>NC_090449.1:615284493-617684493 GCF_031143425.1 Pleurodeles waltl | reverse complement strand
TGACAAACTCTGGGTCAAAGCAACTCAAAGTAACCCTGGAAAATGTTGCCAGACCAGCGCTCAAATGCTGCATGCTCGCAAATGTGCATGACCGCTACAGGAAGTTTCTCCCACCCAATAAAAATCTGGGGAAAAATGGCAAAAATAGTGCATTCTACAACACATTCTTCACTATATATTTAATTGTGTTCATTTTTAAAGCATAGTAAATGATAAACTTACAGTGCACCAGGATAAAACAATCTTTGTTGGGGGCCTTCAAGGATTCCCTCACTATCACCCTCCAACAGTGCCTCTCATTTCTTCGTAGCCCCTCTCTCTTATGTATTGCATTTGTTTTATAGCACCTCTCATACTAGTGCAGGGTGTTGGAGCACTTTGGGCCATATTTATACTTTTTGACGCAAAACTGCGCTAACGCAGTTTTGCGCCCAAAAAATTAGCGCCGGCTAACGCCATTCTGAAGCGCCATGCGGGCGCCGTATTTATTGAATGGCGTTAGCCGGCGTTAGCCGACCGGCGCTGTCAGGTGTGCGTGAAAAAAAACGACGTACACCAGGCAGCGCTGGAGTAGGGAAAAATGGCGTTTGGGCGTCCCAAAATGGGGCAAGTCAGGCTGAGGCAAAAAAATCGTCTTAACCCGATTTGCGCCATTTTTTTTGGGCGCCCAGACGCCATTAACATGACTCCTGTCTTAGCAAAGACAGGAGTCATGCCCCCTTGCCCAATGGCCATGCCCAGGTGACTTATGTCCCCTGGGCATGGTCATTGGGCATAGTGGCATGTAGGGGGGGCACAAATCAGGCCCCCCTTTGCCACAAAATTGTTTTAAAAAAATACTTACCACAAATTACCTTTTCTTCCCTGGGGTGGGTCCCTCCATCCTTGGGTGTCCTCCTGGGGTGGGCAAGGGTGGCAGGGGGTGTCCCTGGGGGCTTGGGAGGGCACCTCTGGGCTCATTCTGAGCCCACAGGTCCCTTAACGCCTGCCCTGACCCAGGCGCTAAAATCCGGCGCAAATGCGGGTTTTTTAGTCCCGCCCACTCCCGGGCGTCATTTTTGCCCGGGAGTATAAATACGACGCATATGCATCGCAGTCATTTTTTAAGACGGGAACGCCTACCTTGCGTTAATGATATAAAGCAAGGAAGGTGTTCACGCACAAAAATGACGCTAACTCCATGAACTTTGGCGCTAGACGCGTCTAACGCCAAAGTATAAATATGGAGTTAGTTTTGCGTCGAATTTGCGTCGAAAAAAACGACGCAAATTCGGCGCAAACGGAGTATAAATATGCCCCTTTATATCACACACACACATAGTGACAATGAATAATACATGTGTAAATCAGTGTATAGAAAATGCTACATAAGGCAAGGGGGACAACAAGGTGTAGGATTTGTGCATCATCCATACAGGTAGGCATTATTTTAAGAGTACTTGGTCTAGAAAAGCACAAACTGAGGATTCAAAATGTAACACAGTGGTTAGAGTTGGCTTTACTAATAATAGTTTATTTCTGCCCAAACAAACCCTGTGTAGCAACATTAGGATAACAAACAGCTGGGATTAAACATAGGCCCTCATTATGACTTCGGCAGTCTATTTCGTAGACTGCCGAAGTCACTCCCACCACTTGGCCACCAGTGCTGGTGGTCTTCAGACCACCATATTATGGCTGCTGGCTGTTCTCTGCCACTATTTGGCAGGGACGCCACCAGCAGCCATACTGGCGGTCGGCGGTCTAGTGGAGTTTGCTCGGTCGCCACCACCACCTCACCACCTCACCACAACACCGCCCATCATATTACAACATTGTAGATGGCATGGCGGTGTTGTGTTGGCAGGGCGCTGGCGGCGGAGCAAGCGCCATAGACCCCCTTCCCTCTCGGATGACCACCAGGTAAGGTGATTAACCGGCAGGGGAGGGAGGGGAGTTGAGTGTTGTGTATGTGAATGGGTGTGTGTGTGTGTGTGTGTGAATGGATGTGGGTGAGGGGTGTTGTGTGTGTTTGTGTGCGTGTGTGCAAGTGTCTGTGTGCTTGTGTGAATGCATTTATGCAGGGGGTGGGGGAGTATGTGTGCATGTATGTGGGGAGTGTGGTGGGTGTTGTGGCCGTGTGTCCATGTGTGTTCTAATGAGTGAGCGTGGATGTGTGCGTGTATATCTGCAAGTGTGGTGTGTGCGTGCGTGGATGGGGAAGGGGGGTCAGAACGGGGATCGGGGTGCGGGAGGTTCTGAACAGGGACTGGGGGTAGGGGGCTCAGAACAGGGATTGGGGGGCAGAGGGTTCAGAACGGGGACCAGGGGAGGGGGATGTCCCTGCTTAGGAAGTGGGGGTCGGGGTGGGGGGGCTCCTCCATGGAGGGGGAGCAGTTGGGGAGTCCTGTTGTGGTGACAGGAATGAGTATTCCTGTCGCCAGTATCCCTTCCCACCAGGGATTTTGTGGCGGGATACTCACAATACTACGGGTGGTGTTAGTTGGACCGATGGGTCGAAGGTGGTCAACCTTCGGCCAGGCGGTCCCACCACCCTGGCAGTACAGGTGGTGAACTGGCTGCGATGCAGCCAGTTCACTAGCGATGTAATTATTTGGCAGTCCTGCACCACCACGCTGTCGGTGGTCTGACCGCAACCACAGGGGTGGCGGTGCAGGACCACCAAGGTCACAATGACCACCATTATATTTTAACTTGTATCATACTGTGTGTATGCAACTCTTTGATCGCACTATAAAGGTCACTGTGCTAGACTCTGATTGAAACTTATGAACAGCACTGTTGCAAAAGGATCTCTGTTACAAAAGCAGTAACCCACAGAGCTATCCACAGAAATTATTATTCTGTGATATGCATGTTGCATGATTTTTCAGCAGGCATACTAATCTTCTTCACTACCTTAATTGAGTTAAAACTGCCACTAGACAAACCTTATCTCTCTCCCACAGACAGATTAATCACCAGAGTTATCTTGACATGTTTATTGTTGCCTGAATACTGGTGTAAATGCAAGGAACTCTGCTGTGGGTGCTTTAAAAATCGTAGCATATTTAAAAACACAGGGAGGCTGGAAATGAAAGTGAGCTCTGAGTGGATTATGCAGGCCTACTTATTTTGTCACTGGGGGCTGTTATTGCAGCAGTGCTTTAAAACTGCCCCCAGTAACAAAACTGGCCTCCCAGTAACTACATCAGTGCCCCACCCTTCTGGCCTCATGGGGAAATACCTGATGCCCAGTAAGGCAAATCTGGCCTTGAACTTCTTTTCGACCTCCCAAACCCCAGTCACTCCACAAGACTCATTGGCTAGAGTTGTACGAAGTCGCTAAGCTTGAACTCAGTAAACTTCAATATGATAGAAGAGGTTTTTTTAACTGCCAAAACATTTTATTTATTTTTGTCTTTATTTCTAGCTGTTGTATCTATAGCAGACATAACCATTGCTCGGCTTACTTAGCGATAAACTTCATTACCCCGATTCTCTCTTCCTCATCCTAGTACTCACTAAATGAGGTTTTACCTTCTATTCCTTGTTCCAGCCCTTACTGAATGAGGAAATACCCAAACAAAGGCCTCAACTCAAACTGACCAACAAAACCCAGAACACCCAAACATGTAGGAATCATTAATTTGTATTGAAAATAAAATACACCTCTATACAGGCCCCTAATGTCAGTCCTGTAAGAAATGACCAAACCAGACTCACCCCAGACTGAATCTTCAAATTGAGACTCAGAGCCCTGAGCAACATTCAGTCTATAGTGGGACACAAATGTGGCCAGAGAGGCCCAGGTTGCAGCAGCCTAAATATCCACCACTGAGACCCCGTCTCATCCAGCCCAGGAGCCACCCATACCCTGAGTAGAATGAGCCTTAACAGTCACAGGAAACTTGGAACCAGACTGTTTGTAAGCCAGGGAGTGACAGTTTTAATGTATCGTGCAAGGGTGGATCTGGAAGATTTACCACCTCTGTTGGTATGACCGAGTTTAGCAAACAAGGAATCTGACTTTCAAAACACAGAAGATTTCCTCAAATACACCCCAAGAGCCCTCACCATATCCAGGGAGGTATTAGAAGGGTTCGATGAGACTTCCCCAAAGATGGAAGGGCTATGGCCCTCATTACGACAGCCACCGTGGCTGTCTCACCGCTGCGGGACCGGTAGTGAAGACCTCCATATTATGACTGCAGCAGTTTGGCTACTGGCAAACGGTCACTTCCCCGCCTGTCCCACCGCTTTACCACAGCCCTCCAGGCTGGAGGTTGCCACCTCCAGCCCGGCAGGAGTCGAATAACTGCTGAGGTTACTTTGACTTAGGACACCACCAGCATTGTCCTGGCGGTCGCATCCCCACGAAAATTCTTGCAGAAAGGTATTCCGATGACAGGAACTTGCGTTCCTGTCGCCGGATACCCACAAACACCTCCACACACACGCATGCATGCACCCACCCACCCACATACAATCACACACAGACACCCCCCCCACTCACACACGCACTCACAATATTCACCTCCAAAGACATGCATACATAACCATACACATCACACATGCACGCATACACTCTCCATCCCCCTCCCCCTCCCTTCAACTACATATATATACACAACCTCCACCCCCCACTCATCTTCACATAACATCACCCCGCCCCTAAACATACCTCACCGCACACAAACACACCCACACCATATACACATTCAAACATACACGCACCAGCACAAACGCACTTACTCATACTCCCCCTCCCCCTTACTCATTCACCCATGCACATCCCCACCCCGTCCACATGCATACACACAAGCACACCGACAAACCATACACATTCACCCACGCATGCATCACCATCACCACATTTACACACAGACACGCATGCACACACAAACACGCACTCCCTCCCCCCCACATTCATGACATGCATACACACACTCACACACACACACCGATTCACACACCAGGACCCCCCTTGCGGACAACACTTGCGTTGTCCGATGAGGTCCTCCTCTGTGAGGGGATGAGACCCAACTCTCCCACCGCCGGCAGTACCCTGCCACCAGAAGACCGACACACAGATTTACGCATAGTAATTCTTTGGGTGGTCTTTTTCTGCCACTGCAAATGCCACCAGATATCCGACCGCCAGCGGTGCAGGTATCTGGCAGCAGTCGTAATACACCTGTCGGAAGACCGCCGGCACTGGTGGTCTTTCGGCAGCCGCAGCGGTCTTCAGAAAAGACCGCCGCAGTAGTAATGAGGGTCTGCGTCCTGATTTCGGTGAAAAGGAGAATTAATCTTGAGGAGAAAATCAGGACTCAAAGACAACACAACACTGTCCTCAAACATCTTCAGGTAAGTATAATGGCACTGAAGAGACCCCAATTCCCTCATTCAAATGGCCAAAGTGAGTGCCACCAAGGACAAAACTTTCAAAGACAAAAATGTCTCTGTGGCCTCCTCCAATAGCTCAAAAGGTGGACCCTGAAGGAAAGACAGGACCTAGGGGAAATCCCACAGTGGAAATAATTACCTGACCTTAGGTCTAAGGAGAGAGAAACCACAAAAGAGATCACTAATCAGGGAATAAAATGTTCCTGTTCCCCCAGGGGAGATCTAAAATCCCTGGTAGCCAACAATTGCAGTTTCATTGTGCAAACAGAAAAAAAAATTAAGTTTGTCAAAACCCTCCTGCAGGAAATCTAATTTCACAGGAACAATCCAAAGAGGAAAAACCCTTAGCTGGACACCACTTATCAAGAGGCAAAATGATGTTTGTAGGCATTCTTAGTTTATTCCCACATTGAGGCCTGCAGAGACAAAAAATCAGACAAGGAGATACCCTTCCACAACAGACTCCTCCTCTCAACCTCCAGGCCAACAGCTGAAGATGGCTCAGAGATGGAAGTGATAAGGTTGGAAGAATGACTGGAATGGGGCCTGGAGAAAGAATCTATTCCTTGGAGATTGCCAGGAAATGAAGACGAGGGACCCACACTATCTTCAACCAACATGGGACAGTCAGAATCACACGCTCCTTTTGGACTCTGAGAAGAATCTTCCAGATGGGAGGGAAAGGAGGGAAGGCATGCAAGAGATTCCTGGACCAGGGTTGGTGAAGGGTATCTCCCCCAAGGGAATAACTCTGCTGAGTCTGAGAACACAAACTGAGGAAGCTGAGAAAACCTCAAAGCCATCAACACCACCTTCAGTTCCTGCACCCTTTCCCTGGTGGATGAAAGATCCTGAATGGTCAGCTACCCCCCCAGGACATCTCCTCATTCCTGTTTGCTGGCATCTATGGTAAGAATCAGGGGGTCCAGGAGGGCAAGGCAGTACCCTGTGCCAATGCTGGAGAATGTACCCACCAGCCTAGCGAAGACCTGATGTCTGGATTGAGCAGAATGAGGCCCGTAGTTGTCTGACACAGGTGATCAATTGTGAAACATATGTCAAATCACCTGTCTCAGATGGAAATGGGCCCAGAGAATGATGAAAATGGTAGCCAACCAGGAAAAAGAAAACAAGACAACAGAAAGAAGTAAATCCGCATATTGACCCATGGTGCAGCACATAATACCAGAAGGGAACGAACCTCATATTATAATTACCATGCCCCACTGGACCTGAGGCCAGTCTCTCACTGGGGCCCAAGTCCAATGCAAAAGGAGCCCCACATGGTGACACAGCTTTTTTCTCCTTGTTAATGGTAGGAACGTCTTTCTTACCTGTGGCTGGAAGGTTTACCCCTATGTATTCCAAGTCCTAAGATTGAACCAGAACTGACTTGTCCCCGTTGAGGAGAAACCCAAAGTCCTCCAGATACCTGCAAACCTCTGCTGTTTGCAGGATGGACATAGCTTGAGAACTGGACTGAATCAAAAGATCATCTAGGTAAGGGTAGAGTTTTACCCCTCTGTCATGAAAGTAAATCACAGAAGCCAGGATTTTCATGAACACTCGGGAGGCCATTTGATCCTGAATGGGAGGCCCCAAAATTGCAAGTGCTCTGTCCCTATACAGAACCTGCGAAATTGTTAACTGGCTGGTACTATGGGGACATGGAAATAAGAGTCCTGGAGGTCGATTTTTTTAATCCCCTTGAGAGATAAGAGGAATGATCTGCTGGAGGGAACCCATTTTGGAATGGACCATTGGGATAAACTTGTTCAGTTGTTTCAAATCAATGATCATTCTTTACTCCCCTTGTAGTTTCTTTACTAGAAAGTCCCGAGAATACCAACCCCACTCATGTTGATCCGTTGGGCCTGGAATGATGGCCCACTTCCAGAACAAAGTCAATACACTATCCAGTTAAGCCACCCTCTTGGAGCTGTCGACTGGAAGAGGGGTAGACAGGAAATGAGGGACCTGGAGGCCTGGAGAAAAGGGAATGGTATAACCTTCTTTGATCACATGTAGAACCCACTTGTACTGGATCCTGAGGATCCAAAAGTCCAGAACAAAAACAGATGACCCCCTAATCGGTTACCCAGCATAGTCAGGAATGCTGAGAAAGGTTGCCTTTGGTACCAGGAGGGTGGCGAGGGGCAGCAGAAGTCTGGGATCTAGGTTGCAACCTAAACCTATTGACAGAAAAAATGGGCCTCTGGTCTTTGTACTTGCCCATCCCTTTCTCTTTCTTGTCAAAATCTCTTTGCCTATACTTGAACACCTGTGTATGTTTCTGGTTCTTGAAGGACTTCTGCAGCACTTTCCTCCAGTTCATCCCCAAATAAATTATTCCCTGAAAAAGGCAGGTGCAGAAGACAATTCTTTTGAGAAGAATCTACCTTCCAGCCTGGGCTCTACTACCCTTGCTGAGCCCATAGCAGAAGGCCTAAGACTGTCAAAGGCTACATCTGAAAGGAATTTCACCTGGACCTCCATCCATGTGAGGAGTTGAGAGCACTCATCACCCTTGAGAATAGCGGAAGAAAGAGACTGAAAGTCTTTCACCAGGGACTGGGAAGTATAAACAGAACACATTTTAAACCTCATAGAAAGACTCAGACCAGTGTTTCCCAACTTCAGAGCCCCCTCAGCCTTTTTGTCTACCCGATCAGACAGTACTGCACTACACTAAACAGCGCATTATGTCCCACCAGAATACCCAGCCGGGGATCTTTGAGGGAGTTCCAAAATCCCCTAACACCAAGTAATACAGTTTCCCCAGAAACCTGGCAACAGTGATTTTTTTCTGAATCCCTCCACTCTGTCTTTAATAAACTCTAGACAGCTGGAATAACAGAAAGTTTAGGAACTGTAGGTTTCTGAAATTGCCTACCAACCTTCAGCTTCCGCTGATTCAGGACAGCCATCCTCCAGTGGACATTAGTTCAGACAAATAGTCCAGGATGGACTTAATTTCTTCTTTCTGTATATATTTCCACCTTGGAGCTGAAGAGTTGTCTGGGAACCACACATCTTCTTCATCATCATCTCGAGAGGCCTAGGATGAAACAGAGGAAGGAGAGGACACCGAAAACCCAGAGAAATCAGAAACAGGAGAAGAATGATGAGGGTATTCTTTCCTACCCTGAAACTGGTCATGAGCCTCAGACAAGGACGTAATCATTTCCTGTATATTCTTGTGCCCTATAGTTGAAGAGCAAGATTTGTCCTGAAAACTCCCCTGTACAGCATGAAGAACATCATGTCCTGGAGAGCAAGAGGGAGAAAAATGCTTACTCTTCTGCGCATGTTTGCCCACCATGACCGCCAGGCAGGTGGTGTCACACTGGATCAACTAGATTCCTATATATATATATAAAGGGACAAGGACCCCACAGAGAGGCCACTCGATTACCTTACTGGAAGTTCGAAACCCCGAAACCCCATGACCATAGCAGAACCCCAAGTCACCAAAATGAACCTCAACGCAGACCTGACAGATTTTACCATCCATCATGCTGAAAAAAAATGAGGAGGGATAACTATCACCAGACATCCTTTAAAGTCCTCTGAATACCGGCAGATCGTAAGCCACTTCAGTAATTTAAGTACTCTCTGTTGGCTCACCCTTTACCTCCTTGAGGAAACATCACCAAGCAATACCGACCAAGGGACAGTGTAAGTAGAACAAAACACACATCTTACCTTGTGTCCAGTATACACTAACCCACAGGCCACTGCATTGTGTAAAATACTCGAGGCTGGAAGGGAGACCATCTTTAGTGGCTCCGGCTATTGTAGAATGGGAACAGCAGCACAGCATTTCAAAACACCGCCCTCTCCTCCTCTCTCCTCAGCAGGGATAGAAAATGCTGCAATTCCCCCAACATCTTGTGACTGCATGGGAAAGAACATATGTGTGCTGAACGGGCCTCCGTACTGCAGTACAAAACATGTGCCCACAGAATAGCCTGTAGGCGAAGGGGAACGTGAACTCATCACCTTTCCCCTGCATGAAAAAGGGTTCCCGCTGCCAGTGTCGCCAAGACCAACGAAAACCCCTCCACCTGTGCCAAAAAAACCTGAGCCACAATGCATCAGATAAAACAAAAAAGGGTGGGAGGTGAACTCTTAAATTAAATCCCGAAGAAGAGGAATAAAAGAGAGGTGCTCCATCAACCCCTCCAAACCTGACTGGGATGGGCGCACAAAAGGGAAAAAGGAAGTGCTGGGGATTAGGGATGGTTTTATGGGAGAAGTTTGGAGGGAGAGTAGAAATTGATCAAAGTTTTGATTAAGGTGTGGGAAAAGGATGTAGAGGAGGTAAAACCTCATTCAGTAAGGGCTGGGACGAGGAAGGCGATGTGGATGGTAATACATTTTTAAGGGTGTTGTACACTCTAAGTTTTGCATGTATAGTGGGTGAAAAGAACTCAAATTCGAGTTTAATTTTACAGTTGTGCTTTAAAGGCTTGGTGCATGAGTCCACAGCCCATATAGAGTGTATATTAAAGTTTTGTACAATTTAAACATCTCACATTCAAGGTACATATTGACATATATAAAATATTTTGCTAGCCTCATTCATTTGAAAGTTCCACCATTTTCAATATCATACATGTCCACACATTTCAGTTGAAATTGAGATTCACATGTAGCAATTTGATAATTTGTTGGCAAGTTATGCTCCCCTTAATCAAATAAACATCATCTTTAATTTTCATTATGAGCTCTATGAGTTAGGAGTGAGCAGAGGACACACGCTAAGGGGCAGGTGGCCAGAAGAGTCATGGAGCTATTGAGGGGATGGAGGTATGGACAACAATTGGCCACATGGGGAGTGGAACTAGAGGACAAATAGGACAGGCAGGCAGGGGTGAAAGGAGGCATAGGGCACTGTGGAGTTAGAGATAACAAGGGCATTTCAGAGTCAGAGGAGAAACGGTGCTAAGTGGGGATGGGGAGGGTGGTGTAGAGATGACACAGAGTAGCCAGAGGGGAGAGGTAGAGGAGAGTAAAGTTTAAAAGGATAAATGGAAGTGAGAAGTGACATGCAGCAGCAGGTGCGGGGCACAGCAGAAGGTGTCATACTTTGGAGTGTTTACAGGTTGCTTGAAAAGGGGTCTGGTAAGTGTGCACACTTGCTGATCATGGTCCGAGACAGCCAATTCATTTTGGGAGATGCGGTGGGCTAAGAACTGCAAGTTAGGACCTGGAGGCCTGTCCCACAAAACATTAATGATGACATCTTTAGGTCACAAAGGCAAGATTAGAAGTCAACACTTTTCCTGCTTGCTGCTCACCCTACCTTTATGGGCCAGTAGCAGTGGAGTGTCAAATTAAAGAGGGGTTGCTCCCATTTTAAAAAAAGTTTCAAGGGCTTTTTTATTTCAATAAAATCACAGGCTCCATACAAAATAGAGAATTTAGCAATTTTCTGCTCAAGCCATATTTCCAGTGACCGTTTCAAACAAAACATCTTATGAATCCACACTATCAGCTCCCAGCACCTTCATACACAGTTGTCCCACAACCCTGTTCTATTCCATGGTAATCTGCGTATTCCTGTCCCTCTATAAGAGGTGGTTGATGACATTTATTTCTTTCTCTCTTTTTCTTTCTTTCTTTCTTTCTTTCTTTCTTTCTTTCTTTCTTTCTTTCTTTCTTTCTTTCTTTCTTTCTTCCTTTCTTGCTTTCTTCTTTCATTCCTCAGATTTTCATCACTCTAGTTGACATTCTGGAGTTGGCTGAGGTCCCTATCTTTTACCCATTCGATTGTACCCCAAAGTAGCAATTAATTACATTAGGCACTACATTAATTATACTGTTTTTCAATTAAAACATTTTCATTTACTAAAATGTGTGATATCATATCAAACAATTAATATATTTATATAAGCTACATTTTATTAATTCTTCAGAATCTTATGTTTTGCCTGCCCTCAGAACCTCCTTCCCATATGTTTAAGTAGTAAGGAGGGATACCTTCTGCCAAAGGCCACAAACAGCCACACACACTTAGAAGCAACCAACTACGCAGACGGCTGGTACTCCTCAACTCTCCAAGTGGACCCATGCATAATTAGCAAGCTTTACTAAGTATAAAATGCTGACCCAAGGCTGCACATACACAATCAGAATCAGTAGAGAAATGTTGAATTTAAGTCTGTGGCCTGAGAGGCCCCAAGCAAGATGGAGCAAAGCTTTGAGCTGAATTGCGGGATGCAAACAAGCGATACAGGACAACTTCTGCTGCAGGTAAAAACAATGATAGCGTATATCTTTTAAATTATTTTTTTCTTTTAATGTGGTGCATTGGGAAGCTCAGTTTCTTTTTTTCCTGGTCTTAAAAATGTCTTCTTCTTTTATGGTTTGAAAAAATCAGTGTGTTAGCTTAACCTCATAGTGGCTTAGCTTAGCATTCTGCAGGTCGTGTGGAAATTAGCATTTACAAAAAACGTACAAATAAAATCTATTGTTTAAACCAAGGGTGCTCCATGGGGTTAAAGGTCAGCAACATGCGTTAAATGTGTTTTCAAAAGCCCTGAGCAGCAGGACCGGGGCAGGAGGGAGCGTCATTAGAGAAAGAAAACTGTATGTGTTAAGTGCATGCATTGATTAGGAGTTATTTCTAATATGCTTTGAGCAATTCTGTAACAGGCTTATGTAAAAGTGTAGAATTTTGACAAGGCAGCCCTTGAGGGCATGGTAGCTGAACCATATAGTTTTTTTCCATTGTGTCGCATTGCTTATGGGAAAATCTGTGTTTTATAAAAACGTATAAATAAAATCATCTGCTTAAACCATGGGTTTGCCAGGGGTTCAAGGTCAGCAACATGCTTTGAATGTGTTTTCCAAAGCCCAAAGCAACAGGACCTGGGTGCAGGAGGGAAGGAAATGCTGAAAAAAATATGTGTTTAGTGCAAGCTTTGATTAGAGTTATTTCTAATATGCTTTGAGCAATTCTATAATGTTGGAGTTAGGGATCTAGCGCAGCCCATGTGCTTAGACCCCAGAAGTGTTTAGTGCCGTTTCAAAGCCACTGCCTTAATTAGTCCTTTGTTTTACAAAGTTCAATAAGAATGCTGGTTCCAGCAACTTTAGAAGATTTATTATATTGTGAAACAACACATGTCTAGAATAATTTCTTAAATGACTCAATATCTTATGACTTGCTGTTTGTTTAGAGTTGTTTTTAAAGCAAACCTGCCTGCGCTGCAGACAGGATCACCCCAAATTGACATGGAGCCATGAAGAAACGGTTGAATTTCAGCAAAGTGCAGATATTAAGGACAATATAGTTCTGAGACCATTTCTAACCTTATTGTCTCCACGTCGTAGATTTTAAAAAAGAAATCTATTCTTATGTATGTGTTTTACAGGTTATGAGGTGGAAGTGCAGATAGCTATTGAAATGCTAAAACAAATATTAGAGTCCAAAGACGCATCGGACAGCCTACAGCATAGCCCTTCTATTACAGGTGAATATGGGGTGGGCTTGTATAAATGATGTGTCAACATTACCCCAAGAGCCCTAGGAGTGGGACAGCTTTGTACATTCTAAAAGCCCCCTAGATTCCATTGTGCCCTTAGAGAGTGTGCTAAAGTGGTGTATTACCCTGGAAATGTGGCAGTTATTCATTTTTTCTTCACAGTGCCCCTGGAAGCTCACAATTATGCCAAACATCAGCAAAAGGTAGACCCTCGAGCAAACCTGTTGTCTGGAGCCTCAACGAGTCCTGGAAAGTTTGCAACATCATTCAAGAAAAGAAAGTCTTTGTGGGCCTATAGATAGAGAGGCTCTAAATAAAGAGGTTCCACAAAGGGGCAAAGCAAGTGTGTTTTACAAAATGTAGCACAAAAAGATCTCTAATGTATTTTCGACTCAAGCATTGTGTTCCTCCAGCATCTAGTAAGGGCTATAAAAAAATTGCAAAGCAATAGTTAGACAGGCGGTTACAATCATAAGGTTGTAAAGAATTGTTTAGGCTTTCTTTTCATAATGTGTATTTTTTTTGTTTCCCTCATAGAGCCAACCCAAAAGGCCAGAGTAGAACAAAAAGTTAAGCGTACATCGACGCCGCTAAAGGACATCGCAAAGATACGTCAAAACAACCCAACGCCAGTGTGCAACCATGCGCGGACTCTGCCATAGCAGGCCTTAGAGACACTTGTTATTCTAACCCCTACACTGCTTTACCAGCAAAACCCACAATCAGTACAGTGAACACGCCTAGAGGAAGGCCAGTTTTGGCTACAGGTGTAGACCTCAAAGGGTGCACACTTCCAGCCACAGACATACAACAGCCAGGGCCATGTAAAAATCAGGAGGTAGATTTCACACTAAGCAAACCAAAATCAAGTGGTCTTTCCTTAAAGAAAAAGAAAAAAACCATGGTCCCGGACCTACAAACTGTCCCCAGAGGATCCCAAGAAATGACTATAAATATCTCATATAACCTTTGGGACGAAGGGCCTGAAAACTATCATTCTGACCTGGACCAGTATTCTGCATGTATAGGGGTTCTCAGAGGGTTAACCAGTGAGCCACAACCGCAAATAAAAATCTCACAAACTCTAGTTGATGAAGGGTTTGAAAACGATCATTGCCAAATGGGCACATTTTATGTAGGTATAGGGTTTCTCAAGGGTCTGACAGGGGAACCAGCGAGTTCTGAAACACCAGTCAGAGCCGCAGCCATTCACAGTGTTTCTTCTAATGTAGACCCCGAAGGGCGGCAGCCACCCGTGCCCAGCCCCAGCGCTTCCTACTCCTCCTACCGCTCAGATCTATTATGACCAACATTTAAATTCACCATATCCTATGTCACCAGTTGTACTTCCAGGTGCGTACGATCCCACCAGCTCCAGACCAAAACAGAAGACAACATAGTGTTCGATATAGAGTGTACCCAAGAGACAGGAGTGCACCAGCCTAACTATATTTTCAAGCACCATTTAACTTATGATGAAAACTGGGAGTTTGAAGGGCCATCTCGCATGAACACATTCCTTAGCACATTCATTAGGACAAAATTCAAAGGATATACCCTGATGACCCATAACTTAAAAGCGTATGACTTTATTTTTCAAAATATGATTTGTGAAAAGATGCCTGTAGAACTCATCACCCCGTATTCCAAACTGATGCTGCTAATGGCTGTGCCTTTACATAGAAGGTTCTTAAATACTTGGCATTTTCTGCCCATGAAATTGAGCAAGTTGCCAAAAGCCTTTGATTTTCCAGGTTGTAAAGGACATTTACCCACTTTTTTAAAACCTTGGTCAATCAGAATTATGAGGGTCCCTCGCCTCCTCCCGACAGTTACAGTGTTGAGTACATAATGCTGAAGGAGAAAGAGAGTTTTTTACATTGGTATGGTGAAAACCCCAAAAAGAAGTTTTATTTTCAAACCTCGTTGAAAGCTTACTGGTTACGTCAGGCAGATGTAATGATCTTGAGAAAAGCTTGCAGTCTCTTCAGAGACGTTGAGATCTTAGCAATGTTTTGGAGGAATACATTTGGACAACTATCAAAATTCATCTGCATAGAAACTGGGATTTATTTTGAGTCTAAGTAATGCTTTGGAGTAAGTTTGTGTATGTTAATGACTACATATATTTCAGTTGATGATGTATTATTGACTATTATTAATGGATGTAATTATTTTGCTATTGGCAATATAAAAATACCTAATTAAGTTATTTTTTTAGAAGTGGAGTTTATCATGCATGTTTACCTCATTTCTTGACCTTTACTCCCCACGGCTTCTTCATGTTATGTAGAGGTGACAAAACAAGAAAAGGTTCTGAAACCCAATACTGCCAAGATGACAAAATCCTTAGAGGGCATCAACCCTTTTCCACACGTCACGCTGTCTTCCATGTGTATATCCATCTACAAGCACAAGTTTCTACATCATGAAAGCATAACTCTAGTGTCACCCGACCTTTATAACGATAAACAGAAGCGTTATTCTACCTCACCTATTCAATGGCTCATGTACGTTTCTGACAAGGAAAACGTCTTCATCCAACACCCCTTACAGGGAGGTGAATACCATGTGGGTCCTTATTTCCTAAGAGGGTACGCTGTAATTAACAGCGTGTCAATGGCCTTTGAATACAACTGATGTTTTTACAATGGTTCTCCCCACTGCTACAAACCCCACAAGTTTAATAAGCTATTGGGTACCAAATTTAAACATTTGCACAGGCATACTGTGTTAAAGGTGCAATATGTTGAAAACTGTGGTTTTGTTCTGAGATCCCTCTGGGGGCATGAGTGGCTAGATATGTTAACATCAGATGTGGAATCCTGCTCCTTTATTAAGAGCAATGAGTAACCCAAACCTTTGGAGCCCCCGGCACCTTGTTTGGGTGTCATACAAATGATAAACAGTTGAACAGGGCCGTGGAAGAGAGTGAGAAAATACATTACTACGATTTCACGAGTCTGTATCCATTTGTGAACAAGATGAAGTTATACCCCCTATTTCACCCCAGCATCATGTATAGGGAATATAAAGTCATAGACGAATAGTTTGGGTTAGTTAAATGTTGTCTACCCACCACAGTGGCTTTCCTTCCCTGTACTACTGTACACAGTTGATGGTAAGTTAATGTTCCCCATGTGTCAAACATGCACTGAAAGTAAAGAGACCAGTGAGTGCAAACACTCTGAAGAACGAAGGGTGCTCACCAGGACCTGGTGTAGCATTGAGGTACAGGCGGCCCTAGTGAAAGGATACCAACTGGGAAAAATACACAAAATTTGACACTTTGAGAAGACTATAACCCAACTCTTTTCTGAGCAAATTAACTTATTTCTCAGAGGCAAGCAGGAGGCATCGGGGTTTCCAGAATGGTACATTAACGAGGCCTCAAAGAAAAAATACAGTGATTATTACTACGCTCACGAGGGTTTATGCTTGAGACCCGAGTTCATCAAAGTCAACCCGGCCAGATGACAGTTAGCCAGGCTGTGCCTCAATTCCTCATGGGGAAAATTTGCACAGAATACAGGCTTGTCAAGCACGACCATCATCACAGATCCCGACAATCTGTTTAAATATCTTTTTGCGCCGTGTAAAGAGGTGTCTAACTGCGAGGTTATCAGTTAAGATACCATAGCACTTTGTTGGAAATACACAAAAGAGCACCCTACAAGTTGTAACAATTTAAACATCTTCATAGTCTGTTTCACAATCGCTCACACTTGTTTACAACATTACAATGTGATGGACACATTTCAGGAATGGTGTCTGTATCAGAATACCAACTCTGTTATTTTTGTGTGCAAATTATAGGATGAATATCCCCAACTCTGTGATTATCTAGGCAATTTAACAAGTGAGCTAGAAAAGGATGGGTACATAATCCAGTTCACATCATCTTGGTCCAAGACCTATTCTTACAGAACTTCTGACAATGCAGTTTATCTGAAAGTCAAGGGCATCACCTTAACTTTAAACAATAGCCTCAAAATCGATTTTGACAGTCTAAAGGATCTGGTGAATGAATACTCTACTTCAAACGACCATGAAAATGAAAAAACAATCATTGTAAAACAACCTAGCATAGTCCGATTTAAAAAACGGTGTGAAATTACAACCCAGCCATTGCATAAAACCTTGCATGTAGTGTTTGATAAAAGGGTCCTGTCTGAAGACTACAAACCCCTACTGTACGGTTATTGAAGGTGCATTAGAGTCTCACAACCCCTACTATGGACACCAGGTTGCAACATCCATTTGCCTTCATTTTAGCAGGCCCCTCAAATTGTGGTAAAAGCTCTTTTATAAAGAAACTATTAGAAAATGCTCCCTGTGTTTTATCCCAAACCCCTAACAAAATAGTTTGGCTTTATTCGTGCTAGCAAGATCTTTATACGGAGCTGTCCTAAGGTTCCCACACATTACATTTATAGAAGGCATACAGAATAATCTTAAGGATGATACATTGTTGCCTACAGGCCTTGTAAACATGGTGAATGTACATCACCTTATTAGCGAAGGTGGGATCACCATGAGATAGAGAAACCTTTTACTCAATATCCACACCATCACAATTTACGCATGTGTTACATTATGCAGAACTTGTTTTACTAGGGTAAGAGCAGTTGTTCTTTAGCTCTCAATGCCTCATACCTGGTTTTATTTAAAAATCCCCAAGACAAAGAATAGATATCTGTTATCGCTAAACAGATGTACTCCAGTTTTTCTTGGCAGCCTTTACTGAAGCTACCAAGAAACCCTACTGTTACTTACTGGTAGACATAAAACCCGATACTCTAGAAGACTGCAGACTGTGTGCTGGTATTTTCCCACTCAATCTCCCAGTCTCTTCCACACTTAAAACCAAGCCCAAAGCCTATAAAAAGAATTGTTAAAGAGACTTCTGTAACATTTACACTCTAGACTTTAAAATTTCCAGTATTGACCATGTCAGCATGTCTACGCCACAATCTAGCCCTCTAAAAATGCCAGTCACAGCTAGCCCTCAGCAAAGGAAGGCTCTGCACTGTGCGGCTTCTGATGATTTAGTGGCTGCCATTTCAGAAATCGCCCTAAACACCTTAAAAGGTAATGTCCCTATATCAGACCACCAGTTCCATGTTTTGAAAAAGTACCACCTTATCAAGAATCTCAGTAATAAAAGGGCTTCTCTCATTTCTAAGAAGAAATTGGTAAAGCAGTCGGGAGGTGTTAGACTTTTCATTCTTGGCATGCTCACCCTTAACCTTTTGCCTCTGTTTTCCAGGTTGTTGATGTGTGCTGGACTCTGTTTTTGCTGTTTTTGTTACTCTGGGCACTTTACCAGTGCTAACAAGTGCTAAAGTGCAAGTGCTCCTTTACAAAATGTGTATGTAAGTGATTCATCCATGATTGGCATATTTGATTTACTAGTAAGTCACTAGTAGAGTGCACTAGAGGTGCCCAGGGCCTGTAAACCAAATGCTACTATTGGGCCTGCAGCACTGGCTGTGCCACCCACATAAGTAGCTCTGTAATCATGTCTCAGACCTGCCACTGCAGTGTCTGTGTGTGCAGTTTAACTGTAAATTCGACTTGTCAAGTGTACCCACTTGCCAGGCCTAAACTTTCCCTTTTCTTACATGTAAGATACCCCTAAGGTAGGCCATAGGTAGCCCCAAGGGCAGGGTTCAGTGTATGGTTAAGGTAGGACATATAGGGGTCATTCTGACCTCGGCGGTAAAAGGCGCTTACCGCCGGTCCAAAGACCGCCATAACACCGCCGCGGTCACGGTAAACCGCCACGGTCATTCTGACCTGCAACTGGCAAACCGCCAAAAACCCGACATCAACAAAAGTCCACCACAGCAACGGGCAGCGAAAAACTGGCGAAACCTCCACCGTCGCGCCAACAGAAATACGCCCATGCCATTCCGACCCACAAATCCCCGCAGCGGTCTTTCAACCGTGGTATTCCATTGGCGGTACACACCGCCGCGCTCAAAATACACACACCTTTACAAAACACTACCACATTGGACAATTCAAAATACACACACCTGAGACACATACACACACCACTCCCACACACCCAATTAAATATAAAACACACACCCACATCACCCACAAACCCTTACGACCACAATTGCGACTGAATGACAGAGAGAGACAGCACAGCATAGAGTAGACCATCACACAGAGGCAAATCACAACATCACCCACACAATATCCACGCACAAAACACCATACACCACCACACTCACCACACTCTACAACACATACACCACCCCTCACCTCATCCACACCACCCCATGGCACCCCAAAGACACCCCAGGTTCTCTGACGCCGAACTCAGGGTCATGGTGGAGGAAATAGTTCGGGTAGAGCCCCAGCTCTTCGGGGCACAGGTGCAGCACACCACCATTGCCAGGAAGATGGAGCTATGGAGCAGAATAGTGGACAGGGTCAACGCTGTGGGACAGCATCCACGAAATCGTGATGACATCAGGAAGCGGTGGAACGACCTACGGGGGAAGGTGCGTTCCATGGTATCAAGGCACAACATTGCGGTACAGCGGACTGGCGGCGGACCCCCATCTACTCCCCCAGAATTCACAGCATGGGAGGAGGAAGTCTTGCACATCCTGCATCCTGAGGGCCTCGCAGGAGTAGGCGGAGGAATGGACTCTGGTAAGTCAAATCTTCACTACTTCATTCCCCCCACACCACCTGCATGCCAAATCATACCCCCACCCTCACCCCCACCCCCATCACACCAACTCCTTGCAAATGGCTCACCATCACAACCCACCCATCCCAAAACCTAGCCCTGCATGCCTCCCCAAAGCATGGACACTCATCACCAAAGCATGCCCACTGCACATACCCATCTCCCCCACAAGCCACCATCACAAAAGCCCCCACAAGGGAATGCCAGCACTGGGGTACACGGCCACCCACCCATTACACAAAATGGCACACACAGAAGCAATAACCATACTCTAATACCCCTGCAGGACCCGAACGCCACCACACCGCCCAGGAGGGTCCAGAGATGTCCATCCCACCCCCAGAAGAGGCCCCCAGTGATGACAGCAGCTCTGTCTCCCTGGACCCAGATGACCAGCCCGGCCCATCGGGAACCTCGGGACAGTCGGTTCCCCACAGACAGCCACAGGCTACAGCAGACCTAACCCCCTCTGGGAACACCAGCACAGCTCCCACCCAGCGGGCCCATGCCTCTGTCTCCAGGACACGTCAATCAGCGGTGTGTCCACCACTACAGGGCACCCAGGTTGACCCACCACCCCAACAACAACAGGGACCTGCGGGCAGTGGGAGTGGGCACACGGTCCAGGGGACAGAGGCCCAGGGAAACAGGGGAACTGGGAGGGCTACTGTGCGACATGGGGGGGACAGGCCCAGGGAACCGACTCTCCAAGAGGCCCTCTCCTCCATCATGGGAGCATACCACCACTCCCAGGAGACAATGGCTACGGTACTGGCTAGGTTCCAGGAGATCCAGGTACTGCAGGAGGAACAGTACATGGGGTTCAGAGAGGAACTGAGAAACATTAGTTCCGCAATGGGGACCATCGTCGTGGCCCTTAACCAGATAGTCACCACATTGCGGGACCATGTGGCACCACAAAGGGCCCCTGTCACTAGCATGGACCAGGAACAGCCTACCACCTCCGCTGGCGCTAGTGGACAGGAGGCCCCCACACAACGACAGGCCACCAGAACCCCACCTCCTGCAGAAGAAGAACCACCCCGCAAGCGGTACCTGAGATCTCACAAGAAGACAGAGTAGGATGCCAAGACCCCCGCCAGCAAATGATACCCCCTGATGTCATCCCACTGTCCCACATTGTCACCCTGTCCAAACTTAAACTGCCCCTGCTCCATCCTTCCACAGGCATATGGACAATGCACCTGTGAGACTGAAAACTGGACTCTGCCATGGACATTACTCCACCATCACCCATCACCGTTTTACAATCATGTCTCTAAATTTAGCACTTTAATAAAATCACTTTTTGCACTTAAAAAATCTGGAGTCTGCTTGTATTTTGAACAAATGTATTAGACATAACTTTGCCAAAATGTTCAGTTACATTGTGATAACAACATACCACGGTCACACAGCTGTAGTCCATGGGCAAACAAAGCAGAGGTCACGCAGTGGGGCCCACAGCTCTGAAAATGGAAGGGAAAGTCACAACTCAGTTAACAGGAACTGGGGTGAAACACAGACAGTAGAGAGGCAGGAGACTTTAAGTAAATGTAAAATGGCGGGGCTGATTCGTACCTGTGTGCTACTGAAAATACTGTTGTATCACTGTGTCCCTGTTGTCCGTGTCGTCCCCGTCGTTTTCCTCCTCTTCACTCTCCACAGGCTCCACAGCTGCTACAACACCACCATCTGGACCATCCTCCTGCAGGAAAGGCTCCTGGCGTCGCAAAGCCAGGTTGTGAAGCATACAGCAGGCCACGATGATATGGCACACCTTCTTTGGTGAGTACATTAGGGATCCACCTGTCATATGCAGGCACCTAAACCTGGCCTTCAGGAGGCCGAAGGTCCGCTCGATCACCCTCCTAGTACGCCCATGGGCCTCATTGTACCATTCCTCTGCCCTTGTCCTGGGATTCCTCACTGGGGTCAGTAGCCACGACAGGTTGGGGTAACCAGAGTCACCAATTAGCCACACACAGTGTCTCTGTAGCTGTTCCATCACGTAAGGGATGCTGCTATTTCGCATGATGTACGGGTCATGCACTGACCCAGGGAACTTGGCATTTACATGGGAGATGTACTGGTCAGCCAAACAGACCACCTGGACATTCATCGAATGATAACTTTTTCTGTTCCTGTACACCTGCTCACTTTCACTGGGGGAAACCAAAGCCACATGGGTCCCATCAATGGCACCAATGATGTTGGGGATATGGCCAAGGGCATAGAAATCACCCTTCACTGTAGCCAAATTGCCCACCTCAGGGAAAACAATGTAGCTCCGCATGTATTTCATCAGGGCAGACAACACTCTGGACAAAACCTTAGAAAACATAGGCTGAGACATCCCTGATGATATGGCCACTGTTGTTTGGAACGATTCACTTGCCAAAAAATGGAGTACTGACAGAACCTGCACCAGAGGGGGAATCCCTGTGGGTTGGCGAATGGGGGACATCAGGTCTGGCTCCAGCTGGGCACACAGTTCCTGTATAGTGGCTCGGTCAAGTCTGTATGTCAGTATGACATGTCTTTCTTCCATTATCGACAGGTCCACCAGCGGTCTGTACACGAGAACATTCCTCCTTCTCCTCGCAAGTCCCAGCGGACGGTGCCTAGGAAGGACAACATGGAGCACAGAGTCAAGCAACCCACAGGTTAGTTCACACAGCTTACACAGTACACAAATCGCTATGCATGGAACGGCTTGTATGAGTGGCAGTGCAAGGCCTAGGCCTGTGTAACGCAGTAGAAATCATGCCATGTGGGTCTTGAAATGGCGGCTGCCTGACCTGTGAAGTGTGACAGTGGGATGTGAGGTCACTGCGCTGGCGTGGCACACCGTGGTGGTAGGCGGTCGAAGACCGCGGCGCAAAGCAGCATTGGTTAACATTGAACCCTATGGGTCTCAGGAGCCAATGACGATGTGCGCTGGCGGTCGCGGTACGCACCGCCGCGGGCGTGACCGCCATCTTCTATCTGCTTAATCACTCGAGACCTGATCATCCACAGGAGAGGACCTATACTGCAAGTGCTGCTGTGACCTCGGTCTGGAAGATACAATGGCTGCTGCGACTGGGGAAAGGGCCCCTGCCTTCACATCTGAGGAATTGGAAAAACTTGTTGATGGGGTCCTCCCCCAGTATGCGCTACTCTACGGTCCTCCAGACCAACAGGTAAGTACACTGGGACCATGCTTTGTGGGCAATGCCTGTGTTGAGTGGGGTGGATGAAAGATGGTGGGGAGGGGAGCGAATGAGGCATGCATCGCACAACAGATGAGAGCATGTGCCATATGGCAAGGTTGGGGAGGGGGGGCCACTCACATCGACCATGCAGAAAATGATGATATTTATTTTCCCACCCTGTCCATGTCACATAGGTCAGCGCCCATCAGAAGATCGACATTTGGCGTGCCATCGCCAAGGACGTCCGGACCCTGGGAGTCCACAACAGACAGGGCACCCACTGCCGCAAGAGGTGGGAGGACATCCGCCGCGGGAGCAGGAAGACCGCGGAGGCTCTGCTGGGGATGGCCTCCCAACGTAGGAGGGGTGGCTCCCGTCAATTGACCCCCCTGATGTCCCGGATCCTGGCGGTGGCCTACCCCGATTTGGATGGGCGCGTGAGGACATCACAGCAGACACAAGGGGGTGAGTACCAGCACATTCTGCTATGTTAGCGCACAGTGGAGGTGTCTGGGTGGGGGAGGAGGGCTGTGGGTATCTCTAGGCCAGGGCGACTTCTGTAGGCTGGTCCCCTCCGTAAGGCATGGCCCTGTGCCCCCGCCCCCCACCTCTGTAGGGTGCTAAGTACAGCTATCCATGGCCCTGGGTCACCTATGTGTGCAGTTGTCGTCCATAGGCTTGTAGGCCAAGTCACAATAATTGAGTAGTGTACACCGAGTGCGCGGCGTAGTGCAGGGGGCTTCTGTGTCTGTCCTCTCCGCCAACGGTGTCGCCAATGCATGCACTCAACATGTCATTTTTTCTCCACCCCCCCCCCCCCTTTTTTGTGGTCTTCCTGTTCATGTGTACATTAGCATCATCAGGCGGAGGAGAAGTGGCATCGGAGCACGAGGGAGCTGTATCTCACATGGCCCCAGAGGGCCATGCAACCGACTCCGAGTTCACCAGTGAGACGGAGGGCGAGGGGAGCTCCACAACGGGGACCCGTGGAGACGTCAGCGACACAGACACGTCCTCGGAAGGGAGCTCCCTTGTGGTGGCGGCAACATCCGTGCCCACCGCTACAACAGGTACAGCCGCCACCCCGCGTACCAGCTCCGCCCTCCAAGCAGCCCCTCAGCGTTCGCCCTGTGCCCGTTCGGCCAGGAAGGCGGGCATCTCCTTCGCCCCAGGCACCTCAGGCCCTGCCCCAGTTACCCCTGCTGCCCTCAGTGAGGAGATCATTGACCTCCTCCAGACGCTCATTGTTTGGCAGTCTACCCTTTTGAATGCCATCCAGGGTGTAGAAAGGGAGGTGCACCGGAGGAATGCATACCTGGAGGGCATTCATTCGGGTCAGGCTGCCCATCAACGATCGTTCAACGCTCTGGCCTCAGCACTGACGGCAGCCATTGTCCCTGTCTCCTGCCTCCCCCATCCAATTTCCTCATCCCAGTCCCACTCCCCTGTTCCTCTGCCTATCCCAGCCACACCTACAGACCAGCCTGCACACACATCAACACCCAAGGGCAGCTCATCCAGACATCAGCACCACAGATCACACAAGCATTCACACATGCAACATCCACATGCAGACATGCCAACAGCCACTGCCTCCTCTGTGTCCCCCTCCTCCTCGTCTCCATCCTCCCTCCCTGTGACCTCTCCACTCACACCTGCATGCACACCACCATCAGCCAGTACGTCCATCACCAGCACACCCACCAGAACACTCCGCACACGTGCAGTCACCACCCCCACTGCCATTTACAAGTCCCCTGTGTCCTCTCCCAGTGTGTCTGTCACCCCCTCTTCCAAACCACACAAACGCAGGCAGCCACCCACCCAACAGCCATCCACCTCATGACAGCCTCCGTCACAAGCACCTGCACCCAAAGACAGCACACTTGACTCTCCTACAACCACATCCTCTTCCTCCACTCCCATACCCACTGCACCTACCCTTCCCACTGCTCCTAAAAAGTTTTTCCTCTCCAAAATTAACCTCTTTGCATCACCTGACCCACCCCCTCCATCTCGTAAGAGTCCAAACAGCACCTCAGCCACCACAAGCCCTGCACCTACAAGGACCATAGTCCAGGGCTATTGGAGTCCACCAGCTTCTAGGGCAGCAACATCGGCCAGCAGCAAGGGGACAGCCAGCCCACCCCCTGGGAAAAAAACTAAAAAAGGGAAGGGCCGGCGCGAGAGGCCAGAGACGGCAGCCCCCAAAGTCACTACCCTGGCACCGTCACCTGGCACATCCACAAAGGGAGGCAAAGGCCCCAGAGAATCGGCGAAGGAGGGCAAGGGCAGCAGGGTGGACATTTCCGGCAGCAGGCGAGCTGCCCAGGAGGGCCCCACCAGCCCCATTTCGGGTGTGAAGGAGGACACCCACGGGCCCAGGACTCCAGCACAGGAGGGCCCCGCAAGCGAAAGGTCGGATGGCGACTGAGCGGAAAATATTGGCCCGATCTGGTTCCCTGGGAACACATGTCAAGCACCGCCGAACTGGGCCCCGCCGTAACAAGCACCGCTGAACAGGGCCCCGCCGTGACAAGCACCGCTGAACAGGGCCCTTCCTGTCAAGCACCGCTGAACAGGGCCCCGCCGTAACTAGCACCGCTGAACAGGGCCCCGCTGTGACAAGCACCGCTGAACAGGGCCCCGCCGTGACAAGCACCGCTGAACAGGGCCCTTCCTGTCAAGCACCGCTGAACAGGGCCCCGCCGTGACAAGCACCGCTGAACAGGGCCCCGCCGTGACAAGCACCGCTGAACAGGGCCCTTCCTGTCAAGCACCGCTCCGCTGGCCACTTCATCTCAAGCACCGCTCCGCTGGGCCCTTCATCTCAAGCACCGCTCCGCTGGGCCCTTCCTGTCAAGCACCGCTCCGCTGGGCCCTTCATCTCAAGCACCGCTCCGCTGGGCCCTTCCTGTCAAGCACCGCTCCGCTGGGCCCTTCATCTCAAGCACCGCTCCGCTGGGCCCTTCATCTCAAGCACCGCTCTGCTGGGCCCTTCCTGTCAAGCACCGCTCCGCTGGGCCCTTCATCTCAAGCACCGCTCCGCTGGGCCTTTCATCTCAAGCACCGCTGGCCCATTGGCAGGGCCGGAAAAGGTGGCGGATTGGTGAGTTGTGATAGGGTGGGCGGTACATTGTCTGCCGCCTGTCTGTTGGCGGTGACCCCCGCGCTGCTTGTCTGTACCGCCGTGGCGGTCGGAGTGTTAAAGTGGCGGGCTGTGTTGGCGGTTCCCGCCAGGGTCGGAATTCCATTTTTTGGGCCGCCTGCCTGTTTGCGGGTTGGCTGCCGCTTTTACACCGACCGCCAGGGTTGGAATGACCCCCATAGTAATGTGTTTCATATGTCCTGACAGTGAAATACTGCTAAATTCATTTTCCACTGTTGCAATGCCTGTCCCTCTCATAGGTTAACATGGGGGCTACCTTTAAATATGATTAAAGTATAGATTCGCTTTGGGAGCGGATAGATGTGGAATTTGGGGTCTCTGAGCTCACAATTTAAAAATACATATTTTAGTAAAGTTGATTTTAAGATTGTGTGTTTAAAAATGGCACTTTTAGAAAGTGAGCATTTTCTTGCTTATACCATCTATGTGACTCTGTCTGTTTGTGGATTCCCTATATGGGTCAGTTTGACAGTTGGGCTTGTTGCACCTCTCACTAGACAGTGACATAAAGGGAGCTGGGGTGTAGTATGCATTTCCTGATGAGCCATCTGTGCTAGGAGGGAGGGGAGGAGTGGTCACTCACACCTGAAAGGGCTATGCCTGTCCTCACACAGGGCAGTTTCCAACCCCCTGGTGTGTGTCTGGGGCCTGGCCTGGGAAAGGCAGGATTTCACAATCAAGAGAGACTTTGCTTTGAAGTAGGCCTACTTCAAAGGGGAAAATGGGTATAAGAAGGGTACCCAAACCACAGAGAGACAGAACACTTCTGGAAACCAAGAGGAACCTCTGCCTGGAGAAGAGCTGAAGAGCTGAGGATGAAATGCTGCCCTGCCCGTGGCTGTTTTTTGTGGAGCTATCCTGCAGTTGCTGCTTCTGCCAGAGTAAGAGGGCAAATACTGGACTTTGTGTGCCTTCCTTCCTGTGAAGAACTCTCCAAGGGTTTGATCTAGAGCTTGCCTCCTGTTGTTTGAAGTCTCAGGGACAGCAAAGACTTCTCTCTGACAGCTCCTGGAGTCTCTGGAGAGACTCCTACTCTGCCAAGTGGTGCCCATCCAGTTCCTGGGACCTTGAAAGGAGAAGCTGGCAGCCTACGAGGAAGAAATCCACGCACCGACCGCCATGCGGGGAAAAGATCAACGCGACTCCGATCTGCGGCTGAAAAATTGACACACCGCCGGCTTCACAGCTGAAAATCGACGCTCGCCTGCAACGCAACCCAAAGGTCGACACCCGGGGCTAGAGAAACGATGCACAGCATCGCTGACGGAGGCTGGTGTGATCTCAACCTGCGCTGCGTGGTTTTCGGATCATTGTGCGCTTGGATTTCCGATGCAAACACCACTGGGTGTGTACAAATGACACAAGGCCTGTCCTGACCTGAGAGTACTGACCGGATCGACGCATCGCTGTCCTGCAGAGAGAAGAAACAATGCACCCTGACCCGATGAAAGGAGAAATGAAGCAAGGTCTCACTCGTGAGTGAAATCGACGCACTGCAAGCCCTTTTTGACACACATTTGCCGGTGCGGGGTTATTTTTGACGCGCCCAAGGTACATTTTCACGCTAACAGAGTTAGTGTGTGTTTAAAATCACACGAAGACTCTTTTTGCATTGTTAGTGATAACTTGACTTGTGTATTGTGGATCTTTTTCATTTTGGTCTTGTTTTGTTTAGATAAATATTCTCTGTTTTTCTAAACCTGTGTTGTGTCATTTTATTAGTGTTTTCATTAAGTTACTGTGTGTGTTGGTACGAATACTTTACACCTAGCACTCTGAAGTTAAGGCTACTGCTCGTGCCAAGCTACCAAGTGGGTAAGCAGGGGTTAGCTGAGGGTGATTCTCTTTTACCCTGGCTAGAGTGAGGGTCCTTGCTTGGACAGGGGGTAATCTGACTGCCAACCAAAGACCCCATTTCTAACAGGATGTTTTATTGGTTCTTTGTTGGGTATAGCTATACTGCTCATTACCAGCCTCCTAACTAGGAGCTAATGGATCATGCCCAAAAGATGTACTTGGTACAACAGCAGCAGATGGAACATTTGCGGACGTTTACGGGCAACGTCTGGGATATTTGGAAAAATGAGACGCAGCGCCTGGATACCGAGATTAAAGACATTTTGAACTGTACTGATTTAAAACCTTACAACAAAGCAGTTCTTTTGAATCTATGTATATTTTCGCCTGTGTTTGAGTGTACAGTTTTGTCATAGTTAACATTTTGGAGTTTTTCTTATTTTATTTCTTTAGTAAGTTTATCAGTGTGATGCTTGTACTATGAAGAAAATGTTTTAAAATAAATCTTTTATCTTTTCAAAGTGTTTCTGTCCTCTTTTAAAAACTTTTTAAATGTGTGTCCTTGTATCAGAATAAAGATACTGAGGTGGCCATTATGAGTTTGGAAGTCCCTAGACCGCCAAGCCAGCTGTGGAAGTCACACCGACGCCAGGCCGGCGGAGCAGACCGCCATATCATGACCATGGCGGTGATCCAAACGGAATACAGCCAATACACTGTCAGTACCCCCAGTGAGGACGGACAGCCGTGGAGGTAGGCATCCCCAGGCCAGCAGAGACAATGTTTCCGTCGAGCATATTACAAGGTTGCACACCGCCAAGATTTCCAGGGCAGTCCCCCTGCCATGAAAAGCCTGGCAAAAACTAACTATAAAAAAGGAGACACTGACCTTCAGGAACACAGACACTTCCACAGTCACCATGGAACCTGAACTTTAAGGCCCATATTTATACATTTTTAGTGCCACATTTGCGTAGTTTTTTGATGCAAAATTGGCGCAAAACTTCAAAATACAATTGTATTTTGGAAGTTTGCGCTGCTTTTGCGTAAAAAAATGACGCAAATGCGGCGCTAAAAAAAGTATAAATATGGGCCTAAGTCTTTACACTGCTCCTCCTGGCCATACAACTCCAGAACTGGCGACTAATACAACAGCTGTAAGTACATCCACCTAGCACACACTGGAGGGAAGGCTATTAGTACACACCCACATACAACACACACCCGGCAACGCTAGCGATGGCCACACACACATGCAAACAAACACCCGTACCAACACACACATTCCTACATACACGCTCACACACAAACAACACACACCACGGCCAACATACATGTGCCTTGCACACACCACATCGCACAAACACACCACTGCCACAGTAAAACACATTTATACACAACATCACTGAGTTACACAACAACAACACCATCATAACCACACAAACGCATTGGCAGAGAGGCGCACTGCACACTTCCACAGGACAACACATACTGGCAACAAAAAGTAACAACAGCACACACCCAATCTAAACCAAAACACTGCCAAACAACATGTATGATCACACGCCACATCCACCCAACACACAAAGCACATCACAGATCAATCACTACACACACGGATGCACACACCAATACCACACAATGACACACAACACCATCACAACACATCATAACAAATCCATAGCACAGGTCACCTACACAACTCATGCTGCTACACAAACATGTCCCATACACAGAACACACACACCAAATCACACAAATACAACACATACATGTGGAAGGAAAGGCAGGACAAGTTTGTTACCCTCAACACCAATGGTTCTGTGGTGCAGATATATTGAAATCAATATTTATTAGAAAAATAAACTATGTACAACAGATGCCTACTGGCCAGTCCAAAAGTTTATAGTGCCCCAGGTACACTGGGCAAAGTCTCTGGCCCCAATGTGACTCCTGACTACAAAGTGGCGTCCACATGGCAGGGGCATCAATGGGGCAGGAAGGCACCTCAGGGGTGATAGGGGGTGGAGTGGGGCTTGGTTTTTGGAGGGGGTCCTTTGGCTTCAGTTTTGGTTTGGGGATTTGGGTTGTGTTTTAGGCTTTGCGGGAGGGCCCTTAGCTTTGAGTTTTAGAGGAGTGACCTTGGGTTTGGTGGGGGTTGTGTTTTTTTGCATAAGCAGCACCAGAGAGGCATGGTAGGACTGGGTGGTAGAAGGACTGGGTTTAGGAAGGGTAACTGTGTGCTTGGGGGAACCACAGGATGGAACGGTGGGAGGGAACAAGGAAAACTCATAAAGTAATCTTATTTTAGGGAGGGACACAAGGGTGGTCATGGGAAAAATGTTTGGGAGTGGAGGGAGAGGGAGTGGCTGAGAGGTGTGTCTTGGTAGTTGCCTTGCGTGCTGGTACATGGGTGGAAGCTATGTGTGTGCTGGGTGTCTTTTGGGTGGGTGAGTGCTGGCATGTGGGTGTCTTGGGAGGAGGGCAGGAGATGCAGGGAGATGCCAGGGTGGATGTGCAAGTGTCTATTGGGGTGGTGCTTGCAGGTAAGGTGGACGTGCTGCATGTGGGGTGCTGGTTGTCATGGTGTGTGCATATGTTGGGTATGGTGTGGATGTATGCGGGTCTGCTATTGTGGTGACGGTGGGCATGAGGGAACTTGTAGCTGGATCTGGGAATGTTGATGTGGTGATAGCAGGTTTGAGTGGTGTAGTGTCTGTGAGGGAGGAGGTGGTGGGGGAGTCTGTGTAGGGTGTGGATATTGTTGTGTCTGCATGTGTGTGTTGTCTGTGTGCAAGGCGGTGGTGGGTCTTCTGGTGCCTGTGTTTGTCCTTGCCAATTGTGTCTGTTGAGGTGGATGAATGGTGGTCTGACTGTGTGCTCTGGATAGGTGTGGGGAGAGGGGTGTGGGATTGGGCACAGGTAGCTGGAGGGGGGACAGAAGATGAAGGGATACTGGCTGCTGTCAATGAGGAAGCCAGAGCCTGAAAGGATCTCTGCAGGGCAGTCAGGGCACTGTGAATGCCTTCCAGGAAGGCATTGATCTGCTGTATCTATGATGCCAGTCCCTGGTTGGCATTCACAATGGTTGACTGTCCCACAGAGATGGACCTCAGGAGGTCAATAGCCTCCTAGTTGAGGGCAGCAGGGCTGACTGGGGCAGGGGCAGAGGTGCCTGTGGCGAAGGAGATGCCCCCCCTCCTGGGTGAGTGGGCATGGGCAACTGGGTGGGGAGCTACAAGGAGGGCAGTGCTGGTAAGCAGGGTGGTGGACAAGGAAGGGGCTTGGCCACCACCAGGGAGCTTCCATACTGCCAGGGAGCGTCCATTTGAGGAGGAATCCGAGGAAGATGTTGAAGATCCGGTCTCCCCCGTGGCACTCCCATCGCCCTCCGTCCCACTGGTCCCCATCAGCTTCGTTGGACTCAGCCTCCTGGGTCCCGAGGGCTGCACTCGCTGGTTCCCCTTCTCCTTCGGCAGCTGATGATGCTGATGCACACAAAGACAGAGGAGGAGAGGGAGGAAGGGTGGGAAAGAAGAAAGGGTGGAATGGGTCAATACCTACGTATCATTCACACAGACTAACAGCTCATTTTTCTGCTGGTATGTCTTGGCAGGGCATGCCTGTACATTGACATGCATAACAGTGGAAATCATAGGGAAAACAAAAGCTATGCTGAAAAAACCTACTAATGTGTGAAAATTGGCACTCATTGACTTGCTGAAGGGTCTAACAATGCACAGTTGCATAGTACTTGGCACATTCCCATGGTCGTTTACATAGACATATCCTGTACTCTTAACTCAACCGAATCCTACATTGTAAGGTAGCATGCTAGGAAATCCATTAACAATGTGGTCAGTAATTTCTTGACTCCCTGCTGCCATCTACACATTCAGTAAGAGGCAGCTGATTGAGAACTCACAAATTACCTCTGTCATAGTGGCAGACTAATACTGATGGCAATGTCCTAACACCTCAGGTACACGGATGCTGATGGATGACGCTGGTCTCTCAAAAGATGTGAAGGGTGTCTAGACAAACCCAAACATGGAATTAGTCCCCTCATAAGTCACTGTCTGCATGGTGTTGGCACACATGATCAATACAAATCCTGCCAGATTGGTTGATACTCATAGTCGATGTGCACCTACCAATGATCTACACTACATCTTCTCACTAGTAGGCTACCCAAACCCATACAAGCCTAAATATTAGCAAGGCGTGAGTGTGTACTTACTCCCTTGTGGCTGATGCGCTGCCCTCAAGCGCCCATCCACCTCAGGGTAGGCTACCGCCATAATGCAGGCCATTGGGGTGGGTCAGGGTCCAATAGGCACTACTGTTCAAATGTCAGAGCTATGTTAGCTATGCTGTTGGCTAGCATCAAATCTGCAAAGGATTGGTCATGTTTTATGTTCCTAGTACTGCTATCTCAACTGCAAAAGGACTGCCAACCAAAATGGTATTATCAGTATTGCTACTTATCCTCACTATACACAATTGACAAATATGGAACCTAACTTATACTGAATATGTGTTAACATTCAATTTGCCAATTCGCATTAGGGAGGACGACAATGTACTGCATGTGTGTTGAGTGCCCAACATTCATTCCTATTGTGATGGTTGTCCCTGTCTTGGTCTATTTGCAGGTCAGTTAGGTGGTGCTACTCTAGATCCTGGATTGACTCCCTTGACACAGGATTTCCGAATATGTCTTTTCTACTATCATACTTGTTGCACATTGTTCCCCCTTCTATCCATCTTACAGACTTTTGCTGGTCAATGGGTTAACTGAAATGACATATTGTACTACAGAAAATCGTACTTGTTACAATGAAGACATGTGAGCAGTTCCTTGCTCAATTGTGTTTATTGTGATTCTCAAGTGCAATGGATGATGAGTGGGGTCATGGTGGATGAAATCATCAGAGTAGTTGGTCTAGCTGTAGGTAGTACAGGTCCAGTATCCAAGGGCAATGGGAAAATGGAGACATGACAGTGGACAGTCAACAAGGTGTCTAAGTGGCACACAAGGGAGAATGTTCAGGAGAGGCTCACTTCCTGGCAGTGGTTTTGATTTTGACATCAGGTCCTGCAGGATGTCTGGATGGACAACCTCATTTGCGTGGGGGTTCGTCAGCTACAGAAGGAGGGGTGCTAGTGACCTGTGGGTTCTCTGGCAGGGCCTCCAATCCACTAGCTGCGACAGACGTGGATGTGTCAGTTAGTATGTGGCTAGTGGAAGGGGCCTGCTGGTGGGTGGAGGACGCACAAAGGTTGGTTGTTAGTTCCTTGAGTACCCCTGCAATGGAGGGCATGGTGGCATTATGCCCTGCTACTGCTGCATGGCCTCCTGGTGATATTCCCTCTGCAGCCCCTGGCTGTCATGCACAGTGGAGAGTATCTGTCCCATCTTGTTCTGGGATTACTTGTATGCTTCCAGGACTTAGGAGATGGCCTCCTGGCCAGTTGTTTCCCTTGGGGACCCCTTCCATTGGCCCACAGGTGCCCTTGCACTGCCCTAGGCCGCCTTGCATCTGTGCCCGTGGCACAGTGTGCCAACCCCAAGTTACACCAGGACTTTTATCATCTTAGGTGTGAGGTGTAGACTCTGGTCCCTGAACTGTGGGGCACACTGCTGTTTCAGCAGTCCTTAGTGCACAGGTTTGAGGATGAGGGGTTAGCTGTGCTGTTGTTGCCACAGGGTTAGGGAGCTCAGATGTGGGCAGGGTGAGGCTGGTGGTGGTGGACTGACAGTTGTCCCAGTTGGGCCAGGTAGTTTGTCAATGTTCAGACATCCAGAGTTGTAGTCCTCACTGGGGCCTTCATCCTGGGGAGGGCTGGCTATCTCTGGCATCCTCTGCAGAGTGGCAGTGGCAGGTGTACCTGTGGATGGAGAGGGAGAAAGTTACATTGTGGAGGTGTACTAGTTTGTATCATAGTCTGATGCATACAGTGGCTTGACCTGCTCCCCAATGATGGAAGGGACAGATACAGCACTGCAGACATTGTTTGTGGGTGATGGATTGTGACATTGGTTCCATGTTCCATTGAGAGTTGTGGATTGTGGATAGCATTGCTGTCATTGCAATGTAGTAATTCGCTGTTGAAGCATCCAGTTGGTGTAGCTTTTGCGATGGCTTTATGTGCAGGTGTTCAATTATGAAGTGGGAATAGCACATTTTCATGTGTAGGGTGTAATGCATTGTGGGAGTTGAAGTGCTTGCCATTGTGAGTGCTATACGTGCACTAGGGAGTGACTGTGTGGGGATGATGGCAGTGGGGTAGTGTGGCATGCATGGGAGGGGAATTAGGTAATTGGGTGTCGGAAGAAGTGCAACATGTGGTCAATTGGGGAGTGATAGGGTGGTAGGGACGTATGCTGTTCAGGAGTCATTGGTGCCAGGAGAGTGTTAGTGACTTACCAGAGTCCAGTCCTCTGGTTATTCCAGTCAGGCCTTCAGGATGCAGGATGGCAAAGACCTTCTCCTCCCATGATGTGAACTCTGGGAGAAGAGGTGGGGGCCCACCGCCAGTCGTCTTGATGGCAATCTGGTGTATGGATGCCATGGAACGCACCTTCCCCCTTAGGTCATTCCACCTCTTCCTGATGTCCTCCCTTGTGCATGAATGGTTGCCCACTGAGTTTACTCTGTCGACAATATTCTGCCATAATTCAATTTTCCTGGCTATGGATGTTTGCCGGACCTGTGCGCCCAACAGTTATGGCTCTACCCTGACTATTTCATTGACCACGACCCTCAACTCTTTGTCTGTGAATCGTGGATGCTTTTGAGGGGACATGGTGGTAGTGATGTGGTTTGGGGGGTGTTGTGCGCAAGGGTGGAGTGTTTGATGCTTGGTGAGGTGTGTGGGGTGCTTAGGTTTGTGTTGCGGTGTTTGTGTGCAGTTGTGATGTGTGTATAGTGTTGATGGTGCAGTTGTGTGATGTGTGCTGAGTGTGAAGTGTATATGTGCCTATGGTGTATCAGTGCTAAGTCATTGGTTTGTAGGTCCTCGCTGTGTCTGTCTGTGGTTGTAGTTGAAAAGGATTGTGGGTTGTGTGGGGGTGTGTTTTATAGTGGTGTGAGTGGGTGTGCCTATTGTGTGTATGTGTCTCAAGTGTGGGGTATACGTACTGTCCAATGTGGTGTGGGGTTCAGGTGGAGGTGATTTTTTGACTGCGGCGGTTTGTACTGCCAATGGTTTTCCACTGTGCAATGACAACTGTGCTGATTTGAGGGTCGTAATATGGAGGATGGAATGTTGTTGGCATGGCAGTTCTGGTGGTGGGACCACCTCTCTCCTGCCCTTAGTCGGCCTGACGGTCTCGGATTTGTGGCTGTTTTTGGGCAGTCTTCAGTATGTGACTCGTAATACGGTGGTCGTGATATCACCAACACTGGCAGTTCTTTGGCAGCCGCCACCAAGGCGGTCTTCCGAAAAGACCCCCAAACTCGTATTGAGGGCCTGAGTCTGCATTCAGGATTTTATTCTTTTATTTAAGACAGTCACCATTACACATGAGAGTTTTCTTTCACATATTTCATAACAATACTGTCATTGTCAACTAGGTCATTCGAATATAGCTTTAAACATTGCTAAACATCATACCCTCTGACATTTTACTAATAATAAATATACAATGCTGCCCGCATGTTACAACAAGAGAATCCTGTACCTGTATTTTGTTATACGATAACCCAGCATCAGCTTTTTTTACATACTTGAGTATAGGTTCTATAGAGATGTTATGCTCGGGGAACGCCGCCGCTCTGTCAAACACTGTAACTTGTCTTTATCTGAAAACAGGGCCGCCCAGTGAGTTCCTTCCATGTAGTGCGGATCTGTGATAATGACGATCGTGCGGGGTCTTTTGCACCCTATTCCACCAGGTAGAGTGTCACTTGAAGAAACACCTAAAAAGTATTTCTTACCGTATTTATGACAGCTTAAGAAATCCTGAATCTGAACAATGTCCATTTTACAATATTTTAAAGATAGTCAAACAAAATCTGCTGGACGTGGTTGATCTGAATGATGTTGTCAAGTACAGAGAATATAGCCATGCTCACACTGGTAGCCAAGGGCTGACTAAAATGTATTTCTGCCTTTAGATTTCCATTTTTGATCAAGCTGTAGTGATCGCCTTCTTCCATATCAGGGGTCAGATCAAAAGCAAAGAGCACGTAGCCCGTCCCATATCCATCCCTTGATACAGCAACTCCCGAGTCATGCAGGTCCTTTCCGGTTACTAAGCCCAGACATTCCCCGATAAAACTAGTGTCTCCAAAGCTGGGTGTGTGTGCAGTTTTACAGAAATCACAGCCCCCTCGTGGAACAGCACCAAGTAGTTGATGTCTTAGTGGTTGAAATTGAAAGTGTTTGCGGTGTAGAGACCACTAAAAGCTGTGTTGTCGACAAAACCTGTGATAAAATGTTTCACTAGTTCCCTAATAATACATTTTGCTGCAGTGTTAATCTGGTACCAGCTGGGATGTGGAAAATCTTCTGAGCTACTCTTTCAACAGCATACTTGGCATTCGATAGCGGTAAGGTTTCGGCGTGAGCCAGTCTGATGTTTGGGGACACTTAAACTCTCTTTACAAACAAAGTAGGGGAATGTATGACCAGTTTATACTGTTCCACATCCCCACTGATTAGACAGAACAAGTCCTTGCTGCAGTTAAGTTTGATCTTAAGATTGATACTGTTGATAAGCAGTTTATCTTGAAAAAAGGTCTGAATGTATGCGACTAAGGAGGTCAAACTGTCTACTGCTGGCATCAAAGCTTTTTCTTTTACTAAACCTTGATTGCTACTGTCCACCTTGTTGTCTTCAAAATGTGCATAAGTATCATTGTAGAATTTAGAATACTCTTGATGTAGGCTTTGTAGGCGTACATGTTATCAATTTGCATGATGAGTCAATCTCTGGGGGTAATGTCCACCTGATTAACCCCTTAGCTGCTGCCCCACTTCCCCCCGAACTCCTAAGCCCTTTTTTGGCTACTTGGGGTACTTTGTACTAGGTCCCCATAACCTTTTGTCCACAAAAGCTATTCCAGCCAATTATGTGTCCTTTTTTCCAACATCCTGGGAATTCTAAAGGTACCCAGAGTTTGTGGGTTCCCCTTGGAGCAGACCGAGAAATGAGCAAAAATACAGATAAAATTTGGGATTTTTTGGAAAAACTGCGAAAAAAGGCTGCAGAAGAAAGAATCTGTTTTTTCCCTGCGAATGGGATCAACAAAGGGTTTGTGGTGCTAAACTGACCATCTTCCAGCTTTCAGAAACAGGCAGACATGACTCAGAAACCAAATTTCTCAAACACAGATTTAGCATTTTACTGGGACATGCTCCATTTTTACTATAAAATAAAAATAGAAAAATATTTAAATTGAGTTGAAAAAAACAGCCATTTCTGTTTACATTTTGTTCTGTAACTTTCTCCAGCAGATTTTTGAAAGCAATATGCTCTCACCGGGTCCTGTCACCAAGAATCCTTTGCAAACCCCAAAATTTTGCAAAAACAATTACATTTTCCTCACATTTCAGTGATGTAAAGTTCTGGAATCTGACGGGAACCAAAACTCCCTACCACCCAGTACTCCACCAAGTCTCCCAATAAAAATGGTACCTCATTGATGTGGGTAGGCCTAGTGCCCGTGACAGAAAATGCCCTAAAACACAACACGGACACATCACATTTTCCCAATTAAAACAGACAAGGGTTTGGCAAAGTGCCTATCTGTGGATTTTGGCCTCTAGCTCAGCCAGGACCTAGGGAAACCTAGCAAACGTTTTTAAACCTAGACACCTAGGGAAATCCAGAATGGGTGACTTGTTGGGCTTTCACAAGGATCTGTCACCCAGAATCCTTTGCAAACCTCAACATTTGGATAAAAACACATTTTCCTCAAATTTCTGTGATGGAAAGTTCTGGAACTTGAGGGGAGCAACAAACTTTCTTTCACTCAGCATTCCCCCAATTCTCATGATGCAAATGGTACCTCACTTGTGTGGGTAGGCCTAGTGCCCGTGACAGGAAACACCTGAAGGCACAATGTGGACACAACACATTTTCCAATGAAAACAGACAAGTTTTTGGCAAAGTGCAAGGCTGTGGATTTTGGCTTCTATCTTAGTTAGCACCTAGGAAACCCTGGCAAACCTATACATTTTTTTAAACTAGACACTCAGCGAAATTTAGAATGGGGTGACCTGTGGGGCTCTCACCAGGTTCTGTCACCCAGAATCCTTTGTAAACCTCAAAATTTGTCTAAAAACACATTTTCCTCAAATTTCTGTGATGGAAAGTCCTGGAATCCTCATAGAGCCAAAAAACTTCCTTCCACCCAACATTCGCCTAAGTCTTCCGATGAGAATGGTACTTCACTTGTGTGGGCACGCCTAGTGCCAGCGACAGAAAATGGCCCAAAACACATCATGGATACATCAAATTTTTCTACGTAAAGCTGACCCGTTTTTTGCAAAGTGGGTAGTTGTAGCTTTTGGGCCCTACCTCAGCAGCACCTAGGGAAACCTAACAAACCTGTACATTTGTGAAAAAGAGACAGCTAGAAGAATCCAGGATGGGGTGACTTACGTTGCTCTCACCAGGTTGTTTTACCCAGAATCTCTTGCAAACCTCAAACCTTTACTTACATAACACATTTTCCTCATATTTCTGTGATGGAAAGTTCTGGAATCTGCACAAAGCCACAAATCTCTTTTCACCAAACATTCTCTTAAGTCTTCTGATGAAAATCACGCCTCACTCATAAAGGGTGGGCCTCATGCTCGTGACAGAAAGCAGTTCAAAACGCAACATGGACACATCAAATTTTTCTACGCAAAACTGACCCTTTTTTGCAAAGCGGGTAGCTGTAGCTCTTGGGCCCTACCTCAGCCGGAACCTAGGGAAACATAACAAACCTGTACATTTTTGGAAACGAGAGACCAAGGGAAATCCAGGAGAGGTGACTTGCATAGACCCCATGAGGTATTTACCCACAATGCCCTGCAAACCTCAAACATTGCCTGAAAACATGCAAAAACTGTGGCACTTTTGTGTCAGGGCCCAGTGCCAGTGACAAGAACTTATTAAACCAAGGATACTGGGAGCCCTTGCACTGGGCCTGCTATTACCGTCGGTTGCATCAGATCCAGAGCTGGCACTAGGCCCAACCACACAAGTGGCACAGCATTTTTATCATCAGAAATGGGACAATGCTGGGTTATAGGAATTTTGTGGATTCCGGAAGTTTCTATCACAGAAACTTGAGGGAAAATGTGTGTTTTAAGTCAACATTTAAGGTTTGCAAGGCATTGTGGGTATAAAAATAGAATGGATATGAAGCACACCACCCTGGACTCCCCCAGATGTCTAGTTTTCCGAACTGTCTGGGTCTGCTAGTTTTTTCCAGGTGGCAGCATACCCAAGCACAAAAAGTGCAACCGTTCACAATTGCATGTGGGATGATACTGGGAGTTAACTAAACTCTCCTGGTCTAATTTGTAAAACAACACACAAAAAAATCAAGTATCCTCTTGCTTGTCATTGGGATCCAGAGTCCTTTTTTGCACGGGAACGCCTACCTTGCATCTCATTAAGGCAAGGTAGGTTTCCACTTCCAAAAAATGACTTTAACTCCATAAATTTGGCGCTAGACGGGTCTACCACCAAGGTATAAATATGGAGTTAGTTTTGCTCTGAATTAGAGTTTTAAAAAAAATGACGCTAATTCAGTGCAAACAGAGTATAAACATGCCCCTTTGCATCAAAAAATGATGCTAATCTGGTCAGAATCATTTATTTTGACTCAAACCTGCCTAATGTTATTTTTTTTTTAAGCTAGCCTACCCTTTGCACCGGCTTGCACCATTCCATAAATTTGGTGCCCAGCTGGTGCTAAAAAATGGTGCAAGCCGGTGCAAAACCTTTTGGTGCAAAACTGCATTAGTGCAGTTTTGCATCAAAAAGGATAAATAAGGCCCTAAATGTATTTTAACTAAACAAAAATTGTAGGCTATTTTGTATTTATGATTCTTATTGTTATTACTTGCTTTTATGGCTTTTAGTCCAAATAAAGAGACATGATGATATCTCTCCCATGTACTTTCGGGGGGCAGAGACAGTCTCACGAACATCAAACAGTTAAAGTACAATGAGCCTATTTCACTATTAGGCTGTCCATGGGGGCTCCTGCACTGCCCATGCCAAGTGCATGGGCAGTGAAGGAGCCCTCGTGGGGCCCCCGGCACCCTGTCTCCACCAGCCTTTGCATGGCAGTGGAACCACCATGCAGAAGCTGGCAGACACGGGACCCGTAATCCCCACCGTCATCGGCCGGCAAAAAAGTGGTGGTGCCGACCACCAACACGAGTCTGGCGGTCCTAGGACCACCAGATTCGTAATGAGGCCCTTACCATGTTTGTGCTAGTTGACACGTGTTAGTCACATCACTCACATTGGTTGTTTTGTTCCCTTCTCTGTTTCCTTTGGCAAGTTCCTTGTTCGCCCTTCTCCATCATCCCCCACTCATTCCAGCTCACTGATTCGCACTCACTCTCCCTAACAGTGCTTGAAATGGAAAAATAAAAGTGCAGGTACTCTGTAACAGAGTGCTTATTTCTGAGGAGTGCCGGTACTCTCCAATTAAAAGTATCACGTTTTTCTTGAGAATTGCAGGTATTCTCCCTCTAAAAATAAAAAAGTGACAGTACTCCGTACCGGACAGTACCGACCCATTTAAAGCACTGCTCCCTAATCCTTTCTTGCTTTAATTCACTCTAATTCATGCACAATCCCACTCACACTTATATGGACTTGCTCTTACACATTTATTGTCAAACACACACAAACACTGTTTCTTGTAGTGTCATCTCTCTCTCCTTTTTCTCACTCACTGATTCTCACTCGGCCCCACACATTCACAAAGTCACTCAAAGTAAGTTTACTCTTTTGAGTAAGTTTACTACTTTTTGGTACTCACAAACTGAACTTTTGCAGTAACTTACACTTTTGTAGTGAGTCCTGCATTTAACATGGTGAACCAGTGGTACTGCCACACCCTCCTATAGAAAATAGTGGTGTTAGGGACTTAAAATAAAACCCATAAAATCTACAGGAAATAATAAATTAAATTAAATGATTTGATATAGTTAAAATATAAGTAAATATAAATTCAGGTTAACATATATAAAAATAGTGCATATGTATTATTTAATTATAAAATATTTAATGGTCTATTTCAATCTTACAATCTTAAAAAAAACAATGTAATAATAAAAGAACTACTGGTATTATGTTATTTTGAAAATACAAAATAGATTATTAAATATTACATTGCATATTAAAAAAAATACATATTAAATATTTATCAATTTATGTTGACATATTTATTTTTTTCAAAGCCACAGCAAGGTGAAGGTTGGCAGTGCTCTCATACCATCAACTCACTGCTAGTGATTCTGTCTAACATTACCCTGCTTGAGTGGCTATCAATAGGGGTTATATGACGGAACACCGAATCTTAAACTACTACTAACCTTAACAACGAGGTCGGAACACCGACCTCGTCTTTATTACTAATGATTTTACCACGAATGCCTTAACAACGATATTTCGTTGTAAAGGCATTCCTGATAAAATCATTAGTAATAGGCACCATTCACCCTACATCCCTCACCCCACCCCCCCAACCCCACCCCAAAACCTAAAACCCCCTGACCCCCCACCCACTCCCCAAAACCAAAAACGCCCCACCCCCCAACCCCACCCTAAAACCTAAAACCCCCTGACCCCCCACCCACTCCCCAAAACCAAAAACGCCCCAACCCCACCCCAAAACCAAAAACGCCCCACCCCCCCAACCCCACCCTAAAACCTAAAACCCCTGACCCCCCACCCACTCCCCAAAACCAAAAACGCCCCACCCTAAAACCTAAAACCCCCGACCCCCCACCCCCTCCCCAAAACCAAAAACGCCCCACCCCCCCAACCCCACCCTAAAACCTAAAACCCCCTGACCCCCCACCCACTCCCCAAAACCAAAAACGCCCCAACCCCACCCCAAAACCTAAAACCCCCTGACCCCCCACCCACTCCCCAAAACCAAAAACGCCCCATCCCCCCAACCCCACCCTAAAACCTAAAACCCCTGACCCCCCCACCCACTCCCCAAAACCAAAAACGCCCCACCCTAAAACCTAAAACCCCGACCCCCCACCCCCTCCCCAAAACCAAAAACGCCCCACCCCCCCAACCCCACCCCAAAACCTAAAACCAAAAACACCCCCCCCCCCCATAACCCCACCCCAAAACCTAAAACCCCCTGACCCCCCACCCCCTCCCCAAAACCTAAAACCCCCCACTTACCTGAGTCGTCACCTTGTCATCTGCGTCGTCCTCCTCAGCCGACTCCCTTGTTTGTACCTTAACCATGCATGTTCGTTGTTCAGGACATGCGTGGTTAAGGCACAAAATAACAAAGTCGTGGTTAAAGAAAGCGTTGTTCCGCTTTCGTTAACCAGGACTTCGTTATAAAAAAATCGGCATAAAGGATGTTTACCATCAATAGGACATAAAACAAATTAAATATTTTAGAGCCTCGCCATGGAGGATAGACACTGGATTTGTGTTTCTGTCCTTCACAATGATTTTAAGTTTATTTCAACCCGTCGGAGCTAACAGTCCCATCCACACACTGTTGACTTCAAGTGTTATTTCTCTCTTTTATACAGCTACAAGCTATTTTTCCTTTCCCACTGTTCTCACTTTCGTATCTTCTTTTTCTAGATCAATAAAACATTTGTCATAAATTAATCCGAAATCTTTAGCTAAACCGCATTTCTGAAACAATGTCTTGAATTCCTGGTCAAAACAAAGCTTTTTGGAAGGGCTTGTAATCCCATTCCAGAATATTAGGCTGTGAGAACATGATGCCTGTTTGGTCATTATAGGTTCGTTGTTGCTGTGGAAGGCATTTAGGTGTATGTTTATGCTCCATTTGCACCGAATTTGCATAAATTTTTTGTATGCAAATTTGGTGCAAAACTAACTCCATATTTATATTTTGACGTTAGACCTGTCTAACGTCAAAATATTGGAGTTTACACCATTTTTTAGATGCGTGAACCTACCTTACGTGAGTGAGATGCAAGGTAGACGTTCCCATTTAAAAAATGGTGCTAGCCCCATAGCCCTATATTTATCCCCCGTGCTAAAATGACGCACAGGTGGGAGGAGCGGCTAAATAACGGTGCAAAGTTTGCTTTGCACCATTATTTAATGCCTGGGTCAGACCAGGCATTAGAGGACCTGTGGACCCATTTCCATGGTTGAACACCATGGAATGGGCCCACAGGTGCCCTCCTCATGCCCCAGGAACATCCCCACCCACACCAGAGGGACACCGGAGGATGGGGAACCCCATCCCAGGTAAGAAGGGTAAGTATAGGTAAGTATGTTTTAAAAAAAAATTAAAGTTCCATCCGGGGCTCAACTTGGGGCCCCCTGCATGGCACAGGGTTCAATGGCCATGCCCAGGGGACACTGGTCGTCTGTGCTGGCCATTGGGGTGATGGTCCTGACTCCTGTCTTTTCTAAGACAGGAGACATGTGGTATGGATGGTTTTGCATCAGAAAATGACGCTAGGCTGGTTAGAGGCATTTTTTTTGCCTCTAACCAGCCTAAAGTCATTTTTTGGTTCAAAACCCCCTTCTCACACCCCCACCAGGCTCGCGTCATTTTTTTACGCTAGCCCACCCTTTGCACTGGCTTTTGACATTGCATAAATTTGGCACCCGGCTGGAGCTCGGGAATGACACAAGTCGGCGCTATACTTTTTTAACGCGACACTGCGTTTGCGCAGTTTTGTGTCAAAAAGTATCAATATGGGCCTTAGATCTATGTTTGGTGCAAGTACAGCATTTGGTATCCTCTTGTTCTAAATATTCGTATCCTCTTGTTTCAATAGGTCTCATGACACATCTTAGGAGCTGCCCTTTGTGAGAGTAAAATATCATACTGAAAGTCTAGGGGTGAAACAGGGAAGTTTAGGAACATATATTGCTTGTGAGCATAGCAGAAAGTAGATGTTTGCTTTCTAAATTAAGGTATTTTGTAAAGACAATGTTGTCCTATACTTTTTCAAGCAAAAGCATTAGGTGACAGTAACAAGTCTGCAAACCTCAGCAAAACTTTCAATGCTGTATCACCTGTTTAGAGATTTTAAAATGTCAAAACATCATTTGAGCTGCATATATACACTACAAAGGAATGTTCATTATTAATTTGGTCAAATTAACTGTAGATGCAGCAGTATCTGCCTCTATTCTTGTGTAAGCCTCCACTTTTGTGCCACATGCATCTCAGCTGTCTCTAAGATGGTCAAAGTTGTCTCAGTACCATATCCCCTCTAGCTTCTTCCTCTAGGTTGAGTTGACAGATTGTGAGGTAGGAGTGTATTCACATTTAGATGAGCCCAACCTGGAGCCCCTTGTTGCACCAGCTTGTGTGTCTTATTGGTTGCTGACTGGGTAAGTCTTGCTGCTTAAGCTGGGATACTCACAAATAATAAAATCGACTTCTCTGGTTCAGTTTTCTTTTTTTAACACTGGAGAGCCCCTTTCTGCTAGCAATACTAACTTTCCAGTGGGTGTTCAAAGGCTGACGGTTAGGGCTATGGCCTTCAAAGGACTTCATCACAACTTCAGCATCCAATTCTGTATAGAGTTGTAAACTAATCCAGTCCAGTATTGCTGCCACTGTTCCTTTTTTCAACCCTTCAGCAAGGCCACATGGCTGCCATTTCTTCCAGGACAAGAAAAGGACGTATATTTCCTGAACTGTATTTAAAGATGAGCTAAAGTTTTCTTCATGCGTTGAAACACTTTGGGAAATTCATCTACAGTCTGTTTTACACCACCCTCTGCTGCTGTCTATTGTTTCTACTGCTGCATTTTCTTTGTTTTCCTTCTAGTGCATTGATGCTAAGGGGTTTCTTTTCAACATTGATTTTTTTCTTCTCTTGGTCGCTGCTCTGGACATTTTCTTCAATATTTATTGATTTCAGACCTTTCTTTGTTGCTTTTGGCAGTGTTCATCAGCCACTCATTTTACAGACCTCCTTGTCATGAAGGGAGATACCAATGTGTCTTCCAGAGAAGATAACATTTAACAACACCTTAGGGCAAAGGAAAGTAAGGCTTATACACCACAAATCAATTGTGTGCTTTTTGATGTTTATGGCTTCGCACTCCCATTGATGGAGAACTGACATAATCCAACTTTTAATTTTATTTAAAAACCTCATCTTTTCCTTTCTTCCCATACCAGTCATAGTAAACTGGCAACAAGACGCGGGGGGCATACTTAATAAAACCGGTGTATGGCAGCGCCTCAAGAATTGTTTCTGCGCTGCTCTACACCAATTTGAAAGGGCAGGAATGCACCATATTTGCAAGACACAGTGCATTCCTATCCTTTCAGCCTGCGCACAATTTTGTGCCTACCGTCATCGCAGACATCCTTGCACCATGATGCAAGAGTGTCTGCATTGTTGGCAGGATTGTTTTTGTGCAATCCATGGAGCCATTTTCCTCTGTCTATGTGTGCTGCAGAAAGCAGCACCCATGGAAAGAAAATAAAACGAGGAGAAATAAAGATATTTCTTCTCGTTACGCCTCCCATAAGGAGGCATACAGTTTTGACACATTGCCATGTTTACAGATCCTTGCAAATCTGGGAATCCTTCAAAACACATGGGTGTTGCTTGGGAAAACCCACCGCAATGCCCATGGAACGCCCCCCATGCAGTGTAAGGCAATGCAGCGACTTGAGCTGCATTGCCTTACACCATATCTATGAGGCCATGAAAAGCCACACAAAGTGGCTTTGAATGGCCTTGTAGATATGGGTTTGCACTCTCCGCCGCCGGAACATCATAAAAAGTGATGCACCGGAGGTGCAAGGGGCTTGTAAATAAGCCCCAGGATGGGGTCCCTGACTTTCTAGGTATCAACAGTCATTGCATTTTTAAACACATTTCTCACAACATCCCTTTGCCCACAATTGTTGGGGCTCTTTTCACAAAAAACTTGTAAAGCTGAACCCGCACATTTACTTCTACATGCAGGTGCACATTGACTACTTTTTGCAATTTACCAAACATTATTGGAATCAGCATTAAAAGCTCTGTCTGGCACAGTTTCCCATAGAAACTCATTAGGAACAACATGACTCTAAGCTTTTCTTTTTATTCCCTGTGTATGGGGCTGTCCATGGCAGACACCTTTCTGCAGAAGAAATGGATTCCCTTGTGCAAATGCACTTCCAAAAAAAAAAAAATCTCCATTGGAAAAATATTTTTCTCTGTGGAAAGAACTCTCTACACCTGCACCAAATGGGGAATGAGAGTTATGCCAGCATGTTCTGGAGCAAACCTTCTATCGTTTCCAGGGAAGGAATGAGTCAGTTCGTAGTTTGAGAATGCCCACAAACTTGGGGCATTCCCAAAATTTCAAGTCAAGCCACGCAATTAAATGCCTAATTTCCCACCCCTTTTGTGGATTTATGGCTGTGGAGATCTCTGTGCTTGTGTTCAAGATCTCAGACCCGAAAATAGGCTTAGGCCTGCCAAGACTCCATGGAGACACAGAAAAAGTACATTTGGTTGGACACTTACATTCGTGAACAGGGCCCTTGAACTTTTCTTACTGTTGACAAAACAGTACAGCCCAGATTTAAGAGGGCCTTGCACCATTTTAACGCCACATTAGCGTCATTTTTTTACAGCCAAAAACGCTGCACCATATTTACAAAGTGGCTCAATGCATGCATTGAACCACTTTGTAACCCTTTACGTCCAATTTTTAGACGCTAATCCTGCAAAGCGCTAGACTAGCGTCAAAATGTATGATGCTAGTATCCCTGACTACCCCCATGGTGTGCCCTATTTTAAATATGGCGCACACATGGTGGCGTTAGGGGGGGTGCTAAAAGGCGCAAGAAAAGTGATGCTGGCCGCAAGAAAAGCAACGCTGCACTAGGTACAGCACCACTTTTCAGAAATCTGCCCCTACATCTCTTAATCATTTGCTGTGCTTGGCTCATGTCTGCGTGCACCATCATCCAACCTCTGTTTGCACAAACAGACATGGAGCAATTAACTGCCTGAGCATTCCTTACTACTGTGTTTTGATGCCTTTAGTAGCTGGTAACTGTGGCACAGGGAGATTGCTCAGACAACCCTCAGAAGAAGCTATTTTCTCATTCCTAACCGAACCTAAATAAATTCAACAAAGCGACTCTGCTACTTCTAAGAAAACAAGCCCAAACAACATGGTTGCTTATCCGTCAGGGCAAGGATTTACGGTTTCCCTATATAGTAGTTTTTAAGGTCAGTTAAATGTTTTCAGTGCTCCGTGTCTTGATGCTTGCAAATTACTTCTGCTCTGCTGCTTTTTCTGCCTATATTCGTGTGATTTTAGATCCTGTCTTTTGTTTTCTATTTACATGTTGCATTGAGCATATAATATTTGTGAAAAACACATTTTTTCCGTAGTATTTGTTGGTTTTTCTTTCTCGATTTCATATACGTACCATGCTTTTTTCTCATACCAGTATTTGCTATCGCCGGTCTTTGTTCTCTAGCTTTTGAGAGAAAACTCAGGGCCCGGGATGCAGGGCGCCGCAGCAAGGAGTCTTAGTAACAAGCCCTGTGATGCAGCAAGTGTATTGCTGTGCCTCCCTGCGCCACAGGGAAAGGGCAGAAATGTGCTGTCTCTACAAGACAGGGCACATTTCTGTCGTCTCCTCCTCAGCACCTGAGGCGATGTAGAGATCTGATATATTCCCAGACTTGTAAATCTAGGAATGTGCCAGATTCCTTCAGGTTACATGGGTGTTGCGTGGGACCACTCCTAACAACAACCATGGAACACCCCTTTCACGCAGTGCTTTGCGTGAAAGAGGTCCATATTTAGAAGGCCATGAAAAAAGCCACACAAGGTGGCTTTACGTGGCCTTGTAAATATGGGCTGTAAATATGCTCTGGCATCCTGCACCACCGAAATTATGCTCCGGTGGTGCAGTGTGCTGCTAGGGCCTCGTAAATGAGGCTTGTTATGCCCTTTTCTACAAGAAACAATGGAACCCCGACCCCTATATGGCAAAAATGTGAATATTTCAATGCCCCATGTTATTAATTTGTTAAGTCATGCACTTTATTCAATATGTGTTCCTTTTGTATAGAGGAAGCACAACTACTCATACTTCCTTACTGGAGAGATATTTACAACACTAAAATGCTGAAATGAACCCACATTTATGTCAAATTCTTTTGGATGATTTGTAGATTTTTTTAAGGCTTTACTCTCCTCTTGAAAATGTATCAAACTTTTCTAGGCTGGAAAGAAAGTGAGTGCACATCAAGCCGAATATGACAGGAAGGGGCATATTTATAATGCCCTAGCACCACCTTGCGCCACATTAATATAATAGTTTTTTACGTTAATGTGGCGCAACAAGGCCAAAATCCCTGCGCCTCATTCACAGGGTGGTGCAATGCATGCATTGCTCCACTCTGCAACCCTTTGCACTACATTATGCCTGCGGCAGGCATGATGTATGCAAAAGGAGTGTTCCCCCGTTAGGAGAGCCGGAAAAATGGCATAAGTGGGGGGAATGACCCCCTTGCATACATTATGCCTGCCGCAGGCATAATGTGGCGCAAGGAGTTACAAAGTGGTACAATGCATGCATTGTGCCACTTTGTAAATCTGGCGTGGTGTTTTTGACATAATATTGCCACATTAGCGTAAAAAAATGATACTAATATGGCTATATTATGGCGCAAGGGGCTCTTAAATCTGCCCCTCTGACTCCTGTGTTTAAACATCTAAGTATTCAGAGAACCATGGCTGACTATAGGCAGATACACAGCATCCTTGTAACATAGCTAGAAAAAGATTAAGGCCGGATTTAGGCCCTCTTCAATGGCAGCCTCTTAATTTTGATGCAGCTGGCAAGAATAATTACTGGCCCAATCAGCATTATGAGATCTCCAGGAAACCCAGAGATTTCAACTGCTCAAGGTGAACGTATGGCCCGAAATGAGGAATTACCAGGGGATCCAGACCAGAATTACCAATTTCCTCATTTTTAGTGGTCTCTCAGGGTCCAACACATAATGGGCTGGATTCCTCCTCCTGACTTCCCGGTATGCCCGGTATTGGCAATTCAGAGAGTAGTGAAAATCCAGCCCAATCACCACATGAGAGAACTTTTTCCATCAAACTGATGGTCCGTCCACCCTATTTAGACAGTGGTACCTCGACTGGCTCTTCAGTTGAAAAGCTTACTGTGATGGGCCTGTAAGAACACTGGACTAGTGAAAGCTTTAGGATGGAGTGACTGGTGCCACCACACAGGGCACCAAGCCTGAGGGTGCGTGCTTTGCAGGACAGTTTAAGGAGATATAAGAGCAGGGTGAAGAGATCTTTATATCCCAGGAATTTTTCAATGATAATAACAACGGCATGATATCTCCTGTGGTTACTGCATTTGATGGAGTGATCTGTGATTTGTCTAGTCAGAGTTCTAAGTCATGATAAAGAAGCATTGAGGGTTAATGTTTCCACTGCAAAGCACGTGTAATATGAAACTGAAAATGTTTAATTTATGTAGAGAGCTCAGTGGGCTACATTTTTTAGTCCCAAAGATTATTTTATTACTTAGAGTTCATAAGTTACATTCTTCTAATGTGGCACAATGAGCTATGATGTGGCATCAAAGCAATACATAAAATTTGCAAGCATATGCTTAGAACCTTATTGTTTTTCCTCACAAGTTCATTATTCTGAGCTTGCTAAAATGGGTTCCTTTGGGTAGTAATAGAACTGTATTTGTCTGACACACCCAATCATTGTGCTATGTTTGAAATCCTGAGGTAATGGGACTAATTCACTAATGCTCTGTGCCCGGTTTGCATCACAAATGTGGCACAGATCTGGTGGAAAGTAATCCATTGCAGTTTATTTTCCAGCACAAATACTGAATTGCATTGGAAAGTAGCCCTACCGTAAAACAAAGTCGCACTATCTGCTACTTTACATTGAGGAGGAGTACAATGCGTGGAACATGGATGTTCCCAACCATCTACCCTTGGATTTTGATGTTAATCCTTCTCCACTGTCTTTAGAAGAAAGAGATTTGCATCAAACAATTACGCCTTATGGAGGCAAGCATAAAGTTGGGGAAAAGATCTATTTTCTCTAAAACTTTCTAACTTTGCATGTGTGTAGCAGCGAACAGTACCCTAGTTGTAAAATGTTATTCTTTATCAAAGAATAGAAATTTATGGTGAAAGGGCACTTTTCCAGTTTAAAACCTATGCTTGACGTTGCACATTCACAAAACCTCACACAATGGTGTAACATATGAAACCTACCAGCATGAATGACACATGCCTCCTACACCTTTTGGTCCTCATTGTCTTGTGTAACATTTCCTATACATTGATTTACACACTTGAATGATTTATTGTCTCTGTATAATATGTTTGTGATGTAACGCTCTAAATTGGGATGAGTAGCGCTGTAAAATAAATAAATGTGAGAGAGGGGCTAAGGAGACATGAGAGGCACCATTGGAGGATGGTAGTGAAGGAATCCGTAAAGTTGGCCCACCGAGCACCATCAACGCTAAAGTCGGTCCTACATGTGACAATCCATGCTTTTTTTCTGTCCATCACCATCAGAAAAAAACTGAGTATCTTGAACAGAAAAAAAACTCCTAGGGTGTGGAGGCCATTCTTTTTTTGTTGTCAAACGTACCGTGCTGTCAGTGGAAACATGATGGTGATTTCTCTGAAGGCATAGAGATCACCTCTGGACTGGCAGTGGTCTCTAAATATGCCAGTCTTCTGTATATCAAAGTGGCGGATGTAATGCCTCCACCACCCTGACAGATTGAGTGAAGACCACCATAGTCTAAATCGTGCTGTAAGCCATTGATAGTTGATACCTTATAGCTGATATGCAAAAAGGGAAAAACTGGTGTCAGGTTCAATTATTTGATAACAATAGGCTTGGTTCATTCTCCCAATTTTAACTCAAGTGTAAGGTCTAAATCATTTAGGATGCATAGATTTTTAACCGTAATAATTGATGCAGGACATTTGCCCAAAAAGTGGGCCCAAAAATGCACCAATTAAAGGGAGTCTGCTGTACATCTCTCACATTGGCAGGAACTTCTGTCATGGTGGTTCCTCTCAGTGTGTTAAACATTTTACTGACAGCTCTGTCAACATGACAGTACCATCTGTCAAACTTTTCATCTTTTTTTTATTTTCAAAAACAAAAGCCCAAAGTGGGTTTTTGTTTTTGAAAATAGAAAAACTAATGATGCCACAGCATGAGATTTTTGTCCCATCGTGTGGGGGTCATTTTGTAATTTTCTCAGCCCTTTACCACCAGGTTTCACCAGGAGGTGATCAACAATGAAAGCTGGCCATTCGACCACCTACTCTAAATTGAACGGATGGTCAAATGGCCAAGCGTCTGACCACCTTTACTCCATCAGGTCATCAATGGAGTATGTCAGGGGCAGAGATAAAGTAGTCTTCATCACCCACCAGGTAATATGAGAGGGAGATTTAATATATTTCTGGGGAATTGAAAAGGGTTTAGGAAAGATAGCTGTAGAAAAATCCTATCATAGAATGTTGCCCGATTGAATAGAAAACTGAAGGATGGGGAATGGTTAAAGTTTATCAACAACCACGTAGTATGTTGCTTTCAAACAATGTAGACACTGTCCGAAAGGAGTCTGAGCGACTTCATGGAAATTGCCAAAGTTGTGCAATTTTTCAAAAAAGGCAAATTTGCAGTGGCCCTTTCAACTTGGGTGCCATGACTTTTTTAGGCATATCTTGTAGAGAAAGATGTAACAAATTATGCTGAACACAACACCAGATAAATACACTTGAGAATGTGGCTGAATGAATAAATTGCCAGAATAACAATCTTGAGGGTATATTCACAGCCCCTAAGCACCATGGAGGGTTACTTTTTTTGATGATCCGGTGGCACAGTGTGTTGGCCCATATTTACAAGGCCATGCAAAGTTACCTTGTGTGGCTTTTCATGGCCTTGTAAATATGGCCCCCTTTCAAGCATTACTCTACGTGAAAGGAATGTTCCATGGGTGTTGCTGTGGGGTTTCCCATACAACGCCAATAGAATCTGATGCATTCTCAGATTTACAGGGCTGGGAATGTGTCAGATTCCTACACCACCCCATGGGTGGCTTATAAGTGGTTCAACAAGGAGAAATGTCTTTATTTCTCCTTGTGTTTTCCTCTCTCTGTGTTTACTGCATTCTGCAGCACATGGCGAAGGAGGAAAAGGACATTAATGATTGTTTATGTGTAGGAAGGTGTCTCTTCCTGCACATAGACAATGATCCCTGCAAGGCAGGCACCCTTGTACCATGACACAAGAGTGCCTGTGTTGCAGCTAGGCTGGCAATTGTGCGCTAACGCTGAGGAAAGTACGGGGATGCATTGTATTGCTGTAAATACAACACATCCCTGCACTTTCCTAATGCTGCAGCTCGACACTGCCAGATGTCTTGCAGCGTCGGGCTGTGTCATTATTTTGTTAATATGCCCCATACTGTGTTGACACCATCTATTGTTCTGTATAGCACAGTTCTTGCATAGCACAAGCACTGTAATTGGATGGTGGCAGCTCCAATTGTTCATGAACATCTATCGACAGTTTCATTCAAGTTCTGGAAAACATGTCTTGGTATTATGACTTTAGTGGGGTTTATGCCCTGATAAGCTCTGATGTGAGCAGAATGCATTGGCTGTTCTTTTTGCTAATCATGTATGAAGAAAGGATGAATAAAGAATTTGTTCAAAAGAATGTGATTGGATTACCCATCTGAAGTCAATCTAATGGTTCAACCGTTTAGTCTGTTGCCCCTCTGATTTCTTGAAGTTGTTCTTAAGATGGGTTGTTTGGTAGTCAACCTATGGAGGTGGGGAATAGGGGTGCTTATGTTGTGGGACGTACTGGTTGTGTGGAACATTTGTCCTTATCTGCCTGTGCTGTTTCTATCAATGGAGCATGTCAAGGGCAGAGATGAAGTAGTCTTCGTCACCCACCAGGTAGTGTGAGGGGGAGATACAATTCATTGCAGCGGAATGGAAAAAGCTGTGGAAAAGATAGCTGTTAAATATCCTATTATGAATGTTGTATGGTTGAATAGTAAACTAGAGGGTGGGGAATGGTTACAATTTACCAGCAACTATGTAGTATGTTGCTTTCAAGAAATGTGGACAATGTCTGAAAACAGTGTTAGCACCTTGATGGAATTTACCTAAGTGGTACAACATTTTAAAAAAGGCAGATTATTGGGGGGTCCTTTCAACATGTGTGCCCTGTAAGATAACTTGCAAATGCATTACATGTGAGACTTACTAAGGCAAGTAAATAGTCTCCCTTGCTGAACTACTGTTGGTCTGTCAAAACTCTAAATGAGACGGGAGGACATTCAGTTTAACACAGAGGGTACTCCATCACCACTGGGACAAAGTACCTTTCCGTTAATCTATAAATCAGGCTGTATAGTGGGAAATGATTGTTGGAGTTTCCCTGCACAATGACTCTCCAGCTGATGGGTTGTGTGGCCTGCTGGTCAAACCCATGTGGAGTTGGTATATGCTTGGACTGTCAGTCCAGAACATATCTGAGTTTATTGCTGGTCTACTGACCCTCCACCTAACCTAAATCAGCTTGTCTTTCAATTAAGTTTCAGCCAAACTAATACTGCACTGGCTGTTTAATGTGCTTCATCATCCATCGATCACTTCCACAAAGTTGGGTCAGGTCTGTAGTCTCTCAGCTTGTGTTCTAATCGAGGATGCTGCCCTTGGAGTGCTTGATGAATAGGTGTTGAGTTCCTATAAGCTTTCAGAGAAATGCCTGACTGCCTGTATTCTTCTACCAGAAACACTGCCCTTAAAAATAAGTAATAGGGATATGTCATGTCATTGGATGCTCTCCTTTTGAATGTGGCATATTTAACAAACATAGACCTTACATGCATTACCTACCTGGCCAAGATCCCTGTTCGCCACAGAGCTGATATTCTGTAGCTTCTTAGCTGCGCAGTACTGTGATGGTGGCAGTGGTTCCTGTATTCTAGAAGCACAGCCACTCTGTAGGCCTGTCATGGCATGGTGCTTAGCCAGACATCCAACATTATCACAGGATTATTGGAATATGCATGAAGTAGGGGTAAAATACAGGAAGAGGAAGGAGAACTTTTATGGGTGGGGTGAGTTTTGGGTGGTGAGGGGAAGGTGACTCATCCCTATGCAGAAAGTCACTCAGTTTTATAACAAAGGTAGCACTTCATTCAATACAGTAATATGTACTTGTGTATTTGTATCCATCAATGAAAGACTAAAAGTAATTATGTCTTAATTTCACGAACATGTCTTAAAAAACTCAATCTTCACACTCAAGTGTATGGTTGCAGGACCCTCATAAAGGCATTGTGAATGATGCCCCTCCTCAGGCCCCACAATGCTAATAGATAGTGTGATACACCCTGCACAACTGCTTATAAACTATTTGAATGTGTGAAATGGTCTGTCAATATGCAAAGCATGTGAATACCCCAAAACCTATGGAAAACCATTCCAAATGACTTTAACATTTCTTACATGTTTCTCCATCTTTTAAACAGGTATTTTGTGTGAAAATGCATGCCACCTTCCAGAGAAACCTAAAAGCAATAGCCAGTTATTGTGTTTTACTTTCCTTTACTTTTCCAACTACAAATATCCTTGTGCATGAAAAATGCAGACTCTCAGTCTTTTCTGAAATATTTAACAACCCACCTTGTCATATCTGAATTTTCTTGCAATACCTCCCAGAGAGGAGCTGTCTCTTTTCTCAGGAAGTAAGAATGAGATCAATGGGTGTATAGATGGGCTACTGCCTATCCCACTGATTGCCAGACAGAGGAATAGGGTAGTGCAATATTTATATGGTGTTAGCAGGGGGCCTGAGCTCCTGCAAAGCACATACCGAAGCTTAAAAAAATAATACCTTACAACAAACGAATGTGGTAGGTAAACATCTGGATTTTTAAACATTCCCTAAAGTGCATTTGGTTGTCAATCATCTCAGTTCCTGTCAAGCATTTGATAACAAGAAAGATTAATAACAAAAGAAACAGCTCTCCAGTTCCCTATACTGAGATGTAGTTGACTTCCACAGCAGTTAATTTGCTAGTGGTTGTGCAGGTCAACTACTATAGAAAGTGAAAAGCCTTGGCATCATGCTGACCCTTTGACATCTTAAAGGGTTTCTCACTGGAAGACTCCGCGGACTAGAGTATGTAAAGAGTGGCAGCACCACATGCTCTCTTCTGTGTAGTGAAGGTATGTTTGCAAAAAGTAACAGATTACAGAAGAATTCATGCTGGTGGGCAGCAGACAAATGTACAACATTGAGGCCTAATGTACACTACTGAATTATCCCCTTAACTTCTGAATCTTTATTGCCTCCAGTTCTGAACTCTTATATTTTCTTAATTTTATTACTTCATAAAGTATCCAAGCTAAATATGGGTCATTTTGTCAAACATCCTGGGGATTCTAAAGGTGAACAGGGTTTGTATATTCCCCTGGTGGGAAATGATGACATAGCTAAAATTTTGTTTTTGGGGGAAAAATGTGAAAAAAGTGTTGTGCAAGAATGCTTTATTTTTTACTAAACTTTTACTGATAAAAGGTTTGATGTACTAGGATCAGCATCTTACCAATTTTCAGGAACAAGCAGAGTGTATAAAAAACACATTTGTTGGAACTGGCACTCTCTAGTGTCACCCCAAACATGTTTCCTTCCTCCTTTTTTTGCTGGATTTTAAATTTTGTTGGCTTTAGGACTCTGTGTACTTTATCACTGTTAGCCAGTGCTAAAGTGCTTATGCTCTCTCCCTAAAACATGGTTTTATTAGTTTATAACCAATTGGTATGTTTAATGTACTTGTAAGTTCCTTGTAAAGTGATATACCATATATCCAGGGCCTGTAAATTAAATGCCACAAGTTGGCCCGAAGCACGTATTGTGGCAGCCACCTACGTAACACTGTAAAATTTGCCCCAGGCCTGCTTTTGCAGCCTAAATACATATCTAAACTGCCATCTCAACTTGGCATTTAAACCCCCTGGCCAAGCCTTCATCTCCCATTTTATTACATATGTCACCCCTAAGACAGACTCTAGTTATCCCATAGGGCATAGTCCTGTGTAACTAAGAGATGGGACATGTACGTTTAAGTTTTACATGTCCTGGTAGTGAAAAACTCCTTAATTAAGTTTTCACTACTGTAAGGCTTAGGATCCCTCCCATAGGATAACATTGGAGATTCCTTATCACATTTAATAAGCTGTAATTCCTAATGGAAAGGAGGTAGATATATCATATTTTGTACCTATGGAATGGTGTTGATAAATCCTTTTTAATGGTGAAGTCAGATTTTTCATTACAATTTTGAAAATGCCACATTGGTATTTTCCTGCCCTTACCCCTTGGTACCTGTGGCCTGTCTTAGGTCACTTGACTGGGTATAACTGACAGTTAGACTTTGTGAATTTCTCTCTGTGAGCCACACAATAGTGGGATTAGGTGCATCTTAATGGGCCTTTAAATGGCTTGATGGGAGGGTGGAGCTGAGAACAGTCCCACTTGTACCTGAACAGGCTGTGCCCTGCATTCTCACTTTAGGTCTAATAACGGTGTATTCTCACTGCATCCAGCGTGGAGCCAGGGCAAGGGAGGCAGGAAAGTCCCAGACCTTCAAAGAACCTTTTCAGAAGCTTCTCCCACCTTCTAGAAACAGAGCACTAGGGTATAACAATAGGGTTCTCAGACCCACTCTTCAGTTCACTACTGGACCTCTGGAAGGACTGCCTGCTGCGGTGACCTTCTGTGCACTCTGACAGACTGCTTAGCTGCCTCGAGCCTACCTTGAACCCTCAGAGGCCAGCACTGTTATTGAACCCTGCGTCAGAACTACCAGATGTAAATCCAAGGTCTACTTTGCTGGCCTCCTGTTCAGAGCCACATGGACATAACTGGCTTTCACCATGTTGAAACTGCACTTGGATCCAGCCTTAGTGAGTCCTGAATCCCCAAGAGGTCTTCATCTACTCCTCAACCCTTGGTTGTGCTGCTAATGGTGACCAAATGTCAGTTGCTGGCATCTTTATCTTGTAGGCACTATTTTGAACCTTAAACTTAAAACAATTATAACCCTGGTTTTTACTGATTGGGTTTTTGTTGTTTTGGTGTCAAATTATTGACTCTATTTTTCTAAATTGGTTTGGGATTATTCTTGTGTTGTGTTTTCACTGTATTGCTGTTTCGGTACTGCATAAATACTATGCATGTTGCCTCTAAGTTACGCTTGACTGCTTTTTGTGCCAAGCTACCCAGGGTTAAGCACAAGTTAATTTAGTGACTTTGTTGCAGTTCACCCTGGAAGGGATTGTGGCTTTTGCTAGATCAAGGCTCACACCCCGTCAACCAGCAACCAAATTTCAGACAACATTTATTACCACAGTGCTTGCATTTTTTCTAAGAGGTTGCCCATTGTTCATACTTTTTATTCCTTCAACCCAGTTACAGTTTGTAGTGGAAACAGATGGGAAACCAATGGGTGATCCTAGAAAACTGTTCATATCTAAAATGTAGACATACTTATGAATTCAGCAACGGGTCATTTGTGTAGATTCATCAAAGTTTTCCCAAAGAAAGTAACCATTGAAATAAAAAAAAAAACATGAAAATGACTATGAAACAATAGCCACTGGTAACAATGTTGTCATCTGTAGTTTGTTTGTCACTAGGGCCAATTTTCATAAGCAATATACTGTTATGTCCAATAGTCTCTCTGGTCTTGAGGATGTATGTGGTTGCAGGTTCTCTAAACTCACAGAATACTGAAAGTTAAAAACTGAGCTGCAGCTTATGATTTTTCATTGTTGTTAGCATTGAGGTCCCTGGTTGGCATTCAGGTTGCCCCCTGTCCAAGCAAGGACCCACACTCTAGTCAGGGTAAAGGAGTAACGCACCCGGTTAACCCCCGCTCACCCCCTTGGTAGCTTGGCACCAGCAGAAAGGCTTGACCCAGAGGCAATGTATAAAGTATTTGTACCAACACACACAGTAATACAGTGAAACAATACAAAATGGATACTACATAGGGTTAGAAAAATAGTAAGTATGTGTCTAAATAAAACAAGACCAAATACAATAAGAATTCCCCATACACCAGTAAAAATATGAGTTTAGCACCTAAAAACACCAAAATAGTGCCTAGAGGCACGAATGCTGCAATCTGATGTTATAGCTGCGTTGTGGCAGAGTAGTTTCCCACAATGCGACGCCACTGGCATCATTAAGGAGTCACACGGACCCCCAGGTACAGTACAGCAAAAGTGTCACTGGATCTGATGAAGAATCTGTTCTGGTGCCACAGGGCACAGGAGCATCACGAAGAGGCATCGGGTCCTTGCTGCGGAGTGGTGGAGGTGAGGCGGCGTCGGTTGAGATGATTCAGTCCCTTGGCACCTCCAGCAAAGTCACAATGCTGCTGGGTGACCTCACAGGGTCGCGATTACGTCACAGGCACTGCAACGGAGTCAGGTGTCATGAACATTGGGTGTATGACACTCCAACTCACAAGTTCATGCAGACTTCAACAGCTGCAGCGGCACAGGGCCTGCGATGTCGGTGGGGTCATCGCACTTCTGCAAGGTCCACAGCTTCGGGTGTAGGCGTTGTTGCGGGTTTTGTGCAGCGGCGTCCTTTGCAAAGTCGCTCAGAGTCATCTGGTGTCGTTTCACATGTTTTCACCAGGAATTCACTTCAGGGGCCCAGGAACTGGAATGCCACCCTCTGACAAGCTAAGGTCCACAGCAAGCAGACTCAGTACTGGTTGGTGAAGCCTTCCCTGAGGCTTCAAAAACTAGAGGCAAGCTCAGTCCAAGCCCTTGGAGATACCTCTAAAGTAGGAATGCACAACAAAGTCCAGACTTTGTCCCCTTTCACAGGCAGAAGCAGCAACTGCAGGATAGCCCAACAGAGCATAGTCAAAGGCAGAGGCAGCACTTCTCCTCAGCTCTTCAGCTCTTCTCCTGGCAGAGGTTTCTCTTGCATACTTGAAGTAATCTAAAGTCTGGGGTTTTGGGTCCACTATTTATACCCCTTTCTGCCTTTGAAGTTGCCCAACTTCAAAGAGAAGTCTCTGTTGTTTACAGAATCCTGCCTTGCCAAGGCCTGGCTCCAGACACACACCAGGGGGTTGGAGACAGCATTGTGCGAGGGCAGGGACAGCCTTTTCAGGTGTAAGTGACCACTCTTCCCTCCACTTTAGCCCAGATGGCCCATAAGGATATGCAGGCTATACCCCAGTACCCTTTGTGTCACTGTCTAGTGAGATGCACAAACAGCTCAACTGTCAGTCTGACCCAGACAAGGAATCCACAAACAGGCAGAGTCACAGAATGGTTTAAGCAAGAAAATGCCCACTTTCAAAAAGTGGCATTTTAAACTAACAATCCAAAAACCACCTTCATTTAAAGATGTATTTTTAAATTGTGAAGTCAGAGACCTCAAACTCCAAATGTATATCTGCTTTCAAAGGGAAACTGCACTTTAAGCATATTTAAAGGCAGTCCCCATGTTAACGTATGAGAGAGATAGGCTTTGCAACAGTGAAAAACGATTTTAGCTGTATTTCACTGTCAGGGCATGTAAAAACACACAAGTACATGCCCTACCTTCTATATACACTGCACCCTGCCCATGGGGCTACCTAGGGCCTACCTTTGGGGTGCCTTACATTTATAAAAAAGGGAAGGGTTAGGCTTGGCAAGTGGGTACACTTGCCAAGTCAAATTGGCAGTTTAAAAACTGCACATACAGACTCTGCAGTGGCAGGTCTGAGCCAGGTTTACAGAGCTCCTCATGTGGGTGGCACAATCAGTGCTGCAGGCCCACTAGTAGCATTTGATTTACAGGCCCTAGGCACCTCAGGTGCACTTTACTAGGACTTAATGGAAATGCCAATTACACATACGGACCACTTGCACTTTAGCACTGGTCAGCAGTAGTAAAGTGCCCAGAGTAACAAAAATAGCAAAAACAGAGTCCAGCACACAGCAACAACCTGAGAAGTAGAGGCAAAAAGTTAGGGGAGACCACGCCAAGGATGCCAGGTCTAACAATTGTGTATAACCATACAGCAATTCATATGGTAAAATATAATGAATTAGAAAAGTATGTGAAAGAAACATATGTTTTTCTAACTACAGAGTTTAGGGGGAGGGGTTATCTGTACACCTCTGAATTTCTTGTTACCCACACTATCATGTGATTCCGAGCGTCTTTTGCACAATATCTTCTTTCTTAAACAGTGGCTTACATATGGAAGGCAAAAATGTGGAGAAATTCAATCAGTAATAGCAAGTGTTCTACTATTCCATATCCCCTTACATTTCCTGATGAAAAACGTTAGCCAACTTGTGTGGCTGGGCCTAATGGCCGTGACACAAATTGAGCCAAAAGGTGACCTTAAGATATCACATTTCACCCAATAAAATAAAAAAAAAATCACAATATGGGTAGCTGTAGAATTTGGGCCCTAGCTCAGTGGCCTCTCAAAGAAACCTTCCAAACCAAGACACTTCAGAAAATTAGACAACCAGGAAGCCCGGAGCGGTCAGGCATGTGTGAATTACATCACATTTCCTTACCCAGAAATCCTTGCAAATCTAGAACTTTAGCTAGAACCACACTTTTGCCTTACATTTATGTGAAGGAAAGTTCTGGAATATGTGGGGGTTCATACATTTTCAACCACCCAGCATTTTCATAGTCGACTCAATGAAAACAGTATGTGACTTGTGTGGGTGGATCGGGTGTCCGCAACAGGGAAGACCTGCAAATGTATGTTAAACAGATCATTTTTTCCACTCAAAACTGACCTTTTTTCTGCAATGTAGGTAGGTTTTGGGCCTCGGCTTGGCCACCACCCAGGCAAACCTAAGAAGCCCAAATGTTTCTGAAAACTAGCCAGGCAGGGGAGTCCAAGGTGGGTTTGTTTGCATGGTTTGCATATTGTTTTCTTACTCAGAAAATCTTGCAAACTCAACCTTTGGCTAAAACCATGCATTTTGTCACACATTTCTCGGAAGAAAAGTTCCAGTATGTGTGGGGATCCCCAATATTTCCTGCCACCAAGCATTTCTATTCCTGTCCCGATAAAAACACTACCTCACTTGTGTGGGTAGGTCCAGCGCCCACAACAAGAAAGACCCCAAAATGCAAGTTGGACATCTCAAATGTTTCCATTCAAAACCAATGCTAACCTCACATGTTGGGTAACAGCATGCATTTCCCCCACATTCCTGTGAGAGAAAGTCACAGAAGTTCTTGGGATCTGCAAAATTCCTACTAGCCAGCGTTCCCATGCCTCTCCTGATAAAAATGGTACCCCACCTGAGTGACTACGTCTAGCATGATAACTGAAACAGGGACAAACAAGAGACCACATAAATAAAATATAGACTATGCAAGATTCTTGTTTTGACGGTTATAGAAGGTGTCCCTAGCAATCTAGAAACAGATAATGGGATAGAGTTTACATCAGAGGAAATTAAGAAATTCCTGATGTATTTATCCAAAAGCTATCTTATAACTGCCTTATATTTCCCAAAGCTTATGGATTAGTAGAAATAATCAACAGGATGATAAAAAGAATTTCCCTTCATTACAAGCTATCACCTTACTACACCACACATAACTCAGGAAGAGGAGCACCCCATTTTTATTTCACCTAAAGCAAAACATCCAGAAACCAAGTTCACAATCTGAATGACTAGGGGCCTGATTATGAATTTTATGGTCTCGCTGTCATTCTGCTGTGGGGGCAGTCCCAAGTACTCTGTGGAATTGGTGATCTTTTGCACGGCATATTTAGATGTCACTGCTGGCCAGCGGCGGTATTTCTGATGGTGGGGGACCGGTGTGGTACATGGTCAGCACTTCAAGAAATATTTTTCATATGTGTTGATGTAGGTGTCTACATTTTTTTACTAAATAAGTGTCAAATGTACAACTATGCATGACATATGTGAAAAAATACCTTGTAAGAGTACATTCCCATTGCTGAGTCCGGACGATATGCGCCCGGTCCAGTCAATGGGAGAAAAGTGCAAAATGTACTTACTTGGATTTCGGCCCCAACGGGGCCCAGTTCCTGCTGTGAAGGGGGGCCCTGGACAAAGTGGTCTTCGTTGGAGATTGAAAGAAAAAGAAAGAAATGGGTGAGTTTGCTCCCATTATCTTCGATTCCTCCAGCTCGAAGCAGGTGGTCTCCGCTCCACAGTCGGCTCAATGGAGAAGCACTTTGTAATCCGGATGGCAGGAACCTTGTCTGTACTGCCGCTTGATAGCTGCTTTTCCCCAGGCCGCCATCTAGGTGGTCGGAGAACTCTGGCAGTCTCTCATTCTGCAACCTGGCAATATCATAATTCAGCAGGCAGACCCCCAAGTTGGTGGCCGGGGATTCCAATGCTGTTTTGACATGGTAACCTTTCCACCAAACTCGCAATCAGGCCCTCTGTTTTATGGCTGTGTATCTCCCTCCAACAATCCTATGGGTCTCATTAGGAGTTTGGGGGACCTACCATGGGACTGCCAAACTCTCATGGAGGACACCACCGCCATAGTGGTGGTTTTCCTCCCACCATATTACAAGGTGTCCGCCGGTCTAATCAGCAGAAACCTTGAAATAGAGCGTTCCCACCGGTCAGACTGGTGGAAACAGTGCTACGAGACAGCACTCGGCTCCCTTAAAGGAGTCGAGTGCTATCTCATAGCAGAGAGGGGGCCGCCCAACATGGCATGGGCAGTGCAGGGGCAACCCTGTGGCCCCCAGCACTTGTTCTCTACCAGTCGACCCCACCATGAAAAGGCTGGTGGAAACAAGGTTGTAATCAGCCAGGTGGCTTTGACTTCAGCACCAACCTGGCTGACTGCAGCCATGATCGCCGTCACCCAGTTGGGATTTGTGATCCTGGTGGGGATGGCGGTCTTTAGGAGGTCCGCCCGCCTAACTTGTAATGTGGCAGTCGGACCACCACAGCCACGGTCGTCCTAATGCCACTGCAAGGCTGGCGGTCCTAGGACCGCCAGCCTCGTAATGAGGCCATATGCCTTTACTAGAGCTCCTTAAAGATTGAAATTTAAAATACATTTTTTATGCTTTTAATAATCCTCTATTAAAAGCTGGAACTTTTTTTATGTGCCTGTGCTGCAGTTTCCTACTTGGCCCTGCCCTTACTCTCCTCCCCGTTTGTATATCCCTTCTTCCCTTCAATTCTGTCATACTACTTTTGCCAGTTTGAATGCTGATGTGATTTGAGGTGTCAGTGAACTACTTGAGAGAAGAGCCTTTGAACTCTGAGTAAATCCAACTTTTATTATCATCTTGGACTTTAGAGGGCGATAAGTCATTTGGAATGTAAATAAACATTTTCCAGTTGAAGGGGGTCATAGCTATCACATTGTTTAACTATATATTAGGTACAGACTTGGGGGCACCCAAGAGCCTTGTGGCAAGATGGCCGCCACACTTTGAGGCTCTTACGACCGGAGAGATTTATCTAGCATTTATTCTCATTAGTAGGAGGCATAGGGGTACGCCCAGGAGGGGGCGCGGGCCCTTCTTACTGTGCTGATTGAGAAGAGGACCGTATCTCATCTGGCAAGCCACAAAAAAGCCACCTTGACGGAGCTGGGCATGCCTTATTTCAAAGGCCTGTCAGCAGTGGTGTATCAATCAATCAATCAATCAATCAATCAGGATTTATAAAGCGTGGCTAATCACCTGATAGGGTATCCAGGTGCGTGCAGGTCCTGAAGGCTTATTCCAACACCCAAGTCTTGAGGTCAAGTCAGAATTCGGGCAGTGAGGTTATGGTCCAGATGTGCATGGGGAGGCTGTTCCAGGTTTTTGCTGCGACGTGAGAGAAGGAGACGTGTTTCAGTAGATGCGGGAAATATGGGCAATTGAAAGGGAGGCAGAGCGTAGTCTTCTCGAAGGTTGGTGGAAGTTCAGGTGGTAATAATGTACGCGGGTCCTTGGTTGTGTAGAGCCTTGTGTGCGTGGGTCAGTATCTTGAATTGGCATCTCTTCTGTATGGGGAGTCAGTGGAGTAACTTAAGGTGGGGTGTGATGTGGGTTTGTCAGAGAAGGCCAAGGATGTGTCTGGTAGTGACGTTCAAGATGGTCTGAAATCTCTGTAGAATGTGTGTGGTGAATCCTACATAGGGCCATAGTCCAGTCAGCTGGTGATGAGGGCCTGTGTCACAGTGCTTTTAGTGTGTAGGGGTAGCCATTTGAAGATTTTATGTAGCATACGGAAAGTGAGGGAGCAGGCAGAGGAGATGGCATTGATCTGTGATTTCATGGTGAGATTGTTGTCCATGATGCTTCTGCGGTTTCTGGAATGGTCGGAGGGAGTGGATGCGGGTCCTAAGTCTGATGGCCACCAGGAGTCGTATAGTCGAGAGTGCTGGGCAAGGGCTGCGGCCTAACTTGGGATGCGACTGTGGTGATCTGGTAGCGATTGGATGAAGAAAGCAGAGTGGTGGCATAGCATTTGAGTAAGGAGTCAAGGAGTCAACGAGCGACCTGAGGGAGGTGGGTTACTGAATGCTTGCCGCCTGCCTGAGCACTAAAAGGACCGCTGTGACTGGCTGAGAGGTGTGGGATGTCGCAGGTGCATTTAGTGGTTGCCCGATATAGGAAACCAGATCTGACGGTGCTGCTTACCTTCCTACTGGCAGCGCTGGTGGAGAGATGTGCTGCTGCCCTGTTCAGAGCGTTACCAGCCTTGGAGCTGTAGGTCACACCACTTCGTGAATGCTCACATGCCTTCAACATCCGGTGAGTGCCTTTGGGTGATTTCCCTTGCTGGAAGGTGTGGCGAGATAGATTTGGCCTAGACCCTGGGGCCAGAGGGAGAAAGACCCTGATCTGAGCATGAACACCCATGACAAGAGACATCATGGGACACTGAAGGGCTTGGCGGGAGGCTTGGTGAGCGGGAGTTATCACTGCACGATGAGTGGCCGCGCTTTGCCAGCAACACCACTATATACTGTCACTGTTTGTTTACCTGTCGGCCCACTAGATGGTGACAGATTTGGAGAACCCCAGTGGTGAAGGTGGGTGAGATGAGGTACCAAAGTTCCCTTCCCGAATCCCACTTTCTGGTGTAAGATTTGTTGGTGCTTGCTCGTTAGTGCCACGTTATTCTCAGGCTGCTAATGAGCGTGCAGAAGATTTTGCTTCTAGTTGTGCTGCTTCCAGCTGTGACTGTGCCAATATTGTGCCATTCGTGAATGCACCTGAAGTAGATTTCCTACTTAAGAAGCAGCTAAATCTACTAAAAAAAAGATTTTCAAGTAGATTTTCTTTTCCAACTTACAGTTCAAGTTGTTTTTAGTGCGAAAAGCCTTTTTTATTTACTTTTTTTTTCCAATTGAAAGGAAGTGTCTCAGACACTCCAACTTTCTGTTCCTGTTCAGCAGGCTCCTACAAGTGCTTCATCTATCTCTGGGTCAGTTTTCACTTGAATTTCAAGGTGGAAGGATCACTTTCTTTGTCTCCTGCAAATATATCTTTGGATTTAAGGACTTTGCTTTTGTGCTATCACACAAGTAAGTCAAAAAACTATTGTATAAGGGTGTTGTTTGTTTGATAGGGTATGCATCAGTATTTCTTTGTACTTTGATTAGATTTTTAGATTTCATTGTGGTGGGTGCCTGGAGATTAAGTAGGGGCCAAGTTATGTTTTTTGTATCGTTTGATTTTTCATCTTTTGTAAAGGAAAATTGTTGCACAGCTCAGTACCTTTTCTCCATGTTTGTTACATTTGCAAAATTCATTTAATTTGCTATGTGGAGTAGATCTCCAATGGGCCATCTAGCAAGTAGGCCCAGTACTAGTCATCAGTGCATGAAAAAATGTTTATGTTGTATATGCTTTAAAGGTTCATTTAGAGCAGGGATGGCACTGGATTAAGTTAATAATATTTTGCATTTTATTTTTTCTGCAAAAAGTGTATATGTGGGGTAATATGTAATGTCAGAGGAGGATGTGTGTTGTTGTAAAATTTGTATAGCTCAGTTAATTTTCATGTTTTGCATTGCTGAATTAATGTTAGTGTTTTCTTCAGTTTCACCACCATGCCTACTTTTTCTGGCCAGTGTGTGTGTGTGTTTGTCATTGGCCACCGTTTGTCTTTGTTCTTCATGCCGTGTGGCCAGGGGCCATTTTGTGTAGTCTCTAAAAAAAGTGCTCTCTACAATCTTGATGCGCATGGAAAGTTTTGGGGAGATCTGTCGAGTGGAGGCTGAGAAAAAAATGGAGGGTAAAGAAAATGCATCTCCAATGTTAATTCCGATAGACTCTTTAGACACACCTGCAGCCCGAACCGCTGGATGGAATTACATCAAATTTGGCAGAAAGGTAGCTTTTAGTCTGCAGATGAGTCCTTTTTTATTTGGTCTAAATCTGTTCAGAAATTTAGGAGAAATTAAAGGAAATCAAAATTTGCATATCTAGGGTTGCAACAAATTGGTGAATACTGCCAATCTTGAGCAGGGATCTGATTGGTTGCCAACACTTCTACCAGGAAGAGTTTGCAGGCATTTTGAGACTTGCCTTTAGTCGAGTCTAAAAGAAAAAAGAAAAAAAAGAAAAAGGGTCAGGATACTACTACCCTACCCCCCTAGCCTTGGTGCAGGGGTCCCCCAGAAACCCCACCCCCGGGATAAAAAGCATTTTTTTAATTCACAGTAAAAATTGTGAATATGATGTGCAAATTTCATCTTGCATTTGAAAAAAAGCAAGCTTTTCAGTTAGCCCCCAGGTGAGCAATGTCCCTGGGGCATTCATTAAATATAGGAAGGGGGTGCAAGGGCCCCCCTTCTAGGACTTATGAAGGCCCCGGGGACTATCACCTACTTGGGGCAAGATAATTATAACATGCAGGAGGCAGTACACCCCCCCACATATCAGGGACCACCACCTCCCCAGGACAAATCCTCATAAATCCATGTGTGATGGGGCCCTGTAGCCCTCCCATGCCCCAGGGACCATTACCTCGCTGGGGCTCAAACAACTTAATGTAGGGGGTCCACCGCAGACCACCAGCCCTGAGAACCACTGTCTCCCTGGGGCTAAAGTCAAATGATGGAAGATGGCCATGTGGCCCCCCTAGTGGAGCCATGATAGGCCCTCTGGACTGTCAACCCCAGGGGCGGTTCCTGCTACCTCCCAAGGTGCCCACCCTCGAGAGGTAGCTGTTTACTTCTTTCGCTTGGCGGGAGCTAACAGCTCCCGCCAAGCAAAAGCAAACTTAACTCTGCTTTTAGAAACCGCCAGCTGTCAAACAGGGATGGAATGGGATGGAAGAGAGAGAGAAAGAGAGAAATAGTTTTTGCAATGGTCTCTCCACACAAATACTTCAAAGCACCACACAAGCAAGATGTTTGGATGGAATGTTATACTTACCTTTTGATGCACACCACAATAATGTCACATATGGCCTACTGGTAAAGCTCTTGGACTCTCACTCAGTAGATTGAAGGTTCAAATCCCGGTATCTCATGGCAGTGTGCCCGTTTATTTACTTGTATTTTGAATATTAAATATTCCTGGTGATGGAACATTTACGTCTTTTCCCCATCACAAGCTTTAGCTTGAATGTCATAGAGATTTCTGGACAGTCCGTAGTAGAGAATCATTTGTGGCCTAGTGGCTAAGGTCTCAGATACTGAGTTTAAGGGTTCTAGTCTATGAGTGTCAGTTAACATTTCTCAGCTTTAAATTCTTTTCAACTTCAAAAATGTGAGGTACATACTGAAAGGTGATCTCACTCTTTACTTGTCAAATACATTTTTATCTATCTGCTAAAACAATTCTCATTGTAAGTGGCACGTGGTTGGGGGTTTATAGGGGTTTTGGTGGTTATAGGGGTTTGGCCTCAAGACCTGGCCACAGGTCAGGCCATACATCCAACTTCCACTGTGTATGGCAGAAGGCTGTGCATGGTGCAGGGTTGGGTGGTATTGGGGGTTAGTCACAGAGTCTGGCCACAGGCCCTGCGGCCAACCCCCTATAACCACCTAGCTGGTGGTTGGATCAACATAGAGTAATTAAAATTACTTATATGAAGAAAAAAAACATAGCAATTCACTGAAAAAACAAAGGTTAAAGGGACAGTATAGTTAGGAAATAGAATTAGAAAAACATAGAAATTAACTTATAAAACCAAAGTTTACAGAGACGTTATAGTTAGGCTCACATTTTAAATGAACAAAACCATTGACATTCAACTGCTATTGTTAGAGTTGCCTTAGGGCACGAGTTATAGTTACTTGAAGTAGCTCTAACAGGTGAATTTCTATTGTTTTGTACATTTACAATGTGAGCCTAACCATAACGTCCCTGTTACCTATGTTCTTTTCAGTGAATATATCTATAAATATATATACATAAATATCCATACAGGAGCTGAAGGAGGTAAGGGTGTTTTAGGGTTTAGTGGTGGATACGCATATTTTGAGACTTTATCCCCTTCTGTGCCGCGGACGTAGTGGTTACGTCCCGCGGCACAGTACTCCTGTGCCGAGGACGTAACCATTACGTCCTTGGCCCGGAGCTAGCGCTCCCTCCGTGGGATTCCCCCCCACCACCCCCCCCAAGGCGGGGATGGAAGGGGAAGAACTTCCCCTTACACCCCCACACCCCTCCCCACCGTAATGACGTCAGCGCTTGATCGCGCGCTGACATCATTACCCACTGCCGGTCGCACTGGAAGCCATTTGCTTCCAGTGCGACGAAGGGAGAAACAGGTGAGTTTCTCCTCCAGCGGGTGGGGGGTTTGGGATAAAGAGGCACCGGGGGAAAGGAAAGGCTTTTCCTTTCCCCTGGTGTCTCCTTGAGCATCGATCGGGCAGCAGGAATGCCCACTAGACGCCTGGGATTTTTTTTGATGTTTGGAATGTTTTGCGTTGGGGAGCGGCCCCTTGGGCAAGGGTCGCTCCCATTTGGGGGCATCTTTCTTGTGGCTATTTCTGACCCCTTTTCGGGCAGATCGGCCTATTATTTTTAGGCTGATCTGCCCCCAACGGGGGCAGATGCCACTTAGACACCAGGAATAGTGTGTGTGTGTGTGTGTGTGTTAGTGGAGGGGGGGCAACCCCTTGGGCAAGGGTCGCCCCCCTTTGGGGGCACATGTACCAAGGCCATTTCTGCCCCTCTTGGGGACAGATCAGCCTATTATTTTTAGGCTCATCTGCCCCCAAGGGGAGCAGAAACCACTAGAACGCCAGGGATTTTTTTTTCTATGTTTATTTATGTGGGGGGGTGTCCCCTTGGGCAAGGGGCACCCCCCAAGGGGACCATTGAACTGTTGGCCATTTCTGCCCCACCTTGGGGGCAGATGGGCTTATTTTTTTTAGGCCCATCTGCCCCTAAGGGGGGCAGAAGCCACGTAGGCACCAGGGATAGTGTGTGTGTGGTTTGTCTTTTGTTTGGGGGTGGGCCCTTGGGCAAGGATCGCTCCCCCTGGGGACACACTACTGAAGGTATTTTTAGCCCTCCTTGGGCCAGATAGGCCTATTTTTTAGAAGGCCCATCTGCCCCTATGGCAGAATCCACTTAGGCACCAATTTCTAAATGCTTGAGGTGGGATGTTTATCAACCGACGAAGTATTTGCATTTATGATAATTTTTTTCCTCCTTTTTGTTCTAGTTCAAAGCTTTTGCTTTCTTTGCTGTGGCTCCCTGCGGTTTTGGCGGTGGTTGACCTGCGGTTTGCATAGTTGCATGTTTTAGGTAAGTAAAAACAATTTACTCCAAAGGAGTATTGTTGCCATGCATGAATGACATGTTTGTAGGTTTGTGTGAAATTGTCCTTACATTTGTGCACAATGATATTTGTGTTGTCTTATTTCTAATTTGCTTTTCTTTCTTTCTTTTTATTGGGATATCATTGGTGATTGCTGTGTCTGTGCAGAGTAGTTGCTTGTGGTTCAAGCTTTTTCAGGCAAGTGAACTGTATAGTTTTTGAGTTTATAACTCTTACTAATAAAGCTATACTTTATTACTTATCTTACACAGTGCTGGTTGTTGGTGGTGCATTTGTCCAGTTAATTTTCGCAGGAAAGATCATGGCTAGCCACAGGATGACCGCTCAGCAGGTGCTTGGTATGCTTTTTGAGTCATTGTCTGATCATGATTATGAGACGGACTCTGCATCTGAGGCAGAGGAGGAAGTGAGAGATTCTGGCAGTGAAGTTTCTGTCGGAGAAGAATCTTCTGATGAGGAAGCCACACTCAGTGCAGATGAAGGGCCTGTTTCAGAGGGGGACACTGATGTGCCATTAGTGCAGCAGCCTGGGGCTGAAAGGTTTCCCGTTAGAAGACCTGAACTCTGGGTTGCCCCAAACATGGAGCAGCCAGAGTTGCCTGCCTTTACTGGTCTCCCGGGGTGTAGAGTCAATACTGAGAACTTTTTGCCTGTCAATTTCTTTGATTTATTTGTGGATGATGTGTTTTTGGAAGAGATTGTGGAGCAGACTAATTTGTATGCGGAGAAGTATTTGAGGGAGAACGCTGCTAGACTTAGGCCGCACTCTAGAGTTGCCCAGTGGATTCCCACAAATTTGGAGGAGATTAAAAGGTTTTTAGGTTTGACTCTTTTGATGGGGTTGATAAGGAAGCCGTCACTGGCTTCTTATTGGTCTACTAGTCCCTTGATGGCAACAGCTATATTTCCTGCAACAATGAGTCGTAATCGGTATTTGCTTCTTCTTAAGATACTGCATTTTATTGACAATGCATTAGCCATGCCACGAGATCACCCTGATTCTGACCGTCTTTTTAAGATTAGGCCTGTCCTTGATCATTTTGTAGATCGGTTTTCAGAGGTCTATGTTCCAGGCAAAGAAATAGCTGTGGACGAGTCTTTGGTCCTCTTCAAGGGTCGTTTGTTTTTTAGGCAGTACATTCCTAGCAAGAGGGCACGATGTGGAATTAAATTGTATATGCTGTCTGAAAGTAGTACAGGATATGTGTATAATTTCCGTGTCTACACTTGTAGGTATTCCAGTATTGACCCCCCTGGTTGTCCTCCCACTTTTGGAGTTACTGAGAAAATTGTGCGGGAACTTGGTAGACGACTGTTCAACCAAGGTCACCATTTGTATGTAGATACCTTTTACACTGGAGTGCAGTTGTTCAATGAATTGTTTAGAGTGGACACTGTTGCTTGTGGCACAATTTGTTGTAACCAGAAAGGCTATCCAAGGGAGCTTGTCTGTAAAAAAACTTCACAGGGGACAGTGCAGTGCCTTGCGGAATGATGAGCTGCTAGCTTTGAAGTTTTCAGACAGGAGGGATGTCTACATGCTAAGTACCATCCATGATGAGAGTACTTCCCCGTGACTGTTTGGGGACAGGTTGCTGAAGAGCCCAAACCTGTGTGCATTTTAGATTATAATAAGCACATGGGAGGTGTAGATAGAGTTGATCAAAGGTTGGAACCTTATACTGCTATTCGTAAGTCTTACGTTTGGGATAAGAAGTTAGCAATTCACCTCTTCCACTTAGCAACTTTTAATGCTTTTATTGTGTTTAAGGATAGGTCTCCAGAGTCAAAGATGACATTTGTGAAATTTCAGGAGTCAGTGATAGAGAGCCTTATTGTGGTGGAACAGGCCAGAGTTCCTAGAGAAGAAGATGTGGAGGATGTGGCTAGATTAAAAGATTGCCACTTTGCTGATCACATTCCTCCCACACCCAAAAAAGACTTTCCAGCTAAGAACTGTAGAGTGTGTTTTCGAAGAGGTATCCGGAGGGAGACTCGAATGTACTGCCCAGATTGTCCTTCAAAGCCTGGGCTGTTTGTGGGTGGTTGTTTTAAGAATTACCACACCAAGAAGAATTACTGGGAACAACCATGAGTGTAAACTCATGTCTGTTTTGTATTTTCATGTGTTCAGTTTCATGGTTAGCATTTCTGTCATGTACTTAGTTAGAGCTTTTGTGTTTGTAGTTTTGTAATTATTTCTAATTAGTTAGGAGTTTCTTTGTTTAAAAAAAAAAAAAAAGTGATGCCATTGTGTGTGGATTGGGGCTTGGCTGATGGTGTACATAGTGTACATATTGACTTGCTGTGGGGTACTGAAACACACTTCCAGCCAAACACCAGTCCACACACTCCCATTAGCTGGTGTGACTGTTGTATCAGGCATGTGGGTGTATGTAAGTGATGGGCCCTTGAGTGGCGCTGTCTGTCGATGCGAGTGTTGTAATGTGCTGGGCCCGTGGCTGGCGGCGTGAATGGTCTTGTGCATGTCATGTATGAAAGGTGTGTGAATGGACTGTAAAGTGGTTTGTGCCTTGCCGTGGCTTTACAGCTCACGAGCTGTGAGTCATTGGTTCAGTTTTTTGGCCTTTCAGTTATTAACAGTGCATTTCATTTTTGTGAAATCTCTTGTTAATAAAATTTGATCCACTGAACCATCACTCACCCTCGTGCCAAATCCAACCAGTATGTGTGGTAAAAATGACAAAACCTGCTCCGCTGTAATCAGGTGTCGCAGCACACCTGTGACACGCTAGGTGCCTCGGGTGGGACCCCGATGATGAAGCATGCCACCAACTTGGTTGGTGGGTGAGGGGTCATTTTCACATAACCTAAGTGCGTTTCTTTTCACAGTTTTAGTGTTTGGCACATCACAGACGTATGTGGACACGTCAAAATGATATATTACAAAACTACCTGTGTTTGGGGAGAGGGGGCACCTATGTTTTTGGTCCTGGGTGCGGCCTTCATCTAGGGAAACCTATCAAACCCGGACATTTTTTAAAACTAGGCACACCAAGGAGTCCAGGTAGGTGTGGCTTGCATGGATCCCCCAACATTTTCTTACCCAGACTCCTCTGCAAACCTCAATATTTGCTTAAAAAAGCATATTTTCCTGACTTTCGTTAGTACGATCACCGCTCCAGCTAAAAATTCCTACTCCCCAGCGTTCCCCTCAGTATCCCAAGTAAAATGACACCTCACTTGTGTGGGTCCCCAAAGCAGAGTCAGCCTAAAGATGTATAAAAGAAGAATATGTCCTTATCAACTCGCTGTGCTATCCCCTCTATCTCTACAAGTTTTTGGCCTTATTGTGTTGCAGGCACCTGACCCACCCACACAAGTGAGGTATCATTTTTATCGGCAGACTTGGGGGAACGCTGGGTGGTAGGAAATTTGTGGCTCCTCTCAGATTCCAGAACTTTCTGTCACCGAAATGTGAGGAAAATGTGTTTTTTTAGCCAAATTTTGAGGTTTGCAAAGGATTCTGGGTAACAGAACCTGGTCAGAGCCCCACAAGTCACGCCATCTTGGATTCCCCTAGGTCTCTAGTTTTCAAAAATGCACAGGTTTGGTAGGTATCCCTAGGTGCCGGCTGAGCTAGAGGCCAAAATCTACAGGTAGGCACTTTGCAAAAAACACCTCTGTTTTCTGTCAAAAAATGTGATGTGTCCATGTTGTGTTTTGGGGCATTTCCTGTCGCGGGCGCTAGGCCTACCCACACAAGTGAGGTATCATTTTTATCGGAAGACTTGGGGGAACATAGAATAGCAAAACAAGTGTTATTGCCCCTTGTCTTTCTCTACATTTTTTCCTTCCAATTATAAGAGAGTGTGCAAAAAAGACATCTATTTGAGAAATGCCCTGTAATTCATATGCTAGTATGGGCACCCCGGAATTCAGAGATGTGCAAATAACCACTGCTCCTCAACACCTTATCTTGTGCCCATTTTGGAAATACAAAGGTTTTCTTGATAGCTATTTTTCACTCTTTACATTTCAGCAAATGAATTGCTGTATACCCGGTATAGAATGAAAACCCACTGCAGGGTGCAGCTCATTTATTGGCTCTGGGTACCGTAGAGAAAAATTGCTGTTTTTTTTCACCTCAATTTCAACATTTTCTTTTTCCAGTTGTTATTTTCTGTAGGAAGCCCTTGTAGGATCTACACAAATTACTCCTTGCTGAATTCAGAATTTCGTCTACTTTTCAGAAATGTTTAGGTTTCTGGGATCTAGCATTGTTTTCATGCCCATTTCTGTCACTGACTGGAAGGAGGCTGAAAGCACAAAAAATCGTAAAAATGGGGTATGTCCCAGTAAAATGCCAAAATTGTGTTGAAAAATTGGGTTTTCTGATTCAAGTCTGCCTGTTCCTGAAAGCTGGTAAGCTGGTGATTTTAGCACCGCAGACCCTTTGTTGATGCCATTTTCAGGGGAATAAACACAAGCCTTCTTCTGCAGCCCTTTTTTCCCATTTTTCGAAAAAAACGAAATTTTCACTGTATTTTGGCTAATTTCTTGGCCTCCTTCTGGGGAACCCACAAAGTCTGGGTACCTCTAGAATCCCTAGGACGTTTGAAAAAAAGGACACAAATTTGGCGTGGGTAGCTTATGTGAACAAAAAGTTATGAGGGCCTAAGCGTGAACTGCCCCAAATAGCCAAAAAAAGGCTCGGCACAGGAGGGGGAAAAGGCCTGGCAGCGAAGGGGTTATGGGTAGGCGCATAGGGTTGTAAGACCATTTTTAGGATTTAAGGGTGGGTAGAGGTATGTGGTGGTAAGGGTGTTTTTAATGTTTATGGGTGGTTATAGGTATAGGATGGTAAGAGTACTTTTAGGGTTTAGGGGTCAGAAGGGGTATATGGTACTAAGAGTCTTATTAAAGGTTTAGGTGTGGGGTAAAGGTATAGCATGTGAAGTGAGTTTTCAGGTCTAGGGGTGGAAAAGGTTATAGGGTGGTATGGGTTTTTTAGGGTTTAATGGTGGGTACGGGTATAGGGTGGTAATGGTGTTTTTAGGGTTTAGGGAAGAGTAGGGTTATAAGGTGGATACAGTAATTTATAAGGTGGGATTTGAGGGGCTTCCCCTAAGAAAGAAAAATGTAAAGTTAGAATGAATCTTAAAAAAAAGGTTGGGAGAGTTTTGGGGAGTTCACCCCTAAAACATTAAAAGTTAAGTTATATAAAGGCAAAACAATTTTCAAACATGTTATGCTAACCAATGTTCTTTTTTAAATAGGCAAATATCAAGCACCTGTTCCATAACATTTCTACAAAAACAAAGACCTCAAAAGAAAACATCTTTCAATTAGTCTTTAAATATAAAATGTAATGCACTTTTAAATATTAATTCTACCTAAAATATAGTTAGTACACAGATATAAATAATATATTTTGAAAAATGTGATGTCAGAAGGAGCTGTTTACATCAAATCTGAAAAAGGAAAAACTGTTATTCCCTCATACTGGATAAACTTAAAGTCCAGAGAGCACATGCACAGGAAATATATGTTGGAAATATACAAAGTATTATCTGAATGCATGCTATGGGAGAGCTTTAACTAAAAATTAAAATGAACAAAAAGTTAGAGAGCATAATCACCTGCATAATGTTACAGAAATCAAAGTTAGAAATGTTTTATAAAACCTAAGAGAAGCTACCATTAGTTCACAGGAACCTACAGGAACTTTTTTGAAAAATCTATGATATCAAATGTTCCTGGCTATAAAACAGGCCAAACTCCCAGGTCTCCCAAACCTAAAGAAACTCACAGACAGAACCTGGAATGCCACTACTGAAACGATGGCTGCCACTAAAAAATTGGAAGACATAAATATACCTGATGATCTAACTGCAAGACTTAACGAAGAACCCCTCCTTATATATGCAAATACTAACAGTGACAGAATATTATTAATGTATACAAAATAAAACAACCTGATGAGATTAACACAAAGCAACACCTGATTGATGGACATCACATTAATTCATGGCCTCCACCATCTATTCAAATATACAGAATCCATGGTGCATATTCCAACGATTGCTTAACAAAGTGCAACATACCATGAACAGCCAACCCAAAATCCAAAACTAACAGCTACTAGCCTCTAAAAGCAATAATTGACTCTAAACAAGTCATGAGCAGATCCATTTTAATAATATAACCTGTAAGAAATTGGGTTATTCATATTGGGGAGTGGAGGCAACAACCACAATCGTTGTCAGGATGAACCACAAAAGTCACTAAATTAACCGGTTATTATACTCTGGTAGCGTGGCACAAAAGCAGGCAGGCTTAACTTAAAGGCCATGTGTAATGTATTTTTGCAGCACATAAATAGTAATAAAGTGAAAACACAACACAAGAAAAATCTCAAACCAATTTAGAAAAATAGAATATGCTCCAATGAATACAATGACTCCAAATTGAATTAAATCCAGTTAGTAAAACGGGTTATTAATTTTTTAATTTGTTAGTGCAAAAGAGTGCCTGAAAGATCAAAGAGCAAAACGTAGGTATCTTGTTGTGTGAGACCAGGGCAAAGTCAAAGGTTAAGACTGACAGCGATGGAGCTCGCATTGGATACACAAGATGAATTGGGTCCGGTCTCAGCATACTTTCAGACTTAGAGGAAATATTGATGAAAAGTTCTAGGGATGGTAAAGAAGTGTCATTGTTGGGGAGCCAATGAATAGAATTGCAGTCAAGATTTTTACCTTCGGACTTTGTCACTTTTTTGGAAGTCAGAAATCTCCATTGGGACAAACCTGCAGGCTGTAGCCAACAAGGGCTCCACAAGGCCACATACCTTCTCCTAGAGGTCGAGCTGAACAGGATCTTCTGCTGCACAGAAAAATTTAAAAGGACCTACTGCAAAGTCAAACCAACCAGCAATGTACCGCGAGGCAGTTCTCAAGGCACGTTTTGGTGAAGATTTTTTTAAGTCCCAACCTTCAGGGTTAGGCATGAACAGCACATCTAGTACCACTTTCAAGGGTCCAGGACCTGGGGGTTTCATTTGGGAGGTTAGGTCTCACGCTAGAAGAGGCCAGGTGAAGGGTTCAAGTACTCTGGAGCTTGTTATGTCCCTGTAGTGCACAGAAGAGAAAAGCCAACTAGCCCTTTGAGTTACTTCTGGTGGTCCCGGGTTCGAGGAGGTGGTCCAGTTCTCCTTCAAGCAGCCGAGCAGTCCTTTGTGCAGCAGATAAGTCCACTGGTAGCAGCAGAGCAGACCTCTGGGGTTCTAGGCAGTCTTTCCTAAGTCTTCTACAGGTGCAGAAGTGTACTGAAGTGGTGTTCTGAAGGGTCAGTATTTATACCTAGTGCTAGCCTTTGAAGTAGGGGGGCAGATTGGGCTACCTTCACATCTGGTTCAGGAAAGTTCTTCCCTTCATTTTTTAAAATTAATGTTTTAAAATGTCTGGAGTGTCAAAAGACTAGTGGTAGGTTTCTATGTGTGTGCTGCAGGCAAGCCCTTTTGAAATGTAGGTGTGGCAGGGAAAAGCTCTACCCCAGCAATCCTGGCACGCTAGACCAGCCAGCCTACATCCAGTCCCCATTCTCTCACTTTCTGGCAGGAATACACAAACCCCAAGAGCAGAGCCATTCACATTCATGTGACCCAGGACACTGGAAAAAGCAAAAAAACAAATTGTTTAGGGCAGGAAAATGCAAAATTTCTAGAAGTTTCACTTTCAGAATTGCAACTTAAAACCTGACTTCACCATTAAAGAGGATTTTAAATGAGAATTATTTTGAGTCTGAACATTACATTTTTACCTGTTCCTAATCAAGTTAGCACTTACTAAATGTGATAAGGTAACCCATTGTTCGTCTATGAGAGAGGTAGGACTTACAGTAGTAAAAAACACATTTAAGAGTTATTCATTACCATGACATGTAAAACGTAAAACCACATGTCCTACTTTTTAAATTAAATGCAATGTACTCTGCCCTATTGGCCTTTAGGACATAGCTAAGTGGTGTCTTATATTTATAGCACATATTAATAAACGTGCTAAGTTGGCCCAATGTTAGTCTATGGGAGAGGTAGGACTTAGTGGTAGTGAAAACACATTTTGGAGTTATTGACTGTCAGGACATATAAAACTTAAACCCACATGCCCTACCTTTTAAATACATTGCACCCTGCCCTATTGGCCCTAAGGGTCCACCTTAGGAGAGACATAAATATTAAAAAGTAAGGTTAAGGCCTAACAAAAGGTTAATATTGTCATGTCAAAAAGGCAGTTTACAACTGTACTACAGGATGCAGTGATACATCTGAGACAGGTTTTAAAGTGCTACTGTAGTGGGTGGCACAATGAGTGCTGCAGGCCCACTACCAGCATTTAATGTACAGGTCCTGGGTACCATGAAGTACCATATACTAAGGCCCATACATATACTTTTTTAGCACCACTTTTGCGCCGCTTTTTGATGCAAAAGCGGCGCAAACTTACAAAATACAATTGTATTTTGTACATTTGCGCCGCTTTTGCATAAAAAAATGACGCAAATGCGGTGCTAAAAAAGTATAAATATGGGCCTAAATGCATACAAGTAAATTAAATGTGCCACTCAGATATAGGGCAATTTGACTATGTTCTAGGGAGAGAACACACGCAGTTTAGCACTGGTTAGCAGTAGTAAAGTGCTCAGAGTTTTAAGGCTAGCAAAAACAAATTTCAGAATACAGGAGGGCTGAAGGCAAAACGTTTGGGGAAGACCACACCAAGGATATCAGGTCTACCATATCCATACACAGCTATGCAAAGATCTTACTATCATTTCTACCAAGGTATAAGGAGACTCCTCCAAAAACCTGAACTAAGTGTGGAGTACTTAACAATTGCCCAATTTGCCTACAACATAAAAAGAAATCTCAAGCATGGATCACAGTAATATAAGTAACATACCACTACGGCCTCCCAGTTGAATCACCCTATTAACAAATACACAAAGACAAAATATGGGCCTCATTACGAGTTTGACGATCCCAGGACTGCCATGTTGGAGGTGGAGGTCCAACCGTCAATGGTCTGGCAGATGTGAGTGCCATATTATGAGTTTTGTGGTCATAGCAACAGAAGACTGCCAGTGGTCCACCGGCACCACCAGGCAGCATAGACCGCCTTGGTCACAAGGAAGCACACACAGGCCTGCGGAGCCTGTGTTTCTCCCGGAGTCATTATGAGAGTGCACACCACCAATGTGACCCTGTCAGTCCAAACACCATGTATCAGAAGGTGGAAACGAACAGTCCAAAAGGAGACACACATCTGCAGACAGACTTGCGTGCCCAATGCCACCATGGAGCGATTCACAAACTGCATGCCTCTAATGATGATCATCAGAAGACAACTAATTCAACGTCTCTGTGGATACCAACAACCGTAAGAACACACACCTATCTATATCACCAACCTTAAAAACAGCCTGTAGCACCGGCGAACACATCATAAACAACACACATTCACAAACATATATCAACATGGACACATACACAGTCACAATACACACACTTTGGGAAGCACACTCACACAGCACTGCAACACTACACAAATACACACGGCCACACAGCTCAGACACTGGGAGACTGAAGGCTACACAACATTGTCATAAACATCAACAGCAACACACCTTCAGCACTTATACAGATACAACTCACACACACATTTCACACTGGCCAGGGACTGTCCTCATATACAACGCACATATGCAATGATGCAGCCTGGAATACAAACAACACCACCAGTAAACAACCCTGCAATGGACATACACATCACAGCACAATGGGAGCACAATGGCATGAACAAAGCACAGAGACACAAATAGACCAAGAACAACATGACAACTATACATTCGCAATTGGGATGGGGCCATCTGGGTCACCCAGAGAAGGACACTGCACTGGGATATATAACACTTTGAACATGCCCCCAATCAACATGTTGACAGGAAAATGGCCCTACATGGGTATCTCGGACAACCAATACTAAAAACAATTGTCATACACATCTGTACAACGGGGAAGGGCAATTAAAAAAGCACATACAACTCCTACTGCATGGGACATACCTCTACAGGAACTAGTTGCAAGGGACAAACACTGAAATGGGCACATGCACAGGCAAATACAAACACAGCCAGCACAATTTAACAAAATCCATGTCTGCACAAACAAAACTCAAGATGACACACATCGCATGTATACATAAGCCATATCAGGGAGACAAGTCTAACACCATACCTGCCCACATTAGACAACACAAAAAAGAAATACTTACCATGAAAACAGTACACACTGCCATGACATCACCATTCAATCAATCAATGGTTGTTGTAGAGTGTGGCTAATCACCTGTTAGGGTCTGCAGGCACTGGGGGGGCTGTGCAGTTCAGTTGCAGTTACACACACATACCTATGTGCACAACAACACCCTTCTCTTGGGGGACAAGAGCACTGCACACAAACTCACATACTGCTAACAACAGCACATGAAGCAGCAAGCGGGCTCAAACACACACAACTGGAGGCCACAACCAAAGTCAATCAGGAACAACATCACTGTTTGGGTTGAATACATATGAAAACTTGGAATGTCCAAATGCCATTGATCAGTCCATTCAACAGCTCAATAATGGCACAGTGTTGTGCCTAAACTTGACTCCCAACTGCTGTGTAACCTCCACAGGAAGGGGCATCAAGGAGGCAGGCAGGCACCGCCGGGATTATCCAGGGTGAGGGGGTGCGAGATCGGTTTTGTGAGAGGGGTTTGGGCTTGGGAGGAGTGGTCTTCTTTGGTCAGTGGGCTTCTTCTTGGGAGGGGTGGGTTTCTTCTTTGGGGGAGAGGTATGGGTACTTATAGGGGCAGGAGAGGCCTTGGAAGTGGGCGGGACAGCATGGGAGCTGGATGGGGCCCGTCTGGGTCTGGGATGGGGGGAACAGGCAAAGGTTAAGGTCAAACAAAAAACGTTTTTGGACACATGGGGATGGTCATCGGAAGGAGTCAGGATTTGGAGGTTGAGGGAGTGGTTGTCTGATGTGTAGGCGTGGATATCTTTGGTGCGTGCTTATTGGAGATATGCTTGTGTGTGGTGGGTGTCTGTTAGGTAGGTGAATGAGGGCATTTATGTGCCTTTGGCTTGGGGGTGGAGGTGCTGGGGATGCCTTTGTCTGTTGGGGTGGTGACTGAAGATATGGTGGATGTGGTGGATAGATGTGTGTTTGTAGTTGTGGTGTCAGCGGGTGTGGTGCTTGTGGTGGATGTCTGTGGGTCTGCTGGGGTAGGATCTGTGGGTAGGATCGGTGTAGTGGCTGTGTCAGTAACTATTGGGGTGTCTGTGGGTGTGCTTGATGTTGTGTGTGTGATGATGGGGGGAGGTTGCGAGTGTTACTCTGTCTGTGGGTGGATGTTGTTTGTGTGTGTGCCAGTGTGTCTTGTGGTGCTTATATTTGTGTGCGCTCCATTTGTCTGTTGAGGTAGATGTCTGCAGATCTGTTTGTGTGCTTTGGGTAGGTAGGGGAAGGAGGGATTTGGACTGGGAAGAGGGAGTTGGTGGGGGGGACGGAAGGTGGGGTGACTGGCTGCCATCAATGTGGAGGCCAGAGCCTGAAAAGATCCCTGTCGGCAACCCATTGCACCATGAATGCCTTCCAGGAATTAGTCTATTGGAGCTAACTTGCCAATCCCTGGATGCCATTCACAATGGCTGTCTGACGCACAGAGATACTTCTCAGGAGGTCAATAGCCTGTTCACTGAGGGCAGCAGGGAAAACAGAGGCTGGGACAGAGGTGCCTGTGGCAAAGGAGACACCCACTTTCTTAGGTGAGCGTGCACGGCCAACTGGGTAGGGAGCCACAGGGAGGGCAGTGATGGAATGAGGGGTGGTGGACAAGGATGATGCTAGGGGATGCCCCGATGGGTCCACCACACTAGGGAGTGGCCACTGGACGAGGACTCTAAGGATGATGACGATGTCCTGGTTTCCCTGTGGCACTCCCCTAACCCTCTGGGCCACTGGGTCCCTCTGTGTTGGTGGTGTCTTAACCAGAGGTCCCATGGCCAGATGCTTCCTCACTTGGCTCAGCCCCATCTCCTTTGCTTACCTGTGGTGCTGATGCAAAAATAAAGTGAAATAGGGTAATAACGTGTCCATTATTATACTTCAATCACAACTCTGATTGACATACAATACCAACATGTCTAGTAGGCCCCAGCAAAAACTTACACCTAAGTAGCACATTCATGTGTCAAAACATATGCATGCATGCCATCTGGATTTACTAACGGTGCCCATGCCCACAAGAAAATCAGTATCTCAAACAACTACAACTACAGAACTGAAGTATTACAAACACAAAAACCATACAACTACTAGGAGACCTCTCCATCCTCAAAGCTGTGCCACATGCAGCTGGCCTAAGTTAACTTTTGGCAAATAATTATATCCCAATTGCAAAGTCCATTCCCACATTTCACACACAAGGTCATGCACAGATCTATTTGCCAAATACATAATGTACCAACGGTTAGAAAGGATGCCATGATATCCTGCTATGTTGATTACAAAAATACAATATCCTAGAGTAGGTGACATGGAAATACCCATGTCAAACTGGAAACATTTCAACAATGTACACTTCAACAAGTGGCACCTGTACCCAATAGAGATAAGGAGGTAGTATCCAGGTTACTCAGATAGGCCTCACATGTGTTGTTGAAAAGAACACTACTGACGGCAGGTTCAATATGTCAGGGATGTATCCAGAATACATAAAATAATGATTAAGTAAGCCCCTGGATAGTAACAACTAATGTCTGACACCTATTAAAATAACATCTGAGTGTTTCTGAAGTAACCACCTGTTCTTTGCATGTTGGAGAGACACAGAACTTTCAATGACTTATAGAAGGACCTCAACTTGTTGCCCAATGAGAAGCAACATCACTATCCACATCTTGGACATGCCAACCCTGGTGTCTGTCAGTGGATGGATGCCTGTACCCAAACACATGTGATGTGAACATCACTGCAAGTCACTCCATGATGCATGCCAACAGTCAGGGCACACTCCTTAACCATAACACATGTGCAATGCAGTCTTACACATGGCTCCACAAAATTGGCTAAATGAACATAGACAAACCACCTATCCATGGGAAATAATGGAAATAAAATACAAGTTAATGTTAATTTTCTATGTTTAATAAAAATGTTTTAACATGTTATGCAAATGAACAAAATGTACCAACATTATTAAAGGAAAACATAATAAACAACACTGAGAATTATATTAAAAAATTTACAGTACATATATAAAAATATAGAGTGTATTTGTCAAAATGGTGTAAGGAAATGTTTAAAAAAAAAAAATGTTATTTCACTAAATGCATTGTAAAAAAAGATGTGGTATAAAAATGGAGCAGTATGAAACATGTAAATCATTTATAAAGATGTTTTGTTTAAAAAGTAAAAATATGATCATGTAACATAAATAATAAAGGTAAAAATCTAAACCTAGCTACTCATAACAACGAATAATTATATATTTGTTAAAACATAATAGAGAATAACACATATTTAAAAAGTAATAACAATTAAGAAAATCCAATAGAGTCTATAATAATAAAAATTACTTGAAATAATCATTGTGTTTCAATTACTTTTCATAATACAAATGTACTGCACCCTAACCTACATGAGGGAAAAGCTTTACACTTCGAATATAGCTAATTTACTCTTCCACTTTAAGGTAAAGTAATTTGCACATTGCACATTGAATGCACTGCATGTGCTATTTCTGTTCAATAGAAGCTGAATTGGCAAAGCATTGGACATTAAGGGGGTCATTCTAATATTGGATGAGCAGACAGTGAAAATCATGCTGGGGCCCTGTTAGGGGGCCCCACAACACCTGTTCCCGCCATCCTGTTCCTGGCGGTAAAAACCGCCAGAAACAGGGTGGCGGGAAGGGGGTCGGAATCTCCATGGCGGCGCTGCCTGCAGCGCCGCCATGGAGATTCAGCCCAGACAGGGGAAATCCGGCGGGAAACCGCCGGATCCCCTTTTCTGACCGCGGCTTTACCGCCGCGGTCAGAATGGGCAGGGAAGCACCGCCAGCCTATTGGCGGTGCTTCCGTGGTCATCCACCCTGGCGGTCGATGACCGCCAGGGTTGGAAGGACCCCCTAAATGAGTTAGATTTACTATTCCCACTTCAATCTAAGCTACATTGTGGACAGATATGGGCAATGAAAGGGTCAGCTTTACTATTCCCACTCTAATCTAAGCCACACTGGGGAAGAAGCTGGACATTAATACGGGTAGACAATATTTCCGCTCCAATCTGAGCTGCATTGGAGAAGTGTTGGACTTTAATTGGTGTTGATATAGTATTCCCCTTTCAATCTAAGCTACATTGGGGAAAGTACTGGACATTGAAAGAATTAGATTTACTATTCCTACTCTAATTTAAGCTACATTGAGACAGGTGTTGGACACTAAGCAGGATAGAGTTACTGTTTCTCCTCCAATCTAAGCAATGTCGGGGAATGTGTTGGACATTGAAGGCGTTACATTTACTAATCTTACTCCAATATAAGCTACATTGAGGAAAGAGGTGGACATTGAAGGGATTATATTTACGATTCCCACTCCAAACTAAGCTACAGAGGGGAAGTACTTTAGATTGAGAGGTTCAATTTATTGGCACGACTCGAATATATAAGCTATTTTTGGGATAGCATTATTTATTGAAGGGGTTAAATTTACTATTTGTTCTCCAATCTAAGCTACACTGGGGAAAGCGTTGAACACTGAAAGGTTTGATTTACTATTCCCATGCCAATCTAACCTGTGTTGGGTAAAGAGCTGAACCTCAGAGGGGTTACATTTGCCATTTTCACTCCCATCTAAGCTATGTTTATGAAACTGTTGGACTTAAATGTAAATTTAATTTAGAAAAGCACTACATAGAAAATGATTTTGTTATCAAATGTTAAAATAAAGAAAAATTGTAGAAAAGTAGAATATGAATACGCTTAGCAATTTAATATATTGATTAAAAAAGGTAATTTAATTTACATTAACTTACAATATTTTTTAATTCGTTTGAAATAATATTGTTAATATTTAGGGGCCGATTACGATCTTGGCAGATGGGATACTCTTTCACAAATGTGACGGATATCCCGTCCTGTATTACAAGATCCATTACATCCTATGGAACTTGTTATACGGCAGACGGGATATCGGTCATGTTTGTGACGGACTATCTCGTCCACCAAGATCTTATCAGGCCCTACATTTTATTTACCAAAAAATACGTTAAAAAACATCAACATTAAAACTATAAAATATTTCCTTCACATATATGTAAACTTATAAATTAATTAAAAAAATGTGAAATGAATTAGCAAACAAATAATAACACCAACATTTTTATTTTATAAATAAAAACAAAATATATAATATCAAATACTTGCACAATATTGGTAAAATATTTGAAACATTTAAATTTTGTACAGCTCTCACCACAAGCTTTAAAAATTAATTTACTTTTCTGAAAAAATATTTAAAACCAATACATAAACAAAATAACATTATGTGCCTGATTTAGGAGTTGGTGGATGGAGTAATTTTCATTGCCCTGGAGGAGAATTTAATATCTGGAAGGCTGAGACTACTCTACTACATTATTTAGAAATGACCGCAAAGGTTGCAGTAATTTCTAAAGCACTGCCAGGAACTGTTACCACTGCAGTTCCTGTCAACACTGTGTACAGTTTGGTTCAGGGCTCCGGCAACGAGATGGGGCCCTGCACCAAACAGTTTTCTTTTTTGTTTTCAAAAATAAATTCCTGAAGTGGATTTTTATTTTGAAAAAGAAATGCTCTCCTTGCCACAGAAGTCCTCTTCTATGGCAACGGGAGCATTTAGTAGTTTCCACTGCCGTTTACCACCATGGTTTTCCTGACGGTGATGAGCAGTGAAAACTGACCTCTAATTCCGTCCATCTAAATTAGGTGGGGGGAAATAGAGATATGCCTCAGATGGCCCATACTTCACAGGGTCTTGAGAGGGGTTGATCATGGGGGAGGTGGAGTAGTGGCTGCCATGATTAAGTCTATGGTGTGCCCACTTTTAAATTTAGCAAGCAGACCTTTATCTTGTCATTAAGTATACTCCATCACTGTTGCAGCAGAGTATAGAGGTATAAATCGAGCCCTATATTTCCAAATATTTTTTTAAATCTAAAATACAATTTTTAAAACCATACATCTTCCACTAAAAAAAAGTGACAATATAGAATTACATTACACATTAAACAAATACATCAAAAATCTAAATATTATAAAAAATGTTGAAATTAATCATTTATTTTTTTACATTTAAACTTTAAAAAATTCTAAAAAATATTAAGGCCCTCATTACAACATTGGCGGTAAATCCCGCTTACCACCATGCAGAAGACCGCCAACACACCGCCACGGCCGCGGAATTCAGCCACAGCTATTACGACCCACAGCTCACAATCCGCCAAAATCTAGACACCCACACAAGTCCGCCACACCAAAGGTCAGTGATAAACTGGCGATAACAAAACCTCCACCATCACGCCAACAGGAATGCGCCCACACTATCACGACCCACGAATCCACGCGGCGGTCTTTCAACTGCGGTATTCCATTGGCGGTACACACCGCCGCGTTCAAAATACACACACTTTTACAAAACACAACCACATTGGACAATTCAAAATACACACACCTGATACACATACACACACCACTCCCACACACCCAATACAATATAAAACACACACCCACATTACCCACAAACCCTTACTACCAAAAATTTGGAAGAAGAGAGACATCAAAGCAAACACCACACCAGCATGCAGAGACATACAACACCATCACTCATACACATCCACGCACAAAACACCACACACCCCTAAACATCACCCAACACATCACAACACACACCACCTCACACATCACCCACACCACCCCATGGCACCGCAAAGACACCCCAGGTTTTCTGAGGAGGAGCTCAGGGTCATGGTGGAGGAAATCATCCAGGTAGAGCCACAGCTATTCGGATCACAGGTGCAGCACACCTCCGTAGCTAGGAAGATGGAGCTATGGCGCAGAATCGTGGACTGGGTCAACTCAGTGGGACAGCATCCAAGAACACGGGATGACATCAGGAAGAGGTGGAATGACCTACGGGGGAAGGTGCGTTCTGTGGTCTCAAGACACCACATTGCGGTTCAGAGGACTGGCGGCGGACCCCCACCTCCTCCCTTACAACTAACAACATGGGAGGAGCAGGTTTTGGCTATGCTGAATCCTGAGGGCCACGCAGGAGTAGCTGGAGGAATGGACTCTGGTAAGTCAAATCCTTAACTACTTCATCCCCTACCCTACCTGCATGCTATCAAATAGAAATGTCCAATGTATTGTCAACATTCCTATGTCACATAGCTCTAGTCCATGAGATAAGATAGCAGAGGTCACACAGTGGGACCCACATCTGTGAAATCGAAAGGGAAAGTGACAAATTAGGGTCCATACACTGGGTGAATGTGACAGACAGATGATAGGTCGAACAATTTTATCAGATGTAGGAAGCAGTGATGTCTTCCTGCCTGTGTCTCACTGGAAGTATTGCTGGATTATGATGTTTCTGTTGTCTATGTCCTCTTCTTCTGCCTCCTCTTCTTCACTTTCCACAGGCTCCACAGCTGCCACAAGACCTCCTTCTGGACCATCCTCCTACAGAAAAGGCACCTGTCGTCGCAAAGCCAAGTTGTGCAGCATACAGCAGGCCACGATTATCTGGCACACCTTCTTTGGTGAGTAGCATAGGGAACCACCTGTCAATGGAGGCACCAAAACCTGGCCTTCACGAGGCCGAAGGTCCTCTCTATAACCCTCCTAGTTCACCCATGGGCCTCATTGTAGAGTTCCTCTGCCCTTGTCCTGGTATTCCTCACTGGGGTCAGTAGCCATGACAGGTTGGGGTAGCCAGAGTCACCTGCAAATGTCGAGGGACAACTGTTAGACACACACTAACCATTAGGGACAACCCCAGACCCAGACAACTATTCACACTGTATAGGGTCCTTGTCCTCACCTAATAGCCACACACAGTGCCTCTGGAGTTGCCCCATCACATAAGGGATGCTGCTATTCCTCAGAATGTAAGCGTCATGCACTGAACCAGGAAATTTGGCATTCACATGGGAGATGTACTGGTCGGCCAAACACACCATCTGCACATTCATCGAATGCTAGCTGTTCCGGTTTCTGTACACCTGTTCACTCCTGTGGGGGGGTATCAAGGCCACATGTGTCCCAACAATGGCACCTATGATGTTGGGGATATGTCCCAGGGCATAGAAGTCACCTTTCACTGTATGCAAATCCTCCACCTGAGGATAAACGATGTAGCTGCGCATGTGTTTCAGCAGGGCAGACAACACTCTGGACAACACATTTGAGAACATAGGCTAGGGCATCCCTGATGCTATGGCCACTGTTGTTTGAAAAGACCCACTTGCCAGGAAATGGAGTACTGACAGGACATGCACTAGAGGGAGGATTCCTGTGGTATGGCAGATAGCTGACATCAGGTCTGGCTCCAACTGGGCACACAGTTCCTGGATTGTGGCATGATCAAGTCTGTAGGTGACAATTACATGTCGCTCTTCCATTGTCGACAGGTCCACCAGCGGTCTGTACACCGGTGGATGCCGCCATCTCATCACCTGCCCCAGCGGACGTGCTCTATGGATGAGAACAGCAAGCAGAGGGTCAGTCAACACTGAGGTACTAAAACAACAACTTTATTGCACACATTTGTCAATCCGCTATGTACCTGTCTTAGTGTGTATGCAAGGCCTAGATATGTGTGACGCATTTAAAAATAATGCCATGTGGCCCCCTGAAATGGCTGCTGCCTGACCTGTAATGTGGGATAAGGGGACATGAGATAACTGCGCTGGCGTTGTACACCGTCGCGGTAGGCGGTCGAGGACCGCGGCGCAATCCTGCATTGGTTAACATTGGACACTATGGGTCCCAGGAGCCAATGACGATGTACGCCGGCGGAGACAGTACGCACTGCCGCGGACGTGACCGCCATTTTCTCTCAGTTCACTCACTTGATACCTGATCTTCAACAGGAGAGGACCTACACTGCAAGTGCTGCTGTGACCTCAGACTGGAATCGACGATGGCTCATGTGTCTGGGGAAATGGGCCCCTGCCTTCACTTCGGAGGAGTTGGATAAACTAGTGGATGGGGTCCTCCCCCAGTACACACTACTCTACGGTCCTCCAGACAAACAGGTGAGTACACTGTGAGCATGCTGCATGGGCAATGCCTGTTTGGAGTGGTGTGGATGGGAGATAGGGGGGATGAGGCGTGCATGATCCGACGGTGAGTGTATGTACGTCAGGGCAAGGTTGGGAACGTGGGCCAATGACTGTGATGGTCTGGACGATTAATGTTGTACCTTTTCCCCTGTACTAGTCCTGTAGGTCAGCATCTACCAGAAGAAGGATATTTGGCGTGCCATCGCCAAGGACGTCCGGGCCCTGGGGGTCCACCACAGACGAAGCACCCACTGCCATAAAAGATGGGAGGACATTTACCACTGGAGCAAGAAGACGACGGAGGCCCAGCTGGGGATGGCCTCCCAACGTGGGAAGGGTGCCCATCGCACCATGATCCCCCTGATGTTCCGGATCCTGGCGGTTGCATATCCAGAGTTGGATGGCCGCCATGCTGTTTGTTTGTACCGCCGTGGCGGTCGGAGTGTTAAAGTGGCTGTCTATGTTGGCGGTTTCCGCCATGATCATAATTCCATTTTTTTTTCCGCCGGCCTGTTGGCGGTTTTACCGCTGCTTTACCACCGACTGCCAGGGTTGTAATGAGGGCCAAAATGCCTACTGCCTTCATCTACAAAAACAGTATCCCGCTCTAACATATTTGAGCACTTGAAAGAAAAAAACAACAAAACTTATAAAAATCCTAAACCATTTACTATGTTTCAATAATATAGAACAAACAATATTAAATACATCTTTATTATATAAAACAATATTTGTTTACAATATTACATGCAACATTCAAAAACAATATTCTTACCTTTGTTTTTCCAGACAATATTATTGTGATATCACAATATAAAGGAAATTATATTATGTGAGAAAATATTTCCAACTCAAATTTTTTGTAAAAGACTGATGGTAATTTGTCTTTCATAAACAGTGAAAAAAGAATTTCCTTGATGTGCTGTACGTTTTCTTGTGAATTAGCTCATGAATAACATTGGAGGACAAATATGACAAGGTAATGTGTGATATGATTGGGCCAAACATGATTTTTTTTCACTTTTACTTGATGTCCCACACGTGGATGCCTGTATCTCTGTTGATATGTTTGAGCGCAGCAAGCTGATTTGGGTTTACAATGTGATTTGGTGTATATTTTTTCAATATTTTTACCTAGTATTCTAAGTGAACTGTCCAACAATGTTATGTACCATTGAACTTCCTGTAGAACAATTTATTGTGTTGTTTGCTGACCTCACATGAATCTGTGACCCAAGATATGTCTTACTCTTTGAGGTAGTTTGAAACCATGAGTTAACGATAAGGGGAGGAGGTTGTTGCATAATTCTCAGTCAAATGGTTCACTGTAACCACCTTGAAATGTAAGTCTGAAGAATTGGCTACATGCTTACCAGTTATATACGAGTCTGTATCTCGGCTGCATCACAAAGTAAAATAAAAAGCTTGAGACAATTGCGCACTTAAAACATTTTAATTAGAAATTCATTCATTTCAGATACTTTTGTGAAATCTGCATCACAGGGTCCTAGGACAGTTAACAATTGGCGCCTTTTACCTCTCATGTCCTGGTGACCCTGTATTGCAGACCTCAAAACTGTGAACCAGGTACTCATTCTGAGCACTTAGCCCTCAGAGTAGTGAACCAGAACAGTCCAATACTTAATCAAGGGAGATGTTTTAGGCTGGGGACCCAGAACTCAGCAACGCAACAAAGATACTCAATGAATCACTATTCCAGCAGTGCCTTTTCATTTAAGAGGGTAGAGTACTTTATTACAGACAAACCTATGGACTACACATGAATAAGCACATATATACAAACTAGCAGGTGGAAATACCAACGAGGACACCATCTAAAAGACCTTACAATCTTCAGGGGTACTCAACAAAGAAAGGTGACACGTGTCTAGTAATCTCATAAATGGACCACCCGTGCTGGAGGGACCTCTAACAATCTGCACATCAGGAAGCATTAACCCCGAAAAGCACAAAACTTCCCCAGTGCCTACCACAATCATTAGTGATGCATTACTAATAGGCAGGGCTACTTGTTTTATCAGGGAATAAAGATATTGAAAGGTTGACCACCTTAGTCTAGACACCAGTCCTGAACGTTTTGGTTTGTAGAATAGTATAATGCTTTAAAAAGACCATAACTATTATTTCTTCAGTTCATTGACCTCAGAGGACCCAGCAGGCAAGCTGTACATGAGCAGTCCCAACAAACACAAATATCACCAGGTTGGTTAGCCCTGTTCTGGTGCATTTATTTCTGAGGCTTCTGGCTTCCAAATGTTTGGATGCTTTCTACTAATGAATTTCTCTGCAGCTTTATTTCAGAGTGCATTGAGGAAGTGCCTTTCTGCCCCCAGTACTTGATAATCTCCTTAGTCCAAGGTTATCCATTAGAAGCATGTCAGGTCACCGGACATGATTGGGCACAAGACACCCAAGATATGATGGTGCACTGAACAGTGGAAGTTACACTGTATTATTCATAAAACTATTAATAGTCTCAGAGGGACACCCTCAGTCACCAGAGGATCAGCACACTCAAAAATACTTGCGTCTCAATTGTGGAACAGGATATTCAGGCTCAACCCACACTGAGCTCCCTTATGCTGCAATAGCAGTTCTTTTGGCTCCTTTCCATTTACACTGTTTATTCACATTTAATTATACCCACATCGGCTCTTTTCTTCAACTTTGTTCTTTTCTTCCTGCTTAGTTTCACACAGTCCCCCTCACACCTCACCTGTTGCGATTTGTCATGTCTCTCATCACATTTTGTTTGCTTGTGTTTCCTATCCAGATTTTCTTTCTCCCAGTGCTGCAGCTTCTGAGTTGGTTTTGTGGTATCCTGAGGGTTAGTTACAGCATGCCATCTGCTTGCACCAGGTGGAAATTTAACTTTGATACCTTTGGACTTGGGATGCTGTGCCTTAGACATTCATTCTGTAGCTTCATAATACTAACATGCAGCAGTCTCATTTGGCGGTTAACCAGCCTGCATATTGCCATGTCATGCCAGCAACATGCCTAACTTTATTTGATTGGGGCGGGACTACGTCCCCAAGTCATCCCACTGGCAAGGCTGGGCCAGAGCAAGACATCATGCTCTTCAGTGCACTACAGGTCCCGCAGCGTGGGTCTCATTTTTTGGTTTCCCAGCCCACATACTGCCACGCTAGCATCATGCCTGAACTTTACTTGACTGGGATGGGACTACGACCCCCATTCATCCCTTCAGCAGGGTGTGGCCAGAGCAAGACATCATGCTCTTGAGCACAATTCAAATCCCACAGTGTGGGTCACACCCGGGTAAAGACACGGCCAAGACGGGCCCATCTTCTCCCGTAATCGCCCAGAAGAAGCCAGGTCAGGCTGGGATTACGCTTCGCCTGGAACTCTGTAAATTCCATCCCAACCTTTTCACAGCTGTAAGATTCTTTTGATTTTATTGTTGTTGCTCTTGTTGGCTACCATTGACTACTAATGATAAAATGGGCAAGCAGAAAGCTACAGAAGCTTAGAAACCCCCTATAAATGGTACACAATCAAGGAAGCAAGCTAAGGAAATTGTAGGCCCATCTGCAAATGTTGCCAAAGACTGTACTCTTGATGACATAGACCACGTGATTAAAGATGTTCAGTCTATATTAAATACAAAGGCAACCTCTACGAGTGGTGGGTCAAGTCAAACTAAAGTACCAGACGTGTTTAAGAAAAGTATTTCTCCACCTATTAGCACCACCAGTGCCACAGACAGTTCTAAAGGAGTTCTCTTAAACATCCAGAGTTCTTTAGAAAGTGAGGGGCCTTCGGATAATGTAGATTCTAGCAACAGCAAGGCCCGTTTCCTGGAAGTTCCTGCACCAGCCAGATATCTACTGAGCCCTAAAGTCAGGAGCCTCCCTAATGTCCCATGCTCCAACAGGTTTACACCCTTGGCTACAACTGAGGTGACTGTCTTGCCCCATACAGAATCTCTGGCTTTCTCTCAAATGCAACTTGCGCCTTCAATTAGAAGCGGTGCACAATTACTGCAGTACCAATGACAGCAAATGCTGATAATGTCTTATTGCATAAAAAAATGGACAATCTAAAAATGCTACTAGTTACTGTCTACGCAAGTCACAAAGATAATGAGTAATCAATATCACTGTAAATGCACCTGTGTGGAAGAGCCTGGGAGACTACAGTAAAATTACAATACTGGCCCTGAAGCTGAAAGGAAGGTGCTGCTTCCACAATGTTTCTCACAAAATGTTTTAGGTTCTGACCAAGCAGCCACAATTCAACTTCCCTGGATGGGCCCTAATATTGTTGTTTGAATTCTAAATTACAAACTCCATCATTGCTGTCCTCAACAGGCACTGCCTTGTCAATACAGATGATAAAACCACTGGTCCATTCACAAAGCTTTCACCCCACTTCTATCCCAGATCCTGTTCAATATCCTACTATGGTGTCTTATGAGATGAGTAATCTCCCAGCTACAAGGAATCAGTCTCCACAGTATTCACGCAACCAGAGGCATCCATATCATTAATCTGCTGTGAACACTAGTGAAAGAACAATTTATATGATTAATGTACCTAATTGTCCCCGTGGTCATAAGAGGCTACTGATTCATTAACCAATAAAGTCATTCATTGGCTTAGGACCAAACGGAATTGCTTTTGTACAGTCAGAACTGACATTGACTATGCTGAGCGGCACAGAACTGAATCATCTGCTTTTCATTATATTTCTATATTTCTATATTATTGCATGATGAAGCACTGGCTGAAAATCTTATAAATGCTGAAGTGCACACAAATCACCTTGCTGGATCAATTAAGACTTTGATCGGGTTAAACTGTTACCTCCTACTGACAATCCTATTCCTGGGAAGAGCTCCTGCAATCTGTGTTCCCTGGAGCCCTTTTCGAGCTCTTGACAAGAGGCATCCAATCTTAATTCTATTGATTGACTAACTGATCTGGCTGAGTGTGCACTGGAGGACGATTGTATAGGTTCTGTCACTGTGGCCCAGGAAATGACAACTAGAATGCCTGGACATGATGTAGGGGCAACTCCAAGGGGGGATAAATGACAATCTACTTGGCAGTACTTCAGTTTCAGCTGTTTATCCCTTCGCTGCTCCACATCCAAGGGGAGATACTAAGGCCCATATTTATACTTTTTTTTCACGCGCATTTGCGTCATTTTTTTACGCAAAAGCGGTGCAAACTTGCAAAATACAATTGTATTTTGTAAGTTTGCGCCTTTTTGCATCAAAAAGCGGCGCAAACGCGGCGCTAAAAAAGTATAGATATGGTCCGAAATCTCGATCTAGCCTTCCTATCATCTCCTGGAACTTGTCCAGCATTAAACTTAAATTATTAGATTCTGAATGCTTACTTTATATTGGTAAATTTGATGTCTGTATGTTTCAGGGAACTTGGGCTACATCTAGGGTGTGCATTAATGGTTTTTCGACCTACAGTGTTACAGCCAAGCCACCCGGGAAACATGGACAAGCAAGTGGAGGGTTGCTTATTCTGATAAAGAATAATTTAGATTGCAGTGACACAGCTATGAACAATGGCTCTTTGGATTTAATTGGGATTTTACTCAAATTTCCCACAGGATTAAAATTGGCCCTAGTGAATGTTTATGTTAGGACAGTTCCTGTGGTATGAAGTCCCCTGTTTTAACTCTTTTAGATGAGGCCAACTGAATACTAGGATAATATTGGCAGGTGACCTTAACATCACTTTTGAAAAGTCACCCTACATCAGTGAGTGAACAGAACCAAAAGATGAGCAGTGGAACATCCCACAGCTAGATGGAAAGTGAAGGCACAATCTTTCACACACAGCTCTCCAGTTGACTTCTACAACTGTGGCAGGAGTATTACAGCCTATAATGGTTGGACTCATTCAGACTGTCTCAGGGTGGCAACTTTTAAACATGACTTACATACAACCATCATTGATTATGTCCTTTTAAATGTCAGGTCTCTCTGGCGAAGCCCTGAATAGGACTAAGGGGCATATTTATACTCCGTTTGCGCCGAATTTGCGTCGTTTTTTTCGACGCAAATTCGACGCAAAACTAACTCCATATTTATACTTTGGTGTTAAACGCGTCTAGCACCAAAGTTCATGGCTTTAGCGTCATTTTTTGGCGTGAACACCTTCCTTGCGTTAATGAGATGCAAGGTAGGTGTTCCCGTCTTAAAAAATGACTCCCAGGCATGTGCGTGGTATTTATACTCCCCGGCAAAAATGACGCCCGGGAGTGGGCGGGGCAAAAAACCCCGCATTTGTGCCTCTTTTTAACGCCTGGGTCAGGGCAGGCGTTAAGGGACCTGTGGGCTCAAAATGAGCCCAGAGGTGCCCTCCCCTGCCCCCAGGGACACCCCCTGCCACCCTAGCCCACCCCAGGAGGACACCCAAGGATGGAGGGACCCATCCCAGGGAAGAAAAGGTAAGTTGTGGTAAGTATTTTTTTAAAAAAAATTTGTGGCATAGGGGGGCCTGATTTGTGCCCCCCTACATGCCACTATGCCCAATGACCATGCCCAGGGGACATAAGTCACCTGGGCATGGCCATTGGGCAAGGGGGCATGACTCCTGTCTTTGCTAAGACAGGAGTCATGTTAATGGCGTCTGGGCGCCCCAAAAAAATGGCGCAAATCGGGTTAAGACGATTTTTTTGCCTCAGCCTGACTTGCCCCATTTTGGGACGTCCAAACGCCATTTTTCCCTACGCCGGCGCTGCCTGGTGTACGTCGTTTTTTTTCACGCACACCTGGCAGCGCCGGTCGGCTAACGCCGGCTAACGCCATTCAATAAATATGGCGCCCGCATGGCGCTTCAGAATGGCGTTAGCCGTCGCTAATTTTTTTGGCGCAAAACTGCGTTAGCGCAGTTTTGCGTCAAAAAGTATAAATATGGCCCTCAAATCGTTAGCCACACATTTGTCCCTGGACCATTGTTAGCTAATAATCACAGAAGAGTTACCTGGCTGCACATATGGCCTCATTACAAGTTTGGCGGTCTGAGGACTGCCATGTTGGCGGTGGTGGTCGGACGGCCACCATGCTGGCGGAGAAGACCGTCATATTATGACACTGGCAGTGATGCATACATAATCCCGCCAAAGCACCACCAGTGCGGTCAGACCGCCATAGTCGATTGGAGCCACCATCAGTCCGGCGAAGACCATGTTTCCACAGGGCTCATTTTGAGGCTGCACACTGCCATCATAACCGCAGCAGTCGGACCACCACGGGACACAAGAGAGAAACGAACAGAATAAAAGGAGACACTCACCTCCAGGAAGCCATACTCATCCGGAGTTGCCATGGAATCACTATAAGAGGTAATGCTGCTGCTCCTGTTTCTGAAAGACAATGAAATAATTGACAATAAGGACTACAACAACTGTAAGTACACACACACCTGTTACATTTGTAAAATGTATAAATTTGAACTGTTACATAATAATACCATAGAGAGAGGGGTGTGAGGGCTATACTCACACATAACAGTACGGTGACACACACACTCACATACAGCAACAAACACACACACACATACACAGCACCCACACTGCAGCCAGCACACACATACACACCACACGTCTATAACACACACTTATGCATGGCAACAAAGCAAAGGGCCAGCCTTATCAATACACATACACCAAACAAACTCGTAACAACAACACTACAAGTGCACAAAATTTAACACATGTCAAATACTCACAACCGACACTGGTCAGGAACTCCACACACATACGACACAATACACAATAATCTGTGATCAAACACACACAATTACTCCATCATACAACATAGCAATCGTCATACACATCACACACACAAAGAGTACACTGAACCTATTATGTCATGCACAATACAAGCAGACTCAAACAGGCCAAACACACAAAGCCACACAGCACTACAATAAACACATATCAACACTAACACCACACATTACCATGACAACAACAATTCAGCTACATACACATACCCATCACACAAAACACACACTATCCCTGGGGGATAAAAGCACTGCACATAGCCTCACAGACTGCTCAGATAATACTGGAAGCATGGAGCAGCACCCACACACAAAGACTACCACACAACCAATGTCAGCCAGTAACGGCTATGATCTAGGAAAAAAAATACAGGACAAAGATGTAACGTGAAAACCAACAACTAGGTCTGACAGTGGGTGGTCCCCCGGCTGTGGACCCCCAGGGTCTGCACTTTCTTGGCGATGGCATACCAAATCCTGTTTTACAGATGTGCGTTGACCTGCATGGATGACATTGATAAAAGCATGTAATGTTTACAAGTACCATACTACAATAGGCAGGGTTATAACTAGTTAGTACAACATCCCAAACACAGACTGTCTTTAACGTCCCCTCCACTGATAGATGAGCATATGCAGTCAGGCCAGATGTGAGGTGGAAACAGGCAGATAACGTGCATCTCTAGCACCAGCTGTCATGTCATCACATTTGATCAGACAGCAATGCTATTTCAGGCGGAGTCTGGTATACAAACTCCACTAACCTTATGCAACAGTTATAAGGTGGGTTAGGGAACAGACATCAAACATTCTCCATAATGTCTCAGGACCCACAATCTGTCACCAAACATAAGCATACAACCAGAAACTAATCTTGTTCTATCACAACTTTGGCACCCTACAAACTTTAAGCACACAATCAGAAACGTTGCCCATCAGACTTTGCTAGGTTTCACAAAGTATGGTTGGGCTAAGGAAATGTTTGTGCACATGGTGCACGTACCTGCTCCACTGGTGCACAATAGAGCTGTTCATACAGGGGTAGGACCTCCTCCACCTGCTTCTCAAGCTCCTCGGGTGAGAAGGCAGGGGCCCTATTACCAGTAGGACATGGCATGTTTGCTCCCAGTGGCAGTACACAGCAGCTCAAGCCATGGAGGTCCTGCTAGCAGCAGTATCAGGAGTCAAGTGAGTGATGAAATGGTGAAATGGTGGTCACTTTCACTACGTCAGACACCGTCACTGCTGGCGGACATCACTATTGGCACAAGACCGCTAAAGGCAGCAATGTGTTCCAATGGCAACATCCAGCTCGGTAGTATCCGCCTACCGCCATGATGACTTCTTCCAGTGGACGTAGATCATTTCCTGATGTTCAATATAGCAGGCCAGGCAGCTGCCATTTTATGGCCCTTAGCTGATCAGAAAGGATCGAATAAAGATGCACCACAAGGTCAGAAACTTACCCACGCCATAGTTTTCAGTGCTGGCTTTGAGCAACCATGTCTTTAAATTCTGATTTAATATACATGCTGTAAAATACATGATATGTGAGTTATGTATCATTAGTGGCATGGTCTGCAATTGTCTCAATGGTATTAGTGTCGATCATAGTTGAAACATGATAAGAATGTCATTATCACTGTAACTTTCAGTGACATGCATATTCATTTCCTACTCAAAGTTGAGTAAGGTAAGGAGATGACATTTCAGCAATAAGCCATTATTTCCCTAGGTATGTCATGTGTACCCTGTTTAACTATTTCATATGGCATGTCCACACATCACATGCGACATATGTGAATTCACATTTACAATGGACACAATGAATGATTGATATACCTATACACCTGGACAGCTACATCAGATTTCCACCAATGTGAGGATTTGGCCCATGTGAAGGCAGATTTTTATGCTTTGGCACACATCCCACATGTGGTGGGAGCCATTGATGGCACCCATGTAGCACTGGTTCCCCCAAATGGCAATGAACAGGTATATCAGAACAGGAAGAACTTCCACTCCATAAATGTGCAAGTAGTCTGTTTAGCGGACCTCTATATTTTCCAATTATAGTTCAGTTCATGATGCTCTCCTCATGAGGAACAGCAACATCACACTGCTGACGACACAACAGTACACCAAGATGGCCTGGCTGTTTGATAAGTGATATATGTGATGTGTATCAGTATCTTATGTCTGCTGCCTAATGTAGGGATGGAAAAGATTTATGTTTGCATTTGTAATGTTTCCTTACAGGGAATTCTGGCTACCGAAACCATCCCTAGTTGTTGACAACATTGAGATACCCAAACATGTCATGGAAGTTTGCTTTAATAAGGCCCATGGAAGGACGAGGCATGTCGTGGAGCAGACTTCTGGGCTCCTAAAGGCTAGATTTCTTTGGATTGATACGTCTTGGAGCCCTCCCCTACTCACGTGCCAAAGTGTGTCAAATCAGTGTTGCATGCTACATGCTCCACAACCACCCCCTGAGATGTCAGATCCCATATTTCCCAGATAAGGGGGAGCCAGCAGTTCCAGCCGGTGAGAATGCAGAAATGCCAAGGGAGGATGACTGTGATGAAGATGAAAGTGGAGGCAGTGGGACAGATCTCATAAGTAAGTACTTCAACTGACTGTAGGTATGTGTTGTTCTGTTACGTACTTGACTCATTGGGTTATTGAGGGGCTTAGAGATGCTTGAGATGGGTCTTTGTATGACCATCAGACAGTTCATTAGTTGATTAGCAGTACATAGCTCAGCTCAGGTGTGCATGCAAAATTGTACTTGGAGTTGTTATTATCATGATGATCTTCTTTGTTAATGCTTGTCACACTGCACAATCGGTGTTACTATGGCATTTGGGACATGTCTTTATAGGTCTACCTTACCATTACCTGCCTATACCCTTTGTATCACATTTGTACTTTGCAGATTTTTTCACAAGCCCATCCTCATTTGGTCAATTCTGAATTGTGTCACAGACAAATGGGATTTGTAGGTTTGACATGTGAGGTGAACATGGATAGATCCAGGTACTGCATGTCATCATATTGGTGGTGTATGAGTTCCATGCCCAGACTGTCAGGACAGTGGGATGGTAGTGTGCTAATCCACTCATTCAACCTGTGTGCCATGTTAACTGGGTCCAAGGGGGCCAAATGTGTGATCTTGTGTAACAGACATATGTCATCCTGTGCAATCCATGACCTCTTCTTTCTCATTGGTTTGATGTAGATGCTATATAACTTGTATGTACCTGTCAATGTGTTACCTCATGTGCATGTGTATAAAGACTGACATAGGTGAGTATCATGCCTACAGAAACCTGGCCATGGTAAGTGGAAGATTCAATAACTGGGGACAGTTGTTCTGACCTCTATCTCTATCATGTGGTATGGTCATTAGGGTGGTATGGTATGGGAATGAGATAAGGCTTTAGCTGATGACTAACAGAACAAATCTCTTTGCCTATTTGTATAGACAAAGACTGACGTCCCTAAATTCATTAGTCTGTGGGGTGCTTGTTATTCACACCTATGCTGAAGCATGACATTGTGAAGCTGTACTGCACTGTGTGATATTTGGCATGTTGTCAAACTGTGTGCAGGAAAGTGCATTAAATCGGATTAGGAGTGTGACCATTTGTATAAATGTACATATATATCTGAACCAAATTCAACAGTACATGTGAGATGGGACTTAACAGATTTGGTATATATGTGAATATCAATTTCACAGTTAACTGTTCAAAATAACTGAAAATGACTCAAACATGGTATGTGGTTTAGTAGTGTTTATTTACAAGTGCTTATGTATGTGTAAGGAATGGGACCAAATCATAAAGTGCACACAGTAAAGGGTTCAGTCATGGTGACGGTAATCATCAGGGTAGCTGCTACAACATTTGGACCTAGATTTAAGAGAGCCTAGCACCACTTTAGAGCTGCCTCAAGGTAATTTTTTTAACATTAAGGCAGTGCTAAGGTGGCCTTTTGCCCACACCAAATTTACAAAGTGGCGCAATGCGTGCATTGTGCCACTTTGTAACCCTTTGCGCTACATTATGCATGCGTCATGCATAATATATGTAAAGGGGGCATTCCCCTGATAGGAGGGACGTAAAAATGGTGTAAAGAAAACAACGTGATTTCAGAGATGCTCAGAGCAGACGTTAAAAGGGGGCATGCCATTGTTTTCAATGGGCACCTATGTACTGTTCGGGGTTAGCGCCAATTATTTGGCACTAACCCTGAACAGTACATAAATAGCATCAGAAATTCTGACGCTATTGTCCCCTACTCTTCACCATGGTGCGCCATATTGTAAATACGGCTCACACATGTTAGCGAAAGTGGGACGCAAGGGACTGCAAGAAAAGTGTCGCTACATGTTTTGTAGCACCAATTTTCTTAAATCTTCTTAAATCTGGCCCTTGGAGTCTCAAGTCCATTGTCCCTTTGCTATTGGAAAATGGAGAGTGGTTGTAACATAGTCAACAGGGTATATCTGTGACACACAAGGGGAACTAATAAGTAGATGATCCCTGACTGGCAGTGGTTGAAGTCTTGGCATCTGCTCCTCCTGAATGTTTTGGTGGGCATCCACATTTGTGGGAGGTTCCTCAGCTACAGAGGCTGGGGTGTCTGAGGCACATCCTTCCCCTTGCAGAGCCTCCATTCCACTGGCTGCCACAGATGTAGAAGGGCCTGATGGTACATGGCCAATGTGAAGGGTCTTCTGTTGAAGACAGAACCTACTCAGGGTGGTACTAATGTCTCTCAGGACCCCTCTTAGGGAGGCCATGTTGGCATTGTGGGCCTACCACTTTTGCATGACTTCCTTGTGGTTGTCCCGCTGCAGCTGCTTCATCTCCTCCATCATGGTGAGTGCTTGACCCATCACACTTTGGGACTGTTGTTAGGCTCAGTCAACTAGCCTACACCATCTCTCTCATGCACCCTACCCCTGCGTTCCTATGCCCTTGACACAGCTTGTCCACTCCCACTGGTGCTAGGTTTGTTAAGCTGCAGGTGGGTTTTCAACCCATGGGATTACATTCGCGGCCAGCAGCAGGGCCCAAGGTCTGTTTCTTGGCCCACTGGACCTGTCGCACACCGTGTGTTTGCCTCCAGCATCTTTCCTTTTCCTGGCGGCGAGGTTGGGTGGCCCAGGGTAGGGCCGCAGGTCTCGCAGTAGCTACTTCTCGCCCTGCGACGTTCACATAATGCTTACCTGTTCTTGGGTTCTCAGGCTGTTTTTTCTTCCGGTCATGGGAGCCATGCTTCTCTTTCCCAGGGTGCTATTCTCTTGCCTGCATGCGCTGTTTTCCTTTTCATTATCCCCTTTCCAAGATGCCTTCAGCCTAGCGTTCTCTTTGGCACCTTTTCCTAATCTAATATGGTTTTAGTAACAAAGTATTGGTAAACCCATGTTTCAATTGGTTAATTCATGTCTTCACTTTCACAGTTCGAATTAAAGTCAACACATCCAGACAGGTCAGTAGATCCAGAGATAGTTTATCATAAATTGCATAGATGACTGGGAGCCAATGTAGTGTGTATTAGTGATGAACAAACACCGACACATGTTTCACCCCCTAGTGGTCTATAAACCTGGGGCTTTCTCAAGGCTGAAAAATACAAAAGCAAATTAAGAACAAAGCAGGTCTTTAAAATATCTCATTCAGTTCTCCACCCAAGTTCAATTGTCATAAGCTGATATAATACCTGCTCAAATATTCTTAATATAAATTTGTATAAGGTCTCATTATCAAATAAGTTCGATCAAGGAACACATCTGTAGCAATGAAAAATTATTAAGAAACACATTATACCCTATAGTTACGTATACTGAACAGCTCATGTATGTACTTGTGGGTGCAAATACAGCATTAGCGCTATACAATCTGAAACTAACATGTGAAAAAGATGCAAATGTAAACATTCATCCCTAGTGCATATTTACACGAAAAGTCAATTAAATGCATCAACTTGTCTGTAAGTAATGTAAAAGGTAGAAGTACAATTGCCCATTAATGTAAAGAGTCATGATCACATTTAGCATATTAATATGCCTATTTAGGACTACCCCCTTTTTGACTTCTGACATAATGTCGAAGTTATTTATCACTGGGGGTGTTGTTGCCATTCTTGAATACAATTTACTCTTTCTCCTATTTTTTCTTTCCTATTTCCTGCTTTTGGGATTACTCCTCATCTGTTCAATTTATCATCTTGCTTGGTTGTTTGTATTTGCTAGCACCCTTATTTTGAACTACAATCATTTCATCTTCACATCGATGTCTTATTTGTTTGGTAATTGTTTATACTATTCTATGAGATGGCATTTCACTAATCAGACTTTTGGCACCTGGTTTTGTTTGCTTGTGTTTACTCAGACGGTTGCACTTGGGTGACACTTTGTAATTTTTTTTTCTTTTTTGTGTTTTTATGAAGGTGCTTTGTTCTTAATTTGCTTTTGTATTTTTCAGCCTTGAGAAAGCCCCAGGTTTATATACCACTAGAGGGCGAAACACATGTCGGTGTTTGTTAGTCTCTAATGCACATTACATTGGCTCCTAGTCATCTATGCACTTTATAATAAACTATCTTTGGATCTACTGACCTGTCTGGATGTGTTGACTATAATTCGAACTGTGAAAGTGAAGACATGATTTAACCAATTGAAACATGGGTTTACCAATACTTTGTTACTAAAACTTACATCCTGAGGCTTACATAAGGGGTCCACACCTCTTTGGTAACCCATATTCCACAAAAACAGGGCATTTAGTAAGAGAGTGCTGGACCCTCCTTGGAGTACACAATCTAATATGGTGTTTTTTCCTTTTCCTGTTTTTCTCTTCCGGTCCATTTATATATAAGGCACTTGGGTCATTCTCTTCATTGAGTTGCAACACTCCCTGTTGGTGGTGGTCCTCGCTCCTACTTTTTGCTCCTGTGGATTTGCTCTCACTTGTTTTTCTCTGCAGCTTTCTGTTGTTCCAGTTCTTGGAGTTCTGGTTTCTGCTGCTCCTTCTCCTGTTCCTTGGAGTTCCTGCCTAGAGGTTTTTTCCTCTTGTGTTTTTTCCTCTGGGACTCCTTCTGGAGGGCATGGACTGCCTTGGCACCCTATCTTGGCCAGACCAGAATGTGCAATTTCCGAAGTCGTACCCCGCTTTCATTTGATAAAGATGGTAAGAAAGTGGCTGTCTTAGGTGTCCTTTCCCTGTTCACAATGGGTAGGTGACCTGTTAAAGAAGTGGAACGACCATTTACAGATTGTAATTCAACATGTGGTATAAAACTTTGAAAGGTAGGTGTGCTTTGGGCCATATACAGAAAGGCTTAGCTAGTTTCCCAGATTTGACAGTGACACCTGCTTTCAAATCTGGAGAAGAGCTATATGGGATACAGGGAATTCCTATGACATACACCTTGCTACACGATACCAGATTAGTTTGACAGTTGTATGCCTGTTGATAGACTCATATCTTGTCTGCTGTGTAGCTTAATATTGTCCATGTTAGCTCCCAGTTAGCAATCGTTCTGTATTGAGACACCAGACTGCTGTAGAATGTGAAGTGGAAACTGACCTGTACCTCAGCTTAGGGGTAACCAATCTACCTGGCCATATACATCAGGTTACATCTAGTACAACACACTGCAGATATGTGCGTTCCTCCCAGGTGAGTAGATTTCAATGGGTGCTGTTAGCTAAAAGGGCCATTTTAGCATTGGACACAGCTGTAGCTGTGTTGGTGATCTTGTACTGGCAGGTGCCCATAACATTGCTCTCATTGCCCTAGACTGTGGTATTATTGATCATTCAGGTGGGTTTAGTCGATTGTGTAGTTGACATGCAAGGCTATTTTCATTTTGGTACACTGATCTGGTTTTCTTAATGGTAGAACAGTATCTGCTGGGAGCTGTAGTGCTGTCAGTCCCTGTACTACACTCTGCGCCCAGGTGAGTTTAGTTGACATATGGTATGCCAGAGAGAGGTATTTGGACAGTTTTACACAGTGGTTGTGAGTGTGTTGGATGCTAAGACATCCAAATTTGATCAGTGAGCATGCATGACAGAATTTTAGGGTCGAATTTTGAGTGTTGTGTCTTACCCGACTCCACTCCCCCAGGTATTCCTGTCAAGCCCTGAGGATGCAGGATGTCCACGACATCTCCTCCCGTGATGTGAATGTTGGGAGAGGAGGTGGGGCCCACCGCCATTTTTGAGGACTGCCAGCTGGTGCCTGGCAGCCATGGAACGTACTTTCCCCCTTGAGGTTGCTCCACCTCTTCCTGATGTCCTCCCTTGTGTGCGGATAGCTGTCTACAGAATTTAACCTGTTGACTATATTTTACCACATCTCCATTTTCCTGGCAATAGAGGTTAGTTGGACTTGTGCTTTAAATAGGTGTGGCTCTGCCCTGATGATTTTGTCCACCATGACCCTCAACTCATCGTCTGTGAAGCCAGAATGTTTTTTGGGGACACAGTAGTGGTGGACAATACGATAAGGTAAAAAAAACAGGTGCTATGTTATGAGTGGGTGATGGGTTGTGTCTGATGTGTGGATACAAAAATTGTGGGATATGTATGATGTGCAGGTGTGTGATGAGTGCTATTTGGAGCACTGAGGGGTACTTATTTAATGGTTCCTAATTTCTGTGCACAGCTTCTATCTTACTGTGTATGGTGTTTTAGGTGCAAAGGATTTTGGGGTGTGGAGGGGTGTGTTTTCTAGTGCAATTTGTAGATGTGCCGGGTGTGTGGATGTGTGTCAGGTGTGAGGAATTTGAACTATTCAATGTAGTGTGTTGTATTGCTGTGTAGCCTGCTGACCACGACTGTTTGCACTGCCACTGGTTTACCGCCATGGGAGAACCAATATCACGTTTTGTGGCTCGTAATTGGTTTGAAGGATTTTTGATGGGGTGGTGGAGCTGGTGATGAGCCGCCTCTTTCCTGCCTCCAGAGTCTTGGCCATGTCGGAATTGTGGCTGGGTTTAGGCAGTCATGGCTGTGTAACTCGTAATACATTAATCTGTATGGCATCAACATGGCGGTCTATTGGCAGCCGTCACTGCGGCAGTCTCACCATCAGACCACCAAACTCATAATGAGGCCCATAATGTCTAATCGAACATTGCATACTGAGATATATGTTTTTTTGTGACTTTTCTAGCTGATTTTGGAAATGTTCCCAGTGCTGCTATTCTGATATTTGATGTTCACAAATCAGCGTTCGAGATTAAGTACCGATACAGAGGACGCCGCGGGGGGATTTCGACCGCGGTCGTTGCCTTTCTTGATGATGGCTACTTACGTATACGATAGGAAACGGTTCTTGAATACTTCATTTGCATCCTAATGTTGGATATTATATATATTTTACTCAGACTCTGGACGGTTCTTAATGATACTGGTTATACATGTAGATATAATTTGAGTTAAGCCCTGATGAAGTCCGTGAGAGTACTGTTCTCATAGGACGAAACACGTGTTGGCTGTGGCTGTATGTGCTACATGGATACTGACTTCAATACTGTGTTTACTACATGAACATGGATGTCAAAGGACAATTCTGTGGTTACTATGATGAACTTTTTTGTTGAACAATAAATTGAGCTTGAAACTCTCCATGGTATTAATGCCATTATACATTACATATTGATATATTACTTACTTGGAATTATATATTCATGGGTGCCCTGACAGCTGTGATGTTCACAAATCATTTTCCCCCTGCTGCAAGAAAATTAATTCTAGGCAGCCTAGGAAGTCAAATGGTTTAATGTTGAATGTAAAGCAGCCAAAGTAAGTCTAATCTTGTAGATAGTTTTTCATCTGGTCTCGGGCTGTCAATATCTTGCAGGGATAGGACAACAGTGGATGCTGAGGTATTAGAACCAGTGTTTTTTTTTTTACCCTAGATGATACAGCTAATGCAATTTCCCTTCTTAGGTCAGCTAAAGAGCCAGGCCCGACAAAATACCAGATGACCTGTTTAAATAAGAACCCCTAAACTAGACAACCTATGCTAACCTTGTTTCAATGTGATATCAGTGGGGGGGAGGATTCCAGACTCACGGAGGGGAGCTGAGGTTATCCCTGTCTATAAAAAAGGTGATCTCTGCAAACCCACTAATTATAGGCCTATAGGACTTATTGACAATCTACAAAAATTGTTTGCTTGACAAGTCTCTAAAAACTTCTAATATAGGTAGAGAAAAAACAAGTTCTGTAGCCACTTCACGCTGGTTTCTGACCAAAACACTTCGGATCAGGTTTTTGGACTGGCCCTCTTTTTCTAGAGGTATGCACTGCAATTGAAAACAAGCTGTATGTGTTTTTTGTTGATTTCAGGGCAGAGGTTGACCTTGTTCCCAGAGAGAACATCTGGCGAGTTTTGTTGAAAATTGGTGCTCTTGAGAACTTGGTCAACCTTATAGACAATTTACACACAAAGAACTATGCCCAGGTCCGATGGGACATCAAGAGGGAACTGATACACTGAATCCCAATTATGCATGTGGTTTGCCATGGGTGCATCCTCGCTCCCACCTTGTTCACTCTGTACATTGATGATTCGGCATAGATACTTTTAGAGTATCAGAATGATTCTTCTGTATTAAATACCAAGAAGCTATCCATTCTGCTCTTTGTGGAGGATTCCCTTCTAATTTGTAGGATACCCATGGGACTGCAGGTCTTAATTAATAATTTTGTGAGGTTTTGTAAATCTAGAGGCCTGGAATTGAATGCAACAAAAACTAAACATATCACTTTAGGACTGGGGGATGTTACAAATTATGAAGTCACAGTTGAAAATGAATCTCTAGAGAGAGTTAACTGCATTGCCTACCTTGGTGTTTTAGATTTGAGATAAGTTTAGGTTCCAACTCAACAAAGGCTCACTTCTCATCCAGCTTGCTTGAATCTTGACCCAACTTGTTATCTTGTCACCCACAACATTCTGAAAACAGATACCTCAATTGCAATTGGACTTGTGGTTAGTCACTATCTGGTAAACATGTGTCTCAAATGCAAATTTATTTTGTCCACTTCAACCACAATAATAGGTTCTGCTTATAACACCATCCATATACTCAAGGGTGGAGAGATGGATGGCTTTTATTGTCTCTGTTTTTTTGCACATTGTAGCTTCCAAATACTGTAGTTGCATTTAAATTTGGGGGAGTTTTGGACTTGTCATGTTCTCATTTGGATACTTATGATATGTTGCAATGCACTTGACTCCTTCGAAGGTAGACTAAACTTTGAAATTGTTCTTAAAAAGTGTATAATGTGAATGCATCTTTCCTTTATGGATAGACTTTGAGTTAGGCTAACATTTTGCACTTTGACCTTATTGCACTAATTTATGCAATTTTTAGAATTTCACCACATTTCATTGAATTGATTTCTGAAAAATTTGAGACTGAAATGCTATCCAGCTGTTAATGAAACAGCATTTGGAAACATTGATGCCAGATGGATTACAGTTCAATTGCTCATTTGTACAGTTTTTCTTCTATGGAGTTTTAAATATGATTTGAATATGTTTTTGTTTTTAATGTTTTTAATTTGATGTGTGATTTATATACTTTGTTGGTTCTTTGGTAACCAAATAAAGTATTCTTGAAACATGCTGCAGTCTCTCTCTTTCTCTTACTCGCTCTCTCTCTCTCTTTCTTCTCACCAACCCCTTAGACTCGGGCTTCATTACCATGTGTGGCCTATTCAAGGGGGTGAGTCGACCTCAGGAGGGGTAGAATACAGATTTACTCCAACATGTAACAGCACCCAGCAGCCCTCAATGCAGATTACATTGCCTGCCTGCACTCTCCTGAACTCCTCAGCCCCATGCACTTATATAGTGCCAGCGTGTGTAGCAGTAGTCAGGTGAACACTCTCCAGGGATACTCACCTCAAGCCCACTGCTAATAGGATCAAGGGAGCATTATCTTTCATGGTCCTAACAGCAAACCTTCTCCTTTCTGTCTACAAGAGGCAGTGGGAAAGCCACAGCATCTCTTCCTTGAGACAGTATTCACTAGAGGTCACACACAGTGTCCATTGTCTTTCCTCTTCTGCAATCTATTCTTCACTTCCTTGTGCAGGGGTTTAAAAGTAGAGGTGAAAGAAAAGTTCTGGCGGGTTGACATCTTTATCCAATCCAGAGATGCCACATACCCCTCCACCCCTGACATATATTACCTACGAGCAGCCGACAGACTGATCCACACTCTGGTCAGCATTTTGGGATTTTCCAAGAGGACAGGATCAAGGCATGGTCTGCAAGACCTCTCCCCATACCTTACCTCTACCCTAAACTGGCTCTTCCTTCTGAGTCTTCAAAGGAAACACCTGGTTCCAGATTTCTGCCTGTTCCCTCTTTGACCATGTCATAAGGGCATGTGCAGGCTTGTCAGTGAGTGTCAGCTAATTGCTATAGGCTAATTTATCCATTTTCCTCTTCTGTTACAGAAAGAATAGTACTCCTAAATAAATAGGTTAGCCATGGGAAGATTCTGAACTGCCACCTCACCAGCAGAATAATTAACTAGGCCCAGCAGGGCAGTTCAAATCCTGAGTCTCGTTAGAACTGGCCCAGGATCATATTTCAAAAACCAAAGTATATGAAGGAGTGAAAATATGGCCACATTAATATTTTTATATGTGCGTGGGAATAATCAGATCAACCATTTTTCTACATTGAGCCAATCCAAAATTAGATTCTACACAGTTTTCATCCAAAGAATAAATACAGCGAAGCGGTACACAACTACAGACTTATGCTTTAGTCGTAAAGAAATGTATCCTTGTTCTTATCTGAGACAGGCTACCTGTGCACAGACATCAAGTTAAGTTAAACAGTAGTCTTCCTTGTTCAGCCTGCACTCATGTGCACCTCTGTTTGCATGTAACAAGTGCAGAGCCTGTTACCCCAGAGATAGATTAGTAGCATGCCTTATTTTTAAAGTTGGACGTTGGTGGTTAGCACTCAAACGTATTTTAAAGAAAGCTTACAGTGGGTGACACTTGGTGTATCACTCATGACAGAGATCTAAAAACCTGGCATTCCAAAATCTAAAACTCTGAGGGGATTTAAGTGGGTCAAAACACAATTCCTCACAGTAATGATCCTAATCACGTTTGCATCCTCATACAGTGGACTATTGCAATGCAATCCATCATGAACTATCAGAAACGACTTTACAAAGATTGCAGCTGATCTAGGATTCTGCATTAAGGATGGTCTTCAGCATCAGCATTGATTCTGGCACAACAGAGGGTGGCAATGGCCTGGACCAGAGGTTCCCAAACTTTTTCGACCCGCGGCTCCCTTCACCTATATTGGCCATTGCCCGTGGCTCCCCATTATGTCACTTTTTTTCAGGTAGGCGATGTAAGCCCAGCCTCGGGAGTACTTCAATTTTTCTCCCTGCAAATAATTAGGATGAAGGCGATGAAGGTATTATCATATTGGTAACAAAATAAAAATATAAGTTGTTTACTTTAAGATTTTTTTTTTATTCAGTTAAGTCAGAAACAATACAATATTAAGGGCCAAAACTGTTTCCATGAATTAGCAACCTTTTTTGAACGTCCCAAAAATGTAGCCACATCTCCCCTCTGTCACACTTGCTGTCCTCCATGCACATATTTTCTTCTCTGTTTACAACATCATTACTTTGCCTTGACCACACACACCTCACACCTTACACCTCACCTCTGGAGCACACATTCTGCCTTCAATCTGGACACTTTCTCCTTTAACACTACTTGACAGTACTTGATCATTCATCAGTGCTTAATTTGTGCTTGTTTCCGGTGCACAGCACCAGCACTTATTTTTGAGGGCTGGCACTTATTTTTCTGCCACAAGCATTTACTGCGAGCTAAAGACACATATGGGAAAGACTGAGGAAGAGTAAAAAACAAAATAGTGTCACAATGGGAGAAAACAGAAAGCTGCAAGAGTGAGCTGAAGGGGCTGGGAGTGGCTTGAAAATTGCCTTTCATTGGCAGTAAGAGTCAGTAAGTAATCTGATTTGGGAATGCAAGTGAGGGAGGAATGTGGGCCTATAATTTATTTTGGACAATTTAAATAGCATTTATAAACACAAATGGGGAGGAAGGTAAAGGTGTGCTTTATAATGAGAAAAGGGACTCATGACCAACCAAATTGGCCGACACTAAAATAATTCATTTCTGTTTTTTGTAGTTCAACAAAATAAATACAGAGGGATGGAAACAGATAATGTGCTCCAGTAGTTATACTTAAAATCAGTAAAAATAGCCCCATTACATACAATTTCATCCTACTGTCTCTATTTTGGGCGCAAACCATTCAGTAATAAAAATGTAAATATGTAAATGGGATTGTATTTAGTGGCATGCTACAAAAATTAAGAATTTTCTTTAACCCCTTCTGTGCCGCGGACGTAATGGTTACGTCCCGCGGCACAGTGCTCCTGTGCCGAGGACGTAACCATTACGTCCTCGGCATGGAGCCTGGAGGGGGCGCTAGCGTTCCCTCCGTGGGGTTCCCCCCACCCCCCCAAGGCGGGGATGGAAGGGGAAGACCTTCCCCTTCCACCACCCTGCCCCCCCCCACCACCCCTTAATGACCTCATTACCCATTGCCGGTCACACTGGAAGCCATTTGCTTCCAGTGCGATCACAGAGAAACAGGTAAGTTTCTCCTCCGGCGGGTGGGGGATTTGGGCCAAAGAGCCACCGGGGGAAAGGAAAGGCTTTTCCTTTCCCCCGGTTTCTCTTTGAGCATTCCTGCTGCCCGATTGCATTGCGATCGGGCAGCAGGAATGCCCACTAGATGCCAGGGATTTGTTATTTTTTTATTTTCATTGTAATGTTTGTATTTGGGAGCGGCCCCTTGGGCAAGGGTCGCTCCCTTTTGGGGGCATGTTTATGTGTTTATGTTGGACATTTCTGCCCCCTTGGGGGCAGATCGGCATATTATTTTTAGGCCGATCTGCCCCCCAAGGGGGGCAGAATCCACTAGACGCCAGGGATTTCTTTTTTTTTTTTACTATTTTGAAAATGTTTGTATTTGGGAGCGGCCCCTTGGGCAAGGGTCGCTCCCTTTTGGGGGCATGTTTATTGTGGCCATTTCTGCCCCCCTTGGGGACAGATCGGCCTATTATTTTTAGGCTGATCTGCCCACAAGGGGGGCAGAATCCACTAGACACTAGGGATTATTATTTATTTTTTTCTAGAAAATGTTTACATGTTTGGGAGCGGCCCCTTGGGAAAGGGTCGCTCCCTTTTGGGGGCATGTTTATTCCTACAAATATTAGGCCGATCTGCCCCCAAGGGGGGCAGAAATGGCCACAATAAACATGCCCCCTTTTGGGGGCATGTTTATTGTGGCCATTTCTGCCCCCCTTGGGGGCAGATCGGCCTAATATTTGTAGGCTGATCTGCCCCCAAGGGGGGCAGAAGCCACTTAGACACCAGGGATAGTATGTGTGTGTGTTAGTGGGGGGGGGCAACCCCTTGGGCAAGGTTCGCCCCCCCTTTGGGGGCACGTGTACCAAGGCCATTTCTGCCCCCCTTGGGGACAGATCAGCCTATTATTTTAAGGCTCATCTGCCCCCAAAGGGGGCAGAAACCACTAGAATGCCAGGGATTTTTTTAAATATGTTTATTTATGTGGGGGGGCGTCCCCTTGGGCAAGGGGCACCCCCCAAGGGGGGCATTGAACTGTTGGACATTTCTGCCCCCCTTGTGGGCAGATGGGCCTATTTTTTTTTAGGCCCATCTGCCCCCAAGGGGGGCAGAAGCCACTTAGACACCAGGGATAGTGTGTGTGTGTGTGTGTGTGTGTGTTAGTGGAGGGGGGGTCACCCCCCCTTTGGGGGCACGTGTACCAAGGCCATTCCTGCCCCCCTTGGGGACAGATCAGCCTATTATTTTTAGGCTGATCTGCCCTCAAGGAGGGCAGAATCCACTAGATGCCAGGGATTTTTTTTTTTATTTACTTTGAAATGTTTTGCGTTGGGGAGCAGCCCCTTGGGCAAGGGTTGCTCCCATTTGGGGGCATGTTTCTTGTGGCCATTTCTGCCCCCCTTGGGGGCAGATCGGCCTAATATTTGTAGGCTGATCTGCCCCCAAGGGGGGCAGAAGCCACTTAGACACCAGGGACAGTATGTGTGTGTGTTAGTGGAGGGGGGGCAACCCCTTGGGCAAGGTTCGCCCCCCTTTGGGGGCACGTGTACCAAGGCCATTTCTGCCCCCCTTGGGGACAGATCAGCCTTTTATTTTAAGGCTCATCTGCCCCCAAGGGGGGCAGAAACCACTAGAATGCCAGGGATTTTTTTAAATATGTTTATTTATGTGGGGGGGCGTCCCCTTGGGCAAGGGGCACCCCCCCAAGGGGGGCATTGAACTGTTGGACATTTCTGCCCCCCTTGTGGTATTTGAGGGACAACACTGCTAGACTTAGGCCGCACTTTAGAGCTGCCCGGTGGATTCCCACAAATTTGGAGGAGATGAAAAGGTGTTTAGGTTTGACTCTTTTGATGGGGTTGATAAGGAAGCCGTCACTGGCTTCTGATGGGTCTACTAGTCCCTTGATGGCAACAGCTATATTTCCTGCAACAATGAGTCGTAATCGGTATTTGCTTCTTCTTAGGATGCTGCATTTTATTGACAATGCATTAGCCTTGCCACGAGAAAACCCTGATTCTGACCGTCTTTTTAAGATTAGGCCTGTCCTTGATCATTTTGTAGATCGGTTTTCAGAGGTCTATGTTCCAGGCAAAGAAATAGCTGTGGACGAGTCTTTGGTCCTCTTCAAGGGTCGTTTGGTTTTTAGGCAGTACATTCCTAGCAAGAGGGCACGATGTGGAATTAAATTGTATATGCTGTCTGAAAGTAGTAAAGGATATGTGTATAATTTCCGTGTCTTCACTGGTAGGGATTCCAGTATTGACCCCCCTGGTTGTCCTCCCACTTTTGGAGTTATTGAGAAAATTGTGTGGGAACTTGGTAGACGGCTGTTCAACCAAGGTCACCATTTGTATGTAGATAACTTTTACACTGGAGTGCAGTTTTCAAGGAATTGTTTTGAGTGGACACTGTTGCTTGTGGCACAATTCGTTGTAACCGGAAAGGCTATCCAAGGGAGCTTGTCTGTAAAAAACTTCAGAGGGGACAGTGCAGTGCCTTGCGGAATGATGAGCTGCTAGCTTTGAAGTTTTCAGACAGGAGGGATGTCTACATGCTAAGTACCATCCATGATGAGAGTACTTCCCCCGTGACTGTTTGGGGCCAGGTTGCTGAAGTGCGCAAACCTGTGTGCATTTTAGATTATAATAAGCACATGGGAGGTGTAGATAGAGTTGATCAAAGGTTGGAACCTTATACTGCTATTCGTAAATCTTACGTTTGGTGTAAGAAGTTAGCAATTCACCTCTTCCACTTAGCAACTTTTAATGCTTTTATTGTGTTTAAGGATAGGTCTCCAGAGTCAAAGATGACATTTGTGAAATTTCAGGAGTCAGTGATAGAGAGACTTATTGTGGTGGAACAGGCCAGAGTTCCTAGAGAAGCAGTGGTGGAGGATGTGGCTAGATTGAAAGATCCCCACTTTGCTGAGCACATTCCTCCCACACCAAAAAAGACTTTTTGAGGCTAAGAAATGTATAGTGTGTTTTCAAAGAGGTATCCAGAGGGAGACTAAAATGTACTGCCCAGATTGTCCTTCAAAGCCTGGGCTGTGTGTGAGTGGTTGTTTTAAGAATTACCACACCAAGAAGAATTACTGGGAGCAACCATGAGTGTAAACTCATGTCTGTTTTGTATTTTCATGTGTTCAGCTTCATGGTTAGCATTTCTGTCATGTACTTAGTTAGAGCTTTTGTGTTTGTAGTTTTGTAATTATTTCTAATTTATTAGGGGTTTCTTTGTTTAAAAAAATAATAATAATAAAGTGATGCCATTGTGTGTGGAGTGGGGCTTGGCTGAGGGTGTACATAGTGTACATATTGACTTGCTGTTGGCTACTGCAACACACTGCCAGCCAAACACCAGTCCACACACTCCCATCAGCTGGTGTGATTGTTGTATCAGGCATGTGGGTATATGTAAGTGATGGGCCCTTGAGTGGCGCTGTCTGTTGATGTGAGTGTTGTAATGTGCTGGGCCCGTGGCTGGCGGTGTGAATGGTCTTGTGCGTGTCATGTATGAAAGGTGTGTGAATGGACTGTAAAGCGGTTGGTGCCTTGCCATGGCTTTACAGCTCACAAGCTGTGAGTCATTGGTTCAGTTTTTTGCCTTTCAGTTATTAACAGTGCATTTCATTTTTGTGAAATCTCTTGTTAATAAAATTTGATCCACTGAACCTTCACTCACCCTCGTGCCAAATCCAACCAGTATGTGTGGTAAAAATGACAAAACCTGCTCCGCTGTAATCAGGCCTCACAGCACACCTGTGACACGCTAGGTGCCTCGGGTGAGACCCCGATGATGAAGCATGCCACCAACTTGGTTGGTAGGTGATGGGTCTTTTTCACATAACCTAAGTGCGTTTCTTTTCACAATGTTAGTGTTTGGCACATCACAGATGTATGTGGACACATCAAAATGATATATTACAAAACTACCTGTGTTTGGGGGGGAGGGGGCACCTATGTTTTTTGTCCTGGGTGCGGCCTTCATCTAGGGAAACCTACCAAACCCAGACATTTTTTAAAACTAGACAACCCAAGGAGTCCAGGGAGGTGTAGCTTGCGTGGATCCCCCAACATTTTCTTACCCAGACTCCTCTGCAAACCTCAAAATGTGCTTAAAAAAGCATATTTTCCTGACTTTCGTTTGTACGATCACCGTTCCAGCACAAAATTCCTACTCCCCAGCGTTCCCCTCAGTCTCCCAAGTAAAATGACACCTCACTTGTGTGGGTCCCCAAAGCAGAGTCAGCCTAAAGATGTATAAAAGAAGAATATGTCCTTATCAACTTGCTGTGCTAGCTCCTCTATCTCTACAAGTTTTTTGGCCTTATTCTGTTGCAGGCACCTGGCTCACCCACACAAGGGAGGTAGCATTTTTACCAGGAGACTTAGGGGAACGCTGGGTGGAAGGAAATTTGTGGCTCCTCTCAGATTTCAGAACTTTCTGTCACCGAAATGTGAGGAAAATGTGTTTTTTTAGCCACATTTAGAGGTTTGCAAAGGATTCTGGGTAACAGAACCTGGTCAGAGCCCCACAAGTCACCCCATCTTGGTTTCCCCTAGGTCTCTAGTTTTCAAAAATGCACAGGTTTGGAAGGTTTCCCTAGGTGCCGGCTGAGCTAGAGGACAAAATCTACAGGTAGGCACTTTGCAAAAAACACCTCTGTGTTCTGTCAAAAAATGGGATGTGTCCACGTTGTGTTTTGGGGCATTTCCTGTCACGGGCGCTAGGCCTACCCACACAAGTGAGGTATCATTTTTATCGGGACACTTGGGGGATCGCTGGGTGGAAGGACATTTGTGGCTCCTCTCAGATTCCAGAACTTTCTGTCACCGAAATGTGAGGAAAATGTGTTTTTTTAGCCAAATTTTGAGGTTTGCAAAGGATTCTGGGTAACAGAACCTGGTCAGAGCCCCACAAGTCACCCCATCTTGGATTCCCCTAGGTCTCTAGTTTTCAAAAATGCACAGGTCTGGTAGGTTTCCCTAGGTGCCGGCTGAGCTAGAGGCCAAAATCTACAGGTAGGCACTTTGCAAAAAACACCTCTGTTTTCTGTCAAAAAATGGGATGTGTCCACGTTGTGTTTTGGGGCATTTCCTGTTGTGGGCGCTAGGCCTACCCACACAAGTGAGGTATCATTTTTATCGGGACACTTGGGGGAACGCTGGGTGGAAGGAAATTTGTGGCTCCTCTCAGATTTCAGAACTTTCTGTCACCGAAATGTGAGGAAATGTGTTTTTTTAGCCAAATTTTGAGGTTTGCAAAGGATTCTGGGTAACAGAACCTGGTCAGAGCCCCACAAGTCACCCCATCTTGGATTCCCCTAGGTCTCTAGTTTTCAAAAATGCACAGGTTTGGAAGGTTTCCCTAGGTGCCGGCTGAGCTAGAGGCCAAAATCTACAGGTAGGCACTTTGCAAAAAACACCTCTGTTTTCTGTCAAAAAATGGGATGTGTCCACGTTGTGTTTTGGGGCATTTCCTGTCGCGGGCGCTATGCCTACCCACACACGTGAGGTATCATTTTTATCGGGACACTTGGGGGAACGCTGGGTGGAAGGAAATTTGTAGCTCCTCTCAGATTTCAGAACTTTCTGTCACCGAAATGTGAGGAAAATGTGTTTTTTTAGCCACATTTTGAGGTTTGCAAAGGATTCTGGGTAACAGAACCTGATCAGAGCCCCACAAGTCACCCCATCTTGGATTCCCCTAGGTCTCTAGTTTTAAAAAAATGCACAGGTTTGATAGGTTTCCCTAGGTGCCGGCTGAGCTAGAGGCCAAAATCTACAGGTAGGCACTTTGCAAAAAACACCTCTGTTTTCTGTCAAAAAATGGGATGTGTCCACGTTGTGTTTTGGGGCATTTCCTGTCGCGGGCGCTAGGCCTACCCACACAAGTGAGGTATAATTTTTATCGGGAGACTTGGGTGAACGCTGGCTGGAAGGAAATTTGTGGCTCCTCTCAGATTCCAGAACTTTCTGTCACCGAAATGTGAGGAAAATGTGTTTTTTTAGCCAAATTTTGAGGTTTGCAAAGGATTCTGGGTAATAGAACCTGGTCAGAGCCCCACAAGTCACCCCATCTTGGATTCCCCTAGGTCTCTAGTTTTCAAAAATGCACAGGTTTGGTAGGTTTCCCTAGGTGCCGGCTGAGCTAGAGGCCAAAATCTACAGGTAGGCACTTTGCAAAAAACACCTCTGTTTTCTGTCAAAAAATGGGATGTGTCCACGTTGTGTTTTGGGGCATTTCCTGTCGTGGGCGCTAGGCCTACCCACACAAGTCAGGTACCATTTTTATCGGGAGACTTGAGGGAACATAGAATAGCAAAACAAGTGTTATTGCCCCTTGTCTTTCTCCACATTTTTTCCTTCCAAATATAAGAGAGTGTGTAAAAAAGACGTCTATTTGAGAAATGCCCTGTAATCTGGCAGACATTTTGTGCATCCAGCAAGTGCATCTTTTCCATACACCCACCCATCCACTAGAGCCACACAGCCACACTAAAGTATTTTGTTTCTTTTGGTGTATAATAATTCCATTTCCTCCTGGACACCCTGGCTGCAGTACACTTCAGACAAATCAGCAGCATAATTCATTTTTTAATGATTGTTCCATTTCCCCTGGACCACTTTGCCACCATAACTTTTTTAAGGGTTATTCCATTTACCCATGCACCTCTTTCTGTCTACCACAGGTATCTCCTTTAAAACAGATGGAGATAAAGCAAAGAACTATATCTGCATTTTCTGAATGTTGCGCTGCCTGATTTGAAATTAAAGTTTGGGGTGTGGTGGTGTGGTTTGGCTTTACAATGTTTGTTTGACTAAATTAGGAGTTATTACATAAGTAACCAACTGCACTAAGATTGCATTTGTGTGTACTATTTCAATCAGCAACAATGCCACATTTCATTAACTATATTTTTTCTTGCTTGGTTGCTCTTAGGTGCACAAGAGAAGAGACATCACATCACCTGCAGTACTGCCAAACAAAAGGCCTGTAAAGTTAAGTCCTCAAATCTCTTCTGCTCGTGCAACTTAGTGCAACTGCCAACTGAGAGCTTTAAGATGTCCTCAAACAAAGTTGCACCCAAGAAAGTGGTCAGTGAGAAGAAGCAGTTTTGTACTAGTGGTGTGCTGACTGCAACCTTTTTCAGGAGATGTGTGCCTGCAACACCAGCCTCCTAGGAGGAACCTGGGAGCAGCACTCCCGTATCTACAGCTCCACCACAGCCTAAGCCCAAAACCATGTCTGTCAGTAAGGCAGCCACTGCAATCATGGCAATACCGACAAGCAGTGACATTCAATTGGATTTGTCACTTTCACAAAGTAGTACAATCATTTCAGGAAACAGAGAAAAGTGGACAGCAGCCGCAGCCAGCACTAGTAGATCTTCCCAAAGTTGCAGCTGAACTAGAGGTTGAGCTTCCTGCTGAGCAAGAACCTCCGCTTTTAGAATCAATGGCTCCCAGATCTCCAGCAATAAAAAGGAATTGCAGCACTACTGATGACAAATTCAGACATGGGGTGGACACCTGAAGAAGCTGGGAGACCTCAGGAGAGGCAAGGAAAAATAAAAGTTCCAGAATGCCTTAGAATAATGAAAGGGAATGATGGTCAGGAGGATGACGATGAAGAGCTACTCATTGTGGAAGCTGGCACAGAGGTGTCCAACAGTACTATCCAACCTGCTCTGAGGGATGTGGCACAGGCAGCACAACCAGCTCCCATATTTGTAACCCCTAGCAGAGACCTGCACCAACCTGTACCTCAGTAAAAGTATGCAGTGCAGAGAGGCAATCAACACACACACCTACCTCCAGTTCCTCTTCGGGCATTGGCAGGGGCCCAGTAAGAAAGTGCTTCTCCCAAGTGTGGCACTTTTTTTCAAAACTAGAAAACATGAGGAGAGCATTGTGATATGCTCTGTTTGGCACTTGAGTATTTGCCAAGGTAAGTCTGGTTCACATAATGGTTCTGGAGGTCAGACGACCCATACGAAAAAAACATCACACAATCCTGTGGAGGAGAACCTAAAAAAATTGTTGAACGTGGTTGCAGTGGTGAAGGTGAGAGTCAGGAAACATCAGCTACAGCTGGTCAAATCAAAGTGGAAATTGAAGAGTAAGAGGGTGACATCCTCACTTAAAGCAACCCTGTCCCCAGCAGTGCACCAGAATCTCCTACCTCAGTGACCTCACAACAGCGCAGAAAGACTCAGTCAGATGGCGACACTAGGGCATATGGTGACTGTACCATGATGCGCATTGAGTCTCCCACCACCTACATCTCAAACGTTGCCTGCATCAGTGGCCCCAGAAAAGAAACAAATTCAGGCTACAATTACGGGCATATTTAGACAGGAGGGGCCCTATGACTGCAACCACCCTGTCACGACCCCACTTCGTGGTGCTGCAGCACTCTCATGCACAATGCTACATTACAGTGGGATGTGCTTGTAATGTTCATGTATTAAGGTAGGCATGCATTTGATGGAGTCATGACATTGTGTTTCTCTGTGGTGCCCTTTTGCACTTGGGTGTATGTATTCATGGTTCACTTTGTTTGAGATGCTAAAGCACAGTCAGTTGAACCAAATTATGTGAAAGAACATTGTTTTGTTTTCTAAGTAATCACCAAGTGCTATGTTCATATGGCATGATGACTCGTCCCTAGGTACATGGCAGCAAAGCAGAAGAAAACATGACTCATCCTTGTTTAATCACAGCAAGCAGAAGACAACATGACTCATCCTCGATTAATCACAGCAAGTGGAAGAAAACATGACTCATCCTTGATTAATCACCACCACGTGTTATGTACATACTGCAGAAACATGATGACCCACCCTTGAATAATAATAACCACCTGTTATATACATATTGCAAAAATGGAATGACATCCCTGGGTACACGAGCAATTAAGCCACTCACAAGGAAAACAACAAATGGTGACTCGCTGCCAAGTAGACTGATTAAACCGAGGGGCATATTTAAGAGCCCTAGCGCCACCGGAGCATCACTTTATATGACGGTCCGGTGGCACTATGCCCTGCGCCGTATTTATAAGGTGGCGTTAAGCCACATTTTGTGGCTTAACGCCACCTTGTAAATACGGCCCTTCACATGCAGCCCTTGGCGTGAAAGAGGAGTGCAATGGGTGTTGCTGTGGGCGTGCCGCAGCAACACCCATCACATTTTGACGCTGTATCAGATTTACGAGTTTTCGTAAACCTGAGGCAGCACCAAAATCTACCAACACCCTAGGGGTGGCGTTAGCAAGGTGCAACGAGGAGGAAATCTTTTCTTCTTCTTCCTTTTTTTGCTTTTTCTACGTGTGCTGCATTCTGCAGCACTCATAGAAAAAACCAAAATGCCTTGAAGTGATTGGTTATGAGCGGGAATGTGCCCCTTCCTGCACATAAACAATCATTTCAAAATGACGCTTTGGAACTTCTGTGTGTGCTGGAGCAATCATTTCAAAATGATGCCATGGCACTTTTGTGTGTGCTGCCTTCTGCAGCACACACAGAAGAGCCAAATCACCATTAGTGATTATTTATGTGCAGGAAGGGACACCTTCCCACACATAAACAATCAAACCCCTCAACCCAGACATCCTTGCCCTATGGTGCAAGAATGCCTGTGTTGGCGGTAGGCAGCTCAATTTAGCACCAGTGCAGGGGGAAACGCAAGGGTGCAGCGTATTTTAATAAATACATAGCATCCCTGCATTTCTAAAGTGACGTGTTACGGTGCTGACAATTTTGGGGCAGCACTGTGCTGCTTCACTTGTTAGTAAATCTAGCTCCAAGTTCTTAATTCTGCCCGTGCTTGACACTGTGTCTTCTCCTTACCTAAATCTCCAGCCTCCTGTAGCCTGGCAACAGACTTTTCCTCCTTTGAACGGCATCCCTATTCACCTTTGGTTGCCTGGGCGACGTGTCTCCCGGCAACCATCCTCCACGCAGCCTCAGCTCTATGCCTCTCAATCTACAGGAAAAAGGAAAAGGGCCAACAACTCAGTTGTAACAAATAAGTTGACTCACATTGTGTGTGGTTTCATGAACAACTACCCAGCACAAGCATGGTATGTTTTTTTTGGCCCTTTTTAGGAAAAATAATCAACTGCATAATGGACAATATTCTTTTGGTGAAGTTCTTGCAAGAAAGTCTGAGTAGTACCAGAAGCCCAGAGCACTTAAATATATTGTTTTTTGTTGATTTCAAATAATTGACTCTTGGACAGTTCCTGATTTTGAACGTTTCAATAAATAATTGATTGTTATTGCTAACCAAAAATTTCTTAGCTGCTCTGAAGAAACAAGAGCCCAGATTTAGTGAAAGACTAAAGTATATTGTCTTTGAGAATTTTGTTCACTCTATGTGTTGTGTGGGACAAAAGTCATCATATACGATCAAAGCCCCTGTTGAGATTTTAGGTACTCTAACCTGTATGTCCTTTGACATGTTATGCTTTGTGGCATAAAATCGGAGATGCATTCAGAAGAGCCTACATGCTAGTAAACTAATTGTGCCTCTTTTTACACACCTGTTCCCATGCTGAAGTCCTGCTAACCAAGGGGACCCGATGCCATTACTACACATCCTTTCCATCGGTTCCTGCCTCAATAAGGAGTGCTGAGAGCCGAGTGGTTCATTTTTTCTCTCTTTCTCCTCCAAAACCCCCTTCCCTTTGGGGCCACGCCTGGTGTAGTGCTTATCTGAAAGAATAACTGTAATCGTGGATAGGCCCTAGAGGGAGTTGGGAGTCATACTCACCCCATCAGAACAACCTGGGAAAGTCAGTTGAGTGGCTCGTTACACACCCAATGGCACTTTTGGACCATGGGAAGCTGGTAAAAATAGTAGCGTTTGACTTTTTTCCTTTTTCTTTTGTGGAAGGAGTGGGATTCTTAGAGTTTGGGGCAGCCATCTGCCTGAAATGGAAGGTTCCAAGTCGGACTTCTTTTGTCTGAGTTACTGTTCCAGTGCTGCATCACAATGTGCTGCAATTGGTTGGACCAGCTTTGCAGCAGACTGTTGTCCACTCAATTCACCTGATGACAGACATGTGGACCTGTTGTCAGGCTACTGATTACATGTGCATCACTGCACATTGGATCACTTTTGTGGGGGTAAAGCATAAGCTATCTACAGGTATTGTCACTGAAGACATTTTTAAGACAGTTTGGTGGCATGCGACAGTAGCCATGTTCCCCACGGAGAAATCACATACAGCTGCAAACATTTTGGACAAATTTAAGGCAAGGAGTCCGAATCGCTGAGACCCAGCGGTAAAATAGTCTAATCCATGGCAGGCGGTGGCTATTTCAGGGTCCTGTGTTTGGCACACTGCATCAACCTGTTTTTGCAAGACATAGTCAGCAACATACTGACCACCTGCAGACGAATCTGCACTCATTTCAGCCCTTCTTTTAAAGCCCGGAAGTAGTTGCGGATTATTCAACGTGGCAACAGAGTTTCAGGTAAAGCCCTGATACAGAAGGTGCCAACATGTTGGAACTCAACGAATGATATGTTGCAATCTGTTTGAGCAGTGCAGATAGATCCATGACTATGTAATTCTAAGAGGGGATGCAATTGGGAAAGCTAAGACCATGGATGCAGACAAATGGGGCCTAGTCAAATGCCTGACACAGATGGTGCTCCCTTCTGAGGTTTTCATGTGGAAAGTTAGCAAGGAGGACAGTACGATGTGCTAAGCTGATGCATCTGAAACAGGAGCAGCTAAAGAAGTTGTCTGAAAGGTTTGCACTCAGAGATGTGAACAAAAACCCAGAAGTGCATACCTTAGTTGAAAGCTTTATCCTTCGCTTGGGTTGTAATGCACTGCTGCAAAATGACATTATCTCATCCAAAGAGTACATCTGTGCCACCCTACTTGACCCACACTACAAAATAATTCTTCCCACTTTTATCCCTTTTTCTGAAGGAGATGCTTCAAAATACAAGAGGTGGATTGCTGAGAAAGCCGTCAAACTGGAAGAAGAACAGATGGAACTTAGAGTCTTACTCTGCAGTTCAGGGTGCCGCCTTCAACTTCCAGAGATGGCAGTCTTAACTCACTACAGCCAAAACTGGCAACAAGAACATAGGCAACAATAGCATCAAAAGAATTGGACCCAACCTTTGCATTGGCTTGGTTTCAAGTTGCAGGTCTTAAGTCCAGTGCAGGGGCAAAAGCAAAAGAGGTTGGGCAAGAGGAAGCACCAGTGACACTTCAGAGGATATGTCAGGAGTATCTGGATGACCCAAAAGAGGTGTGTGTGGATAAAAACCCATTGGTGTATTGGTATGGGAAGATGCGCCAATGGCCAGAGCTCAGCAGGCTCTCAATAAAGTATCAGGTTTCTCCTGTAGCCAGCGTGTCTGCTGAACATGTGTTCAGTGCAGCTGGTGCAGTTGTAACAGTGAGAAGAACCATTCTCTCATCTCAAAATGTGGAGAGATTAGCCATGATCAAAATGAACCAGCATTTTACAAAAACTGATTACACTGTTCCTGTAACACAACAGTAGGAGGAAGATGATAATTGATCAGAATGAAGTGTGCTTGCTGACCAACGTCTGGGTGAGTCACCTGAGTTTGAGGACAGACTCTACTTCCCGGACTGAGTATGCCATACCACCACAGAGCTTTTTAATTATTTCTTCTTTCTTTGCAAAAAAATGCAAGTGGAACATTATGTTTGTGTCTGATTGATGCTGCCCCACCATTTTTTAGTCAAATGTATTGCCGGATTAGAGTTAGACCTGTGTACAGTGAAAAAGCTTCCACATTCCCTTCAGGATATTTGAGACAATGCCTGCCTCTCTCACCTGCCAGTTCCTATCCTTTTTTCTACATCACATAGCATGACTGCCCCAGAAGATCATTGATTAAAAGATTGCTAGTGCCAGTGCCAAATTCCAATGTGTTGCTTCCAACAAAGAGGAGATAATATCTTGTCCAACCACAGTGCTTGGATAGGAAGAGGTAACTACTAACTATTGCACCATTGAGTGGTAATATATTGAGGTAGTGTGAGTGATACCAAATACTCCAGCTCTGTTGTTCTATTTGTTCTTCAGGAGCAGTGCAGTACACAGATCTACCTCGCTTGGTTTTGGACTGGGGTGGAGTTACTCGTAATCAGCAGAAGGAGGATGGAAGGACTCAGGTTTGGACTACCTCAACAGCTAGAAGGAGAAAGTTATTGACTTCAAAGAGAAACCATAATGATGGCAAAGACTCTGAGGCGTAGGACTCACTCAGCTCTGTGGACAGGAGAGAGGTACGTTAATTTGAGAAATGCTGATAAGTATGTTTTTTTTCTGCATTTCTGGCTCAAACGTGAAACTCCTATTATGTTATTGCTCTGAGTCTTCTTGGTACACTCTGAATCCTCATGAAGCTTACCTTGCTTCCTTTTGTTCTTCTCTTATACTTTATAATTCAATTACTTTTTTTTTAATATGCAAGCCTTCTCATAGTCCTCTCCTGCTCGTACAAAACTTGGTGAAAGCTCAACACTCCAGCTATTCCTAATGGACAGGTTCAGACAGACACCTAAGAGTGATGGACATTCCAAGAAGAATGGAGATGCACCGCCCAACTTGGCAATAAAGTATAATTTTCCTTTTAACACTCATAATTCTTAGAACCTGGTGGGTTAACTTCAATCCTCCATCATTTGTATTTTTCAAAGCTAGAAGACATAACATGTACAGATATACAATCTTGGGTCTGCCTAAGGCAGAATGACTGTTTGCAATGCATTTAACTGAACTGTGTCATTCTTATTTCTTTATCGTTTCCTTCCACAACAGATTGATGATGATGTGCTGCTCAGTGCCCAGATGAATATTGTTGTGGTTTCTTTTGTGTAGTGTTTGTCTTTGTCACATCTTTCCCAAAATCCCCTTTCCCATCCATTCATCAAGGCCCTAACCCTCATCCCCTGGGCGGTGTAATTTATTGTAGTGTGACTTAATTTTACACCATTAGTGAATCACACACTTGCTGGGATTGATGTGTTGAAAGTGACACCAACTGACTGCATGAACTTCTATTACCTGAGCAATGTTCTACACCGACCTCATCAACATCATCATTAAGGCCTTTTGTTGTGTGTTGCGGAAATGCTTAACCTTGTGCAACCACTCCTGACTCTGAACCCACTTCTCCTGACTCCATGATTTCATTTCCTACATTTCGATTTTAAATACTAGCACTCCACCATTGCTCAGAAGAAGTTGATATTGCTTGTTTTTCTTATTATATTAGGTCTTATTTGTTGTGTGTCAAATACTGTCATTGTGGTAGTCTGGTCTCAGTTTTCCTGAAGTTATGATATAATATGACCCACTAACTCTCTGTCTTTGTTCTATCTAGTTGACAGTGATGGATAACTCTTTGATTAATCCTGCAGTTGGAGTTCAAATAGGTGGGAGTGGCACCTTCTGTATTCCCTGTTAGTGCAGTAGCCTTCTACTACTACTACCACCACCCCCTTAAGATGCCACCTTGGGAAACACTCTGCAGTAAGATGACTCTCTCGCTTCATCTATTCAGTTAAAAGAAGAACTATGGATTAACATGAATTTATTAAGTTAGTAGTTAACTTCTACTGAAGAAGATATTGTTTGTGTGTACCGAGGTTTGTATAGCCAAAATAGGCAATGGCAATCGTCCCATAGTGGTTAATATCGTTGCAGAGGGAAGTAGAGCAAGGGTACATTAAAAGGCAGCAATGCAAACTAAAACACCAAAATAAACATTTGAGGCATAAATCAAGTAAATTAAAGTATCCCTTTTTGTTTGTTAACCAAAAGAAAACTTACCCTTTTCACCCAAAACAGGCCCACCCCTCTCCCCAGACAAATAGCCCCATCCCCAAAAAGTCCAACAAAAGTCCAAAGGGAAACCAGGCCCAAACTCCCTCCCCACCCTCTCCACCCACCCACAAGCAGTCAGAAGAGAGCATTGTCTATTTGGATCCGGAGCTGGTCAAGGCTCTGCTCGATCCTGGTGAGCCAGCTCTCCATACTGTTGATCCGCTGCAGGGTATGGTAGAGCAATGCTTTGTCAGAGCAGGAGGGGGTGGGAGCAGGTACAGTCAGGGACCCTGAGAGCTGCCAGCTGTGCCAGCGATGTAGTGTCTGGGAGGCTGGGATTGGCATGCTGCTGAACTGGGTCCTGAGTCAGATGCAACCATTTCGCCCTCTTCCTCCTCCAGGACCACCAGCCACCAGTATTTGGCCTGTATACTTTTCAGCCTCTGCCGCCGCAGACGGGCCATTATCTCCTGGCTGGTGGGTGGTGCTGGTCACCAGCACGAGTAGCTTTATTGAGAGAATCAAAAATAAACAAGACAAATTGTAAACAATGCTCTGAGCAAACACTTCTGTAAAAGTAGCTAGTGGGCAGCACAGTAGCAGTACATTGCTGGTCTCCTAGGGACATTGGAATTTGATGTGATTATGATTAGGAGAGTCACAAGGCCAATTTTATTTGTTTACCCACACATGCCTCTCAATCAAACCACTGACTGTCTGGTAGAAAAGAATTAAGGCAGACTAACACCAGATTAAAAAAAAAAAGTGATTTGATTTTTTTTTTCTTTTAGAGACTTTTCTAGCAACAAAAAAAGACACTTTTAGTGGAAAAATAAAAATGAATTACGTCTCATTTATGAGTAAGGCATTATGCACTATGGAGTGCAAGTTGTGCCAAATTAACGGAAGCATCCTAGCCATAGCTTCAAGTTAATATCCAATGACCTTTCTCTTCTCCAAATGCCTTTTACTTAGTTTCTACCCTGACTCCAAAGAGTTAGATGAATAATAAATAAGATACACCACACATGTCTCGTATGAAAAGCAGATGTATTAGCCTGTCTACCATAAGTAGACGGTGGGAAAGATTATGCACTGCACTACAGCAAAAGGAACGGGCTATATAAATTATGTTTAGCATGCTCATCATAGAGTATCCCTTACTCCAAACTTGAAATGAATCACACACTTACTAGTCCAACTTTTCTAACTGACCTCGCCCATCACCACAAATTATTTCCAAAAATTGATTTACTGGGCAGTAAGAATAGGAAACTTGGCTTACTCTACTACAGGGTAAGGTAGAAGTATTAGGCGGTTAGGTAGAGCTTTTGTTATAGAATAGAGGGGTGTCACTGATCATCGATTCATCATGTGCCTAAGCTTTGTCTTATTCAGTCACGGTATAGACGGAAGCCTAAAGGGAAGATCTGAACAGGCGTAAAATAAATCTGTTATGGGAAACCATGAAATATATTTTTGAAACACGTCACATGGCCATAAAAATGTGGCACATGCCAAGAATGGATTTTTCAATTTGTTTGTTAGGCTGGGACAGAAAAACTTATGAAAGAATAAAGGAGTGAAGTACTAAGAGGTGACTGAATGGACGAAGGGAAACACACCTGGGGCAGATTTAAGGAAAGTGGCACTGCACCCAGTGCACTGCCACTTTCCTTGCCCCCCTCAGGCCCCCCTGCAGCCACCATGTGTGCACCGTATCTGAGATATGGTGCACCATGGCGCAGGGTAGGGGGCAATAGCATCAACATTTTTGACGCTATTGATGTACTGTTGAGGGTTAGCGCCAAACCCTGAACAGTACCTAGGAGCCCATTGTAAACAATGGTGTGCCCCCTTTTAATGCCTGCTCTACCTAACCCACACCGTTACGCCAACAGAAATACACCAACAGCATTATCACCCACGAATCACCGCAGCGGACATTCAACCGCTGTAAACCATTGGCGGTACATACCGCTGCGCTCAAAATACACACACTCAAACAAAACCACACTACATTGGTCAATTTAAATAACACACACCTGACACCCATACACACTTCACCCACACACACCCACACCACTATAAAACACACACCCACATTACCCACAACCCCTTCCCACAACTAATAATTTACAAAAGAGAGAGAGAGAAACGCCAGGAGCACCCACAGAACCAGAGCCACAGAACACCATCACCCATACACCATCCACGTACCTCACACACACACACTCAACACATCACCCCACACACCTACACACACCACACACACTACAGCCATGGCACCACAAAGACAGACTCAGAAGAGGAGCTAATGGTCATGGAGGAGGAAATCATCTGGGTAGAGCCACAGCAATTTGGATCGCAGGTGTAGCAGACATCCATTGCAAGGAAGATGGAGCTATGGCAGAGAGTCGTGGACAGGGTCAACTCCGTGGGACAGCACCCCAGAACAAGGGATGACATTCGGAAGAGGTGGAACAACGTACAGGGGAAGGTGCATTCAGTGGTTGCAAGACACCAGATGGCTGTACAGAAGACTGGCGGTAGACCCCCTCCTCCCCCACAACTAAAAACATGGGAGGAGCAAGTCTTGGCGATCATGCATCCTGAGGGCCTTGCGGGAGTAGAAGGAAGACTAGACTCAGGGAATGTCAAATCTGTACTGCATTCACACCCCTACCTGCATGCCATCACATACCCCCATCCTCACTCCCATCACACCACCATCTCCCACACACCCCACCATCACAACCCACCCCTCCCAAAACCAAGCCCTGCATGCAACACCAATGCATAGACATCCATCACTGACCTGCATGGACACCAATCACCACAGCATGCACAGTAGTGACAATCACTTAGTCAACCAAATCACAACTCACACAAGCCAAACCTGCCTTGATAATAACAACCATAGAGAGAAACACACCCATGCACCATATATCACACGCAAAAACAATAACACTGCATTTACATACCCACAGGACCCCCACACAACGTCACTGGAGAGGAGGAGCCAGCAACATCCAGTCCACCCCCAGAAGAGGCCCACAGTGATGACAGCAGCTCTGCACACCTGGATATGGATCACCAACCTGGCCCATCTGGGACCTCTGGACAGTTGGTTACCCAACCACAGTCTCATACCACCACAGAGCCTCCCCCCACAGGAAACACCAGCACAGCACCCACCCAGTGGGCCCATCCCACTGTCCCCAGGACACGTCAATCAGCAGTGTGTCCACCACTACAGGGACCCCAGGCCACCCCACAAACCAAAAGACAATCAGTGGCAGTGGGCACACGGTTAAGAGGACAGAGGCACAGGACAACAGGGAAGCTGGGAGGACTGCTGTGCGACAGGTGGAGGACAGGCCAAGGGAACTGGCCCTCCACGAGGCACTTGCAGGGATCCTGGGAGCATACCACCATTCCCAGGAGACCATGGGCCAGATACTGGGCAAGTTGCAGGCGACCCAGCAGCTGCAGGAGGGACAGTACCTGGGGATCAGGGAGGACTTGAAGGACATCCACACCACCCTGGTCATCATTGCAGGGGTGCTGGCAGACATGGCCAACACCGTGAGAGAGGCAGAGGCACACCAACTGGCCCCTGACACTAGCCACACCGATGAACAGCCCTCCACCACTGCCAATGCTAGTGGACAGGAGGCCCCGTTACAGGAACACCAGCACCCCACCCTCTGCAGATGGAGAACCACCACGCAAATGGTCCCTGCGATCCAGGCAGAAGCCAGAGAACATTGCCAAGACCCCCGCCAGGAAATAAGACTCCCCTGAATGTCACCCTTCTGCCCCACACTGTCACCCTGTCCACCTTGAACTGCCATTGCTCCACTTCCTATACCCCCTTGGACAATGCACCTGTGATACAAATAGAGTGGACTTTATCATGGACTCTCCTCCACCATCACCCAAGCCCATTGCACATCCCCATTTACTTCTCAGCACTGAAATAAACACACTTGAAATAATCACATATGGAGCATGTCAAATGATTTCAGGATGTAGTTGTTTAACAATCTGTAGACATTGCAAATAGACAATACAGTGATGTAAACATAGTTATGACCTGTAATGTGCTGCAGTCAATACACAAGGAGCCACGGGAGGGCACAAATATCTGCAAATAGACATGTTAAAGGGTACAATAAGTTGCCTGTGTAGGTGGAACAGCAGCCAGGCAGAAAAAATTCACTTCACAAAACAGCAATGGAAGGTGAGATTACAGTGTCTTACCTGTTTGTCACTGGAAGTACTGTTGTATTATAGTCATTCTGTTGTCCACATCCTCTTCCTCTGCCTCCTTTTCGTCACTGTCCACAGGCTCCACCACTCCAACACGACCATCTCCAGCCTCATCCTCCTGCAGAAAAGGCACCTGACGTCTCAAGGCCAGGTTGTGCAACATGCAACATGCAACATGCAACATGCAACAGTGATCTGGCAGACCTTCTTGAGTGAGTAGCACAGGGATCCATCTGTCAGATGGAGGCACCTGAACCTGGCCTTCAGGAGGCCAAAGGTTCGCTCAATGATCCTCCTTGTTCAACCATGTGTCTCATTGTAACGTTCCTCTGCCCTTGTCCTGGCATTCCTCACTGGGGTCAGTAGCAATGAGAGGTTGGGGTAACCAGAGTCACCTGCAAATACCGAGGGATACCATTATGCCAGACACTCACCCTTAGGGCCAACCCCCACACCCATATACCAACATCCACTGGGTGGGAACCATGGGCTCACCTATTAGCCACACCCGGCGCCTCTGGAGTTGAGCCATCACATATGGGATGCTTCTATTCTGCAGGATATAGGCATCATGCACAGACCCAGGATACTTAGCATAGGCATGGGAGATGTACTGGTCCGCCAGACACACTATCTGCACATTCAGAGAGTGAAAGCTTTTTCGATTTCTGAACACCTGTTCATTTCTCCAGGGGGGCACAAATGCAATATGTGTACCGTCAATAGCACCAATGACGTTGGGGATATGTCCGAGTGCATAGAAGTCAGCCTTTAAAGTGGCCAAATCCTCCACCTGTGTGAAAATTATGTAGCTGCGCATGTGTTTCATCAGGACAGACAACACTCTGGTCAGCATGTTTGAGAACATAGGCTTTGACATCCCTGCTGCCATGGCCACTGTTGCTTGGAAGGAGCCACTTCCCAAGAAATGGAGCACTGATAGGACTTGCACAAGAGGAGGTATCCCAGTGAGGTGACGGATAGCTGAGACCAGGTCTGGCTCCAATTGGGCACACAGCTCTTGGGTTGTGGCCCTGTCAAGTCTTTAGGTGAGGATAATGTGCCTGTCCTCCATTGTTGCCAGGTCCACCAGGTATCTGTACACGGGGGATGTCTCCATCTCCTATTCATCTGCAGCGGTTGAACTCTAGGATGGAAAACGGTGAGTGGATGGTCATATTCATACATATCCTCAAAGTAAAATGCCTTGCATGTTGTGACAGAAACAGTATGCGAACGTGTAGTTCTGTTAATGTGCCTATGTCTGCTGTGACGCAATTAGGTGCCATGGCCTGTTCACCCCTGAAATGGTGGCCGCCTGACCTGTGTGGAGGGATAAGTGGAAATTAGGTAATTCCGCTGGCATTGTGTGCCGTTGCGGGATGCAGGTGGATGGGGTCCTTCCCCAGTACCGTTTACTTTATGGTCCTCCAGACCAGCAGGAGAGTACACCGTGAGCATGATGCATGGGGCATGAATGCATGGAGTGCTGTGTGTGTAAGCCTCGTGTAGAGGGGGGGTAGCTGAGTGGTCCTGGGCAGAGTGCTGCATGTTTGGTGGTCAATGTCATTGCGTAAGGGGATTGGAGGGATATGGTGGCCATGAGTGTAACAGGCCGGACAGTACGACTAATACCTTTTTCTATGCATCTTGTTGTGCAGGTCAATGCCCATCAGAAAAAGGGTGTTTGGCGTGCCATCACCAAGGAAGTGCAGACCCTGGGGGTCTTTGACAGGCGGACCACCCACTGTCACAAGCGGTGGGAGGACCTGCGCCGCTGGCCAAGGAAGACGACGGAGGCCCAGCTGGGGATGGCCTCTCAATGAGGAAGGGGTGCCCGTCGTACCCTGACCCCCCTGATGTTCCACATCCTGGCGGTGGCCTATCCGGAGTTGGATGGGTGCTTGAAGGCATCACAGCAGCCATAAGGGGGTGAGTACAGTTTCAGATTCAGCAAATTGTGCGTGTTGAGGTGTTATCTGGGTGGGGGATGTGGGTCTGTGGGTGCCCCTAGGCCAGGACGAACATGGCAGGGTAGGTTCCATGGTAGGTAGGGTCTGATGTACTCCAACCCCAAATATGCAAGTGGGCATCTCCTACTGGGCAGGGTCCTGTGGGTTTCAGGTGTGCTGCTATTGGTGTTAGGCATTGTACTCCATGGCCTGGGGACTAGCATTGCAACTGGTAGTGCATGGCCTAGATCAAAGGTAGTTGGTCTCTAGTGGAACAGATGTTTCACATCAGTCTGTTGGATTTACGGGTGATAAGTCTGGCTCTCAAGGCCTTCCTCCCGTCCCTTCACTGTCATTCAGGTCAAGTCTTGATGGACAACACTACCGCAATGTGGTACATCAACAAGCAGGGAGGAGTGGGGTCGTACCTTCTCTGCAGAGAGGCTCTGCGGCTCTGGTCCTGGGCACAGGACCATCGGATTTGCATAGTAGCAAACCTTCTGGCCGGGGTTCTCAATGTACGTGCGGACAGTCTGGCGGTATTCCTCAGTCGATCATGAGTGGCATCTCCATCCACACCTGGTTCTTCATATCGTCCGGATGTGGGGTTTTCAACAGATAGACCTGTTTGCCACTTGGGAGAACGCGCACTGCCAGTCGTTCAGCAGCCTCCAGTATCCAGTGCAAGAAGCATTGGGGGACGCGTTTCAGATATCTTGGCGCGACCATTTACTTTATGCGTTTCCCCCCATACTCTTGATTCCTCGGGTTCTGAGGAAGATTTGTCAAGATCGGGCCCAAGTCATTTTAATAGCTCCGGATTGGCCAAGAATGGTGTGGTACTCAGACCCTCTTCAACTCTCACTGTGCCCTCTGCTCCGTCTCCCTCACAGGGCAGACCTCCTCTCACAGTTGCAGGGGCAGGTATTACAGCCCCACGTTCAGAGCCTGCACCTACATGCTTGGAGATTGAAAGGGGAAATCTCCCTCCAAAAGTGGTGGATGTTATCTTATCAGCCAGGCGACACTCCACCAAAACTGTCCATGCCAACTGATAGGTGAAATGTGTTGCTTGGTGTGGAGAAAGGCAAATTGATCCCTAAAAGACCCATTTGTCTGATGTTCTGCTTTTTGCCCTTTCCTTGGCACAGAAGGGTTGTACAGTTGCGACACTGAAGGGTTATTTATCTGTGCTGTCGGCCTTTCTGTGCCTTCCTGATTAACCTTCCTTAGAACACCACCATAGAAGAAAAAGACTATAGGTGGTACATCCTTCTCCATTCAAGCAGCCAAACTATGGAATTCATTACCCTCAACTATACTGTAAGAGCCACAGATAACTTTCTTGTCTTCAGAAAACTACTCAAGAGTTGGCTCTTTCCTTCATAACCACCATATTCAAACAACTATGTACTGCAAATGCCTATGTTGATAAATATTTTTTCTGATTATGTGTCTATTTCTAGTTATGTATAGTTCTTTAGAAAATATGTATTGGTACCATGTCATAACAATAAAATACACACACACTCTTTAAACCTGTTTGACTAAGTATATTTATCCATGGTTCTAATTATGTATTGTATGTACATATATGTGTGCATATGTGTGTGTATTCATGTGTGTATGTATGTGTGTGTGTGTGTGTGTATGTATATATATATATATATATGTATGTATGTGTGTGTGTTGTTCTGTGCTTGGCATGTTCGTGGGTCATTGCATGGCTCCTGGGTGGGTTGTTATACTAGATATCTATGAATCCCTGCTCTCATCTTATCACACATATCTACCCATCATCATATGTCATACCTCTATCAATCTATCCTCCATTCCCACTCTGACTCATCCCAAATCCATTCTACTACTTTGATCTCCTAAATAACTCTGCCTAAGCTCTTCCCTCCGCCTCCACATCTAACTCACCAAACCTCACTCTACTACCATGACCTCCCAAACAACCCTACTAAATTCTTTCTCATTTATCCCACCCTGCTACTATGATCTCCCTAACCTTTCCACAGACTCATCCCTCCTCCATCCCCCTTTACTCATCCCAAGCCTTTGGGATGAGTAAATGAGGAATATACTCCCAATTAACACTTATGGATTTCTTTCGTCCTCCACCCCTCCATTACTCCAGTCAATCTAACTAACAAACTCTCATTTCCGAAGCTCAAATTAACTCATAATAATACTAAAACTGTACTCATATTTCCCGATACTAACCCATCATTAATTATTGTTGGGTTCCGAAGTAGCGTGCTACTCGCCAAAAAGCACTTTGACGCCTCGTCAGGGGTGGTAAGCGCTATATAAATACTATTACAGTACAATTACAATACAATAGGAGTGTTCCCTGTGTGTTCTGTACGCCAACAGTGGTGTTGTTGCTGGCATTGACCAAGTGTATCCCCTGTTTCTCCCCCCCCCTTTTAGTTTTGTCACCCTGTCCTTGTGTGCATTAGCATCATCTGGTGGAGGAGCAGAGGCACAGGCAACGGAGGGAGCTGCATCCCACATGGCCCTGGAGGCCACATCCACCGACGGTGAGGCACCAGTGGGAAGGAGCGCGAGGGGAGCACCACGGCGGAGAATGGAGGGGACAGTTCGGACAGCGACACCTCCTCTGATGGAAGCTCCCTGGCGGTGGCGGACACCTCTGTGCCCACCCCAACTACAGGTACATCTGCCACCCCCGTGCAAGCACTGCCCTCCCAGCAGCCCCTCAGCGTGTTTACCGTGTCCGCTCACCCAGGAGGGTGGGCATCTCCTTTGCTCCAGGCACCTCAGGCCCTGCCCCAGTCAGCCCTGCTGCCCTCAGTGAGGAGGCTATTGACCTCCTGCGATCCATCTCTGTTGGACAGTCAGCCATTCTGAATGCCACCAAGGGCCTGGCAGGGCATTTGCAATAAACAAATGCATTCCTTGAGGGCATTCACTCTGGCGTGGTAGCCCAACAGAGATCATTCCAGGCTCTGGCCAACTCCCTGATCGCAGCCATTGTCCCTGTCTCTAGCCTCCCCCTCCAACTTCCTCTACCCAGTCCCATTCCCCTCAACCCCAGCCTATCCCAAGCACACCTTCAGACCAGCATGCACCCAAATCAACACACAGAAGTGGCTCAGGCAAACGCAAGCACCACACTTCATCCCACAGGCACTCACACAAGCACCATCCAGATGCATACACACCAACATCCACTGCCTTTAATGTGTCCCCCTCCTCCTCATGGTCCACCTACCTCCCAGTAGCGTCTCCACTCACACCTGCATGTACTACATCCACACCCACTGCCTCCATCACCATCACGCCTATCACTACATGCCCCTCACTGGCAGTCACCACCCCCACATCCATACACACGTCCCCTGTGTCCTCTCCCACTGTGTCTGTGCCCCCTCCTCCCAAAGTACACAAATGCAAGCTCTCAGGCGCCCAACAGCCATCCACCTCACAAAAGCATCCAGCCCATGCACCTGCACCCAAACACAGCAGACAAGCACCTCCTACCACTACTCCCTCTTCCTCCACTCCCAAACCTTCACCCTCTTCCAGCCCCAGTGTCCCTAAAAAGCTTTGCTTTTCCACCCTTGACCTATACCCTGGCCCCTCGTCCTTCACTTTGGGCCAGGGTGGTCAGGACCCTCGCTAGCACCTCAGCCACCCAGTCCACTGCCACTGTCGTTTCTGCAGCCACTGCAGTTGTGAGAGGCTCCAAGAAGACACCCGTCCATACAGCCAGTGTGCCAGCACCAGCTGCCAAGGGCAAAAAGAGAGCACCAGCTGCTAAGGACCAAAAGGGAGCACCAGCTGGCATAGGCAAGGAGGCACCACCAGCTGCCGAAAGCAAGGAGGCACCACCAGCTGGCAAAGGCAAGGAGACACCACCAGCTGCCAAAAGCAAGGAGGCACCACCAGCTGCCAAAAGCAAGGAGGCACCACCAGCTGCCAAAAGCAAGGGGGCACCACCACCTGGCAAAGGCAAAGAGGCACCACCAGCTGCCAAAAGCAAGGAGGCACCACTAGCAGGTAAGGGCAGGAAGGGGACACCAGCTGCCAAGGACAGGAAGGGGACACCAGCTGCCAAGGACAGGAAGGGAACACCGGCTGCCAAGGACAATGAGATAGGCACAGACGCTGCTGCCAGGATGGATAATGAGCCTGGTGCTGGAGCAGCATCTGGGCACACAACACCAGCCATGGCACTTCAGCCGTCCCAGGATGCAGGAGAAGGGCTAGTGCCTACCCCCACTACAGGCAGCACCACCGCCAGCCCAGCCGCCAGCACCGCCACCAGCACTGTCACCAGCACCGCCACCAGCACCACTGCCAGCAGCAGTAGCCCCAGTGGGCAGCCGTCTGAAGCTGCGGGGGATGGGCTGGTGTCTACTCCCACCACAGGCAGCACCGCCGCCAGCACCACCACCAGCACCGTCACCAGCACCACCCCCGGCACCACTGCCAGCACCACTGCCAGCAACAGCAACCCCAGTGGCCAGCTGTCCAAGACTGCGGGGCAAGGGCTGGAGCCTACCCCACCACACGCAGCACCGCCGCCAGCACTGTCACCAGCACCGCCCCCAGCACCACAGCCACCACCACTGCCAGCAGCAGCAGCCCCAGTGGGCAGCCGTCCGAGGCTGCAGGGGAAGGGCTGGATCCTACCCCCAACACAGGCAGCACCGGCCAGCACCGCCACTGCTACCACTGAGCAGCCATGACCGCCGGCGGGCAGTGTGTAGTCATGCCTCCATGGGCTGTAGTGTGTCCTGGCCCGCAACAACTGTAGGTGTGACACCCGGGTGACAGACTATGACCTTGCACTCTCCAAGATCTGCCTCACTGGGCACAATGCCCCCTCTAGAACCAGTGGAAGAAGGCATCCACTCACTCCCTCCTTGCCAGGATGAAGCACACAAGGCACAAAGCCCCCTCCTGAACCAGTGGAAGAAGGCCTCCACTCACCTACTCCTTGCCAGGATGAAGCACACTGGGCACAAAGCCCCCTCCAAAACCAGTGGAAGAAGGCATCCACTTGAGAGACTGTGGCTTTGCACTCCCCAGGACCAAGCAGTGGGCAAACCACCCACTAGAGAGACTGTGGCTTTGCAGTCTCCAGGACCAAGCAGTGGGCAAACCACTCATATGAGAGACTGTGGCTTTGCACTCCCCAGGACAGAGTGCTGGGCATGTGGCCCCTCCAGGAGCAGTGACGTTGTACCATCTTCTGGCTGAGGTGCCCCCCACCCCTTCCCCCTGAGGTGCCTATGTATTTTCGACGTGATGCCCCAGCAGTGCTCTCTCTGTATTGAGGCAGGAGTCAAGTGGGGCCTTGGCCTATGTGATATGGCCCTGTAGGCCATGGACAATTTGGACTGGGCAGTGTCCCTCCATTTGTATATATTGTAGATACTGTTTTGTGCTTTGAGGACATATTTATTGAAGTGTATATTATTACACTGACTTTACTCACTTCCTTTTGTCCTTGCATTTTTCCTGAGGGTCTGTTTTTGTGTATGGTGTTGGGGGTGGGGTGGGAGTGTTGCGTGTGTGTGTGTGTCACTCTCTTTTTCCTCCCCCCCTTACTTATGTGCTAGGTACAGTAGTCACTGTGGTCGTCTTCGCCGCAGTTCGTGTTCCTGGTGTAGGAGGAGGTATACCAGCATGGGAAACATATGTAGTTCGGGCTCCATGGCGTTGTGGTTCTTCCTTGAGTGTCCGGAGGTGAGTCGTTTCCCTTCTGTGTATTGTTTCTGCCGTGCTTTTGATGGCGTTGGTACCACCCTGGAAAAGGTGGTGGATTGGCCTCTCATAATAGAGTGGGCGGAACATTGTCTTCCTCCTAGCTGTTGGCGGTTACCGCTGCTGTGCTTGTTGCTACCGCCGTGGAGGTCGGTGTATTAAAGTGGCTGTCTGTGTTGGCAGTTTCTGCCGTGGTCATAATTCAATTTTTTTTACCGCCGGCCTGTTGGTGATATTACCGCCGCTTCATGACCGACCGCCAGGGTTGTAATGAGGGCCAAAGTGTTGCAATGCATGCATTTCACCACTTTATAAATTTGGCGTGGCGATTTTGGCCTCGCTGGGCCACATTAGCATTAAAAAAATTATGCTAATGTGGCACAAGTTGCTAGGGGCTCTTAAATCAGCCCCTTGTGTGTTTGGTTTGCAATGCATTGAAAACTTTCTAAATGCCACATTCACTGAAGCAGATGCATATTGCACAGCTAACACTGCAGTCACAAATTTAACCATACTTCACTTCTACTGTCATCGGTGGTGAAATGCCATGGGTAGGGAGGGGGTCAATGAATGATAATGATACATATCTGCCTCGCTTAACAAATGCAGTGAGTCAAGGGATTAGAACACACATTGAAATACCCCTCACTTTGAACAATAGCTTTGAAAACCAAAGTAAGCCAAGTCGGTGAGCAGCATGCCCCTCTCCAGAAGAGCTCCCTTGTTTACTCATCTAAACAATTATTTAATCTTCCTTCCATTTTACCTACTATATTCACTAATTGCCACCATGATTAAACCTTCACTTTCTCTCATCCAGTCTTGCACCAAAATTCACAATCCATTATCCAACCATTCAATAGACACCCTTTCTATCAATCATCCTCTCAACCATCCAACCATTTACCCAATACTCACTCATGCATCTTTAGACCCACCCACACATCCTTTCCTTTCACTCATTTCAACCATCCTTTCTTTTAACCTTCTGTTCTTTCCCATTTCCATCAAGACATGGGCCCTCATTCTGACCTTGGCGGGCGGCGGAGGCCGCCTGCCAAAGTCCCGCCGTCAGGTTACCGTTCCGCGGTCGAAAGACCGCGGCGGTAATTCTGACTTTCCCGCTGGGCTGGCGGGCGGTCGCCTTCAGACCGCCAGCCAGCCCAGCGGGAAAGAGGCTTCCACGATGAAGCCGGCTCGGAATCGAGCCGGCGGAGTGGAAGCTGTGCGATGGGTGCAGTTGCACCCGTCGCGTATTTCACTGTCTGCGCAGCAGACAGTGAAATACATGTAGGGGCCCTCTTACGGGGGCCCCTGCAATGCCCATGCCAGTGGCATGGGCACTGCAGGGGCCCCCAGGGGCCCCGCGACCCCCCCTACTGCCATCCGGATCTCGGCGGTCCGACCGCCGGGATCTGGATGGCGGTAGGGGGGGTCGGAATCCCCGCGGCGGTGCAGCAAGCTGCGCCGCCGCGGAGGATTCAATGGGGCCGCGGTACACTGGCGGGACCCCGCCAGTGGTGCCGGTCCGACCGCGGCTTTACCGCCGCGGTCGGAATCCCCATTGGAGCACCGCCGGCCTGTCGGCGGTGCTCCCGCGGTCCTCCGCCCTGGCGGTCAAAGACCGCCAGGGTCAGAATGACCACCATGGTCTTTAGCATACATTATGTGTGCTTTTGTTGACCTGGCATTGACCAAGTGTATCCCCTGTTTCTCCCCCCCCCTTTTAGTTTTGTCACCCTGTCCTTGTGTGCATTAGCATCATCTGGTGGAGGAGCAGAGGCACAGGCAACGGAGGGAGCTGCATCCCACATGGCCCTGGAGGCCACATCCACCGACGGTGAGGCACCAGTGGGAAGGAGCGCGAGGGGAGCACCACGGCGGAGAATGGAGGGGACAGTTCGGACAGCGACACCTCCTCTGATGGAAGCTCCCTGGCGGTGGCGGACACCTCTGTGCCCACCCCAACTACAGGTACATCTGCCACCCCCGTGCAAGCACTGCCCTCCCAGCAGCCCCTCAGCGTGTTTACCGTGTCCGCTCACCCAGGAGGGTGGGCATCTCCTTTGCCCCAGGCACCTCAGGCCCTGCCCCAGTCAGCCCTGCTGCCCTCAGTGAGGAGGCTATTGACCTCCTGCGATCCATCTCTGTTGGACAGTCAGCCATTCTGAATGCCACCAAGGGCCTGGCAGGGCATTTGCAATAAACAAATGCATTCCTTGAGGGCATTCACTCTGGCGTGGTAGCCCAACAGAGATCATTCCAGGCTCTGGCCAACTCCCTGATCGCAGCCATTGTCCCTGTCTCTAGCCTCCCCCCTCCAACTTCCTCTACCCAGTCCCATTCCCCTCAACCCCAGCCTATCCCAAGCACACCTTCAGACCAGCATGCACCCAAATCAACACACAGAAGTGGCTCAGGCAAACGCAAGCACCACACTTCATCCCACAGGCACTCACACAAGCACCATCCAGATGCATACACACCAACATCCACTGCCTTTAATGTGTCCCCCTCCTCCTCATGGTCCACCTACCTCCCAGTAGCGTCTCCACTCACACCTGCATGTACTACATCCACACCCACTGCCTCCATCACCATCACGCCTATCACTACATGCCCCTCACTGGCAGTCACCACCCCCACATCCATACACACGTCCCCTGTGTCCTCTCCCACTGTGTCTGTGCCCCCTCCTCCCAAAGTACACAAATGCAAGCTCTCAGGCGCCCAACAGCCATCCACCTCACAAAAGCATCCAGCCCATGCACCTGCACCCAAACACAGCAGACAAGCACCTCCTACCACTACTCCCTCTTCCTCCACTCCCAAACCTTCACCCTCTTCCAGCCCCAGTGTCCCTAAAAAGCTTTGCTTTTCCACCCTTGACCTATACCCTGGCCCCTCGTCCTTCACTTTGGGCCAGGGTGGTCAGGACCCTCGCTAGCACCTCAGCCACCCAGTCCACTGCCACTGTCGTTTCTGCAGCCACTGCAGTTGTGAGAGGCTCCAAGAAGACACCCGTCCACACAGCCAGTGTGCCAGCACCAGCTGCCAAGGGCAAAAAGAGAGCACCAGCTGCTAAGGACCAAAAGGGAGCACCAGCTGGCATAGGCAAGGAGGCACCACCAGCTGCCGAAAGCAAGGAGGCACCACCAGCTGGCAAAGGCAAGGAGACACCACCAGCTGCCAAAAGCAAGGAGGCACCACCAGCTGCCAAAAGCAAGGAGGCACCACCAGCTGCCAAAAGCAAGGGGGCACCACCACCTGGCAAAGGCAAAGAGGCACCACCAGCTGCCAAAAGCAAGGAGGCACCACTAGCAGGTAAGGGCAGGAAGGGGACACCAGCTGCCAAGGACAGGAAGGGGACACCAGCTGCCAAGGACAGGAAGGGAACACCAGCTGCCAAGGACAATGAGATAGGCACAGACGCTGCTGCCAGGATGGATAATGAGCCTGGTGCTGGAGCAGCATCTGGGCACACAACACCAGCCATGGCACTTCAGCCGTCCCAGGATGCAGGAGAAGGGCTAGTGCCTACCCCCACTACAGGCAGCACCACCGCCAGCCCAGCCGCCAGCACCGCCACCAGCACTGTCACCAGCACCGCCACCAGCACCACTGCCAGCAGCAGTAGCCCCAGTGGGCAGCCGTCTGAAGCTGCGGGGGATGGGCTGGTGTCTACTCCCACCACAGGCAGCACCGCCGCCAGCACCACCACCAGCACCGTCACCAGCACCACCCCCGGCACCACTGCCAGCACCACTGCCAGCAACAGCAACCCCAGTGGCCAGCTGTCCAAGACTGCGGGGGAAGGGCTGGAGCCTACCCCACCACATGCAGCACCGCCGCCAGCACTGTCACCAGCACCGCCTCCAGCACCACAGCCACCACCACTGCCAGCAGCAGCAGCCCCAGTGGGCAGCCGTCCGAGGCTGCAGGGGAAGGGCTGGATCCTACCCCCAACACAGGCAGCACCGGCCAGCACCGCCACTGCTACCACTGAGCAGCCATGACCGCCGGCGGGCAGTGTGTAGTCATGCCTCCATGGGCTGTAGTGTGTCCTGGCCCGCAACAACTGTAGGTGTGACACCCGGGTGACAGACTATGACCTTGCACTCTCCAAGATCTGCCTCACTGGGCACAATGCCCCCTCTAGAACCAGTGGAAGAAGGCATCCACTCACTCCCTCCTTGCCAGGATGAAGCACACAAGGCACAAAGCCCCCTCCTGAACCAGTGGAAGAAGGCCTCCACTCACCTACTCCTTGCCAGGATGAAGCACACTGGGCACAAAGCCCCCTCCAAAACCAGTGGAAGAAGGCATCCACTTGAGAGACTGTGGCTTTGCACTCCCCAGGACCAAGCAGTGGGCAAACCACCCACTAGAGAGACTGTGGCTTTGCAGTCTCCAGGACCAAGCAGTGGGCAAACCACTCATATGAGAGACTGTGGCTTTGCACTCCCCAGGACAGAGTGCTGGGCATGTGGCCCCTCCAGGAGCAGTGACGTTGTACCATCTTCTGGCTGAGGTGCCCCCCACCCCTTCCCCCTGAGGTGCCTATGTATTTTCGACGTGATGCCCCAGCAGTGCTCTCTCTGTATTGAGGCAGGAGTCAAGTGGGGCCTTGGCCTATGTGATATGGCCCTGTAGGCCATGGACAATTTGGACTGGGCAGTGTCCCTCCATTTGTATATATTGTAGATACTGTTTTGTGCTTTGAGGACATATTTATTGAAGTGTATATTATTACACTGACTTTACTCACTTCCTTTTGTCCTTGCATTTTTCCTGAGGGTCTGTTTTTGTGTATGTGTTGGGGGTGGGGTGGGAGTGTTGCGTGTGTGTGTGTGTCACTCTCTTTTTCCTCCCCCCCTCACTTATGTGCTAGGTACAGTAGTCACTGTGGTCGTCTTCGCCGCAGTTCGTGTTCCTGGTGTAGGAGGAGGTATACCAGCATGGGAAACATATGTAGTTCGGGCTCCATGGCGTTGTGGTTCTTCCTTGAGTGTCCGGAGGTGAGTCGTTTCCCTTCTGTGTATTGTTTCTGCCGTGCTTTTGATGGCGTTGGTACCACCCTGGAAAAGGTGGTGGATTGGCCTCTCATAAAAGAGTGGGCGGAACATTGTCTTCCTCCTAGCTGTTGGCGGTTACCGCTGCTGTGCTTGTTGCTACCGCCGTGGAGGTCGGTGTATTAAAGTGGCTGTCTGTGTTGGCAGTTTCTGCCGTGGTCATAATTCAATTTTTTTTACCGCCGGCCTGTTGGTGATATTACCGCCGCTTCATGACCGACCGCCAGGGTTGTAATGAGGGCCAAATTGTTGCAATGCATGCATTTCACCACTTTATAAATTTGGCGTGGCGATTTTGGCCTCGCTGGGCCACATTAGCATTAAAAAAATTATGCTAATGTGGCACAAGTTGCTAGGGGCTCTTAAATCAGCCCCTTGTGTGTTTGGTTTGCAATGCATTGAAAACTTTCTAAATGCCACATTCACTGAAGCAGATGCATATTGCACAGCTAACACTGCAGTCACAAATTTAACCATACTTCACTTCTACTGTCATTGGTGGTGAAATGCCATGGGTAGGGAGGGGGTCAATGAATGATAATGATACATATCTGCCTCGCTTAACAAATGCAGTGAGTCAAGGGATTAGAACACACATTGAAATACCCCTCACTTTGAACAATAGCTTTGAAAACCAAAGTAAGCCAAGTCGGTGAGCAGCATGCCCCTCTCCAGAAGAGCTCCCTTGTTTACTCATCTAAACAATTATTTAATCTTCCTTCCATTTTACCTACTATATTCACTAATTGCCACCATGATTAAACCTTCACTTTCTCTCATCCAGTCTTGCACCAAAATTCACAATCCATTATCCAACCATTCAATAGACACCCTTTCTATCAATCATCCTTTCAACCATCCAACCATTTACCCAATACTCACCCATGCATCTTTAGACCCACCCACACATCCTTTCCTTTCACTCATTTCAACCATCCTTTCTTTTAACCTTCTGTTCTTTCCCATTTCCATCAAGACATGGTCTTTAGCATACATTATGTGTGCTTTTGTTGAGCTGCAGATAGAAGAGGCGATAACCCAACCACAACTGTAGCTGGTAATGCTGGGAGTTCATAGTCATGACAAAGTCTTTGTAGTTAGTGAGTATAATCATAATTGTCAATAATCAAGCAATGTGAGTTACCACCGCCCGTCCCTGCTGCTGCTTCTCCCACTGCTTCATCTCCTTCTGGAACGGCACTTGAGCCAGCACCACTGGTGGTTGGTGTGGCTAGAAAAAAAATGATACCATTTTTTAGAAGACAGGTACACCTCCCCTCAATTTTTGTAATCAAATAAATGCAAGTGCAATATAACACTACAGTTCAGTTAGCACTGCAGTATCTTCTAGCAAAAATATCACTCTGGGTATTTTGTTGGTTCACAATGTTGGAAAAGTCAGGCAGTCAAGCCAATCAAGAACTTTTCATAATAGCAGGGCAGAGCCATAGCCTATGTCGATGATGACTCAGAATCATTGAAGCATAATAAAGGGGTGGAATAAAATGGTCAATGAAAGACAGAGGCAAAAAGATAATGCAGGGATAACAGGAATTGAACAAAAATTAGATAGGAGAGTTGAAAAAAAGGAGACAGTATAAAAAAAACAAGTCAAAATTAAACGTAGTAAAATAGCGGGCAGAGATAAATGTTAGGCAAAAAAAATAATAAGAAGAATAAATAATAGGACTTACTGAGATGAGCAGAACCCTCAGCATTGATGCTGGTGGTTGGTGCCTCCTCCCCAGCTCTTCCTGGACCCACCCCTGTGCCCCTCTTTTTGCCCTTGGGTGCTGATGTAAGAAATAAAGAAGATAAAAAAAATAGATTAGTGGTACAGTTAAGCCTCAATAAAATTATCATAACAGGAAAGCACAGTAACATTGTACTTATCTAAATTAGACACCTATGGTACTAGTATGATCAAAGATCATTGAGTTGGCAAAACTCCTAAAATCCCTATTCAAAATGTCCTTACCAGAAACTACATTGTAACTAATGCATTGCAATGAATGATCTTTGATTCTATTCTCTTTTCTCAACCCTCTTGATGGACCAACTCAGTCCCCTTTTATGCAATGCATGGATGCATGGTAGTAGTACTACACATCACTGTGTAATTGCTTGTGACTGAACAAGCTACATAGATTAAAGTTACAGAGAACACTAACTCACTGATATCACCAATTCACTGTGGACAGGAGGACAGAGGAGTCTGCATTGCAATGGCTTTTTAAATAATCAGTCAAAGCGAGAGCCCACGAGTACAATGAGGTAGTACCGAGTACCTGCCTAGCACTAACTGGATCACATAATAATGTTCCTGATGTAAACTAAATGTAACTTACATCTGAGTGTGAGCAGCATTATTCTGGAAAACAAAAGTTAGCATTAGGAACACAAACACAATAATATAGTTAATACTCACCAAGCCCCGGATTCTCTATGCTTAGCAGGTCGGGCAGATCCTGGCATGGTCGATGATGTCCACCCAGTGCTGCATCACCTGCTGGGTTGTGCGCTGTACCTGGCTGGCACGCTGCTCACACCGGAGTACTCTCCCCCAAAGCTTGAGACGCTCCCACTGCATGGAGGGAAGCTGGTGCTGCACATAAAAAATGAGAGCTCCCACCTCCACCTCGCAAAAGATGGTCCAGGGCTGCACCCCTTGGCGGTACTGCCGCCCAAAAGGTAGTTGGCTGCTGCCGCTGGCTGCTTGGGAGGACATGGCTCACTGCTCCCCTGCTCACCGCCCTGCTCTGCCATGGTGCTGGACTGAGAGGAATAAAGAAAACAAAAAGAAACAGGGGAGGGAAGAAAGGAAGGAAGAAAATGAAATAAGGAATTTAAGGGAAAAATAATAAACTAAAATACTAATATTTGCAAAAACACAATTTTTAAAAAAATACACAAACACACACACTAATACAATAAATATAAATGAAGTATAGATTGATTAACGGGGTGGAGGATTAAAAATATAACAGAAGGATTCAAACTAGGCCCAGCACCAAGGACCATAGTAAGAAAAACAAGATGTCTGAGCCCATTTGAACTGCGTGGTGCCATTCGTTCACAATTTTCAACAAAAGAACATACATCGCATGGTGTTTGATGTAAAATGCAATGTGTACTGGTACGACGGGGAATGTCGCCCACCCTTGGAACTCCGTGTAGCAATGCAAAGTTTTTGGATCACTTCACGGAGTTCTGCATAGCGTGACTTCATGCATTCCACCCAGGCATCGTCTTAAGGGATATCAAAAATGCTCCTAAAATTCCCTGTGTCCTGTATGTAAGAGGGGAGACCTCATATTTAGAGATATTTTTTAGTAGACTATCAATTGCCGTGATGATTGGGCATCCAAGGGGTTTCTGTAGATTCTTGTGCACTTTAGGTACAAGGTAGAGCATGGGCAACCAGGGGTTGTCTTTCTAAAGAAATGAAAATTCTTCCTGAGTAACTGGCCCCAAGATATGCCTCTTGATAAGTTCTGTATGTTATGCCTTTTTTACTTCATTAGCTTTTGAAACAGTTGTTTTAATATAACACTCAGTAGTATCCAATTAGAGTTTAGCTTCCTCCATGTAGAATTTGATAGGCCAGAGGACAGTGTTTCCGCCTTTGTCAGTGTCTCTGATTACCACATTTGAGTCATTTCAAATTTTTTTCATAAGATTGTCATAGGCACATGTTTTGGCTTTTGACTTAGCATTACAGTTATTCTACTAGAACTGTAGTTGCTTGATTCCCTGTACCACCAATTTGGTAAAAATGTCAAGACCATCCCTCTGTAAACTCAGCATGAAGTTTGAAGAAGATTTAAAGGGAGTAGCTGTGTCTCCATAGACCTACAAATCTATAGCAGAAATAATACTATCCTTATTAACAGTCTCTTGTATACCTTGTGCTTTGTTTTCCAGTTGTTTAAGTTCACTCAAAAGGTTCACATCTGATACTTGGAGATTCGGATGCCTGTCTTGTGGCCTAGGAGGATGCAGTGGTCTGTACTTCACCTGCGTGGCATAGTACTTTTTCAATTTAAGCTTCCTCAAAAATTTTAGATGTCTACACATGTTTGCACATAGTCAAACCCCTTTCTGGGCAGAAAGACAAATCTAGTGCAAGAATCTGTTACTCTGCTTTGCTCAACTGAATGTTCGATAGGTTGATTTTTTTATGACAAATTGTGGTTCATTTGTGATTCTATTTGTGTTTCACCTTGGTAGTTTGAGTTGGCGGTTTTGATATGCCTTCTTCTTCTTTTTGTTCTGTACCACCTTTTTTCTTTCTGTTCTTTTTTCTAGTTTAGAATCCTGTCTAGCTGAAACACTTACAGCAAGTCTAGAACTGTTGTCATATCTGTGTTATTCCTGTCACTAGTGGAGGGCTTCTTATTGTCAGTTTCCACCTCAGAGCCAACTATGGATGCGGGGTCACTGTGGTCTTGTTCCTGCCTCTGCCTGTTGCTGTCTGACAACCTTTGTCTTCTGATGCTCTTGAACCGACAGACAAAAATATATATCTGCCTCTTTTTGTAGTCATTTGTATCACTCTTGAACTTCTGAATTTTGCTGTTGGTGATAATTTCCTTTCGTTTCGCCAATCTCACTTCAATTTCCTCCCCAAATTTACTTATTTTATCTTGTTCCACTTCCTGAGTTAGTGCTAGATTCAATATGTCAATTTCTTGCATGACTATTTGCCTTGCTATAGCCATATATTTGACAAGTATTGGAATTAGCTAAATGGAGGCATCATTATTGATTTGCGCACATTCCTTTAACATGTCCAGGTTTTCAAAGCTAGGAGCTGCTAAAATATGTAGCTGTTGGACCTGGCCCTTTTTACAGGGTCATTCCCCAAACTTTTTGCCTTCTCCTAATTTTTCTGACTCTTTTTGCTGACGTTATGACTTTGGGCACTTTACAACTGCTAATCAGTGCTAAAGTGCATGTACTCTCCCTTGTAAAGTTGGTATGATTGACTTATACATAATTGGCATATTTAATTTACCTATAAGTCCCTTGTACAGTGGTATCGCTATACCCAGGGGCTGTAGATTAAATGCTACTAGTGGGCCTGCAGCGCTGCTTGGGCCACCCACTGAAGTAGCCTTGCAAACCTGTCTCAGGCCTGCTAGCGCATATCCTGCATGTGCAGCTTGCTGCCACAGGGACCTGGCATCTAAATCTACTTGCCAGGCCGAGAACTCACCTTTTACTACATGTAAGGTAGGCCCAAGCTAGCCCTATGGGCAGGGTGCCTTGTATGTAGAAGGCAGGGCATGTGTCTAGTAGCATGGCCTGTCCTGGTAGTGACAAACAGCCTAATTGGTTTCTCACTGCTTTGAGTGCTGCCTTCTCATAGGATTGCATTGGAAATGCCCTGCCTTAAGTCTAGCGGGTATTGTCTGATTTATGACGGCTAGCGTAGGCATGTTTGGTATGATTGTAATGGTAGTGAGAAATGCTGCTTACTGGTGTAGGTGGACTTTTCATTATCACTACAGAAATGCCACTTCTAGAAAGTGAGCATTTCTCTGTGCTTATGACTCTGGTGTCTTGCAGCTTGACTCCAATCCATGTCTAGGCAGAGTGACAGTTGGGCTTTGTGCATACTGCTCAGACAGCCTGTACACTGGGATGATGGACGTGTCACAGAGGTGCATCTGCATACTGAATACTCTTCCTGGGCTGAGAGAAGGGGGAGGTGGGGCACACATGCATCTGTTAAGGCTGTACCCTGACCTCACACAAAAGGGTCATTTACCCCCAACTGATGTTTGAAGCCTGTGCTGGAGGAGAGAGGGGACACTCCTAGCACCAGATGAAACTGGTTGAAACCCCCCTCTCCTCCTCACTGGAAATGCTTTGCAGAACTGAGTATAAGCACAGGGAATTTTTCCCCACAATTTGGACAAGAACGCTACTTGTAACTGGACACAGAATGTTGCTGGAAGGACTCACCATGGACCGCCATGAACTGCTGCTGCGGTGCTGACCTGTGACCCAGAGGAGGAGCTGCCACTATTCGCATCCACTCTGTGCTGGCCTGTTGCTGGACCCTACCGCCTTGTGCTCCACCTTGTGTCCCATCAGAGGCTGGGTGCTGCTGCTCCTGCCCTCTATAATCTTGGAAATAATGAAAAGTACGGAGGGCGCTTCATCGTCCTGTCTAGCACCTTGAGAGCGCCTTCTACCCTTGCCAGAGCACGTGAGGAGCGCTCTTCACTTTTTCCTGGGGGAAACGCCTGGCGAGCTCTGGTTGTCCTTTCTAAGCGGAGTGCCTTGAGAGCGCCGTTGAAAACACCGCCGCAACCCAGGTGCTCTGTGCCTGACGAGCACGTCAAAAGCGCACAGCCTAAATGTGCCTCCAGGGCACGGGAATTAGGAGCAGAAGATTGGAGCCCATAAATTGGTGCCCTCGGGGCACGGGAGTCTGTCCAGAGGCACCCCGAGGCACAAACCAGCACCTGTTTGCACCACAGTGGCCCGGGAATAGCTGAGGAGCAGCACGCACACTGCATTGTGTGCAGCTGTTCCAGAGCGGAGTGGACGCCTTATTGGAGGCCCCCGCTCCACCAGGCCCCATTCCAGCCAGGAGCTAGGGCAGGGAACAAGGCCTCAACTGAGGTTCCTCTCCCTACCGGGCCCCCTTAGCCCTAGCAGGGATCGTGGGTGGGCAGAAGACTCATCGGAAGGCCCCCATAGCACCACGTCTGTCTCTTTTCCCCATTGCCAGGGTTTTTGCTCTATTCCACCCTCTTATTGGAGGGTCTGTAATGGCCCGGGGCCACCCAAGAGATCGTGGGAATCTGGAGGGGCCTGATATAAAAGCAGGAGGGGTTGCGTGTCGCCCCCTCACCAAACATCAGCATGCACCCCCCCCCCCCTTGGAGCACAAAGAGGACTGGGGGGCCCCTTATGCTTCATGGCACTGGAAGTGCCTTCCCATCAGATAAACAGGTACTTGTTTTCTGGACATAGGATTTCCAAATGTTCCTAAAATGGACATGGTTGAGTACTTTGTTTTCCTGTCTCTTCTGATGATGTGCCATGTATGCTTGCTGATGTTCCTTTTATGGGCATTCTATGCCAATTTGTGTTGTATGACTTGCCGTATGTTTCATGGTGTTCCTGATATGGGCATTTAGGATATTTCTATGACAAGTGTAATTATTTAGAAATGTGATTCCTGACTACTGCTCATATTGCAGAATAATAAGTAACCTATGTGTTGTATGTGACTACTGCTGGTTCTGCAGAGTAACTATTGCGTACTGTCTTGACAGTTGCTGAGGAAGCAGGGTATTACTGACATGTTATGTTTGGTTTAATTATATTTTGTGCAATACAGTTTATTTTTACATAACATGGTGTTGTGTTCCTTTATGGTGTATTTATTGCATCACATGTGCTGTGTGTGTTGTGCAAACGCTTTACACATTGCCTCTGGGTTACACCTGACTGCTCGTGCCAAGCACTAAGGGGGTGAGTAGGGGTTATCTGGGACATATAACTCCCTTGCCGTGACTAGAGTGGGTGGGTTCTGCTTGGCTTAGGTGTATACCCTAGCCAACCAGAAACCCTATTTCCCTCTAGGTATTCTGCCGATCTCCACACACCACTACAGGGACTTACTTTCCGACCTCTTAATTCAATTGGAACATAACCATTTCTTTAGTCTCCGCAGCTTAATCATCAAATCAGTGCTTTGTGTTGCATCTTGATCCACATTTGCATTTCGAGGCCCAGAAGTGACTGCACCCTTCTCAAACATTTTAGCTGCCTTTCACTCTCCTTCATGTTCCGTCCTTTTTTCGACAGGTATGGCTGATACCAAACAAATATGCTTTTAGAAACCTCCACTTCTCAAGCTTCCTTTAGCCTGTTTAAGTGCCCCCTTCCCATTGTAGATTTCTTCTACCTAGAAGAGTAGCCCAAAATGTGGCAATAATAATATCAATGATGCCATAGAAGGTGTCATCAATGATGTAATATGTAGAGTAATTAGCTGTGCATGGTGAAGGAGCAAGCTGAAGGTACCTTAGAGGGTGAGTTATAGTTACTTGAGTTACCCATAACTATAACTGCGGAATTTCTCTGATTTTGTTTGAGGAAATTCAGATCCTAACTATAACCTCTCTGTAACCTTTGAGTTTTTTGTGAATTTCCATGTTTTTCTAGCACACACAGACGTAAATATAACCAGCACCATGCATGGCCTATGGCCAGGCGTGGCAGCTAACCCTCCTGCATGTACCCAAACCCTTTGGCCAACAACACCATAAGGTTCGATTCAGTGTTTTTTTTTCTCAAATTTTTCTCAAGATCCTGCGGATCTCCTGGTGGATCTGCAGATCCATGGATCTGTGGATCCAACCATGGATCTGCAGATCAGGAAAAAAAAGAAAAGGGCAATTTTTTGCCCACAAGGGGACCCCTCAAAGTATCTCAGAGGATCAGGATACATTTGGATGTTTTTTCACTCTTGTTTTCCACCAGGAGCTGATACGACAAACAAAATGGTGGCCGCAACTTTTCTGTCAGGTTATGGCCAGCCAATGGATCCGTAGAAAAATGTTTTGGGACCCCTCTATTCTCAGCCCCTGCTTGACGAAGCACCCCGACACTTTCAAGACAGCAGCTGTACTGACGAAAATATAAGATTTGAAAATTTTGTGAAGATTCACCAAACGGCGCCAATGTTATTGGCAAAACAAAAAATGCTCCATGTATGGAAAAAAGGCCCTAACTATAACTACCTAGTGGCGACAGGGATGTTATAATTAGGAACTGGAATTTAAAAAAAGCGTAGAAATTCACTGAAAAACACAAAGGTTACATGGACATTATAGTTAGGTCCTGAATTTACTTTTACAAAATCAGAGACATTCAGCAGTTATAGTTACCTGAGCTAACTATAACTTGAGCCCGTCTAATGTACTGCTTATGACTTCACATATTATGTCACTCATGACATAGCAAGTGGCATCACTGATGACATCACTGATGACCTCTCAAATTACATCACTGATGACACCATCCAGTATCTGTAAGTGGTTATATGTATGTATGACTAAAGGTGTGAATGCTTGTATTGCTGAGTTAGTGGTGGTGTTAGTTTCTGCATGAAACTATAAGTAAATGTGTTACTAGGTGTATATAAGAGGAAGTGGCTGTGTGATAGTCTGTATTGGTACTGTGAGTGGGTGTCTGAGTAGTTGTAAAGCTGAGAGAATGGTTGTGTGAGTGTTGGTATAGACCACTGCCTGTATGTTTCTCAAAGTGTGGTAGTGTGTAACTGTCTGTTATTGAGAACTTGCATGAGTGAATGCCTTTAGAAGTGGCTGTATCCACAGGTGAGTGGTTCTGTTACTTCTTGTGTGGTACAGTAAGTGTATGTGTGAGAAGGTGTACACGTAGAAAAGAGGATCTGTTAGTAGCTGTATGGGTAATTATGTAATGTGTGTGAGAGGTTTTATTGGGACTGAGTAGCCATAATAGTGTCTTTTTTAGTCAGTTAGTGAGTGATTTTGTGAGTGTGTCAGTGACTGATTTTATCTTTGAGTTGTTGTTCCCATAAGTGAGTGCTGTATCAGTGAGTCATTGTGAGAGTGAGTGGATGTGTGATTACATTTATTTGTAAAAAAACTGGGAGTATGAATGGATGCATGGCTGAGCATGTGAGTGAGTTAGTAAGTGCATGTATGTACTAGTGATTGAGGCTAGTAGTTGTTGTTTGGGTGATTGAGTGGGTGTGTAAGTCTTTGTATTGATGGGTAAGTCGTTGTGTAACTGTCTCTATGGGTGAGATCATGGGTGTGCATTTGTTGTATGTGTGAGTGGATGTGTCTGTGGTTATGTGTATTTTACAGTAGATTTGTGAGTCACATATGGGTGAGTGAATGGGTATATCAGTGGTGTATTGGATTGTGAGTGGGTGTGTAAATGATTGTATGGTGTGTGTATAGTGTGGTAATAGCATAGTTAGTTATGCATGAGTGAGTGGGTGTCAGTGTTGCGTGAGAGTGAGTAGGTGTGTGGTAGTAGTTGTATTGCTTTGTCAATGACTGTTTTAGTATTTGCATGTGTGGTCTTCTATGTGAGTCTGTGTAAGAGTATGTTTGGGTGAATGAGTGGTTCTGTGGATGACGTCATCAGTCATGTCATTTGAGATGTCATCAGTGATGTCACTGACTATGTCATGAGTAATATGTGATGTGATGTATAAGCAGTGCTGTACGGGGGCGCAAGTTACAGTTAGCTCAGGTAACAACACCTGCTGAATTTCTCTGGTTTTGTGGAAGTAAATTTAAGACCAAACTATAACGTCCCTGTAACCTTTGACTTATCTCAGTAAATTTCTAAGGTTTTTTAAATTCCATTTCCTAACTATAACATCCCTGTAACCTTTGGTTTTTCAGTGAATTTCTATGTTTTTTAAATTTCGATTTCCTAACTATAATGTCCCTTTAACCTTTGTTTTTTCAGTGAATGTTTATGTTTTCTAGTGTCCTAGTGGGTGCATCAGTGTCTGAGTGGGTCTGTGATTGAGTAAATGAGGCTCTGAGTGGTCTGTGAGTGGGTGTATGAGTCTCAGTGGGTCTGTGTGTGGGTGCATTAGTGTCTCACTGGGTCTGTGAGTGGGTGCATCAGTGTGATGTACATGATGGTTTCAATGGGTCTGTGAGTGGGTGAATGAGGGTCTGAGTAGATTTGTGATTGGGTGCGTGAGGGTCTGAAAGGGTCAGTAAATGGGTGCATCAGTGTCTGAGTTGGTCTGTGAGTATATGTGTCAGTGTCTGTGTGGGTCTGTGAATGGGTGTGTGAGGGTTCGAGTGGGTCTGTGAGTGGGTGAGACAGTGTCTGGGTGGGTCTGTGAGTGGGTGTATGAGGGTCTGAGTGGATTTGTGAGTGGGTGCGTGAGGGTATGAATGGTTCTGTGAGTGGGTGCATGAGGGTCTGAATGGGTCTGTGAGTGAATGTGTCAGTGTCTGTGTCGGTCTGTGACTGGGTGTATGAGAGTTTCAGCTGATATTTGAGTGGGTGTGTGAGGGTCTCAATGGGTGTGTGAGTAGGTGCATGAGGGACTGTTGGGTCTGTGACTGGGTGCATCAGTGTCTGAGTGGGTCTGTGAGTGGGTGCATCAGTGGCTGAGTGGGTCAGTGAATAGGTGTGTCAGTGTCTGAGTGGGTCTGTCAGTGGATATGTCACTGTCTGAGGGGGTCAGTGAGTGGGTGTGTCAGTGTCTGAGTGGGAGCATGAGTGTCTGAGTGGGTCTGTGACTGGGTGTGTGAGGGTCAGAGTGGGTCAGTGTGTGGGTGTGTGAGGATCTGAATGGGTCAGTGAATGGGTGCGTCAGTGTCTGAGTGGGTCTGTGAGTGGGTGCATGAGGCTCTAGTGATCTGTGATTGGGTGTATGAGTGCCTCAGTAGGTCTGTGCATGGGTGCATCAGTGTCTCACTGGGCCTGTGAGTGGGTGCATCAGTGTCTGAGTGGGTCTGTGAGTGGGTGCATGAGGGGCTCATTGGATCTGTGAGTGGGTGCATGAGCGTCTGAGTGGATTTGTGAGTGGGTGCATGAGAGCCTGAATGGGTCTGTGAGTGGGTCGATCAGTGTCTGAGTGGGTCTATGAGTGGGTGCATGAGGGTTTGAGTGGATTTGAGGGTGGAGGCATGAGGGTCAGAATGGGTCTGTGAGTGAGTACATGAGAGTCTGAGTGGATTTGTGAGTGGGTGCGTGAAGGTCTCAATGGGTCTGTGAGTGGGTGCATGGGGGACCGTGTGGGTCTGTGAGTGGGAGCATCGATCGCTGAGTGCGTCTGTGAATGATTGTGTCTGTGTCTGTGTGGGTCTGTGAGTGGGTGCATCAGGGTCTGAGTGGATTAGTGAGTGGGTGCATCAGTGTCTGAATGGGTCTGTGAGTGGGCGCATGAGTGTCTGAGTGGGTATGTGACTGGGTGTGTGAGGGTCAGAGTGAGTCTGTGAGTGGGTGCATGAGTCTCTGAGTGGTCTGTGAATGGGTGTATGAGTGTCTCAGTGGGTCTCTGTGTGGGTCATCACTGTCTCACTGGGTCTGTGAGTGGGTGCATCAGTATCTGAGTGGGTCTGTGAGTGGGTGCATGAGGGTCTGAGTGGGTCTGTGAGTGGGTGTGTCAGTGTCTGAGTGGGTTTGTGACTGGATGTGTGAGGGTTTCAGTGGGTCAATGAGGTCAATGAGGTGGGTCAATGAGGATCTGATTAGGCTGTGAGTGGGTGTATGAGTGTCTCAGTGGGTCTCTGTGTGGGTCATTAGGGTCTCACTGGGTCTGTGAGTGGGTGCATCAGTGTATGAGTCAGTCTGTGAGTGGGTGCAGGAGGGTCTGAGTGGGTCTGTCAGTGGGTGTGTCAGTGTCTGAGTGGGTTTGTGAGTGGATATGTGAGGGTTTCAGTGGGTCTGTGAGTGAGTGTGAGACTCTGAATGGTCTGTGAGTGGGTGTATGAGTGTCTCAATAGGTCTGTGTGTGGGTGCATCAGTATCTCACTGGGTCAGTGAGTGGGTCCATTAGTGGCTGAGGGGGTCTGTGAGTGGGTGCATGAAGGTCTGAGTGGGTGCATAAGTGTCTGAGTGGGTGCATAATTCTCTGAGTGCCTGTATAAGTGACACACCTATATCACACCCTTGAGGTCAGGGTACCTCCACTCTGACCCCTTGTGCCACTTTCAAGTGGGATTTTCACCCCCTCTGGGCTGTGTCCCATGAAATAAAATGGCGGACGCAACTTTCTAGTCAGTTGCGGTCAGCCAATTTGAGAGCTTCTTTTTGCATGTGAATTCTTGAAAATTCGTGAATATTCACAATTATTTGTGAGCCCAGAAATACAATTTTGGATTTCATTTAATATCTCAAAAACTACTGAACAGATTTATACCAAATAAGCAAAAACATAATCTGCATACCGTGGGGTCACCACTAGGAAGTTAGGACCATGTTTCCATAGGAAAAGTGTTTTTTGACTTGGTTATATCTTTTGCACTGCTTGACGAATCTTCACAAAATTTTCCAAAAAATTGTTGCGGTGATTCTCGTTGAAGAGACTCCCTGACCCCTTACCACAGCAAAAACACATTTTTTTGTTTATTTTTTTGCCGCAAATTCTCGAAATCTGCAAATTGGGGGGAATTTTTTTTTTACAAAAAAAGCGTTGGCTCCTGCGCTTCTTTTTTTATAGGCTCCTGGGTGGGCCAGGTCCAGTAGCCATTAGAAATTATTTGTGTGGGGGGGCTGGGAGGCCCCAGGAACCACCACCTTACCAGGACTTGTATTTAAATATATGAAGGGGGACCGCTGCCCCCCCACACCCTGGGCTTCCATTCTAATGTAAGTGGGGGGCCCCCGGCACCCCGTGCCCTGGGGACCATCACCTCCCCAGTACATCAAGTCTAATGTAAGGGGGGGAGCCGCAGCCCCCCATGCCCCAGGGGACCACCACCTTCCAGGGGCATCAAATATAATGTAAGGGGGGGCCACGGCCCCCCTGCACTCTGGGGACCACCACCTCCCCAGGGCTTCTATTTAAATATATGTGGGGGACCCACCCCCCCACACCCCAGAAATCACCACCTCCCCTGGGCATTGACTATAATGTAAGCATGGGACCTGTGGCCTCCCTGCACCCTGGGGACCACCAACCAACAGGCTAAAAGAAAACAATGGAAGGAGGGGTCTGTTATGGACCTCCTTACCCTTTGGACCACCACCTTCTCGGGGCTATCTTCATGTGATTCTTGTTGCACACCAAAAGCTTCGTGGTGATCCGTCAAGCGGGCTACGACGGATTGTATCTAGACACTATCTTCATGTTGGAGAAGGGCTGTGTGGCCCCCCTCATGAAGCCACTGATGGACCTGGGGACCGCCACCCCCAGGGACAGCTCCTGCTGTGTTCCGGGTGGCCACCACCATGACATAGCTATTTGCTGTGGCTTGGCTGCAGCGCTGCAGCCAAGCCAAGCCACAGCAAATACTCTGCTGTTTGACAGCAGGATCTTTAAAGCAGGTCCCGCTGTCAAACAGCAGAGCTTTCATCTCTGTCCCCTGCACTCATAGAGGGGACAAGGATGAAATGCTTCAGCAAGCACGGAGCTGCTGTCAAAGCAGCTCCGTGCTTGCTGAAGCAATGGCACTGCAGGGGAAGTATTAAGGCTTTACCTGCAGCATCAGGTAACCCGTAAAGGGCATATATATCTTTTTTAAATAAAGAAAAAAATAATAAATCAATAAGGACGGACCATGGGGGAGCCCTTGAGGGCTCCCTCACAGTCCCAGATAGCCCATAAATGGCTGAAAAAATAAATAAAAAAACATAGCTCAGTATGAAGGTTGCAGACCTTCACACTGAGCTTTGAAAGTTCGAGTCCAGCTGGACTCATTGTTTTTTTTCTTTTTTTTTTCAAACATATTATATTAAAAAAAACAAATACATTTTTTATTTAAAATTGGACACAAATAACTCATTATGTTAGACATCAAAGCCTAAAAAACTCTATTTCTCTCCCTCTCACTTTCTTTTGCTCTCTCTGTCTCTCTTTCAATCTATTCTCCCACTTACAGACCCACTCAGGCACTTTACACCCACTCACATACCCACTCAGACATTTATACACCCACTCACAGACCCACTCACGCACACACCCACTCACAGAGCCACTCAGACCCTCATGCACCCACTCACAGCCCCAGTCAGACCCTCATACACCCACTCAGTCCCACTCAGACAATTACGCACCCACTCACACACCGACTCAGACCATCATACACCACTCACTGACCCACTGACACCCTGATGCACCCACTCACAGACCTATGCACATACTGATGCATCCAGTAAAACACTGATGTATGCACTCTCACACCCAGACAGACACTCTCACCCCAGATACAGCCTCTCACACCTATTCTCACACCCAGAGAGGCTGCAGACAACTTCCGCTGTACATGCGCAAAGGGCTGTGTTAGGGGGATTGGCCGCAGGGACTGTCTACAGGCCAGCCCTTGCAGGCAATCCCTACTGCTCACAGGAGAAGGCTGTGGTGCAAGGTTGGGTGTTTATAGGGGGTTGGCCTCTGGGCCTGGCCAACTGCTGCCATGCATGGCCAAAGGCCATGCGGGCGGTGCTTGGATTCACGTTTAGCATTGAAAATTACTATACGTAAAAAAACATAGAAATTCACTGAAACAACCAAAGGTTTCAGGGACGTTATAGTTAGGTTCTGACTACACTCGTACAAAATCATAGAAATTCAGCAGTTATAGTTAGAGTTCTTTCAAGTAACTAAATTTCACACCCTACGGTAACTATAACTCACACCTTCCTCATGCACGGCTAATTAATCAACATATTACATCATTGATGACATATTCTATGCCGTCTTTCATATTCTCACTGCAAAATTTACAATAACATTACTGATGAGACAACTGTGCATGGCGAAGACGCGAGTTATAGTTACCTTAGGGCGCAAGTTTTAGTTATCGGCTTGATGTTGGACCACTGTATTACGAGTCAGGCAGGCCTATGGAGCAAAGACCACTGGTGTCCTGCTGGCACTGCCAGGGAACAGAGACCGCTGCACTCAGGAGGCAGCACAAACAGGCCGGTGGAGCCTGTGTTTCGGCTTGACACATTATGAGGTTGCACACCGCCAATGTGACTGTGGCAGTCCAACGACCACATCTCAGCAGGCGGAAACAGAGAGTATAGAGGGAGCAACTCACCTGCAGGAAGCCTTACACGTCTGGTGTGTGGAGCCCATCACACATATATAGAGAAGGACACATTCACAGCCATTAAATGCCTGTTTTAGACAGGTCACGCACACTGCACTGCCACACTATACAAAAACACACGCCTGACCATCTCAGGCACAGGGACAGTGAAGTGTACACAACATTGAGTCACACAACACCAACAACACAGCAAAATCACATCTACCTATTCAACTGACATCCTCACATTGCACACTTGCCTGGGACTGTTTTCACACATAGGTATGGATGTGTCATGGAACACAAGCACCACTTCCATCAAACAGCCCTGCTGTGGGCCCATAAATCAACCACATTGCAACACAATGGAAGGATAATGGGATGCACACTAGTCTGAGAGATAAACATCCAAAGCTCACAATGTAAACAATACCTACAAAATAGGGATGGCAGCATCAGGAGCACTCAGGGAAGGGTGCTATATTGGGACACATATCACTTTGCAAATACCCATAAAACAACATTTGCACAGGAACTGGCCCTTCAGGTATCTCAGGGACAAACAATACTAGAGACAAGTTGACATGCCTATCTGCAAAATGTGGAAGTGCAAGTCAAGGAAGCAAATACAGCAGCAACAGCATGGGCCATACATCCAGATGAAGTAGCTGCAAGGCACACACAACAAAATGGACACATGCACAGGCAAATGCAAAGGAAGCTAGCACAATTGAACACCCTATATGTCTGCACAAACTAAACCTGACCTCCACGCATGAGACCAATATACATTCCATATCATGAAGACAGGTCTAACGCCATACATGCTGACATTGGGCAACACAAGATAAAATACTTACCGCACCAAACAGGACACAATGCTGTGACTCCACAATTCAGTTGACAAACACATATCTATACAGTCAACATCTACATTTGTCTTGGGGGACACCAGCACTGCACACAAAGTCAGATATTGTAAATGGATCAGCAATTTGGCTGAAACACACTGTAGGCAGATAGGCAAGTTACTCAAGAACAACCTAAAGGTAGAAAAGGAATTGCAGGACAAATGTGTACCCTAAAAAACAACAACTTGGGTTTATTCATAACCAATTGTAAATTGTTCAAGGCCATTAGCTAATCCATTTTTAAGTGCCTCATAACACAGTACTGTGCCAATACTTGACTCCAATTGCTGACAGACAGCCTCCACAGGACAGGGCATCAAGTGGGTAAGCAGGTACCTAAGGGATCGTCATTGGCGGTGGGGGTTCGGATTTGGGAGTGGTGGATTTGGTTTTGGGAGGGGTGGAATGTTTTTTTAGGATGGGTGGGCTTCTTTTCAGGGGGAGAGGTATGGGTGCTTGCAGGGGGGCAGGTGTGACAAGGAGGACTTAGAGGTAGAAGGGATGGTTTGGGATGTGGGTCGGAGCCTCTTGGGTTTGCGAAAGGGTGGAGGGAACAGGGGAAAGGACAAGGTCAAACAGAAATCTTTCCTTAGGAACACAGGGATGGTCGTCAGAAGGGGGTGGGGATTTGGAAGTTAAGGGAGTCATTTTTTAAAGATGTCTTGGGTGTGTGTGTGTGTATGAGGTATGCTTAGGTTAGGATGGTGTCTATGTGTGAGTGTAGGGGTTCATGTGTCTTGGGGACAGGAAGGTGGAGGTGCTGGGTGATGTGGGAGTTGTGGATGTGCATGTGTGTTGGGGTGGTGTCTGTAGGTATGCTTGTAGTGGTGGATGTGTGTGTGTTCGTTGGGGTGGCTATAAGTATGGTGGAAGTAGTGGATGTCTGTGTGTCTGTTGGGGTAGTGTTTGCGGGTATGGTGGGTGTGGTGGGTGTGTCACTGCCTGTTGTCATGGTGCCTGTGGGTATGCGTTAAGTGGTGTGTGGGGGTGTCTGCGGAAGTGGTGGCTGATATTGTGTGTGGGTGTCTGTTGAGTGCTTGCATGCTGGTGTGTTTTGTGGTGGTTGTGTTTATGTGTGCTGCTTTTGTGTGTTGAGGTGAGTGCATGCCGATCTGCCTGAGTGCTTAGGCTAGGTAGGAGAATGGGGAACTTGGATTGGGAAGAGGGAGGTGGAGGGGGGCGGAAGGTGGGGATGACTGGCTGCCGTCAGTGAGAAGGCCAGAGCCTGTAAAGATCTCTGTAGGCCAGACATGGCACTATGAATGCCTTCCAGGAAAGCATTGGTCTGCTGAAGTTGGCAGGCCAATCCCTGGATGGCATTCACAATGGCAGTCTGACCCACAGAGATATTCCTCAGGAGGTCAATAGCCTCCTCACTCAAGGCAGCAGGGGTAACAGGGGCTGGGGCGGAGGTGACTGTGGCAAAGGAGACGCACACCCTCTTGGGAGAGCGGGCACAGACAACTGAGTGAGGAGCAACAGAGAGAGTGGTGATAGAACTGGGGGTGGCAGATAAAGATGGTAGTGGAGCAGGTCCCAGTGGGTCCACCACCATTAGGGAGTGGCCACTCAAGGAAGAATCAGAAGACAGGCCACTGGGTCCCTCTGTGTCGGTGGAGTCTTGACCCGAGGTCCCGTGATCAGATTCTTCCCCACTCAGCTGTGTCCTGTCTCCTTTGCTTCCGTGGGCTGATGCTGAAAATACTGACAGAAATGGGGTAATCACATGTCCATGACCACATTTGATTAACAGCAGTGATTAGCAAACATTTCCATGATGCCAAATAGGCCCCAAAAACAAACTATACCTATGTGGCCCCTACATGTACCATACCATATGTACGCATGCCATCTGAACTGCCCACAGTTGCCGACAGGAAAATCAGGATCTCAGACAACTAAAGTTGCTTGCCTGAAGTTGTGCAATCATAGTAACCATTGAACTAGTAAGAGACAATATCACCTTTAATGTTTGCCTCATGGAGCATACCTCAGTTACCTGTTGTCATACAATATTCAGCCAATGCAAAGTTAATTCACACAGATCTCACACAAGGTCATGCAGACATCTGTTTGTCACATACATAATAACACAACGATAAGTAATGATGCTACTAAAACCTGCCTTGTTGCTGAGAGCAGTACAGTGGCCTGGAGAAGGTAACATGGAAATACTCATGTTGCGCTGGAAACATATCAACAAGGCACACTTCACTAAGTGAGATTTGTCCAAGTGGAGACATGGAGGTAGTACTAATGTTGCAGAGATATGCTACACCTTTGGCATGGAAATGTACACTGTATTCATCATGTGCAAATTGTCAGGAAGATAGGTCCCTAAAATCCATAACACAATGAATTAGAAAGTCCCAGGGAAATCACCACTAATGTCTGGCACCCCTTGCAATAAAATACACTGATTGCATCAGTAGACGGCATTAGCCTGTTGTATGCTGGAGAGACAAGTGATTTGCAAATACTTAGCTCTCAACATGTTGCCCAATGGGAAGATACATCACTGTCTCCATCTTGGTCATGCAAACCCAGATGTCTGTGGATGAATGGTTGTACCCAAACACATGTGATTCCAACTTAACTGCAAGTCACTCCATGATGCAGGCCAACTGTCAGGTTACAGACCTTCCCCATTACGCAAGTGCAGTGCACTTTACCATAAGATTCCATATCAATGGCATGGAAAAGCACATTGTGGCTACAATATCTAGTAATACACGTCTTGTCCCTCATTGCTACTACAGTTGTACTTGCCAAATGACATGCTATGACGGGTGAGGGCATGTGTCAGCCAATAACCAATGGTGACACACTCCTATATGTGGCACCACATGAAATGCAGCCCCACTGAAAATGTCCTATTTCACACACAGGTTGGTATGCACATATGTGAGGGTATACATAAATTACCCCATCAAAACAGGTAGACCATGCATGAAATAGCAGTGTACACATTTTCTCAGAAGAGAAAGGAACACATGCTGACATGCAGGCACAAGGAATGTTAACAACTGTCATGGCACATAAATCATGTCAATGGACATTCCCCATTTACCAAGGGAAAGTTAAGATCTGTAGCTACACCCAAAAAAATATGTATGCTCTGTCATATGTATGATGACATCTCCACATTACAGACTGTAGTGAGGCACCAGCACCCGTCACATGCTGAAGACAAGTAGGCTTTGCGTGGCATATGTCAAGATACTAATTTGACCAGACACATGGCTGAGGACAGTGATCTATCACTTCGTTACCTTTGGCCTGAAACACCGAGGAGTCATTGTCTGTTGCATGGAATTTACACCCACTACAACAGCAAACATTACTTGATTGATCAAATCTACACTGCTCATGCTGTCCCTGTAGAGCAGAATGTTTGTGGATTATACACAGTTGTGCCCTAGGTCCCGGGGCCAATAGGCAAGACACATCAGTATGTACCACATGACATATGTACCCAAACGATCATCTACTGTCTTACACGTGGCTCATCCCTAATTGTCAGGGGGAGCTGTTAGAACCTAACACATTAACTTGCCAATTTTGCAGGCAGGAATATGTCTGTACTCACCCCTTGAGGCTGTTGTGCTGTCCTCAAATGGCCATCAAGGTCTGGGTAGGGCACTGCCAGAATGCAGGCCATTAAGGGGGTCATGGTCCGATGTGCGCCCCGTCCACATTAAGAGGACAGCCTCAGCTTGACCTCTGCAATCTTCTGGGGCCAGCGTCGCAGGTCCTCCCACCTCTTCCGACAGCAGGTGCTCCGTGAGCTGTGGACCCCTAGGGTCCGCACCTTCCGGGCGATGGCTCGCCATAGCTCCTTCTTCTGACTGGCGTTAACCTGCATAGATGCAAAAAACAAGTGATCACAATCACAGGTTTGCACACAAATGGATGAGTCACATACATGCCAGAAACACCAAGCTAGAACTTTTCAGTTTGTTAACACTATAAGTGTGAAACGCAGAAGCCAATAAGAACAGGGACATGACTTCAGACATATATATTTCGATCTGCAGACTAACCCACTACCCTGCTCAGGGTCTACAATGACTAAGGAAGCTAAATTACATCATGTAGCTCATGCTCCAGTCACATGTACTGTGAAGTGAGCCATAATGAAATACTTCTGAAGAGTAAACTCCTTAGGCCTGAATGGACAAACACATTCTCACTCTGTGAGATTGACTCACTGCATACAGTCACACAGGCACCTAACATAGTACAGACTTCACCATTACACTTGAGTGACAATCAAGGGGCTAGCATTGTGAATTCAGTAAGTGTCATCTTTGTCCATGTGTGGACATGTGGTATTTCAAATACAGACTCATCCCTCTTCAGGGGGTGGGTACTTGTGGTATGTACCAGTACCATAGAACACCCCTTTGGACATCTGTGTCCATCCTACAGAGATGGCATCTACCTCCAACAGTTTAGTGCTATAGTAAGCAGAGACCTTGTATAAAGATGAATTGCAGTTAATCCTATTGTGGCAAGTACCCATGTATTTGTAATATTGACATGTCATTTGTTAAGGATGCTAATTCCACTTCAGTTAAACAGCTGCTGAAATGTGAAGATCATTTGCACTTGGGAGGATGGCCTGAGAATGCCATCTTGCCACCAGTGCAGGAAAAACAATGGCTGGGCAAGATATGGCTTGGCCCATTAGGAGGTCTAATTAAGTGTGATGCAGTAACACCCAGGATGTGTTGTATATGTGACTGGAGTCATCATGTGGCCAGTGCAGTGTGAATGTGTCTGCTACAATACCATTCTGGTTATGCATCTTGAGGCCTCATGGATCATTGTTCTGCACACTGGGTATGGTGTCATTCCTGTCCTTCAAAATGTTATCTTGGATTAGCAAGTCAAGATGGATCTATGTTGACAGATACATCTGTGACTTGTGCATAAAGTGTGCTTGATCACTCTTAGGTGAGTATGCCTCATTTGTGAGTTGGCAAACAGATGAACTTTAACATGTGACCACTGTGCTGAGGGTTGGAATTCGAAAAACCGTGCCTCCTGGGAGTTGCAGTCATGTCACACTCTGTACCATAAACTTTACAAATGTTATCCTCCCATGTGCGTAAACTTCATTTGAGATTTAACAAACAGTGGTATTTGGGCAAGTGACCACTGTGCTGGTGGTTGAAGTTAGAGATACAGGGCCTCCTGGGAGGTGGAGTCATGTGCCTCCCTCTACTTGCCAACTCTTGACAAATAGAATCCTCTCAGGTTAGTACACTTCACTTGACAGTTCACCAACAGATGTATTTGAACAAGTCAACACTGTTCTGGTTCTTAGAGTTTAATGAAACAGGTCCTATTGCTCTTTGCATTGAATTCACTCCCTCTACTTCCCACCACTTTACAAATCTTATCCCCCCAGGTTAGTACACTTCATTTGAGAGTTCACTAACAGATGTATTTGGTAAAGTGAACTTGGTTGGAGTTAGTGAAAAAGGGCCTATTGGGCTTTGCATTCAGGTCACTCTCTCCACTTCCCACCACTATACAACTGTTATCCTCTCAGGTGAGTACACTTCATTTAAGAGTTCACTAAAAGCCGTATTTGGGCAAGAGAACACTGTGCTGGTGGATGTAGTTAGTGAAACAGGGCCTATTGGGCTTCTTCATTCAGGTCACTCCCTCTACTTCCCTCACTATACAAATGGTATCCTCCCAGGTGTGTACACTTCATTTGAGAGTTCACTAACAGATGTATTTGGATAAGTGAGCACTGTGCTGGTGGTTGGAGTTAACGAAACAGGGCCTGTTGGGATTTGCATTCAGGTTACTTCTTCTACTTCCCACCATAATACAAATGTTATCCTCCCAGGTGAGTACACTTCATTTGAGAGTTCATTAACATGTGTTTGGGCAAGTGAACACTGTTCTGGTGGTTTGAGTTAGTGAAACAGGGTCTATTAGGCTTTGCATCCAGGTCACTCCCTCTACTTCTCATCACTGTACAAACCGTATCCTTCCAGGTGAATACACTTCATTTGAGAGTTCACTATTAGATGTATTTGGGCAAGTGTACACTGTGTTGGTGGTTGGAGTTAGAGAAACAGAGCTTCTTGGGTGTTGGAATCATGTCACTCCCTCTACTTCCCAACACTTGACAAATGGAATCCTCACAGGTGAGTAAACTTTATTTGAGAGTCCACTAACAGATGTATTTAGGCAAGTGAACTTGGTTGGAGTTATTGAAAAAGGCCTTTTGGGCTTTGCATTCAGGTCACTCCCTCTACTCCCCACCACTATACAAATGTTATCTTCCCCGGTAAGTACACTTCATTTGAGAGTTCACTAATAGATATTTGGGCAATTGAACACATTGCTGGTGGTTAGAGTTAGTGAAACAGGGCTTATTGGGCTTTGCATTCAGGTCACTCCCTCTACTTCCCACCACTATACAAATCTTATCCTCCCAGGTGAGAAGACTTCATTTGAGAGTTCTCTAACAGATCCTTTTCGACAAGTGAACCCTGGTCTGGTGTTTTGAGTTATAGACAGAAGGCCTCTTGGCCTTAGCAGTTATGCCAGTCCCTGTACTGCACACACTATACACATAGGCCCTGATTTATATTTTTTGTTGCAAAACTGCACTAACACAGTTTTGCACCAAAGAGTTTAGCACTGACTTGCACCATTTCTGTGCACCAGCTGGGCACAATATGTATGGAATGGTGCAAGCCAGTGCAAAGGGTAGGCCAGTGTAAAAAAAATGACATTAGTCGTGTGGGGTTGGCGGTATGGAATAAAAGGGTTTTGCACCAAAAAATGACGTTAGGCAGATTAGAGTTAAAAAAATGACTTTACCTGCCTAGAGTCATTTTCTGACGCAAAACAACATGACTCCTGTCTTAGAAAAGACAGGAGTCATGCCCACCACCCAATGGCCATCCCAGGGGACCAGGGTCCCCTGGGCATGGCCAATGCACCCAGTGCATTGTAGGGAGGGACCATTTCAGGACCCCCACTGGCACTTAAAAAAAATACTTACCTATACTTACCTATATTTACCTAGTGTTAGAAATGGGGTCTCTGGTTGACAGTCAGGTTACCCCCTGTTCAAGCAAGGACCCTCACTCTAGTTAGGATAAAAGAGAATCACCCTCAGCTAACCCCTGCTTACCCCCTTGGTAGCTTGGCAGAGCAGTAGGCTTAACCTCAGAGTGCTGGGCGTAAAGTATTTGTACCAACACACACAGTAACTTAATGAAAACACTACAAAATGACACAACACCAGTTTAGAAAAATAGGAAATATTTATCTAGACAAAACAAGACCAAAACGACAAAAATCCCACATACACAAGTCAAGTTATGATTTTTTTAAAGGTTTAAAATAAAAAAGAGTCTTTAGGTAGTTGTAACAACACACTAGCGCTGCTAGCGTGTAAATGTACCTGGTTTGCGTCAAAAATAACCCCGCACGGGCGGTGTGCGTCGAAAATAACCCTGCACGGTTATATGCGTCGAAAACAACTCGGCACGGCGATGCGCGTCGAAAAAGCCAGCCACGCGACGGTCCGAAAGTCCCGCGGCGCAGGTTGCGATCTCTCAGCCTTCGTCAGCGATGCTGCGCGTCGTTTCTCCTGCTCCGGGCGTCGATTCTCCGGTCGCGTTTCCTGCGGCGTCGTTTCTCAGCTGCGGAGCCGGCGTCGCGTCGTTTTCTCAGCCGCGATCGGATTTGCGTCGATCTTTTCTCCGCACGGCGCTCGGTGCGTGTATTTTTGTCCTTAGGCTGCCAGCCTCTCCTTTCAGGGTCCCAGGAACTGGAAGGGCACCACAGAGCAGAGTAGGGGTCTCTCCAGAGACTCCAGGTGCTGGCAGGAAGAAGTCTTTGCTATCCCTGAGACTTCAACAACAGGAGGCAAGCTCTACATCAAGCCCTTGGAGATTTCTTCTTCAAGATGGAAGGCACACAAAGTCCAGTCTTTGCCCTCTTACTCTGGCAGAAGCAGCACTGCAGGAAAGCTCCACAAAGCACAGTCACAGGCAGGGCAGCACGTTTTCCTCAGCTATCAGCTCTTCTCCAGGCAGAGGTTCCTCTTGGTTCCAGAAGTGTTTCTAAAGTTTGTAAGTTTGGGTGCCCTTCTTATACCCATTTTAGTCTTTGAAGTCACCTTTCTTCAAAGGGGACTCACACCTTCTTGTGAAATCCTGCCTTGCCCAGGCAAGGCCTCAGACACACACCAGGGGGCTGGAGACAGCATTGTCAGAGGCAGGCACAGTCCTTTCAGATGAGAGTGACCACTCCACCCCTCCCTCCTAGCAGAGATAGCTAATCAGGAAATGCAGATCACACCCCAGCTCCCTTTGTGTCACTGTCTGGTGTGAGGTGAAAAACAACCCAACTGTCAAACTGACCCAGACAGGGAATCCACAAACAAGGCAGAGTCACAGAATGGTTTAAGCAAGAAACTGCTCACTTTCTAAAAGTGGCATTTCCACACGCACAATCTTAAAATCAACTTTACTAAAAGATGTATTTTTAAATTGTGAGTTCAGGGATCCCAAACTCCACATGTCCATCTACTCTCTAGGGGAATCTACACTTTAATCATATTTAAAGGTAGCCCCCATATTATCCTATGAGAGAGAGACAGACCTTGCAACAGTGAAAACGAAATTGGCAGTATTTTCACTGTCAGGACATATAAACCACATTACTATATGTCCTACCTCATCAATACACTGCACCCTGCCCTTGGGGCTACCTAGGGCCTACCTTAGGGGTGCCTTACATGTAAGGAAAGGGAAGGTTTAGGCCTGGCAAGTGGGTACACTTGCCAAGTCGAATTTACAGTGTAAAAATACACATACAGACACTGCAGTGGCAGGTCTGAGACATGATTACAGAGCTACTTATGTGGGTGGCACAACCAGTGCTGCAGGCCCACTAGTAGCATTTGATTTACAGGCCCTGGCACCTCTAGTGCACCTTACTAGGGACTTACTAGTAAATCAAATATGCCAATCATGGATAAACCACTTACATACAATTTAGACAGGAGAGCATATGCACTTTAGCACTGGTTAGCAGTGGTAAAGTGCTCAGAGTTGAAAAGCCAACAGCAACATGTCAGAAAAAAATAGGAGGCAGGAGGCGAAAAAAAGACTGGGGATGACCCTGCATAAGCAAAAGTCCAACACGACCCCCTACCAGCCTAAAGCCAGGGGAGAACAATCAATACCTTGATGTACTTCCCTGATTGGGGCGATAGAACAGGGACCCAGGCCCACAACAGCAGGGGCATGTCCCAGTCCTACGCCTTCCTGACTCCAGTTGGATCCCTCTGTCCATACTCTCAGGGCCCACTAAGCTAACCCATGGGGAACCCTTCTCCACATCTACAGACACCATCTGTGCAACACCTAACTTTACTTTGCTCACAGATGTATTGCAATGGGCAGATAGTACCACCAGGGCCAACACAGTGGTGTTGCCCACTCCACCCCCGGGGTGTGACTCTCGTCCTCCCCCCCCCAGGGGCAACTCTGTCCACCAGGACAGCAAGCCACAGTGGCCCCAGACAACTGTCAGGGATGAGAGCCCGACCTCAGGCCTCTCTAACCACTGTGACTGTGGAGAGTGGGGGGTGGTAGCCCCAGGTGCCTGGCACCCTTTGACCACTCTCTCTTCCACCAGGTCAGGGATGACAACCTGACCCTGGTCCTCCCCTCTGGGGCTCTGTAACCTCCCTGCAGAAGCGGCACCCCCAGAGTCAAAAACTGTCAGGGTGCTTGTAGAAGCAGTCCTGCACAATTCTTCCACCAGTGCAGGGATGTTAACCTGCAACTGATCCTCCAACCTGGGGTCTGTACCTTCAGGTTGGACCAGGGCCAGGGGTGAGGCTTCCCTCCCCCTGCCTTCTCTTCTGGGGTCCTGAACCACCCAACTAGGAGTGGCCCCCCCAGAAGACAACATGGTAGGGGCACTGTTAGCAGTAGCCCCTTCCTCCAGGTCAGGGGGGACACCCTTAACCTGGCCTCCCAATCCAGGGTCTGTACCCACAGACTGGATCACTGCCTGGCAAACCAGGACTTCCTGGGGGGCATACCTACCCCCTACCAGGTCAGAGTTTACCCTCTGAACCTGGTCATCCAACCTAGGGTCACCACCCTGCGGTTGAACCATTGCCTGGCACACCAGGACTTCCAGGGGGGCACACTTACCCCCCTCAAGGGACACACTGTCCCGAAGGGCCACACAAGAGTCTGGCTTGGCGCAGGTCCCCTGACCTCTGCCCATCTGACAGAGTCTGGATTCCCCCCAACCCAGAAATGGTCTCACCAAGGTCATTCCTGGGGGGCTCTGCTCTCAGAGCTGACCCCTGACCCTCCAGGTTCTCCACTGGGGTCCGCAACCCCCTCTCAACCCTCTGTCTGGACTTCTGCACCCCCTCACTAGGAGTGGTACTGCCAGACACCAGAACTGGTGGGACGCTGGCTACAGCCGCCCCCCCAAGTTCTCCTGACACTGTGGGGTCTCCCTCAACAGATGGCCCTATGGTACAGGCTAGGCTCCCCTCCTGGTGTTCCCGCAGGGAACCCTCCAGGACCTGGGACCGGATCTCGGGCACCTTGGGCCTCAACCCATCCCCATTCCCTCTCCTCTGAGACTGGACATGGGGTCCCTCACCCATCCCACTACACTGGGACCTACCTGGGACACTACAATCCTTCCCTACCTCACCTGGTTGGGAACTACCTAGACCACTCCTCTCAGGAGCACCCCCAAATGCCTCTTCAGACTCTCTGGTACTCACCCAGAAGTCTGCCTCCATTGTAAGCTCCCTGGGGTCAGAGAACTCACACTCCACCTGGTGTTGGCATAGCTCTGGAAAATAAGGACTAGACATATGCTCTCCAGCAATTACATCACTCAGCCCCTCGCATGAATTAACCAAAGTACCCTTCACCCAACCATCCAGTGACTCTGCTTTGACAAAGCACCCCACATCACCCTCCTGAGACTGGTGAGACAGTACCTGACTGTCCCTGACACTCAACCCACACTCTTCTGGGATGTCTTCACACTCCATAACCAGGACTTCTACCTGGGGGGAACCCCTCTCCCTGTCACTCTCACCTAGAGTCAGTAGAGTGTCCCTCCCACCAGTAGGAATATGACTCCCCATGCCAGTTCCCCAATCCATCTCAGGGACCCTGTGCATCACTGGAGCTACCTCATACCCCTGAACCTCCTGGCGTGTGTTAACTCCCTCCTTCAAGTAGGGCACCACCTCTCTGGGCATGTGCACTTCTGCAGCATCACTGGATATACAATTGTTGCTGCCACCATTCCAGCTGGACTCAGCCCTCATGACTTCCAGCTCTTTCAATTTAAGCTCGTAAGCATAAATCATTTTTTTAATCTCTAAGTTCCTCCTCCTTTCTTCCAACTCCCAATCGAGCTTTTTCAGCTCCCATTGGTACTCCCTCTCTGCCTGTCTGTCCTGTAACTCTTCAGGAGTCAGACCCTTGGGTGACACCCTGCCATCCCTCCTGGGGACCCTCCCCCCAGGCGTAACAGGTTCCTCCACTACACCACTGTGTATCCTCTGCACTTCCCCACCCATATTCTCCTCCTCTGTGTGCCCTCCAGCCTTCTTGATTGTCACCCAAGCCCTCTGTGCCTGTTGCAGCTCCCCCTCCCTGGTGGAGCTCTCAGTGGGACAGTCAAGATCTTTAAGGAACTGTTTCAATTGAGCAACTGAGTACTCCTTCAGTTTCTCCATTTCAAACACAGCTCCAGCTGTTGCATCTCCAGATTGAGACATGATGGTCACAAGTGCAAAGTTCCAAAAGGCAGAAAAAAATAATTTCCCAATGAAGTAAAAAGAATCAGTCAAGGGATCAGCAAAATCATGGAAGTAGAATAAAAAGAGTCCTTAAGAGAAAAATCAAAAGATCACCAAACAAGTAGTATGTGGTCACGTAGTGGTCTGAGATCAAAACAGTAGTGTACACTTAATTACTGTATGTCAAGTACAAATACAAGTCCAATCCCGACCGCTGGTCACCAATGTTAGAAATGGGGTCTCTGGTTGACAGTCAGGTTACCCCCTGTTCAAGCAAGGACCCTCACTCTAGTTAGGATAAAAGAGAATCACCCTCAGCTAACCCCTGCTTACCCCCTTGGTAGCTTGGCAGAGCAGTAGGCTTAACCTCAGAGTGCTGGGCGTAAAGTATTTGTACCAACACACACAGTAACTTAATGAAAACACTACAAAATGACACAACACCAGTTTAGAAAAATAGGAAATATTTATCTAGACAAAACAAGACCAAAACGACAAAAATCCCACATACACAAGTCAAGTTATGATTTTTTTAAAGGTTTAAAATAAAAAAGAGTCTTTAGGTAGTTGTAACAACACACTAGCGCTGCTAGCGTGTAAATGTACCTGGTTTGCGTCAAAAATAACCCCGCACGGGCGGTGTGCGTCGAAAATAACCCTGCACGGTTATATGCGTCGAAAACAACTCGGCACGGCGATGCGCGTCGAAAAAGCCAGCCACGCGACGGTCCGAAAGTCCCGCGGCGCAGGTTGCGATCTCTCAGCCTTCGTCAGCGATGCTGCGCGTCGTTTCTCCTGCTCCGGGCGTCGATTCTCCGGTCGCGTTTCCTGCGGCGTCGTTTCTCAGCTGCGGAGCCGGCGTCGCGTCGTTTTCTCAGCCGCGATCGGATTCGCGTCGATCTTTTCTCCGCACGGCGCTCGGTGCGTGTATTTTTGTCCTTAGGCTGCCAGCCTCTCCTTTCAGGGTCCCAGGAACTGGAAGGGCACCACAGAGCAGAGTAGGGGTCTCTCCAGAGACTCCAGGTGCTGGCAGGAAGAAGTCTTTGCTATCCCTGAGACTTCAACAACAGGAGGCAAGCTCTACATCAAGCCCTTGGAGATTTCTTCTTCAAGATGGAAGGCACACAAAGTCCAGTCTTTGCCCTCTTACTCTGGCAGAAGCAGCACTGCAGGAAAGCTCCACAAAGCACAGTCACAGGCAGGGCAGCACGTTTTCCTCAGCTATCAGCTCTTCTCCAGGCAAGGTTCCTCTTGGTTCCAGAAGTGTTTCTAAAGTTTGTAAGTTTGGGTGCCCTTCTTATACCCATTTTAGTCTTTGAAGTCACCTTTCTTCAAAGGGGACTCACACCTTCTTGTGAAATCCTGCCTTGCCCAGGCAAGGCCTCAGACACACACCAGGGGGCTGGAGACAGCATTGTCAGAGGCAGGCACAGTCCTTTCAGATGAGAGTGACCACTCCACCCCTCCCTCCTAGCAGAGATAGCTAATCAGGAAATGCAGATCACACCCCAGCTCCCTTTGTGTCACTGTCTGGTGTGAGGTGAAAAACAACCCAACTGTCAAACTGACCCAGACAGGGAATCCACAAACAAGGCAGAGTCACAGAATGGTTTAAGCAAGAAACTGCTCACTTTCTAAAAGTGGCATTTCCACACGCACAATCTTAAAATCAACTTTACTAAAAGATGTATTTTTAAATTGTGAGTTCAGGGATCCCAAACTCCACATGTCCATCTACTCTCTAGGGGAATCTACACTTTAATCATATTTAAAGGTAGCCCCCATATTATCCTATGAGAGAGAGGCAGACCTTGCAACAGTGAAAACGAAATTGGCAGTATTTTCACTGTCAGGACATATAAACCACATTACTATATGTCCTACCTCATCCATACACTGCACCCTGCCCTTGGGGCTACCTAGGGCCTACCTTAGGGGTGCCTTACATGTAAGGAAAGGGAAGGTTTAGGCCTGGCAAGTGGGTACACTTGCCAAGTCGAATTTACAGTGTAAAAATACACATACAGACACTGCAGTGGCAGGTCTGAGACATGATTACAGAGCTACTTATGTGGGTGGCACAACCAGTGCTGCAGGCCCACTAGTAGCATTTGATTTACAGGCCCTGGCACCTCTAGTGCACCTTACTAGGGACTTACTAGTAAATCAAATATGCCAATCATGGATAAACCACTTACATACAATTTAGACAGGAGAGCATATGCACTTTAGCACTGGTTAGCAGTGGTAAAGTGCTCAGAGTTGAAAAGCCAACAGCAACATGTCAGAAAAAAATAGGAGGCAGGAGGCGAAAAAAAGACTGGGGATGACCCTGCATAAGCAAAAGTCCAACACCTAGGATGAGGTCCCCATCCTCCCCTGTCCCTCTGGAGTGGGTGTGGGTCTCCCTGGGGCCTAAGGAGGGCACTGTGGGCTTATTCCATGGTGATCCACCATGAAAATAGCCCCACAGGTCTCCTAACGCCTGCCCTGACCCAGGCGTTTAACAATGGTGCAAAGCAACCTTTGCACCATTTTTTGTCCCCTCCTTTCCTCCGTGCGTGATTTTTGCACAGGAGTATTAATAAGGAGCCAGGGCCTTAGAGTCATTTTTTGCCCAGGAACGCCTACCTTGCATCTCGTTGATGCAAGGTAGTTTCCCGCAGGCAAAAATTACTTTAACTCCAATATTTTGCCACTAGACATGTCTAGCGCCAAAATATAAATGGAGTTAAGTTTGCGCTGGATTTACGTCAAAAGAATGATGCAAATCTGGTGCAAACAGAGTATAAATATGCCCTATAGCATCCTCCCAGGTGAGTACACTTCAATTGAGAGATAACATGCAGGAGTATTTCGAGGAGAGAACACTGGTATGGTGTTTGGGGTTACAGACATAAGGCCTCCTGGACTTAGCAGTCATGTCAGTTTCTGTACAACACACAATATACAAATGTTATCACCCCAGATGAGTTCACTTCATTTGTGGTTTACCAAACAATGGTATTTTAGGAAGAGAACACAGGGCTGGTGAATGAAGTGACATTAACAGAGCCTCCTGGAAGTTATAGTCATGTCAGTCCCTGTATTACACACAATGTACAACTGCTATTCTCCAGATAGGCACACTTCATTTGTTGTTTACCAGACAATGATATTTGGAGCAGAGAAAACAGGGCTGATGAGTGCAGTAACTGTAACGGAGCTTCCTGAGAGTTGTAGTCATGTCAGTCCCTGTACTACACACATTGTACACATGGTATCCTCCCAGGTGAGTCCACTTCAATTCAGAGTTGACAAACAGGGGCTCTTTCGACAAGTGAACACTGGTCTGGTGTTTGGAATGAGGGAAACAGTGCCTTCTGTGAGTTGCAGTCAGGTCACTCTCTTTACTATACACGCTATACAAAAGTTGGGTATTACTTATCTGTATGTAGACTGCATTTAGGTTTGGGCTTACATTCACCTGTTGAGACATACCATGAGTCCTGGGATCATTTCTTGATATTGTAAGACTTACAGGCCCAATTTGGGCCAATGGCATGTGATGGACCTTAGTAACTGTGCTGTTGGGTCCAACAATACAGATTGACAATGTTTACACTCTGATACTCTGGGTGTTGAATATTGGTTGGGTAAATGAGCAAGACAGTGGGGAAATGTGAGCTGCGACCATGCAGCACATGGCATTTTAGTGACATTATTTGTGTTGTGACTTACCAGACTCCACTCCCCCAGGTATTCCTGTCAAGCCCTCAGGATGCAGGATGACTAAGACCTTCTCCTCCAAAGGAAAGAGATGTAATGGGGCACTGGGAAGGCCACCACCTGTCTTCTTGTTCTGCAGCTGGTGTCTGGAGAACAAGGAACAGAACTTGCCGCTGAGGCCACTCCACCTCTTCCTGATGTCCTTCTTTGTAAGCAGGTTGTTGCCTACAGCATTCACTCTGTCAACTATCCTGTCAAACATTTCCATTTTCCTACTAAACTGGGTGTGGTGCTGGACTTGTGTTCCAAACAATTGTGGCTCTACTCTTATGATTTAATCCACCATAACTTTTAACCCATCTTCTGAAAAACAGGGATTTTTTTTTTACATGGCATGGTGGAAAATAAAACCATGGGTGACAGTGACTCACTAAACAGGGGCAGTGTAAAAGTATGTGAATGTACGAATGTGTGTGCAGGGTGTTCTATGGGATGGTGAAAAAAGGGTTGCCTATTCTACTGAGTGTTTGTGGAAAAAGTTGCTCTGGATTCTGTGTCTTGCATTGAAAATACGGAGGATTGTGGTTCATGAAGGGGTGTGTTTAGAGTGTATTTTGCAGGTGTGTTGACTGTGGCAATGTGTCAGCTGTGTTGTTTTTGAACCCAATCAAATGTGCAGTTGTCTGTTGCTTTGCAGACCTCAAACTGCTGTGGTTTGGACTGCCATTGGCTAACTGCCACGGGGGACTGCCACGGTGGCTGTATACATCTTATATGCTCTGTGGTTGGTCACAGGACTGTCAGCAGGGGTAGGACCGCCTATACCCAGGCTGCCGCACCACTGGCAGTATGCCATTTTTGCTTGGCGGATGGCGGTCCTGCCTGTATAACTCATAATAGGGTGGTCTGAAAGACCGGGAACATGGCGGTCTGCCGGTCCGACCGCCAAACTCGAAATGAGGCCCTAAGTGAGTTGCCTGCAAAGCCCACATATGTTGCATTCTACTGTCATATTAACTATTTCCTAATTGATGTTGCACAATGGCAGCTTTTGATTGATATCTTGCTTGGATCAACACATTGAAAGTGAGCATGACCCTTTCCCAAGTGCTATTGTACCATTTATTTGTTATCAAGCCAGGGAACACCTAATATCAATCAATATCAGTCAAATTGCAAATTTTATGGAGGAAGTCTAGTAATAGGGTAAGAACCAGATGGAAATCAATCAATGTAGATAGTGTAATTCTGAACCTCATCTCCTCACCATGGCCCAGATTTATGGAGGGCTTGTGCCATTCTAACGCCACATTAGCATAATTTTTTTGCGCTCATATGGCATTGGAAGGGCAAAAACGCTGCACCATTTACAAAGTGACATTGCGCCACTTTGTAACCCCTTGCACCACATTATCCCTGCACCAGGCATAATGTATGCAAGGGGGTTGTTCCGGTGCTAGGAAGGACCTAAAAGTGGCACAAAGAAATCTATGAGTTTCCTCAGTGCCATTTTTATCTGCATTTTTTAAAGCGTGCTAAGTGCAGGCGTTACAAAAAGGCTCCCTTTTGATTACAATGGGCCTCTGGGTGCTTTGCAGGATAGGCATCCTAATTGTTTACACTTATCCTGCAAAGCGCCCGGACTGGCATCAATAGCTATGATGCTAGTCACCCTAACTACCCCCATAGTGTGATGTATATTAAGTATGGCACACACATGGTGGCGTTAAAGGGTGCTAAGGGGTGCAAGAAAAGTGGAGCTGCACTAGGTGCCGCGCCACTTTTCATAAATTTGCCCCTACATTTTTTCAGTGATTTATCTAAAAATGACTAATTTGCAGAAATTAACATCTCTTTACAAAGATGAATCCATTTCTAACTTTTATGGCCCAAAAAAGAAACAATGAAAACAAATTGTTAAGGAAATATATAGGTAAAAGGTCATTTTATAAAGAGTGTCATCAAAAGAAAATCACATTGTTTGTATTGGTAAAAAAATAAAAATGAATGACTGCAGCTGACCTAAAAAGTAAGAGGAGACTGCAAAATGCTCATCACCCAGGAAAAGCAAAAAGAACAAGTGATGGACGGAATGCTGAACAATGTCAAACATTCACCCCCAGTACAGAGATCTGGGCCTAAATCCATCTTTTTTTGCCAACCATGCTGTTCCAGTTTGGACCCAACTATATGCAAATTAGTCATGACCCTGTCCCCATAGGGAACAGTCCAGCCGAACTGCCAAGTCAGGTCCTCCCTGGACTGGAAACAAGCATCCTAGGACCGGTTTCAGGGTATCACCCTTCATCAGCCAGGCTAGCTTGTTTCCAGTGGCATGGGGAGCACGAGACCCATGTTTGGGCATACCCTTCCCACTTGGAGCAACAAAAGCAAAAAGAACTAGTGATGGACGGAATGCTGAACAATGTCAAACATTCACCCTCAGTACAGAGATCTGGGCCTAAATCCATCGTTTTTTTGCCACCCATGCCGTTCCAGTTTGGACCCAGCCATATGCAAATCAGTCTTGACCCTGTTCCCAATGGGAACAGTCCAGCCCGAACTGCCAGCCATGTCCTCCCTGGACTGGAAACAAGCATTCTAGGACCGGTTTCAGGGTATCACCCTTCATCAGCTAGGCTAGCTTGCTTCCAGTGGCATGTGGAGCATGGGACCCACGTCTGGGCATACCCTTTCCACTTGGAGCAACAAAAGCAAAAAGAACAAGTGATGGACGGAATGCTGGACAATGTCAAATATTCACCCCCAGTACAGAGATCTGGGCCTAAATCCATTGTTTTTTTGACACCCATGCTGTTCCAGTGTGGACCCAGCCATATGCAAATCAGTCTTGACCCTGTTCCCAATGGGAACAGTCCAGCCCGAACTGCCAAGCCAGGTCCTCCCTGGACTGGAAACAAGCATCCTAGGAACGGTTTCAGGGGATCACCCTTCATCAGCCAGGCTTTTGTGTTGCTAAAGTCACCCAGGAACAGCAAGAGTTGGAGGAATAGAACTGAAGACATTTTAAAATTCATATCAATGCCGAAGATGAGAAATCCATCATGAGCAAGTGGAAATAGTGTTTCTGCACCTCCATAGATACACATTCCTGAAGGCACATGGTATAACAACTATTCAGCACTATCCTTCAGACCTGCTACCCTGCAGCTTTCTATCGTATCAACAGAAGATGTCCACAGTTTTTATGTTGGTATACTTTACTGTAGCAACATTTGCACCAAAAAATGGGAAAGTATAATTCGAATAGATTTAGATAAGCATATTCATGATGTCAGAGGACCCTATATTCTTAAGCTTTCAAATATCTTATTGGCAGGTGCCTTACTCCCGGAAACCTGATTAAAAGCTGAGAGTGCACCCATTTTTTAAACTGGTCCCCAAAATGCTCTTAGTAACTATATACCCATTAGTCTTATTGAAAATATGGTTAACATGCCATCCATAATAGTAGATGAATTCAGCTGACAAGAGCCTCTTTTAGAGTTTGGAAGGAATTGAAAATCATTTAAATTCTGGAGGAAACTCTCAATAAAATGTAGAATCCACAGGCTGAATTTCTGCCACCATAGTCACACTATGGTAGAGGATATTCAGATAGTGAAGCTTGAACCACGTTTCTTTGCAAACTGTAAATGAGGGCACAGATTCTAACTTTCAGGAAAAAATGTAGGCTAATCTGAGCACTGTTGATCTGGTGTTTTACTTGAACCTCATCATGTTTAACACATTGTCCTTATATGTAGCACTTGTGGCCCTCAAAGTGTGCTTTTAACAGCATCCCCATGAATAAGCCTTGAACTCTGCTCGAAGAGATAGTTCTCCATTGCTATCTTTTTAAGCTATAAAATTGCTATATACCCAGAATTTGATGCAAGAGAGTCGGGTTACATGAGGGGAGTTATCAAGAGAATGCAGTATTGTTAGTTGGGTTACACAGGGCTGTGTCTAAGCACCAGCTCTGCTTTAATTCTACATCAATATCCTTCCTGCTTGTCTTTCTAAAGAATTTATGATCCTCCAACATGAGGTAAAAACATATCCACTGGAATATTTACATAGAGAGCAGCTTGTATTCTAAGATCCTGATGGAGCCTCCTTATTTGAGGAGTCTGTACAGAATAGAGATCTGACTACAAATAAAAATAAAAGACCATGTTTTTGCAACTCAAGCCCCACATGTGCTTCTGTTATAAAATAACATTGAATCATGTGATTATAAAATGACTCTATCCTCTACCAAACATTCATTATCTTCAAATGTCATGTTTGAAGTTTGGTGGTAGAGCTAACTGAAAGGTTTTGTGATAGAGATACATTACTGACCCTCCAGATTCATTATGCAAAGGACAGGACTGCTGTGTCACATGACTCTATTATATTTCAGAAAAGGATTCAGAGTAAGACTCACTGCCAATGGTGTTCTCCTGTGATGTCCGGGTGTCTGAGTCAAAAAGAGCAAGTCACTGGTTCATGCCTTCAGCGAGTCGTGGGCGCCTCTACTTCATTCTATGTCAGAAGCATCTGTGTCTCTACGGTAGCATCCAATTTGTAAGACATGTGAAGCACTAAGTGCAGGAGATGGATTGTAAGGCATGGAGGCATGAGAAATATAAATTGTGAACTTCTTCATCCTTCACAAGCCATCATTCAGAAACACCAATTTTCTTATGAAGAATAGAGAGCTGTTTGTCACTGTAGTGTTTGTCATCTAGAAATCCTGGAACCAAGATGACCTTCAATTTTGGTTGAGCTAACAAAACGCATAAGGTTACACAAAGGTGTACGTCATGGATGCGTACTCACTCTGACTTTATTCTCTCTTTAACTTAATTACGTGGTAGCCTACCTTGAAGATTGTGAGAGTGGCACACCAAGGATTGTGGGTCGAAAGGTTCCCCTGATCTTGTTCGCAGATGACACCTTATTGGTGTCCAACATTACGTTTGGCTTGTAGACCTTGATGAATCAATTTTCAGCATTCTGTGTTGATGAGGGTTGGTGATAAACCACACAAAAGGTAAATTTATGACTATTAACCCCCACAGATCACTTAGAGGCTCCATCACTCTTCAGGGACGTAGTCCAGACAGAGTAACCTCTTTGACTAATTTGGAATAAGGCTAGCTAGTAACCTGCCACGGTCTTCCAAGGTAAAAAACCGCAGCTTGAATTTATGCCAACATGCGTCTGCAATATTAAGATTTTATCAGACCTCAAAAGTAAGGCGTATTCCACCAGCTCTAAAGGTTTACAGTGTCAAGGCAGAGGGCAGTGCCTTATATGGTGCCAAGTTGTGGGGATCCACAGGACTGCCTGTGCTGGGGGTATCTGAGAACAACTTTTAAAGGACTTTGTCAAACCCATTACCCTCAAGGCAAAATTAAGCCCTGTATTGTTGTAGGTTAAAGCATACCCCAACCCTTGTAGAGTATTACAATGCCTTTAAATATATAGTACAAACAGATAAGAGCTGTAAAATAAAGTGGGTATCCAATATCTAAGAAATACTGTTTCAACTAGGCCTTGAGCATCAACCAAGAGAGAAGGGGAGCTCCTTACATCTTTCCAATGATTGTGTGACAGGGGAGCAGGAGAGCTGCATATCTACTGAGATAATGCAGTCTCTTCCCCTCTTCCTAGGGCCAGTGGAGATTTTAGCATCTGTGTGCCATGCACACACCTTGGCGCCATAGTGCACGGGCGTGTGCGTGAGTATAGCATAGGTTTTGTACTGGAAGGGTTCTCTTCCAGGACAAACTACTATGCCCAGGCAACTTAAAAGTTGTTTCTTACTTCGTATGTGTGATGCACGGTGCAACACACATGCAAAGTGAGAAAAGGAAGGAGAAATGTAAAAATTTCTTCTTTTCACACCTGGTTTCAAAAGGTGGCATTTTTTGACAGAAAACCCTGTCTCACATTTTTTGTAGGTAGGGTTTTGGGTCAAAAAGGGTGGGTGGTTCTGTGGGAATGCCCATGTAAGGGCACCTTGATGCTAAGCAATGCAAAGCATTGCTTTGTGCTACTTTGCTTTACTTTTTTGTCAATTTCCAGTGCAAAGAATTAAACAAACAATTTTTACTGCTTGCTTCACTTTCTTGACACAAACCCAGCTCAAAATTTTAACTAATCACCCCCTTAGGTTGTTACGTGCCGAGACCAAAGAATCTGTTGTATGTGCTGTTGCCAAACATTTATAAAGGAGCTTGAGTATTAGAGCTAAAGTGTTGGGTTAATCAGAGCTAAGTTGGGCAGCATTTGCTAATTTCCTCTTCAAGTTTATAGCATCCATCAGAAGGCATTGTTGAATGACATAAAGGTTTCTGTGCACTTTAGAAAGATTGAGCCAGATTCTTGTGTTTGAGAAAAAGTTGCTCTTGCTCTACAATGTGAGATTTAGCCTATTTGGGTAAATGACCATTGTGTATTTGTTATTGGACTGACCCATGTAATTAAGATTTTATATATAAACCTTAGGTCACTTATCTATGACACACTGCACCTTATATGCATATTGACCTCATAAACTGCTACTATGGTCCCATCTGTCCCCCCAAGGCTTGTGAGACTTGCAATGTATACCCTAGTTTGCTGCTAATTCACTGTGATTTTATATCTTGATTTTATTTAGATGTGAAGTGAAAGCTTATGAAATGGTGATATTTTTTAATAATAAGTTTCATCTGATTGAACATTTTGTTTTATTTTATTGTAAATGTATTGTATTGTTGTGTTTGTCTTGTGTACTTTTATGTTTTTTCCAACTGAGTAAAGTATTTTGACTGACTGACTGTTTGCCTTCTATTTCAGTGGACTTGACTGCCCAAGGATCATCCAGACAGGATCAGGGGTAGGCCAGTGGAACCTCAGCTCTTTGGCAGGCATGTCCTCTGTCTAGTACCATTGAAGAGGAAGAGGTAGACCAAGAACTAGGCAGGGGTAGTGCACTGACCCAAACCGAACCAACACCACCATCATCAGCCCAGGTGGAGGCTGAGGACACGGAAGGGGGGCATTGAGAAGGACACCACCAGCCAGGGGGGAAGAATGTGGGTCTCCCCATGGACCGGTAGACCTTGAATTTGAAGTGGTGCCCCAGGACAGGCCACATTACTATCTGTGTCTGCCACCAACCTCCTCCTAACTCCCGAGGCCCATCGGGACCTCCAGCTGCACCCCCTGCCACTACTACCCCTCCAAGTGTCTGCCCAGAAGAGCTAAGGGAGACATCTACCCCCAAAAATCCACATCCCTCATGTTGAACCCAAACCCTTCCATGTAGTGTTACTCTGGCGGCTGCATCCAAGGAAGTGATAATGGCATCTGAGGTGGAGCAGAATGTGTCCTCTTGGATCTTACAGGAACTCAGGGATGAAGTCTATATGTTGCAAGAGGCAAATTCCAGAGCTTTGGCCAATCTCACTGACTCCATCACTTCCTTGAGTGCAGCCATATTGTCTGTGTTGGGCCACTGATCCACCCAAACCACTGTTGTAGTGTCTCCCAGTTTGTCTTCCCTCCCTGTTTCCCATGCTTCCCCCCATCTTTGGCGCTCCCATGGGATGTCTGGTCTTTTACCGGGCATGCCAGGAAGAGTCCACAGGAGCAAAGGATTTGAAAATTATTGTCAGTGAGGACAGTAAGGATGGCCAGTGACTGGACATTGTTTGGACTGTTTACTTTTTTTAATCGCTTGTTCATAGACTGGTTCAAGCTTCCTGACGTGTTATATTTATTTTGCCAACCCCCCTCCAAGTCCACTTGCCCAATCTGCAATAAGATTTTATTTGATTTACTTTCTCCTTTACAAATCTACATGTCTTACTCAAATACATTTATCATCACATAGATGGCGTACAACCAGAGAAACCAATGGACCATCATCAACTATAACTCAACTTAGTACTGAAATGTGGAAACTGTCTTTTAATTTACAAATAACTGCTGGAAATAGATTTTACAGTGATCATGGGGGTTCTGTCTTGCAACATCACAATAGTGGTGGTGAGGATTTCTGTGAGTAAGTGTGTTTAATGTGTCAGTGTGTGTGGTTGTGTACAAGTGGGGGGGCTGTACATGGGATGAGGATGTCTGTACCGTAGGTAGGTATGCCTGTACAGATGGTGAGGGTGCCTGTCTAGGTAGGGGAGGTGCCTGTACAGGGGATGAGGGTGCCTGTACAGGTGGGGGGATATGACTGGGCAAAGGGTGAGTGTGCATGTACAGGTAGGGGAGGTGCCTGTACAGGGTTTCAGGGTACCTGTACAGGTGGTGGAGGATGCCTTCCATCATCTTCATGCCCAAGGTATGGTGTCTTTCACTCTCTTCCCTATAGATTACTATGTCATTTTGCCTCCCTGACATGTCTTGGCAAGATGTATTGATCCTGTCCAAAACAGATGTCTGTCAATTATCCAAAGGATTTCCTGTAGTGAGTTTGACATTATTGTCCTCCCTCACATCAGCCTAATGTTGGAAAAATGAAACCTCCCACTGGCCACACTGACCATCTCCCTCCATGTGGGATGGCCTCTGATATGACCATCTGGCCCACCAGCATGAGAAGGGGCAGCACGTAAGAGACTGTCAGAAAGAGATTGGTACCAAGGGGATACCTGTTTCTCAGCAGTGATGTTAGGTCCCTGAAATGCTTTAGAGAAGACCAGGGAGGCACTGTCATGGGAGGAGGATGTAGGAGAACCAACACATCTAGCTTGGTTGTGAGTGCTGTGAGGAGGTGATGGTTGTGTTGGGGTAGGTGAATCCCGTGACTGGTTGGCTGACTGCTGGGAATGGGAAACCCTCAGAAGTGAAGTAGGAAGCACAATGCTGGCTGGATCTGATGTTGCCTTCAGTGTTTGTGCCAGTGGGCCAACAATGTCCTCCTGATAATTCATATCCTCCTCCATGACCAGAACTTCATCATCTTCTTCCTCCTCATCCTTCACTTCTTGGGCATTCGTGGTCGCTGACATTGCTGCTTGGAAGAGGACCACATTCTTTCCTCAGATTACTCAGCCACCATCCACTAGTGGATGGTTCAGCTTAATCAAGCAACTCACTGTCCTCAGCACCTGAAAGAGAGAGGTTGCAAAATAATAAGTATTTTCCATTGCAACACAAGGGTTGGGTCTATTATTCTTTCCATCTATCTGATGTTCCATACGTGACCAGATTTGTGAAAAACCTGCATGTGCCAGAAAACCCTGTAGCACTGATGTGTTCAATGCAGTTGGGCAATGCAAACTCAAACTCACCAGCTCCAGCCACAGCTCTGTGTGGTATTGTGATACCCTGTGATGTCAACTGCTGCACCTGGCTCCTTCAATGTGTAGCTGAAAAGGTGGTTCTCAAAACTGCAGCTTCCGAAGAATTAATGGTACACAAGAAATATATGTGAACATGCAAACATAACACAGACATCACTGATTATGTAGGAAACATATCACACACCAAAATCAGATGCTTCAGAAAAGTGCCAATATCTGCTAATATCCATTCACAAGGGAATGGATATTGTGCATTGTTTGGGAACCCCAATAGTTTACCACAATATAAGGCACACTTACCTGATGGAGGGGTGGTAGTGGGTATGACTACTGTAGCCAGAATGTGTCCTAAATCCCTGGATGAGTTACTTTTGATGACTGAGGATGTCCTGACAGCAGCTGTATGTTCAAACCACACTAACTGGAAAGTAAAGAGGCAATGTGGAGTAGTCCTTCCTATTTTTATCTTGTTGGTCCCCAAGGGAGTTTGTTACAAATGCCCTCACCCGCTACATAATGGCATGTTTCATCATCGGGCATGCTACACCACTCTGGTGCAGACCAACACTCAGATACCCCTTTATGGGTACCCCTTAGACAGTTCTAATATTGGCTGCAATAGTTGATCCCTTCAGGAGACTGGGTACCAAACCTTGGGTGCACATACCTTGCTCCACTCTGAGTGTAGGACTGCACCACAGTGTTTCAGCACACTCTATGATGAAGTATGCCACTATGTAACGGGTGAGAGCATTTTTTGCAAACTTGCTTGGGCCTGATTGGATAAAAATAGAAAAGACTACTGCACATTGCCTCTTTACATCCTAGTTTGTGTGGTTTGAAGGTTATGGAGAGGATAAAGGAAGAGGAATCACTCTTGCCCGTCTTTGTTGTGAGGATAACAGTTGTAATGTACCATACATATTCATATTTTAATTCAAAGGATGGTGTGAATCATTTTACATGTATGTGACACTGGTGGCTAAATATAAGCAAATTGGTACATACTGTGTATATTACTAATAAAGGTAGAATCATCCTTTCCTTAGCCAAAATGTTATGAAGTAGTATACTCTTATGAGCCATTTGATGGATTCTATGTAAAGGCTTTATGGGTAATCAGATCACAATGTAGTAAACTGGACCCTCTTTTGGCCGAACCAATTTGTGCAGGTGTATGGGCTTATGTGCCCCATTATGTTGCATCCCTGCACTCTGCTCCAGTGGATGAATCTCTTCTGGATGTATGTGGCAATAAACAGAAGTCAACAGACAGTACCAACACATGATGGTTATGGACAATTGTTCTCATATTTACTCAATTTTTTTTGCAAGTCAACTGTGATGGGTACTAAATCAGGCACATTTTCTAGGGTCACACACCAATCAAAAATTAAATCACCAGCAGTGATGGGCAACTGTTTGTGAATGAGGAATTGGAAGTTAACATTTCCATCACAAAGGCTTTTGGGACTTCTAGTGCAATAGACAAAATGAGCGGCAATGAGATAAATTGAGATTTGGAATTTAACATTTCCATCACAAAGACTTCTGGGACTTGTAGTGCAATAGACGTAATGAGACATGATTTGAAAAAATGCAAGTCTACATTACAAGGAATATTTGTACAAACTTGAAGAGACTTGCATAGTCATAATTGCGGTCTATTTTGCATATTTATAACTATAATTCATTGTTTGAATCACCACATGTTACCTTGCAGCACACTAGGGTCATCATTAACAGGCAGCCTATGCAGCAGCTGGGGGTAAACGGTAGAGAGGACATTCTTCTCAAGTAGGGTAATATGGAGATGGGTTCCAATTTGTCACCAGGGATAGCTCTGGCCACCTCTATTCTGATGAACTTTTCCTTCACCCGCATCTTCTCATCCCAGCACTTCTTATTGATGTCTGTGACAGACCAGACATCCTCCCCAATGCACTTACTGCAGCATCCAACTGCTGCCATAAGGGCTGCCTTCTCTGATGCACTGTGAAGGTAGGGAGATAGATCATGCAGTTTTTTGTAGTTCCTCACTACAAAGGTCACAATCATAGTGGTCTCCCCCTCAGTGTAGTTTTTGTTCCTCCTTACAGGTAGCATGGTGATGACAAGGTGTAGTACAGGCAGGTGATGTGTGGGTGTAGAAAAGCCAGAGCCTTTGAACTGTGCTGCTTTTATGTGGCTTGTAGTGCATGGGTTACAGGTGGCAAGTATTGTCTGCAGCTGCATAAAATTACACTTATTCCGCCTCAAGTGAGAAGCCTCCGCCTGAGTCCAGAGATTCTTCCCTGAGTGCAAAGATTCTGTTCCAATTGAGGGGATTCCATTCTGGGTGGAGATTCCTTCCCAAATGCGGAACCTCTGCAGTCTCAAAGATACGACTTATAAGACCGTTTGTGAATACTGAGAATCATAAGGATTTTTGGTCTAACTTTACCTTTGTGAATCAGGCCATTGGTCCCTAATTTTTCATCACCCCTTTTCTATCATCTTTTTTTTGCCTTCTTCCATCAGGTGTTTCAAATGGGTATGGCTTCAGGTATATTTATGCTAGACTCTTTCTCAACCCTAATCCGGAAGAGCTTGTGGTTAATTATCAACTTTAGTCTTGTCTCTCATCAGCAAGAAAGAACCATCAAGATTACCTTGGTTTTTTTTCCCCCTGACAGTGTTTCCTCCTTAATTGGACCCTGATAAGGATACACTTGTCACCTTTCATATGTGTATTAAAATTCAGGGTGGCACCGAGGCTTGTAGTATAAGTTACACTTTCTTTGTATAATTGAGAAGAACACTGGAGGATCCTCCTTTGAATATTGTCCTTGACAAGTGCCGAGCTTTGGTGCATGTAAACCTACCCAAACTACCGCCTTTAGAAAAGGCATTACTTAATTTGTCATTTGGCCTTGCACTAAGTGTTCCCCTGCATCTGGGTTAATAAACTTGGGGCATGATCCAAATTCCTGTAAAATATTTGCTTAAGTTCTTTTGTATGTGACGATAATGGAGCTGGTTTATTCAAGCTTATATTAGCATGAATAACAATTTCTAAATAATATAGGTTATTCAATCTTCAGTGTCATTACAACTTGATTTTATAATTGTCTTTTTATTAGAAAGGTACTGTTAGACCTGGCATCCTTAGGGTGGTTTTACCTGTCTTTTTGCCTCTACTTCCTGTATTTTTGACTGAGTGCTGGATTTCGTTTTTGCTGGTTTTTGGTACTCTTGGCATTTTCCCACTGCTGAGAAGTGCTAAAGTGCAAGTGCTCTCTGTGTAAATCGTGATTATGATTGGTTAGCCCTGATTGGAATATTTAATTTACTAATAAGTCCCTAGTAAGGTGTTCTAGAGGTGCCCAGGGCCTGTAAATCAAATGCTACTAATGGGCCTGTAGCACTGAGTGGCCACCCACATGAGTATCCTTGTAAACAAAATGTAAGTCACCATTTAAAAATACATCCTTGGGTAAAATTGTTTTTTGATTGTCTGTTTGAAAATGCCACTTTTAGAAAGTGGGCGTTTTCTTGCTTAACTATTCTGTGTCTCTTCCTGGCTGCTAAATACATGTCTGGGTCAGAGTGACATTTGGGCTGTTTGTGAATTCACTCTAGATAGTGACACAAAGGAAGCTGAGGTGTGTTCTGCATTTCCTGATGAGTCTTCCTGGGATAGATTGGGAGGGAGGAGCTGACACCTGCACTTGAAAGGGCTGTGCCTGTCCTCACACAATACAGTCTCTAACCTCCTAGAATGTGTCTGGGACAGGGCAAGGAAGAGGCAGGGTCTTGTCAACTGCAAGGACTTTCCTTTGAAGTTTGTCTACTTCAAAGGCAGAAATGAGTATAAGTATTGGACTGCTGACACCACAACTTCAGAACACTTCTGGATCAGGAGGAACCTCTGCCAAGGAGAAGAACTGAAGAGCTATTAGGGGGGGTACTGCCCCTTTGCTATGTGTGCTTTGCTGGGTTGGCCTGCTGTTGCTGCTTCTGCCTCAGAGAGTACAAAGGCTGGACTTTGCTCTGTATCCTGCTTGTTAAGATTCTCCAAGTGCTTGGACTGAGCTTGCCTCCTGTTAAGAAGTATCAGGGACATGAAAGACTTCACCTGCCAGCACTTGGCCTCTCTTGCTCCCAACTCAACTCCAACTTCCACCACCCATGCCCGCAACCTCGGCTTCATACTAGACTCATTGCTCACCAACCCCAACAAGTCAACGCAATCTCATCCTCACGTTTCAACACTCTCCGCAAGCTTCACAAGACCTTCAGATGGATCCCCATCGAAACCAGAAGAACGGTCACCCACGCCCTCGTCAGCAGCAGACAGAATTACAGCAAAGCACTCTACGCTGGAACAACGGTCAAGCTCCAGAGGAAACTTCAGTGCATTCAGAACGCCTCCGCACGCCTCATCCTTAACCTCCCTTGCAACGAACACATCTCAGCCCACCTCAGAGACCTTCACTGGCTCCCCGTCAACAAGAGGATCATCTTCAAACTCCTGATCCATGCTCACAAGGCTCTCCACGACGCAAGCCCTGCCTACCTCAACGAGCGTCTCAGTTTCCACGTTCCCACCCGCCAGCCCCGCTCCGCCAACCTTGCCCTCGCCACCGTCCCCCGCATCCACCGTACCACAACCGGCAGCAGATCCTTCTCCCACCTCGCCACCAAAACCTAGAACTTCTTCCCTGTCAACCTCGTCTGACCCAGGACCTCCTGACCTTCAGGAAACATCTCAAGACCTGGCTATTCGAGCAGAGGCAACCCCCTCACCCCCAGAACCTTGAGACCATATCGGGTGAGTAGCGTGCTTAACAAGTGATTGATTGATTGATTGCTGAGATTCCTGGCTTACCGAGTGGTGCAACATCCAGTCCCTGGGCCCCTGGAAGGAGAAGCGGGCAGGATCTGAGAGAAAATCCACCCACCAGAGCCAAGCAGCCGAAAAATTGACGCAGCGCCTGCACTGTGGCTGAAAAATTGATGCAGCACCAGTAAAATCAACGCATTGCAGGCTCAGCATGGATTAATCGCTACCGTGCATCGGATTTTCCATGCATCACGCCTGGGTGTGCAAATCTTCAATATCGTCACACAGACCCGAGGTTGCTTGTCTGGAAACCGACGCATAGCTTATCCGGTGGAGAAAGAATTGACCCATGGCCTCACTTGCGAGTAAGGAATCAACGCATACCAGCTTTATTTTCGACGCATACCAGGTACTTTGTGCTAAAACAACACATCCGTTGTTTTCTATGGATGAAGACTCTTTTTACTTTAAATATTCATATCTTTGCTTATGTATGTTGGATTTTTGTTGTTTTGGTCTTGTTTGATTTAGATAAAAATTGGCCATTTTTCTAAACTGGTGTGGAGTCATTTTGTGGTGTTTTCACTGTGTTGCTCTGTGAGTTTGTGCAAATACTTTACATATTGTCTCTGAGATAAGCCTGACTGCTTGTGCAAAACTACCAAGGGGGTAAGCAGGGGTTATCTTAGGTGTGTATCTCACTTACCCTGACTAGAATGAGGGTCCCTACTTGGACAGGGGGTAAACTGACTGCCAACTAGATACTCCATTTCTGGTCATCAATTGTGAGGACAGAACTTGTATTTGTACTTGACATAGAGAAATTGGTATACACTACTGTCTCAGTGCAGACCATTATACAACCATGTACTGTATTTTTTCTCTTTCATTTTTGCTTTTCTTTTTCATTTTGGATTTCCCTTGCCTTCTGAAACTTTGCACCTTTGTTGAGCATTATCCACAAGCATGTCTCAGTCTGGGGAGACATCAGCAGTTGCTACAAATGTGGTGTTTGAGCTGGAGAAGTCAGAGGATTACACAGTAGTCTGCTCAAGCAGTTTTGCAAGGAGTTCAAATGTCCAATCAAAAGCTCCACCAAGAAGTAGGAGCTGCAAAAGGCACTGAGGGACTGGTTTGCAGCAAAAGAGGCTGAGAAGCACACAGCAGTGGAGAATATGGCTGTGGATGAGGAGGTGCAGGGCCTACATGATGTTGTGTTGGGTAACCAAGACCTGCCTAGAGGAAGGGCCTCCAGGGCAGGCAGCAGTGTTTCTTCCAAAGGCCTGACCCAGGAGGAACTGGAGGACAGGTGGGAAAACAGAAGGCATTAGCTGGAAATGGAGAAGCTCAGACTTCAGCATGAGAGGGAGCTGCAGATGGCTAGAATAAGAAGGGAAGAAGAAAAAGACAAACTTGTCATGGAGGAGAAAAAATGAATATTTGCTCAAGAGCTGAGTTTGAATGAGCTGGATCTGAAGGGCAGGTCCAGCACAGATGATGACAGCAGTACCACAGTGTAATCTGACAGGAGGGTGCACATTCTCAAAGATCTAGTGAAAGATTTTAAGAGGGAGGATGACATATACTTGTGGTTCAAGGGTTATGAATCAGCTCTTCACATGAACATGGTCCCTGAGGTACACTGGGGGGGCCGGTCTGTGGAATCACATTGAGGCAAAGGTAAAGGACACCTTAACAGCCCTAAGGAATTCTCAGGGGCTCACCTACTGTACCATGAAGGAAGCCATATTCACTAGATATGGTCTCACTCCAGAGTAGTACAAGGAAAAATGTAGGTCTTCCAAGAAGGGGGATTTTCAAACTTCGTTGGAATGTGTAGACTTTTTTTGGCAGAGACCTGGATGGGTGGGTGAAGGGCAGCAAGGTAACAGCTTATGAGGGGCTATGTAATTTGATTGCATGGGAGCACTTATATAGCCTTTGTTTTCCAGAGCTGCACCAGCACAGAAGTAAAAACAGGCTGACTGACCCCAGGAAGCTTGCCCAGGAGGCGGACCGTTGGGAGGGTACCAGGGTCCTAAAGAGGTATGGGGGAGACTCAGCTAAGGGTGGGTAGGGTCCCCATCAGAAAAAGTGGGGAGGGTTAGGCTAAACAGGGGGAGTTCTCTAAAGGGCCGCAACCTAGTTCTCAGGGTAAGGATTCCCATCCCCCAGTTGAAAAGGAGCCTTGATTCTCTACAGAGAAACCTGAAGAGAAGGGTCCCCACAAGTATTATGCATGTGATCAGAAGGGTCACATAAGGGGGATCCCAAGCGTCCCAAGCAGCCCCTGCAACCACTGGTGCACAGTCACAGGGTTTGCCCAGTGTAGCGCTTGGGAAGGAGTTGGTTCTATGAGAAGGGTGGGAGCCAGCTGAGATGACCCTTGTCTCACTGGGCACAGTTAGATGGTCAAGACAATCCTTGTGCCAGAGAACACTAAGAAATACAGGCAGTGGGTGACCATCAATGGACAGAGGGTGGAGGTTTTGAGAGACACTGGAGCTAGTGTGACTACTGTCAGGTGTAGCCTGTTGTTTCTGAAGAGCAAGTGGTCCCCAATGTGCTTCACTAAGTAGCTGCTGTATACAACTATGAGCGACCGTGTAAGGTGGTGCAGGTTCCCTTTGAATGGGGGGGGGGGCTCAGGTTCCTTGGGGGTAGCTGTGAGTCCAACCATGCATGTTGATTGTTTGCTAGTTAACAACCTAGAGGATTCCCCTTGGAGTGAGGTGGAACACTGGGCAAGGGCTGTGTGAAGCCCACCCTGGAAGTTCCCACAGTCTGGGAGGAGGCTGAGGGGGACACCCCAGAGCCTACAGGGGAACAAGTGGCTGAACTGTGGGATGTGTCTGAACTGATCCATTGACAGCAAGAAGGGGGTCCCACCAGGGAGAAATTCTGAGAGGCGCAGAAGACATACCCTTCTCTTGAGGGTCTGCAGCGGCAGGCTGCGGAACAGGTGGCTGGCAAGACATCTGGATCACACTAGATTTACTGGGAGGATGGCCTCCTGTATAGTGAGCCTAAGGTTGCTAAGCCTGGGGCAGCATGAATGCTGGTGGTTCCTGAGTGCTTCAGAACCTTCCTACTGGGTCTGGTTCGTGATGTGCTTTTAGTAGGACATTTGGGGCAGGATAAAACTTTGAGAGGATTGTCACCCACTTTTACTGGCCCCAGATGCGCAGGCACTCTGATGCATACTGTAGGGCTTGCTGGACTTGCCAAGTAATTGGCAATAGAGGGGGGAGATGCAAGGCTCCCCTCTAACCATTTCCTGTTGTGAGCGTCCCTTTTAAGCAGGTGGGAATTTACATTGTGGGGCCTCTGGACCCCAAGACAGCCATGGGCAACAGGTTTATCTTGATGTTGGTGGACCATGCCACTCGGTACCCGGATGCCATTCCCCCGAGGTCTGTGACAACCTCTGTGGTGGGCCGGGCATTGATAGGGATTTTTACCCACATAGGTTTCCCAAAGGAGGTGGTATCTGACCGGGTACCAACTTCATATCTACATACATGAAGTCTCTGTGGAATGAGTGTGGGGTAACCTACAAGTTCACCACTCCTTACCACCCCCAAGGAAATGGGTTAGTTTAGAGGTTCAACTGCACCCTGAAAGGCATGATTATAGGTCAGCCAGAACCCATGAGGGGTATGTAGGATGTCCTCTTGCCTGCCTTCTCTTTGCATACATGGAGGTACCACAGAAGGGACTTGACTTTAGCCCCTTTGAGCTGCTGTATGGTCACTCTGTGAGAGGACCTTTGAGTCTGGTGAAAGGAGAGAAGAGAAAGCTCCCAGCTGCCCACCTCAGGATGTATTTAGCCACTTGCTGGCCTTTTGGACCCAGACTACCCACTTCAGGAAACTACCTCAGTCAAACGTTAGAAGCAAACCAGGATGACACGAAACAAAGGTATGACAAGAAAACCACTCTGGTTGAGTTTCATCCTGGCCAGAAAGTGTGGGTCATGACTCCAGTGGTGTCTCGTGCTCTCCAAGACGATTGGACTGTGCCTTTTGAGGTGGTGGAGTGCAGGAGTAATGTCACCTATGTGGTGAATTTGCCGACTCTCAAGAACCCTTTGAGGGTCCTACATAGGAATCACCTCAAACCACATTTTGAGAGGTCTGAACTGATCATGCTCTGGGCAACAGCTTATACGATGGAGGAGAATAGTGAACCTCTTCCTGATCTTCTGTCTGCCCAAGAAAAGGTTGGGTCTGTGGAGGGTGTGGACCTCTCCCCAACACTGACCCTCGAATAGCAGAGGGATTGTCACCAGTTGCTGAGACAGTTTGCCTCTCTGTTTTCCTTGACCACAGGAGTTACTTATTTGTGTACACATGATGTGGACATACAATCTACAGGATGACTGAGAAGGGAGCCAGCACCAAGGATGAGGTTATCAAGATGCTAGCCTTAGGGTGATAGAGTTCTTCAACAGTCCTTGGGACAGCCCAATGGTCTTGGTCCCCAAGGCTGCCGCCCCAGGTTCCACTCCTGAACTTAGGATCTGTGTGGACTACCGTGGACTCAACGCTGTCACTAAGACTATTGCGCACCTTATCCCCCAAGCTAATGAGCTCATAGATCGCCTAGGAGCTGCCAAGTTCCTCAGCATGTATGACTTAACATCTGGGTACTGACCGATTGCCTTGACTGATGGGGCCAAAGAAGTCAGCATTTTCAACACCAGAAGGGCACAACCAGTTCAGGGTCATGCCCTTTGGGTTCAAAAATGCCCCTGTCACCTTTCAGAGGTTGGTCAACCAGGTGTTGTCTGGGCTGGAGGATTTCAGCGCCGCCTACCTTGATGACATGGCAGAGTTCAGCTCCAGCTGGGGTGATCACCTGCATCTCCTAGTAGCAAGGTGAAAATAGAAGAAGCTGACAAGTGGATTTAATGAAAAAGAAAGATTTTTAAAGCTTAACTGAATGAAAGAAAAAGAGGAAAAGTCTGATATTTAAGCACAAAGGGATATTATTCCATACCTGTGGACAAAGACAGTGTTTGGTAGTGTAAACAACACACTCCCAATAACGTCTTCCCCAGCCTGGTAACAGCTTAATGACTAGGCCACATGCAGAGCTGTAAATCACACATCTTTATTCCTCTGTGTGTACTGTAAACTCCAACATTCTAAACTAAGCGCTCATTACATTCTTTTCTAGTGATTACGTCACACTGATACGGAGTCCTTAGAGTGCCAGAAAGCTTCCGTTCTAAATCATGAAAGACACTACATCTCCCCCTCTGCTAATTAAAAAATTGCAGCTTTTTAGAAAATCATAGAAAAGGCTTAAATAACTACATACATAGAAACATGCACAACTATATCTATCCAATTAATCTTCTCTGCGCTTTGATCTGTCGACCTGATCTAGTTATTGGAAGCTGTAAACGGTTGTCTTCACTGTCAAAAATTGCCAAAGATGGTAAGGAACCAGCAACAGTCATTGGGCTTTCAAAATCAGTCTTTCTTTCACTATTTTGAGTTGAAGACCGATGAAACACAGACCTGAAGTGAGAAGAGTCTTTAGCAAGGGACTTTCCAGGTCATTGGGCAATCACCACGTGTCTTTGGTAGGTTTTATTTGAAAAGGTTCAGCGTCGTAGGGAGCATCAGATTTTCTTTTCCATAACTGCTGAGTGATCACCACATCTCCTTTTCTGAATAAGAGGTCTTTTGCATGTCACCTCTTGTCTGCATACACTTTCATTTTCTGTTTTTGAACCAAGTCCCTTGTACAAATTAGGTTTTCATTACTATCTGGTCCTGTAGTTCACTGGGGTAGCTTGGTTGCCATTGCACTCCCAAACATCAAAGTTGCAGGACTTTTGCCTGTGGTTGAGGTGGGTGTTGAACGATAACCTCGTAGATTTCAGTGCTGTTTTATCCTGAGCTTCTCAAGAGTTGCACATTGCACTGCTTTTTTTAGCACACTCATAAAACGCTCAACAAGTCCAATGGCCTGTGGCCATAAGGGTGTGATATTTTGATGTTTTATATTCAGATGCTCCAGAAATTCTTTGCAGTTGAAGGGCGGACCATTTTCAGACTTCACAATGGCTGGTAAGCCCCATATTGCAAAGATGCCATCAAGTTTTTTTATTACTCGCTCATGTGTCGTGGATGGGAGATCTTCGACCTATGGAAAATGTGAATATTCATCTATTATCACCATTAAGTGATCTTCATTGTCAAGTGGACCAAAGAAATCAATGGCTATTCTCTCCCAAGTATGGTTAGGGCATTCTGACATGCTTACTATATGTTGAATGCCTTTAGTTGACAGGCAATTGCATATGTGACATGACTTGAGTTCCTTTTCAACTCTTTCATCTAGGTATGAAAACCAAACTTGGTCTTGGAGAGCTCTCTTTCTAGTTACCATACTATGAGGTCCTTCATGAGCCAGATCTGTCCTTCATGAGCCACATCTATCACCTTTTGTCGTAGACTTTCCAGAATCAGATTCCTCACAGAATAACTCCTTCCTGAGTTATGGACAATTCATCTTTGACATTCTTGTAATTGTGATATTCACTATCAGTATTGTGAGGTCATTCGTGTTTGTTCTACGACTGATATGTAACTATGGCCTTCATTACGACCCTGGCGGTGGGTGAGAAAGTGGCGGTAATACCGCCAACAGGCTGGCAGTAAGTATAAAGTAAGTCAAATTATGACTATGATGGCGATAATTCCCAGAGACAGCCAATGAACCACACCAACCACCACGGCGGAAACAACAGCCACTATGGCGGTAGCTGCCAACAGCCAGGCAGGAGACAAAGTACCGCCCACCATATCATGACACTGCAATCCACCACCTTTTCTGGGGCGATACCAATGCCAAAAAAAGACTGGCGGAAAAAGAGCTCAGAAGTGAAAGGACTCACCATTGGAGACACAGGGAAAAAGCACGCCGCCATGGAACCCGAACTGCAAGTTTTTCCGATGATCTTCTACGTTATGCTACACCTGGAACAGCAACGCAGATGAAGATGACAACAGTGAATGCAGCTGCCTAGCACACAAGGGAGGGAGGGAGGAAAACAAGAGTGACACAAAAATGCACAACACACATGCAGCACACACACACACCATACACACAACCAGCTGCACAGGTAACCATTCGCACAAGACACACAGCAGAATAATACACGGACCATAATGCTGGAGTAACGACAAGGTATTAGAGTAGCAAAATCCACCCCACTAACCAAATATATACAAATTTCCATAAAGGGCCAATGCCCAATCCAAACTCCTGAGGGCACACAAGGCCACAGGGCACATTTCAAGGCCCAACATGTTTCCTGACACAGCCGGAAGGAACACTGCAGGGGCATCATTTTGCAAGTGGGAAGGCACCTCATGGGGTGGGGGGGCACCTCAGCCAAATACGGCAATGTTCCCACTGGTTCTGTAGGGGGCAACATGCCCATTGCTTTATCCTGGGGAGTGCAAAACCACCGTCTCTGGAGTGGGGACTTGCCCACTGGTTCTGGACGGGGCAACATGCCCATTGCTTTGTCCTGGGGAGTGCAAGACCACAGTCTCTCAAGTGGGTGACTTGCCCACTGGTTCTGGAGGGGGCAACATGTCCATTGCTTTGTGCTGGGGAGTGCAAGGCCACAGTCTCTCAGGTGGGTGACTTGTCCACTGGCTTTGGAGGGGGCAGCCCGCACAGTAGCCCCTGGAGGGTAGACTATATGGCTTCTGCCGGCAGTGAAGGCTGCACTGTGGTAGTGGTTGGAGGAGGCTCTTGGGAAGCCCCTGCACTCACTGATGGCTGCATTGTGGTGGTTGTTAGAGGAGGATCCTGGGCAGCCCCAGCACTCACTGATGGCTGCATGGTGGTGGTGGTTGGAGGAGGCTCCTGGGAAGCCCCTGCACTCACTGATGGCTGCATTGTTGTGGTGGTTGGAGGAGGCTCCAAGGCAGCCCCAGCACTCCCCGACATCTGCACATCCACAGAAGGTGGTGGGGGCCCAGTTACAGCTGGTGGTGGTGGCGGGGTTAGCCTGACAGCCTCCGTTGGCATAGAGTGCCTTGTCTCCTCCTGTTCATGGGTTGGGGATCCCTGATCCTTCCTGGCACGGGTGGAAGTGCTTTTCCCCCCTCTGCCTGGTGGTGGAGGCTCCTTCCCCTTCTCCACAGCTGGTGCAGGCTCCTTTCCCTTCTTCACAGCTGGTGCAGGCTCCGTCCCCTTCTACGCAGCTGGTGCAGGCCCCTTCCCCTTCCTCATAGCTGGTGCTGGACTCTTCCCTTTCTTCCCTGATGGTGCTGGCTCCTTCCCCTTCAGTATCATAGGTCTGGTATCCATATCACCACAAGTAGGCACTGCTACCATTGTCCCCGTAGACTGTTTGGCTGAGGTGCTGGGCTGTGTCCTTGGTACCCTGCCCATACGGGCAGGATGGGGGGGGTAGGAAAGAGGTCAATTTGGGAAAGGAAAAGCTTTTTAGGGACGTTGTGGTGGGAGGAGGGAGGAGTAATGGGAGTGGATGATGAGGGAGTGGTTGTTGGAGCTGTATGTCTGCTGGATTTGGGTGCAGGTGCATGGGCTGTATGCTGATGTGAGTTGGATGGCTGTTGGGTGTCTGAGTGCTTGTGTTTGTGTCTGCCAGTGAGGTGTGTGTTCTGCTTGGTATGTTGATGCTGATAGTGGATGTAGATGTAGTGCATGCATGTATGAGTGTGGACGTGACTGGGAGGGAGGTGGAGGAGGAGGGGGAGACAGTGGAGTCAGTGGATGTTTTTGTGTCTGAAACTGTATGGTGTTTGTATGAGTGCCTGTGGGATGAAGTGTGGTGCTTGTGTTTGCCTGTTCCACTCTTGTGTGTTGCCTTGTGTGCATGTTCGTCTGTCTATGTGCTTGGGATAGGTTGGGGTTGAGGAGAATGGGACTGGGAAGAGGAAGTTGGAGCGGGGATGGTAGAAACAGGGACAATGGCTGCCATCAGAGAGGAGGCCAGAGCCTGAATCGATCTCTGTTGGGCCACCAAACCACCATGAATGCCCTCCAGGAATGCTTTGCATTGCTGCATCTGGGATGCCAGCCCCTGGATGGCATTCACAATGGTTGAGTGACCTACAGAGATGGATTTCAGGAGGTCAATAACCTCCTCACTCAGGGCAGCAGGGTTCACCGGGGCAGGGTCTGAGGTGCCTGGGGCAAAGGAGATACCCACCCTCCTGGGTGAGCGGGCACGGGCAACTTGCTGAGAGGCTGTTGGGAGGGCGGGGGTGATACCAGGGAGCTCCCATTGGAGTAGTTATTAGAGTCTGCGTTGTCCCCTCCAGTATCTGCTGTGGTGCTCCCCTCGCCCTCTGTCCCACTTGTTCCCTCGGCGGAGGTGGACTCTGCCTCCAGGGTCCTGTGGGATGCAGTTCCCTCTGTCGCCGGTGCCCCTGCTCCTCCACCAGATGATGCTAAGGCACACAAGGATAGGATAACAAAACAAGAAAGGGGGGGAGAGAGACAAAGGATGCACTGGGTCAATGACTGCACCAACACCACCGTTGGCGTACACAGCACCCTTACACACAGGGAACAGGCATACACACTATGCATTGCACTACCAGTGAAATGGCTAGTCACCAAGGCATGAGGAGGAGCACACACTGCCAACTGCATCACAACTGGGACCCAAGCAGACCTGCCTAGAAGTGAACATTAACAGGCTAGGTTACCTGTATTTGCCATGCAACCATTACCCTTCAGAGGACCCATGCTGCAATGTCTGGCCGGCCTTAGGGGTACCCACTAACACACAACCACCACCCGGATACCACCCCACCAGCCATAAGTTGTAATGATACCCAATGTACTCACCCACTTGTGGCTGCTGTGATTCCCTCAAGCACCCATCCAGCTCAGGGTACGCCACTGCCAGTTTGCGGGCAATCGGGGGGTCAGGGTCCGAGGGGCACCCCTTCCTTGTTGGGTGGCCATCTGCAGCTGGGCCTCCGCGGTCTTCCCTGCCCAACATCTCAGGTCCTCCCACAGTTTCCGACAGTGGGTGCTCCGCCTGCCGTAGACCCCCAGGGTCCCCAACTCCATGGCGATGGCACGCCATATTCCCTTCTTTTGATGGGCGCTGACCTGCAGAGGTAATAAAGACAGGAAAACACCATTAAACTAACAGTCCAGGCTGTCACACACATGGTCCACCATGCCTGTTTCTATCATCATTGGCACACACATTGCCCAATGCATGACAGGTACACCACCAACAGATAACCCCCCCCTTACACAATGCCTTCACACACATCCCCATGCATCCATGCCACATGCATCGTGCCCACAGTGTACTCACCATACAGTAGTCCATACTGGGATAGGGCCCCATCCACCAGTCGCTCCAACTCCTCTGAAGTGAAGGCTGGGGCCCTTTCCCCGGTCACACGGGCCATGGTAGGTTACAGACACGGGTCACAGCAGCACATGCAGTGTAGGTCTTCTCCTGTGGAAGGTCAGGGAACAAGTGAGGAATGAGATAGAAAATGGTGGTAACGTCCACGGCGTAGATCCACATTGGCCACTGTACCCCATATGGCCTAATATTATCCAATGAGGAATTGCACAGTGGTTCTCGACCGCCTACCGTCACGGCGCACAACATCGGCGGAATTACCTCACTTCCACCTGTCAGTCCACACAGGACAGGCGGTTGCCATTTCAGGGGGATGAACAGGGGGTGAACAGGCCTATCGATAATTGCTGCGTCACAGGATAAATACTTTGAAATTACACTGTCCCAATACATGATTGCATGATGTGGACTGCTGTTGTGGTATAGTTGTTCAAATTGTGACAGCCTACTCACTCTTGTTCCCCTTAGATATCTACCACTGCGGATGAATAGGAGATGGAGACATACCCCTTTGTACAAACCCCTAGTGGACTTAGCTACACTGGAGGACAGGCACATAATACTCACCTATAGACTGGACAGGGCCACAATCACAGAGCTGTGTGCCCAGTTGGAGCCTGATCTGATCTCAGCTATCCGTCATCTGACTGGAATCCCCCCTCTTGTGTAGGCTCTATCAGTGCTTCATTTCCTGGCAACAAGTTCTTTCCAAGTGACAGTGGGCTTGGCAGCAGGAATGTCACAGCCAATGTTCTCAATTGTGCTGGCAAGCGTGTTGTCTGCCCTGGTAAAACACATGTGCAGCTACATTGCTTTCCCCCAGGGTGGAGATTTGGCCACAGTGAAGGCCGGATTCTATGCAATGGAACACGTCCCCAATATCATTGGGGCAATTGACGGAATACATATTGTGTTTGTCCCCCCTTGGCAGAATAAACAGGTGTACAGAAATCGTAAGAGTTTCCACTCCATGAATGTGCAGCTGTTGTGCATGGCGGACCAGTACATCTCCCACGTCAATTCTAAATATCCTGGGTTGGTGCATGATGCCTTTGTTCTGAGGAATAGGAACATCCCAAATGTGATGGCCCAACTACAGAGGCACAGGGTGTGGCTTTTAGGTGAGTCTTGGTCCCCTCCCAGTGTATGTTGGTGCATGCCTCTGCTGTTAGCCAAATAGGATAATGTGTGGCTAAATGTTGTACCTCGATACTTGCAGGTGATTCTGGCTACTCAAACCTATCTTGGCTGCTGACCCCTGTGAGGAATGCCAGGACAAGGGATGAAGAACGTTATAATGAGGCACATGGGCGAACCAGAAGGATCATTGAGAGGACCGTCGGCCTCCTGAAGGCCAGGTTCAGGTGCCTCCATCTGACAGGTGGATCCCTGTGCTACTCAGCCGAGAAGGTCTGCCAGATAGTAGTGGCATGCTGCATGCTGCATGTTGCACAACCTGGCCCTCAGATGCCATGTACCCTTTCTGCTGGAGGAAGAGGATCCTGGAGATGCCCCTGTGGCAGCAGTGGACCCTGAGGACAGTGAGGATGAAGAGGCATAGGATGAGCGTGTGGACAAAAGAACATTAGTGATCCATCAGTACTTCCAATGACACACAGGTAAGACAGTGCAACTTCAAATTTCTATGACTATTGTTGTATTCTGTGTGGCAGTGGCATGCTGGCATTACCCACTTGTTACCTCTTCATATTGTCACCTATGGATTATCATTTTACAGATGTTGGTGATATCACAACAATGTCCTGATATGATCACTATAGCTAGCAACAGGTCATTCATTCTATGCTCTCACTATGTACAGTTCATTTGCAATGGATGTAGCTGTTTCAATCAATGCTAATTTGCAACACATGGAATACTAGTAGTCGAGTTTTATCCAAGGGTGTTTATTGTAGTGCTAAAAAATAGAGGGTGCAATGGAATAGAGTGATGATGGAGGAAAGTCCAGGGTATTGTTCCAGTCTGTTTGTAGCACAAGTGCAATGTCCAAGGGCCCGTAGGAAGGGGAGCAATGGCAGTTCAAGGTGGACAAGGTGACTAAGTGGGACACAAGGGGGACAATCAGGAGAGTCTCATTTTCTGGCGGTGGTCTTGGCAAATGTCTCTGGCTTCTGTCTGGGTTGCAGGGAACGTTTGCGGGGTGGTTCACCTTCTGCAGGGGAAGGGATGTTGGTGGCCTGTGGGTCCTGTGGCGGGGGACTCCTGGTCACTAACGGCAGCGGAAGTGGAGGGCTTTTCAGTTGACTGGCTAGTGGTATGGGCCCGCTGATGTGCTGTTGCCTCCCTCATGATGTTGTCCATGTCTGCCAGCACCCCTGCTGTAGAGATCAGGGTGTTGTTAATGGGCTGCAAGTCCTCCCTGATCCCCTGATACTGTCACTCCTGCAGCCACCTGTTCTCCTGCATGTTGTCAAGGATGTGGCCCATCGTTTCCTGGGAATGTTGGTAGGCTCCCAGGATCTCAGAGAGTGCCTCCTGGAGAGTTGGTTTCCTGGTCCTGTCCTCCCCCGGCGCACAGCAGTCCTCCCAGTGTCCCCGTTGGATGCCCATTGTTCAATTCGAGGAGGCATCTTGGCTTCTGGATTGCCGAAGATAGTCAGCAAAGCTCAGTTCCCAGAATAAAAGGCTTTCCGTACAGGAACACATGGAAATGTTCAAAAGCTAATACTACAGCCAAACTTTCCTTTTCAGTCTGTGAGTAAGCATGTTCTGTTTGAGATAAACTTCTACTAAAGTAGGCCACAATATGTTGTCTTGCATTTGGGCACTCACTATGCTGTGCAAGTATACTGCCTAACCCAAGGGGTCTAGCATCAACTACAATTTCATTATGGAGCTTTTTATTGAAGTACGCCATTTCTGTAGCACTTTCTATGACATACTTGAGCTCTTGAAACTATTTTCACATTCTTTTGACCACTTAGAAGAGACATTTTCTTTGTTAACTCTTGTAATGGAGCACTGGCAGTGGCAAAGTCCTTTTTGTATTGTGAACTGTAGTTAGTCATTCCAAGAAAAGAATGTAACATTGAAACATCTTGTGGGGTTTCAGCCTTTGTCAGAGCTTGTACTTTTGCAAGATCAGGCATCATTACCCCATCAGAAAAGATATGGCCAAAAACATTTCTACTTTGTCCTATTGAACTCACGCTTGTCTGCGTTTAAAGTTAAATCTGCATTATTAAGTAATTGACATACTTGTTTGAGGGCTTTATTGTGCTCCTTCTGTGTAGCTCTAAAAACCAGTATGTCATCGCTATAATTAAATGCATTCACAACAGGTTGTATGATGAGTCGTATGATGTCTTCAAAACATTCTGTAGCAAATGACACACCAAAACTAAGGGCTGGATTTAAAATTTTTGACGCAAAACTGTGCCAATGCAGTTTTGCATCAAAAGTTTTAGAGCGGGCTAGCATCATTTATTAACGCCACCCGGGCTTCAAATTTATACTTTGATGCCGGGTGGCGCTTAGAACATGTTAGAGTCATTTTTCCTGACGCTAACTATTGCGCTTTGTCGTAGGGCAAAATGACGTTAAGGCAGGAAAAATGACTCTAATCTGGTTTGCGACATGGAAACGTCACAAAACGGATATGCGCCATTTTTCACCGCAATATCGTCAAAAAGAGATGCAAACAGTGCTAAGGAGCCCCAAATGGATCCCAGAAACCAGGAGAGACCCAAGGAAGCCCCCACATAACCAGGAACCAGCCAGGAGGACACAGACAAGACCCAGGGGAGAGACAAGAAGAAGAGGAAGTGTCGCTTCAGCACAGAGGAGCATGAAATCCTGGTGAGAGGTGACGGAGCACCAGCATCGACTCTTCATCACCTCTAAATTGCCAATTGGAAGGAGAGAGGCAATTTGTCAACAAATTCTGGACAAGATTGACAGTGTGGCAGAGGTCAAGTGAACTGTCACAGAGTGCAAGAAACGCTGGCATGACTGCAAGCGCAGGACAAAGGAGAAAATGGCAAGGAACAGGAAAGCAGCAATGGGAGTCCAGCACCGCAAGAGGACCTGGACGAGATGGATGAGATGGTTGCACCAGTCATCCCGGAGGAAATCGTCACTGGTATCGCACGACAGGACAGCGCAGACTACCAGGAATCAACACATATACTGGGTAAGTTGCATGGGGGACAAAAATGCCTAAATGTCAAGTGCAAGAAGGGGGAGGCACATACCTACTACACAATGCATGTCAGCCCTGAAAATAAGGCAGTAGAAAGGGCAAAGGGGCATGGCACGGGACTCCCTGCACTGCCCATGCCAGGTGCATGGGCTGTTCAGGGGCATCCAGGGGCACAGCACAACACCAACACCCTTCGCATGGGGGTAAACACCATGTCAAGGCTGCTGGAAATGCTGAAGCAGACCAGGAGGGTAGAGTAGTACGTAAAACTGGTCTTCTGTCACAGGACAGCTGGTATTGTCAGAATGTAAACTAGAGGACAGTGCTCAGTCTCAGGCCATTGGCTCAAGCGGCATTTACCATTGATAACACTTGCCACTACTACCTGTGCTGTGTGTGCTGGTCAATTAGAACATGGCAGTTAGGTGCCCATGGCACAAACACACTCAAAATGAAGGTTTAGTATGACTACATGATCAGTCCCCATCAATCTCTATCCAAGTGCAACTCCTGTTAACTGCTCATGTCCATAGAGTCAATGACCATCAGGCACTGTCCCATGTATTATGATGTACACAGCAGTAATCTCATACCCATGCTGCCCATTCCAGTGTTTACACCTGTGCCTGTGTCACAATAGCTGCAATGCCACCACCCAACATCTCAGGTGTCATAGTGCTAAGACAACAGCATAGAGGGGGAGGACATATGTGTATAGCTAGTAACACTACCGTAACACTGTTCCCACCGGTCAGTCAGGCGGGAATGGTGTAAAACAATGTTGCCGCTGGTCAGCCCGGCGGGAACATTGTAATATGCTTGAGAGGGATGCAACTGCCATGCTGGTAGCAATCTCCTCATGAGTTTGGGGGTCGAATCGCCCAACAACCATACTCGAAATGATGCCCTTAACATCTTCCAATGTCTATTGAGCAAATAAAACAGTAATTTGCTAAACCACATGGCTATGTTCTGTATCCTAAAAGAGCAAGTAATGACCAGACGCAGTTGATCCTTTTGAATAGAATTGGGATGTTGAATGCCTGAATGTAGGCTAAGGTATATCCATTATTCTGGGTAGAAGTCAGAATAAACTGGATAGCCCCAAAGATATTCATAGTTTGACAGAAATCTTGTGCAGTCGAAACTAAACGACTGTCAAAATAAAAGCTAAAATCACTTTAACCAATGAGAATTGGAACTTCTGTTAATACTTTCCCCAGTGTATTCAGAAGAGAGATAGCAGAACTTTCAGCAGCATCAGAAAGGAAATAAATAAGCATATAAGAAAGAGAACACTCAGGGGAAACAGTACAATGTACTTGAAAAGATTTCAACCTGCGATAGAGGAGGCGATCATTGAGCAATGAAACAGTTCTGTTTAAATAACTGGACCACCTCCTACACAAGCTGTCCGAGTATGGTGGACCATTTTATAACCACATGCTTCTGATTCAGATACAGAAGCCTCACTTAACCAGATTTTAGTCATAAAAAGAAGTACCAAGGCTTGCCAAGTTATAGGCTGAAGATGTCTTCCTGATGGTGTGGGAGAAAATATTTCAAGTAAGACTGACTGCAGAACATAGTGAAGAGATGATTGAAAATTTGTACTCCATTGCAGTGAGTCTGAGTCCGCCTAGTCACTGCCCTTACCACATTACAGAAACCCTTCGGAACATAGCAGAAAAGCCAAGAAAGAAGCAACTATCATAACGAGTAGACATCTAAAACCTTTCTCCCCTTCCCCACGTCGTTCCTGCAACAGTCCAGTAAGTACCAAGCAAAAATCCTGGGTTAGGTCCAAAGGATGCCTCATCGGAGAGAGGGAGGGGGTGAAGGATTGGGATGGAAAAGACTATGAGGCATATTTGCAAGTCCCTAGCTCCCCCTTGCACCACCCTAGCATCATTTTTTTTTTTATGCTAAGGTGGAGTTAAGGAGGCCTTCCTCCCACAGCGTATTAAAAAGCGGCAAAATGCCTGCATTGTGCCACTTTGTAAACCCTTGCATGAGTAAGGCATAATGTATGCAAGTGGGGGGGTTCCGATGTTGGGAGGCCTGAAAAAATGGTGCAGTGAAATTTACAACATTTCACTGGCCCATTTTTTCCATTAATTTTTAATGTCTGCTCAGAGCAGTTGTTAAAATGACACACCCATTTTAATCAATGTGCCTCCCTGTACTTTGCTGCATTAGCGTCAAACTTTTCGATGCCAGTGCAGCAAAGCACCACAATAGCGTCAATAATGTTGGCGCTATTGTCCTAACAACCACCATGGTGTGCCATATTGTAAATACGGCACGACCATGGTGACATTAGGTGGGGCAGGGGAGACGCAAGAAAAGTGACCCATCGGAACCAATGCACCACTTTCTTCTAACTATGCCCCTTTAATTCAGGATAATGAAGTTACTGGTAAGTAATTGATACATTACATCTTCGTCCCTCTTCCTTGACCCATCATTGGGATATATAAAGTTCAACAAATTGGAGGAAAAAAGACAAAAATAACATGACACCGGGTGAAGGCAAAGACAAACATTTTTCAAGTAATACAAGCCATAAAATGGCAAGTACTTTATTTTCACTTTAGTTAATAGTTATCTGTTTGCCTGACCTTCTCTCCTCCTTTCTTCTGGTCCATCGTTTCTCTGATGGCTGATCAAACACTGATCCAGACAGGACTTTTTAGGAAAGGGTTAGTAATCTAGAGGGAGGGCCACATTATTAATATTCACTTCCAGCTAGTGAAAAGTATCTGTCTTTCCCACAAACCTGTTTGTTTCTAATTCTTATTACTACCTGCAAGTGTTGCGTCCTTGATATGTGTGTGTATGTGTGCATCACTACACTGGGAGACAAGCAAAATGCCTCTGCAGCAGAGTCATTATGGCCCGTATTTATACTTTTTGACGCTAAACTGCGCTAACGCAGTTTAGCGTCAAAACATTTTGCGCCGGCTAACGTCATTCTGGAGCGCCATGCGGGCGCCGTATTTATTGAATGGCGTTAGCCGGCGCAAGCAAACCGGCGCTGCCTGGTGTGCGTGGAAAAAAACCACGTACACCAGGCTGCGCCGGCGTTGGGAAAAGTGGCGCTAGGGCGTCTTAAAAATGGTGCAAGTCAGGTTGACGCAAAAAATCGCCTCCACCCGATTTGCGCCATTTTTAACGACGCCCAGACGCCATTTACATGACTCCTGTCTTAGTAAAGACAGGAGTCATGCCCCCTTGCCCAATGGCCATGCCCAGGGGACTTATGTCCCCTGGGCATGGTCATTGGGCATAGTGGCATGTAGGGGGGCACAAATAAGGCCCCCCTATGCCACCCCAAAAAAAAAAAAAAAAAAATGTATACTTACCTGAACTTACCTGAATGTCCCTGGGATGGGTCCCTCCATCCTTGGGTGTCCTCCTGGGGTGGGCAAGGGTGGCAGGGGGGGTCCCTGGGGGCAGGGGAGGGCACCTGTGGGCTCATTTTGAGCCCACAGGCCCCTTAACGCCTACCCTGACCCAGGCGTTAAAAAGTGGCGCAAATGCGGGGTTTTTTGACCCGACCACTCCCGGGCGTGATTTTTGCCCGGGAGTATAAATACGACGCATTTGCGTCGCCGTCATTTTTTTAGACGGGAACGCCTTCCTTGCATCTCATTAACGCAAGGAAGGCGTTCACGCTAAAAAATTACGCTATTTGCCCATACTTTGGCGCTAGACGCGTCTAACGCCAAAGTATAAATATGGCGTTAGTTTTGCGCCGAATTTGCGTCTAAAAAAACTACGCACATTCGGCGCAAACGGAGTATAAATATGCCCCTATATGTTTTTGTGCTGCACAGAAACAGCGTTGAAGTGAGTGTCACGAGTAAACAGAAAATATCAGGTTGCAAGAATAATTAGCTGACACATCTTTTGTATAGCAATAAGGCAATCCTGTGTAGGGAAGTCCATACTCTATAGCGCTCTTTGTCACCTCATATGACAGTTTTATTGTCATAAACAGGAACTGCCAACTGCACACATTGTTTGTGATAACGTAGACGAGAGGCCAGGATGAAGACACCAACACATCACAGCACGGTCTTTGCAAATCAGTAACTCCCACAAAAGTAAAGAAAGGATAAACAAAAGAAAGAAATAAAGGGTCATTGTCCCAGGCATTTATCATGCAATCATAGCTCCTAATTTGTCACACTTATTGAAATGTGAGCCCAACTTTACACTGGTTTGGATTGGATGAAGACTGTCGAGAAATTTGTATCAAATCAAGCCTAGACACAGTTTACATCAGATTTAACATTAACCAAAAAAGTGAAATAATTGACTCTTATCTTGAGAAAGCAATTCATGGAAACAGGTCCCTAGACTTAAAAATTTATGGGGACCTGTGTATGTAGGGCAGACATTAAGCTGAGTTCCTGAGGTTAGTTATTCATGTCATAATATTTCAGTTCAGAAATTAGGTGTCTTGTGAAAAAATATAGGGCCTCGTTTACAAGAAACTGGCGCATAAGAATTGATGCACCAGTTTTCTTGTGCCAGCCCTGGAGCCCTTAACAACGCCATGGTAGAGCTATAGTTATGATACAGCACTCCATGTCACACATTTTCCACAGATGCTACCCCAGTAATGTGTGGAAGTCTCCCATGTTAAAAAGCCCTGCATCAGTTTAACGCCTGCTCTGAGCAGGCGTTACATTTTTGACACAGTGAAGCCGCAGAATGATGCAGTGAAATGTAGTAAATTTCACTGCGGCAGTTCTGTGTGGCTTTTGACGTGGGAACGCCCACCTTCCATAAATTGTACCTTGTGCAGGTATATTTTATTGCAGGGCTTTACAAACTTGTACAATGGTCCCATTTCGCCACTTTATAAATGTTGTGCAATGTAGGAGACTGCTTGTGCCATTGCAGAGTAAAAAAAAGTGAGGCTACGGTGGCACAAAGGGCTTGTAAATAAGCCATATCATTTCTTCTAGGTAGCTCCCAGCACCTTCCCTAGCTGGTAGTTCCTGCTTAATGTATGCCACTGGTAGCAAGAGATGAGAACTAGCACTCATTTTTGGGACAGGGAAGACTTGTTTAATCATCAGATTTTGACTGAGGAGCAAGATAGAGAAAAAGCCGAAAAAATTACAGAGGGAGAAAAAGAAAAAATGAAAACTGATGTAGGATAAATCAGTGAGGAAAACGAACGTCTAGAAGTTAAATAAAGACAAAAAAACTGTAGGGTGGTGGAAAAAAGATGCACGAGGTATGATAAGACTAAGCTTACTTGGTATTTTGCAAACCACCATTTAGTATTACAAAGGCAGGCTGCTAAAAAGTCTGTGGGCCCCTGCATTTACAACTTATTGGCTGGCTCCCAATACGGTCACTTAGCTTCAGGTCCAACAATTTATACTTACCAAAAAGTTACTGAACTCTTCTTAGATCTAGTCCAAGGTGCATTAGTCTACCATCATTTCAGAGAGCAAGCGGCAATGACAATCAGTTCAACGGAGCCTATATCCCTTTTATATTTGACTGGTGCCTTCACAAGCAGATTGGCTTGCAGAGGAATCAAGAGACTTAAGGAAAACCTGTTGCCCCTGAACGGCAAGGCGGAACTAGGCAGGAGCTAATCAAATACGTAACTTCACCTGCGTATGCAACTAATAATGGATCTGCTCTATCATCTTTTCATGAAGTGCCAACCTAATGGTAAATGCTGCAAAATGTGCCTCTTCCATAGTTCACTCTACTTGTAAGTTCTACAGTTGTAGTCTCAGTGCACTGAATTTGGGAAAACTTTGAAAAATACCCACTGTAAACCACAGAAAAAAAGTAAACACTATCAATAATAAACTCTACGTAAAAGTATTATGCTTACCTTATTTCTGTGATCGATACATTTTCCACAAAAAACAATAGGTATCTGCCCCAGAAAAAAAGGAAGAAGCAAAACTGTTATTGGAAAGACACAAGGGAGGATATATATATATGAAAAGGGAAGAACGGTTTATGTCTTTACTGGTTATGCTATTTATTTTATTATCTTAATTCGTAGCTATGTTTCTATGGAAAGCTGTCTATGAGAGATGGGGCCTTATGTGGTAAGGACTGGAACAATATACATGGAAGATGGAATAAATCATTAGCTCAATATACTCACTTTCGTGACTCGACGAGTTGCCCAGACTGTCACCGGGGTTGATTGACCATTAACTCAACTAGCTTAATGTCAGATAGGCCAAGCAGAATCAAAGGATTACAGGTCGTGTCACTTGCAGACAATTACTGATCCCTCAGACGGGCATCTTTAGCCCTTATTCAAATTCTCTGCGGCGGCTCCAGAGACCGCCACCCGGGCTGATCGAGGGTCATGCATATGGTAGGGCACAAGGCTTCTCAGTCCACCCCTGCCACACACAAGACGCTCTTGAACCTGTGATGAAAGAGAATGACTTGTCATTGTGTTGTCAAGAGCGTATGGATTGATAGTCTAAGAGCCTTAATATGAGTTCTGCATTGTTTTTGGAGATAACACCTCACTTGAGCCCTGATTACGGAAATAGGTGATTTTTATCACATTGGATAATGAATGATACCACGGGGGTTGTTATTTATTGAGTGCAATAAATAACTCCCATTGTGAGTTTTTGAGGAATAAAATGCAGATTTTGGTGATTAACCCACCCAAATCAGCATGATAGGGTAAATACTGTATGGTTTTCCCTTGTTAAAATTCGGCAGGTTTGACCTGATGAAATCTAGCAAAGGTTGAGGTATGTAATGCATCTCATACTTATTGCATGTGTTAAAACCTAAGAACTCGTAATTGCAACCTGTGTAAACAGGAGTTTACGCATGGATTGGAATTCACCTCCCAGCCCACAATCAGGCCCTTGATGAACACTGCTAGGATGAGGTATTTACTGAGTATAACATTATCTCTCTATTCAGACTTTTTCCTGCTTGGAATAATGCATAACATGCAGAATTGGAATTTTGCACATTAATAATCACATTTTGCCTTTTCAGAGCATTTTTCCTGTTTGAATTTCGCCCGGTTTTTCGCAGCCAAATGTTAAGATGAATAGAGGAAATAACCCAAAGTGTGCTTTTTCCAGCAAAACTTGTAATACTGATTTGGGTATAAGCTACAGTTTGACCCCGAATCGGTACAAGAAGGAGTATCAAAATTAGCGCTTTTCTATCAATGTAGGAACTTCAAAAACATAAAACGTTTCTTTATAGGTATTGCCTTCTTGCACTCAGACAACTATATTACGCAATAGCCATTCCTCCTTGCACATGCAGTGTGGGTTATAATGTTTTGAGAGGAAAATGGCCGTCCTCGGTACTGGGCTATGAACTACGTTCGATTTCATCAGTCCCTTTCCACATCAGTCATACCGTGCAGCAGGGGTCCAATGAAGCACTCATCCATCCATCATATGTCATTAAACTCTTTCAAGCAAGTCCAGTAATATATTTGAACTCAGTGGAAACAAGTCATGGGAAAAAGCTAAAATTAAGTCAGCTATTTTAAAGATTATGCCATTGTGAAATAAAGATTCCCTTACTTCCTGAAATGATGGATAAATAGTAGTATATGCCAATTTGAGTAATTTGCTGTTTGATATAACATAGCGAATTGCATATAACAACTTTATTTCACTCTACGGTTTCGAGAATGACAGGGCAATGGCATATGTTACTTAAGGTGTGCAAGTGGAACGAGAAATTCCACTCTTCAATGCCTTCATCTTACGTGGAAAGAGGTTGCAAATGTTCCTTAATGACTGATCACTAAATGAAAGCATAAGGAAATGAAAAGAAAAAACATACTATTTGGAATTATCTGTTTGGTTAACATTTTCAGGGACATTTAACATTGTCCAGCTTTGTCTTTAAAAAATGTATGATGTTTGTTAGCATTCTTTATTTAAAACCTGGATAATTTTATAATATAATTGTTTTTTGCATGAGGTTTATATCACAAAATCTTTTTGTAGAAAATGCTCACCATTGAGTGAAATGCACAACTTTCAGCGCTGGACGGAATGCTTGAACTAAGGCGAAACTGGTCCTGGGTTGCTTCTGTTCCTGTTCAGGGAGAACGTGGTTGGAATGTCAGGCTGGACTGTTCTGATTGGAGCAGGGTCAAGACTGATTTGCATTTTACTGGGTCCAAACTGAGGTGACATGGTATGCCAAATAACAATGGATTGGGATGCAGACCGAGCAATTACCAGTGGCTGAGATTAATTCAAGCATTCCACCCATCACTTTTTTGTATACCTTAGTGTATTGCCCTAAGTGGGATGGGTATGCTCTGTCATTGGTCCTATGTACACTGTGTCACTGGAACCAAGCTGTAACTGGCAGATGAGCCCATAACTATGGCAAAACTAGTTCTAGGATGCTTGTGTTCTGGTTCAGGGAGCACCTGACTTGGCAGTTTAGGCTGGACTCTTCCGAGTGGAGTGAGGTTATGACTGATTTGCATATAGCTGGTCCGAACTGAGGTGGCATGGTGTGCAAAATGACAATGGATTGTGATTTGACCCCTAGTAATTACCAGAGACTGAGATCAATTCAGACATTCAATCCATCACTTTTTTGTATACTGTTGTGTGTCTATGTCTGCTCTTGCAATCCTTCTTGTAAGTCTTTTAATCTTACAATAGCTGTGTTTCCTTTTATGCATAATTTCAGCAGTGGGGTGTCAATTGGCCTTTTGTCAGTTCCACCACTCCTGTGCATGTCCAGCCATTCTAAAAGGATTGATGAATAACAAAGCTCTAGCCCTGTTAATTATCTTCAGTTTGGCAAGAATCAACATCATGCATCTCAGAACAATCTCCTGGAGGAGTCTTTTTTACATCTCCAGTCATGCCCTGTGCTGTTTTTCAACTGCCAGCATATCGTCTGGGAAAATGAGGATTGTGATGATTTCAAGTTTGATTTGCCACAGACTGCAGTCTTTCTGCAGAATGAGGGCTATGTCTCTGAAATTCAGGAGTCATGCACTACTGGACTGGGTGGTGCACCAAGGGTGGTCTTCAGGTAGGCACCTTACATGCTCTCTCCAGTGAAAAAAAAGGTTAGTCACTGGTACACTACCTCAGACCCAATTCACTTATCCAAGTACAATACAATCTCATCATCTTTTGATGCGGTCTGGTGGTCAACCATTCAGATTTTGTTGCTACTGGAGCATCCTTTGAGGTCCCCTGCCCTTTATTCTAGGTATCTCATGCTCTATGTGAGCTCCAGTAGCGTGGCCTTCAAGTCACAGGTGTTATGTTGAAGTTTAGCCAGGGAGCCCTCTGTCAACTTGACTCTGCCAGTCAACTTTCTGTGATCAACTCTCTAGAAGCCAGTGTCTATTGTTTATTTTGGCTACCCTGGTCTCCCTAGAGACACAATATCTTCCACTATTTCTTCAAATTCATCTACTCCAGAGTGCAATGCACATTAGTGCCATTATCTCATACCGAACTTTCTCCCCATCACAGGCCAGCATTGCTTACTGTGATGTTCCCAGAACCACATTGGTGTCTCTGGTCGATTCAGGGTTACCCAATATAGTGGATGACGATCATAGGCACAGGACATCATCTTCAAACCCCCAAAAGGAGCCAGTTAAAGACAAAACTCCACTTAGGACATCCACACAGGACGACCTGAGTAGTCTTTAGTGTTATAGAATGATATTCTTCAAATTCAAGCAGGCAAATGTCACAGAATTCATGAATGCAAATAAACACCCCAGACTCAATCCATCTGCATTTTTCATTATCAGGGCTGTGTGTGGTGTTTTATTGCCTGTAGTGTGCAATATTACTTATTAATCACCTCCCAGAGTGAGTATTTTCAATTTGTAGCCCTAGTGATCAAGTCCTTCATTTCAAGTCTCCCCTCTTATTCATATGAGGGGGATCAAGAGGGGCAGCACCAATATAACACCTCTGCGGGGAGGCATTCACTAGCTTTGTCCCTTCCCCCCCTGCACCATGCATTTGCCCTTAGCGAGTCCTCCACAAGCACGTCCAGTGCCCAAGCCATCAGCCAAATACTAGATCATGATCACCAATAGCAATCTTTTACCATAATCTCCATTGTACAGTGAGGCTTGCTCCAATGTACCTCTGTTTTTAGGCTTTGATCATAACCCTTAATCCTGGTATCAGGAGCTCTTGATAGACTGTGCTATTCTTTGAGCTGTTCCTAATCAGGATGATGATGATGATGACAGCCCGCCCTCACTCGCTAGTCTCCACCACCACTCAGAAGCGGTAGCTGTTCACAGAGGGAGAATCACCACCTGAGCCACAAATTCCATCTGCCTTCAGTTTCACCTGTGGAGTCAGAGCACTTATTTCTGTTCGCTCCTGTTGACTCAGGCAGATGCACGTAGATTCAGAGAGCACACATCACAGACTCCATAGGTCCATCGTGGCCCTGGCCAAGAATTAGGATTGTCTTAAATTTCTTATCATGAAACAGTGGAATGCTGTCCTAGCAGCTTTCAATCCTCCGAGCAAGGCCTGCAGGGATTCTTCAGTCGGTACTCCACCATTATGAGGTGTTTTACACGCCAGGTTACTGAAGGATTTGGGCAGAAGCTGCAGAACTTTGGAGAAGCCATATTACTCCACCAGTTGCTGGACATGCCTGATAAATGTGCTGTCAATATTGATGATAAATTGCTGACACACGAGCCATGAAGTAACAACCAGTGGGAGGAAGTGCCCTCTGGAAACAAACAAACAAAACTTAGGAATACGTTTCCCACACAAGCTGACTTGTCACTCAAATTTAATATTTTAATATGATTCACAGATACTTTGAAAACATCAGCTTCAAAGTTTCTGAAAAAAAACACGAAATACAACATACTCATTTTGAACAAATAAAACACTATATTTTTTTTTTTTTAAATGTATTTTGCGTCCCAAACACAGACTTGCTATTTTCACCAAGCACGGCCATGTACCACCTTGGCACAAAGATAGATTGTTCAATTTAGCGTCATCAAATATCAGGAATATTTATCATATTTGCACAACCATCTTTACAGGATCAGCTGTCATAGTTTTCCAAAAGAAGGTCTTCGAGATAGCCATCAATAAATATCCAAAGATATTTGTAGTACACCTGACACTGAGACATATAGGGGGTCATTCTGACCCTGGCGGTCCATGACCGCCATGGCAGAGGGCGGCGGAAGCACCGCCAACAGGCTGGCGGCGCTTCCTGGGCGATTCTGACCGCGGCGGTAAAGCCGTGGTCAGAAAAGGGGAGCCGGCGGTTTCCCGCCGGTTTCCCGCTGGCCCAGGGAATCCGCCATGGCGGCGCTGCTTGCAGCACCGCCATGGGGATTCCGACCGCCTTCCCGCCAGCCTGTTTCTGGCGGTGTCCACCGCCAGAACCAGGATGGCGGGAACGGGTGCCGTGGGGCCTCTGGGGGCCCCTGCACTGCCCATGCCACTGGCATGGGCAGTGCAGGGGCCCCCTAACAGGGCCCCACAAAGATTTTCACTGTCTGCTGTGCAGACAGTGAAAATCGCGACGGGTGCCACTGCACCCGTCGCACCCCTGCAACTCCGCCGGCTCCATTCCGAGCCGGCTTCATTGTTGAAGGGGCTTTCCCGCTGGGCCGGCCGGCGGTCTTCTGGCGGTCGCCCGCCGGCCCAGCGAGAAAGCCGGAATGGCCGCCGCGGTCTTTCGGCGGGAACCGCTTGGCGGGCGGCGACTGCCGCCCGCCGCGGTCAGAATGACCGCCATAGTTCGTGCCAGGGATTGTTTATTTTTCTAAATGCTATTTTTATTTGATTAGAGTAGGACACCACAACTTGTAACAGCTATCAAAATCAATACAGTTACAAAATATTTGTTTGATTCACCACCAGTGCATCTTTAAAAATAAGCAAACATCAATATTCAGAGTGATCCCAGTAAACTATACACTCAAAGATAAATCGTTTTTCTGTTTAAGTCGAACATTGGTAACATTTAATATTGTAATGAAAAAGATCATGGATAGATAACCATTAGATTTTTTCAAAGTACAATCACATGGTACCATTGAGGGTCTAGGATCATAATATAGCTCAAAGTGAATGACTTCATGTTCTTCATCCTGCAGAATGCAATTGACCATAAGTCTCTTAAATACTCCTTAGCATCGAACTGTCTGAATTGTTGATGTGGATTTTGAAGTTGCTGTCTGGGACTGCTGTCTAATGGAGGTCTTAGTCAGAACTAGGAACTTTGGTTCAATTCAGTGCCAGCACTCCTGGGTCAGGTAAAAGGATCTTGCGGTCGGGCGGGGGGGAGGCAAAGTATGCAGAGTGGAACAGCCTTTCTTACATTCCATTCATGGCTGAGAATGGAAAAATATCCTTAACACTTCATGCATTTCACTGATGTAACCTCCTATTTTTGGATTTGTTACCAAAGATTTTTCTGTGATTCAAGTTTTTATTTTGTGCACCACACTTTGGAACTTCTATGAAGAAATGTGGTGATACACCAGGCTGACTGTTTTATTATTCTTCAAGACAGCTTTTTGAATTATTGTTTGTTTAGGAGTGCATCCCTCTCTTGCGGGATGCAGTTGCCCATGATATGTGTGACTGATGGGCCATAGTTATATCAAGTACAGGTAGCATGTACTATTTTTAACTTCATTCATGTTTACCTTGGCAATATAAATATACTGTCAAGATAGGAAGACGTGGAGTTAAGAAAAGTAGATCTTTTCGATACATAATTACCTTCATAATGTAGTGTTAGTCAATATAGTGGCCACACTGTTTTTGTAGGATGACATATTTGTACATGTTTTCCTGACATACAATCATGTGACCACATCTAGAAAATCCAGAAATGTGTCATTGATATGCCTTCATGCCAGTCTTAGCTAGCACGTCCAAGTCAAGCCTGCTAAAGGTGTCAAACTGGTCATCATATCAGGGTTAGGAAGCATGCCCCCAACAATGTCTATAATTCATCTTTAATGGATCATAATCTGAGAGTTAGATCTCACATCCCCAAGAATGCTAATAATTTTTCATAGATGGGTCATCCTGTCAGGGTTAGGTAGTATCCAGCTACGAATGGTCACAATTTGTTATGAATGGGCCAACGAGGATTGCCTAGTCAGCATGTTCCAAAAATGCTGATAATTTTCCATGACTGGACCATCATGTCATTATTAGGGTGGATGTTGATAGTTTGCAGATGGGTCATCATTGGACAACATAGCACTTACAATGACCATAATTTAACATGGATGAGCCCCCCCATTATCCCCTGGTCACAAAAACCTAGCATACGCATACAGGTGCACATCTACTCATCCACATAAACAAATTCATACATCCACATAGGCACCTTCACGCACTTAATAACAAATATGCACTCCCACATGTGGGAATAGCCAGGGGTGAGCAGAGTGAGTCAGGAACTTTCGGTGTCACCCTTATCACAATGAGACCAAGACTCATGGCCTACTGGAGGATGTGGAGGGAGACAGTGCAGGGACCATGGCCTCACTTTCTGCTTCATGAAGCGATTCCAAAGCCCTTATCTGAAGGAGGACTGAAAATATTGTCTGTCTACTACATGATCCACACAAATAAACAGTGGAACTGTCAAGACTAACCTTGTGTCAATGAATTCCAAGTGTGCAGAAGATAACTCCTAATACTCATCCACCGCTGCTCATGCTAAAATAAAGGGAACTTTGTCACAGCACCACAGCAAGGGAGGGAAGGGGAAGTGGAAGACTAGAGAGACTGCCTCAGAGATTGACATCATCACACTCAGGATGTTCTAGTTCCTTATACCTTTCTGGTATTTATCTTCTGAAGGAATTAGGTACGTATGAGTGATTCAACAATCTAGAATTAGACACAATACATATTTAACCTGCAATGCATTTCTAACTCCACACCCTATATTTGCCCAGTCTATCTTGAATCTAACAACACGTGTGCAGTTTTCACTAAAATGTATAACAATACTTTTTTCACTCTGAAGAATAGCCTCTTGCTTAACTTGAATATATTTTCAGGAAGTTATAGAAATTTGTTGCAGAGAAACGTCTTTTAACTGTGGTACACCATATACTTCTGTAAAATCCACAACACATTCTTTCTGAAGCACGTTCATTTGATGATTTACAAACTCACAAAAATGGGGAATATGCTGTGTGTGCATACTTAAATGAGGAATGGTCTTTTTCCCAAAAATACTAGTTCAGAAAATGTACGCTGGGGTGACACTGCTCTTCTTCTCAAACAGACGATTGAAGTGTGCAGCACGAACCTTGCACATGTACATTGAGTCTTTTGAAGCGGCTCATGCTGGAGATGAGACAACTAGCCCACACATCATGGTGTCCCATAACTGAACTAATGAGTGACCGTCTGCAATTAGAAATTAGTTGCCATCCCGACTCAAACAATATCCCAAAAAGTAACTTTAGAAGTAGACCAAATACCTCAAGCTGCCTCAGATAAGATTTCAACTCCTCCAGGAAAAGTGATCAGTTTGGAGATAGCCAAGGTAGTTAACTAGTTAATCAACAATGTAAAAATCCCACCATCAATCCAGGACCGTAATGTGAATGACGACTCAAGATTACAGTCCACCTCGGATCGGGTTTCCATACCGTCTGTTAAGGACTTCAGAATTATATCTGAATGCTTGGGCAGCAGTAGTGCAGAAAATGTATTTAATCCTAACCGTGGGCTTGTTAAAACTAATTTGGATGATTACTGGAAACGCATTGTGGACAGCCAAATTGATTTTGTCCTCAATATTACTCTAAAGGCAAACATGACATCCTCAACTGTGAAAATATCCTAAGACTGTTGTTTACTTTTGGTCATCTGAAAGGAGTCACCTCTGAGGATCCACTAACTATGAAATTTAAGTAAAACCTTTGCTCCTAATTTGATATTACTTGTGGAGAACGCAGGAGATTGCAAATTTGATCTGGTCTAAGGTAAACCATTTTGCTGAGTGGAGTATCATGATCAAATTGGCCAAGCAGGGGAAATATCCATTACTCTTGAGAAACCTACACCTTCAAGGCTGTACACCCACTTCAACAGTTATTCCGTTTGAAGAGGCTTCGGGAAGTATTTGAATTTGATTAAATCAAATGCTATGGACAACTTAAAGATAAAAGTTGCTAATTGATGTTTAGCTGCATGAGAAAGTATCCTTCTGTCTGGCATTATACCTAAAAACGCTTGGCCAACTTGGAAAACTCTTAAAGCAGAGCCTATCAGTCTTCAGTCATCTTTCTAACAAGCAAATTCAACGTAGACATTTGAGCCCAGGAGACCTAGCAATATGTTCATGGAATATAGCCAGTGTGAATAGACAGTTCAGAATGCGTAGAGATGAACTAATCATCTTTCTGAACCAGTTTCATATTATGCCTACAGGAAACCTGGATAGTTATTAAATTACTTTTTGAAATTATTACATGTTTCATTGGCCAGCAGTCAAGTCAACGAGTGGCAGACCAAGTGGAGGACTCACAATGTTAGAAGGGAATGTTTTAAAAGTTACATCTGTTAAAACTATTTGTGTGTCAAAATTCTTTGTTGCTATTTCCTTCAATTTCAATAATAATGATATTTTTACAATGGTGAATATTTATGTACCTAATAAATCTATAAAGGACAAAAATCATGTAACAATATTTTTATCACAATTGGAAAAAAAGGTTGCTGATTATCTGTCAGATGTCTTTCTCTTAACAGGTGAGTTTAATACAATCTGCTTTTAGATAGTAATCACTTTGGCTTTGTAGAACAAGATGATAACTATCATATTCCACAGCATTTATTCAGGAAAGCAAATATTTCATACACTAGAAAACATTTTGACAATGCACTATGGAACCTGGGCTTTCAATAACTAAATTATAGATTTTGTACAGATCAACCTGCAAAATCAACATCCATACAGTCATTGACTTTACACTGATCCATGTGTCAAATTTTCATCTATGCTCAGACCTTCAAATTATTAAAAGATCTGAGAGCCACCATGAACCTCAGCCTGTTTTCTTATCCTTGGATACTATCTGTGGGCATTAGTCTGCATAATAGTGGAAAACAGCTTGAAGATAGTACTGAGATAAGGCATGGAAGAATAATATGGAATTATAATTTCTCAATTCATTTACCAAAACATTTGGGCAGAAAACTCTGTTTGTGAAGCAATGACAGAGATTCTCTCAACATCTCCACAGGATATAAACTGGTGGCAAACTGGGATTGATTATGGTCCACAATTTTCAGTTTTTCATCCTCAAAGTTCAAGTGTCATAGAAGGGTTTGAAGATGTCATTTTAAAGCTAGACAGATTTTCAATGAAAATGGGAAGTTCAGGAAAAGCCTACAAACCATGAAGAGGCAGAAGTCTAACTCAGACTACATGAAAAGACTAAAACAAGAGTATAAAATGAGGGTTTCCCAAATAGGAGGAAAGAATCAGGTGGACTGCTGGGTAGTATTATACATAGCAATTAAAACCTGGAATAATCACATATTCTTGTCACTGATAGCATTGGTCTTACTGCAAAGAAATTGCAACCTTGAGTAACTTATACTTTGGAGTAAATGGGAACTTTTTATTGAATCTCTTTATAGGAGTATTTCTGAAACATCATGGATCTCATCTGGAGACAAAGACTTTGAGCCTTTTACTCTTTCTGTGATGTAGATCTACTTATAAAATACAGTTGAGACTCTTGGGCTGCCAGCTCAATTGGTATACCACTAACTATCATTAAATCAGATCCAAAAATGTGGAGCTATGTCGTAGCATTGCTATTTAATCAAATCATCCTTAACAGTCAAGTTCCAGGGTTCTGGTAAGGTTTGTATATACAACCCATATATGAAAAAAGCCCACAATCTGATCCTAGTAGTTATTGGCTTATTGCTTCGCTGGACATTGATGGCAAGTTGATTGCCAAACATCTCAACTCCTTTTTACTTGCTTAGGGTGAAGGAGGTAATCACCTCCCGATCAATCAAACAGACTTTAGACCTAATTGTTCCGCTACAGATAATATATGTGTTTTACCTACTATTATCTACCGTACATTAAAATAGAAAGTAACTGATTTATTAGTCTGTTTTGTGGAGTTTTCTATTGCTTTTGACAAGGTTTTAAGGAATAAACTATGACAACAATTGTCTCAATGGGGAATCAATAGTGCTCTCATACAACTATTGAGAGATCTCCATACTGATGCCTGGATCCAAGTGAAGCAAACCAGAGCTCGAATGCCAAAGATCAAAACCTATCACAGCCTCAAACAGGACCGTAGATTGGCACTTTTGCTTTTTGCAATTTACATTGCCGATTTAACTCCAATGCTTCACCATGACAGTGAGGATCCTCCTTAACTTGGCAAGAAGAGAATTTAACATTTAATCTATGCTGATTATCTTGTATTATTGTCAACAAACCAGATTGGCCTTCAAAAATAGCTAAAGCGATTGGGAGAATATGCGTGGAGAGAATGGGCTGCTAATTAATTGTACTAAAACAAAAACATAATGTAATTCGGAAATCATAAGTCAAAATTTATTTGGCAGTTGGCGAAGGCAATTGAATAAGTCAGAGTATATGTACTTAGGTGCATCCCATGCTCCTAAATTTGCATGGTCATTACATTTAGAATGAATCAGAAACAGATTTAAATCCACAGCCACAGCTGATAGACGTTTTGCACATTTATAAGGGGGAACTGCTCTTGGTGCAACGTTAACAACCCTAACAATAAAAATGTATCCAATCAATTTATATGTTATTTTGAATTCAAATTTCGGAAAAAACTTTTAACCTACAGTCTTTGACCCTCCCCCATGCAATGATTAGACTAGAATTTGGCCTTACACAGAAAACTATCTTACATTACGTAAACATAGTTAATTATTTATGTGATTTTCAAAATGCATCACTTAACCTTTTAAAGGGTCTAGAGAAGATCTTGAATTACACCCAGGAGATTAACTACTGACAATGGAAATGGAGCTAAACTGCCTACCAGGGAATCACAAGTTTCCAACAATAAACACCTTAGCAGAAATTCCATTGATAAATCGGAAACTACTCATTAAAAAGAAAATGAAGGCAATTTCATCTGAAAGTTATCTTCTCCCCATAACAAAGTTAAAGCAGTTTCAGTATACATTTGCAATTCTTATTAATAAGAGGCAAATGTATTTAGATTCTGCCTTAAATGCATGAACGAACAAAGGGGCATATTTACACTCTGTCTGCGCCGAATGTGTGTCAAATATTTTGACACACACTCAGCGCAAACCTTGCCCCATATTTAAACTTTGACGCCCGAGCCCGTCGTGTGCGTCATTTTTTGGATGCGGCAAACTGCCTTGCGTTAATCATATGCAAGGTGGGCGTTCCCGTCCCAAAAATGACTGAAATGGCCATGCGTCATATTTATGCTTTCGGGCAAAAATTACTCACGGCCCGGAGGCAGAGCTGAAAAATGACGCACAGCCCGATTTGCGTCAAAATGTAACACCTGGGTCAGGGCAGGCGTTAAAATGGGGCAAACACACCTGTATTTAATCAGAACACACAGAAGCAACAGCAGAGCAGCAGAGCAGCAAAAGGGAGACATGGAGGTGCTTCTCATCCAGCGTGCACGCAGACGCAGAGCCCAGCAACAACAACAGCAGCTACCACAACAACAGCAGGGACCCTAAAGGCAGCGCAGAAGGCAGGAGAGGATATTCCGCACCAGAACAACCCTTCATGGCCTCAGGGAACATGACATCATCCAGAGGTACAGGTTGAACTGGCAGGCCATTCAGCAGCTGCTGCAAAACATTGAGCCACAGTTGGCACCCACCTTGCTGACACCCCGCACCATCCCAACAGAAACCAAGCTGCTTGCCGTACTTCACATGCTGGCAAGTGGCTCTTTTCAAACAACTGGTGCCCTGGTTGCCGGAATATCACAGCCATCATTCTCTGCCTTTTTGCCCAAAGTACTGGATGCCATCATTGGACTCACACCTCGCCACATCTGCTTCTCTAACACACTGCAGAAGCAGCAGGAAACAAAACAGGGGTTCTGCCTCATTAGTGGCTTCCCACATGTCCTTGGTGCAATCGACTGCACACATGTACGCCTTGTGCCACCTGCTGCAACTGAACACCTCTACCGCAACAGGAAGCACACACATTCCATCAATGTGCAGGCCATTCTCGATCACCAAGGATTGATCACCAACATCGTGGCAAAATATCCTGGGAGTGTCCATGACTCATTCATCTTCTGTCACAGCACCATCAATCAACACTTCCAGGATGGACGGTATGGCAATGGACAACTTATTGGTAAGTACAAAAACCTACTTACACACACACAGAACAGCAACCCTCTAGGACACACACGCATACACCACAACAGCAACATGTCGACAGGAACACACTGAGGTTGTGACATCGCTAGCCATGTTTCATAGGTCACCATTTAACCTGTCACACATCTGAAATTACTGTACAGCCTAATGTTAAGGCGTCAATGATCACAACGTTAGGAGTGTGTTGCCTAAATGTCACCTTGCAAATTGTAAGCGTCTCAATTATGTGTACATTAATCCATTGCATAAGTCTAAAGGTATGTGATGTCCAGGGTACATTGATATGAATGTGTTAACAACACTGTCAAATTTAACCTGTGTATGGAACTATCATCTCACCCCCAGTGAAGACACAGGGACACCTGTATCACAAGTCACAATGCTAGGGAGGGGACACTGTACTGCAAATCCCAAAACATACTGCTGACAACTGGTCAGCAGCCTAACACTCGTTCAGCCAAGGAAACAACACAATGCAGATGGTAAATCCTACAAGCCAAGGATGCGACACAATAACACAAAAGAGTCACAGACAACACAAGACAACTACTGCCATGCAAGGTGATATCAATGGGGCTAGCTACATCAACATGATCCCATTCATTTTCTCTTTCAGCTGATCAGGGGTATGGCATCCAGCCATGGATAATGACACCTATTGGCAACACAAGTACTGCAGCAGAGCATGCCTACAATGACGCACATAGGAGGACACGCACCATAGTCGAGAGGACCTTCGGCATCCTCAAGTCAAGATTCAGGTGCCTCAACATCACTGGTGGTAGCCTCCTATATTCCCCTGAAAAGGTCTGTAAGATCATTCTAACATGTGCCATCCTGCACAACATTTGCATAAGAAGGAACATTCCCCTCCTGGAACCAGAGCCACACATGCCTCAAGAGGAGGAAGAGGAGGATGGTGGCCTGCAACAGGAGGGGGAACAACAAACCACGGCCACTGGATTGCGTAGGTGCCAACATATCGTGAACAATTTCTTTTAAATATATTCACCATCACCACTTTATTAACTAATGTAAATAAACACCGATAATAATCACCATAACATGGTCTGGCTAATCATTTTTGCTCACCTTCATCTCTAACTATCAGAATAAGAGTGTTGCCTCGTGAAGCATTGCTGATACACCGATCAGGACACAGAAAATCCCTGAGCAATTGTGATGCGTATCATACAACGGTCACATACACACACACTGTAAATGACATAGATCCTGTACATTTCACCTTTGAAGGCCAATAGCAGAGGACCACACCTATTTCACACTTACATGTTGGAAACATGGTTCATCGCAGCATATGGCACACAACTAAGACACCATCACTCAATAAGGGGAAAAAAAGCCTCATACATGAGGCAGTTGATGTGCTTTTGCATCAGTAACAGGAATGTATGACCAGACCCTTGACAGCAGTAAGTCCAACTGCATCCAATCTTTGCAAGGACTATCTGTGACTAGAGTTCCATATAAGCAGAACAGAGAGAGCATAAGTGCCACACATATGACAAGCATTGCGCACATGACATTCCATGTACATGTCAGCCCATTTCCTAACTCCTGACACACCCATGCACCTGGTCACAACCTACCTGTCTGAAGAGGTCCCTAGAATAGTAAAATGTGTACCCCGATATTCCCTCCTCTACACACACAGACTAACAATAGTAATCCAGTGTGCTACACCCTTTCCTATGGTATACCGTTGTCACAGTACATCTGACTGCATGGACGTCAGGTCAATTAATACACTGGCTTGTAGTTTCTAAGCCCTGTTAGCACCTGTAGATTGCTTCCCGTGTGAAAGGTACTGTTGGCCATTTGAATGCAAATCTCACCTACAGGACTTGTGAGAAACTGATGCAGCCCACACCTGTGATCACCTCCATGCACACCACCAATTTCAACATGCACTGCCCCTGCTGATGCCTGGAACAGCATAGAAGTTGCCATTTTGTCAAATACACCGTTAAGCATTGCTAGTAATGAAGCCGTGTAACACAGCCCTTGGGTTCATGTGTCACCTTCAAAAACACAGGACATACACTGTCTAGTTAGTCCTCCAAACAGTCTTAGTCAGACCACTGATTATGTAAATTGTGAAATTGCTGGATCCTGATTCACCCTGCATCCTGTCAGCCTGACTGGCATCTGTCTGTGCGTCACCCTAAATATTCCCTGTGGCTACATATGTACCACACTTGCTTTACCAAACCTCTCATTCCTCAGAGGGTATTTTGTCATGTGCTTCATCAATGCATACCCAAATACATTGTATAACATCATCTGCTTTTTAATTGTACCATATTGGTTACATTGTTTTTTAATAAAAAAATCATGTCCCATCCCTTTTCTGAGTCTCATTTATGCATGAACACAAAGTGTGACAGTGTCCCAGGGCCATATGCTGGGATTGGGTACAGGGCCTTCAGCAGAACCAGCCACCTCTGATAATGTCCATGAAAAGTCCACACATGTTAGGACCCTGACAGTTCAAACGCTGAATTACATTGCTCACAACATATTGATGGTCCAGCCGTGGAGAATAGCTGTGAGAATAATCAGCACAGAGGCTATGATGTTCCCAAATGCAGTGGGAATTTCAAAGACCAACCTGTGTACAAATGTTGTAATGACACCTGCCGGAACATGACACCTGAGACATGATCTCACTCAGCACACCAAGGTTGCCCTGTTGACAGTCTTATTACATGTCTTCAGTGACAGGGTGGGACCATCCCCATGTAGATTCTCATGTCCTCATTGACTTTACTCACATTGATCTCCGAAGGATACTCAGTAGATACAGGAATAGCTGCCACTGACTCATGATGAGACCTGGACGTAACTGTGACAACATACACGCCTAAAAATATACAGGATCAACATTGGACCACACACATGAACAAGACACCTCTGTGCAATTGATCACTGGAAATATGTGGACACGTGCTGCCTCGTCTGCTGGTCCACCACAGCCACTGGAGAGTTGTGGCTCAGTTATATGACCTCAACTGTGGCGTCATAATACATTTGTGGTTCACCTTTGGCTGTCTGGGCCAATTACATGGTACCCACTTCGTCAATGCATGTGCCTGACTCACTGTGGGATTCACCAACAAGTGCCTAGGAAGCAGTTACCAAAAATCTAGGACATGGGATGGTGAAATTGTGGACCATTGACATGAACAAGCGTCTGCCATCTATCTGGTGCATGCTTTGTCATTTGTGGTGTCTACATTACCCAAAATCTTGGAAGTGCACACAACGGATGTTGCTACATGTATGACTAACACATGTCCTCCCTCATTTCCACAATGACTTGCATCTAAGGTATGTACACATTGACTTTACATTCATACAAGCATATTTTCAAATATGCATCTTGTGATGCACACACACTGGGTCAATAACTACATTAGTTGCCATTGCACACACATTGAGCCATAGGCATTGAGGTATTGTACTTATGTACATCACCTTGCTATCCTCTCCTGATGCCAAACATGCCCAAATTGTGCAATACATATATGTGGGCCACACATATGGCCATCTAGTGCATCAGCCAACGTCAAAATCCTGTTAAGGAAGTAGCTGGCCATGGTCCGCTGCAGTATGATGTCTCACATGTGAACATACACCATCAACACCATAGTGGGTGCAATCAGCATATCTCAGTTGTGTCACAAATGTAACATAACATAAAAATTGAAAAAATCCCCAAAACCAGTTCATGCACTGAAATTTTGACGTTGCTAGCGTTATGCGTCATTTTTTCCCCCACCAATATAGATTTTGCGTCATATTTTTCGACGCACAGGAGTGAAAATTAGGCCGCATCCAAATAATTGTAAAGACTATTTACAATTATTTGGATGCGGCCTAATTTTCACTCCTGTGCGTCGAAAAATATGATGCAAAATCTGTATTGTGGGAAAAAAATGACGCATAACGGTATAAACGGCGGCCATTTTATGCAGGATGTGATGTAATAGGATATCCTGTTTACAGATTATGTACAGTGGGTGTACTTTCACTTTGCAGTCTGTGAATCTTCTAGACTGTGTGGCTGTGTTCAGAGTGTTGTCCAGTGATTTTGTGCTTTTGTGTCCTGTGTGCTATCTTACTTGTTACTTTGTAAAATAAATATTGGTGTTGTATACTGTCTGAGCGTGTTTTGTTTACAATTGTCCAGTATTGTAGTGTATTTGTTGTTTGTGGGAGTCTGTTGTGGGTAGTGCTAGTTTGGGGATAGTTGGGCTCTTTTAGTTGTTAAGTTTACTTTTCTTTTTTTTTGTACTCCTACTTTCCCCCTTTTCTCCTTTCTTCTTCTTTCTCCCCTATTCCCCTTTTCATTGCCGAGATGTTGGGTAGGCCACGTCTTGGCAGGATGGGTGAGGGGGAGTTGGCAGGGTTTATATGGCTGGTGTGCCATTTCCTCCGACTCATGATCGAGGCAGGGTGATACAGGGGTATCAAACTGAGGCGCGAAGAATCGGGTGGGGAAAGGTGCTGCATCACTTGCAGCGCGTGTATGGGAGCCAGAGGAATGACCACCAGCTGAAGCACCGCTGGGCTGACCTCATCACCAGGGAGGAAGATCTGCTGGACCACCTGAGAATAGTGATTGGTGGCCCTGTTGGTGAGTACAAATCATGTAAATGTGCACGATTAAATGCTCTGTAGTGACATCAGATGATTTGTACAATATCTGCCAGCTAAGTTGCCGACTGTGTGGAATGCTGCGGAAACATACAGGGTAATTGATGCACAATGTGAAGGATCACAATTGCTAGCTGTCAGGAAGCACATGCTCTGCAAACTTACAGTATACCTTTGCTTAATGTTATTTGGTGCCGCCTTTGTGTCAGACAACAAAACAAAGTAGGAGCCAAGCATGTCTATATAGGTCACATTTGCCAGTGAAGTATAGATGTTCTAATATATTGGCAAACTTTGTTGACGCAATAGCTAGACTGACTTTAGAAACACTACATGATGCAGAAAATGAATGCTGGCTTCACGTCAATTGTTGATAGCAATGTGGCCCAGACATATGTCTCATGTGAGTATGGTGAGTGTGTTAGGAAAGCATTGACAGAAGTCCTATGAATGTTAGGGATTATCGTGGTCCTTCATCTTTTTGGATACATGTCAGATCTGGATTTGAAAACATTGGGAAAAGGTGTAAGGTGCCCTCAGCTAACATCTTAGACTGGTATTTGGAGTTTGTTGTGCCACATTCCAATTAGGGATGGCAGTCTAATGGTATGCACATGTGTTCATATCTCTATGTTTGGTGCAAAGCACCATTGCTGGGCCACATCAAATGAAGAAACTGTAACAACATGAGGGCTTACAAAAGTCCCTGTCCCTCTGTACATTGTACCTATGTGTCATAAATGTGTCATGGCCACATAGACTGTTTGACTGGTAATGCAGTCCTCAAGTAACCAGGCTTTGGATGTCTCTCTTGGATGCACATGATGAGACAATTACACACCATTATTATTTCTGGTCACTAATGAAGGAGCATGTTTGCCACCATATGATGGTTAGGGCCACTGCATGTGTGTAGATATGTGTGTAACTGTCACAGGAGACCCATGCTATGTACATGTTGGCCGTGATATATCAGATGCAGTATCATCATGTCTGAATGGCTTTCATTACTTTAGTCAGCTTGCACATTGTTTTTGTCTTTGAAATTGTTGGCCAGTGCCAGTGCACAGATTCTGAGAACATTTCTTCCTTCCATGCCGTACAGGTGGACCGGCACCCTATACTGTGGGAGAGGTGGTTACATTTGAGGACCCAGACCACTCCAGTAAGTGTTGATATGTCTGTTATGTGGTGTGTTTGCTGGTGATGTGTGATGGACTCCTGTGTGTTGCACACATAGCAAGGTGGGATGAGCTGGCCAATCATTTTTCTTGTTCCATGAGTGGGATTTGAGTTTCTCAAAATGTTTGAGTTGGCCAATGCTTATCCTATTGTATTATCTAGGGATTGTAGGTCATTCCTGTAGGCCCCGCAATGAGAACTGGGGTGAGTCATGTGGATAACACTTGTATCAACAAGAGTCGCACTGGAACTCATCTCAGATTTAGTCCGACTGTCAGACCCATATTCCCCCAGATTGGTACTGCAAATCGCTTTCCAACAGACTTCTGCTTCCCTATTCGCCAAAGTACTTATTAAACTGCAGGTAGAACTTCCTAGCAGCATGGACTTCCACATGTAGTGCTACAAGTATGTGGAACTTGAGTGCAATGGCCTAGGTGTGCATGCTAAGCATGATCATGGGTGTTCTTGCAACTCTGTGTCTGTTGTAAGTCATGCCTTACTGGAAGTATATCATGTGGACCAAGGTCTGCATTTCCTGACGTGTGGCGCTATGATTGGTCAAGGGTTTGCAGACTCCTAATTGTTGATAGACCTTACCTGTGGTGCGTGTGTAGAGGCAAACACGTGTAGAGCTTTCTATACACTCCTGGTTGTCCATGTTGTTTGTAATTGTTCGTTGTTTCTCCATCCCCCCCCCCCTCAAACACAGTCATGGGTTAGTGAATAGGGTACCTAGGACTGATGCTACCAGTATGTTACACATACATGTGAATAAGTGAATGTTTGGTCTGAACCTAGTATGCACACTCAGGTATGGCACAAGAGTACTATACTAGCAAGTCCAATTACAACTTGCAGACCATGTTGCTTTAGTTTTTCATTCCGTACACTGACATCTGTAGCCCAGGCATTGGCGGAAGATGTGCAGCATGATTGTTAGCTGACAACTGGCAGAACTCAGATGGCAAGTTATTGCCAGTTGTTACCCATCTTGTAGGTTTTGGAAGTGCTATGTGTGATATGACCTTTGTAGGCTGGCCTGCTATGTACTTCCTCAGGGACATTCAGTGATCTGTATGGTGATATGAGCTGTTACAAGTACAGCAGATGTAGTGTCTGATTTACTTCTTGTGCCATTTCAGACAATGCAGTTCCTAATGTAAATTGTTTGCCTTTGTCTTCACAGCTGCAAACATGACACCCATCCAGTTCCGTGAGTTCCAGCAGTGGGCCATGAGATACCAACATATCCTGCTGGTAGAGTCGGGGTTCAGGAGGATGGCCCGTAGATACCGCAATGAACGGGCCTCTGGAGCATGGAGGGTTTTTCCTACAGGGTGGCCCTACTTTGCCCACCACAGCCACCACCAGCACAACCACTAGTTCCACCCAGGTGGCACCACCCACAGCTGGGACTGTTGTCCCAACGTCTCCAGTTGCCCCAGGCCCCAGCAGTGCAACACCTTCAGGGCAGCCCACAGGCATTGGCTCTACACGCCCACAAACCTCCTCTGCCGGTACCCAGACTGCCCCAGCTGCTACAGTGGACCCTGCAGCTTTCCAGGCAATGGAACATAAGATGGCCTGTGTGCTGAGGAAAATTAGTAATCTGAGCCGGGATGTTCGCCATATGAACAGGCGTGTGCGGTCCATCAAGAGGACCCTCCGTAGGGCCAACCTCTAGACTTTGATATATGGACATGATTCCCTCCCCTCTCTCCTCTTTCCTTGTTCTCATACTTAGTGGGCTTAGTGTCAGGTTAGTATAGGCTGTTAGTTTAGTTAGTGTTAGTGGGGGGGGTCCAGAATCTTTCTATTTTTACTTATTAAGTGTGTGGGTGGGTGGGTAGGGGGCTATGTTGGGGTTCTTGTGTGGTTAAAAAAAGAAACAAAAAAAGAAAGAAAAAAATATCAAAAAAATATATATTTGTTTAAGATAGTATAGTATGTGTTTCGGTTAGTATCTGTTGTCCTCCATGTGTCCCGTCTCGTAAGGGGGGAGGGAGGTTGATGTTGAGAACATTTCATTACATGTGAGAAGTAAGTTTAGGTTAGGTTAGTTAGGGACAGTTGTGGGTAATGAGTAGTCTGGGTAGAATAGGGTAGGTAAGACTTTTCCCTCAGTTTCCTCTTTTGTGATTACCATTTAATAAATATATAGTGAACCCTTTACAGTATGTGTTAAATGCTTGTTGATCATGGCCATGGCATTAGTGTACATGAATTTTTTACTATTACATTTGTGTCCTATGCTACGAACAAATCCCAACTGAGCTGTAAGATTGACAGCTACCCCAGAGCTACCTTGCAAAGATTCCACCATTCGTTGCAACCACCAATCACAGTTAATATGGATCCCAACGTGTTTTTGTCGATAAGTATGTTTTCTAAGTCACAAACAGTGCTTCCAGACTTGGTATTGGGGAAACAGTTTTGTTTTGATTTGTTTTGTTTTGACTGCAGTGTGATGTTCAAGGACACCCTTATAAGATTAGTTGTCATAAGCACTCTTGTAGTATCGTCTTCATGACTCACATAGATAATTTGTGACACTGTTCAGCATGATTACCTATTTGGATGTAAACTCAGACACCTTCATTCATGCAGTTTTTGGAGTGTTTGCTTAGATTTGTGTGCACTGTTATATGTGTTAGTATTGCATGGTGACAACATTTTACGGCCACTATTTGATGACTTAGATATCCCTTGAGGAAGCATTATTCTGTCCAACACAGCATGATGGTGTATGGTTTCTCACTTCATCAGATATTACCCTCAGGAAGGGCAGATTATGATGCAATGCTGGCCACTGTGCAGATTTATCTGACTACATAATTTCAGGACAGTTGTATTGACAAGCTACATTATTTGACAGGAGCACTTTCAGTTATCTATTGCACAGTTGATGTGTCACATTACCCAGAGACAGATTTGTTGTGTAAGTACTATTTATTGAAAAGTGCTGTAGTGCTATATGTACATTGTCCAAGATTGTGAGTCCATTATAGTGACATCTTCCATTGTGATACTACACAAGGGGTAAAGGGAAATGCTTTTGACATGCTGGGGTGATGTTTCAGACAGTGCAGAGGGACAGGATTTGCCAATAAGTAAGAGAGAGATAAGCACTGGGCAGGCTGACAAGATACACAGTGGTTAGCAGAACAGTCATTGAGTACAGTTGTTGTAAGACTGGCATGTTACAAAACGCAGGACCTTGGTAATAGTTGGCCATGTGGCAGGGACTAGTGCTTATGGGTACTTTTCCATGTGAATGTGATCTGTTCCATGTCTTCTTCTTCTGATGTGTGTGTTGCCTCCTCTGTCCTAAGTGGTGGTGGTTGTGAAGGGGCAACACACACCTCAGTGTTAGAAGACGTGGAGTCAGACATCCCGGTCACTGCTACCTGTGAAGGTCTTAAGGGCAGTACTGCAGCAAGGAGGATCTGCTGATTCTTAAGAATAGCAGCCACATCATGATGGCAGGCAGCCAGGTCGGCCCTGAAGGGGTCATGATTGCATTTGTGCATGCAGTGGAAGGTTTGGGGTGCGAGGTGTTGTGGCAACTCCCTTACTGCAGTGGTGAATTCCTTGACAGTTTCTTGTAGTCCTTGCAGGATGGATGTTAGGGCTTGCATGGCTGCTGCCTGATCTGCAGATGACATCATGCACAAACGCACCCCCTCTAGACGGCTGCCATATTTTGCATCCCAACCCGCACCTCATTGGTCAGTTCCCGCTGTACCCCAACTACAGTTCTCTCAAAGCTGGTGCCTGTGTCATCTGAGTCCTCAGCTGTATTGGAGCTGGCAGGTCTTACAATTGGGGTGGTGGGTGGATCCTCTGTGATGGCTGCTTGTTCTGTGATCCTCCTTGTGACTGAAGGTGGGATCTGGAGTGTTCCAAGGACATCTTGGATGGTCTGCTGGGGAATGTTTGTCAGCTCGTCACCCATGCCATCAGGGTATTCTGGCACAGGCATATCTGCAGGAGATCCATTGTCCTCTGCAATGAAATAGGGTACAATTAGTGTGTCTGTGTTGTGGCATTTGTGATGTGACATGCCTGCCTTGTGATGATTTCACATTGTGATCTTGTTTCGTGTTCATTGCTCCAGTCTTTCAGATGGGCATTCTCCCAGGCCTATGCCCCACCTGCATGTCACATGTATTGAGGTAAGTTATTAGACTTGTCGGCATCATCTCCTCTAGGTGTTGGTTTAGGCCAAATAGTGATTTGCCACCTTCTTGCCCTACTCAACTCTCCGTCTACATCCATTCTCATGGTGAGACCTTTCACTGGCTGTGGGTGTTCTGATGGCACTAGCAGCACACTTAACAATCTGAACCTGCCCCAGTCTCTGATCTTTCACATCCACTTATATGTAGTTGACATGTAGCGTATCCTATGCATAGCATTGTTATGGCACGATATGGATGTTGGCATTGGCAATGTGTACAGCTGATGTTAGGGAATGTGTGGTATATTGGATTGCCCTGATAGTCGTAGCAGTGTCCTATTTCCTCCTCTGACTGTGCAGGTGTATTTCAGAGACCAGTTACATGTGTCCTCCCCCTCAATGCTGTTGTCTAAGCAGTATGCCATTTGGGATGTTATATTGTGACCCAGGCACAGGATGGACCCTGACATATGCAGCATGGGTGTGACCTTAGTGCTGTGTAGCTCCTAATGTTGATGACATTGGCTGATGTTTGCGACAACTATGGGCTTCGACATTTGACAGGACTGAAGCCTTTGTCTTGTTTCAGGGGATTATTGGAGTTGTCATCCTCAACCCTCTAATTTAGGTGTGTATGATCCATGGGGAAGTTACTGCCATTGGCTACTTGAGCTGCACACAGAGCGGAGGTGGTAGGGGCAACTGTTGTCACTGTTACATTCCAGTTGTCAGTATGGCTAGAGGTTGTTAATTGGGCCCTAGTTAATGTAGGGGGTATAGTGGCTGACGTGTGCCAGGATGTCAGTTTGAAGTTGTGCCCTTCCCTCCTGGCGTGGCTTTACCTTTGCTCCATCGTTGGCATGGCAGCATGCCCCCATGGGACTGTTGTTGGTATAGTGTTATGGTGTGCCCGAGCTTCTCTCTGTGCAGGCCATTTCCACATGCCATCCCCCTTTATCCATGCCACTCCATGTATATGATGACTTCCATGCATTTTGTGGTCCGTATCCCCCCCCGGTTGTAGTTGACATTAGTGCATTATAATTCCCCGTGCGACTTACCCTGCATGTGCATTGCCTTCTGGTAGTCTGCGCTGTCCTGTCCTTGAATTCCTGTGACGATCTCCTCAGGGATGACGGCTGCGACCATCTCCTCCATGTGGTCCAGGGCCTCCTGTGTGCTGGACTCCCACCTCCAGTCTGCAGTGCTGCCTTCCTGTTCTTGGCCATCTTTTCCTTGGTCCTGCGCTTTCAGTAATGCCAGCGTTTCTTGCACTCGATGACTGTTCTGCTTACTTCTGCCACACTGTTAATCTTGTCAACAATTTGTTGCCATATTGCCTCTCTCCTACTGATTGGCAACTTTGAGGTGACAAATAGTTGGTGCTGGTGTTCCGTCACCTCTTTAACCAGAATTTCCTGTTCCTCTGCACTGAAGCGACATTTTCTTTTCTTCTTAAAAGGGTCCTGGTTCTTGTGTGGGTCCTCCTGGCTGGTTCCTGGTCTGTTGTCATCTTCCTGGGGTCTGTACAGGCATCTGGGATCCATTTTGGCTCTCCTCTGCTGAAATGGCTGTGTTTGCAGGGGAATTTTGATGCTATTGCGTCAAAAAACGCCGCAAATCCGGTGTGCAGTGTCGTAAATCGACCCACAGTCATTTCCGCCGCGTTAACATCGTTTTGCTTTACGACTTGACGCTGCAGTGTGCGTCAAAAAAAAATACTTACACTTGTGGTTTGCGCCGCCATGCGTCAAACTATAAATTTGATGCCCGCACGGTGCACCAAAATGGCGTTAGCCGGCGGTAATATTTTTGATGCAAAACTGCGCCGGCGCAGTTTTGCGTCAAAAAGTATAAATATGGGCCAAAGTCTTTTATGTTTTAGATGTTTACATATTCCGCTACTACAGTGTGAGGGATCTTGGAACAAGTCTTGGGATAATAATAGGCAACACCGCTTGTGTAATTTATCTCCGGAAACAGTTGAGCACATCCTTTGCCTATGCCTTTAAGTACAAGACTTGAGGAGAAAATGTCTGAAACCATTATTTCTTCAATCGGTACAAGGACACTCAAACTACGCAACTTTGTTTTACTGGGAGTTCAAACAAAGCTATTGGTGTCTAATCAAATTTCTCTCACAGGTTGAGTTGCGCCTTGAGGCCTCATGTAAATAAACTGATTTAGGTGTTGTGTATCGAAAAATATTACTGGATATTTTAACATGACTGATGAAATATTGTTTATGCCATATATATTGTATTGATTTATACCTTAAATCATAAAATACAATCTTACTTACTTACCTACCATACCTGAGTCCACCATCTAAAAATTCTCTTCTGTTCCTAACTTTTCCAGCAAGTATTGTAGCAGAATTCTTGACGAGGATCTCTGGTATATCCACAAGGGATATTTCTTTAACTTGAACAATTTAACGCCATCACATTTAATTCTAAAAGCTGCAACTCTGTTCCTTACAAGAACTTGGCTTTGGGTCGAGGCAAAGCTGAGACAGTGTGGAAGACAGCAATGACAAACAGCCCATTAGTTCAGTAATAAGTGCAAATGGTCACAGCAATCTTTACCGAACACTAATGGTCTATCAAAATGTGGTGAGGAAGAACCCAAATTCTCAAAAAGAGGAACCATAGCTGTGTCATTGCCACAGTATCTGCAATCAGCAATCTTAATTCTGCGGAACAAATGTGCCACGACATCATTAGTCATAATAAGCATGATGGTTGTGGTTGGACGCTCCTCCATGTGCTTTCTTTTATCTTGATTACATTCTACATTGGTGATCACAATGTTATATCAGAAAGGACTAATGTCACTACTTTCAAAACTGCTAATGCCCTTAGCCTTGCGGGTTAATCAATCCAAATGTATTCCTTGGAAATCTCTATTTCTCCAATGAAAGACCCAGTACCTTGAAATCTAGGGGTGCTAGTCCTAGAAGGCAGGATCCTCCCAGTTCCAAAGCTAATCACAGAGTGGGGCGAACCAGGTGCTAGATGTTAGCAAACTTTGTCTTCTGAAAGTTAATGAACAATACTTTCTCAGTAATCTCATTAACATGTTTTATTGGCTGTTTGCCTTCATCTGCCTTCTCTTTATTGTTTGATATTAAAATCTATAGTTCAAAGGATTATGGATACCTTGTGATTATTCTTTTAACTGAACCAACTAAGCTTTTTGAAAATAAGGAGACTTCTGGAATAAGGAGTAAAGATTCCTTAAATGTGGTCTCTTTTTATTTGATGAACATGGGATAATATAGTAAATTTAAACCAGTGTTTTTACAATGGTGATAGACATGTATTTTATATAAACATTGATATCCAAAACATTGATAACATTTGATATCTATATTGACTCAATCTGGTACATTTCAGTGTTGGCAAAATGGGGGTGAGTGTTTGACAATGTTCAGCATTCCGTCCATCACTTGTTGTTTTTGCTTTGTCGCCCTAAGTGGGAAGGGTATGCCCATACGTGGGTCCCGTGCTTCCCATGCCACTGGATTCAAGCTAGCCTGGCTGATGAGGGGTGAAACCCCGAAACCGGTCCCAGGATGCTTGTTTCCGGTCCAGTGAGGACCTGGCTTGGCAGTTCGGTCTGGACTGTTCCCATGAGGAACAGGGTCAAGACTGATTTGCATATGGCTAGGTCCAAACTGGGGTGGCATGGTGAGCAAAAGAACGATGGATTAAACCCAGATCTATAACTGGGGGTGAGTGTTTGACAATGTTCAGCATTCCGTCCATCACTTGTTGTTTTTGCTTTGTCGCCCTAAGTGGGAAGGGTATGCCCAGACGTGGGTCCCGTGCTTCCCATGCCACTGGATTCAAGCTAGCCTGGCTGATGAGGGGTGAAACCCCGAAACCGGTCCCAGGATGCTTGTTTCCGGTCCAGTGAGGACCTGGCTTGGCAGTTCGGTCTGGACTGTTCCCATGAGGAACAGGGTCAAGACTGATTTGCATATGGCTAGGTCCAAACTGGGGTGGCATGGTGAGCAAAAGAACGATGGATTAAACCCAGATCTATGACTGGGGGTGAGTGTTTGACAATGTTCAGCATTCCGTCCATCACTTGTTGTTTTTGCTTTGTCGCCCTAAGTGGGAAGGGTATGCCCAGACGTGGGTCCCGTGCTTCCCATGCCACTGGATTCAAGCTAGCCTGGCTGATGAGGGGTGAAACCCCGAAACCGGTCCCAGGATGCTTGTTTCCGGTCCAGTGAGGACCTGGCTTGGCAGTTCGGTCTGGACTGTTCCCATGAGGAACAGGGTCAAGACTGATTTGCATATGGCTAGGTCCAAACTGGGGTGGCATGGTGAGCAAAATAACGATGGATTAAACCCAGATCTATGACTGGGGGTGAGTGTTTGACAATGTTCAGCATTCCGTCCATCACTTGTTGTTTTTGCTTTGTCGCCCTAAGTGGGAAAGGTATGCCCAGACGTGGGTCCCGTGCTTCCCATGCCACTGGATTCAAGCTAGCCTGGCTGATGAGGGGTGAAACCCCGAAACAGGTCCCAGGATGCTTGTTTCCGGTCCAGTGAGGACCTGGCTTGGCAGTTCGGTCTGGACTGTTCCCATGAGGAACAGGGTCAAGACTGATTTGCATATGGCTAGGTCCAAACTGGGGTGGCATGGTGAGCAAAAGAACGATGGATTAAACCCAGATCTATGACTGGGGGTGAGTGTTTGACAATGTTCAGCATTCCGTCCATCACTTGTTGTTTTTGCTTTGTCGCCCTAAGTGGGAAGGGTATGCCCAGACGTGGGTCCCGTGCTTCCCATGCCACTGGATTCAAGCTAGCCTGGCTGATGAGGGGTGAAACCCCGAAACCGGTCCCAGGATGCTTGTTTCCGGTCCAGTGAGGACCTGGCTTGGCAGTTCGGTCTGGACTGTTCCCATGAGGAACAGGGTCAAGACTGATTTGCATATGGCTAGGTCCAAACTGGGGTGGCATGGTGAGCAAAAGAACGATGGATTAAACCCAGATCTATGACTGGGGGTGAGTGTTTGACAATGTTCAGCATTCCGTCCATCACTTGTTGTTTTTGCTTTGTCGCCCTAAGTGGGAAGGGTATGCCCAGACGTGGGTCCCGTGCTTCCCATGCCACTGGATTCAAGCTAGCCTGGCTGATGAGGGGTGAAACCCCGAAACTGGTCCCAGGATGCTTGTTTCCGGTCCAGTGAGGACCTGGCTTGGCAGTTCGGTCTGGACTGTTCCCATGAGGAACAGGGTCAAGACTGATTTGCATATTGCTAGGTCCAAACTGGGGTGGCATGGTGAGCAAAAGAACGATGGATTAAACCCAGATCTATGACTGGGGGTGAGTGTTTGACAATGTTCAGCATTCCGTCCATCACTTGTTGTTTTTGCTTTGTCGCCCTAAGTGGGAAGGGTATGCCCAGACGTGGGTCCGTGCTTTCCATGCCACTGGATTCAAGCTAGCCTGGCTGATGAGGGGTGAAACCCCGAAACTGGTCCCAGGATGCTTGTTTCCGGTCCAGTGAGGACCTGGCTTGGCAGTTCGGTCTGGACTGTTCCCATGAGGAACAGGGTCAAGACTGATTTGCATATGGCTAGGTCCAAACTGGGGTGGCATGGTGAGCAAAAGAACGATGGATTAATCCCAGATCTATGACTGGGGGTGAGTGTTTGACAATGTTCAGCATTCCGTCCATCACTTGTTGTTTTTGGCAAAATCAACAGGACAGGTCCAACCCAGGAATGTACTGGCATATGTACATTTATGACGGAAACAACACAAAGTGCGTAGCGGTAGGAGAGAATAAATTAGTAAATTAAAGAGCACAACGGAATACTAACCTAATCCCACAAACAACAGACAACCAATCAATGGCAATAGCTATCACTTTCTGATAACTCATTAACCTAGGAGTTATTAAAAATACTAGCTGCAAGGCACAATTAAACAGCAAAGGGCTACTAACAATATTCATCTCCAGATTTCCGAAGGTTCAAGAAGGCATGCATGGCAAACAATTTTAAACAAAACTCAGCACCCTCTACACATAGGTGATATCTGTAAACATCTTTCTTTAAAAAGGAATATGTCATTTCATTTGCAGGAAGAAACATGCCTATCACCCACACAAAATAATTATTTATTATTTACAGTGCTTGCTCCTTCCATCATGAAATTTCCAAAAATATGTTTACTTGTGTAGTCCCACACCCAATAAAGTGAGCATTTAGCACACTTACCTAAGGTACTAGATACAATCAAATGTAGTGGACAACACATTTATAAATAAAACAAATATATATTCTACATGCCCACATACTTTCTATACCCCAGCACAATCCTAAAAAATGTAGCTTAAGATGTGTATATCTATGTGTAGCACCACAACTTTCCTCATGACTGGTGAATGTCAGAGAGGATCAGCACATTATCCTAGCTGTGGGCAACGATGCAACTCCATCTTCGGCTGCTTTAACTGACATGGTAGAACAGGTCATTATGCTAAAAACCCTATGAATTGGTTAGTATATCAGGTACTGTTTTAAACAGAGTCCAATCATTGCTCCACAACTACACCCAAGTCGTCAGGATTAATTCTGTTGATGCTACCACATAGGCTCTATTGTGGCATCCTTGAAGGTTCACCTCTGTCAGTACTGCCAATAAACATTTGTGTGTGTGCTCAGTGGCACAAATAACAAAACAGCATAATTTGCCACTTACGAAAAATGCACTGATACCCAGATTCATCTCTACATGGAGGATGAAACAGGTAGTCAACTAACACCCTAAAATGTGTGGATCACATTAAGTATTGACAGAATTTTAACTCAGATTGAGTCAAATTAGGGATCCTGGTGATGAGTGACAGTGAGGTCTGGGAACCTCCATTCTCATTATCCTCAGCAACGGTGGGACAATCCCATTCCTTATGAAGAAAATTAAGGTCTTCAATGTGTATGATCTTTTATTCAAACTTAGCACTCGCAACAAAATAAACACAATGGTCAATGGTACCCACTTCCAGCTATAGTTATTCTAAACGATCCTGTCAGTCCTATAAGGGAGGATCTTCCCAGTCCAGAAGATAACCACAGTGTGCTCACAAGGTGGTAGATATTGGAAAACTTGGCCTTCTGAACAATATTTCCGCAATAATCTCATTAACATGCTTCAACAACTTGGATGTCATGGAGTCAAATTGTCTCTTCACATCATAAAACAAATAACCTGTAAACCGTCCTTAAATGACTCCTAGTGGAGTTCGGATTCAATTAAAGCCACAGAGGTTCAAGCTACATTTTCAAAGCAACAGGTATTTAGGAGTACCCTAGAGTGTACTTAATCCATCAAAAAACTCTTGACCCAACATGTTCAAGTAAGCCTTGGACTGAAGCCTGCCATCATGGCGTACAGAGGATGAGTAATGCATATGAGATCCGATGCTTGTTCTTGGCCTTGGCAATGCTTTCGACTAACAGTCGAGAGTTAGTGCCCCCTTGCCTTTCCTACTAATCTACACCCCTTTTATCATGCTGAGGGGCTGAAGTTGGACTCTCAGGAGCATCAACGTGTTTTTTTGCGATTTGAAACATAAGAAATAACTAAACAAGTTGAACAATAAATACGGCAACACTTACGTCCTGCACAGGTACCAAGTGAGCAAATCTTAAAGTGAATTAATACAGTATTGGTCCGTGTTCTTTGGTACTTACCTATTATATATTGCAAATCCTCTCTGCCATTTTCTCTAACAAGAGCTCAGCTGAACTCCCCAGTGCATTTCACTTAGATCGTAGATGTCTCAGTAAGTGGTAACCTTTCCCTGTTAATTACTTTCTTTACAATGTGAAGAAAATCTTCACATATTGAAATGAGAAGTGTTCCCTTTGAAGGAAATAACCAATAGTTATATATAGGCTCTGTTCCTACAGCTGTCTACGTGAGGAATACACCGTGTATGTGTGAAATACACAAAACACCGCGTCCTCCGCGCTTACATCATTCTGTGGAATCTCTCACTTCGGTAATCCCTGCAAAGCGTTCCTCTCATAATTGACATGCTGTTCGTGAAACATGTGTTTGCAATGTGAGAGAGATAGCAAAGAAGACATTATGGGCCATATTTATACTTTTTGACGCAAAACTGCGCTAACGCAGTTTAGCGCCAAAAAAATTAGCGCCGGCTAACGCCATTCTGAAGCGCCATGCGGGCGCCGTATTTATTGAATGGCGTTAGCCGGCGCTAGCCGACCGGCGCTGCCTGGTGTGCGTGAAAAAAAACCACGTACACCAGGCAGCGCCGGCGTAGGGCAAAATGGCGTTTGGGCGTCCAAAAATGGGGCAAGTCAGGCTGAGGCAAAAAAATCGTCTTAACCCGATTTGCGCCATTTTTTTTTGGCGCCCAGACGCCATTAACATGACAAAGACAGGAGTCATGCCCCCTTGCCCAATGGCCATGCCCAGGGGACTTCTGTCCCCTGGGCATGGTCATTGGGCATAGTGGCATGTAGGGGGGCACAAATCAGGCCCCCCTATGCCACAAAAAAAAATAAAAAAAATACTTACCACAACTTACCATTTCTTCCCTGGGATGGGTCCCTCCATCCTTGGGTGTCCTCCTGGGGTGGGCAAGGGTGCAGGGGGTGTCCCTGGGGGATTGGGAGGGCACCTCTGGGCTCATTCTGAGCCCACAGGTCCCTTAACGCCTGCCCTGACCCAGGCGCTAAAATCCGGTGCAAATGCGGGTTTTTTAGTCCCGCCCACTCCCGGGCGTCATTTTTGCCCGGGAGTATAAATACGACGCATATGCATCGCAGTCATTTTTTAAGACGGGAACGCCTACCTTGCATATCATTAACGCACGGAAGGTGTTCACGCAAAAAAATGACGCTAACTCCATGAACTTTGGCGCTAGACGCGTCTAACGCCAAAGTATAAATATGGAGTTAGTTTTGCGTCGAATTTGCGTCGAAAAAAACGACGCAAATTCGGCGCAAACGGAGTATAAATATGCCCCTATATTTGAAAGGAACACACTGCATTTGGTGGAAAGCTGAAGTATCATATTGTACACATACAGTCATCATTTTTATAAACCACCTTCCCATACTGTCACCTTTTTCACATTCGTTACCCACTTCAGTGCCACTTATGCGGCACAAAATATATTCCGAGCAGGCAAAAGGGACGTGAACTTGAGGCGCTGTCCTCAAAAACAGCAGTGTCTCTGATAAAGAGAGGAAGGCATGGCATCTCTTCCCCAGCCACAGACTTCACGGAAGCAATTTGTCTAATTTGTGGCTAATTTATTTGGTATTCTGGCAACCCCAGGCAGAGCATGTGAGTACCACGGCTTTAAAGAAGGCTGTAAGGAAAGATTGTATTTAAACCTCTCAACCGGAAGCAGTTACTGTGGAGATGATCGACATCTCTAGGGTGGTAGCAAACACCACTCCCACTACTATTACATTCTTTTGAAAGATGACATCTTAAGGACATGATTGAAAGTGGATTTATCTAGGCAGTGCTGTGTCTAATTTGTTATAAAAAATGCAAGTGGACAACGTTTTTCCCATTAGTTTTTTTCTATACAAAACCGCTCTGGCTATCTTAGTAAATAGGTCAAAATTTATGGATGTTTATGCAGATCTGCCCCAGAAACACTCTATTGAAGCAATGCAAAGCAGCGCAAAGCATTTTTTGCTCACAAAAAAGGCCACATTTCCAGTGCAATACAACTTTCATGCTGAATAATAAATATAATACCATGTAACTGTAATTGTAATAGTATTTATTTAGCGCTTACTACCTCTGACAAGGTGTTGAAGCGATTTTCGGAGAGTAGTACGCTACTCCGGAACCCAAGAGGAATTAGTGGTGGATTAGTATAGAGAAATATGAGTACAGTTGTAGTATTATTATAAGTCAATTTGAGCAGAGGATATGTGAGTTTGTTAGTTGGATTGACTAGATTAATGGAAAGAGGGAAGAATCCAGAAGTGTTAATTGGGAGTTTATAGTAATAGGATGAGGTTTGGGATGAGTAAAGGAGAGATGGAGGAGGGAAGAGTCTGTGGAAAGGATTAGGGAGATCATAGTAGCAGGAGAGATTTTGGATGAGTCAAAGGTAAGATAAATGAGGGAGAATTAAGTAGGTTTGTTTGGGAGATCATGGTAGTAAATTGAGGTTTGGGTGAGCTAGATGTGGACGAGGAGGGAAGAGCTTAGGCAGAGTTACTTTGGAGATGAAAGTAGTAGAATGGGTTTGGGATGAGTCAGAGTGGGGATGGAGGATAGATTGATAGAGGCATGACATATGGTGATGGGTAGACAGAGTAAAGCTTACAAGTGAGTACATTTATATTACTTTTATTTATCGATAATTGTATTTATATATATATATATATATATAAAATTATTTATAATTTTATTTATACACATACATTTTTAATTGTTATCAGAATAATTATTTATTCACATATATTATTATTTTTACTTTACTTTACTTATTTATAATTTGCATTTTATTTATAGATTTTATTTTATTTATTTTTATCAAATTTTTCTCTAGTACAGTAGGACTAGAGTAATATATAAATAGATATGTAAATTAATAGTAAGGGAATATATGTTGAACGAATATAATAGTAGGTATAGTAATATGAGAAGAAAAGTAGTATTGTATCTACACAGACTTTCAAGTGCCCCTTTATGTTGGTTTGCATTGGCGCAAAGCCTTACGAAGCCTAGCCCTACAAAATTTGTCAACTTCTGTCAGATACATTCATAGGGTGTAAAGCTGTTAGATATTTTCAGAAATGGAGTTAGCATTTGTTTAGCTGTCAATGATCTGTATTAGCTTTGGGGAGTTATGTATACAACGGGTGAGTTGCAAAGTATAAAACATTGCTTTGTTTGGTGAAAAGCAATAACAAAGATTTAGGGGGTGATTCTAACCCTGGCGGTCGGTGTTAAAGCGGCGGCCAACCCGCCAACAGGCTGGCGGTCAAAACAATGGAATTCTGACCGTGGCGGGAACCGCCAACACAGACAGCCACTTTAACACTCCGCCCGCCACAGCGGTACAAACAAACAGCGCGGCGGTCACCGCCAACAGCCAGGCGGCAGACAATGTACCGCCCACACTATCACAACTAACCAATCCGCCACCTTTTCCGGGGCGGGAGCACCGCCGATAAAAACACGGCAAAAACAGACTACGAACGGGAAAACGCACACCACTACGCACTCCAGGAGGAAGGAGGACAGCATGGAACCCGAATTAAACATCCTACCTGCTCTCGTCTACCTTCTCATCTACCACGAGTACGAAGTCCGGCGCAGACGACAACGGTGAGTACTGCACCTACGACACACAGGAGGGGGGAGGACGAAAGGTTACGGGCACACACATATGCGACCCCCCCCCAACTATGTACACACCAATGCAGAGCAACAAGTCACAGTGACACCACCCAAACACCCCTAAAAAATGCTATGACATAATCAAATTTGGAATAAATATTTATGTACCAAAAAGCTCCTGAAAATTATCGTACAACCATGAAAGATATTTACAAGAAAACAAATGATATACACATCAGTGTATAACTGAAGTAACAAGTCCTGCACATCCCACGAATTCATCATGTCCGTGGGCCAAAGTTTTGAGAAACAAGGGCAAAGCCCACACAGGAGACCTGAGTCCTTTGGAGAGAACACTGCATTGGCATCAGATGTAAAAACTACAGGCACCTCAGGGGGAAGGGAAGGGGGGGGCACCACAGCCACATGAGTCCACGACGCCAGATCCACGAGGAGCCACCATGCCCACTGTACCATCCTGGGGAGTGCAAAGCCACAGTCTCTCAATGTCTCTACAGTGGGTGGGCTGCCCACTGTACCATCCTGGGGAGTGCAAAGCCACAGTCTCTCAATGTCTCTACAGTGGGTGGGCTGCCCACTGTACCATCCTGGGGAGTGCAAAGCCACAGTCCATCAGGTGGATGACAGTCTCCACTGGTCAAGGAGGAGGCATGGTGGGCACAGTGAACCATAAACAGTGCTTGAGACGGCGGTGCCCAGCGGAGCGGTGCTTGAGAAGAAGGGCCCAGCAGAGCGGTGCTTGAGATGAAGGGCCCAGCGGAGCGGTGCTTGAGACGGCGGGGCCCAGCGGAGCGGTGCTTGAGAAGAAGGGCCCAGCGGAGCGGTGCTTGAGATGAAGGGCCCAGCGGAGCGGTGCTTGAGACGGCGGGGCCCAGCGGAGCGGTGCTTGAGAAGAAGGGCCCAGCGGAGCAGTGCTTGAGATGAAGGGCCCAGCGGAGCTGTGCTTGAGATGAAGGGCCCAGCGGAGCGGTGCTTGAGACGGTGGGGCCCAGCGGAGCGGTGCTTGAGATGAAGGGCCCAGCGGAGCGGTGCTTGAGATGAAGGGCCCAGCGGAGCGGTGCTTGAGACGGCGGGGCCCAGCGGAGCGGTGCTTGAGAAGAAGGGCCCAGCGGAGCGGTGCTTGAGACGGCGGGGCCCAGAGGAGCGGTGCTTGAGATGAAGGGCCCAGCGGAGCGGTGCTTGAGATGAAGGGCCCAGCGGAGCGGTGCTTGAGACGGCGGGGCCCAGCGGAGCGGTGCTTGAGATGAAGGGCCCAGCGGAGCAGTGCTTGAGACGGCGGGGCCCAGTGGAGCGGTGCTTGAGATGAAGGGCCCAGCGGAGCGGTGCTTGAGATGAAGGGCCCAACGGAGCGGTGCTTGAGATGGCGGGGCCCTCTTCAGCGGTGCCTATCTTCACGGTGGGGCCCTCTTCAGCGGTGCCTATCTTCACGGCGGGGCCCTCTTCAGCGGTGCTCTTCTGCACCGCGGGCCCTGTTCAGCGGTGCTCTTCTCCACGGCGGGCCCTGTTCAGCGGTGCTCCTCTCCACGGCGGGCCCTGTTCAGCGGTGCTCTTCTCCACGGCGGGCCCTGTTCAGCGGTGCTCCTCTCCACGGCGGGCCCTGTTCAGCGGTGCTCTTCTGCACCGCGGGCCCTGTTCAGCGGTGCTCTTCTGCACCGCGGACTCTGTTCAGCGGTGCTCTTCTCCACGGCGGGCCCTGTTCAGCGGTGCTCCTCTCCACGGCGGGCCCTGTTCAGCGGTGCTCTTCTCCACGGTGGGCCCTGTTCAGCGGTGCTCTTCTCCACGGCGGGCCCTGTTCAGCGGTGCTCATCCAGCAGGTCAAGGGAGCCAGACCTGGCCTGGACTCCCTGCTCAGTCGCCCTCGGACCGTGACGTTTCTGGACCCTTCGGGGACGGACTCCTGGCCTCCTTAGTGTCCTCCTTCCCAGCTGGGATGTGACATGTGGGGTCCACCTTCTCCGCGCTCCTGCTGCCCTTCCGCTCCTTTGATGGGGCTCTCGGGCCCTTGCCTCCCCTAGATGGTGTGGCTGGTGAAGTGGCCGCACATTGCTCCTTGGGGGCAGCCCTGTCAGTCCTCGCACGGCGGCCCTTGTTTTTGCGGGTCCTCTTGCCGGGGGGGGGCTGGACGTGTCCTTGCTGCTGATCGATGTGTCACTGCTGGCAAAGGGTGGACTCCAGATCCCATGCACAACAGTGACACTCGAAGCTGGGCTGGTGGTGGCTGCGGTGCTCTTGGGACTCTTTGCAGATGGAGGGGGGAGCTCATCGGAGGGAAAGAGGTCAAGATTAGCCATGAAAAGCTTTTTAGGTCCAAGGTAAAGGGTAGGAGAAGTGGTGATGGGAGTGGAGGAAGAGGATGTGGTTGTAGGAGAGTCAGGTGTGCTGTCATTGGGTGAAGGTGCTGGTGCTGTAGGCTGTCGTGAGGTGGATGTCTGTTGGGTGGGTGGCTGCCTGCGTTTGTGTGTCTTGGAAGAGGGGGTGACAGACACAGTGGGAGAGGACACAGGGGACGTGTACATGGCAGTGGGGGTGGTGACTGCACAAGTGTGGACTGTACTGGAGGGTGAGGTGGTGATGGAAGCACTGGCTGATGTTGGGGTGCATGCAGGTGTGAGTGTAGACGTCACAGGGAGGGAGGAGGGAGACGAGGAGGAGGGGGACACAGAGGTGGTTGTGACTGTTGGAAGGTCTGCATCTGGGTGTTGCTTGGGTGAGTGTTTGTGGGATCTGTGGTGCTTGTGTCTGGATGAGCTGCTCTTGGGTGTTGAGGTGTGTGCAGGCTGGTCTGATGGTGTGGATGGGATAGGCTGAGGAACAGGAGACAGAGACAGGCTGGAGGCAGTAAGAAGAGGGAGGCTGGAAACAGGGACAATGGCTGCCGTCAGTGCTGAGGCCAGAACAATGAACGCTCGTTGATGGGCAGCCTGACCCGAATGAATGCCCTCCAGGTACGCATTGCTCTGTTGCACCTCCCTTTGCACACCCTGGATGGCATTCAAAAGGGTTGTCTGCCCAACAATGAGCGTCCTCACCAGGTCAATGAGCTCCGCACTGAGGGCAGCAGGGGCAACAGGGGCAGGGGCTGAGGTGCCTGGGGCGAAGGAGACGCGCGCCTTCCTGGGCGAGCGGGCACGGAGCGTAGGCTGAGGGGCTGCTGGGAGGGCGGGGCTGGTGCGCTGGGTGGCGGCTGTACTTGTAGAGGCGGGGGGCCCGGATGTTGCCGCCACCGCTAGGGAGCTCCCATCCGAGGACGTGTCGCTGTCGCTGCTCTCACCAGCGGTCCCCGTCGTGGTGCTCCCCTCGCCCTCCGGATCACTGGTGCCCTCGGTGTCTGTTCCTGGGCCCACCGGGGCCTTGTGTCCTGCAGCTCCCTCGTGCTCCGATGCCAAATCTCCTCCGCCTGATGATGCTAATGCACACATGTACAAGAAGATGAAGAGAAAGGGTGGGGGGAGAAAAAAGAAGACCAGGTTGAGTGCATGCAATGTCAACACCGTTGGCGGAGAGGACAGACACAGGAGCCTCATGCACTAAGCCGCGCATTCGGGGTACACTACTCAGTACTACTGACTAGGACAACAGGCCAAGAGACGTCAAACGCGCACATGGGTGATGCTGGATCTTCAATGGCTGTACTTGTCACCCTACAGAGGTGGGGGCCGGGGGCACAGGGCCATGCCTAAGGGAGAGGACTACACTACAGAAAGCGCCCTGGCCTAATGTCTCCCACAGCCCTCCTCCCCCACCCAGACGCCTCCACTGCGCAGAAAGATAGGAGAATGTGCTGATACTCACCCCCTTGTGTCTGCTGTGATGTCTTAAAGCGCCCATCCAATTCAGGGTAGGCCACCGCCAGGATCCGGGACATCAGGGGGGTCATGGTGCGACTGGCACCCCTCCTAGGTTGGGAGGCCATCCCCAGCAGTGTCCTCCCACCTCTTGCGGCAGTGGGTGCCCCGTCTGTTGTGGACCACCAAGTTCCGGACTTCCTTGGCGATGGCACGCCAAATCTCGATCTTCTGATGGGCGCTGACCTATTTGACATGTACAGGGTGGAAAGGAGGAAATCATCAATGACCTGCATGTTAGATGTGATTGGCCCCCCCCACCAACTTTGCCATATGGCACATGCTCTCATCTGTCGGGTGTTGCACTCCTCATTCGCCCCCCACCCCACCAACTTACATCCACCCCAATCCACACAGGCATAGCCCATTCCATGTGCACCCGGTGTACTCACTTGTTGGTCTGGAGGACCGTAGAGTAGCGCATACTGGGGGAGGACCCCATCCACGAGCTTCTCCAACTCTTCAGACGTGAAGGCAGGGGCCCTTTCCCCAGTCGCAGCAGCCATTGTCACTTCCAGACCGAGGTCACAGCAGCACTTGCAGTATAGGTCCTCTCCTGTGGATGATCAGGTCTCGAGTGATCAATCAGCTAGGAAATGGCGGTCACGCCCGCGGCGGTGCGTACCGCGGCGGTGCGTACCGCGACCGCCGCCGCCGATCGTCATTGGCTCCTGAAACCCATAGGGTTCAATCTTAACCAATGCGGCTTTGCGCCGCGGTCTTCGACCGCCTACCGCCACGGTGTGCCCCGCCAGCGCATTGACCTCACATTCCATTGTCCCACTTCACACGTCAGGCAGCCGCCATTTCAAGGGCCTACATGGCTTAATTTTGACTGCGACACACAGGCCTAGGCCTTGCATTGCCACACATACACGCCTTTCAACCCATTGCCATTCTTTAACTGTGCAAGCTGTCTGTACGTACCTGTGGTTTGCCTGACTCTGTGCTCCATGTTGTCCTTCCTAGGCACCGTCCGCTGGGACTTGCGAGGAGAAGGACGAATCCTCGCGTGTACCGACCGCTGGTGGACCTGTCGACAATGGAAGAACGCCATATAATACTTCGATACAGACTTGACCGTGCCACTATCCATGAACTGTGTGCCCAGCTGGAGCCAGCCCTGATGTCCCCCATCCGCCAACCCACAGGGATTCCCCCTCTGGTGCAGGTTTTGTCAGTCCTCCATTTTTTGGCAACTGGGTAATTCCAGACAACAGTGGCCATGTCATCTGGAATGTCTCAGTCTATGTTTTCAAAGATTTTGAGCAGAGTGTTGTCTGCCCTGATGAAACTCATGCGGAGCTACATCATTTTCCCAGAGGAGGGTGACTTGCCTACAGTGAAGGGTGATTTCTATGCCCTTGGACATATCCCCAACATCATTGGTGCCATTGATGGGACCCTTGTGGCTTTGGTACCCCCAAAAGACGATGAGCAGGTGCACAGAAACAGAAAAAGTTATAATTCGATGAATGTCCAGGTGGTCTGTTTGGCTGACCAGTACATCTCCCATGTAAATGCCAAGTTCCCAGGGTCAGTGCATGACGCGTATGTGATGCGAAATAGCAGCATCCCCTATGTGATGGAGCAGCTACAGAGACAACGTGTGTGGCTAATAGGTGACTCTGGTTACCCCAACCTGCCTTGGCTACTGACCCCAGTGAGGAATCCCCGGACCAGGGCAGAGGAACGGTACAATGAGGCCCATGGGCGAACTAGGAGGATCATCGAAAGGACCTTTGGCCTCTTGAAGGCCAGGTTTAGGTGCCTACATATGACAGGGGGATCCCTGATGTACTCACCAAAGAAGGTGTGCCACATCATCGTGGCCTGCTGTATGCTTCACAATCTGGCATTGCGACGTCAGGTTCCTTTCCTGCAGGAGGATGGTGCAGATGGTGGTGTTGAAGCAGCTGTGGAGCCTGCGGAGAGTGAAGAGGAGGAAGACTCAGAGGACGACACAGACAACAGGGACAGAGTAATAGAACAGTATTTCCAGTAGCACACAGGTAATAATCACCCATGCCATTTTACATTTCCTGAAAGCCTCCTGCATCTCAACTTTGTCGATTTCCCCCCAGAACTATAAACATGATGTTTGATTTTCCCTTCCCTTTTCTGTGCTGTATGAGCCACTGCGTGACCTCGGCTTGGTTGGCCCATGGACTAATGCTAAGTTACCTCGGTATGTGTAATTCACAATGTTAATAATACGTAATTGATATGTAATGTGTCATACATTTGTAAATAAGACAGGCTGAGTCCTGATTGATTTCAGTGCAATGTGTGATTTATTATTAGTGCATAGATATTGGTACATGATAGTGAAACAGTGATGGGTGGGGGTGGAGTAATGTCCATGGCGGAGTCCAGTTCTCAGTCTCACAGGTGCATTGTCCATATGCCTGTGGCAGGATGGAGCAGGGGCAGTTCAAGGTTTGACAGGGTGGCAATGTGGAACAGTGGGAGGACTTCAGGGGGTATGTGATGCTGGCGGGGGACTTGACATCCTACTCTGTCGGTTTTTTTTATCTCAGGCTCCTTTTGCGGGGCGGTTGTTGTTCAGCAGGAGGTGGGGTTCTGGTGGGCTGTCGTTGTGGTGGGGCCTCCTGTCCACTAGCGCCGGCGGTGGTGGTAGGCTGTTCCTGTTCCTGGCTAGTTACAGGGGCCCTGTGTGATGCCACATGGTCCCGAAACGTGTCCTCTATACGGTTCAGGGCCTGGACTATGCTCCCCATAGCGGTTGAGATGTTGCTGAGTTGGTCGCTGAACCCCATGTAGCGTTGCTCCTGCTGTGCCTGGATCTCCTGGAACCTGGCCAGTACCGTCGCCATCGTCTCTTGTGAGTGGTGGTAGGCTGCCATGATGGTGGTGAGGGCCTCTTGGAGAGTGGGTTCCCTGGGCCTCTCCCCCCCCCCTGTCGCACAGCAGCCCTCCGAGTTGCCCTGTTTCCCTGGGCCTCTGTCCCCTGGACGGTGTGCCCACTCCCACTGCCCCCAGGTCCCTGTTGTTGTTGGGTTGGTGGGTTACCCTGGGGGCCCTGTAGTGGTAGACACACCGCTGCTTGACCTGTCCTAGAGACAGAGGCATGGGCCCGCTGGGTGGGAGCTGTGCTGTTGTTCCCAGAGGGGGTTGGGTCTGCAGTGGCCTGTGTCTGGGTGAGGGGAACCGACTGCCCAGAGGTCCCCGATGGTCCGGGCTGGTCGTCAGGTTCCAGGTCGACAGAGCTGCTGTCATCACTAGGGGCCTGTTCCGGGGGTGGGATGGACATTTCTGGTCCCTCCTGACCGGTGTGTTGTCGTTCGGGTCCTGCATGGGGTAAGAGGGTATGGTTATTGTTTCTGTGTGTGCATTAGCTTGCGTTTTATGGGTGCCCTTGTCCCCCAGTGCTGGCATTCCCTTGGGGGAGTTGTTTTGAGGGTGTTTTGTGGGGGGGGGATGGGTATGTGCAGTGGTCATGCTTAGGTGATGGGTGTCCATAGTTTGGGGATGGCATGCAGGGGTTGGTGTTGGGTGGGTTGTGCTGGGGAGACATTCTCAGGGAGGATGTGTGCTGGGGGGTTGGGGGTGAGGGTGGGGGTTAGCATGCTGGGGGGGGGGTGAAGTGGTTGGCCTTGTACTTACCAGAGTCCATTCCTCCGTGTACTCCAGCGAGGCCATCAGGATGCAGGATGTTTAGTACCTCTTGCTCCCATGTTGTGAATTCGGGTGGAGTGGGTGGGGGTCCCCCGCTAGTCTTCTGCACTGCGATGTTGTGTCGCAAGACCATCGAGCGCACCTTCCCCCGTAGGTCGTTCCATCGTTTGCTGATGTCCTCTCGATTTCTGGGATGCTGTCCCACCGCGTTGACCCTGTCCACGATCCGCTGCCAGAGCTCCGCCTTCCTTGCTATGGTGGTGTGCTGAACCTGTGAGCCGAAGAGCTGGGGTTCCACTCTTATGATCTCCTCCACCATGACCCGGAGTTCTTGGTCCGAAAAGCGTGGGTGCCTTTGTGGTGCCATGGGGTGGTGTGTATGAGGTGTGGGGTGGTGTATGTGATGATGTGTGTGTTGGTGTGTGGTGCTTTGTGCTTCTATGTGGTGTGTGTGATGTTGTGGTGTGCCTCTGTGTGTCTGGCTATCTATTCTCTGATGTGTCTCTCTCTCCTTCGTCTCTGGTTTTTGTTGGTAGGGGTTTGTGGGTGATGTGGGTGTGTGTTTTATATGGTATTGGATGTGTGGGAGTGGTGTGTGTATGTGTTTCAGGTGTGTGCCTTTCAAATTGTCCAATGTGGTAGGGGTTTGTAAAGGTGTGTGTATTTTGACCGCGGCGGTGTGTACCGCCAATGGAATACCGCCGTTGAATGACCGCCGCGTGGATTTGCGGGTCATAATGGGATGGGCGTATTTCTGTTGGCGTGGCGGTGGAGGTTTGGTCTTCTCCAGTTTACCGCTGGCCGCTGATGTGGCGGACTGCAGTGGAGGGCGGATTTTTGGAGGTTTTGCAGTTGTGGGTCAGAATGTCCGTGGCGGCTGACCGCGGCCGCAGCGGTATTGTGGCGGCCTTCTGACCGGCGGTAAGCGGCTTTTACCGCCGAGGTCAGAATGACCCCCTTAATCATTTACTGTTCAAAGCAGACTCAAATTTAAACCTTAGAATTGACAGAAATAACCATTAGATTTATTACTTTGATTTTACCATTTTAAATGATAACAGAGCGCTAATCCAATTTTTGTACACAAAACCCACTTTTGTGTAATTGACCCCTGTGAAACCTATTACATACTTTATCATCCAGATCTTCCAAGCAAAAGCCATGTCAAACATATGTCACACCATAGATGAGCCTTTGAATGTGTGTGATGTCTGTCTGTCAATTTACATATGATATGCACAATCTAAACCTATGAAATCCTTAGCTATCTACTTGTCTTTCACCGTCAAAATCGGATGTCAGAAAGAATAAGAAAATTAAACATAAAAACATGAGGGAAACTAAAATAATGCATGGAAGAACATGTTGTTCCTCTTGTAATAAATTATATATGGCCACATTGACACTTTTAGGAACAACCACATCGATATAGCTTTCTGCTTCCCTAATCAAAAGCTTCTTCAAAGATGTCACATCCAGGGACCCAATTAAATAGCGCGACCACACTCCACTCTCTGTGCGGGGGATGGAAAATGTTTTGTGGTGTCGCTGAGACTTATGATTTGGCAGTAGAGTTGAGAGATCACTAGCTTGCGTTATTGGTGCATCAAAAGAGGCTTGTTGCTTTCTCGTATCGCTCAAAAAACTGGTATTATCTCTATTCTATGGCCTTTTAACACCTGGTGCTGTTTCACCAGAGGTCTTCTTGTCTTTGGCTCAAATATCACCAGTTACATTGCTGCATTACCACTACAACCTCCACTTGCTGTCAAGGACATAATACCTCCAAGTTTTAGAAGACCTTCTAAGTTTGATGAGCAGACTGTTGATGTGGAGGCGCCAGAGTAAATTAAAAACTGGTCCACTAGTTGATGTTTTATTTAGCCTGTTAAAAAGGTTAGGACATAGGTGATGTCTATGCTAAAAGGAGCAAATGCAATCCATAGCCAGGTCATGTTGCATGGAGACCTCATGCTTCTCTGACTTCCTCACAAAGATCAGTTCTATCTGATGTCTTGGCTGGTGCCTCAGTCCTTTCTCGCCCCAGTGGTGCCTGCTTCAAGATGCTCCTGCACCTAGGTGCTAGGATGGGAATCCCAAGCTGATACTATATTGGAATATCATTCCATTACAGAGGTTCTTCCCAACAGATTGCCCAGCACTGTTCCTTCCAAGCAAGTCATTCAGTAAACCAGACTCATTTGGAGTAGTTGAGGTCCAGCGCTAGATCCTTCAGATGCCTAATGAAGGAACAGGGTAAAACACAGGCCCACTAAAGTACAAATTCAAAGAAAGATGCACATGAAGCACAGAGAACTTCAAAGTACAATTTAAAAAAAGATGCACATGGAGCACTGAGGATATCTGCATGTTGTCAGAGTCCCTATAATCATCTGCAAGGCAGGCTGTTTGTAAAGGTATGCTATTAACTGCAAATTCATATGTCCTGAACATCACTGTTTTCAAGGATGCATTTAGGTCACCAAAAAAGGGAGCAGGTCCAACGTTGAGTCTCAGGGATCAGACCATTGCATTTAACAAGAGCATACCCAAGTTCTCCAGTTATTCTGCCAAGAGTATTGATTTTTATTTTGATTTATGACCATTTGAACCAAACACACAAAAGGAACTAGGAGGAATGCTTGCACATTGTCTAACCACTGGGAATTGCTTGGGATAGCATTTCTACCCATTACTTTTTGCCCACTGTGTCATTCTAGATAAAGGCCCACCTATACAAATCAGTGCTAATCCTGCTTCTTCATGGGAACAATCCACCCTGAACTGCCAGGCGAAGCCCCATCCAGAAGGGAACACAAGCAACCGCAGACCGGTTTGAGCTTAGTTAGGCCTCGTGAGTAGTGGATAGTGTATATCCTATGGCACACTGAGCAAGATACCCACACCTGAGAATACACTTAGTTAATTTGGGCATTACATCAGTCAAACGAAAGGTGATGGGAGGAATGTTTGCAAATAGTTTAATCAGCGGCAATTGCTCAGTGTAGCATTCCAACCCATAGTTTTAGGATACCGTAGGATTTTCACCTGTTCATAGAGCCACATAAATTGTGCCTGGTCTTGCTATTTAGGCAAAACTCACATAGGGGTTAATGCCCCTTTTTAAATTGCACCTGTGTTTGATTGGTGAGGCTAAATGTACATCATCTTGGGGGCTCAGGTGTTCAGAATGTCCACTTGTGCTCATTTTCACAGTAATATGTTCCATGCATATTTTTAATAGATATGAGTGGTGTTTCTCCTGAGTCCTTGCTTGGTGTGTTGACATTGCTTTTGTGTTCCTTTACAACTTTTGCAAGAAGTCTGTATTTTGTAGTATGCTGTTTGCCCTGATACTTCACCATTTCATTGAGGGATAATTGTAGGATCTTGGGCCTACTTATGAACTACATAAGTGAAACCTTCAACACACATTTGAGTTGATATATGCCATGTATCTATCAGCAGGAGTTCTAGCTGAGTTATTAATTTCTATTTGTGTTATTTAGTTTATATTGCTTTCCTTTGCCCACTTAATTGGAACTCCCAAGGCACTTCCATTGTAGCTCCTTGTTGGTGACATACCTATTGCAAAAGCTCCCTTCTTTACCGTCAGAGGAGATGCTTGAATGCAAAAATTCAAATTCATTCAATTCAAAATTTACATTTCTGCTGGCATGTGTGATTTGGTTATGTTGTGAATTTCAGAAATTTACCTATTTCCTGCTATATTCAAGTACTTATTGTATAAATCTCCTTCAGGTACCCTACGGCTTTTGTGTAGTTTGTTCTAATTCTTCAGAAGTGAAAACAGTAACTTTGAAAAATAGTGAAATATGTCTAGTGACACTACCAATGAAAGACATCTACTTTAATGGATGAATAGCTATCACTTAGCCCATCTTCACTTGAAAGGAAACAGAGCAGTAGGAAATTTATGTTTTTAAAAGCAATAATTTCTTAACAGCTAGTTCAAACCTGATTAGTAGCTAAATACTTGTAGGAAATTGGATTACCGGTTGAGTGGCTCAAGTCAAGACCCAATTATCAGTAGTATAACAGAGGGAGGATAGAAGGTCACTAACACCTCTGACATAGTGCACACTTTTGTGACTTACTACTCCAGGACCGAGCTGACGCTAGTGCCTTGGCTGATTTTGTTCAAAAGGATACAAAAAGTGACAGATAGACTACTTGAATTAAACTCAGCTAATGGTAATTACTCAGGCCGAATCCCAGTCAATCATTATTTTGCACACCATGTATAAGAAATTGGTTTACTGGTTGGGGGGATGAAAACTCGACTCAAGCACTAACCACAGTTTCTGTTAGGGTGAAGTCACAAGCAACGCCCAAATTAGTTTGTGCTTAACCCTCTGGTAGCATGGACCAAAGCAGTCAAATTTAACTTAGAGGCAATATGTAAAGTATTTATGCAGCACTTCAAACAGTAATGAAGTGTACGCAAAACCCAAGAGAAATGCCTAAAAGCACAAAGCACAAAGCACCAACTGTGGTTATCTGATCATGTGGGACTGGGACAAAGTTACAAGTTCAGGCCCACTGCAATGGAGCATGGGCCAGATACAGGGACCAAAATACCCTCCCCTGAACAAAATACCTTAAATCTGCATTTTGGAGTATTTCAAGATTGTTTGTGAAGGATACATCACACATCAATAGTTAAGATAGGCTGTGTGCTGCGATGCGAGGTCACACATCGACAATATCTCAAGCAATAGTGATTCTGGGGAGCTGTGGGGCTGTGATGTGAGGTCCTGTGTCAAGGATGCATTGTGCAGTGGTGGTTCCGAGGAGTGTGGTGCTGCGATGCTAGATCCTGGGTCGAAGAGGCATAATGCAACAGCGGGTCCAAAGAGCTGTGGGGTAATGGGTCATAGATGCATTGCACAGTGGTGCTTCCAATGCGGAGCTGTTAGGCAATGTGGAGCTGCGAGGTGATGCATTGAGTTGCATCAGTTCTGCTTGGACCACAACGTGGCTGCCAACACACCCTTAGGCCCACTTTCAAGGGTCCAGGGCTGGGTGGCATTACTTGGGGGCAGGACTCACAGCAGATAGAGTCAAGGTGCTGGGTTCAAGGTGGTTGACATCTTTTTTTGTCAATGGGGCTCTGATCAGGAGACCAGCCAGCTAGTTCTTGGTGTCACTCTGGTGGTCCTGGTTTCAAGATGAGGTCCAATCCTTTTCAGTCAAGCTGCAGATCAGCAGAGGAAATCAGCACCTCAGTCACCCTGAGTCTTTCATAGGTCCAGAGGTCTACTGAAGAGTTGGGTCTGAGGGTCTAATATTTATCCTAGGTGACAGATTTGAAGTAGGAGAAAGTTCTGTAGGTTTTCACCACCAGAGTTGTTTTGAATTTCCTACCTCGCTGCCCTGGCACCAGCTTGTCTGGGGGCACAAAAGACTAGTGACAACCCCTTTGTGAGTGTGCTGGGGCAGAACCTTTGTGATGTGTAAGTGTGGTAGGTGACAGCTCCTCCCATCATCAAGTCAAAGATGGCCCATCCTGCCACCACCTAGCCTCCCTTTGACTCACTTTGTGGGAGTAATACACAAAGACCAACTGCCAGCTACCTTTAGTCATTTGACCCAGGATACAGGCTGTGAGCACCAAATGGCTAGGAAAATAAAACAACTATCTGAAGGTGTCATTATAAGAATGGTGCCTTAAACTCTGACTTTACCATTAAAGAGAATTTGAAATTACAATTCTTTAGGCACCAAACTCAACATTCTGACTTGCTCCCAATTAAAAGTTATCGCTTATGAAATGTAATAATGTAACCTAATGTGATCCTATTGGAGAGGTAGGCCTTGCAGAAGTGAGAAACAAAACAAGAGTTTTTCACTACTAGGATATGCAAAAATTAAAAGTACCCATCCGACTTTTTAAATGCAAGGTACACGTCCCCCTAGGCTGTGAAGGGCCTGCCCTAGGGATGACTATTTATTTATCAAAAAGGAAGGTTTAGGCCTGGCAAATTTTTTATTTTGCCAGGACGAAATGGCTGTTTAAAATTGCACACTCAGTCTGCAATGGCAGGTCTGAGACATGTTGAAAAGGCTACTTAAGGGGATGGCACAATCACAGCTACAGACTCACTGGTAGCATTTAATTAATGGACCCAGGGTAAATGGACTACCACTCTACTAGGCACTTATAAGTAAATTAAACTTCCAAATGTGCTAACTGGTTGTAAGCCAATGTTACCACGTTTTAATGAATGAGGACATGTACTTTAGTACTGGTTCAGCAAACAATGGAGGGGTATGGCAAAAAGTTTGAGGGAACCCCGCAGTAAGGCTTACAGGTCTAACAACACCAATTTATTGCGGGTCATGAGCAATCTTGCTTGTTTATATTATCAACAATATAAACAATAATAATAAATAATAATAGATGGTCAATAGGACCAAAGTCCTCTTGTTATTATGATAATGCTGTGATTACTTACTGGTAATTTCTATTACAATGATTTCTATTCTTGCATGTCACTGTCCTTACATTATGAGGCAAAGAAATGCCAGGGAAGCATACAATAGCCCTTGCCATTTAAAAGTATTCTAGCCCCTCCTACTTAACCATGAGATGAGGAAATATACATTCCTGGCTCTTCACCCAAAATGCTGTTTGTAACACCAAAATACTACAAAAATGGTCAAAGTTAGACCACACAGGAAGGAAGGAGAGAAACTAGAATAGTCACAAGCAAGAGTAGGACTCAGTGTAATGAAGATTAGTGCCAACTAGTTAGTGCATTACCACTTCATCCCTCTTTCTCCTTATAGTTCTTGTATTATGAGGATATAGCAAGTAATGTCACATATTTGACTGGCAACACCCAGAAGTCACACAGGAACATGCACAACTCCAGACTCCCAGGGGAATACTGGTTCAGAAATGGCGCTTTGGGAGTAAACAGCTGTCACAGTTATCCATACGTTGAGATCATGAAAATCTTACCACCAGGAGAACTGTGTTATTGTAGGTCAACCTGTACAGAAACACTAGAAGGCCAAAACTGACAGCAACAGGAACACAGGGGCAACCCAACAAGTATATATCTCTTATGCTTCAGGTGTGAGAATAATTACTAAATGCATGGAAAAGGAGGATGGGCAACACCTAATGAAGTGTACTCCTGCCCATACATCTGAAATGAAAGTGCTGGCCTATAACTTCTGTGCCATACTTAATAAGACAAAATCACACTCCCACAGGTACCAAAACCCCAAGGGATATGAGCAAATTATAACAAGCTGAATGAAAGAATAACAACATAACATTAACACCCTCTTTGGCTACTTAGTTTTGGCAGTCCTGACCCAAAGACAATCACCCAGGTAAAACCTAAAATTAAATGCAAATAGAAATGATGGCTATTCTATAATTTTTCACACATCTGAAAGCAGCCAAAGTAAGGGGACATATTATTCAGTATTTCCAATGACTGCATAGATTGTTCATAGATTGGTGCTCTCCTTATGCAATCATCCTCTCGCTAAGGATGAAAAAGTCCAGCCTGAAACAAAATCACAGAAAGGTAAATTTGTAAGGGAAAAGTACCGATCCACACAACAAACTCCAGCATAAGGCCTAATGGTGTAACAAAAGTGTAGGTGGGCCAAAAAATGTTGTCAAATATATTTCTCCAAATCCTTGTTAATGTTGCAACATATCAAAGAAACAGCAACCAACATCATTGAGACTTTTCCAAGGCTGGAAACAATATGTACAAAAAACTCCACATTACAGTGAGTTCACATGACAATGAAACAAGAGTAGAATTAGCTCTACTAAGGTCTCTTAAAGTTAAAAGGCCAAAGGAATATAGCTCACCTGTAAAAAGCCAAGAGACAACCAAAAATTGAACATACACATAAAATAAAGGCCTTCAGAAAGGCCAAAAAGCAGAAGACTCCATGCAATCAAAAGCACCCACAGTGATCACGATGTGAGATACACGAGATGCCATAAAGTGCCCATAACCAGACAATCACAAAGTGCTCATGTTCTGACTTCATGAAGCTCATTTGGAGAGTCCAAAAATGAAGTATCACATGTTAGCGGTTGAGTCCAACACCTGAAAATTGACCCAGTGAGACCACCAATCTCTCCTCCTGGTTAGATTAAAGTATTCAAGTAGCTGTGGTTCAGTCTGAAGCTGTAAAACCATATGATACTGGGTTCAAAGATGACAGGAACCAAGTATTGCAGAGAGATAACCAAGACAATTGTCATAAGAGCAACCTACTAGCCCTCCACTGGATCACTATGCATAAAGCAAATTATGTGCATTTGAGAGTATCTGTTGAGGAAGCCGATAAGGACTGGTGACCCATATTCCTTTGGCTAATTATCCTCTTGATTTGATGTAATCTGAATGCACAGTACCATGAGTTTTTTTTGTAGGTATTGTTTGGAGCCTTGAAAACGTCTTAGTGACAAAACTTGTGTTGGCTGCCGTTTCTTTTACGTGTTGTAACATTAATGAGAATTTGGAGTAAACTTGATGAATAAATATATTTGACAACATTGTTCGGTCAATCTAGACTTATGTTACACTTTTGGGCTTTGTACTGGACTTTGTTGCGTGCTTCAGTACTTTTCCCTTAAAAACCTACAATTTATGTGGAATTGTATTTTGTGTAGTAACCTGGAGAAGGTGGGAATGACGCCAACAGTACAATGAAAGAGAGCAAAAAGCACTCAAAAACAAAACTTTGGCCAGTATTGGTCCCCCTCATCAAAAACCCTTTAAATTGTGCAAATATTACTGGAAAGTCAAAAGAATACCCACAGGAGCAATGTGAATGTTTATCTAACCTATCACATCAGTAACTAGAGAATTAAAGCCAGCTGACTAACAACCAGGGGACATTCCTATCGTCAAGCTTAAAAGAATAAACCCAGACTAAGGTAAGAGCAACATCTATAGGGAAGGCTAAGTTTTCAGACAGCATACTTAATGAAAGGATTTTAATGCCAGGGTAAACAAGGAGGAACACCAAAAGGGGGCTATAACGAGCAACTTGATGGTAGAAGGATAAGCGTTGGTACACAGTGCTAAATAGAAACTGTTGTCACAAGAACAAATAAAAATGCTAAAATGCACAAATGTACAAAAACACCTGTAATGAAGCTGGTGTGAGTGCCAGTAAACTGATGACAGTACACTGCCAAATTGGAGCACACATTGTCCTTGTCCAATTATGAGGGACTTGAAAGGGATCAGTGACACTTTAACTCGAAGTAAGTAGCCTCAACATCAATAGGCCAAATACAGGATTGTTTGAGGGATCCGAGATGCATGACCAAGAATCAGGGAGGTCAAATAACCCTGCGGATGAATGTGTGGAGAAACTGACTCACACTTAATTTTGCAAGCTGCTCTCCCCACTAGTCTGGCACTACGGCCAAAATGAAATTTGGATTACATATTGAATAACAAATATGGTGTCAAGAATATTGTGATGTCAAAAATATTGTTGACTGAAATATTGGAGTTTAGAATATCGAATAAGTGTTGTGTTTAATATTGTAAAGAAACCTTGTTTTCTAAGTTATCTTTATATATAATAATATTGTTGTAGGTGTTTTTTATTATGTGTTTGTAGTATTTCATTAGTGTAATATGTTAATTATTTTGCTGATTTTTCACTTCTAGTGCAGTTAATGCAGGCTTAGATTGGAGTAGGATTAGTAAATGTCACCCTTTAGTGTCCAATATCTTCCCCGCAAATGGCTCAGATTGGGGTGGGCATAGTGAATGTCACCACTTCAGTTTTTGAAACCTTTCCCTAAATGGCCTAGATTGGAGTGAGAATAGTAAATGTGACCTTTTTAGTGTCCAATATCTTTCCCCAAATGGTTTAGATTAATGTAAGGATAGTATATTTTGTCACTTTAGTGTCCAAAATCTTCCCCTAAATTTCTTAGATTAGAATGGGAATAGTAAATGTGAGCACTTTAGTGTGCAACATATTTCCCAAATTGGCTTACATTGGAGAGGAATTAGCAAATGGTACCCCTTTAGTGTCAAACACCTTATTCTAAATGGGTTGGATTGGAGTGAGAATAGTAAATGCTACCCCTTTAGTGTCCATCAACTTCCCTTAAATGTCTTATATTGGAGCAGGAATATAAATGTGACCACTTTAGTTTCCAACACTTCCACATAAATGGCTTAGACTGGAGTGGGAATTATAAATGTCAACCCTTTAATGTCCAAATCCTTTCACTAAATGGCTTAGATTGGAATGGCAATAGAACATGTAAACAGTTTAGCGTGCAACACTTCTAAATAGTTTAGATGACAGTGGGGATGAAAAATGTGATCCCTTTAGGGTTCCAACACTCCCCCTTAAAAGGCTTAGATTGGATTCTGAATATTAAATGTCACCCCTTTAGAGTCCATCATCTTCCCTAAATGGCTTAGATTAGATTAGAGTGGGAATGGTAAACGTCACACCTATAGTGTCCTAAATCGTCCCCTAAATGGCTTAGAGTGGATTTGGAATAGTATTTTTAATCCCTTGAGTGTACAACATAACACCAAAAATGGTGTCAATAGCAGTGGGAGTATGTAATGTAAATAGTGCATAACAAGCTAAATCTAATATGTTACATTCCAGTGCGACTGTCAAATGTGAAACTTTAAGTGTTGCATTTTGTCACAGGTATCATTTAAATTGACTCTTCAAAAGGACAGTACATTTTTAATTTTTATATTTTTGTTTATTTTGTTTTCTTTTTTTTATGTACATGTGTACATTTTAAAACATAAAATAAAAGGTTTATAGTGTTTTTTTTACCAACATTTCTTATATTTTTTTGAAATACAAAACATGTTATTTTGGAACGTTATTGAACATATTGGTATTTTTCAACATTTTTGAAAATATGGTATTTTTTTAACCATATACATTTGTTATGCATACATTTTGATAATGGGTTTGATATACTTTTCAAAGTAAATTAAAAATAGTACTATATTTTATTATTTTGTATTTTTATAGTGCTATGTTTATACTTTACATAACTAATTTTATTTTTATTATACACGTATTGAATTGTTACATATTGTATTATATATTTTATAACATTGTTATTTATTTTTTAAATATTCTGTTCTAATTTTTACTCAAACTCCCAATGTGTTCTGTAGAGAGATAGTAGCTTTTTGTTTTCATTTAGTTGCCATTTCCTTTACTGCTAAGTGTAATTTTGCAGTCTATTTGGTCATTCGTCTTGAGATTTACTGGGAGCAAGTTGTGGATACCTGCTCCTCATCATTGGATAAGGTAAGACCTTTATTAACTATTTCTAGAGGGTGTTGGGGTCGGGGATGTGAATAGAACTAGTTAATGGTGGTTATATTGTTACATTTTATTGTGAGGGTTAGTTAGGTATAGTTTGTGTTCTGTTGTTTAGTAGTTTTGTGTGTTAGGCCTATTCAAAGTTTGGTAGTAGTCTAGTTGTATTTTATGTCTTGTTATGTTATATTTCTGTTTATTGCAGTTGTAATATAATGTTTAGATTGTATTGTGTGTGGTTGGTAGTTCTGTGCTTGACTGTTCTACAGATCAAAAGTCATTCCATTAACCTGTAGTTTTTTGCATTTTTTTAAAGGAAATGATTTTGGTTATAATATATTATTGTTTTTAATTTCCTTGTTTTTCCGTTGGGTTTACTTGAGAATTTCTTTTTCATTTTTCAGGTTTTAATGGTTCCTTATGACTTTGGATTACTTCAATGGGTTTATCTTAGATTTGTTCATTTTTTGAATTTTTGGGGCTTTTTGGATATAGATGGAGATATACAGTCAGAGAACCGTAGGTTTAATTTATATGTTGGTGGAAATGCTACATTTTATTATGCATGTGTATTTGCTGTAATTAGAATGTGTTATTGTAATTTCTATGTTGGTTCCATTTTGTCTTTATGTCTAATGTTTATTGTGATAGTTGATGTGTTGATTTTCAAATACATTTTAAACATATTATTTGCCTTTATAAATCTTCTGTTTTATGTTATTCATATTTTTGTAACTGATGTATAAAAATAGATTGTTTAATATTTATTTACAAATCCTTAGGTTATGGTGGGGTGCACTTTTAGTAAGGCTTCTGGGTTAGTGTGTAGATGCAGGTGTTTTATAATGTGGATTTTGCTAATCTCTTCTAGTGTTGTTAGTAGAGATTCTAACTTTAAGTTGTAGCACATAGTACATTCTACTGGTTTGTTTACTTATTTTAGGTTTAATTTGAGTTACTAATAGCTTGATTCTTAATTGCTAGAAGCTTTGAGGCTTTCTATTAATTTAGAGAGCGTAGATTGGGTTCTAATTAGTGTGGTTAGAAGGCATTGTGCAAGGTTGGCTCCTCCATTAGGGCAGAGGAGCGTGGCCCCGCCAGCAGCGGCACCTGCAATACTTTTGCCAAAAAATGAAATAAACTTTGTTTATTATTGTTTTTTGGTAAAAGAGGCAGGGCCACAGGCTGTAACGAGCACTGAGAGGGAGTGCACAGCACTGAGGGGGAGTGTACAACACTCCCCCTCAGTGCATATGTATGTTTGGCCAGCCGTCTCGGGCTGGCAAAACACACATGCGCAGACTCTCTCCAGCCCAGCAACACAATTGCCAGGCTGGAGAGAGCATGCACAGGCTCCCAGTCTGCCTGGGACCACCCTGGCTGGGTGCTCCCAGCCAATCCTGATGCTGCTTTGAGCAGTGTCAGGATTGGCCGTAGGACAGGCTGGGAGCCTGTGCCTGCACCAGAGGAGCAGATGGAGTGGTGTGGCGGCAGCGGCGATGGAGGTAAGTGTTTTTGTGTTTTTAATTAAATGTTTATTCCCCCCAACCCCCCTCTGTACGCCACCTCACACCTTCTGCTTGCCACGAGCCGTGACTAGCATTGTGCCATTCTTGTACTCTCTTGTTGGTTTTGGCTTCTTAAGCCATGGTGCTGTTGTAGACATTCCACTATGGTATTTACATTTTGGGTTGGCAGTTGTGTTTGGAGCAGTGCAGTCTGTCAACCCAATTGTCTTCAAAGTAGTCCTTTCGGGGACTTAGATTGTGTTAGTTTTTTAGGTAAAATGGGCTTCCTATAAGTAAGTTGTGGTGGTTAGCTACCTCTGTTACTGAGGAGTAGACTAGTGGAATTAGTTTGTTTATTTCAAAGGCAAACGGCTGTTTGTTGCATATTCTGCGCTTAAGGCCTAATTAAGAGTTTGATCTTGAGACCACCAAACTCGTGGTGGCTGTCTGACCGCTGCACTCTTGGTGGTCCGACTGCCAGATTATGATCATGGTGGTCAGACCACCAGGAGACCACCATCACCACCGGGATCATAGATCCCGACAGGTTTTTGTGGTCAGAGTCGTGGTCAGCTGCGGCTGTGCCGAGTTTGGCTGATCATGACTCCTCTTTCTACCAGCCTTTCCATGGCATGTCCATGGGCAGTGCAGGGGCCACCTGCCAGCACCCTTGGAATGCACACTATCTGCTCTGCAGACACTGTGCATTCTGAGTGTGCTGTTGTGCAATGGATTAGGGAGCCGAGGTCAATGCCGCTGCACTGTTTCTACCGCCTGACTGGCGGAAACATCATAATTGCGATGTTTCTGCCTGTCAGCCCAGTGGAAACATCATAATGCGATGAGGGTGAAGCCACTACCTTGATAGTAGCCTCATCCCCACCATATTGACAGCCGAGATCGTAATTAGGCCCTCAGTGTAGCTTATTCAAGATGTCTTCAAACACTTTGATTAAAGTGGTAGTGACAGCCTTAAATGGCTGTGCATGGGTACAGAGTAAGTATTCTTTGTTTCTCGGCTTGTTCAAAGTCGATTATTATTTTGTGTAGGGAGTAGTTTGTTTTATTTTTCTTGTGGTTTAGTAGTTTGTAGTTAGTGCTGCTTCGTTTATTAGGTAGCTAGGCATATATGAGAGGTATATTAGTGTTTTGATGTTCAGCATGTATGGTATGTATCTGAGTGAATTGTTTGGGGCACATTTTCCTAATGTTCCTTCGATCATCCATGTTTGACATTGTCTTAGTCCTACTATTTTATCTTCTGAAGCAAATATTATAATGCCTTTGTCATTATTTATATTGTTGTGCAGGAGGAAGGGTTCATCATTATGTGTGGTGGTTAAATGTTTTGCAATTCAAGTGTCTTTGAATCTTCCAGGAACAGCAGGAGTATTACTGGTAGCTTTCTTAGTTCCTGCTATTAAGACTTTTGAAGAGAGTACAACTGCTAGCTGACCAGTGATGTATTCATGTACTTTAGGGAATATGGGCCTGGTTAAGAGTTTGGTGGAGGGGTTACTCCAACACAATGGTGATGGATCGCCCGTCTGCTGAAATATAAATCCCATTATATCTAATGGGATTTATATTGCTGCGGATGGGATTTCTATCACCATTGTGACGGAGTAACCCTTCCATGAAACTCCAAGTCAGGCCCTATACCTTCTATAATTTTAGTAGTGGGCTCTTGAGAACTAGTGCTTGCCTGATTTAAATCTTGAAGCGCGTGCTGTACACATTTGTGGGGTGGTTGTGTTCTGTCACATTAATAACTTTATTTTTCATAATAGACCTTCCATTACATGCATTACAGTAGTATTTTATACATTTAAAAATGAACATTCTTGCTGCTTGTGCTTTCTTGACTGTAAGTTTAGCCATGTGCAAGAGTAATTGTTTGCCTTTGCGTGAGGTAATGTTTTTGCTCTTTCTGTCATTCTCTCTGTAAATAGTTAATAATACAGGTAAAAAACTGTGATAATAATGTTCTACTTTGCAAATATTCATTATAATTACAGCAATTGTTTTGCATTTTACTCTTGCATATGTATTGTTGACTATAATTTCACTTCTTTTTTTCAGTTTTCAGTTGAAGAAGTTCTAATGTGGACCAGGTGGTTTATATCTGTTGTGGGGAAAAAGATGTATTAGTTATATCTTAAACATGTATTTCTGCATAGTGTTAAGGGGGTGATGGCTTTTAATTTTACTTTTTACACCTAAGGTTTAGCTGATATATAGAAGAGGGCTGATTTTACTTACATTTTGTGTGCCTTTTTCGAGGTGTTCAATTGTTGAATTTTGTTAATGGCGCTGTAGGTTGTAGATGGTTTTGTAGTTTTTCTGCAGTTGCTAACGTTTCGTAGATAAATAGAAATCGAGAGCTTGATGACTTATTTGTATTTTTACATTTTGTTTTTAAAAAGTTACTCTCCACTACATTAAAAAAATGTTTTTTTTTTAATTTTGAAGGTAGTTGTTATTTTTTGTTTTTCTGTTTTGCAGTTTTAGGGCCTCATTTATACTTTTTTAGCACTGCAGTTGCGTCATTTTTTGACGCACAAGCGGCACAAACTTACAAACTATAATTGAATTTTGTAAGTTTGTGCCGCTTTTGTGTCAAAAAATGACACAAATGTGGTGCTAAAAAAGTATAAATCAGGCCCTTAGGCCCATATTTATACTTTTTGACGCTAAACTGCGCTAACGCAGTTTAGCGTCAAAAAATTTAGCGCCGTCTAACGCCATTCCGAAGCGCCATGCGGGCGCCGTATTTATGGAATGGCGTTAGCCGGCGCAAGCAGACCGGCGCTGCCTGGTGTGCGTGGAAAAAAACCACGTAGACCAGGCAGCGCCGGCGTAGGGGGAAAATGGCGCTAGGGCATCTTAAAATGGCGCAAGTCGGGTTGACGCTAAAAAATCGTCTTAACCCGATTGGCGCCATTTTTTCGACGCCCAGACGCCATTTAAATGACTCCTGTCTTAGTAAAGACAGGAGTCATGCCCCCTTGCCCAATGGCCATGCCCAGGGGACTTATGTCCCCTGGGCATGGTCATTGGGCATAGTGGCATGTAGGGGGGCACAAATAAGGCCCCCCTATGCCACCCAAAAAAAATTGAAAAATATGAAAAATTATACTTACGTGAACTTACCTGAATGTCCCTGCGGTGGGTCCCTCCATCCTTGGGTGTCCTCCCGGGGTGGGCAGGGGTGGCAGGGGGGGTCCCTGGGGGCAGGGGAGGGCACCTGTGGGCTCATTTTGAGCCCACAGGCCCCTTAACGCCTACCCTGACCCAGGCGTTAAATAGTGGCGCAAATGCGGGTTTTTTTGACCCGCCAACTCCCGGGCGTGATTTTTGCCCGGGAGTATAAATACGACGCATTTGCGTCGCCGTCATTTTTTTAGACGGGAACGCCTTCCTTGCATCTCATTAACGCAAGGAAGGCGTTCACGCTAAAAAATGACGCTCTTTGCCCATACTTTGGCGCTAGACGCGTCTAACGCCAAAGTATAAATATGGCGTTAGTTTTGCGCCGAATTTGCGTGGAAAAAAACGACGCTAATTCGGCGCAAACGGAGTATAAATACGGGCCTTAGTGTTTTGTTGTAGTAAGTGTTGCAATTTTCTGCTCCTTATGTACGTTAGTTATAATTAGCTTCTTAGTTTTATTACTTAGTTTGATTTATAGGTGTTTTTATTGGTTAGTGTTTGTTTAGTTTGAAGTTTTTATCAGTTATTACCTTTTATGGTGGAGGCTACTTAATGTTTCTGTTTTAATGTGAAATATATATTTCCGCTTTTTTGTGTTATTTTGGATGCATTTTTATGTTTAATTTTATTTATTAATGTTTATTTTATGTTTTGCATTCATTGTAGAAAGTATCTTTGTTAATTATTTGATATTATGAAATGCATTTTAAAATATTTTATGTTTGTAAAGTGTATTTTAATGTTATAGCATTTAAATAATGTAGTTAGATAATTTATTGATTTCTGTGGAGTTTCATTTTATTTTTTGTTTAAAGTAAGATATAGTTATATTATTTTGTAATATTTGGCTTAATTTTTCACAATATTAAGGCACTTAGGGGGTTATTCTAACTTTGGAGGAGGTGTTAATCCGTCCCAAAAGTGACGGAAAAGTGACAGATTTACCACCAGCCGTATTACGAGTCCATTATATCCTATGGAACTCGTAATACGGCTGGTGGTATATCCGTCACTTTACCGTCACTTTTGGGACGGATTAACACTCCTCCAAAGTTAGAATAACCCCCTTAATATTGATTTTTGATATTTTTTACTTTTTTTATGTTTATTCTTAGGTAACAATAATTTTGTTTACAATATTTGTTGTTTCAATATTAGTAGAAGTAGATACTTTTAAGAGCAATATTTTGGTCATTGATATTTGTGTTGTTGGTAATTAAGTGTAGGATACAAAATGTTTGTAAATGATATCTTGTCCCGATATTTTGGTGAATCGATATTGGTTTCAATTATATTATGTCATTAATTCATTCATTATATTTTGTGTCAAAGAAACACCTGTGAAATAATGTGTGTGAAATGGGGTAAATACTATCACAGAATATCAGTATAATGTGACCATGAGAAGAGAACTAATTAACTTACTGTTTTTAATAGAGATGGCCACTTTAATTTCTCCTTTAAAATGTAAAGGCTTCTACAGTCTGACTTACAACTACAATCCAGCTTGCCCATCCAGACCATACTCTCCTGTAAAAATGAACTAAACACTGGGCATTGACCACAGAGCAATTCTATTTCACCTTCAATGAAAGGAAGGGAAGTGCTCTTAAGTATAGGATAACATGCACTAGCACATATGGTACCGTCACTGGTGTTGCAGGAGCAAAGTAGATTCACCACTCCCTTCCTCACCTGCTACTACCACCATAAAGTGAAGAGGTGAGCGCCAGAAAGTGGAACTGGAAAGACAGAGAATACATATCTTGTACTACTTGGTCCACACTTATCTTGTTACCTATCGTGCATCAACAGGCCAGTCACATCATGCAAGCTGAATGTGATTTATTGAGTGTAAGATCAGTATTGTAGAAATGAATTCAGAAAGAGCACTCATTCATATGCGAGTCCTTTCATGGTGTGATGAACCGATGAAACCTCACTCTCCCAATAAGATTACCCTTTCCAAACTGTGGTAGGTGTACCCCTATGTGTCAACAAATACCTCCATTGTGCCAGGGTCAGCATTTTGTCATGGGTACTCCTCATGAGCCATAGTTGACTCCTTATGGCAAATAGTCCTTACCAAATGTCAGCGTCAGAACTTGACATCCATACATCTTGGGTTATGCCTTATGTCAAAATTTGCTCTAGTATTTCAGGACTAGTATTTTGCCATGGTTGCCCCCTCAAACATTCCATGGTTGTCTTCCCCAATGGCAAGAGGTATCTCCAATAAGATAACACTAGCAATTTGCAACGGGTGCTCCCTATGTCAAGAATGTCCTCAAGTACATCACTGCCAGTATTATTTCATATCCTTCTCAAATGCCAACAATTCCCTCTGGTATTCCAGCAACAATATTTTATGTAGGGTGACCATTTTGAGAGGAACTACCTCCAGTATGCCAGTGCCAGTATTTCTGCACAGGTGCTTGTCATGCTAACTATTGCTTCCAATTTACAAGTGTCAGTATTTTGCCCTTGGTGCCTCTGTAAGCCAATAATAATCTTCAGTATGCCAGGGCAAGCATAACACCACATTCGCACTCATGCTCGCTTACATTTACTCACTCACACTCGTTTTCTCTCACTCATATAACCCTTATTAGGTCTCATTCACTTTAACACTTTCATATTAATTTCTTTTCTCTCACTTATTCACTGTCTCACTCTTTCTTACTCCAACTCAATCCAATTTACTAATACTGCACTCACTCTCACTTCCTCATTCTCACTCACTCTCACCTATTCTCACACTCTTCTTCACTCATTTTCACGCCTTTATTCACACTCACTCACATTCATTCTTAAGTCGAACTCATGCTTTCTCACTCAATTGCACTCACTTTTATTCACCACTTAGGCCCATATATACGGGGCATGATGCTGCGTCAAAATTGGCAGTGCCGAGCTCTGTCATTTTCACAAAGCAGGGATGCGCCATATTTAATTGAATATGGCGCCCCCCTGTGTTGTCCCCTGTGCTGGCGCTAAATTTAGCTGCCAGCGCCAAAGCAGGCATCCTTGCATCATCGTGCAAGGATGTCTGCGTTGAGGGGTGTGATTGAATTTGTGTGGGAAGGTGTCCCTTCCTGCACATAAACAATCACTAATGGCAATGTGGCACTTCTGCAGCACACACAGAAGTGGCAAAGGGTCATTTTCAAATTATTGTTTATGTGCAGGACAACAATATAATGCCAGAAATTATATAAACAATCATTTCTGGCATTTTGCTCTTTCTATGCATGCTGCAGAATGCAGCACACATAGAAAAAGCAAAAGATGAGGAGGAATACAAGTATTCCTCCTTGTTGCACCTTGCTAATTCCACCCCTGGGATGGCGTTAGATTGTGGCACTGCCTCAGGCTCATGAATACTTGTAAATCTGAGGCAGCGTCAAAATGCAATGGGTGTTGCTGTGGCACACTCACAGCAACACCTATGGCACGCCCCTTCCACACAAAGGGCTGCCTGTGAAGGGGTTGTTTTTACAAGGTGGCTTTAAGCCACAAAACGTTACCTTGTAAATACAGCACATGGCATAGTGCCACCAGGGCATCACGAAAGTGCCCCTTGGTTTCACTAACTCTGGTTCAATCATGCATTCTCACTTCTTGACATTCATTCTTATGCATTCTCAGTCATACACTCTCACTCATGTGCAGTCCTTCTTACTCTCACTTATTCTCTCTCTGTCTCACTCATACTCACAGACACTCACTCTTACACATTCTAAGTCACTATGTGTCACCAACTCTTACACACTTTCTCACACGAACACACAGACATACACACAGTCACACACACACTCACACAGAGACATATGTTCACAAACACATATGCTTTCTTGCACAAAAACACACTCTTACCCACAATCACACATACAACATACATTTTAAAACATTTTTTACTCACATCTTCTGTCACTCGAGGTCTCATTCCAGCTTCTGATGCTAATCCTTTCATCAGACAGGTTTCAGAGCTGAGACCCTTGGTGAACCCTTATTAAGTCTATGAGTTAATATTATAGCATCTAAAAGATCCCATGACTGTGGCATACCATCTGTCACTTGGTACAGATGCAGAGTGAATATCCTATTAGGTTTTCTTTTTTTTCACTAAGGTCAGACAAGTTTGAGTTATTGCGCCAACACATCTCTGTCTGTTTTTTGTTGAACTGGACAATTATTTAGGTCTTCTCCAGCTGAAAGTTCTGGTGGAAGGCTAGGAACATTGACCTGTATCGGTATTTGCTGGAAATGAAGTTCATATTGCCCTAATTTAGCATTCAGTGCACCGATTATTACATGGTATTACAGATTATTGTCTTAGACACACATTGTTAATCAGTTAAGTAAACACAACGCTATTATGATTGGTAGGATGAGCCTTAAAAAGATAACAAGCTGAAGGAGATGGGTTACTTTGATCACATGTGTGGTTTGATGCTGGACTCTCACTGAAAAAGAAGCTGGAGCAAGAACTGAAAACCTTGAAGCACACTACTGAGACTACTTGAAGCACAAATCAACACTTCTACAAAAGTCTGTAATAACTGCACTCTGTACATTCACTCTTTGATAGTGAAAGAGTGCAATGAGTAAACCACGTTTAGCCATTAGGAAGGATTATGGGTGTCATCCAGTCTGGGAAGCTTCTCCAATGATCACCAGCAATACTTTCTAACTTATTTAACAGATTAGTTGGCACTCTGAGCTAAATTATTAGATTTAGTGAGATCAGTAATTGGCTGTTCATCTGTATCACCAATGATTCTGTGCTGTATATATAAGATTATTTGAATATGATGAGACCAAGTGAACTACGTACATTTTATTTGTCATCTTTGGTGAGTGGCCTTGTTGATAACTCCTATACAGTAACCTGGAAATGAATTAAAGACCTACAGGACCTTTGCAGTAAGGAAAGCACTATACAGCAGTTTGTGGGTTTTTATTCAGCCCTGATTATTGAGGAAAAATATGTGGGCCATCTCTTTATTCAGACAGAATGGAATCAGATGACGTAACCAAACCATATGGCTTTCAAACTTCCCATGTTTATAGTCAGTACTCTTTAGCCATTTTTATATGGTCAGCATGCATGCTAACTTGTTATTTGAATTTCTCTAGTATGGGGAAATGATGTTCTGTGGATTACTTTTTCATAATTTGATTATTTGAATGAAGGAAGTTTGAACTGTTATACTAAGATCTGTTATTTATTTTAGCTTGAAGCCATTGATAAACTTATAAAATGTTGTAGATATTTTAACATGACTGTGCTTGTTGTTTTCGGTCAATACAACTCTTTGCTACATGCAGTAAACTGCTGAAATATCAAGACAGCTCTTGTCCATAACATGAGCTCACATTTGTTGTTCTGTACTCCACAACCTAGAGGGATCCCTTCACTAATTTTGTGGTTCCCCCATTTCATTTACAGGCGGGGACTTCTGTCAGAGAAGCCTCAGTTGGCTACACCAGTGGGAACCCTTTAAGTTGAATAGTGACATCGAAATGCAGTATACTGTGCTCCATAAATAAACACTAACATAACATAACAACATAACTGGTGGCCTTTCAGTCTAATAAAGCAGAAAAATGCATGTCAAGAGGGCTACAACAACGCTGCACTCAAACAATATTGTACTTTGCCAAAAGTGAATCGACCAAAGCGGTGGATGTACTAAAGACACAACCAGGCACACCCCATGGGCAGGGTTCTATAAATTTGGTTGGGTGATCTCCACCAAAGGAGCAGAGGCCAAGGTCTACACTGTACCAGGAACACTCATCAAGCAAATTTTAGGAATCCTTTAAGACTCATGATGTCCACCGAAACTTATATAAATGATACTACAAAGAGGACATCGTCATTATTGGCAGGTGAATTGTGGAGCATAGCTGGCCTATAGTAGTTCTACTTTCAGTGCAATTTCAAGCTATTCAATCCGAATATAGCAGGTGATCAGAACTGAGCTGCCTGCTTTATAGTTACGCATCAGTTGTTAAAATCTCTGTACTTACAAATCTAGATTAATAGCTTATCCACCTTTTATATTTCTTCTGTGAAGGGAGAGCTAAGTTGCTTATTGTTGGTCTTCTCAAATTGCTTTAGAAATTGGGAAAATAATCTTTGTAACTGCTGGCCTTCATCCACTAAATAATCCCAATTTCCTCATTAATTACATTTTGGAAATGTAGAATGGGTTACTGACAATAGACTTTACCTTACTGGAAGGGAATATCTAAAAACCTCTGGTGGGCTTAAACAGACCTTACAAGGTTCAGTTATCAAGCCTAGAGATGGGCCACTCTATCTAACTGCTGCTATTAATGACAATCTAATGGCTTGATCTCTTAAGAATTATCCTGAAATAAAATTGTAATACATTAAAAGAGAAGTGTTGGATCTGACCTGACTTGATTTATGTTCATTGCATTCATAAACCCTCTCCCACCACTCTGAATAAATATATGGGCTACATAAAAATCAATATCTTGTTTAGATGAGGGTTGCCCAACGTACTTCGGGCAAAGTTACATTATGGACCTTATTATGAGTTTGGCGGTCTGGCTGCAAGACTACTGCGGCAGAGGCTCCCAAAAGACCACCATGTTTGTGATCACACAGACCGCCGTATTACGAGTTACACAGCCAGGACCACCAAAACACAGTTTAAAAAATGACACCGCTAGAACTCAGAGGGTGGGAAATAGGTGGTCCAAACACCAGGACCACCAGCCCATCAACCTACCCCTGAACCTATAATGAGTCACAAATCACAATGACGGTTCTTCAATGGTGATCCTCCAGTGGCGGTCCGAACCATGGTGGTCTGTGGTTATTCCCGTACAACACACCACCACAATGGATAGTTTTGAAAAGAACACTGCTGACACACATACACACACCCGACACACCTACAAACCATACTATAAAACACACCCCTTCACAAACCACAATCCTTTGCAACTACGATGCCACACACAGACAGATACAGGCAAGAAACAATACCCAAACCAAAGAATAGGCACCCCTCCAACTTACTCAACCACATAACCCACACCTGCACAATATACCCACCACACACAATAGCACCTCTATACCACATGTCATAGCCATTAGCCCCTCATCACACAGCACCTACACCCCATCTCCTAACGTTTGTCTTGTATCCCACCACCATGTCACCACAAAAACATCCACATTTCACAGATGACGAGTTGAGAGTTATGGTGGATAAAATTATCAGAGGAGAGCCACAACTCTTTGGAGCTCAAATCCAGCAGACCACTGTCGCTAGAAAAATGGAAATTTGACAAAAGATAGTTGACAGGGTTAATTCTGTAGGCAGCTACCCACAAGGGACAACATCAGGAAGAGGTGGGACGACCTCAGGGGGAAGGTACGTTCAATGGCCACCAGGCACTAGCTGGTGGTACACAAGAGTGGCGGTGGTCCCCACCTCCTCTCCCACAGCTCATATTATGGGAGGAGAAGGTCTTGGACATCCTGCATCCTGAGGGACTGGCAGGAATACCTGGGGGAGCGGAGTTGGGTAAGTCCATACACCAACAATGTCACCTAAATGTATTTGCATGCATGCATGCTCACAGATCACCATTTGCCAACTTCATTGTCACACCACTCACCACCCCTATGTAAAACTGACCAAAGTCCCCTGTCTGTCATCTCATATGTGGAAAGAACACACCGGGGGGCACCATATCTGGGTGTGGTGTGGGTATTGCAAGGAGTGATAGTACTACAACTCCTAGCAGGCACTGTTTCACCATAACCAAAATCACAAATGTGTGCCAATTTGTAATAGCCATGCTCAGAAACTTAACAATGGAGAACACTCAATTGAATGGTTCATATCAATGTACACTGTGGGGATAGGACAAGCGACGACAACAATGCAATGGCCAGCAGCCTACACAAAACCACGTACATACTATTACAACTTTGTCCTCAGCTACTCTGTCCCTTCTCCCTCCCATCACCCCTAGAACTGTACTCACCTGGGGGGCTGATAATTGTATAGTCTGTGGGCATAGGATACCTTATGTCAAGAATGTTAAGGACAGCTGCTACTGGGATACTACTTACACCCTGCTACAACTGTGTCTTCTGCTACTCCATCACTTCTTCCTCCCATCGCCCATAGAACTATACTCACCTGCGGAAATCTAATGTTTATGCAGTGTGTTGTACTTGGTGTGACCTGTCTCATATAGCCAGGTACAATGGTCAATCCAAATATGATGTCAACATCAGTGTCCACATGACAATGTGCAGCTGTCTGTTAACTTAAACATGTTGTTTACCTAACTGGGAGGTGGCATGAAACCAATGATGCTCCACTCCTGCCAAGATATGGGTCTATGGACAGACATACAAGTGCCAAGATACCCAGACACCATGGGTATCCCAAAGACCCCAAAGGCCAGCACCGTGATAGAAAGTTTAGGTTCACATCACATAAGGGCATCAAGGAAGGCCAACCTGTACATGGCCCAAAGCATAACTTACTGTTAGGAAAGGATGGCACATGTCACAATACAACCAGTATCAGTCTGTTTTGCATCTTCAACAGGTCTACCTGCCACTGGGACTAAATCAAACCACTCCTGAGACTGACACTTTCACCCTGGATGGATACCTCAGTAAGGACACCACTCTTTTTTGTGTGGACATTGAGAAGGAATCTGGCCCATCTGGGGAACCTGGTCAGATGATAAATCTCAGCCTCACCTTGCCCTCATTGACCCTTCCCAGCCCTGTAGCATCGACATCACAGGCAACCAGGTGCCCTCAAACTTGTGTCCTGAGGACAATTACCACCATCTTGTGCCCCCCAGTAGAGGTACCAGACTCACAACTCCAAATCCCTGGCAATGATTGACCTGGCACTAGTGACAGTGGCCAAACTGCCAGGGGCACAGGCATGTGGGGGCAGGGGGTGTGGGAAGGATGGTGTGGGTCAGCGCTATGAGGCTGATTGGGACAGTGCTGGCCAGGAAAGCAGGTAACAGCACCATGTGCAGATCTGATTCAGTTGCTCACCTCCAACATTGGCTAGTCCTGCCCCGGCAAATGGGTTAAAAGTTAGATTGTGTCATTTATTCCCTGTAGGTGTTATCAGTGTGCATACATAGTAGAGTTACTGTGCATGTAACTACATGAGGTGACAGGTTTGGAGTCCAAAGACAACATATAAAGTATTCAATGAGAGTTCTCTGACCCACCATGGGAATTATACACATGTGTAGCTAAGATGTGTGATGGGCACCCTTATGGCTAGTATGTGCACTGATTTCCCACCATCAAATGAATACTATGTGCCACAGGTTGATAGGATTTTCTGGACAGGTTCTCATTGACTTGTTGCCATCAGGTGAACATAACACTGGCATTTTTTGTGTAGGACTTGTGAGCATGATTTTCTTTCTTGTCTTCTGCTTCCCTGCCGGTCAACACCCATCAGGGGATGTGGCATGCCATCACCAAGAAGGTGCAGACCCTTGGGGTCCACAGCCGGCAGAACGCCCACTGCCAGAAAAGGTGGAGGATCTGAGATGACGGGGCCAGAAGATCACAGAGCCCCAACTAGGGCTGTCCTCCCAATGAGGAGGGGGTGCTCGTCAGACCATGACCCCCCTAATAGCCTGCATATTGGCAGTGGCCAACCCTTAGTTGGATGAGCGTTTGAAGGCAGAACAGCAATCACAAAGGGGTAAAATGTAGTCCTAAATCATGTTTGCCTACTTACCAGATGAATGAGTGAGGGACTGAATGCTACATTTGAGTATGTGGGAAGTGTCGTGTGTGACAGTTGTTCTGTGCCCACATTGGTCATGTATTGCCAACATGTGTTCTCATCCATTTAGGCTCTAGACCTGGTACATACCATGAATTCCCTTCAGTCCTATACTACAGCATGGCTAACCTTTGAAATCGTCTTGTCTTAGTATGATCAGCTGTAACTTCCCAGGTAGGTGTAACTCCATACAAACAGGTAGATCATCCCTAATGTTACAGTAGGACGGTCGGTAGGTTATAGCACACAGTCCACTATTATGTATCATAGGATGTGTCTATGTGAGTGTGTGATGCAGAAATGGACAAGGCATCACAATACAATGTTGCTCACTGATGTGTCACTGCTGCTTTATGTGATGAATTTGTGTCCATCACACATGTTACATGATTTGCAGAGATGAACTCTTATCAGCTGTCGCAGGGTTAAATCCCTTAGTAAGTGAGTTATGTACATAGCCATGTGTAATGTTACACCACAATTGCCCTAATGCATGTTGAATGCTTGTGTGCTTGAGCTCATTTTCCACGGTGACACAGTACTGTGTATGAGATGTAAGCATGTGACAGCCATGATGATGTCCTCATGCATGAGACTTCGGTCAATGGTGTCCTTCTGACACAATTAGTAGGAATGGAACATAGGCAATGGATGTCCAATCACAGCAAAGGACCAGAATGTCATTTGTCAACATCATGTGTATACTGCCTTCAATGATCACACCTCACATTTTGTAATATGTCCCTGTTATAGCTATGAATGATCTAACATATGAGACCAGCCTTTTTAGCCATGTTATGTTTGAATTTTGACATAATTTGGGTTGTTGTGCTGGTTCTAATACACAGGTGTATATTTTGGGATGTGTCCACTCAGTGTGGCTTCCCATCATGGATTGTGTTCCAACCATGTTCATCTTACTGATATAGCGAGTCTGGGTTAACCTCACTGAAGCTTACCATGTCTGATTTGTGTGTACTGATACTGTTTTTCATTCTGCTGACATAAGGGTGTATTCCCTGTAGTGATAGCAGGCCCCGTCTCCCTCTTTGTTGACAATGCTGTTGACAATGTGATACATAGACCAAGGATACTTTTTCCTCCTTGCATTGGGCAGGTGTAACATGTTGTTATGTAATTTGATCATATGTGTTCATAGTGATTTGGACTATCCAATGTCACTTGACGTAGGTATGGCCTGCTTATACCATCGCTGCCTGCCTTAACTTGGGAATCTATGTAATGGTTTGATAAATGATTTCAGGGCAAGGTCTTAGTGAGGATGGCATTGGGTCTGTGTCAATCTTAAGCTACCTTGGCAATGGGAATCCATTGCATGTCCACTGCTTCTTCTTTGATTGCAATACGTGACACCCATTATTGGTAGATAGGTCACATAGGTATGGTTTAGTTTGTGTGGTTGTTCTAGGTAATCGGTGCTAATGTGATTTTCAAATAGGTATCTCTTATACACATGCGTTGTAGCAGGAAAGTCTTTTTTGCCCTGGTCACCCCAAACATTTTGGGCAGATACTGGCGGTTACTGAATCTTGGCTGGTCCCTGGGTACTGCTTACGAGTCCAAGGGCCAGTGATTTGTGTAAAGTGGATATGCAAATTAGGATCATTATAATTGGCAGTATCAACCTACCTATAAGTCCCTAGTATATGGTAGGGTATCTAGGTTTAGGGACCCCAGCATAGGTAGTGCACCCATTGGTGCACTGCTGAAGTGCCCGTTGTCATTGTAAAGGCAGACCTGCCTTGCTAGCTGCTTTTAAACTAAAGTCATATACAAATTTGACTTTGGAGTTAAAAGCACTTCCAAAGTCTCAACCTACCTTATTCTTGCATATAACTCACCCCTAAGGTGTGCCCTATGTGCCCCTAGGGTTGGGTGCCTTGAAACTATAAGCAGGGACCTTATAACAATTGTTTTATAAGCCCCGGTGAAGTAAAATAGCCAAATTTGGTTTTCCCTCACTGCGGTGAATGGCCTCCATAGGCTAAAAAGGGGAGATTTTATTTTAATTAACAAAGTCCCCTTAAGTGTCAGATACCTTGCGTTTGGTATCAAATTATTTGTTTTAATAAATCCCACAACTTACAATTGTCGGATTTCATATAACTAGTTAATGTAAAGAGTTTTAAAACTCTACCTGAAAGTTGACAACTTCAGCTCTGTAGTGCCCTTCTCTGATTGGCCAGGCCGCCTTGATGAGGTATGAAGTGGCCTGGGCTGAACACAAAGGATATGCCCTGGTGGAGGAGATCTGCCTCAGCAGATGGGGAAACAGGATAGGGGAAGAGCAGCCAAACTGGTCTTCAAAAGCAGGAAAGGACATTTGGAGCAACCCAGCACCTCCCTCACATCCTGCAACCCCAGATAATTAGGTACCCTCTTGAATAGACTAGGAGAGGGCAGGAGAGGGGTGTATTTAGGATTTTTAGCCACACCAGGGGGTGGGCTCCGCCAGATCTAACCTCCAAAAATCTGTTTCAGCCATGTTAGATTTTTGAGGAATGTTGCTCCCTGGGATTGATTTTCACCACACTTTCCAGGAAGTGGTCATCAAAGCGGGAAGGAGCATGCCTTGATTGGATACCAAGGATCCCCCCCCCCTGTTTTCAACCCAGGAGCAAGGATAAATATGGCAGAGCTTCACCCACATCTCAGATCCCTACAAGGAAGAACATCAGAAGAAGAAGGACTGCTTGCACCTGGACACTGCAATCTGAAGGAGGCACCAGCTGCACACTTGGGCTTCACCACAAGAAGGACTTTGCCTGGCTTCAACTGGTTCAAGGAGGGACTCGCTGTTTGCTACAGTTGAAAAACAGCTAACCAGAGTCCCCTGCATCAGATCCTTAAAAAACTGACTAGCTGACCACTGTCCAGTGGTCATTTTGGAGTTTGAGCCAGGTGCATTCGGGGAGTTGGAGTCTGCACCCTCAAGGAGCAACTCTGAGCTTCTGGAAGCTTGGGGTGAGCTGTGGACTCCTAAAGGACCTTCAAAGACCTTCTGGAAGAAGATCCTGAAGTTTAGAGAAGATTGGTGAACTTTTTGGAAAAAGCTCCATAGAGGGACCCACCTGCCGCGGTGAGTCTAGCCGGCTTACCTAAACCGCAACCCGCAGGTTCGTCCTGCTGAAGAAAATCTCCAAAAAAGTGACTAAGTCCGAACGTAGAAAGTTAACCGGGATTTTACGTGCAGGGTATCTGAAGAGGGATCCAGGGATGTCTGATTAAGATTCAGGTTTGGCCCAGTCAAGGATTTTCATCTTGAAAAATAGTCTAAGTACGAATGTAGAAATCTTCACCAAAGTCTCCTGCGACACGTATCTGAGGAAGGGCTCCAGGGAGGTCAAATTGAACTGGCGACTTCGTCCGCTGAAGAAAATCTTCAAGAAAATGGCTAAGGGGCAGATTTATGGAAAGCGGCGCTGCACCGAGGGCAGCGCCACTTTCCCTGCATCCCTTAGGACCCCTCTACCGCTACTATGTGTGCACTGTATTTAAAATATGGCGCAACATAGTGCAGGGTAGGGGGCAATAGTGTAATTTTTTATGACACTATTGATATACTCTGCAGGAGTAGCCCGAAAATATTGGCGAGTACATAGGGGCCCATTTTGAAGAATAGAAGCCCCCTTTTGGGCAGGCGTTAAAAGTGCCATAATAAATGGCAGAAGAAAATCTCATAGATTTCCTTGCACCATTTTACTGGCTCCGCTAATGTAGCACAAAGGGTTACATGCATGCATTGCGCCACTCTGTAAGTACGGTGCAGGGATTTTGGCCTCAGGCCACATTAAAGTCAAAACAAATGACGTTAATGTGGCGCAAGGTAGCGCTAGGGGCTTATAAACCTGGCCCTAAGTCTAAAGGTAAACTTTTGACCGAGGCCTCCTGTGTGCTGTAGCTGAGCAGGGCTCCATTGCGGTTGGCCTCAAAGTTTGACTTTGACCCAGACGAGGTGCGACCAGTTTGGCGCTATTCGTTTCTATGCACTAAAAAACACTAATTCTTTAAGAATTCATATCTCCGGTTCCCCTTATCCAATTTTGTTTGTTTTGGTGTCAAATAAAGATAAAAATATTTCCTCTTTTGATGAATTGGTTTTGGATTTTTAAACTGTTTCCTGTGTTTTATTTAGTTACTGTTTTGTGATACTTGAATGCTTTACACGCTTTGGCCCTCATTACAACCCAGGCGGTAAATCATGCTTTCGGCCATTTAGAAGACAGCCAACATACCGATGTGGCAGCGGAATTCCGCTACAGGTATTACGACCCACAGCCCGGAATCCGCAACAATACAGACACCCACACAAGTCCGCCACACCAAAGGTCAGTGATAAACTGGTGATATCAAAACCCACACCATCACGGTAACAGGAATACGCCCACACTATCACGACCCACGAATCAATGCGGCGGTCTTTCAACCGCTGTAATCCATTGGCGGTACACACCGCTGCGCTCAAAATACACACACACTTACAAAACACAACCACATTGCACAATTCGAAATACACACACCTGATACACATACACACACCACACCAACACACTCACAACACTATAAAACACACAACCACATTACCCACAAACCCTTGCAACTAAAAAATTTGAAAGCAGGCCAGAGAGAGAGACTACCTAAAACAACACCAGCATCCACAGACACACAACACCATCACTTACACAACATTCACGCACCTCAAACAACACACACCAACACATCCCCTCACACATCACAACAGACACCACCTCACACATCACCCACACCACATCATGGCACCTCAAAGACACCCCAGGTTCTCTGAGGAGGAGCTCAGGGTCATGGTGGAGGAAATCGTCCGGGTAGAGCCACAGCTATTGGGATCACAGGTGCAGCACACTTCCATTGCAAGGAAGATGGAGCTATGGCGCAGAATTGTCGACAGGGTTAACGCAGTGGGACAGCATCCAAGAACACGGGATGACATCAGGAAGAGGTGGATCGACCTGCGGGGCAAGGTGCGCTCCGTGGTTTCAAGACACCAGATTGCTGTACAGAGGACTGGCCGTGGACCCCCAACTCCTCTGCCACAACTAACAACATGGGAGGAGCAAGTCTTGGCAATACTGCATCCTGAGGGTCTCGCAGGAGTAGCAGGAGGACTGGACTCTGGTAAGACATATCTTTACTACTTTATACCCCACACCCCACCTACATGCCATCACATACCGCCACTCTTACCCTCACACCCATCACCCCAACAACCCACAGATACCCCACTAACACAACCCACACATCCCAAAACCAAGCCCTGCATGTAACACCAATGCATGGACACCCATCACTAAAGCATGTCCAGTACAGAGACTCACTCATGCCCCAAAATCACCAGTCACACAAGAACCAAGCCAATAATGCAAGCACAGGAGTAGAGGGGCACTCACCCATTGCACAAGATGGCACCCACAGATACAATAACTATGCATTTACACCCCAACAGGACCCCTACCCAATGTCACCGGACAGGAGGTACCAGACATATCCAGTCCCCCACAGAAGAGACCCACAGTGATGACAGCCGCTCTGCACGCCTGGATCAAGATGACCAGCCCGACCCATCAGGGACCTCAGGACAGTCAGTTCCCCTGACACAGTCACAAACCACCACTGATCCTCCCCCCTCAGGACAGACCCCCACACCACCCACCCAGCGGGCCCAACCCTCTGTCCCCAGGACACGTCAATCAACAGTGTTTCCACCACTACAGGGACCCCAGGCAACCCCACTAACACAGGACAATCAGGACCTGGGGGCAGTGGCAGTGGGCACACGGTTCAGGAGACAGAGGCACAGGATAACAGGGAAGCTCGGAGGACTGCTGTGCGACAGGGGGAGGACAGGCCCAGGGAACCCAATCTCCATGAGGCACTCTCCAACATCATGGGAGCTTATCACCATTCCCAGGAGACCATGGGTACGGTACTGGCCAAGTTTCAGGAGTCCCAGCGGCTGCAGGAGGAACACTACCTGGGGATCAGGGAGGACTTACAGTCCATCAACACCACCCTGGTCACCATTGCAGGGGTATGACCCCGGCACACAGAACAGTACAGTCACAGTTCAAGTAGAGGACAAGTGTCCCTGGTGTTCAGTTTGTAGACGTGGATAATAAATCTGAAGAGTCCTCAGTTGGTGATGTAAGTGTCTTTATTTGTAGGCCCAATTCACCACAATTTGACGTAGTCATCCAAGAACAGCCAACACGTGTTTCGTCACACAAGTGACTTTTTCAAGGCTGGGCCAGTTGGCCAGGAAGGTAAGTAGTGGGTGGGACCGATGTAAGGAGTTGGATGGTTGGCCGTAGGCGAAGAAGCGCGTCCCAGACTACGACCGGCTCAGTATCCTACTAGGGTCCCCAACTGAGGCTTATCAAGGCCTCTTTTGCTTACCGTCATTTACTGGATCGGCTTTCACCTACTGCCAACCTTCCAACTCCTTACATCTACTTGAACTGTGACTGTACTGTTCTGTGTGCCGGGGTCATTCTGCTGTTATTATTATTGTGTACTTGTTACGCATATCTGTGCCTATTAGGGGAGTTAGGCACCCGACCCATCGAGCACCAATGTTTAATTTTCACTGATTCTCTTATTTACCTGTGTTGTTACTCAACGGAAGTGCGGCTTCTCTCACCCTAACTACCCTTATATTGTTTACCATTGCAGGGGTGCTGGAAGACCTTGTCAACACCAGGAGGGACACAGTAGCAAACCAACGGGCCCCTGACACTAGCCTGGATGATGAACAGACCTCGACCTCCGCCGGTGCTAGTCGACAGGAGGCACCACCACAGGACAAACAGGCCACCACCTCCCCACACCCTACAGATAGAGAACCACCCTGCAAACGGTCCCTGAGATCCAGGAACAAGACAGAGAACATTGTCAAGACCCCCGCCAGGAAATAAGACCCCCCTGAATGTCACCCTTCTGTCCCACTATGTCACCCTGTCCATCTTTAAACTGCCATTGCTCCACTTCCTATGCCCCTTTGGACAATGCAACTGTGAAACAAATAGACTGGACTCTGCCATGGACCTCCACCATCACCCTAGCCCATTTTACAACCCCCTCTACTTATTTGCACAGGAATAAACACACTTCAATCACAAAACAATCTGTAGTCAGTCTGTGCTTTCACAAATGTGTTATTGCAATATCTATTGAATATAGCAATGTCAATGTACTTGATGACATACCAATGTAACACAGCTGTAGGCCAGGAGTAAACATAGCAGAGGGCACAAAGTGGGACCCAGATTTGTGAAATGGAAAGTCAAAGTGACAAGTCAGTGTCCATACACTGAGTGAAAATGACAGACTTATGCTAGCTCCAACAATGGTATGAGATGTGGGAAGCAGTGACCTCTTCTTATTGTGTCTCACTGGAAGTATTGCAAGATGATGTTGTTTCAGTTGTCGATATCTTCTTCTTCTGCCTCCTCTTCTTCACTGTCCACAGGCTCCACAGCTGCCACAAGACCACCATCTGGCCCATCCTCCTGCAGAAAAGGCACCTAGCGTCGCAAAGCCAGGTTGTGCAGCATACAGCAGTCCATGATTATCTGGCACACGTTCTTCGGTGAGTAGTTTAGGGAACCACCTGTTAGATGGAGGCATTGGAATCTGGCCTTCAGGAGGCCGAAGGTGCGTTGTATTATCCTCCTTGTTGGTCCATGTGCCTCATTGTAACGTTCCTCTGCCCTTGTCCTGGCATTCCTCACTGGGGTCAGTAGCCATGAGAGGTTGGGGTAACCAGAGTCACCTGCAAATGTTGAGGGACAACTGTTAGACACACACTAACCCTTATGGACAACCCCATACCCAGACACCTATGTCAACTGTATGGGGACCTTGGCCTCACATATTAGCCACACATGGTGCCTTTGGAGTTTCCCCATCACATAAGGGATGCTGCTATTCCTCAAAATGTAAGCATCATGCACAGAGCCAGGATACTTGGCATTCACATGGGAGGTGTACTGGTCTGCCAAACACACCATCTGCACATTCATCGAATGGTAGCTTTTCCAGTTTCTGTACACCTGTTCATTTCTGCGGGGGGGGACAAATCCACATGTGTACCATCAATGGCACCTATGATGTTGCGGATATGTCCCAGGGCATAGAAGTCACATTTCACTGTGGACAAATCCTCCACCTGAGGGAAAACGATGTAGCTGCGCATGTGTTACAGCAGGGCTGACAACACTCTGGACAACATGTTAGAGAACATTGGCTGGGACATCCCTGATGCCATGGCCACTGTTGTTTGAAAAGACGCACTGGCCACGAAATGGAGTACAGACAGGACCTGCACTAGAGGGGGTATCCCTGTGGGATGGCGGATAGCTGACATCAGGTCTGGCTCCAACTGGGCACACAGTTCATGGATTGTTGCAAGATTAAGGGGGTCATTCTGACCTCGGCGGTAAAAGCCGCTTACCGCCGGTCAGAAGGCTGCCACAATACCGCCGCGGCCGCGGTCAGCCGCCACGGACATTCTGACCCACAACTGCAAAACCTCCAAAAATCCGCCCTCCACTGCAGTCCGCCACATCAGCGGCCAGCGGTAAACTGGAGAAGACCAAACCTCCACCGCCACGCCAACAGAAATACGCCCATCCCATTATGACCCGCAAATCCACGCGGCGGTCATTCAACCGCGGTATTCCATTGGCGGTACACACCGCCGCGGTCAAAATACACACACCTTTACAAACCCCTACCACATTGGACAATTTGAAAGACACACACCTGAAACACATACACACACCACTCCCGCACATCCAATACCATATAAAACACACACCCACATCACCCACAAACCCCTACCAACAAAAACCAGAGACGAAGGAGAGAGAGACATATCAGAGAATAGATAGCCAGACACACAGAGGCACACCACAACATCACACACACCACATAGAAGCACAAAGCACCACACACCAACACACACATCATCACATACACCACCCCACACCTCATACACACCACCCCATGGCACCACAAAGGCACCCACGCTTTTCGGACCAAGAACTCCGGGTCATGGTGGAGGAAATCATAAGAGTGGAACCCCAGCTCTTCGGCTCACAGGTTCAGCACACCACCATAGCAAGGAAGGCGGAGCTCTGGCAGCGGATCGTGGAGAGGGTCAACGCGGTGGGACAGCATCCCAGAAATAGGGACGACATCCGCAAATGATGGAACGACCTACGGTGGAAGGTGCGATCGATGGTCTCGCGACACAACATCGCAGTGCAGAAGACTGGCGGGGGACCCCCACCCACTCCACCAGAATTCACAGCATGGGAGCAAGAGGTACTCAACATCCTGCATCCTGATGGCCTCGCTGGAGTACACGGAGGAATGGACTCTGGTAAGTACAAGGCCAACCACTTCACCCCCCCCAGCATGCTAACCCCCACTCTCACCCCAACCCCCCAGCACACATCCTCCCTGAGAATGTCTCTCCAGCACAACCCACCCAACACCAACCCCTGCATGCCATCCCCAAACTATAGACACCCATCACCTAAGGATGACCACTGCACATACCCACCCCCCCCCACAAAACACCCTCACAACACCTCCCCCAAGGGAATGCCAGCACTGGGGGACAAGGGCACCCATAAAACGCAAGCTAATGCACACACAGAAACAATAACCATACCCTCTTACCCCATGCAGGACCCGAACGACAACACACCGGTCAGGAGGGACCCGAAATGTCCATCCCACCCCCGGAACAGGCCCCTAGTGATGACAGCAGCTCTGTCGACCTGGACCCTGATGACCAGCCCGGACCATCGGGGACCTCTGGGCAGTCGGTTCCCCTCACCCAGACACAGGCCACTGCAGACCCAACCCCCTCTGGGAACAACAGCACAGCTCCCACCCAGCGGGCCCATGCCTCTGTCTCTAGGACAGGTCAAGCAGCGGTGTGCCTACCACTACAGGGCCCCCAGGGTAACCCACCAACCCAACAACAACAGGGACCTGGGGGCAGTGGGAGTGGGCACACCGTCCAGGGGACAGAGGCCCAGGGAAACAGGGCAACTCGGAGGGCTGCTGTGCGACAGGGGGGGGAGGAGAGGCCCAGGGAACCCACTCTCCAAGAGGCCCTCACCACCATCATGGCAGCCTACCACCACTCACAAGAGACGATGGCGACGGTACTGGCCAGGTTCCAGGAGATCCAGGCACAGCAGGAGCAACGCTACATGGGGTTCAGCGACCAACTCATCAACATCTCAACCGCTATGGGGAGCATAGTCCAGGCCCTGAACCGTATAGAGGACACGTTTTGGGACCATGTGGCATCACACAGGGCCCCTGTCACTAGCCAGGAACAGGAACAGCCTACCACCTCCGCCGGCGCTAGTGGACAGGAGGCCCCACCATAACGACAGCCCACCAGAACCCCACCTCCTGCTGAACAACAACCACCCCGCAAAAGGAGCCTGAGATCAAAAAAACCGACAGAGTAGGATGTCAAGACCCCCGCCAGCATCACATACCCCCTGAAGTCCTCCCACTGTTCAACATTGCCACCCTGTCAAACCTTGAACTGCCCCTGCTCCATCCTGCCACAGGCATATGGACAATGCACCTGTGAGACTGAGAACTGGACTCTGCCATGGACATTACTCCACCCCCACCCATCACTGTTTCACTATCATGTACCAATATCTATGCACTAATAATAAATCACACATTGCACTGAAATCAATCAGGACTCAGCCTGTCTTATTTACAAATGTATGACACATTACATATCAGTTACGTATTTTTAACATTGTGAATTACACATACCGAGGTAACTTAGCATTAGTCCATGGGCCAACCAAGCCGAGGTCACGCAGTGGCTCATACAGCACAGAAAAGGGAAGGGAAATTCAAACATCATGTTTATAGTTCTGGGGGGAAATCGACAAAGTTGAGATGCAGGAGGCTTTCAGGAAATGTAAAATGGCATGGGTGATTATTACCTGTGTGCTACTGGAAATACTGTTCTATTACTCTGTCCCTGTTGTCTGTGTCGTCCTCTGAGTCTTCCTCCTCTTCACTCTCCGCAGGCTCCACAGCTGCTTCAACACCACCATCTGCACCATCCTCCTGCAGGAAAGGAATCTGACGTCGCAATGCCAGATTGTGAAGCATACAGCAGGCCACGATGATATGGCACACCTTCTTTGGTGAGTACATCAGGGATCCCCCTGTCATATGCAGGCACCTAAACCTGGCCTTCAGGAGGCCAAAGGTCCTTTCGATGATCCTCCTAGTTCGCCCATGGGCCTCATTGTACCGTTCCTCTGCCCTGGTCTGGGGATTCCTCACTGGGGTCAGTAGCCAAGGCAGGTTGGGGTAACCAGAGTCACCTATTAGCCACACACGTTGTCTCTGTAGCTGCTCCATCACATAGGGGATGCTGCTATTTCGCATAACATACGCGTCATGCACTGACCCTGGGAACTTGGCATTTACATGGGAGATGTACTGGTCAGCCAAACAGACCACCTGGACATTCATCGAATGATAACTTTTTCTGTTTCTGTACACCTGCTCATCGTCTTTTGGGGGTACCAAAGCCACATGGGTCCCATCAATGGCACCAATGATGTTGGGGATATGTCCAAGGGCATAGAAATCACCCTTCACTGTAGGCAAGTCACCCTCCTCTGGGAAAATGATGTAGCTCCGCATGAGTTTCATCAGGGCAGACAACACTCTGCTCAAAATCTTTGAAAACATAGGCTGAGACATTCCAGATGACATGGCCACTGTTGTCTGGAATGACCCACTTGCCAAAAAATGGAGGACTGACAAAACCTGCACCAGAGGGGGAATCCCTGTGGGTTGGCGGATGGGGGACATCAGGGCTGGCTCCAGCTGGGCACACAGTTCATGGATAGTGGCACGGTCAAGTCTGTATCAAAGTATTATATGGCGTTCTTCCATTGTCGACAGATCCACCAGCGTTCGGTACATACGAGGATTCCTCCTTCTCCTCGCAAGTCCCAGCGGACGGTGCCTAGGAAGGACAACATGGAGCACAGAGTCAGGCAAACCACAGGTACGTACAGACAGCTTGCACAGTTAAAGAATGGCAATGGGTTGAAAGGCGTTTATGTGTGGCAATGCAAGGCCTAGGCCTGTGTGTCGCAGTCAAAATTAAGCCATGTAGGCCCTTGAAATGGCGGCTGCCTGACCTGTGAAGTGGGACAATGGGATGTGAGGTCAATGCGCTGGCGGGGCACACCGTGGCGGTAGGCGGTCGAAGACCGCGGCGCAAAGCCGCATTGGTTAACATTTAACCCTATGGGTTTCAGGAGCCAATGACGATGTGCGCCGGCGGTCGCGGTACGCACCGCCGCGGTACGCACCGCCGCAGGCGTGACCGCCATTTCCTAGCTGATTGATCACTCGAGACCTGATCATCCACAGGAGAGGACCTATACTGCAAGTGCTGCTGTGACCTCGGTCTGGAAGTGACAATGGCTGCTGCGACTGGGGAAAGGGCCCCTGCCTTCACGTCTGAAGAGTTGGAGAAGCTCGTGGATGGGGTCCTCCCCCAGTATGCGCTACTCTACGGTCCTCCAGACCAACAAGTGAGTACACCGTGTGCACATGGAATGGGCTATGCCTGTGTGGATTGGGGTGGATGTAAGTTGGTGGGGTGGGGGGCGAATGAGGAGTGCAACGCACGACAGATGAGAGCATGTGCCATATGGCAAAGTTGGTGGGGGGGGGCCAATCACATCTAACATGCAGGTCATTGATGATTTCCTCCTTTCCACCCTGTACATGTCAAATAGGTCAGCGCCCATCAGAAGATCGAGATTTGGCGTGCCATCGCCAAGGAAGTCCGGAACTTGGGGGTCCACAACAGACGGGGCACCCACTGCCGCAAGAGGTGGGAGGACATCCGCTGCGGAACAAGGAAGACCGCAGAAACACTGCTGGGGATGGCCTCCCAACCTAGGAGGGGTGCCAGTCGCACCATGACCCCCCTGATGTCCCGGATCCTGGCGGTGGCCTACCCTGAATTGGATGGGCGCTTTAAGACATCACAGCAGACACAAGGGGGTGAGTATCAGCACATTCTCCTATCTTTCTGCGCAGTGGAGGCGTCTGGGTGGGGGAGGAGGGCTGTGGGTGACATTAGGCCAGGGCGCTTTCTGTAGTGTAGTCCTCTCCCTTAGGCATGGCCCTGTGCCCCCGGCCCCCACCTCTGTAGGGTGACAAGTACAGCCATTGATGGTCCAGCATCACCCATGTGCGCGTTTGACGTCTCTTGGCCTGTTGTCCTAGTCAGTAGTACTGAGTAGTGTACCCCGAATGCGCGGCTTAGTGCATGAGGCTCCTGTGTCTGTCCTCTCCGCCAACGGTGTTGACATTGCATGCACTCAACCTGGTCTTCTTTTTTCTCCCCCCACCCTTTCTCTTCATCTTCTTGTGCATGTGTGCATTAGCATCATCAGGCGGAGGAGATTTGGCATCGGAGCACGAGGGAGCTGCAGGACACAAGGCCCCGGTGGGCCCAGGAACAGACACCGAGGGCACCAGTGATCCGGAGGGCGAGGGGAGCACCACAACGGGGACCGGTGGTGACACCAGCGACTCAGACACGTCCTCGGATGGGAGCTCCCTAGCGGTGGCGGCAACATCCGGGCCCCCCGCCTCTACAGGTGCAGCCGCCACCCAGCGCACCAGCACCGCCCTCCCAGCAGCCCCTCAGCCTACGCTCCGTGCCCGCTTGCCCAGGAAGGCGCGCGTCTCCTTCGCCCCAGGCACCTCAGCCCCTGCCCCTGTTGCCCCTGCTGCCCTCAGTGCGGAGCTCATTGACCTGGTGAGGACGCTCATTGTTGGGCAGACGACCCTTTTGAATGCAATCCAGGGTGTGCAAAGGGAGGTGCAACAGAGCAATGCGTACCTGGAGGGCATTCATTCGGGTCAGGCTGCCCATCAACGAGCGTTCACTGCTCTGGCCTCAGCACTGACGGCAGCCATTGTCCCTGTTTCCAGCCTCCCTCTTCTTACTGCCTCCAGCCTGTCTCTGTCTCCTGTTCCTCAGCCTATCCCATCCACACCATCAGACCAGCCTGCACACACATCAACACCAAGAGCAGCTCATCCAGACACAAGCACCACAGATCCCACAAACACTCACCCAAGCAACACACAGATGCAGACATTCCAGCAGTCACAACCACCTCTGTGTCCCCCGCCTCCTCGTCTCCCTCCTCCCTCCCTGTGACGTCTACACTCACACCTGCATGCACCCCAACATCAGCCAGTGCTTCCATCACCACCTCACCCTCCAGGACAGTCCACACTCGTGCAGTCACCACCCCCACTGCATTTACACGTCCCCTCTGTCCTCTCCCACTGTGTCTGTCACCCCCTCTTCCAAGACACACAAACGCAGGCAGCCACCCACCCAACAGACATCCACCTCACGACAGCCTACAGCACCAGCACCTTCACCCAATGACAGCACACCTGACTCTCCTACAACCACATCCTCTTCCTCCACTCCCATCACCACTTCTCCTACCCTTTACCTTGGACCTAAAAAGCTTTTCCTGGCTAATCTTGACCTCTTTCCCTCCGATGAGCTCCCCCCTCCATTTGCAAAGAGTCCCAAGAGCACCGCAGCCACCACCAGCCCAGCTTCGAGTGTCACTGTTGTGCATGGGTTCTGGAGTCCACCCTTTGCCAGCAGTGACACATCGATCAGCAGCAAGGACACGTCCAGCCCCCCCCCGGCAAGAGGACCCGGATAAACAAGGGGCGCCGTGCGAGGACTGACAGGGCTGCCCCCAAGGAGCAATGTGCGGCCACTTCACCAGCCACACCATCTAGGGGAGGCAAGGGCCCGAGAGCCCCATCAAAGGAGCGGAAGGGCAGCAGGAGCGCGGAGAAGGTGGACCCCACATGTCACATCCCAGCTGGGAAGGAGGACACTAAAGAGGCCAGGAGTCCGTCCCCGAAGGGTCCAGAAACGTCACGGTCCGAGGGCGACTGAGCAGGGAGTCCAGGCCAGGTCTGGCTCCCTTGACCTGCTGGATGAGCACCGCTGAACAGGGCCCGCGGTGCAGAAGAGCACCGCTGAAGAGGGCACCCGCCGTGAAGATAGGCACCGCTGAACAGGGCCCGCGGTGCAGAAGAGCACCGCTGAAGAGGGCCCCGCCATGAAGATAGGCACCGCTGAAGAGGGCCCGCGGTGCAGAAGAGCACCGCTGAACAGGGCCCGCGGTGCAGAAGAGCACCGCTGAACAGGGCCCGGCCGTGAAGATAGGCACAGCTGAAGAGGGCCCCGCCGTGAAGATAGGCACCGCTGAAGAGGGCCCGCGGTGCAGAAGAGCACCGCTGAACAGGGCCCGCGGTGCAGAAGAGCACCGCTGAACAGGGCCCGCCGTGAAGATAGGCACCGCTGAAGAGGGCCCCGCCGTGAAGATAGGCACCGCTGAAGAGGGCCCGCGGTGCAGAAGAGCACCGCTGAACAGGGCCCGCAGTGCAGAAGAGCACCGCTGAACAGGGCCCCGCCGTGAAGATAGGCACCGCTGAAGAGGGCCCGCCGTGCAGAAGAGCACCGCTGAAGAGGGCCCCGCCGTGAAGATAGGCACCGCTGAACAGGGCCCGCGGTGCAGAAGAGCACCGCTGAAGAGGGCCCCGCCGTGAAGATAGGCACCGCTGAAGAGGGCCCGCGGTGCAGAAGAGCACCGCTGAACAGGGCCCGCGGTGCAGAAGAGCACCGCTGAACAGGGCCCCGCCGTGAAGATAGGCACCGCTGAAGAGGGCCCCGCCGTGAAGATAGGCACCGCTGAACAGGGCCCGCGGTGCAGAAGAGCACCGCTGAACAGGGCCCGGCCGTGAAGATAGGCACCGCTGAAGAGGGCCCCGCCGTGAAGATAGGCACCGCTGAAGAGGGCCCGCGGTGCAGAAGAGCACCGCTGAACAGGGCCCGGCCGTGAAGATAGGCACCGCTGAAGAGGGCCCCGCCGTGAAGATAGGCACCGCTGAAGAGGGCCCACGGTGCAGAAGAGCACCGCTGAACAGGGCCCGCGGTGCAGAAGAGCACCGCGGAACAGGGCCCCGCCGTGAAGATAGGCACCGCTGAAGAGGGCCCCGCCGTGAAGATAGGCACCGCTGAAGAGGGCCCGCGGTGCAGAAGAGCACCGCTGAACAGGGCCCCGCCGTGAAGATAGGCACCGCTGAAGAGGGCCCCGCCGTGAAGATAGGCACCGCTGAAGAGGGCCCGCCGTGCAGAAGAGCACCGCTGAAGAGGGCCCCGCCGTGAAGATAGGCACCGCTGAACAGGGCCCGCGGTGCAGAAGAGCACCGCTGAAGAGTGCCCCGCCGTGAAGATAGGCACCGCTGAAGAGGGCCCGCGGTGCAGAAGAGCACCGCTGAACAGGGTCCGCGGTGCAGAAGAGCACCGCTGAACAGGGCCCCGCCGTGAAGATAGGCACCGCTGAAGAGGGCCCCGCCGTGAAGATAGGCACCGCTGAAGAGGGCCCGCGGTGCAGAAGAGCACCGCTGAACAGGGCCCGCGGTGCAGAAGAGCCCCGCTGAACAGGGCCCCGCCGTGAAGATAGGCACCGCTGAAGAGGGCCCCGCCGTGAAGATAGGCACCGCTGAAGAGGGCCCACCGTGCAGAAGAGCACCGCTGAAGAGGGCCCCGCCGTGAAGATAGGCACCGCTGAGGAGGGCCCGCCGTGCAGAAGAGCACCGCTGAAGAGGGCCCCACCGTGAAGATAGGCACCGCTGAAGAGGGCCCCGCCATGAAGATAGGCACCGCTGAAGAGGGCCCGTGGTGCAGAAGAGCACCGCTGAACAGGGCCCGCGGTGCAGAAGAGCACCGCTGAACAGGGCCCCGCCGTGAAGATAGGCACCGCTGAACAGGGCCCCGCCGTGAAGATAGGCACCGCTGAAGAGGGCCCCGCCGTGAAGATAGGCACCGCTGAAGAGGGCCCGCCGTGCAGAAGAGCACCGCTGAAGAGGGCCCCGCCGTGAAGATAGGCACCGCTGAAGAGGGCCCCGCCATGAAGATAGGCACCGCTGAAGAGGGCCCGCGGTGCAGAAGAGCACCGCTGAACAGGGCCCGCCGTGAAGATAGGCACCGCTGAAGAGGGCCCGCCGTGCAGAAGAGCACCGCTGAAGAGGGCCCTGCCGTGAAGATAGACACCGCTGAACAGGGCCCGCAGTGCAGAAGAGCACCGCTGAAGAGGGCCCCGCCGTGAAGATAGGCACCGCTGAAGAGGGCCCGCGGTGCAGAAGAGCACCGCTGAACAGGGCCCGCGGTGCAGAAGAGCACCGCTGAACAGGGCCCCGCCGTGAAGATAGGCACCGCTGAAGAGGGCCCCGCCGTGAAGATAGGCACCGCTGAAGAGGGCCCGCGGTGCAGAAGAGCACCGCTGAACAGGGCCCGCGGTGCAGAAGAGCACCGCTGAACAGGGCCCCGCCGTGAAGATAGGCACCGCTGAAGAGGGCCCCGCCGTGAAGATAGGCACCGCTGAAGAGGGCCCGCCGTGCAGAAGAGCACCGCTGAAGAGGGCCCCACCGTGAAGATAGGCACCGCTGAAGAGGGCCCCGCCGTGAAGATAGGCACCGCTGAAGAGGGCCCGCGGTGCAGAAGAGCACCGCTGAACAGGGCCCGCGGTGCAGAAGAGCACCGCTGAACAGGGCCCCGCCGTGAAGATAGGCACCGCTGAACAGGGCCCCGCCGTGAAGATAGGCACCGCTGAAGAGGGCCCCGCCGTGAAGATAGGCACCGCTGAAGAGGGCCCGCCGTGCAGAAGAGCACCGCTGAAGAGGGCCCCGCCGTGAAGATAGGCACCGCTGAAGAGGGCCCGCCGTGCAGAAGAGCACCGCTGAAGAGGGCCCCGCTGTGAAGATAGGCACCGCTGAAGAGGGCCCCGCCGTGAAGATAGGCACCGCTGAAGAGGGCCCGCGGTGCAGAAGAGCACCGCTGAACAGGGCCCGCGGTGCAGAAGAGCACCGCTGAACAGGGCCCCACCGTGAAGATAGGCACCGCTGAAGAGGGCCCGCCGTGCAGAAGAGCACCGCTGAAGAGGGCCCGCCGTGCAGAAGAGCACCGCTGAAGAGGGCCCCGCCGTGAAGATAGGCACTGCTGAAGAGGGCCCCGCCATCTCAAGCACCGCTCCGCTGGGCCCTTCTTCTCAAGCACCGCTCCGCTGGGCCCTTCATCTCAAGCACCGCTCCGCTGGGCCCTTCTTCTCAAGCACCGCTCCGCTGGGCCCTTCATCTCAAGCACCGCTCCGCTGGGCCCCGCCGTCTCTGCACCGCTCCGCTGGGCCCTTCCTGTCAAGCACCGCTCCGCTGGGCCCTTCCTGTCAAGCACCGCTCCGCTGGGCCCCGCCGTCTCTGCACCGCTCCGCTGGGCCCTTCCTGTCAAGCACCGCTCCGCTGGGCCCTTCATCTCAAGCACCGCTCCGCTGGGCACCGCCGTCTCAAGCACCGCTCCGCTGGGCACCGCCGTCTCAAGCACCGCTCCGCTGGGCCCTTCTTCTCAAGCACCGCTCCGCTGGGCACCGCCGTCTCAAGCACCGCTCCGCTGGGCACCGCCGTCTCAAGCACCGCTCCGCTGGGCCCTTCATCTCAAGCACCGCTCCGCTGGGCACCGCCGTCTCAAGCACCGCTCCGCTGGGCCCTTCATCTCAAGCACCACTCCGCTGGGCCCTTCTTCTCAAGCACCGCTCCGCTGGGTCCTTCATCTCAAGCACCGCTCCGCTGGGCCCCGCCGTCTCTGCACCGCTCCGCTGGGCCCTTCCTGTCAAGCACCGCTCCGCTGGGCCCTTCCTGTCAAGCACCGCTCCGCTGGGCCCCGCCGTCTCTGCACTGCTCCGCTGGGCCCTTCCTGTCAAGCACCGCTCCGCTGGGCCCTTCCTGTCAAGCACCGCTCCGCTGGGCCCTTCATCTCAAGCACCGCTCCGCTGGGCACCACCGTCTCAAGCACCGCTCCGCTGGGCCCTTCATCTCAAGCACCGCTCCGCTGGGCACCGCCGTCTCAAGCACCGCTCCGCTGGGCCCTTCTTCTCAAGCACCGCTCAGCTGGGCACCGCCGTCTCAAGCACCGCTCCGCTGGGCACCGCCGTCTCAAGCACTGTTTATGGTTCACTGTGCCCACCATGCCTCCTCCTTGACCAGTGGAGACTGTCATCCACCTGATGGACTGTGGCTTTGCACTCCCCAGGATGGTACAGTGGGCAGCCCACCCACTGTAGAGACATTGAGAGACTGTGGCTTTGCACTCCCCAGGATGGTACAGTAGGCAGCCCACCCACTGTAGAGACATTGAGAGACTGTGGCTTTGCACTCCCCAGGATGGTACAGTGGGCAGCCCACCCACTGTAGAGACATTGAGAGACTGTGGCTTTGCACTCCCCAGGATGGTACAGTGGGCATGGTGGCTCCTCGTGGATCTGGCGTCGTGGACTCATGTGGCTGTGGTGCCCCCCCCTTCCCTTCCCCCTGAGGTGCCTGTAGTTTTTACATCTGATGCCCCTGCAGTGTTCTCTCCAAAGGACTCAGGTCTCCTGTGTGGGCTTTGCCCTTGTTTCTCAAAACTTTGGCCCACGGACATGATGAATTCGTAGGATGTGCAGGACTTGTTACTTCAGTTATACACTGATGTGTATATCATTTGTTTTCTTGTAAATATCTTTGATGGTTGTACGATCATTTTCAGGAGCTTTTTGATACATAAATATTTATTCCAAATTTGATTATGTCATAGCATTTTTCAGGGGTGTTGGGTGGTGTCACTGTGACTTGTTGCTCTGCATTGGTGTGTACATAGTTGGGGGGGGGGTCGCATATGTGTGTGGCCGTAACCTTTCGTTCTCCCCCTCCTGTGTGTCGTAGGTGCAGTACTCACCGTTGTCGTCTGTGCCGGACTTCGTACTCGTGGTAGATGAGAAGGTAGACGAGAGCAGGTAGGATGTTTAATTCGGGTTCCATGCTGTCCTCCTTCCTCCTGGAGTGCGTAGTGGTGTGCGTTTTCCCGTTCGTAGTCTGTTTCCGCCGTGTTTTTATCGGCGGTGCTCCCGCCCCGGAAAAGGTGGCGGATTGGTGAGTTGTGATAATGTGGGCGGTACATTGTCTGCCGCCTGGCTGTTGGCGGTGACCGCCGCGCTGTTTGTTTGTACCGCCGTGGCGGTCGGAGTGTTAAAATGGCTGTCTGTGTTGGCGGTTCCCGCCAGGGTCAGAATTCCATTTTTTTGACCGCCAGCCTGTTGGCGGGTTGGCCGCCGCTTTAACACCGACCGCCAGGGTTAGAATCACCCCCTAAGTCTGTATGTGATTATGATGTGTCTCTCTTCCATTGTCGACAGGTCCACCAAGGGTCTGTGCACCGGAGATGTGCCCTATGGAGAAGAACAGCGAGCAGAGAGTCATCCAACACTGAGATATCACAATGTGTTATTTTCAGAAACGTTAGTAATCCGCAATGTGCTGGTATCTGTCTGTATTCCCGGCCTAGATAGGTGTGACGCAGTTTTAATACATCCCATGTGGCCCCCTGAAATGGCGGCTGCCTGACCTGTAAGGGCGGAAAGGGGATATGAGGTAACTGCGCTAGCGTTGTACACTGTCGCGGTGGGCGGTTGAAGACCGCAGCGCAATTCTGCATTGATTAACATTGGGCCCTATGGGTCCCAGGAGCCAATGACGATGTACACCGGCAGTGACGGTATGCACCGCTGCGGACATGACCGCCATTTTCTATCTGTTCACTCACTTGATACTTGACCTTCAACAGGAGAGGACCTACACTGCAAGTGCTGCTGTGACCTGTGTCTGGAAGCGACAATTGCTCATGTGTCTGGGAAAAGGACCCGTGCCTTCACTTCGGACGAGTTGGAGAAACTAGTGGATGGGGTCCTCCCCCAGTACACGCAACTGTACGGTCCTCCAGACAAACAGGTGAGTACACTGTGAGCATGCTGCATGGGCAATGCCTGCTTTGAGTGGTGTGGATGGAAGATACATGGGGGGGCTGAGGCCTGCATGTGTGGATGGTGAGTGTATGTGCATCAGGGCATGGGTGGGAACTGGTGGGCAATGAGTATGACGGTCCGGATGGGTGAGTAATTTCCTTTCCCCCTGTACCATTCCTCTAGGTCAGCGCCCACCAGAAGAAGGGTATTTGGCGTGCCATCGTCAAGGATGTCCGGACCCGCGGGGTCTACCACAGACAGAGCACCCACTGCCGTAAAAGATGGGAGGACCTGCGCCGCCGGAGCAAGAAGACGGCAGACGCCCAGTTGGGGATGGCCTTCCAACGTGGAAGGGGTGCCCGTCACACCATGACCCCCCTGATGTCCCGGATCCTGGCGGTGGCCTATCCGGAGTTGGATTGGTGCTTGATGGCATCACAGCAGCCACAAGGGGGTGAGTACACTCTCATTCAGCTGACTCTGCACGCATTACAAGGTGTCTGGGTGGGGGAGGTGGGCAGTGTGTTCCCCTAGGCCAGGGCGAACTTGGTAGGCAAGTTCCCTTGTGAGGCAGGCTATGTGGCACCCCAACCCCACTAGTGGTAAGAGCCATCTACACCTTGTCAGGCTCCTGTGACTTCCAGGTGTGCAGCAATTAGGCTTAGGCCTCGTACCCCATTGTCAGGTGAATTTTCTAGGAACTGTTAGTGCATGGCGTAGTGCTGAGGGATGCTCCCTGTGTGTTGTGTCCACCAACGGTAGTGGTGTTGCATGCACTGAACATGTTTTTCTTCTGTCACCCCCCCCCCCCCTTTTTGTGGTCTCCCTGTTCTTGTGTGCAATAGCATCATCAGGCGGAGGAGCAGTGGCACCGGAGCAGGAGGGAGCTGCAACCCACTTGGCCCTGGAAGGTGAAGCAACGGAGTCTGAAGCCATCAGTGGGACGGAGGGTGAGGGGAGCTCCACGGCGGGGACAGGAGCATACACCAGTGACATCAACTCCTCCCCTGATGGGGGCTCCCTTGTGGTGGCGGGCAACTCTGTGCCCACCGCATCAACAGGTACCGCCGCCACCCCTCCTACCAGCACCGCCCTACCAGCAGTCCCTCAGCATGTGTCCCATGCCCGCTCACCCAGGAGGGTGGGCATCTCCTTCGCCCCAGGCACCTCAGGCCCTGCCCCAGTCAGCCCTGCTGCCCTCAATGAGGAGGCTATTGACCTCCTGAGATCTCTCGCTGTTGGGCAATCTACCATTTTGAATGCCATACAGGGTGTTGAGAGGCTTTTGCAACAAACAAATGCATACCTGGAGGGCATTCATTCTGGGCAGGTGGCCCAACAGAGAGCATTTCAGGCTCTGGCCTCAGCACTAATGGCAGCCATTGTCCCTGTGTCCAGCCTCCCCCCTCCAACTTCCTCCACCCAGACCCAATCCCCTGTACCTCAGCCTATCCCAAGCACACCATCAGACCAGCATGCACACACATCAACACACAATAGTGGACATGGCAAACTAAGGCACCACACATCCCACAGGCACTCACACAAGCACCATCCCCATGCAGACACAGCAACATCCAGTGCCTCCACTGTGTCCCCCTCTTCCACGTCCTCCTCCTCCTCCCTCCCTGTCTCGTCTCCACTCACACCTGCATGCACTACATCCTCAGCCACTAACTCCATCACCAGCACGCCCATCACCACACACCGCTCACGTGCAATCACCATCCCCACTACCATTCACACATCCCAAGTGTCCTCTCCCAGTGTGTCTGTGAGCCCTCCTCCCAAAGTACACAAACGCAGGCAGTCACCCACCCAACAGCCATCCACCTCACAACAGCCTCCGGCCCATGCACCTTCACCCAAATTCAGCAGACATACACCTCCTACAACCACTACCTCTTCCTCCACTCCCAAACCCCCTCCATCTTCCCGCCCCAGTGTGTCTAAAAAACTCTTCCTGGCTAACATTGACCTCTTCCCTACATCTCCTCCCCCTGTCCTTTACCTAGGGCCAGGCTTTCCAGGTCCCAGCCCAGAACCTCAGCCACCAAATCCCCAGGCACAATGGTGCCAGCAACTGCGGGGTCATCGAGTGCGCCACCCATCAGGGCTGCCAGTGTGCCATGTAGCGAGGGCAAGGACATTCCGCCACCTGCTGAGGTGAAAAAGGTGCCCACATCCCGGAGGGAGAAGCCGCACCTACCAGCCACCAAGGGCTCAACAAAAACAAAAGGGGATAGTGGAAAGACAACTGTGGCACCATCAAAGGTGGGGAAGGGACAAAAGCACAAAAGCAGGTCAGGAGATGGCACGGTGGCACCGACTGAGGGACCAGTGTCGCACCTTCTGTCCACGACCACACCAACCTGTACGGCGGCGAACATCGATAGCTGCCCTGCCACCACAACCACCACCTGCCCATCCACCTGCACCACCACCTGCACCACCACCTGCACTGTCACCTGCACAGCCACCTGCACAGCCACCGGCACGTCTACAGCCTCAGCGACAGTCCCCAGCCTCTTCCCCAGTGGGCAGCCGTCCGAGGCTGCAGGAGATGTCCTGCTGTGTCCCTCAGCAGGTGCTGACCCATGCACCACCGCCAGCAACGCCGCCACAGATACCGCAGCAAGCACCGCCACCAGCCCCGCGACATGCTCGGACAGTGGCACCACCCCTGACATGGCTACCATCTCCAGTGGTCAGTCGTCCGAGGCTGGAGGAGACTTCCTGGATCCTGGCCAGCTTCCATGAGGCATGACCTCCATCACTGTTTGCACCTGCAGGTAGAATGCGAAGCCACAGCAGTGTGGGGTATGTCGCTGCCTCCATGGCGTATCATGCTACCTGTATCTCGGTAATCTCATGACACACACACCCAGGTGAGGGAATTTCCCGCCACACTGCACATGGAGCACTCTGAGCACCATGCCCCCTCCGGAACCAGTAGAGATTGACATCCACTACCTCAGTCCTTGGCAGGATGAAGCACTCTTGGCACCAGGCCCCCTCCAGAACCAGTGGAGATTGACATCCACTACCTCAGTCCTTGGCAGGATGAAGCACTCTGGGCACCATGCCCCCTCCAGAACCAGTGGAGATTGACACCCACTACCTCAGTCCTTGGCAGGATGAAGCACTCTGGGCACCAGGCCCCCTACAGAACCAGTGGAGATTGACATCCACTTGAGAGACTGGTTTAGCACTCGCCAGGATAAAGCAGTGGGCAAACCACCCACTGGAGAGACTTGAGAGACTGTGGGTTTGCACTCCCCAGGATAAAGCAGTGGGCAAACCACCCACTTGAGAGACTTGAGAGACTGTGGCTTTGCACTCCCCAGGATAAAGGAGTGGGCAAACCACCCACTGGAGAGACTTGAGAGACAGTGGCTTTGCACTCCCCAGGATAAAGCAGTGGGCAAACCACCCACTTGAGAGACTTGAGAGAATGTGGCTTTGCACTCCCCAGGATAAAGCAGTGGGCATGGAGCCCCCACATGCAGCAGTGGTGTCGTGGGTTCATCTGGCCAAGGTGCCCCCCTCCCCCTGAGGTGCCTGTATATTTTCAATCTGATGACCCAGCAGTGTTCTCTCCGTTTCCAGTCAGGTATCTTGTGTGGGCTTTGCCCATGAAGTTTGGGCCCAGTGGTCCACAGACAATGGTTGGTACACTATCCGGACTTGTGTGGTTGGTGTACATCTATGTATATACTAAATTTTGATTTTTGACTATCAAATGTTTCATGATTACAATCGTTACAATCATTTCCTTTTGTCCTTGCATTCTTCCAGGTGGTGATGGGATGTATATGTAATGTTGCTGCATTTGTTTGTGTGTATGTTTTTGTAGGTGAGGGTGGGGGTATTGCGTGTTGCGTGTGTGTGTCACTCTCTTTTCCCTCCTCCCTACCCTGTGTTCTAGGTGCAGTACTCACCGTGGTCGTCAACGGCATCTGTCCTGCTCCTGATAGACCAGGAGGAAGAGCAGCATTGATAAACACCTGTAGTTCGGGCTCCATGGCGTCCTAGTTGCTCGTTGGGTGTCAAGAGGTGAGTGGTTTCCCTTCGTGTACTGTTTCTGCCGTGCTTTTGATAGCGTTGGTACCGTCCCGGAAAAAGTGGCGGATAGGTCTCTTGTAATAGTGTGGCCAGTACTTTGTCCTCCGCCTGTCTGTTGGCGGTTACCTCCGCGGTGTTTGTTTCTACCGCCGTGGCGGTCGGATTGTTAAAGTGGCTGTCTGTGTGGGCGATTTCCGCCATGGTCGTGATTCCCTTTTTTTTACCGCCGGCCTGTTGGTGGTCTTACTGCTGCTTTAACATCGACCGCCAGGGTTGTAATGAGGGCCTTTGTCTCCTATGTTAAGCCTTGTTGCTCGTTGCCAAGCTACCAAGGTTTGAGCTAAGGTTACTTAATTGACCCTAACTGAACCTGATGGGGGTTAGTGGCCTATTGCTAAGTGTAGGTACTTACCTGCCCTTACCAACAATCCACTTTCCAACAGTTGTTTTGTGTTGGTACATGAAGTTGGCATTTTTTGAGGCACTTCCTACGGAGGCTCAGTTGTTCATAGCATATGTTTTGTACATCAGCATTATGATGGACGTGTTCTTATGTGTATGTCCTGACCCTACTTTACTATTTGTTTTTAGCATCAGCACTGGCAGGTAAAGGAGATGGGGCACAGCTAAGTGGGAAGCTTCTGGCAGTTGACTTCTGGTCAAGGCACCACAGACAGCGAGGGACCCAGTGGCCTGGAGGGTGAGGGGAATGCCACAGGGGAGACCATATTTTCCACTTCATCTTCAGAATCCTCCTCCAGCGGCCACTCCCTAGTGGTGGCGGACCCATCTGGGGCCCCCCCAGTACCATCTCTGTCCACCACCCCCTGTTCTATCACTGTTCTCCCTGTGGCTCCCCACCCAGTTGGCCCTGCCTACTCACCCATGAAGGTGGGCATCTCATTTGCTACAGGCACCTCTGCCCCAGCCCCTGTTAGCCCTGCTGTCCTCAGTGAGGATTCTATTGACCTCCTGAGGTCGATCTCTGTGGGTCAGCCCACCATTGTGAATGCCATCCAGGGAATGGCAAGCCAGATCCAACAGTGCAATGCATTTCCTGGAGGGCATTCACGGTGCAATGGCTGGCCTACAGAGATCTTTCAGGCTCTGGCCTCCACACTGAAGGCCCTTGACTCCTGTCCCCCCTCCATCTTCCTGTTCCCAGTCCAAATCCCCCCTTCCCTGACCCAGCCAAAGCACACAGACAGATTTGCAATCATCCACCTCAACAGACAAGGGAAGCACACACAAAGGCACAACAAGACACAGGCATGCACATTAAGAACATCCACCTGAACACACATCAATAGTCACAACCTGTCCTGTCACCTTCTTCAGCCTCAGGATCACAGGTACGAAACCAGGCACACCTGCAGACACCATATCAACATTCACTGATCTATCCACCACACCCATCCCACCCACTGACACCACCACAGCAGACCTTCAGACATCCACCCCAGTCACCACACCCGCAGACTCCACAGCCACAGACACTCGTACATGCAGCACATCTACCATACCTGCAATCACCACCCCAACAGACAGCCACCCACCCACCACGGCATCCCCAGTACCTCCACCCTCCTCAGCCCAAGACATATAAATGCCCTCTCTCACCCACCCAACAGACACCCACCACACACAAGCCCACCTCCCCTAAAAAAGCACCCAAGTAATCCATACCTACACAATATACAGCCACTCGCTCACCCTCCACACCCAAACCCCCTTCTGATGACCATCCCCATGTGTCTAAGAAAGTCTTCCTATGTAATCTTGACGTTTTTCCTACTCTGCCCTGTGACACCCCAAAAGATCACTCACCCTCCCGAAGGCCATCCCTTCCACCTCCAATGCCTCCCCTACCCCCATGCCAGCATCCATGCCCCTCCCCCACCAAGAAGAAGTCCACCCCTCCCAAGTACTTTCCCCCCTCCCAAACCCAAACCTAAAGCCACTCCTCACAATTCCAAGCCCAAACCCTCTCCCCTGCCACCCCCCAATGTCCCATGAGGTGCCTGGCTGCATCCTTGATGCCGCTATCTGTGGTGGATACATGGCAGCCAGGAGTCAAGTTGGGGCACCTTTTTGTGCCTTTGGTGCTTATTGCACTATTGTGGACTGGCCAACGGTCTTGGTCCATGACATTTGTCTTTTTTATGACATTAAAGCCAAACAGTTCTTGGTTTATTGGTTACATCTTTGTCCTGCATTTGATTTAGTGGATGTATATTGTTCCTGGCTGACATAGGTTGAGTGTAAGTATTTGTGTGAGTATGCTGTTTGCAGATCCATGTGCGGTGGTTTGATGTGTGTGGGTTGGTTTGTGTGCCGTACTGTGGTCCTCCAAGGGAATGGTATGTGTAGTGTGTTAGGTTTGTATGTGTATCATAACTGTTGTTGTCATGGTATTGTGTTGTGTTTCTTGTGGTGTGTGTTTAATGTGGTTATGTGCAATGTGGACATGTATGGTGTATGCCTTGTACCCTGATGTGGCTATTGTGTACATGTGTTGTGTGTTGTGGAGTTTTGTCAGTGCAGACATGAAGTGTGTTGATTAGTGCTTTTTTGCTTTGCATTTTATTCATGTGACTGTTTAAGTGTGTGTACCTCAGGGCTGCCTGGTGTTTTGTGTGGTGTCTGGAGAGTTTGTATGCTTTCTACACTTCCCCTTCATACATATGTATGCCTGTGCAGTACCGTTGTTATTGGTAATGCTTGTCAATGAGTTGTGAATATGGCCAGTTCATGTGGATATGTATTTTTTGGGCCTTGTTGTAAATGACGTGTCCCCGTATGGGCTCCTTCCATGTGTAGTCTTGCTGATGTCATCGCTGCTGCACTGGTCTTGATGTGGTGTACCGCTTTGTGTGTTTGATATATTTGTGTGTGTGTGTATTGTGCATGGCTTAGTCGATCCTATGTGCTCTGTGTGTGTGAAGTGTGTGTCGATTGCTGTGTGGTTTAGTGGAGGTGTTTTGTATCAATGATGAGACATGAATGTATATGTGTGTTGTATGTATGTCTAGTCAGTGGCAAGTGTTGTGTTCAGGTATGCAAATTGTATTTGTATGTGTTCAGTAGCTGTGTTGTTGTTGTGAATTTGTATGTTGTTTGGGGTTGTGCGACCCTTGGCCTACGTTGTGTTGCTTTGTGTATCTGTGTGGTATTGACGTGTAACGTATGTGTGTGTGTGCAGGCTGACATGTGTGTTGTGTATGTGTGGTATTCCTTGATGCTTTATGTGAGTGTGTGTCAATGTGCTGTGAAGTGTGCATGCAGCCCCTCGCACCACCCTCATTATGTTATGGTTTGTTACATAACAATTTTTTACATTTCATAGTTAACACAGATGAATGTGTGTTTACTCACGGTTGTTGTCATCCTCGCCTGCGTGGATTCCTTTGTCTTTCTGCGAGCAGGAGCAGTGAGATGATGTCTAGGTGTGGATCCATGGTGGCTCTGGATGTGCATGGCTTCTTTGAGGTGGGTGTCTCCCTTTGTACTGTTCGGTTTCGCCTCCTGATATGTGGTGGTTGGTCCGTGGCGGTTACATTGGTGGTGTACTACTTTGTAATGGGTCCGGCAGAAACATGGTCTCTACCAGCCTGTTTGTGGGTCTGACAGACAGTGGTGGTCTGTGCTGGCTTGCAGTGCCAGCTGACTGCTGGTGGTTTTCTGGGTGCACTTCCGCCAGTCTCTTAATATGGCGGTCCGCTCCGCCAACCTGAGTGCAGTTGGACTGCCACCGCCAACATGGCGGTCATAGGACTGCCAAATTCACAATCAGTCCTATGCTTCAATGAATAAATGCCATTTTATGCTTTAATAACTTAAGGAAATTTATAATGAAGCTATTTACGCAGAGGTCTCCATACCCCAGCATGATCACTGTGTGGATATGTGGATAATGTGCAAACCAATAGAAAAATATATATTTGAATAGGTTATAATAGATACTAGGCATTTTGTTTTAGGCCTTGCAGCCAGCGGGACCTGTTAGGCAATCATACACTCTCTTGTGTATGGCTTATGGTGTATAATTTTAGAGGTCATTGGGCAGCAGCTGTGAGTCTTCCTTACAAGGTCTATAAAATAAATGATTTTTCTTTGGATAACATGAGAATTAAGGCTCAACCTTAAAGTTACGAAACAATAAAGAATCAATAAAACAAGCATTAAGAAAAATAAATGCAGGTATTTCTCAAAAAGAGACACTGTCTGTTCTCTTTGAAAAACCACGACAAATTTTACTTCACACCTTGACAAAACCTACATTTCACAATTGTTGTTTACGGTATCTAAGATGCTTCGACACACATATAATTTTTATTTCAAATTTGTGCAACAAAATTTGACTTTTGTACCATGACACAATACTGTAATGTAATTTAATATAAATTAATTCCTGAAATGGAGTGTGATGGTGAAGTAGTGAGAGTTAAATAAACGTTGTGTCTGAAGCAATCTAAAAAATAAAAACGAGGAAAAATGCTGGCAGTATATTTTGCAAAGCAGATGTATTTTTGAGAATGAACCCTGATTCCAGTAACGTCTGGATACAAAGTGCGATTTATTACAGTTTTTTTCCCATCCGCGCCACTGCAAATCTCATTAAGAATTTGAATATAACTACTCATACTTTACATTTGGACGTCAAGAAACTGAAAGCGGGAATAAACAGAAGCACAACACTAGATAATACCTTGGTTACTTTCGATAGTAATGGAAAATAAGACATATGCGTCACCCACTGACATCAATGACTGCTGAATTAAGTACATATTATTAATGGATGTCACAATCCGCAGGCCATCGCCTGCAACAGAAACTATAACTCTTAGGCCTGCATTTTGCTGTGATTGGGAAGACAATTGCCTATTGGATAAGAGCTCCATAAAATAAAGCAAGGTCTTTGTAAATCGTTTGCCTGAAGTATGTAGCTTTTTTGATTCTAATCAATTATCGAGGAAGACACTGCTCCAGTCACATCTTTCCATAAAGGTTTAAGTTGTAGAATGATTTCATGCCATTATTGGGTGAACAAATGTTTTTTTGATGTTGCTATGCCATTTAGAGGGCCATCGAAGTGTTGTTGATGCAGCATCGCTTACTTTTGAAAGCAGGAACAAATCAAAGTACATCAGAACTGTAAGGCACACTAGGTCCAGTTACATAAATATTTGGGGGCATATTTATGAAAAGGGTTGCGTCGCTCTTGCACCACTCATAATAAAATGATGGTCGGAGTGGGGAAACTTTTCAAACACTCACCCCCAGTCACAGAGCTGAGTTTAATCCATCATTATTTTGCTTGCCACATCGCCCCAGTTTGGACCCAGCCAAATGCCAATCAGTCTTGACCCTGCTCCTCATGGAACAGTCCAGCCCGAACTGACAAGCCCGGTCCTCCCTGGACCAGAAACAACCATCCTGTGACTGGTTTCAAGATATCATCCCTCATCAGCCAGGCTAGCTTGAATCCAGTGGCGCAGTAAGCAAGGGACCCATGTCTGGGTATACCCTAGCCCAGTGGTTCCCAACCTTTTGACTTCTGTGGACCCCCACTTTATCAGTACTGGAATCTGGGGACCCCCACTAAATCATTATTCAAATCTGGGGACACCCAATGAGTCATTACTGAAGTCTGGGGACCTAATCTTCTAATATTATTACATTTTCTAAGTGGTCGCAGACCCCCTGAGGAGGATTCGCGGACCCCCAGGGGTCCCCGGACCACAGGCTGGGAATCATTGCCCTAGCCAGTTAAACCTTTACTTTAAGTATTCTGGCCCAGAATCATGCAAAGCTTAATAGCCAAACAGAGAGCCTTAAAAATTATGGCCCATATTTATACTTTTTGACGCACAACTGCGCCAACGCAGTTGTGCGTCCAAAAATTTTACCACCGGCTAACACCATTCCAACGCGCCATGCGGGCGCCTTATTAATGGAATGACGTTAGCCGGCGCTGCGGACTGGTGTGCATCAAAAAATGGTGCAAGTCAGGTCTGAGGCAAAATTCAGGCCTCAAACCGGATTTGCGCCATTTTTTTTGACGCCCAACCTCCATTGACATGACTCCTGTCTTAGCAAAGACAGGAGTCATGCCCCCTTGCCCAATGGCCATGCCCAGGGGACTTATGTCCCCTGGGCATGGTCATTGGGCATAGTGGCATGTAGGGGGGCCCAAATCAGGCCCCCCTATGCCACAAAAAAAATCGGAAAAAAATACTTACCCGAACTTACCTTTACTTCCCTGGGATGGGTCCCTCCATCCTTGGGTGTCCTCCTGGGGTGGGCAAGGGTGGCAGGGGGTGTCCCTGGGGGCAGGGGAGGGCACCTCTGGGCTCCTTCCGAGCCCACAGGTCCCTTAACGCCTGCCCTGACCCAGGCGTTAAAAAACGGCGCACATCAGGCTGTGCGCCGTTTTTTAAGGCCCACCCCCACCTGTGTGTCATAATGGCGCCAGAGTATAAATAAGGGGCACAGGCCTTAAAGTCATTTTTTGGAAGGGAACGCCTACCGTGCATATAATTAACACAAGGCTGGTTCCCCCTTCCAAAAAATTACGCACATAGGGGAATTTTGACGCCCGCGGGTTCGGGCGTCAAAGTATAAATATGGGGCAGGGTTTGCGCTGATTGTGCGTCAAAATTTTTGACGCACATTCGGCGCAAACAGAGTATAAATATGCCCCTATGTGTTTGTTGACTGGCAGCCAGTGAGGGTCAACAATTACCTGGGAGGCGAGCTGAAATTTAGGAGCCGGGCAGCTGCATTTTGTAAAATCTGAAGCTTGTTCAGGATTTGCTGTTGAAAGCTCATATATAAAGCATTACCCTAATCGATTCTAGATAATAAGAGGGCAACAATTTATTTTTGTCTGAGTTCAAAGGCAATGAAGGGGAAGATATTCGTCAGAGTGTTCACCAGATGGAAGCATGTCGAAGTGACATGGCTGATTTGGTCGTCACAGATAAGCTTGTCTTCGAAGTAGACTGCAACGGGGTCATTACGAGTTTGGCAGTCCCAGCACGGGACCACCAAACTCTGGGGAGGACGCCACCACCATGGCGATGTAGTCACCCCCTACCTCAATATGATGTCCCCTCCAGTTTGACCAGCGTGAACACTGTACTAGAGCATTTCCTCCAGTCAGTATGGCGGGAACAGTGCCACGAAATAGCACTTGGTTCCCTTAAAAGGAGTCAAATGGTATCTTATAGCACATAGGGGCCCGACCAGCACCCTCTGAATGTGCACTGTCTACATTGCAGACAGTGCGCATTATGATAGTGCGGAGCAGGGATCCCCCCTCTGGCCCCCTGCAGTACCTTTCCAGCAGCCTTTTCATGGCAAGTTCAGCGCTGCCATGGCTGATTACAAGCCTGACCGCTGTTATGCCATCGGTAACCATGTTCCCAGCAGGGATGGCAGTTCTTTGGTGGTCCGACCACCAAAGTCGTAATTTGGCAGTTGGACCATCAAAGCTGCAGCAGTACAACCACCACCGCAAGTCTGGTGGTCTGAAGACCTCAAGACTCCTAATGAGGCCCCAAGATTTTTAGCTTTCCTGACTGGACAGGGAAAGTTTCTTAGATCCTGCAGTTATCAAATGGGGGACCAGACAGAGATGTCACAGCCAAATAAAAGGCCCTCGGTCTTCCCTGAGTTGAGTTTAAGACAATTTTTGTTCATCCTTTTTCCCACCTCCTGCATACAGCTATAGAAATGAGTGGCCACCTCAAGCAAGTCAGTGAAAATGGAAACCACTATCTGGGTATCATCAGCATGACATTATAAAGAACTCAAAAGAGTGTATAAGCTTTTCCAGAGGGGGAACTTAGACATTGAACAACGTGGGACTTAATGCTGAGCCCTGTGGGACCCCACATGGAAGAGAAACTAGGCTGTTGGTATTTTGCCAGGGGTTCAGTGGGTTTTGTTTCTTTTGAATATTATGATTCCACATATGTCATGGGTCTTGCAGTGATGTTTGTGGTGTTTACCTTTAGCATTTTTCTCATTCCAATGCTGCCCATTTGTGTGTTTGAGTGGATTCAAGCTGGGAATGAGCTCCGAGGGCCTTAGGAAAAGAAAACATCAACCTGTGTATTCATCCAGTGGTGCCCATTAAAGAGAAAAAGACAAAGTAGGGTTGACAGGGAATTGAGCTGATGCTCCACTACTAATGATCTAGAAAAATGGGTTTTGATCTTCTGAAGCATCAGGTCTAGGGCCTCTGGTTGGACTTATTACGGAATAAGCTTTCTAAAGCAATCTAATATGTATACAGGTGGTCTGGAGCTGAAAGGAGGGAGAGAGAGAGGATGCAAAACAGGAAGGACAGTTACTGCACATAGATCCAAGTGTTTAAGTCTTTCCTAAAATGCAGAAGATCATGCGTTTTGCACAGTTGATGGGAGCATGTTACAACGTTGGGTTGCTGCAATCGAGAAGGCCCTACTACCGGAGCAAGCCGTACTGAATGTGGGTATTGTTAGTAGGAATGCATCCGTGGAGCAAAGCAAGCGACCGGGGACATAGATGATGAATTTTCTCCTCAAATGCATGACTTGATAACTACTTAATCTAGATTGTGCATGGGTGCAGTGCAAAAGAGAACTTGCAATACAAAATTAGTCATAGAATCAAACAAGGGCTTGAATACTCAACTGTTATCGATGCCCCACATAGCAAATAAATATCGAGCTGATCATGTGTGACCCTGGAGAGAGGAGAAGGATGAAAGAGGGTATCTGTTACTTAAATCAACCTCTACCCTCCAAGTAAAGTTGGCCATATCAAAGCGAAGCCAGTCATGCCAAGTATTAGGCACAAAGAAATCTGATATGCAGTCATGCCTGTTCCCAGTTAGGTAGTTGTAGGTAAGGTTGGAGGCTATGGCTAGTGAGAGAAGTTATTAAGTTGAAGCTGTCTTAAGCAACAGTAACAACTGATCAGCATAACTTGTGACATGTTTCCTTTGCAGATTCTGGCATGGTGGTTAATACTAAGAAGTGCACAAACGTGCTTGTAGCTCTGTGGAAAAAGTGATGCCACTAAAATGCTCAGGAAATAATGTTCTCCACATGCTCTTCGGCAAGCATTAGCAAAGTGGACATGACCACAACACTGCAACGGTGTGCCCTTCATTCCTCGTTTTAAAATCCACACTTCTTGCCATGATGGGTTAAGTAACCGTTCATAGGTTGGGTAAGATGTCTGCTGACCCCAGGAAAGTCCATTTGTTTATATTTATAGCTTATTCAGTAATAGAGTAGACACAGATGCTGGTGTACTTCCAAGTCTATTGCTATAACAAGAGATGGCCTTGCTGTCTAATGTGCAGCAATCCTGATTTTAACATTGTGGTGCTTCCTGATCAAAGGTTAACTCGAAGAATGATGCGCCTTTAGATTGAGGAATAAATTAGAGAACGTCTTGACTTCTGGCAATCAGTTGACCAAATACTGAAATCCTCTTGTTAATTATATGAAACACTTTAGCCTCTATTCACTGCTTGCCATGAAGCTATGTCTTAGCCTCAATGGAGTTCTCTAATTTGTATTCCAAATCTAGTGTACATATTTTGTATGCTTTGCAATGTAGCTCATCATTTCTTTTTCACTTAATTCCTGACACATAACTGCCCCTCTTTGTTTGAGGCAGATTAGGTTGCACCCTGCACCAATGGGGATGGTTTAGTTAAATCGTCCTTACAGCTGCAATTCCAATGTAATCTTAGTAATTGTCCTAAAGGAAAGTTCTTCCTTGAAGTGCATGGATGGTAGCTGTTAAATCTTAAGAGGCTGTTTTTGTCAAAGAAGAAGACTTCACTAAACAAGCTGAAATGTTGGGTAAAGAACTTAAACAACGGGGTAACCCTGAAACGATTGTGTAAAAATCTCTAAAAAGAGCGACATTCAAAAACAGGGAAGCCCTCATTGAAAACACGCCCACAAATAAATGGATCGCCAATTGGTTTGTGTCACAAACTATGCAGCCCTTTCTAACCAAATAAAGAAAATCATTAAATAAGACTGGCACATCCTAGAAAATGGGAAACTACAGTTTGAAAGACTATTGTTTACATACAAGAGAGCAAGTAACTCTAAGAACATCTTGGTACACAACAAGACTTATCAACCTGTAAAGAAACACAGAATAACCACCCTTTGGGGGATGCTGACAGTTACGGGACACCATGTGTGTAAAAACTGTGATATCTGCCACTTGACAAAACCATTTAAAACTTTTGATTTGGGATTAAGAAAAGATTGTGTCCAAAGAAAACACACATTGCAATTGCACACGCCATATACATCATAATTATAGAGCATAACTTGGCTGCGCTATTATGCTTTGTCGAAAGAAGAGTAATTAAGCATAAACATAAACTATATCCAGGTCAATGTGGCACATTAACCCCTTCGCTGCCAGGCCTTTTCCCCCTCCTGTGCCGAGCCTTTTTTTTGCTATTTGGGGCAGTTCGCGCTTAGGCCCTCATACCTTTTTGTTCACATAAGCTACCCACGCCAAATTTGCGTCCTTTTTTTCCAACATCCTAGGGATTGTAGAGGTACCCAGACTTTGTGGGTTCCCCTGAAGGAGACCAACAAATTAGCCAAAATACAGTGAAAGTTTAGTTTTTTTCAAAACAATGAGAAAAATGGGCTGCAGAAGGCAGCTCGTGGTTTTTCCCCTGAAAATGGCATCAACAAAGGGTTTGCGGTGGCAAGATCACCATCTTCCCAGCTTTCAGGAACAGGCAGACTTGAAAAGTGCCTACCTGTGGATTTTGGCGTCTAGCTCAGTCGACACCTGGGGAAACCTAGCAAACCAGCGCATTTTTGAAAACTAGACACGTAGGGGAATCCAAGATGGGGTGACTTGTGGGGCTTTGACCAGGTCTGTTACCCAGAATCCTTTGCAAACCTCAAAATGTGACCAAAAAAACACTTTTTCCTCTCATTTCGGTGACAGAAAGTTCTGGAATCTGAGAGGAGCCACATATTTCCTTCCACCCAGCATTCCCCCAAGTCTCGCGATAAAAATGGTACCTGACTTGTGTGGGTAGGCCTAGCGCCCACGAAAGGAAATGGCCTAAAACACAACATGGACACATCAAATTTTTTCACAGAAAACAGAGGTGTTTTTTACAAAGTGCCTACCTGTGGATTTTGGCCTTTAGCTCAGCCGGCACCTGGGGAAACCTAGCAAACCAGCACATTGTTGAAAACTAGACACCTAGGGGAATCCAAGATGGGGTGACTTGTGGGGCTCTGACCAGGTTCTGTTACCCAGAATCCTTTGCAAACCTCAAAAGTTGGCCAAAAAAACACTTTTTCCTCTCATTTCGGTGACAGAAAGTTCTGGAATCTGAGAGGAGCCACAAATTTCCTTCCACCCAGCATTCCTCCAAGTCTCCTGATAAAAATGGTACCTGACTTGTGTGGGTAGGCCTAGCGCCCACGAAAGGAAATGGACCAAAACACAACGTGGACACATCAAATTTTTTCACAGAAAACAGAGGTGTTTTTTACAAAGTGCCTACCTGTGGATTTTGGCCTCTAGCTCAGCCAGCCCCAGGGGGGGGCAGAAATGGCCTAAAATAAATTTGCCTCCCAACCCCCCCGGGGAGCGACCCTTGCCTACAGGGTCGCTCCCCCTGCGTGACATTGGCACAAAAAAAAAGATCCCCGGTGCCTAGTTGTTTCTGCCCCCCTTGGGAGCAGATTGACCTAAAATCGGCCGATCTGCCCCCAAGGGGGGCAGAAATGGTCTAAATACAATTTGCCCCCCAGGGGAGCGACCCTTGCCTAATGGGTCAGTCCCCATCTCTAAAAAACAAACAAACACAATTTTTTTTTTAGCCCTGGTGCCTAGAGGTTTCTGCCCACCATGGGGGCAGATCGGCCTAATAACAATAGGCCAATCTGCCCCCGGGGGGCAGAAATGGTCTAAAATAAATTTGCCACCCCCCCAAAACCGCCCCGGGGAGCGACCCTTGCCTACTGGGTCGCTCCCCTTGCGTGACATTGGCGGAAAAAAAAAATCCCCGGTGCCTAGTTGTTTTGACCTAAAATCTGCCTATCTGCCAAACGGTCTAAATACAATTTGCCCCCCAGGTGAGCGAGTCTTGCCTAATGGGTCGCTCCCCAGCTCTAAAAAAAAAAAAAAAAAAAAAAAAAAAAAAAATATTGCCCTGGCGCCTAGAGGTTTCTGTCCCCCCCGGGGCAGATCGGCCTAATTAACATAGGCTGATCTGCCCCCCAGGGGGCAGAAATGGCCTAAAATAAATTTTCCCCCCAGGGGAACGACCCTTACCTAAGGGGTCGCTCCCCTTGCGTGAAATTCACGAGAAAAAAGAACTCCCCGGTGTCTAATGGTTTCTGCCCCCCTTGGGGACAGATTGGCCTCATAAAAATAGGCCAATCTGCCATCAAGGGGGACAGAAATGGCCTAAATATAATTTGCCCCCTAGGGGAACGACCCTTGCCTAAGGGGTCGCTCCCCACCTCTAAAAAAACAAAAACAAAACAACAACAAACAAATGATCCCTGGTGCCTAGAGGTTTCTGCCCCCATTTCCTTTTTAATAGAAATCCCTGATGTCTAGTGGGCATTTCAAAAGCTGGATTGTTTTACAATCCGGCTTTTGAAATGCTCAGAGAGACTTCAAAGGGAAGGAAATTCCTTTCCTTCGCTTTGAAGCCTCTCCGGCCTCCTCCACGTGATCGGAAGAGAAATGCTTTGCATTTCTCTTCCGATCGCGCTGGTGGGAGGAGGCCTCTGTGATTTTCAGCGCACGATCACGCGCTGACATCACGGGGGGGTCAGGGGTTGAAGGGGAAGGGCTTCCCCTTCCATCCCTGCCTTGGGGGGGTCAGGGGGAACCCCACAGAGGGAGCGCTAGCACTCCATCTGGGCTCTGTGCCCAGAACGTGATGGTTACGTCCTGGGCGAACGAGCACTGTGCCTCAGGACGTAACCATTACGTCCTGGGCACAGAAGGGGTTATAAGACTACAACATCAAAGTGTCTTTATGAGTAAAGACATAAGACGTTATAGGTAAACTGCCTTTATGATAAGTTAACCAAATACACTTATACCTTAGTATTTTAACAAATGATATATTTTACAATCACTCTTCATTTATTGTGTTTAAGAGAACTGCATTTGTTCGTGCACAACTAAATCGTGCTTTTCTTCTTCTTTGTTTAGGTTGGAGTTAAGGCCTATACAATTCCGGTGTTTAATTTCGCCATGAAGCTTTTTTCTTTGTGCATTGTTTTTCTTCCCTCTGCAGGTGATAGATAAGGAAGCATGAGCTGGGTTGCCAAGGGCCAGAATTGGTAGCAAGGACCTATAGAAACTCTCATTTCAAATTCATGAGCCTGGATTTAATCTGAGGTCAAGTTGATGTGTTCAGAAGAGGATAAAAGGCAATTGGATATAATTCACAAAGATGCCTTGTTAGTGGAATTTTTTTTTCAGTGTGATATCAGCTACTGGAAGGTTCTGAGGTTGACTGAAGTGTTGTTTAGTTAGTCAATGCTTCAGATTCCCTTTTCCCCTTGACTAGAACTGAACCTTAAGAGAGAGAGACTGATCTCCTTTCTTTTGCTAGACTAAGTGGCTTCATGCTACTTACATCTCTCAATAGGATTTCTACTGAAGTTTTCAGTGTTGCTGACGCTTTCCTCTACATTCATCTTTAGTTTATCAGAATAGTTAGGAACTTAGATTCAGTGGTTAGGCAGGAAACTCTGAGTCTCAATTCAAAGCACCATATGCTTTTCATTGTTTTCTGCAATATCACTATTGAATTATGTATATATTTATATATTCCATATACCATGTTTTTAAAGGCTCATTTATTTAAGTTTGGCTTTTAGTCTGTAATAAATCCCTTTCTAAACTTCAAGTGCGTCTCTGAGATTTAATGTGTGGGTTACACTGTCATTTAATACTGTGAGTGTAGGAGTTTCTCCTTGTTCCTCAGAACTCCTAAAAAGATTCATCGGACTTAGAAAAGAAGTAAGGAGAGCTAAAACTCTGTCTAGATTAGCTATTCCTTAGAGCCCAGTCCTTGGAGTCCATGTCCAAATAGTGAAAGATCACCAAAGTTGTGGAGGTGCGGAGGAGTGTTATACTGGAGAAGGAGGTATGAGTATTAATAGGATTCCAAATTGTAGTGGCTTGTACTGAGCTTGCTGTGTTTGTTAGTCTGGATGATGCCTTACAGAGATCTTTGCTTGTTGTGAGAGTGTTATTTGTAAAATAATTTGAAGAGGTTATTGGGTCTGAGGTTATTGGGACCTAAGATCCCAGGACAGTTTTAAAAGGTACAGAAGACACCACATTAGGTTGCCTGATAAGAGGTGTGTCAATTATGAGACGTCGGTAAGGACACCGTTAAGTTAGGGACTCCCTTTGTGTGAATATGCGGTGATATGTATAGTGATTCTTTATATGCAGAGTAAAGCTATACTGATCTGGATGATGCCCCGCAGGTCAAAATTTAATTCAAAGTGTTTGAAACTTTAGCTGTGTGTTTGAAAACTATTCATTCCTTAGCTGAGCAGACAAAAGTTATATGTATTTTACTTGCTGCATGTGTGTGATATTGCAGAGGGAGTGTGAGTGCAGATTGTAAAGGAGGGGAACCACTGTGAGAAGCGAGATCTACATCACAGTGCGCCACGTTAGGTCGGATGGTGTGGGTCCACGCTGTTATTGGTTGACAACGTCATAAGGGGTCGTGCTTTGATTGGTAGTTGTTATGGATCAAAGGATTGTGGATACAATGCTGTTTCTGAGTTGATTTTTAATTGTAATTATTGACATTTCATTGTGGATAATTAAATGGTTTAAAGGTATGCAAGATTTATTTAGAGGTGATGTTCATATCCCCAGTAGAGAGGGTGAAGAGGCGCCGCCAGAAGATACCCCAGGTCACTATATGGCAATTAATGTAGGGCTTCATACATGTGTGTGGCTTGATCAGTGGCACAAGATCACATGAAATGAGGGCGCATTGAGGTTTCCGTGTTATGGCACATTCAATTTGAGTATTATTGAAAATTTGAGGAGGGTATTGCATGAGGATAGAAATCAGGGCACTGGTGGGAATGCTCAGATCATTTTTGCCACTGCCCCGTCTAAGATAACTCCTAATCCCGTGGGAGCCATTCCAGCTAACATGCTCTGTGAACCAAGAAGTGAAGGTTTGAGAGAGTGTTTCCCAGTTGATCCTACCGTGAGTACTGTTGATGCTCTTACAGTCACAGTTACTATTGGCCCGGTAGTTTCTATGTATAAAACAGAAGGCTCTGGGAAAAATATTTACAATCGGACTGTGGCTAATACTGTTGGAGGACAGAGTGAGTTCCAAATGGTCCAGGTTTTAGGGAATTTGTTCCTTTGGTTCCAATACCTGCTAGTACCCCATGTGGAGCAAGTGCAGACACAACTTCAAACCTGTCTGGATGCACATTGATAGGTACTTATCCGCATGGGAGCTGTCTTTAAATTTGGGAAATTGTGCGCAAGGAAATGATACTATACCTAAGATTCTTATGACCCGATCCATTAGTGTGAAAGAGGTAAATGATTGGGTGAATTTTTTTCCTGAAGCTACTGCATCTAGGGAGAGGGCAAGTACAGAGGTGAGTCAGGGAACAGTTCTATCAAAAAGTGAAAGAAAGGAATTTGTATGTAGCAAAGCTTACAATAGAATTAGATGCAATAATTGTTGGCAACCTTAGGTTGAAACAATTAGAGACCTATCATGAAGATGAGCTCACATTTATGTGTAGGGATATTACCAAGCGAGCGGGCCAAGATGACGATAAATTGGTAGAATTTGCTCAAAAATATGAAGTGTATTTTAAAAAAACGAACGCCCTACAGAGAAGCTATTGAGTGTGTTTCAATGAAAATGATATTCTGACATGAGAGCTCTGGGATTGAAAACAGAGATGAAGAAATTGATTTAAAATATTAGGAAATGGAATGAATTTGACAAGTGGGAGACCAAATGGGTGAAAAAGAAGAAGGTAAAGAAACATCCAGGTGAACTACCTCCTGGTGGAGCAGAGGGGGGTGTTACAACCTTTCCCTTGAAAGAAGTACCTGGTTGGAGTTATGTACATGTGCCATGGAGAGCAGTGTTCTTGCATAATTCACCAATGATTTCCGATAATTGCGGGAGAAGCCAGTGGAATGGTACAGGAAGACTGAAAGATTTATGAAAATATCACAGGTGTGTGGGTTGATTTAAATACATTGTTTGATATTGTTGTTCCAAGTGATTTGTGGACGCAGTCAAGGTAGCTGCCCAGTGGTCTATGAGGGAACTGAATAGAAATCAGATAACAATGGGTCCCTCACCTATTGTGATGAAAAAGGATCAACAGCTTATGACATTTTTGAAGGGGAAGGCGCCTCCCTAAGGTGTTAATTGGGTAAAATTGAAAGAATGATTCAAGAGTCAAAGAGTTCGAAGTAATCCTGCATCATTCACCAATGATTTCCCATAATTACAAGAGAAACCAGTGGAATGGTACAGACAGGTTGAAAGATTTGTGAAAATATCACAGGTGTTGTTGGTTGATTTAAATACTTTGTTTGACATCATTGTTTCAAGTGATTTGTGGACAGAGTCAATGTAGCTGCCCAGTGGCCTATGAGGGAACTGAATAGAAATCTCATAACAAAGTGTCCTTCACCTATAGTGATGAAAAAATATCAACAGGTTATAATATTTTTGAAGGGGAAGATACCTCCCCAAGATGTTGGTTGTGTAAAATTGACAGAATGACTCAAGAGTCAAAGGAGTCGATCCATGCTTATTATGGAAGGTTGTTGCAGGCATTCAAACAGTACAGTGTTATGGAGATGATGGAAGCTAACAATATGGGGCATTTTGTGTCAAGGCTTGTGACTGGATTGAGGCCAGAAATCAGCCTGATGATCCAGCAACATCTGATTTGTTAGCAGAATAAGGAAACTGATGAAAGATTGAGGTATGCCAAGTACTACTATGATGAGATTGAGATGAAGCAGAAGAATTAGAAAGAAAAACTCATGGTTGCACAGATGACAGCAGCTCAGGGGACCAGTCAGATTCATCCAACAGTGTGGAATGTGGTTGCCATGCTAGGTGTATACCAGCGAGGACCAAGTCCCATCCAGGGTAGGGGTCGGGAAACGTATATTGACCCTAATACTGGACTGGATGTTAGTAGTGTGAAAATGATGACCCTTTGTCACATCAGTTACCGATTGGGGCATTGGAAGCTGGAACGTTGTTTTAATCTGGCTAACTAACTTCAAAATTCAGGATTTGTAGCATCACAGAATGCTAACACAGCACAGACGTAAAATGCATTGCGATAAGGAAATCAAAATTTGAACATGCTCTAAGCTTTGCTAAAGCAGGTTCCCCAGCCTCCAATGCCACAATAAAATGGGATGATTCCTAGACCCAATGCTAATCAGATTCTGAATGTGAATATGAATGTGATTCAGGGAGAGAATTCTTTCCAACAATTACCTTTATTTAAACTGAATGAGAACTCTGGCTCTGCTCAGTTGGTGGCAGAGCCTGAGAGGGGAGGAAGACTGTGTGCTTGGCGCAGCCTCACAGATGGACCAGACTGTACCATTTATAAACAGCAAGGTGGACAGTCACCCTGTGTAATTTCTGGTTGATACTGGTGCCACCTGCTCTACTTTGAAATCAGTAGAGGTTCCAAACCTACCCCTTTCAGAAAAAGTAGTTCAAGTTGTAGGAGTAGCAAACAAACAGATGACAACCCAGGAAACTGAACTAGTTTTGGTTAGAACAGGATCACTTGAAGACAGACACAGATTTGTGGTGTTCGAATCCAGACCAGTGAATCTCTTGGAAAGGGATTTACCATGCAAAATCAATTGTAGCATCCATTGTACCCCAGTGGGTATACATATTCAAACTCATGATGAAGATGCTGCCTTCTAATTGGCAAATGACTGGCCCTATTGTACTATATTCACCTTGTTGATGATTTACCCACAGATTAGAGAGACACAGTCAGGATCAAAGTGTGGGAGTTTTCAAAGAAAGACATCGTACTGATTGAAGGAGTTGAGCCTGTTTGAATAACAGTCAACCCCAGCATTGAATTTTCAAGAACACCACAATACAATCTGACATCTGAGATGATTGCAGGGATTCATTACGTAACTGAGTTTATTATTCAGCAGGGAACCCTGAAGGAGATTATGGGCAGTCCTTGTAATTCCCCTATCATTGGCTTACAGAAGCCGAATGGGAAGTACAGGATTGTACAGGATTTGCGTAAGGTGAACAATATAGTCATCCCTTGTTGTACCATGGTACAGAATCACGATGTGATATTGTTTCAGATTTCATGTGAAACTGAGTGGTTCCCCAACATCGATTTGTGTCAAGCCTTCTTTTCGATACAGTTGAATGAGGTTCGAGGATAGGGTTTTAGCATGGTGCCGAGTCCCACAGGGGTATTCCGAGAGTCCATCAATTTTTACCCAGATTCTTAAAGCAAATCTAGAATCTTGTAATTCGGTCTTGATACAGTATATCAACAACCTATTGTATTGAATACCGAGGAAGCGTGTAAAGGATACCATTGCTTTGTTGAACCACCTAGCTGAGAATGGACATAAGGTGTCCCCAGGGAAGTTACAATACTGCCAGAAAGAAGTACAATATCTTGGCCATCTCATTGAGAACGGAGCAAGGAAAGTGTCACAACGAGAATTTTCACAATATTGGAAATTAGTCTGCTGACAACACAGAAGGAAGTGTGGATGCTTTTGGGAATAGTGGGCTACTGTGATCAATGAACTCCGAACTTTTCCCTAGCGGCCGAGCCTTTACAGACGGTAACACAAAAGGATGTGTCTGATCCGGTACCTTGGGTTAACGATTGCTTGATTTCCTTTCTAGAGCTGAGAGAAAGTCTCTGCTGTTCCTCAGCTCTAGGGATGTCTGATTACAACAAAGCTTTTCAACTCTTCTGCAGTGAGAGGGAGGGCTGCACTCTATCAGTGCTTACACAAAGTAACGGAAATGCAAGAAGGCCTGTGGCATATTTTTCAGCCATGTTAGATCCAGTTGCCTCTGCATTGCCCAGCTGTCTTAAGAGCGTGGCCTCCATCAGCACGAGTATTGAGGGATGTGAGAATATTTCAATTTGCACCCTTTAACAGTGTATGTGCCTCACTTGGCTGCATTGTCATTGACCAAAACAAAAACTCAACATATGACTAGCAGACATCAGACCAAATGTGAACAAGTCATATTGGCAGCAGAGAACGTAACTGTAAAACATTGTGGTGTCCTGACCCCTTCCACTTTGTTGTCTGTACCAGATGTTGAAAGTTGATGTAGAATGTGAAGTGGACCATGATTGTCTCATTGTCACTGAACAGTGCACCAAACCAAGACCAGATATATGAGAGGAACCATTGCCTGAATCTGAGTTTTTGCTTCATGTTTATGAGATGATGGAGGAAGTATGAGAGCAGTTTATGCTGTTTGAACTCTTTCTATTTCATTGGGTTGTTAAAGCTTCTAGGCTTCAAGGAGTATTCTCCGTCCAAGTGGCTGAATTGATTGATCTTACTAGGGCATACTGTGTTTTAGACCAGTTGAAAGTGACAATCTTTACAGACAGTCTGTATGGCTTTAGTGTTCATGACCTCAGACAACTATGCTCCCAGAGGGGATTTATGATGTCTGCTGGATCCCGATCCAGAATGGCCAACATGTGAAGAACCTGCTTAAAGAATTACATTTGCCTGAGCAAGTCGCACATCACGCTGGCGCTGAAAATGTAACTTTGGGCAATACTCACGCTAATGAGGTTGTGAGATATTGTGCACATGTTTGTACCTTCAATGGCGAATATACCAATGAGGGATTAGATGAGACGAACTACAACCTTTTGATTTCTACAGCTAATACCTGGGAGGAAGTCTAGAGGCTGCAAAAGGAAGTGTGAGAGGTGGAACAGAAAGGGTGGGACAGAGCAGGTTATATCAAAAGAGATGATGATATTTGGGTTTCGATGGATAGAAGACCAGTGTTGCCAAATTGTTTGTTGCTACCAATGGCTACACATTTCCATGGCCCTCTTCATGTTAGTAGGGATGTCATGGTGAGGTAATTCAGACAGACTTGGTTTAATCTGAAATTCAGATTGATGGTGTAGCTTTGTGTCACAGGTGTGTTGTGTGTCAACAGAACAATGCTGGAAATAGAATTGCAGCTACACTGAGTCAGATAGGGAGGCCAGGAGAATCTTTCAATAGGATGAGTTAGACTTTATCAAGATGCCTGTGTGTAACTGGCTGAAGTTCTTTTGTCGAGAACGAAAGTGCCGAGTCGGAGGTACTCCTCACTTGAGTGGACTTATTTTGAAACTGACACAGACAAAGAGTTCTGGAGTTATTGGGGTCACAGTTCAAGTTCAACTGAACCTCCATGATCTGAACATTTTGCGTGAACTGTACCTTGAATTTTCATTTCCAACGATGAGTTTGAACTGTGTAATCATTAGAAACATTGATATTGACTGGGATAGGACAATCAGAATAATACCAAGGCTTCAGTAGAAAAAGAAAAAAGGTTGCCTCCTTAGAAGAACAAGGAGTAGGGTTAAGGAAGTATCATGAAGAACTGTGTATAGTTAAAAAAAATGGTTAACGTTGCTTGCTATTTGCACAGATGGAATTGATGAAGAGATATTCTGTTGCTGCTGCATTCCACCCAATTTTAGATGTGAATTTAGAGAAGTGATAGAACCAAATCAGAGAAATAGATATGGGTACATAGTAGGTATATACTGTTTATTCTCCTCACTGTGTTAGTAGTGCTATTAATAAGAGTATTTTCCCTAATAGCATCTGTAAATTATCCATCTATCCCTAGTGCTCCCCAGACCACGCCAACTCCTAAGACTGGCAAATGTAATAATTTAGATGACAAGGTTTTACAATTAGATGCATATAGAGGAGATTATTCTGCAAATGTATATTTTCGCTTATTATGTGAATATGTTGACACAATGAACGCAAGGAACTGCTATGCATGCACATAACTGCTGCTATGTCAGAAGGTATCACCCATTCTCACATTTCTGTGATGTATGGGATTTTATGTCGTTTTTTTGTTGAGCCTATTTTATGGGACAGGACATTTGTAAATATTTTTTTTCAAATTATGAATTTATTTTCACAGAGATCCTTATAATTGATCATTTAACCGACATCCAGCTCCCTCAGAGTTGAAAATAATTGCAAGGTTCTTGAAACCTGTTACAAACCTAGACACAGTATATTCACACAGAAACAATTTAACATGTATGTTATCAGAAGTTGAGAAGAAGTTTCTAAATTTGGTTGAAGATTGGAGAAGGGGATTAGAAGTTACCTCACAATTGGATGAGAGCTTTCAAAGTCAGAATAAATGGATTAAGGAAGAGATTTGACATCAGCTAGCTGGAAATGTAGCTGCATTAGCCTTAGTTTGGAAACATAAGGGTAGATTATGTATTTGGATGGAACAATCTGATACTGACAATGTATTTGTGGGAAAAAGCGAATGTGAACATACTTTCAAAGGTCGAGGTAATTATAAGTTGTAACTGAATGGAGAAGACACTGTTTGTAAGAGCTGCCAGCTTTAGGGTGGTCTTCCCCCAACTTTTTGCCTGCCTCACTCCATTTTTCTGATGTCATTTTTGCTGGTTTTAAGATGCTGATCACTTTATCACTTTATCACTACTGACCAGTTCTGAACTGCTTGTGCTCTCTCCCATAAACATGATAGCATTGGATATACGTACTTAGTAAAGTGCACTAGATCTGCACAGGGCCTGTAAATTAAGTGCGACTAGTGGGTCTGTAGCTCTGATTGTGCCACCCACATAAGTAGCCTCTTACCCATGTATCAGGTCTGCCATTGCCAGGCATGTGTGTGTAGTTTTGCTGCCACTTCGACTTGGCATGTAAAACTACTTGACAAGCCTTCAATTCCCCTTTCTTATATCTGAGTCACCCCTAAGGTAGGCCCTAGGTAAACCAAAGGGCAGGGTGCTATGTAAATAAAAGGCAGGACAAATATTTTTAAGTTTTACATGTCCTGGTAGTAAAAAACTCCCAAAGTCATTTTTCACTACTGTGAAGCCTGCTTCTCCCATAGGGCAGCATCAGGAATTGCCTTATATGCTTTTAAGTTGTAATTTCTGATCTGAGAGGAATATATTTGCCATGTTTGGTATGGTTGGAATGATAGTGGTAAATCCTACTTACTTGTGAAGTTGTATTCAACATTACTATTTCAGAATTGCAACTTTTAGAAAGTAGGCATTTATCTCCACTTACCGCTGTCTGTGCCTTACAGCCTGTCTCCAATCCACATCTGGTTTGTGCTGCTTGACATCACCCCTTGTGCATTCCACCCAGACAGCCATAGACACAGGACACTCAGCTGCATCTGCATTCATCTGCATACCGATGGGTCTTGCTGGGCAGGCAGGGTGGTGGGGCTCTCACTTACACTTCCAAGGTTAGTGACCTGCCCTCACACAAAGGACTGATAACCCCCACAAGGCCCCTGGAAGACAGGGCTGGGTTGAAAGAGGAACTTGTGCACTTCAAAATCACTTTTGAAGTTTCCTCCACTTCAAAGGCACTTTTTGGGTATATATACTGGGCCTGTGACTCCACCAATTCAGACAATTATGGACCTACTGCTGGATTCTGTCAGAGGGACTGCCTGGCTGCCCAAAGGACTCATCTGGACTGCTTTACTGGAAGGACTGCTGCCCTGTTTGTTGCCCTGCTGCCTGCTGACCCCTGACTCTGCTGGAAGGACTCTGCCTTCCTCCTCAAGTACTCTCCAAGGGAATGGATTGAACTTGCCTCCTGTTCTGAGGTCTCAGCACTATCAAAGACTTCACCAAAGAGAAGAAAAATCAGCATGTCTGAAATTCGACGCAATGTCTGCAAAATTCAACGCAATTCAATGCAGCACCTGCCTAGTGGCTAAAAATCCCTGCATTGCCTGCTGGATCAATGCAGCGCCTGTTGCCTCTTCTCAACATGTTCTGAATTTTCCACGCATCATCCCTGGGTGTCAAAATATCCCGCATTGCAGTGAGGTACCAAGGTTGTGGTCCCGGAACCTGATGCATCGTCTTGCAGTATGGAAAGAAATTATGCATTGCCTTTGCCACACTGAAAAAATTGACGCATCACTTTACTTTCCAATGCATCTCCTCCTCTGCGGCTGTTTGCGTCAGTATCTGTGATGCATCCCAGGTACTATTTGTTGAAAGGAGTCCTTAGGATTGAGACTCATTTAAACCTTTAAAAAGTGATAGCTTGACTTGTGCATCTTGATTTTTATTCAGATAAATATTACCGATTTTCCTAAACTGGTGTGGAGTACTTTTCGTGTTTTTTTCAATCGGTTACTGTATGAATTATCGCACAAATACTTTACACATTGCCTTCTAAGTTAAGCCTGCCTGCTCTGTGCCAAGCTACCAGAGGGTGAGCACAGGATAATGTAGGTTGTGTTGGGGCCTACTTTGACTAGGATTGGGGTCCCTACTTGGACAGTGTGCATAACTCAGCCAAATAGAGACCCAATATCTAACACTGTTATACCTGGATTTTATTTTATTTGTGGAAAGCATGCTATTTTAAACTTCCCAAGGGATTGTATGGTCTTTGTTATTTGGGGGTAGATTTTTCCCAATATTTATCATGTAGAGCATCTTAATGATCCTGTCTGGACTAAAGGATCTAGACCCAAAAAAGGTGTTAGTGCCAGAGAAGGGGTTAGTGACATATTTGATGTTTTGACTCCATCTGTGGGAGTAAGCTTGAATGACTTAAATATTAGACGTATGTCTACCATTGTGGATAAATTAGCTGCCAGCACAGCAGGGGCTTTATTGGTTGTAAACTCTGGAATGATAGCGATCAGATCTATGGTTTTGCATTATAGACTTGCACTGGACACTTTACTTGCAAAAGAAGATGGAGTCTATCAGATGCTAAAGGTCAAGCTGGGCTACACTTACATCCTGGACAATTGTAAAGATATGGAGAAGTACATACAGAATATTTCAGGCTTGACCAAAGGCTTGAAGGGACTGTAAGCGACAGGTGCATACAAAGCAATTAGAAATTGACTTTTTGCTATATGTAGGTGGTTTGGGAAACTAGCAAGTAGAGTTGTGAGTTTAGTCTTGAAGCCCTGGTTGGTTATTGCCACCTGTGTGGTAATTTTGGCGGGGGATATACATTTTTCCAGAGAATGAAGGTTCAGAAGGGAAAGAAGAGGAAGAGGGCTGATGTTGAGTTAGAATGTGAAACGTTTGGAAGCATGTAGGCAACAAATGGTAAAAAACACTAGGTTCTAGAGAGTCTCATTCTACAAAGAAAGTAGTTTGTGATGAGTAGGGACATCATCAGAGGGGGGCTGATAGAGCATAACTTTATAGAAAGATGAAGCATTTAATCTCATATATCACGTAAACTTTATCCATGTAACTGTGGCACATTAAAAGACCTCAGCATTATAGTGCCCTTAAGAGTAAAGATGCAAGAGGTTATATGTAAACTGCCTTCATGTAATGATATCAAATGCATTTATACCATACTATTTTATCAAATGATATATTTTACAATCAGTCTTCATTTATTGTAAAAAGAGAACTGTATTTGTACATTGTTGGAAATGGCCTCTGCAGGGTCACCCCCAAACTTTTTGCCTTCCTCCTCTGCTTTTTCTGACCTATTTATTTGCTGGCTTTAGGACTCAGGACATTTTACCACTTCTAATCAGTGCTAAAGTGCATGTGCTTTCTCCCTAAAAACATGGTAACATTGGCTCATACCCAATTGGCATGCTTAATTTACTTGTAAGTCCCTAGTAAAGTGCACTACATGTGCCCAGGGCCTGTATATCGAATGCTACTAGTGGGCCTGCAGCACTGGTTGTGCCACCCACATTAAAAAAAACTTAACCTTGTCTCAGGTCTGCCACTGCAAGGGCTGTGTGTGCAGTTTCACTTCCACTTCGACTTGGAATTTAAGAGTGTTTGCCAAGCCTTAAACTCCCCTTTTTCTACATATACGTCACCCCTAAGGTAGGCCCTAAGTAACCCATAGGGCAGGGTGCTATGTAGGTAAAAGACTGGACATGTACATATGTTGTTTATATGTCCTGGTAGTGAAAAACTCCCAAATTTGTTTTCCACTAATGTGAGGCTTGCTCCTTTCATAGGTTAGCATTAGGGCTATCCTCATATACTGTTTGAATGGTAGATTCCGAACAGAAAGGGGTAATCAGGTCAAATTTAGTATGGTAACAGACAATCCTGCTTATTGGTTAGGTTGGATTTTATATTACTATTTTAGAAATGACACTTTTAGAAAGTGAGCATTTCTCTGCACTTAAAATCCATCTGTGCCTTACAGCCTGTCCCCAATCTATTTCTGGGCTGGGCTGGGCTGGTTGACAGCTCCCTTGTGCATTTCACCCAGACAACCACAAACAAGGGATACTTAGTCACACCTGCACTCATCTGCATACTGAATGGGTCTTCCTGGGCTGGTAGGGTGGAGGGGCTGACACTTATATTTCAAAGACTAGTGGCCTACCCTCACACAATGGACTGCCTAACCCCCTACTGGGACCCTGGCAGACAGACCTGTACTGAAAGGGGACCTTGTGCATGTCAAAACCACTCTTTGAAGTCTTCCCCACTTCAAAGGCATTTTGGGGTATATAAACTGGGTCCCTGACCCCACCAAATTAGATCTGAATCTGCAACCTGTCAAGAGGAACTGCCTGGCTGCCCAAAGGACTCATCTGGACTGCTTTGCTGAGAAGGACTTTCCGACGCACACCCTATTTTTCCATGTATCTCCTCCTCTGTAGTCTCCGTGCGTGTTATTTTTTATGCAAACCAGGTACTTTGTGTGATCAAGAGACAATTGTTGATTTCTACGATTTAAGACTCTTTAATCTTGCAAAAGTGATATCTCAACTTGTGCTTATTGAATCTTTATAGTTTTGACCTTAATTTAACCAGATAAATAGCCTATATTTTTCTTAAAGTATGTGGTGTATTTTTGTGGTGTTTTCACTGTGTTACTGTATGATTTATTGCACAAATATGTTACACATTGCCTTCTAAGTTAAGCCTGACTGCTCAGTGCCAAGCTACCAAAGGGTGGGTACAGGATAATTTGGATTGTGCGTGATTTACCTGGACTAGGATTGTAGTCCCTATTTGGACAAAGGTAATTACCTCTGCCAACTAGAGACCCCATTTCTAACATACATGTATAACTAAATTGTGCATTTCTTCTTCGTTGTTCATTTTGGAGTTAAGGCCTTCAGGATTATTGTGTTTAATTTCGACTTAAAGCTTGTTATCTTTGTGCATTATCTTTCTTTCTTCTGCAGGTGATAGATAAGGAAGCGTAAGCTGGGTTGCCAAGGACGAGAATTGGTAGCACGGAGCTATAAGAAAAGACCCCCCTTTCAATCTCCTGAGCATGGATGTAATCCAGGGTTGCATAGATGTTTTCAGAAGAGGATAGAAGTCAAATGTATATAATTCAGAATGATGCCTTGTTAGTGGAAATTTTCTTCAGTTTGATGTCAGCTACTGGAAGGTTCTGAGGGTGATTAAAGAGTTCTTTAGTTAGTCAATGCTTCTGATTCCCTTTGCCCCTTGACTAGAGTAGGCCCTTAGAGGAGAGCCAGATCTCCTTTCTTTTGCTAGACTAAATGGCTTTATGCTACTCACATCTCTCAACATGACCTCTACCAAAGGGTTCTCTGATGCTGACTCTTTCCTCTGTATTCATCTTTAGTTTATTAGAATAGTTAGGAATGTAGATTCAATGGCTAGACAGGAAACTCTGAGTCCGAATTTGAAGCACGATATGCTTTTTCCTTGTTTCCTGTATTGTTGCTATGGAATTGTCTGTCTTTTATTTGTTAGTGAAATGTAACATTCTGTGACATTTTGGTTCTCCGTTGGTGATCATATACACATATACCATGTTTTGGAGACTCATTTATGCAAGTCTGTCTTTGAGTCTGTAATAAATCTCTTTCTAAACTTAAAGTTTTTCTCTGAGATTTAATTTGCAACCAAAAAGGTTACATTGTAATGTCAAACTGTGATTGAAGGTGTTTCTCCTTGCCCCTTGGGACTCCTGAAAAAAGATTCATCAGACTTGGGAAAAAAAGAAAGGGCACAGCTTGATCAATAACCTATCCCTGTCATTTCAATAAGTGACAACAACATGTAGGCAGATTAAATTATGCATTGGAGAACATAGGAACACAGTGCAAAAGAGCAACGGTTAAAATGGCCACTCATTATATGAACAATGAACACACAACAACTGACTTTAGCTTTACTGGGCTGGAATAAATAAAAAAAGCGATACAGCAACAGTGGAGAACAAAATTCTACTAGAAAAGGAGCAAAGGTGGATATATAAATTGTCAACAAACATCTGTGGATTAGGTGACAAGATGCCATGGTTGAGCCTACAATAAAACCAACACATTAGTCTGTGTGATCAAGTTCACCCATATAAATAAAAAGGAACCATGAGAACGTTTTCTACAGTTAAGAAAGAAAGGGAGTCAAGAAAATGTAGACATTAAACTATGACCAATAATCAGTTATGGACAGAGCCATTCATTATAGATAAAAACTTTTTAATCACTACTTCAACATGCACTACCAAGACCTGCCCTTCCCCCGTATGAGATGTGCCCTCCACTCTTCCCATTTTTTTTCAATACAAGGGCTTCTGCCATAATAGGAGTAAGGCCTTTTGTACATATATCAGAGAATCCTTCTCAAAAAATGAATGTCATTTATCTAAACTTCAATCAATTTTGTTGTTAGGGATTTAACAGCTTTTAGGAGGCATAGTGGGCTACAATGAGAGCAAATGATTACATAAAATCATTGCGGGAAACATCAGGACGCACATTAAGATGTTACCGCACATGTTGTGTGATGATGATGGACATGAGGCATTTTCCAAATGAACTTCATCATTCAGGATTTATGGGGCCGCAGCAGATAATTTCCCGCGCATGCTCTTTGATGCAGTCAGGAGGACACTTGTTCACCTCCCTCATACTTTATATTATGAAGATTAGAGTGATAAAACGTAACGGTGGAAGGTTATCTCTCTTTTACACAAGATTCTGCCTGCCTCTAATGTCCTGTAGGGCATAATCAGAATCCCTCCAAAGGGCATATGCATAAAGACCGAAATTGGGTTTCTTAGAATAAACGGTAACGCTATACTCAAACTTCTAGAAGCATTATGAATATAACTAATATGTCAATTTTTTGAGTGTACAATACATATTGAATAAAAAAATAGCAGTATGAGTAGAAAGGCACAGGATACGTTCTGATAGGGGGAACACTGAAATATGTATAAGTGTGTTTTTGCTATTGGCTCATGTGATCTCCACGGACCAATAATAAAGTCACTACAAAAATTGATATAAAGCCTGGACAGTGGTCTTTGCCTATGTGTCATGGAGTAAAGCGTTTCACACTTAATGCAGGGTGAAGTAAGACAACAGAGTTACATAAACCTTCTAAACCTGTCATTTCCTGTTTTCCAGAATCAATACACCAGCTAATACCCGTTGAGAAATAAGTATGACAGCCAAAGTTTGGTAATCACTTAGGCCCATATTTATACATTTTTTTGTGCAGACTTCGCGTCCTTTTCTGACACAAAAGCGGCGCAAACTTACAAAATACAACTATATTTTGTAGGTTTGCAGCGCTTTTGCGTCAAAAAAGGACGCAAAGGCGGAGGAAAAAAAGTATAAATAGGGCCCTAGTATGTTTCATAAGTGTCTGCATGGTAAGAATGTGCAGGCACTTGGGCTACTAGCCCCTGTAAAACTCTAAGGTTTACACATTACCGACTTGGATGATCCTGAGGAAAGCTGAATGGCATCAATGTCAAGCAAAATCAGCTGAAACATGATGACCTAAATATGATGGATCCGTTTGTACTTCAAACGCATCATTTTACCTCTTTTAATCTTCCAAAGGTGCCAAATACCAATAAAGTTTAATAAATTGCCTGATGCCTGCAGGAATTTTTCACGTGGTCCCTGTCCCATGATTGAGTTCTCCAATCACAAAAAAGGGCTCCTTCCAAAAGACAGGCTGAGCCGATATAGATAACTACACCAGGTGAGGACTTGATGATCAAGCATGCCACATAGAAGTATGTGGGTGAGAGTCTGTTAAAACACAAGAGTTTTCGAGGGTAGAAAACAATTTCGGATGGTCCCTTCTGAATGGTATCGATTTTGCAGAGTAAGGGGAACTGAGTTATTCCTGCATACGTTTCCTCCCTCCTTTTGATTACCTACGTAGGACAACCACTAAAATGACAGAGCAGTTGCATTTAAGAATCAATCATTCATAATAAAAAAAAAAACTTTTGATAGAACCATGGAATAAATACACTTGAAAGCATAAATGGCATTCTTATCAGCCACTGTATCAATGTCCCAATCCTTTCAACAATCGCTTCTGCAACCACCAGACCAAAATTCTTTATGCAAGTTTCAGAGATAATCAGATTGTCTAATAGCCTCTAAGATATAACTGAAAATTCTCAATTTTTTGGAGGAAATTCTAAATGTGGAGTAGAATTAAGGCCCATATTTATAATTTTTTTTGACGCAAAAGTGGTGTAAACTGTATTTTGTAAGTTTACGCTGCATTTGCATCAAAAAGTGATGCAAATGCGGAGCTAAAAAAGTACAATTATGGGCCTTAGTTTGCTGAATTTCATTTACCATAGCAATAATTTTGTGGAGGAAATAGAGCTGGTGGTTAGTATTCCATATTTGGAGTTTCCTAAAAAATGCATGGTTTTAATGGAATGACGGTCTGCATTTTCATAATTATGTGAAAGGTTTGCCTTCATGTTCTGCACTGGACTGTCTATTGAAGCCCCCTAGCAGGTCCTCTTGGGGGAGGATAGGTGTTAACGACGAAGTGTATTCCCTTCCGTAGGCGAGCATACATATAAAGGCAAGTTGAAGGAACTCAGCAGAAAAACAGAAAAAAAATAAGCTGGATCCATGTTGTCTGTATTTGCACTAGGGGATCCAGATCCTAACCTCTGGCGTAGTTAAGAGGGTCCACTGAAAGAAGCAAAATGTGGGCCTCTAGAAAACTCTTCAAGAGTTTCAGGTGAGTCCCACACTTTCTGTGGGTTCACCATCATGAAGGAGTGGAGCCACATAAGCGAATTACCACCTGCACTTCTGATCTAATCTTCTAACTTTACGTTATCTTTTTGATCGTGATTGACAAGCTTTTTCGTTTTATAATTTTGGGCTAGTCATGAAAAAATAGGTATATTTGTTTCTTTTAAGTTGAACATTTGCGTGATTTCAATATTTTTTGTTAAAAATACATAGGATGTTTATATTTATTATTATTATTATTATTATTATTATTATTATTATTATTATTATTATTATTATTATTAATATGGTTGTTGAAGTCCTTGTTTATTTATTGTTAACAACATCAGAGTATGGTTATTGTCCACATTGGCTTTTGTGTGCCAGTACTGTGACAAGCTGAAAAGCCCAATCGAAAGCACAAGAAATATATAGCCTGTGATGTCATTTTGTCCTCACTTCACCCTGCTGAATGTATATATTGCTCATCACAAGGCACTGCACGACATGCGAAATCCTTCAGTGATGTGTGACTCCCCAGCAGAAGAAGATGGGAGCCGCATTAGGTGAACACAGCGGGATTATTTAAGGTCGGCAGTGCGACAAAGAACAGATTCTCATCTAAATGGAAGCCTGCATCTTGCTTTGACAGCTAATTTGAATGAATATGAAAAGAGATGGGTAAATTGGATGTAAATGATTCAGAAGCCTCAGATGAAATTCACATTTAGATTGGGTCATGTTGAGCTTGTTTGGTTTAACAATTATTCAATGAAAAGTGCTTAATAATTGCATAGGTCTAAATCAGTTACTAAGACCCTAATAAAGGGCAAATGTTTTAGTATTGGTTGGCTGCACAGTGAATATGTGAAAGTACTCGTGAGGTATGCATGTTCCTTTTGGTCTAATGGAGAAGGACCCCTGTTCCTCTAAACAATCACCAGAAACTTGAAGCTTCTGTTCTCAGTTATAAGAGACACCTGAAATTATTGCAAATACACAAGTGCAATAACCAGATCTACACCTCTATTCCAGATTTGGTGCAAAAAGAAGTTTGCATTCGAAAAAAGATTACATTCAGTGATGGTAATGGTAAAGTATTTACTCTGGGATCCCATAAATTGACCGAGCCATTAAAAACAGAGTCTAACAGTCAATTTGTATATTTACTTTTATTTTTATTTAAAACTCTGCTTAAAAAAAACTGGCAACAAGGACACATGTGACAGTAAATTGTTCTGGCTTGCTTAAGTGGGCAGAAACAGGCTGCATTTTAAAATATCTTATGGGATCAAGGAATCTGCTGCAGAGGTCTTTGGGTGCCCAGCAGTTTTGGGGGTATTATCATAACAGTACGATAACTCTTGTGGTTAATGCATTTGCTGCACAGATTTTAGTTTTATCTAGTCACAGTTTTGCTTCATGAAGTAGAATAGAAGGTTGATTTGCCTGTCACAAAGCACAATGTGTAACATGAACACCAAACATTTGTATTTTGTGCTGCTAACTCAATAGATAATTCTCTTTGTCACAGAGGTCCTTGTTATTTGCAGTTCATGAATTACAATTTCTCTAGTATTGGGAATGGCCTTTTTGCAGGGTCACCTCAAACCTTTTGCCTTCCTCCTTCTCTTTTTCCGACCTCATTTTTGCTGGCTTTAGGACTCCACGCACTTTACCACTGCTAATCAGTGCTAAAGTGCATATGCTCTCTCCTTAAAACATGGTGACATTGGCACATACCTAATTGGCTTATTTAATTTACTTGTAAGTCCCTAGTCAAGTGCACTACATGTGCCCAGGGCCTGTAAATTAAATGATACTAGTGGGCTGCAGCACTGGTTGTTCCACCCACATAAGTAGCCCCCAACCATGTCTCAGGCCTGCCATTGCAAAGCCTGTGTGTGCAGTTTCACTGCCAATTCGACTTGGCATTTAAAAGTACTTACCAAGCCTAAAACTCCACTTTTTCTACAAATAAGTCACCCCTAAGGTAGGGCCTAGGTAATCCATAGGGCAGGGTGCTGTGCAGACAAAAGGCAGGACATGTACCTGTGTAGTTTACATGTCCCGGTAGTGTAAAACTCCTAAGTTCGTTTTGCACTGCTATGAGGCCTGCTCCTTCTATAGGCTAACATTAGGCCTACCCTTGTATACTGTTTGAGTGGTAGCTGCTGATCTGAAAGAAGTAGCAAGGTCATATTTAGTATGGCCAGAATGGTAATACAAAATCCTGCAGACTGGTGAAGATGGATTTAATATCACTATTTTAGAAATGCCACTTTTAGAAAGTGAGCATTTCTCTGCACTCAAATCCTTCTGTGCCTTCCAATCCACATCTGGCTAGGTTTACTTGACAGATCCCTTGTGCATTCACTCAGACAACCCCAAATACAGGATGCTCAGCCACACCTGCATACATCTGCATATTGAATGGGTCTTCCTGGGCTGGGAGGGTGGAGGGCCTGACACTTCCATGTCAAAGGACAGTAGCCTGCCCTCACACAAAGGACTGCCACACCCCCTACTGGGTCCCTGGCAGACAGGAAGGAACTAAAAGGGGCTTTCAGAGGTTTCACACTGTCTATTGCGGCAAGGGTATCTTCCAAGCTAAAAGAAAGTGAAACACATGCACCATGCGCCAAGCTTGCCTTGTTAGTATCCAACTCCTCCCGCCACTCAACTAGTGAGTTTTCATCATTACTGCTCACAGAATATAAAGCGCAGAAGTGATCCTCCCACTTATCTGGTGAGATTTGAGAGCACCTGGGATTCCCATGGCCTCTGGTCCCAGCCGTGACCAATAACCAGAAAGTGCGATTATCTCATACATTAAGGGACAGTAAAAATTCCGGCCATTTATCCTTGTCTCATTTTTTCTTCGCCACTTTAAGTGGCATTTTATATCTGAGGCGAGCACATTTAATTTCTTCCTGTTTGCACTCCCTCACAGCTTTTTTTTAGCAATAATGTAGCCCGCTTGCAATCCTGAGTGAACCACTTAGGGGCTTTCCCTGCCACACTGGGTAATCCCTATAAAAACATGGCCTCAAGTTTATCAAAGAAAATCGTGTGGGTACATAACATGGAGTCAGGATCCTCAGAAGTTCCCTCCAATCCCAACATGATTCAGACAAAAAGTTGATAAATCTCTGCATGCAGTTCCTGATCTGCCACGACTCTAGGCCACGTTACTGTGTTGATCACAATAGGTTCAGGCAATGCTACAAGATCCAAGCAGGTTGTCTTATAAAATTGTTCCCCCCAAAGGTGGTAACCAATAGATTATGATCACTAACTAGCACTCATCACCTTCATGTCACTAAAGTCCGGCCACAACCGAACATCCACTAGCACATAATCAGTGACACTCTTCTGGAAGTCTCTTTTAAAAGTAAATGCTCTGTTTAAACCTGAACGGGTTCTCCCATTACAGGCACGCAGACTATGCACAACCACCGAAGAGGCTACTTACAGGGCTGAATAAGAGTAGTGGCTCATCGGTTACATGCCACATGTGGAACTCCCCAGTGCTCATCCTCTTCCTCGGTTACCAGATTAAGGCCCTCATTACAACCCTGGCGGTCGGTGATAAAGTGGCAGTAATACCACCAACAGGCTGGCGGTAAAAAAAATGGAATTATGACCATGGTGGAAACCGCTCAGACAGACAGCCACTTTAACACACTGATCGCCACGGCGGTAGCAACAAGCACCATGGCGGTGACCGCCAACAGCCAGGCGGAAGACAATGTTTCGCTCACTGTATTGAGACAGGCCTATCTGCCACCTTTTCCGGGGCGGTACCAACGACATCAAAAGCACAGCGGAAACAGACACAGAAGGGAAATGACTCACCTCTGGAGACTCATGGAACAACCACGACGCCATGGAGCCCGAGCTGCACATCTTCCCCATGCTTGTATACCTCTTCATGCATTACGAACATCAACGCCGGCGAAGACGACCACGGTATTGCCAAGTAGCACACAAGGGAGGGGGGAGGAACAAGAGAGTGACACACACATGCAACACCCCACCCCCAACACCATGCACACAAAAAGATGCAATAACATTACATATCCACCCCATACCCCTCAGGAAGAATGCAAGGACAAAAGGAATTGATTATAGCGAGTGTAATAAGATAAAATAGTAGAAATACGTGCTTCAAAATAAAAAAGTACATATATATATACAAATGGAGGGACACTGCCCAGTCCTCAATGTCCGTGGCCCACAGGGCCACTACTCATAGGCCAAGGCCCCACCTCACTCCTGCAACAGCACGGAGAGAACACTGCAGGGGCATCAGGTCGAAAATATACAGGCACCTCAGGGGGACGTGGAAGGGGGGGCACCCCAGCCGGAAAATGGTACAATGCCGCTGGTCCTGGAGGGGGATACATGCCCTGTGCTTGGTCCTGGGGAGCGCAAAGCCACAGTCTCTCAAGTGGGTGGGTTGCCCACTGCTTGGTTCTGGTGAGTGCAAGGCCACAGTCTCTCAAGTGGGTGGTTTGCCCACTGCTTGGTCCTGGGGAGAGCAAAGCCACAGTCTCTTAAGTGGGTGGTTTGCCCACTGCTTGGTCCTGGGGAGTGCCAGGCCACAGTCTCTTAAGTGAGTGGGTTGCCCACTGCTTGGTCCTGGGAAGTGCAAGGCCACAGTCTCTCAAGTGGGTGGGTTGCCCACTGCTTGGTCCTGGGGAGTGCAAAGCCACAGTCTCTCAAGTGGGTGGCTTCTCCACTGGTTCTGGAGGGGGCATTGTGCCCAGTGTGCTTCATCCTGTGGAGGATGGGGTGAGTGGATGGCTTCTTCACGGCATTGTGCCCAATGTGCCTCATCCTGTGGAGGATGGGGTGAGTGGATGGCTTCTTCCACTGGTTCTGGAGGGGGCCTTGTGCCTAGTGTGTTTCATCCTGACAAGGAGGGGGTGAGTGGATGGCTTCTACCACTGGTTCTGGAGGGGGCCTTGTGCACAGTGTGCTTCATCCTGGCAAGGAGGGGTTGAGTGGATGGCTTCTTCCACTGGTTCTGGAGGGGGCATTGTGACCAGTGTGCCTCATCCTGTGGAGGATGGGGTGAGTGGATGGCTTCTTCCACTAGTTTTGGAGGGGGCCTTGTGTCCAGTGTGCTTCATCCTGGGAAGGAGGGGGTGAATGAATGGCTTCTTCCACTGGTTCTGGAGGGGGCCTTGTGCCCTGTGATGCAGTTCTTGGGGAGTGCAAGGCCACAGTCTCTCACCTAGGTGTTACACCCACAGGATTTTCAGGGGCCAGGATGCACCACAGTTCATGAAGGCAGGACTACACACTGTCCGTCAGCGGTGATGGCTGCTCTGTGCTGGCAGTGACAGGGCTGGTGTCGGTGCTGGCAGTGGTGGAGGGAGGATCCAGCCCTTCCCCTGCAGCCTTCGGCAGCTGCCCACTGGGGATGCTGCTGCTGGCAGTGGTGCTAGTGGCGATGCTGATGGCAGTGCTGGCAGTGGTGAGGGGAGGCTCCAGCCCTTCCCCTGCAGCCTCAGACGGCTGAACCGCCATGGTTGGTGGTGGGGGTACCGATTGAGTCCCAGTACCAGTCCTCTTGTCTTTCCTGCCTGCTGGTGGTGCCTCCTTGCCCTTCCCTTTGCCAGCTGGGGGTGCCTCCTTGCCCTTCCCTTTGCCAGCTGGTTGTGCCTCCTTGCCCTCCCCTTTGCCAGCTAGTGGTGCCTCGTTGCCCTTCCCTTTGCCAGCTGGTGGTGCCTCCTTGCCCTTCCTTGACGCACCTGGTGCAGGCACACTTTCAATGCTGGTGCCTGGTTCCCTGCAGCCTCTCCCACCTGCAGTAGATGTCGACACCACTGTGTCCCTGGACTGTGTGGCTGAGGTGCTCGCCTGGGTTCTGACCACCCTGGCCCGACATGAAGGATGGGGGGTAGGAAAGAGGTCAACGGTGGAGAGGAAAAGCTTCTTAGGGACATGGGGCGGAAAGAGGTAGAAGGTTTGGGAGTGGAGGAAGAGGAAGTGGTTGTAGAAGGTGTCTGCTGATTTTTGGTGCAGGTGCATGGGCTGGATGCCGTTGTGAGGTGGATGGCTGTTGGGTGTCTGAGTGCTTGCATTTGTGTACTTTGGGAGGAGGGGGCACAGACACATTGGGAGAGGACACAGGGGACGTTTGCATCCCTGTTGGGGTGGTGACTGCCAGTGAGGGGTGTGTAGTGGATGAGGATGTAGCGCATGCAGGTGTGAGTGGAGACACTTATGGGAGGGAGGTGGACGAGGAGGAGGAGGGGGACACAGTGAAGGCAGTGGATGTTGGTATGTCTGCATCTGGATGGTGTTTGTGTGAGTGCCTGTGGGATGATGTGTGGTGCTTGTGTTTGCCTGAACCACTCCTGTATGTTGTCCTGAGTGCATGCTGATCTGCCTGTGTGCTTGGGATAGGTTGGGGTTGAGGGTAACGGGATTGGGCAGAGGAGGTTGGAGGGGGGAGGCTAGAAACAGGGACAATGGTTACCATCAGGAAGGAGGCCAGAGCCTGGATTGATCTCTGTTGGGCCTCCATGCCAGAGTGAATGCCGTCCAGGAATGCATTAGTTTGTTGGAAATGGGCTGCCAGCCCCTGGATGGCATTCACAATGGTTGACTGCCCAACAGAGATGGATCGCAGGAGGTCAATAGCTTTCTCACTCAGGGCAGCCAGGCTAACTGGGACAGGGCCTTAGGTGCCTGGGCGAAGGAGATGCCCACCACCTGGGTAAGCGGGCACGGGAAACACACTGAGGGGCTGTTGGGAGGGCGGTGCTGCTATGGGGGGTGGCGGCTGTACCTGTTATTCGGATGGCCACAGAGGTGTCCGCCACCACCAGGGAGCTTCCATCGGAGGAAGTATCACTGTCCGAACTGTCCCCTCCTGTCTCCGCTGTGGTGCTCCCCTCGCCCTCCATCCCACTGGTGCCCTCACCGTCAGTGGATTCGGCCTCCTGGGCCCTGTGGGATGGAGCTCCCTCCATCACTGGTGCCTCTGCTCCTCCGCCAGCTGATGCTAATGCACAGAAGGACAGGGTGACAAAACAAAAAGGGGGGGGACATAAAGGATACACTTGGTCACTGGCTGCTCCAACACTGCCGTCGGCATACACGACACACACACACACAGGGAACAGCCCTACGCACTTAGCAATGCACAAACAGTCACAATGCTAGTCACCAGGCCAAGGACAGGAATACCTAATGCCAATAGCAGCATACCTGAAACCCACTGACCCCTGCCCAGTAGTGGATGCCTACTAGCTTGGTATGAGGTGGTGTACATCAGCCCCTGCCCAACATGGGACCTACCCTGTAATGCCCGGCCTGGCCTAGGGGCACCCACGGGCCCACATCCCAAAACTCGGAGACCACCCCACCACGTGCAAGTAGTATATTGGGAAACTACTCACCCCGTGTAGCTGCTGTGATGCCCTCAAGCGCCCATCCAGCTCCGGATAAGTCACTGCCAGTATGCGGTCCATCAGGGGGGTCAGGGTTCGACGGGCACCCCTTCCTCGTTGGGAGGCCATCCCCAACTGGGTCTCCGCAGTCTTCTGTGTCTGCGTTTCAGGTCCTCCCACCGTTTGCGAAGGTGGGTGCTCCGCCTGCCGTAGACCCCCAGGGTCCGCACCTCCATGGCGATGGCACACCATATGCCCTTTTTCTGATGAGCGCTGACCTGCAGAAATATACACATAGAAAAAGTTATCAGTCAGTCCGTCCGGCCTGTTAACCTCATGGCCCACCATAGCCCTCACTTCCCCTTACGCACAGACATTGCCCTCCATACATGCAGCACGCTGTCAAGGACCCTTCCACCAAACCCCCCCAACACAAGGCTCTCACACACAGCACTCCATGCATTCATGCCCCATGCATCGTGCTCACAGTGTACTCACCAGTTGGTCTGGAGGCCCATATAGCATTCGGTACTGGGGGAGGACCCCATCTGCCAGTCTCTCCAACTCTGCATCGGTGAAGGCAGGGGCCCTTTCCCCAGTGACTTGAGCCATGGTCGGTTCCAGACACAGGTCACAGCAGCACTTGCAGTGTAGGTCCTCTCCTGTCGAAGGTCAGGTAGCAAGTGAGTGAGCAGATAGAAAATGGCGGTCACGTCCACGGCGGTGTGTACCATCACCGCCTGCGTACATCACTGTTGGCCACTGTAACCCATAGGGCCCAATGTTAACCAACGAGGAGTTGCACGCGGTTTTCAACTGCCTCCCGCAATGGGGCACGTCAGCGGAATTACCACATTTCCACTTGTCCCTCCACACAGGACAGGCGGACGCCATTTCAGGGTGGGGGCAGGCCATGGCACCTAACTGTGTCACAGTACACAGATGCACCATTGGGGCCTCTCCAACATAATTGTGTTACAGTCACAACATGCAATGCAGTGTAGTGTTTGGAAATGTGGAATACTGACCAGCTGCCACTCCTTTGCCCCCTAGGTTACAACCGCTGCAGATGAATAGGAGATGGAGACATCCCCCGTGTACAGACCCCTGGTGGACTTGCCAACAATGGAGGGCAGGCACATTATCCTCACCTATAGACTGGACAGGGCCACAATCACAGAGCTGTGTGCCCAACTGGAGCCTGACCTAATCTCTGCTATCTGTCAGCCCACCGGGATCCCCCCTCTTGTGCAAGTACTATCTGTGCTCCATTTCTTGGCAACTGGCTCCTTCCAAGTGACAGTGGGCTTGGCAGCAGGAATGTCACAACCAATGTTCTCAATAGTGCTGACCAGAGTGTTGTCTGCCCTGATTAAACACATGCGCAGCTACATCGTCTTCCCCTCGGTGGAGGATTTGGCCACAGTGAAAGCTGACTTCTATGCAATGGGACATATCCCCAACATTATTGGGGCAATTGATGGTACACATATAGCATTTACCCCCCACCCCGGAGAAAGAGCTTTCACTCGATGAATGTGCAGATAGTGTGCCTGGCAGACCAGTACAGCTCCCATGTCAATACAAAGTATCCTGGGTCTGTGCATGATGCCTTTATCCTGAGGAATAGCAGCATCCCATATGTGATGGCTCAACTCCAGAGGCACTGGGTGTGGCTAAAAGGTGAGCCCTGGTTCACACTCAGTAGGTGTTGGTGTATGGGTATGGTGTGGGTCTTAAGGGTTAGTGTGTGGCTAACAGTTGTCCCTCGATAATTGCAGGTGACTCTGGTTACCCCAACCTCTCATGGCTACTGACCCCTGTGAGGAATCCCAGTACAAGGGCAGAGGAATGTTACAATGAGGCACATGGGCGAACAAGAAGAAGAATAGAAAGGACATTCGGCCTCCTGAAGGCCAGGTTTTGTTGCCTCCATCTAACAGGTGGATCCCTGTACTACTCACCCAAGAAGGTGTGCCAGATCATCGTGGCATGCTATATGTTGCACAACCTTGCCTCACGTCGCCAGGTGCCTTTTATGCAGGAGGATGAGGCTGGAGATGGGCGTGTGGCAGCAGTGGACCCTGTGGACAATGAAGATGAGGAGGCAGAGGATGAGGATGAGGACACCAGAACAGCAATCATAGGACAGTACTTCCAGTGACACACAGGTAAGACACTGTAACTTAACCTTGCATTGACAGTTTTGTGTTGGACATTGTACATGACAGGCAGTTTCCGCCAAAACTATGGCCACTTCCTGTACCCTTTGTCATGTCTATTTTCAGATTTCTGTGCCCCACTCTGGCTCCTGGTGTGTTGACTGCAGCCAACTACAGGTCCTACTTATGTATACATTACTGTTCAGTTTAATTGCGATGTTTACAGATTGTTAAACGAATACATAGTTCAATTATTTGACAGACTCCATACTTGTAATTTTTTCCAAGGGTGTTAATTTAAGTGCTAATAAGTGGAGGGGGTATTGCAATGGGCTGGGGTGATGGTGGAGGAAAGTCCATGGTAGAGTCCAGTCTATTTGTATCACAGGTGCATTGTCCAAGGGGGCATAGGAAGTGGAGCAATGGCAGGTCAAGGTGGACAGGGTGATAGAGTGGGACACAAGGGTGACATTCAGGAGAGTCCTATTTCCTGGCGGGGGTCTTGGCAATAGTCTCTGGCATCTGCCTGGATTGCAGGGACCGTTTGCTGGGTGGTTCTCCTTCTGCAGGGGAGGGGTGCTGGAGGCCTGTTGGTCCTGTGGCGGGGCCTCCTGTCCACTAGCAGCAGCGGAGGTGGAGGGCTGTTCATAGTGTCCGGGGCCCTTTGGTGTGCCACTGCCTCCCTCATGGTGTTGGCCATGTCTGCCAGCACCCCTGCAATGGTGATCAGGGTGGTGTGGATGCCCTTCAGGTCCTCCCTATCCCCAGGTACTGTCCCTCCTGCAGCCTCTTGGTCTCCTGCAACTTGTTCAGTATCTGGCCCATCGTCTCCTGGGAATGGTGGTATGCTCCCAGGATGTTGGTGAGTGCCTCCTGGAGGGTCGGTTCCCTAGGTCTGTCCTCCCCCGTCACACAGCTTCCCTGTTGTCCTGTGTCTCTGTCCCATGAACCGTGTGCCCACTACCACTGACCCCAGGTCCCTGATCGTCCTGTGTTTGTGGGGTGTCCTGGGGTCCCTGTAGTGGTGGACACACTGCTGATTGACGTGTCTTGGGGACAGAGGTATGGGCCTGCTGGGTGGGTACTTTGGTGGTGTTTCCTGAGGGGGGAGGCTCAGTGGTGGTATGAGACTGTGCCTGGGTAACCGACTGTCCAGAGGTCCCTGATGGGCCAGGTTGGTCATCCAGATCTGCTCCTCCTGCCAGGCCCTCAGGATGCATGATTGCCAAGACTTGCTCCTCCCATGTTATTAGTTGTGGGGGAGGAGGTGGAGGTCCACCGCCAGTCCACTGTACTGCTTTCTGGTGTCTTCCTACCACGGAACGCACCTTCACCCGTAGGTCGTTCCACCTCTCCCTGAGGTCATCCCTTGTTCTTGGGTGCTGTCCCACGGGGTTGATCCTGTCCACGACTCTCCGCCATAGCTCCATCTTCCTAGCAATGGATGTTTGCTGCATCTGTTCTCCGAATAGCTGTGGCTCTACCCTGATGATTTCCTTCACCATGACCCTTAGCTCCTCCTCTGAGAACCTGGGGTGTCTTTGTGGTGCCATGTGTGTAGTGTAATTGGTGTGTGTGAATGTGTGTGGGGTGATGCGTTGGGGTGTGTGATGTAAGGTGTGTGGATGATGTATGGGCAATGGTGTTCTGTGGCTCTGGTTCTGTGGGTGCTCTTGGTGTCTCTCTCTCTCTGGTGGCAATGTTTTGTAGTCGTAAAGGGTTGTGGGTACTGTGGATGTGTGTTTTATAGTGGTGTGTATGTGTGGTGTGTGGATGTGTGTCAGGTGTGTGTAGTTTGAGTTGTCCGATGTAGTGTTGTTTTGTTTGTATGTGTATTTTGAGCGCAGCGGTATGTACTGCCAATGATTTACTGTGGTTGAATGTCCGCCGCGGTGATTTGTGGGTCATAATGTTGTGGACGTAGTTCAGTTGGCATAACGGTGTGAGTTTGGATACCACCAGTTTATCACCGACCTTTGGGCTGGCAGACTTGTGTGTGTGGCTGTATAGTGACGAATTGCTATGTGTGTGTCATAATATGGGTAGCGGTAATCCGCCACGGCGTCGGTATGTTGGTGGCAGTCAGCATCGGGGTAAGCAGGGCTTACCGCCAATGTCATAATGAGGGCCTATGTGCAGAACAAGACTCAAATAAAATATTAAACTCACCAGCAACTATTATTTTGGAATCCTGTTTATAGGTACCAATTACATTTCCTAGCATACCCAGGACTGGGAAATCACACTTTGCTGGCATAGAATGAACATATACATTCAATAAAACTAATGACAGCCCCCTAGGGAACTTTAGCTTGATACCTATTAGATCAGGCAAATATATCAGGAGGGGTTCTTGTGCGCAAGCAATATTATTTTTCAAAATCATAAGACCCCCCATCGCCCGCTCCGTTCTCCTAGGGGGAATTGCCTCAACACTATAAGGTGTGAACCCACTGACGAAAACCTTGTTTACGGCCCAGGTATCTTGGAGCAAACAGACATCATGCTTCCGAATGAAGGTAAGCCAGTCCTTCTCGTCCAACTTGGAGTTAATCCCTGCCACATTCCATGAGATTAAATGAAAGTCTGACCTAAATATGGCTGTTGCTAAAAGAGTGTCATTCATTTGCTCCATGTTGGTACTATGTATTGACTCTGAGACCAATCCATCTACTGGCAAAGTAGTTTCCACTGCAGGAGGAACTTTAGAGTTCAGCCCATCTGCTGAATCCAGAGATAAATGGTTACTCTTATTAACTGGGTGAGGCCTAAATGGACATGGTCAATCCAGCTGGTCTAAAGAAGCAAGAGTTGAAAATCAATCAAAAGTGGGATCTTCAAAGTTAACGTTACTGTTACCCCGTTTTCGCATTATGCCCTACTGGGCAAGCTGTTTAACTTCAACGGCTGCTCCCATTGCTACTGGTGGGTAAAAAAAGCCTAAGGGAAGGGCTGTAATGTCCCCCTGGCCATGTCAAGATTGACTTAGCAAATATAGCAAAGTTCGAACAAGGCTAGGTGCCTTGAAATTCTCAATAATACAGTCTCCCTGTGATGCTTTTTGAGTAGGGCACACCCAGGAGACCCTGCAAGTGGAAATAATTTCCCTAGAGAGATCATGAGAACAACCAGAATGCACCCGCATCCAATAAGCAACTTTGTTTAGGAGAGAAGCATGAAGCTCCTGCTTTGCCACAAGGAGAGATGGAACATTTTCAAGAAAAATTATATGGGGGTGCACTCAGGTGGAATATGGGGTCTGATATCAGATTTTTCAGTCTTAGCACTTGTGTTCCCTGGACCCACCAACCAGCTTGCTGTGGTTATTTCCAGTCTCCTAGATGTGGGACTAGAGGAATCATTAAGTATTTGCTGGTGGGTGCCCTCACTGGGTCCATTACTAGCGCAAAGAGTCTGCTCTCCCCTCTCAATTGGGAGCTCCTGAGGGCCTGATGGACAGCACTAATCCGACAAGCTGCCTAGGACTCAATAACTTCCCTCTGCACCGAGTTCTTAGATCCAGTCATTATCACAGAGCTAGAGGAAAATAAACCACAAGCTTGCAAGCTCTCACACCTCATATCGCCAATCTTTTAGAGTTCTAATTCAATCAGTCCCAAACGCTCGACTAGTGGCTTAAATTTTAGGTTCAGGGCAGTATTTGTCATATCTTTCAACTGGTCGATCAGGAAGCCCTGGCCAGGCACAAGTGCTGGCTCATCCCCCTATGATGGCACCTTCTGTCTAACAGACTGGATAGTGCTGACCCTTTGTCATTTCGATGATCTGACGGCCTCTTGATGCTTCCTTCCCCCTCCCCCCCAGTGAATCATTGCTAATCCTAGGATAAGGGGCAACAATGACAACTTCTGGCTCCAAAGGGACAGGAGCCGGTGGTGGCAACAAAGAAACCCCATTTCCCCCTAGCTGAGCAACATCTACTAGGGTCAAATAGGATGCCCCTTCAGATTAAAGGATAGGCACTGCAACATCTAAACTGGGAGATAAATCCCAGAGGCTTTTTCTCCCAGGGGAGAAAGTTGCAAAGCAACAGAGAGCCGACGCTTGGCCAACTCAATCTCTTCGTCAATAATGCCAACTGCCTCCGTTAAAAGGTTATCCATGCTTGTTCTCTGAAGGATACACTATGCTTTTTGCACCTACAATATAATCCCAGGGGACATATCTACCACCGATGTAGATCAGTACATTCAGGGTAGACAAGCGTGAAGTGATGCCAGTCCAATAAGCATGACAGGACCACAGCATATGCAGCAAGTCAGCATCTATTTGTGCACACCGGGGGAAAGCAACATCCTCTCTGTTGTAAAACATATTCATATTAGCAGGTGGGAGATAAGCTCTGTGTATGATATACATCTTTCTAAGTTTAACCCCTTCTGTACCATGGATGTAACATTTATGTCTTCAAGCACAGGGCTGCTTTGCCAAGGAGGTAACGTTACATCCAGGGATTGACTCACGGGGGGTGCTAGCCACCCGCCCACACCCCCTGACAGATGGCAGCAGAAGCGCTTCTGCTTCCACCCCGACTCCCCTGTGACATCTGATGATATCAGAGCACACCATGCACTGAGGTCATAAGAAGTCGCCCCTGATTCCCTGGAAGCTATGTTTCCAGCGTGACCCCAGAGAAACCGGTGAGTTTCCCCTCAGGGAAGGGGAAAGGGGAGGCCAAAGTGGCATCGGAGGAAAGGAAAGGCTTTTCCTTTCCTTCAATGTCATTTTGAGCATTCCTGCTGTACGATCGCATAGTGATCATGCAGCAGGAATGCCCACTAGACACCAGGGAGGTATTTTTTTCTTCTTATTTCACATAAGGGGAGCGCCCCGTTAGCCAAGGGTCACTCTGCATGGAGGCACACTACTGTTGGCCATTTCTGCCCCCCTTGAGGGCAATTCGGCCCATTTTTATTAGGCCCATCTGCCCCCTAGGGGGGCAGAAACCACTTAGTCACCAGGGATTGTTGTAGGTGTGGGTTGTGCTTGGCGGGGTGGCCCCTTGGGGAAGGGTCACTCCCCATGGTGGTACATTACTGATGGCCATTTCTGCCCCCCTTGACAGCAGCAGTTTGGCCTATTTTTATGAGGCCCATCTGCCCCCAAGGGGGGCAGAAACAACTTAGACCCCAGGGATTATTGTGTGTGTTTTGTTTGGGGGGGCGGCCCCTTGGACAAGGGTTGCTCCCCATGGGGGCAAATTAGTGCTGGCCATTTCTGCCCCCCCCCCTTGGGGGCATATCGGGCTATTTTTATTAGGCCCATCTGCCCCCAAGGGGGGCAGAAACTACTTAGGCACCAGGGATCGCTGTGTGCCTGTGTGTTTTGTATGGGGGCGGCCCCTTGTGCAAGAGTCGCTCCCCTTAAGGGGACCTTCATTTTGGCTGTTTCTGCCCCTTTTAGGGACATATAGGTCTATTTTTGTCAGGCCCCTCTGCCCCCAAGGGGGGGAGAAACCCCTGCCCACCAGGGATTATTGTATGGGTGTATGTTTTTTTTGCCTGGGGATGGCCCCTTGGGCAAGGGTCGCTCCCTCATGGGGGCACATTACTTTTGGCCATTTCTGCCTCTCTTGGGGGCAGATTGACCTATTTGTGTATGGTCCATCAGCCCCCAAGGGGGCCAGAAACCACTAGGCTCAGTGGATTAAGTTGTGTGTGTGGATGTGTGTATATTTGGTTTCAGGTGGCTGCCACTTATGCAAGGGTAGCATCCCTTAAGGGGACATTCATTTTTGCTTTTTCTGTCTCCTTTGGGGACAGATGGGTCTATTTTTATCAGGCCCATCTGCCCCCAATGTGGGCAGAAACCCCTAGCCACCAGGGATTAATGTATGGATGCATGTTTTTTGCCTTGGGGATGGCCCCTTGGGCAAGGGTCACTCTCCCACATGGGCACATTACTTTTGGCCATTTCTGCCCCCCCCTCGGGGGCAGATCGGCCTATTTATGTAAGGTCCCTCAGCCCCAAGGGGGGCAGAAACCACTGGGCTCCGGGGATTAAGTTGTGTGTGTGTGTGTGTGTGCTTGTGTGTGTGTATGTTTTGTTTGGGTGGCGGCCCCTTGTGCAAGGATCGCACCCCTTGGGGGACACTAATTTTAGCCATTTCAGCCCCCTTTTGGAGCAGATCAGCCTATTTATATTAGGCTCATCTGCATCTAAGGGGGGCAAAAACCATTAGGCACCAGGGGATTATTTTGTGTGGGCATGTTTTTTGTTTGAGGGGTGGCCTCTTAGACAAGGGTCACTCCCCTTTGGAGGGCCATTTATTTTGGCCATTTCTCAACCCTTGGTCTATTTGTGTAAGGCCCATCTGCCCCCAAGGGAGGCAGAAAGCCCACCAGACACCAAGGATGATTAAAAGAAAAAAAAAGAAGGTGTGGGTATGGCCATACCTCGAACCCCACCTCAAAGAAATGGGGACCAAGTCATTCTGCCCACAGGAGGCAGATGGGGTAATTACCACTGATCTGCCCACCCTAGGAGGCTGAAAGCCTACTAGAAGCCAGGGAATTAAAAGAAATATAAAAAAATAGAAGGCTGGAGGCTGCTAACCACTATGGGCATGGTTATACCCCCACCCCAACATGCTAATCATTCAAAGAACCAGGTCTTGAGATCCTTCCTGAATTGCATTAGTGATGCAGCATGTCTGAGGTTGAGAGGGCGTGTATTCTGTGTCTGGGCTGCAAGGTCGGAGCAGGATCTTCCTCAAGCTGTGCTTTTCTTGATTCTGGGGCGGCCGCGAGGGAGAGATGGGAGGATCGGGGTTGCCTGGCGGGGGTGTAGAAGGTCAAGGGGCGGTTTAGGGGGTCTGGTCTGATGTTGTGAAGTGCCTTGTAGGTGTGAGTCAATAGAATGTAGGTGATGCATTTGCCGACCGGGAGCCAGTGGAGGTCTCTGAGGTGGGCAGAGATGTGGCTGTAGTGGGGGATGTCCAGGATGAGTCTGGCTGCTGCACTCTGGATTCTCTGTAGCCTTGCTTATAGGTTCTTTGTGTTGCCGACGTAGAGTGCTTTGCCGTAGTCCAATTTGCTGTTGACCAGGGCTTGGGTGACCGTCCTTCCAGTCTTAGTGGGGATCCACTTGAAGATCCTATGAAGGAGCTGCAAGGTGTGGAAGCAGGCAGAAGAGATGGCGTTGAATTGACAGGTCATGGAAAGCGTTGAGTCCAGAATGATGCCCAGGTTGCATGCATGGTCTTTGGGGGCATTTCCTAGGGTGGCTGGCCACCAGGAGTCATCCCAGGCAGAGGGGGTGAAGCTGAGTACGAGGATCTCTGTCTTGTCTGAGTTGAGCCTGAGGCAACTGGCTTCCATCCAGGGGGCGACTGCTCTCATACTGCTGTGGAAATTTCTCTTGACTGTTGATGGGTCATTGGTCAAGGAGAGGATCAACTGGGTGTCAGTCAGGGAGAGGATCAGCTGGGTGTCGTCAGCATTTCTGTATGTTTTTTGCCCTTCCCTGTCACAGGCACTTGGCCCACCTACACAAGTGAGAAATCAATTGTATCAGGAGACTGAGGGGAATGCTGGGTGGTACGAAATTTGTGCCGGTGCAGTGATCCCACACTGAACTGTGAGGAAAATTAGATTTTTTAGCTAAATTTGAGGTTTGCAGGAGATTCTGGGAAAGAAATTGCTGGGGGATCCACACAAGTCACACCTCCTGGACTCCTTCAGGTGTCTAGTTTACACTAGGTGCCCCCCTTGCCAAAAAAACAGGTAGTTTTGTAATAGATCATTTTGATGTGTCCATGTTGTATTTTGGATCCTTCCCTGTTACGGGCAGTGGGCCTACCCACACAGGTGAGGCACCATTTTTATTGGGACACTGGGGGGCATGCTGGGTGAAAGGAATTTTGTGACTTCCCTCTGATTCCAGAGCTTTGCAGCATCAACATGTGAGGCAAAAGCCATATTTTGAGGTTTGCACAGAAGTCTGGGTGACAGAACCCAGTGAGAGCCCCACAAGTCACCCCATCCTGGATTTTCCTAGATATCTCATTTCCAAAAATGTATAGTTTTTCTAGGTTTTCCTAGGTGCCGCTGGAGCTAGAGGCCAAAATCCACAGCTAGGCACTTTGCAAAAGACACATCAGTTTTCAGTGGAAAAATGTGATGTGTCCATGTTGCATTTTGAGATGTTTTCTGTTGCGGGCACTAGGCCTATCCACACAAGTGAGGTACCTTTTTTATCAAACGTCTTGGGGGAAGAAAGAATAGAAGAACAAGTGTTATTCCCAATTGCCTTTCTCTACATTCTTGCCTTCTAAATGTAAGACAGTGTATAAGAAATAAGTCATTTTGAGAAATGCACTGTAATTCACATGCTAGTATGAGGACCCCCGAATTCAGAGATGTACAAATAACACTACCTCTAACTCCATATCTTGTGCCCATTTCAGAAATACATAGGTTTCATTGATACCTATTTTTCACTCTTTATAGTTTACCAAAAGAATTGCTGTATCTCCGGTATACAAGGGAAATCCATTGCAAGGTACAGCTCATTTATAGGCTCCTGGTACCTTGCATTCATGATGAATCTACAAGCCCTATAGATCTCTGCAACCAGAATGGACTTAGCAGATGTAACAGTAAATTGCTTTCAAAAATCTGCCATAGGTGGAAAATGTTACAGAAGAAAAAGTAGACAGAAATGGTGGGGGTTTTTTTCAACTCAATTTCAATATTTTTTTATATTTCAACTCTTACTTTCGATAGGGAAACCTTGAAGGATCTACACAAATGACCCCTTTCTGAATCAGAAATGTTTAGCTGTCTGGGATCCACCATTGTCTTCACACCCATTCCGGTCACTAACTGGAAGGAGGCTGAAAGCACAAAAAATAATAAAACTGGGGTATGTCCCAGTAAAATGCCAAAACTGTGTTGAAAAATTTGGTTTCCTGATTCAAGCCTGTCTGTTCGTGAAAGCTGGGAAGATGGTGATTTTAGTTCTGGAAACCCTTTGTTGATGCCATTTGCAGGAGAAAAAACAGATGCTTTCTTCTGCAGCACTTTTTTCCCATTTTTCCCCAAAAAACGAATTTTAGATGTATTTTGGCTAATTTCTTGCTGTCCTCCAGGGGAACCCACAAACTCTGGATACTTTTAGAATCCTCAGGATGTTGGAAAAAAGGGATGCAAATTTGGCATGGATAGCTTATGTAGATGAAAAGTTATGGGGGACAAAGTGCGAACTACTTATATAGCCAAACAAGGCTTGGAACAGGAGGGGAAAAGGCCTTCCGGTGAAGGGGTTAAAACGAGCACTGTGTGGCACATGTCTTGGACCCTCCAATAGGGCGGCCCACTCCTTATCAGTGCAAGTGTGTGTTAAATCTGCTTCCCAATGCTGTCACAGAGTGAGAAGCTGTGGAGAAGTATGGGTGCGGAGAGAGTCTGCAAACCAGTGTATGAGATGTCTGCCCCTCCCCATCAAGTGAAAGTATTGGACCATGAGATGTATAGGTAATTTGGTGGTCAGATCCCCACAATGGGCCAATAATGTGTTGAGTAATGAGCTGTGTAACAAAAATTGACCCGGGAGTAGGCCATCTTCCATCAACATCTCATATGTCGTCAGTGTGCTATCCCTATACAGATCCCCCAGTGTGTGCAAGCCAGTTGAGTTCCATGTTAATAGTTCAGCTATCGTTGTGGGCCCTCCAGCCCGAGGTGTGCCCAGTAGTTCCAAGCCCAGTGCATAGGGGATCACATGATTAGGGATGCGAAGGCAACAGTAAAAAGCAGAGAAATGCCCCTCCCAGTGCTCGCGTGCAAGGGTTAAATACATGGATGATAGTGGGCGTATTCCAGCTAGGGAAGGATGTGTCTGTTTCCGATAAGTCTAGATGAGCCAACCACTGAGCAACCCACTGAACCTGGGCAGCAAGGTAGTATTGCTCAAAATGTGAAGCAGCTAGACCTCCCTTGTCCATAGTGAAGCAATGATTTTTCACTGCCACTCTACATCATGATTTTTCCCAAATGACCTCACGGATCTGTTGGTCGAGCATGGAGAAAAATGCAACAGGATGTAAACAGGAAGATTAGCAAAGTTAGATAAGAGGTGGGGTAAAACTACCATCTTTAATAAGGCCATCTTTCCTGCACTCACCAGGGGAGCATGTGCCAGCAATCCATCTGGGCACATAGAGATGTTACTGTTTGAGTGACATTGCCTTCAAAAAGATCAGTCATCGAGTGATATACCCACCCCCCAGGTACCTGAACGTGTGCACTGCCAATTCAGTGGTACCCCACTAAGCTCAAAATAAGGATCAGGAACATCAGGAACATCAGGAAGAAATGGGAACAAGCATGATTTAGCCCAAACAATTTACTCTCAGACCAGAAATGGTAGTAAAGTGGGCAAGAGTTAAAGCATATGTGGCGGGAATAGCATGTGTGTCCCTGATGTAAATTAATATATTGTCTGCATATAAAGACATCACATGTCTCCCATCGCCCAGCGGCTTGCCTCAAAACCTCCCATCCTGTCACATTTCCAGTGCCAGTGGCTCAATTGCTAATGAAAACAGCAAGGGTGACAGCGGGCATCCCTGTCTCATCCCTCTGTATGGCAATGGATCCTGAGATAAGAGGCCCTGTCTTAACCCCAATACAGGGGTTAATGTATAATAGTTTAACTAAATGAATAAAGCGGTGGCCAATGCTGTAGCTTAACAGCACAGCAAAAAGGGTACCTCAATTCCAGGGAGTCAAAGGCCTGTTCAAGATCTAAGACTAAACATCCAGCACAGGCCCATGCATGACTGGCATAGGTCATGACTCTAAAGAAGCAACGTAAATTTAGGGAGGTGTTGCATGCAGGGACAAACCCATTTTGATCTGCGTGGACTAAAGACAGGACCAAGGGTGCTGATCGAGCCACGAGTATTTTCGCCAACATTTTTTCATTGGTGTTTAATAGTGCTAGAGGTCTGTAGGAGCCAACTGGTTCAGGGTCCTTATTGCGTTTGGGCAGGAAAATAACTATTGCCCCTTTCTAGGAGGCAAAGAGGTTGCAGATGGAGAGAGCTTCCTCATATACATTCAGCAAGTGAGGGGCCAACTGGGTCGTATAAGTTTTGTATAATTCTGCAAGCAGACCGTCAGGGACTGGGGATCTGCCAGTGGCCAACTATTTGATAGCATCTTCAATTTCTTCCAGCACAATGGGACCACCTAAATCTGACCTCTGATCCATGGTAATGCAGGGCAGCATCAGGTTTGTGAAGATGGAGTCATAGGCATTTGTGTCTTAATCTGTTAGGGACTGCTATACCCGTGTATAATGCCATGTGAGTTCATCGTGAATATCATGCTGTGTATAAATAATAGGGTCTGCTTCGGAGCACAGTGCCATTATTGGTTGTTGAGGCCAATCCTGCTGGATAAGCCACACTAAAATCTGTCCGGCTTTGTCAGCAGTGGAATGTGTGAGAGCCGAATGTGCATCAAAGTTAAGGCACCATAGTCTTTCTAATAGTATGACGTGTTCATGCAGCACTTTCGCCAGTTCCCTAGCTGCACTAGCTACTGGTGTCTCCAGGCCCAGAAGTGGGTGTTCAAACTTGGAAATATCTCTGGTAATCTGCTGTCTCATGTTGCCCCTGGCTGATGCCTTTGATGTCACAATTTTGATTTGTATGTGACCATATTGATATTATATTGTGTGAAATGATAACAAGCTGATTGTAAAGTAGTGCACTTAAAAATCTATATTGAGGTGCATTCACTGTAGAATAGGAATTAAATGTGTGTGATATAACCACATTAACTGAAATATATCTTTGATTTTGATCTCATATATTTCCTTATAATGTTAGAGAATAGTTATAATTGAAATGATAATGATTTTCATCACCGATGTTCATGAAATGTTACAGGCTAATGTTGAAAATTTTAGCACTCCACTATATTTATTGACATGTATTAACAAGTTATTTCACCTTCGTACTTTACTAAAATGTGGAGTCAGACAAGATTCATTGATGACAATTTGATGACGTTTACATGTGTTTGCTTAACATGAATAAAGCTTACCAGTTTAATTCTGTTTTAGTTTAGTAATGTTAAGGCCTGCTAGACCACAGCTTCACAGATTGTGGGAAAGTGTTTCCTTTTTGTTAACATGTCAGTTCTTTTCATATGGAGATCACATGATGTTAGTTTGGAAATAGAGGTGCTATTTTTCCATATAGAGAATGTAAAATTAACCTTTAAGCCCGTACTTGGAGAAAGAAACAATGTGAAGACTAACTCTATTCTGTATTTGCAAAGTCGTACAGGACACCAAGGACAGATATCTTCCGAGAACAGTCTTGGGGACTTCCAGACATATTACAGATACCTGTTGTATGTTATGAATGGATTGGATAATGAAATCATCTGTTCTATATGGGTTTACCAATGGACAAATCATCATTCACTTTGGACTTGAAGTTATTGTTTTTAGTTTACTGGGGTAGGAGAGATCCCTTAGACTGTGAGAGGTACAGACATCTTTACCCTCGCCCCACACTTCCCCTAACATTTGCTGAGAGGACTTAGATTTTCCTTGACCCATGAGAAGACTCTTGACCAAGCTTCTGAGATGTTGACACCTTCCCTTTTTTCTTACTTTTTGCCAACCTTAGTTAGCTTCATTTTGTCCTGAATGTCATTTTTCCAACTTCTTTTCCTCCTTTATTTATTTTTATTTTTTGTCCCTATGTCTTGTAGCCCAGCACATGTCAATTAGTGACTCGCTTTCCTTGAGGGATTCACATTTTTTAGTTAGCTAATTAGATGACTGAAAATTGTACTAATGCTTAGGTGGGTAGGACAATGTTTATTTAGTGAGCACCAAATGTTGCTACTGTTGTTTTGAATAGCAACTATTGAGTGTTTACTTTGTTTAAATACTAATTAGATTGCATTTTTTCCAAAGGTTTGGACATCCAATGGTGTTACTGTTCCTCTGTGGCTCGTTTTTGAGAATTGCTTACATTAACCTGAGTATAAATTTGTAATAAAGCCTTTTAACTTTATTTCCGATTTGGGTTTTCACTGTGTGACCTAATTAGTCATACAATATATTAATTGTTGATAAATTGTGATGTGTACTGCTCTTACCTCCTGCTAGGGTGAAAGATTTGTCTACCTTGTTTAGAGCATACCTGAAATGCTCCATTATCTGCATTTGTAGCTGCATGCAATGAGCTGCATAGCCAAATCCTGACGGGTGTATACTTTTTACACTCTTTTTGTCAGATTACTCAGCAGGATGAAGAATCAGGAAAACCATAATATTTGAAGGTGGATACACAAGCTGCAGAGTTAACATAGCTTTGAATCCTTTTTGTCTTGAAAAGAAAATTGATTGTGTTAAATAACATCAGACTCGGGGTGAATTTATGAAATTTTTGCACAGGGCAGCACAACAAGTCATCTTGCTGTGCTGCTCTTTGTAAAAAAAAAAAGAGCAGGAATGCACCACATCTATGAGATACAGCGCATTCCTGTCTCTTCCAACTGCACTTGTGCTGTTTTGGCTGCCTAGTGCCAATGAAGGCTCCCTCGCACCATGGTGCAAGGGTGTCTGTATTGTCAGCAGGATTGTTTTTGTGCAGGAAGGGTCACCTTCCTGCACAAACACAGTCCTGGGAGGCTTTTTCCTCTTTCTATGTGTGCTGTAGAATTCCGCACACATAGAAAGAGGAAAAAAGAGGAGAAATTAAGATATTTCTCCTTGTTGCGCCTCTCCTGGGGAGGCGTAAGGTTTTGGCGCATCCCCAGGTTTATAGTCTCTCGTTGTATGTAAAAAAAACACCGCAATGCCCATGTAATGCCTCCCTAGTGCAGAGTAAGGCAACTCAGCAACTTACACTACCTTGCCTATCTTCATATCTATGATGCCATTCAAAGCCATGCAAAGTGGCTTTGCATTGTCTCATAGATATGGTTGAGAGGTTTGGCGGCACAAGCTTCTCATAAATATGCCTCCCAGTCTCCCAACCGCAAGCTACCTTAAAAGAGAAAAGGGGACAAGGGTGAGGAGTGACTTCTCAGAAAACTACAAAAATACAAGAAATGTCATGGAAATGGTAACGAAACCAATTAGCTCAAATGAAAGAAGTAAAAAGAACCCTAAAGAGTAGTCCCACATTTCATGAACATAGGTCCTTGTGGACCATCTAGTAACTAAGGGCCAGATGTAGGTAGTTCCGATTTTGCGAATTGGAAATTGCGAGTCGGTGCGACTCGCAATTTCCGATTCGCAAAATCGGATGCAGAACGGTGTCTCAGACACCGTCTGCGACTCGCTATGGGGTCGCAAAGACCCACCTCATTAATATTAATGAGGTGGGTCGCATTTTGTGACCCCATAGTGAGTCCCTGCACTCACAGGGATGGAGGCCTGCTGAAGACAACAGACCTCCATGTCTGTGACTGCTTTTTAAATAAAGCAGTTTTTTTTTTATTTTGCAGCCCGTTTTCCTTAAAGGAAAACGAGTTGCAAAATAAAAAAAAATAACGAAACCATTTGGTTTCGGTTTTTCAGAGTAGGCAGTGGTCCATTGGACCACTGCCTGCTCTGAAAACCCCTTTTTGGCAACATTCACAAAGGGGAAGGGGTCCCATGGGGACCCCTTCCCTTTTGCGAATGGGTTACCACCAGTGTGACACTGGTGGTAACTGCGAATTGCTTTGCGACCGCATTCGCGGTCACAAAGCAATTTAGCATAGTGATGCGAGTCGCAAATAGGAAGGAAACACCCCTTCCTATTTGCGAGTCGCATTCACAATTTGCAAGTCGGTACCGACTCGCAAATTGTGAATGAGCATCGCAAACGGCATTTTGCATGGCGCAAACTGCGATTTTCGCAGTTTGCACCATGCAAATTGCTTGCTACATCTGGCCCCTAAGAATCTTCAAACTATGGATGAAGTTAACTCTACAGAGCAATAAGGCACCTGAACCTTGTTTATCTACTCTATGTCTGCTATTAAGCATTTCAGAGAGGTATGTGCTTCATCTGCTGGGATGAATGTCATGGATACCTCCTCTAAAGTTACTTTCTGACTCTCAGGATGCCTAATCTATCAATCAATCAATCAGGAATTTGTAAAGCGCACTACTCACCTGTGAGGGACTCAAGGCCCTGAGGAGTGGAGAGGGGAGAAGGGGGAGGTGCTGCTACTGCTCAAACATCCAGGTCTTCAGAAGTTTCCTGAAGGTAAGGAGGTCTTTGGTCTGGCGCAGGTGGGTGGGAAGAGTGTTCCATGTTTTGATGGCAAGGTGCGAGAATGATCTACCGCTGGTTGCAGTTCTGCAGACACGTGGGACGGTTGCGAGGACGAGGTCGGCGGAGCGGATATGTCAGGTCGGGGTGTAGAAGGAGAGTCGTCTGTTGAGGTATTCTGGTCCGGTGTTGTGCAGTGCTTTGTGAGCGTGGGTGGGGAGTTTGAAGGTGATTCTCTTGTTGACTGAGAGCCAGTGCAGGTTTTTCAGGTTGTCTGTGATGTGCAGGTGGTGGGGGATGTCCAGGATGAGGCGTGCGGAGGCGTCCTGGATGCGTTGCAGCCTCTTCTGGAGTTTGGCCGTGGTTCCTGCGTAGAGGGCATTGTCGTAGTCCAGCTTGCTGCTTATGAGGGCTAGGGTGACTGTTCTTCTGGTTTTGGTGGGTATCCATTTGTAGATCTTTCGGAGCATGCGGAGGGCGTTGAAGCAGGAGGAGGAGATGGCATTGACCTGCTGGGTCATGGATAGTGAAGGGTCTAAGATGAATCTAAGGTTGCGTGCGTGGTCGGTGGGTGTCGGAGTGGCTCCAAGAGTGGCAGGCCACCAGAAGTCATCCCATGCGGAGGGGGTGGAGCCGAAGATGAGGACTTCCATCTTGTCGGGATTGAGTTTGAGGCAACTGCTCTTTATCCATTCGGCGATGGCCTTCATTCCTTTGTGGAGGTAGGTCTTGGTGGAGTCCTTGCTGAGGGAGAGGATCAGCTGGGTGTCGTCGGCGTATGAGATGATGTTGAGGTTGTGGGATCAGGCAATGCTAGCGAGCGAGCCATGTAGACGTTGAAGAGGGTCGGGCTGCGGGACGAACCCTGGGGTTCGCCGCAGATGATTTCGGTGGCCTCCGAGAGGAATGGGGGGAGGCGGACTCTCTGGGTTCTGCCGATGAGAAAGGAGGTGAACCAGTCCAGGGCTCTGTCGTGGATTCCAGCATTGCTGAGGCGTGAGCATAGGATGTGGTGGCAGACGAGGTCGAATGCGGCCGGGAAATCTAGGAGGATGAGGGGCGCGGTTTCGCCTCTGTCCAGTATGGTTCTGATGTTGTTGGCGGCGGCGATGAGGGCAGTTTCAGTGTTGTCTTTGCCGTGGAATCCGAATTGGGAAGGGTCCAGGGTGCGGTTTTCCTTGAAGAAGCCGGTTAGTTGTCTGGTGACAGCCCTCTCAATGATTTTTGCCAGGAAGGGAAGTTCTTGAGGTCCTTTGGGTCTGCCTTGGGTTTTTTGAGGAGGGCGTTGATCTCGGCGTGTTTCCAGCTCTCCGGGAAGATGGCGGACTCGAAGGAGCTGTTGATGATCTTCCGTAGTTGGGGTGTGTTGACAGAGCTTGCTTTGTTGAGGATGTGGTGAGGGCAGGGGTCAGATGGAGAACTGGAGTGGGATTTCGATGGTGTTGTTGTCATTGATGGAGGTCCAGGAGAGCAGAAGGTTAGTCGGAGGTGAATCTGTGGTGTTGGTGGTTTCCGGAGGTGGGGGGATCTGGGTGCTGAAGCTGTCGTGGATGTCGGCAATCTTGCGGTGGAAGTAGGAGGCTAGGGAGTCGCATAGGTCTTGGGATGGCGGGATGGCGTTGGCGTTGGAACAGGGGTTGGAGAGTTCCTTCACAATGTTGAAGAGCTCCTTGTGGCTGTGTGCATTGTTGTTGATTCGGTCTTTGAAGGCGGTTCTCTTGGCAGCTCGGATGAGTTGGTGGTGTCTGCGGATGGCGTTTTTGAAGGCTGTTAGGTTGACTAGAGTCGTATCTTGGCGCCACTTTCTTTCGAGTCTTCGGCAGCTTTGCTTAGATTCGTGGAGGTCGGCGGTAAACCAGAAGGCCTTTCTGTTGGTGCATCTGTTGGAGGGATTCTTGTTTGGGGCAGGTGTTGACCCATTGCCTGAAGTTGCGGGCAGCAGCATCAGTGTTGGTGGTGTCGATGGGTGGGTTCTGGGAGAGGGTTGCGATAAGCTGGTCTACGGTGACCTTGTTCCAACTGTGGTGGGGGATCCGTTGTGGGTGGTGGTGTGTCGTGGGTTTTTTGAAGGAGAAGTGGATGCAGCGGAGGTCTGTCCAGTGGAGTTCGGTGGTGTGGCTGAAAGAGACGTGATTACTGACGGAGAAAATAGGGTCGAGTGTGTGTCCTGCAGAGTGGGTCGTGTCATGACGAGCTGTTTGAGGCCGAGGTTGGTGAGGTTGTCGAGCAGGGTGGTGGTGTTGTTGTCGTTGGTGTTCTTGAGGTGGAAGTTTAAGTCTCCGAGGAGTATGTAGTCAGTGGATTTGAGAGTGTGTGAGCAGATGATGTTGGTACTGGAGTCCCTGAACTGCTGTTGTGGGCCGGGGGGCCTGTAGACGAGGGTCCCTCGGAGGGTGGTATTTGGGCCAGTGTGGGTGTTCGGTGGTGCTGAGGGTGTCTTCGGTGTTGGTCATGATCCTGAGGGTGTTCTTGTGGATGATGGCGATGCCTCCTCCTAGTTTGTTTGAGCGGTCCCCGTGGGTGATCTTGTATCCGTCTGGGATGGCTGTGGCGATGTCAGGCGCTGTGGAGGGGTCATCCAGGTCTCGGTCAGGAAGGCAACGTTCTCATTCTTCACAAATTCCTAATCCGTTGAAGTTTTTTTCCCAAAAGCTGCATAACTCAGAAGACATCCTTGAGTACATGTAGCCTGATGTGCATAAAATTCGAAATAAAAAATCATAAATTGCACCAATTTGTGATGTCTTGTTAGGAATCTAAAAAATGGATTCAGTAGAAGTGAGTGCAATTTGCACAATGTTTTTCTTCACATGCATTGGTATTTTGTGAACCAACCTGTTTATTTAAATTGTATTTTTATAATATATTCATAAACAAAATAATCACAATGGATCACAATTTGACGTACCCCATAAATATGCACGAGATATGTTGCAAATTGAGACCTTCTATGACTAGAGTCAAAGGCACTGCCCAGCCGACCATCATGTTTGTGATTGCTTATAAATAAGGATTCATTTAGAAAATAAAATAAATAACTTTGAAAATGTTTTGTACTCCTAAAAAAATTATTTTATCGACCTTCACAAAGGGAAAAGGGTTCCCGTTTGAAAATGGTTCCCACCAACATGGATGTAGTGATAAAATATGACTGTTTTGCAGCCCAATTTTGGTTGCAAAACATTAATACATAAATTAAGGAATCAGAATTTGGAAGGGATGCCTGCTGCTTGGGTTTTCTACATTTACAAATGCAATTTTGCGTTTGCAAAGACTCATATTTGAGCTTTGGAACCATAAAATGGCTTTGTACATCATGTCCCATGGATTCCAATGTCCTTGAGAATCAGCACCTTAGTTTTGTTGCAAACTTTGTTAGCTCCTCCATGTCCCTTGTTGAACTTAAATCCATGATAACTGTGTGCATGCCATTTGTCCTAGTTACTGGCCTGCTATTAAAGGATTCTAAGTACTACATTTATCTCAGTTGCAAAGGGGGGACTCCCCAGACACCTCAGATTTCAAGAATCTCAGTATTTGTATTCCGGAATGAATAAGACCATTAGGACCCTATGATGGAAGCATTTAGGGCATTTTCAAGGTCTTTCTCGTTTGTCATCAATTTCTAAATGGAGACCATGTTGCTGCCCTGAAAGATGTTTGTTGTTGAAGCTCAGCGTAAAGTTTTTGAAGAATTGTGTCCAATTATGTCATTGTGTCCTTCAGGCCATGAACTTTACAATCTGTATTTTCAACTCTGAAATGTTTCTGCCTAATAGCTGCCTCCACTGCAGATGCCTTGTCAAAGATGACTTATCAGGGATGGATTTTGTTCAAATCGTTGAAGACTTTAGATAGGACGGTTTCCCCTTGTGACAAACTAGCAGGCAAGGGTCTTAGGCCCTCATTATGAACACGGCAGTAAACACCGCACCGCCGGTGGTGGCGGGAACAACAGCCAACAGACGTGCAGTCCGAACCGCCAAATAATGAACCAACTGAAACACAGGTATCCTGACAACCACTCACCGCCAGCAGAGGAGTGCTGACAACGACGGCAGAGACTGCCCACAGGCCGACAGAAAGGCTCTGACCACCCATCAAATAATGAAGCACTAGACCGCTGTCAGTTCCGGGGCGGGAACCCCCGCCACACAAAGCCAGGCGAAAACGAACCAAATATAAGGAAACACTCACCGGAGGCTCACACAACACACCGAAGCAGACATGGAGAGAGAGTTGCAGATCATGTCAGCCCTGCTCCTTGCCATATACCTCCACGACCGAGACCGCCGACTAATATGATGACGGTAAGTACCGCAATCTACTAAACAAGGGAAGAAAGGGCACAGTTACATACCCACCCACTCCACCCATCCTGCAACGCTCCCACAACCCTTCACAACAGCACAAGCCATACACCTCACATCAAGAGGTACTTACCCGACACAAGGCAAATCCAACCTGCCCAAAGTACATACATGTGCCCAACACCCCCAAACAATGAAACGAAAGACCACGGATCCAGAGTGTGCCTCAAACAACACAGGCCACACATTAACCTTTTTTTCTGCTCACTGAGCAACAGAAGTGCATAGAAGGCCAATGGCCACTCCATAGTAAAAGAAGTCCGATGGGCCACAATGGCCCCAACTTGACTCCCACAAGTGCAACGATACTCCACCTCATAGGGGCAACAATGGGGCATCCAGGCACCTCAGGGAACAGGAGCAGGTGGTGGTGGGGGTGGGGATTTACGACTTGGAGGGGGCCTTAGATTTCCGTTTGGAAGGTGGAGGGGGCTTAGGTTTTGTCACAGCAGCTGGGGAAGTGGACTTGGCATGGGGTGCAGCAGATGTTCCTGGGCCAGCACAGGATCGCTTCATCACGGGGGAGTTAGCACGGGAATGGGAAGGGAGGACAGGGGCGGGCTGTGACGTGAGAGGAGTGGGCATGGCAAGGAGGTGAGCATGTTTAGGGATGAGATGGGGTGGGCCAGTGGGTTCAAATAGGTCAACACAGGATAAGAAAAATTTCTTAGGTGCAATTGGGGTGGACCTGGAGGAAGTGGTGGGAGTGGAGGTAGAGGGATTGGTCGTGACAGGTGTAGGTGTGCGTGACATCGGTGCAGGTGACTGGACAGTATGCTGAGGTGTTGTGGATGTGTGATGGGTGGGTTTTTGGTGCTTTTGAGTGTCTTCGGAGGAGGGGGGTTGGACATAGTGGGACAAGACAGCTGCCAGTGTAAATGTATGTTGTGTGGGTGTTGCAAGTCTGGTGAGTGTGCTGCGTGTGTCAACTAAAGTCGTTGTAGTGAGTGCAGGTGTGGTGTCTGGGGTGCATGAATGGATGTGTTCTATTGTGGTGACTGCAGGAATAGGGTCATCAACATTGAATTAGGGTGCAGTGTCTGTGGGTGTGCATGTACAGGGGACAGGCAGGGAGGCGGAAGAGGAGGACACACTGGGGGGAGTGGATGTTGGTGTGTGTGCATGTGTATGTTGGCTGTATATATGCTTGTGGTGTAAGGTGTGGTGCTTGTGTTTTGAAATGTGCTTCTTGTGGGTTGAGGTGTGTGCCTGCGTGCCAGAATGTGTGCTTTGGACGGGTGAAGGGAGTGGGGTGCTGGAAGGGTTAGGGGTGGTTGGAGGGGGGACGGAATGACCAGGGACACTGGCTGTCATCAAAGAGGAGGCCAGAGCCTGAAAAGATCTCTGTAGGCCAGACACGGCACCATGAATGCCATCCAGATAGGCATTGGTCTGCTGCACCTCTGATGCTAGCCCCTGGATGGCATTGACAATGGTTATCTGCCCTACAGAGATGGTTCTCAGGAGTTCAATAGCCTCCTCCGTGAGGGCAGCATGGCTGACTGGGGCAAGGGAGGAGGTGCCTGGGACGAAGGAGACACCCACCCTTCTGGGTGAGCGGGCAGGAGCAACTCGGTGGGGAGCAACTGGGAGGGCGGTAATGGTATGGGGGTTGCGGAAGATGACACAGTAGAGGTGGACCCACTAGGGTCTGCCACCGGCAGGGAGCTCCCATTGAAGGAGGTATCGGAGTCACTACCTCCAGTGGTAGTTGCCTCCCCCGTGGTACTCCCATCGCCCTTAAACCCACTGGTTCCCTTGGCATCGGCCGACTCTGCCTCCGAGGATCTTTTTGCCGCTGCCTTCCCACTCGCCGGTGCCTCAGCTCCCTCGCCAGATGATGCTGATGTACACAGACAACACAAGAGAACAGGGATGGGGAGACAAAACAGAAGAGACACTTGTAAATAGCTGAATGGAGGTACATTAGTGGTTCACACATACACCCACCCAGAAAATATTCCACCAGGCAGCACCTATCCCTATACACATGGCTAGGCCCCTGACTAGTGGCCAGAACCCTGCTCTACAGCCATTCCCCAACAAACTTAAGGACCTGACGTACTGCAGACCTGACCCAAACACCCCTACTCCCCATGAGGGCCATTATGTAGATGGACATCAGTCAGAGTCCCTGCCACTAGACAGCATAAATATGAAAGCATACACACACATCCATCAAGGAGCCAAAATATGGTATATGTACTCACCCCCTTGTGACTGCTGTGCAGCCTTCAAGCGCCCATCCTGGTCCGGGTACGCCACCCCCAGGATGCTTTGCATAAGGGGGGTCAGTGCCCGACGGGCACCCCTTCCTCGTTGGGAGGACTTCCCCAGCTGGGCCTCACAGATCTTCCTCGCCCAGTGCTGCAGGTCCTCCCACCTCTTCCTGCAGTGGGTGCTCTGCCAGTTGTAGACCCCCAGGGTCTGCACCTCCTTGGCGATGGCATGCCAAAGTCCCCTCTTCTGGTGGGCGCTTACCTATAAGGGACACACAGAAAAGTAGCACTGAGGTCAGACAATGGCCAATTATATACCCACTATGGGACGGACATTTAAAACAGCATAACAGCACACATACATGCAGCATGTCAGGAAACCTGGACCACACAGTGTCACAAGTGCACACATGTATGCAGCCAACAACCACCATTACACACATCCATGCACCCCAATCCTCCTACTCACCTGTATCTCTGGCCGACCGTAGAGCTTATCGTACAGGGGCAGGACCCCATCCACGAGATTCTCCAATTCCTCATTGGTGAAGGCCGGGGCCCTTTCCCTGCAACACGTGCCATTTCCATAACCAGAGGCACTACACAGCAGTACACTCAGTGGAGTACCTGCATGCACGAGATCAGGGAGTCAAGTGAAGTTGGGGTGTCGAGTTCAGTACGCATTGCGGCGGTGTGCACCGTCACCACCGGCCGCGATCATGATACGCTAACAATGCCCATTGACAACCATGTTAACCAATGAATTTGCACACGGCGGTAAACACGCCTTACGGTATTACGTCAAATGCTAGCTGTATGAAGTCACTTCCACCCGACACTTCTGGATTACAGGTGGCAGACATCTTGGCCTTAACTACGCAGTTGCCCTCATCAGAACAATGCAGGCCCTATTGTCCCCTAAACACCCATAGTCATGAAACAATATACATTACCTAACCCGACCAGTCCTGATACTACATTGTGGTCATGTTGCTGTAATGTCACACACACTAAACATTTGTGTTGTCGACAATCATGCCAGCAGTGCTGAATGAGAAACAATGTGTGCAGATGCATGTGTGTTCCTCACACATGTTTTCAACTCCTCCTAGGTACAGACCCTTGTGGCGAGGGAGGGCCCCATCCGTGTACAAACCACTTGTTGATTTGCGTACTATGGTGGAGCGTCACATCATTATCAATTACGGACTCACTCGTGCTACTATTGATGAACTTTGTGCATTACTGCATCCAGCACTGAGACGGCTAATCGTAATCAGCATGCCATCCCTACTGAAGTGCAGGTGCTCTCTGCGCTCCATTTCCTGGCCACGGGCTCATTTCAAGTGACAGTGGGCATGGGTGAAGGTTTTTCACAGCCAATGTTTAGCATTATACTGTCCAGATTCCTGAATGCATTTGTACGACAACTGCAGTCCTATGTGAGGTTTCTCCAAAGTGCTGACCTCCCTGCCATCGAGTCGTACTTATATGCCTTTGCCAACATACCCCCTGTGATAGGTGCCATCGATGGCACCCACATAGCTATCATCCCCCCAAGAGTCAGTGAACAGGTGTACAGAAACAGGAAGAACTTTCATTCCATGAACATTCAATTGGTGTGTACTGCAGACCAGTACATCTCACATGTGAATGCCATGTTCGCTGGATCAGTCCATGATTCCTTTGTGCTGAGGAACAGTAGTGTGCCACACAAGATGGAACAACTACAAGAGGACAGAGGATGGATCATAGGTAGGTGTTTCTGACACGTATTGCCACATAGCAGACAGCCAGGCTGTCTGCCTCTGAGGGTTGTCAATGACAGTCCTGTTTTGCATCATTTTCTAGGTGATTCTGGCCATCCCAACTTGCATTGGCTCCTGACACCAGTGAGGAATCCTGGAACAGATGCAAAGAGGAATTACAATGAGGCCTATGGACGTACTAGGAGGGTCATGGAGCGCACAATAAGTCTCCTGAAGGCTAGATTTCATTGCCTACATATCTCTGGTGGTTCCCTGGCCTATGGGCATGAAAAGGTGTGTAGAATAGTGGTGGCCTGCCTGCTGCATGCTGCACAATGTGGCTGTAAGAAATGCTATCCCCCTCTTGGAGGAGGAGGGTGCTGTATATCCACACCAGCTTCCTCAAAGAGGGGATGAGAGTGATGGTGATGATGAGGTGGGGGAAGATGTAAATTCCAGGACCCATCTGATACAACTCTACTTCCAGTAACTCTGTGGGACAATTGGATGAGATTGCTGTCTGTGCAGCATACTGTCAGTTTGCCTTGTCATCTAGGGGGTGTTGGGTCAATACTCATGCGACCAGGTCTGCATAGGACAGGTTACATTATAGTATAATAGTTCACCACATCTGTAGGCAAACAACATGTAATGCGTGTGGTGCATTTCCTGCTACTCAGATAATAATAAATTAGTTATCATACAGTTGCATCCATACTCCACTTTGTTTATACATAATGACAGGGGACATTGTAACAGGTGAACTGGTGTTTTATTTGGTGCAGGGGTTAAATTGTGCAGATTACAGTGATGGAAGTGGGCTACTGGTGGTTGTACAATATGACAACATGGTTGCAGCATTTGTTGGCAATAGTGGTAGGTCCATCTATGTTTACAGGAGTTTGTTGTAGTTTTAACATGGTTTGGTTGTTGATTCAGTGGGACACTTGGAGGACAGTTCTTGCCATAGTCACTTCTTTGAGGGGGCCTTGGTCTTGGCAGGTGTTCCAGTGCCATATCTGGGCCTGAGGGTCCATTTAGGTGCCTGGTGTTGGTCTGTACTTGTTGAGATGGATAGCCCCTGTGTGTCCTGAGAGGGTGGAACATGTGCAGTTGCTGCTGATGCTGTTGTTGTCTGGTCTGTAGCCTGGCCTATAGTAGGGGCTTCCTGGTCTGTGTGGGCCTCAGGCTGTGTTGGGACAAGGTGCAGCAGCGCACCTGTCATTGTGGCATTGTGCAGTTTCCCCTGCTCCATGGCCTCTTGGTGGTGTGCTAGTTGCATCCTTTGACTCTGCTCAAGGGTGGATACTATCAGGGCCAATCTGTCCTGGGTATGGTGATATGCTCCCAGGACCTCAGAGATCACGTCCTGGGCTGCAGCATCCATCCTGCGGCCACCCCCCTGGGCCACTGATGCTCTCTCACTGGGCCTAGCCCCCTGTGCCTGTGTCCCCTGCACAGTTCCGGGGGTACCACTCGTACTGGTTCCATCATCTTCCTGCCTGTTGGTAGGAGGTGACTGTTGCCTCTGTCCATGTGTTCCACCAGTCTGTGGCCTGGATACACAGGTGTGGGGACCGTTGCCCTGGGCTATTGTTGTTTGCTGGGTGGTAGGGGTGTCAGTGGTATCCTGGGGGGGGCTGCTGGATGGTGACAGTCCAGGACTGTGTGAGAGGCCAGGGTGATCATCAATGTCCAGTGTTCCATCCCCAGTGTCCTGGGAGGTGCCTTTGTCTCCCTGTGGGGCACTGCCACTCCTTGTCCTGTCCGACAGGGTGGCATGGGTGGTGGTGCCTGTTGGGGGGAATGGACATGTCTGTTACAATTGCATGATCAGATGGGGTACACAGGACTGGGCAGTTTTGTGCAGATTTTCAAAAAATGGGGCCATTCAGGAAGCTTTTGCGAGGTTAGCATTGCTTTTGGCTTAGGATCTGGAGGTGCATTGTGGGTGCTGTAGGCCATTGTGATTCCTTGCAGGGGTGGGTGGCTGTGCACAGGGGAGGGATGTGGGCCTGTTAGTGGGTTTGTGGGCATGCAGTGGGACTGGATGTAGTGATTGTAGTCTGGGTGGGGTTGTGGTCCTGGTGGTAGTTGGAGGGGTGAGGTGGTGCATGCATTCCAGGTGCGATGGATATGGGGTAGTTGTAGATGACTTACCCGAGTCAATTCCTCTAGTGAGTCCAGTGAGTCCCTCAGGGTGCAGGATGGCCAGTATCTTTTCCTTCCAGTCAGTGTAGTCAGTGGTGTTGGTGGAGGTCCTCCCCCAGTCTTCTGGACTGCAATGTGGTGCCTGGATGCCATGGACTTGACCTTCCAACGCAGGTCGTTCCATCTCTTGCAGATATTATCCCAGGTGCGTGGATGGTGTCCCACTGCATTGACTTGTTATCTGCCATAGCTCCATCTTCCTGGCGATGGATGTATGCTGGACCTGTGCCCCAAATAATTGTGGCTCCTCCTTCAGGATCTCGTCCACCATGGTCCTTATCTCCCTTTCTGTGAAGCGTGGGGGCTTGGGGGGTGCCATGGTGAGTGTTGTGAATGGTGTCTTGTGTAGATCTAGGTGACGGTGCTCTTGTGTGGTTGGGTGTATGTATTGTGTATTGAGGCGTTAGGTGTCTGCTTCTGAGGTTCTCTGTATTAGTTGGCATAATTTCATTGCAAAGGATTGTGGGGTGTGTCTGTGAGTGTTTTATAGTGTTGTGGATGTGTGTCAGGTGTGTGGGTTTCAAACTTGCCAATGCATGCATTTCTTGCTGTTGGGTCCACTTTCCGCCCGTGGCAGTCCCTACCGCCAATGGTCGTTCGGCTTCCACTGCCCCCTGTGGTGATTTGTGCTTCATTATTTGGAGGGCGGGGTGTTTGTGTGCTCGGCGGTGGCGGGTGGGAGGTCCAGCATTTTCGCCGACAAGGTCCTGGCGGTGACTGGTGGCAGGGAGATTTTTGTCGGTTTCTGATTTTTTCATCATTATATGGCGGGTTTCTGTTCACCGCCAATGGCGCTCTTCTGTTTGCCGCCGCCACGGCGGTCAACAGTGTTTACCACTGTGTTCATAATGAGGGCCACAATTTTTTTATCTTTACGCATCTGCCCCCACCTGGGATTTCCACACAAGACCAAGGCTACTATCTCTCTTGTACTGTTTAAGCTGAACTATGCCAATTGCCTTTACCACAAATAATCTCTATCAACTCTGAAAAGACTACAACAGATTCAGAACTTTGCTGCCAGACTACTCCCTCATCTTCCTTGCCTTGAGGGCCCTACATTGGTCACCGTTTGCCAGAAGATCCACTTGCAAGCTGCTTTGTATTACCCACAAAGTAATACATGAAACAGGACAGCTTTTCATCAGGAACAAAATCACCAAATACACTCAACAATGCAACCTCTGCTCAAGATTGGCATCTCACCTCAAAACTCCACCACACAATAAAAAGACAATAGGTGGTACATCTCTCTCTGTTCAAGCGGCCAAACTATGGAATTCATTTCCCCAAAAAATAAGATCCACTGATAATTATCTTACCTTTAGGCCTGCTTATCAAATGTATGTATTTATTACAAACAATAAAAAATATATGTATATATTATTCCATGCTTAACACATTCATAAGTCATTGCATAGTTTTTTAAAGAAGTTGTTTGATTAGATGCTTATGGGTCTCTGCTTTATTTATCTTCCTCAATAGGTAATACTATCATAACTATTTAACTACAAGCACTTCACTGGTGAAATACTGCGGAAAAGATATAAAAAAATAGTTATAAAAAATACACAGATAAATTGCCCCCAAATACTGCAACACTTAAAAGTGTAAAATAGAATTTTAAATCTCAATAGATTATCTTCCTAATATGTATTCCTTTTCTATGTAATCTTGTATTTATATATTTATGACTTTATTTCTGCTGTACAAGAGAAAACAGTCACCCTCTCCAATGCACTACTCTGTCTTACCCTAGACCTCTCTCAATCTATCCTCTATCTCCGCTCTCTGACACATCCCAAACTTCATTCTACTACTATGATCTCTGAAATAACCCTTCCTAGACCTTTCCCTTCTTCTGACTCACCCCAAATCTCAGTTTAGTACTAAGATCTTCCAAACAACCCTACTACATTCTTCCCTCATATAGCTCTCCTTTGACTCATCGCAAACCTCATTTACTACTATGATCTTCCTAATCTATTTCTATAGATTCTTCCTCCACCATCCCTCCTTTTATTCATCCCAAACCTCATTTCACTACTATGATCTCTCAACTAACACTTTCTAGCTTCTTCCCTCTTCTATCCCTCCAATATTCTATTCAATCCAACTAACAGACTCACATATCCACTGCTCAGATTAACGTATATTTCCCTCTACTAATCCACCTCTCATCCTTTTGGGTTCCACAGTAGTGTGTTACTCACAGAATAGCGCTTCAACAGCTTGTCAGGGGTAGTAAAGGGGATATTTATATGTTTTGATGCAAAACTGCTCTAACACAGTTTTGCATCAAAAGGTTTAGCACCATTCCTGAGCGGCGGCCGGGCGCCATATTTATGGAATGGTGTAAGTCGGCGCAAAAGGTGAGCTAGCGTACAAAAAAACTGACGTTAGCCGGGTGGGGTGACAGTATGGGAGAAGGAGGTTTTGCACCAAAAAATTATGTTAGGCTGGTTAGAGGCAAAAAAATTGCCTCTAACGGGTCTAGCATTGTTTTCTGACGCATAACCATCTATACCACATGACTCCTGTCTTAGAAAACACAGGAGTCATGCCCACCACACCAAAGGCCAGCACAGGGGACCAGTGTCCCCTGGACATAGCCATTGCACCCTGTGCCATGTCTGGGGCCCCAAGTTGGGCCCTTGATGGCACTTTAATTTACAAAACAATACTTACTGGGGATGGGGACACCATCCTCCGGTGTCCCTCTGGTGTGAGTGGGGGTGTTCCTGGGGCTTGAGGAGGGCACCTGTGGACCCATTCCATGGTGTTTAACCTTGGAAATGGGTCCACAGGACCCTAACTGCTGGTCTGACCCAGGCTTTAAATAATGGTGCAAAGCAAGCTTTGCACCATTATTTAGCCCCTTCTCCTACCCATGCATCTGTGGCAGGATTCGATTGGGGGTATTTATGGAAGAAACACAAATATTTTAAAGATCCTTGGGATCCTAGATGGGATTTTTATTTTTAAGTTTTGTATGCATAGGTAAGTGGTATTAATCTAGTTTGTCCTTATTTCTTTTATAGTCCTTATTGTAACTTGGGTTTTTCTTGTCTGTCAAACTCTGATGTCCTCTCGTTTCCTTTTCTTTCCTTAGGTTTATGTCTCGTTCTGAGTTCACCTCCAACGTCGACGGGACCATGTGAGAAAAAACAGAACCAGGAGAAAACAGGTAAGTGTATTCCCTTTTTGTTCTTTTTTCTTTTTTCTTGTAAGTGTACGTGAATTACTGGGTAGGGAGGGGTGGGTGAATGGCGTGAGGATTGACTTTATATAGTGTACTTCACTTTGTTGTGCGCAGCATATCACACCACTCCCAAGACATAGCAGTGTTAAAGTGAACACCCAGGTGTACAGGGTCCTATTCCCTCTTTACCAGTACTCGTTTTTGTTGCTTTCCAAATTACTCTTCCCGCCTCCCCTCTCCCACCAATACCCTGTGGGGTTCTGCCACCGTGCACACACCTGCATGACCCATGTCCCTCAAGGGACGTGGCTGGGGTTTTCGTTTGGTCCCGCGTTGGAGTTTCTGTCACTCTCCCTCTTCTCTTTCTGCTCACCGGCGTCCTCCTGCTCCATCTCCCCCCTCAGCTCACCGCGTCCTCCTGCTCCGTCTCCTCCCTCTGCTCACCGTAAACCCGGATATCTGGGTTTTAATCATAAGTCCGGCCCTCTCTTCTTTTGTCGGAACACCTGGGGCACGATAGTATTGGCCCCATTCTCCTATTCCGTAACAGGGCCACTGCAACCCTGTTACAGCGTCATTTTAGCACGGGGGGATAAATATAGGGCTAGCAAATTTTTTTAGATGGGAATGCCTACCTTGCATCTCATTGATGCAAGGTAGGTTCACGCATCTAAAAAAGGGGCAAACTCCAATATTTTACGTTAGACGTATCTAATTGCAAAATATAAATATAAATATGGAGTTAGTTTTGTGCTGAATTTTGGCACAAATTGAGTATAGATATGCCCTCAAGTGTTCAATAAATGCAATTACAATTACAATTTTCTTCGATGGAAGTGGAGGGTCTGGGCACAATAAACTCTTGCCTTTATGTGGTTTAATTTTGTTCTCTACAGGAAGCAGTGGAAAACTAGATGGAGGTATACCAGATGGCCAAGCAATCTGAAAAAGTAATCATTTTCTGTAGGAGTTCCCATATCTCTGGCCACAGACTAGATGCTGGCGGCAATACTTGGGGCTGCAGCCCTCTACACCTTAGCCTGTTTCTGCTCATGTACTGCCACCCAATTTAGGCGTCTCATCAAACCATTGGACTCCTGCACCTCTATGGTTTATAGGCCTGGATATGTGGTCCTGCAATGAGTTATCTGTCACCTGTGCTCTTTGTGAAGACTTGATTGTTCATCTCTCAGCAGTCCAGTTAGCTTGCACCCAAGTGCCTGAACATTTCCAGAGGCTGCATCTTGAAGAAAGTGACTAGTGCTTTTGACAGGCATGACTTCCCCCACCACCATCAAATTTACTTTGCCATTTGAAAAAGTGCATCTCAAATTCCAAGGGTGAGCCACCACCCTCTGCACATTGCTTTGTCCCATTGTGAAAGCTATATTCTGGTTACAGTTTCATGTGTTTATTAATATGACTCTTTTGCAATTGAAACAATGATGTAGCGATTTACACAACTGTGCTTTGCTGCCATATGCCAAATTAGGCCTCAATTAGGCCTTGACACTCTACTGGTTCCTGGTGCATCCATAATAATTCATCATGTGTTTATTTCCCATTGACATCACATGCAGCAAAATGTGCACTTATGCTTTGTGATTACATGCTGTTCTCCAAATATTCATGAATAAGCATTGAGTTACTTCTTCATTCATTTAGTGGGATAGTGTTGATGGTGGGGTGGCATTATATGATGGTTTGTTTAATTGTACTATAATTTGATAATGTATTGCTACATTTGCTCATCCCATGCTGAAGTTGCCATTTCCATTGAGTTCTACTGTAACATAGGTTACATAAGATCAAGTGTTTGGGGTGGACCAGATTCCTTTGGGTCTCTACTAGGGATGCTGCCTGATTTTCTATTGATTTATTTCACACTCTGGGCTTAAGGCCAGATTTATATTCTGGTGAACCGACCATTCGCCAGAATACTCCAGTTAATTACTCCATCATTCTGATGGAGATACCATCTGCAGATTTAGAAATGGCCACTGGGCAGACCGTCATTTCTTGAAGCATTGCAAGAACCACTATCACAGTGGTTCCTGTCAGTGCTTTTTGCGATTTGGTGCAGGACTCTGTCAACATGATGGAGCCTTGCAACAAACTGTTTTCCTTTTTCTTTTCAAAAAGAAAATTCAGAATCTTTTTGAAAATTAAAAAAATGCTCCTCGGGCTAAGGGAGTCCTTTCCTAATGATTAGAACCTTTCATTGCTGCTTACCACCTGGGTTTTTCTGGCGGTGATGGGCAGCGAAAACTGACTTCAAATTCCACCCATCTAAATTAGGTGTACAGATTTAGAAGTCTGCCTCCAACAGCCCTTATTCCACAGGGCCATCAAAGGGGTTTAGGCAAGGTGGAGACAGAGTATTCTCCACCGTGAGAAAACCAAAGGTCTGCCCACATCTAAATTCAGCAGGCAGACCAATATGTTGGTGGAAAGCATGCTCCATTGCTGTTGTGACAGGGTATGCTTACTGGCAGCATATAAATATGGCCTTTAGTCCATTTTCCAGGCTTTGCTCACGACTGCATCTATTTTATTGATTTTGAGCCTTCTGATTGATTTATTGAGACAAAAAATGTTTCTGCCTTCTGTATTGAACTGAGGGGCATATTTATACTCCGTTTGCGCCGATTGTGCGTCAAAAAATTTGACGCACAATCAGCGCAAACGTTGCCCCATATTTAAACTCTGATGGCCGAGCCCGCGGACGACAAAATTCCGCCGTGTGCGTCATTTCTTGGATGCGGCAACCCGCCCTGCGTTAATTATATGCAGGGTAGGCGTTCCCGTCCAAAAAACAACGCAAACGGCCATGCGTCGTATTTATGCTTCCGGGCAAAAATGACGCTCGGCCGGGAGGCGGAGCCAAAAAATGATGCACAGCCCGATGTGCGTCAAAATTGAACGCCTGGGTCAGGGCAGGCGTTAAAATGGGGCAAACACACCTGTATTTAATCAGAACACACAGAACAAACAGCAGAGCTGCAGAGCAGCAACAGGGAGACATGGAGGTGATTCTTATCCAGCGTGCACGCAGACGCAGAGTCCAGCAGCAACAACAGCAGCTACAACAACACCAGCAGGGACCCCAAAGGCAGGGAAGAAGGCAGGAGAGGATATTCCGCCCAAGAACAACCCTTCAGGGCCTCAGGGAACATGACATCATCCAGAGGTACCGGTTGAACTGGCAGGCCATCCAGCAGCTGCTGCGAAACATTGAACAGCAGTTGGCCCCCACTTTGGTCACACCCGCACCATCCCAACAGAAACCAAGCTGCTTGCCGTACTTCACATGCTGCCAAGTGGCTCTTTTCAAACAACTGGTGCCCTGGTTGCCGGAATATCACAGCCATCGTTCTCTGCCTTTCTGCCAAAAGTACTGGATGCCATCATTCAACTGACACCCCGCCACATCTGCTTCCCTAACACACTGCAGAAGCAGCAGGAAACAAAACAGGGGTTCTACGCAATCAGTGGCTTCCCACACGTCCTTGGTGCAATCGACTGCACACACGTACGCCTTGCGCCACCTGCTGCAACTGAACACCTCTACCGCAACAGGAAGCACACACATTCCATCAACGTGCAGGCCATAGTCGATCACCAGGGATTGATCACCAACATTGTAGCTAAATATCCTGGGAGTGTACATGACTCATTCATCTTCCGTCACTGTACCATCAACCAACACTTCCAGGACGGACGGTATGGCAATGGACTACTTGTTGGTAAGTACAAAAACCTACTTATATATACACTGCACAGCAACCCTCTAGGACACACAACACATAAACCACAACAGCAACATGTCAACAGGAACACACTGAAGTCCTGACATCACTAGCCATGTTTCTTAACTCACCATTGAACCTGTCACACATCAGAAATTACTGTACAGCCTAATGTGAAGACGTCAATGAGTGTGGTTGCCTAAATGTCACCTTGCAAATTGTAAGTCTCACAATGACCTTTACATTAATACATTGCATAAGTCTAAAGGTATGGGATGTCCAGGGTACTTTCATATGAACGTGTTAACAACACTTTCAATATTAACTGTGCATGGAACTATCATCTCACCCCCAGTGAAGATACACGGACAACTGTATCACAAGTCACAATGTTAGGGAGGGCACACTGCACTGAAAATCACCAAACATACTGATGACAAACGGTTAGCAGACAAACACGTGCTCAGACAAGGTAAAAACACAATGCAGATGGTATAGCCTACAAGTATAGGATGTCACATCAGTACACAAAAGAGTCACAGACAACACAAGACAACTACTGCCATGGACGGTCTTTCCATTAATGCAAGCTACATCAACATGATCCCATTCTGTTTTTTTCTTTCAGCTGATCAGGGGTATGGCATCCAGCCATGGCTAATGACACCATTTGGGAACCCGAGTACTGCTGCAGAGCGGGCATACAACGACGCCCATAAGAGGACACGCAGCATTGTCGAGCGGACCTTCGGGATCCTCAAGTCAAGGTTCCGCTACCTCGACATCACTGGCGGTAGCCTACTATATTCCCACGAGATGGTCTGTAGGATCATACTCACATTTGCAATATTGCACAACATTTGTGTAAAAAGGAACATTCCCCTCCTCGAACCAGACCCATACATGCGTGAAGACGAAGAAGAGGAGGATGCTGGCCTGCAACAGGAGCGGGAACAACCAAACACGGCTGCTGAAGTGCGTAGGTGCCAACAGATTGTAAATAATTTATTTTCATAATTATCACCATCACCACTTAATGCACTATTGTAAATAAACACTGACAACAAACACCACATTATGGTTTGGCCTATTCATTTCTGCCCACCTTTAGCTTGAAATATCTGAAGAAGAATGTTGTCTCATTGAGCAATAATGATATAACAATCAGGACACAAAAAAATACACTACAAATGTAATGGCCACCATACAATGGTCACATGCACACACAATGTAAATGACAGACATCCTGTACAGTTCACTTTTGAAGGGCAATAGCTGAGGACCACACATATGACACACATACATGTAGTAAACATGGATCATCGCAGCAGATGGCACACAACTAAAACACCATCACTCAACTAGGGGAAAACAGGCCTCATACATCAGGCAGTTCACATGCTAATGCTTCAGGAACAGGAATGTAGTACTAGACTCTTGGCAACAGTATTTCCAACTACTTACTATCTTTGCAATGACTATCTGTCACTAGAGTTACACATAAGCAGAACAAACACAGCACAAGTGCTACACATATGACAAGCATCCAGCACATTACATCCCATCTACATGTCAGCCCTTTTCTAAAAACATTACACACACCTGCGGCTGGTCACACCCCACCTGTCTGAAGAGGTCCCTGGAATGCTGATTTGTGTACACTGAGATTCCCTCATCTACACACACACAATCACAAGAGTCATCCAGTGTGCCACACCCTTTCCTATGCCTACCATTGTCATAGTACCATCTCACTGCATGGAACTCAGCTCATATAATACACTGGCTTGGAGTTTTTAAGGCCTGGAATCACCTGTAGATTGAATCTCTTGTGAAAGGTACTGTAGGCTAATTTTCAGCAAATCTCATCTGACAGGACTAGTGAGACACTGATGGAGACCACACCAGTGATCCCCTCCATGCACACCACCCAAATGTACATGCCCCGTCCCTGCTGATGCCTCCTACAGCATAGATGTTGGAATTTGAGCTATTACATCATTAAGCCTTGCTACTAATGTTGCTGTGTAACACTTTATCAGGGTTCATGTGCCACCTTCAAAACAACACAGGACATACACAGTGTGACATGTCAACTGTCTACTGCTCCCTCTGACCAGTCCTAGTCAGAACACTGATCATGTAATTACTGAAAGAACTTGCTCCTGATTGACCCAGCATCCTGTCAGCCTGACAGGCACCTGTCCGTGGGTCACCCTAAAGATACCTGCGGTCCACCTATGGACCACACGTGCTGTCCAAAACCTCTTGTACCTCAGACACTAATTTGTCATTAGCCTCATCAATGTATACTCAAATACATAGTATTGCATCATCTGACTGTTATTTGTATCAGATTTGTGACAGTGCCCTTGAATAGCTAAATCATGGCCCTTCCATTGTCTGGCCCTCATTAATGCCTAAACTACAAAGTGTGACAGTGGACCTGGACCATAGTGTTTGACGGTGTAAGTGGCCTCCATCCAAACCAGCAACCTCAGATAATGTCCATGAAAACTCAACACATATGAGGACCCTGACTGTTCACACGCTGAGTAACATTGTTCAAATAATAAAGATGAGTCTTGTGTGCTGAATACCAGCCATTTACTTCTGCACAGAGGCTATGATGTTTCCTGATACATTACCATCCACAGAGGCCAACTGGAGTACAAATGTTGCAATGACACATGCCGGATCCAGACACCTGAGACATTCTCTCACTCAGCACACCAAGGTTGCCCAGTTGAAAGTCTCATTACACGTCTTCAGTGACAGGGTGGGATCATCCATGTGTAGGTGACCATGTCCTCAATGGCTTTTCTCAAATTTTGCTACAAACGATACCCATTAGATACATGATTAGCTGCCACTAACTCATGAGGAGACCTGGACGTTACAGTGACAACATACACCTTGACAGTTGATACTGGATCAATATTGGACCACACACATGTACATGTACCATCCAATCAACAAAATGGTTGCAAGCAGCCGATCACAGTAGTGTCCCAGTTGTAACCTAGCATGAAGAATGAAACATGCCTCTAAACCAGGTAATGCATAAAGGGCACATACATCAACAACCTATTGGCTATCATGACATAAGGAACGTTGAGATTTTGCCAAAAAATCAATGCAAAATGGTATGTCAGAATTCTCCAAAGAATCAATAGGGCAAACGTCAAATGGGCAAATGGGATTACAGAATAGCAAACAGTGAATCATACCCTATTTGCTTCCATGGGCCTGCTGCTGAAGGTTTAGCATTACTGAATTTGGGAAACCCTTGGATAAATTTGCAAGTCTGGAAGAGCAATCCCTAGGGTGCTGGGGGCCTAAGTCCACCTCTGCTGCCCCCCAAATATACATTTTTTATGCACATGTGAAGCACACACATGCATAAGGCGCATGTGTGCCCTACATGTCAAAAGTAAAACACATTTTAGATACATTAACTCGTAATAGGACATGGTTACCCCCCCTAAAAAGTTTAGGCGACAATTGCACTACCTAATTGGCCATTATTTAATTTTGATTAGCTTGATAATTGTGGACACATTTTTGCTAAGGAATACATCCTGGTATCCCATTCATATTTTGAAATTAGCAATCAGCAATTACCTACATATGTGTACAATTATGAGTAATATCCATTCTGGCCAATCATTACCATTGCACTATGAATACCTTCTATACATCCTATAAGGGACATTTTCTATAGTTAACCCCAAATGTGTATCATTTAGCACCGTCTGGTCATGACAAAATTCATTTCTCAATTTGACAAATGAAAGACATATTTGTCATAATGCATCATATTTCCACACATACAGCTTGTGCGTCATAATTTGTGACGCACAGGAGTACAGATAATGCAGAGTCAAAAATTTATTTCATAAATAGATATCATAATATCCTGCATAACATGGCCTCCATTTTTTTCCATTATGCGTCATATTTCCACGCATACAGCTTGTGCGTCATAATTTTTGACGCACATGAGTGCATATAATGCAGAGTCAAAAATATTTTTCATAATTAGATATCATATTTTCCAGCGGCTTAATTTTAAACTCTAGAACTGTAAAATATGCCTCAAACAAATATAATCTACCAATGATGAAATTTTTTTTGACTCTGCATCATTTGCACTCCTATGCGTCCAAAAATATGACGCACAAGCTGTATGCGTGAAAAAATGATGCATAGCGGGAAAAAAACGGCGGCCATTTTATGCAGGATGTGATGTAATAGGATATCCTGTTTACAGAATATGTACAGTGGGTGTACTTTCACTTTCACTTTGCAGTCTCAAATTATTCTAGACTGTGTGGCTGTGTGCAAAGTGTTGTCCTGTGTATTAGTGCTTTTGTGTCCAGTGTACCATCTCAATTGTGCTTTTGTCATCATTGTCTTGTTGTAGAATACTGTCTGAGTCTGTGTTGTATTAATTTGTCAAGTCCAGTGTTGTATTTATTGTCTGTGGGAGTCTGTTGTGGGTACTGTAATATAGGGGATAGTTGGGCTCTTCTTCTTAAGTTTTCTTTGTATTTCCCCACTCTACCTTTCCCCATTTCCCCCTTTTCCTTTTTCTACAACTTTTTCCCCTTTGTCAGTGCTGACATGTCTGGTAGGCCACGGCTTTCCAGGATGGGTGAGGAGGAATTGGGGGGGTTTATATGGCTTGTTTGCCATTTCCTCCCATTCATGCCGGAGGCTGGGGGTAGTGTGATACAGGGGTATCACACAGAGGCCCGTAAAGTCCGGTGGGGGAAGGTGCGCCATCACTTGGTGCGTCTATATGGTAGCCAAAGGAATGACCATCAATTGAAGCACCGCTGGGCTGATCTGATATCCAGGGAGTAAGATCTGCTGGACCACCTGGGAATCAGGATTGGTGGACATGTTGATGAGTACAGATCAATTACATGTGCACAATTTAAAGCTGTGTGGTGACATGTGATGATTGTTACGCAATCTGCCAGATAAGTAGCTGACTGTGTGTAATGCTAGGGAAACCTACTGGGTAATTGATGCACAATGTGAAGGTTGACAAATGCTAGCAGTCAGGTAGCTCATGTTTTCTACACATACTGGTTGCCTGTAGCAGAATGTAATGTAGTGCCGCCTTTGTGTCAGACAAGCGACACATTTATGACGCAATTAGGACTCTACAGGTCACAATAGCCAGTGAAAAATGGATGTTGAAACATCATACCTGCATATGTAGACGCCATAGCTAGACTGACATTTGTAAACCCTACATGATGCTGAAAATGAGTGCTGCCTTCACGTCAATTGAAGTTAGCAATGTTGTCCACACATATGTCACATGTGTGTCTGGTTGGTGTGTAGGAAAAATGTTCTTGGAAGTGCCATGCCTTGTCGTGATAAATGTGCTCCTTCACATCTAATTGTTACATGCCTGATCTGAGCATGAACCATATTTGTTAAGGACTCAGGTGCCCTCAGCTAACATTTTAGACTGGTATTTATTGTCACTTGTGCCCAAATCAGAATAGGGATTGCAGTCCAAAGGTATGGACTAGGGTACAAACATCTATGTTTGGTGCCAATCACTATTGTTTGGACACATCAATGTATGAAACTGTAACAACATGAGGCATTGCCAAAGTACCTGGCCCTCTGTACCATGTACCTATCAGTCACATATGTGTCATGACCACATAGGCTGTTTGAATTTGAGAGGTCAGGAGTCCTCAAGTAACCAGCTTTTTGATGTCTCTCTTGGATGCACATGATGAGATGAATGCACACCTATATTGTTGCTGCATACTAATGGAGGTGCATCTTTGCCACCACATGACTGTCCGGGCCACTGCATGTGTGTAGTAGGGTGTGTAACTGTAGCAGGAGACTCATCCGATGTAAATGTTGCGCATGAATAATTCCATGCAGTATGAGCATGTGTGAAAGGGTTTCATTACTCATGTCATATTTTCACATTGTCTTTGTATTTGCAATTGTTTGTCAGTGCACGGATTCTTAGTACATTCTTCCTTCCATGCTTTACAGGTGGACCTGCACCGTACACAGTGGGAGAGGTGGCTCATTTTGAGGACCCCAACACCTACAGTGAGTGTTGCATGTGTGGTATTTTTTATGTTTGTTGGTGATGCATGATGGACTACTGTGTGTTCAACAGATTGCAAGGTTTGATGCACTGCCCATTCATTAGTATTGTTCCATTATTGGGATTTCAGTTATCACTTCATTTTGAGTTGAGCTATGCTTATCCATTTGTCAGATTTTGGGTCTGTAGGCCATTCCTGTAGGGCCCGCTATGGGGAATGGGGTGAGTCATGTGGAATACACTAGCTAATGTAAGAGTTGCTCTAGGACTTGTTTCGGACTGAGTCTGCATTTCAGACTGACATTCTCCCAGATAGCTTCTGCAAATGGCTTGTCTGAAATCTGCTGCTTCCCTAGTAAACGATGTACTGAGTACACTGTAGGTTGGATCTTCCGGGGGCATGTACTTCCACAAGTTGTACTAGAAGTGTGTGGGACTACAGTGCAACGGCCTAGGTGTACATGCTATTCATGATCATGGGTGTTCTTGCTCCTCTGTGTCTGTAGAAAAATATGCCTCACTGGTAGTATGTGATGTTGGCCTAAGTCAGTACATTTTGACATGTGTGGACCTTGGATAGGACAAGGTTTAGCTGACTCCGATTTGTTGCTAGCCCTTCACTGGTGGTGTGTGTGTGAAGGCAAAAACATGTTGAGCTTTCTATACACTCCTGGGTGTGCATTGATTATGGGATTGTTGGATGTTCTTCCCACCCCCCCCTCAAAGTCAGCCATGTGTTTGGGAATAGGGTACCTAGGACTGTAGCAACCAGTATGTTGCACATACTTGTGACAATTTGAAACTTTGTTTTGAACCTAGTGTACACACTCGGTTATGGCACATGAGTTCTATACTAGCAAATCCAATTACAAATTGCAGATATTGAGGGTTGTGATTGTTATCACATACACTGACATATGGAGTCCAGGCAATAGGCGGAGGAGGTGCAGCCATAATGTAGGCTGCATTAGTAATTTTTATGATGAGAAGTTTAGGCTGATGTCACCCATCATGTAGATAATTGTATATGCTATGTGTGAGATGCCCTTTGTATGCAGGCTTCCCATGTACTTCCTCTGAGAGTTTCAATGATCTATATGGTGATATGAGCTGTTACAACTACAGTAAAAGTAATTTCCAATTGACCCATTGTGCTATTCCACACAATGCATTTCCTAGGGTAAATAGTTGCCCTTTCTCTTCACAGCTGCAAACATGAGTGCCGCACAGAGGCATGAATTTGAGAGGTGGGCCATGAGGTACCGACACATCCTGCAGGTGCAGTCGGGGTTCCGACGGATGGCCCGAAAATACCAGATGGATCGGGCCTCCGGAGCATGGTGGGCCTCGCCACAGGGTGGCCCAACGTTGCCCACTACAGCCACCACCACCACAACCACCAGTTCTCCCCAAGTGGCCCCAGCAACGGCGGGGACAGTTGTCCCTGCCTCTGCAGCACGACCAGAACCCAGCAATATAAGAGCTGCAGGACAGTCCAGTGGGCTACAATCAACTCCCACACAGAGCACCTCTGCCGACACACACACAGCAGCAGCACCTCCAATTGACCCTGCGGCATTCCAGGCTTTAGACCGCACAATGGACAAGTTCATTAGGAAGGTGGACAAGCTGAGCCAGGATGTGGCCTACATAAAGAAGCGGGTCAGGTCCATCAGGCGGACCCTACGGAGGGCCAACCTCTAGGACTGATATGGTCTATTTTAATTTATCCCTCCCCTCCCTCCTCTTTCCTTTTTATCATGATAAGTGGGTTTGGGGGATTAGTGTTAGGTTAGTATAGGTTGTTAGCTTAGTTAGTGTTAGGGAGGAGGGTGGGGGGTCCTTATTCTTTCTACTTTTCATTATTGAGTGTGTGGGTGGGTGGGTGGGGGTCAATGTTGGGGTTCCTGTCTGTTTAGAAAAAATAAATAAAAAAAAAATAAAAAAAATATATGAAATAAAAATACAAAAAAATATATGATTGTTTAGGATAGTATAGTATGTGTGTAGGTTAGTATGTGTTGTCCTGCATGTGTCCTGTCTCATAATGGTGGGTGGGGGTTGATGTTTAGATCGATTTGTTATATGTGTAGAGTAAGTTTAGCTTAGGTTAGTTAGGGACAGTTGTGGGTTAGGAGTAGTCAGGTTAGATTAGTGTAGGTATGACTTTTCCCTTAGTTGCCTCTGGTGTGAATACTTATGAATAAATATATAGATAACCCTTTGCACTATGTGTTAACTGCTACTTGATCATGGCCTTGCCATCAGTGTAGTGATTGTTGTTCTATGACATTTGTGTCCTATGCTACAAACCAAAGAAATAAGAGGTTTAAAATGGCGGCTACCCCTGTGCTAACTTGGTAAGTATCCACCATTTGATAGAACCACCATTTGGAGTTTACATGGATCTCAAAAGATTTGTGTTGATGAGTATGTTTTCAACATCACAAAGTGTGCTTCCAGACTTGGTATTGTGGGGAATTTTTTAGGTCGGACTGCAGTGTGATGTTCAGGGACATCTTTGTGGATGAGGTGTTGTTAACACTCTTGTCTTCTTGTCTTCATTACTGACATAGATCATGTGTGCAAAAATTCAGCATGACTTCCCTTCTTGAAGTTTACTCAGAAAGGTTGATTGATGCTGTGTTTAGTTGTGTTTGCTTAGATTAGACTGCATTATTTAATGTTTTAGTATTACATGGTGACCACATTTATCAGCCACCATTAGTTGACTTTGATTTCTATTAATGGAGCATTATTCTGTCCAACACAGCATGATTGTGTGTGGTTTCTCCCTTCATCAGTTATTCTCCTCAGGATGGGCAGGCTATGATGCAATACTGGCCACTGCACAGATGTATCAGACTACATGATGTCAGGACAGTTGTATTGAGAAGCTACATGGTTGTCACACAGGCACTTTTGAGTTCTCTACTGCACAGTTGATGTGTCAATTTACACAGAGACATATCAGGTGTGCAAGTGCTATTTATTGATAGGTGCTGTAGTGCAATATGTACATTTTCCAGGTTTGCTGAGTCCGTTCTAGTGCAATCTTACATGGTGATCCTACGGAAGGGGTGTGGATGATGCTCCGGACATGCTGGGGTGATGTTACCGACAGTGCAGAGGGACAGGATTTGCCAATTAGTAGAAGAGAGACATTCACTGGCAATGCTGACAAGTTATACAGTGGTTAGCAGAACAGTCATTGAGTATAGTTGTAGTTAGACTGGCAATTGACAAAACGTAGGACCTTGGTCAAAGTCGGCCATGGTGCAGGGACTAGTGCTTCCGGGTACTCTTCCGTGTGAATGTGATCTGTTCCATGTCTTCTTCTTCTGATGTGTGTGTTGCCTGCTTTGTCCTTGTTGTTGTTGGTTGTGAAGGGGAAACACACACCTCAGTGTTAGAAGACGTGGAGTCAGACATCCCGGTGACTGCTCCCTGTGAAGTTCTTAAGGGCAGTACTGCAGCAAGGAGGGCCTGCTGGTTTTTGACAATAGCAGCTACATCACGATGGTAGGCAGCGAGGTCAGCCCTGAGGGAGTCATGATTGCATTCGTGCATGCAGTGGAAAGTTTGGGGTGCGAGGTGTTGTGGCAACTCCCTTACTGTAGTGGTGAATTCCTTGACAGTTTCTTGTAGTCCTTGCAGTATGGATGTTAGGGCTTGCATAGCTGCTGCCTGATCTGCAGATGACATCATGCACGAACGCACCCCCTCAAGGCTGGCTGCCATAGTTTGCATCCCCACCCACAACTCCTTGGCCAGCTCCCGCTGTACTCCAACTACAGTTCTTTCAAAGCTGGTGCCAGTGTCGTCAGAGTCCTCAGCTGTGTAGGAGCTGGCAGGTCTTGCAATTGGTGTGGTGGGTGGTTCTTCTGTGATGGCTGCTTGTTCTGTGCTCCTCCTTGTGACTGAAGGTGGGGTCTGGAGGGTTTCAAGGACCTTTTGAATGGTCTCCTGGGGAATGTTTATGGGCTCGTCATCCATGTCATCAGGGAAATCAGGGACAGGCATATTGGCAGGAGATCCATGTTCCTCTGCAATGAAACAGGGTACAATTAGTGTGTCTGTGTTGTGACAATTTTGACATAACATGCCAGCCTTTTGATGAAATCACTTTGTGATCTTGTTTGGTATTGGTATCTGCTGTCCTTCATATGGGCATTGTTATAGGCCTATGGCCCACCTGTGTGTCACATGTATGATATTGAGTTATCAGACTTGTCTGCCTAATCGCCTCTAGGTGTTGCTTTGTACCAAATAGAGAATAGCCAGCTTTTTGTCCTACTCAACCCTCCGTGTATATCCATTCTTATGGTGAGACCTTTCACTGGCTGTGGGTGTTCTGATGGTCCTGGCAGCACAATTGCCTCTCAGGACCTGCCCCAATCCCTGATTGTTCACATTGACTTAAATGTAATTGACATGTGGCATATCCTATGCATGGCAATGTTATGATGTGATATGGATGTAGACATTGTTAATGTGTCCTGCTGATGTTGGGTAATGTGTGTTACATTGGATTGCCCTGATTATCGTATCAATGTCCTATTTGGTCCTCTGACTGTGCAATGTATTTCAGTGACCTGTTCCATGTGTCCCCTCCTCAATGCTGTTGTCTGAGCAGTATGACATTTGTGATGTAGCCTTGTTAGACAGGCACGGGAAGGACCCTGACATATGCAGCATGGGTGTGTCCTTAGTGCTGTGTCGCTCCTATTGCTGTTTACTTTGGCTGATGTATGTGACAACTATGGGCATTGACATATGAGTGTACTGGGGCCTTTGTCTTGTTTCAGGAGATTGTTGCAGATGTCATCATCACCCCCTAATTTAGGTATGTATGTTCCATGGGGAGGTTACTGCCATTGGCTACTATAGCTGCACAGAGATCAGAGGTGGTAGTGTCAACTGTTGTTGCAGTTACATTGCAGTTGTTGTTTTGGCTACAGGATTGGTGATAGGGCCCTAGTTAATGTAGGAGATATTTTGGCTGACGAGTGCCAGGATGTAAGTTTGACGTAGTGGCCTTCCCACCTGTCGAGGCTTTCCCTTTGCTCCATTGTTGGCATGACAGGATGCCCCCATGGGACTGTTGTTGGTGTTGTGTTATGTTGTGCCCCAGCTTCTGTATGTGCAGGCCATGCCCCCATGCCATACCCCTTTACCCATGCCACTCCATGTATATGATGACTTACATGCAATGTGTAGTAAGTATTTCCCCCCCTGCTTACAGTCAACATTATTGTATTTAAAATCCCCATGCGACTTACCCTGCATGTGCGTTGTCTCCTGGTAGTCTGCACTGTCCTGTCCTTGAACCCCTGTGACGATCTCCTCGGGGATGACGGCTGCAACCATCTCCTCCATGTGGTCCAGTGCCTCCTGGTGTGCTGGACTCCCACCTCCAGTCTGCAGTGCTGCCTTCCTGTTCCTGGCCATTTTTTCCTTTGTCCTACGTTTGCAGTCATGCCAGCGTTTCTTACACTCAGTGACTGTTCTGCGTACTTCAGCCACACTGTTGATCTTGTCAACAATTTGTTGCCATATGACCTCTCTCCTACTGATTGGCAACTTAGAGGTGATGAACAGTTGGTGCTGGTGTTCCGTCAGCTCTTTAACCAGAATTTCCTGCTCCTCTGCATTGAAGCGACACTTTCTTTTTTTTCTATATATGTCCTGGTTCTTGTATGGATCATCCTGGCTGGTTCCTGGTCTGCTGTCATCTTCCTGGGGTCTGTAGTGGCATCTGGGATCCATTTTGGCTCTCCTCTGCTGAAAGGGCAGTGTTCGCGGGTATTTTTGACGCTATTGCGTAAAAACAAACGGCGCATATCCGGGTTGCGGTGTCGTAAATCGACCCACAGTCATTCACGCCGCGTTAATGTCGTTTTCCTTTACGACTTGACGCCGCGATGTGCGTAAAAAAAAATGACTCCCACCTGTTGATTGCGCTGCTGTGCGTCAAAGTATAAATTTGATGCCCGCATGGCGCAACGAAATGGTGTTAGCCGGCGGTAAAATTTTTGACGCAAAAGTGCGGCGGTGCAGTTTTGCGTCAAAAAGTATAAATATGGCCCTTAATATTTTAATAAACCTTCGTTTTTATAATTACTGATCTCTAATACTTTCTGAGTCAGTCTTTATTAATTGACTGTATTTTTAAGTGCTGTCTGAATCATATTTTTAGACACAGATTTCCTCTTCTTTTCTTAAGGGCAACACTGTCCCTGACCCTGCAAAGGCTCCATGACTATCATATAGATAATCTGAGAGATAGAGCCGACACCATTGTGAGGCTACCAGTAGGTAAGAAAGTCTAATGAAGTCATGAAGAGGAAGCTTCACCTCTGCTCCATGAAAACGCAGCCGTCACAGTGCCCAGCAATCTCGCACAAGCATGTGAGGCTGCATGCACCTCACTGGGCACAGGCAAACAATTCACCAGAAGATGGATATCTGCAGAAGTAATTTCATGATTCTGGGCTTGTGTACCTTGGCTTCCCAACAAGAAAATCAAAAAATGCAATTGGTTCAACATTTTGTAGCTATACTGCCTCTGCTGCTCCAACAGACAGCAGGCCTGCAATTAGGAATTCATCATAAGAAGGCCAGCAAGTCGAGATGGATATTAATTCTGGCCAGTAGCTTAAACCCAGTTATTAATGCTCAATATGAATGTTGTGCCTAGAATAGGGGAAAAAATTGTAAGGTTGATATATGTCCTACGTTTTGCACAGATTGATCAAGGGTGTCAGAAGTTACAGGGGTAGGGCCAATGTATGCTTAAGTGTCTAGAAAATACACTAGACACATTTACATCAATCTTAGCCCGTGAGACAGGGTTAACTACATGTGAAAGCCATTTGTGGTTTTCTATATCTATCAAGGAATTTTACAGATATTTTTTAGGATATTTTTAAATGTAATACGTAGTGATATATTGAGGGCTTAGTTCTTACACCACGCAATCAGAGGACCAAAATTTGAATAAAGATTGAAATCGCAAATGACAAGACAAACTGCAGTAGTTTCACGAACCTCTTCAATCTGAATGGCAGAAAGGGGCCGAACGTGTTTAGTTTATCAAAGAAAAGAACCCTTTTTAGAGGGGCGGAAAAGTACAAGAAAATTCAAATGGAAGGAGATATCGAAACAATTTATTTTTCATAGAAAAGCAATGAACATTGAGTTACAAATAACCCAAACCGTATTTGTCATTAGCCTGCTTGACTAATTGCACTGTGAAATTAAAGTACGAGAAATGCATGCTAAGTTGATTTTAACTACAAAATATGTAAGTGAACACTTAACAGGCTGTGTCTCATATGTATAAACACATTTTGCAATTATAAATCAATGTCATAGAAAAATATGTGATACAAATTCGCACGTCCAATTTGGCAATTAGCACTTGTGAAATTACTAACCATGCAATAAACCCCTTGTGGTAATTGTCCTGTAGTCATGTTCTAGTACTTGAGCCCCAATCCTACTGAGGTCACGAGGCCGCTTTTAGTTTTTGGCCAGCATGTGGCACAGAATATGCGCAGGACAACCAGTCCCTCTGGACGTGCTCTCTGTGTACACACACAAGAAGACAAGGCATAAAAAATAGAAAATCTAATATATTCACTGGAAGGAACTCGTTTTAAAAAAGAAAAGTTCACAATGTCACAGTCAAAGCTCACTTCGAAGGATTTTAAGATTCCAAACAAAAAGAAAAAAAACCTGAATTTGTCCAGTTGTTGTTGGACACAGAAACACTTCCCGATCCTTCTGTAATGCATTGCTTACTGTCTTACCTATGACATTTCACATTACATTAGTAATGGCAGAATCAGTGGTGTCACTGTTGACATCACATATCATCATCAATGACATAATCAACATCACACATTTCTTTAACAATATTATCAGTAGCATCACTGATGACATGGCATAAGACGGTGGTATCAACATCACCAATTACATCACCAATGTAGTATATGATGTCAATTATGTGTAATATGTAACAAGACAAGTCAATATTTTACGACGGTATTTCTGCTAATATTGTGAAGTTGTTTAAGTCTTGACATATAATATAATTTGAGAAGTGTTTGATTATATGAATGGAGGGTGATAGGAAAGCAATTTTAGAGAATACTTATTCACAGTCTTATTTATGCATTCACTAGATTCCTCACCATTCACAATGTTTTGCTGCAAAAAACCTTAATTGAAGACTAGCCAGCTAACTACAGAAAATGGACAAAATAAACGCTGACTGTGCAGCATTTCTATTGCATTGTTGGAAGGCATTATAGTGACCAGAACCCATGTATTAAGAGATGTGTTTATTTGGTTCATTCTCCTAAATAAACACATTGTGAGGCTTGAAAAATGAAGGAAACTGATATTATATATTTTAATTGAAGGCCATGCACAGTATACTCAAGGGAAAGGGATGCTGAGCACAGACATGGCAGTGGCAGATGGTAATTTTAGGAGAGGAGAGGGGCAGGCGGGACACACTAGCACACATTCACACATATTCATTCACACACGTGCGTACACACACATCTATTCACAACACTCATTATCAAATATTCGAACAGACATGCATGCACCAAACATTCTTTAAAAAAAAAAAGAATCACACACACACTTACCTTCAGCTCTCCTCAAGAGGTCTCAGAAGGGTTGGGACTGCTGCCTTCCCTCAATGGCTAACCTAAGGTCAGCCAATGACGGAAGGCAGCAGTCCCAACTCGTCAGAGTGGGATTAGGTCAGGGAGACAGCTGACCCCACTCTGTGACGAGGTGTCACTGATTGACATGCAGCCCTGGGTGCTTCAGGGCTTAAAACTGAAGTGCCCAGGTCTGAAGCAATTGGTGACAAACTTCCCCGCTCATGAGGGGGAGGACCTCAAGCGACCTTTGCAAGGCTGAAGAGGTCACGCCCACAGGAGCTGTGACCTCCTCAGTCCAGCAAAGTTCAGCTCAGGCAGCTGGGACCCTGCACAAATAGCGCATGTCCAGCTCCTGGCTGCATGACCTGAAAATTAAGAGTGTCTGCCAAGCTAGCCCTTGCTCAGCCTGACAGACATTCTTCTTGAGGGGCAAAAGATGGGGGATAGCCTCTCAGCCCCAAAGGATGGGCCACGGCTGGAGCATGGGCCAAGGTCCCACCTTAAACCTGGTGGAAGGGCATGTCCAATGAAAACCACATCAAAGATAGTGGACAAAGAGTGCAGTAATAGGCCCCTCCCTTTACCCAGTTTCCGCTAATTACAGTAGTAGATGGCGCACAAGTAGATTTTGCTGGTGGTGAGTAGCTGCAGGTGATACCCAGTGGATCCTGGGGTCTTCGGTATGGAACGTTTCATAGTGAGCACCCAGAGCATAGGAACAGTCAAATTACAGCTAATTTTAAACTATGTCGTTATAAAACATAAAAGTCTGTAAAAATATTTGTTAACAGATGTGATGTTTGCCCTGTAGATCAGTTACTAATTAAAATTTAAAAAAAATGCAAAGAACTCCATAAAAAATTAAGTTGAAAGGATGTTATGGTTTATTTATTTAAAGTTTTCTGTAATGTGAACTAGGTGTGCTAGGTATCACAGTGCTTTACCTAAGAAAAGTTATGAATCAATTTAGTTTTGACACTTTAAATCATGAAACTATGACTTGTGACTCCTACAGTATCATGATGGTACTCGGGGACAGGACTGTGATGTATTTTGAAGCTGAAAACCTATAAAGCAGAGAAAGAGAAAGGGTTGTCATTTTATGATGTGGTGCAGCGGAAAGTGTTTCTCCAACAACATAAGGGCATGTACCCATATGTAGAATAACCTCCGGACAAATCATCCACATGTGTAGAAATGAAAGTCCCTGCCACAGAACTCTTGTGACAATCAGTTTCTCATTTAACATTCTAGCAGACATGGTATGTTTTCGTGCGTAATGAGCCATGATACAAACCTCTTTGCAAGTGCTCTACTTGATAACGGTACATTGTTCAACAAATCGGGTCCTTTACGTTTTTTAAGATTTGAGCACCATCGAATTGGTATTCCTTATACCATGAGTGATTACCGTCTCCATGGCCAGACTATGACACTTTTAACTGTTGATGGGAAAGGATCATAGTAATGGGAAACTAGCATTTTGCCTGCATCTCAATGTGGAAACTGTCTACTGGATTTTCCTGGTTAGTCTGCATTGTATGTCGTAACTGAGCCCTCTCATTCCCCTGATTATATGTGTAGCATGTATGAGAATGTTTGTGAAACATGGGAGGTAGTGTACTTGTGTTGAGGTCCCCTCCTGCATGTCTGGATCTCCAAGTCTTGCTGCTCCACAAAATTAGTATTAGTTGGACCTGTTGCCTCCCCACTTCTCACAAAGCTGCTCCTCTCAGATCTCCCACCACCCACAAGATTGTTTCAAGCACCCAAAGGTAACTGTCTGGCTTTCAGGGCTCCACCTGAAGGAAGGAGTGACCTTTTAGTTCACTTGACTTGGCTACACCAGCTCCAATAGACGAGGCTGTGACCTGGATAGGATATTAAATCTAAAACCCACTAAAACTGAATAATAACCTCGACATTTCACTACATATGGCCTCACATGTGGTATCATAGATAATATCACAAAGACGTGTTCTTGACATCACTTGTCTTCCCAAGGGGATAAGGGGATGACTGAAGTAGCCTTTATTATCAATATAATTATCCTAAAGACATCTAGTTGCTAGCAGTGTTCCATCAGCCTTAAATCTGCATGTAATATCTGTTAGGCTATCAGTAACCTCAGAGTATAATTGCATCATCTTTATCAATATGATCTCTGCAAGGACATCTACATGATTACCTTGGTACTGGAGATTTACTTTTGAAATTCAGATCGGGCTGAATGTATATTACATCACAATGTACATATATAGTTTCTCAGAAGACATCTAGGCGGTCATTACAACATTGGCGGTAAAAGCCGCTTACCGCCGTGCAGAAGACCGCCAACACACCGCCGCGGAATTCCGCCACAGCTATTATGACCCACATGTCGGTATCCAACAAAATTCAGACAGCCACACAAGTCCGCCACACCAAAGGTCAGTGATAAACTGGCGAAAACAAAACCAACACCGTCACGCCAACAGAAATACGCCCACACTATCACGACCCACGAATCCACGCAGCGGTCTTTCAACCACGGTATTCCATTGGCGGTACACACCGCCGCGCTCAAAATACACACACATCTCCAAAACACAGCCACATTGGACAATTCGAAATACACACACCTGATACACATACACACACCACAGCCACACACCCATTACAATATAAAACACACATCCACATCACCCACAAACCCTTACGACCACAATTACAGAGAGAAGGCCAGAGAGAGACACCACCATCAACAAACTAGCATCCACAGGCACACCACACCATCACCCACATAACTTCCACGCACCTCACACTACACACCACTACATATCACCACACTTATCACCACACACACCACCCCACACATCACCTACACCACCCCATGGCACGGCAAAGACATCCCAGGTTCTCGGAGGAGGAGCTCAGGGTCATGGTGGAGGAAATCGTCCGGGTAGAGCCACAGCTATTTGGAGCACAGGTGCAGCACACCTCCATTGCAAGGAAGATGGAGCTATGGCGAAGAATAGTCGACAGGGTCAACGCAGTGGGACAACACCCAAGAAATCGGGAGGACATCAGGAAGAGGTGGAATGACCTACGGGGGAAGGTGCGTTCTGTGGTCTCAAGACACCACCTGGCGGTTCAGCAGACTGGCGGCGGACCGCCACCTCCTCCCCCACAACTAACAACATGGGAGGAGCAGGTCTTGGCGATTCTGCATCCTGAGGGCCTCGCAGGAGTCGGTGGAGTAATGGACTCTGGTAAGGCAATTCTTAACTATTACATACCCCACCATACCTGCATGCCATCACATACCCCCACCCTCGCCCCCACCCCTATCACTCCAACTCCTCACAAATGTACCAACATCACAAACCACACATCCCAACACCAAGCCCTGTATGCAACAACAACGCATGGACACCCATCACTAAAGCATGCCCACTGCACATACCCATACACCCCACCTAAACCATCATCACACAAGCTCCCACACAGGAATGCCAGCACTGGGGTACACGGTCACCCACCCATTGCACACTATGACACACACAGATGCAATAATCATGCCTTTACACCCCTGCAGGACCACTACCCAACGTCACCAGACAGGAGGGTCCAGACATGTCCACCCCACCCACAGAAGAGGCCCACAGTGATGACAGCACCTCTGTTCACCTGGATCCAGATGACCAGCCCGGACCATCGGGGGCCTCGGGACAGTCGGTTCCCCTCACACAGGCACAGGCCACCACAGACCTTCCCCCCTCTGGAAACAGCACCCACCCAGCGGGCCCATACCTCCGTCCCCAGGACACGTCAATCAGCTGTGTGTCCACCACTACAGGGAACCCAGGATAACCCACCACCCCAACAACAACAGGGACCTGGGGGCAGTGGTAGTGGGCACACGGTCCAGGGGACGGAGGCCCAGGAACACAGGGGAACTGGGAGGGCTGCTGTGCGACAGGGGGCGGACAGGCCAAGGGAACCCACTGTCCACGAGGCCCTCTCCTCCATCATGGGAGCCTACCACCACTCCCATGAGACGATGGAAACAGTACTGGCCAAGTTCCAGGAGACCCAGAGCATGCAGGAGGAACAGTATTTGGGCTTCAGGGAGGAACTCAGAACCATCAGCTCCGCCCTGGGCACCATCGTAGGGGTGCTGAAGGAAGTACTCAACACCAGGAGGGACACTGTGGCACTCCAAGGGGCCCCTGACACTAGCATGGACGATGAACTGCCCACCACCTCCGCCGGTGCTAGTGGACAGGACGCCCCGCCACAGGACCACCACACCAGCACCCCACCCCCTGCAGACGGAGAACCACCCTGCAAACGATCCCTGAGATCCAGGAACAAGACAGAGCACGATGCCAAGAACCCCGCCAAGAAATGAGACCACACTGATTGTCATCCCACTGTCCCACTTTGTCACCCTGTCCATATTGAAACTGCCCCAGCTCCACTTCCTGTGCCCATATGGGCAATGCACCTGTGACACTAATAGACTGGACTCTGCCATGGACACTCCTCCGCCATCACCATTTAACTTCCCCCTTCAATATTTTGTATATATATAAACACACCTAAAGCACCAAAAGATCTGGAGTCTGTCTGTGATTTCAAAATAGTGTATTTGCAATTACAGTGACAAAATGTTCATGAAGTAGTAATGTCAACATACCTATGTCACACAGCTCTAGTCCATGAGGAATCTAAGCAGATGAGACATGTTGGGACCCACACCTGTGAAACCGTAAGGGAAAGCGACAACTCAGTGACCATACACTGGGTGAAATCGACTGACAGGAGAGAGGTAGAAGTGTAAAAGTACATGTAGTCGGCAGGAATGTAATCTCACCTGTGTTTCACTGGAAATATTGCTGGATGACTGAGTCCCTGTTCTGCATGTCTTCTTCCTCTGCTTCCTCCTCATCACTGTCCACAGGCTCCACAGCTGCCGCAACACCGCCATCTGGACCATCCTCCTGCAGAAAAGGCACCTGTCGTCGCAAAGCCAAGTTGTGAAGCATACAGCAGGCCACGATGATCTGGCACACCTTCTTTGGTGAGTAGAATAGGGATCCACCTGTCATATGCAGACACCTGAACCTGGCCTTCAGGAGGCCGAAGGTCCGCTCGATCACCCTCCTAGTTCGCCCATGGGCCTCATTGTAGCGTTCCTCTGCCCTTGTCCTGGGATTATTCACTGGGGTCAGTAGCCATGACAGGTTGGGGAAACCAGAGTCACCTAATAGCCACACACGGTGCCTCTGGAGTTGACCCATCACATAAGGGGTGCTGCTATTCCGCAGGATGTAGGCGTCATGCGCTGAGCCAGGGAACATGGCATTCACATGGGAGATGTACTGGTCTGCCAAACATACCATCTGTACATTCATCGAATGATAACTCTTCCGGTTCCTGTACACCTGTTCACTCCTGTGGGGGGGACCAAAGCCACATGGGTCCCATCAATGGCACCTATGATGTTGGGGATATGTCCATGGGCATAGAAGTCACCTTTCATTGTAGGCAAATCCTCCACCTGAGGGAAAACGATGTAGCTCCGCATGTGTTTCAGCAGGGCAGACAACACTCTGGACAATACGTTGGAAAAAATAGGCTGGGACATCCCTGATGCCATGGCCACAGTTGTTTGAAAAGACCCACTTGCAAGGAAATGGACCACTGATAGCACTTGCACTTGAGGGGGGATACCTGTGGGATGGCAGATTGCTGACATCAGGTCTGGCTCCAGCTGGGTACACAGTTCCTGGATTGTGGCACGGTCAAACCTGTAGGTGATAATCAAATTTCTTTCCTCCATTGTCGACAGGTCCACCAGCGGTCGGTGCACCGGAGGATTCCGCCATCTCCTCACATGTCCCAGCGGACGGTGCCTATGAAGGACAACTGCGAGCACAGAGTCAAACAACTCAGAAGTATGTACCCACAGTCAACACAGAACACCATTCAGACACAAAATGTGGCCTGTATGTGTGTTGAGACTAGGCCTAGGTATGTGTGACGCAGTTGGTAATTAGGCCATGTGGGCCCCTGAAATGGCGGCTGTCTGACCTGTAAAGTGGGACAATGGGATGTGAGGTAACTGCACTGGCGTTGTACACCATCGCGGTAGGCGGTCGAAGACCGTGGCGCAATGCTGCATTGGTTAACATTGGACTCTATGGGTCCCAGGAGCCAATGACGATGTACGCCGACGGTGATGGTATGCACGCCACGGACGTGACCGCCACAGATGTGACCGCCATTTTCTATCACTTCAATCTCTCGATACCTGATCTTCGAAGGGAAAGGACCTACACTGCAAGTGCTGCTGTGACCTCGGTCTGGAAGAGACAATGGCTCGTGCGTCTGGGGAAAGGGCCCCTGCCTTCACATTGGAGGAGTTGGAGAAGCTTGTCGTTGGGGTCATCCCCCAGTACACGCTACTCTACGGTCCTCCAGACCAACAGGTAAGTTCACAGGGAGCATGTTGTATGGGCTATGACTGTGTGGAGAGGGATGGTTGGAAGAAGGAACGGGGCAGAGTTATGCGTGCATGAAAGACGGTGGGTGCATGTGCCACATGGCAAGGGTAGGGATGGGGGCCACTCACTTTGACGGCGCAGTTGGTAATGACTTCTCTTCGTACCCTGTACATTTCATGTAGTTCAGCGCCCACCAGAAGAAGGATATTTGGCTGCCATCGCCAAGGACGTCCGGACCCTGGGGGTCCATCACAGACGGAGCACCCACTGCCGGAAGAGATGGGAGGACATTCGCCGCTGGAGTAAGAAGACGGCGGAGGCTCAGCTGGGGATGGCCTCCCAACGTGGGAGGGGTGCCCGTCGAACCATGACCCCCCTGATGTTCCGGATCCTGGCGGTGGCCTACCCGGAGTTGGATGGGCACTTGAGGGCATCACAGCAGACACAAGGGGGTGAGTACACTCTCATTCTGCTGACTTTGCGCGCAGTGGAGGTGTCTGGGTGGGGGAGGAGGGCTGTGGGTTTCCCTAGGCCAGGGCGAGTTCTGTAGGCTAGGCCCCTCCGTAAGGCATGGCCCTGTGGCCCCCCACCCCACCTCTGTAGAGTGCCAACTACAGCTATTCATGCACCTGTGTCATCTATGTGTGCAGATGTCGTCCATATCCTTGTAGGCCATTTTCCAGGAATTGCACTGTAGAGCCCAACAGCGCCACGTAGTGCAGGGGGCTTCTGTGTCTGTCTTGTCCGCCAACGGTAGCGGTAATCCATGCACTCAACATGTCTTTCTTCTGTCCCCCCCCCTTTTTTGTGGTCTCTCTGTTCTTGTGTGCATTAGCATCATCAGGCGGAGGAGCATAGGCACCGGAGCACGAGGGAGCTGCATCCCACATGGCCATGGAGGGCCACACTACGGACTCAGAATACACCAGTGGGACGGAGGGCGAGGGGAGCTCCACAGCGGGGACATGAGCTGAAACCAGCGACACGGACTCGTCCTCCGATGGGAGCTCCCTTGTGGTGGCGGCAACCTCTGTGCCCCCCACTTCTACAGGTACAGCCGCCACCCCCCCTACCAGCACCGCCCTCCCAGCAGCCCCTCAGCCTTCGCCCCGTGCCCGCTCACCCAGGAGGGTTGGCATCACCTTCGCACCAGGCACCTCAGGCCCTGCCCCAGTCACCCCTGCTGCCCTCAGTGAGGAGGCCATTGACCTCCTCAGGTCACTCACTGCTGAGCAGTCTACCATTTTGAATGCCATCCAGGGTGTAGAAAGGCAGTTGCAACAAACTAATGCATTCCTGGAGGGCATTCATTCTGGTCAGGCAGCCCTTCACCGATCCTTTCAGTCTCTGGCCTTAGCACTGATGGCAGCCATTGTCCCTGTGTCTAGCCTCCCCCCTCCAACTTCTGCCACCCAGACCCAATCCCCTGTACCTCTGCCTGTCCCAAGCACACCATCAGACCAGCCTGCCCACACCTCACCACACAAGGGAATCTCAGGCAAACATAACCACCACACATCCCACAGGCACTCACACAAACATCACACACATACAGACACACCAACATCCACCGCCTCCACTGTGTCCCCCTCCTTGTCGTCTCCCTCCTCTCTCCCAGTCTCGTCTACACTCACACCTGCATGCACTACCTCTACAGCCACTACGTCCCGCACCAGCACACCCACCACCACACCCCGCTCACGTACAGTCACCAACCCCACTACCATTCACACGTCCCGTGTCCTCTCCCAGTGTGTCTGTGACGCCCCCTCCGAAGATACACAAATGCAGGCACACACCCACCCAACATACATCCACCTCACCACAGCCTCCAGCGCATGCACCTGCACCTGCACCCAAAGCCACAAAACGTACCCCTCCTACAACCACCACCTCTTCCTCCACTCCCAAACCCCCTCCAGCTACCCGTCCCAGTGTGTCCAAACAACTTTTCCTGTCCACCCTTAACCTATTTCCCACTCAAACTCATAGGTCCCGAACTAGCACCTCAGCCACAAAATCTACGGGACCAGTGGTGCCTGTTGTCACAGGTATGTGGAGTGCACCGTCCACCAGGACAGCCAGCGTGTCACGGAGCCACAGCACACCCAGTCCCCCCCCCCCTGTGAAGCACCAGAAGTTGGCCAGTGCCCGGCGGGAGAGTTGGAAGACTCCAGCCACCCAAGCCGCTCCCAGGGGTCCCGGGGGGAGTGTGGACTCTGCTGTGACTCCTCCAAAGGTGGGGAAGAGCCACAAGAAACCCTGCTAGTCTGGGAGGAGCAGCACGGCGGAGAAGCCACAGCCCAGATGCCGAGGAGGGCCCGCCAGCCACAGCCCAGATGCCCAGGAGGGCCCCGCCAGCCACAGCCCAGCTGACCAATGAAGGACCGCCAGCCCCAGCCCAGCTGGGCAATGAAGGACCGCCAACTCAAGCACCGCTGAACAGGGCAAGGACCGCCAACTCAAGCACCGCTGAACAGGGCAAGCACCGCTGAACAGGGCAAGGACCGCCAACTCAAGCACCGCTGAACAGGGCAAGCACCGCTGAACAGGGCAAGGACCGCCAAATCAAGCACCGCTGAACAGGGCAAGGACCGCCAACTCAAGCACCGCTGAACAGGGCATGCACCACTGAACAGGGCAAGGACCACCAAATCAAACACCGCTGAACAGGGCAAGGACCGCCAACTCAAGCACCGCTGAACAGGGCAAGCACCACTGAACAGGGCAAGGACCGCCAAATCAAGCACCGCTGAACAGGGCAAGGACCGCCAACTCAAGCACCGCTGAACAGGGCAAGCACCGCAGAACAGGGCAAGGACCGCCAAATCAAGCACCGCTGAACAGGGCAAGGACCGCCAACTCAAGCACCGCTGAACAGGGCAAGCACCGCCAAATCAAGCACCGCTGAACAGGGCAAGGACCGCCAACTCAAGCACCGCTGAACAGGGCAAGCAACGCTGAACAGGGCAAGGACCGCCAAATCAAGCACCGCTAGCCCATGAGCGGCAGGGGCACTGACGCAACAGGGACCGTCACGGGGTGAGTGATGCACTCTGGGCACCAGTCCCCCTCCAGAACCAGTGGAGAGATACATCCACTACCTCAGTCCTTGGCAGGATGAAGCACTCTGGGCACAAAGCCCCCTCCAGAACCAGTGGAGAAAGACATCCACTACCTCAGTCCTTGCCAGGATGAAGCACTCTGGGCACCAGTCCCCCTCCAGAACCAGTGGAGAGATACATCCACTACCTCAGTCCTTGGCAGGATGAAGCACTCTGGGCACCAGTCCCCCTCCAGAACCAGTGGAGAAAGACATCCACTACCTCAGTCCTTGGCAGGATGAAGCACTCTGGGCACTAAGCACCCTCCAGAACCAGTGGAGAGATACATCCACTACCTCAGTCCTTGGCAGGATAAAGCACTGTGGGCACCAGTCCCCCTCCAGAATCAGTGGAGAGATACATCCACTACCTCAGTCCTTGGCAGGATGAAGCACCCTGGGCACAAAGCCCCCTCCAGAACCAGTGGAGAATGTTATCCACTTGAGAGACTGTGGCCTTGCACTCCCCAGGATCGATCAGTGGGCAAACCACCCACTGTAGAGACTTGAGAGACTGTGGCTTTGCACTCCCCAGGATACATCAATGGGCATGGAGGCCCCTCGTGGATCTGGCGTCGTGCACTCATCCGGCTGAGGAGCCCCCCCTTCCCTTCCCCTGAGGTGCCTGTTGTATTTCTATCTGATGCCCCTGCAGTGTTCTCTCTGTTTTGATCTGGTATCTTGCATGGGCCTCGCCCATGCATTTTGGGCCCAGTGGTCCACGGACTATGAATGGTGCAATACCTGGACTAATGATCTTGGTGTATATTTTGTTAATAGTGTATATATGTATATTTTTGCTTACTGAATCTTGATATATTACAATGGTTACACTCATTTCCTTTTGTCTTTGCATTCTTCCAGGGGGTTGGGGGGTGTAACTATAATGTATAAATATGTATTAGTGTGTGTGTTGTAGTGGGTGAGGGTGGGGGTGGGGGTGGGGGTGTTGCGTGTGTGTGTCACTGTTTTTTGCTTCCCCCTCCCCTGTGTCGTAGGTGCAGTACTCACCGTGGTCTTCGCCGCCGGCGTTGGTGCTCCTGGTACAGGAGCAGGAAGACTATCGCAGGGAGAATTTGGAGTTCCGGGTCCATGGTGTCCTCCTTCCTCGTGGAGTGTGTAGAGGTGAGCGTTTTCCCTTCGAAATTCCTGTTTCCGCTGTGTTTTTATCCGTGGTGTATCCGCCCCGGAAAAGGTGGCAGATTGGCCTGTCCTAGTAGTGTGGGCGGTACATTGTCCTCCGCCTGTCTGTTGGCGGTGACCGCCGAGCTGTTTGTTTGTACCGCCGTGGCGGTCGGAGTGTTAAAGTGGCTGTCTTAATTGGCGGTTTCCGCCACGGTCGTAATTGCAAATTTTTTACCGCCGGCCTGTTGGCGGTCTTACCGCCGCTTTAACACCATCCGCCAGGGTTGTAATGACCACCCTAGTTTCTTACAGCGGTACAGTGGTACTCCAGGTAGCTCCAGTCGATAGACTATTTGAGCCCTAGAGAAAATGGTACTCCTGCTTTTTTAGCAGCAAATAATTTTTGGGCATTTGTTGCAATCTTGAAGATTATTGTAGTGGCAATCCAAGGTACCAAAGTACGGTCTTCTTCATGAACTGCCAGCCTTGATTGCATGCGTACATCTGTACATCTACATTAATGCCCTTCTGAAAATCAAAAGTTAATTGTCATCTGACTTTCCATGTTTATGCCTATAACATCTTTGCAAAGACATCTAGCTGCCCCTCTGATGTATTGGTATGTCCCCCCCCTCACAAGGTTAAGCCTTTACACTGTGAGTTACCTCTACTGACTTTTCTTGATTTTCTTTAAAAGGACAATTTGGCATAGGTTGCATTGTAATCTCTCCTGCATTCAAAGCTTTGTCACTGATTAAAGAATCCTCTATTACTCATATCCGTCAGGTGTCCTGCCTGGCCACTTAAACCTGAGATAATCTGGGATTCCTCTTTACTATGGCATTAGTGTGAATGGAAGGAGTATTGTTTTTAAGGGGACATAGATCTATCTGAAGCCCAAGGCATCAAGGTTTGAAAGGTAGTACACTGTTAGACTCTCTAAAAGAGGGTTAGTTTGGGTGAATCAATGTCCTGCACAACTTGATAAAAGTTTGCACCACCCTGTTTTTCCCCAAAAAAACAAGAATATTACAATGTTTTCCTCATTAGGACCCTAATTGACCCTGAGCTTTACCGGCTACCAACCTCTTGTCTTATCCCCTGAGGACTGCAGAGGTAATTCAGTATAATAGTTGACATTTGATTTACATCACAGAGATGAAACATTAGCAATTGATTTGCCAGAAAATGTTACTTTTCTGTGGGATGTCTGTTATTGACTATCCCCCCTGGAAACACCATAATGTTTATAAGTAAAGAGTGACCTTGTAGGTATTGTTCTTTCCTGATATCGTGCCCGGTCACACGTCTCTGATTAACTTTGATCTCCCACTCATTTTAGAACCAAAGGAAGATCAGCTGAGTTGAGGGTTATGCAGGTCCATAGCCTTATTAAACTACAATGTTAAAATCTTCCCCTCAATCTTAGAATCTAGGCTTGAAGGAATTTGACATAGCTTAATCTCATCATATGAGTAGGGTTTTATAAAAAAATAGATGAGATAAGGTGACACTTTAACTCCTCTCATTCTGCTCACTAAAGGAAGCACACAGGACTGCCCAGTCTCTCTGTTATTATTTGCTTTGTTATTGGAGTGCTTGGTGCAAACATTCTATTTTAATCCCAATATGCAAGGTCTGCTGAGCAAATCAGGACACCACAAAGTGGTATTATCCACCAACATTATATTATGTTCCTTGACCCATTCTACGACTTCACTGCCTTTGTTAGTTGCGATCATGGAGGATGTCTCTTTGGTTTCCAAATTATAAATGCACATCTTGAAATATAGGGGAATTGGAATCAACACTGAGGACACAACACATTCTAATGTATTTGTGAACCTCAGGGCCCAATATGATATCTTGGCATTAATTTGACTGGTAATACCATGTATGCTGGTCACTCCGCATAACTAGATGTCTTGTTCAAGAAGGAGGAAGGTGAGAGTTACCCAGTTTTGCAGACAGGCATGCACTTAATAACTGTTGTTGAAAGTACTGCAGACTTTTCCCATGTGGACGCCTAAACATGCAATTAAAACAATCAGACAAAAACTGGAAGTTTTTATATGAAATAATGAGTGACTAAGAGTTGCCACAGCTACCCTTTACAGTTTGGTAGAAGATGGATGCCTTGGCCTTCTCAATAGGGAACAGTATTTCGTGATTACACAAGTAAGGGCTGCTTTGGAATGGTTGGTAACTAGACTAAGAAAACACTGGGAAGAAGTAGAACAAGAATACTGACTCCCACCCAAGAATAATGGCACAAAGCGCTCCCCCTCTCCCAACCATCATTCCAGGCCTAATATTGGGACCTGGGAACCTGACGTTTGAAAGTGACAATGCATGCACCATCCTCCACCTACCTCTAATGTGAATTGCAGGCAAGCCAGATTTCACCCCTGGTATGACAGACCTTTTCACCAGTGCGGTGGAGACCAGTCCCTAACACTCAAAGGACTTTATGACAAAAGCCTTTGAAAGAAAAAGAGATATAAAGAATGAGAAGCTGTGTGCCCCCTTTAAGTTTTTCATTGACTGGAAGCTGAATGAATGCCAGAATAGGGGTATTGCAAATCACCCTTTTCCCACGTGGAAGGACCAGACTACAAGTCCAAGGCTGCCAAGAAGCAGGGGAACCATTTTTGGTGCACTGGGAGGGTACATATGGGATGCCCTCACTCCTGGCAGCAGAATCTAGAATGGCTGAAGACACAGAAAAGACCAACCTAGAACAAGGACACAAGCAGAATGACTAGTAAGAAGAACTCATGGAACTAACTAGGAGTGTGAATAAAGAACAAGGACATTTGTGATGCACTCCTGACAAGGGCTGACAGCCTTAAATACTGTAAAATGACCAAGAGCAGGAAACAAACTACAGGAAGCAAATGGTCACCATCTTGGATTGGGAATTCACCCTAGGAAACAATGGGAAAGGCGCCAACTTGGATTGGTCATCAATGACACTAGATGGTGCTGCCTGCCCAGGCCGATGAAGAACTCAGTAACAATGGTGCAGCCTGCACCATAAGAATGGTCCCTCCGGCCTGCTCCTAACGGACAGACCACCCACCCTGCAGGTAAGAGCCAATGGTCTTGTGCGCCGCCAGAGCAGCACGCAGATAGAAACGCATTGTCCTCGCCGTGAGGCGCATGGTAGCTGGAGTGCAGCAGGCCTAACATGCCCAGCTGTTTTATTGATATTGGCTCTGGCTGCTGCTGGCTTTGTGGGTGAGGACCATACTAGTACTAGTTAAGATAATCATATGAGTACAGCCTATAGATTTTCTACCTGGAATATTGCAGTTCTGGCTGCTAAATTGTCCAATGCATATTGGAGGAGTGTGGTAAAGAGTTCTGAAGTGTTGTGCATGCAAAAAACTTGGTTAACAGCCAGTGAATATATAGATGGATTTATAACTTATTTTACTCCTGCAGTAGCGGGGAACTTGGGAAGGGTGACAGGAGGTTTGATGACATTTGTCTCTCTTACATTTCCCATCAGAATAGTAAAGTCTAATCTTGATTCCCCTCATTATCAATTAATTCTGATCAATTGTTGTGCTGATAAACAGCTAAAAAAAAAAAATTTTATCCAAACAATCTTGCTATAGCAAACCCCTTACACAAGGATCTTGAACGCTGCTTAAACAGCCTTAATGAAAATTGTTTTCTTCTATGGATGAGAAACTTCAATATAAGTAATTGTCAATTGTCTGCTACAGGGTCTCATGGATTTACTGGCTCAGAGGGAGATCACACATTCTTGTAATAGTCTATTTGGAGATGCCCTCAATCTACTAGTAATGAAATATAACCTCTAATTTGCATTAGACTCCTTGACTTTGAATCCAATATTAAGCCCCATTGGTATTGGTGGAAGAAGTTTCAGCTTTATCAATTGAATGTCATTTTCCCATGCTCTTAGGAGCTGGATGGAAGAATATATAGTCACTTAAACTTCTAAACTGCACATAGTGACTTTAAACTTTTAGCAATATTGATCCAAAGCTCTTTGTTTGACAAGGTACAGGTTGAGATGAACCCATTGCCCCAGGTTCATTCATATAACAAGGATGGACTGTGAATTGGTCTAAAATTGACAAGGACATATTTCTTTCTGACTGGTGATCACCAGTTACTCTGATTTTTCAATGTGTGTAGTTGAAAATAGTGATACTGGGGACAGAATTGCTAGCTTTGGCTCAATTTCCAACAGAGCTAGGAATCGGTATACCATCCCATTTGAGGGACACATTAAGAAACATGTTAGGTGGTTTGACTCAAATTTTTCTAAGACTCACAGGGCCATATTTATACTTTTTGACGCAAAACTGCGCCAACGCAGTTTTGCGTCCAAAAAAATTGCGCCGTCTAACACCATTTGAAAGCGCCATGCGGGCGTCAAATTTATACTTTGACGTACGGCGGCGCAACCAACAGGTGGGAGTCATTATTTCGTGATGCACACAGCGTCGGTCTGTTGTAAAGGAAACCAACGTAAATGCGACGCACATCACTGTGGGTCGATTTACGACAGCGCAATCGTGAAAACGCCGTTTTTTTTCACGCTATTGCGTTACATTTTTGCGCGAAAACTGCCCTTTCAGGAGAGGAGACCCAAAATGGATCCTAGATGCCCCAACAGACCCCAGGAGGATGAGAGCAGACCAGGAACCAGCCAGGAGAAAGCATACAGGAACCAGGACATTTAAAAAAAAAAAAGAAAGTGTTGCTTCAGTGCAGAGGAGCAGGAAATCCTGGTGAAAGAGGTGACGGAACACCAGCACCAACTTTTCATCTACTCAAAATTGCCACTCAGTAGGAGAGAGGCCATCTGGAAACAAATTGTGGACAAGATTAACAGTGTGGCTGAAGAACGCCGGACAGTCACCGAGTGTAAGAAACGCTGGCATGACTGCAAACGTAGGACCAAAGAGAAAATGGCCAGGAACAGGAAGGCAACAATGCAGACTGGAGGGGGGAGTCCAGCACAACAGGAGGCCCTGGACCACATGGAGGAGATGGTCGCAGCTGTCATCCCGGAGGAGATCGTCACAGGGATTCAAGGACTGGACAGCGCAGACTACAACGACACAACGCACATGCAGGGTAAGTCGCATGGGGAATTCAAATGCAATAATGAGGATTGTAAGCAGGGGGGGGGATACCTACTACACAATGCATGTAAGTCAGCACATATATGAAGTGGCATGGGGAAAGGGGAACGGCAGGGGGGCATGCCCAGTACTGACCGAAGCTGGGGCACGACAAAATAAAGCAACAACAACAGTCCCACGGGGACATCCTGTAATTACAACAAGAGAGCCAAGGGAAAGCAGTGACAGGTGGGAAGGACACTTCCTCAAATCCACATCCAGGCACTTGTCTTGCAAAATCTATTCCCCATCAACTAGGTCCCTACCTGTAATGCTGTAGCAAATACAACAACTGCAACTTAACTGCCACCACAGTTGACAATAACACCTCTCATCTCTGTGCAGCTATAGTACAGGAACCCCACCCTGGAACATACATACCTAAAATAGGGGGTGAGGATGACATCTGCAATTACTCCTAGAAATAAGACACAGGTACCAGTACACTCAAATGCCGAATGTCCATAACTGACACATACATAACCCTAAGTAAACAGCAATAGGAGCCACACAGCACTAACGACACACACATGCTGCATACGTCAGGGTCCCTCACGTGCCTGGCTAACAAGGCTACATCACTAATGTCATACTGCTCAGACAACAACATTGAGGAGGGGACACAGGCAACTGGTCACTGAGACACATCTGCACAGTCTTACAAAAAAATAGGACATTCATACGATAAACAGGCCAATCCAGTAAGACACACATTATACCCCATCATATACAAACATCAACAATGTTTACATCCATACCACATCCTAACATTGACATGCATAGGTAATGCCACGTAACATGTACAGTTCATGCAATGTGAATAAAAAGTGTATGGGGCAGGGCCTGAGAGGCAAGTGTGCTGGCAGGGCAGTCACAACACCCACAGTCAGTCAAAGTGTAGTGTGGCAAGTGAAACGTATACTTTGCGCATTAGCCTCAGGCTGGAGGCCTTTGTGCATCTTACCCTGAATGTACTAATACTCATTTGCTCACATCTAAGAGCCTCAGAGCACTTTGCACTAAATGATTCTCATTGCCCTTCCTATCAGTTAATGTAGCAAATAGTCAGTCCTAGGGTGTTGTTAATTAGTCAAATCACCCTGTTTTGCCTACTTCTGCACTGGAGTTTGCCAGAACATATTCACTCTGTGCCCCAGTCAAGGATACCGTCTGGTACGTTGCTGAGAGATGTGGTAGGGTTGAAGGTTTGGCATTCCTGCGTAGGGAAACCTTGTCATCACCATGACATATGTCTTTTAAATTCACTTCCTCGTCCCAAGACACGCATGGGGGAGTTTCCAAACAGAAATTCACAACTAGATGCTGCCTGCCTTGCTGCTGATGCACAACCAGATCCCAGCCCATTCCTCTGATATGAGGGATGATGTCTCCCCTGTGATTCAGACAGGCAAGCTCCAAACTTAACATGCTGTGCTATACATAGAACAAGCAAAGGGAGAGTAGAAACTGTTAGGCACCATGATAGTTGTGTACTAATGTATTAGTCTCCTGCGGACTATTTCAATTCTAACAGTGTGTATTGTTTGGGTTATTGGGGCTCACACCTAAATTCCTACAAGTCAGTTGTACAATGAAACTTCATATCAAACAAATACTGTCTTTGTCATTTGTGTATGGGAACATACCGGAAAAGATAGAAATGTGTAGGACCTGAGTGACCACCACTTCCCTGCGAAGTTCCAAAGATGTCATGCGCTCGGATGTCTAAACATTCCTTTGATGTGGGAGACCAGAGGCACTGCTAGTTAGTCTGAGCTAAATTGAATATCTGGGTGACAGAGTTATATACAAGTGGGTCAAACTTAGTCCCCCACACCATTAGCTATCCTGCTGCCTAGAAAGCCAAGAATCACATGTAGGATAATGAGAGCCCACCCAACAAAATGTCCCTCCATAACAATAGTGAAACGCCTATTTCTAAATAATTACAAAGCAACACCTAGAGGCGACCTGGCAGACATGTCTGAAAGATCCATATCATACATGTGACACACAGGTGGGCCATAGGCCTACAACAATGCCCTATGATGGACAGCAGATACCAAGACAAACACAGAGTACAAAGTTAAGGCATCCAAAGGCTTGTATCTTAAAGCAAAATTGTCACAACACAGACACACTAATTGTACCCTGTTTCATTGCAGAGTAACACGGATCTCCTGCCGATCTGCCTGTACATGAGTTCCCTGATGACATGGATGACGAGACCATCAACCTCCCACAAGAGACCCTTGACATGGTCCTTGAAAGCCTCCAAACCCCACCTTCAGTCACAAGGAGGAGCACAGAAGAAGCAGCCACCATAGTAGAACCACCAGCCACCCCAATTGCAAGACCTGCCAGCTCCAACACAGCTGAGGACTCTGACGACACTGGCACCAGCTTCAAAAGAACTGTCGTTGGGGTCCAGCGGGAGCTGGCCAAGGAGGTGCGGGTGGGGATGCAAACTATGGCAGCCAGCCTTGAGGGGGTGCGTTCGTGCATGTTGTCAACTGCTGATCAGGCAGCTGCAATGCAAGCCAGAACATCGCTCTTGGAGGAACGTTTAAAAACACAGAAGGAAATCTGCACAGCTGTCATCCAGTTGACACAACAACTCCAACTGCAAGCCAGTCAACGTGTGCACGAATGCAACATAGAACCCCTCAGGGCCGACCTGGCTGCCTACCATCGGGATGTGGCTGCCATTCTGAAAAACCAGCAGGCCCTCCTTGCTGCAGTACTGCCCTTCATTACTCGACAGGGATCAGCCCCCGGGATGTCTGCCTCCATGTCTTCTAACACTGAGGTGTGTGTTGCCCCTTCACAACCAACAACAACAAGGATACACCAGGCAACACACACATCAGAAGAAGAAGACATGGAACAGATAACATTCACACGCAGGAGTACCCGGAAGCCCTAGTCCCTGCACCATGGCCTACTCTGACCAAGGTCCTACGTTTTGACACATGCCAGTCTCACTACAACTACCCTCAATGACTGTTCGGCAATCCACTGTATGACTTGTCCCCATTGGCAGTGAATGTTTCTCTCCTACCATTTGGCAATTCATGTTCCTCTGCATCGTCTGTGACCTCACCCCAGCATGTCAGGAGCATCATCCACACCCCGTCTGTAGGATCACCATGTAAGAATGCACCAGAACGGACTCAGGTAACATTGTGAATGGACATTTTGCATTACACCACCTACAAATAAATATCACTTGCACACCTATTGTGTCTCTGTGTCATTTCACACTTCAACTGTGCAGTAGATAACTCCAAAGTGGCTGTGTGGCAACCATGTAGATTCTCTACTACTGTCCTGATTTCATGTATACTGAAACATCTGTGCATTGGCCAGGATTGCATCATAGCTTTACTATACTGAGGAAAATAACTGATGAAGGGACTAAGCACACACAATCATGCTGTGTTGGACAGAATGATGCACCATCTACAGCTATTCTAGACAACTAATGGTGGCTGAGAAATGTAGGCACCATGCGATACTAAAATTGGAAATTATGCTATAAAATGAAAGGAATGATAAACAAATTACACTGCATCAATCACCCTTACGGCGTATACTTCCATGAAGGAAAGTGATGCTGAATCAGTACACACATGATGTAGGTCAGCAATGACAGCAACAAGACAAGAGTGTAAACAAATCCTCATCTACAAAGCTCTCCCTGAACTTCACAATGCTGTCCGACCTATCTATTTACCTACAATAACAAGTCGGGAAGCACTCTTTGTGAAGTAGGATACATACCAACCCCAAACCTTGATGATCAATGCACACTACCAATGTTGGCTCTCCCACATGGTGGATACTTACCAAGTTAGCACACTGGTAGCTGGCATGTTAAACCTCATTAGCCTGGGGATAGCGAGCATGGAACACAAATGTCATACTAAAACTTTCTGCTACACTGATGTCAAGGCTATGAAAAGGTAGCAACTAACGCATCAGGTAAAGGGTGAACAATTTTTTTATTTCTAAGTAGTAATAAAAGAGGCAACTAAGGAAAAGGTAAAACTACACTAATCTAACCTGACTACTACTAACCCACAACTGTCCCTAACTAACCTAAGCTAAACTTACTCTAAACATGTAACGAAACAATCTAAACATCAACCCCCCACCCACCATTAAGAGACAAGACACATGCAGGACAACACTTACTAACCTACACACATACTATACTATCCTAAACAAACATATATATATATATATATATATATTTTTTTTAATTAAACAGGAATCCCAACATTGCCCCCCACCCACCCACCCACACAAAAATATTAGATAGAAATAATAAGGACCCCCCACCCTCTTATCTAACACTAACTAAGCTAATTTCCTATACTTATCCTATAACTAACCCCCCAAACCCAACTAACAGTATGAAAAAGGAAAGAGGTGAGAGGGGAGGGGTAAAAGTTCAGGAGGGCAAAATGACTACAGATTTGCCCTCTGTAGTGTGCGCCGGATGGAGCGCACCTTCTTCTTCACCTCATTCATGTCCTCCGCAAGGTTGTCAACCTTGCGGATCAACCTGTCCAATTTTCTGGACAATGCCTGGAAGGCTGCAGGGTCAATAGGAGGGTCAGTGCTGGTCTGGGTGCCGGTGGAGGTGGAGGTTGTTGCTGGAGTGGAGTGGCCACGGGACAGCCCTGCTCCCAACACACGGCTGGGTCCAGGTCTGGCTGAAGATGCCTGGTCCGTTGCTGTGTCCCCTTGGGCAGACCTGGTGGATGTAGTGGCGGTGGTTGTTGGTGGCACCGTTGGGGGAGCCTGTGATGTGGCATACCACGCCCCGGAGGCCCGATCCGAATTATATCTGCGGGCCATCCTCCGATACCCACACTGCACCTGCAGGATGTGCCTGTACCTCATTGCACGGCGCTCGAAATGGTTGCGCTCTGCGGCACTCAGGTTTGCAGCTGTGAAGAGAAAAGGGAAATATTGAGCATTGAATTTACAGTGGGTTGAATACCACCATGGGTAATTTGTCCATTACTAGAAATGTATTTTTGGCAGCAATTGTTACAACATAGTTCATGGAAAGGCTCAGAGGAAGTACATGTGAATCCTGCATACCTAAGGGCATATCACACCTAGCATATACATGTCTCTACATGATGGATGACATCACCCTAAACTACTCAACCAAATCATACCTAAGGCATGAGACATTATGGCACCAGCTCTTCCGCATACTGACTTCACTACATATGTCATTCTATGTGATAACAATCACACTCCTCACTCAATGGCATTTGGAATTAGTTGTGTGCTTAGATTGAACCCCTGGCCCAGAATCATATGTCCACACTAGGGGTCAGATGTAGGACTCTTGAAATAACAACTAGCAATTATGCAAAGCAGAACGGTGTCTCTGACACCGTCTGCGAGTCGCTATGGGGTCCCGAAAACCCACCTCATGAACATCAATGATGTGGGTTCCAAGTTGCCCCACCGTAGCAACTATGGGCACTCACGGGGATGGAGGCCTGCTGGGACCAGCAGAAATCCATAGACGTGACTGCTTTTAAATGAAGCAAGTGATTTTTCCCCAAGTGTAGGCCGTTTACCTGAAAGGAAAATGAGCTGCAATTAGTTTAAAAACACAACAATTCAACTTGGAAATTTTCACGGTAATTATTGGTCCCTTAGACCACTAGCTGTTTTGTGCAGGATTATTTTGGTCCACTCACAAAGGTGAAGGTTTACAATGAGGACCCCTTCCAGTCAGCAAGTTGGTTACCATCCACTTCAAGTGGATGATAACAGCTACTCACTTTGCAACCACGTACTCGGTTGCAAATGGGATTGCCTACCACTGTGATTTGCAAGTAGGTCTGGTAAACCCCCTTATCATTTCCATTTTGAAAAGCATTTTCCTAATATGTACATGACCACCAAATACATTTTGGAATAGGAAACAGACGTTTGCAAATCACAAACATATATTTATGCCATTTGCAACGTGTAGACATTTTTCTCACTCTGGCCCTAGGTACTAACTCAAGTCACAAAAGGTGTTAAGTACGTGTAACATACTGGTTGCTACAGTCCCAGGTACCCTGTTTCACAGTAACATCCCAGTCTTTGTGGGTGGTGTGGGAAGAACAACCAACAATCCCATGTTCAATGCACACCCAGGAGTGTACAGAAAGTTCAACAAGTATGTGCCTTCACACACAACACCTATGAAGGGCTAGCAACACGTTGTAGTCAGCCCAACCTTGTCACATCCCAGGTCCACACATGTCAAAATGATATGACTTAGCCCAACATAACATACTATTAGTGAGGCATGTTTAACAACACACACAGAAGAGGTAGAACACCCATTCACATGATTCAACTGAACACCTAGGCCATTGCACTCAAGTCACATACACTTCGAGTTCACCTTGTGGAAGTACATGGCCCCGGAAGATCCGACCTACAGTGTACACAGTCCATCCTCAACTAGGAAGAAACACTTGTCATCAAAGCCATGTGCCTAAGCTATCTGGGAGACTGTCAGTCTGATATGCAGACTCAGTTGATGGCAAGTCCCTGACCAAGTCTAACATTGACCAGTGTATTCCAAATGAGTCATACCATTCCCAATTGCCGCCCTAATTGAATGGGCTACAACCCCTCAATCTGAGAGATGACTAGGTATTGCTTTACAGAAACATTATTCAAATTTGATATCACACTAAAACAACAAAGCCAATGAACGGCCAGCACATCAAATCATGAATTCTCTTGAACACACAGTAATCCATCATGCTTCATTACCAAACAATGTAAATAGCACTCAGGCGACACTCACTGTAGGTGTCGGGGTCGTCAAAATGGGCCACCTCTCCCACGGTGTACGGGGCTGGTCCACCTGTAAAGCATGAAACAAAGATTATACTCAGACTGGGTGAACGGACAAATAATTTCTGTTACAATGACACTGTGTGAATATGACATGGTAATGATAGACTTTCACACATGCTCATCCTGCATGGATGACTTTGTATTCAACATTATCATTGGATGAGTCTCCTGCTCCTGTGTCACACCCTACTACACTCATGCAGTGGCCAGGAAGTCATGTGTCGTCCAAGTTAATCCTCCATTAGTATGCCCCAACAATAATGTTAACCATACATCTCAGCATGTGCATCCCAGAGAGACATTCCAAAACTGGTTCCATGAGGACTGCATGACCACTCACAATCAAACAGGCTATGTGGACAGGTTCAACACACAGCAACCAGACACACATGTGACATATGTGTGAACAACATGACTAACTTCATGTGACGTGAAGGCAACACATATGTATAGCATCATCATGTGTTTCCAATTTTCTGTCTAGCTATGGCGTCTGCATATGTAGGTATGTTGTTTCTACATGACGTACTCACTGGCCATTATGACCAGTGGAGTACAAATAGAGCAGTTCACGTGTTGCTTTTCTGACACAAACAGCCATCGGACTGGTAGCATAGGTCTTCATACACATTCTGCAACAAATACACATTAGGACACATATGTATACCTTTGTAGCGCAGCACTTGCAACATTTTGTGACGCAGAGAGGGGGCGACTTAGCAAAATACAAATAGATGTTGGATTTTAATGCTGTTATTGCGTGTACATGTGTTGCAAAATATGGGGATTTATGTGTATAACCATGGGCCTAGGTTTCCCTAGCATTACACACAGTCAGCTACTTATTTTGCAGATTGGCTAACAATCATCACATGTTCACACACAGATTTCTATCATTCCCATTTAATTGATTTTTACTCACCAACATGGCCACCAATCCGGAGTCCCAGGTGGTCCAGCAGGTCCTGTTCCCTGGTGATCTAATCTGCCCAGCGGTGCTTGAGTTGGTGTACATTTCTCTGACTCCCGTAGACCCGGACCAGGTGATGGCGCACCTTCTCCCACCGGATTTTCCTCGCCTCCGTGTGATACCCCTGTATCACACGGCCCCCAGCTTCCAGCATTAGTGGGAGGAAATGGCTTACTAGCCATATGAACCCCCCCCAATTCGTCTTCACCCATCCTGGACAGGCGAGGCCTACCTGACATATTGAGAGGACTAATAATGGACAAAATAAATATGAAAGTAAAAGTGGGAAATGGGGAAAGGTAGAGGTGTGAAAGAAAAAGGAGAAAAATAGCCCAACTAACCCCCCAAACTATGCTACCCACAACAGACTCCCACTGACAATACAAACTATCACAGGTATAGACAAAATAACACTAAACAGACTGAGACAATGTTATACAACAATAATAGATTGACACTAAGACAAAATACAAGGCACACAGGACACAAAAGCAGTAAAACACAGGACAACACCTTTCACACAACCACACAGTCTAGATAAATCTGAGACTGCAAAGTGAAAGTGAAAGTTAACTCCCAGTACAGATTTTGTAAACAGGATATCCTATTACATCACTTCCTGCAGAAAATGGCCGCCGTTTTTATTTTCCCGTTATGCGTCATATTTTCACGCATACACAGTTGTGCGTCATTTTTTGTTGACGCATTACAGTGCACATGATGCGGAGTGAAAAAATATGATATGAATATTAATAATTTATAATGTACATGAGATGACCAACATATTGTCCATGTAGCGTCAATTTTACCACGCATACAGCATGGGCGTCATTTTTTTTACACGTACAGTAGTGCACATGATGCGGAGTGAAAAAATATGATATGAATATTAATAATTTATAATGTACATGAGATGACCAACATATTGTCCATGTAGTGTCAATTTTACCACGCATACAGCATGGGCGTCATTTTTTTTACACGTACAGTAGTGCACATGATGCGGAGTGAAAAAATATGATATGAATATTAATAATTTATAATGTACATGAGATGACCAACATATTGTCCATGTAGCGTCAATTTTACCACGCATACAGCATGGGCGTCATTTTTTTTACACGTACAGTAGTGCACATGATGCAGAGTCAAAAATATTGTGGATGTAAATTATACTTTGAAGGCGAAATATTAAGACACTTTTGGATACATTTGTATTTGACTCTGCATTGTGTGCACTCATGTACATGAACAAATTTTGACGGCCATGCCGTATGCGTAGAATATGGAGCAAATTTATCCTTATGTCTTCATGTTTTTAGCTTTGGAAAGGTGATTTGTCATGGTCAAACGGTGCGATGTGATACACATTTGTGTTTGTATATGACACATGTCCGTTGTTTTATGTATAGAAGGCATTCACACTGTAGTGTTTGGGATACGTTAACTAATGTATTGACCATATTTGACGACATATTTGGTGTAATTGCTGATGGCTATTTTGAAATGATGGATGGGATACCATTATGTATTCCGTCTCCAAAATGTGTCCACATTTATGATGGTGATGCTTTTATCTGTAGTCCTAACAGGGAGTGGGAGAGTCACTTTCAGTTTTTATGGGGCTGAGCATGTCCCATTATGATTTTGTGTTTCAGATTTGTGTTGGACTTGTGACATGGAGGCCACACATGTGCCTTATGCTTGTGTTTAGTTCACAAGTACATGATTCTTGTATGTTTTGGGGGCGGTAGAGGTGGACTTAGGCTCCCAGCACCCTAGGATTTGACCATCCAGAATGGCTACTGTATCCATGGAGTATATTTATTATATCATGGCAAACCTGCAGCAGCGGGCTAATGTAAGGCCATATGGTATGAATGACTGTTGACCATTCACTGATCTCATTAGCCCATTTGACGTTTGCAGTAATGATGAATTGGAGCTAACTTGCATACCATTTTCCTATGACTATGTTTGCAAGACTCTCAGCGTTCCCGATGTGATAATGAGAAGAATATTTTGGTTGTCTGTGTCCCTTTCTGCATAAACTGGTTTAGTGTCATGTTACAATCTTCCTGCTAGGTTCAAACTGGGACACAACTGTGATGGTCTACTTTCAAATATTAGATTGATTGTATGACATATGTGTACATGTGTGTGGGAATGTGGATCCACTATCACCTGTCTGGGTGTAGGTTGTCACTGTATCTTCATGGTCTCCTCCTGAGTTAGTGGCAGCTGATGTTGTAGCTATTGTGTATTGCTCATATCACACACTTGAGAGTAGCCATTGATGACATGGTCACGTACACATGCATGGTCCCACCCAGTCTCTGAACACGTGTAATGTGACTTTCAAATGATCTCCAATTTTGGGCTGGATGAGAGACTGTTTCAGTTGTTTGGATCCGGCATGTGTAATTGTCACATTTGTACTCTTGTTGGGCTCTGTGTATGGTAATGTATCATGTCACATCCTACCCTCTGTGCATACAGTTGTGATGTTTATTTTTGGTGTGATGAATTTTAATGGCATTCTTGATCAATGAGACGACATTCATCTTCAGCTATTTCAAACTAAAGGTGGTCAGAAATGAATAGGCCAAAGCATGATGTGGTGTTTGTTATCTGTGTTTATTTACAAGTGTGGAATACAAGTGATTATAATAACTTAAGTAAAAAAAATGTTCACAAGCTGTTGGCGCCTACGCACTCCTGCTGCCGTGTTAGGTTGTTCCCCCTCCTGTTGCAGGCCAGCATCCTCCTCATCATCATCCTCAGGCATGTCTGGGTCCGGTTCAAGGAGGGGAATGTTCCTTTTTACACAAATATTGTGTAATATGGCACAAGTGAGTATGATCTTACAGACCATCTCTGGGGAGTATAGTAGGCTACCGCCAGTAATGTCAAGGCAGCGGAACCTTGACTTTAGGATCCCAAAGGTCCGCCCAACAATCCTGCGTGTCCTCTTGTGGGCGTCATTGTATGCCCGCTCAGCAGCAGTATTTGGGTTCCCATATGGTGTCATTATCCAAGGCTGGATGCCATACCCCTGATCAGCTGAAAGAGAAACACAGAATGGTATCAATTAGATGTAGGAGGCACTGTTTTACGTATCTTTGATGGAAGTAGTTGTGTTGTGTTGTCTGTGACTATTTTGTGTACTAATGTGACAACCTATGGTTGTTGGTGGAAACTTTGGCATTGTTTTTTTTCCTTGGCTGAGCAAGTGTTTGTTGGCTAACTGTTTGTCAGCAGGATGTATTGGTTTCTCAAGTACAGTGTGCCCTCCCTTGCATTGTGACTTGTGACACAGGTGTCCGTGTGTCCTCACTGGGGGTGTGATGATAGTTCCATGCAGAGTTGAAACATGAAAGTGTATTAGAAACGTTCAATTGAACATACCCAGGCCATCCCATCCCTTAAAACTTATGCATTGTATTAGTGTACAGGTTATTGTGAGACTTCCAATTTGCAAGGTGACATTTAGGCAACCACAGTCATGAATGTCTTCACACTAAGCTGTAGAGTAAATTCCAATGTGTGAGAGGTTCAATGGTGACTTGTGAAACATGGCTAGTGATGCGAGTACCTCAGTGTGTTCCTGTCTAGGTGTTGCTATTGTGGTGTATGGGTTGTTTATCCTAGAGGGTTTCTGTGCAGTGAGTATATAAGTAGATTTTTGTCCTTACCAACAAGTAGTCCATTGCCATACCGTCCATCCTGGAAGTGTTGGTTGATGGTGCAGTGACGGAAGATGAATGCGTCATGTACACTCCCAGGATATTTAGCCACAATGTTGCTGATCAGTCCTTGGTGATCGACTATGGCCTGCACGTTGATGGAATGTGTGTGCTTCCTGTTGCGGTAGAGGTGTTCACTCGCAGCAGGTGGCACAAGGCGTACGTGTGTGCAGTCGATTGCACCAAGGACGTGCGGAAAGCCACTGATGGCGTAGAACCCCTGTTTAGTTTCCTGCTGCTTCTGCACTATGTTAGGGAAGCAGATGTGGCGGGGTGTCAGTCCAATGATGGCATCCAGTACTTTAGGCAGGAATGCGGAGAAAGATGGTTGTGAGATTCCACCAACCAGGGCACCAGTTGTCTGAAAGGAGCCACTTGCCAGCATGTGAAGTACGGCAAGCAGCTTTGTTTCTGTTGGGATAGTACGTGGAGTCACTAAAGTGGGGGCCAACTGCTGTTCAATATTTGTCAGCAGCTGCTGAATGGCCTGCCAGTTCAACCGGTACCTCTGGATGATGTCTCATTCCCTGAGGCCATGCAGGGTTGTTCTTGGGCGGAATATCCTCTCCTGCCTTCTGCGCTGTCTTTGGGGTCCCTGCTGTTGTTGTTGTGGCTGCTGTTGTTGCTGCAGGGCTCTGCGTCTACGTGCACGCTGAAGAAAAAGCACCTCCATGTCTCCCTGTTGCTGCTCTGCTGCTCTGCTGCTCTGTTGTTTGTTCTGTGTGTTCTGATTAAGTACAGGTGTGTTTGCCCCATTTTAACGCCTGCCCTGACCCAGGCATTAAAATTTCACGATATTCGTGCTTTGCGTGATTTTTTTGCGCCGCCTGCCGCGCGGGAGTGATTTTTGCCCGGAAGCATAAATACGACGCACCGCTAGGTGCATCGGTTTTTGGACGGGAACGCCTACCCTGCATGTCATTAACGCAGGGCGGGGTGCCGCTTCCAAAAACTGGCGCACATAGCGCCATTTTCCTGGTGCGCCGGATCGGGCATCAGGGTTTAAATATGGTGCAACGTTTGCGCTGAAAGTGCGTCAAAAATTTTTGACGCACATTCGGCTCAAACGGAGTATAAATATGCCCCACAGTCTTTTACTGAGGGCATTAAAACTGTTCCCTGAGACCCGATGTAGGGTGAAGTTATAGAAAGGAGAACAAGAGAGGTTTAACATGTTGGAAAAGAGTATTTCAAGAGGAAGCTTACCAAACTCTTATTATGGCAAGCATTCTTAAAAACAACAACATGTTTTGGCAGGCTGCTAGCCAGAATTACTTTCATGATTCTCATAAGTCAGGTCTTGATACAGTAATCAGTTCTGATTACTGGGTCTGACATTTTACTAAGGTGTTCTCGGATTAATCCCAAATTGAGAAGTTTCACAGCATTCAGTCACACAATAGAGATTCTTCTTTATTGGATACCCCTTCTTTTTCTTTCTCTGGCCTTGAAATAGGACTAGAAGATGTTGTAGATTCAATAAATAGATGCCCTAGTGGGAAAACTCCAGGGCCAGATGGATTCCCTGTGAATCTTTTTAAGGAAACATGCCTCTGTGGGCTCCTCTGACCAATGTATTCAAAGTCATTGTAAGAACTGGCCTGCCCAAAGCATGACTACGTGCAATTATTGTGCCCATTTTCAGGAAAGAAAGCAAAGGGAACCCTCAATGTTACCATCCAGTATCAGTAATCATTTCCACAGCGTACCAAGTACAGGGTCAGTGCACAAGAGTCAATGATGTTTCAATCCTATAGTGATGCAAGGATCATTATAAGGACATTACATAATGATGCCTGAGAGTATTACTCAATAGTAACACAAGAATAACCGGAAGAAAAAGGAAAAAAGAAAATTAGTTGTAACCTAATGATTAACGGCCTAATTTAGAACTTCGAGAATGAATTACTCTGTCACAATGGAGACTGATATCCCATCCACCAAAATCCTTATCCCATAGAATACAAGGGGATTTAGATTTTGACAGATGCGAGATCCGTCACCGCTGTGTCAGAGCAGCCCGTCCTCTGAATTCTAAATCAGGACAACAGTTACATGAGTATTTAAAGGTGTAGGTCCAGCAATCCAGATATTACTCACACCATGGACTGGGTGAGAGGAGTGCATAAGTTGTCTAGGACCTTAAAATCAGGTGAAGGCCCATAACGATATCTGTGAGTGGTATTGAGGACCATGAAGGAATAGACGAGAGTACGTGACAGGGGGTGGTTGCAATGGACCAACCCTCCTGGAGACGAGAAGAACGTAGATATCTAAATAAATGCTATCAAAAAGTAGTAGCCTTCTCACCATGGGGAGTACTGCCAAAACAAAGCAATGGGACAGTAACCAGACTCCACAGTGCGACTGCAGCATCGGAAGACTATACTTTGTAAATATAATAAAAAATAGGGTGGAATTGCTGCTATACGTTCATTCCTAACAAAGAGTATTTGCCTGATTTGCGTCACACAAAATTGCCTCAGTCTCTCTATATGATATATATATTTTTTTCTGTTTCAACACACTATTTGACTTATTTGTTAATAACTGTGATTCTATTTGCTTTCATAGACATTGTGTCTGGTTTTAACTTTTCCTTCTTATTGAATGTGTCACTGTTGGTCATAGGGACCCTTGTTCTTTTAAAACATTATGGGGCATATTTATACTCTCTTTGCGCCGGAATTGCGTTGTTTTTTTTTACGCAAATCCGACGCAAAGCTAACTCCATATTTATACTTTGGCGTTAGACCCGTCTAGCGCCAAAGATCTTGGAGTTTGCGTCATTTTTTAGCGTGGACACCTACCTTGCGTTAATGATATGCAAGGTAGGTCTTCCCGTCTAAAAAATGACTCCAAGGCATGTGCGCCTTATTTAAACTTCGGTGCAAAAATGACGTACGGGAGTGGGCGGGTCAAATAAAATGACGTCCAGCCGCTCTAGCGTCATTTTTTAACGCCTGGTCAGGGCAGGCGTTAAGGGACCTGTGGGCTCGGAAGGAGCCCAGAGGTGCCCTCCCATGCCCCCAGGGACACCCCCTGCCACCCTTGCCCACCCCAGGAGGACGCCCAAGGATGGAGGGACCCGTCCCAGGGAACTTAAGGTAAGTTCAGGTAAGTATTTTCTTTTTTTTTGTGGCATGGGGGGCCTGATTTGTGCCCCCCTACATGCCACTATGCCCAATGACCATGCCCAGGGGACATAAGTCCCCTGGGCATGGCCATTGGGCAAGGGGACATGACTCCTGTCTGTGCTAAGACAGGATTCATTTCAATGGGGGTTGGGAGTAAAAAAAAATGGCGCAAATCGGGTTGAGGCCAATATTTTGCCTCAGCCCTGACTTGCCCCATTTTTTGAAGCCCAAGCTCCATTTTCCCCTACGCCGGCGCTGCCTGGTGTAGGTCATTTTTTTTTACGCGCACCAGTCAGCTGCGCCGGCTAACGTCATTCCATAAATAAGGCGCCCGCATGGTGCTTTGGAATGGCGTTAGCCGGCGTTAACTTTTTTGACACACAACTGCGTTGGCGCAGTTGTGCATCAAAAAGTATAAATATGGCCCTATGTACCTCTGGTCCCTATATATATCCTCATGTTTCACTTGTATTTTTATAGAGCTTTGCTGATCCTTGTCATCATTATTTCATGGCTGGAAATGACAATCATTCAGAAGATCAGTTTGGCATTGCGACCCTTGCTCCTTTTAAAACAAGGATCAGCAAAAAGCAGCCCAGGTCTGAGGTTTGATGGGCACAGCAAGAGATGGAGCATAAAGGATTAAATGGGCCTCATTTCGAGTTTGGCAGTCGGGAAAGCCTGTCTGCTAAACTCCCAACAGGGTGGCTGCCGCCTTCGTGGTGACCTCGCCACCGGAGTTACTGCAAGTTTCCTGCTAGGTCGGTGGGCGGAAACCTCAGTTTCCGCCCGCCGGCCTAGTGGGAAACAGGCTACAGCATTGTCTCCTGCTTGTAATCGAGCCAACAGCAATGCTGTAACCAGCAGGGTGCACCAGCACCCTCACAATGATCACTGTCAGCAAAGCAGACAGTGAGCATTGTGTGGGTGTTGGGCGGTGGGGTCTCTGCGGCCCCCATGTGGCCCCCTGCACCCATTCTCTGCCAGCCTTTTCATGGCAGTGTAACCACCACGAAAAGGCTGGAGGAGAACAAGGTCGTCATCTGCAGGGCAGGAATGCATGCAGCATCAGCGGCGGTCCTGACCATCACTGCGAGTGTGGTGGTCTGTAGACCATCACACTCGTAGTGAGGCCCTAAATGAATAAGTGGAGAGTTCAATATTCAGAAGGTGAAATTGAAATATTTGAATAGGCACTAAGAAGTTATTTATTTCTTATGATAGAATTATTTTATGTAGATTGTAGTGAATGTAAAAAGTAGAGCAAGTATTCTTTGTTTAGCACGCAATGATGGGTGCTGTCTGATGCAACTTAAAACTATTGAAATGTGCTTTAAATCATAATCTACTACGGCCCTGGTACAGATGAACATCTGAGAGGGAAAAACATCAGTTTCCTCCACGCTTTTGTTATTCTGCAGGGATAGTTCCAGATCAAACTTAGGTTCTCATATATTATTTTGGAAGGTTTTGTGCTGATTTGTCAAACAAGGAAAAAGCTATGAAAAATAAAAAACTTGTGTTTTTATTTTGGCCCTGTGTACCGCTAAGAATAGTACCAACAAGTATTGATCCCTTGGCCTTTCCTTGATCCAAGACTAATGGTACTAATGCAGCGTGAGTATTAGGGATAAGGTGGAGTTCTGGAAGGTTTTAGGGGTCTAAGTATGATGCCGTATGGTTGGAAATGGAAAAAGACAATATTTTTCACAACCTAAAATTCCGTTTTTGCTACATTGGCAATGTTTCTGCTGTATAGTTTATTTTACACGTTCGTAGCAATCACTCCAAGACTCTTTGCCAATGGCATCTACCCATTATACCACTGTAGCCCTTGGAAGTGTTTGGTAATTACACGTTACACATCATGTCACATCAGCAGCCTAACAAAAACATTGCTACATCATAGAAACCTAATGGGTATACAACAGGAACAAAATGACCACCTAGAAAATGATATGGCCTTTATGGTCAGCCCATTCAACCAATACACACCATGAAAAGCACATAGGAGCCAATGGCCGAGGGTGCTCACTCAACGTCCACTCTCTTGGGCTTTTCTAAAGAACTGATGTCATGATGTGTTCCAGAAAATTACCTGTGATCATATGTCACCAACCACTGAACATATTTAAAAGAAAGTACACAGGCCTCACTGGCCTCCTTGTGAATGCAAAATGTTATGTTCTTCCTTCCAGTATTTCGTATGACAAGTGCAAGATAAATATAAGTACAAAGGCAGTATCGCTAGCTTTGAAGCAAATGTGAACTTTACAGCAGACTTTTTTGATTATTTGATAATGTTTAAGTCAGTTAATAACGAATAATCTGCCTTAAAACGTGAACTGTGCAGAAACTACTTTTGAAGAATGATAAATAAAGCAATTCTTCACCTGTCTTTCCTTTGCCATCTGAGATTTATAGCGATTTTTGAAGAACTATTGATTTTCATCATTTTATTTTTTTCTCCAGTGAATCCGCTAATGGGGTGAAAATAACTTCGAACATGAGCTTACCACATACCTTTACAGTACAACATGTAAAGAGAATCCTCTTGTGACTAAAACATAGATTGCAGGCACATGGAAAAAGCTGTTGCAGTGTCACTATCTCCTGTTCTTGTGTATCACTTTGTTATGTTGTGTTTTCTAGTATTAATGAAAACTAATTAAACAACAGAAGCTTAAAAATGTCCAACAAACATGGCTGATGTTGGAGCTAACAATAATAAAGGTGATTAATTAGGGAAGTAATGTCCATCATACTTGGCACTTGGTTCGTCATGTTCGACTTGTTCAGTCTGACTTTATTTACTCCTATGCCATCAGATAAATATTTTATACCAGGCAGTTGTGAACTCTACAATCTGTCCATTAGTGCATGGCTGTTAACTTTCCTTAATCGTTCCATATCATTAGCTCATGAGATGCCCCACAAAATTGTCCCATTAAAGGGACACACTGTCCCTATGGGATCAATTTTAGATTAATTCTTTACATTTTTTTACACCTTGTCCTGGTGCCGTTTCTGGTGCCATTTACGAACCAATCTTGAAATACATATATGAACAATGAAATGTACAGACACTAAGAAACAATAAAGTACACAGTGCTGTACAGAAACAGAGAGAACGTTTATTAATTGCCTTAGTGGTGTCTGCTTGATAGTTGTTTATTAAAATCACTTCCCTGATTGTCTATAATGTTCTCATTAATTGCCTCATTATCAAATCCCACTATAAAATATCAATAATGGGCTCGCAATTCCGATGTACTTATTGCATTGGGTACTTATGCAGCCAGATGATTAATTGTCCCATGTTATTACAATAATATATACATGAGGGATCAGATCACTTACTAAGATCACTCCAGTTGATTTTATCTGGGCATTACAAGGGGTGGTCTATAAGAGCATATATCAGGGAAAGAGGGGAGACTTGGTTGCAGGACATACCCAATGAGAAGATAAAGCCGGGAGCATCATTCGCTTCCACAACAGAATCTTTTTTTGCTGTTCGTAGACAGGAAGAGGAAAGGCAGCCGAATAGAAAGGAGTACAGTAGGCGGTAGAAAGGGCTGCTATTTGCTTTGTACATTTCCAAACGATATTGTACCAAAATATCCTATCAAAATGTCGTGCTACATTAATTATGGGCAAACATATTTGTTAGATTTGAATCCACATATATGTACCTTAAATATATGTTTTGTGCATATATATATATATATATATATACTAGGTATTGTTAGAACCTAGTTTCTATAGAAAACGTGTTTTTTACTTGCCTGTATCTTTGGCACGGTTGGCAAATCTTCATGACATTTTCCCCAAAAATTTAACGCTCATGTGAGATGCTGTCTGGAAAGTTCCGGTTGATTTGTAAAGCCGGGGCCAAGAAAAAAAGGGGGACCCAGAACGCTTTTTTCCCATTCAGTTTTTTTATAGGGATTTTTAACAGTGATAGCGCCCAAACCAGTGGACCGAATTACACCAAATTTGGCTGAAAGGTAGCTCTTGGTCCAGAACGTGACCTTTTTGTTATTTGGTGTAAAGCCATTCAGTAGTTTTTTTAGTAATTAAGGAAAAATAATTGTATATATAGGGAATCGAAGGCTCTGCAAACCACCCGATTTTGTGCTGAGATCTGATTAGCTGTCAATATTTCAACAAGGAAGTGTTGGCAGCCATGTTGAAAAAATGTAAAAATCAAGAAAAGGGGTCAGGGTAGAGCCACCCAGACCCCTTAGCTCTGGTCCTTGAGTTCCAGCGGGTCCCCAATAACAAAAAAAACATTTTTTAAACATTTTTGGCAGAAGCCACAGCAGATCCACAAATCTGACCACGTTTTTTTTAAAAACAAGCTTGGGCTCCCGTGCTTGTTTTACTGTAGCCCCCAGGTGGCCCAAGTCCCGGGAGTATAACCATTATGAAATGTAGGGAGGGGAGCTCGGCCCCCCTGGGCCTTTGATAAATTGAAACGAGGGGGGCCGCTGGGCCCCCCATAACCCTGGTGACCGCCACCTCCTTGGGGCTTCAGACAATTGTAACGGGGGCTACTGGCCCCCAGCAGCCCCGGGGATCGCCACTTCTCCAGGACTTTCAAAAATTGAAACATGGGGGCCTCCCAGCCCTGACACATCCTGGGGGAACACCACCTCCCAAGGCCTCAAACAATTGTAACAAGAGGGCCATCCGGCCCATCCAACAGCCCCAGGGACCGCCACCACCCCAGGGCTTTTAACAATTTAAATGCAGGGGCACCAGCACCCCCCTGCAGACTCAGGGACCACCACCTTCAAACAATTGTAATGAGGAGGTCACCTTCCTCCTCTCGCAGCCCCAGGGACTGGCAATTCCCCAGGGCTTTCTATTAATGTAATGCAGGGGGCCACTTGCCCCCCCCGGGAACACCACCTCCCCAGGGCTTTAAATAAGTTTAAAGTAGGGCCACCACCCCGCCTCTCAGCAACTGCCACCTTCCAGGGGCTTTCAACTAATCTAACAAGGGGGGGCACTCAGCACCCTTGTAGCCCTAGGGAGCGACCCTGCCACAGCCCTGGGGACCGCCACCTCCCGGGCCTCAAACAATTGTAACGGGGGCCATTCAGCCCGCCCCACAGCCCCAGGAAGCGCACCACCTCAGGGCTTTGAACAATTTAAATGCGGGGGCCACCTGACCCAACAGGAGCCCCGGGGACACCAACCTCCCTGGGGCTTCAAACAATTGTAATGAGGAGGTCACCTGCTCCCCCTCGCAGCCCCTGGGACTGGCAATTCCCAGGACTTTCTACTAATCTAATGAAGGGGGCTGCCTGGTCCCCCGGGGACCACCACCTCCTCAGGGTTTTAAAAAATCTAAAGGGGGGCTGCCCGCTCCCCTGCCTCCCAGGGACTGCCACCTTCCAGAGGCTTTTAACAAATCTAATGCGGGGGTCCGCCTGGCTCCGCTGCAGCCCTGGGGAGTGCCACCTTCCAGGGGCTTTGAACAATTGAAATGCAGGGGGGCTTCTCAGCCCCCGCACAGCAGCAGGGACCACCATCTCCCTGGGCTTCTAAACAATTGTAAGGGGGGCGCCCGCCCCCCACAGCCCCAGGGACCATCACCTCACCTGGGCTTCAAACAAATTTAATGGGGGTGCCGCCCAGCCCCCCTGCAGCCCCAGGGACTGCCACCTCCCCGGGGCTTTAGATAAATCTAACAGGGGGAGGCATGTCCCCAGGGCTAATTTTAAAACAAATATTAGGGCCTATTTTGGACCCCCTGGCCATCTGGACCACCACCTTCCCAGGGCTACTGATGTTTGAGGGGACTACGTGGCCCCCTCTCGAAGCCACTGATGGCCCTGGGGACCGCCACCTCCCAGGGCTGGATCCTGCTATGTCCTGGGGTGCTCACCCCGGGACATAGCTGTTTGCTCTGTCTTGGCAGGAGCTTTGACAAGTCCCACCAAGTCACAGCAAACACTCTGCTTGCATTGAGGGAGAGCTGTCAAACCGCTCCCCCTCACTGGGAGCGGAGGCTTCCTCTGTGTCCCTGCCCGCAGAGATACAGGCAGGGAAACAGAGGAAACATTGCTCTCACAGACTCCCTCTCTGTGACAGCCATGCTGGCTCCCACAGGATGTGGGGAGCTGACTGGGACTGCAGGGGCCTTCAGGTTTCCCCAGTAGTCCCCAACATTGTGACTTGGTTGCAGGATATACCCGATGAGAAGATAAAGCAGGGCCCATCATTCGGTTTCACAGCAGAATCTTTCTTTGCTGTTAGTAGACAGGAAGAGGAAAGGCAGACAAATAGAAAGGAGTGCAGTAGGAGATGGAAAGGGCTACCATTTGCCTTGTACATTTCCAAATGGTATTGTACCAAAATATCATATCAAAATGTCGTGCTACAATAATTATAGGCAAATGTATTTACTAGATTTGAATCCACATGTATGTACCTTGAATATATGTATGTGTATATATATATATATATATATATATATATATATATATATATATATATACTATCATTATATACTAGGTATAGTAGTGGTTATAGTTAGGACCATGTTTCCATTGTAAAAGCAATTTTTGGTTTGCCTATAGCTTTGGCACCGTTTGGCGAGTCTTCATGACATTTTGAAAAAGAAAAAATGTCCTGGTGATTCTTATTGCACACAGAAAGTTTTGGGGTGATCTGTCAAGTGAGGGCCAAGAAAAAGGTGGGGTCAAAAAAGTTGCATTTCCCATGTTAATTCCCATAGGGCCTTTAGACACGACTACAGCCCGAACCACTGGACAGAATTACACCAAATTTGGCAGAAGATAGCTTTTGGTATGCAGATCAGGCTATCACTTATTTGGTCTAAATCCGGACAGTAGTTTTGGAGATATTTAAGGGAAAATAAGCTTGTATATCTAGGGCTGTGGATCCTTCACGAAAAATGACAAGCTTGTGCAGGGAAATGAACAGCTCTAATTGGCTGCCAGCACAACAAACCAGGAAGTGTTGGCAACCATCCTGGGACTTGGATTCAGCTGGGCCCCACTAATAAATGTGATAGAAACGAAAAGTAGTCAGAGTAGGGACACCCTGACCCCTTAGCTCTGGTGGTGGGGTCCAAGAGGGATACCACTACGGCTAAAAAGCAGTTTATTGCTGCAAATTCATGAAATTTGTGAATTTGTGGCAAAAATGTTTTTAAAAAGCAACTGCTGGCTCCCGCACTTGTGTTTTTTTAAGCCCCTGGGTGGGCCAGGTCCTGGGGGCATTTACATTTTTAATGTGGGGGGGCCCTCCAGGTCCCGGCAGCCCTGGGGACCGCCGCCTCCCCAGGGCTTTAGAAAAATGAAATGCGGGGGCCACCATGCTCTCCTGCAGCCCAGAGGACGACCACCTCTCCAGGGCTTCAAACAGCTGTAACAGGGGTGCCTTGCCCCCATATTACAGCCCCAGGGACCACTTCTTCCGCGGGGCTTTAAATTATTATAACGAGGGGGTGGCACAGCCCCCCCAAAGGCCTGGAGACCACCACCTCCCCGGGGTATTGATTAGATTGTGTGAGGGAGCTACGTGCCCCCCCCACTGCCCTGGGGACTGCCAACTTCTCGGGGCATTTCTCAAATGAATGCAGAGGGCTGAGCAGCCCCCACGCAGCCTGTGAAAAAACTACCTCCCTGAGGAACTTCTCAAAATATGTGTGGGGGGCCACCCTCAGCCCGGGTACCACCACCTCCCCAGGCAAAATGTTAAAAAAGGAAAAGGGGGCCTGTTTTGGACCCCGCAGAATCTGGGATCACCACCTCCCTGGGGTATTTTAGTTCGAGGCAGGGTACGTGGCCCCCCTTGAGGAGTCACTGATGGCCCTAGGGACCGCCATACCCCAGGGTTGGCTCCTGTTATATGCCCACCCTGGGACATAGCTACTTGCTGTGGCTTGGCAGCAGTTTTGACAACTACTCCTAAGGTACAGCAAAGACTCTGCTCGCAGCGTGGGAGAGCTGTCAAACAGCTCTCCCGAGCTGCGAGCAGAGCTTTCCTATGTCTCCCTGCCTGAAAAGATGTAGGCATGGAGACAGAGGAAACTGCTCTCTCAGAGAGGGTGCTGCTTTAGGAGCTCCTTCTCTGTGACAGCACTGCTGGCTCCCACAGGAGGGGAGCCGACAGGGACCGCGTGGGCCTTCAGGCTCTCCCTGTGGTCCCCAACATTGTCACTGGGTGCCCTGGGGGCAACCAGGTGACAGGACTGGGCCCGAGGCGATGGGGTCCCTAGGCTGAAATCAGCCCTGGGGATGGGGGGGCATGTGGTCCACCCCCAAAACACAAATAAATTATTAGGCCACGCCCTGGGGATGGGGTTCCCAGATCAGGAAAGGCCTGGGGAGGGGAGATGCACAGCCCCCTCCCCCCAAAAAATTAAATAGTTAGGCCAGGCTCCAGGGGTTGGGGACCCTGGGGACAAGATTGGCCTGGGGATCATGCGACCCCCCTCCCCCAAAACAATTAAATGTTACGCCGGGGCCCTGGGGGATGAGATCCCTGGGGCAGAGATCGGCCTGGGGAGGGGGGCTGTGTGGGGTAGGGTAGTTCTAGGGGTAGAGCTGCAGGCCAGGCTCTGTTGCCAACCCAGCTGCGCATGGCAGAAGGCCATGTGCAGGGCAGGGTTTGGTGGCTATATGGGTTGCCCACAGAACCTGGTCACAGGCCAACCCCTGCGGCTAACCCCCACTGCACATGGCCAAAGGCCGTGCACAGCACGGGGTTAGTTGTTATAGGGTTGGCCCCAGGCCAGTCTGTGCTGCCATCCGCCGCCGCGCATGGCCAAAGTCCGTGTACAGTGGTGGTAGAATCAACAATAGTAATGAAAATGACTTTACATTAAAAAAACTTCACTCAAAAAACAAAGGTTACAGGTACATTATAGTTAGGCTCACATTGTAATACGAAAAAATAGAAATTCACCTTTTTATAGTTAGTTATCTCATGTAACTATAACTCATGCCCTAAGGTAACTATAACTCACACTTTCACCATGCACTTCTAATTACCCCCAAAATAAAAGTACTCATGACATCTTTTTGTACATCATTGATAATATCAATGTCATATTTGTAGTAAGCGTTTTGATGAAAAAACTGTGAATGGCAGGGGTGCGAGTTATAGTTACCTTAGGGCATGAGTTATAGTTACTTAAAATAACACTAATTACAACAGATGAATTGTGAGTCTAACTATAACATCCCTATAATCTTTGATTTTTTAATCCTGGTGGATAGCAAGCGGACTGATCCAAGGAAGTTTGATAAGGAGGAGACATCTGGGTCAGAACCACAGTGTCCATTAAGGTATCTGGGGGACTCCCAAAAGGGTGGTCAGGGTTTTCAAAATAAGAAACAGGGTGGGGGATAAAAAGAAGGAGTTCTCTAAAGGCCCCAAAAACAGCTAACAGGGGAAAGGGTCTGGTTCTCATTCCCAATATGGCCACCAGAAACCAAACTACCCTGTCAAAAAACAGAAGCCCAAAATGCCCAAGTGCCTTGAGTGCAGTGAGTACGGGCACTACAAGAGGAGTCCAAGTTTCCAAAAAGAGCATATCCTCCCACTGGAGGCAAAAACCCAGAGGTGGCTAGAATAGTGCTGGGAAGGACTTTGTCCTGTTTAATGGGGGAGAGTTTAGTGGGGTTACCCTAGTGTCCCTGGGTGACAGTGAGATGGTTACTAACATCCACGTGCCTTCTAATGCTACAAAGTGTAGGCAATGGGTCACCATCAGTGGGCAAGACGTTGAAGCTCTGAGGTACACAGGAGCCAGTATGACTATGGTAAGGAGTCAGGCGGTGTCCCCAGGGCAGGTGATTCCAAATGCAATCTACCAAGTTGTGGTGGCTGACAGCAGGGAGGGTCACTATCCAGTGGCCTTGTTCCATTTGAGTGGGGGGGGGGTCAGAACTTCTGAAGGTTGCTGTGAGCCTTCCTATGCATGTGGACTGTTTGTTAGATAATGATCATGAGTCGTCTGCCTGGAAGGATGTGGAACTCAAGCCTTGTGCAGATGTTGGAGTTATCTAATTGGATCTGTGCAACAACAAGACCGTGCCTGCCTGGGAGGAGAGTAAAGAAGCGCTGAAACATAGAACAATGGCCCAGTCTGTGTGAGCTGCCAGGCCAGTGGGAAAATGGGGAAAAAGCTAAAAGCCTCCCTGAAATCACTACCAGTCATTAGTACCCCCATTGAGAGGGTGGGCATTGACTTTGTTGGGCCTATGGATCCTTATGCTACTTCTGGTCATAGGTTTGTCCTGGTTCTGGTGGATCATGCCACACGATACCCAGAGGCCATTCCTCTGAGGACCACCACAGTACCTGTAGATTTTTACTCTGATGAGTTTCCCCAAGGACGTGTGTATGACAGGGGCACTAACTTCATGACTGCTTTTATGCAGTCCATATGAAAAAAGTGTGGAGTAACTTTTATGTTCTCCACCCTTTAATACCCCCAATGGGCTTGTTGAAAGATTCTACAAGACCCTGAAAGGCATGATCATAAGTCTGCCTGAGGAAAAAGTGGGGTATCCTCCTGCCCAGTTTGCTGTTTATCTACAGGGGGTACTGCAGAAGGGAGTGGGCTTCAGCCCCTTTGAGCTTCTTTACACGCCCTGTCAGACCACCTCTTAGTTTGGTGAAGGAGGGTTGGGAGCAAGCTCCCAAGAAAGTCCCCCACGACGTAGTAAGCTACAAGCTGCCTTCCGAAGCCAAATGGTTAAGTTGTAGAAGCAAGCTTCTGGCAACTTAAAAGCCATGCAGGCTGTAAGGAAGGAGTTTTATGACCAAAAGTTTACCACTGTGGAATTCCAGCCTTGGCATAAAGTGTGAGTGATGGAACCTGTGGGACCTGGAGCCCTCTGGGATTGCTGGAAGGAGTCTTATGAGGAGACTGAGAAAGTAAGGCCACCTATATGGCGGCCCCTAAGACCCCCAGGCAACCCTACCAAGTGCTTCATATCAATCGCCTCAAACCCCGCTTTGAGAGGTCTGAGGTCACTGAGCTGTTGGTGACTGATGGAGCTGATGAGGAGGAGAGTAAACCTCTTCCTGACCTCTTGGCTTCCAAGGTGAAGGATGGGTCTGCGGAAGGAGCGATCCTTTGCCCCACTCTGACTCTTGAACAGCAGAGGGACAGTTGCCAGGTATTGGAACAGTTCTCCTCTCCTTTCCCCCTTACTTCTGGGATTACCGACCTGGGTACCGATGATGTGGGCACAGGGGACAACCTCCCTGTCAAGAACAAATCTTACATGTTGTCGAATAAGGTGAGAGTCAGAATCAAGGACAAGGTCACTAATATGCTGGAGTTGGGGGTAGAACCCTCCAGTAGCCACTTGTCCAATCCTGTGGTTCTGGTACCAAAGGCTGCCCCACCGGGCACCGCACCTGAACTGAGGTTCTGTGAGGATTACAGAGAGAGAAATTCTGTAACCAAGACAGATGGTCAACCCATCCTGATTAACTAATTGACAGGTTAGGGGCTGCCAAGTACTTAAGTACCCTTGATCTTACATCAGGGTACTGGAAGATTTTTGGCATAGCCCTGTGTTGGTATCATGATGTTCATCTTGTGGTTGGTCAGTGAAAAAAGCTTCTAGTCTTATCTTCCATAGGAGCTCAGCAGTCTCGATCTTTAATTTGAAAATATTCTCCTTAGGTGTAGGTACAAACTTAAGAGCTTTGTTGAGTACATTATTTTAAGCCTCAGTTAGCATTTGATTGCTATAATTTATTGTTATGTCTGGTGGAGCGATCAGATTCTGCTTGTGCTGGGAGTTGGTTCTTTGGAAAAGTTGTGCTCGGGTTGGGTCTGCTGGTGATGCCAGGTCACTCCTTTTCTCTTCCCCTGCCTCACTCTAAAAAAGCATAATTAGAGTAAAACCAATGCATGTCCTATGCTGGACTAAAGTCTGGTGGCCCATAGGTGGGAGGGAGCCATAATTCAGTGGCCAGCCCCACATTGTCTCATTAAAGGCTATTGGTCCATTGGGAGTCAGGTTAGGGTGGAAGCCCTGTTGGTTCTATCTCCTGCCTCTCTTCTGACACCTTCTCTGCAATAGTGTCTTTTGAAGTCGAATGAAAAACTACGTCTTGAGGAGTAGTCTGAGGAGTTAGAAGATTTTGGGGCAAAATCATCCCTAGAATATGGGTATACTGACTTGTGAGAGAACTTTTTTAGGTCTTTCTGGAATTTCACTTTTTTTATTGTGTGAAGAATTCCTTGAATTCAGCAATAGTTTTATTAGCTTCTCCTAATTTCTTCTTAAAAATGGTTATACTAAGACCTGCTTTTAAGTTTTTTTCGCTAGCTTTGATTTTTATACTGAGAGCCTTTTAGCTGTTTTTATGATTAAAATCAGCCAGTCCCTAGTACATATCTAAGCTATGAGGAACCAGTCTTTTCTGAATTCTTTGTCATCTAAAACAACTCTTGGTTCATTCAATCGATCAATCAATCAGGATTTAGAATGTGTGGCTAATCACCCGATAGGGTATCCAGGCGCTTGCATGTCCCAGATGCTTATTCAAACAGCCAGGTCTTGAGGGCCATTCAGAATCCCAGACATGAGGTGATGATCAGGAGGTGCATGGGGAGGCTGTTCCAGGTTTTTGCTGTGATGTAGAGGAGGAGCATCCTCCACTTCTACTTTGGTAGATGCGGAGAGTATAGACAAGTGAAAGGGAGGCAGAGCATAGCCTTTTCCCAGCCAAGGTAATAGAGAAGACCGTCAACAAACAGCTGACCACCTTCCTGGAAAACAACAACCTGCTCGACCCTTCACAAACCGGATTCCGAACCAACCACAGCACGGAAACCGCCCTCATCTCAGTCACAGACGACATCAGAACCTTGATGGACAACGGTGAAACAGTCGCCCTCATCCTCCTCGACCTCTCGGCTGCCTTCGACACCGTCTGTCACCGCACCCTAATCACCCGCCTCCGCTCCACCGGGATCCAAGGCCAGGCTCTGGACTGGATCGCCTCCTTCCTCTCAAACCGTTCCCAAAGAGTTTACCTCCCACCGTTTCGCTCAGACCCCACCAAGATCATCTGCGGCGTACCTCAAGGCTCATCGCCCAGCCTGACACTCTTCAATGTCTACATGAGCCCCCTCGCCGACATCGTACGCAAGCACGACATCATCATCACCTCCTACGCCGACGACACCCAACTTATACTCTCCCTCACCAAGGACCCCGCCAGCGCCAAGACCAACCTACAAGAGGGTATGAAGGACGTCGCAGACTGGATGAGGCTCAGCCGCCTAAAGCTGAACTCTGACAAAACGGAAGTCCTCATCCTCGGCAATACCCCATCTGCTTGGGACAGCTCCTGGTGGCCCACGGCCCTCGGCACCGCACCGACCCCCGCAGACCACGCCCGCAACCTCGGCTTCATCTTGGACCCTCTTCTCACCATGACCAAGCAAATCAACGCCGTGTCCTCCACCTGTTTCCTCACCCTCCGCATGCTCCGCAAGATCTTCCGCTGGATCCCCGCAGACACTAGAAAAACCGTGACCCACGCCCTCGCCACGAGCCGCCTGGACTACGGCAACACCCTCTACGCTGGGACCACCGCTAAACTCCAAAAACGCCTGCAACGCATTCAAAACGCCTCGGCCCGCCTCATCCTCGACGTACCCCGCAACAGCCACATCTCCGCACACCTGAGACACCTGCATTGTCTCCCAGTCAGCAAAAGGATCACCTTTCGACTTCTCACCCGCGCACACAAAGCCCTCCACAACAAGGGACCGGAATACCTCAACCGACACCTCAGCTTCTACGTCCACACCCGCCTCCTCCGTTCCTCTGGCCTCGCGCTTGCTGCCGTCCCTTGCATCCGCCGCTCCACGGCAGGTGGGAGGCCTTTCTCCTTCCTGGCAGCCAAGACCTGGAACTCCCTCCCCACCAGCCTCAGGACCACCCAGGACCACTCCGCATTCCGGAGACTCCTAAAAACCTGGCTTTTCGAGCAGCAGTAACCCCCCTCCCTTTCCCCTAGTGCCTTGAGACCCGCACGGGTGAGTAGCGCGTTTTATAAATGTTAATGATTGATTGATTGATTTTCGTTTGGTGGAAGTTGGTTGGAGGAAGTTCAGGGGGTGGTTAATGTATGTGGGTTCTTGGTTCTGTAGAGCCTTGTGTGCATGGGTCAGCAGCTAGAAATGCCATTTATTTTGTACCGGAAGCCAGTGGAGTTGCCTGAAGTTGGGTGTGATGTGGGTTCATGGGGGAGGCTGAAGATGAGTCTTGGTGCGGTGTTCTTTATGGTCTGAAGTCTCTGTGGGAAGTGTGCAGCGATTAGTACGTAAAGGGCACTGCCATAGTCCAGTCAGCTGGTGATGACGGCCTGTGTCATGGTGCATTTAGTGTGTAGGGGTAGCCACTTGAAGGTTTTCGTAGCATGTGCAAAGTGAGGAATCAGGCAGAGGAGACAGCATTGATCTGTGGTTTCATGATGAGCTTGTTGTTAATGATGGTCCTCTCCTTGGGTTCAGAAGTGAAAGGTGAGAGGTGTATCATCTGGGTTCTTCTGGTGAGAAAGGAGGTGATTCACCTAAGCCAGTCCCCTTGGAAGCCGATGTGGTGGAGTCTTTCGATCAGCATGTGGTGGGATACAGTGTTGAAGGCAGCCGAAAGGTCGAGGTGGATCAAAGCTGCTGTTTCTTCTCAGTCGAGGAGGGTTTGGATGTCATTGATGGCTGCGAAAGGGCAGTTTTGGTGCTGTGAATCTGTCCTTTCTCACTATCAGGTCATTATCTGCCACATTACTTTGCAAATATTCAGTCATCACGGCCCCATGGAGGATTGTCTTCACCTGGGATCTTTTTATTTCAATCAGGGTTTCTTAGTCACCCAACTGGAACATTGTTTGAGCTAGTGTGGACTCCCCAGGAGTGAAGGTGCTGACAAAATGGAAGACACCTCCTCCTCCTTGTCATCAAAAGAGTACCCATCTATGGTCGGAATCTTGGTGTATATTGCTATGTGACAACCCAAAGGAGAGAAGGGGGTGGGGGTTGTATGGAGATGAGTGTAAAAGGGCAAGGAATAGACTGATCTGTACAACTTATCTGACAGAGAAAGCAAAAAAAAAACTTTCTCAGCCAAAGCTGCTGTAGAAAACACACAATCACAACTGGACAGGAGGAGGTACAAAAAACCACCATACATCCTTCCTGGAGAAACTATAACACCATAAAAAAGAGCAGTGGCTGCCAAATAACTGCTGCAGTACCCTCCACATATAGGTTTGTTTCATACCCTATTTGGGTAGACTAATGGTCTGTTCGGTTATATGAAGTGAAGAATCATCTTCCTGGAAGAGCATGCCTCACGCACTAATCATGTCATGCTTCATAACTCTAACTCACAACCACGCCATGCACTGCTACTTACCCCATATATTACATCAGTAATGACATCTTCTATGACATCACACACACACAAATACATAGACGCGGAGCTAGGAATAATAAATCTATACCTTCCTGCATATACTTAGCTGCAATCCATTGTGTTATTCAATATTTTGGCTGTGAAGCCAGCCAGACCCAATCCCAGTAGAAACAAGCACAGTTGTGTGGACAGAGTCACTCCTACAGTGCTATCCGAACATTGAACTAGTATGGTACATCAGTGCCAAATTTAAATCTTCTTATCTTACTCGCATTTCTCTGGCAGGACAATTAGTTTTCTACTACAAGATACTTTACATTGTACAGGAGCTTACAATGCTGCAATCTAAGTTGTATATAGTGTCCGAGTACCCGACGCCGCTGGCTCCTGCTGGAAATTGGAGGCTAAAAAGTGTAATGTGGCTTGTAATTGCCTCTCCTTGAACTCTCTCTTCCACTGGTAATGACAGATGGTCACAAGCACATGTAGCATTCTTTGATATTTGAATCCACGCATCAGAGTGAACTGACATCCCTCAGCAAATGTGAACGACCTGTTGAGTGGTGCACAGGAAGCCAGAGTGCCTAGTTATTGCAATGAATCCCATGCTTCCCTGGAATGTGCTGTGCCCATAGTTACAGCAATCCCAATGCGTAAGGTTTCTATATCACTCCACACTAGGATTACATGTTTTGAGGTTCTCCTCTTCCCTTTAAAATTATTGTTATCAAGCCTACTAGTTTAGTTGGTTGCACGGAAGCAAATGCTACAAATCCCAAAATGCACCAGATAGTTAAATGAAAGGCAGCGACCGGAAACATGATGTCCTCTAGAAACGTGGCTATATTTTGTCCCCAGCAATGCTGAAGAAGTAGTCATATCGAACGAATCTCCCACAGTGCAACGCTTTCAACTCGGCCTCTGAAACAAAAAAGCACTTCGTGAGCACTATAAAGCATAGTATATAATAATTTCCTTTACTTGAGATGCACTGTCATATGGTGATCTCAAAATCCAGAAGCAGCTTTTAATTGACTGCTGCCCCCTGTGTTGCTGATAACAATCACCATGAATTTACTTGGAACGACTGAAAGAGTGTAATTTAACTTTATTTTTTTTTAATACATTTGTCTTATTTTGTATATGGATGTTTGGCCATATTTTTCATCCGATTTTGTTGCAAGGTATAGCCTTGTGTGTTCGATGAACAGTGCTCAAAATGTACAGTGGCCCATTACGAGGAGAAAGATTATGTGATTTGACCTCCTGGGATCTCTACAAGGCTTACTGAGTTACATTCCTGGATCGCCTACAGAATTAATTACAGGTCATAATTGTCAAATAGATCACATTTGTAGTTTAAGGAATATCGAAATACGCATGTATAAATACACTCTTTAGTAACACTTATATGGCAGGAAGTGGCTTACATTCAATGCTTGCTGCTTACATGTGGTCTGTTTTATAGGTCAATGGTTTAGTTGACAAGGAGGCCTACTCAGACGCTCCATCCTCCTCGAATTTGGGTACCAGTGAATTGGGTAGTAGAGGCAGCTGGCATTTATAGCTCCGAGGAACACAGCAAAAAGTTTAGTATTAATTGCTACATAAAAACAAGTTACCAGATCGACTCTTGTATTGGGTTGGTTGATACATTACACATTAATCCATGAGGACTTGTATTCTAGTTCATTTCAATTCAATTTATTTAATTCATGCAAAGTTAATAAAAACCAATACATAGACAAACAGATTATATAGCATGATATCAATAAATTACAAATCAATGCTTTAAAAACGTTTAAAACGTGAAAGTTTTATCGTAACCCAATGGATTTGTTACATAGAGTAACATAGTTGAAGACAGTTCAATGTTCTTCCACTTTCCTTTCAAATTGGGACATATTTTTTTTATAAATGACGTTATTAAATTAATTTGTTGCTGTTAAACATTCTGTCGCTGCATGCCTGCAAGTCCTGATGCCCTAATTTATTTAACGGTTATTCTCTTTCCTGAATTGCATAATTGGCTGGTTACCTTTGTAGGGAAAACTCATTATTATCCGTTCTAGAGTCGGTGTCGGTGATGGTAACAAATAGAATTAATACGAGGCACTAGAGCAGAACATACTCAAGAGTAGCAGGGATAACATTTAAGTTAGAGATCGAGGTTTGTTTACAAAGGTGCAGAAACTTATTGCCAAGAGATAGTACATGTACGAATATGCGGTCATTTCTAAGTAATAAGCATTCATAGAGGAAAAACTGAGGGGCTTATTTACAAGAATCTGACGGATCCGTCATGAATGTGTCAGATTTCTTGCGCTGCCTTGCGCCCCCCTAACAACACAATGGTAGTGCTGTATTTACTATACAGAGCTCCATGACGTGCATTTTCCACTGATGTTTCAGAAATTCTGACACATCTGTGGAGCTAAAGTTACATATTGCTGGGCTAGCTTCAATAAAATTATGTTACTCAAGCAATGCATGGAAGGCCTCTATTCTAAAAAGCTTTGCATCACTTTAAAGCCTGCTCTGAGCAGGTGTTACATTTGTGACGCAGTGAAGACGCAGAACAATGCAGTGAAATCTTGCAGATTTCTCTGCGCAAGTCTGCATGACTTTTAATGGGGGACTGCCTACCTTGCATACATAATACCTGGCACAGGTATAATGTGGCGCAAGGCTTTACAAACTGGCGCTATAGCCCCATTGCGCCAGTTTGTAAATGTTGTGCACTGTAGGGGACTGCTTAGCACCACCGCAGTGTAAAAGAAATGATGCTATGGTGGCGCAAGCAGCTTGTAAATAAACCCCGGAATATTTCTGCATAGTAGTGAGTGTACGTCTCTTAGCCCCATTGTAATGATGCAAGTGGAAGGATAGTCATATGCCTACAAATATGACCAGAATATTAATGCAACTAAGATTACACTTTTATTTTCTACATATCCCCTCTTATCACACATAAGGGGAATCATATGGACCATACAATAAGCTACACATTATTAACAATGAGGAGGTAAAGGTAACAAGCAACACACTACTATATTCACACATGCTAGGCAGCAACCACAATCAGAAGCATATCAATACATCCAACACCCATGGTACGCTCCTCTTCCCCTTGTGCTTTGCTTTGAACTGGAGTAGTAGAGCTGCCTCAATCAGCAATTCACAGACCACCCCTCAAGAGGAAGAGTAACATCAGTGATGAGGAGACAGACATTTTGGTCACCTTTGTTATTGGCCACCATGATGAACTATGTGGCGGTCTTTACACACCCTCAATGGAGCAGAGAGGTTGGCCATGAGGGAGGATTTTACCAAAAGAGTGAATGTGTAGGTGGTAAAGGTAGGCACTGTGGGGGGCATAAAGGAAAATTGTCAGAATTAGAGAAGGTGTGAAGAAGATAGGCTTACCAAAATAGAGGTTGTGCTATTCCAAACTTCAGTCATTGGTTAGAGCATACTCTACAACATACCGTCTCACTATTGCACAGTCATCCATTTCTGGAGACCAAGATCACCAGGTTAGGTAAGATGGACACAGCACTACTTGCAGCAAAAAATCTTACTGCATGTAGATGTCACTACAAGGACTAACAGTATACATGCCAGTCACAAGACAGATCCCAATCAAACACATTCAAAAATATCCCCTTTAAGTGGCAAGAATAGAAGTGAACACACAAGAAAATACAGGGAACATGAACACATTGATCATCATCTCCTTTACTCCTACCTGACCTTGTGTATGCACTGCTGCAAAGAACAACAGCAGTACTTCAAGGGAAAGTAGCAACGCCCTTCCTCTGTGTGGCGGGGCACAACCAAATCACCCAGCCAAATATGTGTTACAGCAATGTCTCCTGTGACCACAAACTAGAAAAACTAAGTGTCCACAAGAGGTGTTCTTTGCCATTGCAACATGTCACAGTCCACTTACTCAGTGCATATCTAGTGCTTTCTGCCAAGGAGAACCCTACAAAAAACATTCCCATATACTATTTCATCTAGTGTGTCACTTTCATGTAGCAGAACCTGTGTTGACAGCCTGCAACTACCTTCCACCTCCTGCTCTTCTGTTTCCCTGCCTTCAAAGACATGTGATCTGGTCATTCAAGCCAGACAGATGAGAGGCCCTAAGTCACCTTCAGAATTTAACACTAATGTCCCCGGATAACTGGGCTAGAAGTACAGAGGGTTTTGGTGTTTACAAATTCTCTGATTGAGTAAAACAGATGGTCTGCAAATGTTAAAGGCTTTTTTTCAAATGTACTAAACCTATTTAATGATTTAGAAAAAAGGTTTTCTTAATTGTTCAATGGGATTAGGAAACCATATTGTATCAGAACATAGAAGGGTAGTGTTTAGGACATCCGTCCAAACACTGATTCCTCATGGTATGTATTTATATTTTGTGACCAAAATCATGTCACAAAACATTAATATTTTACTGCCATTTTAAAGGAGGTGGTAACATATTTGCAAACATGAAGGGCGTGTCACAAAATGATCCCTTCCTCTTTGTGAATGTTGAAAGAAACATTTTTAGAAGTAGGTAGTGGTCCACAGGTCCACTGTTTATTCTAAAAAAGGCCCACTTAGCCTTTCTTTCTTTTGAGGCCAATAATATACCATTCAGTTGGGTAGCAATAAGTAATTGGTATTCATCCCCAAGGGTGAACATACACTTTACAAATACAGATGATTAATTACACTCAAGACTGTGTTATCATATTCTACAACAGTCAATCGATATATGGTTGACTTGTGGTTGCTATACTAATAGTTTGGTGACTTCAGTTTCAAGGATTTTACTGCTAAATGATGAGATTATGTAGTAGGGTCAAACCACAAAGCCATTTACTGTAGTGATATGTGACACAATGTCCTAAAATGAGCTAGATGAGAATATGAAATGTTAATATGCAAAGGACCATTGATGTAGAAGAGAGAATGGGTTGCTTGTTGCTTTCATTGACTGGAAGAGGGGGGAATGGGTGATGCTAAGTAGGGGTATGTTGCAGTCCATCCTCACCGGTCTGTTTGGTGCTGAGTGTCCATGCTTGATGGGAATGCATAATCTGTACAAGAATACTTTTCTTAATAGTATTTTTGTGCAGATCTGCACATAATTTGACTATTTTGTGCTGCTAGAGGAGAGCGACCTCTGTTCGGTTTCTGTGACTAGTGTTGTTGGAGTAGAGGTGCCCTGTTCCACTATGCTTTGTGTTGATACGCATACTAAAAAAACATGAACTATGAAAGAATGTTTTGGTGATGCAAGTTCTATTCTTGATTAGTCCTGATTTGCCTGGACAGCAGCCTTGTGGTAGGCCACGAGGCTTCTTCCTCCAGGAGCTATGATTTTCAGGACAGCTCATACTTTGAGCTTATATTTAGAGAAACAGAAGACAGGCTGAAGATGAACTTGAAAGCCTAAACAAGCTAAAAATAAAATTGGAACTGTAGGCTTCATTTGGGATATACAATTTCAGTGACTAACATTTGGAATATGTTGATGGCTTTCATCAAGATTAGAAGATCCTCAGACCAGCAGCAGGTTTTCTTAGAGGCAAATTTAAACACTAAACTCGTTGTGTCAATTAACTAGAGGTGGTAGGGTTTATCTTGGTCTTCAGTTAATTACTGATGAACTTTCTTGTCATTCCTTCAATCCAGCACGGCTACCTAGCTTATTACTCTTTATACTTAATGTTTCCAAATTAGGATGGATATGTGGTAGAAAGTGTTTTTAATGATTCCTTCTGCTAATAGTATTTTGGTAGTGAGTGTTTTTCTTTCTTTATCAAATCAAAATCAAATCAAATCATTAATATTTATAAAGCGCGCTACTCACCCGTGCAGGTCTCAAGGCGCTAGGGGAAAAAAGGGGGTGGGGGTTACTGCTGCTCGAAGAGCCAGGTTTTTAGGAGTCTCCGGAATGCGGAGTGGTCCTGGGTGGTCCTGAGGCTGGTGGGGAGGGAGTTCCAGGTCTTGGCTGCCAGGAAGGAGAAGGACCTCCCACCCGCCGTGGAGCGGCGGATTCGAGGGACGGAGGAGACGGGTGGGGGCGTAGAAGCTGAGGCGAGGGTTGAGGTAATCCGGTCCCTTGTTGTGGAGGGCTTTGTGTGTGTGGGTGAGAAGTCGGAAGGTGATCCTTTTGCTGACTGGGAGCCAATGCAGGGTTCTCAGGTGTGCAGAGATGTGGCTGTTGTGGGGTACGTCGAGGATGAGGCGGGCCGAGGCGTTTTGAATACGTTGCAGGCGTTTTTGGAGCTTGGCGGTGGTCCCAGCATAGATGGTGTTGCCGTAGTCCAGGCGGCTCGTGACGAGGGCGTGGGTCACGGTTTTTCTAGTGTCGGCGGGGATCCAGCGGAAGATCTTGCGGAGCATGCAGAGGGTGAGGAAGCAGGCGGAGGACACGGCGTTGACTTGCTTGGTCATGGTGAGAAGAGGGTCCAAGATGAAGCCGAGGTTGCGGGCGTGGTTTGCGGGGGTCGGTGCGGTGCCGAGGGCCGTGGGCCACCAGGAGTCGTCCCAAGCAGACGGGGTGTTGCCGAGGATGAGGACTTCTGTTTTGTGAGAGTTCAGCTTTAGGCGGCTGAGCCTCATCCAATCTGCGACGTCCTTCATGCCCTCTTGTAGGTTGGTCTTGGCGCTGGCGGGGTCCTTGGTGAGGGAGAGTATAAGTTGGGTGTCGTCGGCGTAGGAGGCGATGATGATGTCGTGCTTGCGTACGATGTCGGCGAGGGGGCTCATGTAGACATTGAAGAGTGTCGGGCTGAGTGATGAGCCTTGAGGTACGCCGCAGATGATCTCGGTGGGGTCTGAGCGAAACGGAGGGAGGTAGACTCTTTGGGATCGGTTTGAGAGGAAGGAGGCGATCCAGTCCAGGGCCTGGTCTTGGATCCCGGTGGAGCGGAGGCGGGTGATTAGGGTGCTGTGACAGACGGTGTTGAAGGCAGCCGAGAGGTCGAGGAGGATGAGGGCGACTGTTTCACCGTTGTCCATCAGGGTTCTGATGTCGTCTGTGACTGAGATGAGGGCGGTTTCAGTGCTGTGGTTGGTTCGGAATCCGGTTTGTGAAGGGTCGAGCAGGTTGTTGTCTTCCAGGAAGGTGGTCAGCTGTTTGTTGACGGCCTTCTCTATTACCTTGGCGGGGAAGGGGAGGAGCGAGATGGGGCGGAAGTTTTTCAGGTCGCTCGGTCAGCCGTAGGTTTCTTTAGTAGTGCGTTGACTTCAGCGTGTTTCCAGCATTCGGGGAAGGTAGCAGAAGAAAAAGAGGAGTTGATGACGGCCTGGAGGTGCGGGGCGATGATGTTGTCAGCTTTATTGAAGATGAAGTGAGGGCAGGGGTCCGATGGAGCGCCGGTGTGGATCGAGTTCATGGTGGTTTTGGTTTCTTCGGTTTTGATGTGGGTCCAGTCTTTGAGGGTGATGGTCGGAGGTGTGGGTTCGGTGATGCTTGGTTGGGTCTGGTGTCCGAAGCTGACGTGGAGGTCGCTGATCTTGCGATGGAAGAAGATGGCGAGGGAGTTGCACAGATCTTGTGTTTATCAGCTGTTTCTTATTTTTTCGCTTTGCTGGTAGCTCTGCATCATAGCAGCTCCATTTCCATTAGTTGCCCTCACCTCATTACCATGGAGGAAATAGATGACAATAGTATAAAAATCAAGTGAATACGATCCTCGAAGAGCCAGCAGGGTGCAATCCACTACTTGAAAAGTTCAACATGCTTCTTCTTTTTAGTCTCTTTTATCATAAATGACAAACTAAAAGTAAAAACATGAACAGAGCACTCTCAATCAGGATGACTGTAGGGTTGATTACAAGTTTTGTGGTCCGAGGACTGCCAAACCCTCGGTGGAAGTTGGACGGCCGAACTCCTGGTGGTCTGATAGCCAGATTATGATCCTTGCAGTTGGACAGCCAGGATCATAGATCTCCATGGGTTAGAGGTGGTCGGAGTTGTGGTCAGCCAAGGAGGTGTTGAGTTCAGCACTGCCGTGCTCATCACGACTCCACTTTCCACCAGTGTTTCCATGGTGGAAAGCCAGTGCTGGGGGCCACAGAGGGGCCCCTGCAATGCCCACGACCATGTTGTGCAGCATTGCTTACTTCAAGGAACATGGGCTGGTTTAGAAAAATAGTTTACTCATTTTGGAACACAAACACAGGGATGTGTATAGGAAATATGCCTTTTTCTGCATAATCACCTCGCATGTTTCACCTTTTGCTGGACCCTATATTTGTGCTGGCATTAGAACTCTGAGTACTTCAATCCTGCTAAACAACAATAATGTGCCAGTGCTCCCCTTTAAATATGGTTAAAGAGGCATATTTCTAATTGGTATTTTAACTTTCCTATAAGACCCTAATATATGGTACAAGATGTACCCTGGGCCTGATACTTAAATGCCACTAGTGGACTGCAACACCTATTGTGTTATTCCCTACATGGGCAGTGCAAACAAGGTTACAGGCCTAACAGTGTAGCTGGCTGTAGCAGTATAAAACTGCAATTTAACCTTTCAAAATATACCCTTTAGACAGAGAAAACCTCCCTTTTAAGTAATAATAAGTCACCCTATGAAGGTCTTGCATTCCACAAGGCAGGGTGCCAGGTATTTGAAACTAAGACATTTAGAAACTTCATGTTAACATGTCCTTACAGTTTCTAGCACATAATAGGTATGTTTCACTGTGGCAGGCCTTGCTGTGCTATGTGGAAAATCAGAGCCCAGGTTAAAATACTAATACTGTATCTCAGGAATGAGCCTGACTAGGTAAATAAACAGCTATTTTAATAGTTAATAAACTCCAATTAAATAGTTAAGTTGGATTGGTAATAAATATTAAGGAACATTAACTTTAGAAATCTACCCTTTCCCTGCCTGAAGTTCCTAGAGGCTAATTTGCGTTTCTTTAAAACTTCCCAAAGCCAGGGATTAGCATATGAAAAGGTGCACAAATGTGTTAAATGCTTCCAAGGAGCAAACAATAGGTGTGGACAGAGATGACTCCTCTGAACTTCACTGAATAAGCTGTGTCAAAACCTGCTTGAGCGTCAAGCTTGACAGCTCTGCTGGGTTTAGATTTAACACTTTGGGTGTGCTTGAAAGGTAGAGAATAGGATGGCAAAGCAATTCTTGTGTATCAACTGTCTGGTTGCTGATAAACCCTGCTTTGTCCTACTAAACTTCTGTCTCTTGGGGGTCACATGTAATACTGCGGGTGCACTTTAAAGGAGCAGAAACAGAATGCCAAAACAGTTCTTGTGTATCCACTGTCTGGTTGCTGAAAACCCCTACATTTGTTCTACCCGTCTCCTGTGTCTTCATTTATTAGGGTTATTGTGGCCTTCTCACACTGGATTTTGGTATTAAACGAGGGAGGACACTAGGATTTCAATAGTACACACCTGACACACACACCCAGTCCTTGGAGCCAAACTTTAGGGTGGCCAAAAGTTTTTGCCATCTTGAAAATGCCTCAATGGTTACAGTTGGCCCTGGAAATGTTTACCCCATTGCTTAGGAGTCCTTAACTTATGCCAGTCGAAAATGGGAAAGGCACCCACTTCAGAACACTGCTGGACCTGAGGAAGAACAGAAGAAGACTGTACTTGCTGTCAGCGCCCTCAGGGAAGCCATGAAGGACTCAACTTGCTCCCTCTTGTACCCAAGACAAGGAAGTGGACTTTAAATGTCAATTGGCTGACCCCCTGTTCAAGCTACAAGGATACAAAAAGCTACAAGAGTACTTTTTTGCTGACCAGTAGCAAATGAACCTGGAGTGGTTCAGGCTGTTACCTCTTCCTGACACCATGTGAGTCTGTAAGTGCATCCCCAAAGATCCTCAGGGAGTTTAGAAGTGTATTCCTGCTGTGGACTCATAAAGGACTAGAATCAGAGGTAAAATCTTTGACCAGGACAAACATGGCTTGTGTAACCAATCTGCGTTCCATCAATTTTGCCTAGATCCCAGTCTACTGTGACCATTGACTGCCATTAGCACTTTAAGCTTCTTGGTGCTATTCCTACATACAACTTTTCTCCAGTTTGCCTTATTGATTTTTTGCCATTTCAGTGTCATTTTATTCACTACATTTTAATTAAGTTAAGCCTGTCTGCTCTGTGCTGTAACTGCTGTACCTGCTAGGGGGTTAAGCTCCAGTTAATTTTGTTACTCTGAGGCTTCACTCTGACAAGGGTTGTGATTATTCCTTGAGCTGGGTCCTGCTGTTGCTTGCAAGCCACCTTTCCTGTGTTACCAGCCTATCACAGGGATCACAAATAACTAAGGGCCAGATGTAGGAAGAATAGATTTTGCGACTCGGAAATTGCGAGTCGGTGCGACACGCAATTTCCGAGTCGCACAATCATATGCAGAATGGTGTCTCAGACACCTTCTGCGAATCGCAAGGGGGTCGCAAAGACCCACCTCATTAATATTAATGAGGTGGGTCGCAATTTGAGACCCCCTTGCGATTCCCTGCACTCACAGGGATGGTAGCCTGCTGGAGACAGCAGACGCCATGTCTGTAACTGCTTTTTTAATAAAGCAGTTTTTTTTTTTTTTTTTTGTATTGCAGCCCGTTTTCCTTAAAGGAAAACGAGTTGCAATACAAAAGAAAAAAAATAAACCATTTGGTTTCGTTTTTTCAGAGTAGGCAGTGGTCCATTGGACCGCTGCCTGCTCTGAATTTTTTTTTGTGGCGACATTCACAAAGGGGAAGGGGTCCCATTGGGACCCCTTTCGTTTTGCAAATGAGTTAGCACCCACTTGACATGGGTGCTAATTGCGAATTGCTTTGCGACCACGTTCGCGGTCACAAAGCAATTCTGCATCGCAGTGCTAATCGCAAATAGGAAGGGAACACCCCTTCTTATTTGCGAGTCGCATTCCCATTTTGCGAGTCGGCATTGCGATGCGCGTTTTGCATGGCGCAAACTGCGAATTTCGCAGTTTGCGCCATGCAAAACGCTTCGTACATCTGGCCCAAAGTGCCTTATTAACATTTATTAAGCATTATTAAGCAAGTAGTTCTATGACTTTTCATGAACAGTGGTAAAAACAAATGTTACAAATTGGTGGAGAGTCCAAAATAGAACAACATAATAATACTTGAAGGACAATGAAATGTATTTATTGAACATATCACTGCAATATTCACTTTATTAGTTCTTTATTTCCATTTTGCAAGTTTGTATCTTTATGTGTGTAAAATTGCTTCCAAATTCGGTGTTGCTTATTTAAATGTTATTGATGTAGTACAGCCACACAATTTCAAATTTCAATAGTGTCACTTTTCATTCACATCAAGTGCAATAATCGGTTTGTTTGATGTACTAGCAACACATGTTTTGAGGCTTGAAGTGAACTGCCGCTTCTTTAAGGCTGATAAAAATGAATACTTGCAAAATAATTAGAAAACTTTCATTAACTGATAAAGTACAAAAAACACACTCTCAAAAATACACAGCAACGTTCTCAAATTCATGTACATTCATTTACTTAATATTCAAAATAAAACAGAGATCATAAAAGCAAAGAAGGTTGAACAACAAAGGTGTAGCTACAAACAAGCATTAACTTAATTACTATTTAACTAAAGGAATCACCATTTTGTCAGGATGTATTTTTAAAAAGAATCTCTGAGTTCTGGTTGAGAGTGTTCACATGTACTCTGACTACTCCAAATGTATCCATTTCCCTTCATCAAATCCCCTCAAATATGTTACCTGGATTAACAGGGAATATAACTACCTATTCATTCAATCTGGAGTATTTCCTCTCTTTACCCATTTTGCTACTTGCGCAAATGAATTTCTGCTAATACAAAATGACTGTATTTAGGTCACAAAATTCTGAGTTTGAGCTGCTAACATATTTTCTACCCACTCACATTATATCTACTTACCTTAATCAAATCCCCTCACGAGCTAATAGGTTAGGAATATCCTTAAAAAAACTGCAAAAGTTCTCTTTAAGTTAACCCATCATATTAAATACTTTCCAAATGAGCCAATTATAAATGGCTCCATATACTGCCAAAATAAAATAGAAAATAAGAAACAAAGAGGCATAACTCAAACGAATCAGAAGTTCCATTACTTTATACATTTCTTTATTGCAAAGGGGAGGGGGCACTCATCCATGTTTCTTAAAGGTGCCCACCCACTTTATCTATTAATATAGTGTTGGGGGAACCTTCCAAGAGTTCCTTGGAAAGTATTCTGCCATTCCTCTACTGTGTTGTTTGTTTTTGCCTCCCACAAAAGTGTACTATTGCAAACATTCCTCCACAGGATGTGGAACTTGAGTATGCACTTGTGACCTGAGCCATTCATGCATCCACTTCAGGTGTCCTCCAAATAATCTAAAAGGGCAGATAGTTTCTCTTCACTTGCCTGTGACTTCTGTGGATTGTACATAGACTAGGGCTACTGTTTTTTCTAATATGGTTTCATATGCACATTGGGCCTTAGTAGCAGAAGTTACACTTTGTGCTGATTATTGGGGTTATCTGCACGAGGCTTGATTGTATGATATTAACAGCATTGTATTGCTGTAGGGGGATAGATTTGTACAACTATTGTATCATGGTTTGTTAAAGGTCTGGGACTTGTTTTGCTAGTTATAGTTATTGTTTTTTCTCTTTTATGAATGTTAATATCTCTTGGTATGTAGGTCATTTCTTGTTGGCAGTGGTGCATGTACAAGGGGTATGTTAGCAGTTTGGTATTGCACATGAATCTTGGATATGTGTGTGAATGGCGAGGGGAAAGATTTAAAGGTCCCATCCAACAACCAGGTAGTCCATTGTGTGAGGGTTAGTAGGTTAATGATTGCACAGAACGCTATAATTCTTTTCTCATTCTTTTCATTGTTATAGGCTATGAGGCTTTTGATTGTATGAGCGATGTTTAAATGATCAGGAATTTCAATTGTTTTAACATTTCTTGGTATTGTAGCTTTCTGGTGGTTCTTTTAGTTCTAAATTTGAGCTACTTTATGTTAGAATTGGTTGGCAAGTGTTCAGTTGCTTTTTTCAGGAACATGTGACATTGTATCTTTTAATATTGTTTCTGTTGGTGAAAAGGAATTTATGCTTGCTTCCCTTAGTGCTTGCACTACCCTTCAGACTTGTACTTCCATTATGTTGGAAATATGGCTATGTCTCTTAACTTTTTCTATTCTGTCGTCAACAGTGATTGGTCTCCCATCGCAGCCAATGGAAAAATATTTAGTAAATTTCAGTGGGTTCTTTCATTTAAGCTACTTTCTTTACTGTAGGTGTACCTCAAGTGACTTAGTAGAGGGTTGCACTTTTTATGATTTGATATACATTGTTGTACCTGATAAATTGGTGTCTGTGAAAAATGTTAATAATATGGAAAATATATATATTTTAATTAACAAATTAAAGCTAATAATTAAATAAATTTTTCAAAATTTATATTTATTTCTTCTTGGAGTTGGTATTCTTTTTTGGAGGATTTCTGAATTCTGTCTGGAGTACATAGGAGCCTATTATAAATAATAAAAGCCCCCTTTTAATGCCTGGTATATGGACCCGGCTGACCGCCATGGATTTCATGCGGTTTGAAACCGCCATGAAATCCATGGCGGTAAGCACTATCAGTGCCATGGAATTCCTTCCCTGGCACTGATAGGGGTCTCCCCCACCCCCCACCCCCACCCCGACTGCCTCCCCTACACCCCCCACCACACCTGCCACCCCCCAAAGGTGGCAGGGCCCCCCTCCCCACCCCGACCCCCAACATCACCATACACACGACATGCACACAGGCACCACCAACACACATACACGCACACACACCGACATACATGCCAACATCCACACACACAGTCAGACACGCACACCCACATTCAAACATACACGCACACATCCATACAGACATACACGCACTCATTCCCAAACACACAACACCCCTGCAAGCATACACACACTCACACACACTACATACACACACGCACACCCCCATGCACGCACACAACACACAAAACCCCCCCGCCCCCCTCCCCTAATGGACGATCGACTTACCTGGTCCGACGATCCTCCGGGAGGGGACGGGATCCATGGGGGCTGCTCCGCCGACACCACACCGTCAGCAGAACACCGCCACGCTGAATCACAGGACGTGATTCCGTGGGCGGTGTTCTGTTGGCGTGGCGGTGGAGGTGGAGCAACCTCCACTTCCCCGCCGCCCGCCAGTATGGGTGTTGGTGGCTCTCCGTCCAAAAAACGACGGAGAACTGCAAACAGTCGTAATACGCCGAGCGGAAAAACGCCACCACTGGTGGTCTTCAGCACGGCAGTCCCTCGGCGGTATTTCAAAAAGACCGCCGAGGTCATAATGACCCCCTATATCTTCTCTCTTTTCACTGGACTTCCTAGAGTGTACCTTAATACTTTTAAGACAATCCTACATGCAGTGGTATGCTTTGTTAATGGTACAAAAAGTTCTGATCACATCACTCCTGCAATAGCAAATCTTCAATGGCTTCTCATAGAAGCAAGACAACATGTATTCTCCTTATTGTTCTAAAAACATATCTACCTCCTAGTAATTGTCCTCTTCATTGAAAATGTCTGGGGTTACTAGGTTAATACATAGCGCAGAGACACTTCTCCTAGAACATAGGCACAACTATACTCTGGGGGTGGTACAATAATCTGGAATGTTATCTCTCCTGCTTACTCACCAATTATTCTCTGATTACATTAAAAAAGAATATAAAACATTTTCTTCTGGAAACACACTTCCATTCTGTTCCAGGCTGATGTTTGGTGTCTGTACTACCCCTGACTTTTTTGTGCGCCCCTCAACTTACTGCCACTTTTTCCCTGGTGTGAATCTTTCACTCGCCTCTTCCATTGCCCTTTCAATCTAAATTTTATCATTTATGACTCTTTTAACTAACACTTTCTTGTTTCAACCACAATGGTCAGCATTTTGTCATTATCCTCACCCTAATGTCTCTAAATATAACAAATTACCATGCTCTTGCTTTCCCCTGTATGTATACTATATTACTCGTTAAGATTATCTATAATGCCCTTGACCATGTTCATTCTATTTAAAATCACATAAATAAAATGAAACACAGTATCAGAAAGTACACCTGAGGTGCATGTGAGTATGTGTAAATTAATATAAAGTAGTGGGAACTGACAATGGGAATTGCAGTACCTTTGGTGGCCGGATGAGCATACATACCAGTCCCGTGTGGCACTAAATGAACTAGTTAGGACAACCTACCTTAGCAGGATGTATGGGGTGAGGGGCATCTTCCTATATGAAAATATGTAAAACATTGACACAACGGTGCATTTTACAATGCCATTTTTTCACATAAAAGCCTAAAATGCCATATGATTTATGTGCAGTTCTAAGTGGCACTCTTTTATTTGTCTATTTTGAAAAAAGAGCATCGAACAATGCTTTTTTATATCAATATTCCCCTCAAAAAAGTGATCAAAAGATTATGGCCCTCATTACAGCCCTGGCGGTCGGTTATAAAGCGGCGGTAATACCACCAACAGGCAGGCGGTGAAAAAAATTGAATCACGACCACGGCGGAAACCGCCAACACGGACAGCCACTTTAACACACCGACCACCACGGCGGTAGCAACAAACACCGCAGTGGTCACCGCAAACAGACAGGTGGAAGACAATGTAGCGCCGACCCCATCACAACCCGGAAATCCCCCAGCTTTTCCGGGGCAGTACCAACGCCATCAAAAGCATGGTGAAAACAGAACTTGAAGGGCAACCACTCACCTTCCGACAATCAATGAAGAACCAGGACGCCATGGAGCCCTAGCTGCAGGTCCTACCCATGCTGGTGTACCTCCTCATACACAAGGAATATCACAGGAGGTGGCGGCGACGACGACCACGGTGAGTACTGCACCTAGCACACAGGGGACGGGGGAGGAAAAAGAGAGTGACACACACACGCATAACGCAACAACCCCACCCTCACCCACAACACCATACACACAAAAACATGCATCAACATTACATTTACACCCCGTAACCCCTGGAAAAACGCAAGGACAAAAGGAATGGAGTCAAATCAGTGATATATTAGAAATGGACAGATATACTTAACGAATCGAAAAACAGTATATACAATTATTTACAATATGTACAGAAGGCCGTACACTCTCCTTTGTAAATGTCCGTGGCCCACTGGGCCAAAAATCATGGGCAAAGCCCACACTTGACTTCTGCCTCAAGACGGAGAGAACAGTGCAGGGGCATCAGGTCGAAAACACACAGGCACCTCAGGGGGACAAGGAATGAGGGGCCCCTCAGCCGGAAGATGGTACTATGCCACTGCTCCTCGAGGGGGCTCCATGCCCACAGCGATGTCCTGGGGAGTACAAAGCCACAGTCTCTCAAGTGGGTGGGTTGCCCACTGCTTGGTCCTGGGAAGTGCAAAGCCAAAGTCTCTCAAGTTTCTAAAGTGGGTGGGTTGCTCACTGCTTGGTCCTGGGGAGTGCTAAGCCACAGTCTCTCAAGTGGGTGGTTTGCCCACTGCTTGGTCCTGGGGGTGCAAAGTCTCAAGTGGGTGGTTTGCCCACTGCTTGGTCCTGGGGAGTGCAAAGCCACAGTCTCTCAAGTGGGTGACATCTCCACTGGTACTGGAGGTGGCTTTGTGCCTAGTCTGCTTCATCCTGCCAAGGATAGGGTGAGAGGATGGCTTCTTCCACTGGTTCTGGAGGGGGCTTTTTGCCCAGTCTGCTTCATCCTGCCAAGGATAGGGGGAGTGGATGCATTTCTCCACTGGTTCTGGAGGGGGCTTTGTGCCCAGTGATGCTGTACTTGGGGTGTGGCAGTTCATATTCCCTCACCTGGGTGTCTGAGGCACGAGATTTGCAGGGAACAGGTAGCATGATACTCCTTGGAGGCAGGGCCCAACTCCATCCTGCGGCGACTAAGGCTGCATACTGGTGGTAGTGCCAGTGCTGGTGGGGGTGCTTCCACAGGTGGTTGGAGGCTCCAGGCCATCTCCTGCAGCCTCGGACGGCTGCCCACTGGGGATGCTGCTGCTGACATTTGTTGTGTCAGCGGCGGGGCAGGTGGCGGTGCAGGTGGTGGTGCAGGTAGCGGTACCTGCGGCGGAGCCAGCAGTGGGGATGCTGGCGGTGCTGTCCATCGTGCAGGTGCTGGTAGTGGTGGAGGGAGGAACTAGCCCGTCTCCTGCAGCCTCAGACGGCTGCCCACTGGGGATGCTGCTGCTGAGAGTTGTTGTGGCAGTGGAGGTGCAGGTGGCGTTGCAGGTGGCGGTGATTGCGGTGGAGCTTATGGCGGTGCTTTTGGCGGTGCTTGCCACGGTACAGGTGGCGGGGTAGTTGGTTCCGATGGTGGGCACCAGGCCCTCACATGGTGCCACCGAGGCCTGAAGTGCCTTTCCTTGGCTTTTCGGCCAAGGTCCAGATGCTGCTGGGACCTTGGCACTGGCAGCTTGAGTTTTGGAGGAGGCCTTGCTAGGTGGGTTGTGCTCCTTGGCCGTGCTGCATGCTGGCCCCTTCTTCACCTTGGCAGGTGGCGGAATGGGTTGCTCCTTTGCAGGGGTCGGTGGCACACTGCCTGGCCTGACGTGTGCCCCCCTTGATCCTCTGGGAGTTGCAGTGACCACAGCGGATGCCGTCTTGGTGGGTGAGGTGCAGGCCTGAGATCTGGACACCCTGGCCCGAGGGGAAGGACGGGGGGAGGGGTAGGGAACAGGTCAACGTTAGCCAGGAAAAGTTTTTTATACACACTGGGACGGGAAGAAAGGAGAGGGTTTGGGAGTGGAAGAAGAGGGAGTTGTTGTAGGAGGTGTCCGTCTGCTGAGTTTGGGTGAAGGTGCATGGGCTGGATGGTGTTGTGGATGCCTGCTGGGTGGGTGGGTGCTTGTGTTTGTGTACTTTGGGAGGAGGGGTCACAGACACACTGGGAGAGGACACAGGGGACATGTGCATGGTTGTGGGGGTGGTGACTGCCAGTGAGGGGTGTGTTGTGATGGGAGTGCTGGTGATTGAGGTAGTGGATGAGGATGTACTGCATGCAAGTGTGAGTGGAGACGATACTGGGAGGGAGGTGGATGAAGAGGAAGAGGGGGACACACTGGAGGCAGTGGATGTTGGGGTGTCTGCATGGGCATGGTGCTTGTGTGATTACCTGTGAGATGAAGTGTGGTGCTTATGTTTGCCTGAGCCACTTTTGTGTGTTGATTTGGGTGAATACTGGTCTGAAGGTGTGCTTGGGATAGGCTGAGGTTGGGGGGATTGGGACTGGGTAGAGGAAGTTGGAGGGGGAAGGCTAGACACAGGGACAATGGCTGCCATCAGTGCTGAGGCCAGAGCCTGAAATGCTCTCTGTTGGCTGACACGCCAGAGTGAATGCCCTTCAGGTATGCATTTGTTTGTTGCAAATGCCTCTCGACACCCTGGATGGCATTCAGAATGGTTGACTGCCCAACATAGAGGGATCTCAGGAGGTCAATAGTCTCCTCACTGAGGGCAGCAGGGCTGACTGGGACAGGGCCTGAGGTGCCTGGGGCGAAGGAGATGCCCACCCTCCTGGGTGAGCGGGCACGGGAAACACGCTGAGGGGCTGCTGGGAGGGCGGTGCTGGTAGTGGGGGTAAGGGTGGGGATGGCGGCTATACATGTTGTTGGGGTGGGCACAGAGGTGTCCGCCACCGCCAGGGAGCTTCTATCGGAGGAGTGGTCACTGTCTGTGGTCTCCCCTCCTGTCCCCATCATGGTGCTCCCCTCACCCTCTGTCCCACTGGTGCCTTCACCCTCTGGCCTCATGGGCCAAGTGGGATGTAGCTCCCTCTGTAGCCGGTGCCTCTGCTCCTCCGCCAGATGATGCTAATGCACACAAGGACAGGGGACAAAATAAAAAGGGGAGGGAAGAGACAGAGGATAAACTTGGTCAATGCCAGCAACAACACCACCGTTGGCGTACACTACACACAGAGAGCTGCCCTATGCACTGGGCCATGCACCACCAGTTACACAGCATGTCACCAGCCCATGGGGTACATTGCCTAACACCAGCATCTGCACACCAGAAACCCACAGGACCCTGCCCAGTAGTAGATGGCTACTTACACTATTGAGGTAGGAGTGCTCCGGAGCCTGCCCAGCAAGGGACCTACACTGCCATGTTCATCCCTGGCCTAGAAGCACCCATAGTGCACATCCCCCACCCAGGTAGCACCTTAACACGCACAAAGTCATGACTCTGCATCTGTACTCACCCCATTGTGGTTGCTGTGATGCCCTCAAGTGCCCATCCAACTCGGGATAGGCCACCGCCAGGATGCGGAACATTAGGGGGGTTGTGGTGCGACAGGCACACCGTCCACGTTGGAAGGCCAACCCCAGCTGGGCCTCCGCAGTCTTCTTTGACTAGCGGCGCAGGTCCTCCCATCTCTTGCGGCAGTGGGTGCTCCGCCTGTCAAAGACCCCCAGGGACCGCACCTCCTTGGTGATGGCATGCCAAATACCCTTTTTCTGGTGGGCACTGACCTGGAGGGAAAAGACAGCTGAAATGGAAATCACTCACCCGTCCGGACCGTCATACTCATTGACCACCAGCTCCCATGCATGCCCTGATGCACATACATTGACCACCATACATGCAGCACTCTGCCCAGGACCCCTCAGCCCCCCCTACATGTGGCTTACACACACAGCACTCCTTACATTCATGGCCCACGCATCATGCTCACAGTGTATTCACTTGTTAACCTGGAGGACCGCAGAGTAACGTGTTCTGGGGTAGGACCCCATCCTCCAGATTCTCCAACTCCTCTGCAGTGAAGGCAGGGGCCCTTTCCCCAGATACATGAGCCATTGTTGCTTCCAGACACAGGTCACAGCAGCACTTGCAGTGTAGGTCCTCTCCTGTTGAAGATCAGGTAGCAAGTGAGTGAATAGTTAGAAAATGGCAGTCAGGTCCATGGCGGTGCATACCGTCACCAGCAGTGTACATCGCCATTGGATCCTGGAACCCATAGGGCCCAATAATAACCAATGCGAAGTTGCGGGGCGGTTATCGACCGCCTACAGCGATGGCGCACAACGCCAGCACAATTACCTCATTTACACCTGTCCCTCCTCACAGGTCAGGCAGCTGCCATTTCAGGGGGGAAAAGGGCAAGGCACCTAACTGCGTTGCTGCAGACATTGGCACATCAGCTGACTCTCAAGTTCACATACTGCTTCTGTAAAGTTAAAAAAATCAACATTAGTGCAATAGATGTGGAAATATAACCCTCTGCTCACTGTTCTCTTTCATAGGCTTCAACTGCTGAGGCAGCATATGAGATGGCGGCATCCTCTGGTGTACAGATCCCTGGTGGACCGTGCGACAATGGAGGACAGACACATTATCATCACATACAGACTTGATCGTGCCACAATCCTAGAACTGTGTGCCCAAATGGAGCCAGACCTGATGTCAGCTATCCGCCAGCCCACAGGAATCCCTTCTCTAGTGCAGGTCCTGTCAGTGCTCCTTTTCCTGGTAAGTGGTTCCTTCCAAACAACAAAGGCCATGGCATCAGGTATGTCTCAGCCAATGTTCTCCAACGTATTGACCAGAGTGTTGTCAGCCCTGCTGAAACACATGCACAGCTACTTTGTATTACCCCAGGTGGAGGATCTTGCCACAGTGAAAGCTGACTTTTATGCCCTGGGACATATCCCCAACATCATTGGTGCCATTGATAGTACACATGTAGTATTTGCCCCCCCCACGGAGAAATGAACAGGTTTACAGGAATAGAAAAAGCTATCACTCAATGAATGTGCAGATGGTGTGTTTGGCAGACCAGTACATCTCCCATGTGAATGCCAAATATCCTGGCTCTGTGCATGATGCCAATATATTGAGGAATAGCAGCATCCCATATGTGATGGGCCAACTCCAGAGGCACCGGGTGTGGCTAATAAGTGAGTCAAAGGTCCCCATCTGAGTATATGTTGATGTCTGGGTATGGGATTGCCCCTAAGGGTTAGTGTGTGTCTAACAGTTGTCCCTCAAAATATGCAGGTGACTCTGGTTACCCCAACCTCTCATGGCTTCTGACCCCATGGAGGAATGCCAGGACAAGGACAGAGGAAAGTTACAATGAGACACATGGGCGTACAAGGAGGATTATAGAAAGGACCTTCGGCCTCCTGAAGGCCAGGTTCCTGTGCCTCCATCTGACAGGTGGATCCCTGTACTACTCACCCAAGAAGGTGTGCCAGATCATCGTGGCATGCTGTATGTTGCTCAACCTGGCCTTGAGACACCAGGAGCCTTTTCTGCAGGAGGATGTGCCTGGAGATGGTCTTGTGGCAGTGGTGGAGCCTGTGGACAGTGACAAAGAGGAGGCAGAGGAAGATGTGGACAACAGAACAAACATAATACAGTAGTACTTCCAATGACACACAGGTAAGACACTGTAAGTTCACTTTACATTTCAGTTTTCTGTTGGACATTTTACATGGCAGCCTGTTTCCCTATATCTATGGCCACTGACTGTTCCCTTTGGAATCTCTATTTTCAGATCACTGTGCCCCATTCTGGCTCCTGCTATATGTACTGCTGCCCACCAAAGGTCATCCTGTAGTAAACTTCACTGTACATATACGTTGCAATGCTTTGATAATGTTGTACTAATACATTGGTGAATCATTAGACTAACTCCAGATTGTTATTTGTTTCAAGGGTGTTTATTTAGGTGATAATAAGTATAGGGGTATGCGCAAGGGGCTGGGGTGATGGTGGAGGAAAGTCCATGGTAGAGTCCAGTCTCTTGGTATCACAGGTGCATTGTCCAAAGAGGCATGGGAAGGGGAGCAATGGCAGTTAAAGGTGGACAGGGTATCAGTGTGAGACAGAAGGGTGACAATCAGGAGAGTCCTATTTCCTGGCGGGGGTCTTGGCAATGTTCTCTGTCTTCTGCCTGGATCGCATGGGACCGTTTGCGGGGTGGTTCTCCTTCTGCAGGGGGGTGGTTTGCTGGTGGCCTGTTGTTCCTGTGGCGGGGCTTCCTGTCCACTAGCGCCGGAGGAGGTGGAAGGCTGTTCCTCAGTTTGGCTAGTGTCAGGCACCCTTTGGTGTGTCACTGCCTCCCTTATGGTGTTGCCCTTGTCAGCCAGCACCCCTGCAATGGTGACCAGGATGGTGTAGCTTTTGTTAGGTCATCCCTGATCCCCAAGTACTGTCCCTCCTGCAGCCGCTGGTTATCCTGCAACTTGGCCAGTATCTGGCCCATGGTCTCCTGGGAATGGTGGTATGCTCCCAGGATATTGGAGATTGCCTCGTGGAGAGTGAGTTCCCTGGGCCTGTCCTCCCCCTGTCGCACAGCAGTCCTCCCAGCGTCCCTGTTGTCCTGTACCTCTGTCCCATGAACCGTGTGCCCACTGCCACTGACCCCATATCCCTGATCATCCTATGTTTATGGGGTTATCCTGGGTTCCCTGTAGTGGTGGACACACAGCTGATTGACGTGTCCTGGGGACGGAGGTATGGGCCCGCTGGGTGCAAATAAACACACCTAAAGCACAAAATGATCTGGAGTCTGTCTGTGATTTCGAAATAGTGTATTAGCAATTACAGTGACAAAATGTTTTATAAATAGTAATGTCAACATACCTATGTCACACAGCTCTAGTCCATGAGGAATCTAAGCAGATGTCACACAGTGGGACTCACATCTGTGAAACCGTAAGGAAAAATGACAACTCAGTGACCATACACTGGGTGAAAACGACAGACAGGAGAGAGGTAGTAGAGTAAAAGTACATGTAGTAGGCAGGATTGTATTCTTACCTGTGTTTCACTGGAAATATTGCTGGATCACTGAGTCCCTGTTCTGCATGTCTTCTTCCTCTGCTTCCTCCTCATCACTGTCCACAGGCTCCACAGCTGCCACAACACCGCCATCTGGACCATCCTCCTGCAGAAAAGGCATCTGGTGTCGCAAAGCCAAGTTGTGAAGCATACAGCAGGCCACGATGATCTGGCACACCTTCTTTGGTGAGTAGAATAGGGATCCACCTGTCATATGGAGACACCTGAACCTGGCCTTCAGGAGGCCGAAGGTCCGCTCAGTCACCCTCCTAGTTTGCCCATGGGCCTCATTGTAGCGTTCCTCTGCTCTGGTCCTGGGATTCCTCACTGGGGTCAGTAGCCATGACAGGTTGGGGTAACCAGAGCCACCTGCAAATGGTGAGGGGCAACTGTTAGACACACACTAACCTGGAGGGATAACCCCAGACCCAGACAACCATTCCCAATGACTTGCTTCCAGGTGCTCACCTAATAGCCACACACGGTGCCTCTGGAGTTGACCCATCACATAAGGGATGCTGCTATTCCGCAGGATGTAGGCGTCATGCACTGAGCCAGGGAACATGGCATTCACATGGGAGATGTACTGGTCTGCCAAACATACCATCTGTACATTCATAGAATGATAACTCTTCCGGTTTCTGTACACCTGTTCACTCCTGTGGGGGCGGACCAAAGCCACTGGGGTCCCATCAATGGCACCTATGATGTTGGGGATATGTCCCTGGGCATAGAAATCACCTTTCACTGTAGGCAAATCCTCCACCTGAGGGAAAACGATGTAGCTCCGCATGTGTTTCAGAAGGGCAGACAACACTCTGGACAATATGTTGGAAAACATAGGCTGGAACATCCCTGATGCCATGGCCACATTTGTTTGAAAAGAGCCACTTGCAAGGAAATGGAGCACTGACAGCTCCTGCACTTGAGGGGGGATTCCTGTGGGATGGCGGATCGCTGACATCAGGTCTGGCTCCAACTGGGTACACAGTTCCTGGATTGTGTCACAGTGAAGCCTGTAGGTGATTATCAAATGTCACTCCTCCATTGTCGACAGGTCCACCAACGGTCGGTACACCAGAGGATGCCGCCATCTCCTCACATGTCCCAGCGAACGTGCCTATAAAGGACAACAGCAAGCACACAGTCAAACAACTCAGAGGTACGTACCCACAGTTTACCCAGAACACCAATCATACACAAAAGGTGGCCTGTATGTGTGCTGAGACTAGGCCTAGGTATGTGTGACACAGTTGAAAATGAAGCCATGTGGGCCCCTGAAATGGCGGCTGCCTGACCTCTAAAGTGGGACAATGGGATGTGAGGTAACTGCGCTGGTGTTGTACACCGTCGCGGTAGGCGGTCGAAGACCGCGGCGCAATGCTGCATTGGTTAACATTGGACCCTATGGGTCCCAGGAGCCAATGACGATGTACGCCAGCGGTGACGGTACGCACCGCTGCGGACGTGACCGCCGCAGACATGACCGCCATTTTCTATCTGTTCAATCACTCGATACCTGATCTTCGATAGGAGAGGACCTACACTGCAAGTGCTGCTGTGACCTCGGGCTGGAAGAGACAATGGCTCGAGTGTCTGGGGAAAGGGCCCCTGCCTTCACATCGGAGGAGTTGGAGAAGCTCGTGGATAGGGTCCTCCCCCAGTACACGCTAATCTACGGTCCTCCAGACAAACAGGTAAGTACACAGTGAGCATGTTGTATGGGCTATTCCTGTGTGGAGAGGGCTGGATGTAAGAAGGAAGGGGGCAGAGTGCTGAGTGCATGAAAGACGGTGAATGCATATGCCACATGGCAAGGGTAGGGATGGGGGCCAATCACTTTGACGGTGCAGTTGGTAATGACTTCTCTTCTTCCCCTGTACATTTCACGTAGGTCAGCGCCCACCAGAAGAAAGATATTTGGCGTGCCATCGCCAAGGACGTCCGGTCCCTGGGGGTCTACCACAGACGGAGCACCCACTGCCGGAAAAGATGGGAGGACATTCGCCGCTGGAGCAAGAAGATGACGGAGGCTCAGCTGGGGATGGCCTCCCAACGTGGGAGGGGTGCCCGTCGCACCATGACCCCCCTGATGTTCAGGATCCTGGCGGAGGCCTACCTGGAGTTGGATGGGCGCTTGAGGGCATCACAGCAGACACAAGGGGGTGAGTACACTCTCATTCTGCTGACTTTGCGCGCAGTGGAGTTGTCTGGGTGGTGGAGGAGGGCTGTGGGTTTCCCTAGGCCCGGGCGAGTTCCGTAGGCAAGACCCCTCCGTAAGGCAGGCCATGTGGCACCCCAGCCCACCTCTGTAGACTGCCAAGTACAGCTATTCATGCCCCTGTGTCATCTATGTGTGCAGATGTCGTCAATAGCCTTGTAGGCCATTTCCCAGGAATTGAACAGTGGAGCCCAAGAGCGCGGCGTAGTGGAGGGGGCTTCTGTGTCTGTCTTGTCCACCAACGGTAGCGGTAATCCATGCACTCAACATGTCTTTCTTCTGTCATCGTCCCCCCCGTTTTTGGGGTCTCCCTGTTCTTGTGTGCATTAGCATCATCAGGCGGAAGAACAGTGGCAACGGAGCACGAGGGAGCTGCATCCCACATGGCCCTGGAGGGCGAGACTACGGACTCGGAATTCACCAGTGGGACGGAGGGCGAAGGGAGCTTCACGGCGGGGACAGGAGCTGACACCAGCAACACGGACACGTCCTCTGATGGGAGCTCCCTTGTGGTGGTGGCAACATCTGTGCCCCCCGCATCTACAGGTACAGCCGCCACCCCCCTACCAGCACCGCCCTCCCAGCAGCCCCTCTGCCTTCGCCCCGTGCCCGCTCACCCAGGAGGGTGGGCATCACCTTCACCCAAGGCACCTCAGGCCCTGCCCCAGTCACCCCTGCTGCCCTCAGTGAGGAGGCCATTAACCTCCTCAGGTCCCTCACTGTTGGGCAGTCTACCATTTTGAATGCCATCCAGGGTGTAAAAAGGCAGTTGCACAAACTAATGCATTCCTAGAGGGCATTCATTCTGGTCAGGCGGCCCTTCACCGAGCTTTTCAAACTCTGGCCTCAGCACTGATGGCAGCCATTGTCTCCGTCTCTAGCCTTCCCCCTCCAACTTCCTTCACCCAGACCCAATCCCCTGTACCTCTGCCTATCCCAAGCACACCTACAGACCAGCATGCACACAAGTCAACACACAAGGGAAGCTCAGGCAAACATAAGCACCACACATCCCACAGGCACTCACGCAAGCAACACACACATGCAGACACACCAACATCCACTGCCTCCACTGTGTCCCCCTCCTCGTCGTCTCCCTCCTCCCTCCCAGTCTCGTCTACACTCACACCTGCATGCACTACCTCTACAGCCACTACGTCCCTCACCAGCACACCCACCAGCACACCCCGCCCATGTGCACTCACCACCCCCATTACCATTCACACGTCCCCTGTGTCCTCTCCCAGTGTGTCTGTGAGCCCCCTCCCAAGATACACAAACGCAGCCACACACCCACCCAACAGCCATCCACCTCACGACAGCCTCCAGCGCATGCACCTGCACCCAAAGTCACCAAACGTACACCTCCTACTTCCACCACCTCTTCCTCCACTCCCAAACCCCCTCCAGCTACCCGTCCCAGTGTGTCCAAAAAATATTTCATGTCCAGCCTTGACCTTTTTCCAACACCTCCCCCACCCCGTCCATCTCATAGGTCCCGAACTAGCACCTCAGCCACAACATCTCCGGGACCAGTGGTGCCTGTAGTCACGTGTATGTGGAGTACACCGGCCACCAGGACAGCCAGTGTGGCACGGAGCCACAGCACAGCCAGTCCCCCACCTGTGAAGCATCAGAAGTTGGCCAGTGCCCAGCGGGAGAGAGGGAAGACTTCAGCTACCAAAGCCGCTCCCAGGGGTCCCGGTGGGAGTGTGGAGGCAGCTGTGACACCTCCCAAGGTGGGGAAGGGCCACAAGAAGCCCGGCAAGTCTGGGAAGAGCTCCACGGTGGAGAAGACGCCAGCCCAGCTGCCCAGGAGGGCCCCGCCAGCCCCAGCCCTGCTGCCCAGGAGGGTCCCGCCAGCCCCAGCCGGGCTGTCCAGGAGGGCCCCGCCATCCCCAGCCCAGCTGCCTAGGAGGGCCCCGACAGCCCCAGCCCAGCTGCCCAGGAGGGTCCCGCCAGCACCAGCCCCACTGCCCAGGAGGGCCCCGCCAGCTCCAGCCCCGCTGCCCAGGAGGGCCCCGCCAGCCCCAGCCCAGCTGCCCAGAACCCCGCCAGCCCCAGCCGCACTGCCCAGGAGGGCCCGCCAGCCCCAGCCCTGCTGCCCAGTAGGGCCCGCCAGCCCCAGCCCAGCTGCCCAGGAGGGCCCCGCCAGCCCCAGCCCAGCTGCCCAGGAGGGCCCCGCCAGCCCCAGCCCGCTGATCCATGAAGGACCGCCAGCCCCGCTGGGCCATGAAGGACCGCCAGCACAAGCCCCGCTGGGCCATGAAGGACCGCCAGCACAAGCCCCACTGGGCCATGAAGGACCGCCAGCACAAGCCCTGCTGGGCCATGAAGGGCCGCCAGCACAAGCCCCGCTGGACCATGAAGGACCGCCAACTCAAGCCCCGCTGGGCCATGAAGGACCGCCAACTCAAGCACCGCTGAACAGGGCACCGCCAACTCAAGCACCGCTGAACAGGGCACCGCCAACTCAAGCACCGCTGGGCCGGGCACTGCCAACTCAAGCACCGCTGAACAGGTCACCCCCAACTCAAGCACCGCTGGGCCGGGCACCGCCAACTCAAGCACCGCTGAACAGGGCACCGCCAACTCAAGCACCGCTGGGCCGGGCACCGCCAACTCAAGCACCGCTGAACAGGGCACCGCCAACTCAAGCACCACTGAACAGGGCACCGGCAACTGAAGCACCGCTGGGCCGGGCACCGCCAACTCAAGCACCGCTGAACAGGGCACAGCCAACTCAAGCACCGCTGGGCCGGGCACCGCCAATTCAAGCACTGCTGAACAGGGCACCGCCAACTCAAGCACCGCTGAACAGGGCACCGCCAACTCAAGCACCGCTGGGCTGGGCACCGCCAACTCAAGCACCGCTGAACAGGGCACCGCCAAGTCAAGCACCGCTGAACAGGGCACCGCCAACTCAAGCACCGCTAGCCCATGAGCGGCAGGGGCACTGATGCAACTGGGTCCGTCACGGGGTGAGTGATGCACTCTGGGCACCAGTCCCCCTCCAGAACCAGTGGAGAGATCCATCCACTACCTCTGTCCTTCACAGGATGAAGCACTCTGGGCACCAGTCCCCCTCCAGAACCAGTGGAGACATCCATCCACTATGTCTGTCCTTCACAGGATGAAGCACTCTGGGCACCAGTCCCCCTCCAGAACCAGTGGAGACATCCATCCACTACCTCTGTCCTTCACAGGATGAAGCACTCTGGGCACCAGTCCCCCACCAGAACCAGTGGAGACTGTTATCCACTTGAGAGACTGTGGCTTTGCACTCCCCAGGATGTTACAGTGGGCAAGCCACCCACTGTAGAGACTTGAGAGACTGTGGCTTTGCACTCCCCAGGATTGAACAGTGGGCAACCCACCCACTGTAGAGACTTGAGAGACTGTGGCTTTGCACTCCCCAGGATTGAACAGTGGGCATTGAGCCCCCTCGTGGATCTGGCGTTGTGCACTCATCTGGCTGAGGTGCCCCCCCTTCCCTTCCCCCTGAGGTGCCTGTTGTATTTCTATCTGATGCCCCTGCAGTGTTCTCTCTGTTTTGATCGGGTATCGAGTGTGGGTCTCGCCCATGCATTTTGGGCCCAGTTATCCATGGACTATAAATGGTGCAATACCTGGACTAGTATTATTGGTGTATATATTTGTTTATAGTGTATATATATTTTGGAGTACTGGATTTTAATGGATTACAATTGTTACTATCATTTCCTTTTGTCTTTGCATTCTTCCAGGGGGGCTTGAAGGGTGTAACTGTAATGTATCGACATGTATTAGTGTGTGTGTTGTAGTGGGTGAGGGTGGGGGTGTTGCATGTGTGTGTCCCTGTTTTTTCCCTCCCCCCTCCCCTGTGTCGTAGGTGCAGTACTCACCGTGGTCTTTGCCGCTGGCGTTCGTGCTCCTGGTAGAGGAGCAGGAAGACTATCGCAGGTAGAATTTGGAGTTCCGGTTCCATGGTGTCCTTGTGGGGTGTGTAGAGGTGAGCGTTTTCCCTTCGAAATTCCTGTTTCCGCCGTGTTTTTATCCGCGGTGAATCCGCCCCGGAAAAGGTGGCGGATTGGCCTGTCATAATAGTGTGGGTGGTACATTGTCTCCCGCCTGTCTGTTGGTGGTGACCGCTGCACTGTTTGTTTGTACCGCCGTGGTGGTCGGAGTGTTTAAGTGGCTGTCTTTGTTGGCGGTTTCCGCCACGGTCGTAATTGCAATTTTTTTACCGCCGGCCTGTTGGCGGTCTTACCGCCGCTTTAACACCGTCTGCCAGGGTTGTAATGACCACCTATGTGTTTTTTTAGAACTGCAAATACTCTGGAAATCCATTTGGGCATGCACTCTAAGCTTTTACAAAAATTGATAAAACATATTCGTTCAAGTTTGCTTTTCACTTCCTCTCAATTTTCCACCCTGCGTCCTCCAAGTAGAATAAAGGTTATCTAGTATTTATGAGAAACTAATAGCAAAGAGCTAAAAAGTTACACGGACCTCAGAATCCCTTGCCTTAGACAATAGAGCTAGCCCTCAGGATATGCATACTATAAATGGTGAAACTTAGGCCAGTTGCTCAGGTTACAGAGATCTTGCAAGTACAAGCTGCAAACATGTCCTTTAGATTTACCACATCTTGCAGACTGACATTTCAGATAACGACAGTTTTACATTGCCTACAAACCTGTCAATCTAAATAATGACATGATGTCATAATATTAGCAAGAATCATTCCCAAATCAGCAGGATCTGTCACTCAAATGTCAACTTGAAGTGTTTTGGAAACATACCGGTTTTGTCTTCAAATATGTGATTTTCATTTTCAGTAAATAGAATGAATTTCATCCGAAACAGAAACTTTCATTTATTGAACAGCTTTAATAATATCTGAAAACATCGGTTTATATGTTTAGCAGGTACACACATTGTATTCCAAATGCCTGTAAGTAAACTCATTTCACTCCCAACCCTGAGTTTTCATTTTGCTTCAGAAGACAATAAGGGGCATATTTATAATGCCCTAGCGCCACCTTAATGTGGCCCAATGAGGCCGAAATGCGCGCCCCGTATTTACAGGGCTGAGCCTCTCTGTAACCCTTTGCGCTACATTATGCCTGCGCCAAGCATAATGTATGCAAAGGGTGCGTTCCCCCTTCAGGGGAGCCAAAAAAATGGCATAAGGAAATCTATGAGATTTCCTTGCGCCATTTTGTACAGCACTTTTAATGCCTGCTCAAGAACAGGTGTTAAAAGGGGGCTGCTTTCTTTAGAATGGGGCCCTATGTGCTCTGCAGGAGTAGTGTCAATATTTTGGTGCTACTCCTGTAGAGTACATCAATAGCATCATGAGAAATTAGGCTATTGACCCCTGCCTTGCGCCATGGTTAAATATCGCGCACACATGGCGGTGGTAGAAGGGTACTAAGGGGCACCGGGAAATTGGCGCAGCACTCGGTGCAGCACCACTTTCAATAAATCTGCCCCTAAGAGTCAGATTTATCATAGTGTTTTGTTGCCCTTGAGTCATGCATGGTGTTGTAAGGACAACGCAATACTAAAGTCAGACTCACTAAGCAATGGGTTAAGCATGTGTGTTCTCATGCATCTGTCCATGGATTTTGGTCCATTCCCAGATTTACCATGACTGGTAAACCTGGGAATGCGTCAAAATGCTACGCATTCCCAGGGGAGGTGCAACAAGAGGAAATACCTTTATTTCTTAATGTTGTTTCAGAGGATTGTTTTTTTTGCAGGAAAGCAGATCTCAAAGAGCTGTGTAGCAATCTGCCGGCCACAATACTTATGATGAATGACTAACTAACGCGCCTCTTGTTTTGGATTCCATTCCTCTGGGCCCATCTACCAGGTGCTGCTGAGCAGTCCTTCTATTAGTGCTACTGCACATGTGAACATGCTAGGTGGACACTGAGGCCCACATTTAAGAGGGCCTAGACCCATTCCAATTCCACATCAGTGTCATTTTTATGATGCTAATGTGGTGTTGGAAGGCCAAAAACGTGCCATATTTACAAAGTGTTGCAATGCTTGCATTGCACCACTTTGTATCCTTTTGCTCCACATCATGCGTGCGCCAAGCAAAATGGGGCATATTTATGAAAAGTGGCCCTGCACATAGTGCAGGACCACTTTTCATGCTCCCCTTAGCGCCCCCCCTAACGCCACCATGTGTGCACCATATTTAATATATGGCGCACCATGGCGGTAGTTAGGGTACTAGCGTCAGTATTATTGACGCTAGTTCAGCGTTTTGCAGGACTAGCTTAAAAAATGTTGATGCTAATCCTGCAAAGCACCCATTGTAACCAATGAGATCCTCCTTTAAAGCCTGCTCAGAGCAGGTGTTAAAAGTGCTGAAAAAAATGATGCCGGGAAATCTCTTTGATTTCTTTGCTACATTTTGTTGGCCTCCCTAACAGGGGAACGTGTTAAAAAGAGTCTCTCATTGTTTTCAATGGGCTTCTGAGTGATTCGCAGGATTAGTGTCAAGGCGCTGGACTAGCATAAAAAATTATGATGCTTGTCCCCCTGTCTACCGCCATGCTGCGCCGTATTTTAAATATGGTGCACACATGGAGGCCTTAGGGGGCGCTAAGGAGTCCAACAAAAGTGGCGCTTCACTAGGTGCAGCGCCACTTTTCATGAATCTGCCACTATGTCCGCTGTCCATCTGGTGCACCAGCAGTCATCATGGCTCCAAGTCAGTTACTCTTGATACGACAGTAAGAGGTAGAAGGAGCATGAAGGCAAAGGTCAGCCACAGGGCAAATGTGCAATTCACTGTTATACTGTGGTCTTGGGCTACTGGGGGTGAGTACTTTTAGTCAGGTTATTCGAGGTCCAGCTCAGCAGGAAGCTCAGCTGGAACTTCATGCTTGCAGTACCACACTGGAATACTGCATTAAGGGTGGAAGTTGATGTCTATGTTGCCACCGATATACACTCCATCACCCTAGAACATGCCTAGGGGTTGCTCTAAAGGTAAAATATCCCCTTTTACCATAACCCCAGAACTAGGACCACTTATAAATGGACTGAGGGTAAACAATGTGCCACCATCTGCTTGGATGTGCCTATTTTACTGCATTGGAAACATTGCTTAGGTCCTTCACCCTGTGTCATGATCAAGAACTCTCTATGTATTTATTAGTCAGTCTACTGTTTGCAGTAATACTGGCTACTCGGAAAGTGTCTAATGCTCACATTTACTACCTGCTCAGTGCACATGGTAAATAGGAGTGCTACACCTTTAGGAATATGGAAGTCTGTGTGGACCTCCACAGAGGATTTTTATGTCCACACAGTTATTATTTTCATTCAGTGTGGTCCAACCTATAATTGCATGGTAATTGGTGCAGAGTTACTTCACAGTGTCTGTAATTACAGATTAAGAGTTCTCACCTCATCCGTGCTAGGCAATCATTAATCAGGGCTCTTGTGTGCATTATCTTAATGTTTGGCATTGGAAAATATGCCAAAGAATTAGCAATAATTTTCTGCCTTTTTATGTTCGAGGATTGAGGATAAGCAGAGGGAACAAGGAGGAAAAGATAGCCAGCTGCTAGTGGGTGGAGAGGTGTAATATGTGCACCTCATTTTGACACAAGAGACACAGCGGCCACTTGCAGGTGCCTATGGGGAATATAGGAAGTTCATAAATCCATTGCTTGGTAGAAGATTTAGAAAGCTCGTGGAGACATACAATTGTGACAGTGTTTGAAGGGAGCTTCCATATGTGTTGGGATAAAGTTACAAGTGAAAGTGAGGGTCAGCACACTAAGGCTAATGGTACTAAATGCCAGACCCTCATCTGAATCTGACCACAGAGATGATGCTAGACCGCTGATCCCACCAAGTGCAGTGATTGAAACAAGCAATAACAACCTTAATTCACCTACTGTCTCTGTGGGGAAGAGGGGGTTGGGATAAAACAAGAAAAAGATAGACTTGCGACACTGCACTGGAGGATCTGTACTCCCCGGACCTTTGTGTGTAGATGCGGGTGCTGTGCAATAGAAACAAAAAGAAGAGTAGTTTACTAACAGTTCTTAGCATATGATGTTTAAACAGTTATTTATGACAATTTCACTTACAGGCTTTATTGTAAATAAGACTTGAGAGAAAGTACAAATACAAGGGAAAATGTAAGTTTTCTGGCATTCCACAGAATATCCAATACAACAAAGTTCAACTCGAAAATCGTGTTTGTGCACTCAGTCTTTCCAAGTTCTTAATAGAAAAACCTTCAGTTCAGAGTCAAATAAAGTTCGGAGCGCCCACAAGGTAAAGTGTTCGGAGCGCTAGGACTTTCAAAACATAGCAACACAAAATGTCAATTTTTTAAGAATGGGTTGCTCTCCTTGAATGAACTCAGTCTTAGATAAATTACAAACCTGAACTAAGGATTAGTGCGCATTAACCTGAGGGCTGGAAAGTTCGAATCAAAGCCTGGGAGAAAACACATGTTAACCTAATGACTGTGACCTTTGCAGATGGCTGGTGCAGTTGACTGTTGTACTCAATTAACCAAACAGCTGGAGCCAAAAGCATTGGCCGTTAGAGTCAATAGGTCACGCCAGTTGGCGCCAATAACCAAGGTAAGAAAAAATACACCTAAATGTTTACATGCAATAGCTAATTGCAGATGGAACTAATAAACTGGGAAACATGATACTTCTACAAGCATGTAACCAGTGGCAGCAAAGGTACAGGAGGTTCAAGGGGGTGAATAGCTCTGGGAGTAAAGCAATGGTTAACAGGAGGCCATGAGGTGCCACGGGGAAAAGCAACATGAGCCCTCTTCACAAATCCCATGAAACAGAGGGCACAAGAGACACTGAACCTCCAACTGGGTGCCAAGACAGCGTGTGGGTAATCACAGTGGTTGGGGCACGAGCAAAAGATATGGATGCAGAGATGATATGCTTGGTGGCATAGTATAACAGGTGCTGCCAGGGTGTTCCTAGAGATAGGCTTAAGTGATGGGCAGTGATGGCTGGTTCACCTGAAAGTTTGCACCCCTCTCCCTGCACAACAGGAATTTCAGGCACTCTTTTCCACTGATTGGTAAATAATTCAAGCACTCCTTACAAATGTCAGTATTACTGGTGCTGTAACACTACACCAGATAGTATTCATATCACATCAAAAATCCTGGGCGATGTTTTTCCAGGCATAGGTACTGTACTTCCATGACAGACCTGTAAATATACATATATACATATATATATATATATATATATATATATATATATATATATATATATATATATACATAGCTACATAGATATATAGATATAGATATATAGATACCTTTCCTGAAAACTAGTTTCCTTAACCACTGGAAGGAGCTTTAAAAAGAGTCAATGTCCAAAGCCACTTCTGTTTTTTTCCTGTCTCCTTCAGAGCCAGGTTACCCTTACCCTGAATGGACATGCAGCACCTCTTCCTGACTGCAGCATAGTCAGGCACGAGTGGAGAGCACCACTAAGGATCTAAACAGGTTCTTCGCTTGAAGGAAGTCACAGAGATAAGAAGTAGGCTAGGGGGCTGGCTGTCAGGCTGCAGCCTCACTGTAGTCCATTGTCTGTCCACCCACAAAGTATACAAAGGAAAGGTTAATCAGTGTACAATAGGGAAGAAAAGTGTCTTTTGACTAGCATAGGCTCTGTTCACTTGGTGACAGAGCTGCTGTGTGACTTCTTATTCATTTTCTTCTTCCAGAATGTCAATAACTGCCTGGTGGTTAAGGTCACTTTCTAAGTATGAAGGCTGAGTGTTCAAATCCCACATTCATCATGATCATATGACTTAATATATGACTGTTCAATCACAAAGCATTTCAAATGTATCTCGCCAAAGGTGTTGAAGCCAGGTGCCGGAGATGAGGGTGGTGCTGGTGTAGAGCTCCCCTCAGTTCTATTGATCAAAGCCCTGAGGAAGGCACAGATGTCACACTGACCATCACCCACTTTCCAGGGGATACCAGGAGGTGAGTGAAATCTGCAGAGGCACCCAAGGTGGCCGCTCCTAGGAAGTAAATCCACACCGAAAAGCAGACTGGTCTGAGAACCTGGTCAAACCATACTTCTTAGTGTAGAGCAGTGCAGACATATGCAACATCTGGCTGCCCTACAAAGTTGCTGGCAGGTTTGTGCATTTGTGAGAGAGAGCAAGACCAGCTAAGTAGTTGCAGTGCTCCCCCAAGTGCTGAGAAGAGGGATCCATCTGCATAACAATTTTTGTAATACCAGGGAACCCAAAACAAATTGCATAAAAAGCAGACTGCAGGTGGCCATTTTGGGCAGGCTGCTCCCTAAAATCACATTGTCATTTTGGGCCATCCACAAGGAGAATTTATTTTTCACTCTGAAATTGATCTACATCCAAGACTACTTGCACGACAAATTCCTACTACACTGTAGACTTCAAACTTCTCTTCCGCTGTGGGCACGGGCTATATAAAGTTTTTAAGGCCCACTAGCCTGATCTGTCCACGATTGGCCTGCATAGAGATACTGGGCTCACTGAGTTGGTGAATAGGGGCTTTACCACCTACAATGCACCCACAAGAAAGGTGTTTCATACTTCATCAACACCTCCACTTGCCCTAGGAGTACTCTAACATCTACAGCCCAAAGCTGTCTATATCATAAGTCTCTTGACACCAGGGCTCTATATATCTCAGCAAGATCTCCTAGCTTTTCTGAGCACTTACCAATGGATATTACTGCAGGCCAACAGCCTTGACGGCAATCTGTGACAATGGACAATGTAATTTGTGGTACTGCAAAGTACAAGATGCCCAAACCAGCAATACAGCTCTGCTCTACAGAGGAAGTTGCTGGAAAGGATTCCAAACTCACTTCGGAACAGGGGTCAATGGCACAAGATACTTCTGTAGACACCATCCTGAGTGAACTAGTGGCCCTACACACATCAATCGGCTAAAGTGGAAGGCATCAGTTGATGTCCTCGCCATGAGGTAGGACATTGCATATTTCAATACCCGCATGCGGGGTGAAGGATAGTCAGGTAGAAGGGAAGCTTGCTGGTTCGATTGACTTGGAACAGGACCCTTGGTTCATGCACAGAAAAATCACTGAATTGGAAGACAAGAACGGACAAGAAGAACTCCCAAACTCCGAAATCCCAGAGCAACTGGAAGGCAGTGACATGACCTCATTCCTTAATTGCTTCTTACCTGAACTCATCAATGTAAAGTTTGAATGCCCACTGGAACTACAACGTGTGCACGGACTGTGATCTAGATGGCCAAATGACAGAGAAGGTCCATGAGTGAGTACCTGCTTTCCCGGGACCAGATTGACCAATTAATGATAGCAGAAGCTCAACGTCGAGGCCCTTTCATGGTTGGTGAACATTGCATTCAGTTTCTCAAGATTTTTGCCAGAACAAAGTACAGAGATGCAAAAGATTCTTGGCATTGAGACCATGCATGAAGAAACTGAGCTTTAAATATGGCCTGTTAGAACCCACAATTATGTTGATCACACAAAATAGCAAAACCTCAGAACACAAAAATTCTGGTCAACTGGACGGTTTTGTGGACTCCATGGGTGGTGTGGATATGAAGGTGGCACAGACACAAGAAGAGCAAAGACCACAGACTGTGCCCATGGAAGGACAGCATCTTGACTCCCTAACAGAAGAGAGAAAATGGTTAGATGATGTGAGCAGACAGCAGTCCACAGGCCCCTGACCCAAAACTGCAAGCAAGCCCAACCCCACAAGAGATAAGTCACATTGGCCCTCATTCTGACCTTGGCGGGCGGCGGAGGCCGCCCGCCAAAGTCCCGCCGTCAGGTTACCGTTCCGCGGTCGAAAGACCGCGGCGGTAATTCTGACTTTCCCGCTGGGCTGGCGGGCGGTCGCCTTCAGACCGCCAGCCAGCCCAGCGGGAAAGAGGCTTCCACGATGAAGCCGGCTCGGAATCGAGCCGGCGGAGTGGAAGCTGTGCGACGGGTGCAGTTGCACCCGTCGCGTATTTCACTGTCTGCGCAGCAGACAGTGAAATACATGTAGGGGCCCTCTTACGGGGGCCCCTGCAATGCCCATGCCAGTGGCATGGGCACTGCAGGGGCCCCCAGGGGCCCCGCGACCCCCCCCTACCGCCATCCGGATCTCGGCGGTCCGACCGCCGGGATCTGGATGGCGGTAGGGGGGGGTCGGAATCCCCGCGGCGGTGCAGCAAGCTGCGCCGCCGCGGAGGATTCAATGGGGCGGCGGTACACTGGCGGGACCCCGCCAGCGGTGCCGGTCCGACCGCGGCTTTACCGCCGCGGTCGGAATCCCCATTGGAGCACCGCCGGCCTGTCGGCGGTGCTCCCGCGGTCCTCCGCCCTGGCGGTCAAAGACCGCCAGGGTCAGAATGACCACCATTGTCTGTTCAAATCCATAAGGGATCTTTCTCAGAATTGGCTTCTATGACTGGTCACTTTTAGGAATATAAGGCAGAAAGGATTATAGTTTTATCTGATCTCACTTGTACCAAGGTGTCCCCCTTGGAATGGAAACCCACCTTTCCACTTCAGAGAGCCAATAAGTCAGAGAATGGGTAGGTAAAGAGCAGCATGCTTCCATGACCTTAATGGACAGAGGTCCGCTCTCTGCTAAACCCTTCTGCAAGTGCACATAGCCAGTTTGATCAAATGTGGTCTCCCTCTAAATGCACACCAGTATTGGATGGACATTTGGAACAAAATGAGAGAAGCTCTAGACATCCATTGATTTTTCTCTGGTCAAGCGGTGCTACTGCATGATCTCAGTGATTACCCTGAAATCACACATCAAAAGCAACAATAGTTTGAAACTTCCATTGCTGCGGCAAAAATGTGTATTTCGAGGCTGTGGATAACTAGAACTATCCCTGAAAAAGGGACTAGGGTCCATATGTACGGACACATTTCCCCATTGACACAGAATGGGAAAAACCCTTTGCTACATCTGGCCCTAGGCTACAGGAAATGTTTAAGCAGTAGCATGCAAAAGACTAATTTATAGTCCTAACGATCAGCTTGAAAAATTCATAGACATATTTATTCAGGGCAATTGATACTCAAATAGGCATGATTATCATTTCTCCATTGTAGGTTAGAGAGTTGCAGCCCTTTTACTGCCAAAGAGCAACAGGGGGAATAACACGACATAACCAAATTCTAGAGATGCTCCATGAGTGGTATCTTTCAGGAATGGAAATGGCTTTATGTCCAACCCAGACGATCTGTGCATGGTGATCTGGTTTCTTCTTTTTTAATGATAAATGCACTTTGGTCCTGGGCAGAAGTAAGATGATGTTGAATGGGGAAGTGGGAGGGACTGGAATAATGTGGTCGTTGATAAGTTATGTTGCATGATGCACATTTATGTGTTCAAGATGCAGCAGGAATATGATGTAGGTGTTCATTTTGAAAATTCCACTATAGGACTGTTAGAATAACAAACAAATCTTGACAACATTAGTTTAGATCCATTGGTATTTCTGTGTGATTTCTGCTTTGTTGTGTTTTCATTTCATTTTGTACAGTTCTTAGGAAAATGAATTCTGTTTTTGGAAGGTAAGGTGAATTGTAGGCATTCACTAATGCTACAGTATGTGCTCTATCCTAGAAGTTCATGTATTGTCCCTTTAATAATATGTTCCTTCTATACATTGTCACACTTGTCCTTTTAATATAGTTAAGTATATATTTTCTTTATAAGTAATGTACTGGACTCTAAGGCAACCAAGCAGTACCCAATGGGTTAATCTGAAAGATCAGTGTTTTAACCTGTTTTGTGGTGTACTGGGCTGATTTATATGGTTGATGTATGTGCTATTAAAACTAAAATTGCCAGGCAAGTGGTTTGGGTGCTTTCAAGACAGCCGCCAGCTAATCCCGCTCTAGATCCCTGGTCCGGGTTTCTCCCTGTTTTGCCAACTGAACACACTTGGCACCATTCAATGATTGCTAGAGGCAGCTCAGGGGCTGGAAACCCTGGCAGTGAGTTCAATTCGAAGCTTTGAGCTTCCTTCTTCAAGTCTCTCACTCCCCTCCTTTTACTCGTGGCAAGCTACACCTACGTTTTCCCACCCTTTCGGATCTGACTGAAATGTGAGCACTTTGCTTGCTCTCTGCCTGGTTGTTTTCTTCATCATTATCAAGGATTGTCTCCTGCCTTTTAAAACAATGGAAATATCTTCTCATTTTGTATTCCCTTTTCATTCAGCTGCATAAATTTCAACTTTTAAGGATCTTTACCCACTGCTTCTCCATTTCAGTTGCTTTGTTTTTTTAACTATTTGGGGTACCTATCACCAATCAGCCTCAGTTCAACCCCCTTTCTATCACTCACCTGCATTAGGCAGTTTTCGCAGAGATGCCAAGTCCTCTGCACACAATTTCTCCTTTTCCTGCCATATCGACAGTAGCGCTTTTCTTCATCTTGCTCACAACTTTTCCAATATGGCTGAAGTAGGCAGTCCTCTCCTGAAGAACAATTCCCATACCAATATCTCCTCCACTTCACGCAAGGAAGGTACTGGTGGTATCAATAAAAGATTTTTAAAAAGGCCCACTTCTTCTAGGAAATCTCCCTCCCCAATTACCATGCAGGACTTAACAGATAAACTCAAAATGTTGAAACCCTTGATAATAGAAATCAATACAACCCTCCAACGTCTAGAAGACAAATGGTCTAAACTTGAGTCTAGGGTTTTGTATATAGAGATCCATATCACAGAGAATCAGGATGTAACTTCAAAAGTGGACACTGGCCAAGGAGATCACTGCCCTCAAAAGACAAACTGAAGATTTAGAAAACTGAAACAGGCACAACAATCTCTGTGTTTATGGTATAACAGATGGAGCCGAAGGAGGAGATATGATTGCCTTTCTGCACACTAATTTACCCGAAATAATGGGTCTCACCAGCAGAGCTCTCCTTCACATCCAAACAGCCCATTGTTTTGGGCCCAAACCCTCTGGCTCAAATTTCACTACCAAACCTTTAGGAATTATCATCCTTTTCATCCATTATACAGACCTAATGCAAGTTATTTCTACCTCCTGGTAAAGAAAACAGATGATTTGATCTAGACACAAGATCTTTTCCCCACAGGATGAATCACAAATCATAACTGCTCACAGCAAGGAATTCTTAGACCTGCGCCTCATCCACCCATGCATCTTCAAGTTCACTCACAAGGATAAGACTACTTCTTTTGATTCTCCAGCCTAACTTGAAGAGTTAATTCATCTTCATTTTCACAAAAGAGAAGCTATGGACACGTGTGGCACATGAACTTCCATCTATAGTTTGTTTCGTCTGTTTCCGTTTTATAATTTTCCTTGTACTGATATTATTGCATTGATGCTTTTGATTTTTCACTAATGTCTTCTCTCCCTCTCTCCCTCAGGTCCCTTGTCTGATGCTATTGATGTCCATAATTTTGTTCACTGTTAGACCTCCCTTTATGATTTATGCATGTCCTATATTATTGAATTCAAATCCTGTTCTCATCTTTTTTGTAACTTTTCCTTTCTTATCTTCGGTCATTCACTTTCCTAAATTCATATATATCAGACCGAGTGTTCTGCCAGGTTCAACCTCCATGGTGTTCCTCTGTGCTCCCTTTCCAATTTATCCTTTTTCTTGAAATTCTTTTCTATGGTTCAGTTCCTTCGGACTTTTCACCATACTCCTTTTCTTTATTTCTTTTAGGTCTTCTCTGGACTCATTCCGTGCTCCTTCTTCTTTTTCTGTCATCATCCTTTCTTTTATATAAAACATGTTTTACATGTTCTATTTTGAAAAATATGCTTGTGTGCAGTTACTCAATAATGTATTTTCCAAGTTTGAAGAGGTTGCTGTTTAGTACTCGGTTCACCAATTTTTTTAGGAATAGATTCAGAATTGTTTCTTGGAATGCCAAAGGCCTTCAGATCCCTATCAAATGACAAGGAGTACTCACACACGTCTCTAAACTCTCTTGTCATGTTGCACTGTTACAAGAAACTAATCTTTTTGAAAAATAAATTAATTTGATTTAAAAAAGTTGGATTGGTTTGGTTTATTGATCTCCTGCTTTTCACCATAAAAATGGTGTGATTATTTTATTTCATAATGGTTTATCTGTTCATATTTTAAAGCAAGAAACTGATGTGGATAGTAGATAGCTTCATTTAGATACTATGATTAATGAGTGCCTTTCCTCACTTTTCTAATGTCTACGGACCTAATGCTGTTGACACACACTTTTGGAATTCACTTTCAACTAAACTTATGTGGTTATGAATGTAAATCTCATCCTGAGTGGTGACTGTAACCAAATGTTAGATCCTTTACTATATAGAAAATCTGCATTCAAATACATCCCCAACAACATGCAAATGGCCTTTCATAAAACAGTCTCCGATAGAGGTTTAGTTGATGCTTGGTGCATTTACAATCCCAATCTTTAGAATATTCCTTTTTCCCACCCACCATTCCTCCTCTAGAATAGATTATGGCCCATATTTATACTTTTTGACGCAAAACTGCGCTAACGCAGTTTTGCGTCAAAAAAATTAGTGCCAGCTAACGCCATTCTGAAGCGCCATGCGGGCGCCGTATTTAGCGTTAGCCGCCGTCGCCGTCTGGTGTGCGTTAAAAAAAACGACGTACACCAGGCAGCGCCGGCGTAGGGGGATATGGGGCTTGGGCGTCAAGAAATGGGGCAAGTCAGGTTGAGGCAATTTTTTCGCCTCAACCCGATTTGCGCCATTTTTTTTCACTCCCAACCCCCATAGAAATTACTCCTGTCTTAGCAAAGACAGGAGTCATGCCCCCTTGCCCAATGGCCATGCCCAGGGGACTTCTGTCCCCTGGGCATGGTCATTGGGCATAGTAGCATGTAGGGGGGCACAAATCAGGCCCCCCTATGCCACAAAAAAAAAAAAAAAACACTTACCTGAACTTACCTTAATGTCCCTGGGATGGGTCCCTCCAGCCTTGGGTGTCCTCCTGGGGTGGGCAAGGGTGACAGTGGGTGTCCCTGGGGGCATGGGAGGGCACCTCTGGGCTCCTTCAGAGCCCACAGGTCCCTTAACGCCTGCCTTTTGCAGGCGCTAAAAAACGGCACAAAAGCGGCCGTACGTCATTTTTTTTGACCCGCCCACTCCCGGGCGTGAATTTTGCCCGGGAGTATAAATCCGACGCACATGCCTCGGAGTCGATTTTTTAGACGGGAACGCCTACCTTGCATATAATTAACGCAAAGTAGGTGTCCACGCTAAAAAATGACGCTAACTCCATGGACTTTGGCGCTAGATGCGTCTAACGCCAAAGTATAAATATGGAGTTAGTTTTGCGTCGGAATTGCGTCAAAAAAAACGACGCAATTCCGGCGCAAACGGAGTATAATTATGCCCCTATATTTTTCTAGATAAAAATCTCATACAAAATTTAATCCACATTGAATTTGGCCCCATCCTCATCTCTGATCACACCATTCCTCTACTCGCACCAGTAGATTGTGTTTCAACAATTTGTTACTAGAGGATCATATTATTAGACATGATGTAAAGTTTCACCATTTCTGGGACTCTTTGAACCCAACAGCACAAAGCTTTATAATTAATCAGGTATCCCCATGAAATGGCTGCTGTCAAGGAATCTTCTACTCTCCTACAACATATTAAGAAACTATAACACAAATACTATTCCTTGTCTCATAAAGAAGTTCTAGAACAACTCATTCAGGCCAAACTTAGATATAACAGAACATTTATCAACAATGATAGTAGTGCTCTTTAAAAATCAACGCTATGTGCTATGGCAGCTCCAATAAGGCTGGTACGTTCTTAGCCAATTATCTAAAAGTCAAAAAATTTAAGTCTAAAAAAGAAGTCATCCATGATGCCACTTGTAATCAAATATTCAAAGATCAAAAGATTACGACTCATTTTGCTGAATTTCATTCCCAATTATACACAGAAGACACACCTTCCACTCATTATTCCCTAGATTCTTTCTTTCCTTCAAGTCTAAAATTACAAACTACACAGAGAGACTTTTCTTCATTGAAGACAGATATCTCCTGTGCTGAGATCCGTACAGCCATTTCCAAATGACAAAAGGACAAGGCACCAGGTCTGGATGACTTTAAAGGTCAAATTCTATTTTAAAGTTTCTAATCTTCTGGTACACAAAATCTTATTACCTACTCAACACCTTCTGGTTTCCAATACTATGGTTGGCTACTTTTCGGAGGCTATGATATGCCTAATTCCAAACAAAGACAAGGATTTTGCTGAGTGCAAGAATTAAAGAACAATTTCTCTTATCGATACAGATTGAAAACTTTTCTCAATGATTTTGGCACTCTGTGCTAATGAGTTAATTTCTTCCCCAGTCTGTATTGAACAGTATGGTTTAGTTACAAGCCAAAACATTTCAGACAATTCCTGCACCTTCCATGTTGCCTCTAGAAGCAAAACCCCTTTAGAGACGGTCACCTTGGATGCTGAAAAAGCTTTTGACTGTGTTAATTGTGAATTAATTTTCAAAGCCCTCAAATGGCCTGGCTTTGGTGCCAGATTTCTGCAATATGTCAAGATTCTCTATGCCTCCCTTCCACTTCAGTATTCACTAATGGCCTTCAGTCTCACAATTTCCCTGTTAAAAGAGGCACCAGACAGGAATGCCCCATCACCTTTACTTTATATATATGTATATATTTCAAAGCAAGACATACATATATTTATTTATATATAAAGAATAGAGACTTTGCATACACTGGGAAAATGGGGCAAATATGTTTTTATGGCATCCGAAGTATATTAGAGGATCCCTGTGGTGGAAGTAGAGAAAATGAGCTAAGGAGGGCTGAGCCCAGATGGATTATTAAAATGGGGACAGAGTACCCATGGAGCCTGAATGCAGATGCTGAAATGCATGTGCATTTGTAAAATTCTTATACACTCTCCTGGTTTGTTGCATGTTGATGGTTGTAGGTGGGTGAATTATGCATGATCAGGAAGACCGCTGACCCTTGCAAGGACTACTAAAACAGTTTATTATAGATTATAGAGCTTTTATGTAAGATAAAAAAGATGTAGGAATTGTTTCTCTGTCTAACTTGTTGGTCTCCTGTTTTAGATTCCTACCTGAAGTGGATAAGAGATATGATAGGTAGTTTGTGAAGTTTAAATGGAGTATCTGACAAGGATCACATAATGATGCGCTTGACCAAATGCATTTGCACCTTAACATGGGACATGATGTGTTTTAAGTGACTTTCTGTGAAATTGAGTATATGCACTTTAAAATCCTCAATATTAAAGGAGTGGAACGTCTGGTAAAGGCACCCTATATATGAACACATTCTCAATAAAAGGGGAACGAGGCCATGCGCAGGTCCTAGTATCATCCACATTTTCACTTTATAGAACATAAACAACGAAATATCTAATTTGAATTGATCATATTGGGTCTGGGAAGAATATGAATTGACATGGCGATATATGTTTGCACTTTATGCACTTTATTATGGGGCACGATGCACTCTAAATGAGTTCTAGAAGTTGTCTGTAGAATGGATTTGAGATTACCATTAATGCAGAGGAGTTTCTCTTGGGCTTCATGGAATCTAGCACTTTGAAAGGAAGTACTTTACTAGATAATAATGTTGCACAATATAGCAGAATCAGGGAGAACTTTAGGAAGTTAGGGCCAGATGTAGCAAAGTTTTGCGAGTCGCAAATGGCCCGAATCGCTATTTGTGACCCCGCAAAATTCTTTATGGGATGCAAAAATCCCATTTCCGAATAGCAAAGAGCGATGCAACCCAGCACTGACTCGCAAAAATTGTGACCTGATTTTGCGACCCGTAATCAGGATGTTGCAAATTGCGAGTCGCAAACCATATGCAAAAGCCAGTCGCAATTTGCGATTGGTCGCAAAAAGCCCGTTTTGCATATCCAGATTACCACTGATTCAGAGCAGGTGGTAACCAGTACCAAAGTATAAAAGGAGACCCAGAAGGCATCTGGGTGACTCAAAATGGCTGAACTGTACATGATAGCATGGAGGAGGAGTGTCCAGGCTGCCCAGCGGAGGAGGAGGCAGAGACAGGAGAGGATATACCGAACCAGGCAGACACTATTTCAACAAACTGAGGAGGAGATTTATGACAAATACAGACTGAGCAGTGCTGTTATCTTAGAGATAATTGAACTGCTGAATCCTCAGGTTGAATGACAGACAATGCGCGGCAGCGCCATCCCTACACATGTGCAAGTGCTATGCTCACTGAACCTCTTGGCCTCGGGTAGCTATCAGGGGGTGATTGCTGTGGCAGGTGGGGTATCCCAGAGTGCACTCTCATGATTCTTCAGACATTTCCTAGATGCCATACTTGCACACATGTCCAGATATATATACCTACCCAGGAATGAGGCAGAAATTAACAGTACCAAGTTGGACTTCTACAGAATTGCCAACTTCCCCCATGTAATAGGGCGTGTGGACGGGACGCATATGCAAATTTGCCCACCTGCAAATCTGGAATATGTGTTCCGCAATAGGAAATGTACTCACTCACTAAACATCCAGGTAGTATGTGACGCCCATAATGTCATTACTGACATTGTAGCTAAATATCCAGGGAGTACACATGACTCATACATATTCAGGCACAGTGGGATACACCAACGCCTAGAACGTGGGGAGGTTGGAGACGGATATTTATTAGGTATTGGTGACTACACTCTGAAGCCATACATACAGGTCACTTTGTAACCCTGTGATGCCCTGCTAAAATTGTCATTTTTGTCAAACAGGCAACAGTGCATATGCCCTGAGACCATGGATACTCACCCCATACCTAACACCTGGCAATCAGAATGAGAGACGATATAACATTGCACCTCGGCGGACCAGAACTGTAGTTGAGAGGACCTTTGGCTTGTTAAAGGCAAGATTCAGATGCCTCCACAAAAGTGACACAGACACGGAAGATGAGGAGCAAGAGCTACCACACCGACAGCCTGGGGATGAAAGCATCGCAAATGAGGGCAGACAGAGACGGAACCACATTGCAACCTAATACTTTGGCAGGTACGTGGCAACCGTGACCACACTCACTAATGTCAGACACACATAGCCCAGTTGTGTAGTCAAACAAACAAAACTTTTTTATTGCAAAAACTATGATGTTAATTAAAATGAGCAGTATGCAACAGTCTGGAATTGTAAAAAGTCAAATCAGACACATTAATTACATGTGCCTCAGTAATAGTACATTTTGGTGGCTCACAGCATCCTCCTACTGCGGCCACCATGGCTCACTTCTGGTGGGTCCCCTGAGCCCTGCCATGCACTGCTACTCCGCAGCACACGCAAATCAGTGGCAGACACACTTTTCATTGTAGAGCGCTCCTCGCTGTCCTGCAGGATATCTCCTGTGCCCCTTGCAGCCTGCCTGGTCTCCATTAGGTCAACCGCATGGCTGATGCGGCCAAGTCCCCGTGCCACATCCCCAGCGAAATGGTCCAGTTCGACCTGCAGGCTGACAGTGAGTCTTGACAGGCAGGTGGTGTTTGTAGCCAGGCGCCCAATGGATGCTGCAAGTCTGTCAAACCGGGCAGCAGTGTTGCGCTCCCTGCGCCGTGCCTGTGCCCTGTCAGCCACCAGTTCCCTGACCAAAAGTTTGATGGCCTGTGTCAGGTTCCCCAGCTGTGTGTTCATGTGTTGGAACTGATTGTCCACATTAGCCATCCCATGGGTCACTGTGGTCTGCAGTCTTGAAAGGTTCCTGTTTATTGACCGCAACTGTCTGTTTTGCAGGTGCTGACCCTGTACCAGTGATGCCTCAAGTCCCGCAAACTCAACATCTGCAACATCATCCCTGTGCACAGACTGCACTCTGCACCGGCCTCTGCGCACTGCTCCTGCTGCTGGCTGTGTGTGCCTCTCTGTAGGGCTGGGCCCTGGTGCTACCACTGCTGCCTCCATGTCCTGCGCAGGATCTTCCAAGGACTGTGGTGGAATTTCCATGGGTGGTGGTGGTGTCCTGCTGTGCCCTGCTGTGTCACTGGCAGCCTCCTCCTGTGGGTCTGGCCCATGTTCCTCGCCCTGCACGTGTTCGCTGATGGGGGTGCCTTGTGGGAGACCTGTGGGACATAGGGGATACACTGTCAGTCTCGCACATCTGTTTTTTGCCTCATAATAAACATTTGCCTATATTTAGACCACTGTACTACATTGCCGATAATGCACTATTCTAGAGGTTGCTAGACTGGAATGGAGTTAGTCTGGTGGTGCCTGCTGCTGTGTACTGGGATAGTGTGTATACTGCATTTGTGGGTGGCAAAGCATATATCATGGTACTCACTTTCTGATGTTCCAGGCGCTGAACTGTCCACATCTCCTATGCCAGTGTCGTCTCCACCATGGTTTCCAGGGCTGTAGCTGGTGGAACGGTGGATGGGCCTCCTCCAGCGCCCTTCATCTTCCCCATGCGCTCCGCAACCCTCTCCTCGGTCCTGGAGCGAAGGTCATACTACCTTTTCCTGATTTCATCTAAGGTGCGGTGGCTTACCCCAATGGCATTAATTTTTTCTTGGATGTCCTGCCAAATTCTTTTCTTCTGAGTGTCAGGGACACTCATTGCTGCCTTGCTGAAGAGTTGGTCATGGTGCAGGCAGCACTCCTCCGTTAGGATCTCCAGCTCCTTGTCTGAGAACTTTAGTTTTCTCTTCCTGCCAGCAGTGCCTGTCTCCTTCTCCATTATTGCTGCAGCTCCTCTCACCTGGGTGTGGCTCAGCAGTTTGGGCTGGGTGTGCTCCTCCCTCCTCCCAGTTCTATTTGGTGACTTCCTGGTTCGGATGTCATCACCAAGAGCCAGGAAGTGGGTTTCCCAACTGTTATGTTGCCCCTGCAGGCAATTTGCGAGGCAGTCGCAATTTGCGACACCGGACCACACCCTTTGCGCAAATTGCAACCTCGCTAAAAACGGAGGTCGCAAAATGCAGTGCGACACCTCTGCAACTCGCAATTTGGTATGGCGAGTCTTTATAGCATTTGGTTTTGTGAGTCGGAAATAGCGATTCGCATGGAGTCGCTAATTCCAATTCGCAAATGTTTATCTACCTACATCTGGCCCTTAATGAGATATTTTGCACTTTCATCACTAAAATCCCTGCTCTGTGAGAAACAGGGTCAAAAACCAGTGGCAGTAAACTGTACTTTACAGTACTTCATGATGGGAATGGTGTCCAGATAATAACTGTGCAAAATGTTTGTACTTTATTTGAAAACTGGAACTGTCAAACGGTGAGGAAATACATGTAAGAAGTTCTTTACTTTTAATGTGCCCTGGAAAGGAATATAGTAATTCAAGTATTTCCACTGAAGACATTTCAAATGATAATTTGCTGAACATATGGTTTAAAGATATTTTAAGTTGCATACAGGTATATTAGGAATTGAAAATTAATTGAAGAACATTGTATATATTGAGAAAATCAAGCATACTGCTATAAAAGAGTTGAATGAGACAAGAGTAAAAATGGCGTGCATGTAATTCCAATTAGAAAGGAATGGATCAGCATTCCAGTTGTTCTTAAGTCATTGATGGTTATGGCTTAGTAGATGTGTTTATAAATATGTCACCTTGCACTTTAGAGCTGTTAAATCTTGTCAAAGTCTACAGCCAAAACGCATAGCTCTGTCCTGTTTGCACTAAAACAATACAGGATCTGTGAATGTGGAGCTGTGACGCTTTTGTTTTCATTTGCGCAATGGGTATTATAAGCAGGGGCGACGGTGGGGAACTAAAGATATATATATAAATATATATATATATATATATATATATATATATACATCTCCCTGGGCTACAGTGAATTATAAGCGGGGGCCGCATCCCCAGGGTACATACAAAAAAATGTAAATGGTGTCTGTTTCGGACCCCCTTTAGCCTGGGGGATCACCACATCCCACGGGCTATGTGCTCGTTGGAGGGGGGCCACACAGCTCCACTCATGGAGACATTGATGGCCTTGGGGACCACCACCCCTTCAGGGCCAGCTCCTGCTATTTCCCTCGGTGCCCACCCCCAGGACATAACTGTTTGCTGTGGCTTGGCTGCAACACTTGGGTTTCTTACAATAACTCGCACCCTTGCCATAAACTCCTAATGAACCCAGAAATTATGGCACTCATGACATCTTTGATAGCATCATTGATAATGTTAATGTAATATTTGGAGGGTACGAATTATAGTTACTTGAGGTAACTCTCACTATAACTGTGAGCCTAACTAAAACATCCCTATAACCTTTGTTTTTTTAAGTGAACATATATATATATATATATATATATATATATATATATATATATATATATAAAAATATATATATACATATATACCAATATTCTACCTTATGCCTTTATGTTTCCAATCCTTAGGATTGGAAACATAAAGACATAATCAAGGATAAAGGTTTTTTATGGAATCCCTCTAAGATCAAATGTTTAGGTATTCTGCATTCCCATTCTATTAAAGACACAATATGTCTAACATAGAATTTCTAAAACATAAGCTTTCTACCCTTTCGGCACAATGGTTCCCTTTATATCTTTCATGGTGGTGTAGATTAGATGCAAACAGAATGAGGTTGCTGCCTATTATTAAGTTCTATCTGCTAATGGTTCCTCCCAGATACCTCAAACCTTCTTCAGATCTGTTGACTCTTTATTATCCAAGTTCTTCTGGAATAAGCCACCAGCTCAGATTTCTGTATCCAAACTAAAGAAGCCAAAAATAAATGGTGGCGTCAACTTTCCTAACTTTACAAAACATAATTCTGCCTTTACCCTCAAACAAGTATGGTCCTCTTTAGGGGCATCGACTTCTAACGCCCCCCCCCCCCACCAGTGTAATCTTCCATTGTGATTTCTTTAACCTACCTTTTTTCATTTCTTCAATTTACCCTTATTGTTCAAAAGCCCAGGTCATGATTTCTCCCATATTACATCATTCGAGTCACATTGGCAAAAAGTTAATTTTTCATGTCTGCACACCTTCTCAGCTGTTGTTATTATCCCCCTATTGATACAATCTTAGAATCACTATAACCAACAAAGTTCTTACGTGGTCTCCCTGGTTGGCCATAGTATTACACCAATTCATCTCTAATAATCATTTTAATTCCCTTTGAGGAATTGCGCACTTGCTTCTGGATTCCCTCCTCATGTTGGCCCAAATATGCCCTTGTCTTAGATATTCTTAAACAAAATGTCATAGATCCCTCACCTACTTCTTCTCAGCCTCCCTTCATTACCAAAAGGTCTTTTCCTTTTGGACGTTGGTATAGTGCAAATTTTCCAAACCTTCTTCTTTTTCAACTCCTTACAACATTATCTATATCATTCTTGTTGGATGTTCATATGTACAGTCCAGAGATAAGGTTTTGGGCAAGTTGGTGGATCTTCTCTTGGTGGTGGCCTTTCAAGTGATTACCTCTGACAGGTAAAAATTTAACAATATTTTTTTTCCTCACATGGTGGAACTTGATCTGTCGCAATCATAGATTGGATTCTGGACATCCATCCACACTAGAGGTAGCTATTAAGAGAGATTTGCTATAGTTGCTTTTGACTTCTTAATTATCAGACCCCGATATCATTAACATTAGAAATGTTGAAGTTTCCAAACCTCCATGAATGCCTTCTATTTTACTTCCTATCCTTCCTTTAATCTCTTTATATCACTCACTGCATACCTAATGGGTTTTTACCACCACAATATCTTTTACCATCTAAAAATACAAAAACACATAAAATCCTATGAGTTCTGCAATGCAAATTTGTGTTCATTCTTAGCTTTAGCTATATGTCTTATTTTACATGGGCCACGTAATTGCATTTCTTGTTCAATTAGATTTTTCTTTGAACTACAACAGCATTATTACTGTGAAATGTTCATCTTTATGTACATTTTAATATCCTGCTATGTTTCATAATGAAATTTCTTAAATTAAAACATCTTTAAACTAAAAAAACACAAACATTGCCTGTAGCAAACTCAAATCCATGCAGTAGTTTTGCATACTTTGTGAAACACTTATAGAGAGTGTCTGTACAAGTTTAAAACTGCCTCAATTTGCAAACATGGGATACTTTTTTAGCTTTCTAGTTTGCTAATGAGGGCCACTTTTACTTTGGGGCCTGGGCTTATCGCTTAGCCAGCAGCCCTCTCTGGAAAAAAGTAGATCGATTTGTGCCTCGTATATTTGCGGAGTGTTACATTTGTGCGTCAAGGCGCTCCATCAGATGGGGTGGCCTGAGACCCTAATGGGAGACACCTCTCTGTGGAACTCCAGGAGGTTACCCGAGTTTCAGAGCCTGTCAGGCCTTGATCCCTGAGACCTTATAGGTAATAGTACCCTAAAAGTATGTGATGCCCGATGGAAGGTTCTTCTGCTACTTGTGCCTCCGACTTGCCCTTTCTATGGATGTCCTGGAGGACATTCAGATACTGGACACCAATCCACTGGAAGATACAGTACTTGGGAAGCCCCTTAGTCACAAAGCAGTGTCCCTGATCTATAGAAACCTCATAAATAATCTACTGGATGGCCTAGAGGCTTTGCAGAACTATGGGAGTGGGATCTTGTGGGTTTCTCTGACAATGGGAAGGTTGCGATCAAACAAGGGTTCCACCTTATTAAATGTTTAGAATATGTTACAATAAGGTGCTGATGGCTAGGTTTAGTAGAGCTGGCAGTGATTAGTGTCCCCGGGGGGTGTGGACAAAAAGGAACATTGTTGCATGCTTTCTGGGACTGTCCTGCATTGCAGGCATATTGGAGGAGAGTGGCGGGGACCCTGCTGGTGGTTGTGGGGATACCACTGACTGAGGTGGAGAAACTGGTTCTTTGGCATATGGAGTGACCAGGAGAGCACCAGATATCAACATCTGTCTTGCAACATAGGGATGGCGAAAGCCTGACAAAGTATTGCACAACTATGGGGCTTGCTGACAATACCCCATACAGAGCGATGGAGTCCAGATATGGATTAATACATGCAAGCCAAGAGATTTACATATGAAGGGAGAGGTTGCTGGCATGAATTTCAAAAAGTTTGGGGCCTGTAGAAGACCTACCATGGGATAATATAGTTTTGTGGGTGTCCCTGAGGAATAAGTATCACCCATTGAACCCTCAGGGGAGTGGAAGTTGCTGGGTTTTTTCATTGTATTATTGGTGTAGATGACGGTGCATGCTTTGGTATTGCTTTGACCTTTTGCCCGCCTGCGTGCTGCGCCGTGCATGATAATTCACATTCTATACTGTTGATTACTTTTCATGCACTAATAAAAAAAACAAAAAAATAGCTAATTCGGAATGGCTTAGGAAAATAAAAAGGGTTACACGGAAGGAGAACCTACTCACTGTACGCTGTGGCAATATGAAAAGAGGCAAATTTTTAGTTTAGTTTTTGGATGCTTTAGATTAAACCAGCTCTTTTAATGTGCCATGGGGGAACTTTGGACACGTGACTGTTGAAGAATTAATGCGGTGTGATCTTCATATTTATAGGTATATTTAAGTATCTTTAAAGTGTAATTTCTCAGGGGATTTTTTTTAAACTGTGTAATCTGTATTTTTTGTATTTTTAACTAGGTGTGTGTATCAGGATTTTTAGATAGTTATGAATTTGTAATTACGATAACTGCCTGGATAAGACTTCTACCCCCAAATAAAAATAATGAAAGACATTTTTAAAAAAACTAATTCCTATCTTCTAACAATTGTAGACAGAGATTTGTGATGAAACATTATGCTTCCTCAAGGCCAGTTTAACAGATTAGAAATTTTTCATTTTTTCATACTTTTCAAACTCTGCTTGTTTGTGGCACTGTACACCAGACATACAAAGTGGGAAACGTATTAACACATTGTTTTTGTACTGAAAGTCTCCCCAACACAAAACCTTATCTTGGCAGAGCGCTCACACCCTTGCACCATCGTGCAGGGGGTAAGTGTGTTGGCTCACGGCAAGCTAAAGTACGCCAGAGCTGGAGGAGAGAAAAATAACATCATATTTTAGTAGTGATGGCAACGCGGCAAAGCAACTTAGGTTGCTGTGCTGCATGCATCACATTTTGGTAAATGTCGTCCTGCAGGGGCATAAAAACAGGCTCTTGGCTACGTTCTGAGCTAGAGCAACCTATCATTTTACCACCAAAGAATCTGTTTGACCTCATGATGGCATATTTGAACCTGCAGACCTCATCTTTATGAGTGTGATACAAGGAGTGCGGTTGGGAACAATAAATATCAGTTATTCATCAATGTATCCTGAGTTTGAGCACGCACTTTATGGGTTCAAGCGAATTGAGTTCTTTTTTCGAGAAAGTGCAATTTTCATTTAATTCCAAGGTCTACTAGAATGGCTCTGGCTTGTCTACTACTATCCCGCATTCGCGGAGCAATATTCCGCCATGATTTTGCAACAAACACAATTATATCACAGAGGATAAAAATATTCAGCAATTAAGGGGCATATTTATAAGCCCATAGTGTGCCACCTTGCGCCACATTTTCTGCATTTATTTTGATGCAAATGTGGAGTTAAGGTGGCATTTCCCACACGCCATATTTACAAAATGGTGCAATGCTTTAATTGTATTTATGGATCAATGCTCAACTGATCTATTTTGACCCCTTGGCTACTAATTAAAGGAATCCACTACAACCAACTCAACTGGAGAACATCTTTATTATGAACATTGCTTTGGGTGCTGCGGCTTCTGTGCTAAATTCCAACTTACCTTTGTCGAGGAGATCTTCAGTCAGGGAATGGGAAGGGGAGCCACTACCGCCAGCAGCGCCCTGCCAGCAGCGCCCCGCCAGCAGAACACTGCCAGGCTGTATCACAGGTCATGATACGGCTGGCGGTGTTTCACTGGCGTGGCGGTGCTGGTGGTAGCAGCGCCCGCTTACCACCATCCGCCAGCATGATCACTGCCGGATTTCCACCCTTCTTGTGGCGGAAGACCGGCAGTGATCATAATATGGTGGACGGATGGTAGCCGCAGTGACAGTATTTTGGGGGCCGCCGCTGCGGCGGTAGGCGGTTTTTACCTGCAATGTAAAATGACCACCTATGTGTTAAATCAAATACACCTGAAAAATGTCATGGCATAAACCATATATTTAGATGCCAAAATGTAATATACTGTATAAGTATTAATAACGACATGCTTTGGTAGGCATTACAGGACTCAGTCATTGTTCCCATTGAAATGCATTTGTAGTGAACGGCATGTTTTGAGGGTCACAAAAAGGTTCTTATATAAAGGGTTATAAAAGATTTTAGTTTAAATATTAATAATTTATTGGTGATACCATACTAACTTTAGGAATTGTGTGTTGTGAGGTGATTTTGCTTTTCCTCTGCAGTGATTTGATAAACCATGTTTGAGAACAAAAATGGTTTCCTTTCAAGGTTATGGAAGATGCCCCAGAAGGTAAAATGACACCATATTTTCTGCAAATTCATAGTATGTTCCACAGCCATGTGAGAATAAAGACTGATATTCTGTGTAAAGCATTTACTTCCAGCCAGAGCAGCCTGTAAATTGGTTCCACAGAGTTCTTCCATCTGCAGCCTCCGACAGTGTTGAACAACTAGAACCCCAGCAGTCTTTATTTATGACAGACGCATGGCACACCTGAAGCCATCTTAATTGACTCAAATCTCTAAAACGTAAATCATTTCCCTTAAAATTGAACAAAATGACTGTTTCTCTGAGTTCTTAAGTATCTTCCTCGTCTACTTCAGGCAGCCTGCCAAGTACCACACATTAGGAGATACACTAATGCTGTCTGTTGTGGCGGTCCGCATCATCACACAAAAATGATTTAGTCACGGAAAATTATAGTGCCTCCTGACAACGGTACCAGCACTGTGAGTCACAAGCTGCGATGTAAGAAGTGCAAGAAGGTTCTTTAAAAATCCGATTGCTTCCGCCTTTATTTTCATTATCTTAATCAAAATCAGCAAGAAGCAATCAGAAAGCTAGTTAGTATTAACTGATAGGCTGGGGTCGATGCTGGGCGGAGCGAGAGTTCCGTACGATCCATTTATAGCCTGCGATTCGTTTTAAAATAACAAGCATCCACCCACGGAAATTACTGTTTCATTATATGGATCGCAGCTACAACGAATTTCTCTACCCAGAACAAAAAAAAGTGAGCTGAAGTTGGTGTGAACCTAGGCTGAATATTAGTTTTCTAAAACTTCTCCTCCTACAGCCTATGCTAATTGGTTGTCCGTTGTTCATTAGGATACTTTTATGTTTTGGGCTTAAGAAAACGAAGAAGGGAGACGCATGGAATGTGGATCAATGAGAAGATAGGACGTCTAGAGTTGCAAAGGTGATCACATAGAAAGAGGCAAGAACCTGGCAGGCAGAGGGAGGGAGACCTAGTAGGAGAGGGCAAAGGAAGTAAGCTAGATTGCAAGTGGCAGGGAAATCCCCTGAATTTATTAAATGAATCATTGGTAGATTGAGAGAGTGGTAGAGATTAAAGGGCACTGAGCATGGGTGGAAAGACTGAGATTTAGGGGCCTGAAGAACTTTATGTTGCGGTATTCCTGCCGCAATTGTTGGAGTGTGACCTTTAAAATTAATATTAACATGAAAAGCTTACAATATAATGTGTAGTGAAACTGCATAGAAATATGTTAACATAGAAAATAATGTACGCGTTTGAAATGTGCCCAAGGGGAGTGGCCATCAATGTATACGATGATTAATGAAACTGATTAATGATGAATTAATAGTGTACTAATGTATGACTTTGTATTAGCATTAAGAGTTATGTATTAGGGGTCTTGCTCAACTAAATTACTAGGCCTTAGCTTACCAAAGGTCTGGGCCTAGTTGCCTGGTCTCATATTAACTATGTTTTTTCTAACGTGCAATGTTCTGCTTTCCTGAAGGACACGAAGCTATACTTTTCCAGAAGCTAGAGATATGTGTGTGTGTAGCCGTAGTAAATTCTTTCTCATAGGACCCGACTTGCTCAAGGAGACATTCTTGCCGAATGCAACAGTGTAATTCGCAACAGGTGCAAGGCCGCCTGGAAGAGGAGAAGACAATGGAACTACTGACTGGAGCGTAAAGTGTAACTTTTCTTACCTGACATTCCACTAGATGAAGACGTCAATCACAGGAGCCAATCGACTGCATGAGAACTGTGTTAGGTGACGCTTCTAGTAAGGTGTGTGGAGAATTATTGGACAGAGATAAAGATGCACCAAAATTGATCCAATGGAAAATTAAGGACTAGTCCGACTGTTTTAATATAATCGCATGACTCAAGGAGAAGCCAGCCATTATTTGGGACATTCCCCGCCATCCTTCACCATTCCTTGCCATTATACTTTGAGACTTTGCTGTTCTAATATTTTAAACCGTCCTCTGTCCTCTCTTGCCTGATACTTGCCTCTCCTCTTTATGAGGGAAGAACCCTATTCTTAACTATGCCCTACTGAGACTTGCCCTGTCCTATCTTTGCTGATGGCGAATCGACTGATGTCCTGAGGACGAAGACTGACGCTGATTGCTGATACGTTGGAGGGGTAACTATCTGATGATAATTGTAACTGTCTGTTTGCCTTTTCTTTCTAGGTACCAACTGCTCTTTTGATAGAGGCCGTAGTTCGATTTTTTTCAAATTTGTGTTTGCCAAATTGTTTTGCATGAAGCCCAACGTGCTGATGCTGATTTGAAGTTTGTTAAGGAATTCACTAATTTCGGATGCAAATAGACAAATGACTGAATTCTTGCTTTGTTGAATAATGTACTAATGTTACTCTGCTAAAGTTGATTCATAATAACGTTGTGCCTCATTCTAAATGTTCCTGATCTATGTTTTGATAAAGGTTTGCTTTGATTGCCAAGTTATAGTGGTTTTGACATGCTTGTTGATATCAAAACTAATAAATATGATATTAGATTGTAACTAATAGGGAATAAATATCCTAACAGAACTAGGATTGTGAGGTTATTCATGGCTGAAGGGTCATGGTGCGTTCTCTGTGTTGATGTATATTAAATGTTATTGATTAGCTTAAATGATTAGTTATTGTGAATATTGAAGGAGTTATTGACATATTGATTGTGATGCTAAAATGATATCTCGTTCTGGGAAGTCTCCAAACGTGGTCGAAAGGTTCATTGGCGTAGACATGTCTCCTTGTAAGTTTACTTATCAAGGTTCTGACGCGTTATCAGTTTTGGTAGCAGACGTAGATGATTTGGCCCTTTGGGGCCCCCAGGACGAGGGACCACTGTTTGAAAATTGTTTTAAAATGGTGCAAATTGGAGAGATGATGTGCCCCTAAGTCTCGAATGACTTTCCCTTAATCTCGGAGCTTGCTGAAGTGAGTTGGGTATGTTCTTGGCGTCCTAGTGATGGTGTGAATGAAATAGGGTTTGCGCTTGCACAGCTTATGCATACCGCAGGTGAATTGAGATGGTTTGTGAGAATTTTAGGCCAGGTAATGTTTTAGTAGGAGTGTGCGTACTCCGCCGTATGAGAGTAGGGAAGTCGGCAAACTTCATGTGAGTGGGGCGCTTTGTGCTAAAAAATTGTCCACATGGTTGTTGGTGATGTACGGACCCTGCGTGGTCTAAGACTCCGGAGTATACTGATAAGTGTATGAGACACTTGGTTTATGTTGTAATTTGCGCGGTTCAATAGGTCAATCGGGCGTGGTTGACGAGTCGAGTTTGAGTCAAAGTGAGTGAATGAAAACTTTGATGGAGATTTGGTGAGTTCTAAAGTGCACTAGAACAACCCATTGACAAGTCGAGAGTAACGTTTGCGGGTCAAATTTTGCTTGCGAGTGCGGGATCTGAGAAGGAGAGAGTAGCGGTCGAGGCTAGGCGAAATCTCTGTAAAGTTCTGAAGCAATTGTGTTACCCTTTCCTGTAGTAAACCGGCAAATTTGAGTTTTGATAGTGCTCGCAATATTGCATTAGTTTTTGTGTTAATCGAGAGTGAGGGAGACAAGCCGCAAGACTTTGTCAGCCACAGTGTGTATGCGTTTGACGTCATTGGAACAGCGCTGGGATAGGTCGGTTAGTGTGAAGGGTCACGCACGGATTGGCAGCCGTCCGTGAGAGGCGATTGGTTGAGAAGGTGGGCGAAAAGAGTTCTGGGAATTAAAGTCACTTCCTGATTCGATTGTTAACAAAATAAAGGATGCAAAAATGACGTTTTTCAAGGCTTTAAAGAGCGCTTTGAGGAGAGATGTGTACATTACTGCAAGTTTAGGGGAACCTACACCACCAGAGGATACACCATCTTATGCCGTAATGGAGGAGAGGGGAGTCGTGCCATGTCTTTGGCTAAAGCAATGGTGCAAAGTGACAGAGAAAGAAGGGTGTTTGGCGTTCCCGGAGCATGGAACGTTCAATATAAGGATTTTGGAAAATTTGCAGAGGGTGCTAAATGAGCTAAAGCCACCTTTGAGGCCAGCATAGTTTGAGGCGCTAGCAATTTGGGAACTGATGGCAATACGACAACAGCAACAGAAATTTGAGAGGAGAATGAGGAAAGCAGAAAAGACACTAGCAGAGGCTAGGTGGGATAGCGCACAGAGGGCTTGGAGGAGAGAAACAATAGACGGAGTTAGGATGTTTCCAGGAATAACTCAAGAAGGCGAAGAAGGTGAAACCCAAGGAGGGAAAGCCACTTGTAAGACTGACAAGGGTTCTAACAAAGAAAAGGAGGCTAAGCAGTCCTGGGCAGGGGCAGAGGACTCAGATGATGATGAGTTCCTTAATCAGTTGCTAAATGATCGACCACCGCCACACGCCCTAGATGACAATAGACCAAGTACTAGTGCAGGTCCTATAGATTCGACTCAAAATAAGGGAACAACAAATACGGTACAGGTTAATACTGTTGCGACACCAGTTCCGGTGCAGAATAGTATTAGTATGTCTACTGCTCCAGAGATGCATCTCAGTTACAGCCACCGCAGGTTCAGAGGCTTTACCCTGCTGTAACAATACCAGAGACAACTACGAATTTGATGGTGCCGTCAGATCTGGCATATACGAGACCAAAGCTGATACAGACTGAGCCAACTCTACTTTTACTGCCTCAGGTGCAGCAACAGATAGTTCTGAATTACACTTCGGTCACAAGTCAGCCATAGCACCACGAATGAATCAGAATATGGGAGTTAATGCTCCACAGGTTTTGGGAAGCAGGCAGATGCCAGCTGCCATATCCTTGCCCATTACAGTTGGTCCACCAGTACCATTGTATGCGCAGGCGAAGCCTAGTGTATGCGAACATGGAATAATGACCCAAGAAATGACAAGAGGAGGGTTCGTAGGGAGCTCTCAAGGGATGACTCCAGTGGAACTGACATTTGAAAGATCTAGATCTTTATTAGACTTCAGTCCGATTAGGGCTCCTCCAGATACCCTGAGACAATCAGGTTTGGGACTGCTGACTCCGCAGATCTCAAGTGCGAATGTACCGCAAACACCGATAGTGCAGGCCGGAAATATCTCATTGCAAGGTTTAACTGCGCAACAACTGAATGAATGGTTAGACAAGTTAAATTCACCGCAGACCACTCCTGCGACAACAGAGCGGTCAGAAAGAGAAGAGTACCGGAATTTTGTGGGTTTGGGCATGGAGGCAAATAAACTAGTTGAAGGGAGCATGGGAGTGAACAGGCTAGAGTCATACACTGAAGCAGAATTGAGGTACTTGTGCCCAAAAATAACCAAAGAAGTGAGCAGGGTGCACCAGAGGTTGGCGAACCTGGCAGATAAATATGTAATAGATTTAGAAAATACCAAACATCTGAAGAGAAGTTATAGATTAGATTTTGAGCCTAAGGATTTTGAACACATGAGGTCTACTGGGATGAAGGCACAACTCAAAGAGATACTGCAGAGTGCACAAGTTTGGGGAGCATCAGATAAGTTGGAAGGCAGATGGGCGAAGAGAAGAGACAAAAGGAAGAGTGACGGCCTAGAGCAGCAGGCGAAAGCCGTGCCGGATACCGGTACAATAAAGATGTTACCAGTGAGAGAAACAGCTGGAGGGGTTCTTGTCCATGTACCGGGGACCAGCGGTGATATTATGTCATTCACAAATGATTTCCCCAGGCTGAGAGAGAAGCCAATAGAGTGGTGTTAGAAAATGGACAGGTTTGTGAAGCTTGCGAAGTGCCTTTGGGAAGACCTGAATACTCTCTTTGAGATCATAGTCCCAGCTGATTTGTGGCTTGAGTGCAAGAGGAGTGTGGATTGGCCGGCTGCGGAACCGGCAAGGGATAGAGTCACTGGAGCACCGTCTCCTGAGGTGATGAAGTACTACTATAAGGTGATTGAGTTCTTGAAACAGAGGGTATCGCCGCAAAATATTGATTGGCAATAGATTGAGCGAACGGCGCAGGAGGCCAAGGAGTCGATACGTGCCTACTATGAGAGGTTGTTGAAGGAGTTCAAGCATTACAACGGTACAGAGGTTATAGAGGCAAAGGACATGAATCACCTTGTGTTCAGATTTGTTGAGGGATTGAGACCCGAGATTAGTCTGTTGCAGTATGCGAAGTACTGTAGTGATGAAATTGAGTTGAAACAGAGAAAGTTGAGGGAGAAAGTGATGGTGATGCAAATTAAGGCGGCACAGTCAGGGATGCAGGGAGGTTGCGTACAGCAGATGGTGCAACAGCCGCAAGGAAACAGGATGTTTCAGGCGCAAGTGAGAGGCAGAGGTCGAGGAGGTTTTGTGAACTGTGGTCCAGATCTGAATACCGTAATGGTTCAGAACGATGTGCAGGGGATGAAGAAAATGGTGCCTTGTCATGCTTGCGGGGACGTTGGACACTGGAAGCTGGAGTGCCCGATGATGGTGCAGGAGGGTGTTGTTCAACAAAGCAATGATGTTAATGCATTTCAAAACGTTAAAGGACCAAGGTTGAGGGGTCCTAATCCGAAATTTCAGAACATGAATCAGATGCAGGGTCTCCAACCCATGCAACAAGTGCAGATGCCACGTGTGCAACCGATGCAGGTGCAGCAAATGCAACAGCAGGTTCCTGTGGTACCTAGACAGCAAATGCAATTGCCCTTAGCACCAATGGAACAGCAACAGGTGATGCTTCCTCAACAGGTCACAGGTCAAAGAATGAGTCAAAATAACACAGTACAACAGTTCCCATTACGTGGTGAAAATGGAATAAACGATGAATGGTCAGATGAGAGTTCAGATAGTGAGGAGTGTAGGCTTGCAGCATCTCTAGAAGTAGATCAGAAAGGGCCCTATGTGCAAGGGAAAGTAATGGGTCACAAGGTCTCATTCTTGCTTGACACAGGAGCTACACGCTCTACGGTCAGAAGTGCAGAGGTTCCGAAATTGCGCCTTTCGGGATGTACAGTCAAGGTAGTAGTAGTGGCGAATCAGCTTTTCACTTACCCGATCACAGATCCGGTTCAGGTTGAGCTTGGCACTTTCTAGGGGTTGCACAGGTTTGTAGTTTGTGATTCGAGTCCTGTGTCCCTACTGGGAAGAGACTTACTGTGCAAGACAAGGTGATCGATCATCTGTTCGAATGAGGGGATTGAGGTTCAGACAAACAGTGACGATGAAGGAGATGAGGAGCAGGTTTCAGAGCCTGAGACGGAGACCACAGATGAGGAGTATCATCTGATTAACTTCTTCCCAATGTTCACAGTGACTGATCTGCCAGCAGACTTGCAGGGGACAGTCCAAGAGAAAGTTTGGGATCTGACAGGAAAGGAAGTAGGACTGATAAAAGGAGTAGAACCAGTCAGTGTGAAGCCAAATGCTGTGTTCCCCCAGGTACCGCAGTACCACATGGCGCAAGATGTCCTTATAAAGGTGGCGCAATTAATTGCAGATTTTGTGAAACAGGGAGTTTTGAAAGAGGTGATGAGCAATCCATGTAATTCACCGATAATGGGACTGAGAAAGCCTTGTGGGAAAGTCTGCATCGTCCAAGACTTGAGAAAGATCAATGACATAGTGGTGAAGTGTTGCCCAGTAGTGCCAAATCCAGCTGTGATTATGTTCCAGGTTCCATGTGATGCAGAGTGGTTTACAGTAGTTGATTTGTCCCAAGCGTTCTTTTCTGTGCCTCTTCATGAGGACAGCCAATTTCTATTTAGTTTCAAATTCCTGGATAAGGTTTACAATTGGTGTCGAATTCCTCAAGGGTTTTCAGAATCACCTTCGATCTCCAATCAGATACTGAAGAAGGATTTGGAGTCATTGCAATTGCCTTTTCAATCGACTCTGGTACACTACATTGATGACCTGTTGATCGCATCCAAAACGAGGGATGAGTGCAAGCATGATTCCATTGCCTTACTGAACCATTTGGGAAAGAACGGACACAAGGTGTCCCCAAAGAAGTTGCAGTATTGTCAGAAAGAGGTGAAATACCTAGGTCATTAAATTGAGAAAGGGTCGAGGAAGTTATCCAGGGAGAGGGTGACTGCCCTGCTGTAGATGAATCCCCCAACGACACGGAGAGATGTTAGGATGTTTCTGGGAATGGTGGGCTACTGTCGTCAGTGGATACCGAATTTCTCAGTCATCTCCAAGCCATTGGTGAGACTGACAGTTAAGGATGGGCCGGATGTCTTAGTACTGTCAGAGAAAGAAATGACGGCGTTTACTGAGCTAAGGGAGAGCACGTGCAGGGCTCCAGCTTTGGGTATGCCTGACTCCACGAAGCCTTTTGTTCTGTTTTTTCATGAACGCGATGCATGTTCTTTGTCTGTCCTGACACAGGTCCATAGAGGTGTGAACCAACCAGTAGCATATTTTTCAGCTACTTTGGACCCAGTTGCAGCAGCCTTACCAGGTTGTCTGCTTGCAGTAGCAGCAGTTGGTCAAACCCTCGCACAATGTGAAGGCATAATGATGGGACATAATTTAACAGTCATGGTCCCAAACTCAGTTGAGATCTTGCTAACCCGTACAAAAACGCAGCACATGACGAATGCAAGACTGACAAAATATGAAACGATTATATTGGGGTCGCCAAATGTAACGTTGAAAAGATGTACAGTGCTGAACCCGGCAACCTTGCTTCCAAATGAAAACACAGAATTTGAAGATGCTGAAGATGTAAAACATGATTGTCTTGAGGTAACAGAAATGTGCACCAAACCAAGGCCCGATATTAAAGATACCCAATAGGAAGAAAATGACAAAATTATCTTTGTTGATGGCTCATATTTAAGAGACTCGGTAGGGGTGCTGAGAGCTGGATACGATGTATGTACGATCTCTGGTATCCTGGAAGCGTCTTGGCTTGAGAGAGTATATTCTGCTCGAGTGGCTGAATTGGTTGCTCTTACTAGAGATTGCCATGCTGCTGCCCAGTTGAAAGTGACTATCTATACTGATAGCAGATACAGATTTGGAATTGTTCATGATTTTCGCCAACTATGGTCGCAGAGGGGTTTCCTGACCTCTTCTGGTTCTCCAGTGAAAAATGGTGAAAGAATGAAGGAGTTGTTGCACACGATTCAGTTGCCTCATGAAATTGCCGTGGTGAAATGCAGTGCTCATTTGAAATCACAAAACTTTGTTTCAATGAGAAATGGATATGCGGATGAAGTCGCAAGGTTTTGCGCATTGAATTGTATATCGTTTAAGGATCAGTGGAAATTGCTACCTGAAACAGAAAACGAGACATGCACAGGTTATGCTTTAAGGGTGGTTGACACGTTGGAGGAATTGAGATTGTTGCAAGGACGAGCTAGAAAAGATGAGAAACGTTCTTGGCTCAGGATGCAATGTGTACAAAGACCAGATGACTTGTGGGTCTCAGATGAGGGGAAAATGGTTTTGCCGAACAGTCTCCTGTCACAGTTTGCAAGGTTTTACCATGGTCAAGCACATATTGTGAGAGTTGCCATGATCAGGCTGTTCAAAATTGACTGGTTTAACCCGAAGTTCAGACAAGCTGCAGAAGTGATCTGTCACAGATGTATCATCTGTCAATAGATGAATGCGGGGAAAGGGACAGTGGTGAATTTGAGCCACATTGGGAGAGCAGTAGGTCCATATAGCAGAATGCAGTTGGATTTTATCGAGATGCCTGTGTGTGGAGGTTTGAAATATGTGTTGGTGATTGTGTGCATATTTAGTCACTGGATTGAAGCTTACCCTACACGTAGGAATGACAGTCTCACATTAGCGAAGCTGCTGCTTAGGGAATTGATACCACTTTTCGGGTTTCTGATCTCTTTAGAATCAGATAGGGGAAGTTACTTCAACAACGAGGTGGTTAAGTTATTGTGTGCAGCATTAAACATTGAACAGAAGTTACATTGTAGTTACCGCCCGGAAGCATCAGGACTAGTGGAGCAGATGAATGGTACCCTCAAGTCGAGAATGGCAAAGATGTGTGCAGCCATGTGTGCGAATGCTCTTGTGAATATCACGGATGATATGGTGTTGGACTACTGCAAGGGTCTGGCTGAAGTGGTCCACTCTTTCTCTCACCAGGTGGAAGCTACCACACTGCCACGATAAATGATCCAGGTCACAACCTGAAAGCTGGTGACTGGGTTGTCATCAAGAAACACGTGAGGAAGACGTGTTTGGAGCCACGTTGGAAGGGGCCATATCAAGTAATACTAACGACTACTACTGCTGTGAAATGTGCAGGAATTCGGAACTGGATCCATGCCAGTCATACAAAAAAGGTGACGTGTCCAACTGATGAGGAAGTTGAGTTGTTGAAAGTATCAACAACAGAGAAGGAAGTCTCAGGGCCGGAGAGCAATCGAAGGGGAACTGAGACAGAAGGAGAGCCAGTTGAGGACGGCTTGGTCACTCCAGTGAGAGACGAAGGAGAAGAGACCCAGAGGGGTGACGGTGAGCCTATCTCAACTGAGGCACCAGGAGAGCCGAGTCAGAGGAGATTCTCCCAGAAGCAGACGAATATGGACAATAACTAGAGCCCCTGACAGTCCCAGAAGGTGAGGGAGTTGAGGCGGAAGAGAGTCAGAGTGTCCAGACTTCTCCTGAGCAAATTGCAGGTCCATCAAGAGAAGACACCATAGAGTCAGAGGAGGGCGAAGGGCTGCCACAGGGAAGACAAAAGCCCAAAGAGATACGGAAAGGAGATAAGTGGCCAGAACTGCAAGTGACAAAGGGAAAAGTGATTGTTGGAGATGCAATAGAGGAGGAGGTCGATACAACAAGGAGAGAAAATCTGAGTGAAGGAGAGTTGCAGGGTGAGCGCAAGTTGAAAAGAAAGAGAGTAGCAAACAGAAGGTACGCAGGTCCTGAATGGGCATACACAACGTCGGCTGAATGGCAACAAGAGTTCTTGGCGTTCTGTTTTGATCGAGAAGTCCCAGGTCAGTACTTTGGTACCGGAGTCTGGCCAGAGAGACTGTGTTGGCACGAAAATTGTATTAAGGAAAATTGAGAAAAGGAATAGATAACTTACCGGATTTGACACTGTTAACCTGAATTGACTTTTGAAAACTGATTTAGACAAGCTGCTAATCTGAACTGACAAAGATCCTGGGAGTGAATGTGAAAGCTGTAAATAATTGCTGAAGAAATACTTTCACTTGAAGAAAAAAAAAAATATATATATATATATTATTAATAATAAGTTTCAACCATCCTCTGTTGGTTGTTGTTTGAACTAATAATACTTTACTTTCTGATTCTTCACAGATCATGGCTAACACTAGAGAGGATAATAGGGGAAGTAGGCGTTGTAAATGTTTGGGTGTTGGTTTGGGTGTCGTATGTGAGATATTCATCATAGTTGTGATTGTGGGAATGCCATTTGTGGATAAGAGTGGAACTAACAATGCTACAATTCCTGAGACCGTCACTGCACTAACAGGTTTGAGCAGGATACAAAGTATTTGCATGAGGGAACTAATGCTAAAGGGGAACTATCAACTAATCCTTTCTATCACTTGCTGAGTGAGTATGTTGACACTATGGATGCAAAAGATTGTTATGTGTGTACACAGATTCCTGTTTCGGTACAAGAGGGGTTACCTATCATAGTTTGCCTTTAACATATGGGATAAGCTGAAGTCTGTTAGTAACAAGATTCTATAACCAGGAAGAGATCCAATATTTTTACTCCAATCACGATCTTGTGTTTTCTTATGTGCCTATTATAGAGGATTTGAGTAGTGTAGCTAAGTACTATATCATCAAATTAGTTAAGGGGTTCTTTGAGGCAACATTAACGATTAGTATATCCAATGCACACCGCAATATTTTGACATGTTTGCTTACATCTGTATAGAAAATCTTTTTAGATCACACGGAGGATAGAAGGAGGGCATTGAAAGGTAAATTGGAGAAAGGATTGCATCAGCGAGCTTTTGTTAGTAATGAGGGTTATAGTACAATTAGGGAACAAGGGAAATTAGCTTTAGACACACCACACGTAGGGAAGCTTTTCATTAAGCGACCAAAGTCATATTATGACAATGTGTTTGTGGGAACGAGTGAATGTAAGCATGTGTTTTTGTTTCAGAGTAAATGAACGTTCATGTTAAATGGACAGGATCCAGCGATCCCTGGGATCTATTATATATGTGGACGTAATGCTTATTACCGTCTTCCAAAGGGATGGTATGGGACATGTTATTTGGGGATAGTTTTCCCAAACATTTATCAACTGGATAATCTGAAAAGGTTTCCGAAATTGTCTGAATTACATCGAAATAAACAGAAGAGGGAGACTGCTGCTGGTGTAGTAGGAGACATATGGGGAGTTATCTTAAACTCTAAAAAGATTAGAACGTTGTCCACTATTGTGGATAACATGCTGACAAATTTTACAGGGGCTATACTCCTGATGGATACTGAACTTGCTGCAGAAAGGGCTATGTCTCTTCAAAACAGGCCTGCTTTAGACATTCTTTTAGTGAAAAATGGCAGAGTTTGTAAAATGCTTAATGAGGGTCATTGTTGTGCTTATATACCTGACAATAGTAACAAGATTAGAAGTATGCTTACTAACTTAACTAGAGATAGTACAGATTTGAAGGATCTGAAAGAGCCAGGAGTTTGGGAAACGGTTGGAAAAGGACTTGCTAAAGTGGGAAATTGGTTTAGCAGTATTTGGCATGGGATATTGGCAAAAATAATACAGGGAATATTGATTATTATAGCTTGCTTATTTGGATTATGGCTGTCGTGCAAAATTAGTAAAATAATTAAATTGAAAATGGCGGAAAATAATAAGAGGAGGGAAGAAAAACAAAGGGAAAAATTGTTCAGGGGAAGATCACAAGGGGAACGATTGAGAGAGGAAATTGAAATGAGGGAATTCTAGGGTGCAAATTGAAAGGGAAAAGGTTTGTGCGATGACAAGAGTCATCAGAGGAGGGATTGTTGGAGTGTGACCTTTAAAATTAATATTAACATGAAAAGCTTGCAATATAATGTGTAGTGAAACTGCATAGAAATATGTTAACATAGAAAATTATGTACACGTTTGAAAGTGGCCACGGGGAGTGGCCACCAATGTATACGATGATTAATGAAACTGATGAATGATGAATTAATAGTGTACTAATGTATGACTTTGTATTAGCATTAAGAGTTATGTATTAGGGGTCTTGCTAAACTAAATTACTAGGCCTTAGCTTAGCGAGGGTCTGGGCCTAGTTGCCTGGTCTCATATTAACTCTGTTTTTTCTAACGTGCAATGTGCTGCTTTCCTGAAGGACACGAAGCTGTACTTTTCCAGAAGCTAGAGATATGTGTGTGTAGCCGTAGTAAATTCTTTCTCATGGGACCCGACTTGCTCAAGGAGATGTTCTTGCCGAATGCAACAGTGTAATTCACAACAGGTGCAAGGCCGCCTGGACTAGGAGAAGACAATGGAACTACTGACTGGAGCGTAAAGTGTAACTTTTCTTACCTGACATTCCACCCGATGAAGACGTCAATCACAGGAGCCAATCGACTGCATGAGAACTGTGTTAGGTGAAGCTTCTAGTAATGTGTGTGGAGAATTATTGGACAGAGATAAAGATGCACCAAAATTGATCCAATGGAAAATTAAGGACTAGTCCAACTGTTTTAATATAATCGCATGACTCAAGGAGAAGCCAGCCATTATTTGGGACATTCCCTGCCATCCTTCACCATTCCTTGCCATTATACTTTGAGACTTTGCTATTCTAATATTTTAAACCGTCCTCTGTTCGCTCTTGCCTGATACTTGCTTCTCCTCTTTATGAGGGAAGAGCCCTGTTCTTAACTATGCCCCACTGAGACTTGCCCTGTCCTATCTTTTCTGATGGCGAATCTACTGATGTCCTGAGGACGAAGACTGACGCTGATTCCTGATACGTTGGAGGGGTAACTATGTGATGATAATTGTAACTGTCTGTTTGCCTTTTCTATCTAGGTACCAACTGCTCTTTTGATAGAGGCCATAGTTAGATGTTTTTTCAAATTTGTGTTTGCCAAATTGTTTTGCATGAAGCCCAACATGCTGATTCGAAGTTCGTTGAGGAATTCACTAATATCGGATGCAAATAGACAAATGACTGAATTCTTGCTTTGTTGAATAATGTACTAATGTTACTCTGCTAAAGTTGATTCATATTAACGTTGTGCCTCATTCTAAAAGTTCATGATCTATGTTTTGATAAAGGTTTGCTCTGATTGCCAAGTTATAGTGGTTTTGAAGTGCTTGTTGATATCGAAACTAATAAATATGATATTAAATTGTAACTAATAGGGAATAAATATCCTAACACATAACTAAGATTGTGTGGTTATTCATGGCTGAAGGGTCATGGTGCATTTGCTGTGTTGATCTATATTAAATGTTATTGATTAGCTTAAATGATTAGTTATTGTGAAAATTGAAGTAGTTATTGACATATTGATTGTGATGCTAAAAAGATATCTCGTTCTGGGAAGTCTCCAAACATGGTCGAAAGGTTCATTGGCCTAGACGTGTCTCCTTGTAAGTTTACTTATCAAGGTTCTGATGCGTAATCACAGGCAGATAGTTAGTGGACATAGCGCATCTGTCCACACAGAGGAGAGGACCCGTTAGAATGGCCAATCATGGGGGATTGTGCATTTAGGACCTGCAGCACCTGAGAGAAGGAGCCCGGCGGCAAAAGGTGATCTGGGATGGGGAAGGTCTGTGTTGTTCTCCAGCCTGAAATACTGGCAACGCAGCTTCCAGCTACTGTGTGTAGGGTCCGCTCACCTTCCTATGTTTGAGCCTCTCCTTCGGTGTTCTTCGGTAGCCGTGAGTGGGTGGGAGGCTTTTCGTCTGATACAGGAGCTTGTTTACTAATATGCCTTCTCAAGACCTCTTGCTGCACTTCGGAGTGAGGGTTTTCTCAAAGAGGAGCACAAATGTGAGGGAGAGGATGTCATGCAGCTATGCACAGCTGTTTTCCTTAAATGATGCCACTGTATTTCTACTTTGAAGTCCAAGATGAATGCTCAAATTATGAAGTTTCCTTTGTCAGTGTGCACATACCAAATTAAAATTGTGTTTGTAGTACCTGAAGTTGAACATTATACCTGAGAACGGTTTGCTTTGTTTTACCTCAGTTGTTGTATTGTTGCGGGTACAGTGTGGCATGGATGGTACAGGCGGTAAATATGGCGCACTGTGATAAACAGTAGTTATTGCGATGTAGTGTGTCATGAGTACTGTTAAAGAGATAGGTGTAATTTGCAGAGTACTGTGGTAGAGTATGCAGTTAAAGGGCAGAGGTAAATCATGCAGTGTGAGCTTATTTACGTAGAGCAACCTTATGAAACCATTCTGGTTGAACAGTGCAGTATTGTAGCGTATATGTAATAGATTAAGGAATACTGAGGTGCAGCACAGTATGTTTGAAAACCTGTTATTTGCTGTTAACCTTACAGACATAATCAATGCACGCAGGACTGACATATGTAAGTAAAATTCCTGCTGTGTAACCTTTTGCATTGCAATTTGGCGAATTACTCTGCTCTTAGCAGCAGTCATTCTGTTTGTGCCAGGAGTGTGAAAAGCTGTTCAGCAATGCACTGAGGAAGACTCTGAAACTCCACATTTAGCTGCTACCAGTGTCCACCCCCAGGAGAGACAATAAGGGGGTCAAGAAAGATCAACAGCTGTCATGGGTAAACCTTTGGAGAGTATGCTGTGTTTTGGCCTGGGATAGCTCCCCACTGCCCCTGGCCAAAGGACAAGCACAGCTAGAATGTTGGCTGAGTATAATCAAAAACCCCAGCAATTCACTGAAAAAAAAAGATAAAGACATTTTAGTTAGTTATCGTAATATGATGTTCCCTTTCATTAAACAAATCCTTAGAAATTCACAGAAAAAAAAACAAATGTTAAGTTGACTTTATAGTTAGTGGTTGAAATAGGCTTAAAATCAATGCTAAGAATCCAAAATACACTAAAATGTGCCAGTCATAGTTCTGTGAAACAGCTGTAATTTGCTCCCCTGCCATGCACTCCTTATGACCTCCCATATTACATCACCCGTGACATCATCAATGACATCACTAATGACATCTCAAATTACGTCATTGACGGCATCACTAATGTCATACCGTGAATTAAGTCATTTGGAGTGCATTAGTTATGCTTTAAGATTGCCGCCACTTTGTGCAAGATGGCAGTCTTCTTGGAACCTTAAAAAAAATGACACCTCTACTGTACAATGGTCACTGCTTTGCATCATGGCAAGGTGTTTAATGTTGCATTGTGGCAGCCATCTTAGAAGCATATAAAGTACTATTCCAAGATAGTCAGCCATTGCTATTGGCTTTCCAATGCTGGCACAATTTGAAAAGATTGGCAAAGTTAACAGTGACAAACAGCGGGAAAATGTTGGGAAGTGGGTGAAAAATGGCAGGGGAAGAAAGAAAGGTGGGAAAGGAGAGAGAAGAGCGGAGAGGGGAGGGAAAGAGAGTGCTCAACTCTGAACCACAGCAGTGCTCAGTGTTGGATGGAGGAGAAAAATGACAGGAGGGTGGAAAGAGAAAGATAGGAAAAAGGGAACAGAGGGAAGGAAAGAGTGTGAGATCGTGCTTTTGAGGGGAATTCATACCTGGATCAATCAATGCTTGTATCCAGGAGACCACACACTCTAAGGATGGGGTATATAGATATATAACATGGGAGAACTATTCTTTTTTATATTGGCTGGGGATGCAAAGTTTCATGGTGATTAGTAAAGGAGGTGCAAAGAAAAAAGGGGTGGTCCCAAAACACTTTTTTTCACCAATACATTTTCCATAGACTTTTTAGACAGATGTAACAGCAAAACGGCTAAACATGCTTTTCTGTAATTTGCCAGAATTATAGATTATGGTATGGAAGTGATCAATTTACACTTTCATGAAAATGTATTCAGTAGTTTTGTAGTAATAAGTGAAAAAAACTTAGTGATATTTTGGACTGCGGTACATCACAGTAATTTTGTGGTAAACTGCAGGACATGGTGTTGACAAAACACAGAAGTATTGGCTAATGACTGTACTTACACAAAAGTAAAAGGCAGCCATCTTGTTTAACCACACTTTGGCTGTGTGTACTGGGTTTGGACTAGAGATATATACTACCATGTCATGAACCTATAGAAAGACCCAGGGCATTTTACAAAACTGGTCATAGTGGGGTAAATCATTCCTATTGTTTTATATTTTTGAAAAAAGGTAACAGAGCACCGCCATACCACCTAGGAAGTACGGCTGTACCTTTTGACATTTAAAAAAAGCTGAAATGATACAATAAAACAATAATAAACAAAAATAAATAATATTGTGTTACTTTCTATTTTAAATCATTTTTTCATAAGTGATACTCTTTATAAAGTGTCTCATGTTTTCCTATAGATGAAAAACATAGTAATTACCTCTATCTAATGTAGAAACCAAGAACTAAGCCATTTGCCACTATGTCTATCAAGTGGATGGAAAATGTAAAAGACACTCCATGAAACTTCACTCTACAACATGCCACTCCACTCCACTCTACGACATGCCACTCACTCTATGCCCCTTCATTCTACTCTACGACACACACAACTGAGACACTCCAGTCTATGCTGTTCCACTCTACACCACTCCACTCTCCTCTATGACATGGCACGGCATTCTATGTCACTCCACTCAAAGCTATTCTACACTATGCCACTTTACTCAACACCACTGTACTCTAGGCTTTTCCTCTCTACACCACTCTACTCTACGCTACAACTTTCTACGTCATTATACTGTACAGTACAATACTCTGTGATCCAACACAACACTGTATGACACTCCACTCTTCCACACTCCACTCAATGCCACTTCACTCTATGACACTCTAATCCACTCTGTGAAACTCTATCATACTCTACTCCTTCTACTCCACTACTTTTCTCTACACCACCCCACACCACTCTATGCCACTCAATTCTGCAACACTCTATGCATGCCACAAAAATGTACCACACTCTGCCACACTCTACTCTACACCACTTCTTTCTAGCACACTCTAGTCCATTATATGTCACCACCCATCGACACCACCGACACTGATGCAGCTGCCCGCAACTTCAGGCAATGGTTCAACACCTGTGCCAATACTCTCACCCAAATCAAGAATCCCTCCAACAGACGCACTAACAGAAAGGCCTTCTGGTTTACCGCTGACCTCCACGAATCTAAGGAAAGCTGCCGAAGACTCGAAAGAAAGTGGGCGTCACGATCAGACTCTGGACAACCTCACAGCCTTCAAAAACGCCATCAGCAGACACCACCAACTCATCCAAGCCACCAAAAGAACCGCCTTCAAAGACCAAATCAACAACAACACACACAGCCACAAGGAGCTCTTTAATGTTGTGAAGGAACTCTCCAACCCCAGCTCCAACGCCAACGACATCCCACCATCCCAAGACCTCTATGACTCACTAGCCTCCTATTTCCACTGCAAGATTGCAGACATCCACGACAGCTTCAGCACCCAGATGCCCCAGGCAACCACCAACATCACAGATTCACCTACGACCAACCTCCTGCTCTCCTGGACCCCTGTCAATGACAACAACACCATCAAAATCATGAACACCATCCACTCCGGCTCTCCATCTGACCCCTGCCCTCACCACATCCTCAACAAAGCAAGCTCTGTCATCACACACCAACTACGGAAGATCATCAACAGCTCCTTTGAGTCCGCAACCTTCCTGGAGAGCTGGAAATGCACCGAGATCAACGCCCTCCTCAGAAAACCCAAGGCAGACCCAAACGACCTCAAGAACTTCCTGCCTATCTCCCTGCTCCCCTTCCTGGCAAAAGTAATCAAGAAGGCTGTCAACAGACAACTAACCCGCTTCCTTGAGGAGAACTGCACCCTTGACCTTTCCCAAATCGGATTCCTCAGCAACCACAGCACCAAAACCACCCTCACCGCCGCCACCGACGACATCAGAACCATACAGGACAGCGGCAAAACCGCAGCCCTCATCCTCCTTGACCTCTCGTCCGCGTTCAACACTGTCTGCCACCACACCCTACGCTCATGCCTCAACAATGCTGGAATCCGCGACAGAGCCCTGGACTGGGTCACCTCCCTTCTCACTGGCAGAACCCAGAGAATCCGCCTCCCTCCATTACGCTCAGAGGCCTCCAAAATCATCTGCGGCGTACGCCAGAGTTCATCCCTCAGCCCGACCCTCTTCAACGTCTACATGGCCCTGCTTGCTAACATCACCCGATCCCACAACCTCAACATCATCTCATACGTGACAACACCCAGCTGATCCTCTCCCTCACCAAGGACTCCGCCAAGACCTACCTCCACGAAGGAAGGACGGCCATCGCTAAATGGATGAAGAGCAGCTGCCTCAAACTCAATTCCGACAAGGCGTAAGTCCTCATCTTCGGCTCCAACCCCTCTGCATGGGATGACTCCTGGTGGCCTGCCACTCTCGGAACCACTCCGACTCCCACCGACCACGAACGCAACCTAGGATTCATCTTGGACCCCTCACTATCCATGACCCATCAAGTCAACGCCATCTCCTCCTCCTGTTTCAACACCCTCCACATGCTCCGAAAGATCTACAAATGGATACTCACCGAAACCAGAAGAACAGTCACCCAAGCCCTTGTAAGCAGCAAACTGGACTGCAGCAGTGCCCTCTACACAGGAACCACTGCCAAACTCCATCAGAAGAGGCTGCAACGCATCCAGAATGCCTCTGCATGCCTCATCCTGGACATCCCCTGCCACTGCCACATCACAGACCACCTGAAAAACCTGCACTGGCTCCCAGTCAACAAGAGAATCACCTTCAAACTCCTCACCCACGCTCACAAAGCACTGCACAACACCGGACCAGAATACCTCAACAGACGACTCTCCTTCTACACCCCGACCCGACATCTCTGCTCTACCGAACTTGCCCTCGCAACCGTCCCACGCGTCCACAGAACTACAACCGGCGTAGATCATTCTTGCACCTCCCCACCAAAACGTGGAACACTCTTCCCACCCACCTGCACCAGACCAAAGACCTCCTTACCTTCAGGAAACTTCTGAAAACCTGGCTGTTCGAGCAGTAGCAGCACCTCCCAACCCCTTCCCCCCCTCCCCTCCTCAGCGCTTTGAGACCCTCACGGGTGAGAAGTGCGCTTTACAAATTCCTGATTGATTGATTGATTGATATGTCAGTCTACTCTTTGAAACTTTCCAATACTCTACGACATACTACTCCAATCCACGACAGGCCTCTCCACTCTATGACACTTTACTCCACGATATGCCACCCCACTCTAATTTGTTCCATGCCACTCTCCTCTCCAGCATGTCACTCTACTCTATGACACTTTACTCAACACTACATCACCCCAATCACTCTACTCCACTATACAACCACTGAACCACACTTTACCCCACTCTATGCCAAGGTGTGATACTCCACTCTAAGATGCTCCACTCTAAGACACTCTACTCTTCGCTCTGCAACTCCACTCTACAATACTCTACTCCACTCTACTCCACTCTTTCTCACTGAATAACACTCTACTTCACCCTATGATACTATAAGCAACTCCCTCTAAGCTACTGTATCCCACTTTACTACCCTCTACTCTATGACATATTACTCTACTCTATGCAGCTCCTCTCTATGCCACTCTAAGGGACTCAATTCTACAACACTCCATGCCACTCCACTCTATAAACTTCTACTCTATGCCACTCCGCTTTACAAATCTCTATTCCACCGAATGCCACACAACTCCATGCTATTCCACTCTATGCTGCTGCACTCTTTGCCACTTCACTCTATGCCATTCCACTCTATGCCCGTCAACTGTAAGACATAGTACAACATGCAACTCTGTGGCTCACCACTCCACTGTACTCTACAGCACGCCCCTCTTCACCAATCCAATCGACTCTACTTTATGACATACCACTCAACGCTACACCAATTCACTCTACGCCACTCCACTCTACATCAGTCCACTCTTTTTTAAACATATTTTATTGCTTTTGTGCACAACATAAACAAAATCAAGCATATTTTCAATAATCAATGTCAGGCAAAATATGCAGGAGATTATATCAGTATCAATCAATATACATGCATATATAGGCCTGTGGAGCATTCACCTTCAATGAAATAACTTACAACAATAGCAATCATGATAGTAAATCCAGCATAACGATAAAGAAAAGAAAGGGGTGAAATCATACAATTATTACACAACCCCACAATTTCCCCCAACTGTAACCACCACAATGGGTCTATTCCTATTGAAGGACTAACACAAAGTATGGTGGATGAGAGCTAGGTAATCACATACAGGATCTTAGGGGACAACTAGCCAAATTTATGAGCAAGTAACAATAGTGGAAGGATTAGAGGCAGGGGCACTAAGAGGCACACACACTTAATTAAGGCACAATTAAATGACTAACACTACCAGGGGGAAGAATTGTTCCAGATGTGCTTCCCACTCCATGGCTATGAGGTATTTATGCAATCCTCAGAACTCTTCCCTGAACATTGCTTAGCTTTCAGCCAAACCCCAGCACCAAATCTGTTTGCGCCAACCCACCAGAGTGGAGACAGTCCTTTCCAACGACATGTTATTTGCCAGTTGGCTAAGAGAAGAGTCATATCAATGAAGAACGTCTCAGCCAATGCAGTGCCACACCAAGGATAAAGTCTACACCAGTCCACTCTTTCCTATTCCACTCTACACCACTTAACTCTATGCCACTTCACTCTTCGCCACTCCACTCTGTGCCACAACACTATGCACCATCACACCGCTACTATACTTTTTGATATGGAAGTCTATGACATGACACTGAATGCCTATCCACTCAATGCCACACCACTCTATGCCAATCCACTGTACTCCACTCTCCGACATGCTACTCTGCTTGACGATACTCCATGCCACTTCATTGTATGACACTCTACTGCACTCTATCACACTCCACTGTACAACACTCTACTCCAATATATGCCATTTTGCAACACCTTACTCCATCCAACAACACTGCATGCAACTCCTTCTACACAGCTACATCCCACTTTACTCCACTCTACTCTATGAGACTACTTCACTCTACTGCACTACTCCACTCTATGATACTCCACTCTACAACACTCTATACCAGTCAACTCTATGACCTTCTATGCCACTTCACTCTACCATTCTCTACTACACTATATATTACTCCAAGTCACTCCACTCTATAACACTTTTGTCCACTCTATGTCACTCCACTCTACTCTGTGACACTTGCTGACACTTTATGACACCCTACTCTACTCTATGCTATGCCAGTCGATTCAACTGTATTCCACAGTACCATACGTTACCCCTCCTATGCCACTGCATGACAATCCACTGTATATCGCTCCTCTCAATGACACTCTACTCCACTCTATGAAACTCCACTGCATGACACTCTGCTATGCTCTTTGCCACTCTACGACACTCTACTTCACTCTATGCCCCTACACTCCACTCTACTACACTCTACTCTACTTTATGCCACTGGAAGAAACCCTACTCCACTCTATACCACACTAAGACACTCTACTTCACTCTACAACCCTCTACACAGCTCCCTGTATGCCACTCCACCCCACTTTGCTCAGCTCTACTCTACTCCACACTAGTCCACTACTCCACTCTACCCCACCACACTCTATACCACTTTATGCCACTGAGTTCCATGCCACTCTCTCATACTCTACAAAACTCTACTCTATGCCACCCACTCTGAAACACTGTGCTCCACTCTAAGACACTCTATAACTCCCCACTCCAATCCACTTAATGACACACCATACCAATTTATGACACTTTACTTGACTCCATGCTACACCAATCCACTCTGCTCAACTCCACATCACTCTACTCAATGACATGCCACACCACTCTACACCACTCCACTTTATGCTGTTCCATTCTAATCCACTCGACTCTACACCATTTGACTCTATACCACACCACTCTACACCACAACACTGTGCACCACTTGACTCTACTGCACAACACTCAACACCATGTCATTGTACCCATGGAACTTTACAGTGCAGCACTCTACAAAACTATAAGACCCTCCCCTCTATGCCACTCCACTCTAATACATTACACTTTACAACACTCTACTCTTCAAAACTATACGTCTCTTCAGTCACCAAACTCTACTTCACTCTATCATACTGATTTGTACATCACTCTATTCCGCTCTTTGATTCTTTATGACAGTCTAATCCACACTACAACACTCCAAGCAACTCCTCCTACACTATGCCCCTCCACTTTACTCCATTGTACTCTATAACACACTACTCTACTTTACGCAACTCTACTCCACTACTCCACTCTACAGTACTACCCTCTATGGCACTCTATTCTATGCCACTCTGTGCCACTCCACTCTATATCACTTTATTCCACTCTATGGCACTCCACTTCACTCTACAATACTTTCCGATACTCCAAGACACACTCCTCCATGCCATTCTATGACACACCACTCCACTCTATGACACTTTACTCCACTCTTTGCTACTCCACTCTACTTTATTCCATGTCAAACTACTTTGGCACATCACTCCACTCTATTACACTTTACTCCACTCAACACTGTAACACTCCAATCCACTCAACTCCACTCAACTCTACTCCACTGTGCCACATTACCCCACTCTATGCCATTGCATGACACTCCACTCTCCACCTCGCCACTCTACAACCCTCTATTCCACTCTATGCAACTTCACTCTGCACCACTTTGCTACATTCTATGCTCTCTATGGCACTATTCTTCACTCTGTGCTCCACATTCCAATCTTCAGCACTCTACTCCACTCTGTGCCACTGTATGAGATTCTAGTACATCCCACTATATGTCACTCTTCTACTCTATGCTATGCCACTCCACTCTAATTAACTCCATGCCATGCCACTCTACTCTAGGACATGTTACTCCACTCTATGACACTTTACTCCACTCTATGCTATAACACTCCACTAGACTCAACTCCACTCAACTCTTCTCCACTGTACCATATTTATCCCAATCTACACCACTGTACGACACTTAGCTCTATGCTGCTCCACCCTACAACACTTTACTTCACTCTGCAACTCCACTCTACAACACTCTGCTACACTCCATGCCCTCAATGGCATGCCATAGACTGGAGTGATATGGAGTGACTTAATGTGGAGTACTTTGTTGCAGAATGAAGTAGGGTGGTGCAGAGTGCAGTGGCACATTTTAGAGTGGAGTGGAGTTACATATTGTAGAGTTTCTATTGTCATATGTATTTGTTTTTATTTCAGTAGACACCAGAGAACTTCCTAGATAGTTTTGATGAAGTACCATGGTACTCCATAGACTTTAAAAAATATATATATATAATAATAAATATACTTACACCTACCTATACAGACTTTGCTAAATTGCCTAATTTCTTCCTATGAATTACAAAAGCAGTGATAATCTGTATTTCACATTCAAACCCAGGAACAGAGGCAAAGTTTGGTTTAAACAATATGGGTACTTTATACTTTGTAAAGGTTTTCCTTAACCAATAATATCGTGTTCCGTCATCACTATGTATTGTAGTACACCACAAAATTACTGCGGTATACCACTGCACAATATATCACTACGTTTTTGTTCCCTATTACTTATAACTCAAAAACTACTGAACCAATTTACATCAAATCAGAAAAAGAAGCCTTTCCACACCATAATGTAAATTCCTGTTAAATTGAATGTGAATCTGTTCAGCTATTTTGTCTGTAAATCTGAGTAAAAGGTCCATGGAAAATGCATTTGTGGAAGTATGTGCTTTGGGTCCCCCATTTTTTCTTAGCGCCCCTTAACTAATTGCCACAAAAATGTGCACAGTATTAAATACATAAATATATATGTATATAAATATATATATGTATATATATATATATATATATATATATATATATATATATATATACAGGTGTGTACGTGTATGTATATATATAATGTCCCTAAAAATGTGTTTTTTAAGTGAATTTCTATGGTTTTTTAAAATTCTACTTCCTAACTATAACATCCCTGTAATCTTTTTTTTCAGTGAATTTCTATGTTTTCGTTTTTTTTTACGTAAAGTAATTTTAATTACTATATGTTAATCCAACCACTGCCACGCGTGGCCTCTGGCTGTGTGGGGCGGAGGTTGCCTACAGGCCCTGGCCTGCAGCAAGGCACTGTGCCCTACCCCCACTAACCATCCAACCCAGCGTCACACATGGGGGTCATTACAACATTGGCAGTAAAAGCCACTTACCACCGTGCAGAAGACCGCCAAAACACAGCCGCGGCCGTGGAATTCCACCACGGTCATTATGACCCACAGCTCGGAATCCGCCAAAATCCAGACACCCACACAACTCCGCCACACCAAAGGTCACTGATAAACTGGCGATAACAAAACCTCCACTGTCACGCCAACAGGAATACGCCCAAACTATCACGACCCACAAAATACATACACATTAACAAAACACATCCACATTGAACAATTCGAAATACACACACCTGATACACATACACACACCACTCCCACACATCCAATACAATATAAAACCCACACCCACATCACCCACAAACCCTTACATCAACAATTGCGACAGAAGGCCAGAGAGAGACACCACCAGAAAGAACAATAGCATCCACAGGCACCCTACACCATCACTCACACAACATCAAAGCACCTCACACAACACACCTCTAAATATCACCCCACACATCACAACACACACCACCCCACAAATCACCCACACCATCCAAGGGCCCTGCAAAGACACCCCAGGTTCTCTGAGGAGGAGCTCAGGATCATGGTGGAGGAAATCATCCGGGTAGAGACACAGCTATTCGGATCACAGGTGCAGCACACCACCATAGCTAGGAAGATGGAGCTATGGCGAAGAATCGTGAACAGGGTCAACGCAGTGAGACAGCACCCAAGAACACGGGATGACATCAGGAAGAGGTGGAACGACCTACGGGGGAAGGTGCGTTCCGTGGTCTCAAGACACCACCTTGCGGTTCAGAGGACTGGCGGCGGACCCCCACATCCTCCCCCAGAACTCTCTACATGGGAGGAGCAGGTCTTGGCTATACTGCATCCTGAGGGCCTTGCAGAAGTAGCAGGAGGAATGGACTCTGGTAAGGCAAATCTTTCACTACTTCATCCCCCACCCACCTGCATGCTATCACATACCCCCACCCTCGCCCTCACCCCATCACTCCAACTCCTCACGTATGTCCCAATATCACAAACCACACATCCCAAACCAAAGCCCTGAATGTAGCACCAAAGCATGGACACCCATCACCAAAGCATGGCCACAGCACATACCCATACACCCCCCTAAACCATTATCACACAAGGTCCTACATAGGAATGCAAGCACTGGGGTACAGGGTCACCCACCCATTGCACACCATGGCACACACAGATGCAATAATCATGCATTTACACCCCTGCAGGACCCCTACCCAGCATCACTGGACAGGAGGGTCCAGACATGTCCACTCCACCCACAGAAGAGGCCCACAGTGATGACAGCAGCTCTGTCCAACTGGATCAAGATGACCAGCCCGGACCATCTGGGACCTCAGGACATTCGGTTCCCCTCACACTGGCACAGGCCACTATAGAGCTACCCCCCTCTGGAAACACCAGCACAGCACCCACCCAGCGGGCCCATACCTCTATCCCCAGGACACATCAATCAGCAGTGTGTCCACCACTACAGGGAACCCAGGCTAACCCACCACCCCAACAACACCAGGGACCTGGGGGCAGTGGCAGTGGGCACACGGTTCAGGGGACAGAGACCCAGGAACACAGGGGAACTGCTGCGTGACAGCGGGAGGACAGGCCCAGAGAACCCACTCTCCACGAGGCCCTCTCCAACATCATGGGAGCCTACCACCATTCCCAGGAGACGATGGCAATGGTACTGGCCAACTTTCAGGAGACCCAGCGGCTGCAGGAGGAACAGTATCTGGGCTTCAGGGAGGAACTAAAATCCATCAATTCCACCCTGGGCACCATTGTAGGGGTACTGAAGGAACTCGTCAACACCAGGAGGGACACTGTGGCACAACAAGGGGCCCCTGACACTAGCGTGGACGATGAACTGCCCACCACCTCCGCCGGCGCTAGTGGACAGGAGGCACCGCCACAGGACCACGACACCAGCACCCCACCCCCTGCAGATGGAGAACCACCCGCAAGCGGTCCCTGAGATCCAGGACAAAGACAGAGAACAATGCCAAGACCCCCACCAAGAAATGAGACCACCTTGAATGTCATCCTTCTGTCCCACTTTGTCACCCTGTCCATACTTAAACCGCCCCAGCTCCACTGCCTATGCCCCTTTGGACAATGCACCTGTGACACTAATAGACTTGACTTTGCCATGGACATTCTTCCACCATCACCCCTGACCATTTTACAACCCCCTCCACTATTTAGCACTTAAATAAACACCCTTAAATCACAAAACAATCTGGAGTCAGTCTGTGCTTTCACAATTGTGTATTTGCAATAACTGAGGGAAATAGCAATGTCCATTGTATTGTCAACATACCTAGGTCACACAGCTCTAGTCCATGCGGAAACAAAGCAGATGTCACACAATGGGACCCACATCTGTGAAATCGTAAGGGAAAGTGACAAACCAGTAAACATACACTGGGTGAAAATGACAGACAGATGAGAGGTAGTAGAATTAAATCTGATGTAGCAGGCAGTGTTGTCTTCTTACTTGTGTCTCACTGGAAGTATTGGTGGATCACCGTGTTCCTGTTGTCTATGTCCTCTTCTTCTGCTTCCTCATCTTCACTGTCCACAGGCTCCACAGCTGCCACAACACCTCCATCTGGACCAACCTCCTGCAAAAAAGGCACCTGTCGTCGCAAAGCCAAGTTGTGAAGCGTACAGCAAGCCACGATGATCTGGCATACCTTCTTTGGTGAGTAGAATAGGGAACCACCAGTCATATGGAGGCACCGGAACCTGGCCTTCAGGAGGCCAAAGGTCCTCTCAATAATTCTCCTAGTTCGCCCATGCGCCTCATTGTAGCGTTCCTCTGCCCTTGTCCTGAGATTCCTCACAGGGGTCAGTAGCCATGACAGGTTGGGGTAAAAAGAGTCGCCTGCAAATGGCGAGGGACAACTGTTAGACACACACTAACTCATAGGGACATCCCCAGACTCAGACACCTATTCACACTGTATAGGGTCCATGTCCTCATCTAATAGCCACACATGGTGCCTCTGGAGTTGCCCCATCACATAAAGGATGCTGCTATTCCTCAGAATGTAAGCATCATGCACTGAGCCAGGAAATTTGGCATTCACATTGGAGATGTACTGGTCGGCCAAACACACCATCTGTACATTCATCAAATGGTAACTTACCGGGTTCTGTACACCTGTTCACTCCTGCGTGGGGGGACCAAGGCCACATGTGTCCCATCATTGGCACCTATGATGTTGGGGATATGTCCCAGAGCATAGAAGTCACCTTTCACTGTAGGCAAATCCTCCACCTGAGGGAAAACGATGTAGCTCTGCATGTGTTTCAGCAGGGCAGACAACACTCTGGACAACATAGGCTGGGACATCCCTGATGCTATGGCCACTGTTGTTTGAAAAGACCCACTTGCTAGGAAATGGAGTACTGACAGCACCTGCACTTGAGGAGAGATTCCTGTGGGATGGCGGATAGCTGACATCAGGTCTGGCTCCAACTGGGCACATAGTTCCAGGATTGTGGTACGATCAAGTCTGTAGGTGATGATCACATGTCGCTCCTCCATTGTCGACAGGTCCACCAGCGGTCTGTACACCGGAGGATGCCACCATCTCCTCACCTGCCCCAGCGGACGTTGCCTATGGAGGAGACCAGTGAGCAGAGAGTCAACCAACTCTGAGGTACGTAAACACAACTTAATCGGAAAATGTTTGCAAATCGACATATGGCTGTATTAGTGTTTAAGCAAGGCCTAGATATGTGTGACGCAGTCCAAAATAATGCCATGTGGGCCCCTGAAATGGCGGCTGCCTGACCTGTAAAGTGGGACAAGGGGATATGAGGTAACTGCGCTGGCGTTGTACACCGTCGCGGTAGGCGGTCGAAGACCGCGGCGCAATCCTGCATTGGTTAACATTGGACCCTATGGGTCCCAGGAGCCAATGACGATGTATGCCGGCAGTGACGATACGCACCGCCGCGGACGTGACTGTCACTTGATACCTGATCTTCGACAGGAGAGGACCTACACTGCAAGTGCTGCTGTGACCTCAGTCTGGAAGAGACAGTGGCTCGTGTGTCTGGGGAAAGGGCCCCTGCCTTCAGCACGGAGGAGTTGGAGAAACTAGTGGATGGGGTCCTCCCCAAGTACACGCTACTCTACGGTCCTCCAGACAAACAGGTGAGTACACTGTTAGCATGCTTTATGGGCAATGGCTGTTTGGAGTGGTGTGGATGAAAGATGGGGGGAAGAACGAGGCGTTCATGAAACGACGTGAGTGCATGTGCGTCATGGCAAGGATAGGGATGCGGGCCAATGACTGTGACGATGCGGACGGTTATATCTCCTCCTTTTCCCCTGTACTATTCCTGTATATCAGCGCCCACCAGAAGAAGAATATTTGGCGTGCCATCGCCAAGGAAGTCCGTACCCTGGGGGTCTACCACAGATGGAGCACCCACTACCGGAAAAGATGGGAGGACATTTGCCGCTGGAGCAAGATGACGGCAGAGGCCCAGCTGGGGATGGCCTCCCAATGTGGGAGGGGTGCCCGTCGCACCATGACCCCCCTGATGTTCCGGATCCTGGTGGTGGTGTACCCGGAGTTGGATGGGCACTTGAGGGCATCACAGCAGCCACAAGGGGGTGAGTATACCCTCATTCAGCTGATTCAGCGCGCATTGTAGGTGTCTGGGTGGGGGAGGTGGGCTGTGGGTTCCCCCAGGCCAGGGCGAGTTTAGTAGGCAAGGTCCCTTCTGAAGGCAGGCCCTGTGGCACCCCAACCCACCTGTGTACAGAGCCAACTACACCTAGTCAGGCTCTTGTGACATCCATGTTTGCAGCAATCGGGCATAGCCTTGTAACCCATCTCCCTGTGATTGATTAGGGAACTCCAAGTGCTCGGCGGAGTGCAGGGGGCTTCTGTGTCTGTAGTGTCCGCCAACGGTAGCGGTATGGCATACACTCAACATGTCTTTCTTCTTTCTTCCCCCCCTTTTTGTGGTCTTCCTGTTCTTGTGTGCATTAGCATCATCAGGCGGAGGAGCAGTGGCACCGGAGCAGGAGGGAGCTGCATCCCACATGGCCCTGGAGGGCGACACAACAGAGTCTGAATTAATCAGTGGGACGGAGGGCGAGGGGAGCTCTACGGCAGGGACAGGAGCTGAGACCAGCGATACGGACTCGTCCTCTGATGGGAGCTCCCGTGCGGTGGCGGGCCCATCTGTGCCCCCTGCATCTACAGGTATAGCCACCATCCCCCCTACCAGTACCGCCCTCCCAGTAGCCCCATCAACATTTGCCCCGTGGCCGCTCACCCAGGAGGGTGGGCATCTCCTTCGCCCCAGGCACCTCAGCCCCTGCCCCTGTCACCCCTGCTGCCCTCAGTGAGGAGGACATTGACCTCCTAAGGTCCCTCACAGTTGGGCAGTCTACCATTTTGAATGCCATCCAGGGTGTAGAGAGGCAGTTGCAACAAACCAATGCATACCTGGAGGGCATTCATTCTGGTCAGGCAGCCCAACCGCAAGCTTTTCAGACTCTGGCCTCAGCACTGATGGCAGCCATTGTCCCTGTCTCTAGCCTCCCCCCACCAACTTCCTCCACCCAGACCCAAACCCCTGTACCTCAGCCTATCCCAAGCACACCATCAGACCAGCATGCACACACGTCAACACACAAGGGAAGCTCAGGCAAACATAAGCACCACACATCCCAAAGGCACTCACACAAGCATCATACACATGCAGACATACCAACATCCACTACCTCCACTGTGTCCCCCTCCTCCTCGTCTCCCTCCTCCCTCCCTGTCTCGTCTCCGCTCACACCTGCATGCACTACATCGTCAGCCACTACCTCCATCACCAGCACACCCACCACCACACCCCACTCATGTGCACTCACCACCCCCACTACCATTCACACATCCCCTGTGTCCTCTCCCAGTGTGTCTGTGAGCCCACCTCCCAAGGTACACAAACGCAGCCACACACCCACCCAACAGCCTTCCACCTCACGACAGCCTCCAGCCCATGCACCTTCACCCAAAGTCAGCAAATGTACACCTCCTACAACCACTACCTCTTCCTCCACTCCCAAACCCCCTCCATCTACCCGTCCCAGTGTGCTCAAAAAACTTTTCCTGTCCTACGTTGACCACTTTCCCTCACCTCCCCCACCCCTTCAGTCTCCTAGGGCCCGCCTCTCCAGGCCCCAACCCAGCGCCTCAGCCACAATATCTGCAGGAACAGTGGTGCCAGTAGTAACCGGCTTCTGGAGTGCGCCAGGCAGCAGGGCAGCCAGTGTGGCAAGGAGCCAGAGCACAGACAGTCCCCCACCAAAAAAGCAGAAAAAGTTGGCCAGTGCCCGGCGGGAGAGAGGAAAAAAATCTGCCACCAAAGCAGCTCCCAGGGGTGCAGTTGGGAGTGTGGAGACAGCAGCGCCACCATCCAAGGTGGGGAAGGGGCACAGTAAAACCGGCAAGTCTGGGAAAACCTGCACGGCGGACAAGATCGCAACAAGCACCGCTGCCAAGGACACCGCCGGCACCAGCACCGTTGAACAGGACACCGCCGCCACCAGCACCGCTGCCAAGGACACCGCCCTCACCAGCACCGCTGAACAGGACACCACCGCAACAAGCACAGCAGGCCAGTGAGCGCCACAGATTCCGAAGCTACTGAGGCCGCCACAAGCAGGATGAAGCACTCTGGGCACAAAGCCCCCTCCAGAACCAGTGGAGAAAGGCATCCACTACCTCAGTCCTTGGCAGGATGAAGCACTCTGGGCACAAAGCCCCCTCCAGAACCAGTGCAGAAAGGCATCCACTACCTCAGTCCTTGGCAGGATGAAGCACTCTGGGCACAAAGCCCCCTCCAGAACCAGTGGAGAAAGGCATCCACTACCTCAGGATGAAGCACTCTGGGCACCAAGCCCCCTCCAGAACCAGTGGAGAGATCCATCCACTACCTCAGTCCTTTGCAGGATGAAGCACTCAGGGCACAAAGGCCCCTCCAGAACCAGTGGAGACTGTTATCCACTCGAGAGACTGTGGCTTTGCACTCCCCAGGATGCAGCAGTGGGCAACCCACCCACTGTAGAGACTTGAGAGACTGTGGCTTTGCACTCCCCAGGATGCAGCAGTGGGCAACCCACCCACTGTAGAGACTTGAGATTCTGTGGCTTTGCACTCCCCAGGATAAAGCAGTGTGCAAACCACCCACTGTAGAGTCTTGACAGACAGTGGCTTTGCACTCCCCAGGATGCAGCAGTGGGCAAACCACCCACTGGAGAGACTTGAGAGACTGTGGCTTTGCACTCCCCAGGATGCAGCAGTGGGCAAACCACCCACTGGAGAGACTTGAGAGACTGTGGTTTTGCACTCCCCAGGATGCAGCAGTGGGCAAACCACCCACTGGAGAGACTTGAGAGACTGTGGCTTTGCACTCCACAGGATGCAGCAGCGGGCAAACCACCCACTGGAGAGACTTGAGAGACTGTGGCTTTGCATTCCCCAGGATAATGCAGTGGGCAAACCACCCACTGGAGAGAATTGAGAGACTGTGGCTTTGCACTCCCCAGGATAATGCAGTGGGCAAACCACCCACTGTAGAGACTTGAGAGAATGTGGCTTTGCACTCCCCAGGATACATCAATGGACATGGAGCCCCCTCATGGATCTGGTGTCATGCACTCATCCGGCTGAGGGGCCTCCCTTCCCTTCCCCCTCAGGTGCCTGTTTTATTTCTATCTGATGCCCCAGCAGTGCTCTCTCCGTCTTGTTCGGGTATTGAGTGTGGGCCTCGCCCATGCATTTTGGGCCCAGTAGTCCACGGACTATGATGGTGGAATCCCTTGGACTTGTATTCTTGGTGTATATATTTGTTTATAGTGTGAATATCTTTATATATGTTTATATTTTTGATTCATGTATTTGAATATATTACAATCATTTGACTCATTTCCTTTTGTCCTTGCAGTCTTCCAGGGGGGTTGGGGGTGTACTGTAATGTGTCATGATGTATTAGTGTGTGTGAGGGTGGGGGTGGAGGTGTTGCGTGTTGTGTGTGTGTGTCACTCTTTTTTCCTCCCCCCTCCCCTGTGTCGTTGGTGCAGTACTCACCGTGGTCTTCGTCGCCGTCTTTGTTGTTCTTGGTAGAGAAGCAGGAAGATAAATGCTGGCAGTGTCTGGAGCTTGGGTTCCATGGCGTCCTGATTCCTCGTGGGGTGTGTAGAGGTGAGCGTTTTCCCTTCCAAGTCCTGTTTCCGCCGTGTTTTTGTTCGTAGTGAATCTGCCCTGGAAAAGGTGGCTGATTGGACTGCTGTAATTCTGTGGGCGGTACATTGTCCTCCGCCTGTCTGTTGGCGGTTACCGCTGCGGGGTTTGTTTGTACAGCCTTGGCGGTCAGAGTGTTAAAGTGGCAGTCTATGTTGGCGGTTTCCGCACAGTCGTGATTCCGATTTTTTTTCCGACGGCCTGTTGGCGGTTTTACCGCCGCTTTAACACCGACCACCGGGGTTGTAATGACCACCACAGTCTTTGGCCCTGTGAGGCAGGAGTTGGCTCTCAGCAGCAGTTGACAAGAAAGAACTCACTTTTCATAATCACTACTTGAGATATTGCACTCAAAAAAAGCAAGGATGCAAACACCTCCATGAAAGTTTACAGATAACTTTTCAAGATGTAAACGCAAAGAAAAAAACATCTGTTTTGCCTTGACCATGCAGAAGAAATTAGGACAATTAGTACTTTACAGAAGTGGAAGTTGAACTTGGGCACCTGCTTGATTATGTATGTAAGTACTTCCCATTGAGGTTGAATTTCTGTGAAATGAGCATCGTATCAGAATAAATCCTGCCATTCCTATTAATCCAATACGAAACACCATTTTGTGCACAATGTCTACCCAACTGGAATACTTTGTACTGGCTTGTTCATAAGTGCTAACTCTTTGGGTAAATGAATAGTGCATTTCCTACACTACAGCAGAGTAAAGGACATTGAGAAAATGCCTTCAATGACCTTGTGTGTCTTTAACTTTGCCAATCTGATTCTTCTAAGAGTGTCTTCATCAGGTAACTTTACAAGGTAGAGCTGCAGAGAAAACAGACTTGGTTGAAGCCAAGTTTCAAAATGGCTACCAGCACTTCCTCACTGAAGTGTTGGCAGCCAGTCAGATCTCTGCACAAGATCGGGAGTATTCATAAAGCCTTTGCGCCTCTAGATATACAAATTTGTTTTTCTTTTATTATTTAAAAAAACTACTGAATGGATTTACACCAAATAACAAAAAGGCTTCTTTCAGGACCAAAAGCTACCTTTCTGCCAAATGTGGTGTAATTCCATCAAGCAGTTTGGACTGTAGTCATGTTCAAATTCCTTATGGGAATTAACATGGGAAATGCACTTTTTTGCCCCGCCTTTTCCTCAGCCCCTGCTTGATGGATTATCCCGAAACATACCATGCACTACAAGATTGTTGGGCATACTTATTTTTAGAAACTTTTGTGAAGATTCGTCTAACGGTGCCAAAGATATAGGCAAGTCAAAAAACACCTTTTCAATAGAAACTTTTTTTTTTACTGAAAAAAACAGAGATTAAATTAACGTTATAGCTTGGTGTGATTACATTTTTTTTATTTTTGTTTAAAAAAAATAGAAATTCACTGAAAAAGACAAATGTCAAAGGGACATTATAGCTAGGTGAATTCGCCACTGATTTTAAGTTTTGAACAGTAAAAAAACACAGAAATTTACCAGTTATAATTAGCAGAGCTAACTATAACTTGTGCCCGGCCAAAGTCTGCTTATGATATTACATATTACATCACTCATGACATGTTCTATGACATCATTTATGATGTCCCTGATGACATATTAAATGAAATCATTTTTTAGATCAACATTTTAATGTTGTCACAGACAAATTCACCCAACTATAACTTTACTTTACCTTTGTTTTTTTTCAGTTAATTTTTAAGTCTTTTTTTAAACAAAAACATATATTTTCATCAAACCTAACTATAACGGTCCTTTAACCTTTGTTTTTTCAGTTATTTTGTCAGGTTTCTTTTTCCTCTATCCGTGCTCAGCAGGGGATTGGCCACAGAGCCTTATGTTTTTTAAAGTTTAGGGGGGCACATAGCTCCTCATTAGGCCCTGAAGGCCCCATTGACTTATGTTTTTTAAAGGGCAGGGGGCCATGTGCCCCCTGCCCGAGCCTTATTAGAGCATGGTGACCTCATCCCCCAGGGCCTTTTCTGTTTATGAAAGGGGAGTGGCCCACATGGCCAGGGAAGTTTTTTTAAATTAATGTAGAGGGAGGCCACATAATCCCCCTCCCAGAGGCTTGTTAGGCCCTAGGGACCCCCTCACTCAGGGTCAATACTAATATTTAATGAGAAGGAGCCATGCGCTCCCCCTCTTCCTGAGCCTTGTTAGGCCCTGGGGAAACCACACCCTACGGCCATTACTAAAATTACTAAAATTAAAGATTGTTAAGCCTTGGGACTCCATCCCCCAGGGCCATTACTAAGAATAGAGGGAGGTGGGGTTGCACAACCCCTTGCCTCAAGCCTTGTGAAGCCCCGGGGACCCCACCCCCTAGGCCTACATTTATTAAAAGTGGGTGCACTGGTGCACCATATACATGTTGGGGGCCATAGAGGTGTCCCCAAGGCCCTCAGGGCCCCAGCCGGCTCCCCGCATGCAGTGGGAGCCAGCACTGCTACCACTCGGAGCGAGCAGCTACTAATTCTGCTTCCTCTGAGCAGTAGCAAATTTAGATTTGTTTCCCTGCCTGCATCATTGCAGATATGAAAAACAATCAAAAGTCTGCTCCCAGCTGGCAGGAGCATTTTCAAAGGTTCCACCAGCTTGGGGGGACTTAGTGCTTGCTCCCGCTTGCTGTGAGTTCTGAGAATGCTCCTGCCAAGCAAGAACAAACCCATTGCATATGGACCGGCCCCGGGGGATGGAGCCCTAGAGCAATTAATGGCTCAGGGTGGGGAGTCATGTGGCCCCCCTCCCCATTTTAAGTAATTTCTGCCCCAAGGGAGAGCTCCCGAGGGCATTTTGAGGCTCAGGGGGGGGGTCACATACCACCCATATAAACTAAATCTGGCCCAAGAGTGGGCTCCACAGGGCCTCTGGAGGATCAGGTGGGTGGACATGGAGCTCCCCTCCTCTTTATACAGCCCCAGGGGTATGGTCTCCCAAAGGCATAAAGTTAATAAATTGGGCCAGACTGCCATTCTTTTTTTTTCTGATCCCACAGAAGTCCTTCAGAATTGAAGTATTTTCTGCTGACTTTTTTTTGTTTTTGGCCCCATAGGCATTTTGTCTGGGTCCCTCATCAGGGGCCTAGGGAGTCAGAGTATCACCACCCTTCCCCCTATACTATTTTTCATTTTTTACTTTAGGACTGGGGACTAAGCCCCTGAGTCCTGTAATGACTGACAGCAACATTCTTCTCATGTTGCTGGCAGCCAATCAGAGTAACTCCCATGGGAGCAAGATGGCCCAAGGGAAACAAACCTACCTGGGCAATCAGAATGCTCCATTATTAAACTGGTGCTCCCACGAGAGTCTCTCAAACCTCTTGCGATCCAACACTACAGTTATACAATTATTTTTACCCATAATTTCTCAAAAACTACTGAATGGATTTACACCAAATCACAAAAAGCACAATCTGAGGACCCAGATTCTCTGCCCTGCCAAATGTGGTGCAATTCCCTACAGCAGCTTTTACTGCTGTCTTGTCTAAAAAGAAACCTATTGAAATGCATGGGGATTTCACATTTTGGGACCCCCTCTTTTTTCTCAGCCCCCACTTGACTGATGACCCTGAAACTTTCCAAGCACAAACTCACAAACTTGTCAAAAAGTAGCAGCTTTTTGGAAAGTTTCATGGAGATTCATCAAACGATGCCAAACACAAAAAACACAGTCACCCGTAGGTAGTTATAGTTAGGAAAAGCATTTTTTGTTGTGCTAATAACTTTGGAGTTGTTTGACGAATCTTCACAACATTTTCAGAACTAGTTTGCTAGTCCCTTCAGCTGATGTTAGACAATTTTGGGGATGATTTGTCTTGTCAAGTGGGGGCTGGGAAAAACGGGGATACCAAAATTAATTTCCCCATGCAATTTCTCATAGAGGTTTTTAGAAATGACTACAGTCCCAACCGCTTAACAGAAATACAACAAATTTGGCAGAAAGCTAGATCTTGGTCCATAAAGTGATTATTGTGATTTGGTGTAAATCCATTCAGTAGTTTTGGAGTTAATAAAGACAAACGTATGTATATCTAGAGACAGGGAGGGCCAGCAAAAACAGCAGATATCATAATAAGATCTGATTGGCTGCTACTACTTCAACCAGAAGGTTGTGGCAGCCATCCTGGGACTCTTACTCAGCCGAGTCGCAAAAAATAACATAAAAAAAAGACAAGGAGGCAGGGTAGGAATACCCTACCCCCCTATGCCCAGTGGGGTGGGGGTCCAGAAGGAATCCCACACAAGGCCGAAAACATTTTTATAAAAATACAAAAAAAGTCCTGCAAATCTGTAGAGGATTCACAGATCTGAGGGGAGAAAATTAAAAACAAAAACAAGTGTGGTTTCCTGCCCATTTATTTATGAGCCCCTGTGGTGGGCCAGGTCCCAGGGAATAATTTGTTAATATATAATTGTGGAGTGGGTGCACATTCCTTCTCCATAAGCCAATTTTGACCCCCGGGACCCCTTCTTCCGTGGCCCAGCAGAAGTAGAATACGGGGAGGTGGGGTGTACTGCCCCACTGCGGGGCTGATTTTGACCCAAGAGACCCATCCCACAGAGCTTAGCCGTGCTTTGAATAGCCCACCTCCTGGAGCCATTAATGGCCCTGGGAAACCTGTCCCCCAGGGCTGGCTCTTGTTATATCCTGGGGTGCTGTCCCCGGGACATAGTGGTTTCCCTGGCAACACTGGCGTGGGTGAGGAAACCTGTGTTTGAAGTAATTTCAAAGCTCCCACCAAGCAGGAGCAAACACCAAGGCCCCGATTGTGACTTTGGTGGATGGAAAAGCCCATCCATCCAAGTCCCGACGTGTAGGTTGCCTCCAGGGTGCAACCTCCCCGCTGGGGCCATTATGAGTTTCCCGCTGGGTCAGCAGGAAACTACATACAGCATTACCTCCGGCCCATAATAGAGCTGCGGCAATGTTGTAGTGTGTAGGGTGCACCAGCACCAGTCGCAATGTTCACTGTCTATTGCGACAGTGCTGGCCATGGGGCCCGTGTACTGCCCAAGCCAAGTGCATGGGCAGTGCAGGCCCCCCACTGGGGGCAGTCCGAACATGGCTCTACTGCTGCAGTCGTAACATAGCGGTTAGACCGCCACCATGTCCCTTGTGGTCATTAGACCGCCACGGTTGTAATGAGACCCCAAGTCTATTCCGAGCGGGTCGGAGCATGAAAAATGCTCCCCACACTGAAGCTGCTCCCTGCAGGTGGTAGCTAGGCTGTCTCCCACTGGAGTCAGGGAGCTGGCTGGGGCCGCAGGGCATTTGAGTCCACCCGGGGCCCTGAACAATAAGGGTCCCAGGGGATAGGGTACCCGGGGCCAGAATTGACCCAGGGTGGGGGGGGGGCATGGCCCCTCTCCATTTTAGTAACTGCCTGAGCCCTAGGGAATGGGGTGCTCGGGCCAAAATCAGCTCGAGGATAAGGGCCTCCTTGCCATGCCTTATTATTAATTAGTCAGGGTATGCGGTCCCTGAGGCTGACACGGGCCCAGGCTGGGGGCGGCGTTTCCCCCTCCCCATTTCAAAAATTGGAGGGCCCTAGAGGATGGGGTCCCCATGGCAAAATTAGCCAGGGGAGGGGGGCTGTGTACACTTCTCCCCCTTTATAGTATGGGCAGGCCCTAGGAGATGGGGGCACTGTGGCCGAAATTAGCCCAGGGACTGCTGCTGTGTGCTCACCTCCCCCATAAATCCAGCAGTGGACCCTGGGGGATGGGGTCCCGGAGCCCAAAAATTGACTTAAACAAATGAGCCGGGAGAGTCTGGGGAGCAGGGCTACATGCCCCTCTTGGGTTGGCTACCTTTGGGGGGTTGGGCACAGGGTCTGGCCAGAGGCCAGGCCCTGCTGTAAACCCCATGCCACACATGGTCAAAGGCCCTGTGTGATGTGGGGTTGGCTGCATGCAGAGGGTTGGCTGGGTCCTGGGTGATGGGGTCCTTGGGGCTAAAATTGGCTTAAGGATGGGGGCTGCATGTCCCCCTTCCCCATAACTCAAACAGTGGGCCCTGGTGGATGGGATTCTGGAGCTAAAACAGCCCAGTGAGGGCTGCCACATACTCCCCCTAAGAAAATGTGTCTGGTCCCAGGGGAAACGGACCCTGGGGCCAAACTTTGCCCTGGAAGGGGTTGGCAGACTTTGGGGGTTTGGCCACAGGGCCTGCAGCCAACCCCCTGCCATGCACGACCAAAGGCCGTGTGTGGCAGGGGGTTGGCTGCATGCAGGGGTTTGGCAGCAGGGCCAGCGGACAAACCCCCACTTTGCACGCCCAATGGACATGAAAGGCTTGGGGTAAGCTGCATTTGAGTGGTTGGCCCTGAGTCAACTACAACTCGCTCCCTCGCCATGCTCTGCTAGCTATCCCACATCCGTCCTAACATCTTCTGAAACATCATTGATAATATCACTGCAACATTTGCAATAAAATGGATGAGAAAACTGTGCATGGCAGGGGCACGAGTTATATTTTCTTGAGATAAATATAACCATATCTGATAAATTTCTATGGTTTTGTATGTGTAAAATCTGAATGAAACTATAATGTCCCTTTCATTTTTTTTGTGAATATAGATATAGTGAATACAGAAATCACATATTAGAGGTCACCTATAAGTAGTTATAATTAGGACATAGTTTCCATAGGAAGAACATTTTCTTTTGCCAATAACTTTAATACTGCTTGACAAATCTTCATGAACTTTTCAAAACTAATATGAAAGTTGGTTCAGCTGCTGTCTTGAAAGTTTTGGGGTGATCTGTTAAGGAGGGGCCAAGAAAAGGGGGGGCAAAATATGTCTTCCCCTTTTATTTTCCCGTAGGGATTTTAAACACGTGTCTAAAGGTCCTATAGGATTTAACTTTTTGACTCCCCTCTTGGTCTCAACCCCCCGCTTGACAGATCACCCCAAAACTTTCAGTGTGCAATAAGAATAACTGGCATTTTTTTGAAGATATATCAAATGGTGCCCAAGTCAAAAAATCCTTTTTCTATGGAAACATGGTCCTAACTTTAACTACCTAGTGGCAACGGACACTAGGTTTTATGTAATCACACTTCCACTCAAAAAGGTAGACAAACACTGTCACAATCACTTTCACACCCAGATAAACACACTGACAACCATTCTAACAGCCAGACAGACACTCTCACACCTATTGTCACACCCAGGCACACACTGTGACACACACTCTCACACACACTGTCACACCCATACAGACACTCTCACATCCACTCAAGCACCCACACGGACAGTCTCATACCTACTAACACACTGAGACAGATGCTCTCACAGCCAGTCACATAGCCACACAGACACTCTCACACCTACTCACACACACACTCTCACACCCACTCACACACCCAGACAGAAACTCTCACATGCATTCAAACACACAGACAATCTCACACACACTCACACATCCAGGCACATACTAATGGTCACTCTCACACCCAGCCAGATACTTTCATGCCTATTCTCACAGCCAGATAGACACTCTCACACCCACTGTCACTTCCAGGCACACACTCTGACACCCACTCTCACACCAAGACAGACACTCTCTCACCCACTCTCACACCCCAACAGACACTCTCACACCTGATCTCACACCGAGACACTCTCACACCCAGAGAGACACTCCCACACCCACTCTCACACCCAGAGAGACACTCTTACACCTAGGCTCACATCCAGCGAGACACTGTCACACCCACTTTCACATCCACTCAAGCACCCACACAGACAGTCTCATACCCACTCACACACTGAGACAGATGCTCTCACAGCCAGTCACACAGCCACACAGACACTCTCACACCTGCTCACACACACACACTCTCACACTCACTCACACACCCAGACAGAAACTCTCACATGCATTCAAACACACAGACAATCTCACACCCACTCACACATCCAGGCACATACTAATTTTCACTCTCACACCCAGACACATACTTTCATGCCTGTTCTCACAGCCAGACAGACACTCTCACACCAACTTTCACACCAAGGCACACAATCTGACACCCACTCTCACACCAAGACAAACACTCTCTCACCCACTCTCACACCCCAACAGACACTCTCACACCTGATCTCACACTGAGACACTCTCACACCCAGAGAGACACTCTCACACCCACTCTCACACCCAGCGACACTCTTACACCTAGTCTCACATCCAGCAAGACACTGTCACACCCACTCTGAAACCTTGAGAGGCACACTGATACCCACTCTCACACCCATAGAGACATGCTCACAATCAATCTCACACCCAGGCACAGCCTCTTATACCAACTCTCACACCCAGACATACGCTGACGCACCCACTCTAAAACCCAAACACTCTCACACCACTTTCACACCCAGACACTGTCACACCCACTCTCACACCCATAAAGACATTCTTACACCCCACCTCACATCCAGACAAACATTTTTACACCCACTCCCACACCCAGGGAGACACTGCAATACCTATTGTCACTCCTAGGTCCACATTGTCATACCCACACTGCCACTGAGGCAGACATTCTTACATTCATTCCTGCACCCAGAGGCACCCCTCACATCCACTCTCACACCTAGACAGACACCATCACAGCCACTTTCACACCCAGACAGACTCTCTTACACCCGCCGCCACTCTCAGACACAGTCTCTCTGCCTACTCTCACACCCAGAGACACCTTCTCACACCCACTCTCACACCTACACACTCTCACATCCACTCTCACTCCCAGACACACATGTTCACACCAATTTTCTTGAACTTGTAAAAGGGTGCTGGGGTGAAATATACATTACAATGCATATGAAGGGGTCAGGGTAGAAGTTGCCTGACCCCAGTGGCTTGATACAAATGTGGCACAATAGTTCATAATGGGTGTAAAATAATAAAATATATATTTTATTTGGCATTTTGGGGCTCTGCGGTTCAGAACCATATTTAAAAAGTAGGAATATAAAAATAAACAATTATATTTATGGTAAAAAAAGGTTGGATCTTAAAACAGCCTTTGTGTTTATGGTGTGTAGTTGATAACTACATATGAAATAGGGTGCAGTCTTTCAGGTTCTGCAGGAGCAACCTGTTGCCTTTCTCTGTCGGGTGCACTCCATCATTTCTACATGGACCATCTATATCGAAACATAAATTATTGTGTTATATGGAGACCATGATATGGTCTCTGAGGAATGCAGCAACAGTTTAATTAACATGCTTCCTAGATTTGTCTATTTGTGGACAGAATTCACTTGCCCACTTCCACTTCTGCCTTTGGCAAATGTTGGAAAAAACAAAAGCAGTGTGTGGGAAAGTGCTATTAATTTTCCAAAGGTATCTTTCATTAGGATTTCCAATCCCACCACAGTAACTGTGCCCAGGTTATTGCCACCACAGTCCACAATCAGAAGGTCTGGATGTTGGCAATCCTTAATGCTTTTAACCAAAGAGAGCAACTAATGCCACCATAACTCCCTCTGGCCAACCCAAGTAATATCACCATTAGATAAACCCATGGTCCCTGTCAATGCTATTCTGTCTTGCACTCTCTCTAGCTCAAACCACAAAGCTGTGTCTCACAATCCACACTGAGCATTTTGGATGGAAGCTGTGCTACCACTCAGGACAAGTCTGCAGTTGAATGAGGCAATCTTGAAATGAAATGCAGTTGAAAATCGAGGCTACTAGTTAGAACTTTAAAGAAAACATTTTATTGATTGTTTTAAATATGTTGGTGCATAAAGTTAGGTAGTGTCAGAGTCACCAGATCCTCGGGGTCTGTGCACGTTCCCAAAACTTCCACCACAAGACATCTCCAATACTCTGATTAGAATTGTCACAGAGTCTAAGAGAGTCCAAGTGGGGAAAAGGGGATTAGGAAGGGAACAGCTGGGAAGGAGACCTGTAGGAAGCAAAAAGGTTAAAACACACAATATCAAGATTCTATCATATAAATCAATACTAGGCTATGACTTTAAGCATTGTCATTCTGAAAACATGGACAACCTAAGCATAGACTTAGAATGACTAGGCTTCAAAATGACTGGATACCTGTGAGGGAATCGAGAAAGGTTAAATGCAACTTTCAAATTCAAGTATTATCTTTTGCATGAGGATCAGGAAATAATCTGAATGATTTCTAAACCATAATATGAATCGTGTTTGAAAAACTTATTATGTACACACAACATTACATCTAGAACTCTAGCTTTTTTGTTCTCTCAAAATTGCTGGAACATGAATTGCGCACATTGCAGATTTGCACAAAGTTTGTACATACAATAGAATGATTGTGCACCATGAATAACATGAATTAGACTCAAGAAATAAATCACGCGTCTTGCCAACTCGAAAGCCACCAATTAAATGCCTTAAAAAGATAGCGCATAATGAACACCGTGATTTTAAACACAGAAAAGGAATCGCGCGGCTTGCCGATTCGACGGTCACCATATGAATGTCAGAAAATGATAGCATACAATGAATAACATGAATTACACACAAGAAATGAATTGCGCGTCTTGCCGATTCGAATACCACCATGTAACTGCCACGAAATGTTAGCACACAATGAATATCAAGGGTTACAATACGAGAAATGAATTGCGCATCTTGCCTATTCGAATGCCACCATGTAACTGCCAAGGAATGGTAGCGCACAATGAAAATCAAGGGTTAAAGCACGAGAAATGAATCGCGCGTCTTTGTGATTTGAATGCCACTATGTAACTGCCAAGGAATGGTAGCGCACAATGAATATCAAGGGTAAAAGCACGAGAAACGAATCGCGCGTCTTGCCGATTCGAATGCCACCATGTAACTGCCAAGGAATGGTAGCGCACAATGAATATCAAGGGTTAAAGCACGAGAAATGAATTGCGCGTCTTGCCGATTCTAATCCCACCATGTAACTGCCAAGGAATGGTAGCGCACAATGAATATCAAGGGTTAAAGCACGAGAAATTAATCGTGCGTCTTGACGATTCTAATGCCACCATGTAACTGCCACGAATGGTAGCGCACAATGAATATCAAGGGTTAAAGCAAGAGAAATGAATTGCGCGTCTTGCCGATTCTAATGCCACCATGTAACTGCCAAGGAATGGTAGCGCTCAAGAACTCGAAATACTTCGAGAACGGGATCGGGGGCCCAGCCTGACCTCCGTCTTACCGCCCTGATCAAGAATCACCCAGCCAAGTGAAAGGGCGAGGCCTGGAAGATCAAGGTAGGCCTCCGGAACAGGAGCTCAGATAGTTGCTGCTGCTCTGCACCGGGACCTCTGAATAGTGAGCACGTTGAGCTGGGCTGGCTCCCTTTTATAGAGTCTTAGCCCAGCCCACCAACCACACCCAGGCATGCTGCAGGGGAAGCTTCTAGAAGGCCCTGGGAGGGGACCACACCCTGACACAGTCTGAAAGCCTGCAGCAGTACATTACATGTGAACAGTATTTATATGCATGCTGAACATAAGTCTTCAGGATTAAACTCTGCAATGCAAAAGGTTAAACAATATCATATCAGCACAATACATAAATTATGTTAGCTTGAAATTGTTAGGTTTTTGCATTCTAGTCGCCCATAGAGCGCGCACTGCCCTGATGTTGACAGTACTCCCCTCTCCCAGACGCGGTCTAGGGCCTGGTTTGTTTGGATTGAGACGATCAAAATGCCTCACAAGTACTGAAGCATGGATATCAGATGCAGAAACCCATGAGTTACTTTCAGGGCCATAACCTTTCCATGAGATTAAGTACCATAGGTTACACCCTCTCAGTTTAGAAACCAACACTTTCTTGACTTCGTATTCTACTTCCCCCTTTACTAGAGCTGGAGCTGGATGAGGGCGGATCTTCTGGACTGCCTTTTTCAAGAGGGAAGTGTGGAACACTGGATGAATCCGTAATGATCTTGGCAATTGCAGTTTATAGGTCACAGGATTGATTTGCTGAAGGACAGTGTAAGGACCTATGAATTTGGGGTTGAACACGTGCTTCTTTTTGAGGTCTATATGTTTTGTGGAAAGCCACACTTTATTACCTGGTTGATACTGTGGTCCCTCACAATGTTTCTTATCATAATGCTTTTTGTATTTTCCAAATGCTGTTGAATCAATTTCTGGGTTTGATGCAGATGTTGAATGGTTTCTGACACAGCTGGAGTAAGAGAACTTTCTTGAGGGATTGTGATGGGCAAGGTGTCAGGATGATAGTCAAACAAGCCAAAAAAAGGTGTAACGCCAGTAGAAGTGTGGAATGAGTTATTGTAGGCTAACTCAGCTAATCAGAGCATTGATGTCCTAGAATTAAGTGCTTTTTCAGCGTAAGCACGTAGGTATTGCTTCAAAGTCTGATTTAGTCTCTCCGTTTGACCATCTGTTTGAGGATGGTGGCTAGTAGATAGTGTAGATGTCACTTGGAGTGTTTTGCACCATGTCTTCCAGAAATTGGAGTCAAATTGCGATCCCCGATCAGAGAGGATCATGTTTGGTAGTCCATGATAACGAACCACTCTATTCAGTAAAATAATTTCCAGTTCACTGGAGGTGGGCAATTTCTTACAGGCAATGAAATGTCCATATTTTGTGAGACTATCTACTACCACCAGGATTACTGAATGTTGTTGAACCACTGGTAGACCTGTAATAAAGTCTAAAGAAATGTTCTCCCAAGGACGACTTGGAGTTGGGAGTGGATGCAACAACCCTTTTCAGTTTTGAATGACTTGTTTTAGTGCGAGCACAGACTTCGCAGTTGTTTACCATCGCTTTTACATCTTTTGTTAGGGTAGGCCACCAAAAATAGCGTTGGATTAATTCAAGAGTTTGTGGAGTACCTGGATGACCTGCCGTAGGTATAACATGCAACCAATGAAACACTATCTTGTGAAGCTTGGTAGTAGGCACGAACAAACGAGCGTCATGAAAATTAATCCTTGCTTGATTGACCTTTTGGGATCTGCTTGAGCCCATGTCTGCCATTTTTCAACAGTGAAAGAATTGTGGATGTCTTCAAAGAAATCTTCAGTTTTTATGATACATAGGACTTTGTCTGGAGCAATGATAGCTCTGGAGGTTTGAACTGCAGGCAACGTGGTAGACTCTTGGCGGGACAAGGCGTCAGCTTTGCGATTGTCTTTACCAGGCCGGAAAGTTACCACAATTCAAATTCAGCAGAAAACAGCATCCAGCATAATTGCCGAGGAGTCAAAAGTCTGGCAGAACTCATGAACTGAAGGTTGCGATGATCAGTATATACCGTGACAGTGTATTTGGCACCCAACAAATGATGTCTCCATTCTTTAAAGGCATCACAAATCGCCAGAAGCTCTTTTTCAGCAATGACAAAGTTCTGTTCGGCTTCGTTCAACTTCTGAGACATGTAAGCTACAGGATGAAGTTGACCAGTGTCTTTGTTTCGTTGCGACAAGACTGCTCCTATTGCCACATCTGAAGCATCAGCTTCCACAATGAAGGGTCGATCCGCATCAGGATGAGTCAAGACTGGGGCAGTGGAGAAAGCTTCCTTCAAAGTTGAAAAGGCTTGGTCAGCTTCCAGGGACCATACAAATTTTTCCTTCTTAATGGCTTAGTGATTGGAGCCACTGTATAGGAGAAATGATTTATGAATCTCCGGTAAAAATTTGCAAACCCCAGGAAACATTGTACATCATGAACAGTCTTTGGGGTGGGCCAATCAGATACGCCCTTTACTTTCTTTTCTGCCATCACCATACCTTGAGGGGTCAGGATAACCCCTAAAAACTCAACTGTGGTAATATGAAACTCACACTTAGTTAGTTTGCAATATAAATGGTGCTTTCGGAGGACTGCAAGAATTTTCTTGACATGTTGGATATGTTCATTTTCATTGCCTGAGTAGATCAGAATGTCATCGATATAGACTATAGCAAATATGGCGAGGTACTCACTAAAAACATCATTCAAGAAAAATTGAAATGCTGCTGGAGCATTACACAGACCAAAAGCCATGACGGTGTATTCAAAGAGGCCATATCTTGTCTTGAACGCTGTTTTCCATTCATCGCCCTCTCTCATTTTGACCAAATGATAAGCACCTCAAAGATCAAGCTTCGTGTAGATTTTTGCTTTCTTTACTTGTTCCAGCAATACCGGAATTAGGGGCAAAGGATATTTATTCTTGATGGCGACTTTGTTCAATCCCCTATAGTCGATACAAGTTCGAAGTTCGACGTTCGCCTTCGGAACAAAAAACAAAGGAGAAGCTGCAGGAGACTTAGAAGGGCGAATGAACCCATTCTCCAAGAATTGATCTAGATACTTTCGTAAATGTTGATTTTCATGTTCTGACAGGGCATATACACGACAGTTGGGAAGTATCGCACCTGGAACTAGATCAATTTGACAGTCATAAGATCTATGAGGAGGTAAGTTCTCTGCTTCTTTCTCATCGAATACATCTTCATAAGATGAATACTGTTTTGGCAATTTAACTTCTTTCTCCGCGGCAGTGGCTATGTAAGAGTTGCAAACTTTTGATACTTGATACTTTTGGAGGCATTGTTCTTTACATAGCGCAGAAGAGAACACAACCTTTCGTTCTGCCCAATCAATCTCTGAATTGTGATGAGTTAACCATGGTAAGCCAAGGATAATTCCATACTGGGGAGCATGGATCACGTCAAGGATGAGTTTCTCTTTATGTTTCTTTCTTTGATTCTTATCTTCACAAATCACCGACAAAGAGACAGCCTGAAAAGTTACCGGACCTCCATTCAAGAGTTTTCCATCGACTGCCTGGATGTTTTCTGGGGTCTTTTTTTTAATACATGGGATCCCCCATGCACGGACCAATTGGGCGTCAAGAAAGTTCCCGGTAGCCCCAGAATCGACTAGAGCCTTCTTGAAATAGGTATTTTTCTTTACCTGAACTTTGATACCCAGTTTGAGATGTCTAGATTGTGAAGGGTCCACAGTGACACCAAAGAGCAACCCTTCTCTGCATCTTGGGTGCTTTAGTTTTCCGACTCGACTTGTGCATTGGCTGCAACCTTTTCAACCGGACCTCGTTTGCTCTTTGGTTTGATTGGACATTCTTTGGCAAAATGACCCTTGCGCCCACAAGAGGGACATTGTCCATTCTTTCTACGTAGGTCCTTTTCGTCTTTGGTCAAAGGTCTCCTGATGACTCCAATTTCCATCGGTTCCGGCGTTCTTTCTTTCAGAGTTCTTGAGTCTCTATTATTGTGAACACGCCAGGAATATTTTTCAGTCTTTTTGCATGTTCCTTTTCGTTCTGATAAACGATGATCCAGTCTCAAGACAAGGTTTATCAATTCTTGACAGTCTGTAGTCTGCGGGTCTATTTGAGCTAGGATATCTTTTAGCTCCTCTTTGAGTCCCTTGTAGAACAAGGCCGCTTGTTTTTCCTCAGGCCAGGATGTCTCGGCAACCAGCCAATTAAAGTTGGCTAAATATGACACTAAGGGGGTCATTCCTACCCTAGCGGTCCGAGACCGCCAGGGTAGGGGACGGAGGAAGCACCGCCAACAGGCTGGCGGTGCTTCTGGGGCAATTCTGACCGCGGCAGTAAAGCCGCGGTCAGAAAAGGGAAGCCGCGGTTTCCCGCTGCCCCTGTGAATCCTCCACGGCAGCGATGTAAGCAGCGCCGCCATGGGGATTCCGGCCCCCTTCCCGCCAGCCTGGTCTGGCGGTTTTCACCGCCAGAACCAGGCTGGCGGGAACTGGTGTTGTGGGGCCCCTGGGGGCCCCTGCAGTGCCCATGCCACTGTCATGGGCACTGCAGGGGCCCCCTAACAGGGCCCCACATTGATTTTCAGTGTCTGCTTGGCAGACACTGAAAATCGCGACGGGTAGAACTGCACCCGTCGCACACCAGCAACTCCGCCGGCTCCATTCGGAGCCGGCTTCCTCGTTGCTGGTGCTTTCCCGCTGGGCGGGGGGGGCGGCCTTTTGGCGGTCGCCCGCCAGCCCAGCGGGAAAGTCAGAATGACCGCCGTGGTCTTTTGACCGCGATACGGTCTTCTGGCGGTTCCCGCTTGGCTGGCGGCGACCGCCACCCGCCAAAGTAGGAATCAGGCCCTAAGTCCTGATTCCCTTGTCGTAAGTCTAATAATTCACGATCTGCTGACAATTTTACAGTTCTACGATCAAAAACTATTCAAACTCGTGAACAAAATTTCTCCAATTGTACAGCAGGAGACTGTCTTTACGCACAAGAGGGATAGCCCAGATAGCTGCATCTCCAGTCAGATATGATAACAAGAAAGCTACTTTGGACTGGGCATCGGGGAAAGTATGTGGTCTGCAGGTGAAGTATAATTCCACTTGAACCAGGAAAGATTGCGCTTTCAAGGGGTCGCCTGAGAAACGTTCTGGGGGAGCTAAAAGGAATGGCTGAAGGAACATTGAGGGAAACGTTTGTCGGATTACCTCCAGAAGTCTGAGAAGAAGGACCTGGCCAAGACACACCTGTGGGATTTTGTTCCTTCTTCTCTACCTTATCCTTTAACTGACTCACTCTGTCAGCAAGGCTAGTTGCCAAATCTTTTGATGATACCACCTCTGCTTGGAGCTGAGTGATAGCCTTGACTAGCTCGTCCAGTGTGGCCATGTTGAGAACATACACAAACCAGGAGGATAATAATTCGTGGGCTCACTATTCTGTCAGAGTCACCAGATGCTCGGGGTCTGTGCACGTTCCCAACACTTCCACCACAAGACAGCTCCAATATTCTGATTAGAATTGTCACAGAGTCAAAGAGAGTCCAAGTGGGGAAAAGGGGATTAGGAAGGGAACAGCTGGGAAGGAGACCTGTAGGAAGCAAAAAGGTTAAAACACACAATATCAAGATTGTATCATGTTAATCAATACTAGGCTATGACTTTAAGCATTGACATTCTGAAAACATGGACAACCTAAGCATAGACTTAAAATGCCTAGGCTTCAAGATGACTGGATACCTGTGAGGGAATCAAGAAACGTTAAATGCAACTTTCAAATTAAACTATTATCTTTTGCATGAGGATCAGGAAATAATCTGAATGATTTCTAAACCATAATATGAATCGTGTTTGAGAAACTTATTATGTACACACAGCATTACATCTAGAACTCTAGCTTTTTTGTTCTCTCAAAATTGCCGGAACATGAATTGCGCACACTGCAGATTTATAGAAAGGTTGTACATACCATAGAATGATTGTGCACCATGAATAACATGAATTAGACTCAAGAAATAAATCACGTATCTTGCCAACTCGAAAGCCACCAAGTAAATGCCTTAAAAAGATAGCGCATAATGAACACCATGATTTTAAACACAGAAAAGGAATCGCACAGCTTGCTGATTCGAAGGTCACCATATGATTGTCAGAAAATGGTAGCATACAATGAATAACATGAATTACACACAAGAAATGAATCGCGCACTTGCCGATTCGAATACCACCATGCAACTGTCACGAAACGTTAGCACACAATGAATATCAAGGGTTAAAGCACGAGAAATTAATTGCGCATCTTGCCGATTTGAATGCCACCATGTAACTGCCAAGGAATGGTAGCGCACAATGAATATCAAGGGTTAAAGCACGAGAAATGAATTGCGCGCCTTGCTGATTCGAATGCCACCATGTAACTGCCAAGGAATGGTAGCGCACAATGAATATCAAGGGTTAAAGCACGAGAAATGAATCGCGCGCATTGCCGATTCGAATGCCACTATGTAACTGCCAAGGAATGGTAGCGCACAATATCAAGGGTTAAAGCACGAGAAATGAATCGCACGTCTTGCCGATTTGAATGCCACCATGTAACTGCCAAGGAATGGTCGCGCACAATGAATATCAAGGGGTAAAACACGAGAAATGAATCGCTCGTCTTGCCGATTCGAATGTCACCATGTAAATGCCATAAAATGGTAGCGCATAATGAATGTCAAGAATTACACACAAGCAAAGAATTGCGCGTCTAGCCAATTCAAATGTCAGCATGTAAGTGCCATTAAATATCACACGCAAAAGAGCAAATAGATTTATCATATTAAGTAGGCCCAAGAACTCGAAATACTTCGAGAACAGGATCTGGGGCCCAACCCGACATCTGTCTTACTGCCCTGATCAAGAATCACCCAGCCAAGTGAAAGGGCGAGGCCTGGAAGATCAAGGTAGGCCTCCAGAACAGGAGCTCAGGAAGTTGCTGCTGCTCTGCACCGGTACCTCTGAATAGTGAGCATGTGGAGTTGGGCTGGCTCCCTTTTATAGAGTCTTAGCCCAGCCCACCAACCACACCCAGGCATGCTGCAGGGGAAGCTTCTAGAAGGCCCTGGAAGGGGACCACACCCTGACACAGTCTGAAAGCCTGCAGCCGTACATTACATTTGAACAGTATTTATATGCATGCTGAACATAAGTCTGCAATGCAAAAGGTTAAACAACATCATATCAGCACAATGCATAAATTATGTTAGCTTGAAATTGTTAGGTTTTTGCATTCTAGACGCCCGTAGAGCGCATACTGCCCTGATGTTGACAGGTAGTGATTTTCTGAGAAAAGTAAATATATGTTGGATGGGGTTTTGAGTAAGTAGACAAAGTTATTTGAAATATTCAACCCCACCTGCTACATTTGGTTTAAAATGAGCATGGTGCTTGCAGAAACTGTTATGAACTTGTGACCTACTGATCCAAGAGAATGTTGCAAAGTGCGTTAAAATGGTACTGGAGCATAGGGGAAGAGAACAAGAAAAACTAGACTGTAACTTTGTGGTTGCCGTTCTACTGGAAAAAAAAAATTATATGTGTATTTGGGTATGAATTTATTTTTTATTGAAAGAGAACTTTACATGGAATTATTTGGCAACTGTAGCAAAAATTAAATTCGTACTCTCGCACAGATCCACGGATCCACCCGCAGAGTTACACAGGCAAAAAACGGTATCGAATTTGGCTACCTTTTAATGCGTGTTGGAAAGTGTTAACTATATGATCCAGTCAGAAGATATGTAAGAAAAGTTAAATATGAAAGAGATGTTCAGATTTACTTTGTGATTAAGTAATCTTAAAAGCAAAGTTGAAAAGATTGCCATTAATGGTTGACTTGCATCAGAGTGGTGTACCATTCTTCTGCTTAGATTTTGTAAGAAGAAATTCTAACTGATACTCAGAGACAAATATACAGACCAACAAACACCCTTAACAGGCATGTGTAATCAAATGTATTTTAATTTAACATGTGTTACTACAGCAATAATTGTATATAAGATGAATGAAAGTGAGTAGCATGTTTTAAACAAGTAAAAACACATACAAATAATAGCTATGTGGTATGAATAAGGAAAAGTATGAAAATTAGCAAAGAATGATTACAGATCACTTTTAGCACACACAAATCCACTCTTAAGTAGGCTATAGGCAGGCCATACAGTGGGTACTTTGTTATTAAGAGGTGACACATATTGTTCTTATTAAAAGTGAGTTATATGTGGCCTCCCATAGCCTCATGCCCAGATATCTATGAACTCTCACAGGTATACTACAACACATATACCTATTAACAGAAGGATAGAGGCACTGACACAGCCACTTAGACACTTTAAGGGCTGCCTGTACATGAATACACACACTGAGATATCAGTTATGTTCACTACAATATTGAAGCCAGTTGCACATGCAATTACATATCCCTTTAATCACCATATTTACTTAAACATCTGGTAGGACACCCATAGGAGTACTGATACAGTCAGTGAGATATGTAGGCAAATACTGACACAACCTACTCACGCAGCCACAAAAGAAGTCCTTTAAATATGGGTTAGGCATTCTACTGCAGAACCTGGGTCTGCAGTTTTACTGTCAGCTCAAGTTGCCATTAGAAAAGCTGCTTGAGAATCCTTAAAGTGTTTTTTTGCTACACAAAACTGAGAACTCAGATAGGCTGTAGGTAGGCCATAGAGCAGGTGTTTTCTGATTAAAACATGAACCATGTCCTTGTAAGTTTCACTGAGTTATATGTACACTTGCAGGTTCCGATGCAGTGTCCAAAACATGGTACAATTTATTTACCTATTAACAAAACAATAGAGCAACTGATACAGCCAGTCAGACACTGAGAGCATTTTTATACATTCATGCACACACCCAGGCAGCAGTTGTGTTTCCAGCAATATGGGGGTCAGTTGCACACACACAGTTACATACATCTTTACTTATCATATTTATCAAAACATTTGCTGGGACACTGATATAGATACTAATACACTCAGTGAGAAATGTAGTCAAATACTGACACAACCTAAACCTACTCACATATGCACACAAGTACTCCTTTAAATATGGGCCAGGCCTACTACGGCAGAACCTCGGAGTGCAGTTTTACTGTCAGATCGACTTGCCATGAGAACGGCTGCTTGTTAGTCCTAAAACTATTGTTTTACTACTAAACATTTAGTACTGAGTACTGTGCTATGCTATAGGTAAGCCATGAGCAGGGTGCTTTGATGTTAAAGGATGAAACATGTCCTTCTAAGTTTCACTGTGTTAGATGTGGACCTGCAGAAACCTATGCTCACTTATAAATGCAATGTCCCACCCATACTGTAACTCATTAACCTATTAGCAAAAGGACAGAGCTACTGACACTTCCAGTCAGACAGTGAGAGGGCTGCTTATACTTTCATGCAGACATCCAGACAGTTGTTATATTTCCAGCAGTATTTCAGCCAGTTGTAAACACAGTTACATCCCCCTGTATTTACCATATTTACTTAAACATGTGGTGGGACACTAATAGAGGTACTTATGCACTATGTCAGATATATAGGCAAGTACTGACACAATCTACTCACCCATCCAGAGACGTAGTCCACTGAACACAGCTCAGGCCTATTACTACAGAGGCTGAGTGTCCAGTTTTACTGCTAGCCTGAGCCGTCATTAAAAATCCATTTGCCAAGCCTTAAAGCCTACTTTTACTACAAATAACTCACTCCTCACCTAGACAATCATTGACACACATGTACTGTTTGAAGATGGCTAAGGCCTCCTAGTGAACAGGCTAGCGTGCTCATTTACAAGCTCAGTGCTCCGCTGTATTGTAAATTCTTTTACGCTATGGCAATGCAAAACAGTTCCTCACCCTGCACCGTGTTTACAAACTGGTGCAATGTCACAATTGCACCAGTTTGTAAACCCTAATTCCACATTATACCTGCGCCAGGTATAATGTACGCAAGGGAGTCATTACCTAACAGGGAGGCCCAAAAAAATGGCGTAGTGAAATCTACAGGATTTCATTGTGCCATTCTAGTGTAATTTTTTAATGCCTGCCCAGAACAAGGGTTAAACTGATGCCATGCCCTGTCAATGGGCCTCCCCAAGCTCTGCTAGACTAGTGTCAGCATTTTTGATGCTAGTCCAGCAAAGCACCACAACTGCGTCAAAAATGATGACACAGTCATGCTCACGGGCGTCATGCTGTGCTGTATTATAAATACAGCGCTACCATGGTGTTGTTGGGGGGAGCAGGGAGACGTAAGGAAATTGGCACATCAGAGTTGATGCACCAGTTTGTTCTAAATGAGGCCCTTAGTCTACAGTTTTAGTGTCAGCTTGAGTTCCCATTGGAAAAGTTGCTTGGCAATTCTCAAACTAGCCTTTTACTGAACAATTCAGCACTCAGCTAGTCTGTGGATAGGTGATAGAGTAGGGTGCTTTGTGGTTAAAACATTAAACGTGTCCTTCTAAGTTTCACTGAGTTAAACATGCACTTGTAAACTCCTATGCTCACTTATATATGTAGTGTCTAGGCCATTCTGCTACTCATATACTAATTAAGAGAAGAAGAGAGTCTCTGACAGGTATAGCCAGACACTGAGAGCCACTTATGCATTCATGCACACACCTAGACAGCAGTTATTTTTCAAGCAATCTTGCAGCTAGTTTCACACTCAGTTACATACCCCTGTACTCATCATATTTACTTAAACATTTGGTGGGACACTCATAGAGGTACTGTTACACTTAGTCAGATATGTAGCTAAATACTGATACAACCTACTCACACATGAACACAAGTACTCCTTTAAATATGGCTCAGGCCTACTACTGAAGAACCTGGGTCTTCCGTTTTACTGCCAGCTCAACATGCCACTATAAAGGCTGCTTGTCGACCCTTAAACTGTAATTTTACTACTGAAAGTTGAGTACTCTGCTCGGCTGCAGGTAGGCCATAGAGAAGGGTGCTTTGTGGTTTAAAAATTAAACATATCCTTCTAAGTTTCACTGAGTTAGACATGCACTTGCAGACTCCTACACTCACTTATATATGCAATGTTCCAACCATACTGCAACTCATATACCTATTAACAAAAGGATAGAGCAAGTGACCCAGCCAGTCAGACACTGAAAGAGCCCCTTATACATTCATGCACACACCCAGGCAGCAGTTACATACCCCTGAAGCCGAGTCCAAAAATGGCTGCCAAAACTTCCTGGTTTGAAGCAGCCAATCAGAGCTGTGCATTTCCCTGCACGAGCTTGTCCTTATTTGCAAAGTCAGCACGACCAGAGATGTAAAAATTTGGATTTCCTCTAATATCTCAAACACTACTGAAAGGACTTACACCAAATAAGCAAATGTGTTATCTGTGTACCAAAAGCTAGCTTTCTGCCAAATTTGGTGTAATGTCGTCCAGTGGTTCAGGCTGTAGGCTTGTTCAAACATCCCATGGGAATTAACATGGGAAACGCAACTTTTTTCACATCCCCTTTTTCTCAGCCTCCGCTTGACGGATCACCTCAAGACTTTCCAAGCACAACATGAATCTCAGAGCACTTGTATACATATATATATATATATATATATATATATATATATATACTGTATATATATATATATATTTCACCTAGTGGCGGTTGCTAATTTTTGCAAATTATTTGTGAATATGGAAAAAAAAAATCAAGAAAAACCACAGACTCATACATGCACTCAGAGACTCATGCACCCACTCACACTCCCGTTTCAGACACTCATGCACCCACTCACACCCACTCAGACTCACACACCCACTTTCAGACCCACTCAAACAGCCACGCACCGACTCACAGGTCCACTGAGAGAGACAGGCCATGTGGCCAACGTGCGCTGCATGCGGGTTGGAATAACGTATAGTAATTAAAATTGCTTTACGTTAAAAAAACAATAGAAGTTCACTGACAAAAACAAAGGTTAACGGGACATTATAGTTAGATTCTGATTTTTCTCATACAAAACCAGAGAAATTCATCAGTTATATTTAGAGTTCTTTTAAGTAACTATAACTTGTGCCTTGTCAATGCTTAGCTAATTACTCTGCATACTATACCATTGATGAGATCTTGTATGGCATCTTTGATATTATCACTGCAACATTTGCAATAAAATTATTGATAAGAAAACGATGCTTGGCAAGGGCACGAGTTACAGTTCCCTTAGGGCTCTAGGTGCGGGGCTAACTGAAAAATAGAACATCTGTTTAGTCCGAAACAGAAAACTGAAATAGATTTAAAAAAATCCATCCAACGTGAGCTAACATGAAGCACACTTTAAGACCCCCAAGTAGCAAAGGGCACAATCTAAACATTGTTCTTTACTCAGTTCTTTTTAAAACAGCAAATTTCACCAGTATCAAAAGCTTATTTTTCTACCTAAACACTCCCAAGTGCATTCTCCAGTTCTCATAATTTAACAACAAGGTAATGCTAGCAGTGGCTACCTTGAGCCTAAATCAGACTATCACAATGCCATTCAAGGCTTGCCACAGAAATCAATCAACTGCCTACAATGCACAGAAATGCAATTATTACAACACTGTTCAATTTAAAGAAAAATTATTATGTCTCCACTGACAGAAAGCAGTTTCACTTGCAACCAATAAAAAAAATCACATTTAAAGAAGCATGCATTCTATTTCAATGTTCACAAATTCATATTTGAAGGCTGGGGCGGAACTACCTCAGTCCAATGGTCTGGAATCTTCTCGCTTTACATCTGCGAGATGAACACAATTTCTAAAATTTAGGAAACAATTAAAAACTTGGCTATACTCCCAGTAAAGTCCATTTACCTCTACAGTAAGAAATCCCCAGAGCGCAAAGATATTCTATTATGAGAGATGATGAGCCTAACAAGAAATTTAAATAAGCGATGTAGTGCTAATTGTTCCTTGTATTTTAATATTGTTTTGTGTTTGATGTCCATTGGAAAAGTGTTGCTGGAATCTGATCATGGTATTTCAGTGATGTTTCGAATATCACGTAATTTCTCAAAATCTTTGGTAAGGGAAAACACAAAGAAACCTACTACACATTTCTATCATTAACATTCACACTGAAATTAAACAACTTAATGAAAAGGAGACCTTACCGTTCACGTTGCACTCTGTTGGTGCTGTTGACAAGTTTTCATCAAATGAGCACTCAGTGACTAATTTATACTAATCTGTTAGCAAACAGAAAAAAACATTTGCACACATACTTCCAATTTAGACACATTCTGTAACACTTATTATCATTGAGAAAAATGTTGTTGCTCTTCCAAAACAAGGTTATTATTGTATAATTACAGCAAACAGGAAGAGGGTAAACCAGTAAAATATATTAAAGAAATAGTTTCAGGTCAAAATCTTACTGGGGTTGCATTAACGTTAGACATCCCAGAGTATAGACACAGATCGCCAGCTACTCTTCGCATTATTTTCTCCTTGGTTAGTAATATGTGAGCACACTTAATCGCAAAGGCCCTCATTGTGACCCTGCAGGACGGCGGTATTATGAAGAAAAGTACTGCCAACAGGCTGGCAGTACTTTTTCCCATAATATGACATTGACGGTTTGGTTCAAGCCAAACCGCCAATGTACCACTCCGTCCGCCACGGCGGTAACAGCTGCCGGCCAGGCGGCCGTCACTAGCCCGCCCGTGGGATTATGACCCCGCCTACCGCCATGGTTTTCGTGGCCTCCTTACTGCCACGAAAACCATGGCGGTAGGCATTATCAGTGACAGGGAATCCCTTCCCTATCACTGATAGGGGTCTTCCCCGCTCCTCCCCTCACCAGAGTCCCCTCACCCCCCTCCATCTCCAGACTCACCCCCCAACATACACGCATCTTCACACACATCACACACACTCATACACACACTTATACCCACATGCACCCACGCATGCATTCATCCATTCACACACACATCCAAACACACTGACATACAAACAAGCACACACGCATTCACACAACAAAACATACATGCACTCACACATCAACACATGCACACACATACCACATGCAATGCACACCGGCATTCACGAACACACAAACATACACACACACACCCACACACACACACAACACCCGCCACCCCCTCCGTCGGAGCACCCAACTTACATGATTTCAGGGGGTCCTCCGGCAGGAGACGGGATAGGGAGCTGATGCCAGCAGCAGCATCTCTCAACAAACACCGCCAGACCGTATCATGGGTCATGATACGGTCTGCGGCGGTCTACTGGTGTGGTGCTGCTGCTGGCAGCAGCGCCACCTTACCGCCGTCCACCGCCATGACCGTAAACGGGATTCTGCAATCCTTATGGCGGTATTCCGGCTATGTCATAATATGACGGTCGGCTGGTAGCCACGGCGACAGTCTTTTTGCGGGCATTTCATGGCGGTAGGCGGTTTTTACCGCCAATGTCAGCTTGGTACTTCCACAAGCAGATTTTGATATTATGAAAACAACAAACAGCTGATAAGATACATAAGTCTCTTATATAAACCACAAAGACATTGTGATTGGCAAAGTCGCACTCAGACCTTACATTTATAATTTAACCCATATTTAGATAAAGAGGTTTGAGTGAATTGATTTGTAAGTCAGGAAGATAGTGGACTTTGAGCAATGAATGTCTGTGCATACATTATCCTAAGAATCATGTACTATGTCAACTTTAAGGATAAGATGTAACGTCCAAGAAAAGAGAGAAAAACCCATACAAATTTGCATTAAAATGTTAAAATTCAGTAGTTGTTTGTTATTTTTGGGTTCATTAATCACTTTATGACTAATATTGGCATCTTTGAGGATGAACCACGAAAGAATTAATCTTGAGGTCCTAACATTAGTCTTATTTTTTAATTAAACTAGGTAATATTTTTTACAGATGCCTAACATAAATTTTGCAATTACTTTTGTTTGCCATTTTTTGTGCCACTTACTGTAAGCTTTCTGCTGACCCACACACAATTAAAAATTGTGTTAATAACTCTATCATTATCTAACAACCACACGCTAACCATAATCCTTTTCCTATCTCCAGCATGTGTCCTTATCTTATATAATATCCCACCCCACTTTTTGTATACAATGGACGTCAAATGAAGCAAAGTCTTTTGCTTACTTTCTGTGTTTATGTCTAAACTACAGATGTTTAAATTGTTTGAAAACCCCATATTCTAGCCTACTGGAAATTACAAAAAGGCATTGTAGGGCTTAAGAGTGAGACAGAGAAAGAGATCAAATCTTGATCATTTTCAGTTTTTCATACTATGGGGGCTTATACATCCATCAGCAGCTAAAATAATTCATCATTGGATACTTTGACTTTTTCATGGGCCGTGTACATCTGAACATCCAATGGATTTGGCTTTCAAAGAATCTCTAACACTGATCAGCAGTGAAGTCTGGGGTTTAGAATTTCAGTAAGATTAGGGGGGGCGTTGGCTTCAGATTTCCCAACAATCACACTGCCTTATTGTTAACAAACATTGGGCCTCATTACAAACCTGGCGGTCAATGACCGCCAGGGTTGTTTTGGCGATTGTACCGCTAACAGGCTGGTGGTACAATTTGCCATATTGTGACCGCGGCGGTAGCACTGCGGTGGCACCGCCGGGGCCGGCGGTTTCCCACCATCGTTGTCCCGGCCGATATAATGCCCTGGGGATTATGACTCCCCTTCCCGCAAGCCTGTCCATGGCGGTAAAGACCGCCATGGAAAGGCTGGCGGGAAGGGGAGTCGCTGTGGCCTTGGGGGCCCCTGCACTGCCCATGTACTTGGCATAGGCAGTGCAGGGGCCCCCAGGCACAGCCCCACCCTGCTTTTCACTGTCTTCACCCGTCGCAGGGCCGCAACATCGCCGGCTCCATTAGGAGCCGGCTCCAATGTTACGCACGACATCCCTGCTGGGCTGGACTCGGTTTCCGCACGCGGGCCCCAGCGGGGATGTTGTAATGCGGCTGGCAGGATTGCGGCTGCATAGGCGGCCGCTCGGCGGTCCAACCTTGGCGGGCGGGCTCCGCCGCCCGCCAAGGTTTTAATGAGGGCCATTATCTGGGAAGCAGGACCTGAGGGGGGCTTCAGGCTTCAGGGGCAGTGGAAAGAGAGAGCATTGTGGATTGTTAGCGGTACTTTAAGAAAAATGTTTTGTAAAATAACCCACATTTTTTGAGAACTTTGAGAGAGAGAGAGTGTGTGTTTGTGTGTTTTAGTCTGTTTGGACATGTAAAAATCCTAGATGAAATCCAACAGACACCTCATCATACCTGACTGGAAGTACCTGCTCCCAACTATTCACTACAGAATATATTTATTAGGGGGGTGTAACACCCCCCCCCCAAAGCTATGTCCCTGAATGGAGTGCCTGAAATGCAACTCTAGGAAGTTTCCATGCATCCACAATTTTTTCCTGAAAGGCTGCAAAGTAATTTAGACTCTGGCTTGCACCCACCCAGCCCTGCTAGTGAAGGCAATGCCCGGTGCTCCCTGAAACAGAATTACCTACTATATTTTGATATTGCCCATTTTTTCAACCCCACTGGACAAAATCTGTTTTGTTTTTCACAAAAATACTTCCAAAAGCAGGAGTTTGTTTTTGAAAAACAAAAAATAATGGCCCCGACGTACAGTGAGTTTTCTTCCCTCAGTTTGAGGGATTTGCTTGATTTTCATTCTGGACTGCAATACTTCACATGACAATGTTTGGCAGGAAAATCTAGAGATGCTCGCTTCACCCTAAAAAGGGTGCGGCTACTGTAATGTGACATGGCATCCCAGTGGTAGATGGGCTGCTTGGTCAGTTTCCACCAGCAGAGATGGCTGAGGTTTGCTGATGGGAGCCCTGCAGTACCCTCACCTTTAATAATGGCAAGGGAACAGTAAATTTGACAGGTTTTGACCTGCAATTTTATGACAATTCTCCCACTCTGTTAAACTCTAAGTGCCCTCATTATGAGTCTCCTGTTACCACATGTCACAATTGCGAGTTTTGTCAAACCTGCCGAAATTTATCAGAGGGAGGTTCCAGGTTTTAACAGTAACATGCGGATTTTAGTGTAGAAAGTAATGAAATCTACATGTTATTCCACAACAATTAATGTTAGTCATAATTATTATGCCTGAAAAATACAGTGATAGTTTTTAGCAGATTCAACAATTATCGCATCTGATAATGGCCAACTCATAATGAGGACCCAAGTATTCACCTTTGGTATGTAGCACAAATGTCCACAACATGCACCATTGGGATGCTGTTCACCTGTTTCATAAACTTCCATGCAGCGTTTCAAATGATTGAACGAATTCTGAGTTGGATGAATTTTAAAGTATTGGGAATCTCCTCCCTTCTGTTCTTTTTTTATTATATTTAAATGAGAATAACACTTGAAAGGAATGAACAATTAAGTTATGGGATTTACACAATCATTGCTTTAAGATGATAATATTTGCAGGTCTCAAAAGGACTCCAGCATCAACTTAATTAATTGCTAGAGCCTATGACTTATGCTTTGAAAGTTGATAGATCCAAGACCCGGGTGGTGGTATATGTGGAGAAAAATGAGGTCATTGTGGAAGTAAGCCATGGGCTGCCTTGTGATGGGCCCTGACTATTGCTACAGAGGCTTCATCTTTACATGGAACTTATGCTGCGGGTATATTTGGAGAATAAACAATGAAGGGCAGGTCAGGTTTATGATCAACTTATCATTTGTGATGAGGATTCCCAGAGAATCCTCTCATCAAGGCATATAACAGGCATAAAATGCCGACAGTATGATGATACCCTCTAGTTATGCTCAACTCTAATGTAAATTATACTTCTTGAAGGCAACTGTTAGATGAGAGTACTCTCATACCTGGAGAATGCTATTGCAGAAGACCTAAGGTTTGAATCTTGGCTACCTTCTGTCGGAATGTGCGTCTTTAAAGTTTTTCTGGACTTTTGTAGTCAATCAACTGTAGTGCAACTATTCTGAGCTCTTGCTTTTATGAACTGAGAACTAAAAGGTCACAGTGTTCACACACTCTCTATGATTCATTGATTCATGCAGCATGAGTACAGAGGAATTATGGTCTACTATCCTAATATTGGTAAATAATAGTGACACAAAAACATTAGGTTGTAGTCTTTTGCTAGCAATATAATTTTTTTCACAGGTGCAAAGGGGAAAGGGTCAATGTGGCAGTGTCAACACCAGGACAGTGCGCGCTCTACGGGCATCTAGAATGCAAAAACCCAACACTCGGAAGATAATTTATGCATTGTGATGATAAGTTATTGTTTAACCTTTTGCATTGCAGAATTCCATCCAAAAGATTCATTTTTAAGGTGCTTATAAATACTATACATTTGCAATGTATTGCTGCAGACATTCAGAGTGAGTTAGGGTGTGGCAGGGTGTGGTCCCTTTCCAGGGCCTTTCAGAGACTTTCCCTGCAACATGCCTGGGCGTGGTTCTAGGCGGGGCCAAGACTCTATAAAAGAGAGTCAGCCCAAATCCCAGTGCTCACTATTCAGAGGTCCCGGTGCAGAGCAACAGCTTCTTCCTGAGCTCCTGTCCGGGCGGCCTATTTGGATTTTTCAGTCTTCTGCACTCATCTCTCATTGGTGATCACTGTTTCCAGGCGGTAAGACGGTGTTTGGACATTTCCCAACACCGTAATTGAGAATTTTCGTATTCTTGATTTTAATTCTTAAATGAATAACAGATTACTTGTGCGCTGCCATTTTTTGACATTTGTTTGGTGGTTTGCAAATAGGGAGGATGCGCAATTTATTCCATAAAGATTTGACTTTGTTATTACATGGTTGTTCATTGCGCGCTGATATTTCTTGACATTTACATGATGTTTTACGAGTTGGCAAGACGTGCTACTCGTTTCATGAGCATTTAACTTTGTTGTTCATTGCGCGCTACCTTTTCTTGACATTTACATGGTGGCATTCGAATCTGCTAAACGTGCGATTCACTTCTCGTGTGTAATTCATGCTGTTCATTGTGCGCTACCATTTTCTGGCATTTACATGGTGTCATTCGAATCGGCAACACGCGCGATTCTTTCCTTGAGTGTTTTTTCATGTTATTCATTGTGCGCTACCATTTCTTGGCATTTGCATGGTGGCATTTGAATCGACAAGACGCGCGATTCTTTCCCTGAGTGCTTTTCATGTTGTTCATTGTGCGCTACCATTTCTTGATATTTGTACGGTGGCATTTGAATCGGCAAGACGCGCAATTCTTTCCTCGTGTATAAATAATGTAAATTACTGTGCGCTACTATTCTAAGACATTTTCTTAGTAGCATTTCAAGTTGACACGTTGCGTGATTTATTCCTTGAATCTACGTTGTGTGATTTCATGGTGCACAATCCTTTATGGTGTTTAATACTCATATAAAAATCTGCAATGTGCGCAATTCACTTCCCAATGTTTTTTCTGAGATGAACACAACAATACCAGAATTCTAGATGTAATGTTGTGTGTTCCTGATATGTATTCTTAAAAGGAGATTCATATGGTTGTTTAGAAATTGCTCAGAGTGTTTCCTGATTCTCATGCTAAAGAAAGTATTCGAATCTGAAAGTCCTATTTAACTTTTCCTGTTTCCTCCTCAGGTATTCGGTCATCTAAAGCCTAGTCAGTTTTAGGACTATTCTAGGGTTGTTCATGTTTTTTTGGAAAAGACGAAGCTTAGAGTTGTAGCATGGTACTGAATTCATGAGATGTAATTTTGATGTTGTGTTTTAACCTTTTGCTTCCTACAGGTCTCCTTCCCAGCTGTTCCCGTCCTAATCCCCTTTTCCCCACTTGGACTCTCTAAGACTCTGTGATAAATCTAATCAGAGTATTGGAGCTGTCTTGTGGTGGAAGTGTTGGGAACGTGCACAGACCCCGACGATCTGGTGACTCTGACATGCAGTGAGCTACAATTCAAAACTTCAATACTGTAGTAAGTACCCAACTTTGATACAGAACCCTGAAGATAGGAAATTATTTTTAGAGATCCATCTCATAATACAAACTGAAGATGGAGGACCCCTTTGGAAAACAATAGCTTGTGTAGCTGCACTATGTATGCAGAGGGTTCTTTCCTACATATGCACATGCTATTGCTCTTTTCAGATTAAATGGAGAAATTTATTGTTGCCTTGTTTAAGGGGAATTAGCACACATATTGTATGCTAGTCATTTGAATTACTGCTATGGTGAGATGGTTCCATTTTTGCTAGATTTCGTGCAAACTTTGAAAGAAAATACATTTGTGATCTCAATTGTGAAAATGTATATAAGAATTGTATGGTGAATTTCTTTTTCTGTAAATTTGTTTGTATGGTCTTTTTATAATACATTCAATTTCATACATAGCAGTTCTTCAAACTTATCTGCTCTTGAAACAATCCTGTTAGCAATGATCTAGGCCTGCAACAGCCTGGTACCACAATATATCTGTGATGGAACCAGTCACACATCTCTTACATCATTTGCTGCCTAATTGTCAGGAACCACCCAGCGAGTACATCATGAGCATTATAATGGCCAAAAGGGCTGATCTGGAAGTGTAAAGTTAAGAAAGGTTTTTTTTCCTGGTGGGTTGAGTAAACCGAACTACAAAATCTCACATGATCAGCTGTAGTTTTTATTTCTGTGTCTGTCTGGCGAGCATTGTCCTCTGGTTAGATTGTAATGATCATGAAACTTTCTTTTTATTGCAATATTTAATGAATCATTTATTATTCTAACAGTCTATCGTTCAAATAGAATATGAATTAACACTAAATATTGACCATGCTATACATAGGTAATTACAGATCAGCATTTTCAACTTTCACAAGATATCTTTTGTTATTGGCTTGAGACACCTGATATGAGACTTTGTAGAGATTTGGAAAATCCCATTTATGAGTTAATAAGATAAACCCTTCAGTTATGTTTGTGTGACACACAATAAACATATTTTATAGAATTTCTTGTTTGATGGCTTATACTCCAGCAATAATCTTCGAGAGACCACCATAATGGTTGTTATAGTTTTAGGGACCTGACTATGAGTTGCTCATTATATTCTGACCCATGCGTAAACCCCTGTTTACGCACAGGTCGGAATTACGAGTTAAAAGTTCTTTAACGTATCTGATAATTTTTGGATGTGTTAATTCTTCAAGCTTTGTTAAATTTCCGCAGGTCAAATCTGCTGAAATTAAACAGGGGAAATGCTTACATTATTTACTGTGCCATGAGGATTTTGGTGCATTTAACACCAAAATCCACATGTTATTCCTCAATAACTTGCAAAAGATGCTGTTTGTCACACTTGAATAATAAAAATCCCAGAGTATCATTATTTACCATGGGCAATAAATAGCATCTTTACTTTTAATCATGCCCTAGGGTTTTCGTTACGCAAAGCAGGCCTAGTTTTAATTTTTTTAAACAAATTTTTCATAAATTTTAAGCAGGTGCAACCCAACATCCCAGCCTCTATATGTCTTTTGCACTTAAAAAAGGTATGCAAATAACAATAAAAAATGTCAACATTTCACTATATTGAACTACAGCATATTCTAATGACTCCAAATAAATAGGTGAATGTTGAATGCTTTGCCAGTATTTAATTTCTTGATGGTCATGCTGTCATAATCACTGGGTGATTACCAGTGAAATTCATACTTAACACCCAATAATGGCCTTGATTATTACCACTATAGGTGGTATTTATCGCACATGATAAATAACAATATGACAGGGTATGTTATCTACTGAGTGTGAGAAATACCACCTATGAAGAGATGTTGGGGAATAGCATACATATTGTGGTGTTTAAAGCACCAAAATCTGCATGATTCGGTAAAGACCTTATGGTTTTTACGCGTTAAATTTCAGCAGGTTTGACCATGGACATCAATTCACCAAAATGCCAGTGGTAGCGGAAGTGACATTACATGCCCTTTGACCTCTACTTTCACTCATAGACGCATATTTACACATACAAACACATTCACACTTAAACACACAATCTCTCGCATAAACACACTCTCACCACAAGCATGCACACAACATACATTTAAAAGCATTTTTACTTCCTCAGCTGCCATGGATAGGAATTTTCACAGTTTTATTACACTAATAGTGAATAATATATTATCATCCACTATTAGTGTAATAAAAAATTTGACAGAAAACAAAGAGAGTGGAGCCCCAACTGATATCCATCAGGACGAGCTGCAACTGTGTTCCTGGCACTGAATTTGCCACATTTGAAGCCAGGGGTTGCAAAGGCAGTGCTAGGGGTCGCAAAGGGTAAGCCAGGGGTCTCAGCTGTGATCCCTGGTGACCCTTAAATGACATCCATGGGGATGACCTGCCGAAGTTTAATTATGTTTGAGTTATTAAAAGCCTCCAATATTTATCAGATGCGTTAAATACCTTCAAACTTGTGATTCAAACTCATGCGTGAGCAGGGTTTACCATGGGTCTGAATTAACCGACCCACTCAAAATCAGGGCCAATCTCTCCTAAAGTAGCATGAATTTATTTTTCAAAATGGGAATTGTAAAGAGCCGTTGAATAGTACCACTGTGTTAATTCTTATGTCATTCAGGGAAAAATCCTGAACAGCCCCAATCACATAGATCAGTGGTTCCCAACATGTGGTCCTAGGACCCCTGGAGGTCCACAAAGCTTCCTCAGGGGGTCGGCAATTGTTTAGAGAATCAAATAATATTAACAGATTAGGTCCCCAGCTTTCAATAATGACCCAGTGGGGGTCCATGGATTCTAATAATGTTCAGTGGGGGTCCCCGAGTTCCAGTAAAGATAAAGTGGGGGTCCACAGAAGTCAAAGGTTTGGGAACCACTGACATAGATGGAATAATCCTGATCTGTGCAGAATACGTACAGACAATCACCAAATTTAATGTAGTTTCCTTCAGTATTTTCATGTGCTGCATTGAATTATCATACATTTGTTTCTTTCTAAAGCCTATTTAGCAGGTGGGTACGTTGAAACCCTCTGTTGATGACAGGGTTGTGCTAAGCAAATATCAAGGAAGAATCAAATTTAGGAGAATAAATTTGAAAATGATAACAAATTGCTAAACATACCATTCAAATTCCTGCAATACAAGGCATCCATTCTGCAGTACATTATGAAATTTATTTTGAAAAATCAAGTACATGATTACAGGCAAAATTACACACTTGATTACTGAATGCATAGGGATTTTAATATGTATTGTTTTGTAAGTATTTAAATGAGAAGTACAGGAATTCACTTTCCATGACTCATTCCTGTAGATGTTTCCTATTTTGACAAATAAATACCAACTTTGCTCTTCTGACTAACAGAAGGGCAGATAACCCTCATTGCTATACAAATATAATTTTAAACAGCTTAATGTTAAGCTTAATAACATGCTCCCAGAAAAACAAGGATTAGTTATTTTCTTTGTAACAAGAAATATTAATTAACCAAGACAACTTTTTGTACACTGAGTATGAGCAAACATGTTTCAATAACATCTCATTAGTACAGCCCTATTACTGCAATGAGTTTAGGCAGGTAAAGGCTTACATGAGCTAGAAAAATCTGTTCCAAATATTGTTGTTTCTCAGATTGTTCATTTTGACTGCCCTAAACGAAGTAGATCCTCACGAGAGTCGCAACTCCTAGTCTAAACTTGCCTGAAAACCTGAGCTGTATACTTCAAAGCATCAAGTGACCAGTCTGATGGTCACACAGTGACCCTTCTCATCAGGTGTGGGATAGCGTTGTTCCGCATGATGAAGTCATCCTGGACTAAACCTGGGTACCGTGCACATACTTGTGAAATATATAGGTCCGCCAAATAAACTACTTGGACATTTATAGAGTAGAAGTTCTTTCTGTTTGGATAGACCTTTTAGTTGGCATGTAGGGGAACCTAGGCTACATGGGTACCATCAATGGCTCCCACTACATGTGGAATGTGTGCCAAACCATAGAATTCTGCTTTTACATGGGCAAAATCTTCATGTTGTGGAAATCGGATGTAGCTGTCCACGTTTTTCAACATTGCAGAGAGTACATCCTTCAAGACTACACTGGACATAGCCTGGGGCATCCCTGCAGTTATGGCCACTATATTTTGGAAGGAGCCTGTGGCCAGGAAGTGCAGCACGGACATGATTTGTCCAATGGGTGGTATGCTATTTGAATGACTGATGGCAGGCATCAGGTCTGGCTCCAACAGACAACAGAGATTCTTGATTGTTTGCCTATCCAGGGTGTAAATTTGTATGACATGTTTATTCTCCATGGTCTGCAAGTCTGATAGCGGATGGTACACAGGAGGTTGTCTGATCCTTGTCATTCAAGGGTAACTAGGTGAGATAAAATAAGAAGGTATGTCTATCACTCATTGTGTCCCTTGTAAGTGGCATGACATATGTCACATCAAAACTGTGACATGCCATTTGATACAGTGAAAACATTATACACAGCACATACCAATGGTAAAGGTGGCACATTAGTTACATGTCATCCCCCTGCCTCAATTAAGATATGTATACATAAACTGATATGTCAGCAAGACTATGAGCCTCATTACGACTCTGGCGGTCTTTTTGCAAGACCATTATTGTGGCGACCGTCAAAAGACCACCATGTTGATGGTATTCTGACCACCATCTCAAGAGTCACACACTGAAGGCCGCCAAAAAACAGCCACAAATCCGAGACCGCCAGGACACTGGAGTACGGGAAGCAGGCGGTTCCACCACCAGCACTTCCAGCCCGACAACTTTCTACCCACCAGATTATGACCCACAAATCACCACAGTGGTTCTTCCATGGCGGAAAACCATAGGCGGTCCGAACTGCTGCGCTCAAAAACTCACCTTAGACAGAACACAACACCACATTGGACAGACTTCAATACCCTACACCTGACACACATACACACACCAGACACACCAACTCACTGCAGAATATAACACACCCCCACACAGCCCACAGTCCTTTGAGACACAAACCACAAAGAGACAGCAAGGACCCACAAATTTATTACTCAGCACATATACACCATAGGCACGTATACACTTCACCCTCAGCACACACCACACAAATGCACGATCAACACGATACACACATTACTACTGCACACAAACAGCACATCCAACCAGCACACACAACCAAACACCTCCTCCCCACCAAGCACCCTGCATTGCACCCTTACAAACACAACAACCACCCCCACCCACAACACAACACTACCACCATGTCCTTTCAAAAGCCCCCATGCTTCACAAACAATGAGCTGAGTGTCATGGTTGATTAAATCATCAGGGTAGAACCACAACTGTTTGGAGCACAGATACAGCAAACATCCATTGCAAGGAAAATTGAGTTATGGCAGGGAACAGTTGACAGGGTCAACTCAGTTGGTAACAAGGGAGGACATCAGGAAGAGGTGGAACGACCTACGGGGGAAGGTGCGTTCCATGACATCTAGGCACCAAATTGCCGTTCTGAAGACTGGCGGTGGGCCCCCGCCTCCTCCCCCAGAGTTCACATCTTGGGAGGAGAAGGTCTTGGACTTCCTGCATCCAGAGAGCCTGACTGGAATACCTGGAGGACTGGTAGGTAACTAGCACTCCCTTGGCACAAAATCGTCTGGTCCAGCATGCCTCCACAGCACCCAATCACTTCCCAATTCACCCAATCTTCCCCTACACCTCCCACCCAATCAGTTAATGCCCATCTACTGCATACCACACCACCACCCAGCCCTAATGCCCACACAGTCCCTGCCAACTGCACGAATAGCACTGCCAATCACAATCACTACGACTCCCACAGTGCACTTGCCCATCACTAGCAAAACTTTCAATGTGCACATAACATCTCTTGCATGTATAACGTTTGCACCAGCTACACCAACCGGATGCTTCAACTTTGGACCACAACATGGCAATGACAGCAATGCTATGGCACAACAAAATGCCAAACAGCGCCAAACACAGACACAGCACAGTCACCAAACCTAAGGGACACTTATCCGGATCAACAGCCCTGAAATGGACTGATCATGGGCAAGAAAGTAAGATGGTATAGTCCATGCACAACATGCATAGACAGAACAAGCAATCTTGCATACAATATACCCTACTCTCACTTGGACACCAGGCCGCAATGTACAGCCATACCTACTCACAACAAGCAAGCCTGAATTGCCACCTGCTAACAGGGCACACCTGTCATGTGAACCATCACACAGGAACAGAACCCACCCACTGAGCTAAAGTTACCAAGCTTGACCAACAACAAACCCTATGGAGCATGGTACATATGTCACAATCCACTATCCACAATCTGTGTTAGGAGTGCAGCACCTGTCATTGCCATTGCTGGGAATCAAGTCAAGCCACTGTATGCATTAGACAAAGACACAACCATTCACACCTCCACCATTTAACCCTCTCTCACTCCATCCACAGGTACCCCCGGCAGTGCCACTATGGAGAGGATACCAGAGACTGCCAGCCCTCCTCAGGATGAAGGCCCCAGTGAGGAACATGCTGCTGGATGTCCGGACAGTGACAACCTACCTGGTCCAACTGGGGCCCCTGGTCAGTCTACCACATCCTGCCTCACCCTAGCCACATCAACCCCCCCACCCTGTGGCACCAACATCACAGCCAACCCTTTGTCCCCAAACTTGTGTCCCAAGGACTGTTCAAAATATAGTGTGCCACACAGTACAGGGACCTGAATCGACCCCTCACATCCTGCTGACACTGGGAGTGGGCACACCATGACAGGGGTACAGGCACATGGAGAGAGGGGACGTGAGAGGGAACCTGTGGGCCAGAGGACAGGTCATCCTAGGAAGTCACCTGACCAGGAAGCCATCTCCCAAGTCCTGGGAGCATATCAACAATCCCAGGACAGGATGGGCCAGATCATTAACGTTTCGGAGAAAACCAAAGGCTGCAGAGGGAATACCACCAGGAGGTTATGCAGCAGTGGCAATACCACAATGCCACCATGGCCTCCATTGCAGGGGTGCTCAGGGACATTAACACCACTCTGCGTGCTTCCTCCACCCACAAGCAGGCCCCTTCTACTAGCCACATCACATCTGAGCCCTCAACATCTGCAGCAGCTAGTGGAATAGAGGCCCTGCCAGGGGAACCACAGCCTCAAGCATCCTTCCCTCTGTAGCTGAAGAACCCCCTGCAAACGTTGACGTCCATCCAGATATCCACCACCGGAGCAGATGCCAAGACAAAACCACTGCCAGGAAGTAACCCTCTCCTGATTTTTCTCCCTTGTGTGCCAATGAAACACCCTGTTAACTGTTCAATGACATTTCTCCATTTTCCCATTGGCCCTTAGACATTCGACCTATGCTACCTACAGCTGTGCCAACAACTCTGCTGATTTCACTCACCATGACCAGCTCATCACCTGTTGGACAATTAATGCACAATAAACACTGTAGATCTCAGCAAATACATATGTGTCTTTATTTGTACATGCACAAATGTTTGGTCAGCAAAATGTTATGTGGGTATGGTCCCTAAACCAACAGGCAGTGTAATGGACAACAGAGGGAGGAATAATTTGCAGAAGACACAGCACACCAGACATGCCCTAGGGCAGATGTAAGGGAGTCACTAGTCCAACCACACACCAGAGTATATCCACTTATCCAACCTGCAAAAAGACCATGACAGAGACTTACATCAGGATAGTAGGCAGTGTGGCACACAAAGCACATATGCAGTTCATAGTTGTCGTGCCCAGTGTGGGTTACCAACTAAACAGGGCACAACAGATGTCACTTCTACATCACCAGTCTCAGGAAATACATCACAACACACTGTAACTGGCATCAGTAATGGGCAAAACTCAACTCTGTAAACAGTGACCTAAGGCTAATGAACATGAATGCCTCAAGGAATAGGTAGGACAGGCAAAGATTCACAGTACACAGTTACTTGCTGTAATGACATGAGAACAGGAGAATGCAGGACACATAGCACAATACTGGCCTATCCAAAGGAGATGTAATACTTGCAAGCTGCATAGAGTACACATGTTAGAGATGAAACATTTCAACTATGCACCTTACATGCAATCAGCCACCTCCCACAACACACACAGAGGGAGAGGAACACATTACACCACCACTGATGATCCAAATCAGGAGGACCATTGATACCAAGCAATGTAGAAATACAACACTTGCATATTAAACACACAACATACATGTGAGTTACTGGAAGTACTGATTGATGAGCTCTGTCTTAGAGTCAGCTGCACCTTCCTCATCTACCTCCTCATCACTTTCTATGCCTGCATCACCAGCCACTGGTCCAACTGCCTCCTCATCATTGGCTAGTAATGGTATCTGATGTTGCAGGGCTAGATTGTGGAGCATGCAGCAGACAACTATGATCTGGCATACCTTTTGTGAAGTGTAGAGGAGGGCACCTCCAGCGATGTACAGGCATCTGAATCTGGCCTTCAGTAGGCCAAATGTCCTTTCAATTATACTCCTCATCTTGCCGTGGGCCTCATTGAAATGGAGTTCCCCTTCTGTGGCAGGGTACTTCACTAGTATCAACAGCCAGGGAAGGTTAGGCTAGCCAGAGTCACCTGTGTGCACAGATGTGGGACCTGGTACAATGCAGGTACAGACATAGGGAAGAATGTGATGACAGGTGCCAGTTCAGGAACACACATCCAAATGCATACATACCAATGAGCCAATCCCACTCTTTCTGTAGACGTGCCATCATGTGGGGGACATTGCTGTTCCTCAGAATGTAGGAGTCATGCACAGATCCTGGAAACTTGGCTGTCACTTGGGAGATGTACTGGTCTGCCACACACACCACCTAAACATTGGTGGAGTGGCAGTTTTTCCTGTTACTATAAACCTGTTCATTGGTACTGGGAAGGACCAAAGCTATATGGGTGCCATCTATGGCCCCAATCACATGAGGGATGTGTCCCATATCATAGAAGTTTGCATTCACATAGGCCAAATCCGCACATTGGGGGAACCTGATGTAGCTGTCCAGGCGTTTCAAGAAAGCACGCAGTACATCCTTCAACACAAGACTGAACATGGGCTGTGACACCCCTGCTGCCAAGCCCACTGTATTCTGAAAGGAGCTTGTGGTAAGAAATTGTAGCACTGACAGGACTTGGACTGTGGGAGGGATGGCATAGGGATGACGTATGGCAGGCAATAGATCTGGATCCAACTGGGTATATAGATCCATGATGGTCTGACGATTCAGACCATAGGTCAGGATGATGTGCCTGTCTTCCAGGGTTAAAAGGTCAACTAGCAGATGGTACACTAGTGCATGGCTCAATCTCCACCTGACAGGGCATCTAGTATAGAGAGGAGAGACTGTACAAAGTGATAAACACTACGCACATGTTAGCTGAACATCTACTTATTGCACACACCTAACACTGTAGACATGCCTCCCACTGCTGACACACACCATTTTGGGCATGTTGAAGCAGCATGGGCACCATCCTTGCTGCACATTGATGGCACTGATCAATAGTTTGTGACACACATCACATGTGTAATGTTCCATATGTGGTACACTGAGCTGTCCTGCACTGAGCATGTATGTAGTCATGCTATATACCCATTTGGTTACACCGCCTATGAGGCTCTGAGTATCTGGACATGTACATTGTCTGACAACCGGCCTTATGACATCACTGTGTCATGCATGTCACAGTATCAGCCTAATCATGATGGCACAACATAGGCCTGCTCTGCATTCTGGTCCAAAAACATGTATGGCACACTTACTTAGCTGCAGCAAGGCAATATATGTGCCTTAAATGGCAGCCGCCTGTCCTGCAGCACAGGAGAAATGGAAGTAATATAAGTCCACCGGTGTATGTTGCCCTGGCGGTAGGCAGTCGAAACTGCTGTGCAACTTCTCATTGGTTCACATTGCTACTTTTGGGGGACTGGGGCCAATGACGATCACTGCCGGCGGTGACGGTCCTCTACGCAGCGGCTGTGACACCATTTTCTGCAGCCTTGCTCATTTGACTCCTGACACTCTTGCAAGCAAGACCTCCACAACGTGAGCTGATGTGTACTGTCTTTGGGAGCCATCATGCTATGTCCTGCAGGTGATAGTGCCCCAGCCTTCACACAAAAAGAGCTAGAGAAGCTGGTGGACCTCTGTGGGTCAGTCCTGTTAGGGTTTTGCACAGCAAAGAGCATGTCCCCTCTCACTGCACTAGTGGGTTCTGTAATAGCTCCATTTTAAACTTACTATTGAAAGCCTTTCTTGTTATCTCACCTTCCCCCCACCCCCTAGGCTTCTGTGTATGTTGTTTAATGTGCTGTTTTGTTTACACATTGGGCCTTGCTTCTACCAAGGCTTCTTTAAAACACTCCTCTCTAGGCTATGTGTTAATTTAACTCATTTGCATAATAACTGAAACTCTGCACACCTTTCAAGAACATGTGCAGCATGTGAGGACCACACCCAGCTCTTCAAACCACACCCAGCTCTGCACACCTTTCAAGAACATGTGCAGCATGTGAGGACCACACCCAGCCCTGTCTATAAAAGGCAGCCCCCGAGCCTCACCCAGTGCTTGTGCTCGTCTACCTCCCGCTTACCTGAGGACAGATCCCTCGGCGCTGGCACTCCTGCTCTCTACAGACTTTCATTGGCTTCAATGGGCGCAGCTGCTGGCTCTTCCTTCTTCCGGTTTCCGGTCCCTCCTTGCCTTAGCCTCTCTCCTACAAGCAACCTGCAAAAGAGAAAGAAGACAAGGTTAGACTGATCAGTATCTCTTGCCAGCAACAAGTAAGTGCAAAACTTTTATTACCTGAAAGAACTTTGACAACAATTTCTGGATTCGTGTATAGACAATTTGAAACAAGATACCTTCCACGAACATTGTGATTCAAACTCTTTGTTACAAGAATACTTTGCGGAACTTTGTGAAGCAAACATTTTTTTTTTTTTTTATGGAACTTTTAAGAATCGAACTGTGGAAACCATTAACAGCAAGGCAAACAGTAAATCAAGGTCTTGCACAAATTACATGCTGTATTTTGACGTAAAAGTACAGTATTTGTTTTATAAAAGATTCTGGAAATATGGGAAAAGTGAGTCTGCTATTGGGAATTTAGGCTTTAGTTATATTAAGATGAATGTTTGATATTGGTAATTCTGATAACGGTATTTGTTTAATGTTTTTGAAGCTTTAGAGTAATAGAAAGCACATCCCAGAGCAGTAACACATTCCAAACCTGGAAACTAGAGACCAGGATCCAAGAGGTACTTTTAGAAGAAAATGTCTAATAAATAAAGGGATAGTCAGGAACCCAGTTAGGAATAGGTTGTACTTATCTGTTCTTTGTTTATGTTTCATTAGGCACCAGTTTCTACAAAAGTCAGAGAGGGCCGCAGATTTGTGCAGCACTTCAACAGTGGAAACGCAAGAACGGTGTTGTCTCTTTATTTTATTTTATCCACTTCCCCCCTTCCCTTGAGCTTCTGTTCTTAGTGCACAGTTTTAAAAACTAGTGTGCTGGAACAAGCAGTTTCAGGGTGGGGTCGGATTGTCTTCAACCTCCATTAGAACTGAACAAGGACTCAGGTGAGCTGGGCTTTGACAGAAGCACAAGCCTTAAAAAAAAAAAAAAAAAAAATTCAGTTCTGGTGGACGATGAATATCGGGAAAGAAATAGAGGGCATTGACGTCACGGATATGGCGCAGGCCCTAAATGAGGACTTGGCTCATAATGAATCAGTGTCTGGCATCTTGCAACACATGCAAGAGGAAATAGAGAGATTAAAGATGGAGAATACCTCTTTAAAACAGGATTTAAGCAGGTATAAATTTAGGGTATCTCAGTGGAACACAGCTTTTACGCCTTTGTTTAAAACCTCCTCAGAGACAGGGGCGCCATCAAAACATACAACTTTGCCTCCCCCAGTTGAGGTCACTGTTAATGTTCCTAATGCTGTGCCCTTAGCAGCACCTGAACGTTTTCATGGAGATAGTAACAAATTCCATGTTTTTATCAATCAATGTCAATTACACTTCGTTTGTAAGCCACAACAGTTCCCTACTGATGCTACGAAAGTGGCATTCGTCTTGTCTTATTTGGGTGGCACAGCAGCCAATTGGTCAATTCCTTTCGTGGAGAGAGATGATCCCATCCTCCATAATTGGAATCAATTTAAACGTACCATGACCAGCCTTTTTGCAAAACACACGTTCATGCAGGCAAGTGATAATGAGCTTTTAAATCTTAAACAAGGTAACAAGGATTTATTGACCTATCTCACTAGTTTTAATCGTTTACTCACCAAGACACAGTGGCCAGAAGAAAAGCGTGTCTCCCTTTTCTATAAAGGTTTGAGAGACGAGTTAAAAGACGCGCTGGCTCATATCGTTGATTTGCCAGAAGACTATTCGGACTTTGTAGATTTAGTTGTGAAATTAGAACATAGACTAGGAGAAAGAAAGGGAGATAAATACAAACTGGAATCACGGTTAACTTTTATTAGACACGAGAAGAAAGACCCAGATAATAAACTCCCTGAACCTGAGCCTATGCAAATAGGGACACTCAGAGGTCCACTCACATCAGAGGAAAAAGAAAGAAGGAGAAAACTTCAATTATGTTTATATTGTGGAAGGGCAGGTCACTTTGCCAGAGAATGTCCAGTAAAGCCTTAAAATCCACGAAAGGGTGCTGTTTCCTCCACCTCCTCAACTGATTCGGGAAACGATTAAGCTCGACAAGGGGAGAGGTTACTTGTTCGAGAAAACATCTTAATCAAACCTCTAATGCTGCAGCCTTCATGGTACCGCACATACCTAGACATTTCATAATTCAGGTTGTTTTAATTGTTACTACCCAAGTGAGGCATTCTCTCCCTGTCCTACTGGATTCAGGCGCGACAGGAAATTTTGTGGATAATAAGTTAGCTGAAAACTTAGGACTTCCTATGTGCCTAAAGCCTTGTCCAGAAGCAGTATGTGCAGTGGATGGGTCAGAATTGACCTCTGGATTAATCACAAAACAAACAAGTCCACTTGTTATGGTCTGTCAGAACGGGCACACAGAGGTGATTAGCTTTGATCTGATAGATACTCCTAATTTTGGTTTGATTCTCGGGGTACCCTGGTTAACAACTCATAACCCAAAAATGTATTGGGTGAATAGAACTGTTACTTTGGATTCCTCTTTCTGTAGAACCAATTGCTATCAAGAAGCAGGTACAGAACAGAGCACAGTATTACACTGTGCTAGTGTTACACAAGATGAACCAAGTCTCCCTCCTGAATATTCTGACTTTAAAGACGTCTTTGATCCAGTAAAGGCTAGTGTGCTGCCCCCACATAGGTCTTATGACTGTCGTATAGATCTTATCCCAGGGGCCCCTTTACCTAATAACAGAGTATATGCTTTGACTGACGAAGAAACCAAATACTTAAGAACCTACCTAGATGACCTACTACAGTCTGGGTTCATCCGTCATTCCACATCTCCGGTGTCATCTCCACTCTTTTTTATCCCGAAGCCGGATAAATCCCTGCGTGCGTGTATCGATTATAGAGGACTAAATAAGGCTACAATAAAGAATAAATATCCTCTTCCTCTAATACCTGTGTTGTTGGATCAATTAAGACATTCTACTGTATACACTAAACTAGATCTGCGGGGAGCTTACCACCTGGTCCGAGTAAAAGAGGGGGATGAGTGGAAGACAGCTTTCAAGACAATGTTTGGTTTATTTGAGTACACAGTAATGCCCTTTGGGTTATGTAATGCCCCTGCGGCCTTTCAGTTCTTTATAAATGAGGTCCTACACAAATTCCTGGACGTTTGTGTCATAGTATACATAGACGACATCCTCATTTACTCTAAGAACTCAGAAGAACATACCCAACATGTTCATGCAGTATTATCAAAGTTAAAAGAAAATCATATTTTTGCTAAGTTAGAAAAGTGTACTTTTAATGTCAGCAAGGTGGACTTTTTAGGATACTGCCTGTCACCTCAAGGAATAACTATGGATGTAAAGAAAATCAGTGCTATTGCTGATTGGCCAGAACCATCCTCTGTAAAAGATATTCAGAAATTTCTGGGTTTCGCCAATTTTTATAGGAGGTTTATTGCACATTTTGCAGACATTGCGCCCCCAATACCTACCTTGTTGCGGAAAGGACAACGATTTCTTTGGACTGATGAGGCGGCACACGCCTTTCAACTCCTAAAACAAAAGTTCACTTCAGCCCCAATTCTGAAACATCCTGATCCTGACTTGCCTTTTTTTGTTGAAATGGGATGCTTCACAAGTAGCTTTAGGAGGAGTTCTCTCTCAACGAGATGCAGTAGATGGCCAGTTACATCCTATAGCCTTCTATTCCAAAAAGTTATTACCAGCTGAACAAAATTACACTGTGGCTGAAAGGGAACTACTAGCTATCAAAGTAGCCTTTTCAGAATGGAGGCACCATTTAATGGGAGCCAAGTACCCAGTTACAATCTTTTCTGACCATAGGAACCTACAGTTTTTTGGATCACTTAAAGCACTAACACCACGTCAGATGCGCTGGTTATTTTTTTTTTAGCACATTTGACTTTGTAATAACCTACAGACCAGGTGCACAACAAATTCAATCTGATGTGTTATCTAGATACGGACATACTTCAGACATGAAACAAGATAAAATAGGAGAACCCATTATTCCTCCCCAAAAGTTTTTGGCACCAGTACAACAGAAGGATTTCATCACAGATCTATATAATGCACACATGCAAATAGCACCTCAGGATTGGTTAAAGGATTCCCATAACACAATACAACGAGGTTTATTGTATCACGACAACATGCTGTTAGTGCCCACCTCTGAATTACAAACACAGGTGATAATTTGGCATCACGCCTCACCGTTGGCAGGTCATCCTGGTTGGGTAAAAACCCTGGAAAATGTGCAAAAACACTTTTGGTGGGACACTATAAGAAAGGACATTAAGCAATTTGTCACTACCTGTCCAATTTGTGCAAGACATAAATCTTCTCATAAGGCCCCTGACGGCTTGTTAATACCAATGCCAACACCCAAACAACCTTGGCACACTGTGAGCGTAGACTTTATTGTAGGTTTACCACCTGTAAAATTTTTCACAACAGTGTTGGTTATAGTGGATTTTTTATCTAAAATGGCACATTTTGTACCATTACGGAAATTACCCACGGCGGCAGAATTTGCCGATATTTTTATAAGGGAAATTGTGCGTTTACATGGTTTGCCAAGCAAAGTGGTGTCAGACCGAGGGAGCCAGTTCAACTCTAAATTTTGGAAAAAATTATGTAAAAAACTGAAAATAGATGTGGCATTATCCACTGCTTTCCACCCAGAGACAGATGGACAGACTGAACGACTGAACCAAACCTTACTTCAAACGCTACGTTGTTTATTGGCTGATTATTCTAGTGAATGGTTGGAAGCTCTCCCTGTAGCGGAGTTTGTTTATAATAATACTGAGCATTCAGCTCTACTTTGCTCACCATTCTATTTCTTGCAGGGGTATCATCCAAGAGCTATACCCATTTTGTTAGAAGATTCTCTGTTACCTACAGTAACGGATAGACTAACGAGGTTAGGTGACATACAAGACAAAGCCAGGAAACATTTATTAAAGTACAAGGAAAGCATGAAAAGACAAGCAGACAAACACAGATCTGAGGCCCCAATGTATAAAATCGGTGACAAGGTATGGCTCTCCACAAAGAACCTAAACATAGAGGGATCCCGAAAGCTGTATCCACGTTTCATTGGACCCTTTAGTATAACTGCCATAGTAAACCCGGTAACAGTAAAATTAGATTTACCAAAAGAATATCCAGTACATACTACATTCCATGTGTCCTTGCTTAAGCCGTACAATCCAAAAACCCGACCTGAACACCACCTCCACCCATACCAATTAAGGGAAATCTAGAATATGAAGTGAAAAGCATAAAAGACTCAAAAAGAATTAGTGGACGTCTGTTTTATTTAGTAGAATGGAAAGGATATGATGAATCTGAGAATTCATGGGAACCAGCATCATATGTACATGCCCCACAGCTGATTAGACGGTTTTATTTAAAAAATCAAGGAAAACCCCGTCGTGTAGGAGGGCCTTTGAGGGGGGCAACTGTTAGGGTTTGTGCACAGCAAAGAGCATGTCCCCTCTCACTGCACTAGTGGGTTCTGTAATAGCTCCCTTTTAAACTTACTATTGAAAGCCTTTCTTGTTATCTCACCTTCCCCCCACCCCAGGCTTCTGTGTATGTTGCTTAATGTGCTGTTTTGTTTACACATTGGGCCTTGCTTTTACCAAGGCTTCTTTAAAACACTCCTCTCTAGGCCATGTGTTAATTTAACTCATTTGCATAATAACTGAAACTCTGCACACCTTTCAAGAACATGTGCAGCATGTGAGGACCACACCCAGCTCTTCAAACCACACCCAGCTCTGCACACCTTTCAAGAACATGTGCAGCATGTGAGGACCACACCCAGCCCTGTCTATAAAAGACAGCCCCCGAGCCTCACCCAGTGCTTGTGCTCGTCTACCTCCCGCTTACCTGAGGACAGATCCCTCGGCGCTGGCACTCCTGCTCTCTACAGACTTTCATTGGCTTCAATGGGCGCAGCTGCTGGCTCTTCCTTCTTCCAGTTTCCGGTTCCTCCTTGCCTTAGCCTCTCTCCTACAAGCAACCTGCAAAAGAGAAAGAAGACAAGGTTAGACTGATCAGTATCTCTTGCCAGCAACAAGTAAGTGCAAAACTTTTATTACCTGAAAGAACTTTGACAACAATTTCTGGATTCGTGTATAGACAATTTGAAACAAGATACCTTCCACGAACATTGTGATTCAAACTCTTTGTTACCAGAATACTTTGCGGAACTTTGTGAAGCAAACTTTTTTTTTTTTTTTTATGGAACTTTTAAGAATTGAACCGTGGAAACCATTAACAGCAAGGCAAACAGTAAATCAAGGACTTGCACAAATTACATGCTGTATTTTGACGTAAAAGTACAGTATTTGTTTTATAAAAGATTCTGGAAATATGGGAAAAGTGAGTCTGCTATTGGGAATTTAGGCTTTAGTTATATTAAGATGAATGTTTGATATTGGTAATTCTGATAACGGTATTTGTTTAATGTTTTAGAAGCTTTAGAGTCATAGAAAGCACATCCCAGAGCAGTAACACATTCCAAACCTGGAAACTAGAGACCAGGATCCAAGAGGTACTTTTAGAAGAAAATTTCTAATAAATAAAGGGATAGTCAGGAACCCAGTTAGGAATAGGTTGTACTTATCTGTTCTTTGTTTATGTTTCATTAGGCATCAGTTTCTACAAAAGTCAGAGAGGGCCGCAGATTTGTGCAGCACTTCAACAGTGGAAACGCAAGAACGGTGTTGTCTCTTTATTTTATTTTATCCACTTCCCCCCTTCCCTTGAGCTTCTGTTCTTAGTGCACTGTTTTAAAAACTAGTGTGCTGGAACAAGCAGTTTCAGGGTGGGGTCGGATTGTCTTCAACCTCCATCAGAACTGAACAAGGACTCAGGTGAGCTGGGCTTTGACAAGTCCACCATTGTGAATACCATCCAGGGACTGGCAGCTCAAGTCCAACAGAGCAATGCATTCCTGGAGGGCATTCATGGTGCCATGGCTGGCCTACAGAGATTCTTTCAGGCTCTGGCCTCCACTCTGACTGCAGCCAGTCTCCCTTTGTTTCCTGTCCCCCTCCAACTACCTCTTTCCATTCCCAAACACCTCTCCCCATACCCATCCAAAGCTCACATACACACAGGCATGAATCCATCTCAACGGACAAGGGTAGCTCAGACAAACACAAGCACCACAAGACCCACCACCAGCATGCACACAAAAACACCCACCTGCAGACACACTAGCATCCACTTCCTGCACTGACTCCCCACCACCCTCGCCTTCACAGACACTACACCAGGCACACCTGCAGCCACCACACCATCATTCACAGATCCAGCCCACCAGTCCTATCTTTCCCACAGTCAGCACAATAGCAGACCCTTAGACATCCACCACAGTCACCACATCCGCAGCCACCACAACCATGGACACCCCCACATGCAGAACATGTACCATACCTGCAGACACCACCAAAACAGACAGTCACCCATTCACCACGACATCTCCAAGCAGCCCCCCTCCCAAGACACCTAAACACCTGCACTCACCCACCCGACACCCAGCTCCCACAAGCATTCCACGCACACATTTGCACCCAAGACATCCACCAAGACACATCTCACAACCACTCCCTCTATCTCCATTCCAAACCCTTTTGCCATAACTTCCCCGTGTGTCTCAGAAACATGTCCTCTCAGAGTTCTCCCTGTTCCTACCCCTCTCCCACCCTGTGATACCCCAAGTACTCTGTGTCCTTTCCCAAGTCCAGCCCTTCCATCTCCAAGTCCTCCCCTGCCCCTAGTAGTGCCCATACCCCTCCCCCTGCCAAGAAGTCTACCCCCCCAAGCCCAAGCCCATGGACCCCCCTCCCAAACCCAGACCCAAGTCCAAGGACCCCCCCTCCCAAGACTAAACCATGAGGTGCCTGCCTGCCTCCTTGATGCCCACACCTTGTGGAAGTCATTTTGTAGTCTGGTTTCAAGTAGGGGCACAGTGAAGTACCATTACTGCATTTGGCACTTTGAACTTTGGACTGGCCAATGGCCTCATTATTGTACATAGGTATGTTATATTTTCCATTTCACATTCTTAATACATCTGGACCAACCTGTTGTTGGATTCGATGGTAACATACCAGTCCTGCCTTTCTTTCTTCATGGCTGTTTGGTGTTTTTGGGCTTTGGTGTGTGTGTGTGACATGTGTGTGTGTGTGTGAGGGTTGTACTAGCTGTTGTGCCTGGCTTGCATGTGTGTGTGTGTGGCCCTGCCGTTTGTCCTGCTGTCATTGCTGTGTAGTGTGTGTAGGATATGTTTGTGTTTGTTACATGCATGTATGTATGTGAATTGTGTATTGTTTATTCAGAGATGTGTAATGGTGGTGTTGTGTGTCCTTGTGTGGTTATTGTGTGTGAGTCCCTGTGAGTGGTGGTTGCTATGTCAGAGGCGTTGTGGTGGTGTGAGCGTAGTGTGACATATACTTCTATATATGGCAGTGTGAATGTGTTGATTGGCTGTGCGGTGTTGTTACGTGTTGTCGTACATATCTGTTGTCATGTGGAAGGTGCAGTGAGATTGCTTGGCCTAGCGTTTGTGTAGCTGAGGTTGTGGTGTTGTTGTGTGACTCAGTGGTGTTGTGTATGATTGTGTTAGACAGTGCCAGTGCTGTGTGTGTGTGTGGGTTGGTGTGTATTTGGCACATGTGTGTTGGCCATGGTGTGCGTAATACCTCTGTGCGTGTGTGTGGTGTGTGTGTAAATGTAGGTGTGTGTGTTAGTATGGGTGTGTGGTTACTTGTGTATGTGTCCATCCCAAGCCGTTCCGGCTTTGTATGTTGTGTGTGCGTGGGTACTGATGCCTTTCCCTCCCGTGTTCAGTAGGGGTGTGTACTTACGGCTGTTGTCTTCATCGCCGTGGCTGGTTCTGGAGTCGTTGTGCAAGCAGGAGCAGTGGGAGGACTTCCAGTTCAGATTCCATGGTGGCTCTGGGCAGGTATGAGTTCCTGAAGGTGAGTTTTTCCTTCTCTAGAGTTGGTTTCCGCCAGGGTTTTCGTGGTGGTGCGACCGCGGTGGAAACCATGGCGGTGTGCAGCCTCGTAATGTGCCGGGCGTAAACATGGTCCCGCCTGCTCTGAAGGTACCTACAGCCATCCGCGGTGGCCTGACCGCACTAGCGGTACTCGCGGTAGTTTGGCTATGTTCTGTTGGGAAGACCTCCATGGTCATAATTTGGTGGTCTTCATCGCCGGGCCACCGACAGTACAACTGCCGCTGCCAACATTGCAGTCCTATGACCGCCAAACAAGTAATGACCCCCTATGTGATACTAACATCAAATAATGCCTGGGACTAAAAGCCCTAAAAACAATTTTACACATGGCCGAGAGGGTGGTGACTGTGCCTCCAAAGATGTCCGAAACTTAGCAGGACAACGTGACAACATGATCCTTCAATCAGGACAAAAATACATCTTTAGACAATGCCAGCACTGAAGATGATGCAAGTGAGAAATGTTTCCCACATTGTGACACAGCAAAAATGAACTTTTCCGAACATCTTAAGGTGTTAAAATGGTGACTGCCGGACCTACTACACTAGACAATAGGAAAGGACCACGACAGCCGGCTGAAGGCCTCATGGCGGTAGGCGGACGCTTCTGCGGTGGATATTGCCATTGGATAAAATTGGTGCCTGTGGTGGACTTGGGCCAATTACAGTGTACTCCGGCGGTGATGGTCCTGTATGTGGCGGATGTGACCACCGTGTCCTGCTTAATTTCTCACTGGATTCCTGACACTGTTGCCTGCAAGACCTCCATGACCTGAGCTGCTATGTACTGCCTCTGGGAGCAATCATGCCACATCCTACAGGTGATAGGACCCCTGCCTTCTCAATAGAAGAGCTGAGGAAGCTTGTAGAGGAGGCACTACCCCTGTATGAACAGCTCTATGGTGCATCAGAGGAGCAGGTAAGAGCACCATGTGCACATATGTTTCTGTAGCTCTACTAAGGTTTGATTTAGTTAAGCTAGGCTTATGAGCAATACGTCAGAACGTGTCTTTAAAGCTCTGTAGGTGCTATCTGTGTACTTAAATGGTTGAGATCCTGGGCATGTACCTATGTGAAGTAACAGGTTTATAGTCACAAGAGATTGTGGAGAGTGTTCCCTGACTCACCTTGTGATTGTTGCACATTGTTATCTGAGGTGTCATGACAGCCATCACCAAGCAAATCCCAACAGGTGTGCTTGATGTGTGGTCATATGTGGTACCATGACAGCAGGAGGTATTGATGCATGTTGTTTGCCGGTTTCTCATCATACTTGTGTCCTTTCTGTATCTGCACATACATCTGTGACGACATCTGGCATTGTTGTAGTGTTCTACTGAATCCAGCTAATGACACTCTATGGACCTAAGCTCTGCACAATGACAGTCGTTAGCAATTGGCTATGAGATACATGAAGTACTGTGTTGCACCTAACCTTTTGGGACATGGTATTATATGTTGACTTGTGTGGTCTGCCTGCAGAGAAAGTTGCCTTTTCAATTGCCACTTTCTATAAATATTGCCATCTGGACTGTTATTGAATAGCTTTTGCACTGCAAGTGTGAGCCTGTAGCCACACCCTGTATCCATAAACAGCATGTGAAGGTTAAAAATCATGTCTCATTACTAAGGTTTATTGACTTGAGCCTAAGCCCAGTATTTACCATTGTTATGGTATTGAGGGCATGGTGGAGAGCTGGGACAAATGTGCTCATTACAACTCTGATCATTTGTGTTACATATCCTTGACAAGTCCCATGAACACACTGCCCTGTTTGCTCCTTAATCCAGCTCCGTTGCATACTGTGCATGCTCTTAATTTATTGGCCATTGAACATCTGCAAACAGTGTGTTGTGCACTGATCTTCCATGATATTTGACCTTGTGTTTTGGACATGGTGTGGGACATGGCAAGTGCAAGCTTAGATATATCTTACTTTGACATAGTTTTGTGTGCACACATGTTTTGGAAGTATATTTCACAATTTTTTGACTGACACTAAGACCCCCACTTTCTGAAATAGCACGTGGGTACATGTGTATGTGCATAAGTGCACACATGTAGAGGCTTGCATTTTTGTGTGCACAACATGTGACTCCCTTGTATGTTGTCCTGGCAATATGGGCCTATCTGTAGCCTGGCTGTGACCTGTGAGGACCATATGCAGCCTGTGATCATTAGGGGTTCTGGATGTATGTGTGCATTGTTTGCCATTTGGTGTAGCTGTCACTTGCCATTGTGTGTGATATGTTGTATCGTGTTCCTGGTCAATTTTGTGTGGATTGCTCATGCCACACAAAACACACTGCTCTACTAACTGGTCAGTGCAGGGGCTGAGCTGGTGGTTGTAATGGGTACCCTTGTGGGGACTGTTAGCAGTAATGTCCCCCTACCCAAATTCTGCAATGTGCCAAAGGTGGACAGGATGGTCAAGACAGGTTGTTACTGGCTTGTTGGACTGACTTGTAATTAACTTTGAGGGCAGCACAGCAGCCACAAGGGGGCAAGTACAGACCTAACTCATGTTTGACCCTTTACCAGGCGATTGAGTGAGGGACAGAATGTTAGCACTGACAATGTGGGAAGTGTCTTGTATCACAGATCTTCTGTGCTTCCATTGGTGTACACAGTTTATGCATTGGCAACAGCTTTGCACATTCATTTTGGTTTGGGACATGGTACTCAACAATGGGGACCCCTCAGTCCTATAGCACATAATGGAGCACACATGACTATGTTTTGTGTTCAAGTAATCTGCTTTTACTACCCTGGTGAGTGTTAGTTCCCACCAACAGATCACTCCTCCCTAATGTCACAGTAGAAAGGTGGGTAGGTTCTTACTCTCTGTCCTCTGCTATGTAGCAGGGGGTATGTCTGTGTGAATTTAATTCAGGCATGGGCAAGTCATCACCAATGTTTGTTGGTTTCCGATGTGTCAATCAATCAATTAGGGATTTGTAAAGCATACTACTCACCCGTGAGGGTCTCAAGGCGCTGAGGAGGGGAGGGGGGCAGAGGTGGGGGTTGCTGCTACTGCTCGAACAGCCAGTTCTTGAGAAGTTTCCTGAAGGTAAGGAGGTCTTTGGTCTGGCGCAGGTGGGTGGGAAGAGTGTTCCACATTTTGGCGGCGAGGTGCGAGAATAATCTACCGCTGGTTGTAGTTCTGCAGACGAGTGGGACGTTGCAAGGGCGAAGTCGGCGGAGCAGAGATACTGGGTCAGGGTGTAGAAGGAGAGTCGTCTGTTGAGGTATTCTTGTCCGGTGTTGTGCAGTGCTTTGTGAGCGTGGGTGAGGAGTTTGAGGGTGACTATCTTGTTGACTGGGAGCCAGTGCAGGTTTTTCAGGTGGTCTGTGATGTGGCAGTGGCGGGAGATGTCGAGGATGAGGCGTGCAGAAGTGTTCTGGATGCGTTGCAGCCTCATCTGGAGTTTGGCCGTGGTTCCTGCATAGAGGACATTGCCGTAGTCTAGTTTGCTGCTTGCGAGGGCTTGGGTGAATGTTCTTCTGGTTTCAGTGGGTATCAATTTGTAGAACTTTCGGAGCATGCGGAGGTTGTTGAAGCAGGATGAGGACATGGCGTTGACTTGCTGGGTAATGGATAGTGAGGGGTCCAAGATGAAGCCTAGGTTGCGTGTGTGGTCGGTGGGAGTCGGAGCGGTTCCAAGAATGGCAGGCCACCAGGAATCGTCCCATGCAGAGGGGGTGGAGCCGAAGATGAGGACTTCGGTCTCGTCGGAATTGAGTTTGACGCAGCTGCTCTTCATCCATTCGGCGATGGCCTTCATTCCTTCGTGGATGTAGGTCTTGGTGGAGTCCTTGGTGAGGGAGAGGATCGGCTGGGTGTCGTCGGCTTATGAGATGATCTTGAGGTTGTGGGATCAGGAGTTGTTAGCGAGTGGGGCCATGTAGATGTTGAAGAGGGTCGGGCTGCGGGATGAACCCTGGGGTACGCTGCAGATGATTTTGGTGGCCTCCGAGCAGAATGGAGGGAGGTGGATTCTCTGAGTTCTGCCGGTGAGAAAGGAGGTGACCCAGTCCAGGGCTCTGTGGTTGATTCCAGCATTGCTGAGGCATGAGCGTAGGGTGTGGTGGCAGACGGTGTTGAACATGACCGAGAGGTCCAGGAGGATGATGGCCACGGTTTTGCCGATGTCCAGTATTAGCCAGCATGTGATGCAGGGTCCATTGGATACCTTTTTAGGTATGATACATAGGCAATGGTTGCCCACTCATAGCTATGACCCAGACAGTACTGTGTCGACATCATGTGTATTCTAAAACAAAATTCATGCCTAATTGTTCAAAGTTATCAAGTGTACCTGCTGTAGCTATGAAGGATTTAACACATGAGGACAGGGTGTTTGGGAACTTCATGTTTGACGATAAACTGATTTGGTGCAGTTGTGATAGTTCATATACACCTGTGTGTAGGTTGGTAAGTGTGACCTGACTGTCGGCTTGCATCATGGGTGGTGTACCAGCAATGTTAGCATCACTTATGCTTTGCCTCTGGGAATCCTACACAAACAGATGCCATGCTTGCCATGTCTGATGTGTGGGTAGTGATGTTGCTACTCATTCTGTAACAAAATTAGTTTACTCATGTTAGTGTTTGCAAGGTCTGTCTCCCTCCTTCCTCCACAGTGCAGTAGTCTACTTGATAAAAACACAAAATAGTTAAGTTTTAACTGTGTGTGGGACATTGGTGAGCTTACTTGGTCCTTACAGGACTATTATTGGTTGTCTTCTGGAGAAATTTATCCTAGATATTTTGGACCTGCGTCTATTGTTACTCCTTGCTGCATCACAATTGGGGCATGTGTATAACATGTGTACTATCTCCTTGACTAACATTTGGCAGGTGTTACATGTTGATATTTGATATGATGGTATGAGTCCAAAGATATATGGTTGAATCTATGTCACTTGATGAATGTGTGGCTTGTTTGTACCAGGGCTGCCTGCCTTTACTTGGCTTTATATGTTATTGCCTGGGACATGACATCAGGGTAAGGTATTTGTGTGGTAAGGATTGGGTCTGTGTATTTGGTAAGCTACCTTACAGTGGGAATCCAATGCTTGTCTACTGATTCACTATGTTGTGCAGAATATGGTACCTGTATTGGGTGGAATAGTGACCTTGTCATGATATGGTTAGTGTGATTTCTCAACTTCATTCCTGCTATTGTAGTTTTCTGACAGTTTGCTTCGCTGGTGTCTTACAGTTGTTAAATTGAGAAACATACATTGTATTGTGTTGTTACATGATGCTGCTAGTTTGCTGGTACTTTCTGCAAGGGGTCAGTTGACATGATGGTATGTGATTTCTTTCTGATTTGTGATGAAAGTGTTCTCAGGTGTTTGTTATACCCTACTTTACTAACTATTTTCAGTATCAGCACCTCCAGGTGAAGGAGACGGGGCACAGCAGAGTGGGGAAGCTTCTGGCCATAGGACCTCTGGTCATTACACTACAGACGCTGAGGTACCCGGTGGCCCGTAGGGTGAGGGGAGTGTCACGGGGAGACTGGATCCCCAACATCTTCATTGGAATCCTCCTCCAGTGACCACTCCCTAGTGGTGGCGGACCCGCAAGGGTCCACTCCAGTACCATCTCTGTCAGCCATCCCCCATTCTATCACCGCTCTCCCTGTAGCTCCCCACCCAGTTGGCCGTGCACGCTGACCAAAGAGTTTTGCATGCGTTGCAGTCTTTTCTGGAGCTTGGCCCTGGTTCCTGCACAGAGGGCGTTGCTGTAGTCCAGTCTGCAGCTTACGAGGGCTTCTTCCGAAGCATGCGGAGGGTGTTGAAGCAGGAGGAAGAGACGGCATTGACTTGGTGGGTCATTGATAGCGATAAGTCCAGGATGAACCCCAGGTTGCGTCCGTGGTCGGTGGGTATCGGTGCAGTTCCCAGTGTGGCAGGCCACCAGAAGTCGTCCCAGGCAGAGGGGGTGGAATCGAGGATGAGAACCTCAGTTTAGTCAGAATTCAGTTTTAGGCAGCTGTTCTTCATCCATTCGGTGATGACCTTCATTCCTTCGTGGAGGTTGGTTTTGGCAGTGGCGGGGTCCTTGGTGAGGGAGAGGATCAGCTGGGTGTCATCGGCGTCTGAGACAATGTTGAGGTTGTGTGATCAGATGATGCTTGCAAGAGAAGCCATGTAAACATAAAAGAGGGTCAGGCTGAGGGACGACCCCTGGGGTATGCCGCAGATGATCTTGGTGGCTTCAGAGCGGGATGTAGGGAGGTGGACTCTCTGGGTCCTGCTGGTGAAGAAGGAGGAAATCCAGTCCACGGCTCTGTCGTGGATCCCTGCGTCGTTGAGGCAACTGCGTAGGGTGTGGTGGCAGACAGTGTTGAGGGTGGCCGAGAGGTCCAAAAGGATAAGGGCTGCAGTTTCGCTGTTGTCAAGTATGGTCCTGATATCGTCAGTGGCAGAGATGAGGGCAGTTTCGGTGCTGTGGTTGCTGCGGGATCCAGATTGGGATGGGTCCAGAGTGTTGTTCTCCTCAAGGAAGCTGGTCAGTTATTTGTTGACAATTTTCTCAATGACTTTTGCCGGGATGAGGAGCAGGGACATGGGCCAGAAGTTTTTGAGGTCCCTTGGGTCTGCCTTTGGTTTCTTGAGGAGGGTGTTGATCTCAGCATGTTTCCAGCTCTCCAGGAAGGTGGTGGTCTCAAAGGAACTCTTGATGATCTTCTGGAGTTGGGGTGCGATGACGGAGCTCGCTTTGTTGAAGATGTGGTGAGGGCAGGGGTCGGATGGTGAGCCGGAGTGGATGGTGTTCATGATTTTGATGGTGTCGTCGTCATTGACATGGGTCCAGGAGAGCAGGAGGCTGGTGTGGTTGGGTGGCAGTGAGTCTGTGGGGTCACTGGTTGACGGGGGTATGGGTATTGAAGCTGTCATGGATGTCTTCGATCTTGCAGTAGATAAGGCGGCTAGGGAGTCGCAGAGGTCTTGTGATGGCGGGATGTTGTTGACATTGGAGCCTAGTTGGAGAGTTCCTTCATGATGTTGAAGAGCTCCTTATAGCTGTGTGCATTGTTGTCTTTGCATTCTTTGAAGGGGGTTCTTTCAGCGGTTCGGATGAGTTGGTGGTGTCGGCGGATGGCATTCTTGAAGGCTGTGTGGTTGTCCGGTGACTGTTCTTGGTGCCACTTTTTCTAGAGTCTTCGGCATGTTTACTTGGATTCTTGGAGGTCGGCGGTGAACCAGAAGGCCTTACTGTCAGTGCGTCTGTTTGAAGGTTTCTTGATCAGAGCGAGAGTGTTGGCACAGTTGTTGATCCATTGCCTGAGGTTGAGGGCTGCTGTGTCGCTGGAGTCGATTGCTGGGTTCCGGAAAAGTGTGGTGATCAGCTGGTCTTCGTTGACCTTGTTCCATCTGCAGTGGGGAATCTGCTGTGGCTGATGGTGTGTTGTGGGTTTCTCGAAGGAGAAGTGGATGCAGCAGTGTTCGGTCCAGTGGAGTTCGGTGTTGTGGCTGAAGGAGATGTGTTTGCTGGCAGAGAAAATGGGGTTGTGCTTGTGTCCTGCAGAGTAGGGGGGTGTTGTGACGAGCTGGGCACAAATAACATCCACCTGCAGACACAGCAACAGTCATGACTTGCCCAGATATCCCCACCATCCCCAGCATCGCAGACATAACACCTTTTACATCTACAAACACCAAACCTACATTCACTCATCCAACCACCACACCTATCCTACCCGCAGACAACACCCCAGCAGACCCTCAGATATCCACCCCAGTCACCATACCCACAGACACCACAACCACTGACACGCCTACATGCAGCACATCCACCATACTTCCAGTCACCGCCCCAACAGAAAGCCAAACCACCCTCCCACCCCCTGATCCCCAACACCTCTACCCCCTTAGCCCAAGACACATAAACTCCCTCACTCACCCACCCAACAGACACCCACCACACACAAGCACACCTCCCACAAACACGTACCCAAGGCATCCACACCAAAACGTCAGACGACCACCCCCTCACCCTCCACACCCATACCCCCTTCTAATGACCATCCCCATGTGTCTAAAAAAATGTCCTTTCTAACCTTGACCTTTTTGCTGCTTGTCCTCCCCTCCCTGATACCCCCAAAAGAGCTGTTTCCCTCCCCAAGGCTATCCCATTCACCTCCAAGGCATCCCCTATCCTCCTGCCAGCACCCTTGCCTCTCCCACACCGAGAAGAGGTCCACCCCTCCCAAGAAGGTTTCCTCCTCCCAAACCAAAGCCAAAACCCACCCCTCTCAAGCCCAAACCCCACCTCGCCCACCACCCTGTCAATACTCCCTGAAGTGCCTGCCTGCCCCCTTAATGCCCCTATATGTCAAGATTACATGGCAGTCAGGAGTCAAGTTGGGGCACCATATTGTGCCTTTGTTGCAAAAAGAAGATTTATGGACTGCCCATGGCCTTGGACTGTCATAATTTTGCACTTTTAGAATATTAAAGCCTACCAGTTGTTAGTTTTTTGGTTATACCTTTGTCCTGCATTTCCTTTCCTAGGTTTCAGTTGCTCCTGCCTGACATTGGTTGTGTGCCAATATTTTTTGGTGTGCTGCTTGCTGCTTCATGTTTTCTTTTAGCTTTATGTGAGTTTGTGTGCAGTGTTCTTGTCCCCCATGGGTAGGGTGTGTGTTGTGTGACAGGTTTGTGTATGTAGCTGAAATATTGGTGTCATGGTGTTGTGTTTGTAGTGTTATGTGTTTGTTGTACTGATGTGCAATGTGGTCCTGTATGGTGTATGGCTTGTCCCCTGATGTGGCTTTTGTGTACATGTGGTGTGTGTTCTATAGTTTTTTCAGTGCACACATGGAGTGTGTTGAGTTGTTCAAGTTTGCTTTGCTTTGTGTGCATGTTACTATTTAGGTGTGTGTTTGACTGTGCATTACATTTGTTTTTGGTATTGCTTGTCCATGAGATCTAAATGGGGCCTCCATGTATTGTTTTGCTGCTCCCATCATTGCTGTGCGGTATTGTTGTGATCTGTTGCTTTGTGTGTTTTGACTGTCTGTGTGTATTGAGCATGGCATAATAAGTTCAATGTGCTGTGTGTGATGTGTGTGTCGATTGCTGGGCTGTTTGATGGTTGTGTTTTTTTTGTGTGTTCCTTTAGACATGGAGGTACATGTGTATTGTATGTGTGTCCAGTTCCTGGCCAGTGTTGGGTGTGAGTGTGTGACATGTATTTGTATTTGTGAAGTTGTTGTGTTGCTGTTACTAATTTGTATGTTGTGGGGGAGTCTGTGAGCCTGGATCTGTGCTGTGTTACCGTACGTATATATATGGTATTGACGTGTGGTGTTTGTGTGCTGGTTGAAGTGTGCCTCATGCGTAAGTGTGAGTGTCCTTGATGCAGTATGTGAGTGTATGTGTCACTATGCTGTTACGTGTAAGTGCAGCTCTTCGCACCCCCCCCATGGTATGTTATGTAACTTCATAAATGTATATATTTTACAAATATAACAGGTGAGTGTTTGTACTTATAGTTGTTGTTGTCCTCTTCTGCGATGATTTTGTTGTCATTTGGTGAGCAAGAACAGCAAGATGACGTCTAGTTGTGCTTCCATGGCATCTCCGGACGTGCATAGCATCCTGGAGGTGAGTGTCTCCTTTAAATGTGCCCATTTCTACTTCCTGATGCATGGTGGTTGGACCGTGGTGGTCATATTGGCAGTGTGGGACCTCCTAACAAGTCTGGTGAAAAACATGGTCTCTACCGGACTGTTTGTGCCTCCAAACGACCGCCACGGTCTGTACTGACTGGCCGTGCCGGTGGACCGCTGGGATTCTTCTGTGTGCACCACTGCCAAACTCATAATTTGGCAGTCCACTCCACCAGCCTGTTGGCGGTCGAACTGCTAACATGGCGGTTACGGGACCGGGAAACTCGTAATCAGCCTCATAGTACCCTTACCACAGCCTCTTTTAAACCAACTGACACATAGGACACAAAGCGTGAGCATGATAAAACAGACTGTAACCTCCCCTTTTTCACTGTCTTTGAATAGGTCTTAACATTTAGACTTTCTAACAAAACAAATCACAAAAACACTAAAGCCCATATTTACGAGGCCCCTGCTCCGCTGTTGCGTCACTTTTGGTGATGCACACCACTAAATCATATTTAAGAAGCCACACAAAGCTACTTTGGCTTTGAATGGCCTCATAAATATGGAGTGAGGCAAGGCAGTGCAAATCGCTGAGTTGCCTTACTCTGTTCTAGGGAGATGTTCCATGGGCACTGTGGTAGGGGTTCCCACGTAACACGCATTGATTTTGATGCATACCTAGATTTACAAGATCTTGTAAACCTGTGGATGCGCCTGATCTCACACATCTTCACACACCACACCATCCAACACTACAGTATGAGGGTTAGCAACATCACCCATTTCCAAGTATTCCGGTCTGACCACAAAACTTTATCATTCACCTTAAAACTTCCCACCAGTCATACCCTCTTTACACCCGCTTCTGCCTACAAAACAATGACTTCCAACACAATCAAAACCATACTGATCATACTGATTCAAAGTCTCAGCCGAGTGAATTTTAGCAAAAGCTGCAAACAATCTATGAGGTTATCACCAAAGTTATCACTCAAACAGCAAACCTGCCAGGCAAAAGCACTAAGCACCCTTAATGCCACAAAATGCAAACAATCTGGTGTAAATCACAAGACCTCATCTCTACTATCACCCTCTACTTCACATGTAGATCCTTTTGTTCAATACCACAAAGCACTCTACAAAGTTACAAAAAACAGAAAAATTCTCACGAAGAATAAAAAAATGCCTTAATGCCCCTGAAACTCTTCAAGGTAATTGAATGTTCTCATACCTAATATGCAGAGCTGTTGACATCTACCAAACACCAGAAGTACCCACCATTGTCTCTAAGAAGTATTTCTTCACTCTAGCTAATACTTCATGAAATTGTGAGCACAAAACTACCTGATCCAGCAAAGACTCAAACAAACTTTTCCCTATTGTCACTTAAACACTGTCTTGTAATGCTCTTCTTTGAAAAGGCCACGCTGAGTCATTAGACAGTAACTGCTACAAATCCATTACTAACCATCCATAAATATCTACAATTCTGGAAAAGGTCATCACTACCAACTCAAGATACGCATGAAAACTTCTAAATCTCTGAAACCATAGACCTGGGAAGTAGGTGTATAAAGGTTGCTGCAATACCCCCAAATTAACCATACGCAGGTTGAGAAGTTGAATGAGTAATACAGATACATTTGTATTTTGTCTCATTTCACGTGAGTTCAAAGATAGAGTTCAAACATAAAGCTATGTATTCTGATAAATTGCTGATTTTAACATGGAGATTGTTGTTTACTTTTATTTCTATGATTGCAAATTGAAATGCTTTTCTAAACTGAACTATGTGACAATCTTGCTGGGATACAAGGCATGGGAAAGGATAGCTTGTGTAATGTTTATAACACACAACACAATGTAAATATCTGCAAATTAACTGATCAGTTAGGGAACACATATGAAGCACTTTTCTGAAGTGTGATAGCAATAATGATTTTAATAGGATCAAAACAAATCACAACACTTTAATAGGTAATGTGTAAGTGATAAATATTTACTGAATCCCAATTTCCACACATTATTTTTTGCGCATTATGCAGGGGTCATTACGAGTTTGGCAGTCTTTTGTGAAGACCGCCGCAGTGGTGGCCACCAAAACTGTACCATGTTGGTGGTAATCCGACTGCCGTTTTAAGAGTTACACTGTGAAGTCTGTCAAAAAACAGCCAAAAATCTGACACCACCAGGAACCTGGAGGACAGAAAAGAGGCGGTCCCACCACCAGCACCGCTAGCCAGAACAAAATCCTCCCATCATATTATGATCCACAAATCACAACAGTGGTTCTATCATGGTGTAAAACCATTGGCAGAGCGAACTGCAGCATTATCAACTCACATCACACAGAACACCACACCACATTGGAGAGTTTGAATAGCCCACACCTGACACAAATCCACACACTCGACTCGCCTACACACTGCACTATATAACACACCCCTACATAGGGCATGACATCTCCTATATGGTACAATATACACAGTTTTTGTCAACATCCTCTGTACATTGGTAATTCCAGCCATTTATAAGATTTGTGATGCAAGTTTGGCATACTTACATTTGCTCTTCTTAATCTGTTTAGAAGGATTTTAATATCGCTAAGCTCAATTTACACTGACTCTATAGTGTTACATGTGTTGTAGTTGACATTCACATGCTGGTGGAATAGTATGTGTAATCAGTCAATTTGCTGGACTATAGGTGTATGTCTCAATAGTGGTTACTCAAGAAGTTGTTTATGTCAGTGTAACATTACTCCAAAGATGTAAGGTTACTCATATTTGAAGTGCTGGTAGTGATGCTGGCATTTTGATATTGTTAATTTGAGGCTGATAATCATCATGGTTAGTAGAACTGTATGTGGCCTTCATGCACATGACAGGTGTCCATTGTATTGAAGGTTTTGGTATCCTCCTTGGGGTTATCTGTGGGTACATCCTGTGTACTAAGTAGGCCCCTATTGCTGTACATGACTGTTTTCTATGTGAGAATGACTAAGATGAGTAGGTCCACAAAGTATGTATAAGCCTTTGCAAAAACATTATTGATACAAGTATTGTTGAAATGGATTTGAATTCTATTATACTCCAAAGTTTGATATGCCAAATGGAGTAGGTGCATCTGTGTTTTTTGCCATTGTGAATGTTATGGGCACAGTTGCATGTAATTAATGTGCTTGCTATGCAACATGCTGTGTTGTAATTGGAATGTGATGAGGTAACTGTCATAGGACATCACATCTGGTAACGGACTGAACAAGTGTGGATTTGGAGTATGTATGAAATTTAATCAAAGTCAACACTAAATCTCATAGATGGATTATTGTTTCACAGTGATGCTCTGTACAGGGACACCATTTATGGGTTGGCAAATCATCTTGTGCAGGAATAGTTTGTGTCATAGCTGTACTGATAGAATGGTGATATAGTGTCAGATAGCTGGCTCATATTGTGTATGACATTGTTGTCATATAGGGTTGTGGAAAGTATGTTGCTGTGACATGATGTTGGCCCAAAATGGTTTCTTCCCGGGGGTGTTTTACACAGAGATGTGATGTTAGTGTTATGTATGGTGTAATGTGTGTATATGTAAAGAATGTGATGACCCTACTTCTCTCTCTGTTTCTCGGGATCGGCAGGCAAAGGAGATGGGGCACAACTGAGGGGGGAAGCTGCTGGCCACAGGTCCGAAGTCATGGTACCACCAACACCAAGGGACCAAGTGGCCCAGAGGGCGAGGGGAGCGCCACAGGGAGACAGGATCCAGTTCTTCATCTTCGGAATCCTCTTCCAGTGGACACTCCCTGGCGGTGACAGACCTATCTTAGAACACCCCAGCACCTTCTAAGTCTGCCACCCACCTTACTACCACAGCCCTCCCTGTAGCTTCCCACCCAGTTGGCTGTGCATGTATCCACCTCAACATCCAAGGGTAGCTCTGACAAACATAAGCACCACAAGACACACCACCGGCATGCACACAAGAAACATTCAGATGCACACACACAAACAGTCACATCCTGCCCTGACACACCCACTACCCCCAGCATCACTAACAGCACACCTGACACACCTGCAGACACCACACCAACTTTCAGAGATCCAACCACTACACCAATCCTACCCACAGATGGTACCACAGCATACCCTCAGATATCCACTCAAGTCACCACAAGTGCACCCACCACAACCACTGACACACCTACATGCAGTACATTCACCATACCTGCAATCATCACGCCAACAGAAACTCACCCACCCACCACGGCATCCCCCAACACCTCCATCCCCTCTCATCCCAAGACACATAAGCACCCTCACTCACCCACCCAGCAGACACCCACCACACACACACACATACCTCCCACAAACATGCACCCAAGACATCTACACCGACATCTCAGACTCCCTCTCCCTCAAAACCCAAACCCTTTTGCAATGACTGTCCCCGTGTGTCTAAAAAAGTTTTCTTTTCTGAGCTTGCCCTTTTCCCCACTCCTCTCCTACTCCGTTATACCCCTAGACATTCAGTGTCCCTTCCCAAGTCCAGCCCTTCCACCTCCAAGACCTCCCCTGCCCCCCCTGCAAGTACCCATGTCCCTCCCCCTGCCAAGAAGTCTACCCCTCCAAAAAATAACAACCCTCGACTAAACCTAAAACAAAGCCACCCCCTCTCCCAAGCCAGATCACAACAACCCCTACAAAACCTAAACCCAAACCCCTCCCTCCACCACTCCCCCCTAGATAACCCCTGAGGTGCCTACCTGCCTCAATGATGCCCCTACCTGTGGAGTTTACATGATAGGCAGTAGTCAAGTCCAGGGTACACATCTGTGCACTGTGTGCATAAAAACTGTTTTGGACTGGCCTATGGCCTTTGAGTTGCACATTTCTAATGTGTTATAATATATTTGAACCAACCTGTTGTTGGGTTCCTGGGTACATCCTTGTCATGCTTTTCTTTCCCTAGTATGGAGTTGTTTCTGGCTGACATTAGTTGTGTGTCTGTACTTGTGTGTGTGTGTGTGGTGTTTGTGTTACCTGTGTTCTTTAGCCAGAATATAAGGTTGTGTGCAGTGCGTTTGGCTGACAGTGTTAAGGTGTGTGTTGTGTGATGGATATTTGTGAGTTAAGCACATTTTGTTGTGTTGGTATTGAGTGGTATTTGTGGTTTTCTTGTGGTATTTGTGTTGGAATGTGTTTCTTAGTGTGTTGTATGGATTTGGGTGCTTTGACTGTGTGCGTGTGCGTGTTTTGTGCATGGTATTTTAGATACGATGTTCTGTGTAAGTCGATCAGTAAGTGGTATGGTAGTATAATTGTGGGTGTTCTTTTTCTGTAGGTAGCATGTTGTGATGTATGTGTGATATGTCCCAGGATAGTGTCCAATGTGAGTCCCTGCCAGGAGAATGGAGATGGTGCAGTTGTGTTGTAGTTGTGACATGTTGTGTTGTGTGGTACTGTGGGTCTGTGCAGTGTTTCCATGTGTACCTCTGTGTGTTTGTGACTTGCATGTGTGTGTGTGTGTGGTGGATTTAGCATGGTTGTTGTGTATGTTCGGTTGTGTGTGTGGCTGTATGTGAGTGTGTGTCAGTGTGCTGTTACGTGTGAGTGTAGCCCTCGCAACCCCTTCCCGAATGTATGTTGTGTAAGTGTACGAGGATTGACAATATACCACAGTGACAGGTAAGTGTGTATACTTGCGGTCGCTGTCGTCGTTGCAGATTCCGATGTCTTTAGGTGATGCGGGATGACGTCTAGTTTTGAGATCCATGGTGGCTCCGGATGAGTATGACTTCCTCAAGGTGAGCGTCTCTTTCATATAGTTAATTTCTGCCTGGGTTTCTGTGGTGGTGCGACCGCGGCCAAAAGCTTGACGGTGTGCAACATCGTAATCTGTCCCATGGAATATGGTCTCCGCCGGAGTGCAGAGGCTACCTTCGTCCGTGGCAGCCAGACCGCTGTGGTGGTGCCGGCAGTGTTTTGGCTGCATTCTCTTCTGAATACCGCCAATGTCATAATTTGGCAGTCTTCTCCGCCAGCCTGTTGGTGGTATGACCGCTAAACTTATGATGAGGCCCATAGTATTATTAGTACAACAGCATGTCTGTGCAAATTTAGTCACCATTTCAATGGACAATGGGATGCCTGTAAATGACAGTGTGCTACCACAATGTGATTTAATGATATTTATGCGACAGTGTGCTCCAAAATGCATCACCAGCTACATAGTACATTCTCACCACTCCTGCTGAATGAGCCTGGCTCATTTGCTACACTTGTTATGTCGGTGACACTTCGGGCCTGATTTAAGGAAAGTGGTGCTGCACCCAGTGCCACGCCACTTTTCTTGTGTCCCCTTAGCTCCCCCTAATGCCACCGTGTGTGCGCCATATCTAAGATATGGCACACCATGGAGGTAGTTAGGGAAACTAATGTCTAAATTATTGATGCTAGTTCAGAGCTTTGCAGGATTAGCATTAACAATGTTGACACTAATCCTGCAAAGCACATTGAGACCCATTGTAAACAACTGTGTCCTCCTTTTGACGCCTGTTCTGAGCAGGCATTGAAACTGCCCATAAAAATGACACAAAGAAATCTCTTAGATTCCTTTGCACCATTTTTGTAAACTGCCCCCCTAATGGAGGAACACCCCCTTTGCATACATTATGCCTGGAGCAGGGCATAATGTGGCACAAAGGGTTACAAAGTGGCACAATGCATGCATTGCACCACTTCGCCAATTTGGTGTGGCGATTTTGGCCTCATTGGGCCACTTAGCATAAAACAATTATGCTGATGTGGTGCAAGGAGGCACTAGGGGCTCTTAAATATGCCCCTAGGATTTTATACAGCCCTTATGAAATGCACCATTCCGGCTGCAAACCACAACATGGAACAAAAACAGCCTTAGCGAGTATGTGGGAATGCATACCTTACGTTTTTGTTGCTCTCATGCGGTGCCAACCCTCTACAACTAAAGAAACATAAACATAGTCCCAGTTCTAGATTCAGCTAAAACCACAAAGCATTTTCTACTGTGTACTCAAGATATGTGTTAATTCTACATGAGCATGTAGGTTTACAAAGGTGTTTTGGGCCACTATTGGACATATAATTATGCTCTACAAATACCTAGCCAGAAACTAAAAAAGTACACATAAACCAAATCAACCCCATGACTACCTTTGTTTAACACATATCACCAAGCATGGTCACAAGTCAGCAATACATGAACTCCACCCCCTGATCACAATGTCTGTAAAGTTTGCCCCAGACGTCTCCGGATGTAGCCCTGTAGTGCCAGGTGTTACACATCCATCAGGGCATGAAGCCATGTGACTCCACCCTTTCACAACTCATCACAGGATGGGAAGAAGCTCACAAGACTCATTGACCCTACCCCACTCTGTGACGCATAATGAGAAGGTGGTGCTAGAGGGAGCAGGCCAGACGCTAAGCCAGCACACTGTACCAGCCTGTAGTTTTGTAGAAACAGGGAGTAGGATCCAGTTCACAGCTTCCTGCACTGACTGGACTATGTACACTACAGGGAGTGTGCACTGTTCACTACAGTTCTTCAGCTTTCAATCTTCTACTTCCAGTGCTCTCGTCCTACAAGCCCATGAGAAGGTAGGATCTGGTCGAGGAAGACAGGGAAAAACAAACTCTTCTAAGGTGCCTGTTACCAGAAAGGAATGTAAATGTTTATTTCTGGTTGATTTGCAAATCTAAAGACCTCCCGAGAGCCAGTATAGTCTTTAAATTATGAAGTGACTTAAAGCTTCATGGTGACAAAGAGGTAAACAAACAAAATATTCCTACAAAAATATTGTGGTGCAACAATATTGTGCCGAACATAGCGAGGAACAGAATATAGAAGGTAACAATATTTTTATGTATACAATAATATTTGTTAATATTGTTACATATAATGTTGTTTACTTTACATCTAGTTTTTAAATATTGTTTTTAAAAGCATATTAATATATATATATATATATATATATATATATATATATATATATATATATATATATATATATATATTTATATATATTTTGCTTTATATTTTTAAATATAGTTTGCAAGTTTTAATTTGTAATTAAAACTGTTTACATTTAGTTAGTAACACATAATTTAGTAGTGGGTTGTTGGGTTGTAGGTGAATAGAGTGGGACGTTATTTAAATTATATATTTTTATTTTAAATTATTTTTAATGTTAATTACAGAATTAATTGGTAATCAGGAATGTAAATAATTATTGAATATTTTTTATTTTAATTATTTATGTTCATTTTGTATTTTTGGTGTAATTTAGTTTTTCTATAGTTTCTTTGCTATTGTATGATTTGGTAGCTGGTTGATTGGTTTGTAAAGGAATAGGGTGGGACGCTATTGAAAAGGTATTTCAATTGTACAATATTATTTTAAATTATTTTTATGTTAGTTAAAAATTTAATTAGTAAATAAGTATGTGTTATTTTAATTATTTGTTGTATTTTAATTAATGGTTGATTTGTTGATAATGTATTTAATATTAAACTTTTTAAATTATTAATTGTATATGTATTATATGTGTTAATTGTAATTGTGTTATTTCATTATTAAATTAATGTTAATAATATTTGTTACAATTCATTAAAAATACTTTTTTGGGTACTGGACAGGGCTGTGTATTTATTTCAAATTTCAGTTGTATTTGTTTAACTATTTTTGTATTCTTACATTTTATTTGTTCTATTAAGTTTAATTTTAGTTATGCTTTTTTTTTATTTTAAATCTGTTTTCAATTTTTGTTGTAATGTATTGAAGTGTTTTTTAAAAAGTGATTAGGAATTGGAAATGTATATCCAACCATTGTAAAGTCCAACACTTTCTCATCTTTTCTCACATTAAAGTGGAAATTGTAAATCTAACTCCTCTAAAGTCCGACACTTTCTCTACTGTCGCTTAGATCGTGGAGGGAATTCTATCTATCTATCTATCTATCTATCTATCTATCTATCTATCTATCTATCTATCTATCTATTCATACATATACAGGAGCGCGGCCAAGGGTAGGTCTACGCCGCGGACCAGGGACCCCAATCTTACTACTCCCTTGGTTTGAGGCTTGCGCATTCCTATGAAGTCCATGCTCTGCAATGGGATGGGCGACTGGCTGACCAACTGACTTTGACAGGCAGTCTTCATTAAGTAAGTGACCATCCAGCACTTATTTTTTCACACTAGTATAGGAGAAGTAGTAGCAACGGTCCTGAAGAAGTGTCACAGGATCATAACGACCACTTAGACGCGAAACATGTTGACCATATTTTTCTAGGATTTGGGGCACTACCTATTTCCCTCGAGTGGAGTGCAGTGGAACATTACTCCCATCAGCACTCCCCCCTCTTTACTTGTAATCTTGGCCTGAACCTATTTCTGACTAATTAAATGTGATGCTTTTGTTTCTGATCCAATTTTAACCTTTTCTTCCTCTCCTACATATTCCGATAGTCAGTATTCATCCTAGGTCTGACCTAATTAGGTAGATGATCTCTGGTTAAGTACCACCTACCGTAAAAGGGGTGGCCTGTCAGACATTACAGCGCCGGTCTGACAGGGAGATTGCCCAGTGATGAAGCTTGACATCCTACTGGGTGTGTGAGGGCTCTCCTTAACTACTGACTATCTCCAGCCCTGTGTGTATCTATGTTTCTTCATTTATGGAACAGTGTACCAAGTTTATTGTATTCATACATATAGCCTAATTTACAGAACTTATTCTTTTTAGTTATATTATAATTGTATATATTAATATTTTAAATCAGTTACATATAATGCTATATATATTAATAGTTCAATATTGTTGTTCTCCATATTCTGTCATACAACCAACAAGGGTTTATTGTTTTTAAGAGGCAATGTAAGAGTGCTTATAGATGGGTTCTGAAGGGCATTCTTCTAAAGAAAGCTTATAAAAGAGGCGTATACTAGTACAATGTGATTGCATATTAGTAAAGATACATATTTTGAAAGCAATTGTTTTATCTTAATTGCTAAGCTTGTTTGCACATTTTGCAGCAGCCTTATATATAGGGCAATACACTGTCTGTATACTCACGTGCATATTGCCATTGCTTCTAGTCACAGGATGGGATCTCATTGCACTATAAATGCATATCTCTATTCCCCACTATGCCAACCAGTCATATGACTGTCTGGACATCTGCAGTGATAGTATTAACCAAATGAGCCGTCATTACTTAAAAGAGTGAATTTAACTTGCATTTATTTTTTAAATAAGGTGTGCATTATTTTTTATATGCATTTACCTGGCGGTGAAAGGCAATTTAAATAATTACAGAATAGTTTGTTCTTTTGGGCACATTTATGACTAAATATAGGCAACCTGATAAATCAGTTTTCACTAGTTGTTCTAGTAACCTCAATCTCAGGCCTCTTTGCAGGTTGCATTGTGTTCAATAATAAAGAAATTGTGTTGGAAATGCACAATTTGTCCACATTTTCAAAAACAAGTTTCCTGGGGGGAGAATGCCCTGAACCCCACTTGGGACACCTGTATTTACATACTTAGCTTATTTAATGGTTTTTCCTTGTTCCTCACCTGTTCCAACATTCACCAGCTGCTTTAAAGGACAGTGAGCAAAGCATGATAAATTGATCTGAGCTGTAATCATGTTCTTTGTGACATAAGCAACACACACTACGGCCTGATTTAGATCTTGGTGGGATCAGTCCCACTGTCGATTTTCAGTCGGAATTGCAGCTGCCAAATGTTGGTGGGTCCACAGATGACAGTCCATCAGCGAACCGGTATTGCCACCAGGAATATACATCCGTGTCGACGACTCAATAAGAAAAAGTTGCTGGCAGCTGGACTACAGCCACTTTTTCCACCAGGTCATTCATGATGTGCATTCCCGCCATTGTAACTGTGGCGGCCAAACCTCCACACCTGATTTGGGGGATTGGGAGGTATATAAGCATGAAACATAAAGATTTCTCATGTTTTGCTGCCATAAACCCAATTGTACAAGTTCTACCTTTGCTACTGCTACTGGACCAAGATAAAAATCAACCCCTTCTTTGCCAGAAGCAAAGGTAAATGACTGTTTTACCATTGGTCCTCTGAACAGTCGGTGTACATTAGCACTGGGCATGTTTTAAAAATATTTGCAAGCAATAGTACAATGATGTGCAATGCATATGCGTGTAATGTGGTAGCAAGAAAGATTTAAAAAACTCACACATCAATATATCAGTAACACTCACCAATCTGGTACTAACTGCCTTTTTGGCAATGGACACCTACACAAAAAAGTCACATCAATCCCAAAAAGAAATGTGTCCAAGCAAGTGTGTGTAATAAATTTCCCTAAAGTACATCATATACAAAAAACAGTATACCGAATTGGAACTACATAAAACCAATACAATGTAGCAATTGAACTACACAATGCTAATAGTGGGTGTACACAGAATGTACAACCAATGTTACAACTAAACGCACAAACTTGTTAGAGATGTATTAAGGTCACATGTCCCCTTTGGTTTGTCCAATTTCTGTAACACGTTAGATGTCATGTAACTGTAAAGTGTGATGTTCCCTGTGTAATTCATATGTGTATATCATTAACAAATCATGTTATAATAAACCCAATGCATTCTCCAGTCACAAAAAGTGAAACATTTATAATTTTGGTGTAAATGTCCAGTAACATGATGAATGCTTGCACCAAAATTAACATATCCATCACAAATGTACAAGACTAATTTATGCACTCTATAGATATATATATTTTTTAAAACCTGTATTTGACAGGGCAGGTGACTTAATTGCATATCACACACATTAGCAGAAATTATTTTATAAGCAAACAATACTAATAATTTTTTTTAAAATGCCAGAACAAAGGTATTGAAAATAAAAGAAAATGTAATAAAAAAATGACATAATTTTCTTATATATGTGGAATGAGAAATTAAATTTGCAAACAATGGTCCAAATAGTGCAGTAGGTGACTCCTGAGCTGCAGGCTCAGAACTTGCCTCCTAATTTCACTGCCAGGTACAACCTCCCAGGAAGGGGCATCTATTGGGCACAGAGCAAACACCTCAATTATATTGCTTGGGAGGGGGGTTGGGTCTAGGAGGAGTGAGTTTGGTTTTGGGAGGGGAAGACTTGGGTTTGAGATGGGTGGGCTTGGGAAGGGTGGGCTAGGTTTTGAGAGGGGTGGGTTTGGTTGCGGAAGGGATGGCTTTGGGTGTGGGGGGGTGGGTTTACATTTGGGAAGGATGGTTTGGGATGTGGAATGGGTCAGGGCCAGGGCAAATAAAAGATCTTCTTTGGGGAAAAAGGTAGGATGGTTGGCAGGGAGTTGAATTTAGGAGGTAGAGGGAGAGGCAGTGGGTGATGTGCATGTGTCTGTTGAGGGTACAGGTGCCTGTGGGTCTGGTGTATGGGGTACACGTTTGGATGTGTGTTTTTTCCTGGGTGTATGTTGCTCAGGCGAGTGTGAGCATTTGTGTCCAGTGGGTGTTGTGTCTAAGTATGTGTGTGTATGGATGTGTGTGGTGTTGAGGTGCTCGGTGTGGTTGTGGTGCTGATGGATGTGGTGGTGCATGTGGGTGTGGTGGTGGTGGTGCATGTGGGTGTGGCATCTGTTGGTGTGGTGTCTGTGCTGGCTATGCATGTGGGTGTGCTAGTGGGTGTGGTGTCTGCGGGTGTGCTGGTGGTGGTGATGCATTTGGGTGTGGTGGTGAACGTGGTGTTTGCAGGTGTGCTGGTGGTGATGGTGCATGTGGGTGTGGTGTCTGTGGGTGTGCTGGTAGTGGTGGGAGCTGTGCTTGTGGGTCTGTTGTTATGATTGTGGTGATGGGTCTGGTGTTGGTATGTTGTTTGTGTGTGTGCCTGTGCTTTTTGCTGTGTTTGTGTTTATATGTGGATGTGCTGCTTGTGTGTGTTGGAGTGAGTACATGCAAAGGAGTGAGTGTGCATTGGACAGGGCTGAAGATAGGGAATTGGGTTGCGTAAAGGGCGGACATTGGGGCACGAGTTTGGGATAGTTAGGATGATGAAGTCAGTGAGGAGGCTAGACCCTGGAATTACCTCGGTAGGCCAGACATAGTACTGTGTATGCCTTCCAGGTAAGCTAGCATTTGTTGCATCTGGCATCTAAGCTCCTGGATGGCATTCTGTAGTGCAGTCTGGCCTACAAAGATGTTCTGTAGGAAGTCAACAGCCTCCTCACTCAGCGCAGCTGGGGGCCACGGGCAGGGAGGGAGGTATCTGCTGCCAAGGAGACACCACCCATTTTAGGGCGGGTGGGTTTCACCAACTGGTGGGGAGCAAGAGGGACGGTAGAGATGGTCCTCTGGGTGATAGACAAGGATGCAGGCAGTAAAGTTGCAGTAGGGTCTGCTACCACTAGGGACCGGTGGTCTGTGGAGGCCTCCGAAGATGATGTACTGGAGCTTGTGGCCTCCGTGCCATTGCCCTCACTCTCAGTGCCACTGGGTCCCTCAGTGTTGGTGGTCTCAGTACCGGAACTACAGTGGCCAACTGCTTACCCACCAATGTGGCCACTGTCCTCTTCGCCTGCTCCAGAAGATGGTGAAATGACAGATACAACAGTTTTAAAACATCTCTGTAAAGAGAACTGACCATGAATGTTGATCAAACTACATTGCCCAGAGTTGTAGGTCCTCCCACCTCTTTCCACAATGGACGAAGCACTGTGGATATACCTCCTGGGTCTGTGATTCTTGCGATGGCCTTCCATGTCACCTTTTTCTTGTGGGCATGGCCCTGTATGAATAAGAAAAAAACAAGAAAAAAGAGTTGTGTGAGTTTTTGTTTGTCTTGCTGTGACACAATTTTGTTACATCTCTCACAAACATTTCTAACAAGTCAGTACATATTATTTAACGATATTACATTTTTACTAGAAAATACACATTTGTAGTGACCTGTTGAGTACCCTCAACAGTTGCAATGTCCTCATATTGCTAATGCAGGCCACAAACATCATCAAGGCCAGCGGCCTGAAACCTTTCCTCTAGCCAGAACCACTCCTGACCAGTACAAATCTCTGTGAGCTACTAAAGGCTAAACAACTTGTACAATATTAGCACACACACCCATGCACGACTACATTGGCTTAGTGCAAACATATTTTAGAGCCAGATACCATGGTTTGAAACACATACAATGGCTAAGGGCAGGATGGAAGGGCCACCATATGTGCCGGTGGGAGCATGGTTTTGGGTGATGTATGAACAAGTGTGTGTACTAATGGGACATACAGGTGTGGGTCATTTTGAGCCCGGGTCATTTATGCTTGCAGCACAGGATATACCTTTCCCCATATGTGGCACCATTACCTGGCTAAAACATAGAGACACTCACCTTTCAGAAAATAGGATGCAGTTTAAATCGAAACAAAAACATCACCTAACTCCATTACTTGAAAGTTTCTCCTTGCACTTTTCATTTCTTTTGTTTCGATATTTGTCTGTATTTTTTACTCATACTACTGGTACAGTGCCTACTGGCCACTGGCCACTGGAAAAAAGGGGCATGCAGTTTGTCAATTGAAATCTGGATTTGTGACTAAAATGAACTAAAATGTCAGCTCATTCTTTCAGATGACTTTTCATTTCAATTTATAGACTTTTCAAACATTGTCAAACATTATTATGTCCCCTGCTAAATTAATCATTTCACTACACTCCAATCGCAACACTTCACTCATGAACAAAAGGAACACATTAGCCTGTGTATGAAGAAGAAACAAGTTACCTAGAAAAACATTTCACATTAAGTGACAAAGTCCAAAGGTAAATAAAACCTTGGACAGTTTCATGGTGACAAATCTATCCAGTTTAGAAGGTAACTAAAGGCTTGTGAAATCCAACTTTGTCTCACTTGGAATATTTGGAACAAAATCAAATGGGCATAACGAACATTAGGTGTTCCTTTCCAGCTTCATCCTTGGACCTTGGCCACCAGGTGATTAAATGATTTATTTGAGAGGTAAAAACTTAATTTTGACTGGGATAACTGGTTAATGTATCACACCTCCACTCCATCCCAGTTGGCCTGAAATTGCACCCAGGCCACATTCCTCTACCTGTTCCAACCGAGGTATTCAGTCATAATATGTAGATTAGGAGCCCAGTCAAAAATGGGGGAAGAGAATTGACATCAGGACGTTGGTTCTGAATAGCACCCACACCAATCAAGATCATCTCATAACCACTGCTTGGATATCTTAAATAAAATAATCATAAAATACACTTTGAGATGAATAAAATAAAAAAAATACAGTCTATAGTGTATTGTAAGAAATTGTGGGTGATGTCCGACAAGTTCTGATGACAATTTGTGAAAACAACCCGGAATGTAGGACTGCTCAAACTAAGAGGAAGGGTCCAGGGAGAACTAGCAACCAGAGGGAAAGGTAAATGAGATGCAGAAACAGAGAAAGGCAAAAAACATGCCAAGGGTCTTCTGCCTCACCACTTTCTCTCAGCTCTCATTAGTTATCACAGCAATGTTAATGATCAATGCTCTCTGGTAAAGAATTGCCTCTGTATGAAAGGAAAAGGGTATATAAGACTTTAGTAGCTGTAGATAGCGCACAGAACTTGCTAAGATGTTAGCATGCAACAATCACTCACCAGCCTCTAGATGGTGTACCTAAGCTGAACTGAATGAAGCATGTAAGACAACTGGTAAACAAGAAAGGAAAATTTGCAAGAGAAAAGGAACAGGGCAAAGAAAAACCAGGAATACAAACAAAAGCAAATCGAAGTCCAGAGGCCAAAGTCAGATAAACAGGCAAAAGGTGAGAAGTACAGAGGGAATCAAACAGGCGTAAAATAACAAAGATGAGGAATGAGATTTTAAATTAACTCTATGGCAAGCGAACAGTTAATGCAACATCAAAAAATGCCAGGCAGCATCCATTTGCCTAGCTGGTGTTTAGTGTTGCTACCTGTCACAACCTGGAAGTCACGACGCCTGACCTTAAGAGTCCTTGTATTTCCTGTGCCACAGCTTCCAAAAAACAGTCTGCCACTGTCTTAAAGAGAATGTTTTCATGATCTTCCAAATACAGGTCTCAAACTCCCCATCTCCATCTCATTTTAGACACACATGCAACTACAAAGGTGTCATAAACCGTACCTCTCTCTGTGCGAGGAAACATTGGGGAAGATTTACAAGCACCTAGTGCCTCTTAGCTGCACCTTAGCATCATTTTTTTTATGTCAAGGTGGCGCTAAGTAGGCTATTCCCCTGTGCCATATTTACAAAGTGGTGTAATGCATTAATTGTGCCACTTTGCAACCCCCTGTGCCAGGCATAATGTATGTAAGGAGGGGCATTCCCCCACAGGAAGGCCCGAAAAAATTGTGCAGTTAAATTTACAAGATTGTACTGCCTCATTTTTTCTGTCATTTTTAACGCCTTCCCAAAGGCAGGTGTTAAATTGACGCTCCTGTATTGGCCTGTGGGCCTCCCCGTGCTTTGCTACACTGCATGCAAGAAAAGTGGCACATCTAACCCCATTCCTATCTGGAATCAGAGCTGAATAGCAAAGAAGAGGCTTTGGGACAACTGAGATGGAAGAAGGAGGATCACCGGAGGAGCAAGGTAGTAATGTAGTAGCTAAAAGATGTAATACCCGAATGATGAGGTACATAGATGGTGGCGCCAATACAGCCTATATCAGATCAACAAACAAAAAAACAGATTAGCAAGCAAAGAAATAATTAAAAAGATGAGTGGAAGGTATCAGAGGGAGGAAGTGTTGAAGTAAGCCTCAGCAAGGCCTACCAGTGCAAGGGGTTCACCTTTCTCTGCACAAAGTCCTCAGACCATGTAGGAAGAAGTTGGCACAGAAACTGGAATAAAAGACAAAAGTTTATTAACCTCATGAGGTGGTACTACAGTTCAGACAGCACCCTTGGGTAATGTCTGAAGTAGCACACTGAACTGAGAGAGCATGGTCCTTTTATACCCACACAGGGGCTAAAAGGAGATGGTACAATTATGGAAACAAGACTTGTATACATGTAAGGTCATGTGGAAAATGCACAGTCGACAGGTAGGAGGAGCTAACAGTTTCCAATGACTAACAGCTGCAGACCTTACTGAGCATGTGCAAAAGTAAGAGATGCCAAATATAACTTGTCACTAGGCAGATTTCAAGAGCAGTTAACAGAAAGGTAGGACATAGCACATGGTGAGCACATGGCAGCATGTAGCAGAGAAAATGGCTGCCATGAATACAAAATGGATTCCGCAAAATGTTCACAATAGTTACTAAATACAAGATGTCTTCTGCTAATGCTTAATCTAATCACTGCTAAATTACAACAGACGACCCTTTCAGCATTAGCTGAAGACATTCGTCTTTCTGGGATAATCTAAATATTCATCCTGTATATTTATGCTCATCATTTCAGCTATTTCCTTATCTAACATATGTTGTGCCTTCATTTCTGTAATATTTCTTTTGGTAGGCATACAAGCAGTAATACACATGGAGCAGAACATTGGACCACACTGAATACAGATACAGCATGTAAAAAATATTGCAATTATTACACACAGGACCTTCCAACAGGTAGTTGGTAATATCCATAGTTACCACAAACAAAATATGTATTATGTGAAGCTGTAAAACTACTATTATTTACACCCTCAATAGTTAAAATCAAGGTACAATCTCTTATCCCTACTGGAATTCGTCCAATGCTTCGTATACATAAATCTGCTTTAGTTTTTGTAATAGAAATCACAAATTGTTCTTTCTTGTCAGAGTCTCGTATATTTGTGAAGACATATGGTATTGAAACATTGTCCGGTTGATACTCTTCCGATTTCCATTTAGTTCCTTTAGCTTGGGGATACCCATCTTTGTCTTGGTAGCATACTTTATTAAGGCGAAAAAGAAGTCCTCCCTCTGTACGTTTTCCAGATGCAAACAAAAGCATGTACCAAGCTTGACAAGAACCATTGTGTAAAAAAGGAAGAGGAATGAAAGGTGTTCCTCCTTTCTTTTGATGCGCAGGTATCATTCCACATACCCAACAGTTAGTAGTATTTGTAGCATTATGAGTATGATGCAACATCTGAATGAAAGTATTATTGAAGTACGATTGACGGTGCTTCTGCTCCTGATAGGGAAGAGTAAAGTAATAGTGATCCTCTGGTACTGGAGTAGTGGCAACAAAAAACTCACGAGCAGGAGACTTCTTTTCAATAAACCAGGTGATTGTTGCTGTAACCACCAAAACAACAACAAACCCCATAATACTAATGATCAATTTGTTATTCATTTTAGCAACAGTGATAATCGACCATTTCAGAAATGAATTAAAAACAATTGTTGGAGCTCTTATCCCTGGGCAGCCGCTGATTTCTTCACCACGGGCCAAGACGGGTGTCACTACTCTAATGCACGGCTGATCCAACCCCCGTGCCACATTGGCTCTCCGTTTCACTAACCCAGGGCGGTAGCAAAACCAGTCTTTTCAAAACAATTTTCAGATTCTTTCCTTGGTCTCAAATTATATTGCGACACTCCAGAAGTCGTGTGGTCCGGGAAGACCTCTGCAGATTCTTCAGGTGATATAGCACGGCCTTTCTCCGTAGTCAAAATCTCTCGATGATCGGTCAGCACAGCAGGTTCCACCAAGGTAGGTAGCACTCTCTTGCAGTGAGTACTATGGACCCAATTCTTTCAGTTCGTCACTCGAACTGCTGTCCTTGTCGCAAGGAGCACCTGTTCTGGGCCTCGCCACCTTGGTTCCAAGCTGCTTGATCTTTCAAAAGACTTAATCATCACCTGGTCACCAGGTCGGAGTTCATGGCCTTCACCTGTAGATCTGTCAGGAAGTGCTTCTCGAACCTGTTGATGAATAGAAACCAAATTGTCGGTTAACTGTGCCAAATAATCATTCATCAGGACACAAGGTACATCATATACAGATTTTGGTTTAGGAACTCCCCAAATATTCATTGGTCTCCCAAATACTACTTCATAGGGGCTAAGGCCAAGTCGGGAGTGTGGCACTGACCTAATAGACAATAATGCCAATGGTAATGCATCCGGCCAAGTTAAGGATGTGGAAGCCTGTATCTTCGCTAATTTCAGCTTCAATGTAGCATTATACCTTTCCACCAACCGTGCTGATTGTGGGTGGAAAACCGCATGGAACTTCTGTTTGATCCCAAATCCTTTCAGGACATACTTAATAACTTCCCCAACAAAATGAGGTCCGTTATCACTCCATAAAAGTCTGCAAACACCAAACCTAGGGAAAAATTCTTTCAAAAGCACCTTTGCTGTGGTAATGGCAGTATTATCCTTTGTGGGGTACGCCTCTATCCATTTACTGAAGGCACAAACCACCACCAAGTCATACTTTAAATTGTTGCAGCGTTCAAGCTGAATATAATCCATTTGTAGAACTTCAAAAGGTGCAGTTGGTGTAGCAAACCCTCCTGCAGGAGTACGTGTCCCTTTTCCAGGATTGTATTGTAAGCAGATCAAACAAGACTGTACTATTCTCTTAGCTGTACTGGAAATTTCTGGATGCTCCCAAACTTGCGTAAGCAACTTCGTTATTGTTGAAGCTCCAACATGTGCCAGCCCATGTGCCATCTGAACCATAGGTTGTACAAAAGCTATAGGCAATTTCCATTTATCCATCTGCTTATTCCGCCAACAGCCCTCATCATCCAATTCTCCATCTTTAGACCATTGCTCACGTTCTTTCACAGAAGCAGATTTCTGTATATCTAATACGTCTTGTCTAGCATTATGCCAACGTTCAGCTTGTGACTTCACTACATACATAGAAGTAGTACTTCGCTGCATCGCAGTCTCACGTGCTACACGGTCTGCAAGAGCATTACCTTGCCCTATCTTATCGGTCACTTTCTTATGTGCACTACATTTCACAATAGCTAGTTTATTTGGATATGTCAATGCAGTCAAGAGGTTATGCACTAATTCTCCGTGCATTATCTGCATCCCGTGGGATGTGAGAAAACCTCTCTCCTTCCAAAGCAAACCAAAATCATGAGCCACTCCAAAAGCAGAGCGGCTGTCTGTGTAAATGTTCACACTTAAATCAATACTAAGCTCACATGCTCGTGTCAAAGCTATTAGTTCAGCTGCTTGAGCTGACTTCTGTGGTATACGAGCTGTCTCCACTACCGTGTGTATTGTGGTGATTGCATATGCAGCTGAGGTCGTACCATCTGGCAACTTCAAACAAGACCCATCAACCCACAGTTCCCCGTCTACATCTAAAAGGGGCGTATCTTGTAAATCAACACGACCCTTTGTCTGTTCTTCGGTAAGGAATATACAATCATGTGTTTCTTGTGACTGAGGCTGAGTCACCGGATATGGCAACAAAGTAGCTGGATTTAGTGTCGCACATCTCTTCAGTGTAATGTGAGGAGCCAACAATGTCAACTCATAACCTGTCATACAGGCGCTAGTTAAATGTTGTGTCTTTGTTTGATTTAAAAGAGCATCAACCGCATGGGGTACTAGCACCAACAGCTTATGTGACAAAACTATCCCTTTACTCTGACGTATTGAGACACCTGTTGCAGCAACTGAACGAAAACACCCAGGCAACGCTCGAGCGACAGGATCAAGTACTGCTGAAAAATATGCACAGGGACGCTGCTTATTGCCATGTGTCTGTACTAAAACTGACAATGCACATCCATCTTTCTCGTGTACGTAAAGTGCAAAATGCTTCATGTAATCTGGAGTACCTAACACTGGTGCAGAACAAAGGGCTTGTCGCAGCTGCCGGAAAGCAGTCTCACATTCATCTGTCCATGGGAGGGGCATTGGAGTATCTTTAGTAAAAAGTGCTAGCAAAGGTTTGGCAATGTGTGAAAACCCTAATATCCATTGCCTACAAAAAGAAGTAAGACCAAGGAATGCACGAACATCTTTCTGAGTAGAGGGTACTGGTGTGTCTAAAATTGCTTGAATACGATCTGATGTAAGTGCACGGCCCTCCTTAGACAAAAGGTGACCTAAATAGGTTACCTTTGGTCTACAATATTGCAATTTCTTTCGTGACACTTTATGATGGTGTGAAGCAAGAAAAGAAAGTAAGGACAAAGTGCACTTTTCACATTGCTCCGGGGTATCAGCTGCCAACAAAATATCATCAACATATCGTGTGCGAGCCACACCTTCAGGTAAAACAAAAGAATTAAGGTGTCCAAAGTCATAGTACAAGAACTAATTGCTCCCTCAATTTCCTCATAAAAGGCGGCTGGATTTTTCCACGGGTCAGGTAATGCTGTTTTAAGTGCCATTACATCTGCCCTATTCCAAGGAGTATACACCCAATTATAAATAAAATAACCCTTAGCATCAACAGAAGTTTTATCATCACTTGTACCCAATCCTTTAGGAGGAACATACAAAGGCGCGGCCTCCCGCATTGGTTTCGCGTGAACTATCATAATCTTATCTGTTTCAAAGATGGAAGTTTGCGCTCCTTCGGTCTGAGATGCTCGTGCAACTGCGTCCGCAGCCCTTTTCTCTTCTTGCAAACGGACTGCCACTATACGTAATTTCATTAAAAGCCTGATTGCATCAGCCACCTGGGAGAAAACAAAAAGACCATCACGCATTTGCTTATGATCAGCTGCTATATCATCGGGCTCTAACTCATCAGAATATTTCTGATATAGTTCAATAACTTCTGAGCAAAATGCCTCAGTAAAATATAACTGCTCCTTTTCCGTCCACCCTTTCATGTTGTCTAAAAGTTCAGAAGCAGAAACAACGCTACCAATTGTTTTACGAGCAATAGATCTAAGCTCAGACGCACGGTCAGCAGGCAGCATAGAGCGACTGTCCCGCATCTTCTGTTGCTCCGAACTGGAGACTTTAGGTAACTCATGAGGGGCAGAAGGGACGACATACGGAGGTGGAGGGCGATCTAGTAACAATAAATCATCATGTGGTTTATTAAGGATAGGATAGAGAGGTTGCCTAACAGTGTATTGGCCAGTTACCTATAGCTTACGTTCTTTCTCTTCTAGCTCCTTTAAGTCATTTATTTCTTTCTTTCTCATTTCCAATGCTTTCACATATACATTCTTCCGCTGCTCTTTCTCAAGCAAGGCTTGCTCACGCTTCACTCGTCCACGCGCTTCTTTCTCCCACATTCGTACACAGTCAAACATATCTTGCCTAGACTTTCGCTTACACATACATTGTTCCACATACTCAATCTTTCGCAAATCAAATGACCCATGCATAGGCCAACGTAATTCATGATCCGCGCGGGTGTATTTATTCCATAATGTGCTGTACATTATAGAAGAAAGACCATGTTTAACATACATATCTCTATTTGGCGTCCCCTCTGGGGGTGCCGGTTGCGATTCTTCCAGTCTCAAATTGGTACCATTACAAAAGCAACACATCCTACGAAGTGCGCTAAAAACAGGCATGCCAAAAATAGTGCAGAATATGCAATATTATAATCAAAGTAGCACTTAAGGTGCCGTTCAAATCAAAATTAAATTGGAGAAAATTCTCCTCATTACCTGCCTAAATAAATTGCAATTTATATATCAAATCCAAAGAATACAAATTGACTAATCACCCAAATCACGAAAGCCACAGTAAGTAGTGCTAAACTACATTACCAAACACAGGCATCAAAACCCACAGCAAGTGTCGTAAAATGGCTCTTACCAATCACAGGGTGTCCAGGTTCCAACTGCCAAGTTCTAAAATCGACCAAATGGTCACTGCATGACGAATGAACAAAAAGGATCTCAGTCGAGGACCGGCGCCACCTGGATGGTCAAGTCAGAAGGAAGGGAAAAACGCTGTGGTTGCCAAGACTCGGGTCTCCTCAGGCATTGATCGTCCGCAGCGAGATCCCAATCCTTCGTCGCGACCAATCCGTTGGGCATCCGAGTCGCCGATGAGTCCCTGTTCGGGCGCCAATTTGTTGAAGTAAGCCTCAGCAAGGCCTACTAGTGCAAGGGGTTCACCTTTCTCTGCACAAAGTCCTCAGACCATGTAGGAAGAAGTTGGCACAGAAACTGGAATAAAAGACAAAAGTTTATTAACCTCATGAGGTGGTACTACAGTTCAGACAGCACCCTTGGGTAATGTCTGAAGTAGCACACTGAACTGAGAGAGCATGGTCCTGTTATACCCACACAGGGGCTAAAAGGAGATGGTACAATTATGGAAACAAGACTTGTATACTTGTAAGGTCATGTGGAAAATGCACAGTCGGCAGGTAGGAGGAGCTAACAGTTTCCAAGGACTAACAGCTGCAGACCTTACTGAGCATGTGTGAAAGTAAGAGATGCCAAATATACCTTGTCGCTAGGCAGATTTCAAGAGCAGTTAACAGAAAGGTAGGACAGAGCACATGGTGAGCACATGGCAGCATGTAGCAGAGAAAATGGCTGCCATGAATACAAAATGGATTCCGCAAAATGTTCACAACAGTTACTAAATACAAGATGTCTTCTGCTAATGCTTAATCTAATCACTGCTAAATTACAACAGAAGGGCTAAAGGTCTGGAGGGGTAAGGAAAAAAGGGGAACAAGAGACTGTAAACCCCCAAGGTGTGTGGGGTGGTATAAGAGAGAACAGGTCTCTTGTGGCCTGTTTAAAATGCGCTGGTTGAGCGCGTAATAGAAGAGGATGTATGAGTGTGATGGGTGGCTAGACCTTTGAGGGAGTTCCCTTTATGGACTAGGTGGTCTCACACACATTATAGTGTGATGCTTCATCATATGACCACCTAGCCCCACCCAGGTAAGATGGTACTTCCTGGGTGGACTCAACCTCATTGTTAAAAGAACTACAGAGGGAGTGCAGAGATTTAATCTTGCTGGATAATACAAGGGATCCAGATAAGGGTAGTGAACAATAAAATTACCTTACAAATCACCTGTTTTGTTAAGAACTTTTTAATGTAGGTGTTCATAGGTAAGAGTAAAAACGAGGATGGAGACTCCGTTGAGTATGATGACTCAAGGGGTCTGAAAATTGGGGACCAACATGTTTCTGCCCACACTAAGAGCCAAAAGGTCTGGGGCATTCATCAGGGTCGGGGATCCCTAAGGGTGGAGAGGAAAATGATAAGCTCAAAAGGAAGATAAGTGCTCAAAGAATATAGGCCTACCTGGGGAAATTCAGGGGGTAAGGCCTAAAGGAGAAATACGATATCAAGTAAATGGTTATGAAATATCTGTGCCCCTACACTCCAAACCACATCACACTAAAAGTGTCAGAAACATGCAGTGGAAAAAACACACACACATGCAAGAGAAATAAGTATTGGGGCAAGGAAAGCCCATTAGTATGGTCTTACCCTGCAAGAAAAGGCGGATAGCCTCTGGTCTGGGATCTAACGGTGGGGGGTTGCCCCTTGTAGTCGAACTCTGTGGGGGACACGGATTAAAACCAAAAATGAAAATAAAAATAAAAATAGACATTAGGTTAAGGAGGACAGGCTGCCACTTGCTGGCAGCCTAGTAGTAGGAAATGGATAGTAATGTAAAAACGGCTACTAAGTAATCATTATATTAGTCTGGTAAAGGAGAATCACTGCGTGGTGCATTTGGTAATCAAAGCTCCTAGTGGAGAACAAACACACATCATAGACACACAGACTTGGATACTTATCTCAGGTAGATGAGAAGAAGCCAAGAAGAATCCAAGGGGGCCCACTGGGGGAGTTATTTGACATAGTACTCCAAAGGCAGCAATGTATTTGTGCACCTAAATGGTCCATGTCCCAGCCGCCTGTTTGCCAAGGTCTGAATGCGGGGGGTTTAAAAGGACGAGCTAATCAGTGTGAATTAAGCACATGTGTGCCTCAGATGAGGCGTCAATTCCACACAGCTGGGAGTCGTAGTTCCTTCACTATGGGGCTCGCGAGCCGGGCGGTTGCTATAGCAATCAAAGGCCCGAACAAGAGCTCCAAGTGACACATGCTCCGCTAGGAGCAATAGACATCACTGAGCTGAGGCCCGTTATTGGCTCCGGGGCCCGTGTATCCCAGAGCAACGTAGAAAAGAAAGGGGGGGCAATGGGTTGGGAGAAAGCATGAAAGCTGGAGATCCAGGAATGGGGGGATGGGCAGAAAGAAAGTAAAAGTAAAGAAACAGCCAAGAAAAAAGGAGAAAAAAGAGGAAAAAGAAGAAAGGGGAAAAAAGCAAGGGGCAAAGGAAGGGAGGAAAAAAGGGGGAGGGGAAAAAGAAAGGGATAAATGAAGGGGCAGAGAGGGGGGTTTGAGGTTTTGTTGTGGGGGGCAGGAACAGAGAGGTAACAGGAAAGGAAAAAGGGAAGGAGGAAAGGAGGAAGTGACGGAAAGGGAAAAACGAAAGAAAAGGAGACAGGAGAGAGAAGAAGTTCGGGGGAAGGGATGGAGAGAGTTTTTTCCAGTTTAAAGAGAGAAGGGTGAAGAGATATGGGAGGAGGGAATGGAGACAGAAGAGAAAAAGAAAGAGGGAAGGAGAGGAAGGGGTAGGGAATAGACGGGGAAGTGTGGCTGAGGGTTTGCAGGGCTGACCATTGGAGATTATCATTGAGTCCCATAGTGTCTGTGTGTGGCCTCCATACACATCTCTTTTCATAAAACAGCAGTTTTTGTTTCATTTTGTGTTCGCATTGCTGAGTTTGTCCATGACAAACCACTCCATGTCATCGGGATCATGCTTGTTCGTAATGTAATGTTCTGTTAGATGGGTTGCATTCTGTCTGCATCTAATCGTACTTCGGTGTTCGCAGATGCGTGTACCCACTCTCCTGGTGGTCATGCCAATATATATGAGTTGACAAGGGCATCTTATCATATAAATGACATTTTTGCTGTTGCAATTTGTGAGAGTCCTCAACTCCAGGGTGTCCGCACACCGAGTTCCAATTTTGAAGTCTTTTTTGTGAATTGGCACACACTGCAATTGCCACAGGGGAAGTGATCTGTTGGTGGTGGTAGGTGCCATAAAGTCATTTGTTTGTTTGCAGGAGTCCTGTCTCGTGGTTGAGTATGGACAACAATGTCACAAATGCTTTTTGCTTTTTTGAAGGCGTTGAGTGGGGGTTCAAAGGGAAGGCCCCCTGATGCATGAGTGTGATGGGTGGCTAAACCTTTGAGGGAGTTCTCTTTAGGGACTAGGTGGTCTCACACACATTATAGTGTCGTGCTTCATCATATGACCACCTAGCCCCACCCAGGTAAGATGGTACTACCTGGGCGGACTCAACCTTGTAGTTAAAAGAACTACAGAGTGAGTGCTGAGATGTAATCTTGCTGGATAATACAAGGGATCCAGATAAGGGTAGTGAATAATAAAATTACCTTACAAATTACCTGTTTTGTTAAGAACTTTTTAATGTAGGTGTTCGTAGGTAAGAGTAAAAACGGGGATGGAGACTCCGTTGAGTATGATGACTCAAAGGGTAAAAAAAAAGGGGACCAACATGTTTCTGCCCACACTAAGAACCAAAAGGTCTGGGGTATTCATCAGGGTCGGAGATCCCTAAGGGTGGAGAGCAAAATTATATGCTCGTGAGGAAGATAAGTGCTCAAAGAAAATAGGCCTACTTGCGAAATTCAGGGGAGTGAGGCCTAAAGGAGAAATAAGATAACAAGTAAATGGTTGTGAGATATCTCTGCCCCTACAATCCAAACCCCAGTACACTTAGGACCTGAATACAACTTACGCGGAGGGGTTTAATCCGTCCCAAATGTGATGGATATCCCCCCCACCGTATTTTGTGTTCCATAGGATATAATGGACTTGTAATACGGCGGGCGGGATATCCGTCACATTTGGCACGGATTAACCTCCTCCTTCAAAGTTGTAATCAGGCCTAAACGTGTCAGAAACATGCTGTGGAAAAAACACACATACACATGCAAGAGAAATAAGTATTGTGGCAAGGAAAAGCCTATTAGTATGGTCTTACACTGCGAGAAAATGTGGATAGCCTCTGGTCTGGGATCTAACAGTGGGGGATTGCCCATTGTAGTCACACTCTATGGGGGACACAGATTAAAATCAAAAATGAAAATAAAAATGAAAATAGACATTAGGCTAAGGAGGACAGGCTGCCACTTGCTGGTAGGCTAGTAGTAGTAAATGGATAATAATGTAAAAACGGCTATTAAGTAATCATAATATTAGTCTGGTAAAGGAGAATCACTGCGTGGAGCATTTGGTAATGAAAGCTCCTAGTGGAGAACAAACACACATCATAGACACATAGACTTGGATACTTATCTCAGGTAGATGAGAAGAAGCCAAGAAGAATCAAAGGGGGCCCACTGGGGGAGTTATTAGGGGGGTCATTCTGACCCTGGCGGCCGGTGGCCGCCAGGGCCACCGACCACGGGAGCACCGCCAACAGGCTGGCGGTGCTCCCACGAGCATTCTGACTGCGGCTGTTCAGCCGCGGTCAGAAGCGGAAAGTCGGCGGTCTCCCGCCGACTTTCCGCTGCTCGGGGGAATCCTCCGTGGCTGCGGAGCGCGCTCCGCAGCCATGGGGATTCTGACACCCCCTACCGCCATCCTGTTCCTGGCGGGTCTCCCGCCAGGAACAGGATGGCGGTAGGGGGTGCCGCGGGGCCCCTGGGGGCCCCTGAAGTGCCCATGGCATGGGCACTGCAGGGGCCCCCGTAAGAGGGCCCCGCAAAGTATTTCAGTGTCTGCCATGCAGACACTGAAATACGCGACGGGTGCAAACTGCACCCGTCGCACCCCTGCAACTACGCCGGCTCAATTCTGAGCCGGCGTCCTCGTTGCAGGGGCATTTCCTCTGGGCCGGCGGGCGCTCTTTTGGAGAGCGCCCGCCGGCCCAGAGGAAATGTTAGAATGGCGTCCGCGGTCTTGTGACCGCGGTGCGGTCATTTGGTGGCGGAACCTTGGCGGACGGCCTCCGCCGTCCGCCAAGGTTAAAATCAGGCCCTAGATTTACTACTCCAAAGGCAGCAACGTGTTCATGCACCTAAATGGTCCGAGTCCCAGCCACTCGTATGCCAAGATCCGAATGCGTCGGGGTTTAAAAGGACGGGCTAATCAGTGTGAATTAAGCACACGTGTGCCTCGGCATAAATTCCACACAGCTTCCGGCCACCCGGCTGCCATAGGCACGTTGGCCCTGCTAGAAGGACAAAGGGTGAATCGGAGACGTTATGCATCTATCCGAGTCCCGGAGTGCAGGGAGTTGTATTTCCTGCACTCCGGGGCTCGCATGCCTGGTGGTTGCTATAGCAATCGAAGGCCCCATAAAGCTCTCCAAGTGACACATGCTCCGCTAGGAGCAATAGACGTCACTGAGCTGGGGCCCATTATTGGCTCCGGGGCCCGTGTATCCCGGAGCAACGTAGAAAAGAAAGGGTGTGGGTTCTGGGGGAGAAAGCATGGAAGCTGGAGATCCAGGAGTGGGGGGATGGGCAGAAAGAAAGTAAAAGTAAAGAAACAGCCAGGAAAAAAGGAGAAAAAAGAGGAAAAAGAAGAAAGGGGAAAAAAACAAGGGGCGAAAGAAGGGAGGAAAAAAAGGGGGAGGGGAAAAAGAAAGTCCATAAAGAGAACTCCCTCAAAGGTCTAGCCACCCATCACACTCATACATCCTCTTCTATTATGCGCTCAACCAGCGCATTTTGAACCGGCCACAAGAGACCTATTCTCTCCGATACCACCCCACACACCTTGTGTGTTTACAGTCTCTAGTTTAAATGGGAGTTAGTGTGGGGTTGGATCACTCCCGATACTCTGCCTTCGTGTTATAATACCAAGGGGAACACCAGAGTAAAGGTGAGGATAAGGAATTCTGAATGAAAATCTCACTATAGAAAAGAAGCCAAAATCTTTTGTTAGATGGACTATATTGCCTTAGTGCAAACCCACTCCTCCCCATCTGCATTGTTTATATTGTCAGTGTTTCTCAGGAGTCCTTCTCACAATCCAGAAGTATCCGTCAAGCTAATGTCCAGGATCTCATTCCCCCTATATGCCAATCCTGCACTCCTCTTAACTTAAGTGAGCGCTTGAAACCTGCATGTGTGAATATCGTCCCTTAATTAGAGAGATATTTCCCACTAATTCTGACAGTATTAATACTTGTTATCACAATTGTTAACTAGATGTTCATTTCTACATTAATATCTCACAGCCCATTCAATTCTACTTGGTAAACAGCAAAGTCTTTAAATTCAAAGCTCTAATTACAAGAAAATGGCATTCAGGAGGGCCTGACTTGTGTCTTCAATACAGAATGTTGAACCTAGTGCTCCTTAGAAATATGTGGTGAAGCCACATAAGGTTTCTGGGGAGTCAAATCACAGACTACTGCTGGTATTTGAAGTACAGAATGGCAGACTTCTTTTCTGATATTGATGATAATTCATAGACAATGTGTTTTCATTTATCTTTCTAGAGCAGTAACCATAATGTATGACGAAATTACCCCTCTGTTTTTTTTAATTTACTACAGTCCCCTCCTTAATCTCCTCCTTTCAGTATCCTCCTTTCTAGAGCAGTAACCAAAATGTATGATGAAATGAACCTCTGGTGTTTTGCATTTACCGCAGTCTCCTCCTTAGGACATGCTTTCACTTCTACAGCTCTGATTCAAGCAACATCCTGTTAGCTGTCTAGCTCTTCATTCAAACTCTCTGCTAAGGCTCTAATAGAAAACTATGGAATGACAGACTGTGGCTGCTGTTGGACGTACATGGTTTACTCCGCATGCAGAGCTGCTAAGCGTCCCAGTTCCATGCATAACTATTTAGTACTGCCCTGTTTTTTTATTCTGGTGTTGGTATAAATTAAATTAGTACTGCCCTGTTTTTTTATTCTGGTGTTGGTAGTAATTTAAACAAAATACAAATCCCAGAATTCTAATAAACAATGGGTCTGGCTCAACTAGTGACACATGAATTTGGAACTCTTGGTAGCTATGAGCATGGCAGACCTTATACTCACATGGCTTAGGGAGATATTTGTGAATATATAGAAAATGTGCTTTTATTTTAGATCCTGGAGCACTTGCCATAACGTCTGTGAGAAAATCATGAGTGAAAACCATTTTACTTGTAAACATGGTGCACCAAATCCCAGCAGAATATCAGCTTCTTTACACTGTAAAATCACCTAAGAAGTCACTACAATTCCTAAAATTAGTAGGATACCATTAACAAATAGTTTATATTGTGACTAACATCTGTCATCACACCTATATTTGTTACTTTTTCTACCCCTCAAAACCAGGCATACACTTCAATCCATTTCAGAGGGACAAAAATGTCAGATCCTTATCACCAAAATAATCCGACAGATATGCTTCTTGTATCGTTCACCCCTAGTAGTCACATGAAAAACACACCATCTAGCAAATCATTTTATGAATTTTGCTCCAAGTTTTAAGGGTCTGATTTACAATAGCTATAATCCAAGGGGGAGAGCACTCTCAGGTAGTTATTTAGCAGCATGTATTAAGGCCCTCAGCTCCACATCAGGATTCTCTGACTACCCCAATCAATAACTACCTGGGAGCGCCCTCCTCCATGGATGTTGATTATTTAGACCTTTAGAAAATTGAGAGCTCTACTGAAGAGTGGCTCATTGCAAATAATGGCTGGCATAGGCTTCCAGATCTAACATTCCAATGCTTGGCTTTCTGTTTCTCCATGTTTATTTTAAAACATTATACCCTTGGTGGGTGAAACGTTCTAATAACATCGTAGCCCATGCATTTTTTTAGTGGGGCGATGCTCCTCCACTCTATTGGAGGGGCCGCTGCTGCATAAATGTACACAGTTTCACAGGAACACATAATCTGCATGTGCTGTTAATATTACATTACCTGCCATATTTTATGGTGTGTTTCCTCATCAGTGACACTCTTGATATCGATTTACTCCTTCCTTGTGATAGAAGTAAATTCAGTGGTGGCTGCCCCTCGATGGCGGCTAGGGCGTCAACCCACTGCCCTGCGAAGCCACTATTGCTCTGCATGTTACACCTTTTACATGAAAACAAACGATCTCACGGATCATTTGTAATTTGACCTGGCCAGCAGAAGAGAGATGCACTATCTGGATTGTGCATGTGTCAGTCAGGGGCTGTTACTGTCCAGCATCACACAGACACAATACTTATCTGACATCCTGCGCTAGCAACACAGTGCAGCAAGTTAGACAATGGAGCTTAAGGGCTTGTCAATCATATGCCCACTTGCTCTCTCAGAAGCTGGAATGGAGGAAAAAGGTCAACCTCAGTACTTTCAGCCCTATTACACCTTCTGATTGGGTGGAAGCTCGTGGGCCTGCTATCTGTATTCTGTTGACGGTCGGGGATCTGGAAATCTCGTGCCTGTCCTATGTATGTTTTTGTGTTTAGCTGCCTAAGTGTGGGTTTGTGTGTGTGCTAGGGAGCGCCCCTGTGACAGTCTTTGTGTGAGGGCCTGCAACTGCGCATTTATATTTGTTTGTATGCCTGAGCACATGCTTAAGTATGTGTGTGATTGTGTGAGTGTGTGCATGTGATTTGAAAGCCTGTGAAGGGATCGTCAAGGCCCACGGTCAAGTACTGTGGAGTGATTTTTGGCTTCTAGGGGGCCCGACTACTTCCAAATTTCACCAGCTATCACTGAGTAAATCTCGGCTATATCCTCAGTTGGAATGTACATTCATAAAGTTTGGTAATATCCAAAACTCGGATGTTTGTATGTGTTAACCTTCCAAGACTGGCATCCAACACTCACCTCTGTGAGCTGATTTGCTCACTTATAAAAATACAAAATAATGGTGTCATTCTAAGCATGAGTAAATCCATTTAGGAGAATAAAGTGTCATATTGTGAGAAGCAAAATGTGTTTTAAATAAATGTATTTGAACATATGTTCAGCTTAGGTGAAATATCTTTGTGAATGTTATTCAAATATAACTTATTACTCTATGCTTACTAGCTCTCTTAATCTAAGTGAAAGAAATAATCTATACTTGCCAGTGATTTATTCATTTAAAGTTGCCTATATCAGTGCAGTCCTGTTCAAGTAGTAATGAAGTTTGAAAATGAAAGAGAGTGAGCAAACATCTAACCCGGCATAAGAAAAAAATCATTTGACCGTCATTTTCAAACAATTATGAAAAACCAGCAACCTGCCTGTAAGTCACAAGGGGCCTGATTTAGATCTCGGCAGAGGGGTTACTCCGTCTAAACGGTGACGGATCCAGTCTGCCGCAATCTAAATACCATTGTTTTCTACGGTATTTAGATTTCGGCAGACGGATAACCGTCTAGTCTGTCTCCGTTTCTGTCACTTTTCCCACACATGTGTATCAATCTAGCTATACATTTATAAATACTTTTAAGTTTTTGTACATCATATAGCTATCTGAATATTTCAATGCACCTGCCATTAATGCAGGTTAGGCATACACACTACAAATAGCCCAGTCAGACACTGAACAGCCCCTTCTAAGGAATTTAGATAAACATCCATGTCCATTACCCAAGGCATTTTGCAAAATTGATATCGTCCTAGAAACATAATGGGGGGAAAAAACGTTGCTAAAGGATAGGCGCGTCAGTACTTATGATAGATAACAAATTGTCTTATTCGTCTGCAAAAGAATGAGTATGTTTTCAAATGGTTGTCTGTTATGAAAGGTTTACTGCTTTCTACAAGTTGTTCAGCCATCGTAGTATAAATTACTTCCTTAACGCATTAAGTGATCAAAAGTGAACAAGTGTTTTGTTGTTTACAGATGCAGGAGCACGGGTGGAAGTGGACGTTGGTCTCCATTCAACAGACCTTGCAGTAGACTGTGAGGCAAAGGAGTTAGCAACTGATTTACAGTTCTAAACTTGTGAAGCCCATTTGGCTACAAGATGAGAACCAGGAATCAATATGGAAAGTTTAGTAGGTTTATTACAATTAGAAATCACTCCAGTATATGCGCAGACTAGAATCAAATTGCAAAGCTACAGAATCAGAACCAGAAAGCTGAAATGGCGGAATAAATTCAGTCTCAATAGTATAAGGCATACAGAAATTACAGTCACAGCAATACAGAAACAAAAAAACAGAAATTGTCATTCCTTAAAGGAATTTGGATTGCTCCTTCTAAGCATAAATGAATTTAAAATCATTTAGCCCAGGTTCTAATTAAAATTGAGAAATTGAGTCTACAAGTCTCTAGGGGTTCGGGAATGAAGCAAGGCAAGTGTCAGCATCATAAAGACTGCAGTAGTAGTCTTTAGAAGAAAGGAACAAGTGTTTGCATGAAGGTACACTCTGTAAGGGCAAAAAGGTTGTGAAGAGGTCTGTACCCCTCAATGTCCAAAGGAATCTGCCATAACTCCAATGATGGGAGCACTAACTTAAAGTGTAAAGTTCCAGGAGCATCCATATTTCCAAACATGTCACCAGAGGCTCAATTATTTCTCTTTCTCACGGAGCACACTTGCAACATTAGACAAAACTCCCATCTCACAGAGCACCAATGGCCAGGTTAACCTTGAATGTCTTCACTCCAGATTTACAACGAATAGGAGTGTTCTTCAGCTCATTAAATCATTTAGTCCATTCCAAGATTTCTCTTCTCAAGCTGCTCTATCTCAAATACACAATGGGCCAGATGTATCAAGGTTTTTTGCATTAGCAAACGGTGCGAATGCCCGTTTGTGAATGCAAAAAGCCAGTTCAGAATGTATGAAAGACATTCTGAACGCAATTTTAAGGAATCGCTAAAATAGCGATTCCTTAAAATTGCGACCCTGTTTAGAGAGTCGCAAATTGCGACTCTCTAAATAAGAAATCACAAATAAGGATTCCTTATTTGCGATTTCTTAGTACATGTACGAAGCCATTCCTAAATGTGATTTGGGCATTTAAGAATCGGCATGTGCAAAATTTAAAAATGCATTTTAAATGCATTTTGAAAATGTACATGTAAAGCACACATGCCCTTTTGGCATGTGTGCAGCTTACATGTCCCCAAAAATAATTTTGGGTTGCAGCAGAGGAGGCCTTAGGCCCCCAGCACCCATGGGTTTTGCATTTCCAAAATTGCGATTTCTGGTTAAGAAATCGCAATTTTGGAAATGCTAAAAATTTGCAGATATGGGCCAACAGGCCCATAGGTGCGAATGGGGCCTGTATCGCGAATTTGCGATTCGGTAATAGCATTTGCGATTTTTAAGAAGTTGCTATTACCGATTCGCAAGTGTGATACATGGCATTTTGCGAGTCGGAAATAGCGATTTCTTAAAAATCGCTATTTCCGATTCGCAAAAGGCCTTCATGATACATCTGGCCCAATGCTCCTTTCTCTAGCTAAGAAAAAGCTCCTGCTGTACTGGTGGACAGTTCATCCACTATAGTAGACAGCTTTCTAATCATCATATTACTCAAAATCACAAGTACAGATGGGGTCATTGCACCAAAAATATCTCTGACAATTTCACCAGCACTAGGTCCTCGCTTCGGTATGGAAGTCTGTTTTTGCAGAGGATCTTTGAAATGTTCCACATGATAAATCTTTTGAAAGACTACACCCACATAATGTGTACATACATTTTTTGGACAACTTGAAATAGGAATACTTTCCACAAATAAAATAAACTCCAGGAATCAGAGAATCAGTTCCATCTAAAAACAGTTTCCAAATTCCTGAAATTTCAAATATATGGTCGCATTCACTATTTCCCACAAATAGAATGCCATAGACATCCTTGTCAGTTTGCACACACAATTATCATTTATGTTGCCAATCTAAAGCCAATGTAGCTTGATTTCCTGCTGCTTGGTGGTCAACCTTTTCTTTAGTGCACTCAGGTACTCTAGTTAGATTTATTGCTTTAACTTTTACCTCTCTCTTCCTACCTTCCACCAGGATTAAACATTTCTTCTTGACTTCTGTCAATGTGCAAGTCAAATTATGTCCATGAGCATAATCAATCAATCAAGGATTTATAGAGCGCACTAATCACCTGTTAGGGTCTCAAGGCGCTGGGGGGGGAGCTACTGGTCGTAGAGCCATGTCTTGAGGCGTTTCATGAATGTCAAGAGGTCTTGGGTCTGGTGAAGGTGGAGCAGTAGGGAGTTCCAGGTCTTGGCGGCTAGGTGAGAGAAGGATCTTCCTCCGGCGGTGGTGCGGCGGATGCGGGGGATGGAGGCGAGGGCAAGGCTGGAGGAGTGAAGATTGCGGGTGGGGTGTGGAAGGTGAGTCTGTCGTTGAGGTAGGCTGGGCCTGTGTTGTGGAGGGCCTTGTGTGCATGGATGAGGAGTTTGAAGGTGATCCTCTTTGATACTGGTAGCCAGTGAAGGTCTCTGAGGTGGGGGGAAATGTGGTCACGGCGTGGGATGTCCAGAATGAGGCGGGCGGATGCGTTCTGGATTCTTTGCAGTTTTGTTAGGAGTTTGGTTGTTATTCCTGCATATAGGGCGTTTCCGTAGTCCAATCGGCTGCTGACCGGGACTTGGGTGACAGTTTTCCTGGTTTTGACGGGAATCCACTTGACAATTTTGCGGAGCATGCGGAGAGGGTTGTAGCAGGAAGAGGAGATGGCATTGACCTGCTGAGTCATGCTGAGTGTGGAGTCCAAGATGAAGCCTAGGTTGCGTGCGTGGGTGGTGGGTGAGGGCGCGGTTCCTAGGGAGGTGGGCCACCAGGAGTCATTCCAAGCTGAGGGGTTGGTGCCAAAGATGAGGATTTCTGTCTTGTCTGTGTTTAACTTGAGGTGGCTTGATTCCATCCAGCTGGCGATGGCGTGAAGTCCGTTATGGAGGTTGTTTTTTGCAGTTGTAGGGTCTTTTGTGAGGGAGAGGATGAGCTGAGTGTTGTCTGCGTAGGAAACTATGTTGATGTGGTGGGTTTGTGCAATGTTAGCGAGGGGGGCCATGTAAATGTTGAAGAGCGTGGGGCTGAGCGAAGATCCTTGGGGAACGCCACAGATGATTCTGGAGGCTTCAGACAGGAACGGTGGGAGGCGGACTCTCTGGGTTCTGCCTGAGAGAAATGACGAGATCCAGTCGAGTGCCTTGTCGCGGATTCCAGCGTTGTGGAGGCTTGTGCGGAGAGTGTGATGACATACCGTGTCGAACGCTGCGGAGAGGTCCAGGAGGATGAGTGCTGCTGTTTCTCCTTCGTCAAGCATGGTCCTAATGTGGTCTGTGGCAGCAATGAGTGCAGTCTCAGTGCTATGGTTTCTGCGGAATCCGGATTGGGAGGTGTCGAGTACCTTGCTGTCTTCCAGGAACCGGGATAGTTGGCTGTTTACAATTTCTTCGATGACCTTGGCTGGGAAGGGGAGGAGGGAGATCGGCCGGTAGTTCTTAGGGTCGTCTGGGTCTGTCTTTGGTTTCTTTAGCAGGGTGTTGATTTCTGCATGCTTCCATCTTTCTGGGAACGTGGCTGACTCGAAGGAGCTGTTGATGGTTTTGCAGAGATGGGGGGCGATGATGATGTTTGCCTTATTGAAGATATGGTGTGGGCAGGGGTCCGATGGTGATCCGGAGTGGATGGAGGCCATGGTGGTGGCGGTGTCCTCTATGTTGACGGGGGTCCAGATGTGGAGGAGGTGGGTGTTGCTTGGAGCGTTGGGTTCTTGGGTGTTTGTATTCAGCTGGTGGGTCTGGGGTTTGAAGCTATTGTGGATTTCTTCCATCTTTCGACGGAAGTGGGTTGCCAGTGAGTTGCAGAACTCCTGTGATGGCGGGGGTTCGTTGGAGCAGGTCCTGAGGGTGGAGAGCTCATTGACGATGCCGAAGAGCTCTTTACTGTTGTGAGCGTTGGCGTCGATGCGGTTATTGAAGTGGGTCCTTTTGGTTTGCGGATCAGTTGGTGATGTTTGCGTAGGGCATCCTTGAAAGCGATGTGGTTGGAGTTGGTAGGGTCAAGGTGCCAGGTTTTTTCCATTCTGCGACATAGCCGTTTGGATTCCTGTAGTTCTGGGGTGAACCAGCTGGCCTTGATTCTGTGGGAGGTGTTTGGTTTTTTTTTGAGCGGTGCGAGGGTGTTGGCGCAATCTTCTATCCAGCGATGCAGGTTGGTGGTGGCTATGTTGGGGTACGCGGTCCCAGGGGGTGGGGCCCAGGCGAGAGTGGAGATCAGTTGATCCGTTGATATTTTGCTCCAGTTGCGTCGGGGGGTTGTGTGCGGTGGTGGTGAGTGACTGGTTTTTGGTAGGAGAAGTGGATGCAGCGGTGGTCTGTCCAACTGAGTTCGGTGGTGTGGCTGAAAGAGACGTGGTTGCTGGCTGAGAAGATGGGGTCGAGTGTGTGGCCTGCGGAGTGGGTGGGTGTATTGACGAGTTGCTTGAGGCCGAAGTTGGCCTGGTGAGCATAGATGGTATCTAGTGTCATGGTAGGCGTAAAATACCTTTTAGCTGTATCAGTGATTTTGGCAAAAGAATGTCTATTCAAATGTTTTAACAAGGGAAATTCTGAAGGGATCAAATCATAATTTGAAAAATAATATTGAAAGCAACCTTGTCCATAGAAAAGGCTCAGCAAAAGACTACAAGTGGCACCATACATTAAAGATATGTGTGATAGGTGATACCTTCTGCAACCGATGTGGGTAACTGTATGCAGGCATAACAGTCATCAAGCGAATACAGACTATTATCAACAGGGTGTGAAAGTTTTGGGGTTAATCATGGGCTTGTCCTCGACTGAACTAGATGTAGGTGGGTATAATTGTACAAGCAAAATAATTAATATTACAGCTACAACTACTAATTTACCTGTCATTATGCACCTACATCTACTAAAGTTAGGGTTAATTTCCATTACTTCTCCAAAATCAGACAGTCGGGTGAAATATAGCAGCCGCAGAGTCTTCTATTTCGGCTTCCACCCATGCAAATTACAAAACAGAAAATTACAAAAAAGTTCAACAAACATGTTGATGCAATTTACAAAATCTTCATGAGACTTCCTTAGCCATACTCTGTTTTCTGCTAACACCCTTACGCTCCTTCAATTGCCTTGGCCCTCTGTAATGTTCTCAGACTATTTTCAGTCCCCGACAGCTTGCCTAACATGTTCCCGCTGTCTCTCTGCCACAATTGGCACTTCTCGGAGAGGTGCTGTCCCATCGCCAAGGGGACACTTAGCTCTGCGAGTATGGGAAGCATGAATCTAGTTGGGGAGACCTCTGCATTTAACTGCAGTAATTGTCACCAAAATTACTTTGTAAGGTCCACACCAATGATGTTCCAAACATGATTTCCTAACATGTTTCTTCACCATGACCCAGTTGCTGGGACTGAGGTCATGGCACTGCTTGGGATGTGCCAAAACTGTTGCTGTTCCGACCTTCTTTCTCCCCTCCCCAGTGCCCCTTATGTGTTTTCTCAGTTTGTGCTAGCGGAGCTTCTGTTTGTTATTTCTGTTTTAGACACAATGTGACCGCATTATAGTGCAAATTAGTTTACTGTGTTAGTGTACGCAGAGTTGGGAGCAGCATTCCCTATATTTTGAGTTATGTCAGTTGTTGAGCCAGGAACTTAATATAGATCTTACCCCAACCAAGCCTTTCTAAATAATAAAGCCCAGTCTTTGAGTCCCTCTTTCCACAGATAGCTGGGCACACTATGAGGCTGTTACAATTGACTATAGTTACTCACCACAGCTTTGTAGAATCTGGAAGGAGGGCACTATAAAAGATATGGGGTTGTTTTTGATTCTGATTCTTCAGTATGAATGATTTATAGGGTTCAATGCACTCTGAGCTCCACGCCAGGGCCTGAGTTGAGGCGCTGTGCCCAACACTTGCGGGTAACATGCTATTTAAGCCTCTCCCTTTGATCCCACACTGTGCCCCTCATTACGAGTCTGGTGGTCCTAGGGCCACCAGACTTGCAGTGGCAGTCAGACCGCTGTCAGTGCGGTGGTCCGTCCTCCACATTATGACCATGGCGAAATAACCACGGTCAGACCTCTGGCACTGCCACATTTATGCTGACTGACAGCCTGGCGGTGCCAGCAGTCTCAATCCGCCAGGCAGCGCTGCAAGCAGCACTGCCCTAGGGATTACGAGTCCCCTCTCTGCCGGCTTTTACATGCCAATTCCACCGCCATGTAAAAGCTGGTGGAGACGGGATGCCGGGGGCCCCATGGGTGCCCCTGCACTGCCCATGCACTCGGCATGGGCACTGCAGGGGCCCCCATGGCTAGCCCCCGTCGTGCTTTTCACTGTCTGCTTGTCAGACAGTGAAAAGGGCGACGGTGCTGCTGCACCCGATGCACCGCAACATTGCTGCTGGCTCTATTATGAGCCAGTGTCAATGTTGTGGGCTGTATCCCACTGGGCCGGCAGGCGGAAACTTTGTTTCCACCCACCGACCCAGCGAGAAACTCTTAATAGCCCTCGCGGTCAGATCTCTGCACTGGTGGTTTTCTGACAGCACGGCTTTGGCGGACGGGTGTTTCTGTCCATTGAAGTCGTAATGAGGGCCTGTGTGTCTACCTGTTCTTATGACAGAATGCCTCACTATGGTGTGAATGTCCATTGAGACGTAGGGACAATGGGTAGTACTATAAGCTGTATGTTCACTTTATAAAGTTTGGTCTACCTGTTGAGGTGTTTTTGTGAATTGTATTTGTGTTTTACAGGTGTCCACCAGTGGATCCCGCCATTTCCCCTGAATATCTGAGTGTTGAAAATGACCACTGGATGGCTTTGTATACACTAAGGCCCTCATTTTAACCTCGGCGGTCTTTTTGAAGGATGCCGAGGTATCGCCGTGCTGAAGACCGCCAGTGCAGGAGGTTTTCCGCGCAGCGTATTATGACTGCTGCCAGCCCTCCGTCCTTTTACTGATGAAGAGCCGCCAGCAGCCATACTGGCGGTTAGCAGGGAAGTGGAGGCTGCTCTACCTCCACTGCCATGTCATCAGAACACCGCCCACCGAATCACGTTCCATGATTCGGTGTGGTGGTGTTCTGGTGACGGGGAGCTGGCGGTGGATCAGCTCCCATGGATCCCGTTCCCTCCCAGAGGATCACCGGACCAGGTAAGGTGATCGTCCATTAAGGGAGGGGGTTGGGGGTGTTGTGTGCGTGCATGGAGGTGTGCGTGTGAGTGTGGAGAGGGGGTGTGTGAGTGCGTGTATGCATGCGGGGGGTGTTAGGTGTGCGGAAAACGTGTGCATGTCTGTCTGTTTGTATGTCTGTGTGTATGTGTGCGTGTATGTCTGTGAGTATGTGTGCGTGTATGTCTGTGTGTATGTCTGTTGGAATGTCTATATGTGTGCGTGTATGTGATGTAGTGTATGTGTGCGTGTGGGGGGGAAACATCCTGAACAACTAGGTCTAAACCACTACTTGCCTGAACCACTACTGCTAAGCAACTAAAAAGTCTCTACAACTAAGTACTGAACAACTACTGTCTGAACAACTACTGTGTCTGAATAACAATTGCCTGAACAACTAATTTTAAGGTAAGGTTTTCCTTTTGGTTTTTATGGTTTATTAGTTGTTTAGAATTTATATATATATTAGTTGTTCAGGTAATTGTTATTCAGACACAGTAGTTGTTCAGACAGTAGTTGTTCAGTACTTAGTTGTAGAGACTTTTTAGTTGTTTAGCAGTAGTGGTTTAGGCTATAGTTGTTTAGGACCTAGTTGTTCTGTCACATAATCATGTGGGGGGTGTGTGTCAATGTTGGGTGGTGGGGAGGGGGGTCCTGCCACCTTTGGGGGTTGGTAGGGGAGTTGGGGGTGTGGGGGAGGACTCAGGGTGGGGGTGGGGTGGCGGAGACCCCTATCAGTGCCAGGGAAGGAATTCCTATTCACTGATAGTGCCTACCACCATGGATTTCGAGGCGGTACAGAACCCCACAAAATCCATGGTGGTATGCGGGGTCATGATACCGCCGGCGGTGTAGTGACAGCCGCTGGTCTGGAGACCGAAGTCTCCAGCCCAGCTGCCGTTACCACCCTGGCGATCGGATTGGAGAAGTGGCAGTTTAGCATGGCGGTCACCGCCATGCTTGTAATGCCATTTTTTTCCGCCGGCCTGTTGGTGGTATTACCGCCATTTCTCCACCGACCGCCTGAGTTGTAATGAGGGCCTAAGTTCTTTTTAAACTCCCAGTTGTTTTTTGAGCACCTAAGCAGAAGTATCATTACAGGTCCTGAAGAATGCTGAGGGTTATAAGCAGAAAAATGTTACCCCTTCTTTAGTGACACAAAATAAGCAGATTTAATTTTCTCCTACTCTCCTCTGTTTCATTTAATGCTGACCCAGGAACACACTAACAAATACTTTGTGTACTTTGTAGTCAGTTTTATCTTAATATTTATCTCTCTTTCTTTTTTTGATATACTCTGTTTACCTCACCGCTCCTTGCTCACCATTGCGGATTTATTATACCTCTTAAAACATCCGAAGAGCTCCTCCCTCTTAGTGAGAGAGTAGCAGCCCGCGCCATGACTAGGCATCATGGTGCAAGGAGGTTCCGGATGTTGAAGCATGCCTCCTCTGCTGGGTGAGGGAATTCGTCCTTTAGAAGGAATACTTCTTGACAGCTAGGCTTGCCTTGTCCTTTTACTTTTTGTGTTACACTCAGCTTTCTATTTACAATTTTTTATAGAACCAGAAGTTATTTAGTGCTTTATAGAGATTTGGTCCAGGGAATTCACTTCTTTAGGTTTTAAAATTTCCCCTGGCCCTCTTTTGTGATGAAGAGACACAGAATGCATCATGTCAGCCAGTCCTTTGCAGTAATCAAAAATCATATCATCAGTAATGTTCACAAGTGCATTTGCAGGCACAACTGGCAGTCTCATTGCTTTGCCTATGGTTATCTCATGGGGGCGACAGTCCTGTTCTACTGTCAGGAATACTGGGAAGACTCATCAATACATGAGAAAAAGCATCAGGCCACTTCACAAATGTCGAAGTACACACTTTAGCTAGTCTGGATTTCAGTGTGCCATTCACCTGTTTCACTATTCCTGAAGCCTCAGGTCAATAGCTGCAATGTAGTCTCTGCTCCACCTGTAATGGTGCACACAACAGTTTCAGGACATCAGTTTTGAAATGAGCCCCTCAATCTGTCTCTAGAGAAGTGGGGAAACAGAACCTAGGGCTGAGTTTCCTCAACAACAATTTTGCTACTGTGAGACTGTGTTTTTTTCTGGTCAGGTAAGCTTTGACCCAACGCGAGAAGATACACACAACCACCAGGACATATTGCAGCCCATTGCACACAGGCATTTTGATGAAGTCTATCTGCATAATATTGAAGGGACCACCTGATCTTCCTATGTGACTTAGGTGGTCATTCCAACCCTGGCGGTCGGTGTTAAAGCGGCGGCTAACCCGCCAACAGGCTGGCGGTTAAAAAATGGAATTCTGACCCTGGCGGAAACCGCCAACAGAGACCGCCACTTTAACACTCTGACCACTACGGCGGGGCAAACAAACAGCGCAGCGGTCACCGCCAACAGACAGGCGGGAGACAATGTACCGCCCACCCTATCACAACCCACCAATCCGCCCCCTTTTCCGGGGCGGTCGCCCCGCCGATAAAAACACGGCGGAAACAGACATTTCAAACTGAAAACGCTCACCTCCATACACCCCACGAGGAATCTGGACAGCATGGAACCCGAATTACACATCCTACCAGCTATTGTATTCCTGCTCGTCTACCAGGAGCACGAACGCCGGCGCAGAAGACAACGGTGAGTACTGCACCTACGACACAGGGGAGGGGGGAGGAGAAAATATTACGGGGACACACATACGCGACACCCCCACCCCCACCCACTACAACACATACATCAATGCATAGCAATACATCACTGTTACAACCCCCAAACCCCCTCGAAAGAATGCAAAGACAAAAGGAATAGATCATAAACAGTCGAATATATTGTATTATTGCCTTATAAAAATATCACAGATTTAAAACTAATATATACATAAATATTAAAAGTCCAATAATTCAAGCTGTCATTGTCCGTGGACCACTGGGCCCAAATCACATGGGCAAGGCCCACACAAGATACCTGACACCAACGGAGAGAACACTGCAGGGGCATCAGATAGAAAAACTACAGGCACCTCAGGGGGAAGGGAAGGGGGGGCACCTCAGCCACATGAGTGCACAACGCCAGATCCTCGAGGGGCCTCCATGGCCACTGTCCCATCCTGGGGAGTGCAAAGCCACAGTCTCACAAGTCTCTACAGTGGGTGGCTTGCCCACTGTACCATCCTGGGGAGTGCAAAGCCACAGTCTCACAAGTCTCTACAGTGGGTGGGTTGCCCACTGTGCCATCCTGGGGAGTGCAAAGCCACAGTCTCACAAGTCTCTACAGTGGGTGGGTTGCCCACTGTGCCATCCTGGGGAGTGCAAAGCCACAGTCTCACAAGTCTCTACAGTGGGTGGGTTGCCCACTGTACCATCCTGGGGAGTGCAAAGCCACAGTCTCTCAAGTCTCTACAGTGGGTGGCTTACCAACTGTACCATCCTGGGGAGTGCAAAGCCACAGTCTCTCAAGTGGATAACAGTCTCCACTGGTACTGGAGGGGGACTAGTGCCCAGAGTGCCTCGTGCAGCCCTGCCCGACACAGATGCGGGCCTGCCCCTTCCGCCAATGGGCCAGCGGTGCTTGAGATGAAGGGCCCAGTTCAGCGGTGCTTGAGACGGCAGTGCCCAGCGGAGCGGTGCTTGAGATGAAGGGCCCAGTTCAGCGGTGCTTGAGATGAAGGGCCCAGCAGAGCGGTGCTTGAGACAGCGGTGCCCAGCGGAGCGGTGCTTGAGATGAAGGGCCCAGCGGAGCGGTGCTTGAGACGGCGGTGCCCAGCGGAGTGGTGCTTGAGATGAAGGGCCCAGCGGAGCGGTGCTTGAGACGGCGGTGCCCAGCGGAGCGGTGCTTGAGATGAAGGGCCCAGCGGAGCGGTGCTTGAGACAGCGGTGCCCAGTTCAGCGGTGCTTGAGACGGCGGTGCCCAGTTCAGCGGTGCTTGAGACGGCAGTGCCCAGTTCAGCGGTGCTTGAGATGAAGGGCCCAATTCAGTGGTTCTTGAGATGGCGGTGCCCAGTTCAGCGGTGCTTGTTTGAAAGGGCCCAGTTCAGCGGTGCTTGAGATGAAGGGCCCAGCGGAGCGGTGCTTGAGATGGTGGTGCCCTGTTCAGCAGTGCTTGAGACGGCGGTGCCCAGTTCAGCGGTGCTTGAGATGAAGGGCCCAGTTCAGCGGTGCTTGAGATGAAGGGCCCAGTTCAGCGGTGCTTGAGACGGCGGTGCCCAGCGGAGCGGTGCTTGAGACTGCGGTGCCCAGTTCAGCGGTGCTTGAGACGGCGGTGCCCAGTTCAGCGATGCTTGAGACGGCGGTGCCCAGTTCAGCGGTGCTTGATTGAAAGGTCTCAGTTCAGCGGTGCTTGTTTGAAAGGGCCCAGTTCAGCGGTTCTGGCCCAGGCATGGGTGTCACTCGCCACCTGGCATGTGGCTGGGAGGGCCTTCCTGCCCATCTGTCCGTTGGCTTGCGGGGCCCTCCTGGGCTGCCGTACCGGGCCTCTGGGTGTCCTCCTGCACACCTGGGAGGGGGCTGGTGGGGGACTCCTGGGCAGCTGGCCTGCTGCCTGACTTGTCGGGCGGCCAGCTGCCTGACTTGTCGGGCGTGCTGCCCTTCCCACCCTTCCCTGGTCGTCTGTGGCCCTTTGACACCTTTGGCGATGTGCCAGGTGGCACCCCACTTCCAGACGGAGCCAGGGTAGGGATTTTGGTCCCTGGTGTCCGTGGCCTCTCGCGCCGGGCACTGCTCACTTTTGGGTGCTTTTCCGGGGGTGGGCTGGGCGTGCCTTGGCTCCTCGCAGGAGTTGTTGCCCTTGAGGGTGAGGGACTCTACAGTCCTTGGACAACAGTCCTGATAGGTCCTGGTTTGGTGGTGGCTGAGGTGCTGATTGCAGTCTTATGAGATGGACGGGGTGGGGGAGTTGTTGGAAAGAGGTTAAGGTTGGCAAGGAAAAGCAATTTGGAAAGAGAGTGATGGGTAGGTGTAGTGGGTATGGGAGTGGAGGAAGAGGATGTGGTTGTAGGAGTGTGAAGTCTGGTGTCTTTGGGTGCAGGTGCTTGGGCTGGAGGCTGTAGTGAGGTGGATGGCTGTTGGGTGGGTGGCTGCTTGCGTTTGTGTGGTTTGGAAGAGGGGGTGACAGACACACTGGGGGAGGAGACAGGGGACGTGTACATGGTAGTGGGGGTGGTGACTGCACGTGTGTGGAGTGTTCTGGTGGGTGTGCTGGTGATGGACGTAGTGGCTGAAGATGTTGTGCATGCAAGTGTGAGTGGAGACGTCACAGGGAGGGAGGAGGGAGACGAGGAGGAGGGGGACACAGTGGAGGCAGTGGCTGTTGGTATGTCTGCATGTGGATGTTGCTTGTGTGAATGCTTGTGTGATGTGTGGTGCTTATGTCTGGATGAGCTTCCCTTGGGTGTTGAGGTGTGTGCAGGCTGGTCTGTAGGTGTGTCTGGGATAGGCAGAGGTACAGGGGATTGGGTCTGGGTGGAGGAAGTTGGAGGGGGGAGGCTAGAGACAGGGACAATTGCTGCTGTCAGTGCTGAGGCTAGAGCGTTGAACGATCGCTGATGGGCAGCCTGACCCGAATGAATGCCCTCTAGGTATGCATTACTCCAGTGCACCTCCCTTTCTACACCCTGGATGGCATTCAAAAGGGTAGACTGCCCAACAATGATGGTCCTCAGGAGGTCAATGACCTCCTCACTGAGGGCAGCAGGGGTGACTGGGGCAGGGCCTGAGGTGCCTGGGGCGAAGGAGATGCCCACCTTCCTGGGCGAAGGCTGAGGGGCTGCTGGGAGGGCGGTGCTGGTGCGCTGGGTGGCAGCTGTATTTGTTGTTGCGGGGGGCATGGATGTTGCCCCCACCACAAGGGAGCTCCCTTCAGAGGACGAGTCGCTGCCACTGACATCAGCACGAGTCCCCGCTGTGAAGCTCCCCTCGCCCTCTGTCTCACTGGTGAAATCCGACTCAGATGCATGGCCCGCCATGGCCATGTGAGATGCAGCTCCCTCGTACTCCGATGCCACTTCTCCTCCGCCTGATGATGCTGATGCACACATGAACAGGAAGACCACAAAAAGGGGGGGGGGAGAAATAAAGACATGTTGAGTGTATGGATTACCGCTACTGTTGGCGGACAAGACAGACACAGAAGCCCCCTGCACTACGCCGCGCACTTGGGGTCCACTACGCAATCCGTGGGACATGGCCTACAAGCCTATCGACGACAACTGCACACATAGATGACACAGGGCCATGGATATCTGAACTTGGCACCCTACAGAGGTGGGGGCGGGGGCACAGGGCCATGCCTTACGGAGGGGCCTAGCCTACAGAATTCGCCCTGGCCTAGGGAGACCCACAGCCCTCCTCCCCCACCCAGACACCTCCACTGCGCGCAAAGTCACCAGAATGAGACTGTACTCACCCCCTTGTGTCTGCTGTGATGTCCTCACGCGCCCATCCAAATCGGGGTAGGCCACCGCCAGGATCCGGGACATCAAGGGGGTCAATTGACGACTGGCACCCCTCCTACGTTGGGAGGCCAACCCCAGCAGAGCCTCCGCCGTCTTCCTGCTCCCGCGGCGGATGTCCTCCCACCTCTTCCGGCAGTGGGTGCCCCATCTGCTGTGGACCCCCAGGGTCCGGACGTCCTTGGCCATGGCACGCCAAATCATGATTTTCTGGTGGGCGCTGACCTATGTTACATGTACAGGGAGAGAAAAATTGTCATCACCTTCTGCATGCTCAATGTGAGTGTCCCCCCATCCCCACCCTTGCCATGTGGCACATGCTCTCATCTGTCATCTGATGCATGACTCAATCGCTCCCCTCCCCACCATCTTTCATCCACCCGACTCAACCCAGGCATTGCCCACAAAGCATGGTCCCAGTGTACTTACCTGTTGGTCTGGAGGACCGTAGAGTAGCGCATACTGGGGAAGGACCCCATCCACAAGTTTCTCCAATTCTTCAGAAGTGAAGGCAGGGGCCCTTTCCCCAGTCGCAGCAGCCATTGTCTCTTCCAGACCGAGGACACAGCAGCACTTGCAGTGTAGGTCCTCTCCTGTGGAAGATCAGGTATCGAGTGATTAAGCTGATAGAAAATGGCGGTCACGCCCGTGGCAGTGCGTACCGCGGCGGTGCGTACCGCGACCGCCGGCGCACATCGTCATTGGCTCATGAAACCCATAGGATTCAATGTGAACCAATGCGGCTTTGCGCCGCGGTCTTCGACCGCCTACCACCACGGTGTGCCACGCCAGCGCATTGACCTCACATCCCATTGTCACACTTCACAGGTCAGGCAGCCGCCATTTCAAGGGCCCACATGGCTTAATTTCTTCTGCGTCACACATACCTAGGCCTTTCCTCAACACTCATACACACCATTCAATGCATAGTGAATCGGGTTGTGTGCAAGCTGTGGGAACGTACCTGTGGGTTGATTGACTCTGTGCTCGCTGTTGTCCTTCCTAGGCACCGTCCGCTTGGCAATGCGAGGAGATGGAGGAATCTTCCCGTGTACAGACCGCTGGTGGACCTGTCGACAATGGAGGAACGACATGTCATTCTGACATACAGGCTTGACCGAGCCACTATACATGAACTGTGTGCCCAGATGGAGGCAGACCTGATGTCACCCATCCGCCAACCCACAGGGATCCCCCCTCTAGTGCAGGTGCTGTCAGTACTCCATTTCTTAGCAAGTGGGTCATTTCAAACAACAGTGGCCATATCATCAGGGATGTCTCAACCTATGTTTTCCAAGGTGTTGTCCAGAGTGTTGTCTGCCCTGCTGAAACACATGCGGAGCTACATCGTTTTCCCTGAGGTGGGGGATTTGCCTACAGTGAAGGGGGACTTCTATGCCCTTGGACATATCCCCAACATCATAGGTGCCATTGATGGGACCCATGTGGCTTTTGTACCCCCCAGAGAAAGTGAACAGGTGTACAGGAACAGGAAAAGTTATCATTCGATGAATGTACAGATGGTCTGTTTGGCAGACCAGTACATCTCACATGTTAATGCCAAGTTCCCTGGCTCTGTGCATGACGCCTACATCCTGCGCAATAGCAGCATCCCGTATGTGATGGGGCAACTCCAGAGGCACCGTGTGTGGCTATTAGGGGACTCTGGTTACCCCAACCTTTCCTGGCTATTGACCCCAGTGAGGAATCCCAGGACCAGAGCACAGGAACGCTACAATGAGGCCCATGGGCGGACTAGGAGGGTGATCAAACGCACCTTTGGCCTCCTGAAGGCCAGGTTCAGGTGCCTCCATATGACAGGTGGATCCCTAATGTACTCACCAAAGAAGGTGTACCAGATCATTGTGGCCTGCTGTATGCTTCACAACCTGGCTTTGCGCCGCCAGGTGCTTTTTCTGCCAGAGGATGGTCCAGATGGTGGTGTTGTAGCAGCTGTGGAGCCTGTGGAGAGTGAAGAAGAGGAAGCCGAAGAGGACGACATAGACAACAGGAACACAGTAATAGAGCAATACTTTCAGTGACACACAGGTAAGAGTACACACCGGCATATTACATTTACTTAAAGACTCCTACCTCTCTACTGTCTGACTTTTTCCCCCAGTGTATGGTAACTGTGTTGTGACTTTCCCTTCCGTTTTCAGAGCTGTGGACCCCACTGCGTGACATCTGCTTAGTTTCCCCATGGACTACAGCTGTGTGACAGCGGTTTGTTGGCATCACAATGTGAATAACAATTTTGGCACTGTCATGTCTAATACATTTGTTAAAATCACAGACAGACTCCAGATTGTTTATGTGCAATAAGTGTGTTTATTCAAGTGCTCTAATTTGGATGGGTTGTTGCAAATCGGTGAGGGGTGATGGTGGAGGATTGTCCATGGCAGAGACAAGACTATCAGGTTCACAGGTACATTGTCCAAATGCCTGTGGGAAGTGGAGCAGGGGCAGTTTAAGGTTGGACAGGGTGACAATGTGGGACGGTGGGATGACAATCAGGGCGGTATCCTTTGCTGGCGGGGGTCTTGACATGTTACTCTGTCTTCTTCCTGGATCTCAGGGCCCGCTTGCGGGGTGGTTCTCCTTCTGCAGGGGGTGGGGTTCTGATGGCCTGTTGGTCTTCTGTCGGGGCCTCCTGTCCACTAGCGCCGGTGGAGGTGGTAGCCAGTTCTTGGTCCATGCTAGTGTCAGGGGCCCTTTGAGGTGCCACAGTGGTCCACAATGTGGAGATTAACTCATTCAGGGCCACTACGATGGTACCCATGGCGGTACTGATGTTTCTCAGTTCCTCCCTGAACCCCATATACTGTTGTTCCTGCAGAAGCTGGATTTCCTGAAACCTGGCCAGGACCGTCGCCATCGTCTCCTGGGAGTGTTGGTATGCTCCCATGATGGAGGAGAGGGCCTAGTGGAGAGTGGGTTCCCTAGGCCTGTCCCCCCACTGTCGCACAGCTGCCCTCCCAGTTCCCCTGTTTCCTTGGGCCTCCGTCCCCTGGACCGTGTGCCCACTACCACTGCCCCCAGGTCCCTGTTGTTGTTGGGGTGGTGGGTTAGCCTGGGTTCCCTGTAGTGGTGGACACACCGCTGATTGACGTGTCCTGGGGACAGAGGTATGGGCCCGCTGGGTGGGTGCTGTGCTGGTGTTCCCAGTGGGGGGAAGGTCTGCTGTGGCCTGTGCCTGTCTGAGGGGAACCGACTGTCCGGAGGTCCCCGATGGACCGGGCTGGTCATCTAGATCCAGGGAGACAGAGCTGCTGTCATCACTGTGGGCCTCTTCTGGGGGTGGAGGGGACATTTGTGGACCCTCCTGAGCGGTGACCTGGCGTTCGGGTCCTGCAGGGGTATAAAAGTATGGTTATTGCTTCTGTGTGTGCCAATGGCGTGCAATGGGTGGGTGCCCGTGTACCCCAGTGCTGGCATTCCTTTGTGGGGGCTGTTGTGACGGTGTTTTGGGGGGGGGGGTGATGGGTACATGCATTGGGCATGCTTTGGTGATGGGTGTCCATGCTTTGGGGCCGCATGCAGGGCTAAGTTTTGGGATGGGTGGGTTGTGATGGTGAGACATTTGCAAGGGGTAGTTGTGAAGGGGGTGAGGGTGGGGGTATGAGTTGGCATGCAGGTGGGGTGGGGGGATGAAGTAGTGAAGATGAGAGACTTACCAAAGTCCATTCCTCCGCCTACTCCAGCGAGGCCCTCAGGATGCAGGATGTTCAAGACTTGCTCCTCCCATGTTGTAAATTCGGGGGGAGGAGGTGGGGGTCTGCCGCCAGTCCGCTGTACCGCGATGTTGTGCCTTGATACCATGGAACGCACCTTCCCCCGTAGGTCGTTCCACCTCTTCCTGATGTCATCCCGATTTCTTGGGTGCTGTCCCACAGCGTTGACCCTGTCCACTATTCTGCTCCATAGCTCCATCTTCCTGGCAATGGTGGTGTGCTGCACCTGTGTCCCGAACAGCTGGGGCTCTACTCATAGGATTTCCTCCACCATGACCCTGAGTTCAGCATCTGAGAACCTGGGGTGTCTTTGAGGTGCCATGGGGTGGTGTGGATGATGTGTGGGGTGGAGTGTGTAGTGATAGGTGGGGTGCCATTTAGTGGTGTGTTGTGTGAGGTGCGTGGAAGTTCTGTGGGTATTGGTATTGTGTGCCTGTGGATGCTTGTTTGTAGATTGTGGTGTCTCTCTCTGGTCTTCGTTCGCAATTTCTGGTCGTAAGGGTTTGTGGGTGATGTGGGTGTGTGTTTTATAATGTATTGTGTGTGTGGGAGTGGTGTGTGTATGTGTATCAGGTGTGTGTATTTCGAATTGTCCAATGTGGTAGTGTTTTGTAGGTGTATGTGTATTTCGACCGCGGCGAGGTGTGTACCACCAATAGAATACTGCGGTTGAAAGACCGCAGCATGGATTCGTGGGTCGTAATGGCATGGGCGTATTTCTGTTGGCGTGACGGTGGAGGTTTGGTCATCGCCAGTTTATCGCTGACCTTTGGTGTGGCGGACTTTTGTGGATGGCGGTATTTTAGCGGTTTGCCAAGTGTGGGTCAGAATGACCGTGGCGGTTTACCGCGACCGCGGCGGTGTTATGGCGGTCTTCTGTCTGGCGGTAAGCGCCTTTTACCGCCGAGGTTGGAATGACCACCTTAGTGTTCCTGCAGTTCTTTTCCCTACATTCATCTGTTGGCACACAACACGTCTGCAACACAACCCTTCAGCCATCAGTCTAAATCTGGGGTTAAACCAAGTCTGCTGGAACAAATGAACCATGGCATCTCTTCTTACATTGGCAGGACCATGGAAATGTCAAGCCATAGGGGGCAATAGGCTATCTGGTAGCACATGTCTTCCATCTGCTGAAACCCAAATGTCATCATCCCTTTTAACACAGCATGGTCTGACCCAACCTTGCTGTTCTGCCTCTGGCACTTCTTCTTGGATCATCTTGACCTTCTCCCAGGTACCAGCTGTGGTTAACAAAAGATTGCAATTGCTCTCATCTGTTTGGTCATTCGATTACTCACCATTGAATGTACATCCCCAATGGGCACAGTATTTTGGAACTTCATCTGCATATTTGTTACTCACGGTCATATAGGGGGTTATTACAACTTTGGAGGAGGTGTTAATCTGTCCCAAAAATGACGGTAAAGTGACGGATATAACACCAGCCGTATTACTAGTTCCATAGGATATAATGGACTCGTAATACGGCTGGTGGTATATCCGTCACTTTACCGTCACTTTTGGGACGGATTAACATCTCCTCCAAAGTTGTAATAACCCCCCAAGTCATCTCCGCTGCAGTGAGCACAACATTTTACAACCGCAATTTGAGTAGGCACTTGCAGAGCTTCAGGTAAAATATTTACCTATTCTCCATTTATAATTGGAGAGCCAAAAAAGTCATGAAACCTCACTGTGACTATAACTGTCAAAAGTCATGGAGCACACCAAAGCCATCCTGACTATCAGTGAAAATCGGCACTCTCTGGTGTTCAGAAACACAGCAAGCTCTACCAAGGGCAACCAACACAGCCACTTGTGTGGATTGAAGTCCAAGAAGCCAGGTGTCTTAAACTACGCCTGAGACTGCACAGACTGCATAGGCAGCTTTTAGATTTCCTTGATGGTCTCTCAAACAAAACCCATCAACAAACAGTAGCAAATCAGACTCAGGTAGTGGCTCATCTTGAATATCTGGTCTTGGCTTGGTACAATGTTCAGTGATATCTAGACAGTCATGCTCTACTTCTCCCTCCTCTCCCTCAGTTTCAGGAAGGGTAACATTGTAGCAGTATGCAGGGTAATACAGTTTTTCAAACTCACATTCTCTGCAGCCAGAAGAACCTGCTCGTAGTGGATTAGATGGCTATTGGTCAAATGTAGGATATTGGTCAACAACAACTTGGCTGAGCGGGGCACAAACACAATAAGGGGATGACCCATCACAATTTTTTCCATATTTCTCAACATCTGCAGCCACCACAGCATTAAGGCATCCAGGCAGCGCTGCTGCCACGAGGTGAAGAGTAGCAGAAAAATAGGCCACAGGTCTCTACAAGTTCCGAGCCATCTGTGTAAGCACTGAGAAAGCACAGCCCTCTCTCTCACTGCAAAAGAGAGCAAATGCTTTATTGTAATCAGTCATTTCTAGTGCCAGGGCACGACAGATACTTTCTCTCAGCTCTAGGGAAGCGACAAAACAATTGTTATCCCAAGGTACCAGATGAGAAACATCCTTGTGTGTCAGCCTCTGTAAAGGCTTGGCCACTATGGAAAAGTTGGGTATCCACTGGCAACAGTATCCCACCATTACCTAAAACAGCCTGACTTCTCTTTGAGTAGTTGGTGGATTCATTTTCAGAATTGCGGAAATCCTTTCTTGGGACAACTTTCTACGCTCTTTTCTAAATGTGATGTCCCAAACACTGGACCTCTCTTTGACAGTACTGCAACATGATTGGGGACACTTTGGTTCTCATCATGACCATGGCGGTGAGTGATAAAGTGGCGGTAATACCGCCAACAGGCTGGTGGTAATTACTGTCAAATTATGACCCTGGGGGAGAAAACTCCCATAGACAGCCAATGTACCACACCAACTGCCAGGGCGTTAACAACACTCACCACGGCGGTAGCCAACAACAGCCAGGCTGAAGACAAAGTACCGCCCACCATATTTTGACCCTTCAATCCACCACGATTTCCCTAGCGGTACCAACGCCATCAAAAGCCTGGCTGAAACACATCACAGAAGAGCAAGGACTCAGCTTCGGAGACACAGGGAAGATCAATGCCGCCATGGAACCGGAACTGCAAGTCTTCCCGATGCTCATCTACGTCATGCTCCACCAGGAACACCAACGCCGACGAAGACGATGATGGTGAGTACAGTCGCCTAGCACACAAGGGATGGAGGGAGGAAAACAAGAGTGACACACACACGCACAACACACACCATACACACACACACACCATTTACACAACCAGCTGCAGACGAAAAACATTGGCACACAATACACAGCAGAATAATGCAAGGACAACAAGAATGCAATAATGAGAATGTATTGATATAAACAACTACCAAATGAACCAATTGTACAAAAAACAGATATGTACAAGTGTACACAAAGGACCAATGCCCAGTCCATTGTACTAAGGGCCCACAGGGCACAGTCCAAGGCCCAACTCGAATCCCGACTTCATCCGGATAGAACTATGAAGGGGCATCAGTTTGCAAGTGGGGAGGCACCTCAGGGGGATGGGGGGTGAGGGCCATCTCAGCTGAATACGGGAGCAAGCCCATTGGTTCTTGAGGAGGCTCCATGCTCATTACTCTGTCCTGGGGAGTGCAAGGCCACAGTCTCTCAGGTGGGTGACTTTCCCACTGGTTCTGGAGGGGACTCCATGCCCATTGCTCTGTCCTGGGGAGTGCAAGGCCACAGTCTGTGGGGTGGGTGACTTTTCCACTGGTTCTGAGGGGGCTCCATGCCCATTTCTCTGTCCTGGGGAGTGCAAAGCCTAAGTCCCTGGAATGGGTGACTTTCCCACTGCTTCTGGACAGTGCTCCATGCCCATTACTCTGTCCTGGGGAGTGCAAGGCCACAGTCTCGCAGGTGGGTGACTTTCCCACTGGTTCTGGAGGGGGCTCCATGCCCATTTATTTCTCTGTCCTGGGGAGTGCAAGGCCACCATCTATGGAGTGGGTGACTTTCCCACTGCTTCTGCAGGGAGCTCCATGCCCATTACTCTGTCCTAGGGAGGGCAAGGCCACAGTCTCTCAGGTGGGTGGCTTTCCCACTGGTTCTGGAGGGGGGTCCATGCCCATTACTCTGTCCTGGGGAGTGCAAGGTCACAATCTCTCAGGTGTGGAACATGCCCACTGCTCCTGGAGGTGGCCCCTTGTACAGCAGTCACTGGAGGGTGGCCTGCAAAGCTTCCGCTGGTGGTGATGGCTGCACTGTGACATCTGTAGGTGAGAGCTCAAAGTGTCAGCAGGTGAAGGTGCCTCCTGGGCATCCTCTGCTGGAGGTGAGAGCTGCACTCTCTCAGCAGGGGGAGGTGCCACCTGGGCAGCCTCAGCTGGAGGTGAGGGATGCATTTCCTTAGGTGGTGGTGAGGGCCCCGTGACCACTGGTGGTGGTGTCACCCTGACCGCCTCCGCTGAAGGTGAGGGCTGAACTGTGTTGGCAGGTGGAGGTGCCTCCTGGGCAGCCTCTGCTGGAGGTGAGGAGTGCACTACCTCCGCTGGCGGTGGGGGCCCCGTGACCACTGGTGGTGGTGTCACCCTCACAGCCTCCGCTGGAGTCGTGGGCTTCTTCCCCATCATGACAGGAGGCGTTGGATGCTAAACCTTCCTGGCAGAGGTTGAGGGCTTCTTCCCATTCATGCAGGATGTGCGGGTTCCTTAGCCTTCCGGGCAGGAGTCAAGGGCTTCTTCCCCCTTCATGGCAGGAGGTGCGGGCTCCTTCCCCTTCATGGCAGAAGGTTTGGGATCCTTAACCTTCCTGGCTGGTAGAGTGGGATCCTTCACTGACTTGCCACCATGACTAGGTGATGCCACCACTGTCCGCGTGGACTGTTTGGCTGAGGTGCTCGGCGGAGGAGGGAGGGGGAGGGGGAGGGAAGAGGTCAAGTTGGGCAAGGAAAAGCTTCTTAGGCACGGTGGGGCCGGATGAGGGAGGAGAGATGGGAGTGGAGGATGAGGGAGTGGTTGTAGGAGGTGTATGTCTGCTGGATTTGTGTGCAGGTGCATGGGCAGTGTGCTGATGTGAGGTGGATGACTGTTGGGTGTGTGAGTACTTGCGTTTATGTCCGTTAGGAGGGGGCAGACAGGGTGGGAGAGGACACAGGGGACACATGCATGGATGTTGTGGAGGTGTCTGCTAGTAAGGTGTGTGTGCTGCTTGGTGTGGTGATGCTGGTGGTGGATGATGATGCAGTGCATGCAGGTGTGAGTGTGGACGAGATTGTGAGGGTGGCGGTGGAGGAGGAGGGGGAGACAGTGGAGGCAGCGGGTGTGGTTGTGTCTGCAACTGTCTAGTGTTTGCGTGAGTGCTTGTGGGATGAAGTGTAGTACCTGTGTTTGACTGTGCCACTCTTGTGTGTTGTCTTGTGTGTATGCTCATCTGTATGTGTGCATGGCATGGGTAGGGTTGAGGAGACTGGGACTGGGAAGTGGTAGTTGGAGGGGGGAGGGTAGGGACAATGGCTGCCATCAGAGAGGAGGCCAGAGCCTGAATCGATCTCTGTTGGGCCACCAATCTATCGTGAATGCCCTCTAGGAATGCATGCATTGCTGCATCTTTAATGCCAGCCTCTGGATGGCATTCACCATGGTTGACTGCCCTACAGAGATGGATCTCAGGAGGTCAATAGCCTCCTCACTGAGGGAAGCAGCGCTCTCTGGGGTAGGGCATGAGGTGCCTGGGGCGAAGGAGATGCCGCCCCTCCTGGGTGAGCGGGCACGGTCAATTCGCTGAGGGGCTACTGGGAGGGCGGTGCTGGTAAGAGGGGTGGTGGCTGTACCTGCAGCTGGGGTGGTCATAGAGGTGTCCGCCACCACCAGGGAGCTTCCATCTGAGGAGGTATCTGAGTTTGTGTTGTCACTTCCTGTCTCCGCCGTGGTGCTCCCCTCGCCCTCCGTCCCACTGGTTCCCTTGGTGTCAGTGACCTCTACCTCCTGGGTCCTGTGGGATGCAGCGCCCTCTGTCGCCAGTGGCCCTGCTCCTCCGCCAGATGATGCTAATGCACACATGGACATGATGACAGAAGAAAAAAGGGGGAGAGAGAGAAAAGAAACACTGGGTCAATTACTGCACCACAGTTGGCATACACAGCACCGTCACACACAGGGATCAGGCTCGAGCACTGTGCATTGCACTGCCAGTGATTTGGCTATATGCCATGGCAAGATGAGGGCCACACATCGCCAACTGCACCCCTCCTGGTATCCTCAAAGCCCTGACTGACATGGAATGCTAACAAGCTAGATTACTTGTATTTGCCATACACCCATCACCATTGAGCTTGCTCACGCTGCAATGTCTGGCCTGCCCTTATGGGCACCCACTAAGTCACATCCACCACCCGGATCCCATGCCACCTGCCAATTATTGTAGTAATGCCCACTGTACTCATCCCCTTGTGGCTGCTGTGATGCCCTCAAGCACCCATCCAGCTCTGGATAGGCCACCACCAGTATGCGTGCTATCAGGGGGGTCAGGTTCCGACAGGCATCCCTTCCTCATTGGGAGACCATCCCCAGCTGGGCCTCCGCGGTCTTCTGTGCCCAGCATCTCAGGTCCTCCCACCGTTTCCGACAGTGGGTGCTCCACCTGCCATAGACCCCCAGGGTCCACAAGTTTTTAGCGATGGCACGCCATAATCCCTTCTTTTGATGGGCGCTGACCTGTAGAGGTAATACAGACAGGAGGACACCATTACACATACAGTCCAGCCTGTCACATATATGGCCCACCAATCCCGTTTCCGTCACCATTGGTACAGACATCGGCCAGCGCAAGCCATGTTCACCACCACTAGACATTCCCCCCGATGACACGATGCTTGAACACACATCTCCATGCATCCTTCCCACATGCATCATTCCCAAGGTGTACTCACCTGTTGGTCTGGAGGCCCATACAGCAGTCCGTACTGGGGTAGGATCCCATCCACCAAAGGCTCTAATTCCTCCAAAGTGAAGGCAGGGGCCCTGTGCCCAGTCACACGGGCCATGGTAGGTTCCAGACACAGGTCACGGCAGCACATGCAGTGTAGGTGTTCTCCTGTTGAAGGTCAGGAAACAAGTGAGGAATCAGATAGAAAATGGCGGTCACGTCCGCGGCAGTATACACCGTCACCGCCAGCGCAGATCCCCATTGGCCACTGTAGTCCATAGAGCCCCATATTATCAAATGCGGAATTGCACGGCGGTGCAAGAAGGCCTTCCGCCACAACGCCCTACATCGATGGAGTTACCTCACTTCCACCTGTCCCTACTTACAGGACAGGGGGTCGCCATTTCATGGTGGCGGACAACGGTCACATCAACCTTAACTGCGTACCAGTCTAGATTAGCACATACCTTGCCATTCCCACTGTCCCATCACATAAATGCACTATGTACACTGAGGTTGGGGTTCCATTGTTCAAATTGTGACAGCCTACTCACTCTTATGGCCCTTAGATACCTACCGCTGCAGATGAATAGGAGGAGGAGACATACCCCTGTGTACAGACACCTGGTGGACTCGGCTACACTGGAGGACAGGCACAGTATACTCACCTATAGACTGAACAGGGCCACAATCACTGAGTTGTGTGACCAATTGGAGCCTGACCTGATATCTGCTATCCATCAACAGATTGGGATCCCCTCTCCTGTGCAAGTGCTGGTTATTTCCAAGTGACAGTGGGCTTGGCAGCAGGAATGTCACAGCCAATGTTCTCAATCGTGCTGGCAAACGTTTTGTCTGCCCTAGTGAAACACATGTGCAGTTACATAGCTTTCCCCCAGGTGGAAGATCTGCCCACTGTGAAGGCCGGATTCAATGAAATGGGACATGTACCCAATATTGTTGGGGTGATTGATGTAACACATATTGCGTTAGTCCCCCTCCCGCCAGAATGAACAGGTGTTCAGGAATCGGAAGAGTTTCCACTCACTGAGGGCCATATTTATATTTTTGCGCCAACGCAGTTTTGTGTAAAAAACTTTAACGCCGGCTAACGCCATTTCTTTGCACCACCAGGGCGTCAAATGTATACTTTGACGCACCATGGCGTAAACCACGGGTTAGAGTCATTTTATTTTACTCTTGCGCCATGCCATAAAACAAAACAACGTTAGCGTGGAGAAAATGACTCTAATCCGGTTTACGACATCGCAAACCAGATACGTGCAGTTTTTTCCTGCATTAGCATCAAAAAGAGGCACAAACGCAGAAAACAGTGCTAAGGAGCCCCAAAATGGATCCCAGAAGCCAGGAGAGACCCCAGGGAGAGCCCAATCGACCAGGAACCAGCCAGGAGGACCCAGACACGACCCAAGTGAGGGAGGAGAAGAAAAGTGTTGTTTCAGTGCAGAGGAGCAGGAAATACTGGTCAGAGTGGTGATGGAACACCAGCATCAACTTTCTGTCACCTCAAAATTGCCAATTGGGAGGAGAGAGGCAATTTGGCAACAAATTGTCGACAAGATCAACAGTATGGCAGAGGTACGGAGAACAGTCACGGAGTGCAAGAAACGCTGGCATGACTGGAAGCGCAGGACCAAGGAAAAAATGGCAAGGAACAGGAAGGCAGCACTGCAGACTGGAGGTGGGAGTCCAGCACCGCAGGAGGCCCTGGACCAGATGGACGAGATGGTGGCAGCCATCGAGGAGATCGTCACAGGAATTCAAGGACAGGACAGCGCAGACTACCAGGAAACAATTGCATGGGGGACAAACATGTTTAAGTGTTAACAGGCAGGGGAAGGTACATACCTACTACACAATGCATGTCAGCCATGGAAATCAGGTAGTGGAAAGGGCAAAGGGGCACGGGACGGGTGCATGGGAAACCAGGGACACAGCACAACACTACACCAACAACCTTTGCATGGGGGTACTCTGCCATGCCAAGGCTGTTGGAAAGGCCAAGCCAGTCCAGGAGAGTAGGGTAGAATGTAAAACTGGCCTGCTGTCACAGGACAGCTGGTATTGTCACAACAAGAACTAGGGGCATTTACCATTGACAACAGTTGCCACTACCACCTGTGCTGTGTGTGCTGGTCAAGTAGCAAATGGCAGTTATGTGCCCATGGATCACACACACCCAAAATAGAGGGTTCAGGATGACAACCTTATCAATCCCCTTTAATTCCTACCAAAGTGTAAATCCTGTCAAATGCTCATGTCTATAGGCACAATAAACATCATGTATTGTTACTTACATTATGAAGTACACAGCAGTAATGTCATACCCATGCTGCCCATTCCAGGGTCCACCCCGTGCCTGTGTTACAATAGCTGAAATGTCACCTTGTAACATCTCAACTGTCATACTGCTAAGACAACAGCATTGAGGTGGAGGACTTAGGTGTCTAGCTAGTGAAAAACACCCACACAGTCATATGAGGAAATGGAACACTGCCAGGCCCATCAGTGCAATGCAATGTAGAACACATTCGCAAACATCAACATGACACACTACCAATGCTGACACCTGTATCATGCCATGCCAATGCTATACATAATATGTGCTTGGTCTCAGCAACGTAGAGGTGTTTGTGAAATATCAGAGACTGGGTCAGTCCCTTATTGTTAAGTGTGGTGCAAGTGGCATCAGAACACTCACAGCCATTGCAAGGCCTCACCATGCTAATGGAAGTAGAGGGAGGGTTGAGTAGGACAAGAAGGTGGCAACACACAATTTGGAATGAACCTACACCTAGAGGATGTGACACAGACAATTCTCCAAACTGCCCACACTACATGTGACATGCAGGTGGGGCATAGGCCTGTGAGAATGCTAATATTAATGACCTGAACAATGAACAGGAACCAAGATTACAATGTCTCACTAATAGGAAGTCAGTGATGTCACATTACAACTGCCACAACACAGACACACTAATTGTGCAATATCTCATTGCGGAGGACGATGGCTCTCCTGTGGATATGCCTGTCCTGGACTACTCTGATGACATGGATGACGAGCTGACAAACATAGCCAGCACACCCTCCAAGATGTCCTTGGAACCCTCCAGACCCCACCTTCAGTCGCAAGGAGGAGCACAGATGTAGCAGCCATCACAGAGGACCCACCCACCAGCCCAATAGTGTGAACTGCCAGCTCCAACTCAGCTGAGGACTCTGATGACACTGGTACCACCTTTGAGAGGACAGTAGTGGGAGTACAGCGGGAGCTGGCCAAGGAGGTGCAGGTGGGGATGCAAAATATGGCAGCCAGCCTTGAGGGGATGCGCATGTGCATGATGTCATCTGCAGAACAGTCAGCAGCCATGCAAGTGCAACAATCCCTACTGCAAGGACTACAACCGTGTATGAGGGATTTCACCACAGCAGTTAGGGAGTTGCCACAACACCTGGCATCTCAAACATTTCACTACATGCTCAACTGCAATCATGACCCCCTAAGGGCCGACCTGGCTGCCTACCACAGCGATGTAGCTGCTATACTCAAGAACCAGCAGCTCCTCCTTGCTGCAGTAATGCCCTTAATAGCCCCACAGTTGGCAGCTACTGGGAATTCTGAGTCCACTTCTTCAAACACTGAAGTGTGTGTTGCCCCTTCAACCTACCACCACCAAGGGCAGAGGAGATGACACACACATCAGAAGATGAAGACGTGGAACAGATCACCTTCACCCGTAGGAGTACCCGGTAGCATCAGTCCATGCCACATGGGCACTGATTTCCTATGGCCTGTGCTTGTTAACATGCCAGTCTTGCTACAGTTGGTAACATGCACTGTTCTCCAGCACACTGTTTACCTTACCACTCTGCACTGCAATTGTCTCTCACTACCTCTTTGGCAATAAATGTTCCTCTGCACTGAATGACACTTCACCACAGCATGTCCAATGACATGTCCCTCACCATTGCACTTGTGTTGCGTCACAATAGAAGGCGTCACACTAATGGACTTACAATCCTGGACTATGTACATTTTGCTCTACAGGACTTTAAAATAAATAGCACTTACACAACCACTTTGTCTCTGTGTAATGTAACACATCAATTGTGTAGGATATTTGTGATGCATGTAACATGTCGATGGCCACAGAATGTCAATACAACAGTGTAGAAAGAATGTGGGCTGATAACTATGCACAAGGGTCTGGATTTTATCATCATCTGTGCTTCCTTAGGCTTATTTCTGAAGTTAAAAGTTCACAAACAGTATACTGCTGTATAGAACTGAATATGTCAGGTCCACAGTATGTACAAGATGAAACTCAATGTGGCCCACATTCCCTTCAAGACAATCATTATGTATGTGGCATCTGAATATAAACTGTAATCACACACACACCATACAGCAGGAATGGATGTGTACAAGTGTGTGGACAATTACGTAACCTGGGAGTACAATGTAAGAAATCATTGGTGTGAGTTATGGATACTAAACTTCATAAGATTATTACATCACTCAGCTTATCAGGGTTCACATGAACAACAGGCTGCAGGCAGACGTCCCACAGTGCCCAAGACTCCAATACGGGACCTAAATGATGACAGCTTAAAAAGAACACCTACCTGCCCAATACATGGGAAGCATAGTCACCTTGAGTGGTGGGTACAATGGATGGCAGATGCATAGAAAAGTAGCTTTGTTGTAGCTGCCAATGTGACAGCTCATTTAGAAGTGGGAATAAACATGTCAAGAGTGGGATGTGGATGCAGGATGGAATACACAGGCTAACACAAATTTGCCACTGTACACTCATGCAAAGGCTCAGATCCCCAAGCATATGACACATACCGTAAAAGAGTACCTAAAACGTTTATTAACTATGTATAAAAGAAGACTTAAAACTATGTCACACACATATACCAACCTAACCTATCCTAACTATACATTACCAACAACTGGCCCTAACTACCCTATGCAAAACTTACTTACCACATGTAACTAAACACTCTAACCATTAACATCCCAGCCCCCTTATATGATGGGACACATGTAGGACAACATATACTAACCTAAACAGATACTAACTAATACTAAACAAATATTTTGTATTTTGTATTTTTTATTTATTATTATTTTTATGAAAGATTACACAATAACCCCAACATTAACCCCCACCCACCCACAAACTAACATGTAATAGTATAACTCCCCCACCCCCAACCTACTTATCCTATCTAAACGAATAGCCTACTCTAACCTACCATTAAACCCCTGAAATCCACTAATAAACAGTATAAGGAAAGAGGAGGGAGGGGACGGAATCAGGGACTGGAGGACTGGAGACTGTCCATTCTCTTTAGGACCCTCCGCATGTCCCGGTGAAGCTGCCTGAATGCGGCCATGTCCAAACCAGCTGCTGTGGTGGTCTGTGTTCCTGATGTCGTAGCAACTGCAGGTGCCGCGGTCAGGGGTGGTGGAATAGACGGTGCAGAAGGTGTTGTGGCTATAGCTCCAGAGGTTGAGGGTGCAGTAGGTGTGGCAGAGATACCGGTGCCCACTGTGCCACTGCCTGCAGTCGGGGTGCTGGCGGCACCTGTTGTGGCCAATGCCGGGCCCCCTTGCCTCAAAGCCTGCCATGCTCCAGTGGCTTTCTCCCGATTATAGCTTCTTGCCATCTTTTGAAACCCAGACTCCACATCCAGGATATGTCTGTATCGCACTGCCCGCCTCTGGAACTCTCTGATTTGTGCGGCATTCATGTTGGCAGCTCTAAAAAAGAGTCAGGCAAACATTAGTGTCATCACTGTGTGATGCATGTAGAGATGATAATCTAACACTCTCCCGCAAACTGCACATGCACTCCAAATCACAGTACAGATGATAGAGTGTCCCTGTAGAATGACATGGCAACGCAGCCTTCCCATCACGTATTTAACAGCATAGCACAACAAGGTGTGTACCAAATTATTTGATCTGTGCATTTATGTAGTGCAATGTGTCACAATGCAAATGCAGCAAGTACTCAACATGTGCCAGGCCGGCTAATCCCTAGCATCTGGATCAACTTCAAGACACACAAGACCTGTGATTTGTATATGGAAATGGCAGGATGGTAAACAGTTGCTAATCATAAGGGGTCAGTATTGTTTGTGACATGTGCATGCTTGAATTAGATGTCTGTCATCTTCCATGTGACCATCACACCTAGCTACATACATTTTCTACCCCTACCCCTGTGCCTCAGTGGGGATGGGCATGCAATACATCTTCTCAACCGTCAAGGACAACCACAAAGCCTTGTCCAGCTGTACATGGATTTAGTGAGTGGAACACATGTAAGGAGGCCTGCCACTAGGAGTGAGTCAACCATTTGTCAATCACATCTACATTCATGTTTCCATTTGTGGACAACCATCAACATCACATCTCACTGACACATTTCCTAAATCACCCACATTGATGCAAGCACACATCTGGCCTTGACTTGCATGCACGTCTATAACACACCGATTAAGTGCCATGTACATGGAGTACAACATTTGGGGGTAGATGCTGGGGGACAGTCACCCATACAGTCCTAAATGTTCATTACAATACAGGGATGCACAATTTTGTGTGGAAAACAGATGGATCACTGTCTTGTGTAAATTAGGGTATGACTTGCTGACAATATTCTGACACCTGACCACCTCCAACTCAAATGTGGGCCTACATGTGGCTACTAATCACCTTGTTTACCTGTTCCTACCTATTGTGCAGCACTACACTCCCAAGATATGACTCTCTGCCAATGAATGTCTAACCCTTGCATGGAACACTATGTCAACCTCCAGTCAAGTCACATAACAGATCACGTGCCAGCTCATCATATCATGAAATGGGTCCAACACACAAGAGTCAATCACACAACAGCTGCAATCACAACACAAGGCAGACATTTTCACACTTACTGGATACGTCTGGGTCCTCGAATTGAGCCACTTCCCCAATGGTATAGGGGGCCAGTCCACCTGTAAAACATGGAAGGGAGATATATGCTCAATGTCTGATCACTGTACAAATGTGGGAACAACATATCACAGTGTGTGACATTTTATTTGATAGAGCTGCACATCAGGCATGTAGACACTCCAACAGACATGCCACTGCAAACTTGCATTGACACTGTCACTCCAGTGAGTGATAGACACACATAGGCACACATGCACGGGCCCTAACAATCATGTGGTGCTAAACCTGACTACACACTTTTGTGGCTAATCCATTTCATATGGTACTTCATTTCATTATTTGTTATTGGGTGACAATTGCAATGGCACTTCCCTGGTGCACAGCAATAAAAGTGACTCGGGTATTGTGGCTTGTGCATCAAGGGACAAGGAGTAACTGTGTGATGGACATCTGAGTCGATTTTCATTCACGAATTATCGTGCTTTCAGTGGTCCATAATAGGTGTGTCAGTGTTGAATGTAGGTAACACATGCCCCATTGGCAGTGTTCCACAAGTCGTATATGCCCCCTATGACAACATGATGACAGGGATTGTGTGTGTGTAATGATGACAATGTAGCACTAAACATGGATTGGCCTTTTTGCTGTTCCAAAACTGCGAAAGATGGTATGCTGACAGCGTCTTAGCTGATCATGGCTGACAGAATGCATGGGCACAGGTGTAGTCATTGCACCTGAAATGTGTCACTGAGGGCCATATGTACCTATATCAGGTATTGTGATTCACACATTGCGAGACTTAGCAACTAGCAATTAGCAAGTTGGATGATCAGAGGTAGAACCTCAAAATAACACTGTTTGCAAATCAAAAATGTGGTGGCAATTGACCTACCTCTTCAATCATGATGAGGTAGGTCTCATTTTGCAAACCCCTTGGAAATGGCGGCACTCACAGGGATGCTGGGCTGCTGAGCTCAGCAGGCCACCATGGCCGTGACTGCTTTCAAATTGAGATGTTAATATATGTTGAAATGTAGTAATATTTCAGCAGGGGTATACAGAAAGTATTTAAACAACGTATTTTATTACTAAAGGAGATTTTTGGAAGCAGTCAGTGGTCCCTTGCACAACTTCATGTTCAGAAAACGTTTGTGGCCATGCATTCACAAAGAGGAAGGGATCCCATGGTGACCCTTCCCCTTTTGAAAATGGGTTAGCACAAATTTGAAACGGATGAAAACTGCAATAGCTCAGTCCCGGCAATTGTGCCCAATAAAAAAAGAAATAGGCGCCTGCAACTCATTGATAGGATTTGAACCCCTAATCCTAAATGCCACTAGAAAACCCTGTTTTGTGATTGTGCAATCTGATAGCAGAATGGGACATTCAGGTTTGTCCATTTGAATGAATATTTGTACTGACATAAACACAAAAATCAGTAAACTTAGCCATTAGTGAAAGTTATCAAGAGCTTGGTACATATGGCCCGAGTAATAGTCGACATGGCTCAATGAAATTCTGGACTGCATTGTTACCATGTATTAACATGTGTAATACATCACATTACTGGTACACTAACAGTTTGTTCAACTTACATTCCACATGGCCACAAACATTGCATGATGCATGTCACAACATCTGCTACTGTCACTCAGGAGCATTCAACTGTACACATTTGTCAATGTGATACTCACCAACAGGGCCACCGATCACCACACCCAGGTGGTCTAGCAGGTCCGGCTCTTGGGCCACCAGGTTAACCCAGTGATGCTTAAGCTGGTGCTCGTTCCAGGAGGTGTAGAAGATTCTTTTTAGGTGGAAGAGCACCTTTGCCCAATGCAGCCGTCTTGCCTCTGTGTGATACCGCTGTATCACACGGCCCCCTGTCTCCAACACCATAGGACGGAAGTGGCACAGCGGCCACACAAATGCTCAAGCTCCTCCTCACCCATGCACCCCAGCATCGCCCTTCCCGACATGGTACAGTACAAAATGTATTACAATAAAATGAGAAATAAAGGAAAAGAAAGTAGAACTTACAAACCCCAATGGCAGACCCAAAGTACCCCAACTAATCTTACCCACAAACAGACCCCCAACAGTACAAATACAATTCTGACACCAATAAAAGACACAAAAACACTTACAGAGGTACAAAATACAATTAGGTAACACCAAAAGACAAAAGAAAGACCACACAAGAGACAATATACACAATCCACAAGAGACAATATACACAATCCACAAGAGAACAAGACCAATACACAGCCACACAGACTAGAAAAGTCACAGACTGCAAAGTGAAAGTGAAAGTACACCCAATGTACCATGTCTGTAAACAGGATATCCTCTTACCTTACTTCCTGTCCCTTTGTGCCCCGTTTTCCGTCTTGCGTGTACATTTTCTGATGCTTGCATAGTTTGTGTGAATATTTTTGACTCATAAGCTACATAAGCGTCAAAATCCCACACATTGATGGAAAACTACAATTTTTATGGATATCTTCATGTGTGGGGTGCACTGGTGGAATTAATGCTAGGGACCATTGATGTTTAGTGTGCATTTGCATCATTTTTCGATGCATTTGCATCCAAATTTCTGACTCAAACCTTGTGTGTGTCATTTTTCTTTATTTAACATGCATGCAGCCTAGATCTGAACAAGAATAGGATGGTATGGCCTGCAGTGTGTGCTCTAGTGGTTGGCCACATGTGGTAGACTATGCAACTGCAGCCAACATTTCTAAGCATCTTTGTGCAGGATTTGCTTTTTTTTACTGACGCAACATCAGCACAAACGTAGGTAATGTAAATGGAATTTGTAAGTTTGCATAGATGTTGCATCAATAGAGGACATCAAGGCTATGCTACAAAAATATAAATCATGGCCTGTGTGTTTTGTGTGTGATTTGACTGTTACAACTATTTGTGTGCTTCTGTTGGAACGGCACTCAATACATTATGCATGATGTTCATGTATGAATGTGTTACAAATGGTTATCAACATCAGATGCCAAACAATGAGGTACAACAGTCATGATATGTGTTTTTTTAATACGTGTCAACTCTTTTGCTTAGTGTAGTTGTTTGATTTTGGGGACAATACATTTCCCACAACAAACAATACACAGGGAAAATTGAGGATGGCTGATGCGGGCTATGTCGGATATGTTACCCCTCACATGTCATTAATTGTTGCCTACCACTTCATGGTCATTTGTTTGTATACTACCCATAAGTCAGTCATTTGAACAGGTTTGGTAGGTAAAGTGTTTGTGACACAGAGCCTCAATTCCAATCATAAAATTGTTATGTACACGTCAGTTTGACTAATGTAAATTACCTATGTTCCCACCTGTGGTTGTGCTGGACCAGCAGCCCTGGCTGCATGTGTTCACATATTTTCAGAGGTGCATTGCACAAAAGTGTCCAGTTCAAGTGTGTGGCCATGTGTACCCTGTGTCAGTATTGGCCTCCATGATGTTACGGTTTCATGCAGGTCTAATCCAGAGTCTGAGGAGACAACCCTTGAGTTCACAGAGTATCTTTCAAATCAGATTTGACCTAAAGCTGAAGATCCGCTAAATACATACAAGGGGATAGGGCAGGTATGGTATGGCAGATAATACAGAAGAGTGAAGACAGAGCAACCTTGGTGTGGACAAATATGTAACGGATCAGTAATGGACAAACACACAGGGCTCATCACTATGTTTGTACACAGGGTAGGGCTCTTAACTGCCCACAGCAACAGGGAACATCAGTGCCTCTGTGCAGATTAATCTCACAGCTAGTCACCACACAAGCCCCATCAAAAGCTGGCGGCAGAAGTGAATCTGTGTCTGGACTGTCAGGGCACAAACATGGATTGTCCTTACATACACAAGACCAGCCCTTGTTTGTTTCGCTGAGGTACAGAAACAAATCCAGGAATACAGCCATAGCACACTGTCACTGTTTGGCACTAATGAATACATGCAAAACCAGACAAGGGATGGGGGCTGGATTAGGCCATTTGAATACATGTCCCAGAACAGAATACGATAAGTAAACTGATAAAACTATACTATACATTGAGGTTTCAATGTAGACCTACCAGACACAATACTTCAGAAGGAAACAGAGGGCACGGAAAGCAAATATGAGACAAATGTAGCCACAGGGAACCTCTATGGTTAAGGCAAAGACTGGAACCAGTCTGGCTAACAGTTTGCAGGCTCAGTCAGCAACAAACATGAACAAGACAACTACACAGTGAGCAGACTCTGATTGGGACAAGCAGGAACAACACTGTGGGAACAAAAAACAGTTTCTGCTGTGGTCTGCACTGTTACACAATCCCCCAAGGGCTCTGGTACACAAGTGATTTGTACGCCAATGCACAACAAGGAAATTAAAAAAATTGCAGTTTCTAAGCAGTTCCAGACAGCAGCAAGGGCAGTGCAGGTTCAAATGGCTGGTCTGCGTGGAAGTGCTCAAAAGAGTTGAGAATCAAGTTCAAAGGGCCAACTGGACCTTTCACATGGGAAGCAATGGACAGCTGATTACCGGTCTTACCGACTACCAGGCAGTGCATTATCGGACCTGAAGTCCATGTAGACTGATGAACTATGACTATGGCATGCCATACTGAAGAGGGAAGCACACAGGAGTCAGATTGGGAGTCTGGGTGAGTGTAGATGAAGATTTTCAGGGTACAGATAGTCAATTTACAGCGCCCCCTAGAGAAGTGGAGGGGAGACACTTAAAACATGGCAGTGGCAGGACTTATTACCTGGGATGGACTGCGGAGGGCATGTCTTGTGAGCAATGTTTGTCATACCTGGGCCACTTGTGCTATCCATTTTCAGGTTTGATGCACTTCTTGTCACACATGCTCCTTGCAGAGATAGCTGATGTCACACTCACTGCTGTCTAGGGTCTGGTCATACATTCCTGTTACCAATGCAATTGCACATCCACTGCCTCATGTGTGAAGCACTTTTTTACCTTATGATTGATGGTGTCTTAGTTGGGTGTCATATGCTGCAATTGACCATGTTGGCAACATGGATGTGTCTCATAGCTGTGGTCCTCTGATATTGCCCTTCAAATGTTAAATAGACAGGATATATGTCATTAACACGGTGTGTGATGTTTGCTGTATACTCATACCCATCAAATGTGATGTGGCTTTTTCAGTATGCAAATTTGTATTTCTGCAATGCTCCATGAGGCAAAACTCTGATTATGATTCCTAGAGATCATGTGATGCATAAATAATTACCCAGAGCATGATTGAGTGTTGAAGTGAGGTGTTTAGTTACATATGATAACAAAGTAGTGATGGTGACTATAGTTAGAAGAAGTTTTGTACGATGTGTTGTCTCTGACACAATCCTGCAGCTGTGTTTGGATGTTCCCCCTCATTTTCACAGACAGCATCCTCCTCTTCCTCCTCTTCAGGCATGTGTTGATCCGGTTCATAGAGGGGAATATTCCTCCTCACACAAATGTTGTGCAGGATGGCAAAGGTCAAAATTATCTTGCATAAGATTTCAGGGGAATGTAGGGGGCTGCCTCCTGTGATGTCCAGGCACCTGAATCCGGACTTCAGGATGCCAAAAGTCTGCTCAACTATAGTGCGTGTCCTATGATGTGCCTCATTACAGGCACGCTCTGCTGCTGTGCGTGGGTTGGCAATTGGGGTCATGATCCATGGCTGGATCCCGTAACCCTGATCAGTTGAAAGAGAAAATGAGGGTAAGTATTTTGTTGTTGGTTGCACTGTGATTGTCACTTAGCATGGCAGTTGTTATCTTGTGTCGTCTGTGACTCATCTGTGTTTGTGGTATTGTGTGGGATCCTAGGCTTCTACACTGGGTTGTTTGACTATCAAAACTGGTGTTTGACTGGTTGACATGATGTCAGTGGGATATTTAGAAACTTGCTGTCCAGTGTGTATCTCCCATGCGTTATGTAATGTGAAAGAAGTGTCCATGTGCCTTCACTGGAGGTGACATGATACTTCCTCACACACAATCGATTCCACTGTGGTGGTAACATGGTTGCACTATATGGCCTGAACATCCCATCCAATTCGACATATGTAATTGCAGGTGAAATGCAACAGTGAGGCCCTTTGATTTGGCTCAGTGACAATGCACAACACATCTCCATAAGTCGGCAGCACTGAAGTGTTCACAATTGACAATGCACAATTATCCCATGTGTGACAAGTTCTATGCAAACCTATTTTTGTGCCCTCACCAAGTTGGCTTGTGTGCAAACGTGTACCTACACTACTGAACTTGCTCCAGGTAAGCTGGCTAACTTGGTTATTGGGGTGAAAGTTTTAGTGTAGGAAAGTCCATCTGCCTGTGCATCTGTTATATATATGGGGAATTGTCTCAATCAGTATGTGTAGGAGTGTGCACTTTGCATTAGTGTCACATCCACATGTTTTCATAGCACAGTACACTTCCTTACTGATAGCTGGCAATGTCACCCCAGGAGTGATGTGAGATGTTGGTACTGCCTCAATAATTCCATGTCACCTTCATTCGAGTCAGCATCATCATGCTATGTGTCTCAGGGTGTTTCACCTGCAGCAACACACATTACACACCCCTTACACAGGAAGTATTGCTTGGAAGGGGGTGGGATTGAGTGTTATTGATGTGATTTTGAAAGGTTCATCTTCCAAGTTGTACTGCCAGTTGAGGCCATGTCATTGTCACTGTATGGTTTCAAATTGGTCCCATGTGGCTCTAAAGTGCCATCTCTTGGTATTTGTATCTGTCATTTGTCCATAGGTGTGTATCCCGTTGGGTCAGGATATCAAACATGACCACTAGTGTCACACCTCAGTGTCTTCCTGGCCACATGTCAATGTAGTGGTTTATGTGTTGGGTGTCCTACAGGGTTGCTGTGCTGTGTGTAAATTACTAAGTTTCTGTACTTACCAACAAGTAGACTATTGCCATATCGTCCATCCTGGAAGTGCTGATTGATGGTGCTGTGGCGAAAGATAAATGAATCATGTACACTCCCAGGATACTTTGCCATGATGTTGGTGAACAATCCAAGGTGATCCACAATGGTCTGCACATTGATGGAGTGTGTGTGTGCTTCCTGTTGCAGTATATGTGCTCAGTTACAGCAGGTGGCACAATCCAGAGATGTGTGCAGTCAATGGCACCAAGCGCGTGTGGGAAGCCATGAATTTGATAAAACCCCTGTTTGGTCTCCTGCTGCTTCTGCTGAGTGTTGGGGAAGCTGATATGGCGGGGTGTGAGGGAGATGATGGCATCAAGTACCTTGGGAAGGAAGGCAGAGAATGAAGGCTGTGAGATCCCGGCAACCATGGCACCAGTGGTTTGAAAAGAGCCACTTGCCAACATGTGCAGGACGCTAGCAGCTTGGTCTCCGGTGAAATGATGTAGGGTGTCTGTAAGCTGGCTGCCAACTGTAGCTCAATGTGGCGCAGCAGCTGATGTATGTCTTGCCAGTGTAGTCTATACCTCTGGATGATGTCATGTTCCCTGAGGCCCTGAAGGGTTGTCCTGGTCCTGAATATCCTCTCCTGCCTTCTGCGTTGCCTTTGGGGTCCATGTTGGTAGCTGCTACTGTTGCTCCTGTGCTCTGCGTCTTCGTGCATGCTGCATGAGTAGCACCTCCATGTCTTCCTTTTTGAGCAATGATGTTGCTTGTGTGAGTTTTCCTTAAGTAGTGATGTGTTTGCCCCATTTTAACGTCTGCCCTGAACCAGGCGTTAAAATTTGGCGCAAATCGGGATTTGCACCATTTTCCAGCTCTGCCTACCAGACGTGCTCTATTTTTCCGCAGTTGGATAAATAAGGCGCACGGGTGTTTAAGTAATTTTTTGGACGGGAATGCCTACCTTGCATAACATTGACGCAAGGCGGTTTCATGCATCCAGAAAATGGCGCACACAAGGATATTTTGACATTAGACAGGTCTAGCATCAAAGTATAAATATGGGTGGTCATTACAACCCTGGCGGTCGGTGTTAAAGCGGCAGTAAGACCGCCAACAGGCCGGCGGTAAAAAATTAGCAATTACGACTGTGGCGGAAACCGCCAACAAAGACAGCCACTTTATCACTCCGACCACCACGGCGGTACAAACAAACAGCTTGGCGGTCACCGCCAACAGACAGGCGGAGGACAATGTACCGCCCACAGTATCACAACCTACCAATCCGCCACCTTTTCTGGGGCAGATTCACCACGGACAAAAACACGGCGGAAACAGGACTTCGAAGGGAAAACGCTCACCTTTACACACCCCACGAGGAATCCGGACGCCATGGAACCCGAGCTCCAGATCCTGCCAGCCCTCATCTTCTTGATCCTCTACCAGGAGCACGAACGCCAGCGGCGAAGACAATGGTGAGTACTGCACCTACGACACGGGGAGGGAAAAAACAGGGACACGCAAAGGCAACACCCCCACCCCCACCCTCACCCACTACAACATACACACTAATACAGCATGATACATCACAGTTACACCCCCCAAACCCCCCCGGAAGAATGCAAAGGCAAAAGCAAATGAGTGGAACCATTGTAATCTATTAAAATCCAGGACGCAAAAATATATATACACCATAAACAAATATATACACCAAGAATAGTAGTCCAGGTAGTGCTCCATTGAAGTCCGTGGAACACTCGGCCCACACGGCATGGGCGAGGCCCACACTCGATCCCCAAACATGACGGAGAGAACACTGCAGGGGCATCAGATAGCAATAAAACAGGCACCTCAGGGGGAAGGGAAAGGGGGGGCACCTCAGCCGGTTGAGTGCACAATACCAAATCCACGAGGGGGCCACATGCCCACTGTTCAATCCTGGGGAGTGCAAAGCCACAGTCCCTCAAGTCTATACAGTGGGTGGGTTGCCCACTGTTCCATCCTGGGGAGTGCAAAGCCACAGTCTCTCAAGTCTCTACAGTGGGTGGGTTGCCCACTGTTCCATCCTGGGGAGTGCAAAGCCACAGTCCCTCAAGTCTTTACAGTGGGTGGGTTGCCCACTGTTCCATCCTGGGGAGTGCAAAGCCACAGTCTCTCAAGTCTCTACAGTGGGTGGGTTGCCCACTGTGCCATCCTGGGGAGTGCAAAGCCACAGTCTCTCAAGTCTCTCCAGTGGGTGGGTTGCCCACTGCTGCATCCTATGGAGTGCAAAGCCACAGTCTCTCAAGTCTCTACAGTGGGTGGGTTGCCCACTGTTCAATCCTGGGGAATGCAAAGCCACAGTCTCTCAAGTCTCTACAGTGGGTGGCTTGCCCACTGCTTCATCCTGGGGAGTGCAAAGCCACAGTCTCTCAGGTGGATGCCTTTCTCCACTGGTTCTGGAGGGAGCCTTGTGCCCAGAGTGCTTCATCCTGCCAAAGACAGAGGTAGTGGATGTATCTCTCCACTGGTTCTGGAGGGGGCCTTGTGCCCAGAGTGCTTCTTCCTGCCAAGGACAGAGGAAGTGGATGTATCTCTCCACTGGTTCTGGAGGGGGCCTTGTGCCCAGAGTGCTTCATCCTGCCAAGGACAGAGGTAGTGGATGTATCTCTCCACTGGTTCTGGAGGGGGCCTTGTGCCCATAGTGCTTCATCCTGCCAAGGACAGAGGTAGTGGATGTATCTCTCCACTGGTTCTGGAGGGGGCCTTGTGCCCAGAGTGCTTCATCCTGCTCGTGACGGACTCAGTAGCGTCAGTGCCCTGGGCACATATGGGCCAGCGGTACTTGTGGCAGTTGTGTCCTGTTCAACGGTGCTTGTGGCGGCGGTGCCCTGTTCAGCAGTGCTTGTTGCTGCGGTGTCCTTGGCAGCAGTGCTTGCGGCGGCGGTGCCCTGTTCAGCGGTGCTTGTTGCGGCGGGGTCCTTGGCAGTGACTCAGCTGCTGGTGGTCCTGTCTGGCCCAGCAGGGCTGGTGCTGCCGGTCCTGTCTGGCCCAGCGGAACTGGTGCTGGCGGTCCTGTCCTGGGCAGCGGGGCTGGTGCTGGCGGTCCTGTCCTGGGCAGCTGGGCTGTTGCTGGCGGTGGCCTCCTGGGCAGCTGGGCTGGTGCTGGCGGTGGCCTCCTGGGCAGCTGGGCTGGTGCTGGAGCTGGCCTCCTGGGCAGCGGGGAGGATGGCGGTGGCCTCCTGGGCAGCAGGGATGATGCCGGGGGACTCCTGGGCAGCGGGGATGATGGCGGTCTTCTCTGCTGTGCTGCTCTTCCCAGACTTGCTGACTTTCTTGTGGCCCTTCCCCACCTTGGAAGGTGTCGCAGCTGACTCCACACTCCCACCTGTACCCCTGGGAGCGGCTTTGGTGGCTGGAGTCATCCCCCTCTCCCGCCGGGCACTGGCCAACTTTTGATGCTTGAAAGGTGGGGGACTGTCCGTGCTGTAGCTCCGTGCCACACTGGCTGCCCCGGTGGCCGATGCACTCCAGATTCCGGTGACTACAGGCACCACTGGTCCCGGAGATGTTGTGGCTGAGGTGCTAGGTTGGGACCTGGAGAGTCGGGCCCTAGGAGACAGACGGGGTGGGGGAGGTGAGGGAAAGAGGTCAAGGTTGGACAGGAAACATTTCTTGGGAACACTGGGACGGGTAGCTGGAAGAGGTTTGGGAGTGGAGGAAGAGGTTGTGGTTGTAGGAGGTGTTCGTTTGGTGACTTTGGGTGAAGGTGCCTGGGCTGGAGGCTGTCGTGAGGTGGATGGCTGTTGGGTGGGTGTGTGTCTGCGTTTGTGTATCTTGGGAGGTGGTGTCACAGACACACTGGGAGAGGACACAGGGGACGTGTGAATGGCAGTGGGGGTGGTGACTGCACGTGAGCGGGGTGTGGTGGTGTCTGTGCTGGTGAGGGAAGTAGTGGCTGCAGATGTAGTGTATGCAGGTATGAGTGTAGACGAGACTGGGAGGGAGGAGGGAGACGAGGAGGAGGGGGACACAGTGGAGGCAGTGGATGTTGGTGTTTCTGCATGTGTGCGATGCTTGCGTGAGTGCCTGTGGGATGTGTGGTGCTTATGTTTGCCAGAGCTTCCCTTGTGTGTTGACGTGTGTGCATGCTGGTCTGAAGGTGTGCTTGGAATAGGCTGAGGTAGAGCGGATTGGGTCTGGGTGGAGGAAGTTGGAGGGGGTAGGCTAGAGACAGGGACAATGGCTGCCATCAGTGCAGAGGCCAGAGTCTGAAAAGCTCTCTGAAGGGCTGCCTGACCAGAATTAATGCCCTCCAGGAATGCATTTGTTTGTTGCAACTGCCTTTCTACAACCTGGATGGCATTCAAAATGGTAGACCTGCCCAACAGTGAGGGACCTGAGTAGGTCAATGGCCTCCTCACTGAGGGCAGCAGGGGTGACTGGGGCAAGGCCTGAGGTGCCTGGGGCGAAGGTGATGCCCACCCTCCTGGGTGAGCGGACACTGGGCAAAGGCTGAGGGGCTGCTGGGAGGGCGGTGCTGGTAGGGGGGGTGGCGGCTGTACCTGTAGATGCGGGGGGCACAGATGTTTGCCGCCACCACAAGGGAACTCCCATCAGAGGACGAGTCCGTATCACTGGTCTCAGCTCCTGTCCCCGCCGTTGGAGCTCCCCTCGCCCTCCGTCCCACTGGTGAACTCCGAGTCCGTAGTGTCACCCTCCAGAGCCATGTGGGATGCAGCTCCCTCCTGCTCCGGTGCCACTGCTCCCCGTCTGATGATGCTAATGCACACAAGAACAGGGAGACCACAAAAAGGGGGGACGACGACAGAAGAAAGACATGTTGAGTGCATGCATTACCGCTACTGTTGGCGGGCATGACAGACACAGAAGCCTCCTGCACTATGCCGCGCACTTGGGCTCCACTGTTCAATCCCTGGGACATGGCTTACAAGGCTATGGATGACATCTGCACACATGGATGACACAGGAGCCTGACTAGGTGTACTTGGCACTGTACACAGGTGGGGTGGGGTCCCACAGGGTCTGCCAGAACAAGGGGACCTAACTAGCACACTCGCCCTGGCCTAGGGAAACCCACAGCCCACCTCCCCCACCCAGACACCTCCACTGCGCGCTGAATCAGCTGAATGAGAGTGTACTCACCCCCTTGTGGCTGCTGTGATGCCCTCAAGCGCCTATCCAACTCCGGGTACGCCACCACCAGGATCCTGAACATCAGGGGGGGTCATGGTGCGACGGGCACCCCTCCCACGTTGGGAGGCCATCCCCAGCTGGGCCTCCGCCGTCTTCTTGCTCCAGCGGCAAATGTCCTCCTATCTCTTATGGCAGTGGGTGCTCCGTCTGTGGTAGACCCCCAGGGTCCGGACGTCCTTGCCGATGGCACGCCAAATATCCTTTTTCTGGTGGGTGCTGACCTACATGAATTGTACATGGGGAAAAGAAAAGTTATTACCAACTGCACCGTCACATTCATTGGCCCCCATCCCTACCCTTGCCATGTGGCACATGCACTCACCGTCGTTTCATGCACGCCTCAATCTCCCCCCCCATCTTTCATCCACCCCACTCCACACAGGCATTGCCCATACAGCATGGTAACGGTGTACTTACCAGTTTGTCTGGAGGACCGTAGAGTGGCGTGTACTGGGGGAGGACCCTATCCACGAGTTTCTCCAACTCCTCCGATGTGAAGGCAGGGGCCATTTCCCCAGACGCACAAGCCATTGTCTCTTCCAGACCGAGGTCACAGCAGCACTTGCAGTGTAGGTCCTCTCCTGTCGAAGATCAGGTATCGAGTGATTGAACAGATAGAAAATGGCGGTCACGTCCACGGCGGTGCGTAGCGTCACCGCCGGCGTACATCGTCATTGGCTCCTGGGACCCATAGTGTCCAATGTTAACCAATGCAGAATTGCGCCGCGGTCTTTGACCGTCTACCGCGACGGTGTACAACGCCAGCGCAGTTACCTCACATCCCATTGTCCCACTTTACAGGTCAGGCAGCCGCCATTTCAGGGGCCCACATGGCTTAATTTTTAACTGCGTCACATATACCTAGGCCTTACCTCAACACTCATACAGGCCAAATTTCTGATTATGATTCGTGTTCTGTGTAAGCTGTGGGTACGTACCTCTGAGTTGGTTGACTCTGTGCTTGCTGTTGTCCTTCATAGGCACCGTCCGCTGGGACATGTGAGGAGATGGCGGCATCCTCCGGTGTACAGACCGCTGGTGGACCTGTCGACAATGGAGGAAAGACATGTGATCATCACCTACAAGCTTGATCGTGCCACAATCCTGGAACTGTGTGCCCAGCTGGAGCCAGACCTGATGTCAGCTATCCGCCATCCCACAGGGATCCCCCCTCAAGTGCAGGTGCTGTCAGTACTCCATTTCCTTGCAGGTGGGTCATTTCAAACAACAGTGGCCATAGCATCAGGGATGTCCCAGCCTATGTTTTCCAACATGATGTCCAGAGTGTTGTCTGCCCTGCTGAAATACATGCGGAGCTACATCGTTTTCCCTCAGATGGAGGATTTGCCTACAGTGAAAAGGTGACTTCTATGCCCTGGGACAAACCCCCAACATCATAGGTGCCATTGATTGGACACATGTGGCTTTAGTACCCCCCGCAGGAGTGAACAGGTGTACAGAAACCGAAAGAGTTACCATTCCATGAATGTGCAGATGGTGTGTTTGGCCGACCAGTACATCTCCCATGTTAATGCCAAATTCCCTGGTTCAGTGCATGACGCTTACATTTTGAGGAATAGCAGCATCCCTTATGTGATGGGGCAACTCCAGAGGCACCATGTGTGGCTATTAGGTGAGCACCTGGAAGCAAGTCAGTGGGAATGGTTGTCTGGGTCTGAAGATTTCCCTACAGGTTAGTGTGTGTCTAACAGTTGTCCCTCGCCATTTGCAGGTGACTCTGGTTACACCAACCTGTCATGGCTACTGACCCCAGTGAGGAATCCCAGGACAAGGGCAGAGGAATGCTACAATGAGGCCCATGGGCGAACTCGGCGGATTATAGAGCGGACCTTCGGCCTCCTGAAGGCCAGGTTCAGGTGCCTCCATATGACAGGTGGATCCCTATTCTACTCACCAAAGAAGGTGTGCCAGATCATTGTGGCCTGCTGTATGCTTCACAACTTAGCTTTGTGATGACAGGTGCCTTTTCTGCAGGAGGGTGGTCCAGATGGCTGTGTTGTTGCAGCTGTGGAGCCTGGGGACAGTGAAGACGAGGAAGCAGAAGAAGAGGACATCAACAACAGGAACTCGGTGATCCTGCAGTAAGAATTCAAACCTGCTTACTACATGTACTTTAACACTACTACCTCTCAACTGTCTGTCGTTTTCACCCAGTGTATGGTCACAGAGTTGTCACTTTTCCTTACGATTTCACAGATGTGGGTCCCACTGTGTGACATCTGCTTTGTTTCCTCATGGACTAGAGCTGTGTGACATAGGTATGTTGATCTTACTTTTGAAAGAGCATTTTGACACTGGTATTGCTAATGCAATAGTTCGAAATCACAGACTGACTCCAGATTGTTTTGTGCTTCAAGGGTGTTTATTTAAGTGCTCAATATTGGAGGGGGTTGTAAAATGGTGAAGGGTGATGGTGGAGGAATGTCCATGGCAGAGTCAAGTCTATTAGTCTCACAGGTGCATTGCCCAAATGGGCATAGGAAGTGGAGCTGGGGCAGTTTGAGGATGGACAGGGTGACAAAGTGGGACAGAAGGATGACATTCAGGTTGGTCTAATTTCTTGGTGGGGATCTGTGTCTTTGTCCTGGATCTCAGGGACCGTTTGCGGAGTGGTTCATCCTCTGCAGGGGGTGGGGTGCTGCTGTGGTTGTCCTGTGGCGGTGCTTCCTGTCCACTAGCGCCGGCGGAGGTGGTGGGCAGTTCATCGTCCATGCTAGTGTCAGTGGCCCCTTTTTGTGGCACAGTGTCCCTCCTGGTGTTGAGGACTTCCTTCAGCACCCCTACGATGGTGCCCAGGGTGGAATTGATGGATCTGAGTTCCTCCCTGAAGCCCAAATGCTGTTCCTCCTGCAGTCGCTGGGTCTCCTGAAACTTGGCCAGTACTGTTGCCATCATCTCCTGGGAATGGTGGTAGGCTCCCATGATGTTGGAGAGGGCCTCGTGGAGAGTGGGTTCCCTTGGCCTGTCCTCCCCCTGTCGCACAGCAGCCCTCCCAGTTCCCCTGTGTTCCTGGGCCTCCGTCCCCTGGACCATGTGCCCACTGCCACTGCCCCCAGGTCCCTGTTGTTGTTGGGGTGGTGGGTTAGCCTGGGTTCCCTGCAGTGGTTGACACACTGCTGATTGACGTGTCCTGGGGACAGAGGTATGGGCCCGCCGGGTGGGTGCTGGGCTGGTTTTTCCAGAGGGGGGAAGCTCTGTGGTGGCCTGTGACTGTGTCAGAGGTCCACAATGGGCCGGGCTGGTCATCTAGATACAGTTGGACAGAGCTGCTGTCATCACTGTGGGCCTCTTCTGTTGGTGGTGTGGAAATGTGTGGACCCTCCTGTCCGGTGACGTTGGGTAGGGGTCCTGCAGGGGTATAAAAGGATGTTTATTACATCTGTGTGTGGCATGGTGTGCAATGGGTGGGTGACGGGGTACCACAGTGCTTGCATTCCTGTTTGGGTCCTTGTGTGATGGTGGTTTAGGGGGGTGTATGGGTATGTGCAGTGGCCATGCATTGGTGACTGGTGTCCATGCTTTGTTGTTGCATGCAGGGCTTGGGTTTGGGATGTGTAGTTTGTGATATTGGGACATTTGTGAGGAGTTGGAGTGATGGGGGTGAGGGGGGATATGTGATAGCATGCAAGTAAGGTGGGGGATGTAATAGTTGAGATTTGACTTACCAGAGTCCATTCCTCCATCTACTCCTGCGAGGCCCTCAAGATGCAGAATCGCCAAGACCTGCTCCTCTCATGTTGTTAGTTGCGGGGGAGGAGGTGGGGGTCCGCCGCCAGTCCGCTTAACCGCAAGGTGGTGTCTTGAGACCACGGAACGCACCTTCCCCCGTAGGTCGTTCCACCTCTTCCTGATGTCATCCCTATTTCTTGGGTTCTGTCCCACTGCGTTGACCCTGTCCACTATTCTTCGCCATAGCTCCATCTTCCTAGTAATGGAGGTGTCCTGCACCTGTGATCCGAATAGCTGTGGCTCTACCTGGATGATTTCCTCCACCATGACCCTGAGCTCCTCCTCAGAGAACCTGGGGTGTCTTTGCCGTGCCATGGGGTGGTGTGGGTGATGTGTGGGGTGGGGTGTGTAGTGATAAGTGGGGTGATATTTAGTGGTGTGTTGTGTGAGGTGCGTGGAAGTTATGTGGGTGATGGTATTGTGTGCCTGTGGATGCTTGGTAGTTGTTTGTAGTGTCTCTCTCTGGCCTTCTCTCTGTAATTTTGTCGTAGGGGTTTGTGGGTGTTGTGGGTGTGAGTTTTATATTGTAATGGATATGTGGGAGTGGTGTGTGTATGTGTATCAGGTGTGTGTGTTTCGAATTGTCCAATGTGGTAGTGTTTTGTAAATGTGTGTGTAATTTGAGCGCGGCGGTGTGTACCGCCGATGGAATACCGCGGTTGAAAGACCGCCGCGTGGATTCGTGTGTCGTGATAGTGTGGGCGTATTTCTGTTGGCGTGGAGGTTTTGTTTTCACCAGTTTATCACTGACCTTTGGTGTGGCGGACTTCTGTGGGTGTCTGAATTTTGGCAGATTCCGATTAGTGGGTCATAATGACCGTGGCGGAATTCCGCTGCCGCAGCAGTGTTTTGGCGGTCTTCTGCACGGCGGTAAGCAGCTTTTACCACCAATGTTGTAATGAGGGCCATGGTGTTAAGTTTGCGTCGGTTTGCGTAAAAAAAAAATGACGCTAATCTGGCGCAAAGGGAGTATAAATATGGGCCTGAATGTGCAAATGGTGTGCCTGGCGGACCAGTATATCTCCCACGTCAAAGCTAAGTATCCTGGGTCGGTGCATGATGGCTTTGTTCTGAGGAATAGCAGCATCCCAAATGTGATGGCCCAACTACAGAGGCACAGGGCGTGGCTATTAGGTGAGCCATGGTCCCCACCCACTTTGTGTCAGTGTATGCCTTCAGGTGTCATCCCCAAATCATTATGTGAGGCTAAATGTTGTCCCTCAATACTTGCAGGTGACTCTGGCTATCCAAACCTATTGTGGCTGCTGACCCCTGGGAAGAATGCCAGAACAGGGGCTGAGGAATGCTATAATGAGGCACATGGACGAAGCAGAAGGATCATCGAGAGGACCTTTGGGCTCCTGAAGGCCAGGTTTAGGTGCCTCCATCTGACAGGTGGATCCCTGTGCTACTCACCCAAGAAGGTCTGCCAGATAGTAGTGGCATGCTGCATGTTGCACAACCTGGCCCTCAGACAGCATTTACCCTTTCTGCAGTAGGAGGAGACTGGAGATGCCCCTGTGGCAGCAGTGGACCCTGAGGACAGTGAGGATGAGGAGGCAGAGGATGAGGATGAGGACAACTGAACATCAGTTATACGTCAATACTTCTCAATACTTCCAATGAAACACAGGTGAGACAGTGCAACTGACCATTCCTCTGACTACTGATCATTTCTGTGTAGCTGTAGCATGATGGCATTAACTTCCATTGCATCTCAACTTATTGTCACCTACGGCTTGTCATTTTACAGATGTTGGTGAGATAAGAACTGCGTACTGATGTGATGAGTACAGACAGCTACAGTTCATTATTTCTATGCTCCCACGGTGTTCAGATCATTTGCTCTAGATGTGACTGTTTCCATAAAAGCAAATTTTCAACACATAAAATACTAGTAGTCAAGTTGTGCGCAAGGGTGTTTATTGTAGTGCTATGAAATTGAGGGAAATGTGCAATGGAATGAGACGATGATGGAGGTAAGTCCAGGGTATTGTTCTAGTCTGTTTGTAGCACAGATCCAGTGTCCAAGGGGCCATAGGAAGGGGAGCAAAGACAGTTCAAAGTGGACAAGGTGACAGGGTGGGACAGAAGGGAGACAATCAGGAAAGTCTCATTTCCTGGTGGTGGTCTTGGCAAGTGTCTCTGGCTTCTGTCTGGTTTGCAGGGAACGTTTGTGGGGTGGTTCACCTTCTGCAGGGGGAGGGGGCACTGGTGGCCTGTGGGTCCTGTAACGGGGCCTCCTTCCCACTAGCTGCAGCAGAAGTGGAGGGCTGGTCACTGGACTGGCTAGTGGTAGGTGCCCGCTGGTGCGCTGTTGCTTCCTTCATGATGTTTGCCATGTCTGCCAGCACCCCTGCTATGGAGACCAAGGTAGTGTTCATGGCCTGCAAATCCTCCCTGATCCCATGATACTGTTCCTCCTGCAGCCATCTGTTCTCCTGCACATTGTCAAGAATCTGGCCCACTGTGTCCTGGGAATGTTGGTAGGCTCCCAGGATCTCGGTGAGGGCCTCCAGGAGAGTCAGTTCCCTGGGCCTGTCCTCCCCCTGGTGCACAGCGGTCCTCCCAGTGTCCCTGTGGGCCTGTGACTCTGTCCCCTGAACGGTGTGCCCACTGCAACTTACCCCGGTCCCTGATTGTTTTAGGGGCGAGGCGTGGACTGGGGTCCCAGTACAGGTGGGTACACTGCTGATTGATGTGTCCTGGGGACAGATGTGTGGGTACGTTGGGTGGGCCCTCTGATGTTGGATACTGATAGGGGAGGCTCTGTGGTGGACTGTGAGTGGGTTTGGGTGACCAACTGTCCAGTGCTCCCTGATGGGCCAGGTTGTTGGTCCAGATCCTGAAGTCCAGAGATACTGTCATCACTGAGGGCATCTTTTGTTGGGGGACTGGATAGTCGTGGCACCTCCTCTCTGCTGAGATTGGCTGGGGCACCTGTGGGGATGTAAGTGATGCATTATGCTTCATGTCTGTGACATATTGTACATCCCTGGTTTCCCCTCTATTGTTGATGTTGCCCTGCCACCTTGGTTTGTGTATGGTGATGTATTGTGAGATTGTTAGTTTCCCTATGCTATGCATGCTTTGGTGATGGGTGTCCATGCAGGGCGGGAGGGCTGTCCATGAATTGGTATGGCATGCAGAGCTTGGCATCAGGGTTAGTCGTCTGCGTTGGTGCAGAGTGTGGGGTGAGGGTGACGGGGTGTGATGGCATAGAGGTATGGGCGTGATAAGATGTAAATGTTGTCTTACCAGTGTCCAGTCCTCCGGCTCCTCCAGTGAGTCCCTCAGGATGCAGTAATGGCAAGACTTGCTCCTCCCATGCTGTGAGCTGTGGGGGAGGAGTGGCGGTCCACCATCAGTCCTCTCTATGGCGAGCTGGTGCCTTGCTGCCACAGAACGTACCTTCCCCCGTAGGTCGTTCCACCTCTTCCTGATGTCGTCCCTTGTTCTTGGGTGCTGTCCCACGGCATTCACCCTGTCCACGATTCTTCACCATAGCTCCATCTTCCCGGTAATGGATATCTGCTGTACTGGTGCTGTACATCTGTGGCTCTACCCTGACAATTTCCTCCACCATGACCCTCAATTCCTCATCTGTGAAACTGGGGTGCCTTTGTGGGGACATGGGTGTTGTGTGGTGTCTGTTGGTAAGAGTATGTTGAGTAATGTGGTGGTGTGTGTGATGTGGGGTGCAGTGGGATATATGGGTATAAGTGGGGTGTGTGTCTAGTTGTCTCTCTGCTGTTCGTGTCAATCTCCTGGCAGTAATTGTTGTTTGTAAAGGGTTGTGGGTAATGTGGGTGGGTGTTTTACAGTGCTGTGGGTGGGTGGGTGTGGTGGGTGTATGAGTGTCAGGTGTGTGTTTTTGGTATTGGCTAATGTAGTGTTGTTTTGTATTTGGGTGTCCATTCTGAGCATGGCGGTATGTACCGCTAATGGTTTACCGCCATTGAATGTCAACTGTGGTGATTCGTGGGTCATAATGTGGTGGGCTTTGTTCTGTTGGCATAACGGTGTGGGTGTTGGTACCGCCACTTTAGCACTGACCTTTGGGCGGGCGGATTTGTGTATGTGCCTGTATTCTGTCGGATTGGTGTGTGTGTGTCATAATATGGCGAACGGATATTCGCCACGCAGCGGTATGTTGCTGGCCGTCACTGTGGTGGTAAGAAGGATTTACTGCCAATGTCATAATGAGGGCCTTTATGTCCATTCTCAGCCAGGTGGTTGCCCACAAACTTCATGCATATTCAACACCACAACAGGTCATTGATATATTGCACTAAAACTGAGTTGGAGGACATGACTAAGAACTCAAGATTCTTCTTGAGGATCTGGTTAAAAATGGAAGGGCTCTCAGTGTACCCCTGTGGGACTCAGCACCATGACAAAACACAGTTCTGAAACCAGAAGGCAAAGAGGAACTGACTGTCCTCATGAAATGGTACGGAAAAGAATACTTGACACAAATCGATAACAGTGAACCACTGAAATGAAATCACAGCTGGATTCGGTACCACCTGACAACATGGAACAATGATGGAGTCTATTTATCTCAGGTCTTGGGCAATGCAGTACATGCCGCTAGGGTTCTGTAAGAAAATAATGGGTGAGATACATGGATGTCCCATTATCTCCCTCAAAATGCCTTGCTGTATCATTGATTCAATCACTGGAGTAACCCAAAGGGTCAATTTGTACTGTGGTGTCCTTGGGAACATTAGGTTTCACTTTAATGTGGACAGGCTCAACACCTTTGATGAGAGCAATGTCCTTTCCTGAAAAGTCCCAGACTTCATTCTTCACTGTATCTCTAAGATCTAATGGTAACTCATCAATGGTCATCAAGGGAAACAATGCAACATAAAAGCCATCTCTTACCATGTTAAAAGTGACATTTTCATCATGAGACTGTAGTTCAACACCTTTTGGTGTACAGTAAATGGTACAGTTAGGTTTACACCGGAAATCACTCCCTAAAAGAATCACTGGACTAAAATCACATACCAAAAATTGGTGATTCCCTTCAAAGGACCCTATTTGGACAGGTACTTCTTCTGTTACAGGGTTTGTCATGTGTTTGTTTGTAACTCCTACAACTTGGATTCTTTTCGCTGTGAGAGGTAGGTTTGGAACTTCCACTCTTCTAACAGTAGAGCGGGTAGCACCAGTGTCTATCAGGAATGATATAGGGTGGTCAGTCACCTCACCATCCATGAATAGACCACTTTAGTCTACATCTAAAGCTGTGCCAAGAATGCAATCTTCTTTTCCTCTCAGGCACCTTAACAGGTCAGAACCATAGTCCTCAAATGCTTTAAACATAGGTAACTGTTGGAAAACACCCTGATTTTATGAAGAATTTGGTTCAGATTCGGGACCTGGTTTTAATTCAGTTGAGGGTCATTTACATTCTATTGTGGCATCAGGGTTCGGGGAACCTGCATCACCCGGACTTGGGACACAATAAAATTCTGCATTCTTGGTCTCTGTATGTTCTATGACTGTATGGAAATACGTCTCTGTGGTTCTGTAAACCCTGAATTTTGAGGATTAAAACAACATTCCAGCTGACAATGCACCAACTTATTGCAATAATGAAAAGGGTCCATCTGTTTCAAAGTAGTCACCTCAATTCCAAAACTCATATCAATCAGAACAGCACTTCCTCTACCTTGCTGTGAAAACTCATTACCACGTGTATCATCGGCATTCCCTGACACACTTGTTGCATAGGACCAACCTTTCCTACAAAAGGCTGACTCTGTTCTCCTCCTCTCTGTTCAGCTTTCATCTGCACCACCATCATATTTTCTTAAGTCTCTTCTGCTTCATCTCCAATTCATCACTGTAATACTTCCCATATCTCAAAATTTCATAATTGATTTATTCTGCCAATAAATATAAATCCTGTTGAATCATCTCAGATCTCAAGCCTGTTACAAATTTAGACACAGAATTCCTCATATCCTTCACTTCAAGGGTCTCTAGTCCACTGTGCTGCTTAAACACTTGTAGCAATATCTTTATAAAAGGCATGCACTGATTCTTTAGAGTCTTGGGTAGTCCAGTCAATCTTAACCCAATTAATATCTTTAGCTGGGACCTTCCCTTTCAAGAAAGTCATCATCTGCTGAAATGTTTTCATCACTATTGGTGATGGAGCATTTGTCACTGGATTTCTCTGTGGCTCCTTCTCTGGCCGCTCTATAGCCAGTTTGCACTCTGTCCACAAAGCACTCTTTACCACAATGTCAAATAGAGTATTCAAGTCACAGGACCTGCAAGATCTTCACAAACTGTTCAACCTGTGTGTACCTCTCTACTGGCCTTTCTCTCAACTTGGGGAAATCATTTATGAATTACACAAGATCACTCATGCTCCAAGGTACTTGGACATAACTTCTACCAGGCACTTCCCCCAATGGGTAGGACGATACGCCCACTTCCTTCACTGTGGATGGAAGCGGTTATCCCATTATTTTCTTATTATCTCTCTTCTTCGCTCATTTGCTTTCCCACTTATCTAGTTCCCTCCATTTTTTAATGTTATGATTCAGTTCCTTAATTTGTGTTCACATTCCTGGGACTCTCATGCTACAAATGTCAATATCGTCAAACCACACGTGGTAGCTTCTCTGCAACAATTTTGTCCTATTCAAGTCTACATCATATTTTTAAGCAAATTCTGAAAATGTATCGTGCTTGTCCTGCATGCTTCATGACATTCCTACACATAAACACAAGTTCATTCTCTCAGTAGATGGCTAATTGGAAAAGATCAAGATTTCCTGATATCATCTCAACTAGTTATAACCTTAGTTTGGTCACATCCACCTGCATTTGCTCTCATCCGGGAAGGTGATTTCTTTCCATTTAACCTAGGGCTCAGACTTCCTCTTCAAGTCTCTAAGAAATTTCTATACCATTCGTCACATTCTTTTCCATTCAAACAAACAGAATTACAGGGGGGTTAGATGCTAATCCTTCTCTAGGAGTACTATGGTTAGTGCTTGGAGGAGGATTCTAGAAAAACATGTGGAAAGATTGTGATCTTTGGGCTGGTTCTCCCTTTGAATAAATCCCTGCTTGATTCACTGCTGGGGACACAGAAGCGGCATGGGGCATAGTCACCATAGTCTGATTCGACTGAATATTTCCTGTTCCTTTCCCTCCAGGGATGACAGACACAGCAGTTGACAAATTTATTCCAGTAGAAACCGTCAACGCATGTGTCACAGCTCCCAATTACTTTGGTCTATATTATGGAACTGCAGGACCAGTAGTGACTGGAACAGTAAATGCATCTGGGCCACTGTGGACAGTGGGGTTAACAGGGGCATTAGTCCCTGGACTCCCTCCCATCGTGGTTTGACTCACATTCACTCCTGTGTTTACCGGGGCAGACGGTACTTCTGAATTTCTATTGGGTACTGCACCACTCATTTCTCCAGGTTGGGTTTCATTATATGAGGTTGGACAGACCGATAGCAACACATCCAAAATATCATTGCTAAAGTCGCTATCAATATCTTCATCTAATATCTCTGTGTCTTTTGTCCTTTCCCCTGCTCATTATCCCTCTCATCACTCATCAAAGCAGGGTTCTCAATACTAAACACACATGACAAAATGCAAAGCAAATTCAACAAATAACCTTGTCGGCTTTAGAAAAGAAATTAAAGTACTCAATCATTCACCAAATGATTCGGAGTAATGCTTTCCGATCTACTCTGACTTATACTTGAATGAAACCTGGACCAGCGGGGAACCAGACAGATTAGTGTAGCTTCTCCCTGTGCACTAGGAATTCACAATTCGCCACACCAACCACACCTTGCTCTCATGCAAAGACAAATGTCCCTATCTCAATTATGCCATTGATGACATCTCATGGCAAGCACCACAAAACGTAGCAGACAATTACAAAACAGTGTCTTCTACACCAATAACTTATTACGATCCTTGGATCCTAATCTACGATGAGCCAGATAACAACTTCAACTTCTATGTATCAAGCGCCGTACTCACACAATAACTTAAACCATTATCGCATCACACCACACAACCTCTGCAAAATACCGCAAGCTGGACATCAGCAATTTCAACACAGGACCCTAGTAATACTCACTTATCCACTGTTACACCTTTCTCTTGAACCGCTGGAACTTCATCAATCCTCTGACTTAAACCATGGGCTTTGGGGACTTGGACTGGGTTTGGGACAAGTCTAGAATGGGGCAATCTAACTGCCTGTTCCAGGAACGAACTACCATCTGCAGGAGCACGCATGGAGGAGGACAGTAGCCTCCATCTGACAGACCTTGCAGGAGACTAGGAGGCAAAGGAGTTAGCAACAGATTCACAATTCGAAACTCATGAAGCCCATTTGGCTACACAATGAGAACTAATAAGGAAAGTTTAGTAGGTTCATTTCAATTTAGAAGTCACTTCAATAAATTAGAATCAAATTGCTAAGGTACATAATCACAACCAGCAAGCTGAAATGCCAGAATTAATTCAATCTCAATGGTATAAAGTAGACAGAAATTACAGACACAGCAATACATATACTAAAAAACAGAAACTGACATTCCTTAAAGAAATTCAGGTTGCTCCTTCTAAGCATAAACAATTTTAAAATAATTTAGCTCAGGTTCTAACTAAAATGGGGATATTCAGTCTAAAAGTCCCTAAGGGTTCAGGAATGAAGCAAAGCAGGTGTCAGCATCCTAAAGACTCCAGTGGAAGTCTTTAAAAGAAAGGAACCAGCATTAGCATGAAACTATGCGCTGTAAGTGCAAAAAGGGTGTAAAGAGTTCTGCACCTCTCAAAGTCCAAAGGAATTTGAGTACTAACTTAAAGTGGAAAGTTCCAGGAGTATCAGTATCTCCAAACACTTCACCAGAAGCCCAAATATTTCTCTTTCTCATGGAGCACGCTTGCAATACTGAACAAATCTCCCATCTCCAGATATACAATGAATAGGGGACTTCTTCTACTTATGAAATCATTCAGTCCATGTCAAGATTTCTCTTCTCAAACCTCTCTATCTCTAAAACACAATACTTATTTCTCCAGCTAAGAAGTCACGAATTTACACTTGCACAAAAAGAACATGCAGAAGTCAGAAAAATATGACTCATGTTAAAACAAGGGGGCCTGGGGTTAGGCCAATTTAATATATCATTGTCAGTGTGCTGCTTAATACATAATTACGAGAGCAAACAGTGTGACAAAATAAATTGAAAACTTGAATGAATTAAATCATGATTACATAAGTAATGGGACTGGTCTTCTCCTGCTCCAACAACCCACCTCGGGTGCAGTGCCACCTCCCAGGCTGCTAAGAGGATGTGTCATACTGTGGTTAAACCAGATTGAACCGGAAGAAGAAGGAAGGCACTGTGTCTGCTGCTGTGGCTGCAGGCAGAACAAACCCAAAGGGGAGGGAGGCAAGAGTCGTGAGCCGACCGGAGGGCCGGTGAGTTGGTGAGCCGGAGGCGAGGGTGAGTAAAGTGGAGCAGAGGGCTTGTGACAACTACGGCAACCATGGTAATCGTGACCGGCTGTCACCTGCTGTTCCCTGCTTTTCCTGGCTCGTCGCTTCTGCACCTGTGCCGGCCACACTGTGCATGGTGCACAGCGCGTGCTCACCTGGCCCTGACCCAGGACCAGCCCTGATGCCCCGGCCCTGATCCCCTGGCCCGGAAATTCTCCCACAGCGGCACCCACTGGGCACCTACTAGGCTGAGTGCCTGCCGATGCCTGCTGATGCTGGCTTTAGCACCTCCTTGCTTCCCTCACACCCTCACGCTCCCTGTTTTCTCGCTTACCCAGTTCCTTCGTCCGCCCAGCCTGCTGTCGGCACGTGGCTGTGCAAACAGGGGTACAAAATGAAGGGGGGGTGGCAGGTTGCAGGGAGCAGGGGTCTGTGGGGCCTGTGGGGCCAGCACAGGCAACCCAGTAACCCAGCGACACCCCAGGTGAACTCAGTTAACCCCCGGTCAGGCCTATGGCGAGCGTAAAGTGGTCAGAGGTCAGGGGTTCTCCAGGCTGGTGGCTTGGGTGGAATAGATCAGGGACAGGCCACCCATGCCACCCGTGCCGGCAAAGACTGCCAAAAGGTTGAGACATCAGTGAAGGTTGCAAGGGAAGATACATCCCAACTCACTCCTGCTTCCTCCTGCTTCCTCCTTCTTCCTCCTCCGACCTCTGACCCACAATCACCTGACAATCAACCTGCAACTGCTATGGAACCTGGAACCCGGAACCCTGAGTCTTGACGAGTGTGGCAGCTTCAGAAGCTGCTGCGAGTGCATGCCCCAGCACCCTGTGGAAGCGGCATGGGCAGCACCAAGTGTGGCTTGCATGGTGGCGGGTGAGCCCCACTCGCCTAGGCCCATCTTTCTACCCAAGCAAGCTGGACCCGCGTGCACCAATATCACACAAATCACCACAGACGAAAGGCAATGAGGTCAGGGAGGCTGTGGGAATCCCCAGTGCAGCCGGCACACCCCAGTAAGAAAAAGAGGGCACGCCACAGCGATCCTACCCCTGATGGACATTCAGTCAGCAGACACCCAGTCAAAGGGCAGCCGTATGGGTCATATGGGTCCCGCATCAGGGGCAGCGATCACCGGCCAACCCAAAATAAAAACAAAGTTCCAATTTCTGAAAGACAGAGAAGTTGCCATCTATTCCTCTTCTCTCCCAGCCACTGGTCTTTCTGTCCCATTAACACCTCTGGTGACAATCGGAGCCAAGCAGCAATCTCTATGTCCGATTCCTAATGAGAATTTTAGCACTTCGTAGCATGGGGCCTCCATGGCGTTATAGGAGCTGGAGCCAATATCTAGCGGCACAATAATTGGCACTACAACAACAACCGCCCTATATAAACCCAGTGGAAAAGCCACTCCAGAAAGGACCAACATAAGTGATACAAGTAACTCTCAAATAACTGTGTATGGCAAAAAGAACACAGACATGGGCAGTGAAGTAGGGGTGGCAACAAAAGGAGAGATACTGGAAAGATCTGTCCTGTCAGGAGTGCAAAATGAAGGGGACAAAATAATTCAGCCTAACCCACCCCCCCAGGCAAGGGGACCAAGTCCAGACCACCAATACACCAGTCCGGGAAAGTATGGAGCACGAGCAAAATAAGTTAAGCACAAGAAAGCTCTCACTGCATGAAAAGAACAAGCACATTGAAGTACAACTAGCACCTTTCACAGACAAGGGTGGCACAGAGTTCAACAAGGCAGAGCACGGCAAGGCTGAAGCTGATCCCAACACAGGGGCTGACTTCGACTACCTAACATAAGAAGAATGGAATGAGCTCCTCGCCTCATACTCGTCGGAAAAAGGAAAGGAGTGCTTGACTGCACACCGATAACTCTGCACTCCGGTCCATCACCATAACCTTGGTGCCCCCCCCTTGACATCAGCAGAAGATCCCCTGGGCAGGCGGAAGACAGCGACTGGCCAGCACTGCTTAGGACCATTCAGTCAATGGCTGATGCACTCAGCTATCACTCAGCTAAGATGGATGTACAAGTGGAGATCTTGAGCTCAGTAGCAACCGTGTGGCTGGCATAGATAAGCGCATAAGCAACTTCAATAACCTCATCAAGAGGGCTCATCGACATCGCTCCAAGGTGCTGCTGTTCTACAACTTTAGGCTAATTAAGCCAGCTGTCAAGCTTATTGGGGAGCGTAATAAAAGAACTGAAAGACAAGAAGGGCACACACAGTACCTTCACGCAACCACAAGGAGGGCTCAACATTGTACACAGTGACCAATACGACAGTGAGTCCAAAATCAAGGGCACTCCACTTGGATAAGCGGCCTACAACAGCCAGGACCCCTCCCCTCTGAGGAAAACCCCAAAAACCGCAACCTGAAAATGGAGCCAATCATAAGCAAAAAGAGCAATGGCAACGCTACACACCAGCCAGCGTAATCAGGGGAAAAAGTAAAGTCCAAAAGGAATCAAAAGCCAAAATCGCACAACAAAAACGACCCCAGAACAGCATGGCTGCAAACCTACATGACATCTAACCAGACAACCCATGGATGCAACACCAGGAGCAATACCCCATTAACCAGCACCGAGGCTGTCCCAGAAGTGACTCACCTCGCATATCATGAAACAGAGCCACCAGGAGACAAGGAAAGGCCACCCTCAACACCAGCTCTGAGGGGGCTCACCACCTGAAAATAAGTGGCAGGACATCCCAAATCAGGGAGTCCGCTCAACTGGACAGTGGATATCCAATGACAGCCAAAAGGTGACGGGAATGCAAGGCCCCACGCCTCAGAGAGGCATTACATATGCTTAACCCACCCACAAACAGACTGCCACAGGCCCAGGAGCTGGAACAGCTCTCCTCGAACAAAGATGTGAGGTGGCCCGCAATCACCCTTTAGCCAGAAACTCCACTCCTGGTCAGGAAAATGACCAGATTTAGCTCCAATGCAACCTCTGTAAACCGCAACTTAGACAAATTTTATACCCTGCTGTCATCACTCATGGAGGATAAAAATTCCAACACAAAAGAGCACCCCATTGAGTACACCCCAGGGGAGGCACAGTGCCTCACAATTCTACTCCACCCAGAATACCAATCACTTGGGAATATGGACATCGGCAACCGGGGAAACATACTAAAGCTCCTAGGGAACATTCCAGGACTTACCAACATCACCTCAGACATGATCGAATCCATAGAGCGAGGGCCAGAGAAAGCCAATGAATCAACCAATGTTATCTGGAAGTCCAATACCCTGACTGGGGCTGTTCTTAAGGAAAGCAAACACTTCAAGAAGTGGGGAATCATCCTTGAAGGGGTAGAAGACCCCGGTTATCCATACCCTCTCAGGCCACGAAAAAGTGCATTGAACGACAGAATGAGGTTGTCTGCAGCTCCCTACATGGTCCTATGAGGCGCAAGGGGCCCGTCCTTGGAATCAGACTCCAATACCACAGGGAGTGCCTGGTCAACACATCACGCGCCGGACAGCAATGAGAAAGATGACTGGTGGTGGGTATCCCATATTCTCATCAAAACGCAGGCTCATGACATTCACTGCTTAAGGCTCTGCTCTTGAAAATATCCATGGCCTAAAGGACAAACTGCAAGACCCTGACACACTCATCTATCTTCAAGGCTTCTCAATCATCACTCTACAAGAAACTTGAGTCCAGGAACCAATTCCCATCCCAGGCTATTCCCTTGCCCTCCTACCTGCCATCAAGAAAGACCAATTCGGCCAAAGGAATGGGGGCCTGGGGGTGTATCTATCAACTGCTCTAAAGGCCAGCTGCAAGATGCTCTCTTCCGACGCTGACAAATTTCTCACTGTGTACCTGACTTATCAACACAGAAGGAAGGAGCAAGGGCTAATCCTAGTCAACATATATATGGCTCTGAGATGGAAAAATCAAGAGGAAATGTAAAACGTGCTTGTGGACCACATCACTCAAGTGGCTGGCTCTCGCCAACTCCTTCCTCTACTGGTAACAGGGGACGTCAACCTGAACCTGTTAGGAAGGTCAGAAACTAATAAGGTCATCGATGTCCAGGAACACCATTGGCCTATCCTGGAACAAGCACTGGTTAAAACGGCAAAAAGAATCAACATAGGAGCAGCCTTAGTAGGCTCCCTTGAGCACTTAGGTCTCAGAGCGCTAAATGGCAATGTTAGAAATGGGGTCTTTGGTTGGCAGTCAGGTTACCCCCGTCCAAGCAAGGACCCTCACTCTAGTCAGGGTAAAGGATACTCACCCTCAGTTAACCCACGCTCACCCCATTGGTAGCTTGGCACGAGCAAGCAGGCTTAACTTCAGAAGCAATGTGTAAAGTATTTGTACCAACGCACACAATAACTCAGTTAAAAACACTACAAAATTACATAACACTGGTTTAGAAAAACAGATAATATTTATCTTAACAAAACAAGACCAAAACAAAAAAAAATCCAACATACACAAGTCAAGTTATCAATTTCAAAAATAATAAGAGTCTTTGGCCCTCATTATGACACTGGCGTTAAATCCCGCTTACCGCCTCGCTTACGGCCGCCAACTTACCGCCACAGTGGCAGATATCCGTTCACCATATTATGACTCACACACACACCAATCTACAGAATTCAGTCACATACACAAATCCGCCAGACCAAAGGTCAGTGATAAAGTGGCGGTCCCAAAACCCATACGGTTCCGCCAACAAAACAACACCCACCACATTATGACCCACGAATCACCACGGCGGACATTCAACGGCGGTAAACCATTGGCGGTACATACCGCCACAGTCAGAATGGACACCCACATACAAAACAACACTACATTGTCCAATACGAAAAATACACACCTGACAACCATACACACACCACACCCACTCACCCACACCACTATAAAACACACACCCACATTACCCACAACCCTTTACAAACAACAATTACTGCCAGGAGACTGAGGAGAAGAGCACAAAGACAACTAGACACACACACCACTTCCACCCATACAGCCCTCACGCACTCCACATCACACACACCACCACATTACTCAACACACCCTCACCAACACACATCACACAACACCCATAGCACCACAAAAGCACCCCCGTTTCACTGAGGAGTTAAGGGTCATGGTGGAGGAAATTGTCAGGGTAGAGCCAGAGCTCTTTGGAGCACAGGTACAGCAGATATCTATAGCAAGGAAGATGGAGCTATGGCGGAGAATTGTGGACAGGGTCAATGCCGTGGGAGAGCACCCAACAACAAGGGACAACATCAGGAAGAGGTGGAACGACCTACGGGGAAAGGAACGTTCCATAGCAGCAAGACACCAGCTTGCCATACAGAAGACTGGCGGTGGGCCCCCACCTCCTCCCCAACATCTCACAGCATGGGAGGAGCAGGTACTGGCAATACTGCAACCTGAGGGACTCGCTGGAGTAGCCGGAGGACTGGACACTGGTAAGTCAACATTTAACACTTATCACCCCCATACCTGCATGCCAACACACCCCCTCACCCTCACTCCATCACTCCACACCATCCCACACACTGCACCTACACATATGACTAACCACAATGCCCAGCCCTGCATGCCATACCAATGCATGGACAGCCCAGGCCACACCTCGCCCACAAGACAATGAGGGACCTGGTGTCAGTGGCAATGGGCACACCATTCAGGAGACAGGGGCACAGACCAACAGGGACACTGGGAGGACTGCTGTGTGCCGGGGGAGGACAGGCCCAGGGAACTGACTCTCCAGGAGGCACTCTCCGAGATCCTGGGAGCCTACCAACATTCCCAGGACACGATGGTCCAGATCCTTGACAACGTGCAGGATAACAGGCGGCTGCAGGAGGACTAGTATTAGGGGATCAGGGAGGACTTGCAGGCCATCAACACCACCCTGATCTCCATTGCAGGGGTGCTGGCAGACATGGCCAACATCATGAGGGAGGCAACAGCACACCAGCGGGCCCCTACCACTAGCCAGTCAACTGACCAGCCCTCCAGTTCTGCTGCCACTAGTGGTCAGGAGGCCCCGCCACAGGAACCACAGGCCGCAGTCACCTTGTCCACCTTGAACTGTCATTGCTCCCCTTCCTATGTCCCATTGGACACTGTACCTGTGCTACAAACCGACTGGAACAATATCCTGGACATTCATCCATCATCACCCAATTCCATTGCACTTTCCCCTCAATTTCTTAGTACTACAATAAACACCCTTGGATAAAACCTGACTACTAGTATTTCATGTATTGCAAATTTGTATTGATTGAAACAGCTACAGCCATTGCAAATGAACTGTACATAGTGAGAGCATAGAATGAATGACCTGTTGCTGGCTGTTGTGATCACATCACAACATTGTTGTCATATCAGCAACATCTGTAAAATGATAATCCATAGGTGACAGTAAGTAGAGGAAACAAGTGGGTAATGCCAGCATGCCAGTGCCACACAGAATACAACAATAGTCATAGAAATGTGAAGTTGCACTGTCTCACCTGTATGTCATTGGAAGTACTGATGGATCACTAATGTTCTGTTGTTCACATCCTCATCCTCTGCCTCCTCATCCTCACTGTCCTCAGGGTCCACTGCTGCCACAGGGGCATCTCCAGTTTCCTCCTCCTGCAGAAAAAGTGCATGGCGTCTGAGTGCCAGGTTGTTCAACATGCAGCATGCCACTACTATCTGGCAGACCTTCTTGGGTGAGTAGCACAGGGATCCACCTGTCAGATGGAGAAACCTGAACCTTGCCTTCAGAAGTACGAAGGTCCTCTCAATTATCCTTCTGGTTCACCCATGTGCCTCATTATAACGATCTTCAGCCCTTGTCCTGGCATTCCTCACAGAGATCAGCAGCCACAATAGGTTTGGGTAGCCAGAGTCACCTGCAAGTATTGAGGGACAATATTTAGCCACACACTATCCTATTTGGCTAACAGCAGAGGCGTACACCAACATACACTGGGTGGGGACCAAGGCTCACTTATAAGCCACACCCTGTGCCTCTGTAGTTGGAGCATCACATTTGGGATGCTGCTATTCCTCAGGACAAAGGCATAATGCACCGACCCTTGATATTTAGCATTGACGTGGGAGATCTACTGGTCCGCCAGGCACACCATCTGCACATTCATGGAGTGGAGCCTCTTACAATTCCTGTGGTTGTCCTGTGGCGGTGCTTCCTGTCCACTAGCGCCGGCGGAGGTGGTGGGCAGTTCATCGTCCATGCTAGTGTCAGTGGCCCCTTTTTGTGGCACAGTGTCCCTCCTGGTGTTGAGGACTTCCTTCAGCACCCCTACGATGGTGCCCAGGGTGGAATTGATGGATCTGAGTTCCTCCCTGAAGCCCAAATGCTGTTCCTCCTGCAGGCGCTGGGTCTCCTGAAACTTGGCCAGTACTGTTGCCATCATCTCCTGGGAATGGTGGTAGGCTCCCATGATGTTGGAGAGGGCCTTGTGGAGAGTGGGTTCCCTTGGCCTGTCCTCACCCTGTCGCACAGCAGCCCTCCCAGTTCCCCTGTGTTCCTGGGCCTCCGTCCCCTGGACCATGTGCCCACTGCCACTGCCCCCAGGTCCCTGTTGTTGTTGGGGTGGTGGGTTAGCCTGGGTTCCCTGCAGTGGTTGACACACTACTGATTGACGTGTCCTGGGGACAGAGGTATGGGCCCGCCGGGTGGGTGCTGGGCTGGTGTTTCCAGAGGGGGGAAGCTCTGTGGTGGCCTGTGACTGTGTCAGAGGTCCACAATGGGCCGGGCTGGTCATCTAGATCCAGTTGGACAGAGCTGCTGTCATCACTGTGGGCCTCTTCTGTTGGTGGTGTGGAAATGTGTGGACCCTCCTGTCCGGTGACGTTGGGTAGGGGTCCTGCAGGGGTATAAAAGGATGTTTATTACATCTGTGTGTGGCATGGTGTGCAATGGGTGGGTGACGGGGTACCCCAGTGCTTGCATTCCTGTTTGGGTCCTTGTGTGATGGTGGTTTAGGGGGGTGTATGGGTATGTGCAGTGGCCATGCATTGGTGACTGGTGTCCATGCTTTGTTGTTGCATGCAGGGCTTGGGTTTGGGATGTGTAGTTTGTGATATTGGGACATTTGTGAGGAGTTGGAGTGATGGGGGTGAGGGGGGGTATGTGATAGCATGCAAGTAAGGTGGGGGATGTAATAGTTGAGATTTGACTTACCAGAGTCCATTCCTCCATCTACTCCTGCGAGGCCCTCAAGATGCAGAATCGCCAAGACCTGCTCCTCTCATGTTGTTAGTTGCGGGGGAGGAGGAGGGGGTCCGCCGCCAGTCCGCTTAACCGCAAGGTGGTGTCTTGAGACCATGGATCGCACCTTCCCCCCCGTAGGTCGTTCCACCTCTTCCTGATGTCATCCCTATTTCTTGGGTGCTGTCCCACTGCGTTGACCCTGTCCACTATTCTTCGCCATAGCTCCATCTTCCTAGTAATGGAGGTGTGCTGCACCTGTGATCCGAATAGCTGTGGCTGTACCTGGATGATTTCCTCCACCATGACCCTGAGCTCCTCCTCAGAGAACCTGGGGTGTCTTTGCCGTGCCATGGGGTGGTGTGGGTGATGTGTGGGGTGGGGTGTGTAGTGATAAGTGGGGTGATATTTAGTGGTGTGTTGTGTGAGGTGCGTGGAAGTTATGTGGGTGATGGTATTGTGTGCCTGTGGATGCTTGGTAGTTGTTTGTAGTGTCTCTCTCTGGCCTTCTCTCTGTAATTTTGTAGTAGGGTTTGTGGGTGTTGTGGGTGTGAGTTTTATATTGTAATGGATATGTGGGAGTGGTGTATGTATGTGTATCAGGTGTGTGTGTTTCAAATTGTCCAATGTGGTAGTGTTTTGTAAATGTGTGTGTCATTTGAGTGCGGCGGTGTGTACCACCAATGGAATACCGCGGTTGAAAGACCGCCGCGTGGATTCGTGTGTCGTGATAGTGTGGGCGTATTTCTGTTGGCGTGGAGGTTTTGTTTTCACCAGTTTATCACTGACCTTTGGTGTGGCGGACTTCTGTGGGTGTCTGAATTTTGGCAGATTCCGATTAGTGGGTCATAATGACCGTGGCGCAATTCCGCTGCCACAGCAGTGTTTTGGCAGTCTTCTGCACGGCGGTAAGCAGCTTTTACCACCAATGTTGTAATGAGGGCCATGGTGTTAAGTTTGCGTCGGATTAGCGTAAAAAAAAAATGACGCTAATCTGGCGCAAAGGGAGTATAAATATGGGCCTGAATGTGCAAATGGTGTGCCTGGCGGACCAGTATATCTCCCAAGTCAAAGCTAAGTATCCTGGGTCGGTGCATGATGGCTTTGTTCTGAGGAATAGCAGCATCCCAAATGTGATGGCCCAACTACAGAGGCACAGGGCGTGGCTATTAGGTGAGCCATGGTCCCCACCCACTTTGTGTCAGTGTATGCCTTCAGGTGTCATCCCCAAATCATTATGTGAGGCTAAATGTTGTCCCTCAATACTTGCAGGTGACTCTGGCTATCCAAACCTATTGTGGCTGCTGACCCCTGTGAAGAATGCCAGAACAGGGGCTGAGGAATGCTATAATGAGGCACATGGACGAAGCAGAAGGATCATCGAGAGGACCTTTGGGCTCCTGAAGGCCAGGTTTAGGTGCCTCCATCTGACAGGTGGATCCCTGTGCTACTCACCCAAGAAGGTCTGCCAGATAGTAGTGGCATGCTGCATGTTGCACAACCTGGCCCTCAGACAGCATTTACCCTTTCTGCAGGAGGAGGAGACTGGAGATGCCCCTGTGGCAGCAGTGGACCCTGAGGACAGTGAGGATGAGGAGGCAGAGGATGAGGATGAGGACAACTGAACATCAGTTATACGTCAATACTTCTCAATACTTCCAATGAAACACAGGTGAGACAGTGCAACTGACCATTCCTCTGACTACTGATCATTTCTGTGTAGCTGTAGCATGATGGCATTAACTTCCATTGCATCTCAACTTATTGTCACCTACGGCTTGTCATTTTACAGATGTTGGTGAGATAAGAACTGCGTACTGATGTGATGAGTACAGACGGCGACATGTGCAATGGAATGAGACGATGATGGAGGTAAGTCCAGGGTATTGTTCTAGTCTGTTTGTAGCACAGATCCAGTGTCCAAGGGGCCATAGGAAGGGGAGCAAAGACAGTTCAAAGTGGACAAGGTGACAGGGTGGGACAGAAGGGAGACAATCAGGAAAGTCTAATTTCCTGGTGGTGGTCTTGGCAAGTGTCTCTGGCTTCTGTCTGGTTTGCAGGGAACGTTTGTGGGGTGGTTCACCTTCTGCAGGGGGAGGGGGTACTGGTGGCCTGTGGGTCCTGTAACGGGGCCTCCTTCCCACTAGCTGCAGCAGAAGTGGAGGGCTGGTCACTGGACTGGCTAGTGGTAGGTGCCCGCTGGTGCGCTGTTGCTTCCCTCATGATGTTTGCCATGTCTGCCAGCACCCCTGCTATGGAGACCAAGGTAGAGTTCATGGCCTGCAAATCCTCCCTGATCCCATGATACTGTTCCTCCTGCAGCCATCTGTTCTCCTGCACATTGTCAAGAATCTGGCCCACTGTGTCCTGGGAATGTTGGTAGGCTCCCAGGATCTCAGTGAGGGCCTCCTGGAGAGTCAGTTCCCTGGGCCTGTACTCCCCCTGGTGCACAGCGGTTCTCCCAGTGTCCCTGTGGGCCTGTGACTCTGTCCCCTGAACGGTGTGCCCACTGCCACTGACCCCCGGTCCCTGATTGTTTTAGGGGCGAGGTGTGGACTGGGGTCCCAGTACAGGTGGGTACACTGCTGATTGATGTGTCCTGGGGACAGATGTGTGGGTACGTTGGGTGAGCCCTCTGATGTTGGATACTGATAGGGGAGGCTCTGTGGTGGACTGTGAGTGGGTTTGGGTGACCAACTGTCCAGTGCTCCCTGATGGGCCAGGTTGTTGGTCCAGATCCTGAAGTCCAGAGATACTGTCATCACTGAGGGCATCTTTTGTTGGGGGACTGGATAGTCGTGGCACCTCCTCTCTGCTGAGATTGGCTGGGGCACCTGTGGGGATGTAAGTGATGCATTATGCTTCATGTCTGTGACATATTGCACATCCCTGGTTTCCCCTCTATTGTTGATGTTGCCCTGCCACCTTGGTTTGTGTATGGTGATGTATTGTGAGATTGTTAGTTTCCCTATGCTATGCATGCTTTGGTGATGGGTGTCCATGCAGGGCGGGAGGGCTGTCCATGAATTGGTATGGCATGCAGAGCTTGGCATCGGGGTTAGTCGTCTGCGTTGGTGCAGAGTGTGGGGTGGAGTGGAGTGAGGGTGACGGGTGTGATGGCATAGAGGTATGGGCGTGATAAGATGTAAATGTTGTCTTACCAGTGTCCAGTCCTCCGGCTACTCCAGTGAGTCCCTCAGGATGCAGTAATGGCAAGACTTGCTCCTCCCATGCTGTGAGCTGTGGGGGAGGAGTGGCGGTCCACCATCAGTCCTCTCTATGGCGAGCTGGTGCCTTGCTGCCACAGAACGTACCTTCCCCCGTAGGTCGTTCCACCTCTTCCTGATGTCGTCCCTTGTTCTTGGGTGCTGTCCCACGGCATTCACCCTGTCCACGATTCTTCACCATAGCTCCATCTTCCCGGTAATGGATATCTGCTGTACTGGTGCTGTACATCTGTGGCTCTACCCTGACAATTTCCTCCACCATGACCCTCAATTCCTCATCTGTGAAACTGGGGTGCCTTTGTGGGGACATGGGTGTTGTGTGGTGTCTGTTGGTAAGAGTATGTTGAGTAATGTGGTGGGGTGTGTGATGTGGGGTGCAGTGGGATATATGGGTATAAGTGGGGTGTGTGTCTAGTTGTCTCTCTGCTGTTCGTGTCAATCTCCTGGCAGTAATTGTTGTTTGTAAAGGGTTGTGGGTAATGTGGGTGGGTGTTTTACAGTGCTGTGGGTGGGTGGGTGTGGTGGGTGTATGAGTGTCAGGTGTGTGTTTTTGGTATTGGCTAATGTAGTGTTGTTTTGTATTTGGGTGTCCATTCTGAGCATGGCGGTATGTACCGCTAATGGTTTACCGCCATTGAATGTCAACTGTGGTGATTCGTGGGTCATAATGTGGTGGGCTTTGTTCTGTTGGCATAACGGTGTGGGTGTTGGTACCGCCACTTTAGCACTGACCTTTGGGCGGGCGGATTTGTGTACGTGCCTGTATTCTGTCGGATTGGTGTGTGTGTGTCATAATATGGCGAACGGATATTCGCCACGCAGCGGTATGTTGCTGGCCGTCACTGTGGTGGTAAGAAGGATTTACTGCCAATGTCATAATGAGGGCCTTTATGTCCATTCTCAGCCAGGTGGTTGCCCACAAACTTCATGCATATTCAACACCACAACAGGTCATTGATATATTGCACTAAAACTGAGTTGGAGGACATGACTAAGAACTCAAGATTCTTCTTGAGGATCTGGTTAAAAATGGAAGGGCTCTCAGTGTACCCCTGTGGGACTCAGCACCATGACAAAACACAGTTCTGAAACCAGAAGGCAAAGAGGAACTGACTGTCCTCATGAAATGGTACGGAAAAGAATACTTGACACAAATCGATAACAGTGAACCACTGAAATGAAATCACAGCTGGATTCGGTACCACCTGACAACATGGAACAATGATGGAGTCTATTTATCTCAGGTCTTGGGCAATGCAGTACATGCCGCTAGGGTTCTGTAAGAAAATAATGGGTGAGATACATGGATGTCCCATTATCTCCCTCAAAATGCCTTGCTGTATCATTGATTCAATCACTGGAGTAACCCAAAGGGTCAATTTGTACTGTGGTGTCCTTGGGAACATTAGGTTTCACTTTAATGTGGACAGGCTCAACACCTTTGATGAGAGCAATGTCCTTTCCTGAAAAGTCCCAGACTTCATTCTTCACTGTATCTCTAAGATCTAATGGTAACTCATCAATGGTCATCAAGGGAAACAATGCAACATAAAAGCCATCTCTTACCATGTTAAAAGTGACATTTTCATCATGAGACTGTAGTTCAACACCTTTTGGTGTACAGTAAATGGTACAGTTAGGTTTACACAGGAAATCACTCCCTAAAAGAATCACTGGACTAGAATCACATACCAAAAATTGGTGATTCCCTTCAAAGGACCCTATTTTGACAGGTACTTCTTCTGTTACAGGGTTTGTCATTTGTTTGTTTGTAACTCCTACAACTTGGATTCTTTTCGCTGTGAGAGGTAGGTTTGGAACTTCCACTCTTCTAACAGTAGAGCGGGTAGCACCAGTGTCTATCAGGAATGATATAGGGTGGTCAGTCACCTCACCATCCATGAATAGACCGCTTTAGTCTACATCTAAAGCTGTGCCAAGAATGCAATCTTCTTTTCCTCTCAGGCACCTTAACAGGTCAGAACCATAGTCCTCAAATGCTTTAAACATAGGTAACTGTTGGAACACACCCTGATTTTATGAAGAATTTGGTTCAGATTCGGGACCTGGTTTTAATTCAGTTGAGGGTCATTTACATTCTATTGTGGCATCAGGGTTCGGGGAACCTGCATCACCCGGACTTGGGACACATTAAAATTCTGCATTCTTGGTCTCTGTATGTTCTATGACTATATGGAAATACGTCTCTGTGGTTCTGTAAACCCTGAATTTTGAGGATTAAAACAACATTCCAGCTGACAATGCACCAACTTATTGCAATAACGAAAAGGGTCCATCTGTTTCAAAGTAGCCACCTCAATTCCAAAACTCATATCAATCAGAACAGCACGTCCTCTACCTTGCTGTGAAAACTCATTACCACGTGTATCATCGGCATTCCCTGACACACTTGTTGCATAGGACCAACCTTTCCTACAAAAGGCTGACTCTGTTCTCCTCCTCTCTGTTCAGCTTTCATCTGCACCACCATCATATTTTCTTAAGTCTCTTCTGCTTCATCTCCAATTCATCACTGTAATACTTCCCATATCTCAAAATTTCATAATTGATTTATTCTGCCAATAAATATAAATCCTGTTGAATCATCAAGCTAATCTCAGATCTCAAGCCTGTTACAAATTTAGACACAGAATTCCTCATATCCTTCACTTCAAGGGTCTCTAGTCCACTGTGCTGCTTAAACACTTGTAGCAATATCTTTATAAAAGGCATGCACTGATTCTTTAGAGTCTTGGGTAGTCCAGTCAATCTTAACCCAATTAATATCTTTAGCTGGGACCTTCCCTTTCAAGAAAGTCATCATCTGCTGAAATGTTTTCATCACTATTGGTGATGGAGCATTTGTCACTGGATTTCTCTGTGGCTCCTTCTCTGGCTGCTCTATAGCCAGTTTGCACTCTGTCCACAAAGCACTCTTTACCACAATGTCAAATAGAGTATTCAAGTCACAGGACCTGCAAGATCTTCACAAACTGTTCAACCTGTGTGTACCTCTCTACTGGCCTTTCTCTCAACTTGGGGAAATCATTTATGAATTACACAAGATCACTCCTGCTCCAAGGTACTTGGACATAACCTCTACCAGGCACTTCCCCCAATGGGTAGGCCGATACGCCCACTTCCTTCACTGTGGATGGAAGCGGTTATCCCATTATTTTCTTATTATCTCTCTTCTTCGCTCATTTGCTTTCCCACTTATCTAGTTCCCTCCATTTTTTAATGTTATGATTCAGTTCCTTAATTTGTGTTCACATTCTTGGGACTCTCATGCCACAAATGTCAATATCGTCAAACCACACGTGGTAGCTTCTCTGCAACAATTTTGTCCTATTCAAGTCTACATCATATTTTTAAGCAAATTCTGAAAATGTACTGTGCTTGTCCTGCATGCTTCATGACATTCCTACACATAAACACAAGTTCATTCTCTCAGTAGATGGCTAATTGGAAAAGATCAAGATTTCCTGATATCATCTCAACTAGTTATAACCTTAGTTTGGTCACATCCACCTGCATTTGCTCTCATCCGGGAAGGTGATTTCTTTCCATTTAACCTAGGGCTCAGACTTCCTCTTCAAGTCTCTAAGAAATTTCTATACCATTCGTCACATTCTTTTCCATTCAAACAAACAGAATTACAGGGGGGTTAGATGCTAACCCTTCTCTAGGAGTACTATGGTTAGTGCTTGGAGGAGGATTCTAGAAAAACATGTGGAAAGATTGTGATCTTTGGGCTGGTTCTCCCTTTGAATAAATCCCTGCTTGATTTACTGCTGGGGACACAGAAGCGGCATGGGGCATAGTCACCATAGTCTGATTCGACTGAATATTTCCTGTTCCTTTCCCTCCAGGGATGACAGACACAGCAGTTGACAAATTTATTCCAGTAGAAACCGTCAACGCATGTGTCACAGCTCCCAATTACTTTGGTCTATATTATGGAACTGCAGGACCAGTAGTGACTGGAACAGTAAATGCATCTGGGCCACTGTGGACAGTGGGGTTAACAGGGGCATTAGTCCCTGGACTCCCTCCATCGTGGTTTGACTCACATTCACTCCTGTATTTACCGGGGCAGACGGTACTTCTGAATTTCTATTGGGTACTGCACCACTCATTTCTCCAGGTTGGGTTTCATTATATGAGGTTGGACAGACCGATAGCAACACATCCAAAATATCATTGCTAAAGTCGCTATCAATATCTTCATCTAATATCTCTGTGTCTTTTGTCCTTTCCCCTGCTCATTATCCCTCTCATCACTCATCAAAGCAGGGTTCTCAATACTAAACACACATGACAAAATGAAAAGCAAATTCAACAAATAACCTTGTCGGCTTTAGAAAAAAAATTAAAGTACTCAATCATTCACCAAATGATTCGGAGTAATGCTTTCCGATCTACTCTGACTTATACTTGAATGAAACCTGGACCAGCGGGGAACCAGCCAGATTAGTGTAGCTTCTCCCTGTGCACTAGGAATTCACAATTCGCCACACCAACCACACCTTGCTCTCATGCAAAGACAAATGTCCCTGTCTCAATTATGCCATTGATGACATCTCATGGCAAGCACCACAAAACGTAGCAGACAATTACAAAACAGTGTCTTCTACACCAATAACTTATTACGATCCTTGGATCCTAATCTACGATGAGCCAGATAACAACTTCAACTTCTCTGTATCAAGCGCCGTACTCACACAACAACTTAAACCATTACCACATCACACCACACAACCTCTGCAAAATACCGCAAGCTGGACATCAGCAATTTCAACACAGGACCCTAGTAATACTCACTTATCCACTGTTACACCTTTCTCTTGAACCGCTGGAACTTCATCAATCCTCTGACTTAAACCATGGGCTTTGGGGACTTGGACTGGGTTTGGGACAAGTCTAGAATGGGGCAATCTAACTGCCTGTTCCAGGAACGAACTACCATCTGCAGGAGCACGCATGGAGGAGGACAGTGGCCTCCATCTGACAGACAATTCGAAACTCATGAAGCCCATTTGGCTACACAATGAGAACTAATAAGGAAAGTTTAGTAGGTTCATTTCAATTTAGAAGTCACTTCAATAAATTAGAATCAAATTGCAAAGGTACATAATCACAACCATCAAGCTGAAATGCCAGAATTAATTCAATCTCAATGGTATAAAGCAGACAGAAATTACAGTCACAGCAATACATATGCTAAAAAACAGAAACTGACATTCCTTAAAGAAATTCAGGTTGCTCCTTCTAAGCATAAACAATTTTAAAATAATTTAGCTCAGGTTCTAACTAAAATGGGGATATTCAGCCTAAAAGTCCCTAAGGGTTCAGGAATGAAGCAAAGCACGTGTCAGCATCCTAAAGACTCCAGTGGAAGTCTTTAAAAGAAAGGAACCAGCATTAGCGTGAAACTACGCGCTGTAAGTGCAAAAAGGGTGTAAAGAGTTCTGCACCTCTCAAAGTACAAAGGAATTTGAGTACTAACTTAAAGTGGAAAGTTCCAGGAGTATCAGTATCTCCAAACACTTCACCAGAGGCCCAAATATTTCTCTTTCTCATGGAGCACGCTTGCAATACTGAACAAATCTCCCATCTCCAGATATACAATGAATAGGGGACTTCTTCTACTTATGAAATCATTCAGTCCATGTCAAGATTTCTCTTCTCAAACCTCTCTATCTCTAAAACACAATACTTATTTCTCCAGCTAAGAAGTCACGAATTTACACTTGCACAAAAAGAACATGCAGAAGTCAGAAACAATGACTCATGTTAAAACAAGGGGGCCTGGGGTTAGGCCAATTTAATATATCATTGTCAATGTGCTGCTTAATACATAATTACGAGAGCAAACAGTGTGACAAAATAAATTGGAAACTTGAATGAATTAAATCATGATTACATAAGTAATGGGACTGGTCTTCTCCTGCTCCAACAACCCACCTCGGGTGCAGTGCCACCTCCCAGGCTGCTAAGAGGATGTGTGATACTATGGTTAAACCAGATTGAACCGGAAGAAGAAGGAAGGCACTGTGTCTGCTGCTGTGGCTGCAGGCAGAACAAACCCAAAGGGGAGGGAGGCAAGAGTCGAGAGCCGACCGGAGGGCCGGTGAGTTGGTGAGCCGGAGGCGAGGGTGAGTAAAGTGGAGCAGAGGGCTTGAGACAACTACGGCAACCATGGTAATCGTGACCGGCTGTCACCTGCTGTTCCCTGCTTTTCCTGGCTCGTCGCTTCTGCACTTGTGCCGGCCACACGGTGCATGGTGCACAGCGCGTGCTCACCTGGCCCTGACCCAGGACCAGCCCTGATGCCCCGGCCCTGATCTCATGGCCTGGAAATTCTCCCACAGCGGCACCCACTGGGCACCTATTAGGCTGAGTGCCTGCCGATGCCTGCTGGTGCTGGCTTTAGCACCTCCTTGCTTCCCTCACACCCTCACGCTCCCTGTTTTCTCGCTTACCCAGTTCCTTCTTCCGCCCAGCATGCTGTTGGCGCGTGGCTGTGCAAACAGGGGTACAAAATGAAGGGGGGGTGGCAGGTTGCAGGGAGCAGGTGTCTGTGGGGCCTGTGGGGCCAGCACAGGCAACCCAGTAACCCAGCGACACCCCAGGTGAACTCAGTTAACCCCCGGTCAGGCCTATGGCGAGCGTAAAGTGGTCAGAGGTCAGGGGTTCTCCAGGCTGGTGGCTTGGGTGGAATAGATCAGGGACAGGCCACCCATGCCACCCGTGCCGGCAAAGACTGCCAAAAGGTTGAGACATCAGTGAAGGTTGCAAGGGAAGATACATCCCAACTCACTCCTGCTTACTCCTGCTTCCTCCTTCTTCCTCCTGCGACCTCTGACCCACAATCACCTGACAATCAACCTGCAACTGCTATGGAACCTGGAACCTGGAACCCTGAGTCTTGACGAGTGTGGCAGCTTCAGAAGCTGCTGCGAGTGCATGCCCCAGCACCCTGTGGAAGCGTCATGGGCAGCACCAAGTGTGGCTTGCATGGTGGCGGGTGAGCCCCACTCGCCTAGGCCCATCTTTCTACCCAAGCAAGCTGGACCTGTGTGCACCAATATCACACACATCACCACAGACGAAAGGCAATGAGGTCAGGGAGGCTGTGGGAATCCCCAGTGCAGCCGGCACACCCCAGTAAGAAAAAGAGGGCACGCCACAGCGATCCTCCCCCTGATGGACATTCAGTCAGCAGACACCCAGCCAAAGGGTAGCCGTATGGGTCATGTGGGTCCCGCATCAGGGGCAGCGATCACCGGCCAACCCAAAATAACAACAAAGTTACAATTTCTGAAAGACAGAGAAGTTGCCATCTATTCCTCTTCTCTCCCAGCCACTGGTCTTTCTGTCCCATTAACACCTCTGGTGACAATCGGAGCCAAGCAGATATCTCTATGTCCGATTCCTAATGAGAATTTTAGCACTTCGTAGCATGGGGCCTCCATGGCGTTATAGGAGCTGGAGCCAATATCTAGCGGCACAATAATTGGCACTACAACAACAACCGCCCTATATAAACCCAGTGGAAAAGCCACTCCAGGAAGGACCAACATAAGTGATACAAGTAACTCTCAAATAACTGTGTATGGCAAAAAGAACACAGACATGGGCAGTGAAGTATTGGTGGCAACAAAAGGAGAGATACTGGAAAGATCTGTCCTGTCAGGAGTGCAAAATGAAGGGGACAAAATAATTCAGCCTAACCCACCCCCACAGGCAGGGGGACCAAGTCCAGACCACCAATACACCAGTCCGGGAAAGTATGGAGCACGAGCAAAATAAGTTAAGCACAAGAAAGCTCTCACTGCATGAAAAGAACAAGCACATTGAAGTACAACTAGCACCTTTCACAGACACGGGTGGCACAGAGTTCAACAAGGCAGAGCACGGCAAGGCTGAAGCTGATCCCAACACTGGGGCTGACTTCGACTACCTAACATAAGAAGAATGGAATGAGCTCCTCGCCTCATACTCGTCGGAAAAAGGAAAGGAGTGCTTGACTGCACACCGATAACCCTGCACTCCGGTCCATCACCATAACCTTGGTGCCCCCCCCTTGACATCAGCAGAAGATCCCCTGGGCAGGCGGAAGACAGCACTGCTTAGGACCATTCAGTCAATGGCTGATGCACTCAGCTATCACTCAGCTAAGATGGATGTACAAGTGGAGATCTTGAGCTCAGTAGCAACCGTGTGGCTGGCATAGATAAGCGCATAAGCAACCTCAATAACCTCATCAAGAGGGCTCATCGACATCGCTTCAAGGTGCTGCTGTTCTACAACTTTAGGCTAATTAAGCCAGCTGTCAAGCGTATTGGGGAGCGTAATAAAAGAACTGAAAGACAAGAAGGGCACACACAGTACCTTCACGCAACCACAAGGAGGGCTCAACATTGTACACAGTGACCAATACGACAGTGAGTCCAAAATCAAGGGCACTCCACTTGGATAAGCGGCCTACAACAGCCAGGACCCCTCCCCTCTGAGGAAAACCCCAAAAACCGCAACCTGAAAATGGAGCCAATCATAAGCAAAAAGAGCAATGGCAACGCTACACACCAGCCAGCGTAATCAGGGGAAAAAGTAAAGTCCAAAAGGACTCAAAAGCCAAAATCGCACAACAAATCTACCCCAGAACAGCATGGCTGCAAACCTACATGACATCTAACCAGACAACCCATGGATGCAACACCAGGAGCAATACCCCATTAACCAGCACTGAGGCTGTCCCAGAAGTGACTCACCTTGCATATCATGAAACAGAGCCACCAGGAGACAAGGAAAGGCCACCCTCAACACCAGCTCTTAGGGGGCTCACCACCTGAAAATAAGTGGCAGGACATCCCAAATCAGGGAGTCCGCTCAACTGGGCAGTGGATATCCAATGACAGCCAAAAGGTGACGGGAATGCAAGGCCCCACGCCTCATAGAGGCATTACATATGCTTAACCCACCCACAAAAAGACTGCCACAGGCCCAGGAGCTGGAACAGCTCTCCTCGAACAAAGATGTGAGGTGGCCCGCAATCACCCTTTAGCCAGAAACTCCACTCCTGGTCAGGAAAATGACCAGATTTAGCTCCAATGCAACCTCTGTAAACCGCAACTTAGACAAATTTTATACCCTGCTATCATCACTCAAGGAGGATAAAAATTCCAACACAAAAGAGCACCCCATTGAGTACACCCCAGGGGAGGCACAGTGCCTCACAATTCTACTCCACCCAGAATACCAATCACTTGGGAATATGGACATCGGCAACCGGGGAAACATACTAAAGCTCCTAGGGAACATTCCAGGACTTACCAACATCACCTCAGACATGATCGAATCCATAGAGCGAGGGCCAGAGAAAGCCAATGAATCAACCAATGTTATCTGGAAGTCCAATACCCTGACTGGGGCTGTTCTTAAGGAAAGCAAACACTTCAAGAAGTGGGGAATCATCCTTGAAGGGGTAGAAGACCCCGGTTATCCATACCCTCTCAGGCCACGAAAAAGTGAATTGAACGACAGAATGAGGTTGTCTGCAGCTCCCTACATGGTCCTATGAGGCGCAAGGGGCCCGTCCTTGGAATCAGACTCCAATACCACAGGGAGTGCCTGGTCAACACATCACGCGCCGGACAGCAATGAGAAAGATGACTGGTGGTGGGTATCCCGTATTCTCATCAAAACGCAGGCTCATGACATTCACTGCTTAAGGCTCTGCTCTTGAAAATATCCATGGCCTAAAGGACAAACTGCAAGACCCTGACACACTCATCTATCTTCAAGGCTTCTCAATCATCACTCTACAAGAAACTTGAGTCCAGGAACCAATTCCCATCCCAGGCTATTCCCTTGCCCTCCTACCTGCCATCAAGAAAGACCAATTCGGCCAAAGGAAGGGGGGCCTGGGGGTGTATCTATCAACTGCTCTAAAGGCCAGCTGCAAGATGCTCTCTTCCGACGCTGACAAATTTCTCACTGTGTACCTGACTTATCAACACAGAAGGAAGGAGCAAGGGCTAATCCTAGTCAACATATATATGCCTCTGAGATGGAAAAATCAAGAGGAAATGTCAAACGTGCTTGTGGACCACATCACTCAAGTGGCTGGCTCTCGCCAACTCCTTCCTCTACTGGTAACAGGGGACGTTATGAAGGTCAGAAACTAACAAGGTCATCGATGTCCAGGAACACCATTGGCCTATCCTGGAACAAGCACTGGTTAAAACGGCAAAAAGAATCAACATAGGAGCAGCCTTAGTAGGCTCCCTTGAGCACTTAGGTCTCAGAGCGCTAAATGGCAATGTTAGAAATGGGGTCTTTGGTTGGCAGTCAGGTTACCCCCGTCCAAGCAGGGACCCTCACTCTAGTCAGGGTAAAGGATACTCACCCTCAGTTAACCCACGCTCACCCCATTGGTAGCTTGGCACGAGCAAGCAGGCTTAACTTCAGAAGCAATGTGTAAAGTATTTGTACCAACGCACACAGTAACTCAGTTAAAAACACTACAAAATTACATAACACTGGTTTAGAAAAACAGATAATATTTATCTTAACAAAACAAGACCAAAACAAAAAAAAATCCAACATACACAAGTCAAGTTATCAATTTAAAAAATAATAAGAGTCTTTGGCCCTCATTATGACACTGGCGTTAAATCCCGCTTACCGCCTCGCTTACGGCCGCCAACTTACCGCCACAGTGGCAGATATCCATTCACCATATTATGACTCACACACACACCAATCTACAGAATTCAGTCACATACACAAATCCGCCAGACCAAAGGTCAGTGATAAAGTGGCGGTCCCAAAACCCATACGGTTCCGCCAACAAAACAACACCCACCACATTATGACCCACGAATCACCACGGCGGACATTCAATGGCGGTAAACCATTGGCGGTACATACCGCCACAGTCAGAATGGACACCCACATACAAAACAACACTACATTGTCCAATACGAAAAATACACACCTGACAACCATACACACACCACACCCACTCACCCACACCACTATAAAACACCCACCCACATTACCCACAACCCTTTACAAACAACAATTACTGCCAGGAGACTGAGAAGAAGAGCACAAAGACAACTAGACACACACACCACTTCCACCCATACAGCCCTCACGCACTCCACATCACACACCCCACCACATTACTCAACACACCCTCACCAACACACATCACACAACACCCATAGCACCACAAAAGCACCCCCGTTTCACTGAGGAGTTAAGGGTCATGGTGGAGGAAATTGTCAGGGTAGAGCCAGAGCTCTTTGGAGCACAGGTACAGCAGATATCTATAGCAAGGAAGATGGAGCTATGGCGGAGAATTGTGGACAGGGTCAATGCCGTGGGAGAGCACCCAACAACAAGGGACAACATCAGGAAGAGGTGGAACGACCTACGGGGAAAGGAACTTTCCATAGCAGCAAGACACCAGCTTGCCATTCAGAAGACTGGCGGTGGGCCCCCACCTCCTCCCCAACATCTCACAGCATGGGAGGAGCAGGTACTGGCAATACTGCAACCTGAGGGACTCGCTGGAGTAGCCGGAGGACTGGACACTGGTAAGTCAACATTTAACACTTATCACCCCTCATACCTGCATGCCATCACACCCCCTCACCCTCACTCCATCACTCCACACCATCCCACACACTGCACCTACACATATGACTAACCACAATGCCCAGCCCTGCATGCCATACCAATGCATGGACAGCCCAGGCCACACCTCGCCCACAAGACAATGAGGGACCTGGGGTCAGTGGCAATGGGCACACCATTCAGGAGACAGGGGCACAGACCAACAGGGACACTGGGAGGACTGCTGTGTGCCGGGGGAGGACAGGCCCAGGGAACTGACTCTCCAGGAGGCACTCTCCGAGATCCTGGGAGCCTACCAACATTCCCAGGACACGATGGTCCAGATCCTTGACAACGTGCAGGATAACAGGCGGCTGCAGGAGGACTAGTATCAGGGTATCAGGGAGGACTTGCAGGCCATCAACACCACCCTGATCTCCATTGCAGGGGTGCTGGCAGACATGGCCAACATCATGAGGGAGGCAACAGCACACCAGCGGGCCCCTACCACTAGCCAGTCAACTGACCAGCCCTCCAGTTCTGCTGCCACTAGTGGTCAGGAGGCCCCGCCACAGGAACCACAGGCCACAGTCACCTTGTCCACCTTGAACTGTCATTGCTCCCCTTCCTATGTCCCATTGGACACTGTACCTGTGCTACAAACCGACTGGAACAATATCCTGGACATTCATCCATCATCACCCAATTCCATTGCACTTTCCCCTCAATTTCTTAGTACTACAATAAACACCCTTGGATAAAACCTGACTACTAGTATTTCATGTATTGCAAATTTGTATTGATTGAAACAGCTACAGCCATTGCAAATGAACTGTACATAGTGAGAGCATAGAATGAATGACCTGTTGCTGGCTGTTGTGATCACATCACAACATTGTTGTCATATCACCAACATCTGTAAAATGATAATCCATAGGTGACAGTAAGTAGAGGAAACAAGTGGGTAATGCCAGCATGCCAGTGCCACACAGAATACCACAATAGTCATAGAAATGTGAAGTTGCACTGTCTCACCTGTATGTCATTGGAAGTACTGATGGATCACTAATGTTCTGTTGTTCACATCCTCATCCTCTGCCTCCTCATCCTCACTGTCCTCAGGGTCCACTGCTGCCACAGGGGCATCTCCAGTTTCCTCCTCCTGCAGAAAAAGTACATGGCGTCTGAGTGCCAGGTTGTGCAACATGCAGCATGCCACTACTATCTGGCAGACCTTCTTGGGTGAGTAGCACAGGGATCCACCTGTCAGATGGAGAAACCTGAACCTTGCCTTCAGAAGTACAAAGGTCCTCTCAATTATCCTTCTGGTTCACCCATGTGCCTCATTATAACGATCTGCAGCCCTTGTCCTGGCATTCCTCACAGAGATCAGCAGCCACAATAGGTTTGGGTAGCCAGAGTCACCTGCAAGTATTGAGGGACAATATTTAGCCACACACTATCCTATTTGGCTAACAGCAGAGGCGTACACCAACATACACTGGGTGGGGACCAAGGCTCACTTATAAGCCACACCCTGTGCCTCTGTAGTTGGAGCATCACATTTGGGATGCTGCTATTCCTCAGGACAAAGGCATCATGCACCGACCCTTGATATTTAGCATTGACGTGGGAGATCTACTGGTCCGCCAGGCACACCATTTGCACATTCATGGAGTGGAGCCTCTTACAATTCCTGAACACCTGTTAATTTTGCCGTGGAGGAACAAACACAATATGTGTACCGTCAATCGCCCCAATAATATTGGGGATATGTCCCATTGCTTAAATTTCAGCCTTCACAGTGGCCAAATCTTCCACCTGGGGGAAAGCAATGTAGCTGCACATGTGTTTTACCATGGCAGAAAATAATCTTGACAGCACAATTGAGAACATTGGCTGTGACATTCCTGCTGCCAAGCCCACTGTCATTTGGAAAGAACCTGTTGCCAGGAAATGGAGCACTGATAGAACCTGCAGAAGAGGGGGGATCCCAGTGGGACGACGGATAGCTGAAATCAGGTCAAGCTCCAACTGGGCACACAGCTCTGTGATTGTGGCCCTGTCCAGTCTGTAGGTGAGTATTATGTGCCTGTCCTCCAGTGTAGCTAAGTCCACCAGGGGTCTGTACATGGGGGTATGTCTCCATTTCCTATTCATCTGCAGCAGTAGGAGTCTAAGGGACACAAGAGTGAGTAGGCTGTCACAATTTGAACAACTATACCACAACAGCAGTCCCCATCGTGCAATCATGTTTTGGGACAGTGTTATTTAAAAGTATGTGCCTGTTCATCCTGTAATACAGAAATTATCAATAGGCCTGTTCACCCCCCCTGAAATGGTGACTGCCTGCCCTGTGTGGAGGGACATGTGGAAGTGAGGTAATTCCGCTGATGTTGTGCGCTGTAGCGGTAGGCGGTCGTGAACCGCCGTGCAATTCCTCATTGGATTATATTGGGCCCTATGGGGTACAGTGGCCAATGGGGATCTAAGCCGGCGGTGACGGTGTAAACCGCCGCACGTGACCACCATTTTCTAAATCATTCCTCACTTGTTTCCTGACCTTCCACGGGAGAAGACCTACAATGCATGTGCTGCTGTGACGTGTGCATGGAACCTACCATGGCCTGTGTGATCAGGGAAAGGGCCCCAGTCTTCACTTCAGAGGAGCTGGAGTGACTGGTGGATGGGGTCTTTCCCCAGTACGACTGCTGTATTGGCCTTCAGACCAACAAGTGAGTACACTGTGGGCATGAAGCATGTGGCATGAATGAATGGAGATGTGTGTGAAGTCATTGTGTAAGGGTGGGTGGGGGGGTTGTCTGTTGGCGGTGTACATGTTGTGAGCTGGCCTATGTGTGTCGCAATGGTGATGGGATCGGGTATGGTGGGCCATTTGTGTGACAGGCTGGACTGTTTGTTTAATGGAGTTCTCCTGTATGTATTACCTCTGGAGGTTAGCGCCCATCAAAAGAAGGGATTATGGTGTGCCATCGCCAAGGACATGCAGACCCTGGGGGTCTATGGAAGGCGGAGCACCCACTGTCGAAACGCTGGGAGGACCTGAGATGCTGGGCACTGAAGACCACGGAGGCCCAGCTGGGCATGGCATCCCAACGAGGAAGGGTTGCCCCTCGGACCCTGACCCCCCTGATGGCCTGCACACTGGCAGTGGCCTACCCTGAGCTGGATGGGCGCTTGAGGGAATCACAGCAGCCACAAGGGGGTGAGTACAGTGGGTATCATTACAAGTTAAGGCTGGTGGGGTGGTTTCTGGGTGGTGGTTGTGTGTTAGTGGGTACCCCTTTACAACCAGGCCAGACATAGCAGTGTAGGTCCTCAGAAGGGTAATGGTTGCATGGCAAATACAGTTAACCTAGCTTGTTAGTATTCACTTCTAGGCAGGGCTGCGTGGGTCCCAGGTGTGCTGCAGTTGGCGGTGTGTGCTCCTCCTCATGCCTTGGTGACTAACCATTTCACTGGTAGTGCAATGCATAGTGCGTAGGCCTGTTCCCTGGGTGTGAGGGTGCTGTGTAAGCCAACGGTGGTATTGGTGCAGTCATTGACCCAGTGTATCCTTTGTCTCTCTCCCCCCCTTTCTTGTTTTCTCATCCTGTCCTTGTGTGCATTAGCATCATCTGGCGGAGGAGCATAGGTCCCGGCGATAAGAGGGAGCTGCATCCCACAGGACCCTGGAGCCAGAGTCCACTGACGCCGAGGGTACCAGTGGGACGGAGGGCGAGTGGGCACCACAGCGGAGACTGGAGGGGACAACACAGACTCCGATACCTCCTCCAATAGGAGCTCCCTGGTGGTGGTGGACACCTCTGTGACCACCACAGCTGCAGGTACAGCCGCGACCCCGTACCAGCACCGCCCTCCCTGTAGCCCCTCAGCGAGTTGCCCGTGCCTGCTCACCCAGGAGGGTGGGCATCTCCTTCGCCCCAGGCACCTCAAGCCCTGTCCCAGTGAGGAGGCTATTGACATCCAGAGATCCATCTCTGTAGTGCAGTCAACCTTTGTGAATGCCATCCAGGGACTGGCATCCCAGATGCAGCAATGCAATGCATTCATGGTGGTTTGGCAGCCCAACAGAGATCGATTCAGGCTCTGGCCTCCTCTCTGATGGCAACCATTGTCCCTGTTTCTACCGTCCCCTCTCCAACTTCCACTTCCCAGTCCCATTCTCCTCAACCCCAACCCATCCCAAGCACACAGATAGATGAGCATACACACAGGCAACACACAGGAGTGGCACAGGCAAACACCAGCACCACACTTCATCCCACAGGCACTTATGCAAACACCACACTGTTGCAGACATGACAACATCCACAGCCTCCACTGTCTCCCCCTCCTCCTCCTCCTCCACCTCCCTCCCAGTTATGTCCACACTCACACCTGCATGCACTACATCTACATCCACTATCAGCATCACCACACCAAACAGAACACACACCACACTGGCAGACACCTCCACAACATCCATGCACGTGTCTCCTGTGTCCTGTCACACCTCCTAAAGGACACAAATGCAAGCACTCAGACACCCAACAGCCATCCACCTCACATCAGCATACAGCCCATGCACCTGCACCCAAATCCAAGAGACATACACCTCCAACAACCACTCTCTCATCCTCCACTCCCATTACTCCTCCCTCGTCCCGCCCCAACATCCCTAAAAAGCTTTTCTTTGCCCAACTTGACCTCTTCTCTTCCCCTCCCCCCCATCCTGCATGTATGGGCAGGGTTCCAAGGACACAGCCCAGCACCTCAGCGCAACAGTCCACGTGGACAGTGGTAGCACCACCTACTTGTGCTGGTAAGGATACCAGGCCTACGACACTGAAGGGGAAGGAGCCAGCACCACTAGGGATGAAAGGGAAGAGTCTTGCACCAGCTGTGAGGAAGGGGAAGGGTCCTGCACCAGCTGTGAGGAAGGGGAAGGAGCCTGTACCAGCTGTGAAGAAGGGGATGGAGCCTGCACCACCAGGCAGAGAGGGAAAGAGCCCATCCACCCCTGGCAGGAAGAGTAAGGGATCCCCGACCCATGAACAGGAGGAGACGTGGCACTCTACACCAGCGGAAGCTGTCAGGCAAACAACGCCACCACCACCAGCTGTCACGGGGCCCCCACCGCTAGCTGTGTAAGTGCAGCCATCAGTGAGTGCAGGGGCTGTCCAGGAGCCTCCTCAAACAACCACCACCATGCAGCCATCAGTGAGTGCAGGGGCTGCCCAGGAGCCTCCTCCAACGACCACCACCATGCAGCCATCAGTGAGTGCAGGTGCTGCCCAGGGGCCTCCTCCAACGACCACCACAGTGCAGCCATCACCGCCGGCGGATGCCATGTAGTCCACCCTCCAGGGGCTACTGTGCGGGCTGCCCCTCCATAGCCAGTGGGCAAGTCACCCACTCGGGAGACTCTGGCCTTGCACTCCCCAGGACAAAGCAATGAGCATGTTGCCCCCTCCAGAACCAGTGGACGAGTCACCCACTCGAGAGACTGTGGCCTTGCACTCCCCAGGAAAAAGTAATGGACATGTTGCCCCCTCCAGGACCAGTGGGGGATTCACCCAGTTGAGAGACTGTGGCCTTGCACTCCCCAGGACAAAGCAATGGGCATGTTGCCCCCTCCAGAACCAGTGGGGGAGTCACCTACTCCAGAGACTGTGGCCTTGCACTGCCCAGGACAAAGCAATGGGCATGTTGCCCCCTCCAGAACCAGTGGGCAAGTCACCCGCTCCAGAGACTGTGGCCTTGTACTCTCCAGGACAAATCAATGGGCATGTTGCCTCCTCCAGTACCAGTGGGCTTGTTCACCCATCCGGCTGAGGTGCTCCCTTTCCCCCTGAGAGGACTGCCTATTTGCAAACTGATGCCCCTGTAGTGTACTATCAGGATGTGGCCAGGACTCGAGTTGGGCCTTAGACTGTGCCCTGTGGCCATGTGGGCCCTTTGAACACTGGACTGGGCAGTATCCCTTTGTGTACATGTGTACATATCTGTTTCATTGACAAATCAAATTATTAATTTTGATGTTGATGTGATTACAATCACTTTAGTCAATTCCTGTTGTCCTTGCATTATTATGCCATTTTTTGGGGACAAATTGATTTTCGTGTGCAGCTGTTTGTGTGTATGGTGTGTGTGTGTCGGGTGTATGTGGTGAATGTGTGTGTGTCACTCTCGTTCTTTTCCCACCCTCCCTTATGTGCTAGGCGTCTGTACTCACTATCGTCCTCTTCATCGGCATTGGTGTTCCAGATGGAGCATAATGTAGAAGATCATCTGGAAAACAGGCAGTTCGGGTTCCATGGCGGCGCGGTTCTTCCCTGTGTCTCCAATGGTCAGTCCTTTCACTTCTGAGCTCTGTTTCCACCAGGCTTTTGTTGGTGTTGATACAGCCCCAGAAAAGGTGGTGGTTTCGTGTGTCTTGATATGGTGGGTGGTACTTTGTCTTCCGCCTGGCTGTTGGCAGCTACCACAGTGGTGGCTGTTGTTTTCGCCGTGGCAGTTGGTGTGGTACATTGGCTGTCTATGCGAGTTATCACCGCCATGGTCATAATTTGGCGGTACTTACCACCAGCCTGTTGGCAGTATTACCACCACTTTATCACCCACATCCAGGGGCGTACTGAGGGCCTTAATCCTTAGAAAACAGTGAGAATGTTGTTATTGCACAAAAGTACCTAGGTAGCGTCAAAATAAAGCTGCACGGGTGAGTGTGCATTGAAAAAAGGCCAGTGATGGGGCGATTTCTCACTTGCAAGAGAGACCGTGCATTGTTCCTCCTCCGGTCGGCATGCCTCGTTCCTCTTCTCCTGCAAAAGAGAGATGCATCGATCTGGACGGGCACCTTGGGTTCGGGCAGTCCTTGCGTTGATTTTCCTCTCCCAGCGATGTTGAGTTGAAATCCGGTCACACAGTGTCAAGAAACCACGCTGCGTGGGGGCTTGCGTCATTAACAACAGCCACTGCGGGTGTTGTGCGTCGTTTCTCCAGCTGTATTGCGTTGATCTCCAAGCCGCAATGCAGGTGGAGAGGCGATTTTATCTGTGAGGCCGGCGGCACGTCGTTTTGCAGCTGCGAAGCAGGTGGTGCGTCAAATGTTTCCCCGCACGGCGGTCTTTGCATGGATTTCTGTCCTTTTCCACCAGCTTCACCAGGGCCCAAAGACAGGTTAGGGCACCACTTGGCAGGCAAAACTCTCAGCAGAAGCCCAGGTGCTGGCAGAAAGAAGTCCTTGATGTCCCTGAGACTTCCACAACAGTAGGCAAGCTTAGTTCAAGCCCTTGGAAATTCTTCTCCAGTGGGAAGTCACACAAAAGTCAGTCTTTGTCCTCTCTCAGGCAGAAGCAGCTACTGCAGGCCAATCCAGCAAAGCACAATAACAGGCAAAGGGGCAGTACTCCTCCTCTATCTTCTAGCTCTTCTCCTTGGCAGAGGTTCCTCTTGGTTCCAGAAGTAATCTGATTTTCAGGGGTTGTGGGTGCTCTTCTTATACCCCTTTCTGCCTTTGAAGTAGGCCTACATCAAAGAGAAGTCTCTGTTGTTTTCAAGATCCTGCTTTGCCCAAGCCAGGCCCCAGACACACACCAGGGGGTTGGAGATTGCATTGTGTGAGGGTAGGCACAGCCCTTCCAGGTGTGAGTGACCACTCCTCCCCTCAATCCAGATGGCCCATCAGGATATGCAGGCTACACCCCAGCTCCCCTAATGACACTGTCTAGAGAAGAGGTGAAAACAGCCCAACTGTTAAGCTGACCCAGACAGGGAATCCACAAACAGGCAGAGTCACAGAATGGTTTAAGCAAGAAAATGCCTACTTTCTAAAAGTGGCATTTTCAGACACACAATCTAAAAACCAACTTCACTAAAAGATGTAGTTTTAAATTGGGAGTTCAGAGTCACAAAACTCCACATATCTATCTGCTCCCAAAGGGAATCAGCGGTTTAATAATATTTAAGGCAGCCCCCGTGTTAACCTATGAGAGAGATAGGCCTTATAACAGTGAAAACCGAATTTGGCAGTAGTTCACTGTCAGGACATGTAAAACACATAAGTACATGTCCCACCTTTATCATACACTGCATGGGGCTACCTAGGGCCTACCTTAGAGGTGCCTTACATGTATAAAAAGGGAAGGTTTAGGCCTGGCAAGTGGGTACACTTGCCAAGTCGAACTGGCAGTTTAAAACTGCACACACAGACACTGCAGTGGAAGGTCTGATCCATGTTTACAGGGCTACTAATGTAGGTGGCACAACCAGTGCTGCAGACCACTAGTTGCATTTGATTTACAGGCCCTGGGCACTTCTAGTGTACTTTACTGGGGATTTACTAATAAATCAAATAGGCCAATCATGGGTAAGCCAATGTACACATACAATTTATACAGGGAACACTTACACTTTAGCACTGGTCAGCAGTGGTAAAGTGTCCAGAGCAAACAAAAACAGCAAAAACAGATCCCAGCACACAGAAGCAACCTGGGAAGTAGAGGCAAAAAGATAGTGGAGACCATGCCAATGATACCAAGTCTAACAGCCGATTTAGCCAAGATACCCCCCTATCTTTCCATGACGCAAATTAAAACTCACTAATTGATTTCATCTGGGTCTCCCTATCATTAATGTAAATGGTCTCTTCCTTCAAACTGGGTCTAAGGTCCAAAAGTGATCACCTACCACACGAAGGGGTTTTCACTTTGACCCCAGCCCTACATAGGACCAACACAGAACCTGCTGGCTCCGAACACCTGAGCCAGCTGAAAATAATCAAATGGACAGCTACTTCGTTAGCTTCACTGGCAGAGAAAGCGGATAAGCACTTAAAAGCCTCCAAAGAAGAGAAGGGTCAACTAAGGACAAATGGGAGGCTTTTATTCACTCATACACCCAGCGATTAGCCATAAATCTCACAGTCATCAGGGGCCAAACCCCACAAGTCACAAAGAGTTCTATCCCTTGCATAATCTGAAACAGCTAAAGAGGAAAGTTAATCAAGCTCGCCGGTTTCCCGATCAAGAATGCCACCTCACCAAACTGAAACAAGCGAAAGGAAAACTGAAACAGGTGACATCGGAAACCAGCAGGTTACACACAGAGAAATTTTGGGCCAAACTCATTTGGGACATCAAACACAAGAATGCCAGTGAATTCTGGAGTATTGTAAATGCCCTGAGAAACCCACAAGGTCCAGTCTTGGACTCAAACATCTTGGGGGCGGATGTCAAAGCCCAGCTCACCTGAGTTCTTGTTCAGTTCTGATGGAGGTTGAAGACAATCCGACCCCACCCTGAAACTGCTTGTTCCAGCACACTAGTTTTTAAAACAGTGCACTAAGAACAGAAGCTCAAGGGAAGGGGGGAAGTGGATAAAATAAAAAAAAGAGAGACAACACCGTTCTTGCGTTTCCACTGTTGAAGTGCTGCACAAATCTGCGGCCCTTTCTGACTTCTGTAGAAACTGGTGCCTAATGAAACATAAACAAAGAACAGATAAGTGCAACCTATTCCTAAATGGGTTCCTGACTATCCCTTTATTTATTGGAAATTCTCTTCTAAAAGTACCTCTTGGATCCTGGTCTCTAGTTTCCAGGTTTGGAATGTGTTACTGCTCTGGGATGTGTTTTCTATTACTGTTAAGCTTCTAAAAAATTAAACAAATACCGTTATCAGAATTACCAATATCAAACATTCATCATAATATAACTAAAGCCTAAATTCCCAATAGCAGACTCACTTTTCGCATATTTCCAGAATCTTTTATAAAACAAATACTGTACTTTTACAACAAAATACAGCATGTAATTTGTGCAAGTCCTTGATTTACTGTTTTCCTTGCTGTCAATGGTTTCCACTGTTCGATTCCCAAAAGTTCCATGAAAAAAAACAATGTCCGCTTCACAAAGTCCTGCAAAATAATCCTGCAACAAAGAGCCTTAATCACAATGCTCGTGGAAGGCACTTCGCCTCAAACTGTCTATACACGAATCCAGAAATTGCCCTCTGGTAATAAAAAGTTTTGCACTTACTTGTTGCTGGCAAGAGATACTGATCAGTCTAACCTTGTCTTCTTTCTCTTTTGCAGGTTACTCGTAGGAGAGAGGCTGAGGCAAGGAGGAACCGGAAACCGGAAGAAGGAAGAGCCAGCAGCTGCGCCAATTGAAGTCAAAGAAAGTCTGTAAAGAGCAGGAGTGCCAGCGCCGAGGGATCTGTTCTCAGGTAAGCGGGAGGTAGACGAGCACAAGCACTGGGTGAGGCTCGGGGGATGCCTTTTATAGACAGGGCTGGGTGTGGTTCAAAGAGCTGGGTGTGGTTTGAAGGGCTGGGTGTGGTCCTCACATGCTGCACATGTTCTTGGAAGGTGTGCAGAGCTGGGTGTGGTTTGAAGAGCTGGGTGTGGTCCTCATATGCTGCACATGTTCTTGAAAGGTGTGCAGACTTTCAGTTATTATGCAAATGAGTTGGATTAACACATGGCCTAGGGAGGAGTGTTTTAAAGAAGCCTTGGTAAAAGCAAGGCCCAATGTGTAAACAAAACAGCACATTAAACAACATACACAGAAGCCTAGGGGGGGGGAAGGTGAGATAACAAGAAAGGCTTTGAATAGTAAGTTTAAAAGGGAGCTATTACAGAACCCACTAGTGCAGTGAGAGGGGACATGCTCTTTGCTGTGTACAAACCCTAACAGTTGCCCCCCTCAAAGGCCCTCCTACAGGACGGGGTTTTCCTGGATTTTTTAAATAAAACCGTCTAATCAGCTGTGGGGCATGTACATATGATGCTGGTTCCCATGAATTCTCAGATTCATCATATCCTTTCCATTCTACTAAATAAAACAGACGTCCACTAATTATTTTTGAGTCTTTTATGCTTTTCATTTCATATTCCAGATTTCCTTTAATTGGTATGGGTGGAGGTGGTGGTTCAGGTCGGGTTTTTGAGTTGTACGGCTTAAGCAAGGACACATGGAATGTAGTATGTACTGGATATTCTTTTGGTAAATCTAATTTTACTGTTACCGGGTTTACTATGGCAGTTATACTAAAGGGTCCAATGAAACGTGGTTGCAGCTTTCGGGATCCCTCTATGTTTAGGTTTTTTGTGGAGAGCCATACCTTGTCACCAATTTTATACATTGGGGCCTCAGACCTGTGTTTGTCTGCTTGTCTTTTCATGCTTTCCTTGTACTTTAATAAATGTTTCCTGGCTTTGTCTTGTATGTCACCTAACCTCGTTAGTCTATCCGTTACTATAGGCAACAGGGAATCTTCTAACAAAATGGGTATAGCTCTTGGATGATACCCCTGCAAGAAATAGAATGGTGAGCAAAGTAGAGCTGAATGCTCAGTATTATTATAAACAAACTCTGCTACAGGAAGAGCTTCCAACCATTCACTAGAATAATCAGCCAATAAACAACGTAGCGTTTGAAGTAAGGTTTGGTTCAGTCGTTCAGTCTGTCCATCTGTCTCTGGGTGGAAAGCAGTGGATAAGGCCACATCTATTTTCAGTTTTTCACATAATTTTTTCCAAAATCTGGAGTTGAACTGGCTCCCTCGGTCTGACACCACTTTGCTTGGCAAACCATGTAAACGCACAATTTCCCTTATAAAAATATCGGCAAATTCTGCCGCCGTGGGTAATTTCCGTAATGGTACAAAATGTGCCATTTTAGATAAAAAATCCACTATATCCAACACTGTTGTGAAGGATTTTACAGGTGGTAAACCTACAATAAAGTCTACGCTCACAGTGTGCCAAGGTTGTTTGGGTGTTGGCATTGGTATTAACAAGCCGTCAGGAGCCTTATGAGAAGATTTATGTCTTGCACAAATTGGACAGGTAGTGACAAATTGCTTAATGTCCTTTCTTATAGTGTCCCACCAAAAGTGTTTTTGCACATTTTCCAGGGTTTTTACCCAACCAGGATGACCTGCCAACGGTGAGGCGTGATGCCAAATTATCACCTGTGTTTGTAATTCAGAGGTGGGCACTAACAGCATGTTGTCGTGATACAATAAACCTCGTTGTATTGTGTTATGGGAATCCTTTAACCAATCCTGAGGTGCTATTTGCATGTGTGCATTATATAGATCTGTGATGAAATCCTTCTGTTGTACTGGTGCCAACAACTTTTGGGGAGGAATAATGGGTTCTCCTATTTTATCTTGTTTCATGTCTGAGGTATGTCCGTATCTAGATAACACATCAGATTGAATTTGTTGTGCACCTGGTCTATAGGTTATAACAAAGTCAAATGTGCTAAAAAAATTTAACCAGCGCATCTGACGTGGTGTTAGTGCTTTAAGTGATCCAAAAAACTGTAGGTTCTTATGGTCAGAAAAGATTGTAACTGGGTACTTGGCTCCCATTAAATGGTGCCTCCATTCTGAAAAGGCTACTTTGATAGCTAGTAGTTCCCTTTCAGCCACAGTGTAATTTTGTTCAGCTGGTAATAACTTTTTGGAATAGAAGGCTATAGGATGTAACTGGCCATCTACTGCATCTCGTTGAGAGAGAACTCCTCCTAAAGCTACTTGTGAAGCATCCGCTTCAACAAAAAAGGGCAAGTCAGGATCAGGATGTTTCAGAATTGGGGCTGAAGTGAACTTTTGTTTTAGGAGTTGAAAGGCGTGTGCCGCCTCATCAGTCCAAAGAAATCGTTGCCCTTTCCGCAACAAGGTAGTTATTGGGGCTGCAATGTCTGCAAAATGTGCAATAAACCTCCTATAAAAATTGGCGAAACCCAGAAATTTCTGAATATCTTTTACAGAGGATGGTTCTGGCCAATCAGCAATAGCACTGATTTTCTTTACATCCATAGTTATTCCTTGAGGTGACAGGCAGTATCCTAAAAAGTCCACCTTGTTGACATTAAAAGTACACTTTTCTAACTTAGCAAAAAGATGATTTTCTTTTAACTTTGATAATACTGCACGAACATGTTGGGTATGTTCTTCTGAGTTCTTAGAGTAAATGAGGATGTCGTCTATGTATACTATGACACAAACGTCCAGGAATTCGTGTAGGACCTCATTTATAAAGAACTGAAAGGCCGCAGGGGCATTACATAACCCAAAGGGCATTACTGTGTACTCAAATAAACCAAACTTTGTCTTGAAAGCTGTCTTCCACTCATCCCCCTCTTTTACTCGGACCAGGTGGTAAGCTCCCCGCAGATCTAGTTTAGTGTATACAGTAGAATGTCTTAATTGATCCAACAACACAGGTATTAGAGGAAGAGGATATTTATTCTTTATTATAGCCTTATTTAGTCCTCTATAATCGATACACGCGCGCAGGGATTTATCCGGCTTCGGGATAAAAAAGAGTGGAGATGACACTGGAGATGTGGAATGACGGATGAACCCAGACTGTAGTAGGTCATCTAGGTAGGTTCTTAAGTATTTGGTTTCTTCATCAGTCAAAGCATATACTCTGTTATTAGGTAAAGGGGCCCCTGGGATAAGATCTATACGGCAGTCATAAGACCGATGTGGGGGCAGCACACTAGCCTTTACTGGATCAAAGACGTCTCTAAAGTCAGAATATTCAGGAGGGAGACTTGGTTCATCTTGTGTAACACTAGCACAGTGTAATACTGTGCTCTGTTCTGTACCTGCTTCTTGATAGCAATTGGTTCTACAGAAAGAGGAATCCAAAGTAACAGTTCTATTCACCCAATCAATTTTTGGGTTATGAGTTGTTAACCAGGGTACCCCGAGAATCAAACCAAAATTAGGAGTATCTATCAGATCAAAGCTAATCACCTCTGTGTGCCCGTTCTGACAGACCATAACAAGTGGACTTGTTTGTTTTGTGATTAATCCAGAGATCAATTCTGACCCATCCACTGCACATACTGCTTCTGGACAAGGCTTTAGGCACATAGGAAGTCCTAAGATTTCAGCTAACTTATTATCCACAAAATTTCCTGTCGCGCCTGAGTCCAGTAGGACAGGGAGAGAATGCCTCACTTGGGTAGTAACAATTAAAACGACCTGAATTATGAAATGTCTAGGTATGTGCGGTACCCTAAAGGCTGCAGCATTAGAGGTTTGATTAAGATGTTTTCTCGAACAAGTAACCTCTCCCCTTGTCGAGCTTAATCGTTTCCCGATTCAGTTGAGGAGGTGGAGGAAACAGCACCCTTTTGTGGAGTTTTAGGCTTTACTGGACATTCTCTGGCAAAGTGACCTGCCCTGCCACAATATAAACATAATTGAAATGTTCTCCTTCTTTCTTTTTCCTCTGATGTGAGTGGACCTCTGAGTGTCCCTATTTGCATAGGCTCTGGTTCAGGGAGTTTATTATCTGTGTCTTTCTTCTGGTGTCTAATAAAAGTTAACCGTGATTCCAGTTTGTATTTATCTCTCTTTCTTTCTCCTAGTCTATGTTCTAATTTCACAACTAAATCTACAAAGTCTGAATAGTCTTTTGGCAAATCAACGATATGAGCCAGCGCGTCTTTTAACTCCTCTCTCAAACCTTTATAAAAAAGGGAGACACGCTTTTCTTCTGGCCACTGTGTCTCGGTGAGTAAACGATTAAAACTAGTGAGATAGGTCAATAAATCCTTGTTACCTTGTTTAAGATTTAAAAGCTCATTATCACTTGCCTGCATGAAAGTGTGTTTTGCAAAAAGGCTGGTCATGGTACGTTTAAATTGATTCCAATTATGGAGGATGGGATCATCTCTATCCACGAAAGGAATTGACCAATTGGCTGCTGTGCCACCCAAATAAGACAAGACGAATGCCACTTTCGTATCATCAGTAGGGAACTGTTGTGGCTTACAAATGAAGTGTAATTGACATTGATTGATAAAAACATGGAATTTGTTACTATCTCCATGAAAACGTTCAGGTGCTGCTAAGGGCACAACATTAGGAACATTAACAGTAACCTCAACTGGGGAAGGCAAAGTTGTATGTTTTGATGGCGCCCCTGTCTCTGAGGAGGTTTTAAACAAAGGCGTAGAAGCTGTGTTCCACTGAGATCCCCTAAATTTATACCTGCTTAAATCCTGTTTTAAAGAGGTATTCTCCATCTTTAATCTCTCTATTTCCTCTTGCATATGTTGCAAGATGCCAGACACTGATTCATTATGAGCCAAGTCCTCATTTAGGGCCTGCGCCATATCCGTGACGTCAATGCCCTCTATTTCTTCCCCGGTATTCATCGTCCACCAGAACTGAATTTTTTTTTTTTTAAGGCTTGTGCTTCTGTCAAAGCCCAGCTCACCTGAGTTCTTGTTCAGTTCTGATGGAGGTTGAAGACAATCCGACCCCACCCTGAAACTGCTTGTTCCAGCACACTAGTTTTTAAAACAGTGCACTAAGAACAGAAGCTCAAGGGAAGGGGGGAAGTGGATAAAATAAAAAAAAGAGAGACAACACCGTTCTTGCGTTTCCACTGTTGAAGTGCTGCACAAATCTGCGGCCCTTTCTGACTTCTGTAGAAACTGGTGCCTAATGAAACATAAACAAAGAACAGATAAGTGCAACCTATTCCTAAATGGGTTCCTGACTATCCCTTTATTTATTGGAAATTCTCTTCTAAAAGTACCTCTTGGATCCTGGTCTCTAGTTTCCAGGTTTGGAATGTGTTACTGCTCTGGGATGTGTTTTCTATTACTGTTAAGCTTCTAAAAAATTAAACAAATACCGTTATCAGAATTACCAATATCAAACATTCATCATAATATAACTAAAGCCTAAATTCCCAATAGCAGACTCACTTTTCGCATATTTCCAGAATCTTTTATAAAACAAATACTGTACTTTTACATCAAAATACAGCATGTAATTTGTGCAAGTCCTTGATTTACTGTTTTCCTTGCTGTCAATGGTTTCCACTGTTCGATTCCCAAAAGTTCCATGAAAAAAAACAATGTCCGCTTCACAAAGTCCTGCAAAATAATCCTGCAACAAAGAGCCTTAATCACAATGCTCGTGGAAGGCACTTCGCCTCAAACTGTCTATACACGAATCCAGAAATTGCCGTCAAAGCTCCCTCAGGTAATAAAAAGTTTTGCACTTACTTGTTGCTGGCAAGAGATACTGATCAGTCTAACCTTGTCTTCTTTCTCTTTTGCAGGTTACTCGTAGGAGAGAGGCTGAGGCAAGGAGGAACCGGAAACCGGAAGAAGGAAGAGCCAGCAGCTGCGCCAATTGAAGTTAAAGAAAGTCTGTAAAGAGCAGGAGTGCCAGCGCCGAGGGATCTGTTCTCAGGTAAGCGGGAGGTAGACGAGCACAAGCACTGGGTGAGGCTCGGGGGATGCCTTTTATAGACAGGGCTGGGTGTGGTTCGAAGAGCTGGGTGTGGTTTGAAGGGCTGGGTGTGGTCCTCACATGCTGCACATGTTCTTGGAAGGTGTGCAGAGCTGGGTGTGGTTTGAAGAGCTGGGTGTGGTCCTCATATGCTGCACATGTTCTTGAAAGGTGTGCAGACTTTCAGTTATTATGCAAATGAGTTGGATTAACACATGGCCTAGGGAGGAGTGTTTTAAAGAAGCCTTGGTAAAAGCAAGGCCCAATGTGTAAACAAAACAGCACATTAAACAACATACACAGAAGCCTAGGGGGGGGGGAAGGTGAGATAACAAGAAAGGCTTTGAATAGTAAGTTTAAAAGGGAGCTATTACAGAACCCACTAGTGCAGTGAGAGGGGACATGCTCTTTGCTGTGTACAAACCCTAACAGCGGATTGGGCATCCTTTTTGAAACTCCATTTCCAGCAAACCAAATGTGATGAGGATCAAGCTAACATTAGAGGTCTAAGCAGACCCACCCAGCTCGACAATCCAGCCGCCTGTAGCTCCAGTAAAGTGGACAGCGAACTCACCATCTCCCAGGGAGGTATCCAACAGCTAATAGACAGAGGGAGAAAGACAAGAGCCCCCAGCCCAAATGAGGTTCCTCAGGCCATCTAATAATTAGATCTGCCCAAGTGGGCCGATGTCATAGCCCCCCCTGGCTGGAAAACCAATCCCGGAATCCTTGAGGGGATCCACAATCTCTCCATTACACAAGGGCGACAACAAGTTGTATCCCAGAAATTACAGACTGATCATACTTATAGACAATGAAGCTAAGTACTACGCCAGTGGTCTCCTTGAACATCTGGTCGACTGGGCCGGTCAAGAATCAATAATCCCCCCAAATCCAACTTGGTTTACCAGTAACTCAGGCATGGACACCAACATAATGACTCTATCTCTCATATTAGACTCCACAAAGGCCGCAAAACACCCACTTTATCTCTGCTTCATTGACTTCAAAGCAGCCTTCGACTTCATCAATCGATACAGACTCTGGAAAAAACTTAAAAGCTGGCAAATCCCACAGCAACTCCTGAAAGTCATTGAGACCCTGTACACCAGCATTTGGGTTAGGATCAAACTGGGCAATGCATCAAACCTATCCAGGAAGATCCTGATGACAAGAGAACTAAAACAGGGCTGTGCCCCCCACGTTATTCAAGGCTGACTTTTCAACAGCGCTCTCTTCAGTCAACTTCCAAGCACCACGTTTGGGGAAGAAGCAACTGTTGAACCGTCTATATACAGATGACTTCGTACTGCTCAGTAGAACAAGGGTAGGTAACACCATAAATCATGACATCTGGGAAGAAATAATGATGAAGCCCTGCTCACTGGCAACAATATACCTTGATACCTCAGTAAAGCAGTTTGACATTGAGAGCCTATGGACATCGTCTCTTAACCATAAACTTTTCAAAACTTAAACCAAAAAAACAACAACGTTTTTGTCCCTCATTGAATAAAAGGCACCACACCTGGCTAGTTTCAAACAGTTATAAGATCCCAGCTCCCCAGCCATATCTGGGTGAAACCTCAATCTACATTATCAAGAGGAAGTACTTGCTCTATCGCTTGGGGGTCCTCCCAGTAGGAATACGTGAGAGTCCATAGAGACAGCCACCAAAAGACTTTGCATTAATAATGTTAAGACACACAGAATATATAGGGGGTCATTCTGACTCCCGCCGGCCGCGGTAACCGCAGGGCCGGCGGGAGCCGCCAGAATACCGCTGCGCGGTCAGAAGACCGCCGCGGTTATTCTGGGTTTCCCGCTGGGCTGGCGGGAGACCGCCAGAAGGCCGCCCGCCAGCCCAGCGGGAAGCACCCTTCCATGAGGATGCCGGCTCCGAATGGAGCCGGCGGAGTGGAAGGGGTGCGACGGGTGCAGTTGCACCCGTCGCGATTTTCAGTGTCTGCATGGCAGACACTGAAAATCTTTGTGGGGCCCTGTTACGGGGGCCCCTGCAGTGCCCATGTCATTGGCATGGGCCCCCAGGGGCCCCACGACACCCCATACCGCCATCCTGTTCCTGGCAGCCAAAACCGCCAGGAACAGGATGGCGGTATGGGGGTCGGAATCCCCATGGCGGCGCAGCATGGAGGATTCCCCAGGGCAGCGGGAAACCGGCGGTACACCGCCGGTTTTCCGTTTCTGACCGCGGCTGTACCGCCGCGGTCAGAATGCCCATGGGAGCACCGCCAGCCTGTTGGCGGTGCTCCCGCGGTCCCCAACCCTGGCGGTCTCGGACCGTAGGGTTGGAATGACCGCCATAGTGTTGGTTACATTTTTGTATCACTTCTGTAGCGTGCAGGGGTGCAGCCACAATTACACTGCTACACGTTGCTTTTTCAAGGCTCTATTTTGTCTTGATTCAATTACTTTTCGGACTTGCAAGCTTCTTAATATTAGGAGATCCTCAAACACTATTGTTTCTTGTACGTTCATGGTTTTTCTATTAGAATTAGTGATATTGTCAGTCGCTGGTTTTACCAACATGTGTGGACCAAGGCCCATATTTATACTTTTTTGCGCCGCATTTGCGTCATTTTTATTGATGTAAATGCGGCGCAAACTTAACTCCACTTTTATATTTTGATGTTAGACATTTTTTAGATGCGTGAACCTACCTTCCGTCAATGAGGTGCAAGGTAGGAGTTCCCATCTAAAAAATGGTGCTATCCCCATAGCCCCATATTTATCCCCCATGTGCTAAAATGATGCACTGTGAAACACCATAGAATAGGTCTACAGGTGTCCTCCCCAAGCCACAGGAACACCCCTACCCCCACCAGAGGGACACCCAGGTAAGTAGGATAAATAGAGATAAGTATTTTTAAAACTTTTTTAAAGTGCCATTGGGAGCCCTGAAATGGGCCCCCCTGTATGGCACAGGGTGCAATGGCCATGCCCAGGGGACCCTTGTCCCCTGTGCTGGCAATTGGGTGTGGGCATGATATGGCGCTGGTGGGCTAGGGTCTTTTTTAGGAATAGAGAACGCCTACCTTGCATCTCATTGACGCAAGGTGGGTTGGCACTTCCTAGAAATGGCGCTAACTCAAATAGATGTGTCTAGCATCAAAATATAAATATGGAGCTAAATTAGTGCCGGTTTAGCGTCAAAATTAATGACGCTAAGGCAACGCTAACCTTCCATAAATATGGGCCTAAATATGTGAAAAATAATTAGGGGTAACGCAAACACCAGGTACACTGGTAGTGTTCATGTGCACATGTTTTGATGAATGCAATGATTTATTTCAAATTTATGCTCATATCAGTGACGAATTAAAACTTACAAAAATAATGTCATATGTAACATGTTCCATATGCTTCTGGACTGTACATGGAGAGAAAAGCAATAGGTTCCCCTGGATACACTTACTGAACCACAAAAACAATAATCAGGCTTCCATCAGCCACAGCTTGTGTAGAAGGCCCAAGGTGACTAATCACATTAAACAACAGGATGGAAAGAACTAAAGTGGGAACCCCTTTCAAGGAAAAGCAGATGGGTATCTCTGAGGACAGCAATTTTGCAGTTTAATGGGCTCCAGTAATACAAATCAAAAGACAAGAACTTTCAGGAGATTGAAATGGTACAGAGGCATAGGTTGTCATGTACTTTTACCTTCACAAGTTTAAGAGCACCAACACTAGTGGATGGAGCAACCATAACTGTGTAAAGAGTGAGAATTTGTGGCTCTTATGGCTCTGCCTTTTCAATAGTCTGTGGTCAGGAAGATGGTAGTATGGCTGGACAGGTGGTGTAGCTTTGGATAGAACAAGAGTACATCATAAAGTGGGTTGGGGTATGCATATTACTGGGAATGATGAACGTTGCAGCACTGCATGATCCCCTGCAGTCATATGGCAACAAACATTTCCCACAAAATTCAGTTATTTTTAGTTGTAGTGTGTTTACTGTTTTTCACATCAGCAATGATGAGAAACAAGTAATCAGAATGAATAGTACAGAAATATATGGGATCAGATATTCTGTTCAGTAGAATAGACGGATCACAGTATTTGGTATGGAATATGCAAAAAATAGAAAGGATAAATGTAAGAACAATTAGCGCATCTTAATACTTTGTATGGTAAATGTAAATACTAGCATGCTTTACAGGGATAATGAAGGCATCATGACACATTGCATGGAGAGCAGAGACATTAGAATAATTTGAAGAAAAATGATTTGAGTAAGCTGTGCTTGAATAACAAAGGCATCGCATATTTTTTATGTACAATAAATGCCACAATTCTATAATTGTGAAAGAAAGTGACCATATTCAGTTGAATGGATAATTAATACATCATAATGCCTGATATGAGAAAACAGTATGGCATTTATTGAATGGAGAATATGAATAACAACATATTTCATATAGTTGAAAAATGCATAGTGTTATAGTTGGAGAGAAAAGATGTCTTCTCTCAGGGTTCCTACATATCAGTTAGCAAATCCAATTTGTCTTTGAGGTTGTCCCCCTCCTTATCCGACCAGCTTCCTATGTGGTGCATTCCCATTGCACCTTTTCCTGTTTGACCACTCCCTCACCTGACTCTTCTGTGACTGGCTGATTAAACTGTGAGTCCATCTACATACCTCCCCCACAGAACTCATGTTTTCCTAATTTCCTTATGCATATAGTCCAATTGTGCTCCACTAATTGCTGGTATGGGTGACTTCACTTCCAATGCTCTGTCAGTACCAAACCATTCCTACAGTCTCACCCTACAACTTACCCAGTGTTTCTATGTTCAGAAAGTCTCCCTTGCATTCCATCTGCAAGTGAGCTACCAAGCTGGCTACTGGTCAGCTCTAGCACATACCAGAGCTCCTTAGATCCCCAATCTATCCCCAATATTGTGGGGGTGGACTACTGAAAGACTTGTGTCAATTGCCAAACATTTTTAATAAGGTAAGTGCACCCCATCTATTTTTGATCTTACCACAAACAGAGGCCCAACTAAAGCATAACTGTAGTAAGTATAGGTAGGTACAGAGAGCTATAGAGAAAGGTGAAGTTCTGAAAGAGAGGAGCATCACTGGGGTTGTCTTGATTCATACAAGTACGTTGTTTGAGATTCTCGGTGCACAGATGGAAAAGGCCTGCTGTTTTGCTTTTTATTTTTTATACTTAGTCTGGTCTACAGTCTTATGTGTCCTGACTGCAGAAGTGCAAACTTTCACAAGAGATGCTGAACATGTCTATAAGCTAAGAAAGGACGCTGGTTGGGATATCTTTGTGGTAGGTTTATAAATGATGCAGCTGATTCTGAAGATGGTACGGGCCAAAAGAGGAGACAATGGATTTTCATCACGAAGGAGGTGAAGTGATCATAATTCATCAGGCCCTGGGTGAGCCATGCTGCAGCAAGTAGGATGCCCATAATTGCTGCCAGGGCGGGGCCAGACAGGCATTGAGTAGGACCTTACCACCATCCAGAGTACAAGGGCTTTACCAACTGTTTAGAAGTTGCTTTCTGGACCTTTATGCCATCTCCTGCTTCCTCGCCGCCAAAGGCGCTATTGATAGTACAAGCCTCATCAACAAGAAGCCTCTTACACAACCCTTTGACCAACACACCTGCAAACCTTAATGTACTGTTGGTATGTATTTCGCACCTATGCTGCTACATATACTGAAATGTTTACCTGAAGACACTTAGGGGGTGATTCTCACCCTGGCGGGCGGCCGAGGCCGCCCGCCAGAGTTACCCCCTCCAAAATACCGCTCCGCGGTCGAAAGACCGCTGAGGGTATTTTGGGTTTTGCACTGGGCTGGCGGGCGACCGCCAAAAGGCCGCCCGCCAGCCCAGTGCAAAACGGCCTTCCCACGAGGACGCCGGCTCAGAATTGAGCCGGCGGAGTGGGAAGGTGCGACGGGTGCAGTGGCACCCGTTGCGTATTTCAGTGTCTGCAAAGCAGACACTGAAATACAAAGTGGGGCCCTCTTACGGGGGCCCCTGCAGTGCCCATGCCATTGGCATGGGCACTGCAGGGGCCCCCAGGGGCCCCACGACTCCCCATACCGCCATCCTGTTCCTGGCGGCTCTGCCACCAGGAACAGGATGGCGGTATGGGGTGTCAGAATCCCCATGGCGGCGCAGCGAGCTGCGCCGCCATGGAGGATTCTACAGGGCAGCGGAAAACCGGCGGGAGACCGCCGGTTTTCCCTTTCTGGCCGCGGCTGAACCGCCGCGGTCAGAATACCCTGTGGAGCACCGCCAGCCTGTTGGCGGTGCTCCCTCCAACCCTGGCCCCGGCGGTCCATGACCGCCGGGGTCAGAATGACCCCCTTAATATCTTTACCATTATATATATTTACTAACTTGGTTGTTGATGCCCTACCACCAAGGAACAACAGAAATGCAACCAGGTTCACATACAGAAACAATAAACCAATGAGTAAGAGTAATGTACCAAGTCAAGGAAAAAATCACTTTATTTGATTTAACACAGTAAAAGCACATAACAATAAACAGTACAATAAAATCATCTAAAAACAATACAACAAATTTCATAGGCAGGAGTGGAACACCACTGCTAAAAACCATGATATGTAAAAGCAAACATTATGACTAGCGAAAAACTGGATACAGAAAAGCAGGCCTCACTTGCTTAAAATTCAATGGCAAAAGGCGAGGTGTGTATATACTTGATGATGATGTAGATTAGCAAATTTAGGGCAGATAAAACAATATGTAAAGTGTCCAGTGCAGCAGCCATTTCACATGTGCAAATTAATTGGAGGCTCCAATGGTTTATGCCAACCCGCTGTAAGCTGAAGGATCAAACTCAAGGGAAAATAAGATAAAAGTAATCTGTGCACAACTGCCATATCAAGCGTCAAACACAATTCTATTTGACACAAGATTTTCACCATAGCATATTGGTTACAAGAATGTTTAGGCAACGGGCTTTCAACCTTTTTTCATGCACATAAATGAGGCACGCCTATTTATTTTTTTAGCTTCTTTATTTAGATTTGTATCAGCCACTATTATGCAAACACGATTTCAGCAGTTAACATATATAAGTGAGTAAGTTGTTCTTCCACTTCTCAATCAACTATGCATATTTATGTACCATATAAAAAGGAAAATTCACAGTGACATGGAGTTGATGTAAAAAAAGAGTAATGCGAATCAACATCAGGATGGTTGTCTTGAACAATTTATCACAATCTGACCTGTCCAATATCTATCCCAAATAGTGATGGTGATGAAAAAATCCAAACTGAAATGGTAGGTTCAATAACATTCCGGATGACTACTTAAATGGGAGCCCCACTGACCATGCAAGCAAGGGTAATTATGATCAAATACCCTAAAAGTGGAGCACATAATCTAACAGTAGGTCACCTGAGGGGGAGGAGAGGGAATGGAGAGGTACCAAATCCCCCTCCACTGCTGCAGCCGGAGGGTGAGAGTAGAGGGACTCCAGATCTAATGCAGTCGTCAAGTTGTGGTGGGTATGCAGGGGGTTTAAGGTAAATTCTGAGGACCTGAATCCTCGCAGCTGGTGTTGCTATCCAGCGGAGGTGGGTTTATTCTGTCAAATATTTTAAGCATATACTTATACTTGTAACAGCAACTACTTATGTCCCCTTATGTCCTACAGTCCTGAACTATGGCATCCGCCTCTACAAGGGACTACTTATGCATCACTTTGAGCCAGTATTCCACTGTTGGCGGTTGAGGGGATTTCCAAGCCATGGCTATTAGCCCCTCAAATGGGGCTAAGGCCAGATCAACTAGCTTCAAATAGGGCTTTGTGCGCTTACTACTTTTTGTGACTCCCAGGAGACAGAGGAGAGGTTCACAGGGCAGTTTGATATCTATTATAGTTGATAAATGCTCTAGTACCTGAGTCCAGGTGGGCATTAAAGGTGGTAACTCCCAGACCATATGGAGGAATGTGGCGTCCGAGTAGCCACACCTCGGGCACATCGGTGAGGTCGTAGGGAGCATCTTATCTAGGTGACATGGCGTAAGGTAGGTTTGCATGAATTTCAGGTGAGCATTTCATGAGATCTTTTTCACTTGTACTAATGCCGTGGGCTGCTGTTTACTGGTCAATTCCATGTTTAGGCTTTTGTTCCATTTTCTTTTGCTTTGGTTCGTGTGACCACAGCCATCACTCCGTAATCCTGTGTATAGAACTGAGACCACTCGATGACCCTTCCCGTGGGTCAGGAGGCATTGCAGGGCCAGGTGCACCGGTGGTTCAGTCTGCTCTAGGGCCCATACCACCCCTATCATCACATTAAGTGTGATATGTGAAATGCCTCCCTGACCCATAAATCATCTGTTTTAGAAATTTGTTCTGGTTCAGAGTAAAGTTTGGGTCTACTAAGGTCACCCAAAATACCTTTGATATAGTGCAACCAGGGGACCACAATAGTACAAAGCAGATTTGTATATAATCAAAAATAAACCCTCCACCCAATTCTTCATGCACAATCTCTTCAGATACACTCAGGTACCCTCAGATGTATCAAAATTACATTTCAAGGACCTCATTTACAAGAAGCGCATGCTGCCGGAGCATCACTTTTTCAGATGCTCCAGTGGCGCAGGCTTCTCAGTCATATCTATGAGGCAACGCAAAGCATCATGCATGGCTTTGTATGGCCTCATAGATGTGGAGTAAGGCAAGGCAGTGCAAAGCGCTGCATTGCCTTACTCTACATCAAGGAGGTCTTCCATGGGCATTGCGGTGGGTGTTCCCACATAACAGCCCTGGGTTATGCCACTGCCCCAGAGTTACAAAATCCAATAAACCTGGGAAAGCACCAAAAAATGTACGCTTCTCCAGTGGTGGCGTAACAACAGGAAAAGTTTTCATTTCTCCTTATTTTTAAATCTTTCCATGTGTACTGCATCCTACAGGAAGGTGTTCCTTCCTGCACAAAAACAGTCCTGCCAACAGCACAGACACCCTTGCACAATGGTGCAAGGGTGCCTGCTTTGGGCTTAGCAGCAATTTCTGTACCGGCACAGCCTGAAAGGGCAGGAAGGCACCCTATCTCATAAATATGGTGCAATCCTGCCCTTTCAATTTGGTGTATGGCAGTGCAGCTAAAAGGCTTGTGGCGCTGTCCTACACCAGAGGCCCTGGGTGTCGGCAGCAATATATAATCAGGAGTCAAGTGTATCTGCTGAGTCTACCTCAAGCAGCGCAATATGACTAACAACTGGAATTGTTGGTCTTTGTTAACTATGAATATCCTCTGCCAAAACCACTATCACATTTACTGAAGCTGTGATCTGGGCAGCAACCACCACAGTGTCAATGTTCGGGAAATGTTAGTATCCTGGAAAGATTGGTACTAGACTGAGAGATGTAACGTGGATGCTTACACAAGAAAGAACCCTAATTTTCCTGCAGTTGCTTGTGTGAACACAGGGAACTTTGTGACCACCGAAAAGCCTCCAGGCTACTGTCCCTAAAACATATCAATATTTGTCAATATTACAGTCTCGTCAGAGGAAAGTTGTGTGCCTGTAGGAGTGTCCCTAGAGCTTTTCTCAGTCATTTTAACCTATGCTTGGACAGGATAAATGCCAGGATCAGGTGAAAAATAGAGCACAGTGATACTGTGGGAATCAAATCTGTTCGTTTCTGGGGAAGCTGGAAGCCTTGAGTTCTCATCTGTGGTGGCAAAATTACCAACTGTATGTACATTCTGATGGTTGGACTCAGAAATGTGCTGGTACAAACAGCAGTGGACGAAGACAGGTTGGACGGCGAAATAAACATTAACAATGGTGAACTGTCTGCATCATTGTCAATGAAACAAGTATGCCTACAGAGAGATATTGCCAGACTGTCAAGTAACAATCACAGGCCAATATTAACTGGTTATTGATGCTGGAGCACTAGGGCCCCAGAAAATTCCTACTCTTTAGCTCTGGGCAAACCAATCACCAGCGCTCGGGGTGAGACACCAGAACCAATCTCACCTACTGAGATTGACTGAATCTTTGGACTTCGGGAAGAGTGTAGCAGTCAGAATCATTCAATAACAAATCAATGACAGTATATCAGAAACAATACCAAACACCATAACGATTTAAACACAGAATCAAACTCCAAACCAAGTAAAGTTTCAAAGCTTTATTACAATCCCAAATCAATGTCATGTAAATGGGGCGCAAAACTAAAACATTAACAAAAATGTAAATCATAGGCTGACCGAAACGTCTGAAAAGATTCAATCTACTAAACAATAATACTGTTAGACACTCCAAAAGAATAATATAGATTAGCAACAATACAATATGAACATTATTACCAGATTTTGAAGCAGATGATGGTGACATCAGTAAATCATCAAAATACAGTTTTAACAATCAACTTCTCTAAACTCGGCCACCCTTATCACTAACCAAAATTGGGAGTTGCATGTGTGGGAACGGGCTAACATGTGTGGACAAAAGCAAAAAAAAAAGAAGACAAACATAGGTCCACGTTATAACTTTGGCAGTAAGTGCTGCCTACTGCAGCCGCGACGGCCGCCAAAAGACCGTCGCTGCGGCTAACATCCGTCCGCCATAATATGATCACAGCCGGATTTCCGCCACAAGAAGGGCAGAAATCCGGTTGTGGCCATGCTGGCAGACGGTGTCAAGGTGGTGCTGCTACCACTAGCTGCGCCACACCAGTAAACCGCTGCCAGCCGTATTATTAAAAATAATACGGCCTGGAGGCGTTCTGCTGGCGGGCGCTGCTGGCAGTAGCAGCGCCCCATCCCCTCCCCTTCCGGAAGACCCCACTAGATGCAGGTAAGTCAGGTTTCCAACAGGGGAGGGGGTGTTGTGTGTGTGTGTTGGGGTGTGTGAATGAATGTGTGAGTGTGTGCGTGAATGCGAATGAGTGTGTAGTATTGCTTGCGTGTGTGTGTGCATGTGTGAGAATGCGTGAATGAATGGAAAAGTGAATGTGTGTCTGCGTGTATGAATGCGTGTATGCCTGTGTGAGTGAGTGTCTGAATGCGTGGTGTATGCCTGCGAGTGTGCGTGTATGGGGGAGGATTGGAAGGGGGAGCGTGGATGGAGGGGGGTGGGGGTTGTTTGGGAAGTGTTAGGGGGGTGGGTGGGCCTCCTACCAGTGACAGGGAAGTAATTCCCTGTCACTGGTAGGGCCTACCGCCATGGTTGTCGTGGCATTACAAATGCCACGAAAACCATGGTGGTATGCAGGGTCATAATGCCACTGACGGGACAGTAGCGGCCGCCGGGTTAGAGATTGTTATCTCCAGCTCGGCGGCTGCAATCGCCATGGTGGTTGGTGTGGTACATTGGTGGGTTGTCTGAACTCACCAATGTCATATTTTGGTGGTATGTACCGCCAGCCTGTTGGCGGTACTACCGCCACATTTACACCGACCGCCGGGGTCATCATGACCCCCATAATTTGGAAATCATCTAACTAGGGGAACTCACTATAAAAATTTGCTGCTGTAAGTGACTAGGCTAAAAAAGAAACAAGAAACCACATTTACTTATACTTCTGCTCATGGGACAGCATATAGGAGGATTCCACAGGAACGGTTACTTTCTTCCAACATCAGTTGACAGCAGCATCAGGATGGTGCAGAACAATAGCTGCTCATAGGACAGATCAGCCATTCAGAATGAGTTGGTTATTATTAGTACTGAACCATATAACAGAATAGGGCAGTTAAGACTATGATGAGGAAACTCATCAGGAAACTCAGAGAATAGGAGTGTCAGAGAGCAGACTTAAGAGTTAACAAACTCAAACAGAGTTCTAAACAGTACCAAGCAGGGTAGAAGGCTGACTTCAGTTCCAAAGTTCTTCACTAACTAAAATATGCACAACCCATTAATTGGTTCTTCAGGTGGGCACACTCTGGGCATTGATTTCAGCATCCAATGGTAAACGATGGCACCACCAAGTTCAGATACTTTTAAGAATATTAGAAAAAGTGAGTTGTTTGCTGTATGACTTCACGCAATTGCGCCAAAATATTACTTTTTCTACTGATTTGCTACTCGCAGTTCCTTTCTCATGACACACAATAAACTAAACTAATATTCTTTCAGAAGAACACTGTGATTTCCTGTCTGATTCAACAGCTAGAACAAATACTAATACATTAAGTACATTTTAAAAATGCTCTTCCCCTGCAATGTAATAGAACATTACATGAATAGCCTAGGGAAAGAATTCAGGCCAGAGGGGACAGAATAAAGAAGGGATTTTCCATTGCTGCTTGCAAAATGAACCTTGGGCCTAGTCAAATAATGGAGCCTAAATACACAGTAGTACAAATAATTAATCAATAAACCTATTGCACACCTCACAATTCAAATCATATGTGCAAAGCAAATTATTTAATTTCAAATATTATTCATGTTATGTCAAGCAATTTTAAACATATATTTATTTTTCTTTGCATGTTAATGAAATTCATTTAATTCAATACAAGTGTGTTTAATTCATATTCATTTAATACTCATAATATATTTTATTTCTTCTGTTTCTACCTAACAATTGTATTTTCATATTAATATTCACTAATAATTCACACGTTTATGAATGTACAATATTTTCATGTTAAATGTGGTGTCAAAATACGAATGGTAGGTACAAATGTCCAAAACATTTCAAATGTATATATTTTCATTCCTATGGTATTTTCTCTATTAGACCTTTAAAACTATATATTTATTAGCTGACATATACTACTTCTAGGCCACTAATTTATTAATAGCATTTGCTCTCTCTCAATGACAAAAGGAATTCACAGCTCCTAACTAGCTCTCTGTTGCGCATCTAAAATAGATCCACTACCCCTCTGTTAGCACACACACTGGCCTTCTTCTCACGCTGCAATTGTAAATCTCATTCTACCACAGATGCAGTCCCTTTCTCCATCAGTATCACGGTCTTCCCCTTAAACTGTATGAAGCCAAGGCATACCACTCCATTGTGGCAAATCCCTAGTCTCCTTATCAGTGTCCATGCCCGGGTGGTTGTGCCCTCCACTCTGACATGTGAAGCACCATTGTCGTCATCATCATTACCAGTGCTTCTGACATCGTGATCCATCAAGCTAGGGCAGGAACATTTGTCGGTGACAGTCTGGGCCTAAATTATAGTGGCCTACCACCAACGCAATCCGGCAGCCATGTAACTAATGGACTGCTAACAACAGTTTATTTCTGTGCAGTTGAGACTCTGCAGTTGGAAACCTGTTTGCTCTCCCATCTCTAAAAAAGGGAGGGGCTCCACGAGTCTGGAAGGGCATACGCTTTGCCAATTTATGACAGAGGGCCTGTTCCGAAAATTCTAAATGAATGCCTAAAGTCTGTAGTGCCTTTTAAAATGATTTCCTAAAGGATTTCTATTCGTATACAGACATCGTATTTCCGGTATGTCGCAGGAATGGCAGCATTGTGTTATCCCAGTTTAAACCCAAGGACATTGACCTCAGTGTGGTTATCCGATCAACTGCCAAAATCCTGTTGTCGGAGTATAACTGTTATGTTGCAGTCATATCGGGGAAGGAGAACAAGTTCAATGCCTAATAATGGCAAGCTATAATCACCAAGAGTGTGCTAAACCACAGGATGCAGAATTGAGTTTCTGCAATACAAGCTTACAAAGAAATAATGAGATATCTTTTAGAATATATTTTTGGAGTGTTGTTGAGAGCACTCGCGTTGTTTCTGAGATAAGTTGTAGGTGTTTAGTGAAGAAGTAGGTTCATCAATGCTGACATTGTAGTTATGTATGGATTTTAATCTGAGTAAACTTCATTGGACTGAGCACTTCTTTGAAATGCCCAGCTCTTTTATACATTATTTAAAGCACAGTTTTCTCTTGTATACTAACTAGGCAAATTATTTAATATCATCTCCCCAACAAGGTCCCTAAAAGGAGAGACGACAACCTTCAGTCCAACCTCTCAGGGTCAACCACTCTGTAAACAGAGGACCATGCACACCTTTCTTTGACTTCTTGAAACTACTGATTCACATATTCTAACTAGAGTCAGAGTAAAAAACTTAGAAAAACCTTCATAACGTACAAGACAGTACATAATTCAAATTTTCATATCCAACTTTGTCTAACTCACAATGGCTCATGGGTTTACAGCCATAATAGACCTTACAGCCTTAGGGTGGTCTACCCCCAGCGTTTTGCCAGCCTCCCTCCAGTTTTCAGATCTCTTTTTCCTGGTTTTAGGACTATGCACACTTTACCACTGCTGACCAGTGCTAAAGTGCTTGTGCTCTCTCCCCTAAACATGGTAACATTGGCTCATACCCAATTGGCATATTTAATTTACTTATAAGTCCCTAGTAAAATTCACTACATGTGCCCAGGGCATGTAAATTAAATGCTACTAGTGGGCCTGCGGCACTGCTTGTGCCACCCACATGAGTGGCCCCTTAATCATGTCTCAGGCCTGCCATGGCAAGGAATGTGTGGGCAGATAATACCACCTCGACTTGGCATTTAAACCCTTTGCCAAGCCTTAAACACTCATTTCATTTGATATGAGTCACTTCTAAGGTAGGCCCTATGTGACCCACACGGCAGATGCAGTGTATCCAAAAGGCAGGCCATGTACTTGTAAATTTTACATGTCTTGCTAGTGAAAAACTCTCAAAGTCATGTTTCACTATTGTGAAACCTTTTCCTCTCATAGGCCAGCATTGGAAATTCCCACACAAACTCTTGAGGTGTAATTTCAGATCTGAAAGGAGTGGCATTGTCATGTTTGGTGAGTGTGGAATGGTAGTGGGAAATCCTGCTTACTAGTAAAGTTGGATTTAACAGTGTTATTTTAGAAAGCAGGCATTTCTCTGCTGATACTGCTCTTCGTGCCTTACAGCCTGTCTCCAATCCATGTCTGGTCTGTGATGGGTGACACCTCCCCTTGTGCATTCCATCCAGACAGCCATAAACACAGGACACTCAGCTACATCTGCATACTGTTGAGTCTTCCTGGGAAGGAAGGGTTGAGGCCTCTCACTTACCCTTCAAGGGTAGTGGCCTGACCTCACACAAAGGGCAGATAACCATCCCACAGATCTCCTGGAAGACAGGACTAGGCTGAAAAGGGAGCTGGTGTGCATCAAAACCACTCTTTGAAGTCCCCCCTCTTCAAAGGCACATTTGGGTATAAGTACTGGGTCTCTGACCCCACCCTAAAATCAGACACTTCTGGACCTACAACTGGATTCTGTCAGATGGACTTCTGGGCTGCTCAAAGGACTCAACTGGGCTGCTTTTCTGAAAGGGCCGCTTTTCTGCTTGGTACCCTGCTGCCTGCTGTTCTCTGACTCTGCTGGAAAGACTCTGCCTTCCCACCACAAGTGATCTCCAAGGGCTAGTTAGCTTGCCTCCTGTTCCCAAGTCTCAGGGACAACAAAGACTTGAACCATTCTGCACCTGGACTCTACTAGCTGTGAGTCTCCCCTGAGTTGGAAGTGGGCCTTTGTTGCTCTACCTTCTGTGGTGTTCATCGGAACTACCGTGTAGCAACGCAAAGCCTCACCGTGCAGCTGGCAGACTCATCAGACCCAACACCGGGAGGCACAAAGCTACACAAAGCCTTGCTGCGCAGCTGCTAGCCCAACGGAACCGAAGCACAGTGACACCAGGTCCTACAAAGTTTTGCTTCAAAGCTTCCCAGGATGTCCGCTAACCAAGTTTGACAAAGCCTCACTGCACTGCTCCCTGGGATCCACGCAAAGCGACACAAAGCCCTGCAAAGCCTCACCGCACAGCTTCTCGGAACCAACGCCAGATGACGCAAAACCTCACAAAGCAACACTGCACAGACTATGAGGTACTATGTTCAGCGGGCATAGGTGAGTCCTTGTAGCCGGCCCACACTACATTGCAGTAAGTCTGAACTTGTCACTTTGTCTCGGTCCAGCATTGCCTGATTACCACAGTTGGCGCTTTGCGCTTCTATGTGATATTTTCACCTACATTTTTAATCTTGCATATCTCAAGATCTACGTATTGGATTTTTGTTATCTTGGTCTAGTTTTAATTATAAAACCATAATCTATTTTTGTAACCTTGTGATTTATTGCACAAACACTTTCCACATTGCCTTCTAAGTTAAGCCTGCTTGCTCTGTGCTAAGCTTCCGGAGGGTGAGAACAGGATAATTTTAGGTTCTGTGTGTGTGTGTGGACCACGGTGCAAGGGTGCCTGACTTTCATGAAGGATTGTTTTAATGCTGGAAGGTTCCTCTTTCTTTCTGTAGAATGCAGCACATGTAGAAAGAGGCAAAAATGAGCCAAATTAAACATATTTCTCCTTGTTATGCTCCCCATCGGGAGGCATAGCTTTTTGACACATTCCCAAGTTTACTATTGTCAGCAATCTTGGAATGTGCCAAAAACCATGAGAGAATGCGTGGAAACACCCATGCTCCACCCATGGAATGCCTTCCCAGGCCAGAGTTATGCATGGCTTCGACTTGCCCTGCCTTGCCTTACTCCAGATTTACTGTGCCACAGAGATCCACACAAGGTGGCTCAGTGTGGCATAATAAATCCCACTTAAGTAATTGTGTTGCCTTTATATCACCTTGCATAACACAATCGCAATGTAAGCCCAATAAATCTGGGCCGTGGTTCTTGCTGCTTTACAGAATTAGTAGGAGACAGTAGAGATGTGTGCATAACAGACACCTATGTGACAGAATTCATTCAGCCCTTTTTGGAAAGCAAGGTAGCAGCATGCTGCAACGTTGGTGTTTAATCTGATTTGAAATGGTTTACATCAAAGTAAGAGACCATCCATTCGCTTAAGGGGTATGTTTGTTACTTGAAAGTACCCTTTTACCATATTGTACAATGTATACTTGGGGTAAAGTTTCAGGAATTGTATATGCTTTAAATTGTATTAACAGGTAGTTTTCTTTCAAAACTGTATTCTGCCTCCTCTCCCACATTGCATATTTTGAGTTCCTAGATGATAGTGGGAGAAGGTGAACGACCACCAGATCGATAAAGTTTTTTTTAAAATCAGAGTTATTCCAATCCAACAGCTTAGGAGTTGTCTTCAAGGTATTTTCATTAGTACCTCTTCTTACATTTAGAGTTTAGATAGACAAAATTAGGTCCAGTCTATTTTCGAGGGTCTGAGGTTACTGGCCTTGCATTGTGCATCTGTTTTATCTAATTTTCTGTTTTTGTTCATGGTGAACTCCTTGAGCACAGGTCAAGTGAAGACAGGTGAAATATTTGTATTAATTAAGTAATTAGGTGCATTTAAACATAAGTAGAAGTAATGGATTCAAAATAATCATGTTGTAGCTAGGGCCCTAAACTCGCCGACATGCACATGGTCACTGATACCTCTTTCAGCAAGTGTTTTGTTTCCCCCACTTTCTACCAACAACCCCTATTCAGTTACTCAGAGGCACATTAATGTGCATGGAAATAGTGCTGAATATTTACAGCAAGCCAGTAATTCATATATGGTGCTGGGGCTTAACCAGACGCAGATGCATGTCAGTCAGTGCCTGTCCTTGGCTGGCTGGCTTGTGGATAGTAGACCAGAAAAGGATGGAGTGAATGCTTGAGTACATCTCCCGGGCTAGATCCTCCTTGAATAGGAACACATGCAACCTAGGATCAATTTTACCCCAGTTAGGGTTCATCAGCCAGGTACAGCTTGATTCTACTGACACAGTTTGCATGAGACTCGTGTCTGGACATACCCATGCCTCGTAGAGTGACAAACTAAAGTAGACAAGAAAGTAATGAATGGAATGCTTGAATTAATCTTAATCACTGGTAATTACTCAGGGCTGCATCCCAGTCCATCATTATTTTGCACATCTTGCCACTTTAGTTTGGACCCAGCTACACTGCCAGGCCAGGGTCCTTCCTAAACCTTAAAACAAGCAATCTAGGACTGCTTTTGCCCTAGTTAGGGCTCATCAGCCACGTATAGCTTAGTGCCAGTGACACAATGTGCATGGGAGCCACGTCTGTGCGTACCGGTCCCACTTAGGGCATCACAAAAATCTCAGCCACTGGTAATTACTTGGGTCTATCCCAGCCCTTCCTTATTTTGCACACCATGCCACCTCAGTTGGACCCAGCCATATGCAGATCAGTCTTGGTCCTGCTCCAGTGCAAATAGTCTAGCCTGAACTGGCAGACCAGGTCCTCCCTGAATCAGAACACAAGCAACCTAGGCCCTGATTCAACATAGCTAAGGTATAGGCTGGTACAGGCTGATTCCAGTGACATATTGAGCATGGGACCCACATTTGGGCATACCCTCTCACTTAGTATGACACACTAAAGTATACAAAAAGTGATGGGCCGAATGTTTGACTAAATCTCAGCCACTGGTCACTCAGACCTCATCCCAGTCCATCATTTTGCATACCAGTTTGGACTCAGCTATATACAGATCAGTTTTGACCCTCCTCCAATGGAAACAATGTGGCCCGAACTGCCTGGCCAGGTCCCCCATGAAACGGAAAACAAGCAATGTAGGACTGGTTTTGCCATAGTTAGGGCTCATCAGCCAGGTAGAGCTTGGTTCAAGTGATACAGTGTGCATTAGACTCACATCTGGGCACACCAGTCCCACTTATCGCAACACACTAAAGTGTACAAAAAAAGTGATGGATGGTGTAGGAAAGTGGAGTATTATATAGTGTGGGGGGTTAGTTCTCACTGTGTAACACTCTCACACTACCCCAAAGATGGTCCTTGGATTCACACTAGTAAATCCTTACCTCAATCCTGGTAGTGTTGCAAAGTACAGTCAGGCTTTCCTTAGAGAAACGTGTTAATCATTCAGAGCCCCAACACGGACGATAAGTAACTGACACGACTCGAAAGAAATCCAACACCAGTTCATAAAAATAGAGCTTATTTTTGTATAAATTTAGACATCAAAATGAACTGAATTGGATGAGTATAACCGGAGTTAAAGATTTAGAATCAATATTGAATCACAGCAGAACTTGCATTGAAGGCTATGGGAGAAATGTCACTAGTTGCAAAACCACACACTTAGAAAGTGAGTTGCTTTGAACCCTTTTGGGATTAAGGTTGTGAAGTCCCTAGGACCAGATCACATCAGTCAGTGCAGTTTTACCTGACGCATAGCCTCCGGGTGCAGAGTTGTCTTGGCTGTCCGTGGTGCTGAATGGGACTTGCATTGAAGTCACATGGGGGTTGCGCTGCAGAGAACTCTTGTAGGGTTATGGTTATGATGGTGCAGGTTCTTGGAATAGGCCACAGCAGTCAATTCACTTCGCCCTGGCCTGTGAGGTCTGGATGCAGAGTTATCCTGGCTATTCATGGTGCTGAACGTGAAGATTCAGAATCTGCCTTGCTTTTACCTACAGTTTGCAGGGGACAAGTACCACTAGTCCAAGGGAGAGTAAAGGTGCTTCTAGCTTCCACAGGTGTCTCTCTGGCCAGGAGCGATGAGTTTCAGCCAAGGACGAAGGTCGATCACGCAGTTCCCAGTCTGTTGCTTCAGGGATAGAGTTTCCCGCTTTTGCTTTGGAGCAGTGGGCAAACCCCGGTTGTCAGTGATGCAGAGCTTCTTTTAGTCCTTCTTTGAAGTTGGTTGATCAGATCTCAGGTTCTGGTATCAGGGTTGTCTCTTAAATCCTAGATATAGGGCTGTGAAGACTAATGGCCAATGGGCAGCTAGCTCCTACTGTCATAGACTCTCACTTTGGTACCATAACTGCTGGATTTTTTGGGGATATTTGGGCGGCAGCACCACTGAGCATGTGGGACTGAGCGTAATCTCATGCTGTGTGACAACTATCGGCCTAACCCCATCTGGCTAGCTAGCAGCACCTCACAAGTACCAGATAGTAGAAGTGATTTGTGGCACCTTATCGCATGACCCCTCAGGGGAGTGTGGTGGACAGGATTGCACTCCTATCTCTCAGACACACAAGTCTCACACATGCAAGAACAGAACAGGAACACGGGTTTGGTTCAATAGGTTTTATTGAAGCAACTGTGTTATATGTAGAAGGGCATGAATGGCAATTATAAGGATAATTAAACACAATGTCAGGATAGTGGTAATCACAAGAGTGAAACACAAGAAAAGTCCCAACAAGCTGTCCTATTAGTGGGGCTGGTATTTCTACCTACACTACAGAGGTCCTAGATGAAAGCAAGTAGCAGTGTTTGCCCTAATCTGCCGTTCTGGTCCCAGGAATGAAACCAAACCCCCATACCATCATAACGTGGTTTTATGCATTGTGCATAATCTGGAATCGGAGTTCTGTCAAAATTAAAAAAGCCCAATAATGATTGCAGCTTTTTGATGGTGTTTGGTAGTTGTAATTGTCATCTGATAACTCATATCCCAAAAACAGGACACTGAGAAAGGCAATTTTTATTTTCTTGAAATTAAATTTGTAGCCTATTTTGGAGAAACCCACTACAATGTGGTCCACCCGCCATAAGTCTGTGACCAGGTCGTTGTCTGACAGGTTAATGTCATCGACATAGGACAACACCTCAGGGTCAATGTCATGTTGTATGGATGTTACACATGCTGACAACAGTCTAGGACTACTGTGGGAAATATCCAAGGTTATTTTGATTTTTTTGCACACTAAATTGATGATAAGTGCTGCAGTGTGTGAATATTGTGTAGCAAATGTGCATGTATGACTGTTTAAGTGTCTATAGTCTAAAACTATTCTATATGAATGGTCCGACTTAGCCATGGGAAACAAAGGGTTGTTCCTCAGTGATATACAGGGTTCTATTACACCCTGGCATTCAAGTTGTGTGAGTATTTCCCTCACTGGTGCTTTAGCTTCATGTTTAATGGGATATTGTGGTTGTGGAAGTGGTGTTGACCTAATAGGGATTATGTGGTAGGAGGAGTCTTTATCCCAACCTACATGGTTGCGATACAGTGCTGGGGCTTGTGTCAGTGCCAAAACCCTAGTGTAAGCCTCCCTTAATTCTTCAGGAACAAGGACGGAGAAAGATGGCATAGTGACATCTTCCCATAGTGGGAGATTACGGACAGATTCTGGTGGCTTTTTCGACCAATAGGATGTCATAACACAATGTTAGTTTTTCCCAGAATACAAATGTAACTGTGCACTCTATGTCTCCCTCAGTTTGTAATTTTAATTTGTGAACCATATACGAGGGGGAAGAGGATGCACATGTCCCCTGTTTTGAGTTCTAACAAGTCGTTAGTTGCTGTCACATCCAGAGGTCTTGAAGGTTCTGGCAATTTATTGTGACCTCTGCCTCGCTGTATAGCAGAGTCGGTGCCCACTTCCTGTTCTTCAGTAAAGTTATCATTATGTGTGGCATTTATAGCCAAAATTGCTTCCACTTTTTTCTTTTTGAACTGTGCTTTCTGTTGGTGAGGTTTCTCCTCCTTTTTTATGTAAGGCTCAGCCAAGCGTTGTGAATCTTTTCTTGGTTTCAGATACTCGTTTCATTGTTCGGAAGGGCCACCTCTCTCACTGCGCTTATCCCGTGAGTCCTGAAAGGAAATAGATTGGAGTGTATCAATATATTGGTATCTATCAGGAGTTTTTAAACTGTCTATGTTTCTCAAAATTGTAGTGTTTCTCAGAGCTCTTCGGTCGCAGAGATTCTCCTCTCTGTTTTGTATTATCTTTATCTTGTTTTTGTTTGTCCCGGCATTTTTTTAGAACTCTCTGCTGCTTGCTTGGTAGAATCCTTATTGGATTTACCTTGTAGTTGTGGTTTAAATGGTCTTGCCCCCAGACTACCCTGACATATACTTGAATAGGTTTCAGTGATAATCTTCAGCAGCTCGCGCTACCGACTCTGTACAGGAGCATCCCAGAGCCATTGGCACACTGCTAATACTCCTGAATCCCCTTTTAAGATTACTTAATATTATCGAGGATACTGTGACAAAATTGCCCATTAATTGCATACCCAGATCTAGGGCCCGGGCAGCCCTGTATTCATCCTGACTTTGTTTTAAGACTTCCAGAAGATTTTCAAGTGTTGCTGAACTGTGTGAGGTAATGTAGAGTTTAGCAAGCAGGGCACCCCAAGTGGCGCAGTTGTCCACTGAGGGAACCATTCCAAATGGCAAGCACATTGTGAGAATTCTGTTTATCTTGGGATCCCATATGGGCAAACACTGCTTCCAAGGGGCTACATTTTTGTTCTAACCAAAACGGAAACTCTTCTCATTTGGTGGGTGGTTTACCCACAATTGAATGCACAGTAGCAGGATTTATTCCTGCAGTGGCCACGTGGTTGCACCAGAGGAGCTCTTGCTGGGGCGGTTTTTAAAATACACATTACAAATTGTAATATGCGTATACATATTACTACTAAATTAGTGAATAGGTAGCGTACTTCTGCTACCGCCATTGTACCTGCATTAGGGTGTGGTGTATAAGTAGCCAATTCTGGCCATGTAGGTCTATCATTATTTAAGGGACCTAATCTAACATTCTATGGAACGTGGGGTAGGGTGCCATTAAGCTAATTTTGGTGTTCTTGATAAGATAGTGGTATTTCTAAATATGGGTATGGTCTATATTGTGCTGGCGCACTTGCTGGAGTGTAATGGTGAAATGTGTGTGTGTTCCCATCTGCTGCTGAAAAAGTGACCCAAGAGTAAAAAAAATCTATCCTGTATGCTGCGTGTGCCTGAACAGCAAATGTAACTTCTCCCTCATCTGTGAGGCCATTGTTAATTAAGTGTGTTGTGAAGGGGAGTATCATGTTTGCTGCAATTACAACCCTATTTTGGTCCGCCATTTTAAAATTGAAGTAAATTGTTCAGAGATATGAACACCAAACAGGAAATCCTTTTAAATGTTCATGCTTGAACAACCTACAGCATTAAATAGGTTCTGCCTGTCTAGCTGAGCAGGATATTCTCTAATATCTTGAACATCTCCAGGTAAGGTAATTAGGGTGTCTTTTGCACGTAATGAGGCGGAGATACTTGGGCGGTCTGCAAAGGCAGTGCCTAAAAAACATTGGTAGTGCCATGTCGTAGACTCTCACTTTGGTAACAAGACATCTGGATTTTTGGGTGGCAGCACCACTGAGCGTGGGGAACTGAGGGGGTCATTCTGACCTCGGCGGTAAAAGGCGCTTACCGCCGGTCAGAAGACCACCATAACACCACCGCGGTCGCGGTAAACCGCCATGGTCATTCTGACCCGCAACTGGCAAACCGCCAAAAACCCGACATCAACAAAAGTCCGCCACAGCAACGGCCAGCGAAAAACTGGCGATGACCAAACCTCCACCGTCACGCGGTATTCCATTGGCGGTACACACCGCTGCGGTCAAAATACACACACCTTTACAAAACACTACCACATTGGACAATTCCAAATACACACACCTGAGACACATACACACACCACTCCCACACACCCAATTAAATATAAAACACACACCCACATCACCCACAAATCCTTACGACCACAATTGCGACTGAAGGACAGAGAGAGACAGCACAGCATAGAGTAGACCATCACACAGAGGCAAATCACAACATCACCCACACAATTTCCACGCACAAAACACCATACACCACCACACTCACCACACTCTACAACACATACACCACCCCTCAATTCATCCACACCACCCCATGGCACCCCAAAGACACCCCAGGTTCTCTGAGGCCGAACTCAGGGTCATGGTGGAGGAAATAGTTTGTGTAGAGCCCCAGCTTTTCGGGGCACAGGTGCAGCACACCACCATTGCCAGGAAGATGGAGCTATGGCAAAGAATAGTGGACAGGGTCAACGCTGTGGGACAGCATCCACGAAATCGGGACGACATCAGGAAGCGGTGGAACGACCTACGGGGAAGGTGCGTTCCATGGTATCAAGGCTCAACATCGCGGTACAGCGGACTGGCGGCGGACCCCCACCTACTCCCCCAGAATTCACAGCATGGGAGGAGGAAGTCTTGCACATCCTGCATCCTGAGGGCCTCGCAGGAGTAGGCGGAGGAATGGACTCTGGTAAGTCTAATCTTCACCACTTCATTCCCCCACCCCACCTGCATGCCAAATCATACCCCCACCCTCACCCCCACCCCCATCACACCAACTCCTTGCAAATGGCTCACCATCACAACCCACCCATCCCAAAACCTAGCCCTGCATGCCTCCCCAAAGCATGGACACCCATCACCAAAGCATGCCCACTGCACATACCCATCTCCCCCACAAGCCACCTTCACAAAAGCCCCCACAAGGGAATGCCAGCACTGGGGTACACGGCCACCCACCCATTACACAAAATGGCACACACAGAAGCAATAACCATACTCTTATACCCCTGCAGGACCCGAACGCCACCACACCACCCAGGAGGATCCAGAGATGTCCATCCCACCCCCAGAAGAGGCCCCCAGTGATGACAGCAGCTCTGTCTCCCTGGACCCAGATGACCAGCCTGGCCCATCGGGGACCTCAGGACAGCCGGTTCCCCACAGACAGCCACAGGCTACAGCAGACCTAACCCCCTCTGGGAACACCAGCACAGCTCCCACCCAGCAGGCCCATGCCTCTGTCTCCAGGACACGTCAATCAACGGTGTGTCCACCACTACAGGGCACCCAGGTTGACCCACCACCCCAACAACAACAGGGACCTGGGGGCAGTGGTAGTGGGCACACGGTCCAGGGGACAGAGGCCCAGGGAAACAGGGGAACTGGGAGGGCTGCTGTGCGACAGGGGGGGGACAGGCCCAGGGAACCGACTCTCCAAGAGGCCCTCTCCTCCATCATGGGAGCATACCACCGCTCCCAGGAGACGATGGCTACGGTACTGGCCAGGTTCCAGGAGATCCAGGTACTGCAGGAGAAACAGTACATGGGGTTCAGAGAGGAACTGAGAAACATTAGTTCCGCAATGGGGACCATCGTCGTGGCCCTTAACCAGATAGTCACCACATTGCGGGACCATGTGGCACCACAAAGGGCCCCTGTCACTAGCCTGGACCAGGAACAGCCTACCACCTCCGCCGGCGCTAGTGGACAGGAGGCCCCCACACAACGACAGGCCACCAGAACCCCATCTCCTGCAGAAGAAGAACCACCCCGCAAGCGGAACCTGAGATCTCACAAGAAGACAGAGTAGGATGCCAAGACCCCCGCTAGCATACAATACCCCCTGATGTCATCCCACTGTCCCACATTGTCACCCTGTCCAAACTTAAACTGCCCCTGCTCCATCCTTCCACAGGCATATGGACAATGCACCTGTGAGACTGAAAACTGGACTCTGCCATGGACATTACTCCACCATCACCCATCATCGTTTTACAATCATGTCCCTAAATTAAGCACTTTAATAAAATCACTTATTGCACTTAAAAAATCTGGAGTCTGCTTGTATTTTGAACAAATGTATTAGACATAACGGTGCCAAAATGTTCAGTTACATTGTGATGACAACATACCACTGTCACACAGCTGTAGTCCATGGGCAAACAAAGCAGAGGTCACGCAGTGGGGCCCACAGCTCTGAAAACGGAAGGGAAAGTCACAACTCAGTTAACAGGAACTGGGGGGAAACACAGACAGTAGAGAGGCAGGAGACTTTAAGTAAATGTAAAATGGCGGGGTTGATTCGTACCTGTGTGCTACTGAAAATACTGTTGTATCACTGTGTCCCTGTTGTCTGTGTCATCCCCGTCGTCTTCCTCCTCTTCACTCTCCACAGGCTCCACAGCTGCTACAACACCACCATCTGGACCATCCCCCTGCAGGAAAGGCACCTGGCGTCGCAAAGCCAGGTTGTGAAGCATACAGCAGGCCACGATGATATGGCACACCTTCTTTGGTGAGTACATTAGGGATCCACCTGTGATATGCAGGCACCTAAACCTGGCCTTCAGGAGGCCGAAGGTCCGCTCGATCACCCTCCTAGTGCGCCCATGGGCCTCATTGTAGCGTTCCTCTGCCCTTGTCCTGGGATTCCTCACTGGGGTCAGTAGCCACGACAGGTTGGGGTAACCAGAGTCACCAATTAGCCACACACGGTGTCTCTGTAGCTGTTCCATCACGTAGGGGATGCTGCTATTTCGCATGATGTACGCGTCATGCACTGACCCAGGGAACTTTGCATTTACATGGGAGATGTAATGGTCAGCCAAACAGACCACCTGGACATTCATCGAATGATAACTTTTTCTGTTCCTGTACACCTGCTCACTTTCACTGGGGGGAACCAAAGCCACATGGGTCCCATCAATGGAACCAATGATGTTGGGGATATGGCCAAGGGCATAGAAATCACCCTTCACTGTAGCCAAATCGCCCACCTCAGGGAAAACAATGTATCTCCGCATGTATTTCATCAGGGCAGACAACACTCTGGACAAAACCTTAGAAAACATAGGCTGAGCCATCCCTGATGATATGGCCACTGTTGTTTGGAATGATCCACTTGCCAAAAAATGGAGTACTGACAGAACCTGCACCAGAGGGGGAATCCCTGTGGGTTGGCGAATGGGGAACATCAGGTCTGGCTCCAGCTGGGCACACAGTTCCTGTATAGTGGCTCGGTCAAGTCTGTATGTCAGTATGACATGTCTTTCTTCCATTGTCGACAGGTCCACCAGCGGTCTGTACACGGGAACATTCCTCTATCTCCTCGCAAGTCCCAGCAGACGGTGCCTAGGAAGGACAACATGGAGCACAGAGTCAAGCAACCCACAGGTACGTAACCACAGCTTGCACAGAACACGATTCGCTATGCATTGAATGGCTTGTATGAGTGGCAATGCAAGGCCTAGGCCTGTGTGACGCAGTACAAATTGAGCCATGTGGGCCCTTGAAATGGCGGCTTCCTGACCTGTGAAGTGTGACAATGGGATGTGAGGTCAATGCGCTGGAGTGGCACACCGTGGCGGTAGGCGGTCGAAGACCTCGGCACAAAGCAGCATTGGCTAACATTGAACCCTATGGGTCTCAGGAGCCAATGACGATGTGCGCCGGCGGTCGCAGTACGCACCGCCGCGGTACGCACCTCCGCGGGCGTGACCGCCATCTTCTATCTGCTTAATCACTCGAGACCTGATCATCCACAGGAGAGGACCTATACTGCAAGTGCTGCTCTGACCTCGGTCTGGAAGATACAATGGCTGCTGCGACTGGGGAAAGGGCCCCTGCCTTCACATCTGAGGAATTGGAGAAACTTGTTGATGGGGTCCTCCCACAGTATGCGCTACTCTACGGTCCTCCAGACCAACAGGTAAGTACACTGGGACCATGCTTTGTGGGCAATGCCTGTGTCGAGTGGGGTGGATGAAAGATGGTGGGGAGGGGAGCGAATGAGGCATGCATCGCATGACAGATAAGAGCATGTGCCATATGGCAAGGTTGGGGAGGGGGGCCACTCACATCGACCATGCAGAAAATGATGATATTTTTTTTCCCACCCTGTCCATGTCACATAGGTCAGCGCCCATCAGAAGATCGACATTTGGCGTGCCATCGCCAAGGACGTCCGGACCCTGGGGGTCCACAACAGACGGGGCACCCACTGCCGCAAGAGGTGGGAGGACATCCGCCGCGGGAGCAGGAAGACCGCGGAGGCTCTGCTGGGGATGGCCTCCCAACGTAGGAGGGGTGGCTCCCGTCAATTGACCCCCCTGATGTCCCGGATCCTGGCGGTGGCCTACCCCGATTTGGATGGGCGCGTGAGGACATCACAGCAGACACAAGGGGGTGAGTATCAGCACATTCTGCTATGTTAGCGCACAGTGGAGGTGTCTGGGTGGGGGAGGAGGGCTGTGGGTATCTCTAGGCCAGGGCGACTTCTGTAGGCTGGTCCCCTCCGTAAGGCATGGCCCTGTGCCCCCGCCCCCCACCTCTGTAGGGTGCTAAGTACAGCTATCCATGGCCCTGGGTCACCTATGTGTGCAGTTGTCGTCCATAGGCTTGTAGGCCAAGTCACAATAATTGAGTAGTGTACACCGAGTGCGCGGCGTAGTGCAGGGGGCTTCTGTGTCTGTCCTCTCCGCCAACCGTGTCGCCAATGCATGCACTCAACATGTCATTTTTTCTCCCCCCCCCTTTTTTGTGGTCTTCCTGTTCATGTGTGCATTAGCATCATCAGGCGGAGGAGAAAGTGGCAACGGAGCACGAGGGAGCTGCATCTCACATGGCCCCGGAGGGCCATGCAACCGACTCCGAGTTCACCAGCGAGACGGAGGGCGAGGGGAGCTCCACAACGGGGACCCGTGGAGACGTCAGCGACACAGACACGTCCTCGGAAGGGAGCTCCCTTGTGGTGGCGGCAACATCCGTGCCCACCGTTACAACAGGTACAGCCGCCACCCCGCGCACCAGCTCCGCCCTCCAAGCAGCCCCTCAGCGTTCGCCCCGTGCCCGCTCGGCCAGGAAGGCGGGCATCTCCTTCGCCCCAGGCACCTCAGGCCCTGCCCCAGTTACCCCTGCTGCACTCAGTGAGGAGATCATTGACCTTCTCCAGACGCTCATTGTTGGGCAGTCTACCCTTCTGAATGCCATCCAGGGTGTAGAAAGGGAGGTGCACCGGAGCAATGCATACCTGGAGGGCATTCATTCGGGTCAGGCTGCCCATCAGCGATCGTTCAACGCTCTGTCCTCAGCACTGACGGCAGCCATTGTCCCTGTCTCCTGCCTCCCCCCTCCAATTTCCTCATCCCAGTCCCACTCCCCTGTTCCTCTGCCTATCCTAGCCACACCTACAGACCAGCCTGCACACACATCAACACCCAAGGGCAGCTCATCCAGACATAAGCACCACAGATCACACAAGCATTCACACATGCAACATCCACATGCAGACATGCCAACAGCCGCTGCCTCCTCTGTGTCCCCCTCCTCCTCATCTCCCTCCTCCCTCCCTGTGACGTCTCCACTCACACCTGCATGCACACCACCATCAGCCAGTACGTCCATCACCAGCACACCCACCAGAACACTCCGCACACGTGCAGTCACCACCCCCACTGCCATTTACATGTCCCCTGTGTCCTCTCCCAGTGTGTCTGTCACCCTCTCTTCCAAACCACACAAACGCAGGCAGCCACCCACCCAACAGCCATCCACCTCACGACAGCCTCCGTCACAAGCACCTGCACCCAAAGACAGCACACTTGACTCTCCTACAACCACATCCTCTTCCTCCACTCCCATACCCACTGCACCTACCCTTCCCACTGCTCCTAAAAAGTTTTTCCTCTCCAAAATTAACCTCTTTGCATCACCTGACCCACCCCCTCCATCTCCTAAGAGTCCAAACAGCACCTCAGCCACCACAAGCTCTGCACCTACAAGGACCATAGTCCAGCGCTATTGGAGTCCACCAGCTTCTATGGCAGCAACATCGGCCAGCAGAAAGGTGACAGCCAGCCCACCCCCTGGGAAAAAAACTAAAAAAGGGAAGGGCCGGCGTGAGAGGTCAGAGACGGCAGCCCCCAAAGGCAATACCCTGTCACCGTCACCTGGCACATCCACAAAGGGAGGCAAGGGCCCCAGAGATTTGGCGAAGGAGGGCAAGGGCAGCAGGGTGGACATTTCCGGCAGCAGGCGAGCTGCCCAGGAGGGCCCCACCAGCCCCATTTCGGGTGTGAAGGAGGACACCCACGGGCCCAGGACTCCAGCACAGGAGGGCCCGCAAGCGAAAGGTCGGATGGCGACTGAGCGGAAAATATTGGCCCGATCTGGTTCCCTGGGAACACATGTCAAGCACCGCTGAACAGGGCCCCGCCGTGGCAGGTACCGCTGAACAGGGCCCCGCCGTGACAAGCACCCTTGAACAGGGCCCCGCCGTGACAAGCACCGCTGAACAGGGCCCCGCCGTGACAAGCACCGCTGAACAGGGCCCCGCCATGGCAAGCACCGCTGAACAGGGCCCCGCCGTGACAAGCACCGCTGAACAGGGCCCCGCCGTGACAAGCACCGCTGAACAGGGCCCCGCCGTGACAAGCACCGCTGAACAGGACCCCGCCGTGGCAAGCACCGCTCCGCTGGGCCCTTCCTGTCAAGCACTGCTATGCTGGGCCCTTCATCTCAAGCACCGCTCCGCTGGGCCCTTCCTGTCAAGCACCGCTCCGCTGAGCCCTTCCTGTCAAGTACCGCTCCACTGGGCCCTTCCTGTCAAGCACCGCTCCGCTGGGCCCTTCCTGTCAAGCACCACTCCGCTGGGCCCTTCATCTCAAGCACCGCTCCGCTGGGCCCTTCATCTCAAGCACCGCTCCGCTGGGCCCTTCATCTCAAGCACTAATCCGCTGGGCCCTTCATCTCAAGCACCACTCTGCTGGGCCCTTCATCTCAAGCACCGCTCCGCTGGGCCCTTCCTGTCAAGCACCGCTCCGCTGGCCCCTTCCACGTCAAGCACCGCTCCACTGGGCCCTTCATCTCAAGCACCTCTCCGCTGGGCCCTTCATCTCAAGCACCGCTGGCCCATTGGCAGGGCCGGATCTGTGTCGGCCAGGGCTTCACGAAGCACTCTGGGCACCATGCCTCCTCCAGAACCAGTGGAGTCTGTAATCCACTTGATGGACTGTGGCTTTGCACTCCCCAGGATGGTACAGTGGGCAACCCACCCACTGTAGAGACTTGTGAGACTGTGGCTTTGCACTCCCCAGGATGGTACAGTGGGCAACCCACCCACTGTAGAGACTTGTGAGACTGTGGCTTTGCACTCCCCAGGATGGTACAGTGGGCATGGAGGCCCCTCGTGGATCTGGCATCATGGACTGAACTGGCTGAGGTGCCCCCCTTCCCTTCCCCCTGAGGTGCCTGTCGTTTTACTGTCTGATGCCCCTGCAGTGTTCTCTCCAATGGAATCGGGTCTCGTGTGTGGGCTTTGCCCATGTGTTTAGGCCGATTGGCCCACGAACAATGGATGATAGCCAATATGGGCCGGACTTTTGACCTATGTATATATTGTTCATGATGTAATATATTTTATTTATATTTTCATATTTCACTTAACTTCAATTATGCTATAAAATACTTCATTTTTAATGATCATTTTATTTTGTCTTTGCATTCTTCTGTGGGGGTGTCACTCTGACTTGTTGCTCTGCATTGATGTGTGTGTTGTGGTGGGTGAGGGTGGGGGTGGGTGTGTGGCGTATGTGTGTCCCCGTAATTTTTTGCCTCCCCTGTGTCGTACGTGCAGTACTCACCGTTGTCTTCTGCGCCGGCGTTCGTGCTCCTGGTAGAGGAGCAGGTAGACAATAGCTGGTAGGATGTGTAGTTCGGGTTCCATGCTGTCCAGATTCCTCGTGGGGTGTATGGAGGTGAGCGTTTTCCCGTTCGAAGTCTGTTTCTGCCGTGTTTTTATCGGCGGAGCTCCCGCCCCGGAAAAGGTGGCGGATTGGTGAGTTGTGATAGGGTGGGCGGTACATTGTCTGCCTCCTGTCTGTTGGCGGGGACCGCCGCGCTGCTTGTCTGTACCGCCGTGGCGGTCGGATTGGTAAAGTGGCGGGCTGTGTTGGCGGTTCCCGCCAGGGTCGGAATTCCATTTTTTTGGCCGCCTGCCTGTTTGCGGGTTGGCCGCCGCTTTAACACCGACCGCCAGGGTTGGAATGACCCCCTGAGTCTAATCCAATACTGTGTAACAGCTGTTGGCCTAACCCCTTCTGGGTAGCTAGCAGCACCTCACAAGTACCAGAGGGTAAAAGTGACTTGTGGCGGCCTATCGTATGACACTCAGACCCTTCAGGGGAGTTGTGGTGGAGCAGATCCCTTCCCTTTCTCTCAGATATACGAGTCTCACACATGCAGGGACAGAACAGAAGCAAGGTTTTGGTTCAATAGGTTTTATTGAAGCAACTGCATTCTACGTAGGAGGGCATAAATGACGATTATAAGGATAATGAAACTCAATGGCAGGACAGCGGTAATCACAAGAGTGAAACGTAAAAAAAGTCCCACCATGCTGTCATATTAGTGTGTCTGGTGTTTCTACCTACACTATGGAGTTCCTACATGAGAGCAAGTAGCACCTAATCTTCTGTTCCCAGGAAGGAAACCCAATCCCCGTACCTGTGCTGAGGTTAGAAGAGGTGTGTTAGTCTGCATGGAGTCCTCCCACGTAGATGGAGAACCAAAAGGTTTCAGCGGAAACTCGGGCAACATGCATCACAGGATGGCAAACTGGCTGGGATGTCCCCTAAAAGATGTTGTGGGCAGTGTGATGTTTTATAATAATATATATTTTATTCTAAAAACTTGCCCTGACATGAAAATACGTATTTTCTATCTGAGTTAGACCTTGTTCCCTTTGGATCCACAATACCTGGTAATCATTGTGGGCAGCTTTGGGATCAGCACAAGATGAGAAATATTGTGCAAAGAAATTAATATGTTTCGGTAAGGAAGGACAACTGATAAAAGGAATAAAAACATCTTCAGTAAAATGAAGCATCACTAAAATAAGAAAAGGAATAAAAATTAAATAAAACTGGGTAAAATGGCACAGGCTTCAGAGACAGAGCTAAATAATGTGCCTGTCTAAAAACGCTAAAATAACCTCATGACACTACAGCTAATCTGCACCTGAGGGGACCACATCCGGTGGGAGAGGTCACTGTTAGCTACTCAGAGCCCTTTATTCTGCCACTCCTAAAATGGCAGAAATCCAAATTTAGTGCACATATTGGGATGCTAACCCTAGAGGTGTGGTCAGCATGCTGGGAGTGTGCACAGTCCTGCATACCACATTTCTGGCCTGTCCATGATAAAATGTGCCTGAGGGCACTGATGGCAGTGCTGATGGCTATCACAGGTGGTAAATCCTTTGAAGCTCACTGCCCTGATCGCTCTATTCACTAGCCTGGCTGGGGGATGGGAGGTGTAACCTCCTGCCTGCTTCAGCCTTTTGTTTCTGACCTCTGGGAGTGCCCAGACTGCCTGGCAGGAGGTTAGAAACCTGTCTTGGTGGAAGCAAGTGCAGGAAAAGGTACTGGTTGCCCAGCTAGAGCACAAAGAAGGGTGGCAAATTGGTGGGCAACTTCTAGTGTGCCACCTGGGTGCATGCCAGCTGTTCCTCAACACAAGATTGTGTTGGGGGAGAGAAGACACGTTTTTTGACACCAAACTCAAAATATCTAGGCAGTACCATAAAGGAGCTAGCAGCTCAGGTCAACCAGATCTTAAGTCCCATGTTATCCTAAGGATCAGACTGCACTTATAGTGTCCCTAAATGGAAATGACACTATAGAAGCTTGTGCTTATATGTCTGCACCTTAAATATAATGCACTCTGCCTCCTGGATTGAAGAGGTCTACCTTAGGGGTGTCTGACAAACATTCATGGCAGTGCAAGGGACTGTGCCACTCATGGTGAGGGCACAGTCGACCTCGAGCACTTTGCTCCACTCTGGCAGACTGCAATAGCAGGCCTGCTGTCAGGAGTTTGCATGGCTCACCTAGGGTGTCACAAACTCATTCTGCAGCCTTGGGGACCTCTTTACCACCTATGCCCTGGGTACCCTCGGTATCATTTACTAGGGGCTTACAAGGTGGTAAAGTATTTGTCAAACAGGAAATTACAATGTTGACAAATAATTTAGGGAAGGAACACATACACTGGGGTCTGGTTAGCAGGTCCCAGTGCATTATCAAAGTCAAGAAGTCAGCATCTAGGTGTCCAAATGGGGGCAAAAAGTGAGAGGCATCTGCAAGGAGCCCAGTTTTATTACAAACAGAATGCTTGAATTAATTTCAGCCACTAGTAATCACTCGGGCTGCATGCCAGTCCATTGTTATTTTGCACACCATGCCATCTCAGTTTGGACCCAGCTATATTCAAATCAGTCTTGACCCTGCTCCAGTGGGAACAGTCCTGCCTGAACTGTCAAGCAAGGTTCTACTTGAACCGGAACACAAGGACCGGTTTTGTCCTAGTTAGGAGTCGTCAGCTGGGCATGACACAAAATATAACAAAGTCCTGAAAAGTAAATACCATTTCAAGGCTTTGCACAGATCTCGGTCACTTTGTGCGACACTGCACTATCTCAAAGGGTTGATAACTTAGGCCCAAAGTTTATTAGACAGCCAATACTAAGCCCTTACTAAAAGCATCTTCTCTCGCCTGAAGTGGCTGTAGATATTTTCACCCAATCTCTTTGCTGGTCAAAATAATTGAAAAACTATTGAAGGCAACCAAATCTTGTACCCTTTACAGGCAGGCTTCAGACAGGGTTACAGTACAGAACTGGGAGTGACTGCAGTTCTGGATGATACATGGAGAATACTGGACAAAGGTGATGTTGGAACACTGGTTAATTTTCATCTCTCTGCTGACTTCAACAACATCAATCACTCTATTCTTAACACAGCCTTCAAGAAATAGGAATCAGGGATATTGTGCTTAGTATGGTAAACGTTTTTCTGAATGAAATGGAACAAACCGTCATCGTTTCACCTTTTCTATCTGAGTCTAAACTGATCAGCAGAGGTGTTTAACCGGGCTCTTATTTATAATCACTAATATTTCACATATACTGTAGGGTGCTGGCTCTGTATATACTATTTCAAAGTGATATATATTGTGCACCAGGGGTTCCTCAGGGGTTTAACAGAGCCTAAAATAGATAATACTAATGCTCTCTTTTGAGGTAGTGTGGTCGAGCAGTTAAGCTTATCAGAGTTTAGTGCAAAGCATTTGTTGTACACACACAGTCAAGAAATGAGGCACACACTCAATGACTAACTCCAGGCCAATTGTTTTTATAAAGCAAAAATATATGTTGCTACTTTATTACTAGAACCAGAAGAACTTTGTTGCAGGTAAGTACAGTTGTAAGTATCAAGCATATGTATCGAATGGACTTTGGTTGGTTTTAGCAGATAAAGCAGTTTACAAGTGAGTAGCAATTTTCTATTTCAAAAGTTGACAGTGCAATTTCTCATAGGAACCAATACAGTCCTAGGGGAGGAAAAGTATTAGTATGTTTTGAAAGTAAGTACTCAACTTACAGTTTCAGTCTCCGGGGGCTAGGATGTCCACTGGTCAAGATTCAAGATGACCCCAAACATGCACCAACAGCAACACGGGGCCGGCCGGGTGCAGAGGTCAAAGTTGGTGTTGGATTTAGAATAGAATCCTATGGAGACTGGGGGCACTCGGAAACAGATCTGTTGGCAGGTAAGTACCAGTGACTTCGGAGAGCAGACCTGGGGGTTTAGGTGAGCACCAGGGGGGCCACAGGTTAGCAGCAAACACACACCCTCAGCGGCACGAGGCGGCCAGGTGCAGGGTGCAAACACAGCCTGGGGCTCCACATGCTTCTCAATTGGAGGATGCCGGGGGTCACAAAGATGCTGTATTCTGGGTCCAGGGGGACGGTTCCGGAAAACCAAAGGCTGGATAAGGAGGAGAGTCACCTGCTGAATGTTGCTGGACTTTTGGGTTGGATTCCTCAAGGCCAAGGGGCTGCTGGTGCAGGGGTACCTTTGGGTGTCGGGTATCTTCTTCCGATTCTCTCATGGTCAGGGAGGTCCTCTGGATTTAGGCTACAGGTGTCGTCATGTTGGCCAGGAGGGGTCAATCTAGGGTGGACACAAAGTTAGAATCGCCTCGGGACCTGCTCTGGACTGTAGGGCCACTTGGACTCAAGCCATGGGCATCTGCTGCAGAGTGGGCAGGACTTGCTGATCTGGGACAGGCCTGATGTACTCTTTGGAGTTTTTTGTAGACAGGGACGCTGTCCAAAGCAGTTCTTGGTCCTCTAAAAGGGAAGGCAGTCCTCTGGGGGTATGTAGAGGTTACTGGTCCTGCAGGATGCATCGCCTTTTTGTAGCAGGTCTTCTGAAACTGCAGACCGGCTGGTAGGGCTGGGTCCAAGTCAGTTGGTCTCTGGAGTCTTCTCTACTGGGATCAGCTTAGCAGTCCTTCTTCTTGCTTCTTTCTTCATTTCTTCTTGAGGTTACCAGGAATCTTGTGAGCTAGGTTCAGGGGTGCCCTTAAATCCTAGATTTAGGGGCCTTAAAAGGGTAAGAGGGCAGTAGCCAGTGGCTACTGTCCCTGAGGATGGCTACACCCTTCCTGTGCCCAATCCCTTTGAGGAGAGGGGCACACTCTCAACCCTATTAGTACCTGTCCTCCAAACCAAAATAGAAGATTCTACAAGGAGGGGTTCACTTCAGCCCTCAACACCTCTGGGGTGGTCCCAGCTGAAGTGGACACTCCTCCTTGTTTTACCCACTTTTGCTGCCGGATTTGCCACCAAAAGTGGGTCTTCGTCTGGGTGGTGGGCATCTCCACTAGTTGGAGTGCCCTGGGGCACTGTAAAAGGAGGCCTGAGCCTTTGAGACTCACTGCCAAGTGTTACAGGTCCTGCGGGGGGAGGTGTGAAGCACCTCCACCGAGAACATGCTTTGTTCCTGACCCCAGAAAGCACAAAGGCTCTCACCCCATGGGGTCAGAAACATGTCTGTTAGTGGCAGGCTGGCACAGACTGGTCAGTCTGACACTAAAGGGTTGGGTAAAATACAACCCCTGTGTGCATTGTACAATAAATCCAACACTGGAATCAGTGTGGGGTTATTGTGCTTAGAAGTTTGATACCAAACTTCCTAGCCTTCAGTGAAGCCATCATGAAGCTGTAGAGTTCGTAATGACAAACTCCAAGTCCATGTACTTAAAACGGCCACACTGCACTTACAATGTCTAAGAATGGACTTAGACACTGTTGGGGCATATTGTTCATGCAGCAATGCTGTCACCTGTGGTATAGGCCTTAGGGCTGTAAGGACTGCTAGAGGGATGACTTACCTATGCCACAGGCACTGGTTTGTGGGCATGACACCCTGGAGGGGATGCCATGTCGGCTTTACCTTTTTCTCACCACCAGCACAAACAATCTGCAATGGAACTGTGCATGTGCTTGGTGAGGGGTCCCTTAGGGTGGCACAATACATGCTGCAGCCCTTAGGGACTCTCCCTGGGTATAGAGCCCTTGGTACCACTGGTACCTTTTACAAGGAACTTAGCTGTGAACCAGGGGTATTCCAATTGTGGAAGCAATGGAACAGTTTAGGAAAGAACACTGGTACTGGGGCCTGGTTAGCAGGATCCCAGCACATACTCAGTCAAGTCAGCATCAATATCAGGCAAAACGTGTGTCTGGGGGTTAACTATGCTAAAAGGGGCACTTTCCTACATATACCTGTTGCCACTGGCACAGTTGTTAAATTTTGCCAACGTTTAAATGCTAATCGTGTACTAATCACAAACCAGCTTCTAAAGGCATCAGCCCTGTCACATCAGCTAGATTTCACAACTGCCTTAGACATTGTTCAGTGGTAGGTGTCATCTAACTTCTTGGAGCGTAATCCTTCAAAGAGTGAGATACTTCTCACCATGAGTTACCATGATAAATTGAATCAAGTGGTCTAGCACAAAATTAAGATCTGCCCCGATGCCCTCCCTCTGCCCAGATCATCAGGAACATTCCACAGATTTGACATCCTCATTGAGACAGGGTTATGCTTGGATGCACACACAGCAAAAGGTGTCAAGCACTTGTGTCTGGCTTATTAAGCTGATTCTACATTTTGTTGATTGAGAACATCATTTGCCTTTAGATAACGCCCTACTACAATCACAGCTTGATTTTAGTAACTCAATCTACCTTTCTCTCCAAGGCAAACTGATGAAAAGGCTGTTGACTATGGATGCGAGTCACATTATAGGTAACAGGATACTGAATTATTTGCTGTGGTTTCTGTGGGAGAACGCATCTTATTTTTCTCTTGTTATAGTCCACGAGGTAATCTATCAAACCTTTCCTGATTTTATGACAGACTGAATTAATCTTAAATAATACAAGCCCCCTGGTAGACCTCTGAAAAAAATGGTTGTACAGAGATTTTAATTTTTGATTTGTATTTTTGGATCATTAGAGAAGTAATTTAGCTTGTGTAGACATTACTGATCTGGGCAAAAAAATTCTGGGCAACATTTCCAAAAATGGCGGATGTGTTGCAGTGATGTTATAATATTTCAGGAGCCATAAGACCTACATACTTCATTTTGGTGTCAAAACAAAGGTTTTGGTGGTCAAGTAGTCTTATAGAGACAGGAATATAACTCCTCAGAGCAACCCTTCCGCTATTTTCCACAATGGTGGCTATAATAGTGGAAGAAGAGACATACATAGAAATGAAACAATAATGTTTTTTAATAATTTTGTGTATAAACCAAACTATGTTTATGAACTGAATATGAAAAAATAATAATGTTTATCACTCCTGCTTTAGGCACATTTTTATAGTTCACTTTATTTGTTTTCAGCAATTGCTTGTGGCATATTTTCAGAATGTTGAAAATTTGAGAAGAGCATATCGACAGGTACATCTTTTTGCAGCACAGGTTTTGCAAGTACATGTACGAATAAGTTCTGTGGGTAGAGGCATTAGAAAGTTTGCAGGTTTTAGCACCCCATTAATATCTTCCCAACAACATTCTACCATATCTTTCTCTACATATGCATGATCTAAAACATTTAAACATCTTCTGGTCAAGCAGAATGCTCTTTTAGTATGTCCACGCACAGAATATGACTTCGGTGGAAGGTCATTTAGCTGGACTGATCTCTTGAACTCACTGTACAGAAAAGATCATCAAACGTGTAACAGTTAGAACTTGTTTTCCACACATGCACAAGGTATTTTTCTATGTCTTTAGAGTCACATTCTTCTTCTGTCTCAGCAAATGCTTTTAGAACCTTCACAGGTTTAGCAGTTAAAGCTCTCAGCTTTGTTCCAATTTTGCTCATAGTGTCATCAACCATAAGAATATGTGCCTTGATAAGAACACTGTGCATCACTGGGTCAAGTTTCTTGCACAGAATATGAAGAACTAAGGGAGTCATTACGAGTTTGGCGGTCTCATGACCTCCATGTTGGCGGTGGTGGTCATACCACCAACACTCTGGCATAGACGACTGCCAAATTATGGCCATGATGGTCATCCCAACAGAATACAGCCAATCCACTGCTCGCACCGCCAGTGCGGTCAGACCCCCACAGATGATGGCAGCCCGGTGGGAGCATGTTCCTACCGTGCACTTTACGAGGCAGCACACTGCCAAGGTTTCCGCCACGGTCGCACATCCATGGAAACCCTGGCGGAAACCAACTCCATAAAAGGAGACACTCACCTCCAGGAACACATACCCACCACCATGGAACCTGAGCGACACGTTTTCCCGCTGCTCCTGCTCTCCCAAAGACTCTGGAACCAGTGACAATGACAGCAACTGTGAGTACGCACACTTACCTGTCACTGTTGCACAATGCCAATGTATCAATACACACACAACATACACATCCTGAATGGGTGGCGAGGGCAACACACACGCACATACCCTCACACTGACATGCACACCCACATACACACACACATACATAGTACATACACAATGGCCAACAGACACACACTTTCAAAACACACTCCAACACCCAGATACACAGCACCAGCACAGTCTAACACTACAACACACAACACAACCAATTGACACAACAGCACCACAATCGCAACACCACATCTTCCATCTGCAACACACAGCTCCAGGTGACAATTCATATATACACCACAACCTAACAATACCAGAGAGCCAACACACACAATCACACATCCATACAACAAGCCATACGTCATATCTCGTCAACACACATCACAATGGATCTGACATAACAATCAACACACACACTCACACACACAGTACAACCACACAAAGGCACACAACACTCGAAATAACACATGTCAACACAATCACTATACACAATATCAACATGAATCCATGTCCTTAACTCATACAAGCCCATCACACAATACACAGCCAACACAGTGGGACAAATGCAATGCACATACCCACACATGCTGGCCAGGCATAACTGGTAGCACAACCACCACATACACAAAACGTACTCACACATAAACAAAAGCAGTCAAGACCAAAACCGGCGTAACGAAAGAAAGGCAGAACAAAAATCTGAACTTGGAACCAACAACTGGTTGTCCCAGATGTATGGCAAGATATAAATATTAAATAGTACAGAACTATGTACAAGATAAGAGGCTGTAGGCCAGTCCCTACACATAGGTGCTGCTGGCACATATGGCACATTCCACTGACCCTACTTGACTCCTGACGGCTATACAACCTCCACAGATAGGGGCATCAAGGGGGCAGGCAGGCACCTCAGGGAATGAAGGGTGGTAGGGGGTGTTGGGAGGTGGGTCCTTGGGAGTGGAAGCATAGGTCGAGCCTTAGGGGAGGGTTGGGAACTCTTGGCATGGGTCGACTTCTAGGCAGGGGGAGGGGCATGGGTACCTGCAGGGGGGCCAGGGGAGGACTTGGTGGTGGAAGGGCTGGACTTGGGGAGGGACACAGATCTTGTGGGGGTCGTACGGGGTGGGAGAGGAGTAGGAAAAAGGTTCAACTCTGAGAGGAAAAATTTCTTAGACACACGGGGACGGTCATTGCGAAACAGTTTGGGAGTGGAGGGAGAGGGAGTGGTTGAGAGAGGTGTTTTGGTGGTATCTTGGGTGCATGTGTGTGCGAGGATTGCTTGTGTGTGCTGGGTGTCTGTTGGGTGGGTGAGTGTGGGCGTTTCTGTGTTTTGGGAGGAGGGTGTGTGGAGGTGCTGGGAGATGCCGTGGTGGATGGGTGACTGTCTGTCGGGGTGGCGACTGCAGGTATGGTGGATGTGCTGCATGTTGGTGTGTCTGTGGTTGTGCTGTCTGTGTATATGGTGACTGGGGTGGATGTCTGCAACTCTGCTATTGTGGTAACTGTGGGTAGGATAGGAGTTGTGGCTGTATCGGTGAATGTTGGTGAGGGTCTGCAGGTGTGTCCGGTGTAATGTCTGTGGAGGTGGGGTGGTGGGGAAGTCAGTGCAGGTAGTGAGTGTTGGTGTGTCTGCAAGTAAGTGTTGTCTGTATACATGCCAGTGGTGGGTCTTGTGGTGCTTGTGTCTATCAGCGGTACCCTTGGATGATGATGTGGATGCATGCATGTCTGTCTGTGGGCTTTGGCTGGGACGGGGAAGAGGGGTTTGGGATTGGGAAGAGGAAGGTGGAGGGAGGACAGAAGACAAAGGGTGACTGGCTGTCATCAGTGTGGAGGCCAGCCAGTGCCCCGTGAATGCCCTCGAGTAACGCATTGCTCTTCTGAACTTGAGTTGCCAGTCCCTGGAAGGCATTCACGATGGTTGACTGACCCACAGAGATGGACCTCAGGAAGTCAATAGCCTCCTCATTGAGAGTAGCAGTACTGACGGGTAAAGGGGCCTGCAGCGAATGAGACGCCAAGCCTTCTGGGTGAGTGGGCACAGATTACTGGGTGGGGAGCTCCAGGAAGGGCTGTGGTACTAGGTGGGGTGGCAGACAAAGATGGTGCTGGGGTGGTCCTGAAAGGGTCCGCCACTGCAAGGGAGTGTCCACTGCAGGAGGATTCTGAGGATGATGAAGCGGAATAACCGGTATCCCCTGTGGCACTCCCCTCACCCTCCGGGCCACTGGGTCCCTCACTGTCATGGCCAGCCGCATCCCCCCTCACCTGAGCCCCGTCTCCTTTGGCTGCTGATGCTGATGCGCACAAATAGAGAGAGAGGGAGGGAGAGATAGAGAGGAAGAGAGCGGGTCATCACATTCTTCACATACACACATTAGAACAAAGACAACTGTACTTATACATCTCCTGGCTAGGCTATGTCATCTAGTAACCCACATAACCTATATCATGCCCCAACATGTTACTCCTATCTACCCCTTTATGTCTTCCCTCTCACCAACATCATAATCCAAAAAAGGTAGCACGACTGGAGCATTCCAAAAAATCACCTGTAAAACTATGTCAGCATGCACATCATGCCCTGGCAGAAGCTGAAAACCTGTCCTACTCTGGATCAGAACTCACCATACTCCTGTAACCTATCGGAAAAACAGTTCACTGATCACAACATAGCATGCATGTTCTGAATCTACACTGGACCAGTCCATGTCCATTAAGTAATGTCCCATGATAGTTAATAAACTCAGTTCACAGAACACACACCACCTGTCATTCTAATCACATACCTGGCTGAACTCTCTGTACATATATGCCATAATGGAAACAATCACTAATGAAGCCACAACCTGAGGCACTTCCACGCAGGTGACATCTGATGTGTATGATACATGTCTGGAGAACAGCCATTTGACAACATATACCAAATTCCTGAGGAACCTCTGCAGGCACTAAACACAGATACACCACATCACATCATGTGTGCATGTGCAGATACAGTGGGCTACATAGCACACATGAGACATCCATTGATACCTAAACATTAGCCAGCCACAAATACTTCATAAGGCACCTGACATGCCATCTGATATGCTGTTTCAGTTCTACCCCATTACTACTTGAGTAAAACAGCACCACTCACACCTTTCCTGACATGTGATTACATGTACCTAAGTCCAGACAACACACATATCCCTCTGAAGAGATATGTACACATGATGTACACATGGAACTACTCTACTGCCATTGCATTGACAACATATCCCACAGCAACACCTGTATTAGAAATTGTAGTACATCTGAACCATCACACCTTGAAAGTAGAAGTAATTCACAGGTAATTCCTGTACAAACTGTCCACATCATCTAGGCAGTGGGGAGCAATGTTTGACCCACTCTATTACTTGTGACCATTGAGACATAATGTAGGCAGATAATAACATATTTTTCACTGTAATTGGTAGGATATAGGCACACATAACATGGACATTGCATATAGTGAAAGGGTAGCTCTGTCTAGCCACTTACTGCCTAGGGAACAAAGCCATTGGAATAGATGTGATTTGCCCATATGTAAATGCCATGGACATGCATGAAAAGGACAATTAGACAAAATCAGACACCCAAAATAGAATAGCCTTCCCTTACTACCTGCACATACCCCATAGTATGAAGATGAAGGGACAATGGGGATACATCTACAGACCCATATGTACTGACATATCCTGGTCATATCTGTGCAGTGATTGAGAGGCTTGCCTCACATGAAGTCAAAAACCTGTACCAGGACTAATTCTATATAGCCCCTGTACAAAATATGTCAGGCACCCTGTTGCAAATACAGGTGATCAAGACAGATGAGAGTGCTCAGACACCTTAGAGCTACTAGAAAACATATGCTGACGGATGGACCAAGACATACTCTATGGGTAGGATGAAACTGCAGCTTACAACCATACAAATGGCTGGGTGAAGTCACACATGTGGCATTGTCATCTGAGCATCTCCACATGCAGTCATAGATATGTCTTGACACAGGTGACATAAACGTATTTATAGCAAAGCATGAATGCCAGATCTACATCTAATAGTCAGGCAATGTGCGTACTATGTATTCCTACTGATTTACATACATGTAGCACCTACAAAATTGTCACAGCTGCGACACTGTGACTGCAAACATCATACAACCAGAGCCAAGTACAAGGATACAGACAATACTTCCCCCCAGTGCTGCTCTCATATGCCCATTCACCTCAGGGTAGGCCACTGCCAAAATGTGGGCCATTATGGTGGTCAGGGTCCAACGGGCACCCCTCCCTCTTTGGGAGGACATCCCCAGCTGGGCATCTGCAATCTTCCGGGCCCAGCGTCTCAGGTCCTTCCACTGCTTGTGACAATGGGTACTGCACTTGCTACGCAAAGGCACACCAGATCCCTTTCATCTGTTGGGCGTTCACCTGCATAGATGACAGAGACAAAAGGAGAAAGTCATGTATACATGCACCATACCAATAGGAGTGGTCACTACACATCTGTCTCTGAAAGTATACACACATACCCATCTTCTCCGCTCACATGCCTTCACAACATAGCATTTGCATCCATCTACACCCCTACCAGTTCACATGCCCCAATAAATGTCACACACAACACCTATCACACATGGCTGGGCCACTGAACTCACCTGCTCCTCTGGTGCTCATATAGCTGTTCATACAGGGGAGGACCTCCTCCACTAGCTTATTGAGCTCTTTGGGGGGTGAAGGCGGGGGCCTATCACCTGCAGGGCATGTCATGATGGCTCCCAGAGGCAGTACACAGCAGCTCATGTCGTGGAGGTCTTGCTGGCTACAGTGTCAGGAATCAAGAAAGCAAAACTTCAGAAAATGAGGTCACATCCGCCATGTACAGGTCCGTCACCACCGTCGGTCATGCCCATTGGCCCCAGTCCATCAAAGGCAGCAATGTTAACCAATGACAAGTTGCAGGGTGGTTGCGACAGCCTACTGCCATAATGACTTCCGTCGGCAGACTTAGGTCACTTCCAACTGTCCACTACAGTAGGTCAGGAGCCTGCCATTTTGGGCACATGCAATCGACGGGCGTGCAAAATAATCTGCATTAGTCACTTGCTATCCCTATTTTCAGTGTAACCGTATGTTAGGCCATCATGGTTGTGCCACATGTTGTGACAATCTTTACACAATGACGTGTTCAGGCTGTCTACATGTTGAGAACAATATAAAGCAACTCTGTGGTACATAGCTCTGAGCAGGCGTTAAAAGTGTTGTAAAAAATGAAGCAAGGAAATCTCTTAGATTTCCTTGCACCATTATTTCAGCCCCCCTAATGGGAGAATGCCCTCTTTGCATACATTATGCCTGGCACAGGCATAATGTAGCGCATAGGGTTATAAAGTGGCCTAATGCATTTATTGTGCCACTTTATAAATATGGTGCAAGGATTTGGCCTTGTTGGGCCACATTAGCGTAAAACAATTAAGCTAATGTGGCGGAAGGTGGCGCTAGGGGCTTATAAATATGCCCCCAAGTTTTTTACTAGAGCTATCATGTGTAAAACATTTCCCCAGTACTTGCAAAGTTCTGATTTTTCTTCACATTCTTTGACAAACTCTACAAACTTGGTTTTCAGGTTTTCTGAACTCAGTGGATTGAACATTGCCTGGCTTTGCATTATGTCTTTTGAATGTGGTGCATCCTATCCCTTGTTCCCTTCTGAGATGAGATATGCAAACCCTAATTTGTCATTCTTGTTTCAGAAAGCATTGCAACACAATAGGGCATATTTACAAGAAAGTGGAGCCTCAGCTATGATGCGCCACTTTTCTTGCGCCCCCCCCTAACGTCACCATGGTAGCACTGTATTTACAATACGGTGCACCATGGCACATGTTAGCACAATGGCGTCAACATTTTTTACGATATTGTGGCACATTGGTCGACTAGCACCAAAAATGATGGCGCTAGTCCAGCAATGCATGGGGAGGCCCTTTGGAATCAAAGGGAGCGTCACTTCAATGTCTGCCTTTGGGCAGGCGTTAAAAATGATGGAAACAATGCACAGTGAAATCTTGTAAATTTCACTGCGCAATTTTTCTGGGCCGCCTAACGGGGATTCATATTGGCATAGGCATAATGTGGCTCAAGGGGTTACAAAGTGGAGCAATGCTTGTATTGCACCATGCCGTAAATCTGGCTTGGGGAAAAGGCCTCCTTTATGCTGCCTTAGTGTAAACAAAATGATGCTAGAGTGGCACAAGGAGGCACTAGGGTCTTGTAAATATGCTCCAATGTTTCCATAGCCGCAGATATGATGACCATACCTTGTAACAAACAAACATAATTAGTTCCGCTCAATACTGACTGGACAGTTTTGCTTCCAAAGATTTCAGCCTCAATAAGTGCATTGTCTATGCCACATCCACTGAGATAACTTCCTGCACACAGTAAAGCAACTTTCGTCATGTGGAAAACAATCTACATTTGATAAAGATCATCAAATTCTACTGGATTGCTCATAAAAATGTCAGGTGCAATACAGAAAACACATTCATTGTAGAAAATTGGTAGGCTGGGCTGGTCTTCAAGGTGAGCATGCATATTTTTGAATTTTTTTAGAGCTATGTATTCTGTTGTGTAGTTTATGAACTTCGTCTTGCCATATTTCTGTTCTGTCCAGCCGCGTTGAAGTTAGCTTTTCTTTTTTATTAGTTTGGCATACAACACATTTTTCTTTGTTGAAGGATTCCTCAGATTTTGTAGTTAGCAACACTCTGCTAAAGATCCTCTTCTACCACCTGCTTTGCTCATGTTTACGAATTTGAATCAACCAAAAACCTGAAACAAAAACAATATTAAAATAAATTACCAATATGATGGCTAAATCACATTATTATAGAGCCACAATTTGGGGAAATGGTGGAAGGGTTGCTCTGATGAGTTATTTTCTGTTTCTATAAGACTACTTGACCCCCAAAACCTATGTATTGACACCAAAAGGAAGTATACAGGTCTCATGGTTCCTGCAATATTACATCATCAATGTAACAAATCCTCCATTTTTTTAAGTGTTGTCCATAAATAAATTGGCTAGATTAGCAATGTCTACCCAAGCTAAATTACTTCTCTAATGATATAAAAACACAAATCAAAAATGAAAATCTCTGGACAACTATTTTTTACAGAGGTGTACCAAGGGGCCAGGACTATAAAGACCACAACATACTTTGTGATTGATCAACCAGTGGTTGTTAATTCCTAAGGCCAAGACAGTAATATATGGCAAGAGGAACTTTTCTGTGGCAACAAGAGCCTCAAACGTTCAATGAATCTACAGACTCATCTTCACCTGCAGCTGTTTGTCAGGAAGCTAAAGACCTTGCTCTTTAATCATTACTTTGGTCCAAACAGTGCTTGGTGGTTTTATTGTTTTTCAACTTTTTATTTGCTAATGGAATTGTAATGTTGTATATAAGGTGCCAATAAACTACAGTGAATTTGAGTTCTACAAACAAAAAACATAATTGTGAGCTCACTGCTAGTGAGTTGGAATGCTTTGCAAAGCTTTGACCAGTGCTGCAGAAAAGCAAACAAAGTGTGGAGGGAGTAGATGATATAAGAATATGGGTTATTAGTTGGGGAGGATGCAAGTTCTTCAAAATACAGTAAAATTAAATACACCATTTCAATAATTTTATACCTGAGCTCAGCCACTTGTAGCTATGGCTCAGAGCACACAAGCTTAACGTAGGAAAAGTGTGTAAAGGATTTAGCAGTACCAAAACAATTTAAAAATCAAAATATAATACAATAAAAATCCAACAACAATTGTTGAAAATCATGACAATAATGACAACACAAAACTGAATACAATTCAAGAAGCGGAACCAGAGATTCACATTTTCAAAGTTTTAGGGCTACAAATGGGCCAGAAAAAATTAAGTGACAACCAGGTATCACTGATCATAGTTAGCCGAGACCTAGGCACAATTTCAGACCAACTGCCATGCAACAGTGGTGGGGTGCACCAACCCGCTGTTAAAGTCAAAGGTTTTACCTTCCTAGGGCCTGATTTAGAGTTTGGTGGACTGGTATTCCCTCACAAATGTGATGGATCATCAGACCTACTAGAAGTGCATTATATCCTGATGGAGAAAATGTTCCTCCTTTTAAAAAAAAAACGCATTAAAATAGAAAGTACAAACGTCTATTTTAAATAACGTATGCATTGTGAATGCAAATTTTATGGTAGGTAACCATACTTAGGTATTACAAGCATAAAAAAAGAAATTATAATGTGATAATGTGCTCACTTAAGTTAGCCTGACTACTGATTCAATGTTAACATTGATTTATACATTTGCTTTGAAAGGTCTGTTTTCACTTTAAACTGTTGTTTTGCATTATGTGTTTTTCACTTCCACTGCATATACTGTAACTTTCCAGAAGCCTTCTATTATCTAGTGAACAGGCATTTGTTATGTATTAGACAACTGATAGTGAGTGAGAACTGTCTGAACCGTAAGATGTGGACAAAGTATCTTTTCAAGGGCTTGTTTCTGTGGCCTACTGTGAAGACATGAGAAACTAAGGAGTTTACCTGTGTGAAAAAAATGGACGAGCCTCTTCTTGTAAGAGACTGAATTTCTACAAAATATAATACAAGGATTCGGATTATGCTTCAAGATAGCATTTTATTTCACTGCAGCGGGTCACTCCCAAATTATGACATTCTCTGGCCAAAAGCAACTGACCTCTCTGTAAGGCTTTGATATTTTTATTGCAAAAAAACACTTCACCACACTTTACATAAGTCATAATTTCCAAACACGTTCAAGCAAACATTTCCTGTAACACCGTTGAACCAAAAGAACAGGATGTTCAAACACAGAGATAACATTTCTAAGAACATGGACGGTTAGCCCATCTGCAAAGTTTCGAAAGCAATTCTAAGAAACCAGCACATTTGCAAAAAAACAAAATTAACCAGGGCTGCTGAAGGCATACAATTTTGCACGTAGCACAGAACAAATGGAACTGAAAGGTTAGACAAAATGTAGCCCACTGGCCAAGTTAAGAAATCCATTTTCCACACCTGCTCCCAGGGGTTTGCTGAAATCCGATTTTAGCAAATTTATATTAGGTTGTGTTCCTAGAGACTCTCTACACTCTGGGCTCTATTTCCGAGATGCTTAAGCTTACCTCTCTTCAGAAGTGATCCTTTTTGGACCATTCTCTTTTTCTGAGAAGTCTACTGATTTATAGCATAAATTCATGCCAGCTTGAAAATTATTTGCTTAAATATAAGAGCTCTATGCTTATACCTTTTTATTCCCTCAGCAGAACTCTATATTTGGGTTTCTGAGCTGATACCTTTCCATGCTCATTGACAAATGTATAATTGTTATGCCTAATCTAGATTAGAGGATTTCTTTATGGAACTCACTTGCTGTTTTATCTCTATTTTATTTGTATTACCTTCTAAATTTGTATTTTATCTTGTTTTGAAAGGCTGATTAATAAATTATTTGAATTTGTAACGATTATGACTGAATGAATAAAATTGCTCAATAAACCTATTTAACCATATTAGATTGATGATAATACCCTTTAACTTAGTCAAGTTCTCTTTATTGACTACCACAAAGCTCTAAATGAATTCTGTTCATTCTGAAGGTTTAACTTAAATGATGGCTCCTTTTAAATTCCCCATTTAAACAAACAAAGAATCATGCAACCAGAGGGTTATTGATTACACCTGGTGAATGAGGTACAAGGATCTCCACTCCTTCAAGTGGTAGTAGGAGAAAGGTTAATGTCACAGGAGAAAGTGAGCTAGAAATTAAATACTTGTCCCAGTTTAGAATTGTCCATGTTGCTTAATTTTAAAACCCAAACTTGAAGAATGAAAGAGTAGGCAGTTCAAAAGAAAATTGTAATGGAAGGTGAACTGCTGCAAGGAGAGAGAATTGTGTCAGAGTGTGCAGCACTGGGATAGGTTAGTTGGTACAAAGAGCAGCACCAGGATTGGTTGGTGAATTATTTGGTGCTACATTGTGATAGGCTCTCTAAGAAGGATTTTGTTAGGATTGGAATCAAATATTGATTTGTATGGAATTGAGAATTGAACACAAACATTAAAATCAGTTAATCAATATTTGTTCATTTGTTGTTGAATGTCTGCAATTATGAAATGTGTTAAAGCTCCTAGAGATGTAATTAGAGGTGATGTGTGAGTCTCTGTCTGTGAGGACAAGGAGGCTCTAGCAGACAGTAACTCAACTAAGTATATGGCAACAAATGTAGGGCTTCAGTCATGTTTGTGTCTGCCTCAATGGCACAAGATCAACAAAAAAGAAGGAGCATTAAGGTGGCTGTAGTATTATATGTTTGAATTAAAAATTATAAAAAATGTGAGAAAAAAATTATATGAGATGATGCCAACTTCTTCACTCACACAGTATGATGCACTAAATGCTTGGGAACAACTAGGTCATATCAAGGAAAAAGAGAGATATCAGAATAGAGCAAAGAAAGAAAGCAGTGTATAATTACACTGATACTAAATGGACTGAATTACAGCAGAGATGAAAGAAGTATATAATTGAGGGAACTAGGGTGTACCCAGCCATAACGGCAGAAAAGCCTACAGAAGAATCGATAACAGGGAAATGAATATGAGGACACTATGAGGAGAAAAACTGATACTGATAGTGAGTCAGGAGATGACATATTAGATGCTTTATTTTTTTCACGTCCAACACCATATGAGGCTCCAACACAAGCTGTTCCAAAAACTAGTGGTACAGCGGCTGCAGCCCCTGTTGACCCTAATTTAATTCAGATTGTGGGACCACCACCAACACTCTCTATTGCAGCCGCACCTCCTGAAGCAGCAACTACTGTAATTGCTCCAGGTGTTACAGCTTCTATTGTGACTGTTGCTGCACCAGTGTCACAAGTCACATCAGCTGAGACATTAGTAATTCCTGTTGCAACTGCATCAATTAACATCGCTCCAAATCCTGTCATCCCAGGAGCTGTAGGAGAAGTAGCCCTACAGGGTTTATCCCAACATTGCAAAACTCAAAAGTGTTGCCTTGACCCCACCACAGAATATTCAATCATTAAGAGAAGGTAGAAGAATTGTTTTTACAACTCTAATTGAACAGGGAGAGGCAGGACCATTTGATAATTGATTTTTTCCCCATGGTTTGAGGAAACTCCTGAGAATAAAGGAACAGGAGACACGGAGAGACCAACTACTAGTCAAGAAAGGGCGAGACCCATAGATGTACCAAAATTGGAGAAGGAGCAGATGTGATCTTACAACATTCACAAATAACTTTCCTAAATTGAGAAAAAATCCTGCCCAATGGTATATACAATTTGACAGGTTTGTGAAACTTTTGAAGGTTCTTTGGACAGATTTTAACATTTTCTTTGACATTGTGGTGCCGACGGATTTATGGTCTGTTTAATGGCCATGTACGGATCCCCCAAGAGATGCACGTATCAGTGCACCTTCATCTATAGTGATGACAAAGTATGATGAGATGATTACCTTTTTGAACAGGAAAATACCTGCAAGGGACACTGAGTTGTTGAAAAATAACAAAACTTAGGAGGCCAAAGAGTCAGTGCCTACTTATCATGAAGGGTTGTTACAGGTGTTCAAACAGCACAGTGGTCAAGAAAATCCCAAAAAATTGATATAGGGAGATTTGTGTCCCCATTCAGTCTTGTGTTATGACCAGAAATCAGTATGTGCAGACAAATAGAATGCAATTTTTTGGTAGGCAAAACCTTAAGATGAGATTCGGAGGTTTGCAAAATACTGTAGCATTGAACAAGAGATGAAACAGAAAAGGCTCAAAGAGAAGTTTATACTGGCACAAACAAAGCTGGCTCAGAAAGGGTTTCAAAATCCACCATATGTAGGGAATGTTGGTGGGTTGCAAGGTTTTGTTTTCAAAATGGAGGTCAAATGGCACAAGGGGGAGTGGGTGTTTCACAAGAAAGAGATTGACATTCTGATGGATCCAAATACAGGGATAGATATTGCAACGTTGAAGAAGTTGACTCCTTGTCACTATTGTAACAAGCTCAGTTACTGAAAGAGGGATTGAAGACAGAATCCTAATTGGGTAAGTGGTGACAGATAAAGATAAAGTGTGAATCTAATGCAGATGCAAAATGTTTTAGTTCAGGTATCACTTCAGCGAATGCAGATACCCAATCAGACACAGGTCTCTATGATGCAGGTCCCAGAAAATCCAATGGCCCCACAACATATGGGTAACCCCAGATTTATTATGAATCAAGCACCAAGAGCAACCTCAAACCTTTTCCAAAATCAAAACCCATTTCAACAGTTTCCGATGTTTGAGAATGAGAATTTTGATTCCAACAATTCACAACGATAGTGCCTGAGGAGGGAGGAAGATTGTGTACTTAGTACAGTCTTGGAGGTAGACCAGAGTGGACCATTTGTCGAAGGGGAGGTAAAAGGGTACTGACAAAGGCGCTACCAACAGTTGAAGTGTCAGTCCTACCCCTCCTGGGAAAGAAGATCCAAGTTGTAGGAGTCACAAATAAGCAGATAACTAACCCTGGTTCGAAGTAGGTTCCTTTAAAAATATGCTCATTTGAGGAAGACCACCAATTTGTTGTGTGTGTTTCAAGTCCTGTAAATCTATTAAGAAGGGATCTTTTATGTAAATTAAATTGTACTATATATTGGTCACTGGACAGTGTTAAAAATCAAACACATGATGGAGTTGTTGAATTCAAAATGGCAAGACGAGTAACAGCTGTTGGGCTCTACCCTGTAAGAACAGTAGATGATTTACCTTCCAATTTACAAAATACTGTAAAATCAATGGTATGGGATTTTGCAGGGAGAGATGTCAGACTAATCAAAGGTGTACAACTAGTCCAAAGGGCAATAAAACAAAATGCAGTGTTTCTGAGAATGCCACTATATAATCTTATGCTTGAAACCATGGATGAACTCTCTCGAGTGATTAAAACAACGTTAAAACAAGGAATTTTGAGAAAAATAGTTTGAAGTCCTTTTAATTCATCGATTATGGGTTTACTTAAGCTTAACGGCAAGTATAGAATTATACAGGATCTTTAAAAACTTAACAGTATAGTTGTTCCATGCTGTTCTGTGGCACTAAATCCAGCTGTAATATTATTTCAGAGTCCCTGTGATGCAGAATGGTTTGCTTTTATGGATCTCTGCTAGGCCTTTTTCTCTACTCCATTACATGAGGACAATTAATTTCTGTTCTCTTTCATGTTTAGAGATAGAGTTTTGGCATGGTGCCAAGCTCCATAAGGGTATATAGAGAGTCCTTCAAACGTTAATCAGATCATGAAAAGGAATCTTGAGACTTTACAAATGCCTTGTGATTAAGTTCTTGTGCAGTACATAGATGACCCACTTGTGGTGTTGAGTACACAAGAAGTTTGTAAATAGGACACAATTGCTTTATTGAATCATTTGGCTGAGAATGGACACTTTGGGGGTTATTCTAACTTTGGAGGAGGTGTTAATCCGTCCCAAAAGTGACGGAAAAGTGACGGATTTACCACCAGCCGTATTACGAGTCCATTATATCCTATGGAACTCGTAATACGGCTGGTGGTAGATCCGTCACTTTACCGTCACTTTTGGGACGGATTAACACTCCTCCAAAGTTAGAATAACCCCCAAAGTGTCACTGAGCAAGTTGAAAATGAATCCACCCAAAATGCATATAGAAGTCAGAATGTACCTTGTAATAGTAGGCTACTGTGGACAGTGGATACCTAACTTTTCCCTAATTGCCAAGCCTTTACTGAGGCTGATGCACAAGGATATGTCTGATCCACTTCCATGAGAAAATGATTGCATAAAAGCTTTCCTAGAGCTGAGAGAAAGTCTCTGTGGTATCCTGGTATTAGGAATCCCTGATTACAATAAAATGTTCACTTTGTTTTGCAGTGAGAGGAAGGCTGTATTCTCTCAGTGCTTTCTCAATGGCATGAAGACTCTCAAAGGCCTGTGGCATATTTTTCAACTACTCTTGACCCACTTGCAGCAGGACTGCAAGGCCGTCTTAAAGCAGTTGCGATGATTGGTGTCAGTGTTGACAGAAGTGAGAGAATAGTTATGGGAAATCCTCTTATAGTGATGGTCCCTCATTCTGTGGAGGTTTTGCTCACTTGTACTAAGACCTAAAATTGATTCTTGCTGCTGAGAAAATTGTGCTTAAAGGATGTCAAGACCTCAATCCAGCTACTTTGTTACCATTGTCTGAAAATGAAATTGATTGAGAATAGGTTGTGCATGACCTTCTCAATGTCAAAGATTTATGCACCAAGCCAAGATGGGCACAACTATGTATTTGTAAATGTCTCATACTAAATATGATAATGAGGGGAATCTGAGAGCAGCTTACACTGGTTATACAATACAGGAAGTAGTAGAAGATTCCCAGCTCCAAGGTGCTATCCCTGCACAAGTGGCAGAATTGATCACCATTAAAGGAACCTGCGATCTTTCAGCACAATTGTAAGTGACTGTATCTATGAACAGACAAAATGGCTTTGGAGTGATCCATGATTCTGGATAGTTGTGGTCACAAAGGGGATTCATGACTTCATCCCGATCACCAATCTGGAATGGGGAATATGTGATGAGATTGGTGGAAGCATTACAATTGCCACAAGAAATTGCATTAGTTAAATGTGCAGGCCACAGGAGTAGACATGATTACGTAACTGCTAGAAACAGAAATGCCAATGAAGTTGCTCTGCATTGTGTGATTGTGGCACACACATTTATCTGAGGCTATAAAAATGAATCTGATGAGGATACCCCCTTTTCAGCGCTGTTGACATAGCAGGTACATGGGAATCAAGAGATTGCAGGACGAAGTTCAGGAAGCAGAACAGCAAGGATGGATCAGAGCAAGATGTATTAAAAGGCAAGTGACATTTGGGTTTCAGGTGATGGAAGTTGATGTTACCAGACAGCCTGTTATTTCCCATGATGAGACATTGTCATGGACCTACACATATCAGAAAGGATGTACTGATGAGATTATTTAGGGAGAACTGGTTTATTCCAGATTTAGAGTTTTAGCTGAAGAACTATGCCATAGGTGTGTGACATATCATCAGATGAATGTAGGGAGAAGAGCCTCTACAACACTGAGACACATTGGAAGATCAGGAGGACCTTTTAACAGCATGCAGCTGGATTTTATCAAAGTTCCTTTTGTGATGGACTGAGATATACCCTGGTTATAATGTGCATTTTCTTCGATGGGTGGAAGGGAAATGACAGCCTCGCTGTATCCAAACTGCTGTTCTGTGTTCTCATACTTAGTGACCCCAGTAGGGATAGTGCACCCAGAGGTACACTGCTGTGGTGTCCAGTGTCATTTTAAAGGCAGGCTTGCATTGCTGGCTGCATTAAGGCTAAAGTCAATCCCAAATTCGACTTTGGAATTAAAAATATTTCCAAAGTCTTAAACTATCTTATTTTTGCATATTATTCCCCCCTAAGGTCTGCCCTAAGTACCCCAAGTGTTGGGTGCATTGTCAATATAAGAAGGAACTTTATAAAATATGTTGTCTAAGCCCTTGTGAGGGAAAAACAGCCAAATTTGTTTTCCCTATTGTGGTCAATCGGCCTCATAGGCTAACAATTATAAAGTCTTATTTTCAATAGAGATTAGGTAAGTATAGCAAGTCTGGTACCAAAGTAAATATAATAATAAATCCAACAACTTGCCAATGTTGAATTTAATATGACTAGCACAGGTAAAGAGTTTTAGAACTCTTTCTGAAAGTTACCAGATTCAGCGCTACAGTGCCCATTCCTGATTGGTAAGCCTCTGGCAGCCTGAGCCAGGCTATCTTATGAGGTGTGCAGTGGCCTGGGCTGACACAAAGGAGGCATGTAAGGGGGGCGAAGAACTGCTACAGCACATGGCAGAGCAGGATAGGGGAAGCGTGGCCAAACTGGTCTTCAAAGGAGGGAAAGCCACTTGGGTCAGAAACTGGACCTCCCACATTTCCAGCATCCCCAGACAGCTGGAAGCCCCACTGATTAGATTAGGAGAAGGGCTGGAAGGGTTATGCTAAGAGGAACTTAGCCGCACCTGTGGGTGGACTCAGCCACATCTAAACTTTAAGACTGACTTTTTGCCATCTTAGATTTTTTTTTAATGTTGCTCCCTGGGATTCATTTTTGCATCACTTCCCAGGGAGTGGTAACCCAAGAGGGTGGTGATCTGCACTCCATTTGAGAGGAGCATGCCCCCTACTTTCCCCCCAGGAGCAAGGATACATATGTCAGAGCTGCCCCAACATTCAGATCCCTGCTAGAAAAAGATACTGGAAGAAGAAGGTCTGTCCTACTGGGCCCCTGGCCTACACCTGGACACAACACTCAAAAGGACTGCAACAGCTGCACACTTGGGCTTCAACAAGAAAAGGACTTTGTCTTGCTTCTGCAACTCCAGGGGTAGACTCCCTGTAAGCAACAGGTACAAAGGAGCTGACCAGAATCCCCTGTATCAAGTCCTGAAAGAATTGTCCAGCTGATCAGTGTCCAGTGGCCATTTGAGGATTCTGACCAGGTACATTCTGGGAAATGTAGTCCCAACTTCCAAGGAGCAACTCAGAGCTTCTGAATCCTTGGATCAAGTATGTAGACACTTTAAGGACCCAAAAAGTACTTCTGGGAAAAGATCCAGAAATATGGAGGTTTGGTGCAACTTTGAAAAAAAGCTCCATAAGGTGACCGACTCATCGACGAGAGTCAAACCGGCGATGTTGAACTGTGACCTGGCCTGAAGTTCAGGTTAGTTCTGCTGAAGCTTCAAAGCTTTTCCCCATCTATGAGACTTCCAGGACTTGACCAGGACCCCACGCTAAAGCAAGCCATTGTTGTTGCATCACAGCCCAGCCTCAAGAGGAGCCTCACCTGATGACGGCCGAAAAAGCTCGAGAAAAATGTCTAAGTGTGAAGGTAAAACTTTGACCAAAGCCTCCTGCTCAGGGTATCCGAGTATGGCTCCATCGCGGTCAGCCTCAACTTTTTACTTTGCCCCGGTCGAATGCGACCAGATATCACCGGTTGGCGCTTTTGATTTTTAGCCATTAAAAAGCATTTTTTTCATTTAGGGGGTCATTACGACCCTGGCGGTCGGTGGTAAAGCGGCGGTAAGACCGCAAACAGGCCGGCGAAAAAAAAATGGAATCATGACGGTCATCCGCCACTTCACCATTCCGACCGCCATGGCGTGATGACCGCTGGGCTGGAGATTTCGGTCTCCAGCCCGGCAGCCGTCACTAGACCGCCAACGGTATCAGGACCCTGCATACCGCCATGGATTTCGGGTGATTGGGAACCGCCATGAGATCCATGGCGGTAGGCACTATCAATGTTAGGGAATGCCTTCCCTGGCACTGATGGGGTCTCCCCCACCCCCGCTCCCCCCCACGAGTCCTCCCCCCACACCCTCTGCCCCCCTGCCAACCCCCAAAGGTGGCACAACCCCCTCACCACCCTCACCCCGACCGGCACATATACACATATACACATATACACACACCTACAGGCACACACCCCCAACATGCACATACATGCACCCCTACAAGCACACATACATCACGACAACACATACCCGCACACATACAAACACATGCACACCGACCGACCCGCACACATTACCCATACACACAGCACCCCCTGCACGCATACACGCACTCACACACCCCCTCTACACACTCACACGCATACCCCCATGCACGCACACAACACACATTACCCCCCTCCCCTAACAGACAATCAACCTACCTTGTCCGTTGGCCCTCTGGGAGGGGACGGGATCCATGGGGGCAGCTCCGCCACCAGCACACCGTCACCAGAACACCGCCACACCGAATCATGGGACGTGATTCTGTGGGTGGTGTTCTGTTGATGTGGCGGTGGAGGTTGAGCAGCCTCCACTTTCCCGCCGATCGCCAGTATGGCTGTTGCCAGCTTTCCGTACGGAAAAGGATGGAGGGCTGCCAGCGGTCATAATACGCGGCGCGGAAGACCGCCACCACTGGCGGTCTTCAGCACGGCGGTACCTCGGCGGTCTTGCGAAAAGACCGCCGAGGTCGTAACAAGGGCCTTAATCTTTAAAAATGTTATCTCCGGTTCCCTACATTGGATTTTTGTCCTTTTGGTGTAATTTGAAAGATAAAAATATTTTCTATTTTTATAAATTGGTGTTGGATTTTTATTGTGTGTTGTGTTTTACGTATTTACTGTTTGTTGATATTAGATGCTTTACACACCTGTCTCCTAAGTTAAGCCTAATTTAGTGGTTCCCAGCCTTCTGACGTCTGTGGACCCCCACATTAACATTACTGGAACCCATGGACCCCAACTGGATCATTATTGGAATCCGGGGACCCCCCCACTGAGTCAGTACAGAAAGCCAGGGACCTGATCTGTTAATATTATTTAATTTTCTAAGCAGTTGCGAACTCCCTAAAGAAGCTTCAGGGACCCCCAGGGTTCCCGGGACCACAGGTTGGGAACCACTGGCCTAAATGCTCGTGGGCCAAGCTAACAAGGGTTGAGCAAGGATTATTCTATTGAGACCTTGACTGGACCTAGTGGATGTTTGTCGTCTATTGCTAAGATTAGGTACCTTTCTGCCCTCACCAATAATCCACTTTCCAACACAGTGGAAGGGGCCTATTTTAATAATGAGGTCCTCAGTATGCTGTGAGTAGCACTTCAAATAGAACAGAGATTGCATTACAGATACTGTTTAGAGGTTTCAGGAATAGTCAAGGAACTTAATGGCACACCAAATTGACATTTGGCCAAAGTTTGTGCATCTACTTCTTGGAGTCTTCGAAGTACTCCTGACAGAAGGACAGGATTGTCTCCACATGAGATACTCCTGGGATGTGCTATGCGACTACCTGCAGTGCCTGCAAGTGCACCTGTGAATGTCACAGATGACATGATTCTTGACTACCGCAAGGGGTTAGCTGATGTGCTGCATTCTGATTCTCACAAGGTTGGAGCTGTCACTGCTACTCCTTGCAAGGAGCAGAGTCACAACCTTAACCCAGTGACTGGGCCCCTGATAAAAAAAGGGACTTTAAAAAATCCTACTTGAAGCCAATGTGGAAGGGACCCTCTCATGTGATTCTAATCAATAACACTGCTGTGAAATTTGCTGGGATAGCCAATTGGTTAAAAACATATCACATGTGAGGTGTCCACTTGAGGAAGTGGTGATTTTTGAGCGAGGTCTGAGCCCTCCTGTGTCCATAAGTATTTAAAGACCTGGGGGGTGATGTTCAACAGGATTCCTCAACTAAGTTCCTGAAATTTCACAAAGTGATGTGAAAGTATCCACTGAAGATAAAGATTTGAGCACTGAAAGTAGGGGAACCATTGGGTTGCCACAATAACAAATGAACAATCTCTGTGAAGGAACAAATGTGAGGAAGAAAAGACTACTATTATGGTCAGAATGGCCAAACACTAGGATACAGTTGAAATATAGTGTATCAGCTGAACGCATGCCACAACGCTCATCGATGAAACAGAATTAAGTGGTATAAGTGACACAGAAGATCTACGGACACCAATGAGAACCGAGAGAGTGAGTGGACGTACCATATAGATAATGGGGGTCATTCTGACCCCGGCGGCCAGGGTTGGCAGGAGCACCGCCAACAGGCTGGCGGTGCCCCGCAGGGCATTCTGACCGCGGCGGTTTGGCTGCGGTCAGATGCGGAAAACCGGCGGTCTTGCGCCGGTTTTCCGCTGCCCAAATGAATCCTCCATGGCGGCGCAGCTCGCTGCGCCGCCATGGAGGATTCTGACACCCCATACCGCCATCCTGTTCCTGGCGGTTCACCCGCCAGGAACAGGATGGCGGTATGGGGTGTCGTGGGGCCCCTGGGGGCCCCTGCAGTGCCCATGCCAATGGCATGGGCACTGCAGGGGCCCCCGTAAGAGGGCCCCACTTTGTATTTCAGTGTCTGCTTTGCAGACACTGAAATACGCGACGGGTGCCACTGCACCCGTCGCACCTTCCCACTCCGCCGGCTCAATTCTGAGCCGGCGTCCTCGTGGGAAGGGTGTTTTGCACTGGGCTGGCGGGCGGCCTTTTGGCTGTCGCCCGCCAGCCCAGTGCAAAACCCAAAATACCCTCAGCGGTCTTTCGAACGCGGAGCGGTATTTTGGAGGGGGAAGTCTGGCGGGCGGCCTCCGCCGCCCGCCAGACTTAGAATCACCCCCAATGTGCCTAATGCAACGGATCAAGCTTCCAAGGAACTGAGATCAGAATCACTTGAACCTCCCTGAGATACCACACTAAGACAGCATTGAATTCAAACAGTCAATGTAATACTATAAGACTTGACAATTGACATCTAGTTGATTCAATTCAGCGTGATCTACACAAGCCCTATCCTCACAGCTGATCACAATGTTAGAAATGGGGTTCCTGGTTGGCTGGGATCGACACCTAATCCAGGCAGGAACCACCACTCTGTTCAGGGCAAGGGAGCTGCACAACAAAGATAAGCCTTACTCAGCCCCTTGGTAGCCAAAGCAGTCAGGGTTATCCCATAGGCCAAGTGTAAAGCATTTGCACAACACACCCAACCCAGTGACACAATAAATAGACCATAAATAAAACTCCACAACCAGTTACATAAAAATAAACTGTATTGCATTAAACATTATTAGACCAAAAGCGACATAAAAGAGTATGGGGGTCATTACAACCTCGGCTGTCTTTTTTCAAGACCGCTGAGGGACCGCCGTGCGGAAGACCGCCTGTGCAGGCGGTGTGCCGCTCAGCCTATTATGACCGTTGGCAGCTCTCCGTCCCTTTACAGATGGAGAGCCGCCAACAGCCATCCTGACAGGAGGCGGGGAAGTGGAGGTGTTCTGTTGGCGGTGTGGTGTCGGTGGAGCTGCCCCCATGGCTCCTGCCCCCTCCCGGAGGATCGACGGAACAGGTAAGTCGATGGTCCGTTAGTGTAGGGGGGTGTGGGGTGTTGTGTGTTGTGTGCGTGCATGGGGGTGTGTGTCTGTGTATGTAGAGGGGGTGTGTGAGTGCGTGTATGCTTGTGGGGGTGATGCGTGTTTGGGAATGAGTGCGTGTATGTCTGTGGGTATGTCTGTATGGATGTGTGCGTGTATGTTTGAATGTGGGTGTGCGTGTATGACTGTGTGTATGTGGATGTTGGCATGTATGTCGGGGTGTGTGCATGTGTGTGTTGGTGGTGCCTGCATGCGTGTCGGGTGTGTGTGAGTTATGTGATGTTGGGGGTCGGGTTGGGGAGGGGGGCCCTGCCACCTTTGGGGGGTGGCAGGGGTGGTGGGGGGGTAGGGGAGGGAGTCAGGGTGGGGGTGAGGGGTGGGAGAGACCCCTATCAGTGCCAGGGAAGGAATTCCCTGGCACTGATAGTGCTTACCGCCATGGATTTCATGGCGGTTGAAACCGCTGGAAATCCACGGCGGTAAGCCGGGTCAAAATACCGCCAGCGGTATAGTGACAGCCGTCGGGCTGAATACCCAGGTCTCCAGCCCGGCGGTCGTCTCCGCCCTGGCGGGCGGGACGGAGACCCGGCGGATGACCATGGCGGTTACCGCCATGGTCATAATTCCACAAGGTAAGACCGCCAGCCTGTTGGCGGTCTTACCGCCGGTTCTCCGCCTTCCGCCAGGGTCGTAATGACCCCCTAATTCCTTAGCCAAGCAGGCAGTTGTTAAACCCTCATCATCATCACCACAAGTGAAAATAAAAGAGAAACGTTCCCATATTGCACAGGCATAAAAGGCAAATAAAGGAAGTAGAAATGGAGGAAAGAAAGAAGCTGAGGAAGAGAAAAATGTGAAGAGTACGATGAATGACTCAGCAGGGAAGGAAGGTGCACCTTATAGACTAATTTGAGATAACATTATGATGGTATTCTACCCTCCAGAGGGGGAGTTGAGAGAGTGAATTGTCCTCCTTTTTGAAACTAATAATGCATTGAAATAGAAAGTGCACAAGTCTATGTAAAATAAAATATAGACTTTAAATGCACATTTATGTAGCAGGTAACCCTACCTAGGTACTATAAGCATTATAAAACAAATAATAATGTGTCGACTTAAGTTAGCCTAAATACTGATGCCATAGTAACAGTGATTTATATACATTAGCATTGAAAGGGGTGTGTTCAGAATGAAGTTTTGTTTTGCACAAGATGTTTTTCTGTTCCAATGCAGATGCTGTAACTTTCCAGAAGTCTTCTGTTCGTTAGTGAATAGGCATTTGTTATGTATTAGACAACTGACAGTGAGTTTCTCACCATAAGGAAAGGAGATGTCAAGAAGCATGATTCAGCCTCTTAACCGCAAGATGTTAACAAAGTATTTTTTCAAGGATTTGTTTCTGTGACCTATTGTAACAGGAGTTTACCTGCTTCCAGGGGTTTGCTGAAATCTGATTGGTTGCTGAGTGCAGGTAATGTATCAAGTTATTTCAACTTATGTTTTAACAAATGTATATTAACATATGTTTCTAGAGTAGGTCGACTCTCTTTCTGAGACTCTTGGGCTTATCTCCCTTCAAGAGAGTTCCTTTATGAGCACTTCTCTTTTTCAAAGATGTCTGCTGATTTAAAGCTGAGAATACATCCCAGCTTGAAAATTATTTTCTTAAATGCAAGAGCTTCATGCTTATTAATGTTATTCTCTCAACTGAACTCTTTTATTGGGTTTCTGAGCTGACATCTTTCTATGCTATTTGAAGACATTGTCACTTTTATGCTCAGTCTAGATTTCTCTATGGAACACGCTTGGTGTGTTATCTCAATGTTACTTGTGTCATTTACTAGTTCAATTTGTATTGTGTTTTAAAATACTGATTAATGGATTATGTGAATTTGTAATGATGGAGAATAAATTATTGATATTACTGAATATAATTGTTTAACCTTATTAGAATGATAATGAACCTGCTTAACTTATTCAAGTTCTCTTTACTGATTATTGTTGAGCCCTAAATAAATTCGGTTGATTATGAAGGTTTGATGTTAATGATTACTCTTTATAAAATCTCCTCATCAACGAGCAAAGGTCCATGCGAACATTGGCAGTGTTATTTATTGATTACATCCAAAGACTGAGGTACAAGAATCCCTGCTCCTTCAATCCTAATTGACTTATTAGAAGGTGCACAAGATAACTGTCATGTCTGCAAAGGATCCCCTTTCCAACAAACTCTAAATCAGGCCCTTAGTCTTTTTTAGAGAAGTAGAACTCCTCCAGCAAGGCAAAGCTGAAGGCTGCATCCAATAAGGTTGACTTTAAATCGGATACCCATTGGCTGAGATCCAGATGAAGCCATCGGTTTTGGCGACAAAAGGTCTTAGCTGGAAAATGTTTTTTTTGTTCCAACTGAAGCTTTCATGTCAGTCATATACTTTTATGCTCTTGCCCGGTCAAGATTTCTTTCTACGGACTTAGATTTTTTTTTAGAGCTCAAAATCTCCTATCCTGACAAGTCTGAAGGTTGTATTTGACAAAGTCTTCATGTAACGCATACCTTTTCTACTTGGCCCAGCTGAAGCTCTGGAAGTCTGGAGGTCTTGGCAGTCCCACTTTCAAACTGTCTGGAGCAGCTCTGTTGGAGCGTAAATTTTAGTAATGCTTTAATGGCACAAAAGTCAGCATTAGGCGACTTTATATTTGTATTTAAATGCTTAATTTATATAGTTGCACTTACATGTATTTTAAGACCATACATGTTTTGACCATGGTGGACATTGTACCTACCATAATTTGATAAAATGCTAACCTGATTTAATAATGTTGAACTATATTAATCATTAGAATGAATTATTATGAATAGAAATTAATATCATTTATGTTGATTTATGATTTCTTAGTTTAAAGTTAAATGTGTGCAGAATAATACATGCACATCTCTTTCATATCTAATGTAATGCATTAACAACGTTGCAATTAATATTGAAAGGTCAACTTATTTTATGATATTCTATTAATTATTAATTCATAAGTTTGCTTATTATATGTGTTTTATTAATAACAATATTAATGCATTCAATTTCTATGTTGGCATAAATAAGTCTAAAGTTTTCATATGGTAGTAACATTAAATGTTGAGTCATCTTTTGTCCCTCTAACATGATTTTTTTTCACTAGGTTGTTTCATATGAATACTAAAGAGTCCTATTGTATTATGTGTACATTTTTCCCATTGACCTTGAACATGGTACTTCAAGAGCTGGAGACTTAGAATTAAAACAGACCCTATTGTTCAATTATCTGGTCTCATCAGAATCATTGGAACTGTCGTGAGCCATGGGGAGATGTTGGAATGACTCAAACGATATACAGAGTTGCTAGTTAATGCTGGTGTTGCACGAAAGTAACGATGACTTAACCCAGAACTGGGATTCTTCCTTGTTGTTGCAGAGTCATCTTGTGCTTAAATTTCCATTGGATATTGCCTACTTTGCGTAACATGGATTCATCAAACTAACCAATCAAATTGTTCAAAGTCATTTTAAGTAGGGAATGGACTTGTAAATTAGGGAGCAGAGCCCCTTGCATCTTGAACTGCTAACATGTTCCCCTTGCACTTTTCCTATGTGCAGCCCATATTTTGCACTTTACTCCTGATGGTGTGCATCTAATGGACTTTGCCGCAGATTCACTGTTTGTCGACAAACCTGAATTGTATGCTGATCCCAGGAGAGGTATATTCAATTGCAACTATCAATTGTACCTCTTGATCTTTTTACTGAGTTAGTATGGTGAGACCTGCTTATTTTTATATTTAGAGTAACTTAGCCCCAGATAGAGGATTGTTCTAAATTATTTTTGTCTTTTTTCTTTTTCTTTTTGCTTGCATGTGTTAGCCTATCCCCAAACATTCCTATCCTAATTTGTGATAGTAGTAGGGTGTCCTACATATTGTCCCTCTAATTTGATATATTGATGTGTAAAGTTTGCTTGACTAATGTCCTCAACAAATAATTCAAAATCTGTTTCTGCTGTGCAAATTGTTTATTTGCTAACCTGTATAATCCTTCTGGAATGTTTAATGGTGTTGATGTTGAGCAGATTAAATTTGTTTCATAGATTTAGTCAGCCTATGGTTTTCCTTTATTTGTATAATCTGATCTTGCACCCAATTTAAGTTACTTTGGCGCTTTGGTTGTAATAAAGCTTTGAAACTTTTCACACATTTGAGTTTTGTTTCTGTGGCAACATGATGATGGTGTTTAGATTTGTTGTGGTAGTGATTGAGATTAGAATGATTGTGTACAGTTAATCACACTCTTCACTGGGTCCAAAGATCCCATCTACCTCAGAGGAAAGCGTTTTCTAATCCTGACTGGAGGAGAAAACCTGTCAGCAGCTCTTCTTGTTCATATCTAAAGCTCCCAGGACCTCAAGGAACATCACCTAGAAGGCACAACTCTCTTCAGCAGAGGCCCCCAGAGGGTCTGGTCTGGTCCAGTTGCAATTGGTCAGCTTGTCATTCCAGGAAAAGGGCCTCTTACAGCTTTTGATGTCCCAGTAGCCACATTGGAGGTCAGTTAACTGACACCTGGAATCCAATTCTTTTCCCTGGGTACAGGTGGGAGAAGGTGCAGTCCTTCAGGTCTCCAATGTGTCTCAAATAGCTGGTCCACTCCTCTTCTGCTCTTATGCAGGTAAAGATGTGCCCTGATGAGCTGAGAGTAAGGTACATCCTTTGTAGAAATCACTAGCCAGTTTGTGGAAGTGACTCCTGGACACTTCCTGACCAATGGGTAAAACATTCCCAAATCAAACATTCCCTATTTTACAGCACTTTCTGTGTGTTATACTGCAAAGTATCACACACTGCACTATGCTTATGGGAAATAAAGATGGTGGAACCTTTCTACCTCTGTGGGAATCTGGTGACCCACCAAGTGTAGTGTATCATGAAATAAGCAGCCCTCTTCTCATAAGCACACCAACCTAGGCCTGGGAATAGCTCCCCCTCCCACTGGAATGTAACCAGGTTCACTACAGTAGGCCTTGGGATCAAAGACCTCATCTTCCCTAGTTCTGACTTAGTACTAAGCTATGAATTGGGAGTCTTCACCCTGGTCCCTTGCAAATTAAGAAACCTAAGGAAAGGTCAGCATTGGTAAAGATCCTAAAGTTTCATACCACTCTGGCAGGGAAGGATGTACCCATGGATTCTTACTAGAAATTAGGGGTCCATTTACTTGCATTCTTGGGAATCATGAGTTCGATTTAATTTGGGTATAAATTTAGGAACATTTTAAGACTCCATGTTGGATTGGTTGATTGAGTTATAGGAAGAAGGAGCACAGACATAGGAGTTAATTTTTTGACAACCACCAGTTTAAAAATCATCTGACTATTATCTGCATATGTATAAAACTAAACTTTTTGCTCTATTTTGTTAAGACTGCGAGGTACAGTGGTGTGATTGTAGAATGCTCCATTCGCATATGAAGTGCAAACCTGCTTAATTCGTAGATGATACACTTTAGAAGTAGACCTTCCAAGTCAGGCACTATGGGAAGAGACACTTAAATCTTCTGTCCTTAGTCCTTATGCCACACTCCCTTCCACCACTCCCACACAACTAACTCCTCTACTTGAATCATCATGGACTATTCTGGAACCAGCCTAACTAACTTAGTTCTGTTATTGATTTATGTTTGTTCAAATGTTCAAATGTTTTTCTTCCGTCCTGTCCCAAAGCATGTCTTCTCTTGTTTCATGGGCAGCATGTTGAAACCTCAGGGTTGTGTGATTTGTAAGAATAGATAAATAAGCAAATACACCATCATCTTGCAGTATCATGATTACATTGCTACAGATTCAGTCCCTCTGTTGCTCCTTCCTAACTGTATTTCTTCACCTGGGCTCCTAGTACTCAGGTGTTGGCTTGATGAGATCTTGCTACAGCAAGAACTTCAAGCACCTTTGATACTAAGGTACTGCTAAAACTTTTCTAAATGTGCAATTCTGAGTGACAGATGTTTTTGAATACTAATGTTTTTTTGATTAATATAGTTGTAACTGATGAAATATTAATATTGCACTAGAAACTAAATTGATTACTGATTTAGGCACTCTTTCTGAACATGGTGGTATAGCCCGCTGCCGACCATGCTGACGGTCGATGGAAGACCGCCAGTGGCGGCAGCAGGCATCCCGCATATTCATGGATGGCGGTGAGGACCACCATGCCCCATGCTGGTGGTCTCTGGCGGGATGGACGGTGCTCCACCCTCACTGCCATGCCAGTCCGGACACCGCCACACCTATAATGATGCAGTCATAGGCATGGCAGGGTATGGAGGCGCGGCGCTGCCAGTGGAGCAGCATTCAAGGAGCCCGTTCCCTCCCGGAGCAGTGCCACAAAACAGATAAGTGCTGTCCGAGAGGGAAGGGGTGTGTGTGTTTTGAGTGAGTGAGTTTATGGGGAGTGCGTGTGTGTTTGTGAAGGGGGGTGTGTGTCTGCGTGTATGAATGCATCTGTGCATATAGGAAAATGGGTGCATGTGGATGTGGGGGAGTTGGGGTTTGGGGGGACCTGTATGGAGGTAGGGGGGTGGGGAATGGTCAGGGGGGTTTGTGGAGGCCTACAAGGAGATTGGAGGGAGGAGGGATGTGGGTCAGTTTTCAGGGTTCAGGGGTGGTGTGTAAGGGTGTTCTAGGGACCTGGGGGTGGGTGGGGATTGTGGCAAGGGGGGGCCTGGCATGTCACATACAGGTGACAGGAATGAGAATTCCTGTCACCCGTATGCTTTCTGCCAGGGTTACCCCACCAGGAAATCCCTGGTGGAAATGGGATCATTATCCCACCTCCTGGTCGAAAGTACCTACCGTCGGCCCGACGGTCGAATCTGGCCTGGCGGTGAGTAGTAGTGAACTTGCTGCTTTTCAGCCCGTTTACTACTGTGTTCATCATATGGCGGTCTGAACCGCCATGCTGTTTGCGGTAAAGACCACCACCGCTGTCGGGGCGGTCATTACCGCCATGTTCAGAACGAGGGCCTTAGAAATGTGTTTATTAATGTAGGACAATATTTCTAAGGGAGTTGTGTCGCTTTTGCACCATGCAACATAGTGCATGTGCGACACAAATCTAAAATGTGATTACCAAGTCATGCAAGGCCACCTTGCAAAGCCCTAAGTGGCTTGATAAACCAAGAGTAACATAAAACAGCACAACTTGCTGCATTGCGTTATTCTGCCCCAGGGAGGTGTTCCATGGGTGCTCTTTTGGTGCGCCCATGCAACACCCGCAGATTTTGATGGATTCCTAGATTTCCCAAAATTGGTGGACTTGGGAATGTGCCAAAACTGCTATACTTCCCCGGGTGAGGCATACTAATGAGAAATACATTTATTTCTCCTTGTTTTTTCCTCTTTCTTACAAGGCAGGCACGCTTGTACCATGGAAAAAGGGTGTCTGCATTGGCGCTAGGCAGCCAAAATGGTGTCAGTGTAGCGATAAGGCATGATTGTGCTGTATTCTTTCACATACAGCACATTCCTACCCTTTTCCTCTCATGCAGTGAAGCAGGGTGACTTACTGCGCGGTGTGACTTTCTAATAAATGTGCCCGTAATTTAGTTGTGCCACATTTTTTCAGAGACACCATTTTATTAAAAATGGATGCCTATTTGCTGTTCTGTTCATCTTGCTCCTGCTCCTTACTGCTTCCATTCAATGCCCCCATGCGAGTCTTCTTTTCCCACAGTTTTCACAGAGCACAGGACATGTGTTGTAACTGGTTATTTTTCTTTGAGTGCATGTATCAACTTTGTAAGGTCTTTCCGCTGGGAGTTCTGCTGTGGACCTATTAGCATGCTGGAGTATGGGTCTTTATTTAAAAAACATTTCATGTTATGTTGTGCATCTCTGGAATGGGCTGCTGTTGCTTCAAAAGCAGATGGAGTATTCCTTTCATTAGAAATGGGTTAATGTTATATTTTTGTTAGTCACAGTCTTTATTCTGATTTGCTTCATATGTGTTATCACTAGCCATGCCATGCTGAATTTGCAGTTTCTGCTTATTACCTATTCATATAATATAATAATGTGTATAAAACACCCTTGGTTTTGAGGGTGAGCCAGAGAATCATCAAAATAATTGGACAGAGTCCTGTGAAGGTAATTTAATTCTAACTGTCAGAGTCAGAATTTAGAGACTTTTCGCTTTCCTCACATAACTCTGTCTGATTATTTTGATAAGTTTCCTATTTCTCTTGGAACTCTATCCATTCCACTTATGATTTACTGCTTATTGGCACTTAGACTTATTCTATGTACTCTGTATCTGAGTCTTAATGGCATTGTGTTACATATTGCTGTAACGCTTCACTTGAGATTGTTGTAACAAAACTCATTAACTTTTCTTAATCTATACCTCAGTTATTGAGTGGTCCTGTTTATTTATTACTCCGCTAATTTTTGTTGGGCCTAATGTTGAGAAGGATGGTGACTAAAACATTGGGGTGCATTAAAACTTAGAGTTCTTCTCCCAAAGCACCTTTTTTTGGGAGAGAGCAAAGACTACAGCTAGTAGTCATGCAATTCAGTTGAAGAAAACAATTTAACAATGTTCGAACCCTAAAAAATATAGGTCATCTCTCTTAAAGTGTATCATGATTTATTCATTGTACCTCTGCATGAAGATTCAGTTAGTGGTAGCGCATCGGACCTTAATAAGTAAACTTACAAGGGGATGCAAATAGGTTGATGTACCTTTTGACTCGCATTTAAGATGTTCCCATCACAGATTCAGTATATGCAGATCAATAATCAATAACCAATCAGTAGCATTAATAATCAATGAAAATCAACAGCATTAGTAAACAATTGGAGTCAGTTATTATCACATGCCATGACCTTCCAGTCATGAATAACCACACCTTAGGTAAAAGTTTGAATATTTATTTCCCTGTATTAACAATGCTGATGTCACGTAAAATAATCTCAAAATCAGATGATAAACATACAGAAACATCACTGGCTGCCCAAAGCAGCAAAACAAACGTAATCTGATCAAAGCTTGAACAATTACACATTCTAAGGTTACAGTGCAAATTAACCCCTTCCCCGCCATGGAAGTAGTGGTTACGTCCATGGCAGTGCCCGTGTGGCGCCATGGACGTAACAATTACGTCCTGCCACCGGCCCTCTGGGGAAGCGCTAGCGCTCCCCCCGAGGGCCGCCCCCCCACCCCCCCAGGCCAGGGCTAAAAGGGGAATCCCTTCCCCTTCCACCCGACCCCCCCACCTCCCCCTGTGACCTCAGCGCGCGAGCACGCGCTGACAATCACAGAAGCCTCCCCCATCGCGCTGGAAGCTCAGCTTCCAGCGCGATCGAAAGAGAAATGCTTTGCATTTCTCTTTCGATCACGTGTGGGAGGCCCGGAGAGGCTTCAAAGGGAAGGAAATGTATTTCCTTCCCTTTGAAGTCTCTCCAAGCGTTTCAAAAGCCGGATTGCTTGCAATTCGGCTTTTGAAACGCCCACTAGACACCAGGGATTTTTTTTTTTTGTTGTAAGTGGCATAAGGAAGCGACCCCTTGGGCAAGGGTCGCTCCCAGGGGGTGCATTTTTTTTTAAGGCCTTTTCTGCCCCCCCCCGGGGGCAGATCGGCCTATTATTAGGCCGATCTGCCCCCAGGGGGGGCAGAAACCTCTAGGCACCTGGGATAATTTTGTTTTTTTTGTTTTGTTTTTTTGTTTTAGGTTTGGGGAGCGACCCCTTGGGCAAGGGTCGCTCCAAGGGGGGCATTTTTTTTATGGCCTTTTCTGCCCCCAGGGGGGTCAGAAACCTCTAGGCACCAGGGATAATTTAGTTTTTTTTGTTTTTTTTTTGTTTTAGGTGTGGGGAGCGACCCCTTAGGCAAGGGTCGCTCCCATAGGGGGCAAATTATATTTAGGCCATTTCTGCCCCCCTTGGGGGCAGATTGGCCTATTTTTATGAGGCCAATCTGATCCCCAAGGGGGGCAGAAACCACTAGACACCAGGGAGTTTTTTTTTTTTTTTTAGGCAAGGGTCGTTCCCCTGGGGGGCAAATTTATTTTAGGCCATTTCTGCCCCCCATGGGGGCAGATAAGCCTATTTTAATTAGGCCGATCTGCCCCCAAGGGGGACAGAAACCACTAGGCACCGGGGATTTTTTTTTGTTGTTGTTGTTTTACAGATGGGGAGCATCCCCTTAGGCAAGGGTTGCTCCCCTGGAGGGGCAAATTGTATTTAGGCCATTTCTGCCCGCTATGGGGGCAGATTGGCAGATTTTAGGTCAATCTGCCCCCAAGGGGGGCAGAAACCACTAGGCACCAGGGATCTTTTTTTTTGCGCCGTCACGCAAGGGGAGCGACCCCGTAGGCAAGGGTCGCTCCCCGGGGGGGGGGGGGAATTTATTTTAGGCCAGTTCTGCCCCCCTCACAAGTGAGGTACCATTTTTATTGGCAGACTTGGGGGAACGCTGGGTGGAAGGACATTTGTGGCTCCTCTCAGATTCCAGAAATTTCTGTCACTGCAATGAGAGGAAAATGTGTTTTTTTGGCCAAATTTTGAGGTTTGCAAAGGATTCTGGGTAACAGAACCTGGTCAGAGCCCCACAAGTCACCCCATCTTGGATTCCCCTAGGTGTCTAACTTTCAGAAATGTGCTGGTTTGCTAGGTTTCCCCAGGTGCCGGCTGAGCTAGAGGCCAAAATCCACAGGTAGGCACTGTTTTCTGTGAAAAAATGTGATGTGACCATGTTGTGTTTTGGGCCATTTCCTTTCGTGGGCGCTAGGCCTACCCGCACAATTGAGGTACCATTTTTATCGGGAGACTTGGGGGAATGCTGTGTGGAAGGAAATTTGTGGCTCCTCTCAGATTCCAGAACGTCCTGTCACCGAAATGTGAGGAAAATGTGTTTTTTTAGCCACATTTTGAGGTTTGCAAAGGATTCTGGGTAACAGAACCTGGTCAGAGCCCCACAAGTCACCCCATCTTGGATTCCCCTAGGTCTCTAGTTTTCAAAAATGCACAGGCTTGGTAGGTTTCCCTAGGTGCCGGCTGAGCTAGAGGCCAAAATCTACAGGTAGGCACTTTGCAAAAAACACCTCTGTTTTCTTTAACAAGATGTGATGTGTCCACGTTGCGTTTTGGGCCATTTTCTGTCGCGGGCGCTAGGCCTACCCACACAAGTGAGGTATCATTTTTATCGGGAGACTTGGGGTAACGCTGGGTGGAAGAAAATTTGTTGCTCCTCTCAGATTCCAGAACTTTCTGTCAACGAAATGTGAGGAAAATGTGTTTTTTTAGCCAGATTTTGAGGTTTGCAAAGGATTCTGGGTAACAGAACCTGGTCAGAGCCCCACAAGTCACCCCATCTTGGATTCCCCTAGGTCTCTAGTTTTAAAAAATGCACAGGTTTGGTAGGTTTCCCTAGGTGCCGGCTGAGCAAGAGGCCAAAATCTACAGGTAGGCACTTTGCAAAAAACACCTCTGTTTTCTTTAAAAAAAATGTAATGTGTCCACGTTGCGTTTTGGGGCGTTTCCTGTCGTGGTCGCTAGGCCTACCCGTACAAGTGCGGTACCATTTTTATCAGGAGACTTGGGGGAACGCTGGGTGGAAGGCAATTTGTGGCTCCTCTCAGATTCCAGAACTTTCTGTCACCGAAATGTGAGGAAAATGTGTTTTTTAGCCACATTTTGAGGTTTGCAAAGGATTCTGGGTAACAGAACCCGGTCAGAGCCCCACAAGTCACCCCATCTTGGGTTCCCCTAGGTCTCTAGTTTTAAAAAATGCACAGGTTTGGTAGGTTTCCCTAGGTGCTGGCTGAGCTAGGGGCCAAAATCTACAGGTAGGCACTTTGCAAAAAACACCTCTGTTTTCTGTAAAAAAAATGGGGTGTGTCCACGTTGTGTTTTGGGCCATTTCCTTTCGTGGGCGCTAGGCCTACCCGCACAAGTGAGGTACCATTTTTATCGGGAGACTTGGGGGAACGCTGGGTGGAAGGAAATTTGTGGCTCCTCTCAGATTCCAGAACTTTCTGTCACCGAAATGTGAGGAAAATGTGTTTTTTTAGCCAAATTTTGAGGTTTTCAAAGGATTGTGGGTAACAGAACCTGGTCAGAGCCCCACAAGTCACGCCATCTTGGATTCCCCCAGGTCTCTAGTTTTCAAAAATGCACAGGTTTGGTAGGTTTCCCTAGGTGCCGGCTGAGCTAGAGGCCAAAATCTACAGGTAGGCACTTTGCAAAAAACACCTCTGTTTTCTTTAAAAAGATGTGATGTGTCCACGTTGCGTTTTGGGGCAATTTCCTGTCGTGGGCGCTAGGCCTACCCACACAAGTGAGGTATCATTTTTATCGGGAGACTTGGGGGAACGCTGGGTGGAAGGGAATTTGTGCCTCCTCTCAGATTCCAGAACTTTCTGTCAACGAAATGTGAGGAAAATGTGTTTTTTTAGCCAGATTTTGAGGTTTGCAAAGGATTCTGGGTAACAGAACCTGGTCAGAGCCCCACAAGTCACCCCATCTTGGATTCCCCTAGGTCTCTAGTTTTCAAAAATGCACCGGTTTGGTAGGTTTCCCTAGGTGCCGGCTGAGCAAGAGGCCAAAATCTACAGGTAGGCAGTTTGCAAAAAACACCTCTGTTTTCTTTCAAAAAATGTGATGTGTCCACGTTGCGTTTTGGGGCATTTCCTGTCGTGGGCGCTAGGCCTACCCGCACAAGTGCGGTACCATTTTTATCGGGTGACTTGGGGGAACGCTGGGTGGAAGGAAATTTGTGGCTCCTCTCAGATTCCAGAACTTTCTGTCACCGAAATGTGAGGAAAATGTGTTTTTTAGCCACATTTTGAGGTTTGCAAAGGATTCTGGGTAACAGAACCAGGTCAGAGCCCCACAAGTCACCCCATCTTGGATTCCCCTAGGTCTCTAGTTTTAAAAAATGCACAGGTTTGGTAGGCTTCCCTAGGTGCAATCTGAGCTAGGGGCCAAAATCTACAGGTAGGCACTTTGCAAAAAACACCTCTGTTTTCTGTAAAAAAAAATGGGGTGTGTCAACGTTGTGTTTTGGGCCATTTCCTTTCGTGGGCGCTAGGCCTACCCGCACAAGTGAGGTACCATTTTTTTCGGGAGACTTGGGGGAACGCTGGGTGGAAGGAAATTTGTGGCTCCTTTCAGATTCTAGAACTTTCTGTCACCAAAATGAGAGAAAAAAGTGTTTTGGGGCCAAATTTTGAGGTTTGCAAAGGATTCTGGGTAACAGAACCTGGTCAGAGCCCCACAAGTCACGCCATCTTGGATTCCCCTAGGTGTCTAGCTTTCAGAAATGTGCTGGTTTGCTAGGTTTCCCCAGGTGCCGGCTGAGATACAGGCCAAAATCCACAGGTATGCACTGTTTTCTTTTAAAAAATGTGATGTGTCCACGTTGCGTTTTGGGGCATTTCCTGTCATGGGCGCTAGGCCTACCCGCACAAGTGAGGTACCATTTTTATCGGGAGACTTGGAGGAACGCTGGGTGGAAGGAAATATGTGGCTCCTCTCAGATTCCAGAACTTTTTGTCACCGAAATGTGAGGAAAATGTGTTTTTTAGCCACATTTTGAGGTTTGCAAAGGATTCTGGGTAACAGAACCTGGTCAGAGCCCCACAAGTCACCCCATCTTGGATTCCCCTAGGTCTCTAGTTTAAAAAAATGCACAGGTTTGGTAGGTTTCCCTAGGTGCTGGCTGAGCTAGGGGCCAAAATCTACAGGTAGGCACTTTGCAAAAAACACCTCTGTTTTCTGTAAAAAAAATGGGGTGTGTCCACGTTGTGTTTTGGGCAATTTCCTTTCGTGGGCGCTAGGCCTACCCACACAAGTGAGGTACCATTTTTATCGGGAGACTTGGGGGAACGCTGGGTGGAAGGAAATTTGTGGCTCCTCTCAGATTCCAGAACTTTCTGTCACCGAAATGTGAGGAATATGTGTTTTTTTTTTGCCATATTTTGAGGGTTGCAAGGGATTCTGGGTAACAGAACCTGGTCAGAGCCCCACAAGTCACCCCATCCTGGATTCTCCTAGGTCTCTAGTTTTAAAAAATGCACCGGTTTGGTAGGTTTCCCTAGGTGCCGGCTGAGCTAGAGGCCAAAATCTACAGGTAGGCACTTTGCAAAAAACACCTCTGTTTTCTTTTAAAAAACGTGATGTGTCCACGTTGCGTTTTGGGGCATTTCCTGTCGCGGGCGCTAAGCCTACCCACACAAGTGAGGTATCATTTTTATCAGGAGACTTGGGGGAACGCTGGGTGGAAGGAAATTTGTGGCTCCTCTCAGATTCCAGAACTTTCTGTCACCGAAATGTGAGGAAAATGTGTTTTTTTAGCCACATTTTGAGGTTTGCAAGGGATTCTGGGTAACAGAACCTGGTCAGAGCCCCACAAGTCACCCCATCTTGGATTCCCCTAGGTCTCTAGTTTTAAAAAATGCACAGGTTTGGTAGGCTTCCCTAGGTGCAGGCTGAGCTAGGGGCCAAAATCTACAGGTAGGCACTTTGCAAAAAACACCTCTGTTTTCTGTAAAAAAAATGGGGTGTGTCCACGTTGTGTTTTGGGCCATTTCCTTTCGTGGGCGCTAGGCCTACCCGCACAAGTGAGGTACCATTTTTATCGGTAGACTTGGGGGAACGCTGGGTGGAAGGAAATTTGTGGCTCCTCTCAGATTCCAGAACTTTCTGTCACCGAAATGTGAGGAAAATGTGTTTTTTTAGCCAAATTTTGAGGTTTTCAAAGGATTGTGGGTAACAGAACCTGGTCAGAGCCCCACAAGTCACGCCATCTTGGATTCCCCCAGGTCTCTAGTTTTCAAAAATGCACAGGTTTGGTAGGTTTCCCTAGGTGCCGGCTGAGCAAGAGGCCAAAATCTACAGGTAGGCACTTTGCAAAAAACACCTCTGTTTTCTTTAAAAAGATGTGATGTGTCCACGTTGCGTTTTGGGGCAATTTCCTGTCGCGGGCGCTAGGCCTACCCACACAAGTGAGGTATCATTTTTATCGGGAGTCTTGGGGGAACGCTGGGTGGAAGGGAATTTGTGCCTCCTCTCAGATTCCAGAACTTTCTGTCAACGAAATGTGAGGAAAATGTGTTTTTTTAGCCAGATTTTGAGGTTTGCAAAGGATTCTGGGTAACAGAACGTGGTCAGAGCCCCACAAGTCACCCCATCTTGGATTCCCCTAGGTCTCTAGTTTTCAAAAATGCACCGGTTTGGTAGGTTTCCCTAGGTGCCGGCTGAGCAAGAGGCCAAAATCTACAGGTAGGCAGTTTGCAAAAAACACCTCTGTTTTCTTTCAAAAAATGTGATGTGTCCACGTTGCGTTTTGGGGCATTTCCTGTCGTGGGCGCTAGGCCTACCCGCACAAGTGCGGTACCATTTTTATCGGGTGACTTGGGGGAACGCTGGGTGGAAGGAAATTTGTGGCTCCTCTCAGATTCCAGAACTTTCTGTCACCGAAATGTGAGGAAAATGTGTTTTTTAGCCACATTTTGAGGTTTGCAAAGGATTCTGGGTAACAGAACCAGGTCAGAGCCCCACAAGTCACCCCATCTTGGATTCCCCTAGGTCTCTAGTTTTAAAAAATGCACAGGTTTGGTAGGCTTCCCTAGGTGCAATCTGAGCTAGGGGCCAAAATCTACAGGTAGGCACTTTGCAAAAAACACCTCTGTTTTCTGTAAAAAAAAAATGGGGTGTGTCAACGTTGTGTTTTGGGCCATTTCCTTTCGTGGGCGCTAGGCCTACCCGCACAAGTGAGGTACCATTTTTTTCGGGAGACTTGGGGGAACGCTGGGTGGAAGGAAATTTGTGGCTCCTCTCAGATTCTAGAACTTTCTGTCACCAAAATGAGAGAAAAAAGTGTTTTGGGGCCAAATTTTGAGGTTTGCAAAGGATTCTGGGTAACAGAACCTGGTCAGAGCCCCACAAGTCACGCCATCTTGGATTCCCCTAGGTGTCTAGCTTTCAGAAATGTGCTGGTTTGCTAGGTTTCCCCAGGTGCCGGCTGAGCTACAGGCCAAAATCCACAGGTATGCACTGTTTTCTTTTAAAAAATGTGATGTGTCCACGTTGCGTTTTGGGTCATTTCCTGTCATGGGCGCTAGGCCTACCCGCACAAGTGAGGTACCATTTTTATCGGGAGACTTGGAGGAACGCTGGGTGGAAGGAAATATGTGGCTCCTCTCAGATTCCAGAACTTTTTGTCACCGAAATGTGAGGAAAATGTGTTTTTTAGCCACATTTTGAGGTTTGCAAAGGATTCTGGGTAACAGAACCTGGTCAGAGCCCCACAAGTCACCCCATCTTGGATTCCCCTAGGTCTCTAGTTTAAAAAAATGCACAGGTTTGGTAGGTTTCCCTAGGTGCTGGCTGAGCTAGGGGCCAAAATCTACAGGTAGGCGCTTTGCAAAAAACACCTCTGTTTTCTGTAAAAAAAATGGGGTGTGTCCACGTTGTGTTTTGGGCAATTTCCTTTCGTGGGCGCTAGGCCTACCCACACAAGTGAGGTACCATTTTTATCGGGAGACTTGGGGGAACGCTGGGTGGAAGGAAATTTGTGGCTCCTCTCAGATTCCAGAACTTTCTGTCACCGAAATGTGAGGAATATGTGTTTTTTTTTGCCATATTTTGAGGGTTGCAAAGGATTCTGGGTAACAGAACCTGGTCAGAGCCCCACAAGTCACCCCATCCTGGATTCTCCTAGGTCTCTAGTTTTAAAAAATGCACAGGTTTGGTAGGTTTCCCTAGGTGCCGGCTGAGCTAGAGGCCAAAATCTACAGGTAGGCACTTTGCAAAAAACACCTCTGTTTTCTTTTAAAAAATGTGATGTGTCCACGTTGCGTTTTGGGGCATTTCCTGTCGCGGGCGCTAAGCCTACCCACACAAGTGAGGTATCATTTTTATCAGGAGACTTGGGGGAACGCTGGGTGGAAGGAAATTTGTGGCTCCTCTCAGATTCCAGAACTTTCTGTCACCGAAATGTGAGGAAAATGTGTTTTTTTAGCCACATTTTGAGGTTTGCAAGGGATTCTGGGTAACAGAACCTGGTCAGAGCCCCACAAGTCACCCCATCTTGGATTCCCCTAGGTCTCTAGTTTTCAAAAATGCACCGGTTTGGTAGGTTTCCCTAGGTGCCGGCTGAGCAAGAGTCCAAAATCTACAGGTAGGCACTTTGCAAAAAACACCTCTGTTTTCTTTCAAAAAATGTGATGTGTCCACGTTGCGTTTTGGGGCTTTCCTGTCGTGGGCGCTAGGCCTACCCGCACAAGTGCGGTACCATTTTTATCGGGAGACTTGGGGGAACGCTGGGTGGAAGGAAATTTGTGGCTCCTCTCAGATTCCAGAACTTTCTGTCACCGAAATGTGAGGAAAATGTGTTTTTTAGCCACATTTTGAGGTTTGCAAAGGATTCTGGGTAACAGAACCTGGTCAGAGCCCCACAAGTCACCCCATCCTGGATTCTCCTAGGTCTCTAGTTTTAAAAAATGCACAGGTTTGGTAGGTTTCCCTAGGTGCCGGCTGAGCTAGAGGCCAAAATCTACAGGTAGGCACTTTGCAAAAAACACCTCTGTTTTCTTTAACAAGATGTGATGTGTCCACGTTGAGTTTTGGGGCATTTTCTGTCGCGGGCGCTAGGCCTACCCACACAAGTGAGGTATCATTTTTATCGGGAGACTTGGGGGAACGCTGGGTGGAAGGAAATTTGTTGCTCCTCTCAGATTCCAGAACTTTCTGTCAACGAAATGTGAGGAAAATGTGTTTTTTTAGCCAGATTTTGAGGTTTGCAAAGGTTTCTGGGTAACAGAACCTGGTCAGAGCCCCACAAGTCACCCAATCTTGGATTCCCCTAGGTCTCTAGTTTTAAAAAATGCACAGGTTTGGTAGGTTTCCCTAGGTGCCGGCTGAGCAAGAGGCCAAAATCTACAGGTAGGCACTTTGCAAAAAACACCTCTGTTTTCTTTCAAAAAATGTGATGTGTCCACGTTGCGTTTTGGGGCATTTCCTGTCGTGGGCGCTAGGCCTACCCGCACAAGTGCGGTACCATTTTTATCGGGTGACTTGGGGGAACGCTGGGTGGAAGGAAATTTGTGGCTCCTCTCAGATTCCAGAACTTTCTGTCACCGAAATGTGAGGAAAATGTGTTTTTTAGCCACATTTTGAGGTTTGCAAAGGATTCTGGGTAACAGAACCAGGTCAGAGCCCCACAAGTCACCCCATCTTGGATTCCCCTAGGTCTCTAGTTTTAAAAAATGCACAGGTTTGGTAGGCTTCCCTAGGTGCAATCTGAGCTAGGGGCCAAAATCTACAGGTAGGCACTTTGCAAAAAACACCTCTGTTTTCTTTAAAAAAAAAATGGGGTGTGTCAACGTTGTGTTTTGGGCCATTTCCTTTCGTGGGCGCTAGGCCTACCCGCACAAGTGAGGTACCATTTTTTTCGGGAGACTTGGGGGAACGCTGGGTGGAAGGAAATTTGTGGCTCCTCTCAGATTCTAGAACTTTCTGTCACCAAAATGAGAGAAAAAAGTGTTTTGGGGCCAAATTTTGAGGTTTGCAAAGGATTCTGGGTAACAGAACCTGGTCAGAGCCCCACAAGTCACGCCATCTTGGATTCCCCTAGGTGTCTAGCTTTCAGAAATGTGCTGGTTTGCTAGGTTTCCCCAGGTGCCGGCTGAGCTACAGGCCAAAATCCACAGGTATGCACTGTTTTCTTTTAAAAAATGTGATGTGTCCACGTTGCGTTTTGGGGCATTTCCTGTCATGGGCGCTAGGCCTACCCGCACAAGTGAGGTACCATTTTTATCGGGAGACTTGGAGGAACGCTGGGTGGAAGGAAATATGTGGCTCCTCTCAGATTCCAGAACTTTTTGTCACCGAAATGTGAGGAAAATGTGTTTTTTAGCCACATTTTGAGGTTTGCAAAGGATTCTGGGTAACAGAACCTGGTCAGAGCCCCACAAGTCACCCCATCTTGGATTCCCCTAGGTCTCTAGTTTAAAAAAATGCACAGGTTTGGTAGGTTTCCCTAGGTGCTGGCTGAGCTAGGGGCCAAAATCTACAGGTAGGCACTTTGCAAAAAACACCTCTGTTTTCTGTAAAAAAAATGGGGTGTGTCCACGTTGTGTTTTGGGCAATTTCCTTTCGTGGGCGCTAGGCCTACCCACACAAGTGAGGTACCATTTTTATCGGGAGACTTGGGGGAACGCTGGGTGGAAGGAAATTTGTGGCTCCTCTCAGATTCCAGAACTTTCTGTCACCGAAATGTGAGGAATATGTGTTTTTTTTTGCCATATTTTGAGGGTTGCAAAGGATTCTGGGTAACAGAACCTGGTCAGAGCCCCACAAGTCACCCCATCCTGGATTCTCCTAGGTCTCTAGTTTTAAAAAATGCACAGGTTTGGTAGGTTTCCCTAGGTGCCGGCTGAGCTAGAGGCCAAAATCTACAGGTAGGCACTTTGCAAAAAACACCTCTGTTTTCTTTTAAAAAATGTGATGTGTCCACGTTGCGTTTTGGGGCATTTCCTGTCGCGGGCGCTAAGCCTACCCACACAAGTGAGGTATCATTTTTATCAGGAGACTTGGGGGAACGCTGGGTGGAAGGAAATTTGTGGCTCCTCTCAGATTCCAGAACTTTCTGTCACCGAAATGTGAGGAAAATGTGTTTTTTTAGCCACATTTTGAGGTTTGCAAGGGATTCTGGGTAACAGAACCTGGTCAGAGCCCCACAAGTCACCCCATCTTGGATTCCCCTAGGTCTCTAGTTTTCAAAAATGCACCGGTTTGGTAGGTTTCCCTAGGTGCCGGCTGAGCAAGAGTCCAAAATCTACAGGTAGGCACTTTGCAAAAAACACCTCTGTTTTCTTTCAAAAAATGTGATGTGTCCACGTTGCGTTTTGGGGCTTTCCTGTCGTGGGCGCTAGGCCTACCCGCACAAGTGCGGTACCATTTTTATCGGGAGACTTGGGGGAACGCTGGGTGGAAGGAAATTTGTGGCTCCTCTCAGATTCCAGAACTTTCTGTCACCGAAATGTGAGGAAAATGTGTTTTTTAGCCACATTTCGAGGTTTGCAAAGGATTCTGGGTAACAGAACCTGGTCAGAGCCCCACAAGTCACCCCATCCTGGATTCTCCTAGGTCTCTAGTTTTAAAAAATGCACAGGTTTGGTAGGTTTCCCTAGGTGCCGGCTGAGCTAGAGGCCAAAATCTACAGGTAGGCACTTTGCAAAAAACACCTCTGTTTTCTTTAACAAGATGTGATGTGTCCACGTTGAGTTTTGGGGCATTTTCTGTCGCGGGCGCTAGGCCTACCCACACAAGTGAGGTATCATTTTTATCGGGAGACTTGGGGGAACGCTGGGTGGAAGGAAATTTGTTGCTCCTCTCAGATTCCAGAACTTTCTGTCAACGAAATGTGAGGAAAATGTGTTTTTTTAGCCAGATTTTGAGGTTTGCAAAGGTTTCTGGGTAACAGAACCTGGTCAGAGCCCCACAAGTCACCCAATCTTGGATTCCCCTAGGTCTCTAGTTTTAAAAAATGCACAGGTTTGGTAGGTTTCCCTAGGTGCCGGCTGAGCAAGAGGCCAAAATCTACAGGTAGGCACTTTGCAAAAAACACCTCTGTTTTCTTTAAAAAAATGTGATGTGTCCAAGTTGCGTTTTGGGGCATTTCCTGTCGTGGTCGCTAGGCCTACCCGCACAAGTGCGGTACCATTTTTATCAGGAGACTTGGGGGAACGCTGGGTGGAAGGCAATTTGTGGCTCCTCTCAGATTCCAGAACTTTCTGTCACCGAAATGTGAGGAAAATGTGTTTTTTAGCCACATTTTCAGGTTTGCAAAGGATTCTGGGTAACAGAACCCGGTCAGAGCCCCACAAGTCACCCCATCTTGGGTTCCCCTAGGTCTCTAGTTTTAAAAAATGCACAGGTTTGGTAGGTTTCCCTAGGTGCTGGCTGAGCTACAGGCCAAAATCCACAGGTATGCACTGTTTTCTTTTAAAAAATGTGATGTGTCCACGTTGCGTTTTGGGGCATTTCCTGTCATGGGCGCTAGGCCTACCCGCACAAGTGAGGTACCATTTTTATCGGGAGACTTGGAGGAACGCTGGGTGGAAGGAAATATGTGGCTCCTCTCAGATTCCAGAACTTTTTGTCACCGAAATGTGAGGAAAATGTGTTTTTTAGCCACATTTTGAGGTTTGCAAAGGATTCTGGGTAACAGAACCTGGTCAGAGCCCCACAAGTCACCCCATCTTGGATTCCCCTAGGTCTCTAGTTTAAAAAAATGCACAGGTTTGGTAGGTTTCCCTAGGTGCTGGCTGAGCTAGGGGCCAAAATCTACAGGTAGGCACTTTGCAAAAAACACCTCTGTTTTCTGTAAAAAAAATGGGGTGTGTCCACGTTGTGTTTTGGGCAATTTCCTTTCGTGGGCGCTAGGCCTACCCACACAAGTGAGGTACCATTTTTATCGGGAGACTTGGGGGAACGCTGGGTGGAAGGAAATTTGTGGCTCCTCTCAGATTCTAGAACTTTCTGTCACCAAAATGAGAGAAAAAAGTGTTTTGGGGCCAAATTTTGAGGTTTGCAAAGGATTCTGGATAACAGAACCTGGTCAGAGCCCCACAAGTCACGCCATCTTGGATTCCCCTAGGTGTCTAGCTTTCAGAAATGTGCTGGTTTGCTAGGTTTCCCCAGGTGCCGGCTGAGCTACAGGCCAAAATCCACAGGTATGCACTGTTTTCTTTTAAAAAATGTGATGTGTCCACGTTGCGTTTTGGGGCATTTCCTGTCATGGGCGCTAGGCCTACCCACACAAGTGAGGTACCATTTTTATCGGGAGACTTGGAGGAACGCTGGGTGTTAGGAAATATGTGGCTCCTCTCAGATTCCAGAACTTTTTGTCACCGAAATGTGAGGAAAATGTGTTTTTTAGCCACATTTTGAGGTTTGCAAAGGATTCTGGGTAACAGAACCTGGTCAGAGCCCCACAAGTCACCCCATCTTGGATTCCCCTAGGTCTCTAGTTTAAAAAAATGCACAGGTTTGGTAGGTTTCCCTAGGTGCTGGCTGAGCTAGGGGCCAAAATCTACAGGTAGGCACTTTGCAAAAAACACCTCTGTTTTCTGTAAAAAAAATGGGGTGTGTCCACGTTGTGTTTTGGGCAATTTCCTTTCGTGGGCGCTAGGCCTACCCACACAAGTGAGGTACCATTTTTATCGGGAGACTTGGGGGAACGCTGGGTGGAAGGAAATTTGTGGCTCCTCTCAGATTCCAGAACTTTCTGTCACCGAAATGTGAGGAATATGTGTTTTTTTTTGCCATATTTTGAGGGTTGCAAAGGATTCTGGGTAACAGAACCTGGTCAGAGCCCCACAAGTCACCCCATCCTGGATTCTCCTAGGTCTCTAGTTTTAAAAAATGCACAGGTTTGGTAGGTTTCCCTAGGTGCCGGCTGAGCTAGAGGCCAAAATCTACAGGTAGGCACTTTGCAAAAAACACCTCTGTTTTCTTTTAAAAAATGTGATGTGTCCACGTTGCGTTTTGGGGCATTTCCTGTCGCGGGCGCTAAGCCTACCCACACAAGTGAGGTATCATTTTTATCAGGAGACTTGGGGGAACGCTGGGTGGAAGGAAATTTGTGGCTCCTCTCAGATTCCAGAACTTTCTGTCACCGAAATGTGAGGAAAATGTGTTTTTTTAGCCACATTTTGAGGTTTGCAAGGGATTCTGGGTAACAGAACCTGGTCAGAGCCCCACAAGTCACCCCATCTTGGATTCCCCTAGGTCTCTAGTTTTCAAAAATGCACCGGTTTGGTAGGTTTCCCTAGGTGCCGGCTGAGCAAGAGTCCAAAATCTACAGGTAGGCACTTTGCAAAAAACACCTCTGTTTTCTTTCAAAAAATCTGATGTGTCCACGTTGCGTTTTGGGGCTTTCCTGTCGTGGGCGCTAGGCCTACCCGCACAAGTGCGGTACCATTTTTATCGGGAGACTTGGGGGAACGCTGGGTGGAAGGAAATTTGTGGCTCCTCTCAGATTCCAGAACTTTCTGTCACCGAAATGTGAGGAAAATGTGTTTTTTAGCCACATTTTGAGGTTTGCAAAGGATTCTGGGTAACAGAACCTGGTCAGAGCCCCACAAGTCACCCCATCCTGGATTCTCCTAGGTCTCTAGTTTTAAAAAATGAACAGGTTTGGTAGGTTTCCCTAGGTGCCGGCTGAGCTAGAGGCCAAAATCTACAGGTAGGCACTTTGCAAAAAACACCTCTGTTTTCTTTAACAAGATGTGATGTGTCCACGTTGAGTTTTGGGGCATTTTCTGTCGCGGGCGCTAGGCCTACCCACACAAGTGAGGTATCATTTTTATCGGGAGACTTGGGGGAACGCTGGGTGGAAGGAAATTTGTTGCTCCTCTCAGATTCCAGAACTTTCTGTCAACGAAATGTGAGGAAAATTTGTTTTTTTAGCCAGATTTTGAGGTTTGCAAAGGTTTCTGGGTAACAGAACCTGGTCAGAGCCCCACAAGTCACCCAATCTTGGATTCCCCTAGGTCTCTAGTTTTAAAAAATGCACAGGTTTGGTAGGTTTCCCTAGGTGCCGGCTGAGCAAGAGGCCAAAATCTACAGGTAGGCACTTTGCAAAAAACACCTCTGTTTTCTTTAAAAAAATGTGATGTGTCCACGTTGCGTTTTGGGGCATTTCCTGTCGTGGTCGCTAGGCCTACCCGCACAAGTGCGGTACCATTTTTATCAGGAGACTTGGGGGAACGCTGGGTGGAAGGCAATTTGTGGCTCCTCTCAGATTCCAGAACTTTCTGTCACCGAAATGTGAGGAAAATGTGTTTTTTAGCCACATTTTCAGGTTTGCAAAGGATTCTGGGTAACAGAACCCGGTCAGAGCCCCACAAGTCACCCCATCTTGGGTTCCCCTAGGTCTCTAGTTTTAAAAAATGCACAGGTTTGGTAGGTTTCCCTAGGTGCTGGCTGAGCTAGGGGCCAAAATCTACAGGTAGGCACTTTGCAAAAAACACCTCTGTTTTCTTTAAAAAGATGTGATGTGTCCACGTTGCGTTTTGGGGCAATTTCCTGTCGCGGGCGCTAGGCCTACCCACACAAGTGAGGTATCATTTTTATTGGGAGACTTGGGGGAACGCTGGGTGGAAGGAAATTTGTGCCTCCTCTCAGATTCCAGAACTTTCTGTCAGCGAAATGTGAGGAAAATGTGTTTTTTTAGCCAGATTTTGAGGTTTGCAAAGGATTCTGGGTAACAGAACCTGGTCAGAGCCCCACTAGTCACCCCATCTTGGATTCCCCTAGGTCTCTAGTTTAAAAAAATGCACAGGTTTGGTAGGTTTCCCTAGGTGCTGGCTGAGCTAGGGGCCAAAATCTACAGGTAGGCACTTTGCAAAAAACACCTCTGTTTTCTTTAAAAAATGTGATGTGTCCACGTTGCGTTTTGGGGCAATTTCCTGTCATGGGCGCTAGGCCTACCCGCACAAGTGAGGTACCATTTTTATCGGGAGACTTGGAGGAACGCTGGGTGGAAGGAAATATGTGGCTCCTCTCAGATTCCAGAACTTTTTGTCACCGAAATGTGAGGAAAATGTGTTTTTTAGCCACATTTTGAGGTTTGCAAAGGATTCTGGGTAACAGAACCTGGTCAGAGCCCCACAAGTCACCCCATCTTGGATTCCCCTAGGTCTCTAGTTTAAAAAAATGCACAGGTTTGGTAGGTTTCCCTAGGTGCTGGCTGAGCTAGGGGCCAAAATCTACAGGTAGGCACTTTGCAAAAAACACCTCTGTTTTCTGTAAAAAAAATGGGGTGTGTCCACGTTGTGTTTTGGGCAATTTCCTTTCGTGGGCGCTAGGCCTACCCACACAAGTGAGGTACCATTTTTATCGGGAGACTTGGGGGAACGCTGGGTGGAAGGAAATTTGTGGCTCCTCTCAGATTCCAGAACTTTCTGTCACCGAAATGTGAGGAATATGTGTTTTTTTTTGCCATATTTTGAGGGTTGCAAAGGATTCTGGGTAACAGAACCTGGTCAGAGCCCCACAAGTCACCCCATCCTGGATTCTCCTAGGTCTCTAGTTTTAAAAAATGCACAGGTTTGGTAGGTTTCCCTAGGTGCCGGCTGAGCTAGAGGCCAAAATCTACAGGTAGGCACTTTGCAAAAAACACCTCTGTTTTCTTTTAAAAAATGTGATGTGTCCACGTTGCGTTTTGGGGCATTTCCTGTCGCGGGCGCTAAGCCTACCCACACAAGTGAGGTATCATTTTTATCAGGAGACTTGGGGGAACGCTGGGTGGAAGGAAATTTGTGGCTCCTCTCAGATTCCAGAACTTTCTGTCACCGAAATGTGAGGAAAATGTGTTTTTTTAGCCACATTTTGAGGTTTGCAAGGGATTCTGGGTAACAGAACCTGGTCAGAGCCCCACAAGTCACCCCATCTTGGATTCCCCTAGGTCTCTAGTTTTCAAAAATGCACCGGTTTGGTAGGTTTCCCTAGGTGCCGGCTGAGCAAGAGTCCAAAATCTACAGGTAGGCACTTTGCAAAAAACACCTCTGTTTTCTTTCAAAAAATGTGATGTGTCCACGTTGCGTTTTGGGGCTTTCCTGTCGTGGGCGCTAGGCCTACCCGCACAAGTGCGGTACCATTTTTATCGGGAGACTTGGGGGAACGCTGGGTGGAAGGAAATTTGTGGCTCCTCTCAGATTCCAGAACTTTCTGTCACCGAAATGTGAGGAAAATGTGTTTTTTAGCCACATTTTGAGGTTTGCAAAGGATTCTGGGTAACAGAACCTGGTCAGAGCCCCACAAGTCACCCCATCCTGGATTCTCCTAGGTCTCTAGTTTTAAAAAATGCACAGGTTTGGTAGGTTTCCCTAGGTGCCGGCTGAGCTAGAGGCCAAAATCTACAGGTAGGCACTTTGCAAAAAACACCTCTGTTTTCTTTAACAAGATGTGATGTGTCCACGTTGAGTTTTGGGACATTTTCTGTCGCGGGCGCTAGGCCTACCCACACAAGTGAGGTATCATTTTTATCGGGAGACTTGGGGGAACGCTGGGTGGAAGGAAATTTGTTGCTCCTCTCAGATTCCAGAACTTTCTGTCAACGAAATGTGAGGAAAATGTGTTTTTTTAGCCAGATTTTGAGGTTTGCAAAGGTTTCTGGGTAACAGAACCTGGTCAGAGCCCCACAAGTCACCCAATCTTGGATTCCCCTAGGTCTCTAGTTTTAAAAAATGCACAGGTTTGGTAGGTTTCCCTAGGTGCCGGCTGAGCAAGAGGCCAAAATCTACAGGTAGGCACTTTGCAAAAAACACCTCTGTTTTCTTTAAAAAAATGTGATGTGTCCACGTTGCGTTTTGGGGCATTTCCTGTCGTGGTCGCTAGGCCTACCCGCACAAGTGCGGTACCATTTTTATCAGGAGACTTGGGGGAACGCTGGGTGGAAGGCAATTTGTGGCTCCTCTCAGATTCCAGAACTTTCTGTCACCGAAATGTGAGGAAAATGTGTTTTTTAGCCACATTTTCAGGTTTGCAAAGGATTCTGGGTAACAGAACCCGGTCAGAGCCCCACAAGTCACCCCATCTTGGGTTCCCCTAGGTCTCTAGTTTTAAAAAATGCACAGGTTTGGTAGGTTTCCCTAGGTGCTGGCTGAGCTAGGGGCCAAAATCTACAGGTAGGCACTTTGCAAAAAACACCTCTGTTTTCTTTAAAAAGATGTGATGTGTCCACGTTGCGTTTTGGGGCAATTTCCTGTCGCGGGCGCTAGGCCTACCCACACAAGTGAGGTATCATTTTTATTGGGAGACTTGGGGGAACGCTGGGTGGAAGGAAATTTGTGCCTCCTCTCAGATTCCAGAACTTTCTGTCAACGAAATGTGAGGAAAATGTGTTTTTTTAGCCAGATTTTGAGGTTTGCAAAGGATTCTGGGTAACAGAACCTGGTCAGAGCCCCACTAGTCACCCCATCTTGGATTCCCCTAGGTCTCTAGTTTTCAAAAATGCACCGGTTTGGTAGGTTTCCGTAGGTGCCGGCTGAGCAAGAGGTCAAAATCTACAGGTAGGCACTTTGCAAAAAACACCTCTGTTTTCTTTCAAAAAATGTGATGTGTCCACGTTGCGTTTTGGGGCATTTCCTGTCGTGGGCGCTAGGCCTACCCGCACAAGTGCGGTACCATTTTTATCGGGAGACTTGGGGGAACGCTGGGTGGAAGGAAATTTGTGGCTCCTCTCAGATTCCAGAACTTCCTGTCACCGAAATGTGAGGAAAATGTGTTTTTTTAGCCACATTTTGAGGTTTGCAAGGGATTCTGGGTAACAGAACCTGGTCAGAGCCCCACAAGTCACCCCATCTTGGATTCCCCTAGGTCTCTAGTTTTCAAAAATGCACCGGTTTGGTAGGTTTCCCTAGGTGCCGACTGAGCAAGAGTCCAAAATCTACAGGTAGGCACTTTGCAAAAAACACCTCTGTTTTCTTTCAAAAAATGTGATGTGTCCACGTTGCATTTTGGGGCTTTCCTGTCGTGGGCGCTAGGCCTACCCGCACAAGTGCGGTACCATTTTTATCGGGAGACTTGGGGGAACGCTGGGTGGAAGGAAATTTGTGGCTCCTCTCAGATTCCAGAACTTTCTGTCACCGAAATGTGAGGAAAATGTGTTTTTTAGCCACATTTTGAGGTTTGCAAAGGATTCTGGGTAACAGAACCTGGTCAGAGCCCCACAAGTCACCCCATCCTGGATTCTCCTAGGTCTCTAGTTTTAAAAAATGCACAGGTTTGGTAGGTTTCCCTAGGTGCCGGCTGAGCAAGAGTCCAAAATCTACAGGTAGGCACTTTGCAAAAAACACCTCTGTTTTCTTTCAAAAAATCTGATGTGTCCACGTTGCGTTTTGGGGCTTTCCTGTCGTGGGCGCTAGGCCTACCCGCACAAGTGCGGTACCATTTTTATCGGGAGACTTGGGGGAACGCTGGGTGGAAGGAAATTTGTGGCTCCTCTCAGATTCCAGAACTTTCTGTCACCGAAATGTGAGGAAAATGTGTTTTTTAGCCACATTTTGAGGTTTGCAAAGGATTCTGGGTAACAGAACCTGGTCAGAGCCCCACAAGTCACCCCATCCTGGATTCTCCTAGGTCTCTAGTTTTAAAAAATGAACAGGTTTGGTAGGTTTCCCTAGGTGCCGGCTGAGCTAGAGGCCAAAATCTACAGGTAGGCACTTTGCAAAAAACACCTCTGTTTTCTTTAACAAGATGTGATGTGTCCACGTTGAGTTTTGGGGCATTTTCTGTCGCGGGCGCTAGGCCTACCCACACAAGTGAGGTATCATTTTTATCGGGAGACTTGGGGGAACGCTGGGTGGAAGGAAATTTGTTGCTCCTCTCAGATTCCAGAACTTTCTGTCAACGAAATGAGAGGAAAATTTGTTTTTTTAGCCAGATTTTGAGGTTTGCAAAGGTTTCTGGGTAACAGAACCTGGTCAGAGCCCCACAAGTCACCCAATCTTGGATTCCCCTAGGTCTCTAGTTTTAAAAAATGCACAGGTTTGGTAGGTTTCCCTAGGTGCCGGCTGAGCAAGAGGCCAAAATCTACAGGTAGGCACTTTGCAAAAAACACCTCTGTTTTCTTTAAAAAAATGTGATGTGTCCACGTTGCGTTTTGGGGCATTTCCTGTCGTGGTCGCTAGGCCTACCCGCACAAGTGCGGTACCATTTTTATCAGGAGACTTGGGGGAACGCTGGGTGGAAGGCAATTTGTGGCTCCTCTCAGATTCCAGAACTTTCTGTCACCGAAATGTGAGGAAAATGTGTTTTTTAGCCACATTTTCAGGTTTGCAAAGGATTCTGGGTAACAGAACCCGGTCAGAGCCCCACAAGTCACCCCATCTTGGGTTCCCCTAGGTCTCTAGTTTTAAAAAATGCACAGGTTTGGTAGGTTTCCCTAGGTGCTGGCTGAGCTAGGGGCCAAAATCTACAGGTAGGCACTTTGCAAAAAACACCTCTGTTTTCTTTAAAAAGATGTGATGTGTCCACGTTGCGTTTTGGGGCAATTTCCTGTCGCGGGCGCTAGGCCTACCCACACAAGTGAGGTATCATTTTTATTGGGAGACTTGGGGGAACGCTGGGTGGAAGGAAATTTGTGCCTCCTCTCAGATTCCAGAACTTTCTGTCAGCGAAATGTGAGGAAAATGTGTTTTTTTAGCCAGATTTTGAGGTTTGCAAAGGATTCTGGGTAACAGAACCTGGTCAGAGCCCCACTAGTCACCCCATCTTGGATTCCCCTAGGTCTCTAGTTTAAAAAAATGCACAGGTTTGGTAGGTTTCCCTAGGTGCTGGCTGAGCTAGGGGCCAAAATCTACAGGTAGGCACTTTGCAAAAAACACCTCTGTTTTCTTTAAAAAATGTGATGTGTCCACGTTGCGTTTTGGGGCAATTTCCTGTCATGGGCGCTAGGCCTACCCGCACAAGTGAGGTACCATTTTTATCGGGAGACTTGGAGGAACGCTGGGTGGAAGGAAATATGTGGCTCCTCTCAGATTCCAGAACTTTTTGTCACCGAAATGTGAGGAAAATGTGTTTTTTAGCCACATTTTGAGGTTTGCAAAGGATTCTGGGTAACAGAACCTGGTCAGAGCCCCACAAGTCACCCCATCTTGGATTCCCCTAGGTCTCTAGTTTAAAAAAATGCACAGGTTTGGTAGGTTTCCCTAGGTGCTGGCTGAGCTAGGGGCCAAAATCTACAGGTAGGCACTTTGCAAAAAACACCTCTGTTTTCTGTAAAAAAAATGGGGTGTGTCCACGTTGTGTTTTGGGCAATTTCCTTTCGTGGGCGCTAGGCCTACCCACACAAGTGAGGTACCATTTTTATCGGGAGACTTGGGGGAACGCTGGGTGGAAGGAAATTTGTGGCTCCTCTCAGATTCCAGAACTTTCTGTCACCGAAATGTGAGGAATATGTGTTTTTTTTTGCCATATTTTGAGGGTTGCAAAGGATTCTGGGTAACAGAACCTGGTCAGAGCCCCACAAGTCACCCCATCCTGGATTCTCCTAGGTCTCTAGTTTTAAAAAATGCACAGGTTTGGTAGGTTTCCCTAGGTGCCGGCTGAGCTAGAGGCCAAAATCTACAGGTAGGCACTTTGCAAAAAACACCTCTGTTTTCTTTTAAAAAATGTGATGTGTCCACGTTGCGTTTTGGGGCATTTCCTGTCGCGGGCGCTAAGCCTACCCACACAAGTGAGGTATCATTTTTATCAGGAGACTTGGGGGAACGCTGGGTGGAAGGAAATTTGTGGCTCCTCTCAGATTCCAGAACTTTCTGTCACCGAAATGTGAGGAAAATGTGTTTTTTTAGCCACATTTTGAGGTTTGCAAGGGATTCTGGGTAACAGAACCTGGTCAGAGCCCCACAAGTCACCCCATCTTGGATTCCCCTAGGTCTCTAGTTTTCAAAAATGCACCGGTTTGGTAGGTTTCCCTAGGTGCCGGCTGAGCAAGAGTCCAAAATCTACAGGTAGGCACTTTGCAAAAAACACCTCTGTTTTCTTTCAAAAAATGTGATGTGTCCACGTTGCGTTTTGGGGCTTTCCTGTCGTGGGCGCTAGGCCTACCCGCACAAGTGCGGTACCATTTTTATCGGGAGACTTGGGGGAACGCTGGGTGGAAGGAAATTTGTGGCTCCTCTCAGATTCCAGAACTTTCTGTCACCGAAATGTGAGGAAAATGTGTTTTTTAGCCACATTTTGAGGTTTGCAAAGGATTCTGGGTAACAGAACCTGGTCAGAGCCCCACAAGTCACCCCATCCTGGATTCTCCTAGGTCTCTAGTTTTAAAAAATGCACAGGTTTGGTAGGTTTCCCTAGGTGCCGGCTGAGCTAGAGGCCAAAATCTACAGGTAGGCACTTTGCAAAAAACACCTCTGTTTTCTTTAACAAGATGTGATGTGTCCACGTTGAGTTTTGGGACATTTTCTGTCGCGGGCGCTAGGCCTACCCACACAAGTGAGGTATCATTTTTATCGGGAGACTTGGGGGAACGCTGGGTGGAAGGAAATTTGTTGCTCCTCTCAGATTCCAGAACTTTCTGTCAACGAAATGTGAGGAAAATGTGTTTTTTTAGCCAGATTTTGAGGTTTGCAAAGGTTTCTGGGTAACAGAACCTGGTCAGAGCCCCACAAGTCACCCAATCTTGGATTCCCCTAGGTCTCTAGTTTTAAAAAATGCACAGGTTTGGTAGGTTTCCCTAGGTGCCGGCTGAGCAAGAGGCCAAAATCTACAGGTAGGCACTTTGCAAAAAACACCTCTGTTTTCTTTAAAAAAATGTGATGTGTCCACGTTGCGTTTTGGGGCATTTCCTGTCGTGGTCGCTAGGCCTACCCGCACAAGTGCGGTACCATTTTTATCAGGAGACTTGGGGGAACGCTGGGTGGAAGGCAATTTGTGGCTCCTCTCAGATTCCAGAACTTTCTGTCACCGAAATGTGAGGAAAATGTGTTTTTTAGCCACATTTTCAGGTTTGCAAAGGATTCTGGGTAACAGAACCCGGTCAGAGCCCCACAAGTCACCCCATCTTGGGTTCCCCTAGGTCTCTAGTTTTAAAAAATGCACAGGTTTGGTAGGTTTCCCTAGGTGCTGGCTGAGCTAGGGGCCAAAATCTACAGGTAGGCACTTTGCAAAAAACACCTCTGTTTTCTTTAAAAAGATGTGATGTGTCCACGTTGCGTTTTGGGGCAATTTCCTGTCGCGGGCGCTAGGCCTACCCACACAAGTGAGGTATCATTTTTATTGGGAGACTTGGGGGAACGCTGGGTGGAAGGAAATTTGTGCCTCCTCTCAGATTCCAGAACTTTCTGTCAACGAAATGTGAGGAAAATGTGTTTTTTTAGCCAGATTTTGAGGTTTGCAAAGGATTCTGGGTAACAGAACCTGGTCAGAGCCCCACTAGTCACCCCATCTTGGATTCCCCTAGGTCTCTAGTTTTCAAAAATGCACCGGTTTGGTAGGTTTCCGTAGGTGCCGGCTGAGCAAGAGGTCAAAATCTACAGGTAGGCACTTTGCAAAAAACACCTCTGTTTTCTTTCAAAAAATGTGATGTGTCCACGTTGCGTTTTGGGGCATTTCCTGTCGTGGGCGCTAGGCCTACCCGCACAAGTGCGGTACCATTTTTATCGGGAGACTTGGGGGAACGCTGGGTGGAAGGAAATTTGTGGCTCCTCTCAGATTCCAGAACTTCCTGTCACCGAAATGTGAGGAAAATGTGTTTTTTTAGCCACATTTTGAGGTTTGCAAGGGATTCTGGGTAACAGAACCTGGTCAGAGCCCCACAAGTCACCCCATCTTGGATTCCCCTAGGTCTCTAGTTTTCAAAAATGCACCGGTTTGGTAGGTTTCCCTAGGTGCCGACTGAGCAAGAGTCCAAAATCTACAGGTAGGCACTTTGCAAAAAACACCTCTGTTTTCTTTCAAAAAATGTGATGTGTCCACGTTGCATTTTGGGGCTTTCCTGTCGTGGGCGCTAGGCCTACCCGCACAAGTGCGGTACCATTTTTATCGGGAGACTTGGGGGAACGCTGGGTGGAAGGAAATTTGTGGCTCCTCTCAGATTCCAGAACTTTCTGTCACCGAAATGTGAGGAAAATGTGTTTTTTAGCCACATTTTGAGGTTTGCAAAGGATTCTGGGTAACAGAACCTGGTCAGAGCCCCACAAGTCACCCCATCCTGGATTCTCCTAGGTCTCTAGTTTTAAAAAATGCACAGGTTTGGTAGGTTTCCCTAGGTGCCGGCTGAGCAAGAGTCCAAAATCTACAGGTAGGCACTTTGCAAAAAACACCTCTGTTTTCTTTCAAAAAATCTGATGTGTCCACGTTGCGTTTTGGGGCTTTCCTGTCGTGGGCGCTAGGCCTACCCGCACAAGTGCGGTACCATTTTTATCGGGAGACTTGGGGGAACGCTGGGTGGAAGGAAATTTGTGGCTCCTCTCAGATTCCAGAACTTTCTGTCACCGAAATGTGAGGAAAATGTGTTTTTTAGCCACATTTTGAGGTTTGCAAAGGATTCTGGGTAACAGAACCTGGTCAGAGCCCCACAAGTCACCCCATCCTGGATTCTCCTAGGTCTCTAGTTTTAAAAAATGAACAGGTTTGGTAGGTTTCCCTAGGTGCCGGCTGAGCTAGAGGCCAAAATCTACAGGTAGGCACTTTGCAAAAAACACCTCTGTTTTCTTTAACAAGATGTGATGTGTCCACGTTGAGTTTTGGGGCATTTTCTGTCGCGGGCGCTAGGCCTACCCACACAAGTGAGGTATCATTTTTATCGGGAGACTTGGGGGAACGCTGGGTGGAAGGAAATTTGTTGCTCCTCTCAGATTCCAGAACTTTCTGTCAACGAAATGAGAGGAAAATTTGTTTTTTTAGCCAGATTTTGAGGTTTGCAAAGGTTTCTGGGTAACAGAACCTGGTCAGAGCCCCACAAGTCACCCAATCTTGGATTCCCCTAGGTCTCTAGTTTTAAAAAATGCACAGGTTTGGTAGGTTTCCCTAGGTGCCGGCTGAGCAAGAGGCCAAAATCTACAGGTAGGCACTTTGCAAAAAACACCTCTGTTTTCTTTAAAAAAATGTGATGTGTCCACGTTGCGTTTTGGGGCATTTCCTGTCGTGGTCGCTAGGCCTACCCGCACAAGTGCGGTACCATTTTTATCAGGAGACTTGGGGGAACGCTGGGTGGAAGGCAATTTGTGGCTCCTCTCAGATTCCAGAACTTTCTGTCACCGAAATGTGAGGAAAATGTGTTTTTTAGCCACATTTTCAGGTTTGCAAAGGATTCTGGGTAACAGAACCCGGTCAGAGCCCCACAAGTCACCCCATCTTGGGTTCCCCTAGGTCTCTAGTTTTAAAAAATGCACAGGTTTGGTAGGTTTCCCTAGGTGCTGGCTGAGCTAGGGGCCAAAATCTACAGGTAGGCACTTTGCAAAAAACACCTCTGTTTTCTTTAAAAAGATGTGATGTGTCCACGTTGCGTTTTGGGGCAATTTCCTGTCGCGGGCGCTAGGCCTACCCACACAAGTGAGGTATCATTTTTATTGGGAGACTTGGGGGAACGCTGGGTGGAAGGAAATTTGTGCCTCCTCTCAGATTCCAGAACTTTCTGTCAGCGAAATGTGAGGAAAATGTGTTTTTTTAGCCAGATTTTGAGGTTTGCAAAGGATTCTGGGTAACAGAACCTGGTCAGAGCCCCACTAGTCACCCCATCTTGGATTCCCCTAGGTCTCTAGTTTAAAAAAATGCACAGGTTTGGTAGGTTTCCCTAGGTGCTGGCTGAGCTAGGGGCCAAAATCTACAGGTAGGCACTTTGCAAAAAACACCTCTGTTTTCTTTAAAAAATGTGATGTGTCCACGTTGCGTTTTGGGGCAATTTCCTGTCATGGGCGCTAGGCCTACCCGCACAAGTGAGGTACCATTTTTATCGGGAGACTTGGAGGAACGCTGGGTGGAAGGAAATATGTGGCTCCTCTCAGATTCCAGAACTTTTTGTCACCGAAATGTGAGGAAAATGTGTTTTTTAGCCACATTTTGAGGTTTGCAAAGGATTCTGGGTAACAGAACCTGGTCAGAGCCCCACAAGTCACCCCATCTTGGATTCCCCTAGGTCTCTAGTTTAAAAAAATGCACAGGTTTGGTAGGTTTCCCTAGGTGCTGGCTGAGCTAGGGGCCAAAATCTACAGGTAGGCACTTTGCAAAAAACACCTCTGTTTTCTGTAAAAAAAATGGGGTGTGTCCACGTTGTGTTTTGGGCAATTTCCTTTCGTGGGCGCTAGGCCTACCCACACAAGTGAGGTACCATTTTTATCGGGAGACTTGGGGGAACGCTGGGTGGAAGGAAATTTGTGGCTCCTCTCAGATTCCAGAACTTTCTGTCACCGAAATGTGAGGAATATGTGTTTTTTTTTGCCATATTTTGAGGGTTGCAAAGGATTCTGGGTAACAGAACCTGGTCAGAGCCCCACAAGTCACCCCATCCTGGATTCTCCTAGGTCTCTAGTTTTAAAAAATGCACAGGTTTGGTAGGTTTCCCTAGGTGCCGGCTGAGCTAGAGGCCAAAATCTACAGGTAGGCACTTTGCAAAAAACACCTCTGTTTTCTTTTAAAAAATGTGATGTGTCCACGTTGCGTTTTGGGGCATTTCCTGTCGCGGGCGCTAAGCCTACCCACACAAGTGAGGTATCATTTTTATCAGGAGACTTGGGGGAACGCTGGGTGGAAGGAAATTTGTGGCTCCTCTCAGATTCCAGAACTTTCTGTCACCGAAATGTGAGGAAAATGTGTTTTTTTAGCCACATTTTGAGGTTTGCAAGGGATTCTGGGTAACAGAACCTGGTCAGAGCCCCACAAGTCACCCCATCTTGGATTCCCCTAGGTCTCTAGTTTTCAAAAATGCACCGGTTTGGTAGGTTTCCCTAGGTGCCGGCTGAGCAAGAGTCCAAAATCTACAGGTAGGCACTTTGCAAAAAACACCTCTGTTTTCTTTCAAAAAATGTGATGTGTCCACGTTGCGTTTTGGGGCTTTCCTGTCGTGGGCGCTAGGCCTACCCGCACAAGTGCGGTACCATTTTTATCGGGAGACTTGGGGGAACGCTGGGTGGAAGGAAATTTGTGGCTCCTCTCAGATTCCAGAACTTTCTGTCACCGAAATGTGAGGAAAATGTGTTTTTTAGCCACATTTTGAGGTTTGCAAAGGATTCTGGGTAACAGAACCTGGTCAGAGCCCCACAAGTCACCCCATCCTGGATTCTCCTAGGTCTCTAGTTTTAAAAAATGCACAGGTTTGGTAGGTTTCCCTAGGTGCCGGCTGAGCTAGAGGCCAAAATCTACAGGTAGGCACTTTGCAAAAAACACCTCTGTTTTCTTTAACAAGATGTGATGTGTCCACGTTGAGTTTTGGGACATTTTCTGTCGCGGGCGCTAGGCCTACCCACACAAGTGAGGTATCATTTTTATCGGGAGACTTGGGGGAACGCTGGGTGGAAGGAAATTTGTTGCTCCTCTCAGATTCCAGAACTTTCTGTCAACGAAATGTGAGGAAAATGTGTTTTTTTAGCCAGATTTTGAGGTTTGCAAAGGTTTCTGGGTAACAGAACCTGGTCAGAGCCCCACAAGTCACCCAATCTTGGACTCCCCTAGGTCTCTAGTTTTAAAAAATGCACAGGTTTGGTAGGTTTCCCTAGGTGCCGGCTGAGCAAGAGGCCAAAATCTACAGGTAGGCACTTTGCAAAAAACACCTCTGTTTTCTTTAAAAAAATGTGATGTGTCCACGTTGCGTTTTGGGGCATTTCCTGTCGTGGTCGCTAGGCCTACCCGCACAAGTGCGGTACCATTTTTATCAGGAGACTTGGGGGAACGCTGGGTGGAAGGCAATTTGTGGCTCCTCTCAGATTCCAGAACTTTCTGTCACCGAAATGTGAGGAAAATGTGTTTTTTAGCCACATTTTCAGGTTTGCAAAGGATTCTGGGTAACAGAACCCGGTCAGAGCCCCACAAGTCACCCCATCTTGGGTTCCCCTAGGTCTCTAGTTTTAAAAAATGCACAGGTTTGGTAGGTTTCCCTAGGTGCTGGCTGAGCTAGGGGCCAAAATCTACAGGTAGGCACTTTGCAAAAAACACCTCTGTTTTCTTTAAAAAGATGTGATGTGTCCACGTTGCGTTTTGGGGCAATTTCCTGTCGCGGGCGCTAGGCCTACCCACACAAGTGAGGTATCATTTTTATTGGGAGACTTGGGGGAACGCTGGGTGGAAGGAAATTTGTGCCTCCTCTCAGATTCCAGAACTTTCTGTCAACGAAATGTGAGGAAAATGTGTTTTTTTAGCCAGATTTTGAGGTTTGCAAAGGATTCTGGGTAACAGAACCTGGTCAGAGCCCCACTAGTCACCCCATCTTGGATTCCCCTAGGTCTCTAGTTTTCAAAAATGCACCGGTTTGGTAGGTTTCCGTAGGTGCCGGCTGAGCAAGAGGTCAAAATCTACAGGTAGGCACTTTGCAAAAAACACCTCTGTTTTCTTTCAAAAAATGTGATGTGTCCACGTTGCGTTTTGGGGCATTTCCTGTCGTGGGCGCTAGGCCTACCCGCACAAGTGCGGTACCATTTTTATCGGGAGACTTGGGGGAACGCTGGGTGGAAGGAAATTTGTGGCTCCTCTCAGATTCCAGAACTTCCTGTCACCGAAATGTGAGGAAAATGTGTTTTTTTAGCCACATTTTGAGGTTTGCAAGGGATTCTGGGTAACAGAACCTGGTCAGAGCCCCACAAGTCACCCCATCTTGGATTCCCCTAGGTCTCTAGTTTTCAAAAATGCACCGGTTTGGTAGGTTTCCCTAGGTGCCGACTGAGCAAGAGTCCAAAATCTACAGGTAGGCACTTTGCAAAAAACACCTCTGTTTTCTTTCAAAAAATGTGATGTGTCCACGTTGCATTTTGGGGCTTTCCTGTCGTGGGCGCTAGGCCTACCCGCACAAGTGCGGTACCATTTTTATCGGGAGACTTGGGGGAACGCTGGGTGGAAGGAAATTTGTGGCTCCTCTCAGATTCCAGAACTTTCTGTCACCGAAATGTGAGGAAAATGTGTTTTTTAGCCACATTTTGAGGTTTGCAAAGGATTCTGGGTAACAGAACCTGGTCAGAGCCCCACAAGTCACCCCATCCTGGATTCTCCTAGGTCTCTAGTTTTAAAAAATGCACAGGTTTGGTAGGTTTCCCTAGGTGCCGGCTGAGCTAGAGGCCAAAATCTACAGGTAGGCACTTTGCAAAAAACACCTCTGTTTTCTTTAACAAGATGTGATGTGTCCACGTTGAGTTTTGGGGCATTTTCTGTCGCGGGCGCTAGGCCTACCCACACAAGTGAGGTATCATTTTTATCGGGAGACTTGGGGGAACGCTGGGTGGAAGGAAATTTGTTGCTCCTCTCAGATTCCAGAACTTTCTGTCAACGAAATGTGAGGAAAATGTGTTTTTTTAGCCAGATTTTGAGGTTTGCAAAGGTTTCTGGGTAACAGAACCTGGTCAGAGCCCCACAAGTCACCCAATCTTGGATTCCCCTAGGTCTCTAGTTTTAAAAAATGCACAGGTTTGGTAGGTTTCCCTAGGTGCCGGCTGAGCAAGAGGCCAAAATCTACAGGTAGGCACTTTGCAAAAAACACCTCTGTTTTCTTTAAAAAAATGTGATGTGTCCACGTTGCGTTTTGGGGCATTTCCTGTCGTGGTCGCTAGGCCTACCCGCACAAGTGCGGTACCATTTTTATCAGGAGACTTGGGGGAACGCTGGGTGGAAGGCAATTTGTGGCTCCTCTCAGATTCCAGAACTTTCTGTCACCGAAATGTGAGGAAAATGTGTTTTTTAGCCACATTTTCAGGTTTGCAAAGGATTCTGGGTAACAGAACCCGGTCAGAGCCCCACAAGTCACCCCATCTTGGGTTCCCCTAGGTCTCTAGTTTTAAAAAATGCACAGGTTTGGTAGGTTTCCCTAGGTGCTGGCTGAGCTAGGGGCCAAAATCTACAGGTAGGCACTTTGCAAAAAACACCTCTGTTTTCTTTAAAAAGATGTGATGTGTCCACGTTGCGTTTTGGGGCAATTTCCTGTCGCGGGCGCTAGGCCTACCCACACAAGTGAGGTATCATTTTTATTGGGAGACTTGGGGGAACGCTGGGTGGAAGGAAATTTGTGCCTCCTCTCAGATTCCAGAACTTTCTGTCAACGAAATGTGAGGAAAATGTGTTTTTTTAGCCAGATTTTGAGGTTTGCAAAGGATTCTGGGTAACAGAACCTGGTCAGAGCCCCACTAGTCACCCCATCTTGGATTCCCCTAGGTCTCTAGTTTTCAAAAATGCACCGGTTTGGTAGGTTTCCGTAGGTGCCGGCTGAGCAAGAGGTCAAAATCTACAGGTAGGCACTTTGCAAAAAACACCTCTGTTTTCTTTCAAAAAATGTGATGTGTCCACGTTGCGTTTTGGGGCATTTCCTGTCGTGGGCGCTAGGCCTACCCGCACAAGTGCGGTACCATTTTTATCGGGAGACTTGGGGGAACGCTGGGTGGAAGGAAATTTGTGGCTCCTCTCAGATTCCAGAACTTCCTGTCACCGAAATGTGAGGAAAATGTGTTTTTTAGCCACATTTTGAGGTTTGCAAAGGATTCTGGGTAACAGAACCTGGTCAGAGCCCCACAAGTCACCCCATCTTGGATTCCCCTAGGTCTCTAGTTTTAAAAAATGCACAGGTTTGGTAGGCTTCCCTAGGTGGTGGCTGAGTTAGGGGCCAAAATCTACAGGTAGGCACTTTGCAAAAAACACCTCTGTTTTCTGTTAAAAAAATGGGGTGTGTCAACGTTGTGTTTTGGGCCATTTCCTTTCGTGGGCGCTAGGCCTACCCGCACAAGTGAGGTACCATTTTTTTCGAGAGTCTTGGGGGAACGCTGGGTGGAAGGAAATTTGTGGCTCCTCTCAGATTCCAGAACTTTCTGTCACCGAAATGTGAGGAATATGTGTTTTTTTTTGCCAAATTTTGAGGTTTGCAAAGGATTCTGGGTAACAGAACCTGGTCAGAACCCCACAAGTCACCCCATCTTGGGTTCCCCTAGGTCTCTAGTTTTAAAAAATGCACAGGTTTGGTAGGTTTCCCTAGGTGCTGGCTGAGCTAGGGGCCAAAATCTACAGGTAGGCACTTTGCAAAAAACACCTCTGTTTTCTTTAAAAAGATGTGATGTGTCCACGTTGCGTTTTGGGGCAATTTCCTGTCGCGGGCGCTAGGCCTACCCACACAAGTGAGGTATCATTTTTATCGGGAGACTTGGGGGAACGCTGGGTGGAAGGAAATTTGTGCCTCCTCTCAGATTCCAGAACTTTCTGTCAACGAAATGTGAGGAAAATGTGTTTTTTTAGCCAGATTTTGAGGTTTGCAAAGGATTCTGGGTAACAGAACCTGGTCAGAGCCCCACTAGTCACCCCATCTTGGATTCCCCTAGGTCTCTAGTTTTCAAAAATGCACCGGTTTGGTAGGTTTCCGTAGGTGCCGGCTGAGCAAGAGGTCAAAATCTACAGGTAGGCACTTTGCAAAAAACACCTCTGTTTTCTTTAAAAAAATGTGATGTGTCCACGTTGCGTTTTGGGGCATTTCCTGTCGTGGGCGCTAGGCCTACCCGCACAAGTGCGGTACCATTTTTATCGGGAGACTTGGGGGAACGCTGGGTGGAAGGAAATTTGTGGCTCCTCTCAGATTCCAGAACTTTCTGTCACCGAAATGTGAGGAAAATGTGTTTTTTAGCCACATTTTGAGGTTTGCAAAGGATTCTGGGTAACAGAACCTGGTCAGAGCCCCACAAGTCACCCCATCTTGGATTCCCCTAGGTCTCTAGTTTTAAAAAATGCACAGGTTTGGTAGGCTTCCCTAGGTGGGGGCTGAGCTAGGGGCCAAAATCTACAGGTAGGCACTTTGCAAAAAACACCTCTGTTTTCTGTAAAAAAAATGGGGTGTGTCAACGTTGTGTTTTGGGCCATTTCCTTTCGTGGGCGCTAGGCCTACCCGCACAAGTGAGGTACCATTTTTTTCGGGAGTCTTGGGGGAACGCTGGGTGGAAGGAAATTTGTGGCTCCTCTCAGATTCCAGAACTTTCTGTCACCGAAATGTGAGGAATATGTGGTTTTTTTTGCCAAATTTTGAGGTTTGCAAAGGATTCTGGGTAACAGAACCTGGTCAGAGCCCCAAAAGTCACCCCATCCTGGATTCTCCTAGGTCTCTAGTTTAAAAAAATGCATAGGTTTGGTAGGTTTCCCTAGGTGCCGGCTGAGCTAGAGGCCAAAATCTACAGGTAGGCACTTTGCAAAAAACACCTCTGTTTTCTTTTAAAAAATTTGATGTGTCCACGTTGCGTTTTGGGGCATTTCCTGTCGCGGGCGCTAAGCCTACCCACACAAGTGAGGTATCATTTTTATCAGGAGACTTTGGGGAACGCTGGGTGGAAGGAAATTTGTGGCTCCTCTCAGATTCCAGAACTTTCTGTCACCGAAATGTGAGGAAAATGTGTTTTTTTAGCCACATTTTGAGGTTTGCAAAGGATTCTGGGTAACAGAACTTGGTCAGAGCCCCACAAGTCACCCCATCTTGGATTCCCCTAGGTCTCTAGTTTTAAAAAATGCACCGGTTTGGTAGGTTTCCCTAGGTGCCGGCTGAGAAAGAGTCCAAAATCTACAGGTAGGCACTTTGCAAAAAACACCTCTGTTTTCTTTCAAAAAATGTGATGTGTCCACGTTGCGTTTTGGGGCATTTCCTGTCGTGGGCGCTAGGCCTACCCGCACAAGTGCGGTACCATTTTTATCGGGTGACTTGGGGGAACGCTGGGTGGAAGGAAATTTGTGGCTCCTCTCAGATTCCAGAACTTTCTGTCACCGAAATGTGAGGAAAATGTGTTTTTTAGCCACATTTTGAGGTTTGCAAAGGATTTTGGGTAACAGAACCTGGTCAGAGCCCCACAAGTCACCCCATCTTGGATTCCCCTAGGTCTCTAGTTTTAAAAAATGCACAGGTTTGGTAGGCTTCCCTAGGTGGTGGCTGAGTTAGGGGCCAAAATCTACAGGTAGGCACTTTGCAAAAAACACCTCTGTTTTCTGTTAAAAAAATGGGGTGTGTCAACGTTGTGTTTTGGGCCATTTCCTTTCGTGGGCGCTAGGCCTACCCGCACAAGTGAGGTACCATTTTTTTCGAGAGTCTTGGGGGAACGCTGGGTGGAAGGAAATTTGTGGCTCCTCTCAGATTCCAGAACTTTCTGTCACCGAAATGTGAGGAATATGTGTTTTTTTTTGCCAAATTTTGAGGTTTGCAAAGGATTCTGGGTAACAGAACCTGGTCAGAACCCCACAAGTCACCCCATCTTGGGTTCCCCTAGGTCTCTAGTTTTAAAAAATGCACAGGTTTGGTAGGTTTCCCTAGGTGCTGGCTGAGCTAGGGGCCAAAATCTACAGGTAGGCACTTTGCAAAAAACACCTCTGTTTTCTTTAAAAAGATGTGATGTGTCCACGTTGCGTTTTGGGGCAATTTCCTGTCGCGGGCGCTAGGCCTACCCACACAAGTGAGGTATCATTTTTATCGGGAGACTTGGGGGAACGCTGGGTGGAAGGAAATTTGTGCCTCCTCTCAGATTCCAGAACTTTCTGTCAACGAAATGTGAGGAAAATGTGTTTTTTTAGCCAGATTTTGAGGTTTGCAAAGGATTCTGGGTAACAGAACCTGGTCAGAGCCCCACTAGTCACCCCATCTTGGATTCCCCTAGGTCTCTAGTTTTCAAAAATGCACCGGTTTGGTAGGTTTCCGTAGGTGCCGGCTGAGCAAGAGGTCAAAATCTACAGGTAGGCACTTTGCAAAAAACACCTCTGTTTTCTTTAAAAAAATGTGATGTGTCCACGTTGCGTTTTGGGGCATTTCCTGTCGTGGGCGCTAGGCCTACCCGCACAAGTGCGGTACCATTTTTATCGGGAGACTTGGGGGAACGCTGGGTGGAAGGAAATTTGTGGCTCCTCTCAGATTCCAGAACTTTCTGTCACCGAAATGTGAGGAAAATGTGTTTTTTAGCCACATTTTGAGGTTTGCAAAGGATTCTGGGTAACAGAACCTGGTCAGAGCCCCACAAGTCACCCCATCTTGGATTCCCCTAGGTCTCTAGTTTTAAAAAATGCACAGGTTTGGTAGGCTTCCCTAGGTGGGGGCTGAGCTAGGGGCCAAAATCTACAGGTAGGCACTTTGCAAAAAACACCTCTGTTTTCTGTAAAAAAAATGGGGTGTGTCAACGTTGTGTTTTGGGCCATTTCCTTTCGTGGGCGCTAGGCCTACCCGCACAAGTGAGGTACCATTTTTTTCGGGAGTCTTGGGGGAACGCTGGGTGGAAGGAAATTTGTGGCTCCTCTCAGATTCCAGAACTTTCTGTCACCGAAATGTGAGGAATATGTGGTTTTTTTTGCCAAATTTTGAGGTTTGCAAAGGATTCTGGGTAACAGAACCTGGTCAGAGCCCCAAAAGTCACCCCATCCTGGATTCTCCTAGGTCTCTAGTTTAAAAAAATGCATAGGTTTGGTAGGTTTCCCTAGGTGCCGGCTGAGCTAGAGGCCAAAATCTACAGGTAGGCACTTTGCAAAAAACACCTCTGTTTTCTTTTAAAAAATTTGATGTGTCCACGTTGCGTTTTGGGGCATTTCCTGTCGCGGGCGCTAAGCCTACCCACACAAGTGAGGTATCATTTTTATCAGGAGACTTTGGGGAACGCTGGGTGGAAGGAAATTTGTGGCTCCTCTCAGATTCCAGAACTTTCTGTCACCGAAATGTGAGGAAAATGTGTTTTTTTAGCCACATTTTGAGGTTTGCAAAGGATTCTGGGTAACAGAACTTGGTCAGAGCCCCACAAGTCACCCCATCTTGGATTCCCCTAGGTCTCTAGTTTTAAAAAATGCACCGGTTTGGTAGGTTTCCCTAGGTGCCGGCTGAGAAAGAGTCCAAAATCTACAGGTAGGCACTTTGCAAAAAACACCTCTGTTTTCTTTCAAAAAATGTGATGTGTCCACGTTGCGTTTTGGGGCATTTCCTGTCGTGGGCGCTAGGCCTACCCGCACAAGTGCGGTACCATTTTTATCGGGTGACTTGGGGGAACGCTGGGTGGAAGGAAATTTGTGGCTCCTCTCAGATTCCAGAACTTTCTGTCACCGAAATGTGAGGAAAATGTGTTTTTTAGCCACATTTTGAGGTTTGCAAAGGATTTTGGGTAACAGAACCTGGTCAGAGCCCCACAAGTCACCCCATCTTGGATTCCCCTGGTCTCTAGTTTTAAAAAATGCACAGGTTTGGTAGGCTTCCCTAGGTGCAATCTGAGCTAGGGGCCAAAATCTACAGGTAGGCACTTTGCAAAAAACACCTCTGTTTTCTGTAAAAAAAAATGGGGTGTGTCAACGTTGTGTTTTGGGCCATTTCCTTTCGTGGGCGCTAGGCCTACCCGCACAAGTGAGGTACCATTTTTTTCGGGAGACTTGGGGGAACGCTGGGTGGAAGGAAATTTGTGGCTCCTCTCAGATTCTAGAACTTTCTGTCACCAAAATGAGAGAAAAAAGTGTTTTGGGGCCAAATTTTGAGGTTTGCAAAGGATTCTGGGTAACAGAACCTGGTCAGAGCCCCACAAGTCACGCCATCTTGGATTCCCCTAGGTGTCTAGCTTTCAGAAATGTGCTGGTTTGCTAGGTTTCCCGAGGTGCCGGCTGAGCTACAGGCCAAAATCCACAGGTATGCACTGTTTTCTTTTAAAAAATGTGATGTGTCCACGTTGCGTTTTGGGGCATTTCCTGTCATGGGCGCTAGGCCTACCCGCACAAGTGAGGTACCATTTTTATCGGGAGGCTTGGAGGAACGCTGGGTGGAAGGAAATATGTGGCTCCTCTCAGATTCCAGAACTTTTTGTCACCGAAATGTGAGGAAAATGTGTTTTTTAGCCACATTTTGAGGTTTGCAAAGGATTCTGGGTAACAGAACCTGGTCAGAGCCCCACAAGTCACCCCATCTTGGATTCCCCTAGGTCTCTAGTTTAAAAAAATGCACAGGTTTGGTAGGTTTCCCTAGGTGCTGGCTGAGCTAGGGGCCAAAATCTACAGGTAGGCACTTTGCAAAAAACACCTCTGTTTTCTGTAAAAAAAATGGGGTGTGTCCACGTTGTGTTTTGGGCAATTTCCTTTTGTGGGCGCTAGGCCTACCCACACAAGTGAGGTACCATTTTTATCGGGAGACTTGGGGGAACGCTGGGTGGCAGGAAATTTGTGGCTCCTCTCAGATTCCAGAACTTTCTGTCACCGAAATGTGAGGAATATGTGGTTTTTTTTGCCATATTTTGAGGTTTGCAAAGGATTCTGGGTAACAGAACCTGGTCAGAGCCCCACAAGTCACCCCATCTTGGATTCCCCTAGGTCTCTAGTTTTCAAAAATGCACCGGTTTGGTAGGTTTCCCTAGGTGCCGGCTGAGCTAGAGGCCAAAATCTACAGGTAGGCACTTTGCAAAAAACACCTCTGTTTTCTTTTAAAAAATGTGATGTGTCCACGTTGCGTTTTGGGGCATTTCCTGTCGCGGGCGCTAAGCCTACCCACGCAAGTGAGGTATCATTTTTATCAGGAGACTTGGGGGAACGCTGGGTGGAAGGAAATTTGTGGCTCCTCTCAGATTCCAGAACTTTCTGTCACCGAAATGTGAGGAAAATGTGTTTTTTTAGCCACATTTTGAGGTTTGCAAGGGATTCTGGGTAACAGAACCTGGTCAGAGCCCCACAAGTCACCCCATCTTGGATTTCCCTAGGTCTCTAGTTTTCAAAAATGCACCGGTTTGGTAGGTTTCCCTAGGTGCCGGCTGAGCAAGAGTCCAAAATCTACAGGTAGGCACTTTGCAAAAAACACCTCTGTTTTCTTTCAAAAAATGTGATGTGTCCACGTTGCGTTTTGGGGCATTTCCTGTCGTGGGCGCTAGGCCTACCCGCACAAGTGCGGTACCATTTTTATCGGGAGACTTGGGGGAACGCTGGGTGGAAGGAAATTTGTGGCTCCTCTCAGATTCCAGAACTTTCTGTCACCGAAATGTGAAGAAAATGTGTTTTTTAGCCACATTTTGAGGTTTGCAAAGGATTCTGGGTAGCAGAACCTGGTCAGAGCCCCACAAGTCACCCCATCCTGGATTCTCCTAGGTCTCTAGTTTTAAAAAATGCACAGGTTTGGTAGGTTTCCCTAGGTGCCGGCTGAGCTAGAGGCCAAAATCTACAGGTAGGCACTTTGCAAAAAACACCTCTGTTTTCTTTAACAAGATGTGATGTGTCCACGTTGGGTTTTGGGGCATTTTCTGTCGCGGGCGCTAGGCCTACCCACACAAGTGAGGTATCATTTTTATCGGGAGACTTGGGGGAACGCTGGGTGGAAGGAAATTTGTTGCTCCTCTCAGATTCCAGAACTTTCTGTCACCGAAATGTGAGGAAAATGTGTTTTTTAGCCACATTTTGAGGTTTGCAAAGGATTCTGGGTAACAGAACCCGGTCAGAGCCCCACAAGTCACCCCATCTTGGGTTCCCCTAGGTCTCTAGTTTTAAAAAATGCACAGGTTTGGTAGGTTTCCCTAGGTGCTGGCTGAGCTAGGGGCCAAAATCTACAGGTAGGCACTTTGCAAAAAACACCTCTGTTTTCTTTAAAAAGATGTGATGTGTCCACGTTGCGTTTTGGGGCAATTTCCTGTCGCGGGCGCTAGGCCTACCCACACAAGTGAGGTATCATTTTTATCGGGAGACTTGGGGGAACGCTGGGTGGAAGGAAATTTGTGCCTCCTCTCAGATTCCAGAACTTTCTGTCAACGAAATGTGAGGAAAATGTGTTTTTTTAGCCAGATTTTGAGGTTTGCAAAGGATTCTGGGTAACAGAACCTGGTCAGAGCCCCACTAGTCACCCCATCTTGGATTCCCCTAGGTCTCTAGTTTTCAAAAATGCACCGGTTTGGTAGGTTTCCGTAGGTGCCGGCTGAGCAAGAGGTCAAAATCTACAGGTAGGCACTTTGCAAAAAACACCTCTGTTTTCTTTCAAAAAATGTGATGTGTCCACGTTGCGTTTTGGGGCATTTCCTGTCGTGGGCGCTAGGCCTACCCGCACAAGTGCGGTACCATTTTTATCGGGAGACTTGGGGGAACGCTGGGTGGAAGGAAATTTGTGGCTCCTCTCAGATTCCAGAACTTTCTGTCACCGAAATGTGAGGAAAATGTGTTTTTTAGCCACATTTTGAGGTTTGCAAAGGATTCTGGGTAACAGAACCTGGTCAGAGCCCCACAAGTCACCCCATCTTGGATTCCCCTAGGTCTCTAGTTTTAAAAAATGCACAGGTTTGGTAGGCTTCCCTAGGTGGTGGCTGAGCTAGGGGCCAAAATCTACAGGTAGGCACTTTGCAAAAAACACCTCTGTTTTCTGTAAAAAAAATGGGGTGTGTCAACGTTGTGTTTTGGGCCATTTCCTTTCGTGGGCGCTAGGCCTACCCGCACAAGTGAGGTACCATTTTTTTCGGGAGTCTTGGGGGAACGCTGGGTGGAAGGAAATTTGTGGCTCCTCTCAGATTCCAGAACTTTCTGTCTCCGAAATGTGAGGAATATGTGTTTTTTTTTGCCAAATTTTGAGGTTTGCAAAGGATTCTGGGTAACAGAACCTGGTCAGAGCCCCACAAGTCACCCCATCTTGGATTCCCCTAGGTCTCTAGTTTTCAAAAATGCACCGGTTTGGTAGGTTTCCCTAGGTGCCGGCTGAGCTAGAGGCCAAAATCTACAGGTAGGCACTTTGCAAAAAACACCTCTGTTTTCTTTTAAAAAATGTGATGTGTCCACGTTGCGTTTTGGGGCATTTCCTGTCGCGGGCGCTAAGCCTACCCACGCAAGTGAGGTATCATTTTTATCAGGAGACTTGGGGGAACGCTGGGTGGAAGGAAATTTGTGGCTCCTCTCAGATTCCAGAACTTTCTGTCACCGAAATGTGAGGAAAATGTGTTTTTTTAGCCACATTTTGAGGTTTGCAAGGGATTCTGGGTAACAGAACCTGGTCAGAGCCCCACAAGTCACCCCATCTTGGATTTCCCTAGGTCTCTAGTTTTCAAAAATGCACCGGTTTGGTAGGTTTCCCTAGGTGCCGGCTGAGCAAGAGTCCAAAATCTACAGGTAGGCACTTTGCAAAAAACACCTCTGTTTTCTTTCAAAAAATGTGATGTGTCCACGTTGCGTTTTGGGGCATTTCCTGTCGTGGGCGCTAGGCCTACCCGCACAAGTGCGGTACCATTTTTATCGGGAGACTTGGGGGAACGCTGGGTGGAAGGAAATTTGTGGCTCCTCTCAGATTCCAGAACTTTCTGTCACCGAAATGTGAAGAAAATGTGTTTTTTAGCCACATTTTGAGGTTTGCAAAGGATTCTGGGTAGCAGAACCTGGTCAGAGCCCCACAAGTCACCCCATCCTGGATTCTCCTAGGTCTCTAGTTTTAAAAAATGCACAGGTTTGGTAGGTTTCCCTAGGTGCCGGCTGAGCTAGAGGCCAAAATCTACAGGTAGGCACTTTGCAAAAAACACCTCTGTTTTCTTTAACAAGATGTGATGTGTCCACGTTGCGTTTTGGGGCATTTTCTGTCGCGGGCGCTAGGCCTACCCACACAAGTGAGGTATCATTTTTATCGGGAGACTTGGGGGAACGCTGGGTGGAAGGAAATTTGTTGCTCCTCTCAGATTCCAGAACTTTCTGTCACCGAAATGTGAGGAAAATGTGTTTTTTAGCCACATTTTGAGGTTTGCAAAGGATTCTGGGTAACAGAACCCGGTCAGAGCCCCACAAGTCACCCCATCTTGGGTTCCCCTAGGTCTCTAGTTTTAAAAAATGCACAGGTTTGGTAGGTTTCCCTAGGTGCTGGCTGAGCTAGGGGCCAAAATCTACAGGTAGGCACTTTGCAAAAAACACCTCTGTTTTCTTTAAAAAGATGTGATGTGTCCACGTTGCGTTTTGGGGCAATTTCCTGTCGCGGGCGCTAGGCCTACCCACACAAGTGAGGTATCATTTTTATCGGGAGACTTGGGGGAACGCTGGGTGGAAGGAAATTTGTGCCTCCTCTCAGATTCCAGAACTTTCTGTCAACGAAATGTGAGGAAAATGTGTTTTTTTAGCCAGATTTTGAGGTTTGCAAAGGATTCTGGGTAACAGAACCTGGTCAGAGCCCCACTAGTCACCCCATCTTGGATTCCCCTAGGTCTCTAGTTTTCAAAAATGCACCGGTTTGGTAGGTTTCCGTAGGTGCCGGCTGAGCAAGAGGTCAAAATCTACAGGTAGGCACTTTGCAAAAAACACCTCTATTTTCTTTCAAAAAATGTGATGTGTCCACGTTGCGTTTTGGGGCATTTCCTGTCGTGGGCGCTAGGCCTACCCGCACAAGTGCGGTACCATTTTTATCGGGAGACTTGGGGGAACGCTGGGTGGAAGGAAATTTGTGGCTCCTCTCAGATTCCAGAACTTTCTGTCACCGAAATGTGAGGAAAATGTGTTTTTTAGCCACATTTTGAGGTTTGCAAAGGATTATGGGTAACAGAACCTGGTCAGAGCCCCACAAGTCACCCCATCTTGGATTCCCCTAGGTCTCTAGTTTTAAAAAATGCACAGGTTTGGTAGGCTTCCCTAGGTGGTGGCTGAGCTAGGGGCCAAAATCTACAGGTAGGCACTTTGCAAAAAACACCTCTGTTTTCTGTAAAAAAAATGGGGTGTGTCAACGTTGTGTTTTGGGCCATTTCCTTTCGTGGGCGCTAGGCCTACCCGCACAAGTGAGGTACCATTTTTTTCGGGAGTCTTGGGGGAACGCTGGGTGGAAGGAAATTTGTGGCTCCTCTCAGATTCCAGAACTTTCTGTCACCGAAATGTGAGGAATATGTGTTTTTTTTTGCCAAATTTTGAGGTTTGCAAAGGATTCTGGGTAACAGAACCTGGTCAGAGCCCCACAAGTCACCCCATCCTGGATTCTCCTAGGTCTCTAGTTTTAAAAAATGCACAGGTTTGGTAGGTTTCCCTAGGTGCCGGCTGAGCTAGAGGCCAAAATCTACAGGTAGGCACTTTGCAAAAAACACCTCTGTTTTCTTTTAAAAAATGTGATGTGTCCACGTTGCGTTTTGGGGCATTTCCTGTCGCGGGCGCTAAGCCTACCCACACAAGTGAGGTATCATTTTTATCAGGAGACTTTGGGGAACGCTGGGTGGAAGGAAATTTGTGGCTCCTCTCAGATTCCAGAACTTTCTGTCACCGAAATGTGAGGAAAATGTGTTTTTTTAGCCACATTTTGAGGTTTGCAAAGGATTCTGGGTAACAGAACTTGGTCAGAGCCCCACAAGTCACCCCATCTTGGATTCCCCTAGGTCTCTAGTTTTAAAAAATGCACAGGTTTGGTAGGTTTCCCTAGGTGCCGGCTGAGCTAGAGGCCAAAATCTACAGGTAGGCACTTTGCAAAAAACACCTCTGTTTTCTTTTAAAAAATGTGATGTGTCCACGTTGCGTTTTGGGGCATTTCCTGTCGCGGGCGCTAAGCCTACCCACACAAGTGAGGTATCATTTTTATCAGGAGACTTTGGGGAACGCTGGGTGGAAGGAAATTTGTGGCTCCTCTCAGATTCCAGAACTTTCTGTCACCGAAATGTGAGGAAAATGTGTTTTTTTAGCCACATTTTGAGGTTTGCAAAGGATTCTGGGTAACAGAACTTGGTCAGAGCCCCACAAGTCACCCCATCTTGGATTCCCCTAGGTCTCTAGTTTTAAAAAATGCACCGGTTTGGTAGGTTTCCCTAGGTGCCGGCTGAGAAAGAGTCCAAAATCTACAGGTAGGCACTTTGCAAAAAACACCTCTGTTTTCTTTCAAAAAATGTGATGTGTCCACGTTGCGTTTTGGGGCATTTCCTGTCGTGGTCGCTAGGCCTACCCGCACAAGTGCGGTACCATTTTTATCAGGAGACTTGGGGGAACGCTGGGTGGAAGGCAATTTGTGGCTCCTCTCAGATTCCAGAACTTTCTGTCACCGAAATGTGAGGAAAATGTGTTTTTTAGCCACATTTTGAGGTTTGCAAAGGATTCTGGGTAACAGAACCCGGTCAGAGCCCCACAAGTCACCCCTTCTTGGGTTCCCCTAGGTCTCTAGTTTTAAAAAATGCACAGGTTTGGTAGGCTTCCCTAGGTGGTGGCTGAGCTAGGGGCCAAAATCTACAGGTAGGCACTGTGCAAAAAACACCTCTGTTTTCTGTAAAAAAAATGGGGTGTGTCAACGTTGTGTTTTGGGCCATTTCCTTTCGTGGGCGCTAGGCCTACCCGCACAAGTGAGGTACCATTTTTTTCGGGAGTCTTGGGGGGACGCTGGGTGGAAGGAAATTTGTGGCTCCTCTCAGATTCCAGAACTTTCTGTCACCAAAATGAGAGGAAAAAGTGTTTTGGGGCCAAATTTTGAGGTTTGCAAAGGATTCTGGGTAACAGAACCTGGTCAGAGCCCCACAAGTCACGCCATCTTGGATTCCCCTAGGTGTCTAGCTTTCAGAAATGTGCTGGTTTGCTAGGTTTCCCCAGGTGCCGGCTGAGCTACAGGCCAAAATCCACAGGTAGGCACTGTTTTCTTTTAAAAAATGTGATGTGTCCACGTTGCGTTTTGGGGCATTTCCTGTCATGGGTGCTAGGCCTACCCGCACAAGTGAGGTACCATTTTTATCGGGAGACTTGGAGGAACGCTGGGTGGAAGGAAATATGTGGCTCCTCTAAGATTCCAGAACTTTTTGTCACCGAAATGTGAGGAAAATGTGTTTTTTAGCCACATTTTGAGGTTTGCAAAGGATTCTGGGTAACAGAACCTGGTCAGAGCCCCACAAGTCACCCCATCTTGGATTCCCCTAGGTCTCTAGTTTTAAAAAATGCACAGGTTTGGTAGGTTTCCCTAGGTGCTGGCTGAGCTAGGGGCCAAAATCTACAGGTAGGCACTTTGCAAAAAACACCTCTGTTTTCTGTAAAAAAAATGGGGTGTGTCCACGTTGTGTTTTGGGCCATTTCCTTTCGTGGGCGATAGGCCTACCCACACAAGTGAGGTACCATTTTTATCGGGAGACTTGGGGGAACGCTGGGTGGAAGGAAATTTGTGGCTCCTCTCAGATTCCAGAACTTTCTGTCACCGAAATGTGAGGAAAATGTGTTTTTTAGCCACATTTTGAGGTTTGCAAAGGATTCTGGGTAACAGAACCTGGTCAGAGCCCCACAAGTCACCCCATCTTGGATTCCCCTAGGTCTCTAGTTTTCAAAAATGCACCGGTTTGGTAGGTTTCCCTAGGTGCCGGCTGAGCAAGAGTCCAAAATCTACAGGTAGGCACTTTGCAAAAAACACCTCTGTTTTCTTTAAAAAAATGTGATGTGTCCACGTTGCGTTTTGGGGCATTTCCTGTCGTGGGCGCTAGGCCTACCCGCACAAGTGCGGTACCATTTTTATCGGGAGACTTGGGGGAACGCTGGGTGGAAGGAAATTTGTGGCTCCTCTCAGATTCCAGAACTTTCTGTCACCGAAATGTGAGGAAAATGTGTTTTTTAGCCACATTTTGAGGTTTGCAAAGGATTCTGGGTAACAGAACCTGGTCAGAGCCCCACAAGTCACCCCATCCTGGATTCTCCTAGGTCTCTAGTTTTAAAAAATGCACAGGTTTGGTAGGTTTCCCTAGGTGCCGGCTGAGCTAGAGGCCAAAATCTACAGGTAGGCACTTTGCAAAAAACACCTCTGTTTTCTTTAACAAGATGTGATGTGTCCACGTTGCGTTTTGGGGCATTTTCTGTCGCGGGCGCTAGGCCTACCCACACAAGTGAGGTATCATTTTTATCGGGAGACTTGGGGGAACGCTGGGTGGAAGGAAATTTGTTGCTCCTCTCAGATTCCAGAACTTTCTGTCAACGAAATGTGAGGAAAATGTGTTTTTTTAGCCAGATTTTGAGGTTTGCAAAGGATTCTGGGTAACAGAACCTGGTCAGAGCCCCACAAGTCACCCAATCTTGGCTTCCCCTAGGTCTCTAGTTTTCAAAAATGCACAGGTTTGGTAGGTTTCCCTAGGTGCCGGCTGAGCAAGATGCCAAAATCTACAGGTAGGCACTTTGCAAAAAACACCTCTGTTTTCTTTAAAAAAATGTGATGTGTCCACGTTGCGTTTTGGGGCATTTCCTGTCGTGGTCGCTAGGCCTACCCGCACAAGTGCGGTACCATTTTTATCAGGAGACTTGGGGGAACGCTGGGTGGAAGGCAATTTGAGGCTCCTCTCAGATTCCAGAACTTTCTGTCACCGAAATGTGAGGAAAATGTGTTTTTTAGCCACATTTTGAGGTTTGCAAAGGATTCTGGGTAACAGAACCTGGTCAGAGCCCCACAAGTCACCCCATCTTGGGTTCCCCTAGGTCTCTAGTTTTAAAAAATGCACAGGTTTGGTAGGTTTCCCTAGGTGCTGGCTGAGCTAGGGGCCAAAATCTACAGGTAGGCACTTTGCAAAAAACACCTCTGTTTTCTTAAAAAAGATGTGATGTGTCCACGTTGCGTTTTGGGGCAATTTCCTGTCGCGGGCGCTAGGCCTACCCACACAAGTGAGGTATCATTTTTATCGGGAGACTTGGGGGAACGCTGGGTGGAAGGAAATTTGTGCCTCCTCTCAGATTCCAGAACTTTCTGTCAACGAAATGTGAGGAAAATGTGTTTTTTTAGCCAGATTTTGAGGTTTGCAAAGGATTCTGGGTAACAGAACCTGGTCAGAGCCCCACAAGTCACCCCATCTTGGATTCCCCTAGGTCTCTAGTTTTCAAAAATGCACCGGTTTGGTAGGTTTCCGTAGGTGCCGGCTGAGCAAGAGGTCAAAATCTACAGGTAGGCACTTTGCAAAAAAAACCTCTGTTTTCTTTCAAAAAATGTGATGTGTCCACGTTGCGTTTTGGGGCATTTCCTGTCGTGGGCGCTAGGCCTACCCGCACAAGTGCGGTACCATTTTTATCGGGAGACTTGGGGGAACGCTGGGTGGAAGGAAATTTGTGGCTCCTCTCAGATTCCAGAACTTTCTGTCACCGAAATGTGAGGAAAATGTGTTTTTTAGCCACATTTTGAGGTTTGCAAAGGATTCTGGGTAACAGAACCTGGTCAGAGCCCCACAAGTCACCCCATCTTGGATTCCCCTAGGTCTCTAGTTTTCAAAAATGCACCGGTTTGGTAGGTTTCCGTAGGTGCCGGCTGAGCAAGAGGTCAAAATCTACAGGTAGGCACTTTGCAAAAAAAACCTCTGTTTTCTTTCAAAAAATGTGATGTGTCCACGTTGCGTTTTGGGGCATTTCCTGTCGTGGGCGCTAGGCCTACCCGCACAAGTGCGGTACCATTTTTATCGGGAGACTTGGGGGAACGCTGGGTGGAAGGAAATTTGTGGCTCCTCTCAGATTCCAGAACTTTCTGTCACCGAAATGTGAGGAAAATGTGTTTTTTAGCCACATTTTGAGGTTTGCAAAGGATTCTGGGTAACAGAACCTGGTCAGAGCCCCACAAGTCACCCCATCTTGGATTCCCCTAGGTCTCTAGTTTTAAAAAATGCACAGGTTTGGTAGGTTTCCCTAGGTGGTGGCTGAGCTAGGGGCCAAAATCTACAGGTAGGCACTTTGCAAAAAACACCTCTGTTTTCTGTAAAAAAAATGGGGTGTGTCAACGTTGTGTTTTGGGCCATTTCCTTTCGTGGGCGCTAGGCCTACCCGCACAAGTGAGGTACCATTTTTTTCGGGAGTCTTGGGGGAACGCTGGGTGGAAGGAAATTTGTGGCTCCTCTCAGATTCCAGAACTTTCTGTCACCGAAATGTGAGGAGTATGTGTTTTTTTTTGCCAAATTTTGAGGTTTGCAAAGGATTCTGGGTAACAGAACCTGGTCAGAGCCCCACAAGTCACCCCATCCTGGATTCTCCTAGGTCTCTAGTTTTACAAAATGCACAGGTTTGGTAGGTTTCCCTAGGTGCCGGCTGAGCTAGAGGCCAAAATCTACAGGTAGGCACTTTGCAAAAAACACCTCTGTTTTCTTTTAAAAAATGTGATGTGTCCACGTTGCGTTTTGGGGCATTTCCTGTCGCGGGCGCTAAGCCTACCCACACAAGTGAGGTATCATTTTTATCAGGAGACTTTGGGGAACGCTGGGTGGAAGGAAATTCGTGGCTCCTCTCAGATTCCAGAACTTTCTGTCACCGAAATGTGAGGAAAATGTGTTTTTTTAGCCACATTTTGAGGTTTGCAAAGGATTCTGGGTAACAGAACTTGGTCAGAGCCCCACAAGTCACCCCATCTTGGATTCCCCTAGGTCTCTAGTTTTCAAAAATGCACCGGTTTGGTAGGTTTCCCTAGGTCCCGGCTGAGAAAGAGTCCAAAATCTACAGGTAGGCACTTTGCAAAAAACACCTCTGTTTTCTTTCAAAAAATGTGATGTGTCCACGTTGCGTTTTGGGGCATTTCCTGTCGTGGGCGCTAGGCCTACCCGCACAAGTGCGGTACCATTTTTATCGGGAGACTTGGGGGAACGCTGGGTGGAAGGAAATTTGTGGCTCCTCTCAGATTCCAGAACTTTCTGTCACCGAAATGTGAGGAAAATGTGTTTTTTAGCCACATTTTGAGGTTTGCAAAGGATTCTGGGTACCAGAACCTGGTCAGAGCCCCACAAGTCACCCCATCCTGGATTCTCCTAGGTCTCTAGTTTTAAAAAATGCACAGGTCTGGTAGGTTTCCCTAGGTGCCGGCTGAGCTAGAGGCCAAAATCTACAGGTAGGCACTTTGCAAAAAACACCTCTGTTTTCTTTAACAAGATGTGATGTGTCCACGTTGCGTTTTGGGGCATTTTCTGTCGCGGGCGCTAGGCCTACCCACACAAGTGAGGTATCATTTTTATCGGGAGACTTGGGGGAACGCTGGGTATAAGGAAATTTGTTGCTCCTCTCAGATTCCAGAACTTTCTGTCAACGAAATGTGAGGAAAATGTGTTTTTTTAGCCAGATTTTGAGGTTTGCAAAGGATTCTGGGTAACAGAACCTGGTCAGAGCCCCACAAGTCACCCCATCTTGGATTCCCCTAGGTCTCTAGTTTTCAAAAATGCACAGGTTTGGTAGGTTTCCCTAGGTGCCGGCTGAGCAAGAGGCCAAAATCTACAGGTAGGCACTTTGCAAAAAACACCTCTGTTTTCTTTAAAAAAATGTGATGTGTCCACGTTGCGTTTTGGGGCATTTCCTGTCGTGGTCGCTAGGCCTACCCGCACAAGTGCGGTACCATTTTTATCAGGAGACTTGGGGGAACGCTGGGTGGAAGGCAATTTGTGGCTCCTCTCAGATTCCAGAACTTTCTGTCACCGAAATGTGAGGAAAATGTGTTTTTTAGCCACATTTTGAGGTTTGCAAAGGATTTTGGGTAACAGAACCCGGTCAGAGCCCCACAAGTCACCCCATCTTGGGTTCCCCTAGGTCTCTAGTTTTAAAAAATGCACAGGTTTGGTAGGTTTCCCTAGGTGCTGGCTGAGCTAGGGGCCAAAATCTACAGGTAGGCACTTTGCAAAAAACACCTCTGTTTTCTTTAAAAAGATGTGATGTGTCCACGTTGCGTTTTGGGGCAATTTCCTGTCGCGGGCGCTAGGCCTACCCACACAAGTGAGGTATCATTTTTATCGGGAGACTTGGGGGAACGCTGGGTGGAAGGAAATTTGTGCCTCCTCTCAGATTCCAGAACTTTCTGTCAACGAAATGTGAGGAAAATGTGTTTTTTTAGTCAGATTTTGAGGTTTGCAAAGGATTCTGGGTAACAGAACCTGGTCAGAGCCCCACAAGTCACCCCATCTTGGATTCCCCTAGGTCTCTAGTTTTCAAAAATGCACCGGTTTGGTAGGTTTCCGTAGGTGCCGGCTGAGCAAGAGGTCAAAATCTACAGGTAGGCACTTTGCAAAAAACACCTCTGTTTTCTTTAAAAAAATGTGATGTGTCCACGTTGCGTTTTGGGGCATTTCCTGTCGTGGGCGCTAGGCCTACCCGCACAAGTGCGGTACCATTTTTATCGGGAGACTTGGGGGAACGCTGGGTGGAAGGAAATTTGTGGCTCCTCTCAGATTCCAGAACTTTCTGTCACCGAAATGTGAGGAAAATGTGTTTTTTAGCCACATTTTGAGGTTTGCAATGGATTCTGGGTAACAGAACCTGGTCAGAGCCCCACAAGTCACCCCATCTTGGATTACCCTAGGTCTCTAGTTTTAAAAAATGCACAGGTTTGGTAGGCTTCCCTAGGTGGTGGCTGAGCTAGGGGCCAAAATCTACAGGTAGACACTGTGCAAAAAACACCTCTGTTTTCTGTAAAAAAAATGGGGTGTGTCAACGTTGTGTTTTGGGCCATTTCCTTTCGTGGGCGCTAGGCCTACCCGCACAAGTGAGGTACCATTTTTTTCGGGAGTCTTGGGGGGACGCTGGGTGGAAGGAAATTTGTGGCTCCTCTCAGATTCCAGAACTTTCTGTCACCAAAATGAGAGGAAAAAGTGTTTTGGGGCCAAATTTTGAGGTTTGCAAAGGATTCTGGGTAACAGAACCTGGTCAGAGCCCCACAAGTCACGCCATCTTGGATTCCCCTAGGTGTCTAGCTTTCAGAAATGTGCTGGTTTGCTAGGTTTCCCCAGGTGCCGGCTGAGCTACAGGCCAAAATCCACAGGTAGGCACTGTTTTCTTTTAAAAAATGTGATGTGTACACGTTGCGTTTTGGGGCATTTCCTGTCATGGGCGCTAGGCCTACCCGCACAAGTGAGGTACCATTTTTATCGGGAGACTTGGAGGAACGCTGGGTGGAAGGAAATATGTGGCTCCTCTCAGATTCCAGAACTTTTTGTCACCGAAATGTGAGGAAAATGTGTTTTTTAGCCACATTTTGAGGTTTGCAAAGGATTCTGGGTAACAGAACCTGGTCAGAGCCCCACAAGTCACCCCATCTTGGATTCCCCTAGGTCTCTAGTTTTAAAAAATGCACAGGTTTGGTAGGTTTCCCTAGGTGCTGGCAGAGCTAGGGGCCAAAATCTACAGGTAGGCACTTTGCAAAAAACACATCTGTTTTCTGTAAAAAAAATGGGGTGTGTCCACGTTGTGTTTTGGGCCATTTCCTTCCGTGGGCGATAGGCCTACCCACACAAGTGAGGTACCATTTTTATCGGGAGACTTGGGGGAACGCTGGGTGGAAGGAAATTTGTGGCTCCTCTCAGATTCCAGAACTTTCTGTCACCGAAATGTGAGGAAAATGTGTTTTTTAGCCACATTTTGAGGTTTGCAAAGGATTCTGGGTAACAGAACCTGGTCAGAGCCCCACAAGTCACCCCATCTTGGATTCCCCTAGGTCTCTAGTTTTCAAAAATGCACCGGTTTGGTAGGTTTCCCTAGGTGCCGGCTGAGCAAGAGTCCAAAATCTACAGGTAGGCACTTTGCAAAAAACACCTCTGTTTTCTTTCAAAAAATGTGATGTGTCCACGTTGCGTTTTGGGGCATTTCCTGTCGTGGGCGCTAGGCCTACCCGCACAAGTGCGGTACCATTTTTATCGGGAGACTTGGGGGAACGCTGGGTGGAAGGAAATTTGTGGCTCCTCTCAGATTCCAGAACTTTCTGTCACCGAAATGTGAGGAAAATGTGTTTTTTAGCCACATTTTGAGGTTTGCAAAGGATTCTGGGTAACAGAACCTGGTCAGAGCCCCACAAGTCACCCCATCTTAGATTCCCCTAGGTCTCTAGTTTTAAAAAATGCACAGGTTTGGTAGGTTTCCCTAGGTGCTGGCTGAGCTAGGGGCCAAAATCTACAGGTAGGCACTTTGCAAAAAACACCTCTGTTTTCTTTAAAAAGATGTGATGTGTCCACGTTGCGTTTTGGGGCAATTTCCTGTCGCGGGCGCTAGGCCTACCCACACAAGTGAGGTATCATTTTTATTGGGAGACTTGGGGGAACGCTGGGTGGAAGGAAATTTGTGCCTCCTCTCAGATTCCAGAACTTTCTGTCAACGAAATGTGAGGAAAATGTGTTTTTTTAGCCAGATTTTGAGGTTTGCAAAGGATTCTGGGTAACAGAACCTGGTCAGAGCCCCACTAGTCACCCCATCTTGGATTCCCCTAGGTCTCTAGTTTTCAAAAATGCACCGGTTTGGTAGGTTTCCGTAGGTGCCGGCTGAGCAAGAGGTCAAAATCTACAGGTAGGCACTTTGCAAAAAACACCTCTGTTTTCTTTCAAAAAATGTGATGTGTCCACGTTGCGTTTTGGGGCATTTCCTGTCGTGGGCGCTAGGCCTACCCGCACAAGTGCGGTACCATTTTTATCGGGAGACTTGGGGGAACGCTGGGTGGAAGGAAATTTGTGGCTCCTCTCAGATTCCAGAACTTCCTGTCACCGAAATGTGAGGAAAATGTGTTTTTTTAGCCACATTTTGAGGTTTGCAAGGGATTCTGGGTAACAGAACCTGGTCAGAGCCCCACAAGTCACCCCATCTTGGATTCCCCTAGGTCTCTAGTTTTCAAAAATGCACCGGTTTGGTAGGTTTCCCTAGGTGCCGACTGAGCAAGAGTCCAAAATCTACAGGTAGGCACTTTGCAAAAAACACCTCTGTTTTCTTTCAAAAAATGTGATGTGTCCACGTTGCATTTTGGGGCTTTCCTGTCGTGGGCGCTAGGCCTACCCGCACAAGTGCGGTACCATTTTTATCGGGAGACTTGGGGGAACGCTGGGTGGAAGGAAATTTGTGGCTCCTCTCAGATTCCAGAACTTTCTGTCACCGAAATGTGAGGAAAATGTGTTTTTTAGCCACATTTTGAGGTTTGCAAAGGATTCTGGGTAACAGAACCTGGTCAGAGCCCCACAAGTCACCCCATCCTGGATTCTCCTAGGTCTCTAGTTTTAAAAAATGCACAGGTTTGGTAGGTTTCCCTAGGTGCCGGCTGAGCTAGAGGCCAAAATCTACAGGTAGGCACTTTGCAAAAAACACCTCTGTTTTCTTTAACAAGATGTGATGTGTCCACGTTGAGTTTTGGGGCATTTTCTGTCGCGGGCGCTAGGCCTACCCACACAAGTGAGGTATCATTTTTATCGGGAGACTTGGGGGAACGCTGGGTGGAAGGAAATTTGTTGCTCCTCTCAGATTCCAGAACTTTCTGTCAACGAAATGTGAGGAAAATGTGTTTTTTTAGCCAGATTTTGAGGTTTGCAAAGGTTTCTGGGTAACAGAACCTGGTCAGAGCCCCACAAGTCACCCAATCTTGGATTCCCCTAGGTCTCTAGTTTTAAAAAATGCACAGGTTTGGTAGGTTTCCCTAGGTGCCGGCTGAGCAAGAGGCCAAAATCTACAGGTAGGCACTTTGCAAAAAACACCTCTGTTTTCTTTAAAAAAATGTGATGTGTCCACGTTGCGTTTTGGGGCATTTCCTGTCGTGGTCGCTAGGCCTACCCGCACAAGTGCGGTACCATTTTTATCAGGAGACTTGGGGGAACGCTGGGTGGAAGGCAATTTGTGGCTCCTCTCAGATTCCAGAACTTTCTGTCACCGAAATGTGAGGAAAATGTGTTTTTTAGCCACATTTTCAGGTTTGCAAAGGATTCTGGGTAACAGAACCCGGTCAGAGCCCCACAAGTCACCCCATCTTGGGTTCCCCTAGGTCTCTAGTTTTAAAAAATGCACAGGTTTGGTAGGTTTCCCTAGGTGCTGGCTGAGCTAGGGGCCAAAATCTACAGGTAGGCACTTTGCAAAAAACACCTCTGTTTTCTTTAAAAAGATGTGATGTGTCCACGTTGCGTTTTGGGGCAATTTCCTGTCGCGGGCGCTAGGCCTACCCACACAAGTGAGGTATCATTTTTATTGGGAGACTTGGGGGAACGCTGGGTGGAAGGAAATTTGTGCCTCCTCTCAGATTCCAGAACTTTCTGTCAACGAAATGTGAGGAAAATGTGTTTTTTTAGCCAGATTTTGAGGTTTGCAAAGGATTCTGGGTAACAGAACCTGGTCAGAGCCCCACTAGTCACCCCATCTTGGATTCCCCTAGGTCTCTAGTTTTCAAAAATGCACCGGTTTGGTAGGTTTCCGTAGGTGCCGGCTGAGCAAGAGGTCAAAATCTACAGGTAGGCACTTTGCAAAAAACACCTCTGTTTTCTTTCAAAAAATGTGATGTGTCCACGTTGCGTTTTGGGGCATTTCCTGTCGTGGGCGCTAGGCCTACCCGCACAAGTGCGGTACCATTTTTATCGGGAGACTTGGGGGAACGCTGGGTGGAAGGAAATTTGTGGCTCCTCTCAGATTCCAGAACTTCCTGTCACCGAAATGTGAGGAAAATGTGTTTTTTAGCCACATTTTGAGGTTTGCAAAGGATTCTGGGTAACAGAACCTGGTCAGAGCCCCACAAGTCACCCCATCTTGGATTCCCCTAGGTCTCTAGTTTTAAAAAATGCACAGGTTTGGTAGGCTTCCCTAGGTGGTGGCTGAGTTAGGGGCCAAAATCTACAGGTAGGCACTTTGCAAAAAACACCTCTGTTTTCTGTTAAAAAAATGGGGTGTGTCAACGTTGTGTTTTGGGCCATTTCCTTTCGTGGGCGCTAGGCCTACCCGCACAAGTGAGGTACCATTTTTTTCGAGAGTCTTGGGGGAACGCTGGGTGGAAGGAAATTTGTGGCTCCTCTCAGATTCCAGAACTTTCTGTCACCGAAATGTGAGGAATATGTGTTTTTTTTTGCCAAATTTTGAGGTTTGCAAAGGATTCTGGGTAACAGAACCTGGTCAGAACCCCACAAGTCACCCCATCTTGGGTTCCCCTAGGTCTCTAGTTTTAAAAAATGCACAGGTTTGGTAGGTTTCCCTAGGTGCTGGCTGAGCTAGGGGCCAAAATCTACAGGTAGGCACTTTGCAAAAAACACCTCTGTTTTCTTTAAAAAGATGTGATGTGTCCACGTTGCGTTTTGGGGCAATTTCCTGTCGCGGGCGCTAGGCCTACCCACACAAGTGAGGTATCATTTTTATCGGGAGACTTGGGGGAACGCTGGGTGGAAGGAAATTTGTGCCTCCTCTCAGATTCCAGAACTTTCTGTCAACGAAATGTGAGGAAAATGTGTTTTTTTAGCCAGATTTTGAGGTTTGCAAAGGATTCTGGGTAACAGAACCTGGTCAGAGCCCCACTAGTCACCCCATCTTGGATTCCCCTAGGTCTCTAGTTTTCAAAAATGCACCGGTTTGGTAGGTTTCCGTAGGTGCCGGCTGAGCAAGAGGTCAAAATCTACAGGTAGGCACTTTGCAAAAAACACCTCTGTTTTCTTTAAAAAAATGTGATGTGTCCACGTTGCGTTTTGGGGCATTTCCTGTCGTGGGCGCTAGGCCTACCCGCACAAGTGCGGTACCATTTTTATCGGGAGACTTGGGGGAACGCTGGGTGGAAGGAAATTTGTGGCTCCTCTCAGATTCCAGAACTTTCTGTCACCGAAATGTGAGGAAAATGTGTTTTTTAGCCACATTTTGAGGTTTGCAAAGGATTCTGGGTAACAGAACCTGGTCAGAGCCCCACAAGTCACCCCATCTTGGATTCCCCTAGGTCTCTAGTTTTAAAAAATGCACAGGTTTGGTAGGCTTCCCTAGGTGGGGGCTGAGCTAGGGGCCAAAATCTACAGGTAGGCACTTTGCAAAAAACACCTCTGTTTTCTGTAAAAAAAATGGGGTGTGTCAACGTTGTGTTTTGGGCCATTTCCTTTCGTGGGCGCTAGGCCTACCCGCACAAGTGAGGTACCATTTTTTTCGGGAGTCTTGGGGGAACGCTGGGTGGAAGGAAATTTGTGGCTCCTCTCAGATTCCAGAACTTTCTGTCACCGAAATGTGAGGAATATGTGGTTTTTTTTGCCAAATTTTGAGGTTTGCAAAGGATTCTGGGTAACAGAACCTGGTCAGAGCCCCAAAAGTCACCCCATCCTGGATTCTCCTAGGTCTCTAGTTTAAAAAAATGCATAGGTTTGGTAGGTTTCCCTAGGTGCCGGCTGAGCTAGAGGCCAAAATCTACAGGTAGGCACTTTGCAAAAAACACCTCTGTTTTCTTTTAAAAAATTTGATGTGTCCACGTTGCGTTTTGGGGCATTTCCTGTCGCGGGCGCTAAGCCTACCCACACAAGTGAGGTATCATTTTTATCAGGAGACTTTGGGGAACGCTGGGTGGAAGGAAATTTGTGGCTCCTCTCAGATTCCAGAACTTTCTGTCACCGAAATGTGAGGAAAATGTGTTTTTTTAGCCACATTTTGAGGTTTGCAAAGGATTCTGGGTAACAGAACTTGGTCAGAGCCCCACAAGTCACCCCATCTTGGATTCCCCTAGGTCTCTAGTTTTAAAAAATGCACCGGTTTGGTAGGTTTCCCTAGGTGCCGGCTGAGAAAGAGTCCAAAATCTACAGGTAGGCACTTTGCAAAAAACACCTCTGTTTTCTTTCAAAAAATGTGATGTGTCCACGTTGCGTTTTGGGGCATTTCCTGTCGTGGGCGCTAGGCCTACCCGCACAAGTGCGGTACCATTTTTATCGGGTGACTTGGGGGAACGCTGGGTGGAAGGAAATTTGTGGCTCCTCTCAGATTCCAGAACTTTCTGTCACCGAAATGTGAGGAAAATGTGTTTTTTAGCCACATTTTGAGGTTTGCAAAGGATTTTGGGTAACAGAACCTGGTCAGAGCCCCACAAGTCACCCCATCTTGGATTCCCCTGGTCTCTAGTTTTAAAAAATGCACAGGTTTGGTAGGCTTCCCTAGGTGCAATCTGAGCTAGGGGCCAAAATCTACAGGTAGGCACTTTGCAAAAAACACCTCTGTTTTCTGTAAAAAAAAATGGGGTGTGTCAACGTTGTGTTTTGGGCCATTTCCTTTCGTGGGCGCTAGGCCTACCCGCACAAGTGAGGTACCATTTTTTTCGGGAGACTTGGGGGAACGCTGGGTGGAAGGAAATTTGTGGCTCCTCTCAGATTCTAGAACTTTCTGTCACCAAAATGAGAGAAAAAAGTGTTTTGGGGCCAAATTTTGAGGTTTGCAAAGGATTCTGGGTAACAGAACCTGGTCAGAGCCCCACAAGTCACGCCATCTTGGATTCCCCTAGGTGTCTAGCTTTCAGAAATGTGCTGGTTTGCTAGGTTTCCCGAGGTGCCGGCTGAGCTACAGGCCAAAATCCACAGGTATGCACTGTTTTCTTTTAAAAAATGTGATGTGTCCACGTTGCGTTTTGGGGCATTTCCTGTCATGGGCGCTAGGCCTACCCGCACAAGTGAGGTACCATTTTTATCGGGAGGCTTGGAGGAACGCTGGGTGGAAGGAAATATGTGGCTCCTCTCAGATTCCAGAACTTTTTGTCACCGAAATGTGAGGAAAATGTGTTTTTTAGCCACATTTTGAGGTTTGCAAAGGATTCTGGGTAACAGAACCTGGTCAGAGCCCCACAAGTCACCCCATCTTGGATTCCCCTAGGTCTCTAGTTTAAAAAAATGCACAGGTTTGGTAGGTTTCCCTAGGTGCTGGCTGAGCTAGGGGCCAAAATCTACAGGTAGGCACTTTGCAAAAAACACCTCTGTTTTCTGTAAAAAAAATGGGGTGTGTCCACGTTGTGTTTTGGGCAATTTCCTTTTGTGGGCGCTAGGCCTACCCACACAAGTGAGGTACCATTTTTATCGGGAGACTTGGGGGAACGCTGGGTGGCAGGAAATTTGTGGCTCCTCTCAGATTCCAGAACTTTCTGTCACCGAAATGTGAGGAATATGTGGTTTTTTTTGCCATATTTTGAGGTTTGCAAAGGATTCTGGGTAACAGAACCTGGTCAGAGCCCCACAAGTCACCCCATCTTGGATTCCCCTAGGTCTCTAGTTTTCAAAAATGCACCGGTTTGGTAGGTTTCCCTAGGTGCCGGCTGAGCTAGAGGCCAAAATCTACAGGTAGGCACTTTGCAAAAAACACCTCTGTTTTCTTTTAAAAAATGTGATGTGTCCACGTTGCGTTTTGGGGCATTTCCTGTCGCGGGCGCTAAGCCTACCCACGCAAGTGAGGTATCATTTTTATCAGGAGACTTGGGGGAACGCTGGGTGGAAGGAAATTTGTGGCTCCTCTCAGATTCCAGAACTTTCTGTCACCGAAATGTGAGGAAAATGTGTTTTTTTAGCCACATTTTGAGGTTTGCAAGGGATTCTGGGTAACAGAACCTGGTCAGAGCCCCACAAGTCACCCCATCTTGGATTTCCCTAGGTCTCTAGTTTTCAAAAATGCACCGGTTTGGTAGGTTTCCCTAGGTGCCGGCTGAGCAAGAGTCCAAAATCTACAGGTAGGCACTTTGCAAAAAACACCTCTGTTTTCTTTCAAAAAATGTGATGTGTCCACGTTGCGTTTTGGGGCATTTCCTGTCGTGGGCGCTAGGCCTACCCGCACAAGTGCGGTACCATTTTTATCGGGAGACTTGGGGGAACGCTGGGTGGAAGGAAATTTGTGGCTCCTCTCAGATTCCAGAACTTTCTGTCACCGAAATGTGAAGAAAATGTGTTTTTTAGCCACATTTTGAGGTTTGCAAAGGATTCTGGGTAGCAGAACCTGGTCAGAGCCCCACAAGTCACCCCATCCTGGATTCTCCTAGGTCTCTAGTTTTAAAAAATGCACAGGTTTGGTAGGTTTCCCTAGGTGCCGGCTGAGCTAGAGGCCAAAATCTACAGGTAGGCACTTTGCAAAAAACACCTCTGTTTTCTTTAACAAGATGTGATGTGTCCACGTTGGGTTTTGGGGCATTTTCTGTCGCGGGCGCTAGGCCTACCCACACAAGTGAGGTATCATTTTTATCGGGAGACTTGGGGGAACGCTGGGTGGAAGGAAATTTGTTGCTCCTCTCAGATTCCAGAACTTTCTGTCACCGAAATGTGAGGAAAATGTGTTTTTTAGCCACATTTTGAGGTTTGCAAAGGATTCTGGGTAACAGAACCCGGTCAGAGCCCCACAAGTCACCCCATCTTGGGTTCCCCTAGGTCTCTAGTTTTAAAAAATGCACAGGTTTGGTAGGTTTCCCTAGGTGCTGGCTGAGCTAGGGGCCAAAATCTACAGGTAGGCACTTTGCAAAAAACACCTCTGTTTTCTTTAAAAAGATGTGATGTGTCCACGTTGCGTTTTGGGGCAATTTCCTGTCGCGGGCGCTAGGCCTACCCACACAAGTGAGGTATCATTTTTATCGGGAGACTTGGGGGAACGCTGGGTGGAAGGAAATTTGTGCCTCCTCTCAGATTCCAGAACTTTCTGTCAACGAAATGTGAGGAAAATGTGTTTTTTTAGCCAGATTTTGAGGTTTGCAAAGGATTCTGGGTAACAGAACCTGGTCAGAGCCCCACTAGTCACCCCATCTTGGATTCCCCTAGGTCTCTAGTTTTCAAAAATGCACCGGTTTGGTAGGTTTCCGTAGGTGCCGGCTGAGCAAGAGGTCAAAATCTACAGGTAGGCACTTTGCAAAAAACACCTCTGTTTTCTTTCAAAAAATGTGATGTGTCCACGTTGCGTTTTGGGGCATTTCCTGTCGTGGGCGCTAGGCCTACCCGCACAAGTGCGGTACCATTTTTATCGGGAGACTTGGGGGAACGCTGGGTGGAAGGAAATTTGTGGCTCCTCTCAGATTCCAGAACTTTCTGTCACCGAAATGTGAGGAAAATGTGTTTTTTAGCCACATTTTGAGGTTTGCAAAGGATTCTGGGTAACAGAACCTGGTCAGAGCCCCACAAGTCACCCCATCTTGGATTCCCCTAGGTCTCTAGTTTTAAAAAATGCACAGGTTTGGTAGGCTTCCCTAGGTGGTGGCTGAGCTAGGGGCCAAAATCTACAGGTAGGCACTTTGCAAAAAACACCTCTGTTTTCTGTAAAAAAAATGGGGTGTGTCAACGTTGTGTTTTGGGCCATTTCCTTTCGTGGGCGCTAGGCCTACCCGCACAAGTGAGGTACCATTTTTTTCGGGAGTCTTGGGGGAACGCTGGGTGGAAGGAAATTTGTGGCTCCTCTCAGATTCCAGAACTTTCTGTCTCCGAAATGTGAGGAATATGTGTTTTTTTTTGCCAAATTTTGAGGTTTGCAAAGGATTCTGGGTAACAGAACCTGGTCAGAGCCCCACAAGTCACCCCATCTTGGATTCCCCTAGGTCTCTAGTTTTCAAAAATGCACCGGTTTGGTAGGTTTCCCTAGGTGCCGGCTGAGCTAGAGGCCAAAATCTACAGGTAGGCACTTTGCAAAAAACACCTCTGTTTTCTTTTAAAAAATGTGATGTGTCCACGTTGCGTTTTGGGGCATTTCCTGTCGCGGGCGCTAAGCCTACCCACGCAAGTGAGGTATCATTTTTATCAGGAGACTTGGGGGAACGCTGGGTGGAAGGAAATTTGTGGCTCCTCTCAGATTCCAGAACTTTCTGTCACCGAAATGTGAGGAAAATGTGTTTTTTTAGCCACATTTTGAGGTTTGCAAGGGATTCTGGGTAACAGAACCTGGTCAGAGCCCCACAAGTCACCCCATCTTGGATTTCCCTAGGTCTCTAGTTTTCAAAAATGCACCGGTTTGGTAGGTTTCCCTAGGTGCCGGCTGAGCAAGAGTCCAAAATCTACAGGTAGGCACTTTGCAAAAAACACCTCTGTTTTCTTTCAAAAAATGTGATGTGTCCACGTTGCGTTTTGGGGCATTTCCTGTCGTGGGCGCTAGGCCTACCCGCACAAGTGCGGTACCATTTTTATCGGGAGACTTGGGGGAACGCTGGGTGGAAGGAAATTTGTGGCTCCTCTCAGATTCCAGAACTTTCTGTCACCGAAATGTGAAGAAAATGTGTTTTTTAGCCACATTTTGAGGTTTGCAAAGGATTCTGGGTAGCAGAACCTGGTCAGAGCCCCACAAGTCACCCCATCCTGGATTCTCCTAGGTCTCTAGTTTTAAAAAATGCACAGGTTTGGTAGGTTTCCCTAGGTGCCGGCTGAGCTAGAGGCCAAAATCTACAGGTAGGCACTTTGCAAAAAACACCTCTGTTTTCTTTAACAAGATGTGATGTGTCCACGTTGCGTTTTGGGGCATTTTCTGTCGCGGGCGCTAGGCCTACCCACACAAGTGAGGTATCATTTTTATCGGGAGACTTGGGGGAACGCTGGGTGGAAGGAAATTTGTTGCTCCTCTCAGATTCCAGAACTTTCTGTCACCGAAATGTGAGGAAAATGTGTTTTTTAGCCACATTTTGAGGTTTGCAAAGGATTCTGGGTAACAGAACCCGGTCAGAGCCCCACAAGTCACCCCATCTTGGGTTCCCCTAGGTCTCTAGTTTTAAAAAATGCACAGGTTTGGTAGGTTTCCCTAGGTGCTGGCTGAGCTAGGGGCCAAAATCTACAGGTAGGCACTTTGCAAAAAACACCTCTGTTTTCTTTAAAAAGATGTGATGTGTCCACGTTGCGTTTTGGGGCAATTTCCTGTCGCGGGCGCTAGGCCTACCCACACAAGTGAGGTATCATTTTTATCGGGAGACTTGGGGGAACGCTGGGTGGAAGGAAATTTGTGCCTCCTCTCAGATTCCAGAACTTTCTGTCAACGAAATGTGAGGAAAATGTGTTTTTTTAGCCAGATTTTGAGGTTTGCAAAGGATTCTGGGTAACAGAACCTGGTCAGAGCCCCACTAGTCACCCCATCTTGGATTCCCCTAGGTCTCTAGTTTTCAAAAATGCACCGGTTTGGTAGGTTTCCGTAGGTGCCGGCTGAGCAAGAGGTCAAAATCTACAGGTAGGCACTTTGCAAAAAACACCTCTATTTTCTTTCAAAAAATGTGATGTGTCCACGTTGCGTTTTGGGGCATTTCCTGTCGTGGGCGCTAGGCCTACCCGCACAAGTGCGGTACCATTTTTATCGGGAGACTTGGGGGAACGCTGGGTGGAAGGAAATTTGTGGCTCCTCTCAGATTCCAGAACTTTCTGTCACCGAAATGTGAGGAAAATGTGTTTTTTAGCCACATTTTGAGGTTTGCAAAGGATTATGGGTAACAGAACCTGGTCAGAGCCCCACAAGTCACCCCATCTTGGATTCCCCTAGGTCTCTAGTTTTAAAAAATGCACAGGTTTGGTAGGCTTCCCTAGGTGGTGGCTGAGCTAGGGGCCAAAATCTACAGGTAGGCACTTTGCAAAAAACACCTCTGTTTTCTGTAAAAAAAATGGGGTGTGTCAACGTTGTGTTTTGGGCCATTTCCTTTCGTGGGCGCTAGGCCTACCCGCACAAGTGAGGTACCATTTTTTTCGGGAGTCTTGGGGGAACGCTGGGTGGAAGGAAATTTGTGGCTCCTCTCAGATTCCAGAACTTTCTGTCACCGAAATGTGAGGAATATGTGTTTTTTTTTGCCAAATTTTGAGGTTTGCAAAGGATTCTGGGTAACAGAACCTGGTCAGAGCCCCACAAGTCACCCCATCCTGGATTCTCCTAGGTCTCTAGTTTTAAAAAATGCACAGGTTTGGTAGGTTTCCCTAGGTGCCGGCTGAGCTAGAGGCCAAAATCTACAGGTAGGCACTTTGCAAAAAACACCTCTGTTTTCTTTTAAAAAATGTGATGTGTCCACGTTGCGTTTTGGGGCATTTCCTGTCGCGGGCGCTAAGCCTACCCACACAAGTGAGGTATCATTTTTATCAGGAGACTTTGGGGAACGCTGGGTGGAAGGAAATTTGTGGCTCCTCTCAGATTCCAGAACTTTCTGTCACCGAAATGTGAGGAAAATGTGTTTTTTTAGCCACATTTTGAGGTTTGCAAAGGATTCTGGGTAACAGAACTTGGTCAGAGCCCCACAAGTCACCCCATCTTGGATTCCCCTAGGTCTCTAGTTTTAAAAAATGCACAGGTTTGGTAGGTTTCCCTAGGTGCCGGCTGAGCTAGAGGCCAAAATCTACAGGTAGGCACTTTGCAAAAAACACCTCTGTTTTCTTTTAAAAAATGTGATGTGTCCACGTTGCGTTTTGGGGCATTTCCTGTCGCGGGCGCTAAGCCTACCCACACAAGTGAGGTATCATTTTTATCAGGAGACTTTGGGGAACGCTGGGTGGAAGGAAATTTGTGGCTCCTCTCAGATTCCAGAACTTTCTGTCACCGAAATGTGAGGAAAATGTGTTTTTTTAGCCACATTTTGAGGTTTGCAAAGGATTCTGGGTAACAGAACTTGGTCAGAGCCCCACAAGTCACCCCATCTTGGATTCCCCTAGGTCTCTAGTTTTAAAAAATGCACCGGTTTGGTAGGTTTCCCTAGGTGCCGGCTGAGAAAGAGTCCAAAATCTACAGGTAGGCACTTTGCAAAAAACACCTCTGTTTTCTTTCAAAAAATGTGATGTGTCCACGTTGCGTTTTGGGGCATTTCCTGTCGTGGTCGCTAGGCCTACCCGCACAAGTGCGGTACCATTTTTATCAGGAGACTTGGGGGAACGCTGGGTGGAAGGCAATTTGTGGCTCCTCTCAGATTCCAGAACTTTCTGTCACCGAAATGTGAGGAAAATGTGTTTTTTAGCCACATTTTGAGGTTTGCAAAGGATTCTGGGTAACAGAACCCGGTCAGAGCCCCACAAGTCACCCCTTCTTGGGTTCCCCTAGGTCTCTAGTTTTAAAAAATGCACAGGTTTGGTAGGCTTCCCTAGGTGGTGGCTGAGCTAGGGGCCAAAATCTACAGGTAGGCACTGTGCAAAAAACACCTCTGTTTTCTGTAAAAAAAATGGGGTGTGTCAACGTTGTGTTTTGGGCCATTTCCTTTCGTGGGCGCTAGGCCTACCCGCACAAGTGAGGTACCATTTTTTTCGGGAGTCTTGGGGGGACGCTGGGTGGAAGGAAATTTGTGGCTCCTCTCAGATTCCAGAACTTTCTGTCACCAAAATGAGAGGAAAAAGTGTTTTGGGGCCAAATTTTGAGGTTTGCAAAGGATTCTGGGTAACAGAACCTGGTCAGAGCCCCACAAGTCACGCCATCTTGGATTCCCCTAGGTGTCTAGCTTTCAGAAATGTGCTGGTTTGCTAGGTTTCCCCAGGTGCCGGCTGAGCTACAGGCCAAAATCCACAGGTAGGCACTGTTTTCTTTTAAAAAATGTGATGTGTCCACGTTGCGTTTTGGGGCATTTCCTGTCATGGGTGCTAGGCCTACCCGCACAAGTGAGGTACCATTTTTATCGGGAGACTTGGAGGAACGCTGGGTGGAAGGAAATATGTGGCTCCTCTAAGATTCCAGAACTTTTTGTCACCGAAATGTGAGGAAAATGTGTTTTTTAGCCACATTTTGAGGTTTGCAAAGGATTCTGGGTAACAGAACCTGGTCAGAGCCCCACAAGTCACCCCATCTTGGATTCCCCTAGGTCTCTAGTTTTAAAAAATGCACAGGTTTGGTAGGTTTCCCTAGGTGCTGGCTGAGCTAGGGGCCAAAATCTACAGGTAGGCACTTTGCAAAAAACACCTCTGTTTTCTGTAAAAAAAATGGGGTGTGTCCACGTTGTGTTTTGGGCCATTTCCTTTCGTGGGCGATAGGCCTACCCACACAAGTGAGGTACCATTTTTATCGGGAGACTTGGGGGAACGCTGGGTGGAAGGAAATTTGTGGCTCCTCTCAGATTCCAGAACTTTCTGTCACCGAAATGTGAGGAAAATGTGTTTTTTAGCCACATTTTGAGGTTTGCAAAGGATTCTGGGTAACAGAACCTGGTCAGAGCCCCACAAGTCACCCCATCTTGGATTCCCCTAGGTCTCTAGTTTTCAAAAATGCACCGGTTTGGTAGGTTTCCCTAGGTGCCGGCTGAGCAAGAGTCCAAAATCTACAGGTAGGCACTTTGCAAAAAACACCTCTGTTTTCTTTAAAAAAATGTGATGTGTCCACGTTGCGTTTTGGGGCATTTCCTGTCGTGGGCGCTAGGCCTACCCGCACAAGTGCGGTACCATTTTTATCGGGAGACTTGGGGGAACGCTGGGTGGAAGGAAATTTGTGGCTCCTCTCAGATTCCAGAACTTTCTGTCACCGAAATGTGAGGAAAATGTGTTTTTTAGCCACATTTTGAGGTTTGCAAAGGATTCTGGGTAACAGAACCTGGTCAGAGCCCCACAAGTCACCCCATCCTGGATTCTCCTAGGTCTCTAGTTTTAAAAAATGCACAGGTTTGGTAGGTTTCCCTAGGTGCCGGCTGAGCTAGAGGCCAAAATCTACAGGTAGGCACTTTGCAAAAAACACCTCTGTTTTCTTTAACAAGATGTGATGTGTCCACGTTGCGTTTTGGGGCATTTTCTGTCGCGGGCGCTAGGCCTACCCACACAAGTGAGGTATCATTTTTATCGGGAGACTTGGGGGAACGCTGGGTGGAAGGAAATTTGTTGCTCCTCTCAGATTCCAGAACTTTCTGTCAACGAAATGTGAGGAAAATGTGTTTTTTTAGCCAGATTTTGAGGTTTGCAAAGGATTCTGGGTAACAGAACCTGGTCAGAGCCCCACAAGTCACCCAATCTTGGCTTCCCCTAGGTCTCTAGTTTTCAAAAATGCACAGGTTTGGTAGGTTTCCCTAGGTGCCGGCTGAGCAAGATGCCAAAATCTACAGGTAGGCACTTTGCAAAAAACACCTCTGTTTTCTTTAAAAAAATGTGATGTGTCCACGTTGCGTTTTGGGGCATTTCCTGTCGTGGTCGCTAGGCCTACCCGCACAAGTGCGGTACCATTTTTATCAGGAGACTTGGGGGAACGCTGGGTGGAAGGCAATTTGTGGCTCCTCTCAGATTCCAGAACTTTCTGTCACCGAAATGTGAGGAAAATGTGTTTTTTAGCCACATTTTGAGGTTTGCAAAGGATTCTGGGTAACAGAACCTGGTCAGAGCCCCACAAGTCACCCCATCTTGGGTTCCCCTAGGTCTCTAGTTTTAAAAAATGCACAGGTTTGGTAGGTTTCCCTAGGTGCTGGCTGAGCTAGGGGCCAAAATCTACAGGTAGGCACTTTGCAAAAAACACCTCTGTTTTCTTAAAAAAGATGTGATGTGTCCACGTTGCGTTTTGGGGCAATTTCCTGTCGCGGGCGCTAGGCCTACCCACACAAGTGAGGTATCATTTTTATCGGGAGACTTGGGGGAACGCTGGGTGGAAGGAAATTTGTGCCTCCTCTCAGATTCCAGAACTTTCTGTCAACGAAATGTGAGGAAAATGTGTTTTTTTAGCCAGATTTTGAGGTTTGCAAAGGATTCTGGGTAACAGAACCTGGTCAGAGCCCCACAAGTCACCCCATCTTGGATTCCCCTAGGTCTCTAGTTTTCAAAAATGCACCGGTTTGGTAGGTTTCCGTAGGTGCCGGCTGAGCAAGAGGTCAAAATCTACAGGTAGGCACTTTGCAAAAAAAACCTCTGTTTTCTTTCAAAAAATGTGATGTGTCCACGTTGCGTTTTGGGGCATTTCCTGTCGTGGGCGCTAGGCCTACCCGCACAAGTGCGGTACCATTTTTATCGGGAGACTTGGGGGAACGCTGGGTGGAAGGAAATTTGTGGCTCCTCTCAGATTCCAGAACTTTCTGTCACCGAAATGTGAGGAAAATGTGTTTTTTAGCCACATTTTGAGGTTTGCAAAGGATTCTGGGTAACAGAACCTGGTCAGAGCCCCACAAGTCACCCCATCTTGGATTCCCCTAGGTCTCTAGTTTTCAAAAATGCACCGGTTTGGTAGGTTTCCGTAGGTGCCGGCTGAGCAAGAGGTCAAAATCTACAGGTAGGCACTTTGCAAAAAAAACCTCTGTTTTCTTTCAAAAAATGTGATGTGTCCACGTTGCGTTTTGGGGCATTTCCTGTCGTGGGCGCTAGGCCTACCCGCACAAGTGCGGTACCATTTTTATCGGGAGACTTGGGGGAACGCTGGGTGGAAGGAAATTTGTGGCTCCTCTCAGATTCCAGAACTTTCTGTCACCGAAATGTGAGGAAAATGTGTTTTTTAGCCACATTTTGAGGTTTGCAAAGGATTCTGGGTAACAGAACCTGGTCAGAGCCCCACAAGTCACCCCATCTTGGATTCCCCTAGGTCTCTAGTTTTAAAAAATGCACAGGTTTGGTAGGTTTCCCTAGGTGGTGGCTGAGCTAGGGGCCAAAATCTACAGGTAGGCACTTTGCAAAAAACACCTCTGTTTTCTGTAAAAAAAATGGGGTGTGTCAACGTTGTGTTTTGGGCCATTTCCTTTCGTGGGCGCTAGGCCTACCCGCACAAGTGAGGTACCATTTTTTTCGGGAGTCTTGGGGGAACGCTGGGTGGAAGGAAATTTGTGGCTCCTCTCAGATTCCAGAACTTTCTGTCACCGAAATGTGAGGAGTATGTGTTTTTTTTTGCCAAATTTTGAGGTTTGCAAAGGATTCTGGGTAACAGAACCTGGTCAGAGCCCCACAAGTCACCCCATCCTGGATTCTCCTAGGTCTCTAGTTTTACAAAATGCACAGGTTTGGTAGGTTTCCCTAGGTGCCGGCTGAGCTAGAGGCCAAAATCTACAGGTAGGCACTTTGCAAAAAACACCTCTGTTTTCTTTTAAAAAATGTGATGTGTCCACGTTGCGTTTTGGGGCATTTCCTGTCGCGGGCGCTAAGCCTACCCACACAAGTGAGGTATCATTTTTATCAGGAGACTTTGGGGAACGCTGGGTGGAAGGAAATTCGTGGCTCCTCTCAGATTCCAGAACTTTCTGTCACCGAAATGTGAGGAAAATGTGTTTTTTTAGCCACATTTTGAGGTTTGCAAAGGATTCTGGGTAACAGAACTTGGTCAGAGCCCCACAAGTCACCCCATCTTGGATTCCCCTAGGTCTCTAGTTTTCAAAAATGCACCGGTTTGGTAGGTTTCCCTAGGTCCCGGCTGAGAAAGAGTCCAAAATCTACAGGTAGGCACTTTGCAAAAAACACCTCTGTTTTCTTTCAAAAAATGTGATGTGTCCACGTTGCGTTTTGGGGCATTTCCTGTCGTGGGCGCTAGGCCTACCCGCACAAGTGCGGTACCATTTTTATCGGGAGACTTGGGGGAACGCTGGGTGGAAGGAAATTTGTGGCTCCTCTCAGATTCCAGAACTTTCTGTCACCGAAATGTGAGGAAAATGTGTTTTTTAGCCACATTTTGAGGTTTGCAAAGGATTCTGGGTACCAGAACCTGGTCAGAGCCCCACAAGTCACCCCATCCTGGATTCTCCTAGGTCTCTAGTTTTAAAAAATGCACAGGTCTGGTAGGTTTCCCTAGGTGCCGGCTGAGCTAGAGGCCAAAATCTACAGGTAGGCACTTTGCAAAAAACACCTCTGTTTTCTTTAACAAGATGTGATGTGTCCACGTTGCGTTTTGGGGCATTTTCTGTCGCGGGCGCTAGGCCTACCCACACAAGTGAGGTATCATTTTTATCGGGAGACTTGGGGGAACGCTGGGTATAAGGAAATTTGTTGCTCCTCTCAGATTCCAGAACTTTCTGTCAACGAAATGTGAGGAAAATGTGTTTTTTTAGCCAGATTTTGAGGTTTGCAAAGGATTCTGGGTAACAGAACCTGGTCAGAGCCCCACAAGTCACCCCATCTTGGATTCCCCTAGGTCTCTAGTTTTCAAAAATGCACAGGTTTGGTAGGTTTCCCTAGGTGCCGGCTGAGCAAGAGGCCAAAATCTACAGGTAGGCACTTTGCAAAAAACACCTCTGTTTTCTTTAAAAAAATGTGATGTGTCCACGTTGCGTTTTGGGGCATTTCCTGTCGTGGTCGCTAGGCCTACCCGCACAAGTGCGGTACCATTTTTATCAGGAGACTTGGGGGAACGCTGGGTGGAAGGCAATTTGTGGCTCCTCTCAGATTCCAGAACTTTCTGTCACCGAAATGTGAGGAAAATGTGTTTTTTAGCCACATTTTGAGGTTTGCAAAGGATTTTGGGTAACAGAACCCGGTCAGAGCCCCACAAGTCACCCCATCTTGGGTTCCCCTAGGTCTCTAGTTTTAAAAAATGCACAGGTTTGGTAGGTTTCCCTAGGTGCTGGCTGAGCTAGGGGCCAAAATCTACAGGTAGGCACTTTGCAAAAAACACCTCTGTTTTCTTTAAAAAGATGTGATGTGTCCACGTTGCGTTTTGGGGCAATTTCCTGTCGCGGGCGCTAGGCCTACCCACACAAGTGAGGTATCATTTTTATCGGGAGACTTGGGGGAACGCTGGGTGGAAGGAAATTTGTGCCTCCTCTCAGATTCCAGAACTTTCTGTCAACGAAATGTGAGGAAAATGTGTTTTTTTAGTCAGATTTTGAGGTTTGCAAAGGATTCTGGGTAACAGAACCTGGTCAGAGCCCCACAAGTCACCCCATCTTGGATTCCCCTAGGTCTCTAGTTTTCAAAAATGCACCGGTTTGGTAGGTTTCCGTAGGTGCCGGCTGAGCAAGAGGTCAAAATCTACAGGTAGGCACTTTGCAAAAAACACCTCTGTTTTCTTTAAAAAAATGTGATGTGTCCACGTTGCGTTTTGGGGCATTTCCTGTCGTGGGCGCTAGGCCTACCCGCACAAGTGCGGTACCATTTTTATCGGGAGACTTGGGGGAACGCTGGGTGGAAGGAAATTTGTGGCTCCTCTCAGATTCCAGAACTTTCTGTCACCGAAATGTGAGGAAAATGTGTTTTTTAGCCACATTTTGAGGTTTGCAATGGATTCTGGGTAACAGAACCTGGTCAGAGCCCCACAAGTCACCCCATCTTGGATTACCCTAGGTCTCTAGTTTTAAAAAATGCACAGGTTTGGTAGGCTTCCCTAGGTGGTGGCTGAGCTAGGGGCCAAAATCTACAGGTAGACACTGTGCAAAAAACACCTCTGTTTTCTGTAAAAAAAATGGGGTGTGTCAACGTTGTGTTTTGGGCCATTTCCTTTCGTGGGCGCTAGGCCTACCCGCACAAGTGAGGTACCATTTTTTTCGGGAGTCTTGGGGGGACGCTGGGTGGAAGGAAATTTGTGGCTCCTCTCAGATTCCAGAACTTTCTGTCACCAAAATGAGAGGAAAAAGTGTTTTGGGGCCAAATTTTGAGGTTTGCAAAGGATTCTGGGTAACAGAACCTGGTCAGAGCCCCACAAGTCACGCCATCTTGGATTCCCCTAGGTGTCTAGCTTTCAGAAATGTGCTGGTTTGCTAGGTTTCCCCAGGTGCCGGCTGAGCTACAGGCCAAAATCCACAGGTAGGCACTGTTTTCTTTTAAAAAATGTGATGTGTACACGTTGCGTTTTGGGGCATTTCCTGTCATGGGCGCTAGGCCTACCCGCACAAGTGAGGTACCATTTTTATCGGGAGACTTGGAGGAACGCTGGGTGGAAGGAAATATGTGGCTCCTCTCAGATTCCAGAACTTTTTGTCACCGAAATGTGAGGAAAATGTGTTTTTTAGCCACATTTTGAGGTTTGCAAAGGATTCTGGGTAACAGAACCTGGTCAGAGCCCCACAAGTCACCCCATCTTGGATTCCCCTAGGTCTCTAGTTTTAAAAAATGCACAGGTTTGGTAGGTTTCCCTAGGTGCTGGCAGAGCTAGGGGCCAAAATCTACAGGTAGGCACTTTGCAAAAAACACATCTGTTTTCTGTAAAAAAAATGGGGTGTGTCCACGTTGTGTTTTGGGCCATTTCCTTCCGTGGGCGATAGGCCTACCCACACAAGTGAGGTACCATTTTTATCGGGAGACTTGGGGGAACGCTGGGTGGAAGGAAATTTGTGGCTCCTCTCAGATTCCAGAACTTTCTGTCACCGAAATGTGAGGAAAATGTGTTTTTTAGCCACATTTTGAGGTTTGCAAAGGATTCTGGGTAACAGAACCTGGTCAGAGCCCCACAAGTCACCCCATCTTGGATTCCCCTAGGTCTCTAGTTTTCAAAAATGCACCGGTTTGGTAGGTTTCCCTAGGTGCCGGCTGAGCAAGAGTCCAAAATCTACAGGTAGGCACTTTGCAAAAAACACCTCTGTTTTCTTTCAAAAAATGTGATGTGTCCACGTTGCGTTTTGGGGCATTTCCTGTCGTGGGCGCTAGGCCTACCCGCACAAGTGCGGTACCATTTTTATCGGGAGACTTGGGGGAACGCTGGGTGGAAGGAAATTTGTGGCTCCTCTCAGATTCCAGAACTTTCTGTCACCGAAATGTGAGGAAAATGTGTTTTTTAGCCACATTTTGAGGTTTGCAAAGGATTCTGGGTAACAGAACCTGGTCAGAGCCCCACAAGTCACCCCATCTTAGATTCCCCTAGGTCTCTAGTTTTAAAAAATGCACAGGTTTGGTAGGTTTCCCTAGGTGCTGGCTGAGCTAGGGGCCAAAATCTACAGGTAGGCACTTTGCAAAAAACACCTCTGTTTTCTGTAAAAGAAAATGGGGTGTGTCAACGTTGTGTTTTGTGCCATTTCCTTTCGTGGGCGCTAGGCCTACCCGCACAAGTGAGGTACCATTTTTTTCGGGAGACTTGGGGGAACGCTGGGTGGAAGGAAATTTGTGGCTCCTCTCAGATTCCAGAACTTTCTGTCACCAAAATGAGAGGAAAAAGTGTTTTGGGGCCAAATTTTGAGGTTTGCAAAGGATTCTGGGTAACAGAACCTGGTCAGAGCCCCACAAGTCACGCAATCTTGGATTCCCCTAGGTGTCTAGCTTTCAGAAATGTGCTGGTTTGCTAGGTTTCCCCAGGTGCCGGCTGAGCTACAGGCCAAAATCCACAGGTAGGCACTGTTTTCTTTCAAAAAATGTGATGTGTCCACGTTGCGTTTTGGGGCATTTCCTGTCATGGGCGCTAGGCCTACCCGCACAAGTGAGGTACCATTTTTATCGGGAGACTTGGAGGAACGCTGGGTGGAAGGAAATATGTGGCTCCTCTCAGATTCCAGAACTTTTTGTCACCGAAATGTGAGGAAAATGTGTTTTTTAGCCACATTTTGAGGTTTGCAAAGGATTCTGGGTAACAGAACCTGGTCAGAGCCCCACAAGTCACCCCATCTTGGATTCCCCTAGGTCTCTAGTTTTAAAAAATGCACAGGTTTGGTAGGTTTCCCTAGATGCTGCCTGAGCTAGGGGCCAAAATCTACAGGTAGGCACTTTGCAAAAAACACCTCTGTTTTCTGTAAAAAAAAATGGGGTGTGTCCACGTTGCGTTTTGGGGCATTTCCTTTCGTGGGCGATAGGCCTACCCACACAAGTGAGGTACCATTTTTATCGGGAGACTTGGGGGAACGCTGGGTGGAAGGAAATTTGTGGCTCCTCTCAGATTCCAGAACTTTCTGTCACCGAAATGTGAGGAAAATGTGTTTTTTAGCCACATTTTGAGGTTTGCAAAGGATTCTGGGTAACAGAACCTGGTCAGAGCCCCACAAGTCACCCCATCTTGGATTCCCCTAGGTCTCTAGTTTTAAAAAATGCACCGGTTTGGTAGGTTTCCCTAGGTGCCGGCTGAGCAAGAGTCCAAAATCTACAGGTAGGCACTTTGCAAAAAACACCTCTGTTTTCTGTCAAAAAATGTGATGTGTCCATGTTGCGTTTTGGGGCATTTCCTGTCGTGGGCGCTAGGCCTACCCGCACAAGTGCGGTACCATTTTTATCGGGAGACTTGGGGGAACGCTGGGTGGAAGGAAATTTGTGGCTCCTCTCAGATTCCAGAACTTTCTGTCACCGAAATGTGAGGAAAATGTGTTTTTTAGCCACATTTTGAGGTTTGCAAAGGATTCTGGGTAACAGAACCTGGTCAGAGCCCCACAAGTCACCCCATCTTAGATTCCCCTAGGTCTCTAGTTTTAAAAAATGCACAGGTTTGGTAGGTTTCCCTAGGTGCTGGCTGAGCTAGGGGCCAAAATCTACAGGTAGGCACTTTGCAAAAAACACCTCTGTTTTCTGTAAAAGAAAATGGGGTGTGTCAACGTTGTGTTTTGTGCCATTTCCTTTCGTGGGCGCTAGGCCTACCCGCACAAGTGAGGTACCATTTTTTTCGGGAGACTTGGGGGAACGCTGGGTGGAAGGAAATTTGTGGCTCCTCTCAGATTCCAGAACTTTCTGTCACCAAAATGAGAGGAAAAAGTGTTTTGGGGCCAAATTTTGAGGTTTGCAAAGGATTGTGGGTAACAGAACCTGGTCAGAGCCCCACAAGTCACGCCATCTTGGATTCCCCTAGGTGTCTAGCTTTCAGAAATGTGCTGGTTTGCTAGGTTTCCCCAGGTGCCGGCTGAGCTACAGGCCAAAATCCACAGGTAGGCACTGTTTTCTTTAAAAAAATGTGATGTGTCCACGTTGCGTTTTGGGGCATTTCCTGTCATGGGCGCTAGGCCTACCCGCACAAGTGAGGTACCATTTTTATCGGGAGACTTGGAGGAACGCTGGGTGGAAGGAAATATGTGGCTCCTCTCAGATTCCAGAACTTTTTGTCACCGAAATGTGAGGAAAATGTGTTTTTTAGCCACATTTTGAGGTTTGCAAAGGATTCTGGGTAACAGAACCTGGTCAGAGCCCCACAAGTCACCCCATCTTGGATTCCCCTAGGTCTCTAGTTTTAAAAAATGCACAGGTTTGGTAGGTTTCCCTAGATGCTGCCTGAGCTAGGGGCCAAAATCTACAGGTAGGCACTTTGCAAAAAACACCTCTGTTTTCTGTTAACAAAATGGGGTGTGTCCACGTTGTGTTTTGGGCCATTTCCTTTCGTGGGCGCTAGGCCTACCCACACAAGTGAGGTACCATTTTTATCGGGAGACTTGGGGGAACGCTGGGTGGAAGGAAATTTGTGGCTCCTCTCAGATTCCAGAACTTTCTGTCACCGAAATGTGAGGAATATGTGTTTTTTTTAGCCAAATTTTGAGGTTTGCAAAGGATTCTGGGTAACAGAACCTGGTCAGAGCCCCACAAGTCACCCCATCCTGGATTCTCCTAGGTCTCTAGTTTTAAAAAATGCACAGGTTTGGTAGGTTTCCCTAGGTGCCGGCTGAGCTAGAGGCCAAAATCTACAGGTAGGAACTTTGCAAAAAAAACCTCTGTTTTCTTTAAAAAAATGTGATGTGTCCACGTTGCGTTTTGGGGCATTTCCTGTCGCGGGCGCTAAGCCTAACCACACAAGTGAGGTACCATTTTTATCGGGAGACTTGGAGGAACGCTGGGTGGAAGGAAATATGTGGCTCCTCTCAGATTCCAGAACTTTTTGTCACCGAAATGTGAGGAAAATGTGTTTTTTAGCCACATTTTGAGGTTTGCAAAGGATTCTGGGTAACAGAACCTGGTCAGAGCCCCACAAGTCACCCCATCTTGGATTCCCCTAGGTCTCTAGTTTTAAAAAATGCACAGGTTTGGTAGGTTTCCCTAGATGCTGCCTGAGCTAGGGGCCAAAATCTACAGGTAGGCACTTTGCAAAAAACACCTCTGTTTTCTGTTAACAAAATGGGGTGTGTCCATGTTGTGTTTTGGGCCATTTCCTTTCGTGGGCGCTAGGCCTACCCACACAAGTGAGGTACCATTTTTATCGGGAGACTTGGGGGAACGCTGGGTGGAAGGAAATTTGTGGCTCCTCTCAGATTCCAGAACTTTCTGTCACCGAAATGTGAGGAATATGTGTTTTTTTTAGCCAAATTTTGAGGTTTGCAAAGGATTCTGGGTAACAGAACCTGGTCAGAGCCCCACAAGTCACCCCATCCTGGATTCTCCTAGGTCTCTAGTTTTAAAAAATGCACAGGTTTGGTAGGTTTCCCTAGGTGCCGGCTGAGCTAGAGGCCAAAATCTACAGGTAGGAACTTTGCAAAAAAAACCTCTGTTTTCTTTAAAAAAATGTGATGTGTCCACGTTGCGTTTTGGGGCATTTCCTGTCGCGGGCGCTAAGCCTAACCACACAAGTGAGGTACCATTTTTATCGGGAGACTTGGAGGAACGCTGGGTGGAAGGAAATATGTGGCTCCTCTCAGATTCCAGAACTTTTTGTCACCGAAATGTGAGGAAAATGTGTTTTTTAGCCACATTTTGAGGTTTGCAAAGGATTCTGGGTAACAGAACCTGGTCAGAGCCCCACAAGTCACCCCATCTTGGATTCCCCTAGGTCTCTAGTTTTAAAAAATGCACAGGTTTGGTAGGTTTCCCTAGATGCTGCCTGAGCTAGGGGCCAAAATCTACAGGTAGGCACTTTGCAAAAAACACCTCTGTTTTCTGTTAACAAAATGGGGTGTGTCCATGTTGTGTTTTGGGCCATTTCCTTTCGTGGGCGCTAGGCCTACCCACACAAGTGAGGTACCATTTTTATCGGGAGACTTGGGGGAACGCTGGGTGGAAGGAAATTTGTGGCTCCTCTCAGATTCCAGAACTTTCTGTCACCGAAATGTGAGGAATATGTGTTTTTTTTAGCCAAATTTTGAGGTTTGCAAAGGATTCTGGGTAACAGAACCTGGTCAGAGCCCCACAAGTCACCCCATCCTGGATTCTCCTAGGTCTCTAGTTTTAAAAAATGCACAGGTTTGGTAGGTTTCCCTAGGTGCCGGCTGAGCTAGAGGCCAAAATCTACAGGTAGGAACTTTGCAAAAAAAACCTCTGTTTTCTTTAAAAAAATGTGATGTGTCCACGTTGCGTTTTGGGGCATTTCCTGTCGCGGGCGCTAAGCCTAACCACACAAGTGAGGTACCATTTTTATCGGGAGACTTGGAGGAACGCTGGGTGGAAGGAAATATGTGGCTCCTCTCAGATTCCAGAACTTTTTGTCACCGAAATGTGAGGAAAATGTGTTTTTTAGCCAAATTTTGAGGTTTGCAAAGGATTCTGGGTAACAGAACCTGGTCAGAGCCCCACAAGTCACCCCATCCTGGATTCTCCTAGGTCTCTAGTTTTAAAAAATGCACAGGTTTGGTAGGTTTCCCTAGGTGCCGGCTGAGCTAGAGACCAAAATCTACAGGTAGAAACTTTGCAAAAAAAACCTCTGTTTTCTTTAAAAAAATGTGATGTGTCCACGTTGCGTTTTGGGGCATTTTCTGTCGCGGGCGCTAAGCCTAACCACACAAGTGAGGTATCATTTTTATCAGGAGACTTGGAGGAACGCTGGGTGGAAGGAAATTTTTGGCTCCTCTCAGATTCCAGAACTTTCTGTCACCGAAATGTGAGGAAAATTAGTTTTTTTAGCCACATTTTGAGGTTTGCAAAGGATTCTGGGAACAGAACCTGGTCAGAGCCCCACAAGTCACCCCATTTTGGATTCCCCTAGGTCTCTAGTTTTTAAAAATGCACAGGTTTGGTAGGTTTCCCTAGGTGCCGGCTGAGATAGAGGCCAAAATCTACAGGTAGGCAGTTTGCAAAAAACACCTCTGTTTTCTTTAAAAAAATGTGATGTGTCCACGTTGCGTTTTGGGGCATTTCCTGTCGCGGGCGCTAAGCCTACCCACACAAGTGAGGTATCATTTTAATCAGGAGACTCGGGGGAACGCTGGGTGGAAGGAAATTCGTGGCTCCTCTCAGATTCCAGAACTTCCTGTCACCGAAATATGAGGAAAATGTGTTTTTTTAGCCAAATTTTGAGGTTTGCAAAGGATTCTGGGTAACAGAACCTGGTCAGAGCCCCACAGGTCACCCCATCTTGGATTCCCCTGGTCTCTAGTTTTAAAAAATGCACAGGTTTGGTAGGTTTCCCTAGGTGCCGGCTGAGCTGTGGGCCAAAATCTACAGGTAGGCACTTGGCAAAAAACACCTCTGTTTTCTGTCAAAAAATGGGATGTGTCCACGTTGTGTTTTGGGGCATTTCCTGTCGCGGGCGCTAGGCCTACCCACACAAGTGAGGTATCATTTTTATCGGGAGACTTGGGGGAACACAGAATAGCAAAACAAGTGTTATTGCCCCTTGTCTTTCTCTACATTTTTTCCTTCCAAATATAAGAGAGTGTGTAAAAAAGACGTCTATTTGAGAAATGCCCTGTAATTCACATGCTAGTATGGGCACCCCGGAATTCAGAGATGTGCAAATAACCACTGCTCCTCAACACCTTATCTTGTGCCCATTTTTGAAATACAAAGGTTTTCTTGATAGCTATTTTTTACTCTTTATATTTCAGCAAATTAATTGCTGTATACCCGGTATAGAATGAAAACCCACTGCTGCAGGGTGCAGGTCATTTATTGGCTCTGGGTGCCTAGAGTTCTTGATGAACCTACAAGCCCTATATATCCCCACAACCAGAAGAGTCCAGCAGACATAACGTATAATGCTTTAAAAAATCTGACATTGCAGGAAAAAGTTACAGAGTAAAACGTAGAGCAAAATTGCAGATTTTTTCACCTCAATTTCAATATTTTGTTTTTTCAGTTGTTATTTTCTGTAGGAAACCCTTGTAAGATCTACACAAATTACCCCTTGCTGAATTCAGAATTTTGTCTACTTTTCTGAAATGTTGCGGTTTCTGGGATCCAGCATTGGTTTCATGCCCATTTCTGTCACTGACTGGAAGGAGGCTGAAAGCACAAAAAATCGTAAAAATGGGGTATGTCCCAGTAAAATGCCAAAATTGTGTTGAAAAATTGAGTTTTCTGATTCAAGTCTGCCTGTTCCTGAAAGCTGGGAAGCTGGTGATTTTAGCACCACAAACCCTTTGTTGATGCCATTTTCAGGGAAAAAACCACAAGCCTTCTTCTGCAGCCCCTTTTTCCCATTTTTTTGAAAAAAACGAAATTTTCACTGTATTTTGGCTAATTTCTTGGCCTCCTTCTGGGGAACCCACAAAGTCTGGGTACCTCTAGAATCACTAGGATGTTGGAAAAAAGGACGCAAATTTGGCATGGGTAGCTTATGTGAACAAAAAGTTATGAGGGCCTAAGCGCGAGCTGCCCCAAATAGCCAAAAAAAGGCTTGGCACCTGAGGGGGAAAAGGCCTGGCAGCGAAGGGGTTAATAACAAGAACAACTGAGCAAACAATATTACATACATTTATATTCAGCAAAGGAAAGACATTGATTATAACCCCCTGTAGCACACTTTCATTAGTGAGGATCCTTATCTAACACCAGATTAGCATTAGCATGTTGGGATTCATGCAAACAGTTTAGTCAACACAAATTTAGAAAACATCTAACTATGGCTCTATTAAAATAGTGCGGTTGGTAGCTAAAAAGAAAAAGCAAATAGTCTTAAGAAACACATCAGTAATAATATACCACTCCTCAAATGGATTGGCAAGCTCAGATAGTCTTCGTCATCAGGACATCAGTTCAGTCAGCAAGGCATCAGGATTGAGCATCAAGGTTCAGGAAATTGCAAAGTCTTTAAGCATTAAAGTAAAGGACGTCTCTAGATGCTCAGTAAAGTAATAGCCTTCGGCAAGAAGAAAATGGGCCAATGCGCTGTCTTCCATCAGTGCAGTCCGGCAAAGTTAGATTTCCTAAAACTACTTCCCAAGTCCCTATTGGTCAAGGGATCATATGTTCACACTTTGTCCAATAAAACTAAAAATTCAAATCTACATTACTGTTAGTAGACAGTTCACATGTCTATGATTCTCTCCTTCATAATGTTCTCATCATCCAGCTCGTCAGGTAACAATATTGTTGCAGCTTATACTCCATTCAGTGTCTATTGTCTTCTCCTGGGAAAGTCAGTCATACACACATTGCATTTACAATGTTGCATTAGTAAGAACAGCATCTTCTGGCAAGCCGTTCTCATGAGAAAGACTTTTAGCTATGAGCACATGGACAATACAGTGGAAAATCCCAATGTAATTCTCTAAGTAGACATTTTATTAAACGCCTAAGAAATGCAGCTTGACTTGAGGCCATACAACTAGGCAAAGACCTCCGCTAAGTTAAGGGCTATGATTAATAAAGCTAAGACATAATGCATAGCCCTTAATATGATGTACTACTAATCAAACATAAGCTCCATATTTCATATTAATAAGCCATTAATAAGTATGCCTTGTGAATATTGGCGGCCACTCACGTGGACACATATCCAAACGCGTGCATTGTTTTTTCTCTATATTATTACATTTTCTACTCAAATCCATCACTCAGAATAGATGAATGTTCATTAATATTTTATTAAAATACCTGCTCTAGCAATCCCTGCTCTAATGGCTAAGGGGGTCATTACAACCTCGGCGGTCTGCATGGCAGACCGCCGAGGTTACGGGCGCCAGAATACCGCCATTGCTGGCGGTATGGCTGGCTCCCTATTTTGACTTTTCAGCTGGGCCAGCGGACGGTAACAGAGTTACCATCCGCTGGCCCAGCGGAAAAGTCACATCAACATTGCCGCCGGCTCGTAATTAAGCCGGCGGCAATGCTGATGTGCAGCGGGTGCAGTAGCACCCGTCGCACATTTCACTGCCCAAATTCGGGCAGTGAAATGTGCGACGGGGCTCTGCCTGTGGGCCCCTGCACTGCCCATGCCAAGTGCATGGGCAGTGCAGGGGCCCCCTGAGTCCCCTTACCGCCAGCCTCTTCCTGGATTATCACCGCAGGGGCTGAAATGGCGGTATACCGCTGGCCCCGGCGGTGCAACCGCGGCGCTACCGCCACGGCTAAATACGCCGGGAGGCACCGCCAGCCTGTTGGCGGTGCTCCGTCATAATGACCCCCTAAATGTGTCATCACACTAGACTATCACTCACAAATTTTTGCATCAGCTAAAATTCTGTCATTTCAGTCCCTTCAAATCTTTTTTCCCATTTCCAATTTTCCTTGAACAATGTTTCCCTTTTCATTTCTTCCCTCCTCTGATTATTCTTTTACCTTTTCAATTCTATTCTTTTACACAATTTACATATTCTCCATGTTCTAATTAGGCAAACCATGATCATTAATATTCCCTGTAAACTTTTTAATAAGATCCCTTTCCCAATGTTGCTGAGCCAATTTCCCTCTGAAGCAAACCTCTACCAACTTTCTACCAAACACCTGGTTCTTTCAATTCTTTCAAATCAGCACTTTCATTAGTCAGATTAGTAAGTAAGCTTCTAATTTCTTTACTATTACTGGGAATTAATGAACAACAATGCCTAGAATTAAGCATTCTACAAACTCTGCCATTCTTTGCTAAAAGAATGTCTAAAACAAGGCGATTTTGAAGAATCGTAGCTCTTTCAGCAGCTAATTCATTATCTATCAGGAGTAAGGCTCTTGAAAAATTTGTCAGCATGTTATCCACAATAGTAGACAACTTTTGAATATTTATCGAACTCAGAACAACTTCCACTGAAGGAATTATTGCTCTAAATGTATCCCTTACTATCCCAGATGGAGACTCCCTCCTCTGTCTCATATGATGTAATTCAGTCACTTTTGGAAACTTCTTCAAGTCACCCATTTGAAAAATCTTTGGGAAAACTATTCTCAAATAACATGTCCCATACCATCCTCTTGGAAGATGGTAATAGGCATTAGGAACACAGATGTAATATATCCCAGGAATCGCTGGATCCTGTCCATTCAACATAAATGTCCATTTACTTTGAAACAAAAACACATGTCAATATTAATTCGTTCCCACAAATAAAGTGTCAGTGCGTGATTTAGGCCCATATATACAAAGTTTCCCTACGTGTTGCGCATCTAGAGCTAATTTCTCTTCTGTTTTAATTGCACTATTAGCATAATCATTCTTGTAAGTCCTTTTCTCTAAGCCTTCATCTAACTTCTCCTTCAATGCCTTTCTCCTGTCATATGTGTGATCTAAGAAACTCTTTTCTAAAGGTGTAAGCAAGCATATTAGATTGTTCCTGTGAGCGTAAGCTGTAGCAAAGGTTAACATATGTTCAAAGAAACCTCTAACTAATACTATGTCATTATCATTAGCCACTGTACTTAAATAACTAATTCTATAGAGACGAACGAAAACACCACATCGTAGTTGGAGTAGAAGTAATGGATGTACTCTTGATTACAGAATCTTGTTAGTACAGACTACAACTTATTCCATAAGTGAGAGGCAAACTGTGATAAGTAATTCCTTCGTTGACTGATGAAGGAATCTGTGTACATGCATAACAATTCTTCGCATCCATTGCATCAACATACTCACTCAACAAGGGATAGGAGACATTAGAACAAAACTCCCCTTGGGCATTAGTATCCTCATGCAAATACTTCTCATTTAACCTAAACTTCTCCATTGATCTTAGTGCAGTAGTTGTTTCGAAAGCAGAAGTAGGGTTGGCTTTGCTCTTGTCAAGAACAGACATTCCCACAATCAATAGCACAAACAATAGTCCACATACAATCGCCAAACCAATACTCATATATTTAAAACACCTATTTTTCCTACCCTGCTGGCTAATGTTACTCATGATCTGTAAAGAATCAGAAATCAGAAGAGAAATTTAGAAAAAGGGCAGCAAAAATCAAAACAAAAATCTTCTTTCAGCAGTTATTTGCACCTCTCAGTCTTTCTTCCAGGATCCTTTGTCAAAAAACGGTATGCAGTTTGTCAAAATCAGGTTTCAAAAAGTCAAATCAGGTTCTCATAGTCTTTTCCAGATACTTTCAACAGTCTTTTTTTTCTCTAAAATTTTCTCAGATTGTTTCAACAGTTCATTTCATCAGTTTCCTTAAAGTGGCAAAATATTGACCTGGAATGTCTCGATCAAAACAAAAGGACAAAAATTATTTCTGCCATTCACTTGTAGTTGCATACGCCCATTCAGGACCTGTGTATCTTCAACTTGCTATTCTCTTTCTTTTCAACTTTCGATCACCATTCAATTCTCCTTCACTTAGATCTTCTCTCCTTGCTGTATCTACTTCTTCTTCATTGTTGTTTCAACAACTACTACTTTTCTCTTTGCTTGTGACTCCGGCCACTTATCTCCTTTCAGTGGACCCTTTGTCAATGTTCTTTTCAGTGTTGAACTTGTAACTTCTCCTTGCTCTGTTGTGTTTTCTCTTGATGGACCCTAAACTGGGTCAGGAGAAGTCAGATCACAGTGACTTTGATCCGCCTCAACTCCTTCCCCCTTGGGGTCTGGCAATCACGCCGTTTGTCTCACGAAATCGTCTGCTTGAGAAAGCCCTCCTTTGACTAAGTTCTCCTGCTGCCTCAATTGAAATAGGCTCACTGTCACCCTCCGGGAGGTCTTCTTCTTCGTCTCTCACAGGAGTGACTGAACCGTCGTCAACGCACTCAGATCCAGTCTCAGTTCCCCTTTGTTCTTCTTCTGGCCCTGAGACTTGTTTTGCTGTTGTCAGTGCTTTCAACAGCTCTGCTTCCTCATCAGTCGGCCATATCACTTTGTTCGTATGACTGGCATGGATCCAGTTTGGAATTCCAGCGCGCTTCACAGCTGTGGAAGTTGTCAGAACTACCTGGAAAGGACCCTTCCAATGAGGCTCCAAACACGTTTTCCTCACGTGTTTCCGGACCACAATCCAGTCACCGCCCCTCAGATTGTACCCAGGATCATGGATCAGTGGCAGTGTGGTGGCCTCCACCTGCTGAAAGAAAGAGTAAACCTCATCAGCCAGACATTTGCAGTACTCCAATACCATATCATCTGTAATGTTGACAAGTACATTTGCAGGCACCGCTGGCAACCTCATGGCTCGACCTGTAAGGATCTCATGCTGCAACAATCCTGTTTTCCTGTTGGGTGTGTTTCTCATTGTCATCAGAACTAAAGGCAGTGTGTCGGGCCATTTCAGATTCATGGACGCACACATCTTTGCAATCCTTGACTTCAAGGTACCACTCATTTGTTCCACTAGTCCTGATGCTTCAGGGCGGTAACTATAATGCAACTTCTGCTCAACGTTCAAAGCTGCACACAGTAATTTAATTACTTCATTGTTGAAGTGACTTCCTCCATCTGATTCTAAAGCGATCGGGAACCCAAAATGTGGTATCAGTTCCCTAAGCAGTAGTTTCGCTACTGTGAGACTCTCATTCCTTCTTGTAGGGTAAGCTTCAATCCAGTGACTAAGGATGCAAAAAATCACAAACACATACCTCAAACCTCCACACACAGGCATCTCAATAAAATCCATTTGCATTCTGCTGAATGGACCTCCTGCTCTTCCAATGTGGCTCAAATTAACCACTGGCCCTTTCCCCGCGTTCATTTGCTGGCACATGACGGAACGGTGGCAAGCTGCTTCGGTAACCTGTCTAAACCTTGGGTTGAACCAATCGTGCTTGAACAATCGAAACATAGCAATTCTCCCAGCACGTGCTCGACCATGATAATACCTAGCCATTTGAGACATCAGACTATTAGGCAAAACCAATTGACCCACTTCTGAAACCCATAATTCAACTTGTCGCTGTACACTTTTCATTTTGCTCCATGAATGTTTTTCTTCTCTGTCAGCATTATTCTGTAACATTTTCAATTCTTCCAATGTGTCAATTAATTTCAATGCAAAACTTGGACATGTTTCATCTTCTTCAGGTAACAGTTCCCACTTATCTTTGAACAATATACAGTTCAATGCACAAAACCTTGCGACTTGATCCACTTATCCATTTCCCATTGACACGAAGTCCTGAGACTTCAGATGTGCACTGCATTTTACCACAGCAATCTTTTCAGGCAGTTGGATAGCATGCAACAGATCTTTAATTATCTCACCATTCCTCACAGGTGAATCAGAAGAGGTCATGAAACCTATTTGTGATCATAACTGGCCAAAATCATGGACTACTCCAAATCCATACTGGCTGTTTGTATTGATGGTAACCTTCAGTTGAGCAGAAACATGGCATGCTCTAGGAAGAGCTACCAGTTCCGCTACTGGGCAGAATACATTCCTCGAAGCCAAGATGCTTCCAGGATACCAGTAACTGTGCACACCACACGGCATATCCTCCTCTCGGTGTCCCTGTATGGTCTCTTAGACAAGAACCATCAAGAAAGATAATTTGGTCATCCTCTTCCAATCGAGTATCTCTAATTTCAGATCTGGTTTTGTGCACAAGTCAGTTACTCCAAGACAATCATGCTCAATGTCTTCCAATTCTTCAATTTCAACATTTTCATTTGGAAGTAAGGTTGCCAGGTTCAGCACTAGTACATCTTTTCAATGACACATTCGGTGACCCTTAAATACTCATTTCGTATCTGGTCAATCTTGCACCAGTCAAATATTGCGTTTTCATCTTTGTAAGTATGATCTCAATAGAGTGAGGGACCATTATAATCAAGGTATATCCCATCACAATGCCCTCACACTGTGTAAGGCTTTGTCCAACCACTGCAACTGCAAGCAAACAACCTGGTAAGGCTGCTGCAACTGGATCCAAAGTAGCTGAAAAATATGCTAATCAGTGGTTTATACCTCCATGGACCTGTGTCAAGACAGACAAAGAACATGCATCAAGCTCATGACAAAACAATGTGAAAGGTTTCGTGTAGTCAGGCATACCCAAAGCTGGAGCCCTGCACAGACTCTCTCTTAATTCACTAAAAGCTTTCATTCCAGCCTTGTCAAATTCTATGGGATCAGTGATGTCCTTATGAGTCAGCTTCTGTAATGGTCTTGAAAGGACTGAAAAATTGGCACTTCATTGGCGGCAGTAGCCTACCATCCCGGGAAACATCCTGACATCTCTTTGTGTGGTCGGGGGAATCATCTGCAATATGGTTGTAATCCTTTCCCGGGATACCTTTCTCGACCCCTTCTCAATCTGGTGACCCAAGTATTTCACTTCTTTCTGACAGTATTGTAATTTAAGTAGGGACACTTTATGACCATCCCTTCTCAAATGGTTCAGCGAGGCACTCGAGTCATACTTGCACTTGTCCCTTGTTTTGGACGCAATCAGCAAGTCATCAATGTACTTACTGTACCAAGGTCGATTGGAAAGGCAGTTCCAACGACTCCAAATTCTTTTTCAAGATCTGATTGAATATGGAAGGTGGCTCTGAAAACTCTTGAGGAATTCAACACGACCAGTAAACTCGGTCCAAAAATCTGAAACAAAAGAGAAATTGGCGGTCCTCATGAAGCGGCACAGAAACGAAGGCTTACGACAAGTCAATGACAGTGAACCACTTAGCATAACATGGAATCTGAAACATAATCACAGCTGGATTTGGCACCACAGGTCAACATTTGACCACAATATCAATTATCTTTCTCAGATCCTGGACAATTTGAACTTTCTCACAGGGCTTTTTTAGGCCCATAATGGAGAATTACATGGGCTGTTCCATACTTCCTTCAGAACCCCTTTTTTCACAAAATCTGCAATTATTTGGGCGATCTTCATAAGGACATCTTGTGGCATGTGGTACTGGGGAATTTGAGGAAAAATAGCATTCGGCTTTACAGTAACCTTAACTGGCTCAACTCCCTTTATTAGACATATCTCTTTTCATGTCAAATCCCACACCTTCTCCTTAACTGTTCCCTGTAAATCAAGATAAAGCTCCTTTACTGTGAACACAGGGAAAAATTCAATCAGAGGGTATTCCTCATTTATTGTCTCACATTCTGTCTTTGGGGCTTGGTCATCTTCATCATGGCTATTCGTTTAAATCTCAATTCCATAATTTCAACAAGTAATAGAGCAACTTGTTTTACACAGCAAATCTCTTCCCAGTAGGGATACTGGACTTGAATCACAGACTATGAATTTGGGCAATCCCTGGAAGTTGCCAATTTTAACCTAAACTTGTTCTGTAATCAGGTTGGTCAAATACTGATTCACTACCCCTACAATCTGAACTGTTTTACCTGAAAGGGGCAAATTTGGAACTTCCACTGTCCTTACTGTAGAGCATGTAGTTCCCATGTCAACCAAGAATAGAACTTTGTGACCCATGACTTTTCCCCTCACATAGGGACCTCTCTGATCTACTTCTAAGGAGGTTGCAAGAACTCATGGCTCCTCATCTGAACTCTCACTCACCCAAACATCATTTATTCCATTCTCACTGTGTAACAGGAATTGGTGTACTGTGTTATTACTTTGGTTAAGCTTCTGACCTATGACCTGTTGAAAAAGCATCATTTGCTGCTGTTCCATTGGGGCTTGAGGTGTTGGAATTTGCTGTCTAGGTACCATAGGAACCCACTGCTGCGTTAGCTGTAACTGAGTCATTTGCACCTGCTCCATGGGTTGGAAATTCTGCACTTGATTCACATTATTTTGAAATTTTGGATTAGGCCCGCTCCTTCGCTAGCCTCCTATGTGCTGGAATGAATTGATATCATTAGTTTGCAGAATAACACCTTCCTGCACCAATATTGGACCCTACCATTTCCAATGTCCGACGGCTCCTCAAGCATCACAAGGCAACAATGTCTTCCTGAGCTGTCCTGTCAATTCTCTGCCAATCAATGTTCTTGGCCGAAATTCTTGCTTTCAAAAATTCAGTCACCCTGTAGTAATATTTCATTACCTCAGTAGACGGTGAACCTGTAACTTTATCTCTCTCTGGTTCTTTTGTCGGCCAATCTATACTCCTCTTACACTCTATCCACAGATCAGCTGGGACTACTATCTCTAATAAGGTGTTCAAATCCTCCCATAGGCACTTCACAAGTTTTACAAACCTATCTGTTTGCTGGTACCATTCTACTGGCATCTCTCTCAATTTTGGATTATCATTTGTAACTGATAGAAAATCACTTCTGCTCCCTGGGACATGAACAAAATTCCCTCCTGGAATCTCTTGCAGTGGTAAAATCTTCACTGGATCTTGGCCTTGCTGCACATTTGCAGTCAGATCCCCAGAATCCCTTTTCCTTTTGTCTCTTTTCTTCACCCACCTGCCTTCCCATTTCTCTAATGCTCCCCAAGTCTGGGCACTTTGAAGCAATTCCCTAAAGTGTGCCTTCATTCTGGCAGATCTCATGTGTTCAAAATCTTTAGTCTCAAAATCTAACCTGTAACTCCTTTTCAAATGCTTTGTTTTATCTATTTCTATGCCGTACTTCTCTGCCAGGTCTGCTAGCTTCTGATGCACATTGCTCACTTCTCTTGATATCTGAACTCTGCTTCTGTGTAGGATTATAACCTGTTCACACCCATAGTTCCCTCAATGAGCTCACCTGCTTCCATGCTTAGCCTAGTGTAATTCAAATACTCTTCTCCCTTTGGAGCACTCTGCAGGGTATTCAGCTTGTTTAACCATTCAGTCAACTGCTGAGCAGTCAAACCTTGCAACAAGATGTTACTGGCTTAGACAGGTGGGATCTACTGCGCAGCTGCATTTGCATGTGGCGTCAGTATTTTCAAGCTCTGACTAATGTTTGACCCTACCATAGTATCTGGAAGTACTCCGAATGGACTAAGGTCCAGCAGTGATCTCGATCTGCCAAAAGACAGTTCCACTGGAGAAACTATTCAAGTGTTTTCATGATGTCCTCCCCCCATTGCATTCTCTGTCCTGACACCCTGTTCAATTACACTGGGTTTATTCTGTGCAAATAAGGGTGCGGCTGGACCAACAGTAAAGGTAAGGATAGCATCTGGGGTTGGTCTGGTACTTAGGTTCTGTGGGAGGGTAACTCCCATGTTCTGATTCATCATTGCAGACATATCTGACTGTGTCCCTGTTGCTGGAGTGAATTTCAGCATGACTTGTGGCTGCGCTTGGGGTAGTAAAAGTGGAGTTGGTTCTGTCTGAACTAACACTGGTCTCGGAAAAACTTGTTCTCTAGGCACAATCAAGTTTGTAGCCGTTTCCAAGATGGGTATATCAGGGTAAATTCTCTGGACCTGTGGTGGTTGCACCTGACTTTGTACCTGTGGAGTAGTAGGCATGTTAAGACAATTCTGCATCGGACTCTGTGTCAGGCAATGATCAACCTCGGAGCTGTAGGGTGAGCACTGGTGATGCATGATTTCTCAGTAACTGTGTAAGAAACTCATCATTGTCTGACTCTTTTTCTGCTGTCAAGGCTTGTCTAGCCTCCCTATTCTCGGAAGGGCTTCTGCTAGTCTTTCTAGTGGCTTTCCTTCCTCCTTTCTCAGTCTCTTGTGTAATTGCTGGAAACAACATAATTCCATGCAAAGTCTTGTTTCTCCAAACTCTCTGAGTACTGTCCCACCTAGACTCTGTTAAAGTCTTTTCTGCCTTTCTCATTCTCCTCTCGAATTTCAGTTGCTGTTGCTGTCTGGCTACTAACTCCCAGATCGCTAATGCCTCAAACTGTGCTGGTCTCGGAAGCGGCTTCAATTCATATAGCACCATCCTTAAATGCTGTAAAACTCTCAAATTGAACAATCCATTGGTAGGAAATGCTAAGTTTCCACCTTTCTGTGTCACTTTGCACCATTGCTTTAGCCAAAGACATGCGTGACACCCTTCTCTTCCATTACAATGTAAGTTGGTGTACCTTTGGCGGTGTAGCCTCGACGATACTCGTTGTAATGTACATATCTCCCCTTAAAGCACTCTTTAAAGCTTTGAAAAATGTCACCTTTCCGACCTTTTTGTGGTTCAAAATCAAATCAGGAAGTGACTTTTAATCCCAGAATTCTCTTCACCTACCTTCTCAACCAATTGCGCCTCACGGATGGCTGCCAATCCGTGTGCGACCCTTCTCACTAACCAACCTATCCCAGAGTGGCTTCAATGATGTCACTCTCACACGTGCTGCAGCTGACAAAGTCTTGCGGCTCGTCCTCCAAAACTTCAATTCACACAAAACTAATGCAAAATTTTTGAGCACTAACCAACCCAAAATCAAAAACCAAATCTGCTGGTTTACTACAGGAAAGGTAACACAATCGCTTTAGAAACTTTACAGATTTTTCACTGATGGCTCTTCCCGCTCTTACAGCTACTCCTTCTTTCTCAGCTTCCCTGATTCACAAGCAAAATTCGACCCACAAATTTTACTCTCACCTGATCAATGGGTCTGTCCTGGTGCACATAGGACTCACCAGATCTCAGTCAAAATTTTCCTTCACTCACTTTGACTCACACTCTGACTTGTCGACCACACCCGATTGACAAATTACAACATAATACCAAGGGCCTGATTTATACTTTTTTAGCGCCACATTTGTGTCATTTTTTTACGCAAAAGCAGTGCAAACTTACAAAATATAATTGAATTTTGTAAGTTTGCGCCACTTTTGCGTCAAAAAGTGAGGCAAATGCGGTGCTAAAAAAGTATAAATCAGGCCCCAAGTGTCCAATACACTTTTCAATATACTCCGGGGTCTTAGACCATGCAGGGTCCATACATCAACAACCACGTGGACAATTTTTCAGCACAAAGCGCTACACACATGTGAAGTTAGTCGACCTCCCTACTCTCACACTACAGAGTATGTACACTCCTTCTACAACTTCATTTGGAGTACGCAAATGCCCTAAACTCTCACAAACCTCACAATTCACCTGTGATTTGCATAAGCTGTGCAAGCGCAAAACCTACTTCATTCACACTATCACTAGAACGCCGAGAACATACTCAAACAACCATTGGCAAGATCTGAAATTCTGGGAAAGTCATTTCAGGACTTAAGGGAGCATTTTCTCTCCAATTTGTATCACTGAAAAATAAATCCAAAACCTATACCGGACATCTATGATGGACTCTCAAGGAGACGAACCATCCTCTGCTGCCACGTCTGTTAGCGCATCGGACCTTAATAAGTAAACACACAAGGGGACGTGAATAGGTCGATGAACCTTTTGACTTGCATTTACGATGTTCCCATAATAGATTCAGAATATGCAGATCCTTAATCAGTAATCAATGATAATCAATAGCCTTAGTAATCAATTGGAGTCAGTAATTATTACACGCCATGACCTTCCAGTCGTGAATAACCACACCTTGAGCAAAAGTTAGAATATGTATTTCCCTATATTAACAATGCTAATGTCATGTAAGATAATCTCAAAATCAAATGATAAACAAACAGAAACATCACTGGCTGCCCAAAGCGGCAAAAGAAACGTAATCTAATCAAAGCTTGAACGATTACATATTCTAAGGTTACAGTGCAAATTATTAACAAGAACAATTGAGCAAACGATATTACATACATTTATATTCAGCTAAGGAAAGACATTGATTATTACCCCCTACAGAAGACTTTCATTAGTGAGGATCCTTATCTAACACCAGATTAGCATATGCATGTTGGGCTTCATGCACACAATTTAGTCAATACAAATTTAGAAAACATCTAACTATGGCTCTATCAAAATAGTGTGGTTGGTACCTAGACAGAAAAATCAAATATACTTAAGAAACACATCAGCAATAATATACCTCTCCTCAAATGGATCGGCAAGCTAAAATAGTCTTCGTCATAGGACATCAGTTCAGTCAGCAAGGCATCAGGATTCAGCATCAAGGTTCAGGAAAGCGAAAAAAGCACATCTCTAGACGCTCAGTAAAGTACTGGCCTTTCTACAAGAAGAAAATGGGCAAGTATGCTGTCTTCCATCAGTGCAGTCCGGCTACCTAGGTCCCTATTGTCCCAAGTCCCAAGTCCCAATTGGTCAAGGGATCACATGTTCACACTTCGTCCAATAAAATTAAAACTTCAAATCTTCATTACTACTAGTACACAGTTCACATGTCAATGATTGTCGCCTTCATAATGTTTTCATCATCCAGCTCATCAGGTAACAATATTGTTGCAGCTTGTACTCCAGTCAGTGTCTCTATTGTCTTTTCCTGAGAAAGTCAGCCTTACACACATCACATTTACAATGTTGCATTAGTAAGAACAACATCTTCTAGCAAGCAGTTCTCATGAGAAAGACTTTTAGCTACGAGCACATGGACAATACAGTGAAAAATCACAATTTAATTCTCTAAACAGACATTTTATTAAACGGCTAAGAAATGCAGCTTGACATGAGGACCTGCAACTAGGCCAAGACCTCAGCTAAGTTAAGGCCTACGATTAATAAAGCTAAGACATAATGCATAGCCCTTAATATGATGTACTACAACATTAATCAACCATAAGCTCCATGTTTCATATTAATAAGCCATTAATAAGTATATTTTGTGAACATTGGCTGCCACTCACCTGGACACATATCCAAATGCGTGCATTATTTTTGCCTATATTATTACATTTTCTACGCAAATCCTTCACTAAGAATACATGAATATTCATAAATATTTTTTATTAAAACACCTGCTCAAGCATTAATATGTCTGCTCTTCTGCATGTCGTAGTTTGGACTCTTGCTCTAGGCAAGACTGCTGGTTTAAGGATGACAGTACTTATGTTTGTAGGCACCATGCCTATCCTACAACAAGTCGCAACTGTCGTTCCAACCTTTCCGGCTCGATAGCAGCACCTCACCAAAAACCCAAATAGTAAAAGGTGATTTGTGGCAGCCTTTACACATGGACTTGAGAGTATGAAATCTCAGGGAGTGTCGTGATTAAACGGAGATTACCCCTTTCTCACAGATATATCATGTCTGAACCAAACACAGGCAATAACGAAGATGCAGCAAAGTTTCAATAGTTTTTATTTAAAACAACTGCAATCTGCGATAAGTTGTATAGGCTGCAATGATCAGGATAATGAACAGTGCAAGAAACAGAATTGTAAAGACACGAGTCATTATTACAAAGACCCCCACCATCTTGCAATACCATGAAAAGACAAAGGTGGTCATTACAACCCTGGTGGTCGGTGTTAAGGCGGCGGTAAAACCGGCAACAGTCTGGCGGAAAAAAAATTGGAATCATGACCGTGGCGGAAACCGCCAACATAGACAGCCACTTTACCACTCTTCCTGCCAAGGTGGTACAAAAAAACACCGCGGCCGTAACCGCCAACAGACAGGCGGAGGACAATGTACCACCCACAGAATTACAACAGTCCAATCCGCCACCTTTTCCGGGGTGGATTCACCGCGAACAAAAACACGGCAGAAACAGGACTTAGAAGGGAAAACGCTCACCTCTACACACCCCACGAGGAACTAGGATGCCATGGAACCGGAACTTCAGATTCTACCTGCCTTTGTCTTCCTGCTCCTCTACCAGGAGCACGAACGCCGGCGGCGAAGACCACGGTGAATACTGCACCTACGACACAGGGGAGGGGGGTGGGAAAAGAGAGTGACACTCACACGCAACACCCCCACCCCACCCTCACCCACTACAACACACACACTAATACATCATGACACATTACAGTTACACCCCCACCCCCCCTGGAAGAATGCAAGGAAAAAAGGAAATGAGTCGAATGATTGTAATATATTCAAAGACATGAATCAAAAATATATACAAATATAAAGATATTCACCCTATAAACAAATAGATCCACCAAGAATACAAGTCCAAGGGATTCCACCATCATAGTCCGTGGACCACTGGGCCCAAAATGCATGGGCGAGGCCAACACAAGATAACCGAACAAGATGGAGAGAACACTGCTGGGGCATAAGATAGAAATAAAACAGGCACCTCAGGGGGGAGCGAAGGGGGGGCACCTCAGCCAGATGAGTGCACGATGCCAGATCCACGAGGGGGCTCCATGCCCATTGATGTATCATGGGGAGTGCAAAGCCAAAGTCTCTCAAGTCTCTACAGTGGGTGGTTTGCCCACTGCTTTATCCTGGGGAGTGCAAAGCCACAGTCTCTCAAGTCTCTACAGTTGGTGGTTTGCCCACTGCTTTATCCTGGGGAGTGCAAAGCCACAGTCTCTCAAGTCTCTACAGAGGGTGGTTTGCCCACTGCATTATCCTGGGGAGTGCAAAGCCACAGTCTCTCAAGTCTCTACAGTGGGTTGGTTGACCACTGCTGCATCCTGGGGAGTGCAAAGCCACAGTCTCTCCAGTCTCTACAGTGGGTGGTTTGCCCACTGCTGCATCCTGGGGAGTGCAAAGCCACAGTCGCTCAAGTCTCTACAGTGGGTGGGTTGCCCACTGCTTTCTCCTGGGGAGTGCAAAGCTACAGTCTCTCAAGTGGATAACAGTCTCCACTGGTTCTGGAGGGGGCTTTGTGCCCAGAGTGCTTCATTCTGCCAAGGACAGAGGTAGTGGATAACAGTCTCCACTGGTTCTGGAGGGGGCTTTGTGTCCAGAGTGCTACATCCTGCCAAGGACTGAGGTAGTGAATGTCATTCTCCACTGGTTCTGGAGGGGGCTTTGTGCCCAGAGTGCTTCATCCTGCCAAGGATAGAGGTAGTGGATGTCATTCTCTACTGGTTCGGCTTTGTGACCAGAGTGCTTCATCCTGCCAAGGACTGAGGTAGTTGATGTCATTCTCCACTGGTTCTGGAGGGGGCTTTGTGCCCAGAGTGCTTCATCCTGCCAAGTACAGAGGTAGTGGATGTCATTCTGCACTGGTTCTGGAGGGGGCTTTGTGCCGAGAGTGCTTCATCCTGCTCGTGGCGGGCTCAGTACCGTCAGAATCTATGACGCTCAGTGGCCTGCAGTGCTGGTGGCGGCGGTGTCCTGTTCAGCGGTGCTGGTGGCGGCGGTGTCCTGTTCAGCGATGTTGGTGGCGGCGGAGTCCTTGGCCGCGGTGCTGCTGGCGGCAGTGTCCTGTTCAGCGGTGCTGGTGGCGGTGGTGTCCTTGGCCACGGTGCTGTTGGCAGTGGTGTCCCTGGCGGCGGTGCTGGTGGTGGCGGTGTCCTTGGCAGCGGTGCTGGTGGCGGCGGTGTCCTTGGCAGCGGTGCTGGTGGCGGCGGTGTCCTTGGCAGCGGTGCTGGTGGCGGCGGTGTCCTTGGCAGCGGTGCTTGTGGCGGTCTTGATCGCCGTGCAGGTTTTCCCAGACTTCCCAGTTTTAGTGTGCCCATTCCCCACCTTGGATGGTGGCGCAGCTGGATCCACACTCCCACCTGTACTCCTGGGAGCGGCTTTGTTTGAAGATTTTTTTCCTCTCTCCCGCCAGTTACTGGCCAACTTTTGGTGTTTTTGAGGGTGGGGACTGTACGTGCTCTGGCTCCTTGGCACACTGGCTGCCCTGCTGCCTGGCACACTCCGGAAGCCGGTCACTACGGGCACCACTGCTCCCGCTGATGTTGTGGCTGAGGCGCTGGGTTGGGACCTGGAGAGGCGGGCCCTAGGAGACTGAAGGGGTGGGGGAGGTGAGGGGAAGTGGTCAAGGTTGGACAGGTAACGTTTTTTGGACACACTGGGACGGGTAGACGGAGGGGGTTTGAGAGTGGAGGAAGAGGTAGTGGTTGTAGGAGGTGTACATTTGGTGACTTTGGGTGAAGGTGCATGAGCTGGAGGCTGTTGTGAGGTGGATGGCTGTTGGGTGGGTGTGTGGCTGCGTTTGTGTACCTTGGATGGTGGGCACACAGACACACTGGGGGAGGACACAGGGGATGTGTGAATGGTAGTGGGGGTGGTGACTGCACATGAGCGGGGTGTGGTGGTGGGTGTGCTGGTGATGGAGGTAGTGGCTGACGAAGTAGTGCATGCAGGTGTGAGTGGAGACGAGACTGGGAGGGAGGAGGGAGAAGACGAGGAGGGGGCACAGTGGAGGCAGTGGCTGTTGGTAGGTCTGTATGTGTATGATGCTTGCGTGAGTGCCTGTGAGATGTGTGGTGCTTCTGTTTGCCTGAGCTTCCCTTGTGTGTTGAGGTGGGTGCATGCTGGTCTGAGGGTGTGCTTGGGATAGGCTGAGGTACAGGGGATTGGGTCTGGGTGGAGGAAGTTGGAGGGGGGAGGCTAGAGACAGGGACAATGGCTGCCATCAGTGCAGAGGCCAGAGTCTGAAAAGCTTGCTGATGGGCTGCCTGACCAGAGTGAATGCCCTCCAGGTATGCATTGGTTTGTTGCAACTGCCTCTCTACACCCTGGATGGCATTCAAAATGGTAGACTGGCCAACAGTGAGGGACCTGAGGAGTTCAATGGCCTCCTCACTGAGGGCAGCAGGGGTGACGGGGCAGAGGCTGAGGTGCCTGGGGCGAAGGAGATGCCCACCCTCCTGGGTGAGCGGCCACAGGGCAAACGCTGAGGGGCTGCTGGGAGGGCGGTGCTGGTAGGGGGGGGTGGCGGCTGTACCTGTAGATGTGGGGGGCACAGAGGGGGCCCGCCACAGCAAAGGGAGCTCCCATCAGAAGAGGAGTCCATATCGCTGGTCTCGGCTCCTGTCCCCGCCGTGGAGCTCCCCTCGTCCTCCTTCCCACTGGTGGCTTCTGACTCCATTGTTTCGCCCTCCAGGGCCATGTGGGATGCAGCTCCCTACTGCTGCAGTGCCACTGCTCCTCCGCCTGATGATGCTAATGCACACAAGCACAGGGAGACCACAAAAAGGGGGGAAACAGAAGAAAGACATGTTGAGTGCATGCAATACAGCTACCGTTTGGCGGACACTACAAACACAGAAGCCCCCTGCACTACGCTGTGCACTTGGAGTTCCCTAATCAATCCCAGGGACATGGTTTACAAGGCTATGCCCGATTGCTGCACACATGGATGTCACAGCAGCCTGACTAGGTGTAGTTGGCTCTGTACACAGGTGGGGCGGGGTGCCACAGGACCTGCATTAAGAAGGGACCCTGCCTACTAAACTCGCCCTGGCCTAGGGGAACCCACAGCCCACCTCCCCCACCCAGACACCTCGACTGCATGCTGAATCTGCTGAATGAGAGTGTACTCACCCCCTTGTGGATGCTGTGATGCCCTCAAGCGCCCATCTAACTCCGGGTACGCCACCGCCAGGATCCGGAACATCAGGGGGATCATGGTGCGACGGGCACCCCTCCCACATTGGGAGGCCATCCCCAGCTGTCCTCCGCCGTCTTCTTGCTCTAGCGGCGAATGTCCTCCCATCTTTTCCGGCAGTGGGTGCTCCGTCTGAGGTAGACCCCCAGGGTCCGGACTTCCTTAGCGATGGCACGCCAAATATCCTTCTTCTGGTGGGCGCTGACCGACACAAATAGTACAGGGGAAAAGGAGAAGATATAAGCGCCCGCACCGTCACAGTCATTTGCCTGCATCCCTACCCTTGCCATGTCGCACATGCACTCACCGTAGTTTCAAGCACGCCTCATTCTCCCCCACCTATTTTTCATCCACACCACTCCAAACAGCCATTGCCCGTACAGCATGCTCAGAGTGTACTCACCTGTTTGTCTGGAGGACCGTAGAGTACCGTGTACTGGGGGAGGACCCCATCCACTAGTTTCTCCAACTCCTCCGTGCTGAAGGCAGGGGCTTTTTCCCCAGACACACGAGCCATTGTCTCTTCCAGACTGAGGTCACAGCAGCACTTGCAGTGTAGGTCCTCTCTTGTCGAAGATCAGGTATCCAGTGATTGAACAGAGAGAAAATGGCGGTCACATCCGCGGCGGTGCGTACCATCACCACCGGCATACATCGTCATTGGCTCCTGGGACCCATAGGGTCCAATGTTAACCAATGGAGGTTTGCGCCGCGGTCTTCGACCGCCTACCACGGCGGTGTACAACGCCAGCGCAGTTAACTCATATCCCCTTGTCCCACCTTACAGGTCAGGCAGCCGCCATTTCAGGGGGCCACATGGCATTAATTTTAAATATGTCACACATATTTAGGCCTTGATTATACACTAAGACAGCCATATGTCAATTTTAAAAATGTTTCATATAAAGTTGTGTTTACGTACCTCAATGTTGGTTGACTCTCTGCTCGCTGTTCTCCTCCATAGAGCACGTCCGCTGGGGCAGGTGAGGAGATGGCGGCACCCTCCGGTGTACAGACCGCTGGTGGACCTGTCGACAATGGAGGAGCGACATGTGATCATCACCTACAGACTTGATCGTGCAACAATCCAGGAACTGTGTGCCCAGTTGGAGCCAGACCTGATGTCAGCTATCCGCCATCCCACAGGAATCCCCCCTCTAGTGCAGGTGCTGTCAGTACTCCATTTCCTGGCAAGTGGGTCTTTTCAGACAACAGTGGCCATAGCATCAGGGATGTCCCAGCCTATGTTTTCCAACGTGTTGGCCAGAGTGTTGTCTGCCCTGCTGAAACACGTGCGGAGCTACATCGTTTTCCCTCAGGTGAAGGATTTGCCTACACTGAAAGGTGACTTCTATGCCCTAGGACATATCCCCAACATCATAGGTGCCATTGATGGGACACATGTGGCCTTGGTCCCCCCACGCAGGAGTGAAAAGGTGTACAGAAACCGGAAGAGTTACCATTCGATGAATGTGCAGATGGTGTGTTTGGCAGACCAGTACAACTCCCATGTGAATGCCAAATTTCCTGGCTCAGAGCATGACGCTTACATTCTGAGGAATAGCAGCATCCCTTATGTGATGGGACAACTCCAGAGGCACAGTGTGTGGCTATCTGGTGAGTACATGGACCCAATACAGTGTGACTAGGTGTCTGGGTCTGGGGATGGCCCTAAGAGTTAGTGTGTGTCTAACAGTTGTCCCTCGATATTTGCAGGTGACTCTGGTTACCCCAACCTGTTATGGCTACTGACCCCAGTGAGGAATCCCAAGACAAGGGTAGAGGAACGCTACAATGAGGCACATGGTCGAACTAGGAGGATTATAGAGAGGACCTTCGGCCTCCTGAAGGACAGGTTCAGGTGCCTTCATATGACAGGTGGTTCCCTATTCTACTCACCAAAGAAGGTGTGTCAGATCATCGTGGCCTGGTGTATGTTTAACAACTTGGCTTTGCGAAGACAGGTGCCTTTTCTGCAGGAGAATGGTCCAGATGGAGGTGTTGTGGCAGCTGTGGAGCCTGTGGACAGTGAAGACGAGGAAGCAGAAGAAGAGGACATAGACAGCAGGAACACGGTGATCCAACAATTCACACAGGTAAGAAGACAACACTGCCTGCTACATCTGTTTGATCCTTCTACCTCTCATCTGTCTGTCATTTTCGCACAGTGTATGGACCCTGAGTTGTCACTTTCCCGTTCGATTTCACAGATGTGGGTCCCACTGTGTGACATCTGCTTTGTTTCCTCATGGACTAGAGCTGTGTGACATAGGTATGTTGACAATACAATGGATATAGCATTTTTCCACAGTTATTGCAAATACACATTTTCGAAAGCACAGACTGACTCCAGATAGTTTTGTGATTTAAGGGTATTTATTTAAGTGCTATATAGTGGAGGGGGTTGTAAAATGGTCAGTGGGTGATGGTGGAGGAATGTCCATGACAGAGTCCAGTCTATTAGTCTCACAGGTCCATTGTCCAAAGGGGCATAGGAAGTGGAGCTGGGGCAGTTTAAGGATGGACAGAGTGACAAAGTGGGACAGAAGGATGACAATCAGGGTGGTCTCATTTCTTGGCGGGGGTCTTGGCATTGTTCTCTGTCTTTGTCCTGGATCTCAGGGACCGCTTGCGGGGTGGTTCTCCATCTGCAGGGGGTGGGGTGCTGGTGTGGTGGTCCTGTGGTGGTGCCTCCTGTCCACTAGCGCCGGCGGAGGTGGTGGGCAGTTCATCGTCCAGGCTAGTGTCAGGGGCCCCTTGTTGTGCCACAGTGTCCCTCCTGGTGTTGACCACTTCCTTTAGCACCCCTACAATGGTGCACAGGGTGGAATTGATAGATTTGAGTTCCTCCCTGAACCCCAAATACTGTTCCTCCTGCAGCCGCTGGGTCTCCTGAAACTTGGCCAGTACTGTTGCCATCGTCTCCTGGGAATGGTGGTAGGCTTCCATGATGTTGGAGAGAGCCTCGTGGAGAGTGGGTTCCCTGGGCCTGTCCTCCCCCTGTCGCACAGCAGCCCTCCCAGTTCGCCTGTTTCCCTGGGCCTCTGTCCCCTGAACTGTGTGCCCACTGCCACTGCCCCCAGGTCCCTGGTGTTGTTGGGGTGGTGGGTTAGCCTGGGTTCCCTGTAGTGGTGGACACACTGCTGATTGACATGTCCTGGGGACCAAGGTATGGGCCCGCTGGGTGGGTGCTGTGCTGGTGTTTCCAGAGGGGGGAGGCTCTGTGGTGGCCTGTGCCAGTGTGAGGGGAACCGACTGTCCCGAGGTCCCAGATGGGCCGGGCTGGTCATCTGGATCCAGTTGGACAGAGCTGCTGTCATCACTGTGGGCCTCTTCTGTGGGTGGAGTGAACATGTCTGGACCCTCCTCTCCGGTGACGTTGGGTAGGGGCCCTGCAGGGGTGTAAAGGCAAAATTATTGCATCGGTGTGTGCCATGGTGTGCAATGGGTGGGTGACCCTGTACCCCAGTGCTTGCATTCCTGTGTAGGACCTTGTGTGATAATGGTTTAGGGGGGTGTATGGGTATGTGCAGTGGCCATGCTTTGGTGATGGGTGTCCATACTTTGGTGTTACATGCAGGGCTTGGGTTTGGGATGTGTGGTTTGCGATATTGGGACATATGTGAGGAGTTGGAGTGATGGGTGTGAGGGCGAGGGTGGGGGTATGTCACAGCATGCAGGTGGGTGGGGGATGAAGTAATGAAAGATTTGATTACCAGAGTCCATTCCTCCAGCTAATCCTGCGAGGCCCTCAGGATGCAGTATAGCCAAGACTTGCTCCTCCCATATTGTTAGTTGTGGGGGAGGAGGTGGAGGTCCGCCGCCAGTCCTCTGTACCACGATGTGGTGTCTTGAGGCCACGGAACGCACCTTCCCCCGTAGGTCGTTCTACCTCTTCCTGATGTTATCCCTAGTTCTTGGGTACTGTCCCACTGCGTTGACCTGTCCACGATTCTGTGCCATAGCTCCATCTTCCTAGCTATGGTGGTGTGCTGCACCTGTGATCCGAATAGCTGTGGCTCTACCCGGATGATTTCCTCCACCATGATCCTGAGCTCCTCCTCAGAGAACCTGGGGTGTCTTTGCAGGGCCATGGCGTGGTGTGGGTGATGAGTGGGGTGGTGTGTGTTGTGATGTGTGGGGTGATATTTAGAGGTGTGTTGTGTGAGGTGCGTGGATGTTATGTGAGTGATGGTGTACGGTGCCTGTGGATGCTATTGTTCTTTCAGGTGGTGTCTCTCTCTAGCCTTCTGTCGCAATTGTGGTTGTAAGGGTTTGTGGGTGATGTGGGTGTGTGTTTTATATTGTATTGAGTGTGTGGGAGTGGTGTGTGTATGTGTATCAGGTGTGTGTATTTGGAATTGTCCAATCTGGTTGTGTTTTGTAAATGTGTGTGTATTTTGAGCCAATGGAACTCCGCGGTTGAAAGACCACCGCATGGATTCGTGGGTCGTGATAGTGTGAAGTATTCCTGTTGGCGTGACGGTGTCGGTTTTGTTATTGCCAGTTTATCACTGACCTTTGGTGTGGCAGACTTGTATGGGTGTCTGGATTTTGGCGGATTCCGAGCTGTGGGTCATAATGACCGTGGTGGAATTCCACGGCCGCGGAGGTGTGTTGGCGGTCTTCTGTACGGCGGTAAGCGGCTTTTACCGCCAATGTTGTAATGACCCCCAAAGTGTGTCATATGTCCTAATATCCTATCATGATAGGCCTAACCTCCTACCTTAAGGAGAGCTGGGTAGGTTAAACCTAATCTGCCAATGCCATGTCCATGAGAGGAGCCCCCAACCCTTGTTGCCTTGGAGGTCTCTATCTCAGACTCTGTAGGGACACGAAAACTGGGTCAGCGTCAAGACGACGTGCAGCATCGATATCAGTGATGGCGGCAATGCCCTCCGGTCAGATGAATAAATTAAGGAACAAGTTAATGAGTAAATGACCAAGCAATAACGAGGGACCGAGGGAGAAATTAGCATATGCTAATAGGAATATAACCGAATAATATAAATAATCTGAATTATCGAGCGAGGCAAAGGCGAATCACGTTGGCACCAAGATCGTCTTAAACAATAAACAATAACCTGTTGGGGAATCAAGCGGGTTTGAAAATCTGCATTCATCTCTCATTTAATGTATTTACTTAGGGGGTTATTCTAATTTTGGAGGAGTGTTAATCCGTCCCAAAAGTGACGGTAAAGTAACGGATATACCACCAGCCGTATTACGAGTTCCATAGGATATAATGGACTCGTAATACGGCTGGTGGTAAATCCATCACTTTTCCGTCACTTTTGGGACGGATTAACACCTCCTCCAAACTTAGAATAAACCCCTTAGTCTTTTACTGTAAAACATCTACTCTGGTGCACTCATAAAAGTGCATTAAAGAGGTGAATTTAAGAAAATCAGGGCTATTATATTAGAAGTGTGATGACCATCACACTATCTTTGAGGAATAATACTATGTGCTTCTCTCTCTCTTGGATTTCCTTCATCTGCCTTTTCTGTCATTGTTTATCGTCTTCCACTTTGATTTCACCCCTGCACGACGCGCTAACGTTTGCATATGTCACAATCTGCCAGATATTTGCTCCTGATAGGATCTGCAGGGCAAAGTGGTTCAGGAGCCGTCAAGCATGGAAAGTACATGTTGAAACAGGCTGGAACCAGCCAAGCGTTGGATATCTAGCTGTCACCAAACCATATGGTTTGGTTCACTTGCAGAATAAAAAATATATATCAATACTTGAAAAAAGGCATCGCACCTGTGCTCTTACAACTAAGGCCCTCATTTCAACCCTGCGGGTCGGTGTTAAAGCAGCGGTAATACCGCCAACAGCCCGCCAGAAAACAAAATGGAATCACGACCATGGCGGAAACCGCCAACATTAACAGCTACTTTAACAATCCGACCGCCACGGCGGTAGAAACAAACACTGCAGCGGTAACTACCAACAGACAGGCGGAGGACAAAGTACCGCCCACACTATTATAAGAGGCCTATCCGCCACCTTTTCCGGGGCGGTACCAACACTATCAAAAGCACGGCGGAAACAGTACACAGAAGGGAAACCACTCACCTCTCGACACCCAACGAGGAAACAGGACGCCATGGAGCCCGAACTACACCTCCTGCCCATGCTGGTCTTCCTCCTGCTGTATCAGGAGCAGGAAAGACGCCGTCGATGACCATGGTGAGTACTGCACCTACAACACAGGGGAGGGTGGGAGGGAAAAGAGAGTGACACACACACGCAACACGCAAAACCCTCACCCCACCCTCACCCACAACACCATACACACAAATACATGCAGCAACATTACATATACACACCCTCACCACCTGGAAGAACACAGGGACAAAAGGAAATGATTGTAACGAGTGTAATCAATAAAAATCAGATAGTGCAAGTTCAAAAATCAGTATATACAAATATGTACATCAACTACACAGTTCCGGATATTACTCAAACATCGTCCGTGGATCAGTGTCCCAAAATGCATGGGCAAAGCCCACACAAGACACCTGACTCGAAACGGAGAGAACACTGCAGGGGCATCAGATCGAAATGAAACAGGTACCTCAGGGGGTGGGGGGCACCTCAGCAGGATGAACGCACAACGCCACTGCTCCACAAGGGGGCTCCATGCCCATTTCTCTATCCTGGGGAGTGCAAAGCCACAGTCTCACAAGTCTTTCCAGTGGGTGGTTTGCCCACTGCTTTATCCTGGGGAGTGCAAAGCCACAGTCTCTCAAGTGGATAACAATCTCCACTGGTACTGGAGGGGGCTTTGTGCCCAGAGTGCTTCATTCTGCCAAGGACTGAGGAAGTGGATGTGATTCTCCACTGGTTCTGGAGGGGGCTTTGTGCCCAGAGAGCTTCATCCTGCCAAGGACTGAGGAAGTGGATGTGATTCTCCACTGGTTCTGGAGTGGGCTTGGTTCCCAGAGTGCTTCATCCTGCCTAGGACTGAGGAAGTGGATGTGATTCTCCACTGGTTCTGGAGGGCGTTTGGTGCCCAGAGTGCTTCATCCTGCCAAGGACTGAGGAAGTGAATGTATCTTTCCACTGGTTCTGGAGGGGGCTTGGTGCCCAGAGTGCTTCATCCTGCCTAGGACTGAGGAAGTGGATGTGATTCTCCACTGGTTCTGGAGGGGGCTTAGTGCCCAGAGTGCCTCATCCTGCCAAGGACTGAGGAAGTGGATGTGATTCTCCATTGAATCTGGAGGGGTCTTGGTGCCCAGAGTGCTTCATCCTGCGAAGGACTGAGGAAGTGGATGTAATTCTCCACTGGTTCTGGTGGGGGCTTGGTGACCAGACTGCTTCATCCTGCCAAGGACTGAGAAAGTGGATGTGATTCTCCACTGGTTCTGGAGGGGGCTTGGTGCCCAGAGTGCTTCATCCTGCCAAGGACTGAGGAAGTGGATGTAGCTCTCCACTGGTTCTGGAGGGGGCTTGGTGCCCAGAGTGCTTCACATGCAGTGTGGCAGGTCCCATTCCCTCACCGGAGTGTGTTTTCCATGAGATTGCCTGGGAACAGAGGCAGAGACACACTCCACCCTGCTGCGACTTCGCCTGCCACCTGCAGGTACAAACAGTGCTGGGAGTCATGCCTCATATACGCTGGGCAGGGTCCAGGACGTCTCCTGCAGCCTCAGATGGCTGCCCACTGGGGATGGTTGCCATGTCAGCTGTGGTGGCACTGTCTGAGCACGTCGTGGGGCTGGTGGCGGTGCTTGCGGCGGTGTCTGTGGTGGAGGTGCTGACGGTGGTGCATGTGTCTGCACCTGTTGAGGGACACAGCAAGACGTCTCCTGCAGCCTCGGACGGCTGCCCACTGGGGATGATGCTGGGGACTGTTGTTGAGGCAGCAGACGTGCAGGTGGTGGTGCTGGTGGTGGTGCTGCTGGCAGTGCTGGTGGCGGTGCAGCTGGCGGTACAGGTGGTGATGTCCACTGCCGTACAGGTTGGTGTAGTGGTTGACAGAAGGGGTGACTCTGGTCCCTCACTCGGAGCCACTGTGCCCTGTGCTGACCTTCTCTTGGCTTGTGTCCCTTCCCCACCTTTGATGTTGCTGCTGGTGTCTTGCCACTGTCCCCTTTTGGTTTGGAGGAACCCTTGCTTGCTGGTAGGTGCAGCTTCTCCCTCCGGCATGTGGGCACCTTCTTCACCTTGGCAGGTGGTGGAATGGCCTGCTCCTAGGCCTCGCTAGATGGCACACTGGCAGCCCTGATGGGTGGCGCACGCGATGAGACCGGAGTTGCTGGCACCACTGTGCTTGGGGATTTGGTGGCTGAGGTGCTGGGTTGGGACCTGGAAAGCATGGCTCTAGGGGAAGGATGGGGGGGGTGGTGTAGGGATGAGGTCAATGTTAGCCCGGATAAGTTTCTTAGACACACTGGGACGGGAAGATGGAGGGGGTTTGGGAGTGGAGGAGGAGGTAGTGGTTGTAGGAGGTGAATGTCTGCTGAATTTGGGTGAAGATGCACGGGCCGGAGGCTGTTGTGAGGTGGATGGCTGTTGGGTGGGTGTGTGCCTGCGTTTGTGTACTTTGGGAGGAGGGCTCACAGACACACTGGGAGAGGACACAGGGGATGTGTGAATGGTAGTGGGGGTGGTGATTGCACATGAGCGGTGTGTGGTGATGGGCGTGCTGGGGATGGAGGTAGTGGCTGAGGACGTAGTGCATGCAGGTGTGAGTGGAGACGAGACAGGAAGGGAGGAGGAGGACATGGAGGAGAGGGACACAGTGGAGGCAGTGTATGTTGGTGTGTCTGCATGGGGATAGTGCTTGTGTGAGTGCCTGTGGGATGTGTGGTGCTTATGTTTGCCATGTCCACTCTTGTGTGTTGATGAGTGTGCATGCTGGTCTGATGGTGTGCTTGGGATAGGCTGAGGTACAGGGGATTGGGTCTGGGTGGAGGACGTTGGAGGGGAGAGGCTGGACACAGGGAAAATGGCTGCCATCAGTGATGAGGCCAGAGCCTGAAATGCTCTCTGTTGGGCCGCCTGCCCAGAATGAATGCCCTCCAGGTATGCATTTGTTTGTTGCAAATGCCTCTCAACACCCTGGATGGCATTCAAAATGGTAGATTGCCCAACAGTGAGACATCTCAGGAGGTCAATAGCCTCCTCACTGAGGGCAGCAGGGCTGACTGGGGCAGGGGCTGAGGTGCCTGGGGAGAAAGAGATGCCCACCCTCCTGGGTGAGTGGGCACGGGACACACGCTGAGGGGCTGCTGGGAGGGCGGTGCTGGTAGGGGGGGTGGCAGCTGTACCTGTTGATGCGGTGGGCACAGAGGTGTCTGCCACTGCAAGGGAGCTCCCATCAGAGGAGGAGTCTCTTTCGCTGGTGTATGCTTCTGTCCACGTCTTGGAGCTCCCCTCGCCCTCCGTCCCACTGGTGCCTTCAGACTCCATTATTTCACCCTCCGGGGCCATGTGGGATCCAGCTCCCTCCTGCTCCGGTGCCACTGCTCCTCTGCCAGAAGATGCTAATGCACCCAAGTAAAGGGTGACAACACAAAAAGGGGGGGGGGAGACAGAAGAGACACACAGTCAGTGCATGCAACACCACTACCGCTGACGGACACAACACACAGGGAGCAGCCCTATGCACTAAGCCATGCACTAACAGTTCTTAGGAAAATCACCTGCCCATGGGGGACGATGCCTAAGCACATTTGCTGCACACCTGGAACCCACTATTGGGGTTGGAGTGCCACAGAGCCTGCCTTAAAAGGTACCTACCCTACCAAGTTCGCCCTGGCCTCGGGCAACCCACAGCCCACTTCCCCCACCCAGACACCTCGTCAAGCACGCAGAGTCAGCTGAATGAGAGTGTACTCACCCTCTTGTGGCTGCTGTGATGTCCTCAAGCGCCCATCCAACTCCGGATATGCCACCTCCAGGATCCGGAACATCAGGGGGTCATGGCGCGACGGGCACCCCTTCCACGGTGGGAGGCCATCACCAGATGGGCCTCCGCCGTCTTTTTGCTCCAGCAGCACAGGTCCTCCCATCTTCACCTGGCAGTGAGTGCTCCGTCTATGGTAGACCTCCAGGGTCCGCACTCCCTTGGCGATGGCACGCCAAACACCCTTCTTCTGGTGGGCGCTGACCTAGAGAAAAAGTGAAGTAAGAATGGATGTTACTCTCCCGTACAGTTCTTCTCACACATTGCCTGCAAACCTCCCACCCTGGCCCAGACATACATACACACACACTATCCTCACATGCTAGCCTGTCCCCCTCACCACCCTCTTCCATCCACGACACTCCATACAATCACGTACCATCCACCATGCACACAGTGTACACACCTGCTTGTCTGGAGGACCGTACAGTTGCGTGTACTGGGGGAGGACCCCTCCCGCTAGTTTCTCCAACTCCTCTGAAGTGAAGGCAGAGGCCGTTTCCCCAGACACTGTAGCCATCGCCGCTTCCAGACACAGGTCACAGCAGCACTTGCAGTGTAGGTCCTCTCCTGTTGAAGGTCAGGTATCAAGTGAGGGAACAGTTAGAAAATGGTGGCCACGTCCGCGGCGGTGCGTACCGTTACCACCGGCGTACATCGTGATTGGCTCCTGGAACCCATAGAACCCAATGTTAACCAATGTTGAATTGCACCGCGGTCTTCGACCGCCTACCGCGACGGTGAGCAGTTACCTCATTTCCCCCTGTCCAACCTTACAGGTCAGGCAGCCTCCATTTCAGGGGGCCACATGGCAGGCCAAATAACTGTGTCACACTTATTTAGGCCAGGAATACAAAGGCACATGGAGAAATTGTAATGTTTTTGCAAAAAAAATTGTGATACCTAAGTGTTGTATGACCCTCTGCTCACCCTTCTTCTCCATAGGGCACGTCAGCTGGGGCAGGTGATGAGATGGCGGCATCCTCTAGTGTACAGACCCCTAGTGGATCTGTCGACAATGGAAGAGAGACACATAATTATCACTTATAGACTTGATCGTGCAACAATCCAGGAGCTGTGTTCCCTGTTGAGGCCAGGCCTGATTTCAGCTATCACCCATCCCACAGGAATCCCCCCTTTAGTGCAGGTCCTGTCTGTACTCCATTTCCTGGCCAGTGGGTCTTTTCAAACAACAGTCACCATAGCATCAGGGATGTCCCAGCCAATGTTCTCTAACGTGTTGTTCAGAGTGTTGTCTGCCCTGCTGAAACACATGCGCAGCTACATTGTTTTCCCTCAAGTGGAGGATTTGCCCACAGTGAAAGGTGACTTGTATGCCCTGGGACATATCCCCAACATCATTGGTGCCACTGATGGTACACATGTTGCATTTGTCCCCCCCACAGGAACAAACAGTTGTACAGAAACCGGAAAAGCTATCATTCTATGAATGTGCAGATGGTGTGTTTGGCAGACCAGTCCATCTCCCATGTGAATGCCAAGTATCCGGGCTCAGTGCACAACTCTTACGTTTTGAGAAATAGCAGCATCCCTTATGTGATGGGGCAACTCCAGATACACCATGTGTGGCTAATAGGTGAGCCTGAAGTCCCCACACAGTTCCATTTGGTGTCTGGGTATTGGAGATTCCCTAATGTTTGGAGGATGTCTAACAGTTGTCCCTCGATATTTGCAGGTGACTCTGGTTACCCCAACTTGTCATGGCTACTGACCCCAGTGAGGAATCCCAGGACAAGAGCAGAGGAACGCTACAATGAGGCACATGGGAGAACTAGGAGGATAATACAGTGCACCTTCGGCCTCCTGAAGGCCAGATTCCGGTGCCTCCATCTTACAGGTGGATCCCTATACTACTCACCGCAGAAGGTATGCCCGATCATCGTGGCCTGCTGTATGTTGCACAACCTGGCTTTGCGATGCCAGGTGCCTTTTCTGCACGAGGATGGGCCTGATGTTGGTCTTGTGGCAGCTGTGGAGCCTGTGGACAGTGAAGAAAAGGATGCAGAAGAAGAAGATGTAGACAACCGAAACAACATCATCATGCAATACTTCCAGTGAGACACAGGTAAGGAGATGGAACTGCTTCCCACATCTCATACTATTGTAGGAGCTAGCATGTCTGCCTTTTTCACTCTGTGTATGGACCCTGACTTGCCACTTTAGCTTTCCATTTCACAGATCTGGGTCCCAATTTGTGCCCTCTGCTATGTTTACTCCTGGCCTACATCTGTGCAACATTGCTATGTGATCAAGTACATTGACATTGCTATATTCCAGAGATTTTGCAACTACACATTTGTGGAAGTACAGACTGACTCCTGATTGTTTTGTGATTCAAGGGTGTTTATTTCTGTGCAAATAAGTGGAGAGGTGTGTGAAATGGGCTGGGGTGATGGTGAGGGAATGTCCACGGCAGAGTCCAGTCTATTTGTATCACAGGTGCATTGTCCAATGGGCCATAGGGAGTGGAGCAATGGCAGTTTAAGGTGGACAGGATGACAAAGTGGGGCAGAAGGGTGACATTCAGGAGGGCCTTATTTTCTGGCGGGGGTCTTGGCAATGTTCTCTGTCTTGTTCCTGGATCTCAGGGACTGTTTGTGTGGTGGTTCTCCTTCTGCAGGGGGTGGGGTGCTGGTGGCCTGATGGTCTTGTGGCGGTGCCGCCTGTCCACTAGCGCTGGCAGAGGTGGAGGGCTTTTCATCGTCCAGGCTAGGGTCAGGGGCCCGTTTGTGTGCCACTGTGTCCCTCATGGTGTTGACAAGGTCTGCCATCTGTAAATGCATAATTTTAGTATCTGTGTGTGCCATCTTGTGCATTGGGTGCGGTATCCTCTACTCCTGTGCTTGCATCATTGTGTTTGCCCTCTTGTGATAGTTGGATTGGGGTCTGTGTGGGTTTCTGTACTGGACATGCTTTGGTGACGGTGATCCATGCATAGGTGTTGCATGCAGGTCCTTGGTATTGAGATGTGTGGGTTGTGGTAGTGGGACATATGGAGTTGATGGTGTGATGGGGGTGAGGATAAGAGTGGGAGTATGTGATGGCATGCAGGTGGGGTGGGGGGGATGAAGTATTTAAGATTTACCTTACCAGAGTCCAGTCCTCCTGCTACTCCTGCGAGGCCCTCAGGATTCATGATCGGCAAGACTTGCTCCTCCCATGTTGTTAGTTGTGGGGGAAGAGGTGGGAGCCCACCGCCAGTCCTCTGTACAGCAATCTGGTGTCTGGATACCACGGAACGTACCTTCCCCCGTAGGTCGTTCCGCCTCTTCCTGATGTCATCCCGTGTTCTTGGATGCTGTCCCACTGCTTTGACCATGTCGACAATTCTCCGCCATAGCTTCATCTTCCTTGCAATGGATGTCTGCTGCACCTGTGATCCGAATAGCTGTGGCTCTACCAGGATGATTTCCTCCACCATGATCCTGAGCTCCTCCCATAAAACCTGGGGGTGTCTTTGAGGTGCCATGATACCTGTAGCGGAATTCCGCCGCAGCAACGGTATGTTGGCGGTCTTCAGCACAGCGGAAAGCGGGATTTACCACCAGGGTTGTAATGAGGGCCTAAATGTAAAATTGGCACCAGTTCATAACACACCATTTAGTGGTGCGTTTGTTCAGTAAGGGAAAATTACTAAAAAAGCACTCATTTGTTCATTTTACTGGTATCAATTACTTTGTTATGATATTTAACTGTCAGTTAAAGTAAAAACACAGAAGATGACATTCTGTGTGGTTTGCCCTCGAGGTTTATTCATAGGAGGGCCTCAGTTCAGTTCCATTCACATACTGGGATCTCAAGCTTTGTTTCACTTCGCATGCGTACAAGGGTTACAAAGGTGATGAGCCTCGGAAGCAGTCCCATATTGCAAATGCAGCGCTCTTGGGTGTTTACTTTGTCCGTTTCATTAGGGATTGCAGTGATAAAAACATAAGGTCTCGGTAACATGCAAACATGGCTATCAGAACAGGATTTAAAGTTCACAAGATGGTGTAAATCTGGAGACAAAACCCAAGACCATGCAAAAATGTTGTTCTATTTTATTGTATATACATTCATAGCAAAAGTTACAATTATATTACATTTAGAGGTTATTATACTAGGTCCCTAGTACAAATGTTTCAGTTCAGTTTGTGATTGGAATTATAGATCTAACAATGTGAAATTACATCCATTATTACAACGGCAAAAAAGCTTAAAAAAATGTAAAATGTTACAACACATTAATTCATTACCTCGACAGATCATCATCTCCTTTGTATTGGTTGCCATTGTAATACTATTGTTTTTAAAAAGTGGTTTTGAAAATTTCTTTTGAGGAAGGGAATAGAAATACATGTTCAATGGTCTGAACATCACAATTACATAAGGTGCATATTCTCTCCTGCCACCTTACATTCTGCCATGCATCCATCACAGTTATAAATGGCACACATTTCAATCTACGTAGCAATATACATCTTGACACCTTATGTTACAAATTCCAGATTAAATATACTTCAGGAACGGCTGCTTGATAGGATTCTATAATATAACAGAAACAGTGTTTTTGCTCTACATATCTCGACATCATTTTCCATGGAGCAGTTTTCATCATATCTTTTAAGCAATTTTTAAGATAACAATAACTCATATTTTGAATATCTGCATTTGATGGCATGTTTTTTGCTTGGGAAGCAGCTAACCCAATATCCTAGATGTGTTCACTCTAGCAGGTTACACAGCTATTTATTTTCATATTTCCAGCTGATGGGGTCTACAGCTTTGAAGCAAGTAGAAAGGGTCCTAGATTTGTTTTGCTTAGATTTGAAAACACTTTTAGATGAGAAGGAGCACTTAATTGGCAAAGCAGATTAATTACAGAAGCGTGCTGCAACTTTGACGTCAATCAAGGATAAACTTTGTGCTACTAAGGGTGTCTAGCTTCTTGACACAAGCCACACCCCTCACAAGTCATAGTCACCCCTTCACTCACCAATACTGTGCAGAAAAGGCCTGTAAGGTGCACACAAGAATATATGAAGTGAGTAAGTCAGCAAGTTGGAAACTGAGTGAATGAATAACCGAACATGGTTACCATTATCGGTTCTGGTCAAAGATAAGTGCTGTATTGCCATTACAATATTATTGGGAAACTTTCCAACCACACTAATTGGTGCAAAGCATCCCAAAGCCAAAAGCCTACTCAACATATTTTTTTTTAGCATGCAGGAGACATTGGAACCACCCATAATAAATCTGCCAATCCTCGCATAAAAGTGCTCACCAACCCTAATTTCAATCTAAGAGCTCCTTTTGACCCAATGGTTTTTAAAGTGCGAAGAATCGTTCCCTCCACTTTATGCATAAAGTGTCACTGATCAATTTTTAATGTCATCCACAGCATATAAAAGTGTCTGCAGGATCTCCATTTCATAAACTTTCAAAGGATGGTTAAAATGCTTATTTCCAGTTGCTCCAGAAAGTGCCTTAAGTGCATTTCCATGGACAAATGCCCTACGTGAAATATCAGCTGTCAGCCAGATGTCCTGAAATAATTCTTCCAAGGTAAGGATAACATTTTACTACTTCTATGGCTGGATTATCAAGAAGCCGCTTATAATATGTATTTAAATTGCACCCCTTAGGTCAAAACTTATTCACCTTCAGAAAATGAGTATCTAAACATGTAGATAAGGTGTTGACACGCCTCAGGAGACCTTTAGGAGTCAGATCTAGCAGGACGATATTGTGGGGTTATCAAGTATCCCTGTTGGAGTCAATTTCTAGTGGGAAGTTTTCAGTGTCAAACCCCGCCTACCTCATAACATAACATGACACCACATGGCAGTATGAAGGGCAATAATACATTTCAAACGACTCCTGGGCTTTCCAGGTCATTCAATTTTCTCCAAAGGGTCTTCCTGTTTTCACGGTCAAAGGCCGTTGAAAAATAATTGGAAGACCCATCGACAAGTGTTAGATCTGGCATCCTTAGGGTGGTCTTACCCCAGACGTTTTGCCTTTCACCTCCTGTTCTTGCTGTACCTTTTTGTTGGCCTTAGGACTCTGAGAACTTTACCACTGCTATCCAGTGCTAAAGTGCATGTGCATCTTTCGCAAAACATGATACAATTGGTGTAAACACAATTGGCATATTTATTTTACTTGTCAGTACCTTGTAAAGTGGTATACATTCTACCCAGGGCCTGTAAATTAGATGCTACTAGTGGGCCTGCATCACTGATTATGCCACTCACCCAAGTAGTCCTGAAAACCTGTCTCAGGCCTGCCACCACAGGGCCTGTGTGTGCAGTTTCACTGGTACTTCGCTGGTACGACTTGGCATTTAAAACCTCCTGCCAAGCCTAAAAATCCCCCTTTATTACATACAAGTCACTCTTAAAGTAGGCCGTAGGTAACCCATGGGGCAGGGTGCTATGTAACTAAAAGGCATGACATGTACTTTCAAGTTTTACATGTCCTGGTAGTGAAAAACTCCCAAAGTCGTTTTCCACAACTGTGAGGCCTACTCCTCTCATAGTCTAGCATTGGGAATGTTTTAATATACTTTAAAACTGTAATTCCTGATCAGAAAGGAGGAGCTGCATCACGTTTCATATCATCAGAATGGTAATGATAAATCCTCTTTACTGGTGAAGTCAGATTTAATATTACTATTTTAGAAATATCACTTTTAGAAAGTGGACATTTCACTACTCTTACTGCTCTGTGTGCCTGACAACCTGTCTCCAATACATGTGTGGACTGGGCTGGGTGACAGCTACATTTGTGCAGTCCCTCCAGACAGCTATAACACAGGACACTCAACTACACCTGCATTAATCTGCAAACTGATGAGTCTTCCTCAACAGGGAGCATGGGAGGGGTTCGCACTTACACTTCAAAGGGTAGTGGCTTGACCCCACACAAAGGGCTGATTACACCCAACGGATAGTCTGGAGCCATGGCTGGGATGAAAGGCACCTGTGCACTTCAAGGAGCTGCTTTGAAGTCACCCCCAGTTCAAAGGCACTTTTGGGTATAAGTAATGGGGCTTTGACCCAGGGATAGCTTAAGGGTTTTGGGGGTCCTGGGCCAAACATATTTTGGGCCCCTGTTTCGAATAGCTTTGAATTTATGATCCAGTTTCAGTTCTTTCATGCCGTCTTCTGGCCAGGTCACTTACAGTGCACAGGCACACTCGTCAGATTCTAAGGGCCTGATTCACTACTGTAAAGTTACACACTTGCGTATGTTTACAATTTTTTTCAATTCACAAAGGAAGTTTACAAGTAGTATTTTTAGCACACTGGACTCTATGCATTCCTGGTAGAGACTCCACACCTAAAATGGTTCGCAGTCATAAAAATACTACTCATAAAATTGCTTTGTGAGTTTTTTATTAAATGGTAAACATACACAAAAGGGTATGTTTACCTTTGTAAATCAGGCCCTAAATATCTTTATAGATAGTGAACTGTGTTTTGAATAGTCTAACACAGCAGCAACTCACTAATATTAATCCAAATAAGCTCTGTGACAACCACCCATTTCTAATATGGTAGGTCCTTTTTGCTTAAAAAATCTGTTTTTATAGATGTTTCCCCAGAACTGCCCTGGACTCCTGTGGGACTCTTATGAAAGAAAGGTGGTCTTGTGGCCCCTGCGAGACTCCTGCGGGAATGCAGCAATCCCCGAAACAAAATGTAATTTAAATTTGGCCCCACGCCTGGGCTCTCTGGTGGAATAGGCCCTCTCGCGATTTTTTAAAGTTGCGTGCTCGTGGGACTCAAAAGAGAATACCTCAAACTCAACCATCTGGATAGGAATACATTTTGAACCTTAATTTCTCAAACACTACTGTACGGATTTACACCAAAGCATAATTCTGTGCAGCTGTTTGGGCTGTAGCGCTATTCAAAAATCCCTATGGAATTTGCATGAATAAATTGCGTTTTGGGACATCTCTTTTTTGTTGGCCCCAGCTTGAGCAATCACCCAGAAACTTTCAACAAAGTTAGTGATATGGATGAACTTTGTTTGGAAACTTTTAGGAGGATTCATGAAACAGCACCAAATTTATTAGGAAATCAAAAAAACTCTTCCTAAGTAAAATAGGTCTTAACTATAACAACACAGTAGTGACTGCCACAGTGTATTATATTCACTGAAAAAAACAGGGACGTTATAGGTAGGTTCTGAATCTACTCGTACAAAACCATAGAAATTAGGCAGTGAAGAGAGTTCTTTTAAATTACTATAACTCGCCCCGTAAGGTAACTATAACTCGTGCCTTCACCATGCACAGTTTTCTTATCAATAATTTTATTGCAACTGTTGCAGTGATAATATCAAAGATGCCATACAAGATTTCATCAATTATATAATATGTGAAATGATTAGATGTGCATGGCGCAGAAGCGAGTTATAGTTACCTTAGGGTGCGAGTTATAGTTACTTAAAAGAACTCTAACTATAACTGCAGAATTTCTCTGGTTTTGTACGAGTAAACTTAGAACCTAACTATAACATCTCTGTAACCTTTGTTTTATTCAGTGAATTTCAATGTTTTTTTTTTAACTCAAGGCAGACCGCCGAGGTTCTGGGAGCCAGAATACCGCCAGTGCTGGCGGTATGGCTGGCTCCGTATTTTGACTTTTCCGCTGGGCCAGCGGACGGTAACAGAGTTACCCTCCGCTGGCCCAGCGGAAAAGTCACATCAACATTGCCGCCGGCTCGTAATTGAGCCGGCGGCAATGCTGATGTGCAGCGGGTGCAGTAGCTCCCGTCGCGCATTTCACTGCCCGAAATTCGGGCAGTGAAATGCGCGACGGAGCTCTGCCTGGGGGACCCTGCACTGCCCATGCCAAGTGCATGGGCAGTGCAGGGACCCCAGGGGCCCCCTGAGTCACCTTACCACCAGCCTCTTCCTGGCGCTGCAAACCGCCAGAAACAGGCTGGCGGTAGGGGAGTCATAATCCCCAGGGCAGCGCATGCTTGTGTAATGTAACTGCTGCTCATGTAAAACACTCCAGTACCTTCTGGACAAATCTGAGCTACATAAAACTGCCAAACAACACAAAACAAATTAGGTATTTTGCACACTTCTGTCATTGGGCTATACTTGGGCTATATTTGGGTGATATTTGTGCTACATGTGGGCTCTTTTTTCAGCAGCCATCTTGGGAGGCTTATTTGTTATGAAGATCCTCAATTTCCTCATTTACTGCAATATCCTCTGTAGAAAATGATTTCTATTTTCCACTTCAATTTATCAAGATGGAGGTCGGATATGCCACACTTTTGGCATAAATTTAGAATGTCATCACTCTAGTTGCTCATTAGAACACTGTAGTAAACTGCTGATCACCATGGAGTTAACTAGCAGTATGCTGTTGGTGCTGAAAGTGCATGTATTAGTCTGCATGTCAGAAGGTGTTAATGAAATAGAAGAGGGAGATCTCTGAGAACTCACTTAAAACGTGTCCTAATTTTTCTTTCAACAAAACTAACCATAATTTCTATGACAAAATAAAACCCCTCATTTTGTTCCTTTCTAAATTAAATGTGTTAAGTTTTACCAGATTGATTCAATCAAGATGGCTTCAGGTGTGCCACACTTTTGTCATAAGTGAGACTGTTAGCGCTCTGGGCGGCTGCAGTAGATCACAAGGGAATCAACTGACAGGCTGCTCCTTTTGAAGTACAACTGGAAGGTATTTGAGACCTCACTTAAAACATGTCCTAATTTTCCTTTCTATAGTACTAACCATAATTTCTAGAACAAAATGAACCCCCTCATTTTGATCCTTTCTAAATTCAATGTGTTAAGTTTTACCAGTTTGATTTAATTAAGATGGCTTCTAGTGTGCCCCACTTTTGCGATAGGTAAGACTGTTAGAGCTCTAGTTGTTCTTTAGAACACTCTGGCAGGCTCTAGTAGAACACAACAGAATCAAATAACAGGCTGCTTCTGTTGGAACATTGTTTCATGAGGATGTAAGACTTTATTCTCATGTGGCTGGGAAAGAGTGTGAATTTACAGAAAATATGCTCTCATTTAATCTTCTGGAGCACCTTCTATAACATCTATGGGAAAATTAGGAGAAAACAGTTTTCTCTCAAACATGATTCATGAAAACCCTGCACAAGGCTTTTTCACAGGATAAAATCATCTCAGTAACAAATGATTTATATGGTTACCAAAATATGTTATCACTCTTTATATGTTCTCCTTTTTGTGACCTTCAAAACCTGCCATTCTCACTACAATGCATTTCAATGGGGTGCTATCATGTATATTGGCCCAAAGGAGAATGCCTTCACTTTCTGGTTATAGTGCTGACAGCCAATCAGATCTTACCATGGCATCTGTGCTTAGGCTCTGCCCAGATATACAAAATTGCATTTTCTTTAATATCTGGACAGCTAGTGAACGGATTTACATCAAATAACAAAAAGTGCATTTTCTGGACCAAGAGCAATGCTATCTTCCTGCCATATTTGGTGTAATTCCATTCAGCATTTGGGGCTGCAGTCATGTCTTAAATCTCTATGGAAACTAACATTAGAAAAGCACTTTTTTGACCCCCTCTTTTTGTTGGCCCCGCTTGACAGATAACCCCAAAGCATTCCATGCACAACACAATCACAAAACACACTTTTTAGGAAAATTTCATGAGGATTTGTTGAACGGCACCAAAGATATAGCCAAGTCAAAAACGCCTTTCCTATGGAAACTAGATTCTAACTATAACTACCTACTGGCTACAGTACTACAGTACTATGTCAATCCTATGCTTAAAGATTTTGCTGTACAAATGGCAAAAGACTTTGTCATTATCTAGCTCGGCGAGGATAGCACTGTGCTAATCCTATGCTTAAAGACTTTGCTAGATAAGCAGACATTTGAGGTGAGCAAATCTAGAGTGTCGCTGGTGTTGCAGGGTGCTCCTTACTAGAGCAGCTCTCCACCTAAAATTGGGAACTTCCCAGAGTTCTCCTTTGTTTTTTGCATATATTTATATATATACATATATATATTTTTTTTTTTTCACAGCAAATTTCCTTACAGTATTGCCTCTTTCGGTACCCCTGAGGGCAGGGTGCAATACTGGGCGTGTACTTCGTAATCCACAACCATAGACAACTTCTCACAGAGATGAAATTGCCCTCACACCAGGTGCCCTTTTCTCTAGTGTGGTGTATTATATGGTATGGTTGTGAGAAGTTATCATTTAATGCATTCCCAAAATTATCCTGGTCCAGTCAGGCTCATTTGCAAAACTTTTAGCTCAAACCTGGGTAGCTGTGGCTTTGGGCAGCAAGGCTTAAACAAAGGAACTAGTGTGAAGCATGCACCAGCACCAAGCAATGAAATAAGGAAGCCACACAACATAAAATCAATCTGACACCAATTTCTAAATTGATTATATTTGTATGTATTTTTGAACATTAAGAGGAGCAAAATCCACCAGAGGGTTCAGGAGATATAGATTATTAAGTAAAACATAAATCTCAGTTTTTTAGTCCAAAGTGCAAAATAGTATTGTCAACAGTAAAAACTGAAACTTTTGAAAAGGTTGAAAGAGTTGTATTCAGCTACACCGAGTGGGATGACCAAATCTGACAGGGAGAAGGTCAGGGTGCCACTACAGAGTATTTGGACAGATACCTAGTCACCAAAGCAGTCTGAAGTCCAGATCCACACTTTACATCAAGTCTGCTATAGACTTCATTGGAGTGGTCCTAACGCTGGGGATGCAGAATAGTGAGGAAGCTGAAAGATGCTCTGGGTGCTGTGCGGTCAATGGGGGTGCCCTTGTACTTATTACTTGATCCACAGGTAAGGTGGAGTAACATTGGTCACAGTGGTCAGTGTCCCCCCCAAGTCTTCTGGGAGCAAGTAGAATGCCAGCTGTGGCTAGACTGCCAATCTGCATACACAGTGGATTCAGGCGTATTCTTTGGTGAAGGCTGGTGTCCCTCTTTAGCGATGCATCTGGACTCAGAAGGAACTTCTTGGTCGAGCAGATCAGGTGTAACTTTTGGCCATCGAGAATCTGTCTCTTGCGGCACCCAGCAGCTGTCAGAAGTGATGTTCAGAAAATGGCTATTGACTTCCAGAATGGGCTTCTTCAGTTTTGATGGGCCTGATGCTGGTTTCAGGGTATCAGCTGACTGACCTCTGGAGTGACTTCATTCGCCTGGGCTCTGGAGTGACTTTTCCTTGAACCAGAAGCCACAGGCACAGCCCTCTCTTTGCTAGCCCAAGGTGCAGCAGGTGCAGTTCAGAAGATGGTGCAGCAGGTGCAGTCCAGAAGACTATGCAGCCATTCTTTCTAGATCCAGGGGTCAGCAGGGCAATACTTCTTTGGTCATTTCTCTAGCTCCATCGTGATCTGCATTTTAGGGTGCCAGAGCTGCCATGTTTATGCTCAGAAAGCGCCTTGGGGGGATGATGCTGTCACTAGCTCATGGGCTACCAGGATCCCACTGGCCCTGTACCAACATCGGGCTATGAGTGGAATCTAGCAATTCCTGTCTGCACTATTCTGACCACTCCTAAGATGTCTGAAGACTTCCTTGGATGTTAGGAGCCTGGTACCCCACCCTAAAGGTTTGGCTACCTGTGGGCTACCTGCCTACGAAAAAAATAGTTTGACTACTGGTCTCTTCTTTTTGTTCCCACCACCAGCCTGTCTATCTGAACAAAAGGGCAACTTTCCAGGAGTTTTATTGCCATTTGGGCAACAAAGGCGACTTCGCCTTTGGAGATCGTCTTTTGGGCCAACACTCTGGGTGGTTTCCTGCAAGGGGGAGGTGACACTATCCACTTTCATAGGCGTCTATCATTCCTGAGCCTGGGAGTCATTCACAGTACTTCCCAGATGGGTAGAAGGCTGTCTGGTGGTCAGCAACTGTGCAAGACCACTGGACAAACTGAGTAACAAAGTGGCAACTTCCTAAAAGTTTCCTTTCCTTAAATGTGACATTAAATGCGATTTGGGCATCAAGTGGGGTTTAATGCCATGATTAATTTGATATCTAAAAGAATCCACTTTGGTAGTCCCATTCAAAAGTTAGCTAGATTGAGAAGTTAGCCTGTAACCCTGTGTTAACCAATGGGGCTACTAATCTTTCCACAGCTAAAATAATGACTTCAATGGTACATTAAAAGTGTCTGTCCTACTTAAGAATTTTCAGCTCCCTGCCTTAGCGCTCCATATGCCTTCCTTAGGGGAGACATATTTATTGTTTTAGGGAAGTGGGGGCATTACCATTAGTTTAAACAGCAAAGTCAAACTAGCAGTTGAAAACTGCTCTTCAAGGCCGCAGTGGCAGGCTGGGAACCATGTTGTATTTTATCACACACACAGTGGTACAACCAGTACTGTAGCCCTGGGTTGACACTGTCTTGCATGTCCTGGGTTTCTTGGTGCCATATATTAGAGTCTTATTAGTGAGTCAGCTTATGCCAATTGGGATAGCCAATTCAACATACATTTTGTAAAGGGTTGGAATACTTGCAATGAGGTCTGGTTAGCAGACCTTAGTGTACTCTCAGAGTCAAAAAAACAGCAGCATCAGTCCAAATATTTGGGGGGGTCATACAAAAAGAGGCATTTCCTTACAACTAGTGTTTATTCATTCACATCACTAGAGATTGCTGATATGTTTTGGGTCACGGTCCTTGTTTATGGTACACAACACATGCCATAATTCATACCGCCCGCCATGCTCAAAACATCAAATTGGCAAACAGCATTTACCTCACTTAAAATCATGCAAACCTTACCTCTGAACGCACATGAATATAGCCCACACCCACAACTATGGGATAACCTCAACCCTACAGAACAGGAAAAAGAACATCAGTGATGAAGACACAGATACATTTCCCTTTGTTGTGGACCACTACAGGGGACTACATATTCTACTTTCATACTCTCTCTGTCTAGAACAGAAGGTGGCCATGTCCGGGAGTTGCCAGACCCTGTCAGTGCACTGGAGCTTACTGCATGCAACAGGAACATGAAGGACCTCAAGACAAAGTGAAGAATAAGAGGAGGAGAGTGAAAGGAAGCAGCAGCAGTGTTGTCTTTCATAATGTCAGGTATAATAAAGTGGAAAATGAGGTTGCAATATTACTAAGAGAATACCATCTTATAGTTCTAAATGGAGATAATTAAGTGATCATCCGGTTCAGTCAACGTGTTTTAATAGGCGGACATGACATCTTCTAATTTCTTCTCACTTCTACCCAACATGAGAAGATATAATGGTTGTAGAAATAAATTGAAGAGATAATGCATTTACAAGATTGTGTTTGGAACTTTTAGGAATAGTCTGCATACACATACAAAGAGGCCCGCTCGGGGAATTAAAAAAAGTAGACTTATCAAATAAAGTTCACAACATCTGTATTTTGGCCCTGGAATGAACCCCAGAAGAAATGAAACACGTGGTTTTAAGAAAAATAATTGTATTTTATAATGTGTTTAAAGGTAACAATAAAAAGACACTTCTAAAATATCCCACAAGAAAAGGGAATTGCCAGAATGAATGCAAGAAATAAAAAGTGACAAGAGGAAAACAAGTTAAGGAACCAAGAACTCAGGGTGGCTTTTAGATTGCAAAGAACAGAGAGTAAGGATCATATTACATACCTCAGCATCTTATTAAATACCTGAGGCAACAGAATAGGAAGAAAATTAGAATTATTAAATATCAGGAGGAAAAAACTCTTTGGATACAGATAAGAAAATAAGAATGATATGGGGAAGTTCAGACAACCTTGGCATCAGACCCAACCCCCGGGAAGTAGCTAGTCTTATTGTCACAGGGAGGCAGCAGATTGGGCCTTGATGGACCTATTCAGTATTCAGGCTCTGGAATCAATGGTTTCAGAAAGACTGTCCTAGGCCTCGGTTGGTTCAGCCAGATACCAGGATGGCCCAATGGGCCAGCCCACCACATCATTCCTTTATCTGGTCATCAATGCCTGGTGTCTAGTGGGCTTTCTGCCCCCCGCCCCCAGGCAGGTAAAATAGGCGTTTGTCCACCCAAATCACCCATAGGGGGGCAGAAATACTGTGTAGCATGTATGTGAAGAAGGGGGCACCAATGCAACAATAGCCACCTCCCACACCCATTTATTTCTTCCTTTCAAACTATTTTCCCTGGTAACTTTTGGGCTTTCAAGCGCATGTTAGCAAATGGAGCCCTGAAGTCAGGAGATTCTAAACCCTCTGCACCTTTTCTTTAGAATAAAACTAACTGCTGCCTAGTGATGCTTTCAGACCCCCTCCCACAGTTGAACAGATTGAAAGTAATTCCTCCCCCTTTTCTGATGCCCCTTACTGAATTATAGGGTTCAATGCGGGGTGGACACAGCAGTTGCCTGCTGCCCTTACTGCTTCTTAGAGGCCTCCAATTTTGGTGTCTCCTGGGTAGGAATTATTGTTTCCAGGATTTGGGGACCATATAATTCGGGCCACCAAGACAATGAAAAACTTGCAGTTGCCCTGAGCACCTGGGATACTGCTACAGCCAACAGGTAATGAGGGTCCTTATGTCGAATAAAAATGTAATTATGTTCTTAGAATGTACTTAGAATGCTCTTTTGAGATGCTTTCATGTTTGTGAAACGAATGACAACACCCCTAAATTCGACAATCGTGGTAGTTTCAAAACGATAACATTCACCACTGCACTGATAATGACCTTGCACATGACACTCAAACAATACTTAGAAGATCTTTCTCACATGAGGCTGTGATATCACTTCATTGGTTTTAGTATCGGGGCCAATCCCAGCTGTAAAATCACTGGTTTAATTAGTTTCATTCTTTCAGATGAAAAGACATATAATCGCTTGAGTACAGCATAGTTTACTATGTGTCCTCTAGTAAAGGATGATGGAGCGTGATTAAAATCTAATAATTAACATGAGAAGCTTGCAATATAATGCTTAGTAAAATCGCATAGAAAATGTAAACGTTAATGCATGTGTATGAAATGTGCCCACAGGGGGTGGCCACCATTGTATTAGATGATTAATCAAATTGACTAATAATGAAATGGTAATGTACTAATGCATGATTTGTATTAGTATTAAGAGTTATATGTTAAGGTTTTGCTAATTATTCACTAGGCCTTAGTTAGCATGAGTCGGGCCTAGCCTTCTGGTTTCATATTAACTGCGTTTTCTAACGTGCAATGTAATGTTTCTTGAAGGACGTGAAGCTGTACTGTTCCAGGATTTAGAGATGTGTGTGTAACCGTCGTAAATTTTCTCATGAGAACCCGACTTGCTCAAGGAGACATTCTTGTGGAGCGCAACAGTGTAATTCGCAACAGGTACAAGGTCATTTAGACTAAGGAAGACAATGGGACTACTGACTTGAGTAACAAATGTCACTTATTCCTCACCTGACATTCTACCCCTTGGAGGCGTCAAACCCAGGAACCAATGAGCTGCGTGAGAACTGTCAAAAGTGGAAAGCTCTAATGGAGTGACCGTTGTACTATTGGATGAAGATAATGATGCACCAAAACTTGCCCAATTGGAAATTAGGGGACTGTACGACAACTTTGATATAATCGTTTGACACTAGGAGAAAGCAGCCATTCCGAGCCATTTTCTATAGCCAATATATGCCATTCCTTTGCCATAGCTATTACGTGCCTTTGCTATTGCCTAGACACTTTGTCACTCGGTTTAAAGACTTTGTGGTTCATCTCTTCGAACCATCCTTACTTTGCCATGCCCGATTCATACTTTTCCTCCTTATGAGGGAAGTGTCCCTTACTACCCGTCTTACTGAACTTTGCTGTGTTTCTTGGCTGATGGCGAATCGACTGATGTCCTGAGGACGAAGACTGACTCTGTATGCTGACCCATTAGGGAGGGTAACTATATGATGATGAAATTGTAATTGTCTGTTTGCCTTTTCTTTCTAGGTACCAACTGCTTCTTTTGATAGAGACCACAGTTAGATGTTTTCTAAATTTGTGTTGCTAAATTGTTTTGCATGAAGCCCAAACATGCTAATGCTGATTCGAGGTTAGTTAAGGAATTCACTAAACGGACGCAAATAGACAAATGACTGAATCTATGCTTAATGAATAATGCGCTATTGAAACTCTGCTAAGAATAATCCATGTTGACCTCGTGCTTTGTTCTAATGTTTATAATTTTTGATATGATGAAATCTTATTCGAGTTGTCATATTATAACAAGTTTTGATGTGTTTTCTGGTTTTGAGACTAATAAACTTGCTAGTAGAGTGTAATCAATAGGGAATAAATGTCACAAATCGTACAAAATATTGTGTGGTTATTTCATGACTGAGAGGCCTTGGTGTGTTTTGGTTCTTACTTATGCGATTTGCTATAGTGAATATTGATAACATTATTGATCTATTGATTGCTATGTTGATTAATTGTCTTGGCCTAAGGTGTCTTCAATCAGGGTCAAAAGATTTATTGGCCTAAAACGAGTCCCAGACTAATTAATTATTTAAGACGGGACGCGTTTTCAGTTCTGGTAGCAGAGGACGGTTTAGGCCCTTTGGGGCCCCAGGACGAGGGACCATTGTTTTAGAAGTATATTTTGAGATAATGCAAATTGGAGGTATGATGTGCCCCTAAGTCCCAAATGACTTTCCCGGAATCTCAGAGTTTCCCGAAGTGAGTTGGGTATGTTCTTGGCATTCTAGTAATAGTATGTGTGATGTAGAATTTGCGGTTGCTCAGCTTATGCATATCGCAGGTGAATTATGAGGTTTGTGAGAATTTAGGCCAAGTAATGTTTTAGTGGGAGTAGGCGTACTACGCAGTATGAGAGTAGGGAAGTCGGCAAACTTCATGTGAGTGTGGCACTTTGTGCTCAAAAATTGTCCATGTGGTTGTTGGTGATGTACGGACCCAGCGTGGTCTAAGACTCCGGAGTATATTGATAAGTGTATGAGACACTTGGTTTATGTTGTAATTTGCGCGGTTTAATAGGTCAATCGTGCATGGTTGATGAGTTGAGTTTGAGTCAAAGTGTGTGAGTGAAACCTTCGATGGAGATTTGGCAAGTTCTAAAGTGCACTAGAACTAACCATTGACAAGTCGAGAGTAGAATATGTGGGTCAAATTTTGCTTGCGGATGTGGGATCTGAGAAGGAGAGAGTAGTTGCTGAGGCTTCAAGTGAAATCTCTGTAAAGTTTTGAAGCAATTGTGTTACCCTTCCTGTAGTAAACCAGCAAATTTGAGTTTGTTGTTAAAGTGCTCGCAATATATTGCATTAGTTTTTGTGTGAATAGAGAGTGAGGAAGACAAGCCGCAAGAGTTTGTCAGCCGCAGTGTGTGAGAGGCAATTGGTTGAGAAGGTAGGCTGAGAGTGTTCTGGGAACTAAAGTCACTTCCTGATTAGATTCTAAACAAAATAAAAGACGCAAAAATATAGTTTTTCAAGGCTTTAAAGAGTGCTTTGAGGGGAGATGCGTACATTACAGCGAGTGTGGGGGTGCCTACACCACCAGAGGATACTCCGTCTTATGCCGTAATGGAGGAGAAGGGAGTCACGCCATGCCTTTGGCTAAAGCATTGGTGCAAATTAACAGAGAAAGATGGGTGTTTGGCATTTCCATAGAATGGAACATTTAACATAGGTCTCTTAGAAAATTTGCGGAAAGCGCTAAATGAGCAGAAGCTGCATCCGAGACCAGCTCAGTTTGAGGCGTTAGCGATTTGGGAATTAATGGCCATACGACAGAGGCAACAGACATTCGAGCTGAGAATGAGAAAAGCAGAAAAGACTCTAGCCGAGGCTAGGTGGGATAGTGAGACCAGGATGTGGAGAAGGGAAATAATAGACGGAGTTAGGATGTTTCTGGCAATAACTCAAGAAGCTGAAACACAGGGAAGAAAGGCCACTTGTAAAACAGACAAGGGCTCTAGCAAACAGAAGGAGACTCAGAAGTCTTGGGCAGATGCAGATGATTCAGATGATGATGAGTTTCTCAATCAGTTGTTACATGATCGACCGCCACCATATGCCATGAATGACAATAGACCGAGTACTAGTGCAGGTCCTGTAAGTCTGACACAAAATCACGGAACCACAAGCGCAGCACAGCCAAATAATGCTACCACATCAGCCCGATACAGAATGGTGCTAGTGTATCTACCGCACCAGACACACAGATACAGTTGCAGCCACCACCCGTTCAGAGGCTCTAAACTGATGTGCCAGTATTAGAGACAACTACGAGTTTGATGGTGCCGACTAATCCAGTATACACAAGATAAAAGTTAGTGCAGATTGAGCCAACTCCACAATTGCTGCTTCAGCCGCAGCAACAGGTGGTTCCGAGTCACACTTCGGTCGCAGGACCGCAGTCAATTACAGCACCTATGATGAGTCAAGCTATGGGAGTTAATGCTCCACCGGGATTGGGAAACGGACAGGCACCAGCCACTATATCATTGCCGATTACTGTTGGTCCGCCACTACCGCTATATGCGCAGGCGAAGCCTAGTGTATGTGACCAAGTGGTAATGACTCAAGAGGTGATAAGAGGAGGGTTCACAGGAAGTTCCCAAGGGATGACACCGGGAGAACAGACAGTCAAGGGATCTAGATCCTTGTTGGACTTCAGTCTGATTGGGGTTCCTTTAGAGACAATGAGACAAGCAGGTTTAGGTGTACTGACACCACAGGTATTGGGAGCAAATATGACACAGGCACCGAGGATGCAGGCTGGAAATATCTTGTTGCAGGGCTTGACAGCACAACAGTTGACTGAGTGGTTAGACAAACTTAACACTCCACAGACTACTCCTACGACAGCAGAGCAGTCAGAGAGAGAGGAATACCTGAATTTCATGAGATTGGGGGTGGAAGCAGCGGAGCTAGTTGAAGGGACTATGGGAGTAAACAGGTTACAATCATACACTGAGGCAGAACTGAGGTACCTGTGTCCGACAATAGCCAAAGAAGTGAGTAAGGTGCACCAGAGGTTAGCGAACGTAGCAGACAAATATGGTATAGACTTAGACAATGCTAAGCATTTGAAGAGGAGTTACAGGTTAGACTTTGAGCCTAAAGATTTTGATCATATGAGATCCACCGGAATTAAGGCACACCTCAAAGAGATACTACAGAGTGCGCAGGTTTGGGGAGCATTAGAGAAGTGGGAAGGCAGATGGGCAAAGAAGAGAGATAAGAGGAAAAGTGACTGCCTGGAACCGCAGCAGGCAAAAGCTGCACCAGTCACGGGAACAATAAAGATGTTACTGATGAGAGAGACAGCTGGAGGGTTTCTAGTCCATGTACCGTGGTCTAGAGGTGACATTTTGTCATTCACAAATGATTATCCCAGGTTGAGGGAAAAGACAATAGAGTGGTATCAGCAGACAGATAGGTTTGTGAAGCTTGCAAAGTGTCTCTGGGAAGACTTGAATACCCTATTTGAGATTATAGTTCCAGCTGAATTATGGCTTGAGTGCAAGAGGAGTGTGGATTGGCCGACAGAGGAACCGGCAAGGGACAAGATTACTGGAGCACCGTCTCCTGAGGTGATCAGGTATTACTGTAAGGTGATTGAGTTTCTAAAACAAAAGGTGTCGCCGAAAGTCACTGATTGGCAGAAAATGGATTGAACGGCACAAGAAGGCAAAGAATCGATGCATGCTTACTATGAGAGGTTGTTAAAAGCATTCAAACACTATAGTGGCACGGAGGTCATAGAACCGAAAGATATGAATCACCTTGTGTTCTGGTTCGTTGAAGGTCTGAGGCCAGAGATTAGCCGTGTGATTAAGAATAATTTGATCTGTTGGCAAGCGAAACCGATTGATGAAGTGTTGCAGTATGCAAAATACTGTAGCGATGAGATTGAATTGAAACAGAGAAAGCTGAACGAGAAGGTGATGGTGATGCAAATTAAGGCAGCTCAGGCAGGGATGCAGGGAAATGGAGTACAGCAGATGGTACAGCAGCAGCCTCAAGGGAACGGAATGTTCCTACCACAAACAAGAGGCAGAGGTCGGGGAGATTTTGTGAACCGTGGTCCAGACTTCAATACTGTTGTGGTTCAAAATGATGTGCAAGGGATGAAAAAGATGTCACCATGCCATGCGTGCGGGGGCGTGGGACACTGGAAGCGGGAGTGCCCAATGATGGTGGAGGATGGTGTTGTTCAACAAAGCAATGATGTCAGTACATTTCAAAATGTGAGGGGTCCAAGAATGAGGGGTCCAAATCCGAACCTCCAGAATAATATGTTACAGATGCAGGGTCTCCAGCCTATGCAACAAATGCAAATGCCATGCGTTCAACCAGCACTGTTGCAGCAAATACAACAGCAGATTCCCATGGTACCTAGACAGCAAATGCAGTTGTCTTTAGCTCCGATGGGACAGCAACAGGTGATGCTTCCTCAACAGGCCACAGGTCAAACAATGAGTCAAAATAATACAGTACAACAATTCCCATTGCGTGGTGAGAATGGAATAAACGATGACTGGTCGGATGATTGTTCAGATAGTGAGGAGTGCAGGCTTGCAGCATCCCTAGAATTAGATCAGAGGGGACCTTACGTGCAAGGGAAGGTGATGGGTCACAAGGTTTCTTTTCTGGTTGACACAGGGGCTACACGCTCTACAGTCAGAAGTGCAGAGGTTCCAAAATTGCCACTTTCGGGCGTACCATAAAGGTGGCAGGAGTAGCAAATCAGCTCTTGACTAATCCGATAACAGATCCGGTTCAGGTTGGGATTGGTACCTTTCAGGGATTGCACAGGTTTGTAGTCTGTGATTCTAGTCCCGTATACCTACTGGGAAGAGACTTACTGTGTAAGACGAGGTGTTCGATCACCTGTTCTAATGAGGGAATTGAGGTGCAGACAAACAGTGATGACGAAGGAGACGATGGTAAGATCTCAGAGACGGAGACCACAGATGAGGAATACCCTTTGATAAGCTTCTTCCCGATGTTCACAGTGACCGATTTGCCAACAGAATTACAGGGAACAGTGACAGAGAAGGTATGGGACTTGACAGGAAAGGAAGTGGGACTGATCAAAGGAGTAGAACCAAAGTAGATGTGAAGCCAAATGTCGTGTTTCCCCAGGTACCACAGTACCACATGGCACAAGACGTTCTCATACAGGTGACGCAGATAATTGCAGACTTTGTGAAGCAAGGGTTCTTAAAAGAAGTGATGAGCAGTCCATGTAATTCGCCAATAATGGGACTGAGAAAGCTTTGTGGGAAAGTTTGAATTGTCCAAGACCTGAGAAAAATTAACGAGATAGTGGTAAAATGTTGCCCCATAGTGCCAAATCCAGCTGTGATCATGTTTCAGGTTCCATGTGATGCAGAGTGGTTCACGGTTGTGGACTTGTCTCTAGCATTCTTTTCTGTGCCTCTTCACCAGGACAGCCAATTTCTCTTCAGTTTTAAATTCCTGGACAAGGTTTACAGTTGGTGTTGAATTCCTCAAGGGTTTTCAGAATCGCCTTCCATCTTCAATTAGATATTGAAGAAGGATTTGGAGTCATTGTAACTGCCTTTTAACTCGACTCTAGGACAGTACATTGATGACTCGTTGATTGCATCCAAAACGAAAGATGACTGCAGGTATGATACTATTGCCCTACTGAACCATTTGGGAAAGAACAGACATAAAGTGTCCCCAAAGAAGCTACAGTACTGTCAGAAGGAGGTGAAGTATTTAGGCCACCTGATTGAAAAGGGGTCAAGGAGAATATCCAACAAAAGAGTGACAGCCATATTACAGATGAGTACCCCGACATCCAAAAGAGACGTGAGGATGTTTTTAGGAATGGTGGGCTACTGTCGCCAGTGGATTCCCAACTTCTCGATTATCTCTAAGCCTTTGGTGAGGTTGACTGTCAAGGAGGTTAAGGATGGCACGGATACCCTAACTATGTCCGAGAAGGAAATGAGGGCCTTCATTGAACTGAGAGAGTGCATGTGCAGGGCTCCAGCTTTAGGTATGCCTAATTACACAAAGCCTTTTGTACTGTTTAGTCATGAACGTGATGCTTGTTCTTTGTCCGTCCTGATACAGGTCCATGGAGGTGCAAACCGCCCAATAGCACATTTTTCAGCTACTTTGGACCCAGTCACAGTAGCCTTACTGGGTTGCCTGCGTGCAGTTGCAGCAGTTGGTCAAAGCTTCACTCAGTGTGAAGGTATAGTGATGGGACATCCCTTAACAGTAATGGTCCCACACTCAGTTGAAATACTATTCACCCGAACCAAGACGCAGCACATGACAAATGCCCGCCTGACAAAATATGAAACGATTATATTGGGGTCACCTAATGTATCACTGAAACGCTGTACTGTGCTAAACCCGGCAACTTTGCTTCCTAATGAAAATACAGATGATGATGCTGAGGAAGTAGAACATGATTGTCTTGAGATAACAGAACTGTGCACCTAACCAAGACCTGACATTAAAGATACCCAATTGGAAGAAAATGATTACATTATCTTTGTTGATGGCTCATGCCTGAGGGACTCAGTGGGAGTACTAAGAGCCGGATACGCTGTGTGTACAATCACCGGTATCCTGGAAGCATCCTAGCTCGAGAGGGTGTATTCTGTTCCACTGGCTGAATTGGTTGCTCTTACAAGGCCATACCACGCCGTTGACAAACTAAAAGTGACTATCTATACTGATAGCAGATACGGATTTGGAATTGTCCATGATTTTGGCCAGCTATGGTCACATAGGGGTTTCATGAATTCTTCTGGTTCTCCAGTGAAAAATTGTGAAAAAATTAAGGAATTGTTGCACGCGATTCAGTTACCTCTTGAAATTGCCGTGGTGAAATGCAGCGCTCATGTTAAATCACAAGACTTTGTGTCAATGGGAAACGGATATGGAGATCAAGTTGCAAGATTTTGTGCATTGAACTGTATATTGTTCAAAGATCAGTGGGAATTGTTACCGGAAACTGAAAATGAGACATGCACAGGTTATGCATTGAGGGTGGTTGACACAATGGAAGAGTTTAAATTGTTGCAGGGACGTGCCAGCAGAGAGGAGAAACGTTCTTGGCTTAAAATGCAATGTGTACACAGACCTGATGATTTGTGGGTTTCAGATGAGGGGAAAATGGTTTTGTCTCTTGTCACAGTTCGCAAGGTTTTACCATGGTCAAGCACATATTGGGAGAGACGCCATAATCAGGTTGTTCAAAATTGATTGGTTCAATCCAAAATTCAGACAAGCAGCAGAAGTAATCTGTCACAGGTGCATCATCTGTCAACAGATGAATGCGGGGAAATGGACCGTGGTGAATTTGAGCCACACTGGGAGAGCAGGAGGTCCATTAATAGGATACAGATGGATTTTATCAAGATGCCTATGTGTGGAGGGTTGAGGTACGTGTTGGTGATTGTGTGCATCTTCAGTCACTGGATTGAAGCTTACCCTACACGTAGGAATGACAGTCTCACAGTAGCGAAGTTGCTGCTTAGGGAATTGATACCACGTTTCGGGTTTCCGATCTCTTTAGAATCAGATAGAGGAAGTCACTTCAACAACGAGGTGGTTAAACTTTTGTGTGCCTCACTGAACATTGAACAGAAGTTGCATTGTAGCTACCGTCCCAAAGCCTCAGGACCAGTGGAACAGATGAATGGTACATTGAAGTCGGGAATGGCAAAAATGTGTGCAGCTACCAATCTGAAATGGCCAGATGCATTGCCCTTAGTGCTAATGTCAATGAGAAGTACACCCAACAAGAAAACAGGACCTCTCCTCATGAAATTCTCATGGGCCGAGCTATGAGATTGCCTGCAGTGCCTGCAAATGCTCTTGTGAGTATCACAGATAATATGGTGTAGGACTACTGGAAGGGTCTGGCTGACGTGGTCCGCTCTTTCTCTCACCAGGTGGAAGCCACCACACTGCCACCGATAAATGATCCAGGTCACAACCTGAAAGCCGGTGACTGGGTTGTTGTCAAGAAACACGTGAGGAAATCGTGTTTGGAGCCACGTTGGAAGGGGTTGTATCAAGTGATACTGACAACTACTACTGCTATGAAATGTGCAGGAATTCCAAACTGGATCCATGCCAGTGATACAAAGAAGGTGACGTGCCCAACTGATGAGGAAATTGAACTGTCAAAAATTACAACTACAGAAAAGGAAGTCTCAGGGCCGGAGAGTAATCAAAGGGGAACTGAGACAGAGGGAGAGCCCGTTGAGGACGGCTTGGTCACTCCAGCAAGAGCTGAGACCCGTAGGGGTGACAGTGAGCCTATCTCAACTGAGGCACCAGAAGAACAGATGCAAAGAGAGGTTCTCCCAGAAGAAGACAGATATGGGTTTGATGAAGAGCCCGTGACAGACCCAGAAGGCAAAGGGGAAGAGTCAGGAGAGAAGCAAAGCGTCCAGACTCCTCCTGAGCAAATTGCAGGTCAATCAAGAGAAGACACCATGGAATCAGAGGAGGGCGGAGAAAAGCCACAAGAAAGACAAAAAGTTGAAAAAGTACTGAAAGGAGACAAGTGGCCAGAATCGCGAGTACCCAAAGGAAAGGTGGTTGTTAACGAAAGTATAGAAGAGGAAGTCGATACGACCAGGAAAGAAGATCTTAGTGATGGAGAATTGCAGGGAGAGCGAAAGCTGAAAAGAAAGAGGATAGCCAACAGCAGGTCCTGAGTGGGCGTACGCAACATCAGCTGAGTGGCAACAAGAATTCTTGGCATTCTGTTTTGATCAAGAGGTTCCAGGTCAATATTATGGCATCTGAACTTGACCACAGAGAAGAGAGATTGTGTTAAATTTGAAGTAAAGCTGAAAAGCTGAGAGGAAAAGAGACTGATAAATTACCGGATGTGACACTGTTAACCTGAATTGACTTGAAAAACCAATTTTGACAAGCTGCTAACCTGATTTGACAAGGATCCTGGGAGTGAGTGAAACGCTGTAAATACTTGCTAAGGAAAGACTTTACTTGAGAGAAGAAAAAAAAAAAAATGAGCTTTAGACCTTCCTCAGTTGATTGTTTGCCTTTATATTGTTCTGCTTTCTGATTCTTTACAGATCATGATTAACACTAGAGGTAATAATAAGGGGAGTAGGATTTGTAGATGGTTGGGTATTATTTTGGGTGTTGTGTGTGCGATAATAATCATAGCTATGATTGTGGGAATGCCATTGTGGATAAGAGTGAGACTAACAATGCTACAATTCCTGAAACTGCTACACTAACACCATGGGAGAGATTTGAGCAGGATACAAAATATTTGCATGAGGGAACTAACACAAAAGGGGAACAATCTACTAATGTTTTCTATCACTTGTTGAATGAGTATGTTGAAACAATGGATGCGAAGAATTGTTATGTGTGCACAAAAATTCCTTCGTCAGTACAAGAAGGGGTTACCTATCATAGTTTGCTGTTAACATACGGGATAAGTTGTAGTCTGTTATTAACAAGGTTTTATGATCAAGAATATATTCAGTACTTCTATTCTGATCTAGATGTAGTGTTTTCTTTTGTACCTATAAATGAATATTTGAGTAAGGTAGCTAGAGATAATAGTATAAAAATAGTCAGGGGTTTCTTTGAGCCCACAGTGACATTTGGTACAGCTTATGCACATCGCAATAATCTAACCTGTTTACTAACGCCTGTAGAGAAGAGCTTTTTAGATCACACTGATGATAGAAGAAAAGCTAGAAAAGAAAAGCTAGAAAAGGGATTAGAGAAACGAACGTTTGTATATGATTATGCTTATAGTGCAATAAAGACACAAGGCAAATTAGCTTTAGATGCATTACACGAAGGAAAGCTTTGTATATATAGGCCAAAATCTCACCATGACACTTTATTTGTGGGAACGAGTGAGTGCAGACATGTGTTTTAGTTTCAGAGTAAGTGGACATTCATGTTAAATGAACAGGATCCAGCGATCCCAGGGATCTATTACATATGTGGACTTAATGCTTATTACCGTCTTCCAAAGGGATGGTATGGGACATGTTATTTGGGAATAGTTTTTCCAAAGATTTACCAATTTGATGACTTAAGAAAGTTCCTAAAGTGTCTGAATTACATCATACTAGACAGAAAAGAGAGACAGCTGCTGCTGTCGTGGCTGATATATTTGGAGCAATAATTCCTTCAGTGAGAGTTATTTTAAACTCCATAAAGATTCGAAAGTTGTCTACTATTGTGGATAACATGCTGACAAACTTCACAGGAGCTATACTCTTGGTGGATACTGAACTTGCCGCAGAGAGGGCTATGACTCTTCAAAATAGGCTTGCTTTAGACATTCTTTTAGCGAAAACTGGGGGAGTCTGTAAGATGCTTACTGAGAGGCATTGTTGTGCCTATATACCCGACAATAGTAAAAAGATTAGAAGTATGCTTACTGACCTAACAAGAGATAGTACAGATTTGAAGGAGCTGAAAGAACCTGGAGTTTGGGAAAGAGTTGGAAAGGGACTTGCTAAAGTGGGAAGTTGGTTTAGTGATATTTGGCATGGGATATTTGCAAAAATAATAGAGGGGATATTGATTATTTTAGCTTGTTTATTCGGACTATGGGTATCATGTAAAATTTGTAAAAGAATTAGAGAAAAATTGGCAAAACGCAATATAAGGAGAGAAGAAAAGAAAAGGGAGAAAATATTCAAAGCAAAATACGAAAAGTCAAAAATGGGGGAACAAATTCAAATGAAGGAACTAAGAAAGTGAAATGTTGTGAAGGGAAAGGATTTGTGTGATGACAAGAGTCATCAGAGGAGGGATTGATGGAGCGTGATTAAAATCTAATAATTAACATGAGAAGCTTGCAATATAATGCTTAGTGAAATTGCATAGAAAATGTAAATGTTAATGCATGTGTATGAAATGTGCCCACAGGGGGTGGCCACCATTGTATTCGATGATTAATGAAATTGACTGATAATGAAATATTAATGTACTAATGTATGATTTGTATTAGTATTAAGAGTTATATGTTAAGGTTTTGCTAATTAATCACCAGGCCTTAGTTAGCATGAGTCGGGCCTTGCTGTCTGGTTTCATATTAACTGCGTTTTCTAACGTGCAATGTAATGTTTCTTGAAGGACATGAAGCTGTACTTTTCCAGGAGTTAGAGATGTGTGTGTAACCGTAGTAAATTTTCTCATGAGAACCTGACTTTGTCAACGAGACATTCATGTGGAGCGCAACAGTGTAATTCGCAACAGGTACAAGGTCATTTAGACTAGGGAAGACAATGGGACTACTGACTTGAGTAACAAATGTCACTTATTCCTCACCTGACATTCTACTCGTTGGAGGCGTCAAACCCAGGAACCAATGAGCTGCGTGAGAACTGTCAAAAGTGGAAAGCTCTAATGGGGTGACCGTTGGACTATTGGATAAAGATAATGATGCACCAAAACTTGCCCAATTGGAAATTAGGGGACTGTACGACATCTTTGATATAATCATTTGACACAAGGAGAAAGCAGCCATTCCGAGCCATTTTCTATAGCCAATATATGCCATTCCTTTGCCATAGCTATTACGTGCCTTTGCTATTGCCTAGACACTTTGTCACTCTGTTTAAAGACTTTGCGGTTCATCTCTTTGAATCATCCTTACTTTGCCTTGCCCGATTCATACTTTTCCTCCTTATGAGGGAAGTGTCCCTTATTACCCGTCTTACTGAACTTTGCTGTGTTTCTTGGCTGATGGCGAATCAACTGATGTCCTGAGGACGAAGACTGACTCTGTATGCTGACCCATTACGGAGGGTAACTATATGATGATGAAATTGTAATTGTCTGTTTGCCTTTTCTTTCTAGGTATCAACTGCTTCTTTTGATAGAGACCACAGTTAGATGTTTTCTAAATTTGTGTTGCTAAATGTTTTGCATGAAGCCCAAACATGCTAATGCTGATTCGAGGTTAGTTAAGGAATTCACTAAACGGACGCAAATAGACAAATGACTGAATCTATGCTTTGTTGAATAATACACTATTGAAACTCTGCTAAAATTAATCCATGTTGACGTTGTGCTTTGTTTTAATGTTTCTAATTTTTTATTTGATAAAATCTTATTCGAGTTGTCATATTACAACAAGTTTTGATGTGTTTTCTGGTTTTGAGACAAATAAACTTGTTAGTAGAGTGTAATCAATAGGGAATAAATATCACAAATCGTACAAATTACTGTGTGGTTATTTCATGACTGAGAGGTCTTGGTGTGTTTTGGTTCTTACCTATGCGATTTGCTATAGTGAATATTGATAACATTATTGATTTATTGATTGCTATGTTGATTAATTGTCTCGTCCTAAGGTGTCTTCAATCAGGGTCAAAAGATTCATTGGCCTAAAACGAGTCCCAGACTAATTAATTATTTAATACGGGACGCGTTACCAAGGATCAACCTTTGTTTTCATTAGTTTGACAACAGTATGGTCGCTCTGTTTTTATTAGCTATTGTATAATCACTCAACTCCTCTTAGATCTTCATTGCGATAATTATAACACTCGATAAACACCAACATCGACGAGTATGGCATTTATTATGTGCAATAATTATTGCCAATTACGAATTTTGCATGTAAAGTGGGTTATAACGTGTGCATTTGGGGGCTAGTGTACTAAAATCTGAACCTCCAGGTATTTTCTAGGCATTTTCCCCCAGATAAATGTCAGCAGGTATCCTTGGGATGTGTTTTTTTATCGCATCCAGTATTTATTGAATGCGATAGAATACGCAAAATCCAAAATGTCTATGTGTGTGGTGCCATTTACAGAGTATCATTTCGCAGATGTGTTTTCTAGATATCACCATTGGTCTTTGCCACCAACCATAACTCATGCTCCGCCTTAAAAGCCATAATTTGCATCCAAGCGTGCTGTTTGTGAGCGTTGTGTTATTTATACCAATACATAGCTGGATTTAACAGCAAATCGTGATTAAATAAACATATTAGACTTAAAACCCTTTCTCCAAGTTAGCAACTGTTTCAAGGAGGAGTTATTTTTTTTTACCTAAAGCTTGGTCTATTTTAGTAGAGCAGGTTTTGTGTCAAACATTAAGGATGCTTGCGCTGTAAAGCCCAATTACATACAAGTAATGCCCCTTGTAATGCCCAATTTGAATACAAGTACTGCCCCCTTGATGCAAAGTGGCGAAAAGCAACGCAAAGAGATATCTGCGCTGAAAAGGAGTTACTTTTCAGGACGAAATACCTTTAGCATTAGAAAGTAAATAATTTTAGAGGATTTTGCTCCACTTTGCGTACCTCTGCACATGCATAAAATCTTGGTAAATCCGCCATGAAAGTCACTGATGATGCCACTAATGTAGTTTGCGATGACATCTGATGCATCGAACGTGAGGTCATGAGCAGTCCATTTTCGGGGTAAGTTATGGTTTTCATAGTGGGGTGGGAGTTATGGATTCAGTATCAGGCCATAAATGATACATTTCAGTGTTGTATTTGGTTTTGCTTTGAAATAATAAGGTCGCTTTAACTGTGAGGTTTTATCAGGGAATAGTTAAAACAGTTAGCTTTAGTGACTCTGTAGTTGTGGTTGAGAAACGCCTTCCACTCAAAAGGTATTTTTTGGTTTTCTTAAAATGCTCACTCCTTTCGACAAATATTCATTAAATTTGGTACTTTGTGTATGAAATTAAATGCCAGCATGCTAAGCCGTGAAGGTCCAATTCGGGGAAAAAAGCTGACATGTGGGGTGCAAAAAAGAAGCACTATCCATTTCAGCCGTAGTAGGACATTTTGATCTCTCCTAGGGCAACCCCCATTGAACAGGTTTGTAGCAAACCTGGAAGGGAAAGTAGAAAAATACTCTGAAAGCATTTTTATGGTCTTGTGTACATCTGTTCCATGTTTTTGAGACTTCAGAATTAAAATAATGTGTCAGGCGGCCCTTATAGCTTAAATGTTATATATACCTTTGCAGTTAAACTTGAGAATACAAAACTTGTGAATTCTGTCAATTATATTTGAAATTTTAGAAAGTCGTGATAGTTTGAAGAAGAGCTTCAGTATTTTTTAGGCTGTCTTAAGACTTGCGAGTTTTGCAAAAACCTATGAATTTACTGTGTAGAAATGAATTTGTCTAAGGGAATGTGGAAGCATAATGAGCATTGTTGAAGGACTGAGGAAGGCTGGGCAGTCCACTGAGACAAAGAAAATGCTATTTGTTCGGAAAACAAATGATGAATTTTGAATAAATTTGGCAAACATTTAGCTTATTTAGCTGACTCTTACCATATCAAGCTATGTGCATATTCACCGGGGCAAGTTAAAGGGAATGAGCAAGTGTTTTCTTCTAATAACATTGACGGTGTTTAATGAAGCTACTTGAAATTTGCCATTGTTTTAACATGTTAAGCCTAGGCTCGCAATCACAGGTTTAGTGCAGATTTGTCAAGTAGGTTAGTGGGGGAGATGGTAGAAACCTGCAACTTGCTGGTAACTTTGACACTGTTTGATAGATCTGCCTGAAAGCTGGCATTCCACAACTGGGTATATTGTGCTAATGGTCACCTAAATTACATGAAGGTTGAACAAATGGTCCTTCTATCCTAATCCTACTGGGCCCAGAGTCCATAGGTCCTTCTGCCCGGTTGAATGACCTTTTCAGCGGCGTGTGTAGGTGGGGCCAGGTCTGAGTCAAATGTGAGACACCAAAGGCCCTACGCAGGGGCCGGCGCAGGGCCTGGCCATAGGACTGGCAGTGTGTCCAGAACTGGTTGTTTATGATTAAAGGCTGTGCACAACTGACATAGTGGCCTGGGTGTTGATGCAGACCCTGTGCCAAGATCCTGCAGCGCCTGCCTAAAGATGGTATCCCTTTCCACCACTGCACAAGTGAACATGAGCTTTGCAGAGGTGCTGCGAGGAGTCATTGCCAGTGTATGTTCACATTGCAGTGGCGTAGTGAAATGCCCCCTCTGACAGCTCAAGGGGTTCTCCCACTGAGCCTGACGGACTGTTGGACTGGGGCCCGCTGAATTGTATTAGTTGCTCATGTGCCATTCTGTCTGCCAGTCTGCATATAAAATGCTCGTAAATAACACAGTGAGGGAATACTATGAGGGAGACTGTGGACTATGGGTTGACATGCATAGTAAAGAAAACAGAGACAAGGACACCTGGAAAAGGTGAGAATGAGAGAGAAGCATAAGAAATACAATGTAAGAATGAACGAAGAAAGATAAGAAGATAAAGGAAAGAAGGAAGGAGAGGAGAAAGGAATGGTGAAAAGAAGGATATGTAAAAGGAAAGAAGGAGGAAAAAGTGAAAGATAGAATGGAATTCTGAAAGGAAAGAAGGATGAAAGAATGGATGACGGATGAAAGGAGAATGTAATGGTGAAGGGAAGTCTTCTAAAAGGGTCAAGTTTGCTCTTTTCATGTGCTTACGGGTAGGGTTCAAGTGGGGGAGCATTTTCATTTTCTATCTACTCCCTTGTTACACTGTAAATAGAAAAAAAGAAGTGACAGAGTGCGTGGTATCCTGAAAAATGCTGCTTCAGAAGCAGGTTTTAATCACTGAACTACTAATCATGAGGAATATAAAGAAGCGGCCATGAACTGAAAGAGGGGCCCACCCAAAGCATTTAGGGCCAGATGTAGCAAAGACTTTGCGACTCGCAAACGGCGAAAATCGCCATTTGCGAGTCGCAAATGCGTCTTTGCTATGTAGAAATGCATTTTGCGAGTCGGAACCGACTCGGAACCGAGTCGGAACCGACTCGCAAAATGCATTTCCGAGTCGCAAATAGGAAGGGGTGTTCCCTTCCTATTTGCGAGTCGCAGTGGTATGCAATTCCATTTGCGACCGTGAAAGCGGTCGCAAATGGACTCGCAGTTACCATCTGCTTGAAGTGGATGGTAACCCACTCGCAAACGGGAAGGGGTCCCCATGGGACCCCTTCCCCTTTGTGACTGGACCAAATAATAATTTTTCAGAGCAGGCAGTGGTCCAATGGACCACTACCTGCCCTGAAAAATACCGAAACAAAAGGTTTCGGTTTATTTTTCAAAGTGCAGCTCGTTTTCCTTTAAAGAAAACGGGTTGCACTTTGAAAAAAAAACTGCTTTATTTAAAAGCAGTCACGGACATGGAGGTCTGCTGTTCCCAGCAGGCATCCATACCTGTGAGTGTCCTGAATCGCTATGGGTTGCAAATTGCGACCCACCTCATTAATATTAATGAGGTGGGTCTTTGCGACCCCATAGCGACTCGCAGAAGGTGTCTGAGACACCTTTCTGCATCCCAAATTGAGACTTGCAATTTGCGAGTCACAGGGACTCGCAAATTGCAAGTCGCAATTTGGGAGTTTCCTACATCTGGCCCCTAATGTATTACCCAATCCTCGCTTAACAAGATGGCGTTAATGGTTAATCCATGCCTGATTGACAAACAGAGGGACAGATTTACAAGGCCTTAGTGCCTCCATGCGCCACACTAACATCATTTTTTTTACGCTAATGTGGCCCAAGGAGGCAGGTTTTGCTGTGCCATATTTACAAAGTAGCGCACACTTTCCGACCCCTTGCACCACATTATGCCTGCATCAGGCATAATGTATGCAAGGGGGCATGCCAGCGTTATGACACCCAAAAAAAAATCACAGTGAAATCTACAAGATTTAGCTGCGCCATTTTTTTGCTTAGTTTGTAATGCTCGCTTAAAGCAGGCATTAAAGTGACACACTCATTTTAATCAATGGGCCTCCTGGCACTTTGCTGCACTAGCGTCAAAATTGTTGATGCCAGTGCAGCAAAGCGCCACAATAGAATCATAAATGTTGGCGCTACTGGCTTAACATACGCCATGGTGCGCCGTATTGTAAATACAGCGCGCACATGGTGTCATTAGGTGGGGCAGGGTGATGCAAGAAAACTGGCACATCAGCACTGATGCAGCAGTTTCTCGTAAATATGCCCCAGACTTTCCCTAAAGAAGGGTTCTTTACTCTTGCAGTCATGCTAGCGTTCCGAAGCAGAAGCCGCATCCTTCCATTACTAGTCAAACAGATGAGTGAATAAAAAGTAACACTGATGTTCAGACCAGGATAAGCACGCCTCTAAGATGTTAATTGGGGTGCTCCAAGTACAGTTTTGGTTTTGCAAAATAAAGATGCAGGATAACAAACCATTTGTGCACAATGTATTATTTCTCATTTGATTGGACGTACTATACTCATGTACCCTCTGAGTTATGTGGGACTTTGGCATTTTTGGGTTTGTTTTCATTCACACGCGTTGTTTCTACATGGCAATTGGTTCTTTAGAATTAATACACTTTTGTGGGACTCGATAATGGAGCCCATAGAGAACAAGACTTAAATCCAAAAGCATAGATGTTAGGTTTCTGTTCAGGTGTTATGTAACTTTTGATAGATCTAATGCCTTTCTTTTGCTATACCTCATCCTAACAAGTTTGTTTTATTGTGTGCTGCTGTGTATAATGCATGTAATGATTTGTAATTGGTAGTACATTTTGATTTTGGTTTCTTTAGTATTACCCATTGATTGTGGCTTCTTTAGCATTGTCTGTGTAGCAGACAGCACGCCAGTGGAGGGCGTGGTTGGCACTAGGAATGTAAAGTTGGTGGCATCAGTGGGAGAATGGAGTGGTGGCCTCCTAAGGAAAAGTTTTGGCACCAACACTAATTATGCACTGAATAACGTCTGCTTTCATTGGGGTTGCAGAGAATGTGGAAGCACTGCTAGGAAAATTGAACAGGAAGAATAATTTATGAATGTGAAGTTTTTAAATACATCATTTACACTTATATCTGTTTCTTCAATCATGCATAAGTTATGTCTGCAGAAATTAGAGCGTTTCCAAACATCACGCAGGTGTAATCTCATCCAACATTAGAACGTAATTACACGTGGCATGAGTGACATATGTATTCGAAAACTGAGTCCATACATTTTGAGTTGATGGAAAGTGTTACAAGTACTTTGAAATTTTAAATTACTCCCAAAAACGTGTCTGCACACACATTTATTGTTAGAAATGGGGTCTTTGGTTGGCAGTCAGGTTGCCCCCTGTCCAAGCAAGGACCCTCACTCTAGTCAGAGTAAAGGAGAATCACCCTCAGTTAACCCCCGCTCCCCCCATTGGTAGCTTGGCACGAGCAGGCAGGCTTAACTTCAGAAGCAATGTGTAAAGTATTTCTACCAACACAGGCAGTACCTCAGTGAAAACACTACAAAATGTCACAAAACAGGGTTAGAAAAATAGGTAATATTTATCTAAACAATACAAGACCAAAACAATAAAAATCCGACATACACAAGTCAAGTTATGAATTTAAAAAGGAAAAGAGTCTAAATTCCTTTAGAAAACAGTGAGAACGCTGTTCTTGCACAAAAATACCTGGGTAGCATCAAAATAAAGCCACACGGGCGAGTGTGTGATGGAAAAGGCCAGTGATGCACCGATTTCTCACCTGTAAGCCAGAATGTGGGCCATTCCTCCTCCGGTCAGGTTGGTGTGCGTCGTTTCCTCTCTCCCGCAAGAGAGAGATGCGTCAATCCAGACGGGCACATTGGGGCGGGTCAGGCTTGCGTTGATTTTCCACACCCAGCGATGTTGTCTTGAAATCCGGTCGCACGGTGTCAAACCTTGCTGCATGGGGGCTTGTGTCATTAACAGCAGCCACGGCGGTGTTGTGTGTCATTTCTCCAGTCGTGTTGCGTCAATCTCCAAGCCGCAATGCAGGCGGGGCATCGATTTTAGCCGCGAGGCCGGCGGCGTGTCATTTACAAGCTGCGAAGCAGGTGGTGCGTCAAAAGTTTCCCCACACGGCGGTCTTTGCATGGATTTCTGTCCTTTTCCACCAGCTGCACCTTTCAAGGGCCCAGAGACAGGTTAGGGCACTACTTGGCAGGCAGGACTCTCAGAAGAAAGCCCAAGTGCTGGCAGAGAGAAGTGTTTGTTGCCCCTGAGACTTAAAAAACAGGAGGCAAGCCCAGTTCAAGCCCTTGGAGATTCTTCACCAGTGGGAAGTCACACATAAGTTAGTATTTGTCCTCTTTCAGGCAGAAGCAGCTGCTGCAGGCCAACTCTTCAAGTCGTAGTCACAGGTACAGGGACAGTACCCCCCCCCCCTCCAGCTTCTCCAGCTCTTCTCCTGGGCAGAGGTTCCTCTTGGTTCCAGAAGTAATCTGATTTTCAGGGGTTTTGGGTGCTCTTCTTATACCCCTTTCTGCCTTTGAATTAGGCCTACATCAAAGAGAAGTCTCTGTTGTTTTCAAGATACTGCCTTGCCCAGGCCAGGCCACAGACATACACTTGGGGGGGGGGGGTTGGAGACTACATTGTGTGAGGGCAGGAACAGCCCTTTCAGGTGTAAGTGACCACTCCTCCCCTCCCCCCTCAGCCCAGATGGCCCATCAGGATATGCAGGCTAAACCCCAACTCCCTGTCTAGAGGAGATGGGCAGACAGCCCAACTGTCAAACTGACCCAGACAGGAGATCCACAAGCAGGCAGAGTCACAGAATGGTTTAAGCAAGAAAATGCCTACTTTCTAAAAGTGGCATTTTCAAACATACAATCTAAAAACCAACTTCACTAAAAGACGTATTTTTAAATTGTGAGTGCAGAGACCCCAAACGTCACATGTCTATCTGCTCCCAAAGCGAATCTGTGCTTTAATAATATTTAAAGGCAGCCCCCATGTTAACCTATGAGAGAGATAGGCCTTGCAACAGTGAAAACCGAATTTGACAGTATTTCACTATCAGGACATGCAAAAAACACATAAGTACATGTCCCACCTTTAACATACACTGCACCCTGCCCATGGGGCAACCTAGTGCCTACCTTTGTGGTGCCTTACATGTATAAAAAGGGAAGGTTTAGGCAAGTCGAATTGGTAATTTAAAACTGCACACACAGACACTGCAGTGGCAGGTCTGAGCCATGTTTACTGGGCTACTAATGTGGGTGGCACAACCAGTGCTGCTGGCCCACTAGTGGCATTTGATTTACAGGCCTTGGGCACCTCTAGTGCACTTTACTAGGGCTTTATTAGTAAATCAAATATGCCAATCATGGATAGTCAATTTACACATACAATTCATAAAGGGAACACTTATCTGTTAGCACTGATCAGCAGTGGTGAAGTGTCCAGAGCAAACAAAAACAGCAATAACAGAATCCAGCACGCAGAAGCAACCTGAGGCAAAAAAGTTTGGGGAGACCATGACAATAAAGCCAAGTCTAACAGTTATTAACAGTAATATCCTTTGCATTCTAAAGCACTGACTCAATTCTACAGATCTAATAAGTACAAAAGTGGGTCAATGTTAAAACATATACATTTCAAGAAAACGTATTATTTGTTCGATATTTCTCATTTTTTAAAAGAATTATAATTATAAATGTTATTTTCGAATGTCTAGTTGTTGAGTTTACAAGTCGAGACAATCTTTTTAATTTGTAGATTGAAATTGAACCGAGATTACGGTAATTGCTAATACCTATGGTGTCTATTACAAAATCATTACAAAATATGCTTGTTGAGCATTTGACATCGATAAACCTGTCTGCACTTAAAGTCTCGGTATTCATATCTGTTACTGGAGAAGAAACCTATCTGTACAGAGGTACATAAATTATCTCGAATAATGAATACTGTGTTACATCTTAGAATGAAAAAAAATGCAAAGTGCAATGGATAGGTCAATCTGGTTTTGAACCGAACAAGTGCTCCACTGTTAGTTCAATGGCAACACAGCTGATTTGTGGAGTTATTACAACACATTATTGACAGCAATGGCATAGTTCAGCACATTTAAAAAATAACACCACGGCCTCAGGTCAAAGCAAGTAGGCCATTAAGGCGAAAATGAACTGTGGCGCTGTTTTCTACACTGCTCTGTGCCCAGTGGTATGTGCGGAAAATATATCTGGCAAGCCTAAATAAGGGATGAAGAAGAAAAAGTTACAAGGCTGTACAAGTGGAGAAAAGGAGAATCTTACAACAACAAAAGTGACATTATCTGCTGTAGCAATGTTCTTTTACAGTAAATAGTACCTTAGTAAGTACTCTATTCTGCTAGTCAAATACAAAGAGTACAAGAGAGGAACTAATCTCAATCTATTCATTTTGTACGTCTTGTTACAAGGATTAGGACATAAGGGGGCCGAGTCACAAAAATATTTAAGTATGGAAGTAGTACTCTGAGGACTCTTTTATGTACTCTTAAATGCCTTTGTCAATTTTCCCAAAACATCCAACTCCTTCTTACTAAAAAGAGCAAAGAGGGCACAGTCCTTTCTACTTGTGTGAACTGTACATAAATACTCCATGATTACTCCCATTTTATTCTAATTTAAGATGTTTGGGGCCTATTCACAATGGTATTTAAGAGTATGAATAGACTATTACAGGATTACTAATTTACACACTCACTCAAAACGCCTTTGTATATAGGCTCAAAAGTGTTGAAGAAAATCTTCCAAATCTCCAATATTTAATTTAACTAATACAAACAATGCGTTTGATGGTACATCCTGCTTTGTCCGCGGATGTTATCAGCTGGTCATTTTTCATGCAAAGATGCACGTCATTCCTCAGTACTAATGAGTAGTTCAGTATAATAATGAATCATCCATATAAATACACTCAGACCTTTACTACTTCATTCAGACTACCATTCACAATGTTGTGCACTGGCTAGTCTTTCCACCAAAAGTAGCCCTGCAAGGCCTTGGGTACTCATGATAGGTCATTCATTGGATAGCCAGGACAGCAGAGAGCTTAGCATATTGTCTCTTGATGGTCCATGATACAGTGGATTTGGTGCCTACTATGACCCTAATAGGCAGCAGAAAAAATGTTGTTATTTTTCATAATTGCCCATTCTAAAATCCGTCATTGTTGCACCTTTGGAGTATGTTGTTAAATTTGAGATTCCTTAATCTCAACCCTGAATCTTCCTTTACTGCAGCCCTTTCAGCAATGCCTTACTTATTAAAGAATTCACTGTCCTCTCCACCCAAGATCAGTCATTTAGGTCACCCTCATCTATTCCAATTAACTGGTTTAGCCATACCTATTTTATAAACTTATTTTATAAGCGACACAGTTTCTCCTTTCCTAGAATCCAAGGGCCAGATTTAGGGGGAAATGACGGTGTGTGTTGCTGCGCCAAATGTGTCAGCATCGCGCACCTTCATCTTCACAACGCAGGGATGCGCCATACTTAATAGAATACGGAGAATCCCTGTGTTTTCCCCTGCACTGGCACAGGATTTGCTGCCGGGTGCCAACACAGCAACCCTTGCGCCATAGTGCAAGGATGGCTGCGTTGAGGGGAGATTGTTTTGGTGCAGGAAGGAACACCTTAAATGGCATTTCAGCCTAGAAACAAAAAAGAGGCTGACACTTCAAAACCTACAATGTTCACCCAAAACAAGGAGGCCAGACAGGAGAGTACACCTTCTGAAATCCCAGACCTGCCATAACTGAGGGGATGGTCTTGGCTTCCCAAGTGTGTCTTGCGATTTTAGTGCCGTCCATTTACTTTTCACACTCATACACTGCTGTGTTTGGATTTTTTTCTCTCTCTTTTGTTTATGCTGTGGTGCAACCAGTCTGAAAAGGGGACAAATCACATATTAAAAGGGGTGAAAGGAAGGGAGTGAATTGGAGAGGTCATAAAAGGAGATTGCACACACACACCTCTAACTATTAGTACGTGGCCTGACTTAACTATTGGCGACAGTAACCCACAGGCTCTAAATACTTTGGGGCATATTTATACTCTGTTTGCGCCGCATTCAGCGCAAACCTTGCCCCATATTTATACTATGACGCCCGACCCCGCGGATGTCAAAATCCTCCGTGTGCGTCATTTTTTGGATGCGGGAAACCGCCTTGCATGACATGCAAGGCAGGCGTTCCCGTCCAAAAAATGACTTCAAGGCCTGTGTGCCTTATTTATACTCCTGTGTCATTTTGACGCACAGGAGGGGGCGGGCCTTAAAAAACAGCGCACAACCTGATGTGCGCCATTTTTTTACGCCTGGGTGAGGGCAGGCGTTAAGGGACCTGTGAGCTCACCTCCATGGTCTCTGACCATGGAAGCAGTCCAGAGGTGCCCTTCCCTGCCCCCAGGTACACCCCCTGCCACCCTCACCCATCCCTGGAGGACACCCATGGATGGGGGGACCCATCCCAGGTAGGTACAGGTAAGTTTGGGTAATTATCATTTTTTTATTTTTTTAAAGTGGCATACGGGGGCCTACTTTGGGCTCCCCTACATGCCACTGTGCCCAATGACCATGCCCAGGGGACAGAAGTCCCCTGGGCATGGCCATTGGGCAAGGGGGCATGACTCTTGTCTTTGCTAAGACAGGAGTCATTTCAATGGGGGTTGTGCATCAGAAAATGGCGCAAGTCCAGTTTGAGGCATGATTTTTTACTCAAACCTGACTTGCACCATTTTTTGACGCACAACCCCTATTTTCCCCTACGCCGGCGCTGCATGGTTTGAGTCTTTTTTTTTTACTCTGACCAGCCCGCAGCGTCGGCTAACTTCAATCCTTAATTAAGGCGCCCACTTGGTGCGTAGAAATGGCGTTAGCCGGCGGTAAATTTTTTTACTCAATCCAGCGCCGGCGCAGGTTTGCGTCAAAAAGTATAAATAAGGTCCTTTGTTGGGTGTTTTGTTAAATTGCTGAAAAGTATGACTGCACTTTTTTTTGCAAAAGAAAGATCAAAATAGCTAGCACAATAGAAAAATGAAGAGACAGAAAATAAACTGCAAGTAGAGCTGAAAAACAGCTTATAGACAGATGAGACAGACCATCAGAAGGAAGAAACTCAAAAGAATAGTGAAAGAAGAAAGCCAACGACTGTGAAGAAAAAAGGAGGACAATTGAGGAAGAATAAACATAACAGGGAGAGTGGAAAAAATAATCTAGAAAAGGAAAGGTCATGGACAAAACAGGATGACTTATTTTGAATTTTTTGTTATTATTTTATTCCTTCCTCGTGATTGATACCGACCATTCTCTTCTCCTGAGGGCTCGCTAAGAGGAGTCTCCTGCAACTTCAGTGTTAAACCAGGAAAGGAAAGAAGAAAAGAGTTAGAAACCCAGGTAAACAGAGGATCCAGCAGGAAGACAAGACCAAAAGCTTAAAGACTTACCGGTATTATTACCTTATTATAAACTAACATTATGAGACAGAGCACTGGGTAACCGCCTATTTTCAATGTTACTAAACAATATTTATATGATGGCAATGAAATCCCTAAAAATAAATTACACCCACTTTGCTATGCCCTCTACAAACGATACATACATACATGCCAGTAAAAAAACATATATGTCTTGCAATACAATAACATTGAACCATAAGACACTTTTAAATGGGAAAAATACTAACAATTTAATTATATGGAGAATGCCATTATATTCACGGAATTCAGTATGCTATTTGCTCAATATGCAATATGCTATTTTATTAATAGTGCAGAAGAGCTTCAGCATTCACCCCTGTTTGGGTACCCTGACTGTAAACACAGGATTCACAATCCTTTTCATGGCCTTCTTTATTGGGCAGCACTCCCATCATGTAATCACCCAAAGTCATGTTTGTTCATACTCTTAGTAGCAGCCATTTTGAAAGTGGCATCCCTAACTCGTTAAACGTAATTCTAGCTCTGAGATTGGATTGTTGTATCAAAAGATTAACCGCATAATTTATAAATGTCATAGCACCTACTCAACTGAATAGTCATTTTTAAAGGCCACTAGTTTAATCGCATGAAGTAGGATGTAGGCCCGCTGTGCAAACTATTTATGGTGACCATCCAGAGAGCACAGATTTTTTATTGGGCAGCATTCCGATTACATGATCATTAGTCAAAATCACACCTGTACAGTCTTTAAGGTGGTAGTCTTAAAAATAGCAAAGCATCCTATAAAGTCAGTCCACCTACTCGTCAACAGTAATCCTACCAGAAACATACATTTATTGAGTCATATCATTTCTGTTTAGTTTCTGCGCAATAAAATCACCCCTTTTATAGCCAATATTTCCATCACATTGATTAGACGACAGACAAGCTAGACAAGCTGTTTAAGATGACCATTCAGAAATACCAATTTGCAATTATGTATCGGGCCCATATCATTTTATCTGACTGTCCTGTAAGTAAGTATGTAATACCACACCATTAACGTGTTGGGAAAGAATATCATGACAACTAATATACAGTATGTTGGGAATAACGAAAGTGGAAAAAAAAGCAGATCCCATGCTATCAAGTCTAGCTCACCCTGAAGTGTTGGAATGCCATATCACAACTTTTCTACAATGTTAATACATGTCACAGAAACTTTAATATGCACTTATTATACCAATTACATACTATTACAACTTTATAATGTTAAATTACCTTGTGATATCAATCTTTTGTTGCCATAACCAACTTCATTTATTAGTGAAATATGTCAAAACACAATCATTTATATATTGATTGTCCATCTAAACAGTAAATATGCAGACAATTAATGAACAGAATGAATGCCGTATATAAAAGTGATTGGAAGTTCAGAGTTCTCTTACTCTAAAGGCAAATTACTCATTATGCCACATGTTAGAAATTGGGTTCTGGGTCGAAATGGATGTGAGTCTTCTTCAAGCCAGTACCCCAATCCTAGTCAGGATGAACCACAATTGTTGTAAAATAAACCTTGTGCTTAACCCTCTAATAACATGGACACAAGCAGTCAGGCTTGACTTAAAAGCAATGAGTGAAGTAAATAGGAAACACACAAGTACTAATAAAGTGGAAAAAAAACTTATAAACGGTCCCAAACCGAGTTAGAAAAAATAGTACATTTTTTATAAATAAAATGACACAAAAATGACCAAAATATTCAGTTAGAAAAGTGTTCTTACGACTCTCTGAGTTTGAATTCAAAAGAGGCACGAAAGTGCACAAAATAGGTATTGTGTCATGCTAGAGCACACAAAAATGAAATGCATGGGTGAAGGGTCCAACGGGACTGGGCAAGGTCAAAGATCAGGCCAGCTGTGAGGCGTGGCTGTGCAGGTGGGCAAGGAGCTCCCAACAGAAAAGTTACTTTATCCAGAGTGCAGAAATGCGTGAAGCTTTGTGAGACGGCACTGTAAGGCTTGGCAAGCTCCTGAGTCAGGCTCGGTGAGCAGAGACCAAGGGGTGCGAGGTTGAAGTGGTAGCGTCTGGCACGAAAGGCGCAAAGCTTTGCGAAGGGTCAACACGAGACCTGGTTGGTGGGTTCCTGCATCAGGCTTGAAGAGCAGAAACTAGGTGCTGTGAGGCTGCGGCGGCAGTGTGCAGGGCACGGAAAGGTGCAAAGCTGGATTGCAATGTCCGACGAAGCCTTGCAACAGTTTGCGTTGATTCCAGGCTGTGGGACCTTGCGATTTTGCGAGGCTCTGTGGTCAAGCAGGGGACTTCTGTGACGGAGAGCAGAGTGCGAGGGTACTGTGGAGCTCAGTGCTGGGTCTGGATGCAGGCTTCAGGAGCAGAGAGATTGCGGCTGCGAGGGCTCGTGCCGTCTCTTGTTGTGTCGCACTGAAGGTAGGAAAGGGCGCACTCTGATAGCGACCAGTGCTGAGGACCAGTGGGGTCAGGCTGGAGGGTCAGGACTCCTTTTCACAGATGCAGAGCAGCTGAGACCAGTCCATATTCTGGTCAGGGAAGCAGGTGAGGCCTCTGGAACTTTTTGTAATCCTGAATGCTCAAGCAGGGAACCAGCCAACAGGTTCTTGGTGTCACTCAGGGGTCTTGGAATGGAGAGCAGGTCTAGGCTCTCCAATGCAGCAAGGCACACAGCTATGCCATCTTCTCTTCGGATTCAAGTGCAAAAATGATCTGAAGAAGTCTCTGAGATGGGCCTTTTTAGCCAGGTGCAAAACATTGAAGTGGGGGGCAGAGTATTGACACTCAAGCCGGTCATACCCAGTTCCTGTCTTCTTCCACCGAGATGCCAAGATGTCTAGACCCTTGTTTGTTGATGATTCTGCAAGTGAGAAGACAGGACTTAGAAATGTAAGTGGTGCGAGTGTCAGCTTCACCCCTCCACCCATCCTGCCCAAAGTGTTCACCACTCAGCAAACCAAGCCCCTATTGTCTAGTGTCTGGTTCTAATTCACAACCCAGGACACAGTCGTCAGCATGCCAGGCAGCAAGTCCACACCCAACCCAGGAAAGGCCCCAGAGACTGGAGGCAGAGAAAAAACAACTTTCTAAAAGTGGTATTTTTAACATTGGGATCTAAAATCCAACTTTACCATCAAAGAGGATTTTAAATTCTAATGCTAATAAGTGCAATAATTATTTTTCAAGCTGTTCCCGTTCTAATTCTAGCCGTTAGTGGTTTGCACAAAGGTAAATCAGTGTAACTCTATGGTAGAGACAGGCCTTGCATCAGTAAAAGTCGAATTTGAGAGTTTTCCCTGTTAGGACATGTAACATTAAAATACACATGTCCTACTTTTTAATTACACAGAAGTCTGCCTTCTGAGCTGAAGGGCCTACTCTAAGGATGATCTAAATGTAATGAAAAGGAAGTTTTAAGGTTTGGCAGGACTTATCCCTTGCAAGTCGTCATGGTAGTTGTAGGAAGCTGCCTCTTTATATAGTATACCAAAAAGAGGTATGCTGTGTAGAAAGTCCAGGTATCCCTTATAAGTGGACAGGGACTTACCCTAGCAATCCCAAGCTGCTCTATCTGAGGTAGTGTAGTAGAGCAGTATTAGGCTTAGCAGAGAGGAGTGTTAGACATTTTTTGCATATACAGAGTCAATAAGTGATAAACGCACACTCAATAAGGAGATCCACACCAATTTAGAAAAATAACACATACTTGTATATATTTTTTGACACCAAGAACTTTGTTATTGGATAAGTATTTTTTAAATTAGCAGTTTTGAGGAATACAAAAAATACCCTTGTATTGACTCTAATGCGGTAATGTTATCCTATGGGAAAATACACATATATACTGTGTATGGGTACTTAGCAGTGACTTACAGGACCAATCTTCAGGATCTAAGGTAAGTATTGGGCAAGGTCCAAGGCAACACCAATAGGCCACCTTGATCAGCTCCGGGGCGTCCAGGAGCAGAGGTCCTTTTCGGTGCCAGGTGCCCAATTGATTTTAATTGGAAGCATCCTGGGGAAAAGAGTCTCCAAGTAAGGACTGCGGGGGGGGGGCAGTCCGATTGAAACCAAAGGGGTCTAAGGTCCCAAGGGTTGTGGGCACACAGGGCCACCATCGGCCACAGCGACTTGGGAGGAGGACCTCGTGGACAGTGGTGCTTTGTCTGGCAAGGTCATGTCGGGAAGACTCCTTGTTGTTCTTGGTTCCTGCACAAAAGAGACTGCAGGCAGCAACAGGGGGATCAGTCTGGCTAAACACAAGGTGGGGTTCAGCTGTGGAGTGTCTCAGGATCTTGTTCGTACCATTGGCCCACTTCAACTCTGGCTAGGGGGCTCGATGCAGTGGTGCTTTTTGGTGTTGGTTTTTCCATTGTCTGAGGCCCTCAAGGTTCATCTTGGATGCCTGCAGGGCTCAGGGGAGTAGCTCTGCTACTCCATTGGAGATGCTGACTGTTTCTAAAAAGTGCTGACAGCCCTCCCAGGATTTTGGAGGCTGGTTGGCTGCTGGAAGAGCCATCTTGTTTGCAATTGTCAGGGACAGCAGTCAGGACTTCAGGGTTTGTGCCAAGTCAGTCGCTGCGCCCCTGTTCTAGTTTCTTGCGGCTCTTCTGTGCTCTTCTTGGGCCAGTAACATCTGCTTTCCTGGTGCCAGAGGCTACACTAAATACTAGATTTAGGGGCATTATGGGAAGTGCAGGGTAGTAGCCAATGGACTACTTACACTTGGGGTCACTACACCCCCATATGACCACTTCCTATGGGGAGTGGGCATGACCCTATTCCAGAGTTCATAATTCTTCCATCACCAAGGTGGCAGAATTCTTCTACAGTGGGGCATATCAGCCAGCTCACCATAGGGGAATGTCTGACCTGAGTGTACTCCACACCTCCTAGCATAGCTAAATTCCCAACTGTCCTGGTGCCAAATGGGCCTCAGGGCAGGGGCTGGCATCCTGTAGATCTGGGGGATGCCGGGGTTGAATATGAAAGGTGGCAGGGACTTTGAAGTCCCTGACATTGGTATGCTAAATCACTAGCCATCCTGCTAGAGGAGATGTGAACACCTTCCTCCGGAGCAGGCATTGTTTCTGGCCTCAGAGAGAGAGGGCTGTCATCTGCAAGGGGTCCCAAACCTGTCTGTTGTGCCAGGCTGGACTGCACCAGTCAGCTAGCACACTGGAGGAGTAATAGGTTTCAGCAGGTACCTCTAAGGAACCCTCTGGGTGCATGTATTAATAAATCCATCACTGAAATCAGTTTGAATCTATTAATATGAGGGGTTTGATATCAAACACCATAGGTTTCAGTGAACTCATTATGTAGCTGGGAAACTTGTTTTGAGCAGTGCCAACTACATACCTCATGATGGCTTCCCTTGTAATGTCTAATAATTGACTTAGGCATCACTGGGGCATATCTGCTCATGCAGATATGTCCTTGTTGGAAAGTACCATCTTGCCTGGCATGTTACCCCCCATTTTTCACTGTATATATGTTGTTTTAGTTGTATGTGTCACTGGGACCCTGGTAACCCAGGGCCCCAGTGCTCATAAGTGTGCCTGAATGTGTTACCTGTGTAGTGACTAACTGTCTCACTGAGGCTCTGCTAATCAGAACCTCAGTGGTTATGCTCTCTCATTTCTTTCCAAATTGTCACTAACAGGCTAGTGACCATTTTTACCAATTTACATTGGCTTACTGGAACACCCTTATAATTCCCTAGTATATGGTACTGAGGTACCCAGGGTATTGGGGTTCCAGGAGATCCCTATGGGCTGCAGCATTTCTTTTGCCACCCATAGGGAGCTCTGACAATTCTTACACAGGCCTGCCACTGCAGCCTGAGTGAAACAACGTCCACGTTATTTCACAGCCATTTTACACTGCACTTAAGTAACTTATAAGTCACCTATATGTCTAACCTTTACCTGGTAAAGGTTAGGTGCAAAGTTACTTAGTGTGTGGGCACCCTGGCACTAGCCAAGGTGCCCCCACATTGTTCAGAGCCAATTCCCTGAACTTTGTGAGTGCGGGGACACCATTACACGCGTGCACTACATATAGGTCACTACCTATATGTAGCTTCACAATGGTAACTCCGAATATGGCCATGTAACATGTCTATGATCATGGAATTGCCCCCTCTATGCCATCCTGGCATAGTTGGCACAATCCCATGATCCCAGTGGTCTGTAGCACAGACCCTGGTACTGCCAAACTGCCCTTCCTGGGGTTTCACTGCAGCTGCTGCCAACCCCTCAGACAGGCATCTGCCCTCCTGGGGTCCAGCCAGGCCTGGCCCAGGATGGCAGAACAAAGAACTTCCTCTGAGAGAGGGTGTGACACCCTCTCCCTTTGGAAAATGGTGTGAAGGCAGGGGAGGAGTAGCCTCCCCCAGCCTCTGGAAATGCTTTGTTGGGCACAGAAGTGCCCAATTCTGCATAAGCAAGTCTACACCGGTTCAGGGAACCCCTTAGCCCTGCTCTGGCGCGAAACAGGACAAAGGAAAGGGGAGTGACCACTCCCCTGACCTGCACCTCCCCTGGGAGGTGTCCAGAGCTCCTCCAGTGTGCTCCAGACCTCTGCCATCTTGGAAACAGAGGTGCTGCTGGCACACTGGACTGCTCTGAGTGGCCAGTGCCACCAGGTGACGTCAGAGACTCCTTCTGATAGTCTCCTTCAGGTGTTAGTAGCCTATCCTCTTTCCTAAGTAGCCAAACCCTCTTTTCTGGCTATTTAGGGTCTCTGTCTCTGGGGAAACTTGAGATAACGAATGCAAGAGCTCATCCGAGTTCCTCTGCATCTCTCTCTTCACCTTCTGCCAAGGAATCGACTGCTGACCGCGCTGAAAGCCTGCAAACCTGCAACATAGTAGCAAAGACAACTACTGCAACTCTGTAACGCTGATCCTGCCGCCTTCTCGACTGTTTTCCTGCTTGTGCATGCTGTGGGGGTAGTCTGCCTCCTCTCTGCACCAGAAGCTCCGAAGAAATCTCCCGTGGGTCGACGGAATCTTCCCCCTGCAACCGCAGGCACCAAAAAGCTGCATTACCGGTCCCTTGGGTCTCCTCTCAGCACGACGAGCGAGGTCCCTCGAATCCAGCGACTCTGTCCAAGTGACCCCCACAGTCCAGTGACTCTTCAGTCCAAGTTTGGTGGAGGTAAGTCCTTGCCTCACCTCGCTGGGCTGCATTGCTGGGAACCGCGACTTTTGCAGCTACTCCGGCCCCTGTGCACTTCCGGCGGAAATCCTTTGTGCACAGCCAAGCCTGGGTCCACGGCACTCTAACCTGCATTGCACGACTTTCTAAGTTGGTCTCCGGCGACGTGGGACTCCTTTGTGCGACTTCTGGTGAGCACCATTTCACACATCCTCGTAGTGCCTGTTTCTGGCACTTCTCCGGGTGCTACCTGCTGCTGAGAGGGCTCCTTGTCTTGCTCGACGTCCCCTCTCTCTGCTGGTCTAATTTGCGACCTCCTGGTCCCTCCTCGGCCACAGAAGCATCCAAAAACGCTAACCGCACAATTTGCAGCTAGCAAGGCTTGTTGGCGTTCTTTCGGCGGGAAAACACTTCTGCACAACTCTCCACGGCGAGAGGGATCCGTCCACCAAAGGGGAAGTCTCTAGCCCTTTTTGTTCTTGCAGAAACCTCAGCTTCTTCTGTCCAGTAGAAGCTTCTTTGCACCCACAGCTGGCATTTCCTGGGCATCTGCCCATCTCCGACTTGCTTGTGACTTTTGGACTTGGTCCCCTTGTTCCACAGGTACCCTAGATTGGAAATCCACAGTTGTTGCATTGTTGATTTGTGTCTTTCCTGCATTATTCCTCTAACACGACTTCTTTGTCCTTAGGGGAACTTTGGTGCTCTTTGCACTCACTTTTCAGGGTCTTGGGGAGGGTTATTTTTCTAACTCTCACTATTTTCTAGTAGTCCCAGCGACCCTCTACAAGGTCACATAGGTTTGGGGTCCATTCGTGGTTCGCATTCCACTTTTGGAGTATATGGTTTGTGTTGCCCCTATCCCTATGTTTCCCCATTGCATCCTATTGTAACTATACATTGTTTGCACTGTTTTCTAAGACTATACTGCATATTTTTGCTATTGTGTATATATATCTTGTGTATATTTCCTATCCTCTCACTGAGGGTACACTCTAAGATACTTTGGCATATTGTCATAAAAATAAAGTACCTTTATTTTTAGTATAACTGTGTATTGTGTTTTCTTATGATATTGTGCATATGACACTAAGTGGTACTGTAGTAGCTTCACACGTCTCCTAGTTCAGCCTAAGCTGCTCTGCTAAGCTACCATTATCTATCAGCCTAAGCTGCTAGACACCCTATACACTAATAAGGGATAACTGGGCCTGGTGCAAGGTGCAAGTACCCCTTGGTACTCACTACAAGCCAGTCCAGCCTCCTACATTGGTTGTGCAGCGGTGGGATAGGTGCTTTGAGACTACTTACCACTCTTGTCATTGTACTTTTCATAAGAGAAAAATATACAAAACAAGGTCAGTGTGTATATACACATAGCCAAAAAGTTTTGCATTTCCTCTTTTCACTCTTTTCTAAGTGCTGAAAAGTACTTCTAAACTTTCAAAAAGTTCTAAAAAGTTTTAAAAGTTTTTTTCTCTGTCTTTCTAAAAGCTCTGACAAACTTTTTATCTTTTACTATCACTTTAACTCTCTCTAAAAATGTCTGGCACAGGCCAAAATGTTGATCTGTCCAAACTTGCATATGATCACCTTAGCTGGAAAGGAGCAAGGAGTCTCTGCATAGAGAAAGGTTTGAGTGTAGGGAAGAATCCTTCCTTAGAACTGTTGATTAACATGCTTAGAGTACAGGATAAGGCCATAAGTGCCCAATCTGTTGAAAAAGTAGCTAATGGTTCTCAATCTGATCCAGGGACTCCCCCAGGAAAAGATTCAGGAAAGAAACTTCCTAGCCTGCCCATTACTAGACAGTCTAGCATAGTTGGTAATGATGATGAGCCACACCATATAAATAGTGTTGTCTCACATCATAGCAAAAGCATTTATTCTCACCATACTGGTAGTGATGTTTCTGTTAACCAAGCTGTTAGGGTGGCTTCTGTAAGGGACAGGTCTCCTTCTGTCCATTCTCACCATACTTCTGTTTCAAGGCATGTCCCTCCCACCCACCCTGATGACAGATTGTTAGAAAGGGAGCTCAATAGATTGAGAGTGGAACAAACCAGACTGAAGCTCAAGAAGCAACAGCTGAATTTGGATAGACAGACTTTAGAAGTAGAGAAGGAGAGACAGAAACTGGGTTTAGAAACCCATGGTGGCAGCAGCAGTATTCCCCATAGTCATCCTGCAAAAGAGCATGATTCCAGGAATCTGCACAAGATAGTTCCCCCTTACAAGGAGGGGGATGACATTAACAAGTGGTTTGCTGCACTTGAGAGGGCCTGTGTTGTACAGGATGTCCCTCAAAGGCAGTGGGCTGCTATCCTATGGCTATCATTTAGTGGAAAAGGTAGGGATAGGCTCCTTACTGTGAAAGAAAATGATGCTAATAATTTCCAAGTTCTTAAGAATGCACTCCTGGATGGTTATGGCTTAACCACTGAACAATACAGGATAAAGTTCAGAGAGACCAAAAAGGAGTCTTCACAAGACTGGGTTGATTTCATTGACCATTCAGTGAAGGCCTTGGAGGGGTGGTTACATGGCAGTAAAGTTACTGATTATGACAGCCTGTATAACTTGATCCTGAGAGAGCATATTCTTAATAATTGTGTGTCTGATTTGTTGCACCAGTACTTGGTGGACTCTGATCTGACCTCTCCCCAAGAATTGGGAAAGAAGGCAGACAAATGGGTCAGAACAAGGGTGAACAGAAAAGTTCATACAGGTGGTGACAAAGATGGCAACAAAAAGAAGGATGGTAAGTCTTCTGACAAGGGTGGGGACAAATCTAAAAATGAGTCTTCATCAGGCCCACAAAAACACTCTGGTGGGGGTGGTGGGCCCAAATCCTCTTTTAATCAGAACAAGGAAAAGAAACCATGGTGCTATTTATGTAAAATAAAAGGCCATTGGACAACAGATCCCAGTTGTCCAAAGAAAGGCACCAAGCCTCCTACCACTACAACCCCTACTGCTACACCTAGTGTCCCTACTAATAGCAGTGGTGGTGGGAGCAAACCTACTAATAGCCAATCCAAGGGAGTAGCTGGGCTCACTATTGGTAACTTAGTTGGGGTTGGCCTTGTTAGGGAGGCCACAGAGGCTGTGTTAGTCTCTGAGGGGGCTATTGATTTAGCCACCTTAGTTGCTTGTCCCCTTAATATGGATAAGTACAAGCAGCTACCCCTAATAAATGGTGTTGAGGTTCAGGCCTACAGGGACACTGGAGCCAGTGTGACTATGGTCATAGAGAAACTGGTCCACCCTGAACAACACCTACTTGGTCACCAGTACCAAGTAACCGATGCTCACAACAACACACTTAGCCACCCCATGGCTGTTGTAAATCTCAACTGGGGGGGGGTTACTGGTCCAAAGAAAGTTGTGGTAGCTTCAGATTTACCTGTAGACTTTCTATTAGGGAATGATTTGGAGACATCAGCTTGGTCAGATGTGGAGTTAGAGGCCCATGCAGCAATGCTGGGCATCCCAGGGCATATTTTTGCTTTGACAAGGGCTCAGGCCAAAAAGCAAAAAGGACAGGGAAGCTTGGATCCTGGAACAATGGACCAAGTGCTCCCTAAAGCTAGGGCTAGTAGAAGCAAACCACTTCCTACTATCCCTCCCTCTACAGTGGATTCTACTTCTGAGGAAGAAGAATTCCCTCCCTGTGCAGAACCTACACCAGAGGAGCTGGAAGTAGACACTGCTGAGCTTTTGGGTGAAGGGGGGCCTGCCAGAGAGGAGCTGAGTGTGGCACAGCAAACCTGTCCCACATTAGAGGGTCTCAGACAGCAAGCTGTCAAACAGGCTAATGGGGATGTCAGTGACTCTCACAGAGTTTACTGGGAGGACAACCTCTTGTACACTGAGCATAGGGATCCTAAACCTGGAGCTGCCAGGAGATTAGTGATTCCTCAGGAGTACAGAAAGTTCCTCCTAACCCTGGCACATGACATTCCCTTAGCTGGGCATCTGGGACAAATGAAAACTTGGGACAGACTTGTTCCCCTGTTTCATTGGCCTAGAATGTCTGAGGACACAAAGGAATTTTGTAAGTCCTGTGAAACCTGTCAAGCCAGTGGCAAAACAGGTGGCACCCCAAAGGCACCCCTTATTCCACTGCCTGTGGTTGGGGTTCCCTTTGAAAGGGTAGGGGTTGACATAGTTGGCCCCCTTGACCCTCCTACTGCTTCAGGCAATAGATTTATCTTGGTGGTAGTGGACCATGCCACACGATATCCTGAAGCTATTCCTTTAAGGACCACTACAGCACCTGCAGTGGCAAAGGCCCTCCTGGGAATATTTTCCAGGGTGGGCTTCCCAAAGGAAGTAGTATCAGACAGGGGAAGCAATTTCATGTCTGCATACTTAAAGGCCATGTGGAAGGAGTGTGGTGTAACGTACAAGTTCACAACACCCTATCATCCACAAACAAATGGACTGGTGGAGAGATTTAATAAAACTCTCAAAGGCATGATTATGGGTCTCCCTGAAAAACTCCGCAGGAGATGGGATATCCTTCTACCATGCCTCCTTTTTGCCTACAGGGAGGTACCCCAGAAAGGAGTGGGCTTCAGCCCCTTTGAACTTCTTTTTGGACACCCTGTTAGGGGTCCACTCACACTTGTAAAGGAGGGTTGGGAACAACCTTTAAAAGCTCCTAAGCAGGATATTGTGGATTATGTACTTGGCCTCAGATCAAGGATGGCTGAGTACATGAAAAAGGCCAGTAAAAACCTTCAGGCCAGCCAAGAGCTCCAGAAGCAATGGCATGATCAGAAGGCTGTTTTGGTTCAGTACCAACCAGGGCAGAAAGTGTGGGTCTTAGAGCCTGTGGCCCCAAGAGCACTCCAAGATAAATGGAGTCGTCCCCACACAATTGTTGAAAAGAAGGGAGAAGTCACCTATTTAGTTGACTTAGGCACTGCCAGGAGTCCCCTTAGGGTGCTCCATGTCAACCGCCTGAAACCCTACTATGACAGGGCTGATCTCACCCTGCTCATGGCAACTGATGAGGGACAGGAAGAAGACAGTGATCCTCTACCTGATCTCTTCTCTTCCACAGAACAAGATGCTCTTGTGTAAGGTGTAGTTTTGGCTGATTGTCTTACTGCTGAGCAGAAAGATAATTGCATAAATCTCCTAGATCAATTCTCTGAACTCTTCTCTACTGTGCCAGGTACCACTTCTTGGTGTGAGCACACTATAGATACTGGAGACAGCTTGCCTGTCAAAAGTAAGATCTATAGGCAGCCTGACCATGTCAGGGACTGCATAAAGCAAGAGGTCCAGAAAATGTTAGAACTAGGAGTGGTTGAGCACTCTGACAGTCCATGGGCTTCTCCTGTGGTACTGGTACCAAAACCCCATTCCAAAGATGGAAAGAAGGAAATGCGGTTTTGTGTAGACTATAGAGGTCTCAACTTGGTAACCAAAACTGATGCTCACCCTATACCCAGGGCAGATGAGCTCATAGATACACTGGCATCTGCCAAGTATCTAAGCACTTTTGATTTGACTGCAGGGTATTGGCAGATCAAATTGTCAGAAGATGCTAAACCTAAGACTGCATTTTCGACCATTGGAGGACATTACCAGTTTACTGTAATGCCTTTTGGTTTGAAAAATGCACCTGCCACTTTTCAGAGGTTGGTGAACACAGTCCTGCAAGGGCTGGAAGCTTTCAGTGCAGCATATTTGGACGATATAGCTGTCTTTAGCTCCAGCTGGGATGATCACCTGGTCCACCTATGGAAAGTTTTGGAGGCCCTGCAAAAGGCAGGCCTCACTATCAAGGCTTCAAAGTGCCAGATAGGGCAGGGTAAGGTGGTTTATCTGGGACACCTTGTTGGTGGGGAACAGATTGCACCACTTCAGGGGAAAATCCAAACAATTATTGATTGGGTTCCCCCTACCACTCAGACTCAGGTGAGAGCCTTCCTAGGCCTCACTGGGTATTACAGGAGGTTCATTAAGAACTATGGCTCCATTGCAGCCCCTCTTAATGACCTCACATCCAAGAAAATGCCTAAAAAGGTATTATGGACAGCAAACTGTCAGAAAGCTTTTGAGGAGCTGAAGCAGGCCATGTGCTCTGCACCTGTCCTGAAAAGCCCTTGTTACTCTAAAAAATTATATGTCCAAACTGATGCATCTGAATTAGGAGTACGGGCAGTCCTATCACAACTTAATTCTGAGGGCCAGGATCAACCTGTTGCTTTTATTAGTAGGAGGTTGACCCCTAGAGAAAAGCGTTGGTCTGCCATTGAGAGGGAGGCCTTTGCTGTGGTCTGGGCTCTGAAGAAGTGGAGGCCATACCTGTTTGGCACTCACTTCATTGTTCAGACAGACCACAAACCTCTACTTTGGCTAAAACAAATGAAAGGTGAAAATCCTAAATTGTTGAGGTGGTCCATATCCCTACAGGGAATGGACTATACAGTGGAACATAGACCTGGGAGTAGCCACTCCAATGCAGATGGACTCTCCAGATATTTCCACTTAGACAATGAAGACTCATCAGGTCATGGCTAGTCTTATTGTCCTTCGTTTGGGGGGGGGTTGTGTAGGAAAGTACCATCTTGCCTGGCATGTTACCCCCATTTTTCACTGTATATATGTTGTTTTAGTTGTATGTGTCACTGGGACCCTGGTAACCCAGGGCCCCAGTGCTCATAAGTGTGCCTGAATGTGTTACCTGTGTAGTGACTAACTGTCTCACTGAGGCTCTGCTAATCAGAACCTCAGTGGTTATGCTCTCTCATTTCTTTCCAAATTGTCACTAACAGGCTAGTGACCATTTTTACCAATTTACATTGGCTTACTGGAACACCCTTATAATTCCCTAGTATATGGTACTGAGGTACCCAGGGTATTGGGGTTCCAGGAGATCCCTATGGGCTGCAGCATTTCTTTTGCCACCCATAGGGAGCTCTGACAATTCTTACACAGGCCTGCCACTGCAGCCTGAGTGAAACAACGTCCACGTTATTTCACAGCCATTTTACACTGCACTTAAGTAACTTATAAGTCACCTATATGTCTAACCTTTACCTGGTAAAGGTTAGGTGCAAAGTTACTTAGTGTGTGGGCACCCTGTCACTAGCCAAGGTGCCCCCACATTGTTCAGAGCCAATTCCCTGAACTTTGTGAGTGCGGGGACACCATTACACGCGTGCACTACATATAGGTCACTACCTATATGTAGCTTCACAATGGTAACTCCGAATATGGCCATGTAACATGTCTATGATCATGGAATTGCCCCCTCTATGCCATCCTGGCATAGTTGGCACAATCCCATGATCCCAGTGGTCTGTAGCACAGACCCTGGTACTGCCAAACTGCCCTTCCTGGGGTTTCACTGCAGCTGCTGCTGCTGCCAACCCCTCAGACAGGCATCTGCCCTCCAGGGGTCCAGCCAGGCCTGGCCCAGGATGGCAGAACAAAGAACTTCCTCTGAGAGAGGGTGTGACACCCTCTCCCTTTGGAAAATGGTGTGAAGGCAGGGGAGGAGTAGCCTCCCCCAGCCTCTGTAAATGCTTTGTTGGGCACAGAGGTGCCCAATTCTGCATAAGCCAGTCTACACCGGTTCAGGGGACCCCTTAGCCCTGCTCTGGCGCGAAACTGGACAAAGGAAAGGGGAGTGACCACTCCCCTGACCTGCACCTCCCCTGGGAGGTGTCCAGAGCTCCTCCAGTGTGCTCCAGACCTCTGCCATCTTGGAAACAGAGGTGCTGCTGGCACACTGGACTGCTCTGAGTGGCCAGTGCCACCAGGTGACGTCAGAGACTCCTTCTGATAGGCTCCTTCAGGTGTTAGTAGCCTATCCTCTCTCCTAAGTAGCCAAACCCTCTTTTCTGGCTATTTAGGGTCTCTGTCTCTGGGGAAACTTGAGATAACGAATGCAAGAGCTCATCCGAGTTCCTCTGCATCTCTCTCTTCACCTTCTGCCAAGGAATCGACTGCTGACCGCGCTGGAAGCCTGCAAACCTGCAACATAGTAGCAAAGACGACTACTGCAACTCTGTAACGCTGATCCTGCCGCCTTCTCGACTGTTTTCCTGCTTGTGCATGCTGTGGGGGTAGTCTGCCTCCTCTCTGCACCAGAAGCTCCGAAGAAATCTCCCGTGGGTCGACGGAATCTTCCCCCTGCAACCGCAGGCACCAAAAAGCTGCATTACCGGTCCCTTGGGTCTCCTCTCAGCACGACGAGCGAGGTCCCTCGAATCCAGCGACTCTGTCCAAGTGACCCCCACAGTCCAGTGACTCTTCAGTCCAAGTTTGGTGGAGGTAAGTCCTTGCCTCACCTCGCTGGGCTGCATTGCTGGGAACCGCGACTTTTGCAGCTACTCCGGCCCCTGTGCACTTCCGGCGGAAATCCTTTGTGCACAGCCAAGCCTGGGTCCACGGCACTCTAACCTGCATTGCACGACTTTCTAAGTTGGTCTCCGGCGACGTGGGACTCCTTTGTGCGACTTCGGGTTAGCACCATTTCACGCATCCTTGTAGTGCCTGTTTCTGGCACTTCTCCGGGTGCTACCTGCTGCTGAGAGAGCTCCTTGTCTTGCTCTACGTCCCCTCTCTCTGCTGGTCCAATTTGCGACCTCCTGGTCCCTCCTGGGCCACAGCAGCGTCCAAAAACACTAACCGCACGATTTGCAGCTAGCAAGGCTTGTTGGCGTTCTTTCGGCGGGAAAACACTTCTGCACGACTCTCCACAGCGAGAGAGATCCGTCCACCAAAGGGGAAGTCTCTAGCCCTTTTCGTTCCTGCAGAAACCTCAGCTTCTTCTGTCCAGTAGAAGCTTCTTTGCACCCGCAGCTGGCATTTCCTGGGCATCTGCCCATCTCCGACTTGCTTGTGACTTTTGGACTTGGTCCCCTTGTTCCACAGGTACCCTAGATTGGAAATCCACAGTTGTTGCATTGTTGGTTTGTGTCTTTCCTGCATTATTCCTCTAACACGACTTCTTTGTCCTTAGGGGAACTTTAGTGCACTTTGCACTCACTTTTCAGGGTCTTGGGGAGTGTTATTTTTCTAACTCTCACTATTTTCTAGTAGTCCCAGCGACCCTCTACAAGGTCACATAGGTTTGGGGTCCATTCGTGGTTCGCATTCCACTTTTGGAGTATATGGTTTGTGTTGCCCCTATCCCTATGTTTCCCCATTGCATCCTATTGTAACTATACATTGTTTGCACTGTTTTCTAAGACTATACTGCATATTTTTGCTATTGTGTATATATATCTTGTGTATATTTCCTATCCTCTCACTGAGGGTACACTCTAAGATACTTTGGCATATTGTCATAAAAATAAAGTACCTTTATTTTTAGTATAACTGTGTATTGTGTTTTCTTAGGATATTGTGCATATGACACTAAGTGGTACTGTAGTAGCTTCACACGTCTCCTAGTTCAGCCTAAGCTGCTCTGCTAAGCTACCATTATCTATCAGCCTAAGCTGCTAGACACCCTATACACTAATAAGGGATAACTGGGCCTGGTGCAAGGTGCAAGTACCCCTTGGTACTCACTACAAGCCAGTCCAGCCTCCTACAGTCCTCCAGTATAGTATAATGCACCCTGCCTTAGGGCTGTAAGGCTTGCAGTAGGGATGAATTACATATACTGCCTGTAGTGTTGGCAGGCATGCCATGTTATGTTTTCACTTTTGTCTGCACCATGTCATGCAGCCTGCAATGCCACCCTGCATGAGGGTGGTGAGGGGTTCCTTAGGGTGCCGCAATACATGCTGCAGCCCTTAGAGACCTTCCTTAGTACCCACGCCCTTGGTACCAGGGGTACAATATCAGGGACTCACAGGGGTGCTACAGGTAATGCCAATTGGGAAACATTTGCACAGTTTTAGGGAAAGAGATCTGGCACTGAGAACCCAGTGCACTTCTGCATATTTGCATCAAATACCCGGCACAAAGTGTGGATGACCATATCAAAAAGGGGCACTTTCCCACAGTAGTTTGAAACTACTCTGCAGACTGCAGGACTGCATGCCTGAGACATAGGTTTATAGTTACAGTAGTGGGTGGTGCAATATGTGCTGCAGCCCATTAGTAGCATTAAATTTACATATCCTGGGTACAACAGTACCACTTACCAGGAACGTACCAGTAAATGAAATGTGCCAAAGAGATATAAACCAATTGCATCATGTCTGGGGGAGAGAGCACCAGCACTTTAGATGTGGTTAGGAGTGAAAACGTGTGCAGAGTTCTAAAGCCAACAAAAACGAGTTCAGCAACAAAAGGACCAAAATGCAAAAAGTCTGGGGAGTGACCACTCAAATGATTTCTGGTCCGGCACTCCACATTTGAAGAGATGTAATTCATGGTCTACATTTAGGTCCCGAGTTGTTGCGCCAAGTTTACAGTCCATTTCACTTCTATGTTTGTGAGATATAGGTCTCAGTCTCCACCCCTTTGTCTGAACTTTGCCTAGCCAATAGCATGATACCAGATTTTTAGATTAGATTTTAGTTTAGTTTAGTTTTATGAATTTATAGAGCGCATAGCTACCCTAGGGCATCCCAGCGCTAGAAGTACACAACGAATCTCGGAAAACCGAAGGGAGCAGATTAACTACAGAAAAGGATAGTTTTTAGCTTCTTCCTAAACAGAAGTTCTGAGGATTCGTGGTGAAGTTCAGAGGGCAGAGCGTTCCAGAACCGGGCAGCCCTGATGGTAAAAGAATTACCAGCCCATGATCTCTTGACACGAGGTATATAAATCTGTCGGGAAGATAGAGTTCTCAGGTGTCTAGAGGGAACATAGAAGGAGATCCGCTTTCGAAAAAAAAGAGGACCCCTGTTATGTAAGGCTCTATAAATAAAACACATAGATTTGAAATGAATGCGTTGTTTAATAGGGAGCCAGTGAAGAGTTACCAGCGCCGTTTTGGCAGAAAGGTGCCTGGGGGAGTTCATAAGAAGTCTAGCTGCTGCATTCTGCACAATCTGCAGCCTTTTTTTTTACATACTCTGGGGAACTAAGATATAAAGAGTTCCCATAGTCTAGGCGAGAGAGAACCAAGGCCTGGACAAGAATTCTTCTAGCAGTAAAAGGCAGAAGATTAAGAATCTTCCTAAGAGCTCTGATAAAGCCAAAACAAACAGAGGGGATTCTTTTTACTTGCAGCTCCATGGTCAAACGAGGGTCAAGCAGAAAACCTAGGCTTTTTACCTGTGCCTTTGGGGAAGGCAAGCTATTAAAATCCTCCAAATGCAATGCCAAAGGGGAGGCGGGGGCCATTGCCTAGGATCAATACCTCCGATTTGCCATCATTGAATTGAAGTTTAGATAAGGTCATCCAATCCCCGATATCCTTCATACAACAGGCCAGATTGGCAGAAGAGGAATCCCCAATACTAGAAAGGGATGCCACTAATTGAGTATCATCGGCATAAGTGACCACTGAAAGATTATAGGGATTGACTACTGTGGCCAAAGATGATAAATAGATATTAAAAAAGGGTTGGGCTCAAAGAAGAGCCCTGAGGAACTCCACAAGTCAGGGGCATAACGTCAGACAGAAAAGAATGATCCAAAACTTGGAAGGATCTTCCTGTGAGGAAAGAAGAAAGCCAAGAAAGGGCCATGCCTCCTAGCCCTGTCTTGGAGAGCCTATCACAAAGGAGGGTATGATCAACAGTATTGAGGGCTGCACTAAGATCAAGAAGGATAATAGCAACATGACCTCCTTGATCTAGAAGTTGACGAGCCCATTCAGTCACCGTAAGGAGTGCCGATTCCATGTTGTGTTAAGCTCTAAAACCCATTTGAGTGGGGTGTAGAAGCTCATGACTCTCAAGATAACTGGTCAGTTGCAAGTTTACATGCTTCTCCAGAATCTTAGCTAAGATAGGAAGGAGAGCAATAGGTCTGTAGTTGTCCAAAGTGGAGGGGTCAAGCTTTGGCTTTTTCAGAAGAGGTTTTATAATACCATGTTTAAGGGACTTGGGAAGAATACCTGAAGACAGGGAGCTATTGAGTATTTCTGTCAGAGGTGAGACAACAATGTCTGCAGCCTTCAAAAGAATAGACGGGGGCAGGGTCCCAGGGGGAGCCCGATTTGATGTTAGAATGAAATTTAAGAGTTAGCGCATCTGTGAGGGGTGAAAAATTAGTTAGCTGGGGCCCAGCAAAAGGAGGATTCGTATCCTGCTCATCTGGCTTCTCCTGAGAGGGGGATGAGATAAAACCAGAGTATATCTTAGTGATCTTATCCTGAAAATGAGCTGTTAAGACATTACTATATATAGTGGAAGCTTCTACCGGAGAGGGAGACATAGGAATTATGGTAAGCTCTTTAAAAATCAGAAAAATGTCTTTCTGAGAGGCAGAAGCATTCTCTATGCTGTTGCTATAATAGGCGGTTTGAGCTGCCTTGATATTATGATGATAGGATCTAGTGGCTTGTCTATAAGCTTCTTTGGCGAAGGAGCTATAATTTTTCCTGCAAGTTCTTTCCACTTTTTTACAATTCTTTCTGAGTTCTAATAGAGAGGATGAGAACCAAGGATTAGACTTGTGAACCGTTTTTTTAATTCGCAGTTTAATGGGCAAAACTGAATTCAAAGAGGTAGAGATCCAGCTATCAAATAGCTCCATGGCATTGGGGGAGGCATAGTCATTAATTGTAAAAGAGGCACTAAGTGCAGTATGCCAAGAACTTGGTACTAACTTCGACCAGGTACCCCCCACAGTGGTGAGCCTGGGTTGGGGATCTCTAGAAACATCATAGGGAAAGGTAAATGACAGTAGAAAATGATCCGTCCAGAGTAAAGGCAGAGAAGATTAAATGGTAAGGTCAGAGATATTGCTAAAAATAAGGTCTAAGGTGTGACCCTTCAGATGAGTGGGACCAGTGACAGGTTGGACCATGTCCATTGCGGTGAAGGAGGCTAACAGAGATTTCGCCGAAGGACAGTCTAAGTTGTCAAAATGAATATTAAAATCACCAGTTAGATTGGGAGTCTTACCGATGAGACTGGCTACTACATCGGGTATAACTTCAAAAAAACCTGCACAAAAGCCGGGGGGACGATAGAGAAGAATTCCCGAGAAAGTGAAGGTAGAAGACAGAGCCATTACCATCCTTGTTTTGTACTGCCAAAGGATATCTGCAGTACCGATTTTTAATTACCATAACTTGATCCTGGATCCACCATTTTAAAGGTATGACAGTGCTGCCTGAGTATACTTTACTACACTGACATATTTTAACGTATACAACATAAGTTGAATTGCAGTTAATGTGTGTTGTAAGTAAACTGTGTGATTTGATTATAGCCACATTTAAATGCCTAACAGCTCTTACATGTGTTAAATCCATGGGTTTGAAGAAATATCCTTCCACTGACTCTCTCTCTTATTGGATGTTACATAACTGGGACATACTTTCTGTCTCAGAGTTTTACCTCTATGGTATACAATCTTAGGCTGTAAGGAATCTCATCCTTTAAATCATTGGAATTTAACAATAAGTTCCAATGTTTTCTTAAGATGTATGGATTTGTACATTGTACTTATCTTCTGCATTAAAGCAAAGAGTTCCTTTGTTTTCTTTGGTCCTTTGAGAGTCACCATACTATTTAATCATGTGATCTTTATTCAGCCTTATTCTGAGTTTTCAGTTCATAGCCTTCATCCAGAAATCTAGATTTCATATTTGTAATAGTGTTTTGAGATTCCTAATCATTACTGCACAATTTCCTGTTCCTTACCATTTGTCCATATGCTATATTATTGAGAGAAGATGGTATGTGGACACTAATGGCATGTAAAATACTATTATATAAGGTATGGTTTCAATACATCCTATTTTATATAATATTATTTTCAGTATATAATTCTAAATCCAAAGTTTCAACATTTTTACATAGCAGTTTATGGTCATCTTCACATTAAATATGTTGTGACTCATGTATTTATGGTATTCCATAATTTGATCAATGTTACTTGTCCAGGTGACAATAATGTTTTCTATATAGTGACCCCAGTAAAATATATGTTCAATCCATGTTTTCCCCTGCAAACCCCAGGCATGCTCTGTCTCATACTAGTGAAGTATACAAAGAAATGATGATGGGATGCTTAAATTAATCTCAGTCACTGGTTATTACTTGGCTGTGTCCCAGTCCATCATTTCCTGGCCCACAGTGCCACCTCAGATTGTCCCCAGCATATGCAAATCAGTCTTGCTGCAATAATAACAGTCCACGAACTGCCAAGCCAAGCCCTCTCTGAAGTGGCATATAAGCAACCCAAGACTGGTCTTGCTCTAGTTGGGGCTCACCAGCAAAGTGCAGCTTGGCTATAGCCTTCAGACTATGGCCCTCATTACAACCCTGGCGGTCGGTGTGAAAGCAGCGGTAATACCGCCAACAGGCCGGTGGAAAAAAAATGGGATTACAACCATGGCGTAAACCGCCAACATAGACAGCTACTTTAACACTCTGACCGCCACGGCGATACAAACAAACAGCGTGGCGGACACCGCCAATAGACTGGCGGGAGACAATGTACCACCCACCCTAACACAACACGGCTATCTGCCACCTTTTCCGGGGCGGTACCAATGTGAATAAAAACATGGCGGAAACAGTACACAGAAGGGAAAGCACTCACCTCTCCCCACCCCATGAGGAACCAGGACGCCATGGAGCCCGAATTGCAGATCCTGCCGGCGATGGTCTTCCTGCTCCTCTATCAGGAGATCCAACGACGGCGGCGACAACCACGGTGAGTACTGCACCTACAACACAGGGGAGGGGGGAGGGAAATGAGAGTGACACACACACGCAACACACAACACCCCCACCCTCACCCACAACACCATACACACAAATACATACTGCAACATTACATATACACCCCCCACACCCCCTTGAATAACGCAAGGACAAAAAGAAATGATTGTGACAATTGTAATCAATAAAAATCCATTAGTCAAAAGTCAAAATCCAGTATATACAATAATGTACCCCAACTACACAAGTCCAGATAGTGCACCAATCATTGTCCGTGGACCACTGGGCCCAAAATGCATGGGCGAGGCCCACACATGATACCTGACTCCAAATGGAGAGAACACTGGAGGGGCAACACATAGAAAATATTCAGGCACCTCAGGGGGAGGGGGGCACCTCAGCCTGATGAACGCACAATGCCATTGCTCCACGAGGGGGCTCCATGCCCATTGATGTATCCTGGGGAGTGCAAAGCCACAGTCTCTCAAGTCTTTTCAGTGGATGGTTTGCCCACTGCTTTATCCTGGGGAGTGCAAAGCCACAGTCTCTCAAGTCTTTTCAGTGGGTGGTTTGCCCACTGCTTTATCCTGGGGAGTGCAAAGCCACAGTCTCTAAAGTGGATAACAGTCTCCACTGGTTCTGGAGGGGGCTTTGTGCCCAGAGTGCTTCATCCTGCCAAGGACTGAGGTAGTGGATGGATCTCTGCACTGGTTCTGGAGGGGGCTTTGTGCCCAGAGTGCTTCATCCTGCCAAGGACTGAGGTAGTGGATGAGATACTCCACTGGTTCTGAAGGGGGCTCTGTGCCCAGAGTGCTTCATCCTGCCAAGGACTAAGATAGTGGATGAGATATTCCACTGGTTCTGGAGGGGGCTTTGTGCCCAGAGTGCTTCATCCTGCCAAGGACTGAGGTAGTGGATGAGATACTCCACTGGTTCTGAAGGGGGCTCTGTGCCCAGAGTGCTTCATCCTGCCAAGGACTAAGATAGTGGATGAGATACTCCACTGGTTCTGGAGGGGGCTTTGTGCCCAGAGTGCTTCATCCTGCCAAGGACTGAGGTAGTGGATGAGATACTCCACTGGTTCTGGAGGGGGCCTGGTGCCCAGAGTGCTCCACGTGCAGTGTGGCCGGTACAATTCCCTCACCTGGGTGTGTGTGCCACAAGATTGCCGAGGTACAGGTAGCGTGATATGCCATGGAGGCAGCGACATACCCCACACTGCTGCGGCTTCGCATTCCATATGCAGGTGACAACTGTGATGACAGTGATGCTTCATGGAAGCTGCCCAGGGTCCTGGAACTCACCACCAGCCTCGGACGACTGACCACTGGGGATGGTAGCCATGTCTGCAGTGGTGCCACTGGCTGAGGATGTCGCTGGGCCGCTGGCGGTGCTTGTGGCGATGGCAGTCGTGGCGGTGCTGGCTGCAGGGTCTTTGGAGGAGGTGCTGACTGCGGGGTCTGTGGCGGCGGTGCTGGCTGAGGGGTCTGTGACGGCGGTGCTGGCTGCAGGGTCTGTGGCGGCGGTGCTGGCGGTGGGGTCTGTGGCAGTGCAGGTGGCGGTGCAGGTGGCGGTGCAGGTGGCGGTGTTCTCTGCCGTACAGGTTGGCGTCGACGTGGACAGAAGGTGTGACACTGGTTCCTCAGTCGGTGCCACCATGCCCTCTCCTGACCTGCCCTTCAGTTTTTGGACCTTCTCTACCTTTGATGGTGGCGCAACTGTCTTGCCACTATCCCCTTTCGTTTTCCCTGACCCCTTGGTGGCAGGTGTTTTTGGCTTCTCCCTCTGGGATGTGGGCACCTTTTTCACCGTTGCACGTGGTGGAATGTCCTTGCCCTCGCTCCATGGCACACTGGCAGCCCTGATTGTTGGCGCACTCCATGACCCAGCAGTTGCTGGCACCACTGTGCCTGGGGATGTGGCAGCTGAGGTGCTGGGCTGGGACCTGGAAAGCCTGGTCCTAGGGTAGGGACGGGGGGAGGTGTAAAGAAGAGGTCAATATTAGCCAGGAAAAGTTTTTTAGACACACTGGGACAAGTAGATGGAGAGGGTTTGGGAGTGGAGGTAGAGGTAGTGGTTGTAGAAGGTGTATGTCTGCTGAATTTGGGTGAAGGTGCATGGGCTGGAGGCTGTTGTGAGGTGGATGGCTGTTGGGTGGGTGTGTGCCTGCGTTTGTGTAGTTTGGGAGGAGGGCTCACAGACACACTGGGAGAGGACACAGGAGATGTGTAAATGGTAGTGGGGGTGGTGAGTGCACGTGAGCGGTGTGTGGTGATGGGCGTGCTGGTGATGGAGGTAGTGGCTGAGGATGTAGTGCATGCAGGTATGAGGGGAGACAAGACTGGGAGGGAGGAGGGAGACGTGTAGGAGGGGGACACAGTGGAGGAAGTGGATGTTTGTATGTGAGCATGGGTATGATGCTTGTGTGAGTGCCTGTGGGATGTGTGGTGCTTATGTTTGCCTGAGCCACCTTTGTGTGTTGAGGTGTGTGCATGCTGGTCTGATGGTGTGCTTGGGATAGGCTAAGGTACAGGGGATTGGGTCTGGGTGGAGGAAGTTAAAGGGGGGAGGCTGGACAAAGGGACAATGGCTGCCATCAGTGCCAAGGCCAGAGCCTGAAATGCTCTCTGTTGGGCTCCTGGCCAGAATGAATGCCCTCCAGGTATGCATTTGTTTGCTGCAAATGCCTCTCAACACCCTGGATGGCATTCAAAATGGTAGATTGCCCAACAGTGAGGGATCTCAGGAGGTCAATAGCCTTCTCACGGAGGGCAGCAGGGCTGACTGGGGCAGGGCCTGAGGTGCCTGGGACGAAGGAGATGCCCACCCTCCTGGGTGAGCGGGCACGGGACACACGCTGAGGGGCTGCTGGGAGGGCGGTGCTGGTAGGGGGGGTGGCGGCTGTACCTGTGGATGCAGAGGGCACAGAGGGGCCCGCCACCGCAAGGGAGCTCCCATCGGAGGAGGAGTCGCTGTCACTGCTGTCTGCTCCTGTCCCCGCCGTGGAGCCCCCCTCGCCCTCTGTCCCACTGGTGGCTTCAGACTCCATTGTTTCACCCACCAGGTCCAAGTGGGATGCAGCTCCCTCCTGTTCCGGTGCCAATGCTCCTCCGCCTGATGATGCTATTGCACACAAGAACAGGGAGACCACAAAAAGGGGAGGGAGGGGAAGACAGAAGAAAGACATGTTCAGTGCGTGCAACACAACTACTGTTGGCAGACACTACAGACACAGCAGCCCTCAGCACTACGCCATGCACTTGTAGTTCCTAGATTAATCACATGCCCATGGGGTACAAGGCCTAAGCCCGATTGCTGCACACATGGAAGTCACAGGAGCCTGACTACGTGTAGAAGGCACTAACCACTTGTAGGGCTGGGGTACCACTGAGCCTGCCTCACAAGGGACCTTGCCTACCAAGATCGCCCTGGCCTAGGAAAACCCACTGCCCACCTCCCCCACCCAGACACCTCGTAATGCACGCAGTCAGCTGAATGAGATTGTATTCACCCCCTTGTGGCTGCTGTGATGCCCTCAAGCTCCCATCCAACTCCGGGTACGCCACCGCCAGGATCCGGAACATCGGGGGGTCATGGTGCGACGGGCACCCCTCCCACGTTGGGAGGCCCTCCCCAGCTGGGCCTCCGCCGTCTTCTTACTCCAGCGGCCAAGGTCCTCCCATCTTTTCCGGCAGTGGGTGCTCTGTCTGTGGTGGACCCCCAGGGTCCAGACGTCCTTGGCGATGGCACGCCAAATAGCCTTCTTCTGGTGGGCGCTAACCTAGAGGAATAGTAGAGGGGAAAAGGAAAATCTTTACCCGTCGGGACCATCATACTCATTGGCCCACATTCCCACCCTTGCCCTGACGCTCATACACTCACCGTCCGCAGATGCAGGCCTCAGTCCCCCCCCATTTATCTTCCATCCACATCACTCCAAACAGGCATTGCCCATGCAGCATGCTCACAGTGTACTCACCTGTTTGTCTGGAGGACCGTACAGTTGTGTGTACTGGGGGAGGACCCCATCCACTAGTTTCTCCAACTCCTCCGAAGTGAAGGCAGGGGCTCTTTCCCCAGACACATGAGCCATCGTCGCTTTCAGACTGAGGTCACAGCAGCACTTGCAGTGTAGGTCCTCTCCTGTTGAAGGTCAGGTATCAAGTGAGTGAACAGACAGAAAATGGCGGTCACGTCCGAGGTGGTGCGTACCATCGCCGCTGGCGTACATCGTCATTGGCTCCTCGGACCCATAGGGTCCAATGTTAACCAATGCAGGATTGCGCCACAGTCTTCGACCGCCTACCGCGACGGTGTACAACGCCAGCGCAGTTACCTCATATCCCCTTGTCCCACCTTACAGGTCAGGCAGCTGCCATTTCAGGGGGCCACATGGCATTAATATTAACTGCGTCACACCAATGTAGGCCTTGAATAAACACAGTAACAGCCACATTGCGGATTAATAAATGTGTGCAAATGACATGTGATACCTCAGTGTTGGCTGACTCTCTGCTCGCTGTTCTCGTCTATAGGGCACGTCTGCTGGGGCAGGTGATGAGATGGCGGCATCCTCCGGTGTACAGACCGCTGTTGGACCTGTCGACAATGGAAGAGAGACACGTAATAGTCACCTACAGACTTGATTGTGCAACAATCCATGAACTGCGTGCCCAGTTGGAGCCAGACCTGATGTCAGCTATCCGCCATCCCACGGGTATCCCCCCACTAGTGCAGGTCCTGTCAGTACTCCGTCTGCCCTGCTGAAACACATGCGCAGCTACATCGTGTTCCCTTAGGTGGAGGATTTGCCCACAGTGAAAGGTGACTTTTATGCCCTGGGACATATCCCCAACATCATAGGTGCCATTGATGGGACACATGTGGCCTTGGTACTCCCCGCAGGAGTGAACAGGTGTACAGAAACCGGAAGAGCTACCATTCTATGAATGGGCAGATGGTGTGTTTGGCCGACCAGTACATCTCCCATGTGAATGCCAAATTTCCTGGCTCAGTGCATGACGCTTACATTCTGAGGAATAGCAGCATCCCTTATGTGATGGGGCAACTCCAGAGGCACCGTGTGTGGCTAATAGGTGAGTACAAGGACCCTATACAGTGTGAATAGGTGTCTGGGTATGGAGTTGTCACTACGGGTTAGTGTGTGTCTAACAGTTGTCCCTCGATATTTGCAGGTGACTCTGGTTACCCCAACCTGTCATGGCTACTGACCCCAGTGAGAAATCCCAGGACAAGGGCAGAGGAACGCTACAATGAGGCACATGGGCGAACTAAGAGAGTGATTGAACGCACCTTCGGCCTCCTGAAGGCCAGGTTCGGGTGCCTCCATACGACAGGTGGTTCTCTCTACTACTCACCAAAGAAGGTGTGCAAGATCATCATGGCCTTCTGTATGCTGCACAACCTGGCTTTGCGACGGCAGGTGCCTTTTCTGCAGGAGGACGGTCCAGCTGGTGGTCTTGTGGCAGCTGTGGAGCCTGTGGACAGTGAAGAAGAGGAGGCAGAAGAAGATGATATCGACAACAGAAATAACATAATCATCCAATACTTCCAGTGAGACACAGGTAAGAAGATGTCACTGCCTCCCACATCTCATACTATTATCTCATACTATTGTTGGAGCTAGCATAAGTCTGTCATTTTCACTCAGTGTATGGACCCCGACTTGTCACTTTGCCTTTCCATTTCACAGATGTGGGTCCCATTTTGTGCCCTCTGCTATATTTCCTCCAGCCCTACATCTGTGTTACATCGGTATGTGAACAATTAAATTGACATTGCAATATCCCATGGTTATTGCAATTACACGTTTGTGAAAGCACAGATTGACTCCAGATTGTTTTGTGATTGAAGTGTGTTTATTTCTGTGCAAATAAGTGGAGGGGGTTGTAAAATGGGCAGGGGTGATGGTGGAGGAATGTCCATGGCAGAGTCCAGTCTATTTGTTTCACAGGTGCATTGTCCAAAGGGGCATAGGAAGTGGAACAACAGCAGTTTAAGGATGGACAGTGTGACAAAGTGGGACAGAAGGGTGACATTCAGGGGGGTCTCATTTCCTGGCGGGTATCTTGGCAATGTTCTGTGTCTTGTGCCTGGATCTCAGGGACTGTTTGCGGGGTGGTTCTCCATCTGCAGGGGGTGGGGTGCTGATGTCGTGTTCCTGTAGCGGTGCCTCCTGTCCACTAGCGCCGGCAGAGGTGGAGAGCTGTTCATCGTCCAGGCTAGTGTCAGGGACCCCTTGTTGTGCCACAGTGTCCCTCCTGGTGTTGACAAGGTCTTGCAGCACCCCTACAATGGTGACCAGGGTGTTGTTAATGGACTTCAGGTCCTCCCTGATCCCCAGATAGTGTTCCTCCTGCAGCCACTGAGACTCCTGAAACTTGGCCAGTACCGTTGCCATTGTTTCCTGGTAATGACGGTAAGCTCCCATGATGTTGGAGAGGGCCTCGTGGAGAGTGGGTTCCCTGGGCCCGTCCTTCCCCTGTCGCACAGCAGTCCTCCCAGTTTCCCTGTTTTCCTGAGCCTCTGTCCCCTGAACCGTGTGCCCACTGCCACTGCCCCCAGGTCCCTGATTTTCTTGGGTTGGTGGGTTTGCCTGGGTCCCTGTAGTGGTGGACACACTGCTGATTGACGTGTCCTGGGGACAGAGGGATGGGCCAGCTGGGTGGGTGCTGTGCTGGTGTTTCCTGAGGCAGGAGGCTCTGTGTTGGCTTGTGACAGTGTCAGGCGAACCGACTGTCCCAAGGTCCCTGATGGGCCGGGCTGGTCATCTTGATCTAGTTGTGCAGAGCTGCTGTCATCACTGCAGGTGGGGGGACTGGACATGTCTGGTACCTCCTGTCCAGTGACGTTGAATTGGGGTCCTGCAGGGGTGTAAAGGCATGATTATTGCATCTGTGTGTGCCATCGTGTGCAATGGGTGAGTGACCCTGTACTCCAGTGCTTGCATTCTTGTCTTGGTCCTTGTGTGATATTTGGGTTGGGGTCTGTGTGGGTATCTGTAGTGGAAATGCTTTGGTGATGGGTGTCCATGCTTTGGTGTTGCATGCAGGGCTTGGTGTTGGGATGGGTGGGTTGTGATAGTGGGGCACATGTGAGGTGTTGGAGTGATGGGGATGAGGGTGAGGGTGGGAGTATGTGATGGCATGCAGGTAGGGTGGGGGATATAATACTAAAGCTTTGACTTACCAGAGTTGATTCCTCCTGCTACTCCTGCGAGGCCCTCAGGATGCAGTATTGCCAAGACCTGCTCCTCCCATATTGTTAGTTGTGGGGGAGGAGGTGGGGGTCCACCGCCAGTCCTCTGTACAGCAATCTGGTGTCTGGATACCACGGAACGCACCTTCCCCCGTAGGTCGGTCCACCTCTTCCTGATGTCATCCCGTGTTCTGTGGTGCTGTCCCACTGCGTTGACCCTGTCGACGATTCTGCGCCATAGCTCCATCTTCCTTACAATGGAGGTGAGCTGCACCTGTGATCCGAATAGCTGTGGCTCTACCCGGACGATTTCCTCAACCATGACCCTGAGCTCCTCCTCAGAGAACCTGGGGTGTCGTTGAGGTGCCATGATGTGGTGTGGGTGATGTGTGAGGTGGTGTGTGTTGTGATGTTTGAGGGGATGTGTTGTGTGTCGTTTGAGTTGCGTGGATCTTGTGTAAGTGATGGTGTTGTGTGTCTGTGGATGCTGGTGTTGTTTATGGTGGTGTCTCTCTCTGGCGTGGTATCAGAATTCTGGTAGTAAGGGTTTATGGGTGATGTGGGTGTGTGTTTTATATTGGATTGGGTGCGTGGGTGTGGTGTGTATATGTGTTTCAGGTGTGTGTATTTTGAATTGTCCAATGTGGTTGTGTTTTGTAAATGTGTGTGTATTTTGAGCTTTATTGGGTCGTGATAGTGTGGGCGTATTCCTGTTTGCGTGACGGTGTCGGTTTTGTTATCGCCAGTTTATCACTGACCTTTGGTGTGGCGGACTTGTGTGGGTGTCTGTATTATGGGCGTGTGGATTCATGGGTCGTGATAGTGTGGGCATATTCCTGTTGGCTTGACGGTGTCGGTTTGTTATCGCCAGTTTATCACTGACCTTTGGTGTGGCGGACTTGTGTGGGTGTCTGTATTATGGCGGATTCCGAGCTGTGGGTCGTAATAACTGTAGCGGAATTCCGCAGGCGCAGCGGTATGTTGGTGGTCTTCTGCACGGCGGTAAGCAGGATTTACTGCCAGGGTTGTAATGAGGGCCTTTGTTCCTTTTGTATACATGTATATAGATTTGTCACATTGCAGATAACAAACATCATAGTATTTTGTGCCCATTTCACTCTTCAAATTTATTTAGAACATCTTTACTGTCCTTGATATATGCAGGTCGATTCCTTATAAAATGTTGTAATCAACTGTCCACATACTTAGAAATGTATTCAGTGGGTGATTCGATGTCCAAAATGATGGGCCTACCAGGTGGAAATGGCACTTGTGTATTGTTGTTAAGATGTATACACTAAAATATCACAAATGAGTGACCAATAAGTCACAGTATTTGCTATCTTATAGGAAGCACTATTCTTTCCAATCAATTATTTCAGAGTTAATGAGTTGTTTAACTATTGGCATAGGCTTTAGAGAAATTATTTTGTAATGCTTCTGTTCTGATATCTGTCCTAATATTTCCTGTTTACAATCCTCTGTAATCTTTATAACATAATTTACACCCTCTGTTTACTATTGACTTGTCTGACCTTAGGTTTGCTAAAGCTAATCCCTGGGTTTCTGTGAGATTACTCATAGACGTATTCTTTAATCTATGACCCTTGTCTTTTAGTCTACACCGAGCCTTAGTGACTTTCGAATAGAAAAATTACAGGCTGTCATCTTCAGGGCAAAGTGTCAAAAATGTAGATTTTAGTTTTAATCTACTCTCCAAACTGTAACCTTCATTAATATCCAATTCTTCAAAAAATCCATCAATACCTTTCTCATGCATTTCTTGATGTAGGGAGAATAACATATGGATGTACCTTATGCCCATATTTGTTTTATCAAAGGGTACTGTCTTGAAATACTTTTCCTGAGGTCGTTTGGAAGCATGTCTGTAGAAATTGTTAAATTTCAATTTTCAAACAAAATTAAACAAATCAATATGGATATCCGTGTGATCTCCCTATTTCACTTCACAAAACCACAGTCTTTTGCTTTATAGTTAAATTTTATCAGTGATTAATATTTTTCTAGACAGGGGTACAATGATTATTTTGTTACAGTTTGCCTTCTTTGATTTCAACTCGCCGGCATCAACCACATTTGTCCCACTTAAACTAGTTTAAGGCCCTGTTTGGAGTGAAATGTGGCCTGAACCCCTGTTTTTTTGTATTTTTGTCTCCTCTGACACTGCTTACCAATTTTACCTCTCTCCTTTTGTTTCCAATCCAAAGTCTCCTGGCGATGTGCGAAAAACAGGATGACATAGTTCTTGCAACACTGTCACTAGTTCCCTCCCCAGGATCTGATTCCATTACAGATAAGGGGTTACTGCTTGTGGTGCTTTTTGTATCTACTCTTATATTAGTTGCTGTGATTCTACCTTTGTTATGTGTTAGGGCATCAAATCTCTATGCAAAGGTAACCATATGTCCTTTGCTTTAATCTTTATAATCCCTAATGCTTTTTTATTTTATTTTCTTTAAGGTATAGCTGATAATCAACTATAATGGTTTTGAGGAGGTCATAATAATTTCCTGAAGTTTTAGCCATCTTCACTTCTTTTGTTTCTTTTTTCAACCTTTGAAGTTTAATTTTGAGCTTACAATACTTTCTTTCTGAGTGTTTTATCAGTATCCCCATCGTATTGTAAGAGGCTTGGTACAGAGTGCTTTCCTAAATTTCTAGTAAATCCTGATCCAAGTTCTCAAAATTAGGGAAGATTAGGCTCCTCAATCCCCTGTGACTCGTTTATTCCTGATGTATTTTTCCCATATTGCCCCATCCCACCAGTTAGCAAGTTCCTATTGCTTAAAATGTTCTAGTTTAAGAAACTTGCTTTTTAAAGCTGTACCAACATTATACACACAATAGCATCCCTGCACCGCACCACACATCTCTCATTAGGCCCATGGCTATACTATCTGCACTGACCTGAACAGAGTGTACAGAGAGGGGTGACAGTAAAACGGTAAAGGAGAGATAAGTGGTAGGGTAGAGAGCCAATTTCCATTTAAGTCAAAGATGCGCTAAATTTTAATTTTGCAAATCAAATTCAAGTTTTTTCCACAACAGTAGTAATTCTATTTATGCCAATTAAGCAATTCTAATGAGCAGTTGCTACTACAAAGAGATTAATATACCTACATGAAATGCCTTGATTTTCCCAAGGTCCAAGGCAAGCATGCCTTGGGCCATGGTAACAAGAAGAAGGAAAGATGGACGTACAGAGGCACAAGATGAGTTGTGTTGGACGCATGTAGAGAAGTGTTTTGTCGGAAGAAGGTATTTATTGCTATACAAATATTTGTTGTTTGATTTATTGCTTTTTTTATTGCAGGTTGTCGCTTAGAGTCAGGAAATGGCTTAAAATGTATGTTTAGAACTTAAGTTGATTGCAACGTCTTTTCCAGGATCAAGAAAAAACGCAGGCTCAGTTACAACCAATCTAAAAAGCAATTGCTACTGCATAAGGAGACACAAAAACCGGCGGGAAGGGTCTGCCTTTTCTTAGTCTCCTTGGCCTGAGCAGGTGAATAACACGAAGAAGAAAAAGAGGAAGGAGGCCGTGATCAAAGTTTCTGCAGTTAAACTGATTTCCTTTTTCAAAGCCAAAACCAAATTCAAATCAGTGGCGTAACAAAGAACCCCGCAGCCCCCGCGGAGCGGGGGGACGAGCTCTAGGGGGGCCCTCGCAGTAAAAAACACTGCCCACGGGCCGCAGGCCCCTGACTGAGTCTATGGGTAAGGGGGGCCTCTTCCAGGTACTTTGCGTGGGTGCCACTCAAGTTTCGCTACGCCACTTTGTAGGAGGCTGGCCTGGCTTATAGTGGGTACCTTGTGGTACTTACACCCTGTGCCAGGTCCAGTTATCCCTTATTAGTAGAATAGAGGTGTTTCTAGCAGCTTAGGCTGATAGAAGGTAGCTATGGCAAAGCAGCTTAGGATGAACTAGGAGACATGCAAAGCTCCTACTATACCACTTATATCATATAGCACAATATCATAAGAAAACACAATACCCAGAGTTACTAAAAATAAAGGTACTTTATTTTAGTGACAATATGCCAAAAGTATCTCAGAGATTACCCTCACTTAGGAGGTAAGTAATATACACAAGTTATATGTACACAAACCCAAAACAGGTAAGTAACAGTAAGAAACGTAGTGCAAACAATGTAGAATCACAATAGGATGCAATAGGTAAACATAGGTCTAGGGGCAACACAAACCATATACTCCAAAAGTGGAATGCGAATCACGAATGAACCCCAGACCTATGGGAAGTTGTAGAGGGTTGGTGGGACTGTAAGAAAACAGTAAGGGTGTCCAAAATACCCCAACCCAAGACCCTAGAAAGTAGGAATAAAGTTACCCTATTACCCCAGAAAGACACAATAGTCGTTATAGGGGGATTCTGCAAGAACCACAAGCACCAGCAAAACACTGAAGATGCATTCCTAGACCTGAGGACCTGAAAAGGAAGGGGACTAAGTCTAAGAGTCGCGATAGTGCTAACGCATCCCAATCTTTATCATTTATTCACTCTGGGACTCGTTTTAGGCCAATTAATCTTTTGACCCGGATTGAAGGCACCTTAAGACGAGATAGCTGATCAACATGTCAATCAACAAGTCAATAACGTCATCAATAAGACTCGGAAACCACCATGACATTTCAGTCGTGAATAACCACTCCAGTTTAGTACGATTTTATGAGGTTTATTCCCTATTGATTACAATTCTACTAGCAAGTTTATTAGTCTCAAAACCATGAAACACATCAACATTGTCATAATATGGCAACTCGAATAAGATTTCTTCAAAGCAAAGATCACGAACGTTAGAACATAACACGACTTCAACATAGGTTGACATTAGCAGAGTATCATTAGCGCATTATTCAACAAAGCATTGATTCAGTCATTTGTCTATTTGCGTCCGTTTAGTGAACTCCTCAACTAACCTCGAATTAGCCTTAGCATGTTGGGCTTCATGCAAAACAATTTGGCAACACAAATTTAGAAAAACATCTAAACTATGGTCTCTGTCAAAAGAAGCAGTTGGTACCTAGAAAGGAAAGGCAAACAGGCAATTACAATTTCATTATCATACAGTTACCCTTCGTAATGGGTCAGCATACAGAGTCAGTCTTCGTCCTCAGGACATCAGTTGATTCGCCATCAGCCAGGAAACACAGCAAAGTTCAGCAAGATAGGGTAAGTAGGGACACTTCCCTCATAAGGAGGAGATGTATAGAATGGGCAAGGTAAGGGTGAGGATGGTTTGAAGAGTCAAACAGCAAAGTCTTTAGGCAGAGTGACAAAGTGTCTGGGTGACATCAAGGATTCGCAATGGCATCTCCTAATGGCTCCTCGTGTCAAAGGTTTTTATCCCTTTTCTGTTGTACAGTCCCCTAATTTCTAATTGGGCAGATTTGGCACCCCACTATCTCCATCCAATGATTCTCCAGTCGTGCCATCAAAATTGTCACCTCATAACAGTTCTCACGTAGTTTATTGGTTCTTGTGATTGACGTCTCCAGCGGGTAGAATGTCCGGTATGATTTCATACTCTCGTGGTCTTCTCGCATCCCCAGTCAGTGGTTCCATTGTCTATACCAGTTTAGGCGACCTTGTACCAGATACTAGTCTACACTGTTGCATTGAGCAAGAATGTTTCCTTGAGCAAGTCGAATTTCATGAGAACAGATCTACTACGGTTACACTCATCTTCTAGCTTTGGAAAAGTACAAGTACATGTCCTTCACCAAGTCAGCACACTGCACGTTAGAAAAACACATTTAATATGAAACTGGGCAGCTAGGCCCCGACTCATGCTAACTAAGGCCTAGTGATTTATTAGCAAAACCTTAACATATAACTCTTAATATTAGTGTAAAATCATTAATTAACGCATCATTATTTCATCATTAGTCAATTTTCATTAATCATCTTATACGTTGACGGCCACTCCCCGTGGGCACATTTCAATCGTACGTTTAGTAAAAACACATAAATACATTTTCTATACGACATTATTATGCATTAGTTCATAAACATTTCATGTTAATTTTGAATATAAGAGCTAAGCTCCCTCAATAGTATCCGGGGGGGGCAGGAGCCCAGGAAACCCCAGATGAAGGTGCAAAAGGGCTGCTTCCGGGTGGAAGAAGCCTAGAGATTCTACAACAACAAAAAGGGCTAGGAACTTCTCCTTTTGATGGAAGATGTCCAACAGCGTGCTGGATGTTGCAGAAGTGTTTCCATGCAGAAATACCGCAAAAAAGCCTTGCTAGCTGCAAGGGTCGCGGTAGAAGTTTTTGGGTGCTGCTGGGGACCACGAAGGACCAGGATGTCGCCCCTTGGAGGAGGAGACAGAGGGGGTGCTCAGCAACTCAGAGAGCCCCCACAGAAGCAGGCAGCACTACAGAAGTACCGGAGCAGGCACTTGGAAGTTCTGTGAACTCAGAGTCACAAAAGGAGGGTCCAACGACGTCGGAGTCCAACTCAGCGGGTTGAGCACTGCAGGACGGAGTGCTGGAGACCCAGGCTAGGCTGTGCAAAAAGGAATCCTTGGAGAAGTGCACAGAAGCCGGAGCAGCTGCAAATCACGCAGTACACAGGTTTGCTTTCTGGTGTGGGGAGGCAAGGACTTACCTCCACCAAATTTGGATAGAAGGGCCACTGGACTGTGGCAGACACTTGGACCCAGCTCCTGTGTTTCAGGTACCACGCTCGTCAGGATGAGAGAGGACCCAGAGGACCAGTGATGCAGTCTTTTGGTGCCTAAGTTAGCAGGGGGAACATTCCGTCGACCCACAGGAGATTTCTTCTTGGCTTCCAGTGTACGGTGAAGGCAGACAGCCCTCAGCGCATGCACCACCAGAAAACAGTCGAGAAAGCCGGCAGGATGAGGCGCTACAATGTTGCTGGTAGTTGTCTTGCTACTTTGTTGCGGGTTTGCCGGCGTCCTGGAGCAGTCAGTGGTCGATCCTTGACAGAAGTCAAAGAGGGAAGTGCAGAGGAATTCTGGTGAGCTCTTGCATTCTTTATCTCAGGAATAGCCCAGAGGAGAGACACTAAATAGCCAGAAAAGGAGGTTTGGCTACCAAGAAAGGAGGTTTGACTACCAAGAGAGGTAAGAACCTATCAGGAGGGATCTCTGACGTCACCTGCTGGCACTGGCCACTCAGAGCAGTCCAGTGTGCCCCCAACACCTCTGAATCCAAGATGCAGAGGTCTGGGACACACTGGAGGAGCTCTTGGCACCTATCCTAGGAGGTACTGGTCAGGGGAGTGGTCACTCCCCTTTCCTTTGTCCAGTTTCGCGCCAGAGCAGGGCTGGGGGATCCCTGAACTGGTGTAGATTGGCTTATGCAGAGATGGACACCATCTGTGCCCATCAAAGCATTTCCAGAGTCTGAGGGAGGCTACTCCTCCCCAGCCCTTCACACCTCTTTCCAAAGGGAGAGGGTGTAACACCCTCTCTCAGAAGAAATCCTTTGTTCTGCCTTCCTGGGACTGGGCTGCCCAGACCCCAGGAGGGCAGAATCCTGTCTGGGGGGTTGGCAGCAGCAGCAGCTGCAGTGGAAACCCCAGAAAGCCAGTTTGGCAGTACCCGGGTTCTGTGCTAGAGACCCGGGGGATCATGGAATTGTCCCCCCAATACTAGAATGGTATTGGGGTGACAATTCCATGATTTTAGACATATTACATGGCCATGTTCGGAGTTACCATTGTGACGCTACACATAGGTAGTGACCTATGTGTAGTGCACGCTTGTAATGGTGTCCCTGCACTCACAAAGTTCGGGGAATTTGCCCTGAACAATGTGGGGGCACCTTGGCTAGTGCCAGGGTGCCCACACATTAAGTAAGTTGGCACCTAACCTTCACCAAGTGAGGGTTAGACATATAGGTGACTTATAAGTTACTTATGTGCAGTGAAAAATGGCTGTGAAATAACGTGGACGTTATTTCACTCAGGCTGCAGTGGCAGTCCTGTGTAAGAATTGCCTGAGCTCCCTATGGGTGGCAAAAGAAATGCTGCAGCCCATAGGGATCTCCTGGAACCCCAATACCCTGGGTACCTAAGTACCATATACAAGGTAATTATATGGGTGTACCAGTGTGCCAATGAAAATTGGTAAAATTAGTCACTAGCCTGCAGTGACAATTTTAGAAAGCAGAGAGAGCATAAACACTGAGGTTCTGGTTAGCAGAGCCTCAGCGATACAGTTAGGCACCACACAGGGAACACATATAGGCCACAAACCTATTAGCACTGGGGTCCTGGCTAGCAGGATCCCAGTGACACATATCAAACACACTGACAAGATAGGGTTTTCACTATGAGCTCTGGGCCCTGGCTAGCAGGATCCCAGTGAGACAGTAAAAGCACCCTGACATAAACTCACAAACAGGCTAAAAGTGGGGGTAACAAGGCTATAAAGAGGCTACCTTCCTACACAACCCCCCCAAACAAACGACAATAAGGCTAACCTTGGCCAGTTGAGTCTTTATTGTCTAAGTGGTTATAAGTGGAGAGTAGCTCTGCAATAGAATGGTTACTCCCTTTATCATCCATTATATGGTTACTTCCCTGTGGGGATGTAAACCACCCTGTTTGAAGTTTTTTAGCTAGCCAACAATGTGAGGTTATATTCTCAGAGTTCCTATTAGTATGTTTTAGTTTAGAGCAGTGGGAATTGACCACTGGACCTATATCAAATGATGAGAATGCCAGATAGAGATGCTGTCTCAGTAAAGCCATAGCTGGGCAAACACTTTGTCCATATGGCTGTAAGAGAGAACAGGGATGCTGTTTCTCTTGAGTTGGGGCTGGGATGCTGTCCTATGAGCTCCACACTAGGGCAGGGCTGCTGTCCTAAGTGTTGTGAGGCAGTGCAGGGTTGCTGCACAAAAGTTTCTCTGGGAGGGTTGGAGGGATGCTCCATGTTAACTAAAATGGTGCACTTTTTCTCACCAATATTAGTTATCGCAGAGAGAGGTACTTCTACCTCAGGGAGTTCAGCTGTGCTAGCTGATGGTTCCCCTGGTACAGGTGTCACCCCAGGAGAGGTTTCTCCCACCACAGGAATGGTATCCTGAATGGCAGGGTGGGTAGGGAATACTTTGATGCCTGTTGTTGGAGAAGGATCCTGAGTTTTCAGGCCTTTTTCTCTCCTTTGCTTTTTTCTTTCAGCTGAAATGAGAGGAAGCAATTCCTCAGGGATACCCAGCATGGCTGCATGGGTATTAAACTCTACCTCAGCCCAACCTGAGGCCTCTAGGTCATTACCTAAGAGACAGTCTACAGGTAAGCTAGGTGATACTACCACCTGCTTAGGGCCAGTAACTCCACCCCAACTAAACTGAATTATAGCTAAGGGAAGAAACTTAGTGAAGTTATGGACATCAATAATCTTGCACCATTGTCCATTGATGTGTTGTTCAGGAGACACTAGGTTTTCAGTCACCAAAGTGATGCTGGCACCTGTGTCCCTGTAGGCCTGAGCCTCAACACCATTTATTGAAACTGTCTGCCTGTACTTATCCATTGTAGGGGGACAAGCAGCCAGTGTGACAAGGCCAATGCCACTAGGTGTGACAGAAACTGTCTTGGGACTGACTACCCCAGTTTCTATGATGGACCCATAAGTGAACCCAACTACACCCCTATTTTGACTGTTGCCAGCAGTCCCACAACTATTACCACTACTGCTAGGGGCACTAGAGTTCGATGTATTAGTGGTGGTAGGCTCAGGGGGTTTACCTGGGCAGGACTTATCCCCTGGCCTATGGCCTTTATTTTTACACACATAGCACCAAGGCTTTTTAATGTGTGTGGGTTGTGAAGAAGAGGAAGAAGTTGATGTATCCCCACCCCCTGAAGAGTGTTTAGGATTTGAAGAAGGATCTTTAATTTTACCCTTATCCCCATGCTTATCCTGAGATTTCTCACCGTCTTTCTTCTTGCCATCCTTGTAACCCCCTGTATGAACTTTTCTGTTCACCCTTGTTCTGACCCATTTGTCTGCCTTCTTTCCCAATTCTTGGGGAGAGGTCAAATCAGAGTCCATTAGGTATTGGTGCAACAAGTCAGACACACAATTGTTAAGAATATGCTCTCTCAGAATAAGATTATATAGGCTTTCATAGTCAGAAACTCTACTGCCATGCATCCAACCTTCCAAGGCCTTCACTGAACAGTCTACAAAATCTGTCCAGTCTTGAGAGGACTCTTTTCTGTTGTCTCTGAACTTAATCCTGTATTGTTCAGTGGTTAAGCCAAATCCATCCAAGAGTGCATCTTTCGAAACTTTGTAATTATTGGTATCACTTTCTCTGACAGTAAGGAGCCTATCCCTACCCTTTCCAGTGAAAGATAGCCACAAGATAGCAGCCCACTGCCTTTGAGGGACCAACTTTACCATACATGCCCTCTCAAGTGCAGCAAACCACTTGTTAATGCCATCCCCCTCCTTGTAAGGGGGGACTGTCTTATGCAGATTCCTGGACTCTTGCTCTCTAACAGGATTGCTATCAAAAATACTGCTGCTGCCACCATGGGGAACTAACCCCAATCTCTGTCTTTCCCTCTCTATGTCTAGGGATTCCCTATCTAAGGCCAGCTGCTGCTGTTTAAGCTTCAGTCTGGTCTCTTCTGCCCTCAGCTTTCTGAGTTCCCTTTCCATTAAGTTATCCTCAGGGTGGGTGAGTTGGGAATGTTTGGACTCAGAGGAAATGTGGGAATTTTCAGAGAGAGACCTGTCCCTAACTGGCTGGACCCTAGTAACCTGGCCTCTAGGAGTGAAAGATGTCCTACTGACGTGTGACCCTCTAATACTACCAGTGTCACTAGGTGCCCTGCTAGGGGGCAGGACTTTGTAAGAACCCTCCCCAGCTTCTTCAGGGAACTCCTCTGAGTCTGACTGGGAAGCTTCCCCTTTTTCTCACCTCTCCTGAGATGGGCCAGATTGGTTCTGGTCATCTTCAATGAGCATGTTAAAGAGAAACTCTTTTGTAGGATTCTTACCTATACTTAAACCTCTATCCAGGCGTAGACCCCTCAAACTTTTGTAGTTCAAACTCTCACATGTTGCATTAACAGTTTTGGGAGTGGGCTCTACTATAGACATGATAAAAAAGGTTTTATGGATAGTGAGAGAAAAAGTTTTAGAACTTTAGAAAGCACAGAGAAAAACTTTTTCAAACTTTGTGAAAACTTTTAGAAGTTTTCAAAAAAATTTCAGAAACTTTGTTAAAAGTTTTAGAATAGAAAAGTAAACAGTTCTGGTTAAGTGTACATTTACTGAACTATTTGGTATAAGATTTTCTTATGAAAAGCACCAAATGACAACGTGGTAAAGCAGTTACAAGTACTTATCCCACCGCTCCACCACCAATGTAGGAGGCTGGCCTGGCTTATAGTAGGTACCTTGTGGTACTTACACCCTGTGCCAGGTCCAGTTATCCCTTATTAGTAGAACAGGGGTGATTCTAGCAACTTAGGCTGATAGAAGGTAGCTATGGCAAAGCAGCTTAGGCTGAACTAGGAGACATGCAAAGCTCCTACTATACCCCTTGCAGGAGGCTGGCCTGGCTTGTAGTGGGTACCAGAGGTACCTACACCTTGTGCCAGGTCCAGTTATCCCTTATTAATGTAGAAGAGGTGTTTCTAGCAGCTTAGGCTGCTAGAAGGTAGCTATGGCAAAGCAGCTTAGGCTGAACTAGGAGACATGTAAAGCTCCTACTATACCACTGGAGTCATATGCACAATATCATAAGAAAACACAATACACAGAGTTACTAAAAATAAAGGTACTTTATTTTTATGACAATATGCCAAAAGTATCTCAGTGAGTACCCTCAGTATGAGGATAAGTTATATGCACAAGATATATGTACACAAACCAAAATTAGGTAAGTAATAGCAAGAAAAGTAATGCAAACAGTGTAGAATTACAATAGATTGCAATTGGAGCACATAGGTATAGGGTCAACACAAACCATATACTCCAAAAGTGGAATGCGAACCACGAATGGACCCCACACCTATGTGAGCAGGTAGAGGGTCGCTGGGACTGTAAGAAAACAGTGAGGGTTAGAAAAATAGCCCACCCCAAGACCCTGAAAGGTAGGTGTAAAGTGCACCTACTACCCCCAGAGAACACAAAAGTCGTGATAGGGGGATTCTGCAGGAAGAACAAACACCAGCAACGCAATAACAGTGGATTTCTGGACCTGAGTACCTGTAAGACAAGGGGACCAAGTCCAATAGTCGCGACAGTGTTGAGAGTGGGCAGGAGCCCAGGAAATGCCAGCTGAGGGTGCAAGGAAGCTGCCACCGGTTGGAAGAAGCTTGGAGTTCTGCAAAAAAGAAGAGGACTAGGAACTTCTCCTTAGGAGGATGGATGTCCCATGTCGCGATGAAGCTTGCAGAGGTAATCCCACGCAGAAAAATTGCAAACAAGCCTTGCTAGCTGCAGTGGGCGCGGTAGAGGTTTTTGGGTGCTGCTGTGGCCCAGGAGGGACCAGGATGTCGCCACTTAGAGGAGGAGACAGAGGGGGCACCCAGCAACTCAGGGAGCCCTCACAGAAGCAGGTAGCACCCACAAAAGTACCTGAACAGGCACTGGGAAGGAAAGTGAACCGGAGGCCATGCAAAGTCACAAAAGGGAGTCCCACGACGCCGGAGGACAACTCAGAAGGTTGTGCACTGCAGGAAGGAGTGCTGGAGACCCAGGCTTGGCTGTGCATGAAGGAAATCCTGGAAGAGTGCACAGGAGCCGGAGAAGCTGCAAATCACGCAGTACCCAGCAATGCAGTCTAGCGTGGGGAGGCAAGGACTTACCTCCACCAAACTTGGACTGAAGAGTCACTGGACTGTGGAAGTCACTTGGACAGAGTTGCTGAGTTCCAGGGACCACGCTCGTCAGGATGAGAGGGGACCCAGAGGACCAGTGATGCAGTCTTTTGGTGCCTGCATTAGCAGGGGGAAGATTCTGTCAACCCACTGGAGATTTCTTCTGAGCTTCTGGTGCAGGTTGAAGGCAGGCTACCCCAGAGCATGTACCACCTGGAAACAGTTGAGAAAGCCGGCAGGATGAGGCGCTACAATGTTGCTAGTAGTCGTCTTGCTACTTTGTTGCGGTTTTGCAGGCGTCCTGAGCAGTCAGCGGTCAATCCTTTGGTAGAAGGTGAGGAGGGAGATGCAGAGGAACTCTGATGAGCTCTTGCATTTGTTATCTGAAGAATTCCCCAAAGCACAGACCCTAAATAGCCAGAAAAGGAGGTTTGGCTACCAAGGAAGGAGGATTGGCTACCAAGAGAGGTAAGAGCCTATCAGAAGGAGCCTCTGACGTCACCTGCTGGCACTGGCCACTCAGAGCAGTCCAGTGTGCCCCCAACACCTCTGTTTCCAAGATGGCAGAGGTCTGGGACACACTGGAGGAGCTCTGGGCACCTCCCCTGGGAGGTGCAGGTCAGGGGAGTGGTCACTCCCCTTTCCTTTGTCCAGTTTCGCTCCAGAGCAGGGCTGGGGGATCCCTGAACCAGTGTAGACTGGCTTATGCAGAGATGGGCACCATCTGTACCCATCAAAGCATTTCCAGATGCTGGGGGAGGCTACTCCTCCCCAGCCCTTCACACCTATTTCCAAAAGGGAGAGGGTGTAACACCCTCTCTCAGAGGAAATCCTTTGTTCTGCCTTCCTGGGCCAGGGCTGCCTGGACCCCAGGAGGACAGAAACCTGTCTGAGGGGTTGGCAGCAGCTGCAGTGGAGACCCCGGAAAGGCAGTTTGGCAGTACCCGGGTACTGTGCTAGAGACCCGGGGGATCATGGAATTGTCACCCTCAATACCAGAATGGTATTGGGGTGACAATTCCATGATCTTAGACATGTTACACGGCCATGTTCGGAGTTACCATTGTGACGCTATACATAGGTAGTGACCTATGTACAGTGCACGCGTGTAATGGTGTCCCCACACTCACAAAGTCCGGGGAATTTGCTCTGAACGATGTGGGAGCACCTTGGCTAGTGCCAGGGTGCCCAAACACTAAGTAACTTGGCATCCAACCTTCACCAGGTGAAGGTTAGACATATAGGTGACTTATAAGTTACTTATGTGCAGTGGTTAATGGCTGTGAAATAACGTGGACGTTATTTCACTCAGGCTGCTCTGGCAGGCCTGTGTAAGAATTGTCAGAGCTCCCTATGGGTGGCAAAAGAAATGCTGCAGCCCATAGGGATCTCCTGGAACCTCAATACCCTGGGTACCTCAGTACCATATACTAGGGAATTATATGGGTGTACCAGTATGCCAATGTGAATTGGTAAATTTGGTCACTAGCCTGTTTAGTGACAAATTTGGAAAGCAGAGAGAGCATAACCACTGAGGTTCTGGTTAGCAGAGCCTCAGTGATACAGTTAGGCATCACAAAGGGAACACATACAGGGCACATACTTATGAGCACTGGGGCCCTGCCTGGCAGGGTCCCAGTGACACATAGACTAAAACAACATATATACTGTGAAATATGGGGGTAACATGCCAGGCAAGATGGTACTTTCCTACACCACTTATATCATATAGCACATTATCATAAGAAAACACAATACTCAGAGTTACTAAAAATAAAGGTACTTTATTTTAGTGACAATATGCCAAAAGTATCTCAGAGAATACCCTCACTTAGGAGGTAAGTAATATACACAAGTTATATGTACACAAACCCAAAACAGGTAAGTAACAGTAAGAAAAGTAGTGTAAACAATGTAGAATCACAATAGGATGAAATAGGTAAACAAAGGTCTAAGGGCAACACAAACCATATACTCCAAAAGTGGAATGAGAATCACGAATGGATCCCAGACCTATGGGAAGTTGTAGAGGGTCGCTAGGACTGTAAGAAAACAGTAAGGGTGTCCAAAATACCCCACCCCAAGACCCTAGTAAGTAGGAGTGAAGTTACCCTACAGAAAGACACAATAGTCGTTATAGGGGGATTCTGCAAAAACCACAAGCACCAGCAAAACACTGAAGACGGATTGCTGGATCTGAGGACCTGAAAAGGAAGGGGACCAAGTCCAAGAGTCGCGATAGTGTGCGGGGAGGGGCAGGAGCCCAGGAAACCCCGGATGAAGGTGCAAAAAGGCTGCCTCTGGGTGGAAGAAGCCAAAGATTCTGCAACAACGAAAAGGGCTAGGAACTTCGCCTTTGGATGGAAGATTTCCCACGGCATGCTGGATGTTGCAGAAGTGTTTCCACGTAGAAATACTGCAAACAAGCCTTGCTAGCTGCAAGGGTTGTGGCAGAGGTTTTTGGGTGCTGCTGGGGACCAGGAAGGATCAGGATGTCACCCCTTGGAGGAGGAGACAGAGGGGGCGCTCAGCAACTCAGAGAGCCCCCACAGAAGCAGGCAGCACCTGCAGAAGTACCGGAGCAGGCACTTGGAAGTTCTGTGAACTCAGAGTCACAAAAGAAGGGTCCCACGACGTTGGAGTCCAACTCAGCGGGTTGAGCACTGCAGGACGGAGTAGTGGGGTCCCAGGCTAGGCTGTGCACATAGGAATTCTTGAAGAAGTGCACAGAAGCCGGAGCAGCTGCAAATCACGCAGTACACATGTTTGCTGTCTAGCTTGGGGAGGCAAGGACTTACCTCCACAAAATTTGGACAGAAGGGCCACTGGACTGTGGGAGACACTTGCACCCAGCTCCTGCGTTCCAGGGAGCACACTCGTCAGGATGAGAGAGGACCCAGAGGACAAGTGATGCAGTCTATTGGTGCCTGCGTTAGCAGGGGGAAGATTCCGTCGACACACAGGAGATTTCTTCATGGCTTCCAGTGCAGGGTGAAGGCAGACAGCCCTCAGAGCATGCACCACCAGGAAACAGTCAAGAAAGCCGGCAGGATGAGGCGCTACAATGTTGCTGGTAGTCGTCTTGCTACTTTGTTGCGGTTTTGCAGGCGTCCTGGAGCTGTCAGCGGTCGATCCTTGGCAGAAGTCGAAGAGGGAAGTGCAGAGGAACTCTGGTGAGCTCTTGCATTCCTTACCTCAGAAATAGCCCAGAGGAGAGACCCTAAATAGCCACCTCTGAATCCAAGATGGCAGAGATCTGGGACACACTGGAGGAGCTCTGGGCACCTCCCCTGCGAGGTACGGTTCAGGGGAGTAGTCACTCCCCTTTCCTTTGTCCAGTTTCGCGCCAGAGCAGGGCTGGGGGATCCATGAACTGGTGGAGACTGGCTTATGCAGAGATGGGCACCATCTGTGCCCATCAAAGCATTTCCAGAGGCTGGGGGAGGCTACTCCTACCCAGCCCCTCACACCTATTTCCAAAGGGAAAGGGTGCAACACCCTCTCTCAGAGGAAATCCTTTGTTCTGCCTTCCTGGGATTGGGCTGCACAGACCCCAGGGTGCAGAATCCTGTCTGAGGGGTTGGCAGCAGCTGCAGTGGAAACCCCGGAAAGCCAGTTTGGCAGTACCCGGGTTCTGTGCTAAAGACCCAGGGGATCATGGAATTGTCACCCTCAATACCAGAATGGTATTGGGGTGACAATTCCATGATCTTAGACATGTTACATGGCCATGTTCGGAGTTACCATTGTGACGCTAGACAGAGGTGGTGACCTATGTGTAGTGCACGCATGTAATGGTGTCCCCGCACTCACAAAGTTCGGGGAATTTGCCCTGAACAATGTGGCGGCACCTTGGCTAGTGCCAGGGTGTCCACACACTAAGTAACTTGGCACCTAACCTTCACCAAGTGAGGGTTAGACATATAGGTGACTTATAAGTTACTTATGTGCAGTGAAAAATGGCTGTGAAATAACGTGGACGTTATTTCACTCAGGCTACAGTGGCAAATTGTCTGTGTAAGAATTGTCTGAGCTCCCTATGGGTGGCAAAAGAAATGTTGCAGCCCATAGTGATCTCCTGGAACCCCAATACCCTGGGTACCTAAGTACCTTATACAAGGGAATTATATGGGTGTACCAGTGTGCCAATGAGAATTGGTAAAATTAGTCACTAGCCTGCAGTGACAATTTTAGAAAGCAGAGAGAGCATAAACAGAGAGGTTCTGGCTAGCAGAGCCTCAGTGTTACAGTTAGGCACCATACAGGGAACACGTATAGGCCACAAACTTATGAGCACTGGGGTCCTGGCTAGCAGAATCCCAGTGGCACATATCAAACACACTGACAACATAGGGTTTTCACTATGAGCACTGGGCCCTAGCTAGCAGGATCCCAGTGAGACAGTAAAAACACCCTGACATATACTCACAAACAGGCCAAAAGCGGGGGTAACAAGGCTAGAAAGAGGCTACCTTCCTACACACTTCTTCAAATGTAGTTTTGCAGTCTATAATCAATCACTGAATCACCCAAAGGCAGAGCTACATACTCACTCCGTACCGCAGGTTCAACTTTGCTGGGGCCTCACAGAGGTAACAGCACACACATGACCACTACACGTTTACCTTTACCGACACGCACATACGAATTTCACACAACTATCAACCGATCCAACTAAACAGCATCTACACATATTACACATCAAGCATTCAAAATAACAACCACATATACCAAACACCACAGTTGCTTTTTAAATGCCCAAACTGTTGCCCTTGTCAATGCTTTATTTTATGAATGTATTCGTTAAACTGTTCCATTGTAAGACATTACGTTAAAAAAATATATTTTATTTTCCCCTTCCCTCGTTACTTCTCATTTGTGTTATAATCCTTCTTTTGTGCTGATTGCGTTTTCTTGAGAACTCATGCTGCAAAGGCCAGGAGCAACTTGTGTATCATGGGAGTTGTGCCCGGAAAGGGATGCGTGCTCAGCGAGAGTGCACTGCATTATAGATCAGGAAGGAAGGCCCCTGTGCTGTTAGTGGTGTAACTGGAAATATTTGTTATGGCCTTTTGACATCACGGATCAGCACATCAAACTGTTCATGCAGCATGACAAACAGCTTAAGACCTGGGATGCAGCCTGCTTTAATCAATGTTCTCATCGCTTGTTGTCAATGTGTTAGAAGTTAATTATTCAAGCTTTTCAAAGGAGCAAAGAACATGCTACTTACTTACGTCCATCCCATTTACTGCAATGCCCTGTTGCTCATACGTTATAGGGACAGACTGATACAATTAAACAGTTCCGTCTTTGTCAGTCATAATTCCTTTATTCGGCAAAAAGCCACAAAAGCTTACAGATACATAACAAATTAATATCATTAAAATACATCATCAATGAAACCAATGAAGTAGTAAAATACAATTATAAACTAAAAAAATACCTTAATCCAATGAATATTACTCATCATTCAAACCAAACAAAATGAGATATCGTATACCATTCAGACTTACAAAATGGCGGAGCTGCCATCCCGAGTGTCTAATACTCAGAGCTGCTCTAAAATAATTTAGAACGGCCCGACAAATCTCACTGATCCTAATTGTTGTAAAAACAATAGAGCCGTATGGTTGTCTATTTTTAGGAGCACATAAACTAGGGACAAGAAAAAGCCTACGAGCTGTACTGTAAAGTGCACAAAAAAGCATAAAGTGACTAGTGCTTTGGCGCTGTGTGTGACCAAACGGACAAGTAGTCAGATGAGCAAACCAAGTACCCTGAAGCGGAAAGGCAAACAGAAAGTGCACAGTCTCTAATCAGAAACGAGTAAGATAAAATCTATACTGCAAATTATGTATGGTAATTAAATATGGTTCTATACCCATGATGATACAGAGGACAGAGTGTGTATCAACCGGTGGCATAGAGTGTGCCTTTAGGTTGCGCAACTGACATATACGACTAAAATACAGTTCTTTTTTAAGGTATCTTTGGAGACCAACTCTAGTGGTTCCGGAATATTAGAATATTCCAGAACACCCATCATAGCAAAAGCGTGTTTCAGGTTCATCAGCCATGGGATTTCCACCACGATGTCAAGCGCTAACCAAGCCCTAAGCATTTGCCTCGAAAACCATGCATTAGGTTATGCCAGAATTTATGCCATAGACAAGATAGCCACCACTCCTGTTAAGTCCTCTAAATATTTTATTTCGGTTTCCTTATGGCAGATAACGTTAAATGTTCTCTTGGGTAGGGAGGGCAGCTTATGTAAAAGCTGTTCTCAACCCTCTGAAGCGGCAAGATGTTCATGTATCCTCAAACACCTGCAACATATAATCCAACCGGGATACGTGTAGTTTTATAAATGTAAATGAGTACCCTCACAGGTTTGGGATGAAGCGTCAATGCAAACCTAAAGACGGCGTTGATCACTCTCTGGAACTGCAGACATCTTAAGTTAATTTAATGTCCCTATATTAGTTCGTCTTCAAAACGGATAACCAAAATATTACATTTCTTCACCCTATCGATCTTGACCTCCCCCACCATTAAATGAGATCTAACATAAGTCTTAGATGGGCCACAGACCAGAGTGAATGATTTAGACAAGTTAATATTTGAAACTAAATCATTCATAAACAAAACAAAACTTTCCAGCTGGTGCTGTAACCCATTAGCTGTTCTCGAAATGAGAATGGCACTGTCCGCATTAAGAAGAACTGGAATTGCTAATTCCCCTACTTGAAGCATGTCTTTCTCTCTGCAAACTAATAATTATTCAGACCATTTCTAAATAAAAATGGCACCAAGATACATCCTTGGCGAACACCCCGGGTTGATTTAATTAAAGGAGAAACCTCCCCATCTTGGCTATACCGGACTTTAACAAAAGTGCCTCAATATAAAACAGAGAAGCCCATCAGAGCATTCTCCACCCCCATCTTCTCCATCAAAGCCCACAATTTCATGTGATTGACAGTATCAAAAGCACAGGAGAGGTCCATAAAGGCCATATGGATAGCACCACTTCTGGCACTCACATAGGGCCAGATGTAGGTATATTCCAATTTGCGTCAGAGGAACTCGCAATTTGCGGGTCAGAAATTGGAATGGAGGATGGTGTCCCTGACACTATCTGCGACTCGCAAGGGGGTCGCAAAGGCCCACCTCATTAGTATTAATGAGGTGGGTTGCAATTTGCGACCCCCTTGATACTCGCGGCACTCGCAGGGATGGTGGCCTGCTGGAGACAGCAGACCACCATGTCTGTGACTGCTTTTTAAATAAAGCAGTATTTTTTTATTTTTTTTAATTTTAAAGGAAAACGAGATGTATTACACACTAAAAAATGAAACGTTTTCGTTTCATTTTTTCAGAGCCTGCAGTGGTCCATAGGACCACTACCTGCTCTGGAAAAGTGTTTTTAATGGCATTCAGACCCCTTCCCTTTTGCAAATGAGTTAGCACCCATTTGAAATGGGTGCTAACTGCGATTGGTTTGCGACTGCGTTCGCGGTCACAAAGCAATCTGGCATTGCACTGCGACTCACAATTAGGAAGGGGACTCCCCTTCCTAATTGCGACTCACAAACCCGTTTTGCGATTCGGTAACCAGGTTACCAAATCGCAAAATGGGTTTTGTGCATTGCATAGTGCAGTTTGCACGTCGCAAACAGCAAAAATCGCTGTTTGCGACGTGCAAACTGTTACCTACATCTGGCCCATACTTCCCTAAAATAAGGCATAGGTTAAAACACTGCTCAACTGTACCTGTACCACAATGAAAACTCATGATTGTTGGATATAATATTATTTTCCTTTGTTTATGTCTCCAGCCTCCATAATAAAACTCAGCCCAATATTGCGGAGGTGGACTCCAGTAAGGAAAATGGCAGTAACATGAGGGATGGTTTGTATCTCTTTTTTAAAATCTAGAGACAATACCTGCACTTTCTAAAAATTTGTTGGGAAGCCCACAATGGCAGCACACAAAACATTCCTCACTAATGGTGCCAAAACTTAATATTATGCTTAAAGATATCAATTGGGATAGCATCAGGGTTTGGGCCCTCTCTGGGGCACTCTTGTTGATAGCTGTAATGACCTCATAAGTGTTGATTGATTGACTTAATGCAGTTACGGCCACAATGTTCAAGGCACATCCCCCATTCTCCTCTACTGCAATCTGGTGTTTACCAGTATAAAAAAAAATACTAAAATGCTGCACTCAGCTATCAAGGCTAATATGAGACTCACATTTTGGTACCTCATAATTTAAGAAGTTAGAGTTGCCTTGAGAATTGTACACCTCCTCCTTGTGTGCTTGTAGTTCAAAAAGTACCACCTCCCATTTCACTGCTATGGGGTATTTGTGTAGGCCACGAACTCCCTCCCATCTCAGTGCTAATGCCTCCGCTCATCCCCACTTGAATGTCGCCCTACGTCAATGTGCCATACTAGGCAGCACCGGGCCTTTGCAACACATGGCTATGAATCTACGGGCTATCAATATCAAATTAATGAATCTGTTCATGGCCTTAACTACTTTTGATCATTTAAACAGTCGAAGTAGTGACCCATCCTTCATGCACACATCTGTGTGACTGGTCGCTTTTTCTTTTTGTACTGGATACTGAGGTCCACAACTTCGTTCTGTTCCAGGCGACTCTGTTGAACACTTTACCTGTGGTTGATAGAAGAGTTAGCTCTCTATAGTCTGCACAGTTGCTCAGGTCACCGTTCTTGGGGATCTTGATCAGATATCCCTCCTTCCAGTCTGATAGCACCTTTTCCTCTTTCCTGATTCTTCCAAACATGGGGTGGAGCATGCCTACTGATGTTTCAATATGTGCCTTCAGTGCCTTTGCAGGAATGGTGTCAGGTCCTGCTGCCATCCCCATTCTCAATATTTGATGGCTTGCCATATTTCTTCATTGGTTGGTCTCCTGATGTTGATTGGCAAGTCCTTGTCAACTAGTTGTACATCTGGTGGAGACTATGGCAAAGGCTGTTTCAGCAGTTCCTTAAAGAGCACCACCCATTGTCGTTGTTGGCCTTCATTAAATGTGATTGCATTCCCATCTCTGTCTTTCTGGTTTGCTGTCTCTGCCCATGAGTTTTCTTGTTATATTGTAGAGTTATTTCAAGTTTCTGTCGCTTGCTGCTTCCTTGGCGTCTGTGGCAAGACCCTTGAAGGATCTTCGCTTGTCTACTCTTAAGCTTCCCTTTGTTTCCTTGTTGGATTACATGTATTCCATTTGAGCCTACTCTTTTTTTGCTCTTGTTCAGCTGGTGTTGACTGCAGCTTTCTTTTCCTTTCTCAATTGGATTTAGCAGAGAGTTTCAGTGGAGATTCATTCTTTATGCTGGTGTTTCTTGGGACCAAGTACCTCCTGGCAGACTGTTTAATTGATCTCCTCCACTGGCACTGTCAGAGTGCTTTGGATTTTATGTATTGGATGAGATTCCTACTCAATTTAGTGGGTGTGAAATTAGTGAAAAATCTGCTACAGCATAAGTTGAATTTTAGTACAACAGAGAGGGTTGTTCGTCTCCACTGTAATATCATATGGTCCTGCACACCTACATTACCTGCATATTTTTAGGATGGTCAAAGGGGACTTAGGCCAATGCAAATAAGACATTTTGAATCACATGCATCAGCAGACATGGACCACAAAATGGGACTACATCTTGAAAGCCCCATCAATCGTTTTTTGCATTAGCCAAATGACAAAAAATAATTACATCTTGCTTAAGCTCTGTTATATTCTGTTATTTTTTTTAATGCCATGTTATGTTATGTTATTTATGTCATGGTATGTTATGTTATGTTATGCTGTGCTATTTTATGTTATGTAATGTTGTGTGTATTTGTATAAAACACATTTCTCCTGAGTGGGTATCTTGGTTCAAAAGCAGGAACTGTATGAACCAAGCCAGAGTCATGGTAGGGGAAGAGCCAGGTCAGTTTCTTTCACGAGTCAGGAACTGAAAAGGAGGCTCTGATGTGCAGGGACAGGTTGTTCCAGGCTTTAGGAGCAAGGCAGGAAAGGGCAGTACTGCCGGATCTGGTTCTGCATATATGGCTGGCATGTGTGAGTAGGAGTTGGGTTGAGCAGACGTGTTTGGTCACTTTGTGGAAGTTTATGCACTTTTTAAGATTTATGGGGCCAATGTTGTGTAAGGCTTTGCTTGTGTGCATGAGGAGTTTGGAGAGTGCTAGATTATGGGCTGGGAGCCAGTGGGGCTCTTTTAGGCGTGGGAGGTTGAGGGGAGCCAGGTCACAGAGTTCTGTCTGGTCTCAAGTCTGCTGGTCCATTGAGCATTGATTCCAGTATAGACTGCATTGCTGCAGTCCAGCTTACTGGTGATGAGGGCTAGGCTGATGGTTCTGAGAGTGTTGGTGGGTGGCCATTTGAAGATCTTAGTGAACATCTTGAGTATGTGGAAGCATGAGCAAGAGACTGCATTCAATTGGCAGGTCATGGTGAGGTGGTTGTAGATTACTATTCTGAGGTTCTTTGCATGGTTTTCGAAGAGGGGTGTGGGTTTGGCAGAACACCATGAGGCGTTCCAGAGTGAGGTGCCTTTGCCAAAGATTATTGTAGGCATTGAACAGAGTATGGCTGAGTTATGAATGAGGCTTGTTGTACTGCGAACATGAGGTTGATGGCATCCAAGGTGAAAGAGTCCAGGCTAACGGACTTGGTGGGCCTGTCAGGTAGGAGAAATCCAATGAAGTACTGGACCTTGGACATTGAATTTGTGCAATTATTAAATAAGAATGGGATAGGAGACGGTGTCCAAGGATGCAGAAAGTTCAAGTATGATGAGGGCCGTGGTGTCACTTCTGTGCATGGTTATCTGGATGTCGTCTGTGGTGATGATGTGAGAAGTTTCTGTACTGTGGCTGGGCCTGAATCCGGATTGAATGGTGTCAAAGAAGTCGTAGTCAGTGAAATGGGTGGCTAAGAGTTTGCTTGTCATTTCTATGACTTTAGCTGGGTAAAGCAACAGGGGGATAGGCCGGTAATTGGTTGGCATCATTGTGTCAGCTGAGGGGTTCTAGGCATCTGGGTAGATGGCAGTGATGATTGAGTCATTCAGAATCGGGGTGAGGGCTGCACTGATTGGGTTTAGTCCTCTCATGAAGAAATGATGAGGACAGGGGTCTAAGGGTGCACTTAAGTGCATTGACTGCTTGGTCCATGTGGTTTCCTGAGTGGTGATGGTGAGCAAGGTGGTCAGGGTGGTCATCTGGGTGTTGTTAGAGATAGTTAGGGGGACTGCCTAAGTATGGAAGGGTCAGTTGGAGCTTGACGTTTTTGTAGATACTGGTGATTTTGAAGAATAGGAACAGATGGGTGGTGGGTGCTGAAGTCCTGAGAGGAGGTTATGCTGGTAGAGCTCGCTGTGCGGAGGGGAGGGCAGGGGAGGTAAGTCTTTCACTACGACAAAGACTTCCTTGATGCTTTTGGTGCTGCTTTCGATGTGGTCAGTGAGCGCAGAGCATTTGGTGGCTCTGATTTGCTAATGGTAGCTTCTAAGGGTGCATTTGTAGGTGCTCTTGGTGGTGTCATCACAACTGTGTCTCCATCTGTGGTTAGTTGCTTGCAGTAGAGTCGGTGAGCCTGAGCTCTTTAATGTGCCAGCTTGCTAGCAGTCTGGTTCTTGTGGCTTTGTTGGCTGTAAGAGAACCTAGGGTATCTACACTGGTGGTCATCCAAGCATTAAAGTTGGAGGTGGATTTAGGAAGGTTGTTGCTGTGCAAGGACAGTGGTGTAGGAGATCAGAAGACTAGGACATTTCTGAGATCTTGTTCCAATTACATAGTGAAGATTTGGTGATGGTGTTTTTGCGGTGGTTTTTGATGTATATGCTGAAGTTGATGAGGGTGTGGTCAGACCAGGTGATCGATTTACTCCCAATGCAAATGGGTGATGGGAAATCAAGTGATGTCACTTCCTGTGCTGATAGATGATGGGAAAAGCTCTATGCCATATGTAGCCAGGGTAAAAACTGTCATGTGAAAATCTGTGGACTCAAAAGACAACAGAAATGCAGTTGTTCTAATTTAAACTCATACATTTCCTAGTACAATCTTCACGGATATCATCAATAACAGGATTTGATGGGATGGAATACTGAGAAATCTACTCCTCGGGTTACCAATGGCATTCTAGGGATCCTGCAAGGGTTTCACCCACGCCGTACGATGCTATTGGACATCTTAGTGGCATTCAATATAGTTGCACACAGCATCCTGCTTAGGATTTCTAAGACTTGTATTGGACTTAGTGTATTTTATTGAGCTGGATAGCATCCATTCTGAGCAATCGCTGTCAGATTGTCACTCCCACCACTACTACCATTGTTTATTAGTGCTCTCTTCTATTCTTTGCATTTTTTCCACCAGCATTTGGAGCCACTGTGAGTGCACCTTGATTCTATTGAACTGTATCGAAGTCGAAGAATGGGAGCTAAGACCATCTTGATGGACAAAGGACTGGACAATATTCCTGAACAACAATGACCCTTCCTGGACAGAGTATGGGGATGTGAAGAGGCCAAGGGAAGAAGGTGTCACTTTCAGGCGAGATAGTAACAGCGTTTCACTAGTGGTGGCTAGCTCCCTCATTCATAGAGAAGCATGTAACAGAAAAGGTTTTGAAATAAACAGTTAGCCTAGTACCTGTGTCCTGCGTCTTTACTGCTGTGCAGAACAGCCACTGTACCTGGTCTGACCCACAACACAGCAATCTTGAGCTGCATTACATTGCTTTGTGGCCTTGGTGTATCATTTCATACCAGTATAGTGCTGTGCTCAGAGTTCAGGTGTTCTGTAGGCTCTCATTATCCTAATGAGACTACTGGATTCGGGTGGCAGAATCACTTGCACTGTGGGGGACTGAGTCTGAACCCACTACAGGTGACACCTGTTGACCTAATCCGTGATTTGTTCTGGCTAACTAGCAGTGCCTCATCTCTACCCAAGAGCAGGGATGATTGGGCAACTGAGGGCATGACACAAATGACTCCTCAGGGAAATCGTGGTCACTCAGATCTCATCCGTTTCTCTCAGTTACATTAGTCTCACATATTCAAGGACAATCAGAGGCAGAGTATTTCAATAAATGTTTATTGAAGTAACTGCATCTTAGATAATAAAGCATGAATTGCAATAACTAGGACCATGAAGCATGACATGATTAAAATTGTGACAAGGAGAGTGAAACATAAAAATAACGCTACCATGTTGTCACTAAGATCGTTAAAAATAGCTCCTACATAGGCTATGTTAGAGCACAGCAAGTTAAGCTCTAATTCTGCCCTTCAGGTTCCCCTGGGAAGACATCATCCTTCATACCTGAGCAAGAGGCCTATAGTCTACATAAGCATAAGCAGCTGCAGAGAAGCACTCAGCAATCAGCATACAGTCGTGGTCATCTGACTGGAATCTCCCTCTAACGTACATGGGTCAAAGTATTGTTTTTATAATAAAACAGCTGATGTTCCAAGAAAGGATCCCCACATTAGAGTGAACATTAGAGACAAAGGGTACCACTTTTGCTGGCAACCTATCTCACTGCAGCATTGAGAAAAGCATACAGTGAAAGAAATGTATTGTTTAAGAATGCAGTGCTGGCCTAGGCAAAGAACAGCTAGATAGAGAAAATAAAACGACCTCAAATGTGGCTATTGTTAAAATAATAAAACAAAGCTGAATAAAATATATCTAGGTTAAAGTGCACAGCAGAAGGCTTAGCTTGCTAAAATAACGTATATGAAGCTATAAATAAAATGCCTACACAACACCCTCCCCTTGCCGGTTCGAAGGTGGTTCAAAGCCTAATTATGTGTAAAAGCTATTAAAATTCAACCTAAGCCATTTATTTTAGAATGTCAGTTAAAAAGACACTTGAGCATGTATTAGAAGGACATTTTAAAATGTTAAGTATTGTGCCCAAAAAAAAAAAAACGCGGAATTTTCAAAAGACAGAGGGGGTCATTCTGACCCCGGCGGTCTGCGGGAGCACCGCCGACAGGCTGCATTCTGACTGCGGCGGTAAAGCCGTGGTCAGACCGGCAACACTGGCGGTCTCCCGCCAGTGTACCGCCGCCCTATTGAATCCTCCAAGGCGGCGCAGCTAGCTGCACCGCCGAGGGGATTCCGACCCCCCCTACCGCCATCCAGTTCCCGGCGGTCCGCCCGCCGGGAACCGGATGGAGGTAGGGGGGGTTGCGGGGCCCCTGGGGGCCCCTGCAGTGCCCATGCCACTGGCATGGGCACTGCAGGAGCCCCCATAAGAGGGCCCCTACAAGTATTTCACTGTCTGCTTGGCAGACAGTGAAATACGCGACGGGTGCAACAGCACCCGTCGCACCTTCCCACTCCGCCGGCTCGATTACGAGCCGGCATCCTCGTGGGAAGGGAGTTTTTCCCTGAGCTGGCGGGCGGTCTTTTGGCGACAGCCCGCCAGCCCAGGGAAAAACGTAGAATACCCTCCGCGGTCTTTCGACCGCGGAGCGGTATTTCGGAGGGGGAAGTCTGGCGGGCGGCCTCTGCCGCCCGCCAGACTTAGAATGACCCCCAGAGTCATTTGGGAAGTTGCTAATTGAATCTGGGATAATTAAAGCCCGGAAATCTTCCACTTTGCCAGCAGGTGGTAAAGTAGGCAGTTCATTGCCAAGGAAAACCAAGGAGCATTCGTGTTCCAAAGCCTGAGCTCCAGCCAAGGCAGCAGCATTCCGTGGTGTGTCCAACAATGAGTTTAGAGCTGCATAATCCACAAAGGGCAACTCATAAGCAGCTTCCAGTAGCAAACGCACCCTCAACGCGCATGTCTGATAATGAGCCCTCAGCAAGGGCATCAACAGATCAGCCTCCAATGAAAGCAGGTGCTGCGTAGAAAGACAAACTTTTAGTGCATGTTCAAACGAGCACCAGAAGCACCGAAACACGGGCTGCACACAATGCAAAACCGGTCTGAATGACAAAAACCAGTCACACTCCAATTGCTACAGGAGTGATGCTCCAAAGTACTGCATCATGCGTTCACGACACAGCTGCACTGGTGGAAGCGCTTTCAGTCCTCCTTGTTGTGACGGGACAGCCATTGCACAGAAAAAGTAGCAATAGCAGAATGCCACCTATTATAGCCAAAGTTATCAGAAATCCCCTGAAAATACTGGAGAATATTGAGTGGATGGCTGACTGTATTAAGCCGAATAAAGAGGAAAAGGTGTGAACGAAACCAGAACCAACAGCCTTAAAGAAATTTGCGATTCCAGTAGTACTGGACGCATTAAATATTTGTCCCACGAGCTCACTAAAGTGTCTTGGAAAGTTAGTACTTAAAAGGGACTGTATCTCTGCTGATGACCTTGCAACCTGAAACACAAAGGTCTCATGTGCAGATATGAGCGCCACATGTTTTGAAACAATAAAACCTTTAAAATTCACATTTGAAGTAGCAATATGGGTCCAAATCTCAGCAACTTCCCTCTGTTGTGTAGGAGGAAAAAGTATGTTCCCACAGAGTGTTACAACCTTAGAGACCGAAAAGACATAAACTATTCCGGCTCGCATCTCACAACAGTTTTCACTACTGAGGAGGACATTGCTGCCATTCGAGAGCACCTGGATCGCAGGTCTAATCAAGTGCACTGGGACTCCCTTCAGATAACAAGCCAAGTTTGTTGCAGAAGCTTTACATGCCCCATGCAAGGACAGCTGTTTACAAACCATTGAATGGCTGACAGAAGTCTTGCACTCGCTACCGCTAAGAACGACCCCTTTAATGCCACTGAGACATTTGAATGAGAAGGGTAGCTCTGACACCTCATGGCTGTAACTATCTCCCAGCCTTTCATGTCTGCCCACTGGAATGGGTTTTAAGCAGGACGTGAATTGAAGTGTTGAAATAGGCAGATAACCCTGTGTATTAACTACTCAGCAGATGGTATTTCAGCCACAGTAAAAGCCAACTTTTCTAATTTTTCAATATTTAACATGACATAAGTCGCTCCTCTTCTTTCTTAGCCATTAGTTGTTGTCGTGTTAAATTAGATGTGGAAAATATGTCCCTTGTGCTAATGTGTTGCCATGGAACGTGACCTGCCTTCAGTGTTTGTAGTGTCCAACCTAAAGCATAATGGACCTTAGTTGACTCTGTCCATGGTGTAAAGAGGACATATCACTTTGTATTATGTCTATTGCAGAAGAAACAATGTTGTTTTAAGATGTATATCCGGTCGGACAGAGTATTAATCTCATTATCTACAACAGCTAATGCTTTCTGTAAATTTTCCTGATCTATTTGCCTTAACTGGGCAGCAGCTTCTTGTTGAGAAAGCTCCCAAATTTCATTATAGACTGCCTATAAGAATCGCTTTCTGTGTTGTTTTCTGGGGCCTAAAAGGAAAACCTGTAAGTCAGTCTTATTAGACAGGAGACTGAGGTGTTCTCTAACAGCATCTAGTGAGGAACTCTTCAACCATTGCTGGCATAGTTTCCCTACACTGTATGTTGTTACCATACCCGCATGTTCAGATGACACATAGCGAGGGTCTGGCCTACTTGTTCTAAAACCCCTGTGAAGTTTATAAAACGTTTATGACACCCATTGGTATCTATTGGCCACAATAACCACCGACCAGAACGTGAAAATGAAGCATTAAATGTGCCTTTCTGGACCCATTCATCGAGCTGATCTTCAGTTGCATTTATATATTTTTGCCATTTGTAAAATTTTGCAGGGGCAGGAATACTGGGTGCACTCAATTCCTTAATTTTTGCTAAGCCTAAACAGCTTGTCTGTTGTACAGTTTCATTTAAAAATATCATTTGAACAGGTATCAGGCAAGCTCTGAATAAAGCTTCCTTCCCCTTATTTGCCAATTTTTTGTTCTCCACACACCTTTTAAGTCAATCGACTTACCCAATATTCATAGCCTTCTATAGCCAACAGGGAAACAAAGGAATCCGAATAAATGAATTTTGTATCTGTCAATAATATATGTACATTTTCCATCAATGGCAATTTGAAATAATATGACTCAGCATTTTTAACATTGTGACCAGAAAAATATGCAACTTTTTCAGAATATGTTTTAGAACTCCCTTGTGGTGGTGTTGGGCAATGTTCCCATTGTGTGTAATTAAAAATAGTTTTTGGGGTACTTGCTCTGTGAATGAAATGGCGTCCGTAATAATTATAACGAAACATTTCACAATAATTCTCTTTGGATTGTTAAACATCCTCACTTTCAAATACAGTAAAATACTGCAATTCAGTTATCAAAGAATCAACTGTTTTCCCATTCCAATCATCAGAAACAACTCCAGGTATTAATACATTGTTCATGTAAAGTTTAAACACATATGGTATTTGAATGACTTCCGTCGGGCCGCACATATCAAATGTGACTTTATCTCAAACAATCTCATCAAGAATTGGTATATCGGCAATGTTCACGAAAGACCAGTCTCTGCGGACCTTGTGAGTAGAAAAATGGGGTTTTAGGAACTCATCCACCAGTTCAACTATTGATCTTTCAGGAAGGTAATGACCATGTATTAATAGAAAGAATGTAATAACAAAGCCAATCCAAAGGAGGAAAGTTAATATAGTCAAGAAAAGCCACAGATAGTTCCATGGGAAAATAAAGTAATTTGTTTTAAGCCAATTTATCAGCTTATGTGTTTTTGGCAGTTCAGATGTAGAAGAAGTAAATGAGTCTGAAAAGATGTAATTAATGTCGGCAAAGTATCCGGAAGCAGTTTGTGCAAAAACTGGAGCCGTATTTGTAGGAGGAGAACTGGTAGGGGTCTCCTGCGATGGTTAACTGTAAATGATGCCATCCGTCTGTGTAGAAGTTGAATCAAATCAAATCAAATCAAGATCATTTTCCACACTCCCCAAGCTCGGAGAGGTGTCAGCGTTGCTGCTCAAAACTTATAGAGAGACATCTTGACCAGTAGTGAGAGGGAATTGGGAACTACTGGTTGATCTTCTTGGTTTGCTGTGCAGGATCAGCCACATGGTGTAACTTGACATTGTCGATTGAGACAAAGTGGTTTTCTTTAGCACCATGCAACAGTGGTAGAATGACAGTTCTGGTACTGTGTATTCACAGGACTGGGACCGGTGCACGATAAGAAGGACTGAACTCCTTTTCCACAGCAACTTTTTCACTTACTAGATCCCCATCCTTTGGAATCCAGCCTGTAGGTGTTATTGGTTCAGCCTTAATTCATATGGAAGCAGCACTGGCAGAAGCGTTGTCATCACGGAACTGTTGTAATTCCTGCAAGACAGTGACACGTTCATTTATGTCAAAAGGTGTTTCTGACGCCTCCACGCCAGGACCCTCAAGATCTGGAACATACATTTGAGTTCCAAACAGGCACTCGTATGAAGTATGACCCCCCCGGGACTTTCTAGGCAGATTATTAAGTGCTGTCTGGACTCCATACAGGTGATTAAGCCAACTATGACCCGTACCTGATACTCTGGGTGTTAAGGATTGCTTTAAATCTCGGTTTTGTCGCTTCACAGCACTATTTTCCTCTGGATGAAATGGAGATGAGTAATGGAGTTGGACCCCTAACAAAGCCATGGTGTCCCTGAATGCCCTTGAGGCGAAAGCAGGGCTCTGGTCAGAGTGGAAAGCCGCAACTGCATATGTGGCGATAAAGACTTGCATATCTTTAATAAAAGTCAGAGCGTCAGCTGAGTGTTGTGCCACACCCATAGAAATCTGGAGCAGGAGTCAACAGCGAATAAGATGTATTTGTATGCACTGTCCGGTGTTACGGGACCGCAATGGTCAAAGTACACATATTGTAATGGTTTGTTTGAAATTAGGAGGGGCGTCAGCGGTGGGTGTTGGACGGAGGACCCCTTAATTTGTTGGCAGATGTCACAACAAAGTACATACTGCTTGGTCATGTTTGTATAGACCTGGCCACCAATAACATGCTTGCAATAATGATATTGTAGCTGCCACACCAGCATGGGCGGATGCAATCCCCTCATGCTAATCAACTCTGTTCTTAGTTCTTTATTGGGAATCCATCAACATTACTCAAATTACTCGAACTACTCAAACTCCCACGCCTGGTAATTTTACTTCTGCGTCAAGAAAGCCTCCCATGCGGTAGCAATATTTAGCAGGAAATGCTTTTGGAAAGAGTGTGCCTTCAGCCGTGCCCTTCACTGCAGCCCATATGTCACTGTCCGGTTTCGTTCTAGAATGAGTGACTGCAGCAACAGAAGCCGCAGCTACTGCTGATTTGGCTGCTTCATCAGCCAGTGTATTTCCAGCAATGTATATTCCAACGCGCTGGTGTCCAAGTGTATGTACAACATGGACATTTGGTAGCGTTCCCTTCAGATCTGCTACTTCCCCCACAGAAGTCTGTGTTTGATGGTGTTACCTTTGGAATCTCTGAACCCTTTCTGGCGCCAGTAATGCAGATATTCATTGAAGGACTGGACACAATAGTACGAATCACAGACAATAAGTGTTAGCTCTGCAGAATCCGTATGTTCCAGTGCCATTACCAGAGCCTTTAGCTCTGCCAGTTGTGCACTGCAATCCCCTAGGGTTTGCGTGAAGGTATGTTGTGGATAGAATTTATTACCCTCCATATAGCTGCTTACGACTGGGCAAGCAGCGGAGTATTGATGATTTGTGCCTATAGCAGGTTGTGCTGAGCCATCGGTGTACATGTCTCTTTGATATTGATCAATAGGCAATGTATTTTCCAGAACTGGGTATTCTAGTCCATATTGCAAAAATTCTTGACTTTGTAACTTTGGGTCAAAAATGTAGTCGACATCAGTGGCTGTCAAAGATGTTGCCATTGAATCCAACGTGGATGTAATGCTTTAGCGTTTGGAATGCTGGCTTTGGTAACAGCCTTAAAGGGCTGGAACTGGAGATACGACAATAATGATTTCCCCTAGACCAGTGGCCTTTCTTTAAAGACAGCTGAACATCAGTGAGAATTTTCTCAGTGGGAGCAAAGCGTTGTTCTGCTGGTGAATACAAATGTGATTTGTATGCAATCGAGACCGTCTCACCCTCATTGAAAGTTACATAGGTGAAACCAATGGCACCAGCAATTACTCTGATGACCAGATGTTTTTTTATTATCCCTTGTGTGTAGGTGTTGTGCTGCAAGCATGTCTGTTTGCAAAGCTCTGAGAATGCATGTGTGTTTGACTGCCCAAAATTTACTGGAAAAGTTAGGACGTATTAAGTCATATAAGGGTTTTATGCATGATGCGTAATCTGGAATGTAAATTTTGCCAAACTTTAGAAAAATCAATAGGGATTGCAGTTTTTTAATGGTATTTGGAGGTTGTAACTGTGCACATTTCTACAGGAATTGTGGTGCTAGGATATTTCCTTCACTTGATAGCTTGTATCCCATAAACAGGACACTAAGGAAGGCTATTTTTGTTTTCTTGAAGTTACATTTATAGCTGAATTCAGCAAATCCCACAATAATGCGGGCTACCCGTCTTAGATGTTGCAGTAATTCATTATCCGTGAGATAAATATAATCTACACAGGGCAATGCTTCATGGTCAATGTTGTGCACTATTGAAGTTACACGAGCCACAAACAGTCCTGGAGTGTTCTTGTACCCCTGTGGTAAACTACAGAATGTTTCCTGGGAGCCTAGTGCGCTGAAACTTGTTAGGTCTCTACTCTCAGGTGCTGCATTTTGGCAGAAGAAACCATTGGATATATCCAGTGTTGTTTTGCATTTTTTGTGCACTATGTTGTTCATAAGTGCTGTGCTGTGAGAGTTTTGTATAGCATATGTCCGTGTATGACTGTTTAAGTGTCTGTAATCTAAATCTATTCTGTACAAGTGGTCCGGTTTAGATGCAGGGAATAAAAGATTATTAATTGGTGATGCACAGGGTTTGATTATGCCCTGGTACTCCAGTTGTGTGAGGATTTTCCTCACGGGTGCTTTAGCATCATGTTTTATTGGATACTGTGGTTGAGGTGGGGGTGGTTCTTAATAGGAATTACATGATAGGGTGAATCTTTATGCCACCCTACCTGGCTGTGATATAACGAGGGTGCCTGCGCCAATGCCCAATCAATGGCGTATGATTCTACGAGCAAGTGGCGAGAAAGAAGGTTTGATAACATCTTCACCATATGGGCAAGTATGGACAAATTCAGGTGGCCAATCCCTTTCGGCCAGTAGAATATCATATATGTTTATGACGCGGTCCCAAAACATTGCGTCTATTATGCATTTAATGTCTCCTTCTAAATGTAACGTTACCTTGTACACCCTATCAGGCACGGAGACACATATGTCTGCAGTTTCATCTTGTAAGAAGTCATCAGTTGCTTTCACCTCCAGATGCTCTTGAAGATTCCGGCAAACTATTGTAATCTCTGCCCGCTGTATAGCAGCGCTAGTGCCCACTTCTTGTTCTTCTATAGAACCCTCTTCTTGAGTGGCATGAGGAATCACAACTTCTGCCACTTTTTTCTTTTTTAATTCGGTTTTTGTTGGGTAAGTTTCTCTTCTTTTTTAACAGAAACGTCTGTAGAGCGTTGTGATTCCTGTCTCAGTTTCACGTACTCTGTTCTCTCTGATAGCCCACCTCTCTCACTGCGTTTTTCCCGTAAGTCCTGGAAGGAAAGAGATTGGCGTGTATCATTATATTGATATCTGTGAGGTGTTTTTATATTATCTCTATTTCTGAGATTATATCTATTCTGTGGGGTCTCCGTATGCAGAGATTCTACCCTTTCTTGTTTAGGTGTTTGTTGTTTCTTATCCCAGAATTTCTTAGAACCCTCAGGAGCTTGCTTGGTAGAGTCTCTGTTAGATTTACCCTGAAACTGTGGTTTTGTGGGTCTAGCCCCCACACTATCTCGACCAATACTAGAGTAGGTCTCTGCGATAATCTTCAGCTCATGTTCTTGTTCGTGTGGAGGAACATCCCGGAGCCGTATGTACACTGCTATTGCAACTGCTTCCCCCTTTAAGGTTACTCAGTATAATGGAAGATACAATGGCAAATTTGCCCATAAGTTGCATCCCCAAGTCCAGGGTTGGGGCAGCCCCGTATTCGTCTTGAATTTGAATACCTCTGGTAAATTGGCGTGGGTCGGTGTACCATGTGCGGTAGTATAGAGCGTGACAAATACCGTGCCCCAAGTATTGCAGTTATCTACTGTGGGAGCCATCCCAAATGGCAAGCACATTATTAATATTCTATGTGTATCCTGAGGTCCTGTAAGGGGAAATACTGCTTCCAGTGCATTTATTTTTTGAGCTAACCAAAATTGAATCTCTTCTCGTTTGGCGGGTACTTTACCCATGATCGAATGTACCTTCGCAGGATTAATGCCTGGCGTTACTACATATGGTTGCGCATGGGCAGCAAGTGTTGGGTTTGTATTTAATGTTTGCATTACAAACTGTCCTAATCGTCTGTATATTGCCATAAGCTCAGCATATAAGCGACGGACTTCAGCTACCGTCAAGGTTGCTGCAGTAGGGTGCGGTGTATATATGGCCAATAAAGGCCAGGTAGGACCATCATTACTTAGACGACCTAACCTAACATGTAAGATTGTATGTGATAGGGCACCATCAAGCCAATTATTATACTCTTGATAAGATAGAGGTATTTCTAGATATGCATATGCTCTATATTGTGCAGGTTTATTTGCAGGTGTGTAGTGGTGAAATGTATTTGTGTTCCCAACAGCTGCTGGAAATGTGACCCAAGAATAGAACATTTCTGTTCTATAGGCTGGATGAGCCTCAACACCAAATGTAATTGGTCCCCCCTGGGCCGTTAGTCCATGTGGCAAAAAAATGTGCAGTAAGGGGTGGTCGCATATTGACTGCAGTTGCTACCTGTTGCGGGTTCGCCATGATGAATGGTTAATTTTGTTAAGAGGGAAGCACACCAAATGAGGATTATCCTTTTAGAGTTCAAGCTTGAACAACCTACAGCGTCAGGTAGGTACTCCCTACTTAGCTGAGAAGGAAAATCCTCAATACCACGGAGGTCTCCGTAAATATTAATGAGGTGTCTTTGCACGTAGTGAGACAGAGATACTTAGGAGGACCCGAAAATTAGTGTGTGACCAGACGTTAGCGCTGCCAAGTCGCGTAGGCTCTCATTATCCTAATGAGACTTCTGGATTCAGGTGGCAGAATCACTTGCACTGTGGGGGACTGAGTCTGAACCCACTATAGGTGACACCTGTCGACCTAATCTGTGATTTGTTCTGGCTAACTAGCAGTGCCTCATCTCTACCCAAGAGCAGTGATGATTGGGCAACTGAGTGCATGACACAAATGACTCCTCAGGGAAATCATGGTCAGTTAGATCTCATCTGTTTCTCTCAGTTACATTAGTCTCACATATGCAGGGACAATCAGAGGCAAAGTATAGTTCAATACGCTTTTCTTGAAGTAACTGCATCTTAGATAATAAATCATGAATTGCAATAACTAGGACCATGAAGCATGACATGATTAAAATTGTAACAAGGAGAGTGAAACATAAAAATAACGCTTCCATATTGTCACTAAGATCATTAAAAATAGCTCCTACCTAGGCTATGTTAGAGCACATCATGTTAACCTCTAATTCTGCCCTTCAGGTTCCCCTGGGAAGACATCATCGCTTATACCTGAGCAAGAGGCCTATAGTCTACATAGGCAGCTGCAGCGAAGCACTCAGCAATCAGCATACAGTACAGTCGTGGTCATCCAGTTGGAATCTACCTCTAAAGTACATGGGTCAAAGTAGTGTTTTTACAATAAAACAGCTGATGTTCCAAGAAAGGATCCCCACGTTAGAGACAAAGCGTACCACTTTTGCCAGCAACCTATCTTACTGCAGCCTTGAGAAAAGCACAGAGTGAAAGAATGTCTTATTTAAGAATGCAGTGCTGGCCTAGGCAAAGAACAGCTAGACAGAGAAAATAAAACTAGACAGCAATTGTGGCTATTTTTAAAATAATAAAACGAAGCTGAATAAAATATATCTAGGTTAAAGTGCACAGCGGCAGGCTTAGATTGCTAAAATAACATGTATGAAGCTATGGCTAAAATGGCTACACAACACAGGTAAGAGGCTACCAAGTTTATTGTGTATGATTGGAAAAAATGCAACCTATGTTGGAATCATTAGGTGTCATACTAGAGATTTGAAGGGGTTCCCTCAATAGCATTGCCGCAGACATGATGTTCTGCTAAAAGGAATAAGTGGTGCAAAAATGTGTAAGGTAGACAGTACCACTATTGGTATTACATACTATATCCCTTTGGTCACCATGGACAGAGCAATTGGTATTAGCACAGAGGGTAAGTTGAAGAATAATCATGAATGTGGGGTCCCTGTTCGATCACAGTTCGTGCTTTACAAAGCTTCAGGATTCCAAGTGGTTTTCAAACATTTTCTTATTCTTGCTGGGAAGGCATTCTTGTGAGTCTTTATATAGCAAAATAAATCCCATCAGTGCGGAACTTTCTAAACATAATAATGCTCAGAACTGGTTTCAGAATTCTATATCAATTCTGTAGAGTTCTTTGGGTGGAAAGAATGGTTTGGATATGAGAGAGATTCTTTTAGAAAAATAAAAACATTATAATATTAACATTAACCTGTACAATAGGATTTTGTGGGCCTTAACTGAACACTGCACTTTGAACTTAGGTTTCACATTTAAAGCTTGCACAACGACATATGCTTGGCTAAACTGCTGACAAGGACAAATTCTTGTGTCTTTCCTTCCTTCATTGTTTCCTCTTTGTTTGTTTTGACCTGTGTCATTGTCATAAGTATAACATTCCATGGTGCAAATTTTCTATGATAACAAGTAAATAAGTAGAGAAAGCGTTAGAGCATTGTTTCATGACCATTTAATCTATGAAAAGAATGCCTGCAATGTTAGATTATTCTTAAAAATTGTTAATTTATGAATAGGCTCTATTAGAAAGATGTATGGGTATGGAAGATGGAAGTGAAGTCATTTGAAAAGTGTGTCATTCTTATTCTTATTGTTCTTTGTCATATACGTTATGAGGTGGAAATAAACCTGCTTGTTTCATTCTTACTTGGATAATAGTTTAGTATATTGTTCAGGTCCAGGTTTTTCTTTATTTGCATACTTACTTAAAGCCATTGCAGTAATAACGCAAAACATTAAAAGCTGAAATATGCGCGACATACCATATTACAAATATGTGACATGAAATCATTCTCATACTTAAACCGGTTCAAATTTACTAAAAGAAAGAGACGTGTCAAAGAAACACTTGGTGCTATGAAAGATGCAAGTTTGTGAACAGAAAATGCTGTGTGCAAAGGCTAAGGCTGAAAATCAAAACGTCCAATATCGAGGCTACTTCGCAGAGGTAGAAGACCAAAGGCCTTACCTGATTTCTGTCAGGAACATTGTGCAAAAAGTGTGGAAGATCATAGTCCGAGGAGCGTTGTGTGCAAAGACAAATTTGGGGACCAGGCAAGTCTTAGTCAGATGTTGCTTTGCCTGGGATGAAAGCCAGAAAAGAATTTGCACAAGCTGACAAAATATAGTCAGTTATATAACCCTTGGCAGTTTCCTGCACATCAGTGCAAGAAATGTAACCAATTGACTGTGGATCGTTGGAGGTGAAGCAGGCCAGAATAGCTTGTCTCCATGAGCAACTCTTCACAAGTGCATAGCAAGTGCCGTAAGTCCACAATGCCGGAGCCAGACAGGCGGCAGGTCTTTGTGTAGGTTCTCTCATCCAATGTGGTAAGTGGAGTCCACAGGGTAAGAGCCCCAGATGGTACTTCAGAAATTGCCCTTTGATAGATCTAGGAAAGCTGAGGCAGAAGTAATTGTGGGGCGCAGGCACAATATATGTGTTTAGTGACATCCAGGCATAAGCTCTAGCTGAGAATGTCATCTTATACTCCACTAGAGAGACAAGTTTAATTGATTTCACACCATGTTTTTGAAGATGGGGTGACTAGTGGGGCTTTCCCATTACTGGGTCAACCCTGTCCTGGACAAGGATTCCTTGAGGTATGCTTTGGCAAGCGAAGAGTCCCTCTGTAACTCCTGCCATGAGTGATAATTAAGACTGCAGGGCGTTGTTTCCCTAATTTTACCTCAGAAGTTAATGAAAGCTACTCGCCTCACCAGGAACTGCTGCAGGCCAAACTCCAGCCTGATTTGTGCAGACGAGGTATGTCTAGATAAACCAAAGATGAACCTGTATGCTTTCTGTAAGACCTGGCATCCTTGGTATGGTATCCTCTGTGTTTTTGCCTCTGCTTGCCATGTTTTGACTGTGTGCTGGACTCTGTTGTTGCTGTTCTTGGTACTCTGGGTACTTTACCACTGCTGACCAGTGCTAAAGTGCAATGTTCCTGTGTAAAGGGTATCTGTAATTGGCTTTTCCATGATTGGCATATTTTATTTACTAGTAAGTCCCTAGTAAAGTGCCCTAGAGGTACCCAAAGCCTGTAAATCAAATGTTACTAGTGGGCCTGCAGCACTGGTTGTGCCACCCACATGAGTAGCCCTGTAAACATGGCTCAGGCCTGCCACTGCAGTGTCTGTGTGTGCAATTTTAAACTGCCAATTCGACCTGGCATGTGTTCCCACTTGCCAGGCTTAAACCTTCCCTTTTTAAACATGTAAGGCACCCCTAAGGTAGGCCCTAGGTAGCCCCTGGATGGTTGGGTGAAGGGCAGCAAGGTGACAACCTATGAGGGGCTGTACAATTTGATTGCTTCTGAGCATTTGTCCAGTCTTTGTTTTCCAGAGCTGCTCCTGCACCTAATTGATAGCAAGCTGACAGACCACAGAAAGCTTGCGCAGAAGGCTGACAGGTGAGAGAGCACCAGGGTCCAGAAGAGGTATGGGGGAGACCATGCCAAAGGTGGGCAGAGTCCCCATCAGAAGAAGTGGGCGGGTAAGGGTAAACCGGGAGGGGGGTTCTCTAAAGGACCTCAACCTAATTCCCAGGGTAAGGATTCCTAGCCCCCAGCAGAAAAGAAACCATGGGTCTCTACAGAGAAAAGTGCAGAGAAGGGTCCACGCAAATGCTTTGCATGAGATCACATGGGTTACATAAAGGGGTATCCCAAATGTCCCAGGGAGACGGAGGCACCCACTGGTGCTCAGTAACAGGTTTTGGCCAGTGTAGCTATTGGGGAGGAGTTGGTTCCAAGTGGGTGGGAGCCAGCTGAAATGACCCTTGTCTCACTAGGGGACAGTGAGATGGTCCAGAGGACCCTCGTACCTGAGAACACTAAGAGATACAGGCAGTGGGTCACCATCAAGGGACAGAGGGTGGAGGCTCTGAGAGACACAGGAGCCAGTGTGACTATGGTGAGAAGTCACCTGGTGTCTGAAGAGCAGATAGATCCCCATGTACTTAACCAAGTAATTGCACTAGACAACTCTGAGCACCTGTGCAGAGTGGTGCAGGTTCCCTTTGAATGGGGGGTCTCAGTTTCCTTGAGGGTTGCTGTGAGTCCAACCATGCCTGTAGATTGTCTGCTTGGCAATGAGCTGGAGAATTGCCTTTGGAAGGAGGTGGAACACAAGTCTCACTTGGAGATGTTGGGTTTGCCTGGGTGTGTGTCCGTCTGGTAAATGGCAGCCTATCAGGGAGCCTGGAGCCTGATAGAGTGGCTCAGGTGTCTGCCAGATGGAGGAAGGGCAAGGGGCGCGGGAAACCGTCCCCAGAAGTTCCCACGGTCCGGGAGGAGGCTGAACCTGAGGGTGATGCCCCGGAGTTTACAGGGGGAACAGGTGGCTGAGGTGGGGGGGGGGGTCCCTGAGCAGACTCAGTGGCAGCCAGAAGGAGGACTCAGCAGGGAGGCATTCTGTGAGGCACAGAAGTCATGTCCCACTCTGGGGGGTTTGCAGCAGCAGGCTGGAGACCAGGCATCTAGCAAGGAGTCTGGTTCACATCTGATTTATTGGGAGGATGGCTTCCTATATAGCATGCCTAAGGTTGCTGATCCTGGGTCAGCCCATGTGCTGGTGGTACCCCAGAGCTTCAGAGCCTTCCTACTGGGTCTAGCTCATGATGTGCCTTTGGCTGGACATTTAGGGTGGGACAAGACCTTTGAGAGGTTTGTCACCCACTTTTACTGGCCCCAAATACACAGCCACTCCGATAGATATTGTAGGTCTGGCCAAACATGTCAGGCAAATGGGAAGAGTGGGGGAAATGTAAGGCTCCCCTCCAACCTTTTCCGGTTGTCAGCACCCCCTTTGAAAGGGTGGGTATTGACATTGTGGGGTGGGTATTGACATTTTGGGGCCTCTGGATCCCCAGACAGCCATGGGTAATAGGTTTATCCTGGTCTTGGTGGACCATGCCACCCGGTACCCAGACACTATTCCTCTGAGATCAATCTCAGCCCAGGTTGTGGGAAGGGCATTGATGGGGGTTTTTACCCGCATGGGGTTCCCTAAGGAGGTAATATATGATAGGGCTACCAACCTCATATCTACTTATATGAAGTCTATGTGGAAGGAGTGTGGGGTGATATATAACTTCACCACTCCTTACCACCCCACAAGGAAATGGTCAGGTTGAAAGATTCAACCGCACCTTGAAAGGCATGATTATGGGCCAGTCAGAGCCCTTAAGGCGTGAGTGGGACGTCCTCTTGTCATGCCTTCTGTTTGCTTACAGGGCGGTGCCACAAAAGGGACTTGGTTTTAGCCCCTTTGAATTGCTGTATGGACACCTTGTGAGAGGACCTCTGAGTCTGGTTAGGGAAGGCTTGGAGAAGGCCTCCAGTAAGCCCCCCACAGGATGTATTTAGCTACATGCTAGCTTTCAGAAACCAGAAGGCCCGCTTCAGGATGCTCGCTCAGGAGAACCTGAAAGCAAACCAGGAAGACACGAAATGGTGGTACAACCAGAATGCCACTCTGGTCGAGTTTCAGCCTGGCCATAAACTGTGGGTTGAGTTTCAGCCTGGCCGCAAAGTGTGGGTGATGGCCCCAGTGGAGTCAGTTTTTGCTGTTTTTGGTACTCTTGGCACTTTCCACTGCTGACCAGTGCTAAAGTGCAAGTTCTCCCTGTGTAAAATGCAGATTGGTTTATCCATGACTGGCATATTTGATTTACTAGTAAGTCCCTAGTAAAGTGCACTAACAGTGCCTAGGGCCTGGAAATCAAATGCTACTAGTGGGCCTGCAGCATTGATTGTGCCACCCACTTGACTAGTCCTGTAAACATGGCTCAGACCTGCCACTGCAGTGTCTGTGTGTGCAGTTTTAAACTGCCAATTCAACCTGGCAAGTGAACCTACTTGCCAGGCCTAAGTCTTCCTTTTTTACACATGTAAGGCACCCCTACGGTAGGCCCTAGGTAGCCCCATGGGCTGGATGCAGTGTATGTTAAAGGTGGGACATGTACTAGTGTGTTTTACATGTCCCAACAGAAAAATACTGCCAAATTTGTTTTTCACTGTTGCAGGGCCTATAGCTCACATAGGTTAACATGGGGGCTGCCTTTAAAAACCTTTTACGTGCATATTCCCTTTGGGAGCAGACAGAAATCTGGAGTTTGGTATCTCCGAACTCACAATTTAAAAATAGATCTTTTGGTAAAGTTGTTTTTTAAATTGTCAGTTTGAAAATGCCACTTTCAGAAAGTGGCCATTTTCCTGCTTAAATCATTCTGCATCTCTGCCAGTTTGTGGAATTCTTGTCTGGGTCAGACTGACAGTTAGCCTGTTTGTGAATCCCCTCTAGACAGAGAGACAAAGGGAGCTGGGGAGTAGCCTGCATATTCTGATGGGCCATCTGAGCTAGAGTGGAGGGAGGAGTGGTCACTTACAACCGAATGGGCTATGCCTGCCCTCACACAATGCAGTCTCCAACCCCCTGATGTGTGTCTGGGGTCTGGCCTGGGCAAGGCAGGATCTTGTGAGCAACAGAGACTTTCTTTTGAAGTTTTCCCACTTAAAAGGCAGAAAGGGGTGTAAGTAGTGGACCCAAAACCCCACATTTTCAGATTATTTCTGAGATCAAAAAGAACCTCTGCCAAGGAGAAGAGCTGAAGAGCTGAGGAGAAGTACTGCCCCTGCCTGTGACTGTGCTTTGTTGGGCTATCCTGCAGTTGCTGCTTCTGCCTGTGAAAGGGGACAAAGACTGGACTTTGTTGTGCATTGCTGCTTGAGAAGAATCTCTAAGGGCTTGAACTGAGCTTGTCTTCTGTTTTGAAGTCTCAGGGCCATCAAAGGCTTCCTCTGCCAGCACCCGGACTCTCTGCTGAGACTCCTGCCCTGCCAAGTGGTGTCCCATCCAGTCCCTGGGCCCTTGAGAGGGGGAGTTGGCAGAACAAGGACTGAAATCCACACACAGAACATCGTGCAGGGAACTTTTCGACACAACACCTGCAACGCGGCTGAACAATGATGCGCCCCCCGCTATGCAGCAAAAATCAATGCTCCACCTGCATCATGGCTGGAGAAATGATGCAACACCCGCTTGCAGCTGCTGATAATGACACAAACCCCAAGCAGCGTGGTTTTCTAGCATCGTACAACCAGATTTCTCACGCATCATCCCTGAGCTTCAAAGTTATTGTGAACCTACGCGGATCCAAGGTGCCCCGTCTGGAAATCGACTCATCGCTCTTTTGCCAGGAAGAAAAACGATGCATCGCTGACCTGACCACGGAAGAAGTGATGCACGGCCTCACTTGCTAGTAAGGAATCGACGCAACACTGACTTTTCCAACACACGCTCGCCTGTGCAGCTTTATTTGTGACGCAAACCAGGTTCTTTGTGTAAAAGCAACGTTTCCATTGTTTTACTACGAAGTAAGCCTCTTATTAGTCTGAAAATTCATATCTTGACTGCGTGTCGGATTTTTGTCGTTTTGGTTTTGTTTAATTTAGATAAATATTACCTATTTTTCTAAACTTGTGTGGTGTCCATTTTGTAGTGTTTTCACTGTATTACTGTGTGTGTTGGTACAAATACTTTACATTTTCTCATTTCGACAGGGTCACCACTAATGAGCACTATGCTCAAAATATTTCACATCCCATCATAGCCACCCTACCATGGTACAATATGGGGACCAGACTTGAAGAGGTACTCTTTCCACTTTTTAGCACAGTTTCTTAACTACATCACGCTTTGACGCTTTCTCAATATGCTTTGTTAGGACACTGCTAATTTGATGGATTACAGGCTTTTTGAAGACATTGACCGATATAACTGCTTACGGTTTGTTATACTTAGGATATACTTAGGGCATATTTGGTAGACAATTTTTACACTTTGGCTCCGCAAGAGATATCCTTCTTTCCAACATGGCTGCCACCAACTCAAAACGATATAGAGACTTCACTTGAACAGCAGTCCTCTTCCTGCTTTCTATACGGGAACCTATATACGAAAACAATGATTACGTTCCTTCGACACACTGGTTGAAGACACTGCGAGTTGACGGATCACTTTCAATTACAAGGTAATGAGCCATACTCTTTCTGCCTGCGTATTATATATAGGGAACACCTCAATATACTTGCTGACCATTTATTTACCTTGGCTGGGAGATGATAGAACACCTGCCATCAGAATTTACTGATCCCATAGATGTTTGACTGTTTGGTACAGTTAGGAAACATTTGGGCATATCTTTCAGTTATGTCTATTCCCCGGTTGGACCTCAAGATTCATGTGATCTATGCGTTTTCTATATTTTTATGATACCCCCGTACCTCAGGAGGATATATTGTCTTATATGGGTTAATTAAGTCTTACATTTATGTGTTTTAGTTATAGAAGGCACTACTAGATAATGCCATATATTATTGTGGGCACAAGTTTGGCATGTACTACCTAGAAAAAAGGCTAGAGCGATGGCTGATTTAATTTTGTTTTTAACGTTTTTGGTGACACTGCTAGTGCCAGGTCTTTCCTTTTCAATGAGTCCCTTTGTTGCACAAAATTGCCTGCTTTGTGACCATCACTCCTATGTATTTGTAGTCCCCGGCTAGCTGAATTTTCATCTTACCCCAGAAGCATGCGCATGGGTTTGTCCTCCTGTTGACAATCATCATAGTGCGTGTTTTGTCAAAATTGATATTCCATCCATTATCTTCAGAGTATTCCTGCGTCGTATTAAAAAGGCACTGAAGCCTTACCTTAGTGTGACTAACTAATACTAAGTCATTGGCAAACATGAGGCTTGGCAGTACCAGGCCCCCTATCCCCAGGGCTTGCGAATTGCAGGTGTCAAGCCAAGTCGGCTAAAACAGATTAAACAATGTGGGAGCCAAGACACACCCCTTTGCAGGTTGGTATTCGCCTAGAGTGGTGAGTTCCTTTTCCCAACTTCACCTGCACCCATGTATCCGTGTGAAGAATAATTAACAAGTCCAGGAGGGTCTGGGGGATACCCAACTGGAATAGTTTGGTCCAGAGCCTGGTCCTCTCCACGTGGTTGAATGCTGCCCTGATGTCAATAAAGCATTAATAGCAGCTGTTTTGAGGCTTTTGCCTTGCCTTTGAGAAGTGATATGGAAATTATGTTAGTTGTCGTACCAGAGGTTTTTGAAAACACAGTTTATTTGAGAGGTATTATTCCTTTTTCAGTTGCCCACGGTGACAGTTCCTCAAAAAAGGTCCCTGCGAACTACTTTGCTTCATTGTCAACAAGGCTGATTAAGTGATATTCTTTAGCATGGATCTGTCCCCACTTTTTAATATTGGCAAAATTAGTGTTCCCCTCCAAGAAGACGGAATAGTGCAGGTGAGTCTGATTTCAGAAAAGAGGGACTACAGCATTTCTGTCCAGAAGTCAACATTGCTCTAAAAGATCGCAGGAGGAATGCTGTTTGGCCCCAGCACCCCATTCCCTCCTACCTTTGCTGATGTGAGACCTGATTGGGTCCATTCTGTTGGACCTTGGAAAGTGACTTGGTTCATTTCCTGATGAAGGGGAGTGTGCCCACTGACTGGTACTCTTCAGAGAGATATTTGACCGAGTGCTTATCAATGTCATAGTGGCATCTAAACCTGTAGTATCCACAAGGTAGTGATAATTAAAGTGGTCACCTAGATATATTGCCCAAACGTCATCAAGTATGTGGGAGGTGGCACCCCCATGTGAAGGGCATACATATAAGCTTGTTTATTGTTCCCCAAAAATTTGTACAATCGCTGTATTTGATGTCTGCGAATAACTTTGCCCTAACCCCATCTTCACTTGACCTGTTGATGGTCCACTTCAGCTTCTTCGGTGCTCTTTTTTGCAGTCGTAGGGCACCTTGCAGAGCAAAGTCCTCGGGTTTACGTCAAAGGGACCTTAAAGTGCTGTGTAGAGATCTTTTGAGTTACCTGTGCTGAATCCTTTGAGACTTTGAGATGCGCCCCATCTCAATAGATATTTGAGGGGGGTGTGTAGTAAGCGGTGTAGCAAAAATACGCCCCCCAGTTTGGTGGTAAAGGACTCCCACTTTACTATTTCACTATCTGTGTACCCCCATTTTTATATAATAGTACCATTGCAGACTGAGATAAATGCTCTATAGTTGCCTGTGCACACTTGATCCTCTTATAGTTGACAGTGACAATGGTATCAGCAGGTTCCTTCACCATGTTCAATATGGGGGCTGTTAATAATAAGACTGTCTCTTGAGGGCAATGATCACTATCACCTCTGTCATCTAAATGAAGCAGCAACCCATTCAAACAATGTGAGGGAAATAAAGGTGTAGCCTATCGTTGTGCAGATGGATGTGGAATAATAGGAGGCTGCTGGTGGGTTGTCATCCTGAAACCTGCCATTCAGAGCTCTTACATTCAGGTGTTACAGATCACCCAGTAAGTCTATTCCAATCTTGGTGGCGCGGTCCTGGTTATTTTTGGTTTGTACTGGTATGTCCCAGATTGAGGTTTGAACTGCACCAAACCTATCTGGAAAGGCGCCAAGCAAATACAAATTCAAGTCCCCCGAGAGGATGATGTTCGCCGTTTCTTCCTCACTTATATATTCCACCAGCTCTTCTACTAACTTCCGAGCTGCATTGACTGTGTGTTTAGGATGCATGTAGGCATTAATAATTAGTATCTCAGTGGCCTGATTCTGCACAGTAGTGGTGATTTTAGCGACCTTAATGGATGAAAGGGTGGAGTCTAGAGTACTGGCTCAAACAATGCAAGCCATTGAGACATACGTTGCCAGGCCACCCTGTAAATGGCAGTACTTTGCACCTCTAGCTGCAGGCATGAAAAAACACATATATTCCTGGTATGGTTCCACAACACTTGTTTCCTGCATCAGGATGATATCAAAGGTTCTGATATAGTGGAGGAAGTCCTGATCTGAGATTTTGCTGGCGAGACCATTGACTTTCATGTACAAAGCTGAAGGGGATCTTTCAGGGCACAGTATCTACTGTGGTATTCACCTCTTGTCATTGACTGCCGTATTTATTGCTGATTCTTCTGGAAATCCACCTAAGATCTGTGTCCGGGTGATGTGGGTCTATTACTTTCCAACTACCTCTAGGTGCATCCGAGGTGGCCCTTATCCTTGTACTCCTTGGTGAATACCCAGAGCACCTTTAAGGAAAGAGCTGGTTCGATTGATCAGACCAGCTTGCTCACTGAGCTGGTCCAGTGGTAACAACAGAGAGGGGTAGCCTGGTTCCCTGAAAAGGTGATGTTTATACCCCAATTCTAAAAAGTGGTAATTAAATGTATTGTGTATTTAGAATTTTCTTTGTTAAAACTTGCCATCTCAATGGAAGCAGTCCCGTTGACAAAGACATCAAGCTCTAATTGGTCTAAGCTGAAATTATCTACTCCACTGTTATCATTTGTTGCAGCATATTATGTTGGCGAAGTGTGTTCCCAGACTAAGAAAGAGGCTAGACTGGCAGGACACTCTAGATTCTCTACTTAATCAGAGAGCACTCTGAATCTGGCTCATTTTGTCCTATTCTCTTTTCTGATGAGTCTTAGAGTCATTCTGAGACTGACTCTGTCTTGCATGAACCTATTGCTGGGAGATTCTACATACAATTCTCAGTAAAATTCTCTATTAGAAAGTATATGCTTCCACATCTGAGACAAGAACTTTTTATGGGTACTACTGAATGTTAGCCTTTACCCTGAAATTAGATGAGATTAGGAACTAGGGGCCATATGTGCCAACGAATTTTCCCATTGACACAGAATGGGTAAAACCCTTTGCTACATCTGGCCCTAGATCTTTATAGTAAACACAGAATGCTCTGTCCTGTAACTTACCTTGAGATTAAATGATTTACTAAAAAACATAAAAAGGATGAACTAATGATAATTAAAACCTTGAAAATAGAACTCAAACTCTCTTTATGAACTCCAATCATACTGAATTGAATGTATTTTATTTGTCAATGTGCAGTTCTTATTATTTTTAACAATCTGCCTCAAAGACCTTGCCTCTAGGGGTCAGTAGCGGTGTGGGACCTTCATATACTGAAGGCTCCCAATAGTCCACAAGAAGCATGGTAACAAATTATGCTTCAGTAGATATATGTGCTGTCTAGTGAAGTTTCTGCTTTCTTTTGTGTTTTTGTATCGTGTATAGTGACATTGGTATTGATATTTGTTGTTCTGTTTGCAACGTTTCCTACAAACTATTTTGAAGGATTTGTTCTCAGCTTGTTGTCCTTCAAACATTTAGAGAAACTAATCCATCTTGCTCTGATTTCCCAGGGAGATGGAAATATCAAGCATTGAAAGCAGAGATTAACCACTGGTTGAACTATAGTATATACAACACTGGGCTGTCGGGCAGAGATATCTGAAAGTAGTTGTTAAAGAATATTAATGTGTTTTTAAAGTCTTTATTTACCTTTATATTATTATATAAACAAGGCACTGCTGTGTGGTAGCTCAAGAACAACAGCAATAACAAAAACATAAAGCAGCTTCCTGGGCTCTTAATTTCTCACCTTCATATTGTACATTAAAGAGAGTTAGACATTTCAAGAATATCCACATCCTTTCAGCTGCTCCATCCCAGTCATGAGTTTCTTAATTCATTTTTCTCTTCTTCCCTTAATGTCCTTGGGCTAGCCAGCATTGCATTCATGCCTTCAGACAGGTGTGCCTAATCTACATAGTGCTTAAACAGCTTACTTAAACAATTGTTATGTATGTGCCAGGTTAAGTTAATGTCATGGTCTGATTTATACAGGCATAACAATATGAAGATAACATAGTGGTTTCCTCTCAAGATGTTATACACTGGATGGCTCCATGTTCACTGATGGTATTACCTCCTTTGTTTCTCTTCCATGCTAAACTGCTTGTCTTTGTTATAAACTTAAGCCTGAGTATTCAGTCTCATCCACATTAAAGTGGTAATTTATGGTTTGAAAAAGAGGGAGCCAGAACCTCTAGTTCTCCCACACAATTTAGAGATGTGGAAACTGCTGATTGACTGGTGATGGGGCATTTGTCACCTCTGCTGGCAGTCAAACAGTCAGTTTGTTTAGCAGTGGCAAATTCACCACAGAGCCATTGGCTTTCCAGGACTCATAGGTTCTCTCCATTTAAGAAAGTCATCACAGATTTTCTGTCCCTCCGTTCGCTATGCAAGGTAAAGCAGACACAGAAAGGGAAAATCAGAAATGGTCCCCACATATAAGGAATATCATTTCATGCTTATCAGGCCATGGTTGTTTTTGTTTCTCATAAAATAAATCCCCATATTTGGGGGTTGTTTCTCAGAATCAAAAATTAGCTGAGTGGGCCGCTGCAGTTTGCCAACAGTAGGACGTTATTCACTCTTTGGTGTTACTTAGGAATGATGTGGAAAACTCAATCTTTGTGGGCATCACTTTAACCTGTCATGACTCTTGGAAGACCATTTTTTATGATGGCACAAGGCTTTTTATAGGGACTTGCACATTTGTTACTCAGTCCTCCATACTGCAAAAACGTCATTGGTTTCTATTCTTGGCAATTTTCTTATTGAGATGTTCGCACTCCAAAACTCTTCTAATGCACAGTTATCATAACTTGACAAAGACACCTTAAAATCTCCAGGTGTGTGAGTACCTGTCGCAATCAAGCTTTTATAAGACTAGAGACACCCATATTCTGTCACCAGAATCATGCAACATTATTTAACCAAGGCGGTTGCTGCTTTTTCTAAATCAATTTGAATGGCATTGCAAAATAGTTCACAGAACACCTTGTATGGAAGAAAGGTGAAAAACATTTTTATCGGTCCCATCCAGGGCTGGCTTTAGCGCTCAGCACCCAGGGTGACAATCTTTGCTGGTGCCCTCCCCCCAAAATTCTTCAACTTCGTGAATCCCGCTATCACTCTCCACTAGTGCCCCTCATCAAGGTGTAGAAGTTGCATGTCACCAACAGTTTATGTAGCATATTTTAAGATTGCATTGGTCTGGAGAAGCACACACTCAAGTTTTAAAATGTACCAAAGTGGTTGGGATTGGCTTTACTAATTAGAATGTATTTTTATCTAAATGACCCTTTTTTGGCAACATTAAGATAATGAAAGACTGGTGAAAATCTATTGTTCAAACCTATACCACTCAGTTTGCATCCAGCTCTTTGATGACATGTTGTAGCTCACTGTGTTATATCAGGGATATAAATTATGTACTGCAAGTGACAAAATGGTCTCTGTGAAAAAAACAGTAACCTACTGGCGAACCACATATAATACAGTTCCACTCTTTCTTTCCAGCTGGCAGATTAATCATCTGCTCTACTTTATCATGAGTGGAAACTACCACTACACAAAACTCCGTTCTCTCTCGAGCATTAATCACCAGAGTTATCTTGATATTTTTATTGTTGCTTCCATACTCCTAAACACACAAGGGACTCTGCATCAGGTGTTTTTAAACCCCTGTTATTTTCTAAACAAGCCACCCCCATGCCCGACAGGTCAGCACCAGGTGCGGTTGCCCCTGTCCTACCACCCTATTGCCAGCCCTTCTCCTATGGCTCTACAAAGCAGCTTGCCCCATTGCTCTTCATCCATTCATCCCCCATTTCCGAATAGTCTACATAAAGGTAGGGTTGGACTGGGACAGAAAGTGACACTGTGGTGTCTCTTTCCTCAAGCTATACATATAATACTGTCACATTCTAGGTTATAGTAATATACAATGAGGGCCCTTTGTTATTCGAGAACGTCATGGTTAGAATATGTGAGTTTTATTGCTGGAGTCAATTGAACTTACATGAAGACTAGGGTGTAGATAATAAAGTGTTTCATAAAGTCATCCAAAGTGTCTCAATAAAAAGTTTTTGTACCATTTTTCAGGCACCAAATTAAAAGTGGCCCTCATTAGTGAGAAGATAGCTAAAAAAGTGGCCCATATTTTTGCAAATTAAGGATATTTTTAACTTTTAACAGGTTTGGTGCGTCGGACGGCAGGAGCTGTCCGATGCTACAGTGCTCACGTACATCGAATGGCTCCCAGCCATCTGTGCACATGACACTTGAAATCCCCATGGTGCGGGTGCCAGAGGGATTTCTTTTACAAAGAAACAGCCTTGAAGTTGGGAGAGATCCTCCCCCAAATCCCAAAACTGTTTCTTTGTTTTCATTGAAATGATGATCTGTGTGTGAGGCGCACTGACGTCATTTCAATGAAAACAAAAGTGAAATTAACCGATTGGCTCATTTCACTTTTTCTGCATCAGTGCTTGTGGGGCTATCTCAGCCCTCCAAGCACTGATCCAGATGGGAAAGATATCATTGAAAAGGGGAAAATCTCCCCTTTCCATTGTACTATTCCCAAGTGCATCCCTGCCAAATGTGATCCCCAAGCAGGGATCCACCCACTGGACACCATGGAGGAGGAACAGCCCCTTGAGCAAGGGCTTTTGCTCTTACAGTATTTATTTTGGAAATAGTTCATTCTTTCTGCCCTTCTGTGGAGCAAATGAGGGCAAAAGCCCTTGATCTGCTAGGTGCCAGGGACTACTTTAATTTTATAATAATGTATGGGGTGGGGTTGCCCAAAATGGGCATGCCAATGCCCCACCCCATTATAATAAGTGGGCACAGTCTTTCTGTCCCCCCGGGGTGTAATTACCCAGAGAGCAGAAAGCCCACTAGACACCAGGGATTGTTTTTTTTTAATATGAAAGAGGGTTGGGCTGCCCACAATGGGCATGTCCCACCCAAAAGATATGGAGCTCAAGTCTTTCTTTTCAGAAAACTTACTTGGCACCAGCGATTTTTGTTTAAATGAAACGTCTAGGGGTAGGGGCTGCCCAAATTGGGCCTGCCAATGCCCCCACCCCTCAAAATTGGACACTGTCTTTATTACCCCAGATCTGCCCTGTAGGGAGGCAAAAAGCCCACTAGACACCAGGGAATATTTTTTTGAAAAAAGAGAGGTGGGGGCTGCCTAACACCATTGGAATGGTTATGCCCCCACCTCGACTGAAGAGGGCAACAATCTTTCTCCTACCCCTGCAGACTAATGCATCTCATCCCAATGGTAAGCAAGAGGACATTTGACTCTTTTGGGTGTTGATTTTACATATGGACCAGGAGAGCTTGGCTAACTCCTCATAACGTCCCACTTACAATGGTGAACAGATGTACTTTTTGGGCTTGTGTAGGCTGTCACCTGGAAAAACCTACCAGAACCAGACACTTCTGAAATCTATACATCTAGGGTAGTCCAGGGTGGTGTGCATCACATGCACGCCACACTATTTTCTTACCCACAATGCCCTATGAGCCTCCAACCTTGCCTGAAGTTACACATGTTCCCTTCATTTCTGTGATGGAAAGATCCCGAATCCACAGGAATCCATAGGAACCCACAAAATTCCTACCATTCAGCCTTGCCCCACCTCTGCAAATAAGGATTTTGCCCCACCTGTGTGGCTGGGCCTAGTGGCAGCAATAGGAACCGATCCAACAAGGTCAATAGGAGTCTCCATGCAAGCACTCCCATTGTTCTTGGTTTGATCCGTTCCTGTCACGGCACTAGGCCCAGCCACACAAGTGGGGCAGCGTTTTTTTTGGCACAGGTTGGACAATGCTGGGTGTAGAAATTTTGTGTATTCCTGCAGATTCTGGAGGTTTGCATCACAGAAATGTAAGGAAAATGCGTGATTTCAGGAAAAGTTTGAGGTTTGCAGGGCACTGTGGGTAAGAAAACCTAATGGGAGCCACTCAAGTCACACCATCCTGGATTTCCCTAAATGTCTAGTTTAAAAAAAATATACAGGTTGGCTAGGTTTCCTAGGGTGCCAGCAAAGCTAGGGTCCGGAATCTAGAGATACCCACAACAATAAAAGAGGGTCAGTTTTCAGTGGAAAAATTTGATGTGTTCATGCTGCATGTTTCCAGTTGTGGGCACCAGACCAACCCAAACAAGTGAGTTATCATATTTATTGGGAGACTTGGGGGAATGCCGACTGGAAGGAAATTTGTGACTCCCCTCAGATTCCAGAACCTTCCATTACAGAAATATGAGGAAAATGTTTTTTTAGTCAGAGTTTGCGGATTGCAAGGGATTCTGGGTACAAAGAATCCTGGTTAGACCCACGCAAGTCAGCCCACGCTGAATAGGTGTCTAGGTTTAAAAAATGTACAGGTTGGATATGTTTTCCCAGCTGCCAGCTGAGCTAAGGTCCAAAATCTAGAGCTACCCACATTGGAAAAAGAGGGGCAGTTCTCAGTGGAAAAATGCACCACATACATGCTGTGTTTTGGGCCATTTCCTGTCTCAGGCTCTAGGTCTACCCACACAAGCGAGGTACCAGTTTTATCGGGAGACTTGGGGGAATGCACGATGGAAGGAAATGACTCTCCACAGGTTCTAGTACTTTCCATCACAGAAATATGAGGAAAATGTGTTTTTTAGTCAAAGTTTGAGGTGAGCAAAGGATACTGAGTAAAAACATCCTGGTGAGACCTCTGCAAGTCAGACCACAGTGAATACTCCTCCGTGTCTAGTTGAAAAAAATGTACAGGCTGACTAGGTTTCCCTAGGCAGCGGCTGAGCTAGGGTCCAAAATTTAGAGCTACCCACATTGGAAAAAATTGTCAGTTTTCGGTAGAAAAATGTGGTGTCCATGTTGCATTTTGGAACATTTCCTTTCACAGGCACTAGGTTTACCCACACAAGTGAAGTACCATTTTTATCAGGAGACTTGTGGGAGCATGGGATATTAGAACATTTGTTATTATCAATTGGATTTTGCTGCATTTATGCCTTTCATGTATAAGTCAATGTATGAGAAAGATAACATTTTGAAAAATACCCTCAAAATCATACGCTTGTATGGATACCCATAAATTCACAGATGTACAAATACCCACTACCTCTAAAATCTATATCTTGTGTCCATTTAAGAAACACATAGGTTACCTTGATACCCATTTTTCACTCTATTTTGCTATAAGAATTGGTCTATACTTGGTACGCAATGAAAAAACATTGTAATGGTGCAGCTCAGGCTCTGGGTACCTTGGGCTCCTGTAGAACCTACAAACTTTATATATCCCCACAACCAGAAGGGTCTAGTGAACATAATGATATATTGCTTTTGTGAATTGGCACTTATGTAAAAAAATACAGATAAAAAGGTCATATCAAATGCCCATTTGTCCTACTCATTTTCAATATTATTTATTTCAACAGTTATTTTATTTGGGAAAACCTTGAGGGATCTACAAATATGAATTCACAGTTGTGTCTACTTTTCAGAAATGCATAGCTTTTCTAGATCACCCACAGGTTTCACACTCTTTTCCACCACAAACTTGAAGTAGGTTGAAAGCACAAAAAAGTAGGGAAAAAAGGCTACCTCTTAGAAAAATACTAACACCGTGGTACAAAATTTAGTTTTTTGATCCAGCTCTGCCTGTTCCTGAAAGCTGGGAAGATGGTGACTTTAGTACAGCAAATTGTTTGTGGGTGTCAGACACTTTTATCTGGAGAACTGTTTCCCTATTTTTCTCAGAAAAACGCAGGGCTCATTTACAATATTTTGACGCAGGGCAGTGCCGCAAGCAATCTTGCTGCGTTGTAGTGTGTCAAAAAAAAAGGGCAGGAATGTGCCTTATCTACAAGATATGGCACATTCCTGTCCTTTTCCCCAGTGCTGGTGCACAAATTGCTGCCATGCACCAGTGCAAGCACCCTTGCACCATGGTGCAAGGTTGCCTGCATTGTGGGAATGATTGTTTCTGTGCAGGAAGGGAGACCTTCCTAAACAAATTGTGGGGATCATTCTGTGCAAGAAGGGACACCTTCCTGCACAAAAACAATCACAAGAAGTGCTTTCCTCTTTCCATGTTTACTGAAGAATGCAACACACATGGTAAGAGGACTAAACGGGGAGAAATACGGATATGTCTCCCCGTTGCATCCTCTTACGCCACCCCTGAGGTGGTGTAGGCTTTTGAGGCATTCCCAGGTTTACAAAACCTTGTAAATCTGTCAAGGCATCAAAATCCATGGATAATGCATGGGAACACCCACGCAAAACCCATGGAAATGCCTTCCTGACGCAAAGTAAGGCAACACAGCAACTTGCGTTGAGTTGCCTTACTACATATCTACAAGGCCATGAAAATCCACACAAACTGGCTTTGCGTGGCCTTGTGGATATGGGTCAGCAACCTGCACCGGAGGTGGTCACAAAAAGTGACACACTGGCGGCACAGGCTGCTTGTGAATATGCCCCTCAAAATTTTTCTATATTTTGCCTATTTTCTCAGTCACCTCCAGAGGAATCCACAAACCCTGGGCACCTTTAGAATCCCCAGGATGTTTGAAAAAATAGACACACATTTGGCATGGATAGCTTCTGTGTACAAAACGTTATGGAGGCCTAAACGGAAACTACCCCAAATCGCCATAAAAGGGCTCAGCACTGGAGAGGGGGTGTTTAAGGCTTAGCAGCAAAAGTGTTGAAGACACGCTGTATAAGTGTTTTGCAGAGTCTAGAAGACAGCATGGATTTGAGCTTGCTCAGGCAATGTTTGTGGTAATATCAAGGAAATAATCAGTAAAAACTGGCCCATCAGTCCATAAGACAGGCCCACAAGCAGTAAAAAAAACAGTGCACAAACTGACCAGTCAGACCAGCCATCTGCCCACTGCCTACTTGCCCTAAAGGCCAGTCTAACCCTTTATCAGGGTGAGAAGGGCATCCAAGGTCAGCTGGAGGCATGCCATCACATTGCTTCTCTATCTGCATGGTCCTGCTCTGCTTGTAAAAAACATGAATGCTTTCATTTTTATCATTGCTATTGATAAAGTCATGTCTTATTTTCATTAGTCACAAAATATTTAAGATTGGTACTGAATTACAACATGGATTTTCCAATATTTGACATAACAGCTCTGAGGAAGGGTAGTGAGCAAGATTTGCAGGACAAACTGGAACAGTTGGAAAATAGGTCAAGAAGGAAAAACCTGAGAATTCTAAAAGTTCCAGAGAGGGTGGAAGGAGCTGACCTAAAGGCATATGTGATTTCCCTCATTAAGACAGCAGTATTGATTGAAGAAAGTGAGGAAGATAGTGCAAATGACATTCAGAGGATCCATAGAGACCCTCTCATGAGGAATCCAAACAAAAAGAAGCTGCGCAAAATTTTGTTACATTTCCAGACCTATGTTTTAAAAGAACAGATACTGTTAAAAGCACTAAAAATGAAAACACTGAGAGGGAAGGACTTTTCTTTTAAGAATAGATTGGATTTGTCCAGAGTAACAATAAATAAGCAGTGGAAATTAGGGAGACGTCTAGACGAATTCAAAAGTCTAGATGCATAGGCACAGCTCAAATTCCCAGCCTTCCTTTGAGTAATGCACAATAATAACATGTATACTGTGCGAGATCAAAGGGCAGCGGATGAGTTATTAGAGGTCATCAAGAGTGGGTGCTCTGACAATTGAAAGTCTATTCCTGTTATGGTGTTTAAGGCCAGGAATCGCAGAGGCGCTCTAAAATTTGACTGCCATCTGGTCCATGGTAATGCAGGGGGGTTCTCCAAGGGTTGCTGGGGGGAGGGGCACGGGGTACATGGTATGGGGGCACAGAGAGGGGAGCATGTGGGAGAAAAAGAAAAAAATCCTCATACATCAGCCAGTATTTCACTAAATTCAATAAGTGGATAGTACTGGCTTAGGCCATGGGGACAGCAATAGATTGATTCAAATATTGTCATGGAATGTAACTGGTCTGCGCACCAAAGGGAGAAGAGGCAAGATTTTACAGTATTTAAGGAACTCCCCAGCCCATATATTCATTTTGCAAGAAACTCACTTAACTAGAGTTTAACTTATGGAACTGTTCAAGTCCCAAAAATGGTTTCAATGCTTTGCTTGCACAGATCATAATTTCGATAGTAAGGGGGTTGCTCTCTAGGTTAAACAGCAGGTGAAAGCAGTGATGCTGGAGGTGATATCGTTTAAATTAGGACGGTGGATTATAACTAAACTCCAACTATGTGATATGAGACTTACTTTAATGGGTTGTATGGTCCAAACTGTGATGATGTTGAGCCACTTAAAACTGTCTTCTCCCACCTACTTGATTTCCCCACCCCAGTTATAATAGCCAGAGATTTCAATGTGAATTTGGATAATAAATTTGATAGATTGACGAGATGTAGATCAGTAGGTACCCCGAAGTCACAGGCATATCTTAAAGGGATGATGAAGGAATATGGGTTGTGCGATCTGTGTAGGCAGAGAGTTGGTGTGCAACAGGGGTTTTCTTATAACAATAAAAGATACAGTCATGCCTCTGAGATCGATTACTTTTTGATTGATCGAGTGCTAGGTGATTCAGTTGATGATATAGTCTATTCAGCAGCTTACATACAGATCACGCAGCAGTGGTATTAAAGATTGACCTTCCTCAGGAAGAAAGAGTTAGGAGATGGACCCTGGACCGCACATTACTGATGAATAGTGAGGCTGTATCCCAACTCCATATCGAGATGGAAGAATTTTTTAAGGTCAACTTGGGATGAGCCCCCACAACTGTGGTCTCCACTTTTAAGGCTGTTATTGGGGGAAAGATTTTAAGCCTCACTAGTTACAGGAATAAGAAGTACAGGAATGAAATATGGTTCTTAGAAGCTGAAATGGTTAATTGTTAGAAGCATCTATTGAAGTGTACAGAGGTAGAAGAAAAGTCTGTTTTGGGAAAAAGTTTGAGCCAGTTGAAGATGCAACTTGAGGAAGTATTACAAGCTCGGATAAGAAAGAGATGGGAAGCTAGTAGATTAGCACATTTTGAGTATGGAGAAAGCGCGGGAAAATTGTTAGTTCGGAAAACTAAGATGGAGCAAGTGAGGAATAGCATCAGTGAAATGGTGCATGGGCAAACTGGGTAGAGGTGGACGAGCAGCGGACTTTCCAGAGGTTCTTTGCAGAGCTCTACAAAGAGGAGAAGTCAGTGAGTGGGGAAGAGACTGGCTGGGGATGGATAGCTTGCCTAGCCTCTCATCCAAGGAGAAGGCTCAATTGAATAAACGTTTCTCCCAGGGAGAAATAAGGGCTGCATTAAAAGCAAGTAAGGTAGGTAAAGCAGCAGGACTAGATGACATTCCAGTGGAGCTGTATAAAGTTTTGGGGGACTCTATAGTGCCTGTTATCTCAGATCTGTTCATAGATATTTTTGAGGATGGGGTGCCCTTACCAACATCTTGAAATGATGCAATCATTACTTTGATTTTGAAGCCACGAAAGAGCCCGGTATGTTGTGAATCATATAGGCCAATATCACTTCTGAATAGTGATTATGAGTTTTTTGCCAAAGTACTGGAGGATAGGTTAAGTAGAGTGGAGACGGGACTTATGTATACAGACCAGAAGGGGTTTCTCAGAGGCAGATTTCTACATAAATTAACCTTTAATTTGATTGGGGCTATAGATTTGGCGACTACCTGTGACCCCCCTCTTGTAGTTATGACTTTGGACACAATGAAGGCTTTTGATAGTCAGCTGGGGTTACTTGAGCACGATTTTCAAGCATTATAATTTAGGTAGGAAATTTTGTAGGACCATTAGTCAGATCTATCAAGCCCCCTCTGCAAGGGTATTGGTGAATGGAAATCTTAGTTCCCGTTTTAGGATAACTAGGGGTACTTGGCAAGGATGCCCTTTGCCCCCCTTATTGTTCAACCTTTATATTGAACTCTTTGCAGGAGGATTAGACAAGATTCTGCAAATACCCCCTTCTGCTGCTATCGATGGGAGAAAAAAGTTGCCCTCTATGCAGATAATCTTATGGTTTACACTGCTGATATGTTGGTAGCATTTCCTGCAGCGTTGGGCATAGTAACAAACTTTGGTAAAGTGTCTGGGTACCATGACAATGTTTGGAAAACGGTTATTATGGTTTGGAATCAGAAGAGGGATCACCTGCAAACTAAAGGTGAAACGAGATGTCTAGGCCTAAAGATTGTGCAGGACATTGAGCAGATCCCAGTGATGAACCTAAACAATTCCTGGGGATTGCAGCAAGCTGATGCAGAGGAGGGATCATCTTCCCCTGATGATACTTGTGAAAATCAGTTTAGTGAAAATGGTGATCCTGCCCAAGTTCAAATTTATATATATGACACCATCCCATTACAAATCAACAAAGCGTACGTAGAGAAGATTCAACAAGCCATAAATTCATTCATATGTGCAAATAAAGGCCCCAGGATTTCGTGAAAAAAGCTGCACAGAAGGAGAGAGCCTCGCCCTTCCAGACTTGCAATATTTTGTGTGGGCCTTCCAACTTAAGAACGCCAGGATGCTTTTCTCTTTCCCAGACTCCTCAGGGATTGGGTGTATGGTTAAGGCTATGGTAGGCAGTGTAAAAGGGGCAACAAAATATGCGGACCCAATATTTTTCAAAAATGTAAAACTGAAAGTATTATAGGATATGGCAAAGGTTAGGTATAGAATAAGGTGAGCAATGAAGGCTGAAAATTACAGTCATTTGGGCCCAATTTGGGATTCTCCAAGTAACCCTGAGTGCCTCGAATATATGCTACCAAACAAATACAAGAGCAATCCAGAATGTCCACGTGAACCTGGGTATAATTATCACAAAACACAGTATCAACACATATGTGAAAAAAGTGTTTTTAATGTTTTGGAAGCTGCATCAGCATATAATGGTGAATAATTTTTATAATCATACTTTATGAAAATAAAGAAAGAGTGATAGTTGAAAAAAGTGATCTCCAAGTGAGAAAAGAGACATCACACCATAAAGCAATAAAGAAATCACTTATAGTCCCGTGATCTTTGGTGTACCTCACCAAGGCAGCCTCTTAATACGTTGTAAAATATGCTTGTAAATACATTGATTTATAATTCAAAACATAATCAAAGAGGTCTTATTTGATTAACATGTCGACGGCATTTTGACTCTCATGCTGGATACCATGGTCTCATTAGAATGACCTGGGGAATGGTGAAAAGTTGGAATTAATAAAGCCTCAGCTGGATGTCGAATATTGGTATCTGGAAAAAAGGAGGGCTCAATTCAGTGAATAAGCTTATATTAAAATGAGTATTTGTGGGAACAAGCTATATTAAGGCATAACTCACCACTGTCTGACCCAGAATGGTGCTTTTGTCACCTTAATACAAGAGCTGGGTAGACTGTCAGCATCTTCCCACAGTGGGGAATGCAGTATTTTCTTAATTCTGCCCTTGTATCCATACTTCAGAATTAAATAATACAGCATTCCCCACTGTGGGAAGATGCTGCCAGTCCACCCAGTTCTTATATTAAGGTGACAAAAGAACCTTTCTGGGTCAGACAGTGGTGAGTTATGCCTTAATATAACTTGCACCCACAAATTCAAATTTGAAAATAAACTAATCTGGGATCAATTAACCATCTGGAGGAGAAATTACTTAGTGATCCCCAAAATGCCAAGGAAGTGTTGATTTGGTACTGAGAAATCTTAGACATGCTGGACGGTGACATTAAGCTGGCAGAAGATCTTTGGGGATGATGCATGCAGAGGGAGCAGCTACAAAATCTGTGGCAAGTATTGATGCACACTTTATTTGCTGTGGTTAAACCTGTCCCATTAAGGAGAAATCATCTTTATTCAATTCACAGAGCCTACCTGTCACTACATAAACTCTCACAAATGGTGAAGGGGGAGTGGCTAAGGGGCATATTTATACTCCGTTTGCGCCGAATTAGCGTCGTTTTTTTCGACGCAAATTCGGCACAAAACTAACGCCATATTTATACTTTGGCGTTAGACGCGTCTAGCGCCAAAGTATGGGCAAATAGCGTCATTTTTTTGCGTGAACGCCTTCCTTGCGTTAATGAGATGCAAGGAAGGCGTTCCCGTCTAAAAAAATGACGGCGACGCAAATGCGTCGTATTTATACTCCCGGGCAAAAATCACGCCCGGGAGTGGTCGGGTCAAAAAACCCCGCATTTGCGCCACTTTTTAACGCCTGGGTCAGGGTAGGCGTTAAGGGGCCTGTGGGCTCAAAATGAGCCCACAGGTGCCCTCCCCTGCCCCCAGGGACCCCCCCCTGCCACCCTTGCCCACCCCAGGAGGACCCCCAAGGATGGAGGGACCCACCCCAGGGACATTCAGGTAAGTTCAGGAAAGTATAATTTTTTATTTTTTTTATTTTTTTTGGGTGGCATAGGGGGGCCTTATTTGTGCCCCCCTACATGCCACTATGCCCAATGACCATGCCCAGGGGACATAAGTCCCCTGGGCATGGCCATTGGGCAAGGGGGCATGACTCCTGTCTTTACTAAGACAGGAGTCATTTAAATGGCGTCTGGGCGTCGAAAAAAATGGCGCAAATCGGGTTGAGGCGATTTTTTTGCCTCAACCTGACTTGCTCCATTTTAAGACGCCCTAACGCCATTTTCCCCCTACGCCGGCGCTGCCTGGTCTACGTGGTTTTTTTCCACGCACACCAGGCAGCGCCGGTCTGCTAGCGCCGGCTAACGCCATTCCATAAATACGGCGCCCACATGGCGCTTCAGAATGGCGTTAGACGGCGCTAAATTTTTTGACGCTAAACTGCGTTAGCGCAGTTCAGCGTCAAAAAGTATAAATATGGGCCTAAATGCGCAAAATGTGGTCTACAGAGTGCAACGCATATCCAGATGTTTTTAGAGTGCCTAGCAATTCACTAATTTTGGGAAGAAGTGGGCAAGATTGTTTCAAGTATACTGGGGCTAGATATTAAGATAAGTCTCTCTCTGATTATTCTTGAGATAATGGAAGGGTCTGAAGAGTGGAGTAGGGATATGCTATACATTTGGCCAGAAGGGAGATTTGCGGAAAATGGATAGGAGAGATATCTCCTCTGCATGCAGATTGACTTGACGCATTCTTTTACACTTCAAAATGAATATGGCTGGTGGTGTTTCTAAAGGGAAGAAATATTGGCTGCCTTTGGATCAGTGGATACCCGAATTAACAGAGTATACAGGATAGCAGAGGCAATAAAGTGTGGTGTCTGTATACGGTCCAATGATTACACCTTACTTTTGCTCTCTTAGCTGCAGAATTAACGTAGCTCCCCAAACAGGGCTAAGTGAGAGAGATGCTGCCTCCCTGGTCAAGGTCGTTTCCGTAAGTGAGAGGGTGCAAACAATATGGCTCAGAGAAGGCCTGGAGTCTGAGATGAAAGAGGACATAACATTTGAAAAACAAATAGCAGCTCTGAGGAGCATTTTTGGATCCTTGAAATGTTTGCTTGAGGATTTGCCTCCTAGAAAAGCCTAATTTTTTGTGTATTCCCTTCAAAATTATTACTTTTATAGAGCATGTTTTACTTAGTTTGCAACCTTGCCATAGATTAAGATGTTCATTAATTACAGTGAAAAGTTTATACATCACGTTTAATAAAAACTTGTGTTAGAATGGGGTCTCTAGTTGGCAGCGGTTTGTATCCTATCCAAGTAGTGACCCTCACTCTAGTCAGGGTAAGGTAGCCACACAGCTAAGATAAGCCCTAATCATCCCCTTGGTAGTGTGGCACGAGCAGTCAGGCTTATCTCAGGAGCAATGTGTACAGTATTTGTACACAAAGTTACACAGTGAAAACACCACAAAAGTACGCCACACCAGATTAGAAAAATAGCCAATATTTATGTGAGTAAAACAAGACCAAAACAACAAAAGTCCAAGGTACCCAATTAAAGGTTGGATTTTTTTTTAAAGAATAAATGTTGTATCTTGCTTAGAAACACAATAGCTCCAACTGGGGCTATCACAATGTCTTGACTGAGTCAGCTCCAACAGTGAGGGGGTACGGGACGGTCACAGAGTTGCACGGACCCCCGGCTACAGTACCTTAGAAAACGATGAGGAAACAAAGACCTTGCATGGAGTCGGGGAGGTGAGGCAACCTCATGCAATGGATTGACGACTGTGCCAACACTCTCACCCGATCAAAAATCCTTCCAACAGACACACCGACAGAAAGGCCTTCTGGTTCACCGCCGACCTCCAAGAATCTAAGCAAACATGCGAAGACTCAAAAAGAAGTGGCGTCAATATCAGACACTGGACAACCACACAGCCTTCAAAAATGCCATCCGCAGGCACCACCAACTCATCCGAACCACCAAGAGAACAGCCTTCAAAGAACGCATCAACAACAACGCACACAGCCACAAGGAGATCTTTAACATTGTGAAGGAGCTCTTCAACCCTGGCTCCAACCTCAACGACATCCCGCCATCACAAGACCTCTGCAACTCCTTAGCCACATTCTTCCACCGCAAGATCGCAGACATCCATGACAGCTTCAGCACTCAGACCCCCACGTCAACCACCGACACCACAGATTCACCACCCACCAGCCTCCTGCTCTCCTGGACCCACAACAACGACACATCGAGATCATGAACACCATCCACTTTGGTTCACCATCCGACCCCTGCCTTCACCACATCTTCAACAAAGCAAGCTCAGTCATCGAACCCCAACTCTGGGAGATCACCAACAGTTCCTTCGAGTCCGCCAACTTCCCAGAGAGCTGGAAACATGCTGAGATCAACGCCCTCCTCAAGAAATCTAAGGCAGACCCAAAGGACCTCAAGAACTTCTGGCCCATCTCCCACTGCTTCCCTTCCCGGCAAAAGTCATAGAGAAAATTGGCAACAAACAACTGACCCGTTTCCTCGAGGAGAACAGTACTCTAGACCTATCACAATCTGGATTCTGCAGCAACCACAGAACCGAAACTGCCATCATCGCCGCCACTGACGAAATCAGAACCATACTGGAAAACAGTGAAACCGCAGCCCTCATTCCCCTGGACCTCTCAGCCATGTTCGACACCGTCTGCCACCACACCCTACGCACATGCCTCAGCGACGAAGGAACCCACGACAGAGCCCTGGACTGGATCACCTCCTTTCTAACCGTCAGAACTCAGATCGTCCGCCTCCCTCCATTCCACTCTGAAGCCACCAAAATCATCTGCGGCGTACCCCAGGGTTCGTCCTTCAGCCCGACCTTCTTCAACATCTACATAGCTCAGCTCGCTAACATCGCCCGATCACACAACCTCAACATCATCTCATACGCCAATGACACTCAGCTGATCCTCTCCCTCACCAAGGACACCACCAAGACCAACCTCCATGAAGGAATGAAGGCCATCACTAAATAGATGAAGAACAGCTGCCTTAAACTGAATTTAGACAAGACCGCGGTCCTCATCTTTGGCTTCACCCCCTCCGCTTTGGAAGGATCCTGGTGGTCTGCCACACTGGGAATCGCACCGACACCCACCGACCACGCACGTAACCTGGGATTCATCCTGGACTCTTCACTATCTATGACCCAGCAAGTCAACGCCACCTCCTCCTCCTGCTTCAACACCCTCCACATGCCTCGGAAGATCTACAAATGGATCCCAACTGAAACCAGAAGAACAGTCACCCAGGCCCTGGTAAGCAGCAAACTGGACTATAGCAATGCCCTCTACGTGGGAACCACAGTCAAACTCCAGAAAAGAGTGCACTGCATACAGGACGCCTGGGCACGCCTCATCCTGGACATCCCCCGCCATGTCCACATCACAGCCCACATGAGAGACCTGCATTGGCTCCCCACCAACAAGAGAATCACCTTCCAACTCCTCACCCACGCTCACAAGGCACTGCACAACACCGGACCAGAATACCTCAACAGACAGCTCTCCTTCTACACCCCGATCCGACAGCTTTGCTCCGCCGACCTTGTCCTCGCCACCATCCCACGCATCCGCAGAACAACCACTGGGAGCTGATCATTCTCGCACCTCTCCCCAAGACATGGAACACTCTTCCCGCCCACCTACGTCAGACCAAGGACCTCCTTACCTTCAGGAGACATCTCAAGACTTGGCTGTTCGAGCAGTAGCAGCACCCTCTCAGCACCTTGGGACGCTCACGGGTGAGTAGTGCACTTTACAAATTCCCTGATTGATTGATTGATTGATTGAGGTCTCGCTGGAGCCAGTGCGGTGTCAGTTCTTTACTGCCACCGGGGAGGTGAGGAGTCGGTTTCTTACTGCTAGGCAGTGGAGGTGAGGCGTCGGTTCCCTACAGTTGCAGGGGAGGTTATGCAACGTTTCTGGTGGGGGCATTTGTTCCTTATGACAAGGTAGGGCCGATGGATCCAGTAGGTGAAGACGTGAGGCATCGACTTTGTTGTGTGGTGATCACATCACGGGGCCACAGGTGCTGCGGCAGAGTCGAGTGTCACGAAAGGTGATCACACAGCACTCGGAACACACACTGTGGTGGGACTTTGGCGGTACTGCGATGAATCAGGCCTGTGTTGCAGGTCGCGGTCATTTCACTCTGTGGGGACCACAGCTCCAGTGCTGGCATCGGCATAGACTTAGAGAGGGGAGCCAGTACCGAAGTCACTCTAGAGTCGATGTGCTCAGTTTCTTCTTGGTTGCACCATATTCACTTCCAAGGACCTAGGTACTTGATTTGGCACCACTTGGCAAGTCAGGACTTTCAGCAAGCGAGCCCAGGAACTGGCAGGTGAAGTCTTTGATGGCCCTGAGACTTCTTAACAGGAGGCAAGCTCAGTTAAAGCCCTTGGAGAACCTCGGAAAGCAGGATGTAGAAAGACAATTCAGTCCTTTCACTCCCAGGACAGAAGCAGCAAGCAGCAGGCCAGTACAACAAAGCAATAGGCAGAGTGGCAGTCCCTCCTACGGCATCCAGCTCTTCTTCCTGTTAGAAGTGTTCTAACTATGTGGTGTCAGAGGTCTAGTACTTTTACCAAGTTTTTGTAGTTCACAAGACCCTGCCTTCCCCTGTTTGGCCCCAGACATACTTCAGGGGGTTTGAGACTGCTTTGTGTAAGGACAGGCAAAGCCCTATTCAGGTGCAAGTGTCAGCTCCTCCCACCACTCTAGCTCAGGAAGTCCCATCATCAGGATACAGAGGGAACACCTCAGGTCCCTTTGTGTGACTGTCGAAAGTGAATTCACAAACAGCCCAACTGTCATCCTGACCCAGACATGTATTCAGCAAACAGGCGGAGGCACAGAATGGTTAAGCAAAAAACGTACTTCTTACTTAATTCAAAAACCAAATTCTACAAAAGTTCTATTTTTAAATTGTGAGTTCAGAGACCCCAAACTCCACATCTCAATCTATTCCCAATGGGAAATTACACTTAAGATATTTCAAGGCAATCCCCATGTTATCCTGTGGGAGAGATAGTCCTTGCAATAGTATAAAACAAATTTAGCAGTATTTCACTATCATGACATATAAAAAACACCAGTACATGTCCTACCTTTTAAATACACTGCACCCTGCCCATGGGGCTGCCTTGGGCCTACTTTAGGGGTAACATACAAGCAGTAAAAGGGAAGGTTTGAGCCTGGCAAGTGGGTGCACTTGCGGGGTCGAAATGGCAGTTTGAAACTGCAGACACAGACACTGCAGTGGCAGGTCTGAGACATGTTTACACGGCTATTCAGGTGGGTGGCAAAATCAGTGCTGCAGGCCCAATAGTAGCATTTGATTTACAGGCCCTAGTCACACTTAGGCCCTCATTACAACATTGGCGGTAAATGCCGCTTACCGCAGTGCAGAAGACCGCCAACACACCGCCACGCAAATCTGCCACAGCTATTATGACCCACAGCTCGGTATCCGCCAAAATTTTGAAACCGACATAAGTCTGCCACACTAAAGGTCAGTGACAAACTGGCGATAACAAAACTGACACCGTCACGCCAACAGGAATACGGCCACACTATCACAACCCACGAATCCACGCGGCGGTCTTTCAACCATGGTATTCCATTGGCGGTACACAACGCTGCGCTCAAAATACACACACATTTACAAAACACTACCACATTGGACAAATCGAAATACACACACCTGATACACATACACACACCACTCCCACACACACAATATGATATAAAACACACACCCACATCACCCACAAACCCTTACGACCACAATTGCGACTGAAGGCCAGTGAGAGACACCACCATCTACAAACTAGCATCCACAGGCACTCAACACCATCATTCACACAACATCCACGCACAAAAAAACACACACCCCTAAACATCACCCCACACATCACAACACACACCACCCCACACATCACCCACACCACCCCATGCCACCGCAAAGACACCCCAGGTTCTCTGAGGAGGAGCTCAGGGTCATGGTGGAGGAAATCATCCGGGTAGAGCCACAGCTATTCAGATCACAGGTGCAGCACACCACCAGAGCTAGGAAGATGGAGCTATGGCTCAGAATCGTGGACAGGGTCAACGCAGTGGGACAGCACCCTAGAACACGGGATGACATCAGGAAGAGGTGGAACGACCTACAGGGGAAGGTACGTTCAGTGGTCTCAAGACATCACATTGCAGTTCAGAGGACTGGCGGCGGACCCCCACCTCCTCCCCACAACTAACAACATGGGAGGAGCAGGTCTTGGCTATACTGCATCCTGAGGGCCTCGCAGGAGTAGCTGGAGCAATGGACTCTGGTAAGTCAAATCTTAACTATTACATCCCCCACCCTACCTGAATGCTATCACATACCCCCACCCTCGCCCTCACCCCTATCACTCCAACTCCTCACATATGTCCCACTATCACAACCCACCCATCCCAACACCAAGCCCTGCATGCAACACCAAAGCATGGACACCCATCACCAATGCATGGCCACTGCACATACCCAGACACACCCCTAAACAATTATCACACAAGGTCCCACACAAGAATGCAAGCACTGGGGTACAGGGTCACCCACCCATTGCACACCATGGCACACACAGATGCAATAATTATGCCTTTACACCCCTGCATGACCCCTACCCAACGTCACCGGACAGGCGGGTCCAGACATGTCCCCTCCGCCCACAGAAGAGGCCCACAGTGATGACAGCAGCTCTGTCCAACTGGATCTAGATGACCAGCCCGACCCATCTGGGACCTCAGGACAGTCGGTTCCACTCACACTGGCACAAGCCACAACAGAGCCTCCCCCCTCTGGAAACACCAGCACAGCACCCACCCAGCGGGCTCATACCTCTGTCCCCAGGACACGTCAAGCAGCAGTGTGTCCACCACTACAGGGAACCCAGGCTAACCCACCACCCCAACAACACCAGGGACCTGGGGGCAGTGGTAGTGGGCACACGGTTCAGGGGACATAGGCCCAGGAACACAGGGGAACTGGGATGGCTGATGTGCGACAGGGGAAGGACAGGCCCAGGGAACCCACTCTCCATGAGGCCCTCTCCAACATCATGGGAGCCTACCACCATTCCCAGGAGACGATGGCAACGGTACTGGCCAAGTTTCAGAAGACCCAACGGCTGCAGGAGGAACAGTATTTGGGGTTCAGGGAGGAACTTAAATCCATCAACACCACCCTGGGCACCATTGTAGGGGTGCTGAAGGAACTCGTCAACACCAGAAGGGACACTGTGGCACAACAAGGGGCCCCTGACACTAGCCTGGACGATGAACTGCCCACCACCTCTGCTGGCGCTAGTGGACAGGAGGCACCGCCACAGGACCATGACACCAGCACCCCACCCCCTGCAGATGGAGAACCACCCCGCAACCGGTCCCTGAGATCCAGGACAAAGACTGAGAAAAATGCCAAGACCCCCGCCAAGAAATGAGACCACCCTGATTGTCATCCTTCTGTCCCACTTTGTCACCCTGTCCATCCTTAAACTGCCCCAGCTCCACTTCCCATGCCATTTGGACAATGCACCTGTGAGACTAATAGACTGGACTCTGCCATGGACATTCCTCCACCATCACCCCTGACCATTTTACAACACCCTCCAATATTTAGCACTTAAATAAACACCCTTAAAGCACAAAACAATCTTGAGTCAGTCTGTGCTTTCGAAAATGTGTATTTGCAATAACTGTGTAAAAATGCTATGTCCATTGTACTGTCAACATACCTATGTCACACAGCTCTAGTCCATGCAGAAACAAAGCAGATGTCACACAGTGGGACCCACATCTGTGAAATTGAAAGGGAAATTGACAACTCAGGGTCCATACACTGGGTGAAAGTGACAGACAGATGAGAGGTCGAACAATTATATCAGATGTAGCAGGCAGTGATGTCTTCTTACCTGTGTCTCACTGGAAGTATTGATGAATCACCGTGTTTCTGTTATCGATGTCCTCTTCTTCTGCTTCCTCTTCTTCACTGTCCACATGCTCCACAGCTGGCACAACACCTCCATCTGGACTATCCTCCTGCAGAAAAGGCACCTGTCGTCGCAAAGCCAAGTTGGGAAGCATCAAGCAGGCCACGATGATCTGGCACACCTTCTTTGGTGAGTAGAATAGGGAACCACCTGTCATATGGAGGCACCTGAACCTGGCCTTCAGGAGGCCGAAGGTCCTCTCTATAACCCTCCTAGTTCACCCATGGGCCTCATTGTAGCGTTCCTCTGCCCTTGTCCAGGGATTCCTCACTGGGGTAAGTAGCCATGACAGGTTGGGGTAGCCAGAGTCACCTGCAAATGTCGAGGGAAATCTGTTAGACACACACTAACTCTTAGGGACATCCCCAGACCCAGACACCTAGTCACACTGTATAGGCTCCATGTCCTCACCTAATAGCCACACACGGTGCCTCTGGAGTTGCCCCATCACATAGGAGATGCTGCTATTCCTCAAAATGTAAGCATCATGCACTGAACTAGGAAACTTGGCATTCACATGGGAGATGTACTGGTCGGCCAAACACACCATCTGCACATTCATTGAATGGTAACTCTTCCGGTTTCTGTACACCTGTTCACTTCTGCGGGGGGTACCAAGGCCACATGTGTCCCATCAATGGCACCTATGATGTTGGGGATATGTCCCAGGGCATAGAAGTCACCTTTCACTGTTGGCAAATCCTCCACCTGAGGGAAAACGATGTAGCTGCGCATGTGTTTCAGCAGGGCAGACAACGCTCTGGACAACATGTTGGAGAACATAGGTTGTGACATCCCTGATGCTATGGCAACTGTAGTTTGAAAAGACCCACTTGCCAGGAAATGGAGTACTGACAGCACCTGCACTAGAGGGGGGATTCCTGTGGGATGGCGGATAGCTGACATCAGGTCTGGCTCCAACTGGGCACACAGTTCCAGGATTGTGGCACGATCAAGTCTGTAGGTGACAATTACATGTCGCTCCTCCATTGTCGACAGGTCCACCAGCGGTCTGTACACTGGAGGATGCCGCCACCTCTTCACCTGCCCCAGCGGACGTGCTCTATGGAGGAGAACAGCGAGCAGAGAGTTAACCAACACTGAGGTACGTAAACACAACTTTATTCCTCAATTTTTTCAAACCGCTGTGTGCCTGTATCAGTGTGTATGCGAGGCCTAGATGTGTGTGACGCATTTAAAATTAATGCCATGTGGCCCCCTGAAATGGCGTCTGCCTGACCTGTAATGTGGGACAAGGGGATATGAGGTAACTGCGCTGGCGTTGTACACCATCGCGGTAGGCGGTCGAAGACCGCAGCGCAATCCTGCATTGGTTAACATTGGACCCTATGGGTCAGAGGAGCCAATGACGATATACGCCGGCGGTGACGGTACGCACCACTGCGGACGTCAATGCCATTTTCTCTCTGTTCACTCACTTGATACCTGATCTTTGACAGGAGAGGACCTACACTGCAAGTGCTGCTGTGACCTCAGTCTGGAAGACACAATAGCTCATGTGTCTGGGGAAAGGGCCCCTGCCTTCAGCACGGAGGAGTTGGAAAAACCAGTGGATGGGGTCCTCCCTCAGTACACGCTACTCTATGGTCCTCCAGACAAACAGGTAAGTACACTGTGAGCATGCCAAATGGGCAATGCCTGTGTGAAGTGCTGTGGATGGAAGATGGGGGGGGAATGAGGCGTGCATGAAACGCCGGTGAGTGCATGTGCATCATGGCAAGGGTAGGGATGCGGCCAATGAATGTGACGGTGCGGACGGTTATATCTTCTCCTTTTCCCCTGTACTATTCCTGTAAGTCAGTGTCCACTAGAAGAAGGATATTTGGCGTGCCATCGCCAAGGAAGTCCGGACCCTGGGGGTCCACCACAGACGGAGCACCCACTGCTGTAAAAGATGGGAGGACATTCGCCGCTGGAGCAAGAAGATGGCAGAGGCCCAGCTGAGGATGGCCTCCCAACGTGGGAGGGGTGCCCGTCGCACCACGACCCCCCTTATGTTCCAGATCCTGGTGGTGGCGTATCCGGAGTTGGATGGGCGCTTGAGGGCATCACAGCAGCCACACGGGGATGAGTACACTCTCATTCAGCTGATTCTGCGCACAGTGGAGGTGTCTTGGTGGGGAGGTGGGCTGTGAGGTCCCCTAGGCCAGGGAGAGTTTAGTAGGCAAGGTCCCTTCGTAAGGCAAGCCATGTGGCAGCCCACCCCACCTGTGTTCAGAGCCAACCACACCTAGTCAGGCTCCTGTGACTTCCATCTGTGCAGCAATCGGGCATAGGCCTTGTACCCCATGTCCCTGTGATTAATTAGGGAACTCAAAGTGTACGGCGTAGTGCAGGGGCTTCTGTGTCTGTAGTGTCCGCGAACTGTAGCGGTATTTCATGCACTCAACAGGTCTTTCTTCTGTCTCCCCCTCCCCTTTTGTGGTCTCCCTGTTCTTGTGTGCATTAGCATCATCATGCAGGAGGAGCAGTGGCACCGGAGCAGGGGGGAGCTGCATCCCACATGGCCCTGGAGGGTGACACAACGGAGTCTGAAGCCACCAGTGGGACGGAGGGCGAGGGGATCTCCATGGTGGGGAAAGCAGCTGAGACCAGCGACACAGACTCCTCCTCTGATGGGCGCTCCCTTGCGGTGGCTGGCCCCTCTGTGCCCACTGCATCTACACGTACAGCCGCCACCCCCCCTACCAGCACCGCCCTCCCAGCAGCCCCTCAGTGTGTGCCCCGTGGCAGCTCACCCAGGAGGTTGGGCATCTCCTTCGCCCCAGGCACCTCAGCCCCTGCCCCAATCAGCCCTGCTGCCCTCAGTGAGGAGGCCATTGACCTCCTCAGGTCCCTCACTGTTGGGCAGTCTACCATTTTGAGTGCCATCCAGGGTGTAGAGAGGCAGTTGCAACAGACCAATGCATACCTGGAGGGCATTCATTCTGGTCAGGCAGCCCAACAGCGAGCTTTTCAGACTCTGGCCTCAGCACTGATGGCAGCCATTGTCCCTGTGTCCAGCCTCCCCCCTCCAACTTCCTCTACCCAGACCCAAACCCCTGTACCTCAGCCTATCCCAAGCACACCATCAGACCAGCATGCACACACCTCAACACATAAGGGAAGCTCAGGCAAACATAAGCAGCAGACATCCCACAGGCACTCACACAAGCATCATACCCATGCACACATACCAACATCCACTGCCTCCACTGTGTCCCCCTCCTCCACGTCTCCCTCCTCCCTCCCTGTCTCGTCTCCACTCACACCTGCATGCACTACATCTTCAGCCACTATGTCCATCACAGCACACCCATCACCACACCCCGCTCACCCCCACTCACCACCCCCACTACCCTTCACACATCCCCTATGTCCTCTCCCAGTGTGTCTGTGAGCCCACCTCCCAAGGTACACAAACGCAGCCACACACCCATCCAACAGCCATCCACCTCATGACAGCCTCCAGCCCATGCACCTTCACCCAAAGTCAGCAAACGTACACCTCCTACAACCACTACCTCTTCCTCCACTCCCAAACCCCCTCCATCTACCCGTCCCAGTGTGTCCAAAAAACTTTTCCTGTCCAACCTTGACCTCTTCCCCTCACCTCTCCCATCCCTTCAGCCCCCTAGGGCCCGCCCTTCCAGGTCCCAACCCAGCACCTCAGCCACATCATTAGCGGGAACAGTGGTGCCAGCAGTAACCGGCTTCTGGAGTGCGCTAAGCAGCAGGGCAGCCAGTGTGCCAAGGAGCCAGACCACGGACAGTCCCCCACCTCAAAAGCATAAAAAGTTGGCCAGTGCCCGGCGGGAGAAAGGCAAAACATCTACCACCAAAGCCTCTCCCAGGAGTACAGTTGGGAGTGGGAAGACAGCTGCACCACCATCCAAGGTGGGGAAGGGGCACAGAAAGACTGGCAAGTCACCGAAAACCTGCACGGCGGACAAGACCGCCACAAGCACCGCTGCCAAGGACACCGCCGCCACCAGCACCGCTGCCAAGGACACCGCTGCCACCATCACCGCTGCCAAGGACACCACCAGCACCGCTGCCAAGGACACCGCCGCCACCATCACCGCTGCCAAGGACACCGCCGCCACCAGCACCACTTCACAGGACACCGCCGCCACCAGCACCACTGCCAAGGACACCGCCACCACAAGCACCACTTCACAGGACACCGCAGCCACCAGTACCGCTGCCAAGGACACCCCTGCCACAAGTACCACTTCACAGGACACCGCCGCAACAGCAACGCTGCCAAGGACACTGCTGCCACAAGCACCGCTGCCAAGGACACCGCCGCCACCTGAACCACTTCACAGGACACTGCCGCCACCAGCACCGCTGCCAAGGACACCGCTCCCACAAGCACCACTTCACAGGACACCGCCGCCACCAGCACCACAGGCCAATGAGCGCCAAATTCTCCGATGCTACTGGGGCTGCCACGAGCAGGATGAAGCACTCTGGGCACCAAGCCCCCTCCAGAACCAGTGGAGTATCACATCGCCTACCTTGGTCCTTGGCAGGATGAAGCACTCTGGGCACCAAGCCCCCTCCAGAACCACTGGAGACTGTTATCCACTTGAGAGGCTGTGGCTTTGCACTCCCCAGGATACATCAATGGGCATGGAGCCCCCTCGTGGAGCTGGCATCGTGCACTCATCCGGTTGTGGTGCCCCCCTTCCCTTCCCCCTGAGGTGTTTGTTGTATTTCAATCTGCTGCCCCAGCAGTGTTCTCTCCGTTTTGATCGGGTATCTTGTGTGGGCCTCGCCCATGCATTTTGGGCCCAGTGGTCCACGGACTCTAATGGTGGAATACCTTGGACTTGTATTCTTGGTGTATATATTTGTTTATAGTGTATATATGTATATATATATATATATATATATATATATATATATATATATATATATATATATATATATATATATATTTGAGTACTGGATTTTAATAGATTACAAATGTTCAAATAATTTTCTTTTGTCTTTGCATTCTTCCGGGGTGGGTGTAACTGTAATGTATCATGATGTATTAGTGTGTGTGTTGTCGTGGGTGAGGGTGGGGGTGGGGGTGGGGGTGTTGCGTGTTGCGTGTGTGTGTCACTCTTTTTTCCCTCCCCTCTCCCCTGTGTCGTAGGTGCAGTACTCACTGTGGTCTTCGCCGCCGGCTTTCGTGCTCCTGGTAGAGGAGCAGGAAGACAAAGGCAGGGAGTATCTGGAGTTCCGGTTCCATGGCGTCCTGGTTCCTCGTGGGGTGTGTAGAGGTGAGCGTTTTCCCCTTCCAAGTCCTGTTTCTGCCATGTTTTTGTTTGTGGTGAATCCGCTCCGGAAAAGGTGGCGGACTGTTGTAATACTGTGGGTGGTACATTGTCTTCCGCCTGTCTGTTGGCGGTTACCGCCGCAGTGTTTCTTTGTACTGCAGTGGCGGTCGGAGTGTTAAAGTGGCTGTCTGTGTTGGAGGATTCCGGCACGGTCGTGATTCCATTTTTTTTACCGGCGGCCTGTTGGCGATTTTACCACCGCTTTAACACCGACCGCCAGGGTTGTAATGACCACCATAGTGCATTGTACTTGGGACTTAATAGTAAGTCAAATATGCCAATCATTCATAAACCAAATGCTGACAACTTCAAAGTGTTTAGTTAGTAAAAAAATGTACTGCATATACAGGAACATACCATTTTCACCATCTAATGGTCACAATATACAAAGCTGTACTATATTCTCAAGGTATTCTTTTCATCTATAAATAAGGAAGCTATGTTGGCAGTGCTTTCCCCATCTGGCTTATCTAGAGCTGCAAGGCAATTATAGTGAATATAATGCAATGGCAAATACAGTCTTGAATGGCATTTTCAATGCTCCTGGCAAACAAAACAATTGTTTTCGAATGGTGAAATAAGTAGCTCCAAGTTAATTACAAAACATTGAACATTTGCAAATTATTAATGAGTTCATTATATTATCTGTTCTAAACTTTATATGCTGTGCACTAAACCTTAAACACAGGTGTGTGGCTTCTTAATCCTCCATTTGGAACCTTCTCGTGTCAACATGATATCCCATTAGTTCTTAAAGACCTCCCTAATATCTTTTTAACCTGCCTGATACCTTTTACTAATGGAACAGGGAGCATCTTTTCCCCGGGATTCCCTTATGGCTCCCATAAAGAGAAGAGAAGCGCTCTGCTTGATCTTAAATGTATTTGTTTAATTTCAACTTTGGTGAGCTTCAGAAGTTAGAACAATCTCCAGCAACCTACAATAGCAAATTAAATTTAAAATGAAGTTTAATCCTTGCAACGCAGTACATGGGTTTTTCACTGTCGGTAATAGCAAAGCTGAAACAAAGATAAACATTCTACTTATTGTAAACTTTAAATTAAAAATAAAAGGTATGTTTCACAACATGAAAACATTTCCTTATCTCGGCACTTCAGAACATGAATGTTAATTTGAAATAGCCTACGTACTAATAGGCTCCATCGCAAATTGCACATTGGCAAGGGATTGCAAGCTAACCTGCCTTGCGTAATAATGAGGCAGGTTGAAATTTGCAACCTCTTGCAAATAAGTGCAAATATAGGGATCTTGGCCTGTAAGGACTGCCGACTACCATCTTTGGATTTGCTTTCCCAAACTGGAAATGTTTTTGGAGCAGTTCTTTTAAGGGACAGGTGATGATTTTAAACAAACATGTTTCCAGTTTGGAAACATGTAGGGGAAAGCATGCAGTGGTCCCCTAGACCACGGCCTGCTCCAGAGGCTCCACAATAGACATCTCCTTTGTAAATCAGTTACCACCCCCTGTAAAGTATTAGTAACTTTACAATGGTTTGCAACTGCAGTTGCAAACCATTGATACATAACACTGCAATTCTCAGGTAAGAGAGCATACCCGTTTTTTACCCATTCTACCAGCGATTTTTAATGATTCACAAAACCCCTTTTGTGAGTCAGAAGGGAATTTCCAACTCTCTAACAGGGTTCCCTAGATATCTGAACACTATTTTGAGGTCCAAAACGATGTGATTTTGCAACATGGTATTGTATGTAGAATCAGATAAATATGTGCAACAGCTTTCAGTTTCGGGCTTTCTTATTGGTTTGCAAGAAAGCAGCAGTGACCTGTGAAAGCATTTCTGCACTGTAAAACATTGTTAAATCAAAACTAATTAATCTGTGCTGCTTTTGGGGAGAATTCACAAGTGCTAATAATATTCTAGGCGTGGAATATGAAGATAGTTTTATACATATGTCAATTGCATGTCAACAAAACTATAATGAGCACAGAGATGTACCACCACAACATTGTTTTGCTACTGTAGTGCCTGTATGATCTACTTTTTGAATATGTGTGGACATAGCTGCTAGTTCATAATGAAGTAATTGTTTTATCAACAGCTTTAAAATGTTTTTCCATGGTACTTCTAGAGACAAAAGCAGTGCTTAATTTGTGGTGGAGTTTGCTGGTGCTCAGTAAAAACACTAATTTCTCATAGGTGGGGCACTACAGTTTTTCCATTCAGTGACAGTCAATTTTATCAAATAGGTTTAAAAACTTGGCTTTCTGCCTGTATCTCCGGGCCCTTTCCTGTGTCATTTATGCATACAAGCCAAGTCAGTGGACGCTAGGACATAGTGACACACGTGTTGAAAGAAACCTGTCTTATCATGAGTCCCACATCCGATTTTACAACAGCGCATGTGGTCCTTCCCATTACAGTGTCACATGTTACCCCCTTGGCTTTGGTTGAATAATTTACATCACAATCAAAAGGATCAAGGTGGGTTGCAGACAATGCACAGCTTGGGTTTGGCAGAGCATGTTCAGTACTGTTGCATTTCCCAGTACGTCTGGCTGACTGCTGCATTTGCTGCAGACCTTTAAGTGTCTGTGAGCGTATGCTTCTTTGCCTCTCTTGTTTCTGTGTCACAAAGTACTGCATTTCTCAAACGTGAGGCTGGGGTCAAGCATACACATTTTTTAGTTAGAAACCACTGTGAAATTGCAAAGAAGAGTGGTTTCCGTGAAGTAGTTCGAGAAACTTTCAGTGTGGAATTGTTCATGCAGAGGGCACAGAGGACCAGATAGACAATGTTGTGATAGAGGAGGATACTAAATAGAAGTTGCTGCGTAGAAATACTATGTGGCAGGTTTCTGCATAAGTGGCGACAGCCTCTGAGTAGTTATGGTTAGCATTTTTTGTCATTGGAAACCCATTTATTTGTTTGTCAAAAGATTTGCGACGTTTGACGAATCTGCACTAAACTTTCAACTCAAATAATGTAAACATGGACGACCCCTGGCTTTCCCCCTGCGACCTCTAACTCTGTCCTGGCTACCCCTGGCTTTGGAGGTTGTAAGGGCAGTGTTAGAAACAGAGTTAAACAAGGCTCTAGTGCGCCTTATATGCTTTACGTGTTCCTCATCTACATTGTGTGCATGAGGAGGCATGAAAACTCTAAGCACCTGCCAGATTTAAGCAAACACACGTGTATAACAATTATTTAGTTTTCAAGTTCATCCGACCCCGGATGTAAAAGGCATCTATGTGCCTCCTACGGCTCCTGAGCAAACATTACCTAAAAGAGAAAGGTTAGAGTGGGAAGACTATGAGGGGAAAATAATGAAAGGAATAGAGGAAGATAAAACTAGATAAAGACAGATGAGAGGCAAAGACGAGAGAGAGGGATTGAAGACAGGGGGGTGACAGATGTCAGAGAGATATAGACATATGTGTGAATGTGACACAGTTGAAAGGTATAGGTGATAAACACATGGGCATGTCACAAAGAGATAGTTACCAGTTACAGGGAAAGACCAGTGAGAGGGGATAATAGTATGAAAAATGTTATATAGATAGAGAAACTGTAAATGAGATAGCTATGAGAGACAGACACAGGGTTGGAGGCAGGTTTGAGAAAAGTTATAAAGAGACATCGGGGAAATAACTGAGAGACATAGGGCGATAGCTGAGACTTACTAGAAAGACAGACCAGAGTGACAGGTAGGAGACAAAAAAGAGGGAGCTGAGAGGGGGACGGACGTGAGACAGATAAGTGGGAGGCTAGTGAGAGACTGTTCAGAGAGAATGAAACAGGAGGAGGACGTTTGATAAAGGGGATAGAGGAAAGTATGAGAAACTGCACAGAGAAGAGACAGGTGTGAGGGAGATGCACAATAAAGAGGCATGTTAGAAAGACAGGTGAGGGAGATGGGGAGGTTCACAGACTGAGAAAGTGACAGGTATAAGAAGGGGCACGGTTGAGAAAGTGGTGCTAAAGTGACAATGCAGAATGGTAGATAGAGAGGATATACCGGTTAAAGAGTGAGACAAAGTGGTGATAAGGAGACAGACAGATTAGAAAAAAATAGCTGAGGGAGAGGTGTTGAGGGCGGAATGTGAGAGATGTAACTGATATTGAATCAGAGACAGGTTAGAAAACGGCAGACATTAATAGTGGTGGAAGATAGTTGGTAGAGAGGTGTAAACCAGACAGGTGAGAAAGTGAAGTGAGAGAGGGAAATACACTGAAATACGATAAGAAGACCAGAGAGAGACTCGGTTGAAATAGAGGAGACAGGATAAGAGACAGCAAAAAGTGAGAGTATTAATAAAAAATGAGAGCTTTAGGAAAAGTGACAGCAATGGGGAGGGTGACAGCGAGTCAAAGGTAATATTGCATCACTTCATGTGTTGTCATTGGTGTCAAAGGACATGTGGTGTCACATCTGCTACCCCCAGCATTTTGGTGAATCGACGTCCATGAGTGTAGATCTCAAAGTCTCGGCACGCAAGATTTCATGCAGATCCATCCAAGGGGAAAATTAAATAATGGTCCATTTTGTGTTTTCAATTTTATTTCCTTAGCTTTGATTTCTGCTGTCACAAAAAAAGGAAAAAACATTGTACAAAACTATTCCAAATTTTCCACTCTGAAAAAAGTCACTGATTATGAATTAAGGGAATGGGGTGCATTACCAGAATCTAGGAAGATGTGGAGAAGATACCCCCCAAAAGTACCCCCCTCCAGCACCCTCCATTTTAATTTCAGTCCAAATCTACTAATTCATGATCTTCATACTCTTCTAAAAAGTTTATATCCTTGGTTTCTTCTTTTACAAATCCTAAAAAAATTAAAACATCAAAATATTCGCATTCCAACTATTCACGGCACAGACCATGCACCATGAACACTGTGATTGGGGCTGCCTCAGTGCATGGCAGTAGGCTAGGCCTTACACCCAGGGTCCACAATGCATGGCCAAAGGCTTCCATATCTGGTTATGTGGCACAGAAGCCTCGGACCAGGCTTCATTCCAGGCCCTGCTCCCATTTCCTTCTACACATGCCTGAAGGCCATGCACAGCTGATTTGGCGGCAGAGTGACTAGACCCTGCATCTAGATTGTTCTCTTCATGTCAAACTTTGGTTGAGGAAGTAGATCTGCTGAAATTCCCTGCCTTCCTCCGGCCTCTTTCAATGTATAGAAATCTTGAATACCTCACCAAAGAAAAAAGGAGAAATGGGCAATATAAAACACAGAACCACTTGCTGGAGTGCTGTGTTGTCAGGAATACCTGGCAACAACTGGCATCCGTTAGTGCTTTGATCTGTAGCTGTCAACTCAGGTGGCACATGAAAGGAGTTCTATTTAATTACTTTGTAAGCCAATAAATCAGTGCATAAAATATAAGTTGGTGTTCAGGAGAATTATCCACAAACAGATGGAGTAGCTTACCATGATCTAGAGTGGTGCTTGAGGTAATGCGATCAGCACTGATCTGCAGGACACCAACAAGCAGAAGACACCATCACTGAAACAAGCGAGTGGTAGCATAAACAATACATAAACAGGATAAGGTAACAAACCCTGAAGGAGAAGGGTGAGTACAAACCCGCAGACAACAGGAGGGAGGAAAACAACAAAGGTGCCAAGACACAAGGTGGAGTGTATAAACTGAGATGTTACTAGGGAAGGAGATGTTTGCAGTGTGATAGTATTGATTCTACTGCTTTTGATACAACTGTGAACCTCTGAACCAGAACATTCCCACCTCACAGTGTATAGCAGTCTCAGATACCATTGTCCAGTCTTTCAGTGTCCCAAGTCCCTAACCGCTCTGCATTGTGTGATTCCATGGCTGAACCGAAGAATGATCTGGTGCCGTAGAGATTATGCACCACTGCTCTGAGCACGACTAAATGTGTATAACTGTCTCTGTGACCCATTCCAAGTTCAGTCCTGAGCTGAAATCCTGACAGTGCACTTGTCAAAGCCATTCACAGATGGGCAGGTGCCACTGGAACAGCACAGCCCCTGCTACAGTCAGAATGGGATGTGAATATCTTACGGCATACACATTCATTATGCATCTCAGCATGGTAGGGTGTGAGGGAGGACGGATGTGAAACCTGCATCATCCACCACTGTGCATAAGCTGTGCACAGTGAGGTTAGGGCACAGAGATTCTGGTTACATTTACAAACAACTTAGAAGTAGTACCTGCACAGTTCTTGCGCTGGAAGTGGACATCACTAGCAGTGGCAGGCAGTGCCCTCCTCATGAAAAATATTGGCTTACCTTTCTGTTCAATTCCCAATTTTACAAAGTAAGCATGGACAGAAGCTTAGTGCACACAATGTCCGGAGGCTTGCTAATGCTCCTAGGCCACCCAGGGGCATACCACAGAGTAGATCCTGTAGGCATTCCTTATTTTTTTGCAGTAGGCTGTTCAACCTCCACAGCCACTCTGACTCAATATAAGAATTTTTGACTAGTTTCAGGAATCTATATATTGTCATAATGAAAGACAGATCACATATAGTAGAGGTTTATTGTATGTGTGGTAGAATCAATTGCAAATTAATGTGGAATATAAAGTCTGTGACTTCATAGCATTTCTCTTCTGAATAGAAATACCTTAACCTTTTCCCATGGAAGATTGGACTTAACTTAAAGCATTTGAATGCAAGACAGAACCAACCACTACACTTGTCACCAGACGTACAAACATTAGGAATACTGATTTCCTAATTACAATTATCTCCGAATCACACTTCGGGAAATTGGCCTTCATTATGTATGAAGTACTTTTATTCCCAAATAGCGATTTCTAGTACTTTGCAAACCAACCTACTTTGTGAATACTAATGAGGTAGGTTGTAACTTGCAACCCAATAGGAATCACAGCCATCACAGGGAGGGTGGTCTGCTAGAGTCAACAAACCACCATTTCTGTGACTGCTTTTTAATGAAACAGATTTTTTAAATGTACCAGATGTGTTTAAAAAGGAAATAATGAAACTTTGAAGTTTCATTTTTTAAGAGTAGGCAGGGGTCTGTAGGATCACTGCCTGGTCTTAAAAGATTTTTATTTCAAACTTCCCATTTGTGAATGGGATACCACCGCTTTTAAAATGGTAGTAAAGTATTAGGGGGTCATTACAACCCTGGCGGACGGTGTTAAAGCGGCGGTAATACTGCAAACAGGCCGGTGGAACAAAAAAGGGAATTATGACCGTGGCGGAAACCGCCAACATAGACAGCCACTTTAACACTCCGACCGCCACGGCAGTACAGACAAGCAGCACGGCGGTCACCGCCAACAGACAGGCGGGAGACAAAGTACCGCCCACAGTATTACAACAGGCCAATCCGCCACCTTTTCCGGGGCGGATTCACCGTGGATAAAAACACGGCGGAAACAGCTTTTGCAATGGGAAAACGCTCACCTGAACACACTCCACGAGGAAGGAGGATACCATGGAGCCGGAACTCCAAATACTCCCTGCGATTGTGTTCCTGCTCCTCTACGAACATCAGCAACGGCGGCGGCGAAGACAACGGTGAGTACTGCACCCACGACATAGGGATGGGGGGAGGCAAAAGTCAGGGACACACACACGCAACACCGCCACCCCCACCCCGACCCTCGCACACTACAACACACACACCAATGCATAACCAAACATCACAGGAACAACCCCCAACCCCCCCTGGAAGAATGCAAAGACAAAAGGAAATGAAGTACAACCATTGTAATGTATCAAAATACAGTAAGCACATATATACATAAATATATACACATTCCAAATATATACATCACAATTAGTAGTGCACTTATGCACATTTCAATGTCCGTGGACCACTGGGCCCAAAATGCATGGGCGAGGCCCACACACGATACCTGTCCAGAAACGGAGACAACACTGCAGGGGCATCAGATAGAAATGCAACAGGCACCTCAGGGGGAAGGGAAGGGGGGACAACTCAGCCGGATGACAGCACCACGCTAGATCCACGATGGGGCTCCATGCCCATTGATGTATCCTGTGGAGTGCAAAGCCACAGTCTCACAAGTCTTTGCAGTGGGTGGGTTGCCCACTGTACCATCCTGGGGAGTGCAAAGCCACAGTCTCACAAGTCTTTGCAGTGGGTGGGTTGCCCACTGTTTTATCCTGGGGAGTGCAAAGCCACAGTCTCACAAGTCTTTGCAGTGGGTGGGTTGCCCACTGTACCATCCTGGGAAGTGCAAAGCCACAGTCTCACAAGTCTTTGCAGTGGGTGGGTTGCCCACTGTTTTATCCTGGGGAGTGCAAAGCCACAGTCTCACAAGTCTTTGCAGGGGGTGGGTTGCCCACTGTTTTATCCTGGGGAGTGCAAAGCCACAGTCTCACAAGTCTTTGCAGGGGGTGGGTTGCCCACTGTTTTATCCTGGGGAGTGCAAAGCCACAGTCTCACAAGTCTTTTCACTGGGTGGGTTGCCCACTGTTTTATCCTGGGGAGTGCAAAGCCACAGTCTCACAAGTCTTTGCAGTGGGTGGGTTGCCCACTGTACCATCCTGGGGAGTGCAAAGCCACAGTCTCACAAGTCTTTGCAGTGGGTGGGTTGCCCACTGTTTCATCCTGGGGAGTGCAAAGCCACAGTCTCACAAGTCTTTGCAGTGGGTGGGTTGCCCACTGTTTCATCCTGGGGAGTGCAAAGCCACAGTCTCACAAGTCTTTGCAGTGGGTGGGTTGCCCACTGTACCATCCTGGGGAGTGCAAAGCCACAGTCTCACAAGTGGATAACAGTCTACATTGGTTTTGGAGGGGGACTGGTGCCCACAGTGCATCACGCTCCCTGTGACGGTCCCAGTTCCGTCACTGCCGCACATGGGCTAACGATGCTTGAGTTGGCGGTGCTTGCCCTGTTCAGCAGTGCTTGCCCTGTTCAGCGGTGCTTGCCATGCCGGTCTTTGCCCTGTTCAGCGGTGCTTGCCTGTTCAGCGGTGCTTGCCATGTTCAGCGGTGCTTGCCATGGCGGTCTTTGCAATGTTCAGCGGTGCTTGGCCTGTTCAGCGGTGCTTGCCATGGCGGTCTTTGCCCTGTTCAGCGGTGCTTGGCCTGTTCAGCGGTGCTTGCCATGTTCAGCGGTGCTTGCCATGGCGGTCTTTGCCCTGTTAAGCGGTGCTTGCCCTGTTCAGCTGTGCTGGCCATGTTCAACGGTGCTTGCCATGGCGGTCATTGCCCTGTTCAGCGGTCTTTGCCCTGTTCAGCGGTGCTTGGCCTGTTCAGCGGTGCTTGCCATGTTCAGCGGTGCTTGCCATGGCGGTCCTTGCCCTGTTCAGCGGTGCTTGGCCTGTTCTGCGGTGCTTGCCATGTTCAGCGGTGCTTGCCATGGTGGTCTTTGCCCTGTTCAGCGGTGCTTGCCCTGTTCAGCGGTGCTTACCATGTTCAGCGGTGCTTGCCATGGCGGTGCTTGCCCTGTTCAGCGGTCTTTGCCCTGTTCAGCGGTGCTTGGCCTGTTCAGCGGTGCTTGCCATGTTCAGCGGTGCTTGCCATGGCGGTCTTTGCCCTGTTCAGCGGTCTTTGCCCTGTTCAGCGGTGCTTGGCCTTTTCAGCGGTGCTTGACTTTGCTGTCTCTGACCTGTGCAGCAGTGTGTGCCATGGCGGTACCTCATTGCCCAGCGGGGCTGTGGCTGCCGGGGCCCTCCTGGGCACTGACCCTGGCGGTGGTCTCCTGACCAGTGACGATTGTGCTGCCCTCCTGGGCACTGACTCTGGCGGTGGTCTCCGGATCAGTGACGATTGTGCTGCCCTCCTGGGCACTGACTCTGGCGGTGGTGTCCTGACCAGTGACGATTGTGCTGCCCTCCTGGGCACTGACTCTGGTGGTGTTCTCCTGACCAGTAACGACTCTGGCGGTGGTCTCCTGACCAGTGACGATTGCGCTGCCCTCCTGGGCACTGACTCTGGAGGTGGTCTCCTGACCAGTGACAATTGTGCTGCCCTCCTGGGCACTGACTCTGGCGGTGGTCTCCGGACCAGTGACGATTGTGCTGCTCTCCTGGGCACTGACTCTGGCGGTGGTCTCCTGACCAGAGACGATTGTGCTGCCCTCCTGGGCACTGACTCTGGCGGTGGTCTCCTGACCAGTGACGATGGGGCTGGCGGTGGCGTCCTGGGCAGCGGGGAGGATGGCGGCCTTCTCCGCCGTGCTGCTCTTCCCAGACTTTGGCGACTTCTTCTGCCCCTTCCTCACCTTGGGAGGAGTCACAGCTGACTCGACACTCCCCCCGGGACCCTTGTGAGCGGCTTTGCCTGCAGGAGTCTTCACCCTCTCCCGTCGGGCACTGTCTAACTTCTGGTGCTTTACAGGGGGTGGACTGGCAGTACTTGCTCTGTGTCACACTGGCTGCCCTGGTGCCCGGTGCACTCCACATACCTCTAACAGCCACCACTGGTACCAGACTTTTTTTGGCTGAGGTGCTACTACGGGACCTATGAATTGGAGGTGGGGGTGGTGGGACAGAGGTCAAGGTTGCTCAGGAAAATTTTCTGACGAACACTGGGACGGGTAGCTGGAGGAGGTCTGGGAGTGGAGGAAGAGGAGGTGGTTGTAGAAGGTGTAACTTTTGATGCTTTGGGTGCAGGTGCATGTTCTGGAGGCTGTAGTGAGGTGGATGGATGTTGGGTGTGTGTGTGCCCGCGTTTGTGTACTTTGGGAGGGGGCGTCACAGACACACTGGGAGAGGACACAGGGGACATGTAAATGGTAGTGGGGTGGTGAGTGCAGGTGAGCGGGGTGTGGTGCTGGGTGTTCTGGTGCGAGTCCTAGTGGCTGTAGTGGTAGTGCATGCAGGTGAGAGTGTAGATGAGACTGGGAGGGAGGAGGGAGATGACGAGGAGGGGAACACAGTGGAGGCAGTGGATGTTGCTGTGTCTGTATGTGGGTGACGCTTGTGTGAGTGCCTGTGGGATGTGTGGTGCCTATGTTTGCCTGAGCTGCCCTTGTGTGTTGACGTGTGTGCAGGCTGGGCTGATGGTGTGTTTGGGATAGGCTGAGGTACAGGGGATTGGGTCTGGGTGGAGGAAGTTGGAGGGGGGAGGCTAGACACAGGGACAATGGCTGCCATCAGTGCTGAGGCCAGAGATTGCAGGGTTCGATGATGGGCAGCCTGACCAGAATGAATGCCCTCCAGGAATGCATTAGTGTGTTGCAACTCCCTTTCTACACCCTGGATGGCATTCACAATGGTAGACTGCCCAACAATGAGTGACCTGAGGGGGTCAATGGCCTCCTCACTGAGGGCAGCAGGGGTGACAGGGGCAGGGGCTGAGGTGCATGGGGCGAAGGTGATGCCCACCCTCCTGTGTGAGCGGGCACGGGGCGAACGCTGAGGGGCTGCTGGGAGGGCGGTGCTGGTAGGGGGGGTGGCGGCTGTACCTGTAGGAGTGGGGGGCACAGATTTTGCCGCCACCACAAGGGAGCTCCCATCGGAGGACGAGTCTGTGTCGCTGGTTGCTGATTCGGTGACCGCCGTGAAGCTCCCCTCGCCCTCCGTCCCACTGGTGTATTCAGAGTCCGTGGTGTGGCCCTCCATAGCCATGTGGGATGCAGCCCCCTCGTGCTCCGGTGCCCCTGTACCTCCGCCTGATGATGCTGATGCACAAGAGAACAGGGAGAGCACAAAAAGGGGTGGGGAAACAGAAGAAAGACAGGTTGAGTGCATGGCTTACCGCTACCGTTGGCGGACAATACAGACACATCAGCCCCCTGCACTACGCCGCACTGTTGGGCTCTACAGATGCAGTTCCTGGGATATGGCCTACATGGCTATGATAGACATCTGCACACATAGATGACACAGGGGCATGTATACCTGTACTTGGCACTCTACAAAGGTGGGATGGAGTGCCACATGGCCTGCATTACGGAGGGGCCTAGCCTACAGAACTCGCCCTGGCCTAGGGAAACCCACAGCCCTCCTCCCCCACCAAGACCCCTCCACTGCGCGCAAAGTCATGAGAATGTGAGTGTACTCACCCCCTTGTGTCTGCTGTGATGCCCTCATGCGCCCATCCAACTCAGGGTAGGCCACCGCCAGGATCCGGAACATCAGGGGGGTCATGGTGCGACGGGCACCCCTCCCACGTTGGGAGGCCATCCCCAGCTGAGCCTCCGCCGTCTTCTTGCTTCTGCGGCGAATGTCCTCCCATCTTTTACGGCAGTGGGTGCTCCGTCTCTGGTGGACCCCCAGGGTCCACACGTCCTTGGCGATGGCACGCCAAATATCCTTCTTCTGCTGGGCACTGACCTACATGACATGTACAGGGGAAGAAGAGAAGTCATTACCAACTGCACCGTCGAAGTGAGTGGCCCAAATCCCTGCTTTTGCCATGTGGCACATACATTCACACTCCTTCATGCTTGCAGAACTCTGCCCCCTTCCTACTTACATCCAGCCCTCTCCACCCAGGCATAGCCCATACAACTTGCACCCTATGTACTCACCTGTTGGTCTGGAGGACCGTGGAGTAGCGTGTACTGGGGGAGGACCCCGTCCACGAGCTTCTCCAACTCCTGTGCAGTGAAGGCAGGGGCCCTTTCCCCAGACGCACGTGCCATTGTCTCTTCCAGACCGAGGTCACAGCAGCACTTGCAGTGTAGGTCCTCTCCTGTCGAAGATCTGGTATCGAGTGATTGAACCGATAGAAAATGGCGGTCACGTCCGCGGCGGTGACGTCCGCGGCGGTGCGTATCATCACCGCCGGCGCACTTCGTCATTGGCTCCTGGGACCCATAGGGTCCTCTGTTAACCAATGCAGCATTGCGCCGCGGTCTACGACCGCCTACCGCGACGGTGTACAACGCCAGCGCATTTACCTCACATCCCATTTTCCCACTTTAGAGGTCAGGCATCTGACATTTCAGGGGCCCACATGGCTTCATTTTCAACTGCGTCACACATACCTAGGCCTGGAGTCAACACACATACAGAAAGGTTTTTGTATTTTGTGTCGTGTTCTGTGTAGCTGTGGTTACATACCTCTGAATTGGTTGACTCTGTGGTCGCTGTTGTCCTTCCTAGGCACCGTCAGCTGGTACATGTGAGGAAATGGCGGAATCCTCCAGTGTACCGAACGCTGGTGGACCTGTTGACGATGGAGGTGCGACATTTAATCATCACCTGCAGGTTTGACCGTGCCACAATCCAGGAACTGTGTACCCAGTTGGAGCCAGATCTTATGTCACCAATCCACCATCCCACAGGAATCCCCCCTCAAGTGCAGGTGCTATCAGTGCTCCATTTCCTAGCAAGTGGGTCATTTCAAACAACAGTGGCCATGGCATCAAGGATGTCCCAGCCTATGTTTTCCAACGTGTTGTCCAGAGTGTTGTCTGCCCTGCTGAAACACATGAGGAGCTACATAGTTTTCCCTCAGGTGGAGGATTTGGCTACAGTTAAAGATGATTTCTATGCCCTTGGACATATCCCTAACATCATAGGTGCCATTGATGGGACACATGTAGCTCTGGTCACCCCCGCAGGAGTGAACAGGATTACAGGAACCGGAAGAGTTATCATTCGATGAATGTACAGATGGTATGTTTGGCAGACCAGTACATCTCGCAGGTAAATGCTATGTTCCCTGGCTCAGTGCATGACGCCTACATTCTGCGGAATAGCAGCATCCCTTATGTGATGGGTCAACTCCAGAGGCACCGGGTGTGGCTATTAGGGGACTCTGGTTACCCCAACCTGTCATGGCTACTGACCCCAGTGAGGAATCCCAGGACCAGGGCAGAGGAACACTACAATGAGGCCCATGGGCGGACTAGGAGGGTGATCAAACGCACCTTCGGCCTCCTGAAGGCCAGGTTCAGGTGCCTGCATATGATAGGTGGATCCCTATTCTACTCACAAAGGAAGGTGTGCCAGATCATCATCGCCTGCTCTATGCTTCACAATCTTGCTTTGCGACGCCAGGTGCCTTTTCTGCAGGAGGATGGTCCAGATGACAGTGTTGTGGCAGCTGTGGAGCCTGTGGACAGTGATGAGGAGGAAGCTGAGGAAGAAGACATTGACAACAGGGACTCTGTCATACTGCAATATTTCCAGTGACACACAGGTGAGAACAATTTCTTTACTAGTACACTTACTTTCACACTTCTACCTTTATCCTGTCTGTCAATTTGAAGCAGTATTTGGTAACTGAGTTGTACATTTCCATTACGGTTTCACAGGTGTGGTTACCAACGTGTGTCATCTGCTTGCATCCTTCATGGACTTGTGATGTTTGACATAGGTATGTTTACATTACAATCTTAGAAAGGATTTTGTCATTGTCATAGATAATACAAATTTTAGAAATCACAGACTGACTCCAGATTGTTTTGTGGTTCAAGGGTGTTTATTGACGTGCTAATTATTGGAGGGGGTGTCAAAATGGTGAGGGGGGATGGTGGAGGAATGTCCATGGAAGAGTCCAGTCTATTAGTCTCACAGGTGCACTGCCCATATGGGCATAGGAAGTGGAGCTGGGGCAGTTCGAATATGGACAGGGTAACAATGTGGGACAGTGGGATGCTAATCAGGGTGGTCTCATTTCTTGACGGGGGTCTTGCCATCGTGCTCTGTCCTGTTCCTGGATCTCAGGGACCGCTTGCGGGGTGGTTCTCCGTCTCAGGGGGTGGGGTGCTGGTTTGGTGGTCCTGTGGTGGGGCGTCCTGTCCACTAGCGCCGGCAGAGGTGGTGGGCAGTTCATCGTCCATGCTAGTGTCAGGGGCCCCTTGGAGTGCCACGGTGTCCCTCATGGTGTTCTGTATGTCCTTCAGCACCCCTACGATGGTGCCCAGGGTGGAGCTGATGGTTCTGAGCTCCTCCCTGAAGCCCAAATACTGTTCCTCCTGCATGCGCTGGGTCTCCTGAAACTTGGCCAGGACCGTAGCCATCGTCTCCTGGGAGTGGTGGTATGCTCCCATGATGGAGGAGAGGGCCTCGTGGAAAGTGGGTTCCCTTGGCCTGTCCTCCCCCTGTCGCACAGCAGCCCTCCCAGTTCCCCTGTGTTCCTGGGCCTCCGTCCCCTGGACTGTGTGCCCACTACCACTGCCCCCAGGTCCCTGTTGTTGTTGGGGTGGTGGGTTATCCTGGGTTCCCTGTAGTGGTGGACACAAAGCTGATTGATGTGTCCTAGGGACGGAGGTATGGGCCCGCTGGGTGGGTGCTGTGCTGGTGTTACCAGAGGGTGGAAGGTCAGTGTTGGGCTGTGCCTGTGCGAGGGGAACCGACTGTCCCGAGGCCCACGATGGTCCGGGCTGGTCATCTGGATCCAGTTGGCCAGAGCTGCTGTCGTCACTGTGGGCCTCTTCTGTGGGTGGGGTAGAGATGTCTGGACCCTCCTGTCTGGTGATGTTAGGTAGTGGTCCTGCAGGGGTATAAAAGCATGATTATTGCATCTGTGTGTGTCATGGTGTGCAATGGGTGGCTGAGCGTGTACCCCAGTGCTAGCATTCCTGTGTGGGGGCTTGTGTGATGATGGTTAGGGGATGTTATGAGTATGTGCAGTGGGCATGCTTTAGTGATAGGTGTCCATGCTTTGTTGTGTCATGCAGGGCTTGGTGTTGGGATGTGTGGTTTGTGTTATTAGTACATTAGTGAGGATTTGGTGTGATAGGGGAGGGGGTGAGGGTGGGGGGGGTGTGATAGCATGCCGGTAGGGTGGGGGATATGATAGTTAAGATTTGACTTACCAGTGTCCATTCCTCCACCGACTCCTCCGAGGCCCTCAGGATGCATAATGGTCAAGACCTGCTCCTCCCATGTTGTTAGTTGTGGGGGAGGAGGTGGGGGTCCGCCGCCAGTCCGCTGAACCGCGATGTTGTGCCTGGAGACCATGGAACGCACCTTCCCCCATAGGTCGTTCCACCTCTTCCTGATGTCCTCCCGATTTCTTGGGTGCTGTCCCACTGCGTTGACCCTGTCCACGATTCTTCGCCATAGCTCCATCTTCCTAGCTATAGAGGTGTGCTGCACCTGTGATCCAAATAGCTGTGGCTCTACCCGTACGATTTACTCCACCATAACCCTGAGCTCCTCCTCCGAAAACCTGGGGTGTCTTTGGCGTGCCATGGGGTGGTGTAGGTGATGTGTGGGGTGGTGTATGTGGTGATGAGTGTGGTGATGTGTAGTGGTGTGTGGTGTTTTGTGCGTGGATGTTGTGTGGGTGATGGTGTTGTGTACCTCTGTGTGGTGGGGTTGTCTATTGCTGTGCTCTCTGTCTGTCGCCTTCGTCTCTGATTTTTGGTCGTAGGGGTTTGTGGGTGATGTGGGTGTGTGTTTTATATTGTGTTGGGTGTGTGGGAGTGGTGTGTGTATGTGTATCAGGTGTGTGTATTTGGAATTGTCCTATGTGGTGGTGTTTTGGAGATGTGTGTGTATTTTGAGCGTGGCGGTGTGTACCGCCAATGGAATACCGCGGTTGAAAGACCGCCGCGTGGATTCGTGGGTTGTGACAGCATGGGCGTGTTTCTGTTGGCGTGACGGTGGAGGTTTTGTTATCGCCAGTTTATCACTGACCTTTGGTGTGGCGGACTTGTGTGGGTGTCTGAATTTCGGCGGATTCCGAGATGTGGGTCATAATAGCTGTGGCGGAATTCCGAGGCGGTGTATTGGCGGACTTCTGCACGGCGGTAAGCGGCTTTTACCGCCAGGGTTGTAATGACCCCCTTAGTGTTTTGCAACTAGAATTCGGTCCCAAAACAGTAAATCTATACCGACTTGGTATCTGAAAGGGGCGTTGAAAGCACATCTCTTCCAAATACCAAATTGCAAATACAAATTGTGATTCGGTAACTAGTTATCTAATCGCATTTTACATATTTGAAAAAGCATTTTTCCAGTTGCAAATGGACAGATTCGGCAAGTCGGGCCGTTTGCAACTGCAAAAAAGCTTTAAACATCTGGTCCCTAAATATTTGTTAACATTTGATTGTTGTTTAATCGCTGATCTTTGTATTCTCCTGCTTTACTATTTCATAGTTATGCTCTTCTGTAGGATTCGGCGGAGCAGGATCTATGCCTAAAACCATGAGGGCCTTGGGCAGTTCTACTGTTGGAAAGATATTACCCAGTATCCCATCTGCAACGGGGAAGCGAGGTGAAAGCATTGCAACTATTAAGCTATTGATTGTTTGAATGTCATGTATGCAATTTTAAATTAATTGTTATGAACTCTGAAATTCAAAACATTTTTGTAAGTTGAAGCCTTCAAGAGGCTACTGAGTAATTATTAACGTAGCAAAACACATGCTGGCTTTATCAAGTCTATAATGACTTGAAGTCTGTTCCTTTTAGTGACTGAGGATTCAATAAAGCATTTTACAATGAATAATTTGGATCCAGTTGATTCTTCGGTCTCCAACCTACCTTTCTGCAGATCCTGGCTTGGTTTCCTCAGTTCTCATCAATCTTCCCCAAGTTTTGAAGATTGAGAATTACATCTCAGGGAAATCCATATTGATGTATAGCATTCCCAGGTCTCGGTCTTGGCACCTGATTTGTTCAACCTGATATTAAGGGATTCAGGAGACTCCATACACAAATATATATGCAAACATCAACCATGTATGACGTCTCCACATTCCCCCAAAATGACATTCGTGAATGTCAGAAAACCTGTGAGTGATCAACCCACAAAAACCTAAATTCCTCCTTAAACACAGAAATACGTTCGATCCATCATTTTTTGACATTTTGAATGTAACATTAAACTCAGCACTCACTCCCAACCCATACGTCAACCAGGTGAAAGTAACCAAATTAAATCTTACCTCAATGCTGATTAAAACCAGGTGTGAAGTAAAGAGACTAAGGGGGTCATTACAACATTGGCAGTAAAACCGCTTACCGCTGTGCAGAAGACCGCCAATACACCGCTGCGGAATTCCTCCACGGTCATTATGACCCAAAGCCCGGAATACGGCAAAATCTAGACACCCACACAAGTCCGCCACACCAAAGGTCAGTGATAAACTGGGGATAACAAAACCGACACCGTCACGGCAACAGGAATACGCCCACACTATCACGACCCACAAATCCACGCAGCGGTCTTTCAACCGCGGTAATCCATTGGCGATACACACCACCACGCTCAAAATACACACACACTTACAAAACACTACCACATTGGACAATTCGAAATACACACACCTGATACACATACACACACCACTCCCACACATCCAAAACAATATAAAACACACACCCACATCACCCACAAACCCCTATGACCACAATTGCGACAGAAGGCCAGAGAAAGACACCACCATCAACAAACTAGCATCCACAGACACTCAACACCATCACCTACATAACATCCATGCACCTCACACAACACACCTCTAAATATCACCCCACACATCACAACACACACCACCCCACACATCTCCCACACCATCCCATGGCACCGCAAAGACACCCCAGGTTCTCTGAGGAGGAGCTCAGGGTCATGGTGGAGGAAATCATCCGGGTGGAGCCACAGCTATTCGGATCACAGGTGCAGCACACCACCATAGCTAGGAAGATGGAGCTATGGCGAAGAATCGTGGACAGGGTCAACACAGTGGGACAGCACCCAAGAACTAGGGATTACATCAGGAAGAGGTGGAACGACCTATGGGGGAAGGTGCATTCCGTGGTCTCAAGACACCACATCGCGGTAAAGAGGACTGGTGGCAGACCCCACCTCCTCCCCAACAACTAACAACATGGTAGGAGCAGGTCTTGGCTATACTGCATCCTGAGGGCCTCGCAGGAGTAGCTGGAGGAATGGACTCTGGTAAGACAAATCTTTACTACTTCATCCCCCACCCTACCTGCATGCCAAAACATACCCCCACCCTCGGCCTCACCCCCATCACTCCAACTCCTCACAGATGTTCCAATATAACAAACCACACATCCCAACACCAAGCCCTGCATTCAACACCAAAGCACGGACACTCATCACCAAAGCTTGGCCACTGCACATACCCATACACCCCCCTAAACCATTATCACACAAGGTCCTGCACAGGAATGCAAGCAGTGGGGTACAGGGTCACCCACCCATTGCACACCATGGCACACACAGAGGCAATAATCATGCTTTTACACCCCTGCAGGACCCCTACCCAACGTCACCTGACAGGAGGGTCCAGATATGTCCACTCCACCCACAGAAGAGGCCCACAGTGATGACAGCAGCTCTGTCCAACTGGATCTAGATGACCAGCCCGGCCTATCTTTGACCTCGGGACAGTCGGTTCCCCTCACACTGGCACAAGCCACTACAGACCCTCCCCCTCTGGAAACACCAGCACAGCACCCACCCAGCGGGCCCATACCTCTGTCCCCAGGACACGTCAAGCAGCAGTGTGTCCACCACTACAGGGAACCCAGGCTAACCCACCACCCCAACAACACCAGGGACCTAGGGGCAGTGGCAGTGGGCACACGGTTCAGGGGACAAAGGCACAGGAACACAAGGGAACTGGGAGGGCTGCTGTGAGACATGGGGAGGACAGGCCAAGGGAACCCACTCTCCACGAGGCCTTCTCCAACATCATGGGAGCCTACCACCATTCCCAGGAGACGATGGCAACGGTACTAGCCAAGTTTGAGGAGACCCAGCGGCTGCAGGAGGAACAGTATTTGGGGTTCAGGGAGGAACTCAAATCCATCAATTCCACCCTGGGCACCATTGTAGGGGTGCTGAAGGAACTCGTCAACACCAGGAGGGACACTAGGCACAACAAGGGGCCCCTGACACTAGCCTGGACGATGAACTGCCCACCACCTCCGCCGGCGCTAGTGGACAAGAGGCACTGCCACAGGACCACCACACCAGCACCCCACCCCCTTCAGAGGGAGAACCACCCCGCAAACAGTCCCTGAGATCCAGGACAAAGACAGAGAACGATGCCAAGACCCCCACCAAGAAATGAGACCACCCTGATTGTCATCCCTTTGTCCCACCTTGTCACCCTGTCCATTCTTAAACTGCCTCAGCTCCACTGCCTATGCCCCTTTGGACAATGCACCTGTGAGACTAATAGACTGGACTCTGCCTTGGACATTCCTCCACCTTCACCCCTCACCATTTTACAACCCCTCCAATATTGAGCACTTAAATAAACACCCTGAAAGCACAAAACAATCAGGAGTCTGTCTGTGATTTCGAAATAGTGTATTAACAATTACAGTGGCAAAATGCTCATTCAAATGTAATGTCAACATACCTATGTCACACAGCTATAGTCCATGAGGAAACAAAGCAGATGTCACACAGTGGGACCCACATCTGTGAAATCGTAAGGTAAAGTGACAACTCAGTGACCATACACTGGGTGAAAATGACAGACAGTAGAAAGGTAGTACATTTAAATCAGATGTAGCAGGCAGTGTTGTCTTCTTACCTGTGCCTCACTGGAAGTATTGCAGGATCACCGTGTTCCTGTTGTCGAGGTCCTCTTCTTCTGCTTCCTCGTCTTCACTGTCCACAGGGTCCACAGCTGCCACAAGACCTCCATCCGGATCATCGTCCTGCAGAAAAGGCACCTGTCGTCGCAAAGCCAAGTTGTGAGCATACAGCAGGCCACGATGATCTGGCATACCTTCTTTGGTGAGTAGAATAGGGAACCACCTGTCATATGGAGACACCGGAACCTGGCCTTCAGGAGGCCGAAGGTCCGCTCTATAATCCTCCTAGTCCGCCCATGGGCCTCATTGTAGTGTTCCTCTGCCCTTGTCCTGGGATTCCTCACTGGGGTCAGTAGCCATGACAGGTTGGGGTAACCAGAGTCACCTACAAATGGCGAGGGACAAATGTTAGACACACACTAACTCATAGGGACATCCACAGACCCAGACAACTATTCCCACTGTATTGGGTCCATGTGCTCACCTAATATCCACAACTCAGGCCTCTGGAGTTGCCCCATCACATAAGGGATGCTGCTATTTCGCAGGATGTAAGCGTCATGCACTGAGCCAGGGAATTTGGCATTAAGATGGGAGATGTACTGGTCTGCCAAACACACCATCTGCACATTCATGGAATGGTAACTCTTCCGGTTTCTGTACACCTGTTTACTCCTGCGGTGGGTACCAAGGTCCCATGTGTCCCAACAATGGCACCTATGATGTTGGGGATATGTCCCAGGGCATAGAAGTCACCTTTCACTGTAGGCAAATCCTCCACCTGAGGGAAAACGATGTAGCTCCGCATGTGTTTCACCAGGGCAGACAACACTTTTCTGTAGTTTGAAAAGACCCACTTGCTAGGAAATGGAATACTGACAGCACCTGCACTTGAGGGGGGATTCCTGTGGGATGGCGGATAGCTCACATTAGGTCTGGCTCCAACTGGGCACACAGTTCCTGGATTGTGGCACAATCAAGCCTGTAGGTGATGATCACATGTCGCTCCTCCATTGTCGACAGGTCCACCAGCAGTCTGTACGCAGGAGGATGCCGCCATCTCCTCACATGCCCCAGCGGACGGTGCCTATGGAGGAGAAAAGCGAGCAGAGAGTCAACCAACTCTAAGGTACGTAAACACAGCTTACACTGAAAATTTTAGCAATTCAAAATTAGCCGGTATGAGTGTTTAGGCAAGGCCTACATATGTGTGCAGCAGTCAGAAATAATGCCATGTGGGCCCATGAAATGGCGGCTGCCTGACCTGTAAAGTGGGACAAGGGGATATGAGGTAACTGCGCTGGCGTTGTACACCGTCGCGGTAGGAGGTCGAAGACCGCGGCGCAATCCTGCATTGGTTAACATTGGAACCTATGGGTCCCAGGAGCCAATGACGATGTACGCCGGTGGTGACGGTACGCACCGCCGCGGTCGTGACCGCCATTTTCTCTCTGTTTAATCATTTGATACCTGATCTTCAACAGGAGAGGGCCTACACTGCAATTGCTGCTGTGACCTCAGGCTGGAAGAGACAGTGGCTCGTGTGTCTGGGGGAAGGGCTCCTGCCTTCAGCACGGAGGAGTTGGAGAAACTCGTGGATGGTGTCCTCCCCCAGTACACGCTACTCTACAGTCCTCCAGACAAACAGGTAAGTACACTGTGAGCATGCTGTACGGGCAATGCCTGTGTGGAGTGGGGTGGATGAAAGATAGGGGGGGTGAGAATGAGGCGTGCATGAAAAGACGGTGAGTGCATGTGCGTCATGGCAAGGGTAGGGATGCGGGCCAATGACTGTGGTGGTGGGGGTGGTAATATCTTCTCCTTTTCCCCTGTACTATTCCTGTAGGTCAGCACCCACCAGAAGAAGGACATTTGGCGTGCCATCGCCAAGGAAGTCCGGACCCTGGGGGTCTGCCACAGACGGAGCACCCACTGCCGGAAAAGATGGGAGGACATTCGCCGCTGGAGCAAGAAGACGGCAGAGGCCCAGCTGGGGATGGCCTCCCAATGTGGGAGGGATGCCCGTCGCACCATGACCTCCCTGATGTTCAGGATCCTGGCGGTGGCGGTGGCGTACCCGGAGTTGGATGGGCGCTTGAGGGCTTCACAGCAGCAACAAGGGGGTGAGTAAACTCTCATTCTGCTGATTCAGCGCGCATTGTAGGTGTCTGGGTGGGGGAGGTGGGCTGTGGGTTCCCCTAGGCCAGGATGAGTTTAGTAGGCAAGGACCCTACTTAATGCAGGTCCTGTGGCACCCCACCCCACCTGTGTACATTGCCAACTACACCTAATCAGGCTCCTGTAACATCTATGTGTGCAGAAATTGGGCATAGCCTTGTAACCCATGTCCCTGGGATTGAATAGTGGACTCCAAGTGTGCGGCGTAGTGCAGGGGCTTCTGTGTCTGTCGTGTCCGCCAACGGTAGTGGTATTGCATGCACTCAACATGTCTTTCTTCTGTCTTCCCCCCCTTTTTTGTGATCTCCCTGTTCTTGTGTGCATTAGCATCATCAGGCGAAGGAGCAGTGGCACCGGAGCAGGAGGGAGCTGCATCCCACATGGCCCTGGAGGGTGAAACTAAGGAGTCTGAATTCACCAGTGGGACGGAGGGCGAGGGGAGCTCCACGGCGGGGACAGGAGCTGACACCAGAGATACGGACTCCTCCTCTGATGGGAGCTCCCTTGCGGTGGGGGACCCATCTGTGCCCCCTGCGTCTACAGGTACAGCCGCCAGCCCCCCTACCAGCACCACCCTCCCAGTAGCCTCTTAGCTTTTGCCCCGTGCCCGCTCACCCAGGAGGGTGGGCATCACCTTCGCCCCAGGCACCTCAGGCCCTGCCCCAGTCACCCCTGCTGCCCTCAGTGAGGAGGCCATTGACCTTGTCAGGTCCATCACTGTTGGGCAGTCTACCATTTTGAATGCCATCCAGGGTGTAGAGAGGCAGTTGCAACAAACCAATGAATACCTGGAGGGCATTCACTCTGGTCAGGCAGCCCTTCAGCGAGCATTTCAGACTCTGGTCTCAGCACTGATGGCAGCTATTGTCCCTGTCTGTAGCCTCCCCCCTCCAACTTCCTCAACCCAGACCCACACCCCTGTACCTCAGCCTATCCCAAGCACACCATCAGACCAGCATGCACACACCTCAACACACAAGGGAAGCTCAGGCAAACATAAGCACCACACATACCACAGACACTCACGCAAGTATCACACACATGCAGACACACCAACATCCACTGCCTCCACTGTGTCCCCCTCCTCCCTCCCTGTCTCATCTCCACACACACCTGCATGCACTACATCCTCAGCCACTACGTCCATCACCAGCACACCCACCACCACACCCCGCTCAAGTGCAGTCACCACCCCCACTACTATTCACATGCCCCTGTGTCCTCTCCCAGTGTGGCTGTGAGGCCACCTCCCAAGGTACACAAACCTAGCCACACACCCACTCAACAGCCATCCACCTCACGACAGCCTCCAGCCCATGCACCTTCACCCAAAGTCAGTAAACGTACACCTCCTAAGACCACTACCTCTTCCTCCACTCCCAAACCCCCTCCAGCTCCCAGTCCCAGTGTTCCGAAGAAACTTTTCCTGTCCAGCCTTGACCTCTTTCCCTCACCTCCCCCACCCCTTCAGTGTCCTAGGGCCCGACCCTCCAGGTCCCAACCTAGCACCTCAGCCACAACATCGGCAGGACCAGTGGTGCCAGTAGTCACCGGATTATGGAGTGCACCAGGCAGCAGGGCAGCCAGTGTGGCAAGGAGCGAGAGTACGGACAGTCCCCCACCTGTCAAGCATAAATAGTTGGCCAGTGCCCGGCGGGAGAGGGGAAAGAAATCAGCCACCAAAGCCGCTCCCCGGGTACAGTTGGGAGTGTGGAGACAGCTGCGACACCATCCAAGGTGGGGAAGGGGCACATTCAAACTGGGAAGATCAGCATGGCGGACAAGACCGCCAACAGCAGCCCTGCTGCCCAGGACAAGACCGCCAGCAGCCCGCTTCCCAAGACAAGACCGCCAGCAGCAGCCCCGCTGCCCAAGACAGGACCGCCAGCAGCAGCCCAGCTGCCCACGGCACGACCGCCAGCAGCAGCCCCGCTGCCCAAGACAGGACCGCCAGTAGCAGCCCAGCTGCCCAAGGCAAGACCACCAGCAGCAGCCCCACTGCCCAAGACAGGACCGCCAGCCGCAGCCCCGCTGCCCAGGACAAGACCGCCAGCAGCCCCGCTGCCCAAGACAGGACCGCCAGCAGCAGCCCCGCTGCCCATTACAAGACCGCCAGCAGCCCCGCTGCCCAAAGACAGGACCGCCAGCAGCAGCCCCGCTGCCAGTACAAGACCGCCAGCAGCAGCCCTGCTGCCCAGGACAAGACCGCCAGCAGCCCCGCTGCCCAAGACAGGACGGCCAGCAGCAGCCCCGCTCCCCAGGACAAGACCGCCAGCAGGCCCGTTGCCCAGGACAAGACCGCCAGCAGCCCCGCTGCCCAAGACAGGACCGCCAGCAGCAGCCCCGCTGCCCAGGACAAGACCGCCAGCAGCCCCGCTGCCCAAGACAGGACCGCCAGCAGCAGCCCCGCTGCCCAGGACAAGACCGCCAGCACCACCGCACGACAGTGAGCGCCAATGATTACTACGCTACTGAGGCCGCCACGGGCAGGATGAAGCACTCTGGGCACCAAGCCCCCTCCAGAACCAGTGGAGAGTTACATCCACTACCTCTGTCCTTGGCAGGATGAAGCACTCTGGGCACCAAGCCCCCTCTAGAATCAGTGGAGAATGTTATCCACTTGAAAGACTGTGGCTTTGCACTCCCCAGGATTGAACAGTGGGCAACCCACCCACTATAGAGACTTGAGAGACTGTGGCTTTGCACTCCCCATGATTGAACAGTGGGCAACCCATCCTCTGAAGAGATTTGAGAGACTGTGGCTTTGCACTCCCCAGGATAAAGCAGTGTGCAACCACCCACTGTAGAGGCTTGAGAAACTGTGGCTTTGCACTCCCCAGGATTGAACAGTGGGCAACCCACCCACTGTAGAGACTTGAGAGACTGTGGCTTTGCACTCCACATGATACATCAATGGGCATGGAGCCCCCTCGTGGAGCTGGCGTCGTGCAGTCATCCGGCTGAGGTGCCCCCCTTCCCTTCCCCCTGAGGTGCATGTTTTATTTCTATCTGATGCCCCTGTAGTGTTCTCTCCGTCTTGTTCGGGTATTGAGTGTGGGCCTCGCCCATGCCTTTTGGGCCCAGTGGTCCACGGTCTATGATGGTGGAATCCCTTGGACTTGTGTTCTTGGTGTATATAATTGTTCATAGCGTAAACGTGTATATATGTAAATATTTTTGATTACTGTATTTTAATATATTACAATCATTCGACTCATTTCCTTTTGTCCTTGCATTCTTCCAGGGTGGGGTTGGGGGGTGTAACTGTGATGTATCAATATGTATTTGTGTGTATGGTGTTGTGGGTGAGGGTGGGGGTGTTGCGTGTTGCGTGTGTGTGTGTCACTCTCTTTTTCCTCCCCCCTCCCCTGTGTCGTAGGTGCAGTACTCACCGTGGTCTTCGCTGTCGGCGTTCCTGCTCCTGGTAGAGGAGCAGGAAGATAAAGGCTGGCAGTATCTGAAGTTCCGGTTCCATGGTGTCCTGGTTCCTCGTGGGGTGTGTAGAGGTGGACGTTTTGCCTTCGAAGTCCTGTTTCCGCCGTGTTTTTGTTCGCGGTGAATCCGCCCCGGAAAAGGTGGTGGATTGGTGGCTTGTAATTCTGTGGGTGGTACATTGTCTTCCGCCTGTCTGTTGGCGGTTACCGCCGCGGTGTTTGTTTGTACCGCCGTGGCGGTCGGAGTGTTAAAGTGGCTGTCTATGTTGGCTGTTTCCCCCACGGTCGTAATTAAAATTTTGTTACCGCCGGCCTGTTGGCGGTTTTACCGCCGCTTTAACACCGACCGCCAGGGTTGTAATGACCACCTAAATAATCTGCATTTAACGCTCATAGGCCGGAATGATGTACTATGATGATGCCGCCAAAGGTTTGATTTATATTTAGAGCGAGAGCATTAGAAATAGAGAAAGAATGGATTAAGAAAACAGAGGTCACCTGCATCAATTTGTTATGGCAATATAAAAGGGTTAGGACAGCAATAATATATCTGGTGCTCCCCAGGGACAGTGGCAGCTGGGCAGCACCCAACCTTAAGTACTACTACTGGTCAGCTATGTTGCAGCATATGGGAATCTTAATTACAGGGAGTGGAGGTTCAACATTAGCCAGACCAGACTCTACATACAAATTGACCCTGGGCTCGGATGCCAAGGGATTTTTTTAAGGATCATTGAACAAAGTTATTATTAAAAAAACAATTTAAGACAGGTACGCATTTCAGATTTGGACAAAGCTCAAGGTAAAAAATGGAATAACAAACTACAACAAGCATACTTCGCTCTGGAGTTTGTCAGTTATTTCCATCATATTCCATGGCAAAGTTTGTTATGCATGGGAGCAAGCAGGAGTGGCCAGATTAGGGAACGTATTTAAGCACGATCAAATGTGCTTGTACTCTGAAAGGAGGAAAAATATGGTATGGCCAGATAAAGATTTTTTAACCATCTACAAATGAGGTTCCTAAAAATTAACGGGGTTCAATTTTTACTCAACATGATACAGCTTCTCGAAATAATAATTAGCAGGGGAGGGAAGAGAATTGGGCAAATCTACAAGCTTCTGGTTGATTTAATGCTTGATGATTTAGAAACTCAAGAAGCAAAATGGAAGATGAGACTCTTGGTCTGCGGCATAGGCTTGCAGAAACCACTGGAAGTGGGCTAGAAGGTAATATCAGCAGGCTTCAAAAGCCAGCATTATAAAACCATATCCAATCTTTATCATACACCTGCCAAGGTGTTTAGTTGAGGGAAAAGACCCGATTTTAGCTGTCTACGTTGCAGGATGGGGAGGCCGAAGCAGACATGGTGAGGATGGAATTGGGGCATTTGCAAGCACGATTTTTAAAGTAGAGGTTGAGTTTACTCTAATAGTGGCTGGAACTAGCTGAGTTTCAACCGCTGGACTCTGCAGAGATACATGAAAACTCATTTCATGAAGTTCTTGGAATGGGCGGAAGTGAGCATGTCGCATTGAGTTTTAGTACCAGGCACTTGTTTTGTGTTGATAAATCAGTGCAAATGGCACTACGTGGCATGCCAGAGGGTGCTACTTATTGAGTTGATTTTTCTGCCATAAAAGAAGATTTTCTACTTGAGCTGCATCTTTCTGACCGTGAAGAGTATCGACCTCCCGGGTTGCAAAAATCTCACCTGATGTCCCCACAGCAACCAAAAATCATGTTAGGGGATGCCAAATCTCACATGTGCTCACCAACATACCACTGGTATATCACATGGGAGAAAAAACACAGTTGGCAGAATTTGGCTAGAACTCAGCGTTACAAGTGTAACGTTGAATGGCCAGAAATGCTGCCAGCTACGCCAGCAGAGAGGAATTTATCACCCACCCCTAGTTTACACCCAAGTTGACATTATTCAGAAATTGACAAGCACTTTGTTAACAACAAGGGGAAGCTCGATTTCATGTTTGTAGCAATGGCAGTGGCTCATGTGTATAGCTGCGGCACAGTTAAACCCGGGACCCCAACATACCAGTAATGAGTACTGAGACTGCTGTCTATGTATAACCTAGAGAAAAATATGTAGGATTATAAAGGCGGCAGGGCGAGGAAACGTGGAACTCTGACCTGTACACCGATGGTGGAACAGGTAGAGAACGAATGTGGAGTAGGGGGCTGGCTAAATTAATCGGTCACTGCTATGTCAATTTATATTTATTTTTTTATGACAATAGAAGCTCAGAAAAATGAAGTAGCATGTATATAACTCAACATTCGATATGTATTAATCATGTAATGTAGAGATGATAATGTCTATATTGATGAATCATGCAAGGATAAAGGGAGTTTAGCAAATGTGAAATAATAGGTCAAGGGCTGCTGACATTCGATATGTGTTATTTTTGATTAACTTTTGTATTACAATCAAATTTTGCAAATGTATCTCCTATCTGTATTTATAAATATGAACTTAAACGCCATAAATCTCCTTGACAAAAAAATAATATTAATCTCCACAGGCCAACACTTATTTGGTCCAAGATCCCTTATCTCAAGGCTTGACTTCAGACACGCCATTCTAGCAGGTGCACCACAGCCTTCACTTGCTCCGAACAATGCAGTGCTACATTCTGCAGTCAGATTTATCAGTGCCTCGGAAAAAAGCCACTTCAGTCATGTTTGCTCTGTTATCTATATTGGCTACAAATACCAGCAGGAATTAAATTCTAGCAATGCTATTTCACTTACACAGTCATTCACCAAATAAACCACCCAATTGTCCAAGCTATTGAGCATCCCACTGGTCAGAGAGAAGCTTTGATTCTTAACACCACACCGTTTGAAGTAACAAAGTAAAAAAAAAAACATTTTCTCAAACTCTCGAATTTAACAGCGATACAAATTCCAGTTGGATAGTTCTGATTCTGGACATTGAAAAAAAACTATTCTCCTCACTTTTACCTTTTTCATCTTTTCCTTAAAACACTGCGTCCTTCTCCTACGAAATATGGAATACGTACCATTCCTTTCATTACGTCACTGAAGTGGGATGTTATTTTAGTGAATTTGCTGATTTCACCAAACTTTCAATGTAGTCCAGGCTCTTATTTCAATGTTTCTTGTTTATTCTATGCTATCCAGTTGAGTTCTATGAAATGTGCCCTAATATTGTCCGTGTACAAGAGCATTGTTGAAAACCATTAAATACACTAATAAAATGCAGAGTTGAAATGTCACTGATCACTAGCTTTCAGTCAGTTCTATAATATTCAACTGCAGATATCAAAGACACTGTTCTATTTCATTACAATGTGCAATTATAAGTCTACATTTATAGAGGCAACATCGGAGATTTTAACTTAACCAACTTCAAACCGGATGTTGGTGACTGATTAACTGGGGTGATGGTTTCTACTATGTGCTTAATTTCTCATTTTGTGTAGCATTTGTTTGTCTTTAGTTCTTGCTCTCTAACTGATGAGACTGGATTTTGCCCGAGGCTGTGTACTTAATAGAGATGTTGTCACTTGAGCAGAATGGTAGTTGCTTGCAATGTTTGTATTGTGATTGCATCCTTACATTAGTTAAAGTGGGGGCTTTGGCTTAAGATACTGTGTAGCGTGACCTGTCAGGACGGTCCTCATCATGTCCTACCCCACAGAGTTACCTTGAATCTTTTCTGAGATAGTTATAATGCCTATGATTGGAGTTTGGCCATGATGGTCAGTCCTTGCAGTACCCTTATCATAGATGCAGAGTATGATCCTGTTCATGTCTAAGTTTAAGGAACCCTCCAATGATGACAATTCTGAGTATAATTAATCCTTACATATAATGTTAACCGTAAGGCCTACCTTAACTCTCTTCTCATCCAAACGGCTTGCTGCTTGTACTGTCTGTGTTCATTTTAATCATGTAATTTGTATTTCCAATATTCTATCTTTTATTTATTCATGTTCAAATTTACACATTTTAGTGTCTCCTCATAAAACCGAGGTGACCCTTGAATGAGGCACAACATTGCATTACCCCAGTGTCCTATCTAACCCTTTTCCACACTGCTGCTACCTCATGCTGTACTTCATTCTTCCATGATTGGAAAAGCAAGAGGCCTTCCATTTTCTATTAGGTTATATTGTTTCTGAATTTTGCAAAGCCCTTATTTTTGTGAACTCTAAATCAGCTGAAGTTTGAGCTGTCTGTAATTTACTGATTGCTTGCGCATTGATATGATTTAAATGTTGTGAGACCTGTGGAATTTACCTGACAACTCATGGAAGATAGGAAGTAATCTTCGGTTAGATGTTGAAAAGTACTAGCACAAGAATATCAGCTGTACCCACCTTTTTTAACCAAGGTGATGGGGAGGTCTTCCAGATGAATGGAATATTATATTATATTAATGATTTTTCTGATGACGTAAATTAAATCAACTATTGCTTCATTAGGGAAAAACTGCAGGGACTTTCCTAGACATATGAGTTGAGCTATAGGTTTCTTGAGTCGCTCATTGTAAAGGTTTGGTATTTCCATTCATTGACAAAAACAATTGAATCCTTAAATATGTTTTAGAATATTGCAGTGCCTTTCAGTGATAATTTAAGGAAGGGAGATGATTCTGATTTAAGGAAGATCCCAACCTAGTCGTGAAGCCAGAGTTAATAAAAGAAATTCTGAACATATTTCTTTAGTCATGTCTTGATGGAAAGAAACCCAATTCCCTAAGATGAATCATTTTCTTCTGGTGAAAATTCAACAGATATCTATGTAACTTAATACTGATGATAAGAAATGCGTACAGGTGCCTACACGATTTTCATAATTAAGAGACGACGAGTGGGAGGAGTCTTCTGTCCCCCTGGCATTCTGGGCACTGATTGAAATAAGGGTGGATGGAGCGGTGGTCCGGCAGTTTTCTTCCCTGATGGAGAGCAATGGGCTCTTTGTGGCATATCTGCAGGTTTTGTTTTACAAAAGAACTGCAGCCACGATATAAGTTTGAAGAGTAACAAGTGTTTGGTGCCCTACATGAAAGGTCCTGAATACTCTTTGAAGTGGACAAAGGAAATTGGGAACCACCAAGAATGATGCTTGGTCCTTTGAAAGAGTGTCAAACAATATGTATGGGTTTTATGGAATTGTGTGGTAGTGTATGGGAGACTACTTGTTGTCCTGAAGAAGGTGGTCAAGTTTGGATTCCCACCGAAAAGCGTAGATGTTCCACAGTTACTTACCAAAGTGCTGCAACTTCTTGATATAACAGATGTTAAATGTGATAACACATAATGTATCGGATATAATATGTTGAGCAGAGTTGTATTGACTAAATAGACAAATGTTTGTGGTCTTATGCCTCTCCCTTTTGGGTTTTTGGTCTGGGAAATGTTTTAATTAAATATTTTGTGCACCATATTTTAATGTATTATTACGTGATGATGTTTGTAAGTATTCTATGGCGATTTTGAGATTTTCCTCATTTATATTTATTTTGTGTAAACCTGAAGAGTTAAAATATTCTGTTAAGAATTTAATGTTACCACACTACTGTGATGCTAGTTTTAAGAACTGGGATGTGTGCCTGTTTGAAGTGTGTAACACTATAGGGGTGTGTGTGTGTATCATTTGTGGGGTGTACTAGCAATACGATAATTTTCCATAGGGGAAATTTGCTTCTACTGACTTAATATTCAAAACCTTCTCTTACTTTCATGAGCATCACATTTTCTCCCTGAGCTTTCATTGGCACAACCCTTACGTCTGAAGCGTTGGATGCTCTTGAACTGAACTCTGCATTCCTCCATTCACTTAGGCATACTTCACTCATAATAACAGCTCTTAGCATTTAATTTCTACATATTCACTCTCTTCCAGCAGAAGTCCTGCATTCCTGTGAATAGATGCAGGTTATAGTGACTCGACATAAGTGCTGTGCTGATGACACTAGCTTCCATTTGTTTAAATATGAACTTTGGGATCCAAGGAAGTACACTCGTGTTTATGAGTCACACACCACTGTTACATAACACAATATTGTGGCATGATGATTTAATGTCAGAGTTAAACATTATTTTGATAAGACAGACAGAAGAAATAAACTACATATTTGCCAGCCCTAGAGATTTAGGGCCTGATTTAAGAAAAGTGGCATCACACCAATTCCAGCACCACTTTTCTTGCGCCCCTTATTGCCCCCCTAACTCCACCATGTATGCGCCGTATCTAAGATATAGCACACCAAGGCAGTAGTTAGAGAGCTAGCATCAGAATTTTTGACACTAGTTTGGAGCTTTGCAGGATTAGCGTCAACATTTTTTACGCTAATCCTGCAAAGCCGAATGAGGTCCATTGAAAACAATGGTGTACCTCCTTTTAACCCCTGCTCTGAGCAGACATCAGAAGATCAGAAAAAAATGGCACAAATAAATCTAGGAGATTTTTTTGTGCCATTTTTTTTGGCCCTTCTAAAGGGGGAATGCCCCCTTTTCATGCATTATGCCTGGCGCAGGCATAATGTAGCGCAAAGGTTTACAAAATGGTGCAATGCTTGCATTGTGCCACTTTGTAAATTTGGCGCAGTGATTTTGGCCTCGTTAGCATCAAAATAAAATGACGCTAATGTGGCACAAGGAGGCACTAGGTGCTCTTAAATCTGCTCCTCAGTCTGTAGGCTATAGATTTTGAAGTCAATCACAATAAATATGTAACCCTGAATCTAGTCACTGGTCACAATTATGACCGCTCATCACAATGCAGTTCCCTTCCCCTTGAAGAAAGAAGTTCATTCTTTTTTAGTGACCCTCACCCACTCTAGTAGTGGCGTGCTTCATCATTGGTTCCAGTAGTGTAGGAGGCTGGCCTGGTCTGTAGTGGGTACCACAGGTACTTACACCTTATACCAGGTCCAGTTATCCCTTATTAGTGAAATGTAGTCAGTGTCTAGAATCCAGGCTGTCTAGAGGTAGCTGTGGGCAGAGCAGCCAAGGCTGAACTAGGAGACATGCAAAGCTTTTGCAATACCACTTTTGTCAAACAGTACTCACACACATGAAAGACAATACTTGGTGTTACCAAAAATAAAGGTACTTTATTTTAGTGACACAATGCTAAATATATCTTAGAAGCATTACTCCCATAGGAGGTAAGTATTATACACAAAATATACACTAGTAACCAAAATCAGGTAAGCAAACAATCATAAAGTAGTGCAGTGAAAATCACCATAGGTTACAATAGGCCTAGTGGGAACACAAACCATATTCTAAAATAGTGGAATGCAAATGTCGGTTTCCCACCTAGGCAAGTGTAGTGTGTAGAGAGGCGCTAGGAGTGTAAGAAAACACCAAAGATAAGTGAACTACTCCACCCCAGAGCCCAGGAAAGCATGAGTAAAATACAGCAAGTTTCCTAAAAACACACTAGAAGTCATGATAGAGAATAATGCAAAAAACCAGCAAGACTGCAAGACACCAACAATGGATTCCTGGACCTGAAGACCTGCGGAGAAAGGAGACCAAGTCCAAGAACTGCTGAAGAGTCTAGGAAGAACAAGAGCCCCTGCTAACCTGGATGAAAGTGCAAAAGTGCAACCTCTGGTTGGAAGAAAAAGTCAGAAATGCACCAAGGAAGACATCTGTGGGGCCCTACTTGGTGCAGAAGATGTCCCACATCGAGTAGATTAATGCAGGCTAGTTTTCCTTGTTGGATTCCACCAACAAGTCTTTGCTCATGCAAGAAACATGTTTGGCAGGAAAAGGTACTACCTGGACCCAGGAGGGATCTGTTGGTCTCAAATCAGAATGAGGAGACAGAGCTGGCTCACAGCACTTCATAGAGCCCTCAGAGGACCAGGCAGCACCCACAGGAGTCCCAAGACACGGGGACAAAGGAGTTGCAAATAGCGGTCATCACAGCACTACACAAAGGGATCCCACGCTGCCGGAGAACAACTCAGAGAGATGAGCATCACAGGGTAGAGTGCTGGGGACCTTGGCTAAGCTGTGCACAAAGGACTTCTTGGAGAAGCACACAGAAGCCCTAGGAGCTGCAAAACATGCAGTGCACAGGGGTACTGTCTGGTACGGTGAGGCAAGGTCTGACCTCCACCAAATTTTGACAGCTGGACCTTTGGACAGTCAGGGACACTTTAGTCTACCAATTGTGTTCCACGATCCACGTTCGTTGTCAGGAGAGGAGACCCAAAGCACCTGTCATCGCTGCAGACAAGTGCTTCCTGAAGCAGGAAAGGGACTCTGTCACTCCACGGGAGATTCCTTCGGTCCTCCTGGTGCAGGATGAAGACAGGCAGTTCTTGGAGTGTGCACGACCTGGAAACTGTTGCAGTTGCTGGCAGGAGCTGAAGTTATATCGTTGCAGTAGTCGTTGTTGACACTTTGTTGCAAGTTGTAGATTTCCTGGAGCTGTTTTGCAGTTGATCCGATGGTAGAAGTTGAAGCAAAGGATGCAGAGGAGTCCTGCTGGATTATATGACGGAACACCGAATTAAAAACAACTACTAACCTTAACAACGAGGTTGGAACACCGACCTCGTCCTTACTACTAATGATTTTACCACGAATGCCTTAACAACGATATTTAGTTGTAAAGGCATTCCTGATAAAATCATTAGCAATAGGCACCATTCACCCTACATCCCTCACCCCACCCCCCCAACCCCGCCCCAAAACCTAAAACCCCCTGACCCCCCACCCACTCCCCAAAACCAAAAACGCCCCACCCCCCCAACCCCACCCTAAAACCTAAAACCCCCTGACCCCCCACCCACTCCCCAAAACCAAAAACACCCCACTCTCCCAACCCCACCCTAAAACCTAAAACCCCCTGACCCCCCATCCACTCCCCAAAACCAAAAACGCCCCACTCCCCAACCCCACCCCAAAACCTAAAACCCCCTGACCCCCCACCTACTCCCCAAAACCAAAAACGCCCCACCCCCCCAACCCCACCCCAAAACCTAAAACCCCCTGACCCCCCACCCCCTCCCCAAAACCAAAAACGCCCCACCCCCCGTCCCCACCCCAAAACCTAAACCCACCACTTACCTTCGCCAACTCCCTTCTTTGTACCTTAACCACGCTTGTTCGTTGTTCAGAACATACGTAGTTAAGGCACAAAAATACAAAGTCGTGATTAAAAAAAGCGTTGTTACGCTTTCGTTAACCACGACTTTCGTAATAAAAAAGTCATAAAAAAGGATCTTTCCCGTCCTGCTGGATTCTTGCAATCTGAATCTGAGAAAACACCCAGAGAAGAGACCCTAAAATCTCATGACTGGGGAATTGGTCATCTAACCAGCTAAGCACCTATCAGGAGGGGTCTCTGACATCACCTGCTGGCACTGGCCACTCAGATGCTCCCAGAGTTCCCTGACCATCCTGAAAGCAAGATAACAAAACCCAAGGACATTCTAGAGGAGCTCTGGGCACCAACCCTGGGGTGGTGATGGAAAGGGGAGTGGTCACTCCCCTTTCCTTTGTCCAGTTTCACACCAGAGCAGGGACTGGGGGTCCCTGAACTGGTGTAGACTGGATTATGTAAGGAGGGCACCATCTGTGCCCTTCAAAGCATTTCCAAAGGCTCTGGGAGGATACCCCTCCCATGCCTGTCACACCTATTTCCAAAGGGAGAGGGTGTAACACCCCTCTCCTAAAGGAAATTCATTGTTCTGCCTTCCCGGGATTGAGCTGCTCAAGCCCCAGGAGGGCAGAAGCCTGTCTGTGAGGTGGAAGCAGCTTGGGCTGCAGTGGAAACCCCAGAAAGCTGGTATGGCAGTACTGGAGGTCCATGGTTGATCCCCCAGGGTGCATGGACTTGGCCCCCAATACCAGAATCAGTATTGGGGTAAACTTCCTAGTTGATAGACAACTCACATGGCCATATTCAGAGTTACCATTGTGAAGCTACATATATGTATTGACCGACATGTAGTGCACACTTATATTGGTGTCCCCGCACTCACAAAGTTTGGGGAAATGGGCCTGGATGACATGGGGGCATCTCTGCTAGTGCAGGAGTGCCCTCACACACAGGTACTCTACACCTAATCTTCAGGTTAGACATGCAGGTGACATATCAGTGACCTGGTGCAGTGAAAATGGCTGTGAAATGGTGCTTACACTATTTCACTCATCCTGCAATGGCAGTCCTGAAGAAGTGTTTGTATGGTCTCCTTATGGGTGGAAAAAGAAATGTTGCAGCCCATAAGGATCCCCTGGATCCCCAGTGCCCTGGGTAGCTGGGTACTATTAAAGTGGGACTTATAGGGGGGGTCCAGTAAGCCAATTTGGAGTGACAAACTGAGTGGTCAGTATGTACCGATAAATTTATGAACAGAGAGAGCATGAGCACTGGAGTTCTGATTAGCAAAGCACCAGTGACAATTTAGAAAACAGTGAAAACACACTAACAAGGAGGCCATAACCCATAAACACTGGGGTCCTGACTAGCAGGATCCCAGTGACACAGAAAAAAAACACACTGACACCAGGCAGATATTGGGGGTAACATACCAATAAAGAGAGTACTTTCCTACAGGTAGGATCTATCCCAAGTGCTCCCGTCAGCCGGTTGAGCCCACCTGGCCTCTAGGAGCTAGGGTGGACCTACGTCCATTGGTTATTTAATCAGGAGGGTGTATCCTTAATATCCCTGTGTGGGGAATGGACCCCCCCCCCCCCCCACAAAAAAAGGACCTTTCAGCCCTATTGGGCTTCAGAACCAACTGAGTGTTGGTGGATTCTCAATGCTCTACATATAAAGACTATGGATTTGAAAGCACCTACTGCCTTGACCCTTCCTGACTACTGGTTTATATAAGACATGGAAGGACTCAGGAAGATCTCACACTTCATTGTGCGTATGTTGTTGGTTCTCCAGAGCCTCAGTGCTACCAACCCTGAGAGGCATCACTTTACAGAAACACTAATACAGAAGTTGTTCTCCTTCATCTCACCCTATCATCTGAGGCAAAGGGGATGAGTATCTCTAGCACAAATGTTTAAAATTCAATGAAGCTTATTTAAGAGCCCCTAGAACCACTGGAGCGTCACTTTTTGTGACGCTCCGGTGACGCTAACAACTGCTCCATATTTACAAGAAGGATTAATGCCACTTTTTGTGGCTTTACGCCTTCTTCTAAATAGGAGCCCGTCCAATGCCGTTTTCTGCGTCAGAGGGATGTGCAATGAGTGTTGATGTGGGCGTTCCACAGTAACACCCATTGCTTTTGATGCTGCTCCAGATTGACAAGAAATCGTAAATCTGTGGAGGCACCAAAGTATAATGCCACCCCAGGGGTGGCATTAGCATGGCAAAACGAGGAGGAATGCTTTTATTCCTCCTCATTTATTGCTTTTTCAATGTGTGCTGCATTCTGCAGCACGCATAGAAGAAGCAGAATGCCATGGATGATTGTTTATGTTATAGCAGGTGTCCCTTCCTGCAGATAAACAATCATTCCAAAAAGACGCTTTGGTACTTGCAGCCCACATAGAAGTGCCAAATCACCATTATAAATTGACTCCTTCCTTTCCAACCTCTGTATGCCTCTTCTCTGTCATTACAGCATACTCTAAATCACATGTATATTTGACTTAATCCCTATTACTGAGTTTCTGCATATTGCACTTAACTCATTTTAAATATCACAACCTCTCCTTTAAAAGTGACACACCTGCAAACTAACAATAGGTGTAGCACAATGACTTACTACTGGGTCAAGTGAGCGAAAAGAAGATTTATGCATCCTGGAAAGGACTCCCAAGGATCCTGAAAAGCTTTTAATGCTAAACAGTTGATGGCACATTAGGACTACTAGGGTTTCAACAATACTTGTGATGGGACATAATTACCACTTACAACATGTTTGGTTATGCTTTAGATTCATGGAATCCTTCAAATTTGGACCTTCCATGTTTAACTCTCTCAGGTGAACATGGCAGTAAAACTGAATGATCAAGCTAAACTTTCACCTTCACTTGCTTTCTGCTGGGTTATGCCCTTCTTTCCAAAAGAATGCTCCCAGAACAGTACGCCTGTTGAAACAGGTGTGGCTAGGATATAGCCATTTGTTCAAGCTAACCATGGTGACATCTCTATGCTTGGCAGAGTCTCCAAGTATCATTGTGCCACCCCAGTACTAGTCTGGCCAGGACAATACATATATGGCTAATTGTCAAGGAAGAGAAGGTCCAATTTGCCTGTGAAAAGGCACTTCCCTGGCCCATGTTGATGTTGTAATCAAGTTAATCTCAAGCAGACTGCAATCAAGGTTGTCCCATTCTTTCACTATGTTGAACCCATTCTCAGCTATGTTCATCTGAAATTCCAGTGGCACTCTGCTTGGTTTAAAAATAGGTGGATGCCTCTACATTAAGTTGCTTTTTAGATGACTTCAATGACTTCCTACCTGCTCTCATTTTCTGAAAGATTGCTTTCTACAAAATGTGTCCATAATGTTGGCATAGCATTGTCTTGATTTTCTGGATAGTCTATCCTATGTACAATAAACTGCATGGGCACCATATGACATATAGGACATTGTATGTATTGCAATTAGAGAAATTTATCAAGCTCTATTTTGTATCCCTTCATGCACACGTTTTTTTTGTGTAAGTTGTGATGGATACATCAAAACACTTGCCACACACATAATAGCCCTCCAACTTGTCAAGGTCTCACAAATCTGTCATGTTGTTGATTTGGTAGTGATTCCCCTTGTGGATGCTGCCAATTTATTTTCTTTCTTAAAAATGAGAGTATCGGAAGCTCACTGGTTACGCCTATTGATAGCATAAGTCACAAGTGTTTTTCAATCAATCTGGATGGTTCATTGCTCTGCAGACAAAAGTTGGTGCACATGCAATTCTTTCAGCGGTCTTTTTTCTTTGTGGGTTAATACATATTGGGGAAAACCACACCCTTTTTAAGGCTTGGTTGATGTTGCATTATGGGCCACGTCTTGATATTTATCCATCAGCATGTTGCATTCTGGGGCTTGTACCTTTGCTTTTAACTAGGGGTGGGTTATAAACTCCCCTCCACTGGTGAAGTTCTCAGAGTTTTGGCCACTCCACCTTCTGCATGTGAGTTCCAGCCAAATTCCGCAGACCACGACGTGGTGAAGTTCTTTCTCAAGTGCAGCTCACCAATAGTAACGTGGTGAGTGTGAGCGAGAATTGCAGTCCCCTAGCATGATTTTCTGGTGCTACGAGGTCACTCAGAAAGAATTTCCCAACACATACAGTTGCAGACAGTCACAAGCAGTCACGACCGTTCTCGATGGGAAAGCTGATGCTTGAGTAGAAAATGTACATGAGCTGCAGTAAAACCAACTCGAGCAGTAGCTCCTTCTGGCACCCTGCGTGGTGCTGTTCACAATGATTTCTCAGAGCAAAATAAGCTCCTGGTGCTACAAATCAGTGTAACATACCGATTTCAGCCCACTTGCGGAGCTCTGCAGAATCTCACAGAGTTTTTATGTAACTCCATGGAACTCTGTAGAGTGAAACTCTGCAAGTTTCGCCCACCCTTACTTTTGTTTGTGAGTTCTAGTAATTTTTATTGAAATAATTTGTGAAGACAACAAACAAGACATCCAGACAATTATGAGATTTGATCAGTTTACAGCGATACATATTTCTTTTTGTAAATACACATACCTACAAATCAAATTCTAAATGTAACTTGCAAGGTCTGGTAGAACAATGATTTTCTTAAAGCATTATGAAGATATAATATTGGGTAAGAAGTTGAGTATCATATCATTAAAGCAACTTCTTAGGCTGCAACCAGCTCCTTGTAATATTATGGGGTATTGCTGATGCCTAGCTCAAAAAGAAACAAGTGAAGGTCTAACCATGGAAGGGGAGAGGAGGGTACAGAGGGGCAGGGTATTTGGGGGGGAGGGGGATAGCAGTAGAATACGTTAAGGACCGTGGTTTACCGGCTGCCAGGTCATTATGGGACGGCAGTAGTGTTTGCTTGACTGAGAGCAGAACCATCATGTTCCATGAACTTGTCTAAAGTGTGCCAAATAGAATTAGCAATCTTAGGGGTGCAATGAGTTTCATCGCTAAGGTTTTGCGCCCCTCTAGGGTATGTGACCCAAGCCCACCACGTATGGTATGATATGTGGTTAAAGGATTTCCATTCTAAAAGTATGACTTTGACAGCAATTGTTGGAAGGAGATCTAATAGGCCCATGTCATTGCGGTTTAGATTAAAGGCTTTGGGGTTGCTCCATGGCCCTGTAGAACCAGTGGGAAATTCAAGGTAATGAGTACCCCAAACAGGGAGAGGAGATGCCTCTGGAAAGGGTTCCAATAGAGATTTAAAAGGGGGCATTGAATAACGTGTTCATATGACCCGGATGCAGAGTTACAGTTCCAGCATTTATCATTGTCTCTTAGTTTCAATCTATGAAGTTTAACTGGTAACTAATAAAGAAGGTTCAGTGTGAAAAAATTAGATTGAGTGAGAGTGGGGGCAACCTTATTTTAACGTGCATTTTTACCAATCATGGACCAGTCATCTTCTGAGAAATGGGACAGGGGATGAGGGCTAAGGTGTTTTGTCCATTTATCATAAAGGGGAAAGTTTGTTCCTGTCGGAGTCTGTTAAGGCCCTATAAAGTTTGGAGGCTAGGTGTCCTGATGATCTCCATAAACTCAGGCGATGTACAATAGATGGATCTTTAGTATATAGGAGTCTGTTTAGTTTGACTTTAAGTTTTAGAAAGCTGTAGAAATCAATGCTGGGCAGTCCAAGGCAGCAAAGGCTAGCGGTTCTTTGTTATTGTCATAAAGATCTTGGATTAGATGTATGCCTTTTGATGCCCAAGAGTGTGCCATATTATCAGGATAGTCTATTTTAAGTTTAGAATTGTGCCAAAGTTAGGATATTGTAGATTCATGAATTGGCACTTGTGAATGTTTGTCTGGGGATTTGATTGCCCGTGCAGTGTCTGTGAGGATCCGTTGAGAGAGTAGGGCTTTGAGTTTTATCATGGTGAGGTATGCAGAAGGACTGAAGGGTGTGCAGAGGATATTTTCAATATCAAGCCAGTGGGGAGGGTCAGTTTCAATGTTTAATAGCCAGCAGGCACCCAGTGTTGCAAGGAAAGTGGGCTGGAAGCGCATCCAATTTGGAAGGTTGCACCCTTCTTCAGAGGAGTTTCACCTTAGGGCTCTGTAGAAGATTCTGGCCCTCTTGCCACTCCATAGGAAATTTGATTTTAGTTTGTCAATTGTATGAAAGAAGATGTTAGATGTTCTCAATGGGTGCATAGCAGTGGTAAAGTTTATAATTGGGGTGATCATTATTTTCAGCATTTGGAGTCTGCCCCACCGGGATGGGTGACTAAGACGAAAGCAGATTTTTGACCTTGTTAATGGTTTTGGATTCATTGACTGGGAGAGGCTCTGCTAAGACACTGGTAAACCACATTCCTAGGTATTTGAGTTGTTTTGGTTGCCATTTAAGCCAAGAGTCCCCCAGGTGGGCAGCGAAGCAGCAGGGATTGAGCTGGAACACCTCTATTTTTTCTTTATTTAAAGTGTATCCAGAGACTCGAGAGAAGTCCTCCATGATTTTAGTTAGTGCTGGGATCGCATGTTCCACATCCTCAGAGAAGATGAGGTTCATAGGGTGCAGTCTTATATGGTTTGGAGCCGAATTGGAAGCCTCTGATCTCAGGCGAGGAATCGATTAGCAGGAGCAATGGATTGATGACAAGTAAAAAGAGAAACAGGGAAATGGGACATTCTTGATGGTGCCTTGATGTAAGTTAAAGGGGTAGGAGAGTTCTCCGTTTATTCTAATATTCACTATGGGATTGTCATAGAGAGCCTTAACCATGTTGGTACACAAGTGCCCCAGGTCATGTGCCCCCAGGACTGCCTGAAGGTAAAACCTGTAGACCTTATCAAAAGCCTTTTCTGCATCGAGGGTGATTGCTGCAGCAGGCATAAGGAAAATACGTGCCTTTTCCACAACATGGCAGAAGGAATGAATGTTATTTCTGGACAGTCTACCTTCAGTAAAGCCCATTTGAGAGTTGTGGATGAGTTTTGGGTAAATGCTTCCATATTGAGCAATGAGATGGGGTGATAGTCTGAGTGTACAATGATGGCATCCACCAGGGTACCATAGATGCAACCATGAGGGAAGAAGTAAATTAAGGTGATTTTTAGGTGATCCATCAGGAAGTGTTGGAAAGTTTTGTAGAAGGTAATTGGGAAGCCTTCTGGGTCTGGAACCTTCCCAAAATGGATGGAGTTGGTGGCACCTAAAATTTCAGAATGGGTGATGCGTTTCTTCAGCTGAGATTTATCAGCTTCTGAAAGTTTAGTGATATTGAGTCTATGCGGGAAGCTTTCACAATCAAGCTTCTGGCAAGGTGCTCTCGGTGTACATAGTTCAGTGTAGAGTTCTTTAAATATGTCTAAGATCTAAATTGTTTTGTATTTGAGGGAGCAACTTGGAGCCTTGATATGTGTAATGGTATTAGAAGTGTTCTTAAATTTGAGAGCAGCCGCTAAGGTTTTACCACCCCCATTAAGGAATAGGAGTAATTTGGATTTTTTAGCATGGACCAAGAGGTAGGCTCTTTTGCTGACAATGGAATTGAATTTGTATTTCAGTAGTTTGATCTCATTAAGTGAATCCTTAGTCTTTATGTATCTGAAAATAGACTCTTTATTTTTAATTTCAGCAGTTAGCTTTTTGAGTGTCTCTTTAATCTCATGATTTTTGTTGGACATGCATTTTATGATGTGGCCTCTCATCGAGCATTTAAACGCATCCCAGAGAATTATGGATAAAGAGACCAATTTTGTGTTTTCTTTAAAGTAGAGATAAATCTTTTTTTTTAGTCCTACTATATCTTTTGGGTTTTCCAAGATTTCCTTATTTATACAGCAGATTCTTGTTTTTTTCTTTGTTGATCATGTTTAGGATGGTAATTGAAATTGCAATGTGGTCAGATATCAAAATTGGATGGATTTTGGCCATCGAAGTAGACTGAAAGTGAGGGTCAGAGACCAGCAGTTACTCAAAACAAGAAAAAGAGAAAAAAGTATAGTCATTATGGGTGGGATTATGGAGTCTGAAAACATCTCTTAGTCCATGTGTAGTGCAAAGGTTAATCATTTGTGTGTGGGACTTGGAGGTCCTGAAATTGAACGCCAAGTGGCAATCAAGGATCGGATCCATTGGCAGATTGAGGTCTCCACCCAGGATCAGTTTGGAAATGGCTGGTAGTTCTGTCAACTTCCTATTAATAGACGTCATAAACACTGGATCACCTACTTTAGGGGCATATATGTTCATAACATATATCTCTTGTGTTCCATCATTCAGCCTAGTGAGCAGCCATCTGCCAAAAGTGTTGTGTTCAGCGGAAATCACTGCTAGTCCCGAAGTCTTTGAGATGAGGGTAAGCACTCCATTTTTCTTGCCAAAAGCATCTTAGATTACCACATATTTTTTGTTTCCTGCAGGATTATAATATCCTCTGCAAAACCTTTACAATAATCCAGGGTTTTTGTTCCTTTTACCGGGTGGTTCAGTCCTTTGGTATTTGGTGATAGCACATTAAAGGAAGTCATGGATGATTGGTAAAGTGGTTAGGGGCAGACCTGGTCTGGAGCCTTCATTACAGGCTGGAATCAGTCCCAAGTATGTGTAGGGAACACATGGTCTAGAAGTTCCTACTGCTAAAGAATGGACTAATGGAAAGGAGGAGAGTGGGCTAAGGAAATGGAGGCAAACAACACTTGTAACAATAGAACAATAACAGTGGCTTGTTGTAAACGGGTTGAGCCCTCTCTGTAGGAGGCTGGCCTGGTTTGTAGTGGGTACCAGAGGTACTTACACCTTGTACCAGGTGCAGTTATCCCTTATTAGTGTAGAAGAGGTGTTTCTAGCAGCTTAGGCTGATAGAAGGTAGCTATGGCAAAGCAGCTTAGGCTGAACTAGGAGACATGTAAAGCTCCTACTATACCACTGGTGTCATATGCACAATATCATAAGAAAACACAATACAAAGATATACTAAAAATAAAGGTACTTTATTTTTATGACAATATGCCAAAAGTATCACAGTGGGTACCCTCAGTATGAGGATGAGAACTATACACGGTTATAGCAAGAAAAGTAATGCAAGCAGTGTAAAGTTACAATAGATTGCAATAGGAGCACATTGGTATAGGGGCAACACAAACCATATACTCCAAAAGTGGAATGCGAACCACGAATGGACCACAAACCTATGTGAGCTTGTAGAGGTTCGCTGGGACTGTAAGAAGACAGTGAGGGTTAGAAAAATAGCCTACCCCAAGACCCTGTAAGGTAGGTGTAAAGTGCACTAACAACCCCCAGAGAGCACAGAAGTCGTGATAGGGGGATTCTGCAAGGAAAACCAACACCAGCAATGCAACAACAGTGGATTTCCGGACCTGAGTACCTGTAAGACAAGTGGACCAAATCCAAGAGTCGCGACAGTGTCGAGAGTGGGTAGGAGCCCAGGAAATGCCAGCTGAGAGTGCAAGGAAGCTGCCACCAGATGGAAGAAGCTTGGTGTTTTGCAAGAACGAAGAGGACTAGGAACTTCCCCTTTGGAAGATGGATGTCCAACGTCGTGAGGAAGCTTGCAGAGGTGTTCCTGTGCAGAAAGACCACAAACAAGCCTTGCTAGCTGCAAGGGTCGCGGTTAGGGTTTTTGGATGCTGCTGTGGCCCAGGAGGGACCAGGATGTCGCCACTTGGATGAGGAGACAGAGAGGGCGCCCAGCAAGTCAGGGAGCCCTCACAGAAGCAGGCAGCACCCACAGAAGTACCAGAACAGGCATTTAGAAGAGGAGTGAACTGGAGTCCACCCGAAGTCACAAAGGGGAGTCCCACGACGCCGGAGGACAACTCAGAAGGTTGTGCACTGCAGGTTAGAGTGTCAGGGACCCAGGCTTGGCTGTGCACAAAGGAAATCCTGGAAGAGTGCACAGGAGCCGGAGCAGCTGCAAATCACGCGGTACCCAGCAATGCAGTCTAGCGTGGGGAGGCAAGGACATACCTCCACCAAACTTGGACTGAAGAGTCACTGGACTGTGGGAGTCACTTGGACAGAGTTGCTGAGTTCCAGGGACCACGCTCGTTGTGCTGAGAGGGGACCCGGAGGACCAGTGATGCAGTTTTTGTTGCCTGCGGTTGCAGGAGGAAGATTCCGTCGACCCACGGGAGATTTCTTCAGAGCTCCTGGTGCAAGAAGGAGGCAGGCTACCCCCAGAGCATGCACCACCTGGAAACAGTCGAGAAAGCCGGCAGGATGAAGCGATACAAGGTTGCTAGTAGTCGTCTTGCTACTTTGTTGTGGTTTTGCAGGCGTCCTGAGCAGTCAGCGGTCGATCCTTTGGCAGAAGGTGAAGAGGGAGATGCAGAAGAACTCTGGTGAGCTCTTGCATTCGTTATCTGAATAATTCCCTAAAGCAGAGACCCTAAATAGCCAGAAAAGGAGGTTTGGCTACCTAGGAAGGAGGATTGGCTACTAAGGGCCAGATGTAGCAAAGCGTTTGCGAGTCGCAAATGGCGAAAAACGCCGTTTGCGAGTCGCAAAAGCCTCACCAGAATGCAGAAATGCATTTTGCGAGTCGGATCCGACTCGCTAATAGGAAGGGGTGTTCCCTTCCTATTAGCGACTCGCAATGCTATGTATATTCATTTGCGACCGCAATTGCGGTCGCAAATGAAGGCGCAGTTACCATCCACTTGAAGTGGATGGTAATCCAGGCGCAAATGGGAATGGACTACTACCTGCCCTGAAAAATACCGAAACAAAAGGTTTCGGTTTTATTTTCAAAGTGCAGCTCGTTTTCCTTTAAGGAAAACTGGTTGCACTTTGAAAAAAAAAACTGCTTTATTTAAAAGCAGTCAAGGACATGGTGGTCTGCTGTTCCCAGCAGGCCACCATCCCCGTGAGTGCCCTGACTCTCTATGGGGTCTTTGCGACCCCATAGCGAGTCGCAGACGGTGTCTGAGACACCGTTCTGCATAGCAAATTGCGAGTTGCAATTTGCGAGTCGGAAGGACTCGCAAATTGCAACTCGCAATTTGCCACCTACCTACATCTGGCCCTAAGAGAGGTAAGAGCCTATCAGAAGGAGTCTCTGACGTCACCTGCTGGCACTGGCCACTCAGAGCAGTCCAGTGTGCCAGCAATACCTCTGAATCCAAGATGGCAGAGGTCTGGGGCACACTGGAGGAGCTCTGGGCACCTCCCCTGGGAGGTGCAGGTCAGGGGAGTGGTCACTCCCATTTCCTTTGTCCAGTTTCGCGCTAGAGCAGGGCTGGGGGATCCCTGAACCGGTGTAGACTGGCTTATGCAGCGATGGGCAGCATCTGTGCCCATCAAAGCATTTCCAGAGGCTGGGGGTGGCTACTCCTCCCCAGCCTTCACACCTATTTCCAAAGGGAGAGGGTGTTACACCCTCTCTCAGAGGAAATCCTTTGTTCTGCCTTCCTGGGCCAGGGCTGCCTGGACCCCAGGAAGGCAGAAACCTGTCTGAGGGGTTGGCAGCAGCAGCAGGTCCAGTGGAGACCCCGGAAAGGCAGTTTGGCAGTACCCGGGTTCTGTGCTAGAGACCCGGGCGATCATGGAATTGTCTCCCCAGTGCCAGAATGGCATTGGGGTGACAATTCCATGATCTTAGACATGTTACATGGCCATGTTCGGAGTTACCATTCGGAGTCACCAATGGAGTTACCATACCTTCCTAGGTAGTGACCTATGTATAGTGCACCCGTGTAATGGTGTCCCGCACTCACAAATCCGGGGAATTTGCCCTGAACGATGTGGGGGCACCTTGGCTAGTGCCAGGGTGCCCACATACTAAGTAACTTTGCAGCCAACCTTCACCAGGTGAAGGTTAGACATATAGGTGACTTAGAAGTTACTTAAGTGCAGTGGTAAATGGCTGTGAAATAACGTGGACGTTATTTCACTCAGGTTGCACTGGCAGGCATGTGTAAGAAGTGTCAGATCTCCCCATGGGTGGCAAAAGAAATGCTGCAGCCCATAGGGATCTCCTGGAACCCCAATACCCCGGGTACCTCAGTACCATATACTAGGGAATTATATGGGTGTACCAGTATGCCAATGTGAATTGGTGAAATTGGTCACTAGCCTATTAGTGACAATTTGGAAAGCAGAGAGAGCATAACCACTGAGGTTCTGGTTAGCAGAGCCTCAGTGAGACAGTTAGTCATCACACAGGGAACACATACAGGGCACATACTTATGAGCACTGGGGCCCTGCCTGGCAGGGTCCCAGTGACACATAGACTAAAACAACATATATACAGTGAAATATGGGGGTAACATGCCATGCAAGTTGGTTCTTTCTACACTCTCCCACCAAGGTGAGTCTGTAGGAGACAAAGGGGGTCATTCTGACCCTGGCGGTCATGGACCACCAGGGTCACGAATGACGGAAGCACCGCCAACAGGCTGGCGGTGCTTCCCAAGGCATTCCGACCGCTGCGGTCGGCCAGCCGGGGCCGGCGGTTTCCAGCCGTTTTTCCCCCGGCTGGGAGAATCCGCCATAGCTTAGCAGAGAGTGAAAAGCGCGATGGGTGCAACTGCACCCGTCACACCGCCGCAACACCGCCGGCTCCATTCGGAGCCGTCTCCTGTGTTGCGCCCCTCATTCCCGCTGACATGGTTAACATGGTTAGCGCCCGCCGGCCCAGCGTGAATGTTGGAACGGGGGCAGCGCTATTTTGGCTTTGGCGGCCAAATGGCGGTTCCCGCCTGCCGGGCGGCTACGGCCGTCCGCCAGACTTGGAATGACCCCCAAAGTGTAGTGGGGGAAAGAAACGTGGAGAATCACAGCACAGAGCCCTGCTCACACAAGGCCAGCCTCAGGCCTAATATTGATTCAAGGAAGAAAAAGTGCCTGCAGATGTAAAGCAGCAGAGGTGTGGATGTAACCCTCCATATCTTTGGAGTAAAGTGTGTGTGTGGAGGGATGCCTCATTGGTGTTGAGCTCCGAGAGCAATGTAAGCAAGACCATGAAATGGCAGGCAAGTAAAACATCATAAGAAAGTGATACTGCTTTGCTAACAAAGAGGAACCTTTCAAGAGGTGGTCATGTAAGTTCATGCAACCAAGATTATAAGTAATACAAGCTTAGTAGATGATGCATTAACAATGAACATTTTGGTAGCAATAAACAGTAGTAACTTCAAAAGCACTTGCATATTGGGTACGATATCACAGAGGCATGTACCAAGCGAATATGAGGAGCTGCCACTCCCTCTTTTCAGGAGGCCTAAAACTCAAGTTGTAGGGGTTAACTATAATTCGGTGTCATACCTGCATAGTACATCCTGGTTTTGTCTATGCAGAAATAAGTATCAAAGATAAGACTATGACAGTTCCACCTAGCTATTATGACAAATGAAATTTACTCTGCAATTGCAATATGACCTGGTAATAGAACTGGGTCATCAAGCAGCAGAAGCTTACGGCTCCATGAAATGATGAGGCGATCCCTGCGAGCTGCTGGTTTGGGAAGACATGAAACTGGAGCTTCTTCTAACGATCACCAAGATCCAGTCTCACCCCCAATTGCTCCTCCAAGTTTGGCTCCTGATCCTCCAGCTATGGATCGTGGTATGATTTTTTTTTTTTTTTTTAAATATGTATGAATTGAAAATTACACTTTGTGTTTTTCAAATGCTTTTAGTTTTTTAGCTTTTAGATAGCCTGCTCATCCGCAGTATTTCTTTCTTGAAACAGGGGCGAACTATTGGACCTTTTGAGTGGGGTAAATGTTCTTTTCCATTTTTCAGCATAGATTCCCCATGCTCAGTGAAAGTCCCACTCCCTTGTGTTGCTGCCTGTTGTCTAGCAACAGTGGCTTTTTGCTAGTCTTCAGCCAAAGACGTTTGTGGTATTGACCTGCAAAAACAAGGTTAAGAGTCAAGGGGGGTCATTCTGACCTCGGCAGTAAAAGGCCCTTACCGCCGGTCAGAAGACCGCCATCATACCGCCGCGGCCGCGGTAAACCGCCACGGTCATTCTGACCTCCAACTGCCAAACCGCCGAAAACCCGACATCCATGGAAGGCCGCCTCATCAGCGGGCAGCGGAAAACTGGAGATGACCAAACCTCCACGCCAACACAAACACGCCCATGCCATTACGACCCACGAATCCACGCGGCGGTCATTCAACCGTGGTATTCCATTGGCGGTACACACCGCCGCGGTCAAAATACAAACCCAGCTCCAAAACACAGCCACATTGGACAATTTGAAATACACACACCTGATACACATACATGCACCACTCCCACACATCCAAGCAACTATAAAACACACACCCACATCACCCACAAACCCCCACTAATAGAAATTCGGAGAGAAGGCGAGAGAGAGAGAGAGCACAGCTATCGAAAAACCCAACACACACAGGAACCCAACATCATCAACCACACCACATCTACGCACACATCACCACACACCACCACTCACATCACCACAAACACCACCCACACCTCATCCACACCACCCCATGGCACCCCAAAGACACCCCAGGTTTTCGGACCAAGAACTCAGGGTCATGGTGGAGGAAATAATAAGGGTAGAGCCCCAGCTCTTCGGCACACAGGTGCAACACACCACAATAGCCGGGAAGGCGGAGCTATGGCAAAGGATCGTCGACAGGGTCAACGCTGTGGGACAGCATCCCAGAAACCGGGAAGACATCCGAAAGCGCTGGAACGACCTACGGGGGAAGGTACGGTCGATGTCTCAAGACACAACATCGCTGTGCAGAAGACTGGCGGCGGACCACCACCCACTCCTCCCGAATTCACTGCATGGGAGCAAGAGGTCTTGAACATCCTGCATCCTGCGGGCCTCGCTGGAGTAGGCGGAGGAATGGACTCTAGTAAGTCTCATCTCAACTACTCCCCCCCCAACCACCAGCATGCCAACCCACACCCCCACCCTCACCCCCAACCCCCCAGCACACATCCTCCCTGCCAATGTCTCACCAGCACAACCCACCCAACCCAAAACCAAACCCTGAATGCCAACACAAACCATGGACACCCATCACCAATGCATGACCACTGCACATACCCATCCCCCCCCACACACCACCCTCACAACCCCTCCCACAAGGGAATGCCAGCACTGGGGGACAAGGGCACCCACAAATCGCACGCCATGGAACACACAGAAGCAATAACCATACTCTTTTACCCCTGCAGGGCCCGAACGCCAACACACCGGCCAGGAGGGTCCAGAGTTGTCCATCCCACCCCCAGAACAGGCCCCCAGTGAGGACAGCAGCTCTGTCGACCTAGAACCTGATGACCAGCCCGGACCATCGGGGACCTCTGGACAGTCGGTTCCCCATACACAGACACAGGCCACAGCAGACCCAACCCCCTCTGGGAATATCAGCACAGCTCCCACCCAGCGGGCCCATGCCTCTGTCTCCAGGACAGGTCAATCAGCGGTGTGTCCGCCACTACAGGGCACCCAGGCTGACCCAACACCCCAACAACAACAGGGACCTGGGGGCAGTGGTAGTGGGCACACCGTCCAGGGGACAGAGGCCCAGGGAAACAGGGCAACTGGGAGGGCTGCAGTGCGACAGGGTGGGGAGGACAGGGCCAGGGAACCGACTCTCCAAGAGGCCCTCACCACCATCATGGGAGCATATCACCACTCCCAGGAGACGATGGCGACGGTACTGGCCAGGTTCCAGGAGATTCAGGCACAGCAGGAGGAACGGTACATGGGGTACAGAGAGGAGCTCAGGAACATCGTCTTGGCCCTCAACCAAATAGTCACCACATTGCGGGACCATGTGGCACCCCAAAGGGCCCCTGTCACTAGCCTGGACCAGGAACAGCCTACCACCTCCGCCGGCGCTAGTGGACAGGAGGCCCCCACACAACGACAGGCCACCAGAACCCCACCTCCTGCTGAAGATCAACCACCCGCAAGAGGAACCTGAGATCTCAAAGGAAGACAGAGTAGGATGCCAAGACCCCCGCCAGCATAAGAAACCCCCTGATGTCATTCCACTGTCCCACATTGTCACCCTGTCCAACCTTGAACTGCCCCTGCTCCATCCTTCCACAGGCATATGGACAATGCACCTGTGCGACTGAGAACTGGACTCTGCCATGGACATTACTCCACCCCCACCCATCACCGTTTTACTATCATGGACCGATATGTAGCACTTTAAATAAATCACTAATTGCACTTAAAAAATCAGGAGTCTGCTTGTATTCTTAACAAATGTATTACACATAACGGTTCAAAAATTGTTCAGTTACATTGTGATGACAACATACCAATGTCAATGTGCTTTACTCCATGGGCAAACAAAGCAGAAGTCACGCAGTGGGTTATACAGCTCTGAAAAGGGAAGGGAAAGTCACAATTCAGTTGAAAGGAACTGGGGGGAAACACAGAAAGTAGAGATGCAGGAGGCCTGAAGTAAATGTAAAATGGCGTGGGGGATTCTTACCTGTGTGCTACTGAAAATACTGTTGTATAACTGTGTCCCTGTTGTCCGTGTCGTCCCCGTCGTCTTCCTCCTCTTCACTCTCCACAGGCTCCACAGCTGCTACAACTCCACCATCTGGACCATCCTCCTGCAGGAAAGGCACCTGGCGTCGCAATGCAAGATTGTGAAGCATACAGCAGGCCACGATGATCTGGCACACCTTCTTTGGTGAGTACATTAGGGATCCACCTGTCATATGCAGGCACCTAAAACTGGCCTTCAGGACCCCGAAGGTCCTTTCTATGATCCTCCTAGATCGCCCATGGGCCTCATTGTACCGTTCCTCTGCCCTGGTCCGGGGATTCCTCACTGGGGTCAGTAGCCACGGCAGGTTGGGGTAACCAGAGTCACCTATTAGCCACACACGTTGTCTCTGAAGCTGTTCCATCACATAGGGGATGCTGCTATTTCGCATGCACTGACCCAGGGAACTTGGCATTTACATGGGATATGTACTGGTCAGCCAAACAGACCACCTGCACATTCATAGAATGGTAATTTTTCCTGTTTCTGTACACCTGATCATCGTCTTTTGTGGGTACTAAGGCCACATGGGTCCCATCAATGGCACCAATGATGTTGGGGATATGTCCAAGGGCATAGAAGTCACCCTTCACAGTGGCCAAATCACCCTCCTCTGGGAAAACAATGTAGCTCCGCATGTATTTCGTCAGGGCAGACAACACTCTGGACAAAATCTTAGAAAACATAGGCTGAGACATCCCTGATGACATGGCCACTGTTGTCTGAAAAGACCCACTTGCCAAAAAATGGAGGACTGACAAAACCTACACCAGAGGGGGAATTCCTGTGGGTTGGCGGATGGGGGACATCAGTGCCGGCTCAAGCTGGGCACACAGTTCATGTATAGTGGCTCGGTCAAGTCGGTATCGAAGTATTATAAGACGTTCCTCCATTGTCGACAGGTCCACCAGCGGTCGGTACACGGGAGGATTCCTCCTTCTCCTCGCAAGTCCCAGCGGACGGTGCCTAGGAATGAGAACATGGAGTACAGAGTCACGCAACCCACAGGTACGTAACTACAGCTTGCACAGTACACGAATCGCTATGCATTGAATGGCTTGTATGAGTGGCAATGCAAGGCCTAGGCCTGTGTGACGCAGTAGAAATTAAGCCATGTGGGCCCTTGAAATGGCGGCTGCCTGACCTTAGAAGTGTGACAGTGGGATGTGAGGTCAATGCGCTGGCGTGGCACACCGTGGCGGAAGGCGGTCGAAGACCGCGGCGCAAAGCCGCATTGGTTAACATTGAACCCTATGGGTTTCAAGAGCCAATGACTAGGTGCGCCGGCGGTCGCGGTACGCACCGCCGCGGGCGTGACCGCCATTTTCTATCTGATTAATCACTCGAGACCTGATCATCCACAGGAGAGGACCTATACTGCAAGTGCTGCTGTGAACTCGGTCTGGAAGAGACAATGGCTGCTGCGACTGGGGAAAGGGCCCCTGCCTTCACTACAGAAGAGTTGGAGAAACTTGTGGATGGGGTCCTGCCCCAGTATGCGCTACTCTACGGTCCTCCAGACCAACAGGTAAGTACACTGTGTGCACGTTGAATGGGCTATGCCTGTGTTGAGTGGGGTGGATATAAGATGGTGGGGTGGGGAGAGAATGACGAGTGCAAGGCACGACAGATGAGAGCATGTGCCACATGGCAAGGTTGGGGAGGGGGGAATCACATCTAACATGCAGAGAATTAATGATATTTACTTTTCCACCCTGTACATGTCAAAAAGGTCAGCGCCCATCAGAAAGTCGACATTTGGCGTGCCATCGCCAAGGAAGTCCGGACCCTGGGGGTCCACAACAGACGGGGCACCCACTGCCGCAAGAGGTGGGAGGACATCCACCGCGGGACCAGGAAGACCGCTGAGTCACTGCTGGGGATGGCCTCCCAACCTAGGAGGGGTGCCAGTCGTACCCTGACCCCCCTGATGTCCCGGATCCTGGCGGTGGCCTACCCCGATTTGGATGGGCGCGTGAGGACATCACAGCAGACACAAGGGGGTGAGTACCAGCACATTCAGCTATCTTTACGCGCAGTGGAGGTGCCTGGGTGGGGGAGGAGGGCTGTGGGTGACATTAGGCCAGGGCGCTTCCTGTAGTGTAGTCCTCTCCTTTAGCCATGTCCCTGTGCCCCCGCCCCCCACCTCTGTAGGGTGACAAGTACAGCTATCCATGGTCCTGCATCACCCATGTGCGCGTTTGTTGTCCCTAGACCTGTTGGCCTAGTCACAAGTACTGAGTAGTGTACCCCGATTGCGCGGCTTAGTGCATGAGGCTCCTGTGTCTGTCCTCTCCGCCAACGGTGTTGACAATGCATGCACTCAACCTGTTTTTATTTCTACCCCCACCCTTTTTCTTTATCTTCTTGTTTATGTGTGCATTAGCATCATCAGGCGGAGGAGAATTGGCACCGGAGCACGAGGGAGCTGCAACTCACAAGGCCCCGGTGGGCCATGGCACAGACACCGAGGCCACCAGTGATACGGAGGGCGAGGGGAGCTTCACAACGGGGACCCGTGGTGACACCAGCGACACGTCCTCGGATGGGAGCTCCCTAGCGGTGGCGGCAACATCCGTGCCCCCGCCTCTACAGGTACAGCCGCCACCCAGCGCACCAGCACCGCCCTCCCAGCAGCCCCTCAGCCTTCGGTCCGTGCCCGCTCGCCCAAGAAGGCTGGCATCTCCTTCGCCCCAGGCACCTCAGGCCCTGCCCCTGTTACCCCTGCTGCCCTCAGTGAGGAGGTCATTGACCTCCTACAGACCATCATTGTTGGGCAGTCTACCCTTTTGAATGCCATCCAGGGGGTAGAGAGGGAGGTGCATCGTAGCAATGCATACCTGGAGGGCATTCATTCGGGTCAGGCTGCCCATCAACGATCGTTCAATTCTCTGGCCTCAGCACTGACGGCAGCCATTGTCCCTGTTTCCATCCTCCCTCTTCAAACTGCCTCCACCCTGTCTCTGTCTCCTGTTCCTCAGCCTATCCCATCCACACCATCAGACCAGCCTGCACACACCTCAACACCCAAGGGCAGCTCATCCAGACGTAAGCACCACAGATCACACAAACATTCACCCAAGCAACACCCAGATGCAGACATGCCAACAGCCACTACCACCTCTGTGTCCCCCTCCTCCTCGTCTCCCTCCTCCCTCCCTGTGACGTCTCCACTCACACCTGCATGCACACCACCAACAGCCAGTACTTCCATCACCAGCACACCCTCCAGTACAGTCCGCACACGTGCAGTCACCACCCCCACTGCCATTTACACGTCCCCTGTGTCCTCTCCCACTGTGTCTGTCACCCCCTCTTCCAAGACACACAAACGCAGGCAGCCACCCACCCAACAGCCAACCACCTCACGCCAGCCTCCAGCCCATGCACCTTCACCCAAGGACAGCACACCTGACTCTCCTACAACCACCTCCTCTTCCTCCACTCCCATAACCACTACACCTACCCTTTACCTTGGTCCTAAAAAAGTTTACCTCTCCACTCTTGACCTCTTTCCCTCACCTGACCCGCCCCCTCCATCTGCTAAGAGTCCCAAGAGCGCCTCAGCCACCACCAGCCCGGCTTCAAGGGTCACCGTAGTGCATGGATTTTGGAGTCCCCCCTTTGCCAGCAGTGATACATCGGTCAGCAGCAAGGGGACAGCCAGCCCCCCCCTGGAAAGAGGACCCGTAAAGTAAGGGGCCGCCGCGAGAAGCCTGACACGGCTGCCCCCAAGGACCAAAGTTCAGCCACTTCACCTGCCACAACATCCAGGGGAGGCAAGGCCCAGAGAGCAACATCGAAGGAGGGCAAGAGGAGCAGGGCGGAGAAGTCAGCCAGCAGGAGCGCGGACCAGGAGGGCCCCACAAGCCCCATCCCGGGTGTGAGTGAGGACACCCAAGGGCCCAGGACACCGTCACCGAAGGGTCCAGCAACTGCACGGTCGGAGAGCGACTGAGCAGGGAGTCCTGGCCAGGTCTGACTCCCTTGACTTACAGAACAAGCACCGCTGAAGAGGGCCCCGCCGTCCAGAAAGGCACCGCTGAACAGGGCCCCGCCATCCAGAAAGGCACCGCTGAAGAGGGCCCCGCCGTGCAGAAAGGCACCGCTGAAGAGGGCCCCGCCGTCCAGAAAGGCACCGCTGAACAGGGCCCCGCCGTCCAGAAAGGCACTGCGGAAGAGGGCCCCGCCGTGCAGAAAGGCACTGCTGAAGAGGGCCCCGCCGTGCAGAAAGGCACCGCTGAAGAGGGCCCCGCCGTGCAGAAAGGCACCGCTGAAGAGGGCCCCCGTCCAGAAAGGCACCGCTGAACAGGGCCCCGCCGTCCAGAAAGGCACCGCTGAAGAGGGCCCCGCCGTGCAGAAAGGCACCGCTGAAGAGGGCCCCGCCGTGCAGAAAGGCACCGCTGAAGAGGGCCCCGCCGTCCAGAAAGGCACCGCTGAACAGGGCCCGCCGTCCAGAAAGGCACCGCTGAACAGGGCCCCGCCATCCAGAAAGGCACCGCTGAACAGCGCCCCGCCAAGACAGGCACCGGTCCGCCGGGCCCTTCCAGTCAAGCACCGCTCCGCTGGGCCCTTCCTGTCAAGCACCGCTCCGCTGGGCCCTTCCTGTCAAGCACCGCTCCGCTGGGCCCTTCATCTCAAGCACCGCTCCGCTGGGCCCTTCCTGTCAAGCACCGCTCCGCTGGGCCCTTCCTGTCAAGCACCGCTCCGCCGGGCCCTTCATCTCAAGCACCGCTCCGCTGGGCCCCGCCGTCTCAAGCACCGCTCCTCTGGGCCCTTCATCTCAAGCACCGCTCCACTGGGCCCTTCCTGTCAAGCACCGCTCCGCTGGGCCCCGCCGTCTCAAGCACCGCTCCGCTGGGCCCTTGATCTCCAGCACCGCTTCGCTGGGCCCTTCCTGTCAAGCACCGCTCCGCCGGGCCCTTCATCTCAAGCACCGCTCCGCTGGGCCCCGCCGTCTCAAGCACCGCTCCGCTGGGCCCTTCATCTCAAGCACCGCTCTGCTGGGCCCTTCCTGTCAAGCACCGCTCCGCTGGGCCCCGCCGTCTCAAGCACCGCTCCGCTGGGCCCTTCATCTCAAGCACCGCTCCGCTGGGCCCTTCCTGTCAAGCACCGCCGTCTCAAGCACCGCTCCGCTGGGCCCTTCCTGTCAAGCACCGCTCCGCTGGGCCCTTCATCTCAAGCACCGCTCCGCTGGGCCCTTCCTGTCAAGCACCGCTCCGCCGGGCCCTTCATCTCAAGCACCGCTCCGCTGGGCCCCGCCGTCTCAAGCACCGCTCCGCTGGGCCCTTCATCTCAAGCACCGCTCCGCTGGGCCCTTCCTGTCAAGCACCGCTCCGCCGGGCCCTTCATCTCAAGCACAGCTCCGCTGGGCCCCGCCGTCTCAAGCACCGCTCCGCTGGGCCCTTCATCTCAAGCACCGCTCCGCTGGGCCCTGCCGTCTCAAGCACCGCTCCGCTGGGCCCTTCCTGTCAAGCACCGCTCCGCTGGGCCCTTCATCTCAAGCACCGCTCCGCTGGGCCCTTTCTGTCAAGTACCGCTCCGCTGGGCCCCGCCGTCTGAAGCACCGCTCCGCTGGGCCCTTCCTGTCAAGCACCGCTCCGCTGGGCCCTTCATCTCAAGCACCGCTCCGCTGGGCCCCGCCGTCTCAAGCACCGCTCCACTGGGCCCTTCCTGTCAAGCACCGCTCCGCTGGGCCCTTCATCTCAATCACCGCTCCGCTGGGCCCTTCCTGTCAAGCACCGCTCCGCTGGGCCCCGCCGTCTCAAGCACCGCTCCGCTGGGCCCTTCCTGTCAAGCACCGCTCCGCTGGGCCCTTCATGTCAAGCACCGCTCCGCTGGGCCCCGCCGTCTCAAGCACCGCTCCGCTGGGCTCTTCCTGTCAAGCACCGCTCCGCCGGGCCCTTCATCTCAAGCACCGCTCCGCTGGGCCCTTCATCTCAAGCACCGCTCCGCTGGGCCCCGCCGTCTCAAGCACCGCTCCGCTGGGCCCTTCCTGTCAAGCACCGCTCCGCTGGGCCCCGCCGTCTCAAGCACCGCTCCGCTGGGCCCTTCCTGTCAAGCACCGCTACGCTGGGCCCCGCCGTCTCAAGCACCGCTCCGCTGGGCCCTTCCTGTCAAGCACCGCTCCGCTGGGCCCCACCGTCTCAAGCACCGCTGGCCGAATGACAGTGCCGGTTCTGTGTCGAGCTACTGTTCATGCTGCACTCGGGCCACCCTGCCTCCTCCATTGCCTGTGGAGACTGTTATCCACTTGATAGACTGTGGCTTTGCACTCCCCAGGATTGAACAGTGGGCAAGCCACCCACTGTAGAGACTTGAGAGACTGTGGCTTTGCACTGCCCAGGATGGCACAGCGGGCATGGTGGCCCCTTCGTGGATCTGGCGTCGTGGACTCATGTGGCTGTGGTGCCCCCCCTTCCCTTCCCCCTGAGGTGCCTGTAGTTTTATCATCTGATGCCCCTGCAGTGTTCTCTCCAACGTACTCAGGTCTCCTGTGTGGGCTTTGCCCATGTGTTGATACACTTTGGCCCACGGACAGTTGACATTTCAGTGACTGTGCAGGACTTATTGCCTCTATTTATCGGTTACGCAATGTTTTAACTTGATATTTTTTGTTTCATTTTCCTATTTTACCATGACTTCAATGAACCTATTTTATACATACATTTAGTTTCTCACTTTAATTATATCTTTTCATTATTCCGGGGGGTTTGGGTGGTGTCACTTTGACTTGGTGCTCTGCATTGGTGTGTAGATAGTTGGGGGGTGGGTGTATTGCGTATGTGTGTGCCCGTAACCCTTCCTCCTCCCCCCTCCCCTGTGTCGTAGGTGCGATACTCACCGTTGTCGTCTGCGCCGGAGTTCATACTCGTGGTAGATGAGCAGGTAGACGAGTGCAGGTAGGATGTTCAATTCGGGTTTCATGCTGTCCTCCGTCCTCGTGGAGTGTATAGAGGTGAGCGTTTTCCCGTTCGTAGTCTGTTTCCGCCGTGTTTTTATCGGCGGGGCTCCCGCCCCGGAAAAGGTGGCGGATTGGTGAGTTGTGATAGGGTGGGCGGTACATTGTCTGCCGCCTGCCTGTTGGCGGTGACCGCCGTGCTGTTTGTTTGTCCCGCCGTGGCTGTCGGAGTGTTAAGGTGGCGGTCTGGGTTGGCGGTTCCCGCCAGGGTCAGAATTCTATTTTTTTTACCGCCTGCCTGTTGGCGGGTTGGCCGCCGCTTTATCACCGACCGCCAGGGTTGGAATGACCCCCTATGGGGGTCATTCTGACCTCGGCGGTAAAAGGCCCTTACCGCCGGTCAGAAGACCGCCATCATACCGCCGCGGCCGCGGTAAACCGCCACGGTCATTCTGACCTCCAACTGCCAAACCGCCGAAATCCCGACATCCACGGAAGGCCGCCTCATCAGCGGGCAGCGGAAAACTGGAGATGACCAAACCTCCACCGCCACGCCAACACAAACACGCCCATGCCATTACGACCCACGAATCCACGCGGCGGTCATTCAACCGCGGTATTCCATTGGCGGTACACACCGCCGCGGTCAAAATACACACCCAGCTCCAAAACACAGCCGCATTGGACAATTTGAAATACACACACCTGATACACATACATGCACTACTCCCACACATCCAAGCAACTATAAAACACACACCCACATCACCCACAAACCCCCACTACTAGAAATTCGGAGAGAAGGCGAGAGAGGGAGAGAGAGAGCACAGCTATCGAAAAACCCAACACACACAGGAACCCAACATCATCAACCACCACATCTACGCACACATCACCACACACCACCACTCACATCACCACAAACACCACCCCACACCTCATCCACACCACCCCATGGCACCCCAAAGACACCCCAGGTTTTCGGACCAAGAACTCAGGGTCATGGTGGAGGAAATAATAAGGGTAGAGCCCCAGCTCTTCGGCACACAGGTGCAACACACCACAATAGCCAGGAAGGCGGAGCTATGGCAAAGGATCGTCGACAGGGTCAACGCTGTGGGACAGCATCCCAGAAACCGGGAAGACATCCGAAAGGGCTGGAACGACCTACGGGGAAGGTACGGTCGATGGTCTCAAGACACAACATCGCTGTGCAGAAGACTGGCGGCGGACCACCACCCACTCCTCCCGAATTCACTGCATGGGAGCAAGAGGTCTTGAACATCCTGCATCCTGCGGGCCTCGCTGGAGTAGGCGGAGGAATGGACTCTGGTAAGTCTCATCTCAACTACTCCCCCCCCAACCACCAGCATGCCAACCCACACCCCCACCCTCACCCCCAACCCCCCAGCACACATCCTCCCTGCCAATGTCTCACCAGCACAACCCACCCAACCCAAAACCAAACCCTGAATGCCAACACAAACCATGGACACCCATCACCTATGCATGACCACTGCACATACCCATCCCCCCCCCACACACCACCCTCACAACCCCTCCCACAGGGGAATGCCAGCACTGGGGGACAAGGGCACCCACAAATCGCACGCCATGGAACACACAGAAGCAATAACCATACTCTTTTACCCCTGCAGGGCCCGAACGCCAACACACCGGCCAGGAGGGTCCAGAGTTGTCCATCCCACCCCCAGAACAGGCCCCCAGTGAGGACAGAAGCTCTGTCGACCTAGAACCTGATGACCAGCCCGGACCATCGGGGACCTCTGGACAGTCGGTTCCCCACACACAGACACAGGCCACAGCAGACCCAACCCCCTCTGGGAATATCAGCACAGCTCCCACCCAGCGGGCCCATGCCTCTGTCTCCAGGACAGGTCAATCAGCAGTAAAAAATTGTAAATTAGCACTTGTATAGCGCACTACTCACCAGTTAGGGTCTCAAGGCGCTGTACTCATACCGCTATGGAACCCCTCCTGGCTTTTCCCTGTGAGGCGCCCACTCCTGAGCACCCCCAGGGTGAAGCCAGGCATCCAAGCGCTGTTGGGGCCGTTGTGGAGATTAAGCAAGCTATTGCCCAGAGTTGCAGAGTGGGACCCATGAATTAGATTAGGCACCGAGGCGAGAATTATCTGGTCAAGGGGAATTGAGCCCAAGACCTGCCGAAGCGGGACTTGAACCCTGGTCTTGAGCCAGATCTCTGCTTCAGGGTGTGCCGCTCTAACCATTGAGCCACACTTCTCCACTGTCCGCCACTACAGGGCACCCATGCTGACCCAACACCCCAACAACAACAGGGACCTGGGGGCAGTGGTAGTGGGCACACCGTCCAGGGGACAGAGGCCCGGGGAAACAGGGCAACTGGGAGGGCTGCAGTGCGACAGGGGGGGGAGGACAGGCCCAGGGAACCGACTCTCCAAGAGGCCCTCACCACCATCATGGGAGCATATCACCACTCCCAGGAGACGATGGCGACGGTACTGGCCAGGTTCCAGGAGATCCAGGCACAGCAGGAGGAACGGTACATGGGGTACAGAGAGGAGCTCAGGAACATCGTCCTGGCCCTCAACCAAATAGTCACCACATTGCGGGACCATGTGGCACCCCAAAGGGCCCCTGTCACTAGCCTGGACCAGGAACTGCCTACCACCTCCACCGGCGCTAGTGGACAGGAGGCCCCCACACAACGATAGGCCACCAGAACCCCACCTCCTGCTGAAGATCAACCACACCGCAAGAGGAACCTGAGATCTCAAAGGAAGACAGAGTAGGATGCCAATACCCCCGCCAGCATAAGAAACCCCCTGATGTCATTCCACTGTCCCACATTGTCACCCTGTCCAACCTTGAACTGCCCCTGCTCCATCCTTCCACAGGCATATGGACAATGCACCTGTGCGACTGAGAACTGGACTCTGCCATGGACATTACTCCACCCCCACCCGTCACCGTTTTACTATCATGGACCGATATGTAGCACTTTAAATAAATCACTAATTGCACTTAAAAAATCAGGAGTCTGCTTGTATTCTTAACAAATGTATTACACATAACGGTTCAAAAATTGTTCAGTTACATTGTGATGACAACATACCAATGTCAATGTGCTTTACTCCATGGGCAAACAAAGCAGAAGTCACGCAGTGGGTCATACAGCTCTGAAAAGGGAAGGGAAAGTCTCAATTCAGTTGAAAGGAACTGGGGGGAAACACAGAAAGTAGAGATGCAGGAGGCCTGAAGTAAATGTAAAATGGCATGGGGGATTCTTATCTGTGTGCTACTGAAAATACTGTTGTATAACTGTGTCCCTGTTGTCCGTGTCGTCCCCGTCGTCTTCCTCCTCTTCACTCTCCACAGGCTCCACAGCTGCTACAACACCACCATCTGGACCATCCTCCTGCAGGAAAGGCACCTGGCGTCGCAATGCAAGATTGTGAAGCATACAGCAGGCCACGATGATCTGGAACACCTTCTTTGGTGAGTACATTAGGGATCCACCTGTCATATGCAGGCACCTAAACCTGGCCTTCAGGACCCCGAAGGTCCTTTCTATGATCCTCCTAGATCGCCCATGGGCCTCATTGTACCGTTCCTCTGCCCTGGTCCGGGGATTCCTCACTGGGGTCAGTAGCCACGGCAGGTTGGGGTAACCAGAGTCGCCTATTAGCCACACACGTTGTCTCTGTAGCTGTTCCATCACATAGGGGATGCTGCTATTTCGCATTACATATGCGTCATGCACTGACCCAGGGAACTTGGCATTTACATGGGATATGTACTGGTCAGCCAAACAGACCACCTGCACATTCATAGAATGGTAATTTTTTTCTGTTTCTGTACACCTGATCATCGTCTTTTGTGGGTACTAAGGCCACATGGGTCCCATCAATGGCACCAATGATGTTGGGGATATGTCCAAGGGCATAGAAGTCACCCTTCACAGTGGCCAAATCACCCTCCTCTGGGAAAACAATGTAGCTCCGCATGTATTTCGTCAGGGCAGACAACACTCTGGACAAAATCTTAGAAAACATAGGCTGAGACATCCCTGATGACATGGCCACTGTTGTCTGAAAAGACCCACTTGCCAAAAAATGGAGGACTGACAAAACCTGCACCAGAGGGGGAATTCCTGTGGGTTGGCGGATGGGGGACATCAGTGCCGGCTCAAGCTGGGCACACAGTTCATGTATAGTGGCTCGGTCAAGTCGGTATCGAAGTATTATATGACGTTCCTCCATTGTCGACAGGTCCACCAGCGGTCGGTACACGGGAGGATTCCTCCTTCTCCTCGCAAGTCCCAGCGGACGGTGCCTAGGAAGGAGAACATGGAGTACAGAGTCAAGCAACCCACAGGTACGTAACTACAGCTTGCACAGTACACGAATCGCTATGCATTGAATGGCTTGTATGAGTGGAAATGCAAGGCCTAGGCCTGTGTGACGCAGTAGAAATTAAGCCATGTGGGCCCTTGAAATGGCGGCTGCCTGACCTGAGAAGTGTGACAGTGGGATGTGAGGTCAATGCGCTGGCGTGGCACACCGTGGTGGTAGGCGGTCGAAGACCGCGGAGCAAAGCCGCATTGGTTAACATTGAACCCTATGGGTTTCACGAGCCAATGACTAGGTGCGCCGGTGGTCGCGGTACGCACCGCGGAGGTACGCAGCGCCGCAGGCGTGACCGCCATTTTCTATCTGATTAATCACTCGAGACCTGATCATCCACAGGAGAGGACCTATACTGCAAGTGCTGCTGTGAACTCGGTCTGGAAGAGACAATGGCTGCTGCGACTGGGGAAAGGGCCCCTGCCTTCACTACAGAAGAGTTGGAGAAACTTGTGGATGGGGTCCTGCCCCAGTATGCGCTACTCTACGGTCCTCCAGACCAACAGGTAACTACACTGTGTGCACGTTTAATGGGATATACCTGTGTTGAGTGGGGTGGATATAAGATGGTGGGGTGGGGAGAGAATGACGAGTGCAAGGCACGACAGATGAGAGCATGTGCCACATGGCAAGGTTGGGGAGGGGGGGGGAATCACATCTAACATGCAGAGAATTAATGATATTTACTTTTCCACCCTGTACATGTCAAATAGGTCAGCGCCCATCAGAAAGTCGACATTTGGCGTGCCATCGCCAAGGAAGTCCGGACCCTGGGGGTCCACAACAGACGGGGCACCCACTGCCGCAAGAGGTGGGAGGACATCCACCGTGGGACCAGGAAGACCGCCGAGTCACTGCTGAGGATGGCCTCCCAACCTAGGAGGGGTGCCAGTCGTACCCTGACCCCCCTGATGTCCTGGATCCTGGCGGGGGCCTACCCCGATTTGGATGGGCGCGTGAGGACATCACAGCAGACACAAGGGGGTGAGTACCAGCACATTCAGCTATCTTTACGCGCAGTGGAGGTGCCTGGGTGGGGGAGGAGGGCTGTGGGTGACATTAGGCCAGGGCGCTTCCTGTAGTGTAGTCCTCTCCTTTAGCCATGTCCCTGTGCCCCCGCCCCCCACCTCTGTAGGGTGACAAGTACAGCTATCCATGGTCCTGCATCACCCATGTGCGCGTTTGTTGTCCCTAGACCTGTTGGCCTAGTCACAAGTACTGAGTAGTGTACCCCGATTGCGCGGCTTAGTGCATGAGGCTCCTGTGTCTGTCCTCTCCGCCAACGGTGTTGACAATGCATGCACTCAACCTGTTTTTATTTCTACCCCCACCCTTTTTCTTTATCTTCTTGTTTATGTGTGCATTAGCATCATCAGTTGGAGGAGAATTGGCACCGGAGCATGAGGGAGCTGCAACTCACAAGGCCCTGGTGGGCCATGGCACAGACACCGAGGCCACCAGTGATACGGAGGGCGAGGGGAGCTTCACAACGGGAACCCGTGGTGACACCAGCGACACCGACACGTCCTCGGATGGGAGCTCCCTAGCGGTGGCGGCAACATCCGTGCCCCCCGCCTCTACAGGTACAGCCGCCACCCAGCGCACCAGCACCGCCCTCCCAGCAGCCCCTCAGCCTTCGCTCCGTGCCCGCTCGCCCAAGAAGGTGGGCATCTCCTTCGCCCCAGGCACCTCAGGCCCCGCCCCTGTTACCCCTGCTGCCCTCAGTGAGGAGGTCATTGACCTCCTACAGACCATCATTGTTGGGCAGTCTACCCTTTTGAATGCCATCCAGGGGGTAGAGAGGGAGGTGCATCGTAGCAATGCATACCTGGAGGGCATTCATTCGGGTCAGGCTGCCCATCAACGATCGTTCAATTCTCTGGCCTCAGCACTGACGGCAGCCATTGTCCCTGTTTCCATCCTCCCTCTTCTAACTGCCTCCACCCTGTCTCTGTCTCCTGTTCCTCAGCCTATCCCATCCACACCATCAGACCAGCCTGCACACACCTCAACACCCAAGGGCAGCTCATCCAGACATAAGCACCACAGATCACACAAACATTCACCCAAGCAACACCCAGATGCAGACATGCCAACAGCCACTACCACCTCTGTGTCCCCCTCCTCCTCGTCTCCCTCCTCCCTCCCTGTGACGTCTCCACTCACACCTGCATGCACACCACCAACAGCCAGTACTTCCATCACCAGCACACCCTCCAGTACAGTCCGCACACGTGCAGTCACCACCCCCACTGCCATTTACACGTCCCCTGTGTCCTCTCCCACTGTGTCTGTCACCCCCTCTTCCAAGACACACAAACGCAGGCAGCCACCCACCCAACAGCCAACCACCTCACGACAGCCTCCAGCCCATGCACCTTCACCCAAGGACAGCACACCTGACTCTCCTACAACCACCTCCTCTTCCTCCACTCCCATAACCACTACACCTACCCTTTACCTTGGTCCTAAAAAAGTTTACCTCTCCACTCTTGACCTCTTTCCCTCACCTGACCCACCCCCTCCATCTGCTAAGAGTCCCAAGAGCGCCTCAGCCACCACCAGCCCGGCTTCAAGGGTCACCGTAGTGCATGGATTTTGGAGTCCCCCCTTTGCCAGCAGTGATACATCGGTCAGCAGCAAGGGGACAGCCAGCCCCCCCCTGGAAAGAGGACCCATAAAGTAAGGGGCCGCCGCGAGAAGCCTGACACGGCTGCCCCCAAGGACCAAAGTTCAGCCACTTCACCTGCCACAACATCCAGGGGAGGCAAGGCCCAGAGAGCCACATCGAAGGAGGGCAAGGGCAGCAGGGCGGAGAAGTCAGCCAGCAGGAGCGCGGACCAGGAGGGCCCCACAAGCCCCATCCCAGGTGTGAGTTAGGACACCCAAGGGCCCAGGACACCGTCACCGAAGGGTCCAGCAACTGCACGGTCGGAGGGCGACTGAGCAGGGAGTCCTGGCCAGGTCTGACTCCCTTGACTTACAGAACAAGCACTGCTGAAGAGGGCCCCGCCGTCCAGAAAGGCACCGCTGAACAGGGCCCCGCCGTCCAGAAAGGCACCGCTGAAGAGGGCCCCGCCGTGCAGAAAGGCACCGCTGAAGAGGGCCCCGCCGTGCAGAAAGGCACCGCTGAAGAGGGCCCCGCCGTACAGAAAGGCACCGCTGAACAGGGCCCCGCCGTCCAGAAAGGCACCGCTGAAGAGGGCCCCGCCGTGCAGAAAGGCACCGCTGAAGAGGGCCCCGCCGTGCAGAAAGGCACCGCTGAAGAGGGCCCCGCCGTGCAGAAAGGCACCGCTGAAGAGGGCCCCGCCGTCCAGAAAGGCACCGCTGAACAGGGCCCCGCCGTCCAGAAAGGCACCGCTGAAGAGGGCCCCGCCGTGCAGAAAGGCACCGCTGAAGAGGGCCCCGCCGTCCAGAAAGGCACCGCTGAACAGGGCCCCGCCGTCCAGAAAGGCACCGCTGAACAGGGCCCCGTCGTCCAGAAAGGCACCGCTGAACAGGGCCCCGCCAAGACAGGCATCGCTCCGCCGGGCCCTTCCTGTCAAGCACCGCTCCGCTGGGCCTTTCCTGTCAAGCACCGCTCCGCTGGGCCCTTCCTGTCAAGCACCGCTCCGCTGGGCCCTTCATCTGAAGCACCGCTCCGCAGGCCCCGCCGTCTCAAGCACCGCTCCGCTGGGCCCTTCCTGTCAAGCACCGCTCCGCTGGGCCCTTCCTGTCAAGCACTGCTCCGCCGGGCCCTTCATCTCAAGCACCGCTCCGCTGGGCCCCGCCGTCTCAAGCACCGCTCCGCTGGGCCCTTCATCTCAAGCACCGCTCCGCTGGGCCCTTCCTGTCAAGCACCGCTCCGCTGGGCCCTTCATCTCAAGCACCGCTCCGCTGGGCCCTTCCTGTCAAGCACCGCTCCGCTGGGCCGTTCATCTCAAGCACCGCTCCGCTGGGCCCTTCATCTCAAGCACCGCTCCGCCGGGCCCTTCATCTCAAGCACCGCTCCGCTGGGCCCCGCCGTCTCAAGCACCGCTCCGCTGGGCCCTTCATCTCAAGCACCGCTCCGCTGGGCCCTTCCTGTCAAGCACCGCTCCGCTGGGCCCTTCATCTCAAGCACTGCTCCGCTGGGCCCTTCCTGTCAAGCACCGCTCCGCCGGGCCCTTCATCTCAAGCACAGCTCCGCTGGGCCCTTCCTGTCAAGCACCGCTCCGCCGGGCCCTTTATCTCAAGCACCGCTCCGCTGTGCCCTTCCTGTCAAGCACCGCTCCGCTGGGCCCCGCCGTCTCAAGCACCGCTCCGCTGGGCCCTTCCTGTCAAGCACCGCTCCGCTGGGCCCTTCATCTCAAGCACCGCTCCGCTGGGCCCTTCCTGTCAAGCACTGCTCCGCTGGGCCCCGCCGTCTCAAGCACCGCTCCGCTGGGACCTTCCTGTCAAGCACCGCTCCGCTGGGCCCTTCATCTCAAGCACCGCTCCGCTGGGCCCCGCCGTCTCAAGCACAGTTCCGCTGGGCCCTTCCTGTCAAGCACCGCTCCGCTGGGCCCTTCATCTCAAGCACCGCTCTGCTGGGCCCTTCCTGTCAAGCACCGCTCCGCTGGGCCCCGCCGTCTCAAGCACCGCTCCGCTGGGCCCTTCCTGTCAAGCACCGCTCCGCTGGGCCCTTCATCTCAAGCACCGCTCCGCTGGGCCCCGCCGTCTCAAGCACCGCTCCGCTGGGCCCTTCCTGTCAAGCACCGCTCCGCTGGGCCCTTCATCTCAAGCACCGCACCGCTGGGCCCTTCCTGTGAAGCACCGCTCCGCTGGGCCCTTCCTGTCAAGCACCGCTCCGCTGGGCCCCGCCGTCTCAAGCACCGCTCCGCTGGGCCCTTTATCTCAAGCACCGCTCCGCTGGGCCCCGCCGTCTCAAGCACCGCTCCGCTGGGCCCTTCCTGTCAAGCACCGCTCCGCTCGGCCCCGCCGTCTCAAGCACCGCTCCGCTGGGCCCTTCCTGTCAAGCACCGCTCCGCTGGGCCCCGCCGTCTCAAGCACCGCTGGCCGAATGACAGTGCCGGTTCTGTGTCGAGCTACTGTTCACGCTGCACTCGGGCCACCCTGCCTCCTCCATTGCCTGTGGAGACTGTTATCCACTTGATAGACTGTGGCTTTGCACTCCCCAGGATTGAACAGTGGGCAAGCCACCCACTGTAGAGACTTGAGAGACTGTGGCTTTGCACTGCCCAGGATGGCACAGCGGGCATGGTGGCCCCTTCGTCGATCTGGCGTTGTGGACTCATGTGGCTGTGGTGCCCCCCCTTCCCTTCCCCCTGAGGTGCCTGTAGTTTTATCATCTGATGCCCCTGCAGTGTTCTCTCCAACGGACTCAGGTCTCCTGTGTGGGCTTTGCCCTTGTGTTGATACACTTTGGCCCACGGACAGTTGACATTTCAGTGACTGTGCAGGACTTATTGCCTCTATTTATCGGTTACGCAATGTTTTAACTTGATATTTTTTGTTTCATTTTCCTATTTTACCATGACTTCAATGAACCTATTTTATACATAAATTTAGTTTCTCACTTTAATTATATCTTTTCATTATTCTGGGGGGTTTGGGTGGTGTCACTTTGACTTGGTGCTCTGCATTGGTGTGTAGATAGTTGGGGGGTGGGTGTATTGCATATGTGTGTGCCCGTAACCCTTCCTCCTCCCCCCTCCCCTGTGTCGTAGGTGCGGTACTCACCGTTGTCGTCTGCGCCGGAGTTCGTACTCGTGGTAGATGAGCAGGTAGGATGTTCAATTCGGGTTCCATGCTGTCCTCCGTCCTCGTGGAGTGTATAGAGGTGAGCGTTTTCCCGTTCGTAGTCTGTTTCCGCCGTGTTTTTATCGGCGGGGCTCCCGCCCCGGAAAAGGTGGCAGATTGGTGAGTTGTGATAGGGTGGGCGGTAGATTGTCTGCCGCCTGCCTGTTGGCGGTGACCGCCGCGCTGTTTGTTTGTCCCGCCGTGGCGGTCGGAGTGTTAAGGTGGCGGTCTGGGTTGGCGGTTCCCGCCAGGGTCAGAATTCCATTTTTTTTACCGCCTGCCTGTTGGCGGGTTGGCCGTCGCTTTATCACCGACCGCCAGGATTGGAATGACCCCCAAGATGTGGTTCTCCCTGCTTGGGAGAGACCTTTGAAATTTAAACAAAGTTCCACTTTGGTTGACACTGACTCCCTTTTGTGCGTTCAAATTGGAAAATCATCCCCTCAGGCAATTAACTTGAACGTCATCTGGATTTTGAGGGTGGGCAGACGTTTTTCAATGCCTAACCCTTTGCTGGTGGTTGCAGTCTCTTATAGGTTTGGCTGAAGTGAATATGGACTACCCTACCAGTGGAGGATGTGACCCATGCTACATTTAAGATCTGCTTAAGGCCAGCTGATTTAAATGAAGAATGTCTTCAAGGGAGATTTCTCAGCAGTAAGATGACCTGGGTATAGGCAGACCAACACATTGCATTACCTTCCTTGTGGAGCTGCAGAGACTTGATTGCTTAATTTTTGGTGAACCTTCACAATCATGACCCATTGTGTATCTCATTCTTAACCTGAGGAGGGCAGGGGGGCCTTTCATTCTCATCACTTCTGTTGGGGGAGGATATCTTTGCTGGGATTGTGGATCTTGATTCTGTAACAATTTGAATCAAATGTCTGGCCCTAGAGCAGTGGTCTTCAAACTTTTTTATGCAGCGCCCCCCCAGTTGAAAAATATAAATCATTGGGCTCCCCCTCAGAATTTTTTTTAATTATTTTAGAAAGATGGCAATGTTTAAATAGGTCTATACCTATTTAAACATTGCAGTTAAGTACTGTTACCGTTTTAAAACTGCAATAACATGCTTCTGATTAAAACAAAGGCATGTTATCTGTATAATATTTCTTTTGGCCGGAGGTTGGCGCCCCCCCTAGGATCACTTTAGGCCCCCCAAGGGGGGCCCGTCCCCCAGTTTGAAGACCTCTGCCCTAGAGAGATCAGAGTTGTGGGTACACTCAAGTGCTAAAGTTGTTTCCATTTTGTGGCGATAAAGGTTTGGGGCCTATACAGTACACTAACCGATGTGTATCCCCATCACTGAAAATTCCTGACCTTTGCTGGCCTTCAGGTTCAAACATGTAATGTTTGGTACTCACCCTCTACATTAAATGCCTCAGTTCCAAAGACCAGAAAACAGTTTGGGTCCTTAAATGGTCTCTGCCTACATTGTGTCCTATTTAGAGAAAATGAGGCATACCCCGTAACCCTAGAACCATGGTAGTTAAATAAACAATTAAACAGTGGTCCTACAGGGGGAAGTAAAATCCCTGTCTTCTTGGTAAACAATTTTGAAACAATCTTCAAACGTGCAAATGTTGTCAATAATTCATATTTTATTATATCTTTACTAAAAAAACACAGTCATTCTTGATTTTGAATTCAATCCTTATTGTGCTCCTGTAGTGATGGCACAGTGAAAGTGAATTTAGTGAAAAACGTTTGTGCAAATGTGCTCTATACAATATATACAAGGAGCCATTTAATCTTGTTCTTATCTTGTTATATTTGCTGTGCATTCAGAGACCGAGGTCAAATGTCAGACTCCGTCTTCCAAGGGAGCTTTTCTTTCTCTGACTTCAAAGTGAGAGTATTTGTGTGCAAATCATGCTGGCTCGTGGGAGTGTGCTCGAGAACAGCTGTGCAGTGTTATTTTTTCTAGCACACAAAATGTAAATGCCTGTTAATGAGCTGTGCAGATATTTCAGAATATATCAGAATTGAAAAAGCACAAATGAAGCACATTTTTGGCAATTCCGAACAGTGGTGGAAACAAATATTTTAATAGGATCAAAACAAATCAATACACTAGTTGATGACATTTCCACACATTGTTGTGCACTGTATACTTTTATCAATAAGAATTTATGTTTATGCAAATGCAATGGTCATTTCAATCAATGAAGTGTTACCTGTAATAGCAGTGAGCTACCACACCATGCATACTCCTCTTTGCCCCACTTAACTGTACTTTACACCACTGTACATGACTGCACTCTACTCCAATCAACACTGCATCACTGCTCTCTACTCTTCACCACAGGATGGGAAGGGGGGGTTGGGACAGTCTGAGGATGGTGTCCGTGCGCATGGGCTTCCGGGGCACCGTCTGGCGTGTCGCGGAGGACGGGCCTGGCGCCGGTTCGGGATCCCCCTGGTGGGGGGGGAGTCTGACTGGAGCGCAGGTTTCCGGACCCAGCCACTGGATGGCGGAGTGGTGCACAGCATGTGACTCCAGAAGGCTCTAAGCTGCAAAACTACTTCTATAGGTAAAAAAACCATTTCATTCTTGTTTGTCAGTAGCAGGGTACATTAATCATACACTGACAAGTACCTTTAGCCTTGAGTGGTGCGCACTATGGCTGGTATTCAGTGCAGTATACATTGAACCACTTACTTCCAAAAACAAGAGTGTCAAATTACGCTTTTTTACTCGAACGGGCACCTCTTGCCAAATCATGTCATGTGCTACACTGGTTACCCGTTGCCAGAAGATGCACTTTCAAGCTGCTTTGTATCATCCACAAAGCTAAACACAGAACAGGACCGCTTTTTATCAGAAACAAAATAACCAAATACATTCAACAAAGAAACCTCCGCTCAAGATTGGCACCCCGCCTTGGAACACCACCATACAAGAAAAAGACTATAGGTGGTACATCCTTCGCCATTCAAGCAGCCAAACTATGGATTTCATTACCCCAACTATAAGAGTCACAGATAACTATCTTGTTTTCAGAAAACTACTCAAGAGTTGGCTCCTTCCTTCATAACCACCATATTCAAACAGCTATGGACTGCATATGCCTATGTTGATAAATATTTTTTATCTGATTATGTGTATATTCTAGTTATATATAGTTCTTTAGAAAATATGTATCACTACTATGTCATAACAATAAACTACACACGCTCTTTAAACCTGTTTAATGTATATTTACTCATGGTTTAAATATGTATATGTATGTACATATATGTGTGCATATGTGGGTGTATTCATGTGTTTATGTGTGTGTGTGTGTGTGTGTGTATATATATATATATATATATATATATATGTGTGTGTGTGTGTGTGTGTATGTTATTCTATGCTTTAACATGTTCACAGGTCATTGCATAACTCCTAGATAAGTTGTTATACTAGATACTTATTAATCCCTGCTCTCATCTTATATCACACTTTCTACCCATATGTCATGTCTATCAATCTATCCTCCATTCCCACTCTGACTCATCCCAAATCCATTCTACTACTTTCATCTCGTAAATAACTCTACCTAAGCTCTTCCCTCCGCTTCCACATCTAACTCACCCAAACCTCACTTTACTGCCATGATCTCCCAAACAACCCTACTATATTTTCTCTCATTTATCTCACTCTTCTACTATGATCTCCCTAACCCTTTCCACAGAGTCTTCCCTCCTCCATCCCCCCTTTACTCATCCCAAGCCTAATTCCTATTACCATAAACTCCCAATTAACACTTCTGGATTCTTCCCTCCTCCAACCCTCCATTACTCCAGTCAATCTAACTAGCAAACTCACATATCCGCGGCTCAAATTAACTCATATTAATACTAAAACTGTACTCATATTTCCCTATACTATTCCACCACTAATTCCTTTTGGGTTCCGGAGTAGCGTGCTACTCACCGAAAAGTGCTTCGATGCCTCCTCAGGGGTAGTAAGTGCTATATCAATACTATTACAATACAATACAATTCAATTAGAGTTCCTAAACCAATATTAGTGTAAATCACAGGATCAACACCCCATCAGGGAAATGACCTTGGGATGCAGTGTTGTGAAGCATCTAATCAATTCTATCACGAACAAGACTTCAGATGGAAACTAAGACAGCATGAGAAGAGGGTTTTTCTATGGTACCCAAGAGGAGCCTTCCAAGAAAAGGTCATGGAGGTGTATTATCAGGTGGGTTTGCAACAGACGTTTCCACAATCATCCAAATTTCAGATTTATTTTTGAGAAATGCAGCGAGGTCTGCGGGGGTCATGGAAGACTTTGGTCTGGTCCTTGAAGGTGATGTGGAATTCGGAGGGTCCAGAGAAAGCAAATGGAATACACATCCTTGTGAGTCTTCCCCTTAACACAAGAAAGCCTTTCCGGAGTATTACCGATTCATTTGCATAGTCTTGTGAGATGGAGAGTTTTTGGGTTTGCCACATGATCATCTTAACCTCCCTTATTTGTGCTAGAATTTTCTCCGCGTGTTGCTGTCTTAATGGTTTGAAGATCAGCGCTCTTGGAGTTATGGAGTAGCTTGCCCTTTAAGTCGGTACTGTATAGGCCATTTCAATTTCAAATTCTTTGACAAAAGATATTTGTAGAATTGCTGGGCGCCACGACATGAGAAAGGCAACCACAGATTTCCATGAGGCCTAGTCCCTTCAGGGATTCCGAAAATACGGAGCTTAGTTACTTCTACGATTTTGGTATTCTTCTTGTTTTGACACCACAATTGATTTTTCTGAGCCATGGACTGATCGTGACTCAGCGGCAGAACTCCTTATTGTGAGGTCCTTAATGTCTCTGCAAGTACCCACAACTTTTACTTGTAATAATCCAGTCTTTGTTTTCATGCTTTGCACAATGTCATGCACTGAGTTCAGTTCATGCAGAATAACATCCAGGGTAGAGGCGGAGTCTGTCTTAACTTTAACTGAAGACTCTGGGATGGGTGGGGACTGTTTTGTGTGCTTTAAATTTGCCTTGGCTTCTCTATCTTTCATGGTGATATCTTTGGTTTCGGCCATATTCAGCTTGTAGAACTATTTCCAGATTGGTTCAGATGTTGGCCAGTGGAGACACTTGTTGTTGAGACCCTCCCTCTGCTTGCATTTTAGACCCAGGGCCTCTATAGTCCCTATAACTGGTGGAATGCTGTTAAGTTGTGACGTAGATGTGTGTTTCTTTAGAGTAGCCTCACACATTTAGATCGACATCGGGAGGCCTCCCTTACTTCCAGAGGTGTACAACTGAGCTGGTTGTGTGGTGGGGTGAAGTAGAACAAGCGCTGCACAGGTAGAATATTAGGAACAGGGCCTGTCTGTGGGGCCTCAATGGCTAGTAATGGTTGCCAGCTTTGCTTCTAAAAGCTCCAGCACAACTGTAAGCGTGAAGCCTGACTAGGTCTGAACAAGGCCTTAACGGCATTGAGGGAAGTCTAGGCCCTATGCTTGGAAGGGCTCAATGTTAACAAGCAGGCATATTTACTGCAGCGTTGCACCAGATGATGACCTCAAAACCAGAAGTGTCCACCTAAGCACTGAATATGGCGTAGAGCAGAGCGTTCTGGAACAGGGAGGACAGGGGTGCTTAAGCACAAATCCCAGTGTATCTCAGCATTACTCACTGTTTTGACTGCGAACTTCGTAAGGCTGGGTTAACATTGCCGCTACTCACACCTCTAGCAGGCCTCATTCGGATCGTGGGACCTGGCCCAAGGGGTTGCCGAGTTATTAGAATATTACCACCATCGTGTCAGGCATGCGAGGTGCCATCCTTAAGGCTGGTTTGCCCAGACCATTTTGCTCCGTCCCATTGCTTTTCCATCTCTTCGCTGCTATGAAACTGCGCTTCACTTCACTCCATCCACCATTTTAGGGCAACACACGGACCGCAGAAGAACAGAATGGACAAAGTGAGCTACCGGAGTGGGTCAATCCCAGCTGCAATTGTCTTCCTCCTTAATGTTAGGCTACAGCCGTGTTTATATTCAGTTGCACGAACAATAATAGAAAATCAGGCCAACACTGCACGGAGGGCTTTCCAGAGCTCAAGAGAGAGCCACCATCTTCCCAAGTCAAAAAGGAAGATCTTCCAGAAGTCATTCTGAAGTCATCTGATGACTTCAGCTGAGCTATTCCTGTAATTATCTGGGAAATTTATCCCAAGCCATCCTGAAGTATGTGTATAGGGTGAAATATTTAAATGAGATGACTCTAAAGTCATCACTAAAACTATCCCAGGATGGGTTTCTGATTACTTAATTTTAGAGTGTGTGATAATCTCCTACTACTCCGGGAATACTAATTGACAACTTCAGGATGAGTGTGAATTTCTCCTGGATGATTCCAGGACAACTTCAGGATGAGTGTGAATTACTTCTGAATGATCGCAGGACAACTTCAGGATGAGCCTTAATTACATCAGGATGATTCCTGGGCAGCTTCAGATGAGTCTTAATTACACCAGGATGATTTCAGGATAACTTCAGGATGGCTGTATCTTACTTGAGGATTATATTACGATAACTTAAGAATGAGTGTGAACCACTCTGTGATGATTTTATGAAAACTTTAAAATGCACATTGGATAACTCCATTATTATTTTCTTTCATCTTGCAAAATATTATGGAATACTTTTGAGTGCTTTAATGACAACTATGTTATGATTCCCAATGATGGTTTAGATGATTGCAGATTTTTCTTAAATGATGAAATATTAATTTAGGGTTGGATCACTATAAGGGTTCTGTGACAGGCATATATTCTCTGATTACACTTTGCCCATCTAGAGTCCATCATTAAGAACTTAGAAAAACACATTTGTAAGTAATAACTTGGAGTAGCACCACCTCCTTTGAAAAACGGCAATTGTGTTGGGGTGTAAAAAACGTTCCTCCTTTGTACTATACAGCCATTTCATAAATTACCAGTTATCGGACCAACCAATGCGCTTTCTTTGCCATATAATTAAGGCTCCCAGTTTTCCATTTTTACAGATTTTTACAGATAAATACAGACAGGAAACAATCTGTGTCATTTTTTGCATGGGAACGCCTGCCTTGCATCTCATTAAGGCAAAGTAGGTTTCCACTTCCAAAAAATGACTTTAACTCCATAAATTTGGCGCTAAACGGGTCTAGCACCAAAGTATAAATATTGAGTTAGTTTTGCACCGAATTAGAGTAAAAAAAAAGTGACACTAATTCAATGCAAACAGAGTATAAATATGCCCCATAGCATCAAAAAATGACGCTAATCTGGTTAGAGTCATTTATTTTGACTCTAACCTGACTAACGTCGTTTTTTTTACGCTAGCCTACCCTTTGCACCGGCTTGCACTATTCCATAAATATGGTGCCCAGCTGGTGCTAATAAATGGTGAAAGTCGGTGCAAAACTAAGTTAGTTCAGTTTTGCACCAAAAAGTATAAATAAGGACCTGAGTGCAGTCACTGGGACCACCATCTTTTTTAAAGGGGATAAAATAGAAAGCATATGTTGGACCTGGCCTTTTTTGCAGTGCTATCCCCAAACATTTAGCCTTCTTCCTCCTATTATTTCTGACTTGGTTGGTTGGCTGTAGGACTCTGGGCACTTTGCCACTGCTAACCAGTGCTAAAGTGAATATGCTCTCTATCTAAATTGTATTGGTGATTGTTTATCCATTATTGGCCTATGTGATTTATTCGTAAGTCCGTAGTACAGTGCACCATGTGTTCCCAGGATCTGTAAATCAAATGATACGAGTGGGCCTGCAGAACTGATTGTGCCACCCACATGGGTAGCCCTGCAAACATGTCTAAGGCCTGCCATCGCAGTGCCTTTGCGTGAAGTTTTAAACTGCCGTTTTGACCTGCAAGTGCACCCACTTGCCAGGCCCAAACCTTCCCCTTTACTACATGTAAGTTGATATATCGTAGATGTATTATTAATGTATTATAGTTCGATGATGTATTAGCTTTTGTTGTATGTGTCTGGCTCGCACTAGTTATGCGCGTGAGCCAGTGAACAGGAGAATCTTGAGGGAAGAATGTGGATGGCATTCGAGGGCGGTTGGAGACAGCAGACGGGAGAAGTAGAGGTGGCGGGTCCGTGTGCTGCAGCCAGGGCTCTTTTTGAAAGAATAAATGTGTTCAACTTACCATGATCCTTGGCATTATTTCTGAACAATTCCTGGGATCCTTCACAACAAAATTGGCGATGAATCACAGCCCCTATTGTAACAAGTGGCTTCGTTTCACGGACTCTACGGACTCCACGGAATCTTGTGATTTACATCTATCTCGGTCAAAGTTTTCCGATGTGTGAGTACTTCATTTTGACTTTATGTGGCAGATGCTGTTGTACGCGCGTACCGCGCGCCCTCTGCATGCTCACTCTGTCAAACTACGTCAGAGTAGGAACTCTGACAACTGGCCCGCAAACCTGCCTCCTAGTAACGCAGTACGCGTTGATTAGCAACGTTCCAGCCTCTGATACTGCTGCACGCGCTGCTTAGCAAAGTTTAACCTTGTGCACGTGTGTCGCACGTGTGTCGCACGTCCTCCGCTGACCGCAAATTGTCTTTGACAGAGTCTTTCACAGCGTGATTATTCAATTTAAAATACTGTTATCAAAGAAACTCATACGCAATTTATATGTACGTTTATTGATGGTCTCACACCTGAATATTTAAAAGAGACTTATAAATAATTTACATATAACACATATACCAATGGCTTCTAATAGTTTGAATTTACCACCACCACAACCCTTTATTCCTGGAAGTAGTGATGCCTCAATCAAATGGCAAGAATGGCGAGAATATTTTATAAATTACATTTCCACATGTGATGAAGAGAATGATTTTTCTGGGGGAAAAAAAGAAGAAGATTTTATTACATTGTTTAGGGCCACAGGGCCTTAAAATGTACAATAGGATTGAAAAGAAACAAAGAGAGCAAGGAGATGTCTTTATTCATGCATTTGAGGATTTGGATAGATACTAGTCTCCCACGGTTTGCGTTGGAATTGATCGCTACACATTTTTTCATAGGAAGCAAGGAAAAGAGGAAACAATTGAAGAATATGTGTCAGCCTTAAAAAATTTGGCTTTAACGTGTAGATTTGGTACTCCGCACAATGAACTCATAAGAGACCAGATAGTTATGCACACGGCCAACCAGAACATACAGGATTGCTGATGGACTAAAGGAGAACCGTCTTTACAAGAAGTAATAGAAGTTGTCAAAAAAGCAGAATTGACAGAGAGGTGTGCAAAAGCCGTTTTACAGGGAAATAATAAAGAAGAAGATTTAAAAGCAGAATCTAATAAACTTGTAAACAGAGTCATGGAAACAAGAAAGTATTCGACTGGGTCAGATGGGTCCTCGAGGAAGGACAGCTCCTGTAAAAATAAGAAGAAGAAAAAGAGGGGCATCACAAAGGCGAATGTTACATGTTTCAGATGTGGGTTACTAGGTCACTATGCCAATGATAAAAGTTGTCCAGCCCGGAATCAGAAGTGTTCTCGTTGCAGTATTGTTGGCCATTTTGTTAAAGTTTGCAGGAGGAAAAAAGAGTCGGCGATAAAGCTGTTAGAGGATGCTACTGATTCAGCTTCTTCTTCGGATAGTGATGACAGGAACATGTGGGTGCTCAACATAAAGAATTCCGAAATTTTGATATCGGATTGCCAACAGAAAAAATCGAAGTGTGGCATATCACTAGGAGGTATCACCATCACGATTACTGCTGACTCTGGGTCACCTTACAAAATTGTAAATGAACTGGTTTGGTTAAAAAAATTGAAACATGTTGTCAGTGGGGTTTTGGATACACCTGATATCTCACCGAAAAGTTTTACTGGAGAGCCAATCCAATTGATTGGCTACAAGAAATTGTTATTTGTATTCAAAGATCGTATGGCAGAATGCAAAATGTATGTATCTAAGTCTGGGCCGTCAGTCTTAGGTTGGTGGGACCAGGGAGCGCTGGGAATGATCTTAGACCCAAACAGTGCAGAACCTGTGTCAGTGGTTAAGGGGGGTGAGGTGTGTGATGCAACTGTAAAGGACTTGTATCCCCAAGTATTTTCGGGAACCGTAGGCAAGCTAAACAAATTCCAACATAGAATTATGCTTAAGGGATGATGCAGCCTGTCATCCATAAGGCGAGGAATATTTCTCTAAGCAGTAGAAATGAAGTGTCTGGTGAGTTGGACAAGTTATTACAAACAGGTATTATTGAGCAAGTTGAATCATCTGATTGGATTTCTCCTTTAGTGGTAGCAAGATATTCAAATGGTAAATTGAGGTTATGTGTGGACCTTAGGGACCTCAACAGGAATATTTTGGTGGATCAATTTCCATTACCCAAGATCAATGAGGTTGTAGCTCTAACTAAGCGTAAGGAATGGTTTACCATGATAGACCTTACTTCTGCATATCACCGAGTTCCATTGCATCATGATAGCCATAGACTCACCGCTATTATTACGCCGTTTGGGTATTATCAATTTGTCAGAGTCCCATTTGGGTTGGCTTCTGCGGCTGCTATGTTCCAAAGGCTGATGTATAAACTGTTTAGTAGAATGCGGGATGTATTGTTTTTCCAGGATAATATTTTAATTATGGGTGATTCGAAAGATGACCATGACACTAAACTTAAAAATGTTCTCCAAGTGCTAGGAGATAGTGGGCTTGCAGCTGAATATAGTAAGTGTAAAATAGCTAGGCGAAGCATCACTTATTTGAGACATGAGATTAGCGGCAAGGGTATTGAACCAAAAGCTAGTCTAGTAGAGGCAATAAAAAATTCACCGGCACCTACTAATAAAGATGAAGTCAGGGCCTTTTTAGGCCTAGCGGAGTATTATGCAAAGTTTGTGCATAAGACCTTTCCCATTAGGCAATTGCTAAAAGGGAAATGTGTATTTGAGTGTTCTGAAGAGTGTGAAACAACGTATGAATTAATAAAAAGTGACATTATTAGAGCACCTGCTTTACAAGGTTTTGACCCAAGACTGCACAGTATAGTCACAAAGGACGCCAGCAGTAAGGGATTGGGAGCTGTTCTTACACAAGTGGATACGAATAATAAGGAGTGTGTGATTGCGTTTGCTTCCCGATCAATAACCAATACTGAAACGAAATATTCTGTTATTGAGAGGGAGGCCCTTGCATGTTTGTGGGGTTTGGAACATTTCCAATCATTTGTATGGGGTATGAATGTCATTTTGCAGAGTGACCATAAACCACTCACCAAGGTGTTAACAACAAAAGGCTTGTTCAAAGCTTCTCCACGTATTGCCGCTTGTCCATAAGACTTTTGGACTACAAGTATGAAGTACGTTATGGACAGGCATCAAGAATAAAATTGCTTATTTCTTAAGTAGGATGCCTTTTGCCAATACTGAAGAGGGTGTGAAGGAGTTGGAGGATTGTTGTGTAGCTGACATTGTGCAAGATGTACAGGGCATCACTGAAAGTGAGTGGAATAAAGCCGTGGATGAAACCGTGATATTAAATAAAGTTCAAACCTTGTTATGTGAGGGGTGGCTCCATAAAAAAGATCTTGAAGAAAGTGTAAAGGGGTTTTGGGAAGTCAAGGAGGAGTTGTCTGTAGAGCACAACAGATTAATGCGCAATGGAAGATTTATTCCTCCTGAATTACTTTGGAACAAAATTTTGGATTTATGCCATGATGGCCATTTAGGTATATCTAAAACGAAAAGCAAGGTTAAAAATTGTATTGGTGGCCAGGCATAGATTTGGCTGTGGAAAGGAAAGTAAGAGAATGTATTCTATGCAACGAATCAGAGAAAACATTATCTACATTCAAACCACCATTAGTTCCTGTTGAGTCAATAATATTTATAAAGCGCGCTACTCACCCGTGAGGGTCTCAAGGCGCTGGGGGAGGGGGTTACTGCTGCTCGAAGAGCCAGGTTTTGAGCTGCCTCCAGAATGCGAGGTGGTCCTGGGTGGTCCTGAGGTTGGCGGGGAGGGAGATCCATGTCTTGGCCGCCAGATAGGAGAAGGATTTCCCACCTGCCGTTGTGCGGCGGATGCGAGGGACGGCTGCGAGTGCGAGGTTGGCGGAGCGAAGTTGACGGGTGGGCGTGTAGAAACTGAGGCGACGGTTGAGGTATTCGGGTCCCTTGTTGTGGAGGGCTTTGTGTGCGTGGGTGAGGAGCCTGAAGGTGATCCTTTTGTTGACGGGTAGCCAGTGCAGGTGTCTCAGGTGGGCAGAGATGTGGCTGTTGCCGGGTATGTCGAGGATGAGGCGAGCCGAGTCGTTTTGTATTCGCTGAAGACGTTTCTGGAGTTTTGTGGTGGTTCCTGCGTATAGGGTGTTTCTGTAGTCCAGGCGGCTTGTGACGAGGGCGTGGGTCACAGTTTTTCTGGTGTCGGCGGGGATCCAGCGGAAGATCTTTCGGAGCATGCAAAGAGTGAGGAAGCAGGAAGACGATACGGCGTTGACTTGATTTGGTCATGGTGAGAAGCGGGTCCAGGATGAATCCGAGGTTGCGTGCGTGGTCTGAGGGGGTCGGTGCGGTGCCTAGGGCCGTGGGCCACCAAGAGTTGTCCCAGACGGACGGGGTGTTTCCGAGGATGAGGACTTCTGTTTTGTCTGAGTTCAGTTTCAGACGGCTGAGTTTCATCCATTTTGCAACGTCTTTCATTCCATCCTGCAGGTTGGTCTTGGCGATGGTAGGGTGCTTGGTGAGGGAAAGTATCAGCTGGGTGTCGTCGGCATAGGAGATGATGTTGATGTTATGTCTGCGTGTGATGTCGGCGAGGGGGCTCATGTAGACATTGAAGAGAGTCGGGCTGAGTTAGGAGCCCTGTGGGATGCTGCAGATGATCTCAGTGGGGTCCGAGCGGAACGGCGGGAGGTAGACTCTTTGGGAGCGGTTAGAGAGGAAAGAGGTGATCCAGTCCAGGGCCTGTCCTTGGATACCGGTGGAGCGGAGGCGGGATATTAGGGTTCGGTGGCAGATGGTGTCGAAGGCAGCCGAGAGGTCGAGGAGGATGAGGGCGGCTGTTTCTCCGTTGTCCATCAGAGTTCTGATGTCATCGGTGACTGCGATGAGGGCGGTTTCTGTGCTGTGGTTGGCTCGGAATCCGGACTGGGAGGGCTCGAGTAGGTTGTTGTCTTCAAGGAATTTGGTCAGTTGCTTGTTGACGGTCTTCTCGATGACTTTGGCAGGGAAGGGGAGGAGCGAGATGGGGCAGAGGTTCTTCAGGTCGCTGGGGTCCGCCGTAGGTTTCTTCAGGAGAGGGTTGACTTCCGCGTGTTTCCAGCTCTCAGGGAAGGTGGCAGATGCAAACGAGCTGTTGATGATGGTCTGGAGATGGGGGGCAATGATGTAGTCGGCTTTGTTGAAGATGAAGTGGGGGCAGAGGTCCAAGGGGGCACCGGAGTGGTTGGTGTTCATGGTAGTTTTGGTCTCTTCCGCGCTGATGTGTGTCCAGGCATTGAGGGTGATGGCTGGGGCTGTGGGTTCTGTGGTGGTTGGCTGGGTCTGAGGACCGAAGCTGTCGTGTAGGTCGCTGATCTTTTGATGGAAGAAGGTAGCGAGGGAGTTGCAGAGATCTTGTGAGGGCGTGATGGAGTTGGAGTTGGCGTTAGGATTGGAGAGCTCTTTGACGATGTTGAAGAGTTCTTTGCTGTTGTGAGTGTTCTTGTCCAGTCTGTCTTTGAAGGATGTTCTCTTGGTGGCGCGGATCAGCTGATGGTGTTCGCGGGTGGCGTTTTTGAGGGCAGACATGAGTGTCCTGACATGCCTTGGGAGAAAATTGGCCTCGACATTACAGAACCGATACAGGCGGAGGGTGAGTGGAAATACATTGTGGTGAAGTTTGATAATTTCTCTAAATGGCCTGAAATTGGAATTATGACCAAGGTAGATTCTTAGTCTATTGAGGAATTTTTGGATACTGTTTTCATGAGAGAGGGTTTTCCCAAAACTATAATCACAGACAATGGGCCGCAATTCACGTCTGATAAATTCAAGGCTTTCTTAATGAGGTGTGGCATTAAACGTATTACTACTTCCAACTATCATCCAGCTGGTAATGGCGCTGTTCAGCGCTTTAACAGAGTGTTAAAGAGTAGTATACAATTGGCAGAATGTGTAAAATTAAGTTGGGAAAAGGAAGTTTGGAGAACGGTTTGGTCATACAGGACTACACCTTGTGGTTCTACAGGTCACAGTCCATTTGAGATAATGAGAGGAAGGGTTCCATTGAGAAAGGACAATATAGGTTCGATGACAGAGGGTAGGAAAGCCAATTGGACTATTGAAAGTGTTAGGAAAAATATTAAAAGGGCACAAATTAGTTCAAAGGAATACTATGATGCAAAACACAAATGCAAAACTGTAATAATACAGGTGGGTGCCTTGGTTAAAGTGAAGGTTCCAGGTTTCAAAAAGTATGGAAAGGGGAAATTCTATCCTCCCTTGAAGGTCGTGAAAATTTTGTGTAATGCAGTACAACTCGAGGATGGAAAAGTGTGGCATTTAAGCAGAGTCTCTCCGTACAAAGGCGGTGAAAAGAGGGGTTTGTTTGAAGCCGAATGGTTAATGGATGATGAAACTGGGAATAACAGGTGTTTGCAAGGTGAGGTTAGTGTTCCAATACAACATGCTAATGAAGCACAGGCAGGTAGAAGCAACGTGATTCCTATACAAGAGGGGTGCAGAACTGAGAAGAGGTATAGAGGAGACAACGTACGAAAAGGTGACACGACAGGGGTAATGAACATGTTTAGCAGGTGCGGCAGAAGAATCACAGGACCAGGAAAGCTTGATGACTATGGGGGTCATTTCACCCCCTGCGGTCTTTGGACAAGACCGCTGAGGGACCGCCGTGCTGAAGACCGCCAGTGGTGGCAGTTTTCCTCTTGTCGTATTATGACTGCTGGCAGCCCTCCGTCCTTTTCCGGACAGAGAGCTGCCAGCAGCCATACTGGCGGGCGGCGGGGAAGTGGAGGTTGCTCCACCTCCACCGTCACATCAACAGAACACCGCCCACCGAATCACGTTCTGTGATTCGGCATGGCGGTGTTCTGTTGATGGTGTGGTGGCGGCATAGCAGCCCTCATGGATCCCGTCCCCTCCCGGAAGATCAACGGACAAGGTAAGTTGATCGTCTGTTAGGGGAGGGGGGTGGGGGGTGTTGTGTGATGTGTGGGTGCATGGGGGTGTGAGTGTGAGTATGTAAAGGGGGTGTGTGAGTGCGTGTATGCATGTGGGGTGTAGTGTGAATCGAAATGTGTGCGTGTCTTTATGTATGTCTGTATGGATGTGTGCATGTATGTCTGAATGAGGGTGTGCGTGTATAACTGTGTGTGTGTCTGTTGGCATGTTTGTTCGTGTGTGTTCGGGAATGTGTGTTGGTGGTGCCTGCATGCGTGTCGGGTGTGTGTCTGTGTTGTGATGTCGGGGGTAGGGGTGGGGAGGGGGATCCTGCCACCTTTGTGGGGTGGCTGGGGGGTGTTGGGGACGGACTCGAGGGAGGGGGTGGGGGTGGCGGATACCCCTATCAGTGCCAGGGAAGGAATTCCCTGGCACTGATAGTGCTTACCGCCATGGATTTCATGGCAGTTCCAAACCCCATGAAATCCATGGCGGTAAGCCGGGTCATGATACCGCCGGTGGTCTTGTGAAGGCCGCCGGGCTGGAGACCCAAGTCTCGAGCCCAGCGGTCGTCTCCGCCATGGCGGTCTGATTGGAGAAGTGGCGGATGACCATGGCGGTAACCGCCATGGTCATAATTCCTATTTTTTTACCGCCAGCCTGGTGACAGTAAAATCGCCACTTCTCCGTCAACCACCAGGGTCGTAATGACCCCCTATGTATGTAACTGAGTCCTATTACTGTCAGTAAGGATATTGAATCAAATAATATAAGTTGTATTTTTTATAAGCAATGGTTATGATGTGTGGTTAAGATTTATTTTAAGGAAAAAAATCAAACATTGTATGTTGGTACCTCTTATAGCTCTACGCATATAGTAAGATTATTTTGGGGGGAATTATTATTATAAAAAAAAAAATCAACAAATGTAAAGGGGAAGATGTGTTATATTGTATATGTATTATTAATGTATTATAGTTCGATGTTGTATTAGCTTTTGTTGTATGTGTCTGGCTGGCGCTAGTTATGCGCGTGAGCCAGTGAATGGGAGAATGTTGAGGGAAGAATGTGGATGGCTTTCGCGGGTGGTTGGAGACGGCTGACGGCAGGAGTAGAGGTGGCGGGTCCGTGTGCTGCAGCCAAGGCTCTTTTTGAAAGAATAAATGTGTTCAACTCACCACGATCCTTGGCATTATTTCTTAACAATGCCTGGGATCCTTCACAACATGTCACCCCTAAGGTACGCCCAAGGCAGCCCCATCGGCAGGGTGCAGTGTACTTAAAAGGTAGGATGTGCTGGTGTGATTTACATGTCCTGATAGTGAAATACTGCTAACTGTGTTTTTCACTATTGCAAGGACTATCTCTCCAACAGGGTAATATGAGGATTGCCTTGAAATATCTCTTAAGAGTAATTTCCCACTGGGAGCAGCTAGAGATGTGGTGTTTAGGGTCTCTGAACTCACAATTTAAATATACATTTTTGATAAAGTTGTTTTTTAAATTGTAGGTTTGAAAATGCTACTTTTAGAAAGTGAAAAGAAGAACAGATGAAGCCGGAATGCTTAACAATGCAAACATTCACCCCCAGTCACAGAGATCTGGGTTGAATCCACCGTTTTTTTGGCCACTGCACATCCCAGTTTGGACCCAGCCATATGCAAATCAGTCTTTACCCTGCTCCCCTTGGGAACAGTCCAGCTCAAACTGCCAAGCCAGGTCCTCCCTGGACCGGTAAAAAGCACCCTGGGACCGGTTTAGGGGTATTACCCCTCATCAGCCAGGTTTTTAAAAGGTAGGACATGCAATGGTGTGTTTTACATGTCCTGATAGTGAAGTACTGCTAAATTAATTTTTCACTATTGCAAGGACTATCTCTCCCATAGGGTAATATGGGGATTGCCTTGAAATATCTTAAGTGTAATTTCTCATTGGGAGCAGATAGATATGTGGAGTTTGGGGTCTCTGAACTCATAATTTAAAAATACACGTTGGTTTTTGAATTGTAAGTTTGAAAATGCCACTTTTGGAAAGTGGACATTTTCTTGCTGAACTATTCTGTGCCTTTGCCTGTCTGTGGAATACATGTCTGGGTCAGGACGACAGTTGGGCTATTTGTAAATTAACTCAAGACAGTCACACAAAGGGAGATGAGATGTGCACTGCATATCCCAATGGATCTTCCTGGCCTAAAGTGGTGGGAGGAGCTAAGACTACTTCAAAGAAACCAATGGGGAAAAGTACTGGACCTCTGACCCAACAAAGTTATAACACTTCTGGACTGAGTACATTCTGCCAGGAAGAAAAGCTGAATGCTGTAGGAAGGACTGCCACTCTGCCTGTTGCTTTGTTGTGCTGGCCTGCTGCTTGCTGCTTCTGTCCTGGGAGTGAAAGGACTGTGCTTTCTATGTCCTGCTTTCCAAGGTTGTCCATGTGCTTGAACTGAGCTTGCCTCTTGTTAAGATGTCTCAGGGACATCAACAACTTCACCTGCCAGTGCCTGGGCATTTCTGCTGATGGTCCTGACTTGCCAAGTGGAGCCAACTCCACTCCCTGGGCCCTTGGAAGTGTAAGCTGGTGACCTGAAGGAGAAAATCCATGTACTGACGCACTGCAGCAGAAAAATCAATGCAGTGCCTGTCCCACAGCTGGATAATCAATGCAGGACCTGTCTTGCAGCTGCAGAATCAACACAACACTTATTGAACTGCGGCTCTGTCAACAAAGTGTGTTTGGAATTTCCACACATCATCTGCGGGGTGTCAATTTCTCATCGAACCCACGCTGCAGTAAAAAACTGAGGGTGTGTGTCTGGAAATCAATGCATCGCCTTTCCTGTAGGAAAGAATTAATGCCTCACCTCCCCTATGCAGTGAGGAACCGATGCACTGCTTTGCTTTTCGGCACCTCACATCCCCTGTGGCCCGCATTGCCTTTATTTTTAATGCATCCAAGGTACTTTGCAAAGAAGATACAATCTTTGATTTCTATGGATTAAGACTCCTTTCCACTTTTAAAAAGTGATATCTTAACTTGTGTATGTTGGGTTTTTGTCATTTTGGTCTTGTTTTATTCAGATAAATATTGGCTATTTTTCTAAACTGCTGTGGAGTCCTTTTGTAGCACTTTCACTGTGTTTGTGTGTGTGTGTGTGTTCAAATACTTTACATATTGCCTCTGAGATGAGCCTGACTGCTCATGCATTGAGCAGGGGTTATCTTAGCTGTGTGGCTCCCTTACCATGACTAGCGTGAGGCCCCCTACTTGGACAGGGTAGAAACCACTGCCAACTAGATACCCCATTTCTAACAGCAGAGCAGTCAAGAAGTGTGCTTTCCTGCTCTCAACATTAGCACATGAAAGGTGGTAGATCACCCTCTATGACTAATATACTCCCTTGTCATTGCCCACTGTCTCATTACACCCAGAGGTGCTGGGCTGGAAAACCTCCCCTGTAAGGAGTCTAGGAGTGTTCCCATGGGTGTAATTATCCAAGCTGGAGGAGCAGAGGGGCTGCAGAGGACCAAGAACTGATTTGGAGAGGCAGAGGACTGCCAGAGAACGCAGCACAGACTAATGCCTGCTACTAGTGCTCAATGTTTCAAAAGGTAAGTGCCAGAGCCTATCTTAGAAGGCCACTGCAGCATGTTCTTCTCCTTGTCCCTCCCACCACTGCCAATGCCAGTAGCTACACAACTACTGACTATCACACTACTTCAAGTGTGACAAATTGGGCTACTCCAAGCCACCTAAGCCTGCACGAATGGACTGTACAGCTGGTATCATTATATTTGAATGTCTACTGCATTATTAAACAGTGTGTGCTCACCTCAAAAATATGCAAACATTGCCATGATGTGATGAACTGTCATAAAGTGGTGGTGTTGAGAATTAAGTTCTAGTGAAAACACTGGCTCAATTTAAGCACTGCATCCACCATGTTAGTGGAGAAAGATGACCGGATGTGCTGCATGCTACTTATGATGACACATGTTCTCAGGTATCAAAGGGTAACCAGTGTGTATCACATTCTGGGCTACTGCATCTGAGTGGACTGCTGAATATGTAAGATAAATTAGGAGATCATAGTCAGTTGTTTCCTAATTCTTCAAAAGTAAATGTTCATTTTATTGAATTTCATTTATTGGAAAATATAAATAAATCGATCAAATTCAGCAATACTGATAGGAGCTACTTCTCTTTATGGAAAATAAGACGTTCATTTATCATCCACTGGGTTAATAGTACATTATAAACATAAGCAATTTAAAATCAGAAAGAGTTTTACATTCAGTATCAACAGCTGCATGTGAAGCCAGTATAAATATGAATCTAGATCACGTACTATCCAGCACCTCTCCTGACATGGAAACCTCACCCAGCCCTTCCAACAGTTCTTGATCTTTTCAAGAAAGCTTTGCTGTAGACATGGTTTAAGAAAAATAAAAATCATGTCTGAATTTAACTGCTCGCTTTATGTTTTTAAACTGTTCTCTTGGGGTTACTGCAGTTGCTTTTATCTTGTGACAAAGTAGAAGAAGCAAGCACCGTCATAGATATGTGTCATCAATCGTTACCAACAATACAGGTTTCTTTATGAAGTGTCACAATAATCACTAATATAAAACTGATGACAGAAAAGGGCCATCAATCCACCCCCATTTCAGTCGTCCTTCTCGCTACCTATTACAGCACCAGAAAGTTCCACCTACTGGGAGTTTGTTTTTCAATAAGTACTCTCGCCCTTTTTGAGCTCCAACACTTGGAATGTAGCATGTTCCCCACACAAGAATTGTGTCAGGCTTTTACATTGGCAAACTTTGTATGGGGAAAAAAACTCCTAGTCTTTGTGAAAGTTGCACAGAAGTTGTTATCTATTTGCACGCAATTCAGGATTATTAGCCCAACTGGAATGACTTCTGCCCTCTCTGTCTGCCCCCGCCTCTGACTCCTTTTTGCGAGTCCTAGGCCTTAGCGAAACTTTTATTTTTGTTGAGGAAAACAATAATGATTTTTTAGGATAATTGATGACAATATAAATGCAGTTTTAAAACAGAGTTTTCAAAATCAACTATAAGATTACACACTGTTTGTCAATATGGACTTTTCAAGGAACACAACCTAGCAACAGTACGGTAGTTACAAAATAGGTAAGAAGGCAGTGAACTGTGAATACCAGTGATCTCCCCTTAGCAGGCAGGAGCAAATTACTATTACTGCATCTTGAGAGCATTTAATCAGTAATAATGAAATCACACTTGTAACCACCTAGATACGCTTTTTTAGTTGACTGGAAGTGTTTTTATCTATTCGCGAAAGATGAGGAGGTATATGGGCTTAGCTTCAGGGGTGTGTGAGAGGTGTTACACTCCCCTAATCAATGTATTTTGTGATAAATAGTTGGGTGCAGGTGCTTTCCGTGGGGTATGGTGAGGTGTCTGTCGGATTTCCCAGGAATTTGTACACACACACAGACAAAAATAAACATACGCTCTGTCCCCCTCTCTATTTGGAAAGACTTCAACAATTTTGGTTATTTCACAAAATGCACTTTCGTTCGCTTAGTACTCCTACCGATCTGAATTACTCTCCCTTTCCATTGCCTATTATGTCCCTCTCATGCATCTTCCTTGTCGTATAATGTATTTTCACATCATGCCAAAGTGATTGTCGGAAATCTGAAGCTAACACCCCACTCCCCAATCATATCGACCAAGCTACGCACCAGGGAAGGTATGGGTGCCTCCTAAGCTGGTCTCAGGTGTCTTCCATATTTAGGATGAATTGACTGTCCTTTTACCATGTCTACAGTAGACATTTTCTATGTTGCTAGGCAGATTGTTGTGGACTTCCCTGACCTTAGATTTTGAAGATACGCTTGACATTTTGCAGAAGAAGTGCAAAGGCCATAGGTAAACAAATTTGATTTCATAATTAACAGAGGGTCGGTGTAATAATATGCTGGTCTGGTCAGATTAATGTAACAGTGGTATAGGCCTTCTTAAATGTGTATGTGTAATCTTGTTGCTTTAATTTGATGTGTTTTATGGTTATTTCTAAATGAATTCTTTGACTTTTGAAGCATTTACTCCACAAAGTGTATCGGGGTGTGATAATCAAAACAACATTTCTCTCGAGAAGTTAATACCTAATAAATTTAAAGAGCAACATTGACGAAAGCAGTAGTGCAATAACGTAGTGAGGTGCATCATGGGGGGGAAACGCCGTGAACGACAACTCCGTAACAACGAAGTCGTGGTTAACGAAAGCGGAGCAACGCTTTCCTTAACCACGACTTCGTTGTTTTGTGCCTTAACCACGCATGTGCTGAACAACGCACATGCGTGGTTAAGGCACAGAACAAGGAAGTCGGCTGAGGAGGACGACGCAATGAGTCAGGTAAGTGGGGCGGGGCGGGCGGGGCGGGGGTTTGGGGTTTTAGTTTTAGGGGCAGGGGTGGGGGTATTTTTAGTTTTGGGGGAGGGGTGGGGGGTTGGGGTTTTAGTTTTAGGGGAGGGGGCATTGGGGCGGTTTAGGGGCGGGGGAGGGAGGCAAGGGGTATTTTTAGTTTTAGGAGCGGGGTGGGGGATGGGGTATTTTTAGTTTTAGGGGCGAGGTGGGGGGTTGGGGTTTTAGTTTTAGGGGGGGTGTGGGGTCGGGGTACTTTTAGTGTTAGGGGCAGGGGTGGGGGTTGGGGGGTTTTAGCTTTAGGGGAGGGGGCATCGGGCGGTTTAGGGTGGGGGAGGGAGGGGAGGGGTCTTTTTAGTTTTAGGGGCGAGGGTGGAGGGTTGGGGTATTTATAGTTTTAGGGGTGGGGTGGGGGGCTTGGGGTTGTTTTAGGGGTGGGGTGGTTTTAGGTTTAAGGGGTTGGGGTACTTCAGGTTTCAGGGTTGGGGTGGGGGTTGGGTTTTTTTTAGGGGCAGGGTGGGGGTTGTAGTAATTTTAGGGACGAGGTGGGGTTTGGGGTAGTTTTAGGGGCAAGGGTGGGGGGTTGGCGTGGTTTTAGGGGAGAGGGTGGGGGTGTTGCGGTCATTTTTAGGGGTGGGGGTGGGGGGCCAGGGGGCACCCATGCTGGAACCATGCATACCTATCACTAATGCCTTTACCAGGAATGCCTTTACAACGAAAAATCGTTGTTAAGGCATTCGTGGTAAAGGCATTAGTGATAACAACGTGGTCGTTGTTCCGACCTCATTGTTCAGGCATGCGTTGTTCCAGCATGCATTGTTCCGACATACATTCTAAACTCTGATGGTATCATCTTCCAACACATGTAATCGTAGACGCAGAAAAGGAAGAACAAAAAAAAAAAACACCAAGCCCCTGGATATTGACAGGAAGAAGGGGAAGGATCAACAAGGTCAGGCATGGTGGTACATGCAGGTACTTTTCTCATCTTCAGCCGGGAAGGTTCATCGGGGATCGATCGATAGGGCTGACTCTGAGCATAACCTTCTTTAAATATTTACAAGCAATAACTGTTAGCACATTTTCATTTCGATGATTACAGTCCCAGGCTCAACTGGACGCTGATTGCTATTGACTCTTTAATGATAATGTGAAACGATAATGAAAGTGCAGATCGACGGTCAAAAGCATAGGTCCATAGAGACTTTTAGCTACGTTATAGGGACAGGAAATGTGTTCGAATGCAAATTAGTTCACAGAACTAGTCAACTTTTACCAAAGTGAACAGTTAATATGGAAAACATGCTTTGCTGAAAAATAACTGTGACTGCTATTAGCAGAGCGTGGAGGTTGTTGTGGGCAGCTTTAGAACAGCTTGAATAAAAAAATTACTTTTGGAAAATATGCAAGGGTGTACAAACTAAGGGCCAGATGTAGCAAAAAAGCAAATTGCGACTTGCAATTTGCGAGTCCCTGCGACTCGCAAATTGCAAGTCGCAATTTGCTATGCAGAAAGGTGTCTCAGACACCTTCTGCAACTCGCAAGGGGGTCGCAAAGACCCACCTCATTAATATTAATGAGGTGGGTCGCAGTTTGCGAGTATGGCACTCACGGGGACGGTGGCCCAGAAGACCACCATGTCCGTGACTGCTTTTTAATAAAGCAGTTTTTTTTTTCCATCTGCAGCCCGTTTTCCTTAAAGGAAAACGAGCTGCACTTGGAAAAAAAAAACTAAACCTTTAGTTTCGGGTTTTTTCAGGGCAGGCAGTGGTCCACTGGACCACTGCCGGCTCTGAAAAAATATTTTTTTTTCCATTCACAAAGGGGAAGGGGTCCCATGGGGACCCCTTCCCGTTTGCGACTGGGTTACCATCCACTTCAAGTGGATGGTAACTGCGATTTCATTTGCGACCGCTTTTGCGGTCGCAAATGAAATTGAATAGTATTGCGAGTCGCAAATAGGAAGGGAACACCCCTTCCTATTTGCGAGTCGGAAATACATTTTGCGAGTCGGATTCGACTCGCAAAATGCATTTCTGCATAGCAGAGAGGCTTTTGCGCCTCGCAAACTGCATTTTTTGCCGTTTACGAGGCGCAAACCCTTTACTACATCTGGCCCTTAGGCCCATATTTATACTTTTTTTTAGCGCCACATTTGTGCCACTTTTTGAAGCAAAGCGGCGCAAACTTACAAAATACAATTGTATTTTGCAAGTTTGCGCAGCTTTTGCGTCAAAAAATTACGAAAATGCGGCGCTAAAAAAAAGTATAAATATGGGCCTAAATGTGGTTTGGAGACACATTTTTGGAATCAAATGATAACTATACTGTGAACCGACCGGGAACTGTAAAGATGTGACAACCAGAGCGCGTTGTGTTCGATTCACCATGTGTGTTGAAATGTCGAAGGGACGCAGACTACTCCGAGTTTAACAATTCTAATGATCGTTTTTGTTCTGTCCTCCGAGATGTCCTTTAGTGACAAATTTGTTCCGGGAATGTGATTTCAAGCGAAAGACACATTTGGAAAGCAAGGGCTTGCTGAACATATCGCAGATTGAATGTTTCCTCAAAGCTATCCAAAACAGGTAGCTAACCACTTTCCTTCCACATATGAAGCCATTTGGCACGAGTCCTATTTGTAGACGCACTTTTTCTGCTTTCCAAAAGTAGTCTTCAGCTTTCTTGTCAGAACTACTACCACTGGCCTAACACAAGCCCCACTCACCCCCTACGACGCAGAGGTACTATCTTGCCTTCAGTGCCCCCCAATCCTTCGGGAGGGGGGGGCATTTAGGCCTAGGTCAACAATACCTGTGGATATGGGAGACTCAGCATCCCCTCATCAAATTCTGCAGGAGGCCTCCATCATTTTGCGTTACGCCTGCTGTCAGTCCACATACATGTCAACCCCTTGACTAAAAAATTAGAAAGCAGGTGACAGTTGACAGGTTTAAGTCCATATTAGGCAAATACCACTTTAGAAGAATTAGAAAGGTAGTCGGGTCTTACCTACCACTGCCCTGAGACCATTTTAATGATGTGTAGCCCCTTTAAACCTTGGTATAGTGTAAATGGCTTTTAATTTAGTCAAAAAACAATACTTCTGTTAGACTGATCATAATGGCATTCCAGCTAGGCCCGGATGAAACGTAAATAATGTTGATAAAGATAAAGTTACCGATTTTTTTATTATTTGAAAATTCTGAAAATTTAACAATATTCAGTTTTGCATAATTTTCACCCACTGTAGACTGGTTCATGCAAAAATGCCTCGCAGACAGACCTTTTCTACTTCAGGCAATATGTGGGTATTTTGCATTACCTTTTAATGTAAGGAATGCAGGAGATACCGACTACAACGCTTTCACATTAAAATCTTAATTTTACAAACGTTTCCATACTTTTCACAAAATTTCAAAAGACATGTTGCAACTTTGAACACCTCTAATAACAGGAATGGAATATCCCTGCATTGGTTAGCCAAGAAGATCCACGTGTTCACTCACACTATAAATTGTATTGAGCTAGACTTGGTTCGTTCAATACCAGGCTGGAGGAACAAAGAATATTTTCAGACAGATAGGTGAACACTTACTAATAATCTGACAGCAGTAACAAAGGCACATGAAATGAATATCTGTACTCCAGAGAACCTCTGTATTTTGGAATTTCACCCTGGTATCAAGGGATAAGCAGAAGTAATAGGTGCGCACAGGAGTGCACATTTTGACTAGGGAACCCATCAAATTTGGTGATTCCAGACAGAATCTAAAAACAAGGTTAGAATCCAAAAGCAGTGTCATTTTGAACGTTGCTTGGCCAAACAGGGACAGACATCTCTCAACAATGTGCACAGTTGCAGATCCTATTTCGCACTGTTTAGAGCTTACAGGTATGGGAGCCGAGCAGTGAGATTGTAGTCAAGATATTTGTTAAGATGTTTGTGGTGCTAGAATGTTAATAGGTAATATGGAATTTAGGATTTAGAAGAGAGAAGTTGAATTGAAGAGCTGGTGGCAGTTGCTTCTGAAATCTAGGTGAGTAAGGTGCCTTCAGTATGGTTTGGAGTTTTTGAAACACCACATTTGGTGACGAGGAGAAGACACCTCAACAGTTGTGTGTGCATTGGATGATGGCATTAGAATGGTGTGAAAAGAACAGTGTACTCACAGCATCAAGCTGTGTGTGCCAAGTGTTTCAAAGAAGGTACTCCTGTAACGTAATGCTGATATGAGGTGAAGTAGAAATAGACGGACATTAGAGGAGGAGTATCGGCTAAGAGTTTCAGTTGTGCAGCTGTGCCCAATTTCCTATAGAAAACAGTGTTACAGTCATGAACTGTGGTTATTTTAGAGGACTGGGCTTACAGTGCCCAACTGGTGGAACGTAGCCAGCTGAGAGTCTGGTTAAAAAAACAAGCACAACCAGCTCATAAACGAGGCATCAACAACTCATAGGGTGGCCATTTTGGTTGATTGGGAAGCTCCCCATTCACAGTAGTGGTTTTGTGGGAAAAGGAAGGCCTCAGAGATTCATTGAGGTTTTGAAGAGTCATTGTTTGGACATGGAGTGTAGCACCGATGATGGGCACCCTTTGAAATTTATGGTGGAAAAGAAGAGACTTCTAAGAGTATCTGTGGTGGAAAGTGGCTGAAGCAAAGTCAGGCACACTCTAAAATAACCAACCTGTTTGGAAAGTGCCTGTAGCAGTGCCTGGCACACTTTAAATAATACATTTTTCGACTTTGGGAAAGTCAAAGATTGAAGTAGGAGTGTCTATGTCAGTAATATGTGCACCTTGACTCTATGATAGTGATTGGCTCACTGGGAATTCTAAGACACAATGCCAATCTGTGCTTAGTGAATCTGAGTAAATTTTTGAGGTTTAATATTTTGAAAGTGTCATTTGTCATTATTTGAAAGAGAAACTTTCACATGTAATTTATGAAAATGCAAAATGTTACTCCACCTGTATTCTTTTTACTCACATCTGGAATACCTGTGCTTAGGTGGAGAACATGGAAGAAGGTTTTTGGAAATTATGCCAGGGTTTGCAGGACAATTTTGAGTCCAGAATGGAAATATTCTTTATTGTTGCATTGTTTAGGTGTGGAAAGGCCAGTTGCTCTGGGAACTTTACCGGATTTGAGTCATGTTGATGAGTATGATATTTGTTTGCTTGATTTGGGTCTACATTTTTTACCCAGAGTGAGCACAATTTTGGAACAATACTGTTTTGGTTTGAAGACATAAGGATGTGATGAACTCGTAAAGGAGTATATCTCCAATTTGAGGAAATTGACTTCTATGTGTAAATTTGGGGGTGACTAAAGAGAGGATTTGGGACCTGTTTGTTCTCAAGTGTAATAGTAAAAAAACAAGGGAGACATTATGGTTAAAAGACAAACCACCTTTAGAAGAGGTTATAGTGGTTAAGGAAAGGGTTGAACATATGATTAAGTGTGTTAATGAATTGAAGAAAGATAAGAAAAACATGTGGGGAAGAACAATCTGTGAATGAAGTTGTGGCGGATGTTGAAAAGAAGATGGTAGTGAAAAGAAGGATGAATTCAAGGGGGCCTGCTTCAGATGCAGGAAACTGGGGCATAAAGTGGATAATAAGCAGTGTCCTGCTGTGTTGGGTGTGTGTCATGGGTGTGGAAAAAAAGACATTTTATAAAATGTTGTAGGAGTAAAGAGAAAAAAGAAGAGAGAAAAGATTTATGAGACAAGTTTCCAGGTGAAAATTGCTGCTATGGAACATCATCTGGAGAAGAGAGTGGTAATCGAGGGTTAAGACGTTTATATGGAATTTGATTCACATTATCATTTGTCCATTATTTTGATAATATGTAAAATACAATCCGAAACATTTTCAAACAAAGGCTGATGCATAAATGTTCTTCTGCAGGCCTACATCGGACATTCAGGCGGAAGTCCTTCAAAATGATGCACAGAGAACACAATGGAAAGCTTAATTCACAATACACACTTTTTAAGTCTACGTCTTAATCGTTGTGCTCCATGGAAAATGTGCGGAGAGAAGACGTGCAGTGGGTGACTGATAGGGATAGGGGAATGAGCAGAAGAAACATGGGCAGTACACCAGAAAACAACATCTATTTCAATAAAATGGCCTCTTACACAAAGATGTGGCATGACTAAACTACATTATTATTCATACTGATAAACAATAAAAGTTGTTTCCAAGAACATAGATTCAGCAAAATGCCAGAGGTAGTAGAAGTGACATCACACACCCTTTGATCTTATTGACAGCAAAGGAAGTGACACTGTATGACCTTTGACCCTGAATCTTCCCAGGAAGTGATGTTACTAGACCTTAACACATATGATACTACAACAATTGACATCCCTAAAGTTACATTATAAATGTATCACTAATACAAAAATACAAGACAGATATCGCTTTTGGATCCACATTGGTTAGCATACTGACATACTTTTTAAGTGGTAGGGTGTAATACAGTACATTCTCTAAATTGTACTGAGCAAAACAAACGATCCAGAGCTCTTTTTCATTTATTCAGGGGTAAGGAGTTCTCCTCATAAGAACATTTTGAAAAAAATGGGCCAAGGAATGCATTTGAAAGGGCACTTGTTACATACATGTCTTTTCATGGTGTGGCAAGCCAATGAACCTGACACCCTGCAGGAGTTGATCCTTTTTTATCAGAATTTGCTATGGGTGTCCCCATATGCCAAAATTACCTTCCTTGTGCCAGGGCCAGCATTTTGACATAGGTGCCCTCTATTAGACATGGATGCTCCCTTGTGCTAAAAATTACATATAGTGTATATATATAGCTCACATACACAAACTCTTATAAACAAACACACACACACTCACACGCACACACATTTTAAAACATTTTCACTTACCTGATGCTGCAGTTCTATTACACTTATAATGAATAATATACAATTATTAACTGTAAGTGTAATTAAAACTGGGTTGAAATTAAGTATGGAGAGGCTGACCCTGTTTTCTTGGCACTGATTTTGCCACCTCAGGGTCCTGGGGTCGCATAGGCAGTGCTAAGGGTCGCAGGGAGCAAGTTCGGAGTTGCAGCTGCGACCCCTGCTGACCCCGAAATTACGTCCATGGTTGTTTCCAGGTCAACATAATTATTTCATGGGTTAAGACTATATGCATCATAAAAAATATAAATTCCCAAAATTAATTTTTCACCCATAATCGCACAATTGAAAAAACGTAAAAATAATTTACACACGTGTGTTGGTGACATATTTCCAAAGTGATAATCTTCAATGATATGCTGATAAGAAAAATGGGATATACCAGCCACTGTACGGTATAGTTATATTCTGTCTAAGTTCCATATTCCAAATGTCTCCTGGTGTTAATCGCTCTTGAATCCTCCCTGGGTGATTGATTCAAAACGTTTAGGGCAAGAGAGAGAAAAGCAGAAAAAAGAGGAAGAATGAGGAGGGAAAAGATAGGAAAATAGCAACAAAGGGAGACAGCTGTGGTGAGTAAGAATACAAACATTTGCTGTAAAAGGAAGGATTAGTAGGGTGGTGGAATAGAGAGGCATGAAGTGGGTCACGACTAAACAGCCTTGGTATTCGGCTCCCATGGGGTTCAGCTGCACCAGCGGTGGGCTCCTAAGGAACATTTAGGTTCTTCTACACCTTTTTTTTTTAACAATTCAAGTACCGATCTTTATTCCAGCCTTGAAGAAATATGAGGTAGTCCTGGCCTTGTAGACACTGTTTCGCTTTTAACGTGAACCGTTTTTAAACGGTATCTCCTGTACACCTTAAATTAGAAACTAATGCGAGATACCAACAGTTTGGCTCAAGGAGAAAATGTCTCTCATTTTGAAAATAGGACCACTCATAGAGAACCTTTTGACGACCTAGCCATAGGTAGACAGGGATGATGGCATACATATCTTAGTGAGTTGAGCAGCACATCATTTGATTCTCCATATTTTTAAAGTTTGTGCAGTGGCTATAACCTGCCAAAAACGCGATAACACGTGTGAACTCCACACTCTACCCGGTTGAAGTGACAGTCTTTTTTCATGCTTCCAGCCTGTAGTCGTCTAGATTGTTTGAGTGGCTGTAACGTGCTAGGATGCACTCATACCGAATACCATGTGACCCAGGTGTCCATCGTATGTGTAGCAACCCCTCCTTCACCTGCTGTCAGTGGCGTAGCGTGGGGGGTGCAGGGGGGGCCGGCCGCACCGGGCGCAACATCTGGGGGGGGGGGACGACTCGAGTGCTAAAATCCACGAGTTAGGGGGCACAAATTACTTGCCTTGCCCCGGGTGCTGACAACCCACGCTATGCCACTGCCTGCTGTGGTTGGAAGTCATGATTTTTTGTCGACGATTCCCCTTACAGAACAGTTTATGGGCTTATAGAAATGCTGTAACCTGTAATTGGAAGGTTTTTGTGCACACACTGACGTAAACGAAACTGATCTTAAGCGAAAATACATTACTTGTCTAATATGTTATATTATGTAATATATTAAACCATATATTATTTGTCTAAGGGATAGTGGGATGGCTTTGGTGACCTCTGATAACAGAGATTGAAATATGACAATACACGATATTGAAGGATGTCAAGGAGAAGCAGTATAGTCAATGTACGTGTCTAAAATGGATAAAATATTGACTCGTGCCTCAAGCAAGACTGCTTCTCAGTTCCATGTAAGATGAACCACGATAGAATCAGGTCTTATTGCCTAAAGTGGTCAACCCGAGAACTGAGTTTAATCTGAATAACAATCAGAGAATTACTGTTTGCCAAGTAATGAATATCACATTAAGATCCAAAGAAGACTTCCACAGAAGGTTTTTCACTGATGTAATTTTTAGGGCTCTGGCATCACAAACTTTTGTGATCTGAAGTTAGAAATATATATGCTTAAAGGCAAAGCTGACGAGAATGAGCCAGAGAAGTCTACCCTTGGGGGTCAACTGGTGATTCGGTGGGCTCTCCAAGTGTGTCAAGTATATTTCACAAATAAGTCATGAATAGAGGGAATCTTGTCTTTGATTCTGTACCACTCGATACTGATAGTTAATTGTGCTGTCTGCAGTCACGTGAGTGGCATGTCCTGGACCTCTTCTGTGACTGGAAATATTTATACTTTCTGGGTCCAATATTTAAACACAGATTTCAACACCTTGCCAGGAATTGTATCTACACATCAAAAGACTTCCCATGCATGTGTGAGGATAACTTGTTTTTGCCCTTGAGGACTTGGAAATAAAGTCACCCATTCCTCAATGAATGAAATTAGCACATTCTAGTAGTGAGGACCAGTGAAACAGAGGCAGATGAGACCATTTGCTCAGTACCACACAATTGAGTAAAGTGGTGAAGGCCATATTTGAAACCAGGTATCCTGGCTTTGAGGTCTGAGCCATAGCCAGCAGAGGTAATATATGCCTTTGAAAACGTGCACCAAAACATATAAAATGAGAAGAAAGTGAAAATATTCACACACATTTGGAAAAACAAGGAGTGTGGCGTCTTTGCACGCATAATGATAAGAAATTGGGCATTTCATGGCCAGTTCACAAATTTGTTTAAAAGCTTGTCAAAGAGTACTCATGTAGTACTACTTCCCATACCCATAAATGCTTTTGTGAATCAGCTCCACATATTGTACCTTGCGGAGCTGAGGCGATGCTTCTGTTGTGATGAGGATGCAATGCTGAGCTGTACCGTTGTGATTGAGGCTGCTGTCGACAAGGGATGCAAGGACTTCTTCTGGGGAAGCGATGGCTGTTCCAAAGGCGATACGCCGGTCCCAAGGTACAGGTGCAGTGGAAATGCGAGCCTGTTGCTTCGGTTCTGATACATGCAGTAGTGGTGATGTGTCAGTTCTCGCACACCAGCAGTGGCAATGCATCATTTCTGATCCTGCAGCAGAGGACGCATCAGTTCCGCTGGAGCAAATACCTTAGGCCCACTTCCCAGGATCCAGGACTGGGGTGGCACCACATGGCAGTTTAGACTCACAGATGGCAGAGTCCAGGTGCAGGAGCAAGGTGGATGGAAGACTTTTATGTCCTTGAGACTCCAGATCAGGACCGACTATCCCTTGGAGGCATGTGGATTCTTGGTTGGAGAGATGCAGGTCCTTCTCACTCCCAGGCAAGAGGGCAGTAGACAGTATTTCAATAGAGGAAAGCAGGAGTCCAGCAGAGTTGCAGTCCTTCAGCAGAACAGCAGTCCTTCTTCCTGGCAGAGTATCCAGAGGTCCAGAAGTGTACTGAAGTGGTAGTGTCAGAGGCCTAGTACCTATACCCAGTTGTGCCTTTAAAATGGGGGAGACTTCAAAGACATACCTTTAAAGTGCAATGAGTCTCTGCCCTTCCTGCCCAAGCTCCAGACTCACTAAAGGGGGTTATTCAGACCTATCCAGGTGTAAGTGAGGCTGTGCCCAGCTCCACCCTCCCATCCTGCCCAGGATATCCCATCAAGACCCATCAGGTCACACCTAAGCTAGCATGGTGTATGGCAGGCTAGGAGGAATACAGAAAGCCCAGCTGTCACCCCACCCCAGACATATGAGCAGTGTGGTTCTAAAAATTCTGGACCCATGTAATTTACTTTGCCACAGCAGTACGATTTTAGTATCAAAAGACCGATAATGACTAGTACACTAAGCATGAGCATTTTCGCTCAATTCCAGCAGCGTGTTCACCTCGAAATCGCCATTTTCGTCCTGCACTCGTGGCTCCCATTTTATACACGGCAGCCATTTTTCAAAGGTGCCCTCACATAGGCTTATAATACAGGCAGATTTGATTCCAAGGACACGTACACCTTGATTGACTTTTCTCTGACCTGGGCAAGCTGGAACCATTGCCTCAGGCCAAACCTGTTTGGTCAGTCCCTCTCCCAGTGGCCGAATCAGATAGCATCAAGGCACACCATGCCATAAAACCCTTATTATCGCTTACACACCCTGCCTAATCTTGCTCACACCTGCACCTGCTCTTTTCTTCTTCTTACTTTACGAGGGGGAGGTGCCCGTTTTTATTGGGGGTACACACTTATCTGATGTAAAATACTAGGCCTTGCCGGGTAATTTATTATGGGTTGGATGACATGAAATATGAGGTTTCATCATGACACTGTTTTTTCCTTTGTAGTGAAAACATGGGAATGACCAACCAAAATGTCAAGAATGTTTGCCTGAAGCTTAAAAAACTGTATATAAGGAAACCTGACTTTGCATTGACACACAGGGGGTTATTCCAACTTTGGAGGAGTGTTAATCCGTCCCAAAAGTGACGGTAAAGTGATGGATATACCACCAGCCGTATTACGAGTTCCATAGGATATAATGGACTCGTAATACGGCTGGTGGTAAATCCGTCACTTTTCCGTCACTTTTGGGACGGATTAACACCTCCTCCAAAGTTGGAATAACCCCCTAAGTCTCCTGAGAACATACAAACCGTGCTGTTGTACTTCTAGGACGCTTGTTACTTGGTTGCAGCCAATAAATTCGATCTTTGACTTCACCTAGAAGACTCTGAGTTTCTGTGGTCTGAATCAGGAAAGTACCCGAGGTCTTTGGGTGTACCCTGGCACCACTGGGTTACCGGATCAGTACCCGTTCTGAAAAACCCAGTACCTCAGTTGGCGCCCAAAGTGGGGCGATACCAGCGGTAACGGTCCAAGCCTGAGGTCCGTGAGGAGCTTCGTGTGAAAATTCTGGAGGAAGGCCGCCACTTCATCGACCCCTGCATGTCGACGTGGTCCGAAAGTCTTTGCTGCGAGGTTCCCCGCTTCCCGACGGCTACGAAGGACTGCTGCCCTGGCTATCGCCCTGATTTGGACCCTTGATGTTTGGTAGAGCGAAACGATAAGACGAGTCTTCTGGTGACGTCATCGATATTTTCAGTTAAGTATAAGTGGAGCGTCTCCCAGTCCTTAGTTGGACACTTGGTTTGGTCCTTAGTTGGACATTTGGTTTGGTATCCCTTCGGGATCACTTTGATTTGGAACTTGCAAGTACCAAAGCCGAAGGACTCGTGTATTCACGAGACTATCGTAAACGATAATCCTTTGAAGTTTGAAGCTAGACTAGTGAGCGAAGATGCCTGGTCTTAGCAGACTTGGAAATTTGTTTTGTCTTGGTTGTAAAAGGGACTCCCGGTTGGAGGACTCATGTCCGGTTCCTCCGATTGGAACTCCAACCTATGAACTATATGTGAAGCACGGAGTAGGCCCCATCACATATAATGAAGTATGGATCCGTTACACCAGAAACGATGGTGTTTTAAAATGACCCCAAAATGGTAGCTTTGACAGAAATCTTAGATAACCTCGAAGTTAGACTTTTTAAGAAGAAAGCCCGGCCGGCAATGTTTGATTCTTTCCGCTTATGGCGTAAGGAAGCCAAGCAAAAGGAAATTAAATTAGCTAAGAAAAATAAGAGAGAAAAAGGTATTTCGATTATGCAAGCTGCTACACAGTTTAAAGATAACGAAGTAGAACAGTTGAATGAGCAGTTGCATAGGCGACATAAAATGACAGTAGATAAATGCTATCCAGTTTTGCCGCCTCTTCAGCAAGATGCAGCAAAAGACTCTGAAAAAGATCCCCTAATGTCGCATTTGCTAAGTTCGCCACCACCCTATGTGCAGAATGCCACGGCACCTCCGCAACCTCTAGTTGCACAACCAGTGGTTGCATTGCCTCCTGCTCCTCCACAGCACCCACCAGCTATTCTTCAGTTGGTTCCTATTCCTCCGGTGCAGCCTCCTCAAGGGCCACCGGCTTTGACATCTGCTCTGCCTTTACTTCCTACAACTTTGACTACTATGGCGACTACCACTCCTGGTATTGTTTCTGACACTGCTTCTGTCACTGCCTTGTCTCATTCTGTTTTTCCTCCTGTTCATTTGTCAACCTCTCCCTCTATCCGTCAGAGAATGACAAACACTGTGACTAGTCTTTTATCCCCTCTCTTTGGGTCATTAGCTACGACCCCAGTTTCAGAGCGTAAACAATTGCGCAGCCAATTGCCTGATGGTAGGGAGAAAGAGACACTGAATTATTTGGCGCATAAATGGGTTACTGAACCAGCAAGATATGAAGTAGAGTCTGTTATGGATGTCTTCCATCAGTGGGAAGAACCGAAACAGAGATACGTTTTTGAGAAAATGTGTACTTTTCTTTCTGAGGATTTAGAGGAAAAGGGTTTGGAGCCCAATCCCCCTAAGTTGTGTTGTGTACGGTTCGATTTTGCGACAGGTTTGATTGTGGGTTCAGATGTCGAGAAAGCAGTTGCGATGTTATTGTCGTTTAGAACTGAAGGTGTTTCCAGGTTATTGTTTAAATATGATTCTTCTGCTAAAAAGAAAGGGAAACAGTACCCCATGAGAGAAGTTCCCCCACAATGGAGGGAAGGGGACCCAAATGCTATTCCACCTGTCCTGCCTCATTTCCAGCGTGTATGGGTACACGTTCCATGGAAGCGAGCTGAAGTTTTAGCCCTTAAGCAGACATTGCCTGATCCCCGTAAGAATCCTACAGGGTATTACAAGGAATTGTCACAGACTGCGGGGTCTTGCATTATGAATTTAGCTGACATAGACATGTTGTTTGGGAATGTTGTTCCACAGCCTTTATGGGGAAAGATTCGCCATACAGACCATGCTCAAGAGTTAGGTGACACATGGGCTAATATTGCTGCTGCAGATGCCCGACAAATTGGTGGTGCTAAACCTGAGCCTTTAGTGACAGAGCTTCCTGGTAGGATTATTGATTACATGAAAACTATAATGCCTGCGATGCGTGTAAACTGGGATAAATTGTCTGCATGTAAGCAAAAGAAAGAAGAAACGGTATCAGATTTCTTCACCAGGTTTGAAGAAACGTTTGTGGACCACAGTGGTCAAGATATGAGCACGGAAGGTGGTCAACGTTTGTTCGTCAATAAATTTGTGCATAATCTGCTTCCTGAGTTGTGTAAAAAGTTAAAAGATTCAGAAAGTTCTTGGGCAGTTTCCTCTTCAGCGCAGATATTGGCTACTGCACAGTACTACGAAAATAGAGATAAAGATGAGAGAGATAGAGTAGAGAAGAAAACTAAAGAATTGAAAATGAAGGTTCTGTTACAACAAGCGTACCCGCCACGTGGTGGTCAAAATAGTGGTGCACAGAGTAACTATCAGAACAACTATCAGAATAACTATCAGCCCCAACCGTTTCAGAGAAACTCGCAAAGAGCCGAGTATGCTCAACCACGTATCCCAGTAGGTCCCAATCAGTGTTCATATTGCAAGGAAGAGGGTAATTTCAAGTATAGTTGCCCTGCTTTGCTACAGCGCGCAAATGGTACTTCTGGTTTAAGAGGTCGAGGTGTTCCACAAGCACCTAGAGGAAGAGGACGTGGATATGTTCCCCAGAGCGCGCGCCCATTCCTCCCTCAAAACTCAATGAACAGATTTGATCAACAGGTTAATGCATCTGGTAGGACGGCTCAGTACTATACTGATTATTACTATACAGAGGATGAGCATTTGGACAGTAATGATTGCTAGGATAGCCATAGACAAAGAGAGGGAGTTGTTTCAGTTCCAGTAGATCAGAGTGGGCCTTATGTTAAGGTGATTGCATCAGGTGTGTCAGAACCTTTTCTGTTGGATACTGGTGCTACCAAGAGTTCTATTATGCACTCAAAACTCCCTGGCGCACCTTTGTCTGGCGAAACAAATGTATCAGTAGGGTTTTCCGGCGCCCCAGTTAGAAATCTGATTTCTAACCCTATATCTCTTTCTGTTGGACCTTGTAAATTTGAAACACCCCTTATTTTGCCGACAGGTTGTGGCGAGAACTTGTTAGGATTAGCTCTGTTAAAGAGATTGTATGCAACATTGTATTGCTCTCCTTCTGGAGTGCAACTCACATTGGGTAAGAAAGTGGTTTCACCAATATATTTGTCAAAGGATAGATTTCCACCAGAATTTCCGTCTCTTCCTAATACTCTTTGGGCTACTGGACCTAATGATGTAGGTCTTTTGGAAATTCAGCCATATGTGATAACATTAAAAGCCAATGTTAAAATGCCACGTATTCCCCAATACAAGATCTCTAGTGAAGGGGAAAAAGCGTTGTTAGCAATTATTTGTGATCTGATTGAGAAGGATGTAATTGAAGAGACAAGAGGCAACGTTTGCAATAGTCCTGTTTTGCCTGTCTTGAAGCATACTGACCCTACTCAGCCACATGTTTATAGGTTTGTAATTGATCTTAGAGAGGTGAACAAAATAGTTGTGCCACAGTTTCCAGTCGTCCCCGATATCACTGCATTGTTGATAATGATTCCAGCTTCAGCCACTTGGTTTTCAGTGATAGACCTGAAAAATGCTTTCTTCAGCATCCCTATTGCAGAAGAGAGCAGGGACATTTTTGGCTTCAATTTGGGAGGACGAAGCTTCAGATTTAAGAGAGCTCCTGAAGGCTATTGTGAAAGTCCATCTATCTATAGTCAGGCTTTGAAAGCACAACTTGACACTCTTATGTTACCTGATGGCGCCACTCTCATTCAATATGTCGATGATTTGCTAGTTGCTGCAGATACTAAGGAGATCTGCAAAGAAGCAACATTGTCATTATTGCGTCATTTGTCTGATTTACACCACAAAGTGTCCCTTTCAAAGTTACAGTATTGTCAAAAAGAAGTGACCTATTTAGGTCATCACTTTTCGAAGGAGGGAAGGCAACTGACCCCAGAGAGAATCAGGGTTGTTGCAGCAATGAGTGTGCCAAGAACACAGAGAGAAGTGCGTGCTTTCTTGGGTATTACATCAAATTGCAGACAATGGATATCTAATTTTTCGTTAATAGCCAAACCCTTGGTGGCATTAACTTGTAAAGATACACCAAATCCCGTCCCATGGTCTGAAGATTGTCAGAAAAGTTTTGTCGAATTACGTGATGCATTATGTTCAGCTCCTGTGTTGGGTACCCCCAACTACAGCAAGCCTTTTACATTGTATGTCCATGAGAAAGAAGGTTGTGCGTTAGCAGTTTTGACACAACAGTTTGGAGACAGGGAGCGTCCATGCACCTATTTCTCTTCGACCTTAGACCCAGTAGCTAAGGCACTACCAAGCTGCTTAAGAGCGGCAGCGGCAACTGCTGTTTCTATCCGACAGTCTGCTGGTTTAGTGATGAATAACACATTAATCGTAATGGTTCCACATGCAGTGGACACGTTGTTAAACAGAACCAAGACACAGCATTTAACTAGTGCTCGATTGTCAGGTTACGAGTTGACATTGTTAGCAAGCCATGTACATATAAAAAGATGCACTACACTTAACTCAGCTACGTTATTGCCAATTGTGACGGAGTTAGATACTTCTGAACAACATGATTGTCTCCATAGAACAGAAGAAGAAACAAAAGGGAGAATAGACCTTCTGGACACTCCCCTTGCAAAGAGTGATGGTACTTTGTGGGTGGATGGTTCATGCTTTAAGCTCACGAATGGTGACACGACTGCGGCGTATGCTGTGACAACTTTGTGTACGATTGTTGAAGCTGCACGTATCCCACACAATTCAGCCCAAGCAGCTGAGTTAATAGCCCTAACAAGAGCATGTACAGTATCAAAAGGAATGAAAGTGACTATCTATACCGATAGCCAATATGCGTTTGGTGTGGCCCATAGTTTTGGGCGTTTGTGGAAGGAACGTGGGTTCCTGACCTCGCATGGAACTAAAATACAGCATGGTCAGTTGGTAAATGAGCTCCTTGATTCACTTACTTTACCGTTGCAAGTTGCGATTGTGAAGTGTAGCGCACATAAAAAGGTGACTGATGATGTTGGTCATGGGAATGCATTTGCTGACGAGGTCGCAAAAGAAACGGCAAGGAATGTGATGAGCCGAATGTATGTCGCGGGCCCTGCAAGATGGATTGGTGATGTTGGAATGTGTGAAGACACGATAGAAAGCGTGAAATCGATTCAAGCTGAAGCCACAGAGAGAGAATTGAGTGTGTGGAGAGAAAGTACGGGTAAATTGGATGCGAATGGTTGTTGGGTCAAGTTGTCAGAACATCAAAGATGGTTGCTAGCCGATGCGTACGTGCTTGCAGTAGTTATAATGGCTCATGGAATGGCTCACATCAGTGTGAAAGGGATTTGTAAGTTGTTGGCCCCAGTATGGCAAAATGCAGGAATTCCCAAGTGCGCAGAAAATGTGGTTAAAAATTGCATGGTATGCCTGAAACACAACCCTGGTAGAGGAACCCCAACTCCAGCTGGTCATTTTGCACCTCCCACGTATCCGTTTGAGGTTTTGCAGCTAGATTTCATCCACATGGAGAGGTGCAACAACTTAAAATACGTACTCGTTGTTGTTTGTGCCTTTTCAAGATGGGTGGAAGCATATCCCCTAAAAGACAATACTGCGCTATCCACAGCCAAAGCCCTTGTGAAAGAGTTCTTCCCTAGATTCGGAATGCCGAGAATGATCTGGAGTGACAATGGAAGTGAATTTGTGGGTCAAGTGATGAAAAAAAGTATGCGAAGGGCTAGGCATAAACCAAACATTTCACGCTGCAAATCACCCCCAATCAGCTGGATTAGTGGAGTGCTATAATGGCACTCTAAAGCTAAAATTGGCCAAGATACAATCGAGCTCTGGTCTTAAATGGCCTGACGCTCTACCCCTAGCACTCCTATCAACCAGAATGACTGTGCATTCACGAGTGAAACTTAGTCCTTATGAAATAGTCTTTGGCCGCCCGGCCAATATATGGGGAGTGCCCAGGCCCAAGAAGTTTAGCGAGATAGAGCATCCTGTTTTGCTTGACTATCTGTATGAATTGACGGCTAAATTGCGTGTTTTACATCAACAGGTCCACGACACCCTGCCACCGGTCTCTGAATCTCCAGGTCATCCCATTGAGCCTGGATCCTGGGTTTTAATAAAGAACTTTCAGCGAACCAAAAACGAGCAGCCCAGGTGGACCGGACCGCACCTCGTTCTTCTCTCCACAAGATCAGCTGTTCGAGTAGAAGGGAAGAAACACTGGATCCATGGGACCCATTGCAAAAGGGTACCCCTACCTCTGTCATATGACCGGTGGGTCCAGGAAGGTGTCGCCAACTCAGAGACTGAAACCGTGCCACGTTTTCTGCCTTTCAGCGATGCACGAATAAAAGGAACACTCACTGAGAAAGAAAGTGATGACATTTTACAATCAGCAGTATCACCGTCAGTTCGATTGGACACTACAGAACCTGAACTCCTTTTTCAGGACCACACAATACCTGGGACTAACCGTTATAATCTACGACCAAGAATAAAGGACAAATAAAGCAGTTTACTTTTCTTCCCTTTAGCAAAGTTCTCCAATATGGAAAATTATTTTTGAATTACTTTTTTTTTTTTTTGTGTGTTTTTCGAACCTCCATCCGGGTTCAGCTGTAGGATCGTGGCTGAAAAGACTTAGGGGGGTAGCCTGTGGACACAAGGTCTACAGGTCTGGTTTGTTCTAGCGCGGCCTGGAACATTCAGAACACTCCTAAGTGAAGTAAACCAACCGCCACGAACGGCAACGGTTAGAGGATGGAATCTTTCCAAAATGGAGAACATGTTGAAAGACTGAGTTTCAAGAAGAGAATAAGTGAAACGATAACCAGGAAACGGTTTTTGCTGCTGTGCATTTTTATGTTATTTAGTATACTTATGTTTTTTATAGGATATGTCTTACTCTGTTTTAACGTGATATTGGCACCCACTACCTCGTCTACACCTCCCCCTTCCACTGTTTCCCCACATTCTTTTCAACTCCTCCCTAAACATGAATCTGCTAGGAGACTAGAGTTCATTAATAACTCCTTCATCCAGCTTTTGCACCAACACCAACTAGTGACAAATACAACTAACTGTTGGGTGTGTGGCCTTATGCCTCACACAGCAGATAAAGGTATCCCTTATCTGATCCTGCCTTTCAGCCACAATGGTTCCGTGTGGGCATTGAGAACGATATTCATCTATGCACACTACCCCCTACGGTTTGCGGAAGACAGCCCTAAGAAAAATGCTTTCGTTAAAGGTATCATAGACATGATGAAGGACAATATCTTCTACGAGACTATCCCCAGAGATGAGACAATAGCATATATAGGATGGAACATGACCGGATATGAAGCCACAATGAGTGAGAAACAGCAAGCCAAGATATCTTCCCTGATTTGGGTTGTACCCCATCAGGGTCACCTGTGTCTGCAAGAATCCCAGAGCTCAGCTAGGGGAAAGCGTCTGCACTGAGACATATGTCTTCGCATCTCAGACCTCCCCTCCGCTCTTGGCAGCTAAGGGTACCTATTTCATCTGCCATGATAGAGCCTTTACATGGTTGCCCCCTGACTTTTCGGGCACATGCTTCGTTTCGTTCCTGTTGCCCCCTACCTACACAGCAGTGGCAGATTACCACAAGACAAGGATAATTAGAGGCGTCTTCAGTGAAGAAGACACTGCAGGTCAAGAATTTGGCGACTTCGTAAAGGGTTTTCTGCCGTTCTGGGGACAAATAGGTAACAGCAGGAGCATAAGGCAATTGATAAGAGTGGTTGAATCCACCATGGCTGAAACCGCTGGTGCCCTTGGTAACTTGACTGCTGAGCTCCAGTCGGATCGTCTTATGACCCTTCAGAACAGGGTCGCATTAGATGTCATACTTGCAGACCGGGGTGGAGTATGTACATTGATCCAATCAAGTTGCTGTGTTTTTGTCCCAGATAACGCTCCAAAAGTATACCAGGCCATCTCCAAACTGCATAGAATTTCCGAATCTATTCATTTAGATAGAGGAGATTGGTCATTAATGGGATGGTTCTGGGAACTGATATCAGCATGGGGATGGAAGATACTGATGGTCATTGGGATGATCTTGGCCATTCTTTTCCTGTTCTGTCTATGCGTGCAGTGTGCTCCTGCGATATGTGGCCTCTGTGTTACATCATGCATAAGGAAACCTGCACCAAGAGACGAGCTAAATACTAGGATGATGTTACAGCAACATCTCAACGACTTTAGAAACATAGACCTGGACTCAGATTAGCATGAGAATAGGTTTATTGCCTATGTAAGGGCAAAAGGAGGGTTTGTGGTTCTAAAAATTCTGGACCCATGTAATTTACTTTGCCACAGCAGTACGATTTTAGTATCAAAAGACCGATAATGACTAGTACACTAAGCATGAGCATTTTCGCTCAATTCCAGCAGCGTTTTCACCTCGAAATCGCCATTTTCGTCCTGCACTCGTGGCTCCCATTTTATACACGGCAGCCATTTTTAAAAGTTGCCCTCACATAGGCTTATAATACAGTCAGATTTGATTCCAAGGACACGTACACCTTGATTGACTTTTCTCTGACCTGGGCAAGATGGAACCATTGCCTCAGGCCAAACCTGTTTGGTCAGTCCCTCTCCCAGTGGCCGAATCAGATAGCATCGAGGCACACCATGCCATAAAACCCTTATTATCGCTCACACACCCTGCCTAATCTTGCTCACACCTGCACCTGCTCTTTTCTTCTTCTTACTTTACGAGGGGGAGGTGCCCGTTTTTATTGGGGGTCCACACTTATCTGATGTAAAATACTAGGCCTTGCCGGGTAATTTATTATGGGTTGGATGACATGAAATATGAGGTTTCATCATGACACTGTTTTTTCCTTTGTAGTGAAAACATGTGAATGACCAACCAAAATGTCAAGAATGTTTGCCTGAAGCTTAAAAAACTGTATATAAGGAAACCTGACTTTGCATTGACACACAGTCTCCTGAGAACATACAAACCGTGCTGTTGTACTTCTAGGACGCTTGTTACTTGGTTGCAGCCAATAAATTCGATCTTTGACTTCACCTAGAAGACTCTGAGTTTCTGTGGTCTGAATCAGGAAAGTACCCGAGGTCTTTGGGTGTACCCTGGCACCACTGGGTTACCGGATCAGTACCGGTTCTGAAAAACCCAGTACCTCAGCAGAGACAGGCAGGAGGCACCAAACGGTTAAAGTGTGAAAATGCCAACTTTATAAAAAGTGGCATTTACAGAATTGCAATAAAAAATCTGACTTTAGCATGAGTTGTGACTTTGTATTGTGATTCCAGAGACATCAAACTTGGAGAATCCATCTCTTCCCAATTGGAAGTTATATTTATAAAACGTTATAAGGGAACTCCAGTGTCATCCCATGGAAGAGATAGGCCTTGCAGTAGTGAAAAATTAATTTAAGAGTTTTTTCACTTTCAGGGAATGTAAAACATAAAAGTATATGTCCAACTGTTTAAATACACTGCTCCCATCCTTTGGGGCTGTCTAGGGCCTAACTTTGGGGTGACTAATAAAGGAAGGTGTGGGCGTGGCAAATGGTTTACTTTGCCAGGTTGGCATAACAGTTTGAAACTGCATGCACAGGCTCTCCAGTGGCAGGCATGAGATACGTTTAAAGGGCTATTTAAATGAGTGGGGAAATCAGTGCTGCAGGCCCTCTAGTAGCATTTAATTTACAGACCCTGGGCACAGGTAGTACAAATTTCTAGGGACCAGAGAAAAGTAAATGCGACACTTTGGTAGAGGCTAATGTTACCATGATTTAGAGAAAGAATACAAGCACTTTAGGACTGGTTAAGCAGTGATAATGTGCACAGAATCCCAAAGCAGCAAAAATCAGGAAAGAAATCAGCAAAAGCAGGAGGTCTGAAGGCAAAAGTTAGGGGAAACCACACCAAGGATGCCAGTTCTAACAGTAGTAAACAACATTTTTGACACAATATATTTGTCAATTATATTGTTTACCACAATATTTTGTCAGTGATCCATGCTGATGGCCATGGCATTTGTCTCCACCAGTGACAGGTAGTAGCTTGTTCTAAATTATTGGTCTTGGTCATAACTTGGGCATCTTTATTAGAAATCATGCAAGGCAGACTGGCAAGTGTCATCTATAGGGCACTTACATATTGGTAGAAATGGGGTCTCTAGCTGGCAGAGGTATACACCCTTGTCCAAATAGGGGCCACAATCCTAGTCATGGTAAGTCACACACAATTCAAATTATCCTGTGACCACCCTCTGGTAGCTTGGCACTGAGCAGTCAGGCTTAACTTAGAAGGCAATGTGTAAAGTGTTTGTGCAATAAATCATGCAATAAAACAGTAAAAATACTACAGAAAGACACTATACAGGTTTAGAAAAATATAAGATATTTATCTGATTCAATTAAGGTCAAAACTATCTAGATCTGATAAACACAAGTTGAAATATCACTTTTATAATGATAAGTAGATTCTTTAGTTCTTAAATCAACAATAGTCTCTTGCAAGCACAGAGTATCTAGTTTGCGTCACAATTACATGCATGAAGACCACAGAGGAGGAGATGCGTGGGAAAAGGTGGTGTGCTTCAGTTTTCCGGGCGCACACAGGCGATGAGTCAATTCTTTTCCGCGCTGCAAGTCTTTGTGTCGAATTCCGGCACGCAAGCTTGAATCTTCTTTGCGATGCGGGCTCTTTTGACACCCAGGGACGATGCAGGGAAATCCTGAGCATACCGGGCAAAGTCAGAGCTATTGCATCGATGCAGTGGGCAATGCGGTGGAGTTTCTGTCGCACAGCTGGTGCTGTGTCAATTCGTCTTGCAGAAAGTCGGACTGCATCGCTCCGGCTCGCCAATGCATCGATTCAGTGGGCTATGCATCGAAGTACCAGTCACAACAATGGCGCTGTGTTGATCTCCACTCAGGGAGCTGGGCTGCACCGTTCTGGTTCGGCGATGTGGTGATGCTCTCACCACCGGATAGACTGTGCGTTGATTCTGACAGGCTGTGCATTGAGTTTTGGCACACAAGGAGTTTCTTTGCAGAGATTAAGGGGGTCATTCTAACTCTGACGGGCGGCGGAGGCCGCCCGCCAGAGTTCCCCCCTCCAGAACACCGCTCCGCGGTCAGAAGACCGCCGCGGTGATTCTGGGTTTCCCACTGGGCTGGCGGGCGACTGCCAAAAGGCCGACCGCCAGCCCTGTGGGAAACACCCCTCCATGAGGATGCCGGCTCCGAATGGAGCCGGCGGAGTGGAGGATGTGCGACGGGTGCAGTTGCACCCGTCGCGAATTTCAGTGTCTGCTCAGCAGACACTGAAATTCTTTGTGGGGCCCTCTTACGGGGGCCCCTGCAGTGCCCATGCCATTGGCATGGGCACTGCAGGGGCCCCCAGGGGCCCCACGACACCCCATACCGCCATCCTGTTCCTGGCGGGCGAACCGCCAGGAACAGGATGGCGGTATGGGGTGTCAGAATCCCCATGGCGGCGCAGCTTGGGATTCTGCAGGACAGCGGAAAACCGGCGGGAGACCGCCGGTTTTCCTGTTCTGACCGCAGCCATACCGCCGCGGTCCGAATGTCCTGCGGAGCACCGCCAGCCTGTTGGCGGTGCTCCCGCCGACCCTGGCCCCGGCGGTCCATGACCGCCGGGGTCAGAATCACCCCCTAAGTCTTTTTGGCCCTGAGACTTCAGTAAACAGGAAGCAAGCCCAATCCAAGCCATTGGAGAGCACTTCTAAGCAGAGCCAGAGGCCACCAAGGCAGCAGGATAACAGCAAGGCAGCAGTCCTTTACAGCAATGAAGTCCAGGTAAGTCCTTTGGGCAGCCAGTCAGCTTTTCTAGGCAGGTTGCAGATTCTGGTGCAGTGTCTGCCACAAGAAGTGTCTGAGTTGGTAGGGTAAGGGACCCAGTATATATACCCAAAAGTGCCTTTGAAGTGGGGGAGACTTCAAAGAGGGGTTTTGAAGTGCACAAGGTGCCCTTTAAGTACAACCCTGCCTGCCAGGGTCCCAGTAAGGGGTTTGGCAGCCCATTGTGTGAAGGCAGGACACTGTCCTTTGAAATGTAAGTGTCAGGCACTCCACCCTTCCAGCCCAGGAAGACCCATTAAGTATGCAGATGTTTGCATGTGTGACTGAGCATCCTGTGTTTGTGGTTGTCTGGGTGAAATGCACAAGGGAGCTGCCAACCAGCCCAGCCCAGACATGAACTGGAGACAGGCTGTAAGGAACAGAATAATTTAAGTGCAGAGAAATGCTCACTTTCTAAAAGTAGGAATTGTAAAATAGTAATATAAAATCCAATTTCACCAATACGCAGGACTTTGTATTACCATTCTGGCCATACTAAATATGACCTGTTTACCCCTTTCTGATCAGAATCTACCCCTCAAACAGTTTGAGAGTAGCCCTAGCATGAGCCTATGAAATGAGCAGGCCTCACAGCAGTGGAAAACGGATTTAGGAGTTTTCCACTACCAGGACATATAAAACACACATATATATGTCCTGCCTTTTACCTACACAGCACCCTGACCTTGGGGTTACCTAGAGCCTACCTTAGGGGTGACGTTTATGTAGACAAAAGGGAGTTTAAGGTTTGGCGAATACTTTTAAATGCCAAGTCAAAGTGGCAGTGAAACTGCACACACAGGCCTTGCAGTGTCAGGACTGAGACATGGTTAAGGGGCTACTTATGTGGGTGGCACAATCAGTGCTACAGGCCCACTAGTAGCATTTAATATACAGGCCCTGGGCACATGCAGTGCCCTTTAATAGGGACTTACAAATAAATTAAAGGTGCCAATTGGGTCTGAGCCAGCGTCACCATGTTTTAAGGGAGAGAGCATATGCACTTTAACACTGGTTAGCTGTGGTAATGTGTGCAGTCCTAAATCCAACAAAAACAGTGTCAAAAAGTGAAGGGAAGCACGCAAAAAAGTTGGGGGTGACCACCCTAGGGCTGTCAGATCTAATACATATTTTATTTAGACTTCCACAATATGAGCTATTGTGACGTACTGCTGGAGATTTACAGTCATAAGTCAGCAGACAGAATACAAGTTGACAATAAAGAGAAAGAGTGAATTACAGCATTGTGCTTTCTGCTGGCAGTGAGTACCCTGTGAACTGTGTGCTGTCATGAATGTAGTGCTTGTGAGTGATAGTGTTGTGTTGTCCAGTACCGCAGCACAAGGATCTTAGTGGGCAGCTAAACACTACTGCGACATGTGACTTTGATTTGGTATGTGCTGAACGTTTCCCAGAGCAGATGCACACTAGTTTAGTGTCTGCAGGCCCTAGTTCCAGTACTAGCCCGAGAAACCCAAGACCACTACTGAGAATGAGAAGAGACTGCAGGGGCAACTAGATGAGAGAGGCAGATCTCTGAAAGAAGTGCACCATTGTGTTAACTGTTTAGGTCTGGCCTTTGGGAAAGCTTTTGCTATCCCAGCAGGCAATTGGTTTTCCAGAAAATTCACATATACATACAAAGAGGGGCTCAGTTGCATCTTCCACTGGTATTATTTGTCATTCACATTTTGTTTCTGTTAACCATAGTACACAGCTTTGGGCAATGGGTCAGCCCATTTTAACCATTGTCACCTTCACTTTCAGTGACTGACCATGCCTGTGAACCTGAAAGGGTTGTTATTTAAAACATAGGGGCATATTTAAGAGCCCCTAGCACCATTCTAACGCCACATTAACGTCATTTTTATACATTAATGTGGTGTTAGAAGGCCAAAAACGCTGCACCATATTTACAAAGTGGCGCAATGCATGCATAATAAAATTACTCTATTGCCCCCTACCCTGTACCATGGTGTCCCGTATTTTAAATACGGCGCACACATGATGGCGGTAGGGGGTGGTAAAGGCCGCAAAGAAAGTGGCGCTGCACTGTGTGCAGTACCACTTTTCTTAAATATTCCCCATAATTCTTTGTAAAGCAGCCACATCAGGGATTGCTTTGTATTTTTATTGCAAGCATTTAGTAATCATGTTTAGGTGGTGGCATAGTTTATTTTTTTTTCCTTTTTGTGCCACATGCTTACAATAAAAGAATGAACATAATTTAATCATCAACCAACTGGCCAAAGCTAGACCAATTCTCTTTGCCAATGTGTGTGTTTTCAGTCAGTGATGTGAGCATCACGCGTAATAACTGAGCCTCCAACCCTCCATTTAGCGCTGTCTTTGTTTTTCGGCTTTATTTATTTCAAGCATGTAAAAAACCATCACAGAAAACTCAAACAAAACCCATAATGCAATGGAAATGGAATTGCTGAATAATGTCCTGTAACAGATGGTGCTAAGTGTCATCTTCCCAATCAGAATGTTAGTTGAAACGTTATATTTACAGAAGCAGTGCTTCAAATAGAAATATAGAAGTGAGGGTACTCACTATTTAGAGTGCCTGGTTTCTCCTGGGAAGTGCCAGTACTCTCCAATTAAATGAATTGCAGTAATGTTGAGAAGTGTGGGGTGCTCCAATTAACTGTGATGCAGTAACGCTGCAGTGCAGGTTCTCTCCTTTTCAAATTAAAGAAGTGCAGGTACTCAGTACCAGACAGAATCTGCCCATTTAATGCACTCTACAGTAGCACTGTCATCTGCAGTGTCTTAAGTCTTGGCTGTGGTGTTTCCAGCAGCATGTTTTAACCAGCTGGTTTACTTAGAATTCTTAAAACACAGTGCTTTCGATAGACATATGGGGTGTTCCTTTTAGTAAAGAAAATTCCCCAAAAGAGATAGCACTATTTATTTCAGCTTAGCTCCTGCTACAGCTTTTTTTGTGGTTTCATAGCACTGAAAAGCACAGGTGTTTCAAATTTCAAAGACAGTAGTACTCAATTGACACTTCTTGGAAAATACGGCTAAATCCGACCCACCAGTTTCCGGCCGTGTGACAGGCAGTTAACACTAATATCTCAGCAGTAGCTGCATTGACTGACCCTTGACCTAATTCAGTAGCAAACAACACAAATGGGCCCTGGGGGGGAAGCCGAGGATACGAGGTCTCCCCCCGGGAATATTGAAAAGCCAACGCGCGCCGTTTTGGGCATTTTTTTGGTATGGGGCGGGTATTTAAATAGGGGCCATTTTGTAGGGGTCGCCATTCTAGGTGACAACACGGTGGCTGTTGTGGACGTTTTTTTTTTCCTGCAGGTGTGTGTTTTGGGCGAGTAGGGCAGGTGACATGGTAGTCGGCAACTTTAAACGGCAGAGTGTGAAAGGTGTACAAATTGCGCTGTGAACACGCATCGGACACAGACAGGGTACAGTACTGCAAGTATTTAGTCCATGGGCGCTCGTTTGGAACAGCAACGCGCCGTGCTTACCGGAATTGGCGGTATGGATTCTTGGGCCTTGCAGGTGCTCCAGCTTCTTCAGGAGGCTGGGAGATTAGATCTGCTGGCTCCAGGAGTGGCGGGTCGTGCCCGACCAGCGCGCAGAGCGGCGAGCAGGGAAGAGGTGGCTGTGGCCACCTGCTCGCCTCCACGTGGGACCCGATTTATGGCGCAGCAGGTGAGTTTGGGCTAGTGAGGGAGGGGAAAGCGTGGTGGTGTGTCTAGGCTTTCCCGGGGGTGGGGGTGTAGCGCAATCGAGCAGCAAGCTGCTGCGGCGGTCCTGTCGGACAGGCGGGGCCTGGCAAGGGGAGTGGCGGGAGGGCCCGGGCCAGCCAGGATGCACTGGAGGCAGCCCCTGGCAAGGGTGGGCGGGTGGAGGGACTGGGGAACACAGCAAGGAGCGCAGAAAGGCAGTAGGGGGCAGGGAGGTTCCCAGTCAAGACAGGGGGCGGTTCCTGGCGGCCGGCAGGTTGTTATGAAACATGAGGAGGACAGGCAGGGCCCAGGTATTTTGCCAGGCAAGGAGGGAACTTTGACGCATGGGAGCACCAGGGAGGACCTAGTTAGTGGAGAGCCAGCAGCCACCCTGGGGGAAGTGGGGGAGTTGGATGGAGTACGGGGCACTTTGCAGGAGCTGGGCGAGCAGAGGGGTGAGGAGCAGAGGGGACCACCATTGTTGGAGTGGAGTGAGGACGAGGATGAGCCATTGGAGGTAGAGGAGGATGGAATAACGCTGAAGGTCCTCCCCCCTCGCCGCACGTATGGAAAGTGCTGCGCTCATCGTGTACATGGCACTCCTGTAGTGATAGCAGGGCACGTGGGGTGGGGGGATTCCAGTGAGGAGTTCGATGGGAAGGCTCAGGGTCAGGAGGGAGGTTTATTTTTTGGGTTTTCACTCACCAGCACACCAGACATCTTTTCACAGGACCTGCAATTTTTGGACGGAGGTGACTCAGAAGGGTTTGCTGCGGCCCTTGAACCCTGGGATAAAGAGAAGGTGTAGGCCCAGCACGGCCGGCTGGATAGCTGCGCCACAAGCTCAAGAGCAGGAGAAGGGTCTGGCCAAGGTTGGTGTGGACGGGCGGCACATCTGACAGGGTTTGGGCCCTCCGGTGGTGGTCAACTGGCCATTCGGCGGCCTGGCCAGGTGGAACAGCAGGGTGGGTCCCAGGCGACCTGCAGGCGGCCGCTTCATCAACCAGTGGGGATATCAGCGGAGACTAAAAAAGCGAAGGTGGTATTTGGTGATGTATTGAGTGACTGTGACATGAGTGTTGGTAATGATATGCTTGATTTTGATGACAACAGCGTGGAGATAGGGGAATTGCGAGAGGGAGAGGACGAAGGAGTTTGGTGGAGTAACGGGGGGATGTCTAAAGCTCTTCCTCAGTCTTTTCAGGTGACGGACACCTTATCAGGACCGGGTGAAGCGGCAAGGCAGAAGGTGCAGGAACAGCCACTGTCACTGCAAAAAGGTAAATGCGGGGGGAAAAGTGCGCCCAAGCATGGTGTCGGTGACGATTGATGTGAAGGCAGGTGGGTCAGGGGAGCGCCTCCAAAGGGGGGTTTACATTCAGGACATTGGGGTAGGGACAGATATAGAGGCGGCAGGTGAGGTAAGGGACAAAACAGGTAAGGAAGATGGGGAGGAGAAGGCAGTAGGGAAACCGAAGCGCCTACCATATATGGGTACCGCAAAGCCATTGGGCGCGCATTTGATGTTGGCAACGAAGGAAAAGATGTGGAAAGGGGAGTATGTGGAAATGTTAAAACTGCTGCATAGGGAGGTACGATCGAAGGAGGGTTAAAAAAAAGAGGAATATGAACTAGCAAGACGCCCCGTAAATATTAAAAACTGGACCACCGCGTTTTTTATTTTTGCAAGCGTTTATTGTGAACGTTCTCCTGAACAGTCGGTAGGCCTATTGAAGTACATGGATGTTATTTGGAAGGCGTACCTGAATTATGGTGGTCACGCTTGGGCACAATACGATGAGGAGTTTCGGGTGCGGATGGCGGCGGACGCGGAGGTTAAATGGGGTGAAATTGATGCGGATTTATGGCAGCACACGATTGGACCGTCTAAATTTGGCAAGACCATTTTTACGTCGAGTGGCTTGCCTATCACATACTGGCCCTTTCGGGAGTGCCCACCCAGTGTGGGGCGAACACAGGGACAAAAGGAGGGACAGGAGCGTCGGGAAGTGGGACGCAAAAATCTGGAGCTTGTTGGGATTACACTCGCGAATGTTGTAAGTTCAAGCACGAGTGTTCCAAATGCGAGGGACGTCATGCCCTCATTAACTGCTCTGGGACGGGCAGCACAGGAACATCCGCTTCAGGTTCAGGCGGTAGTGTACAAGGGACGTCGGGTAGGGCCCGATGCTAAGGAGGCCATGGTACATTGGGAAAAAGCTACTACTCCATTTAGGATTGGCAGGTTTTAATCTTGGTTACAACTATACGGGAACAGGCAGGCAGGACATTTTCTACATCAACGTTTTCTTTACGGTTTTTGACTTGATTATACTGGTCTTAGACAGCGGTGCTGGGCCGAAAACTTGTGGTCGGTGCAGGGTAGAGAGGAGCTTGTGTGGCTCAAATTGGAAAAGGAAGTAGCCGAGGGGAGGATGGAGGGGCCTTTTGCAGAGTGGCCTTTACCAAATCTTATTGTATCTCCAATTTGTGTGGTCCCTAAAAAGGAACCGGGACAATATAGGCTTATCCATCATCTATCCTAGCTGGAGGGTTGATCTATTAACAACTTCATTCCGGAGGAGCTGACAAAGGTCTCCTATGCATCAGTGGATGTGTCTATGGCAATGGTGAAGGCTTTGGGCCCTGGGGAATTGGTGGCAAAAACTGATATAAAATCTGCGTTTCAGTTGCTGCCGGTCCACCCACAGGATTTTGAATGGTTGGGAATAAAATTCCAGGGTCAGTGGTAAGTGGACAAGGCTCTTCCAATGGGATGTTCAATTTCTTGCTCCCTTTTTGAGTGCTTTAGCACATTTTTGCAGTGGATATTTGAGACAGTGACGGGGCATAAATCAGTGACCCATTACTTGGATGGTATATTTTTTGCAGGGCCCTCAGGTTCGCCTTGCTGCACTTCGGTGCTGGGACAATTTCAGGATATAATGGGGGACCTGTGTGTGCCCCTGACCCCTGAGAAAACAGTCGGGACCTGCACGGCCTTGACCTTTTTAGGTATTGAGTTGGATTCGGTGGCCATGGTGGCCCGTTTACCCTTGGATAAACAGACAAACATGATTCAGATGGTTAGGACAATGCTTTGGAAGAAGAAGGTGACAGTCAAGGAAATCCAAGTTCTTTTAGGTCACCTCAATTTTGCATGCAGAGTAGTTAGAGCAGGGCGGATCTTTTGCAGGAGACTGGGCCTCGCCTTGTCGGGGTGCAACGTGCTGCACCATCATGTGCGCACTGGTGCGGGGGTGCAGGAAGATTTGAGGATGTGGTGCGTGTTCCTGGAGTCTTTTAATGGGATCCCCATACAAGCATTGCCGCTGGGCAAATGTGATGTCCACTTTTTCTCTGATGCGTCCGGGGCATCAGGTTTTGGCTTGTATTGGCGAGGGAGATTGTGAGAAAGCAGGGCTGATGGCAGAGGCCCCCTAACTTTCTACCCCCATTTTCCACTTTTTGCTGGTGTTTTCCTGACTCTGATGGTGCCCTGGGTACCGCTGTGTGAAATCAGTATGCAAATTAGGCTAACTATAATTGGCTGAGTCAACCTACCTATAAGTCCCTAGTATATGGTAGGGTATGTAGGTTTATGGACCCCAGCATAGGTAGTGCACCCATAGGTGCACTGCTGAGGTGCACAGTGTCATTTTAAAGGCAGGCCTGCCTTGCTGGCTGCTTTTAAATTAAAGTTATATGCAAATTCGACTTTGGAATTAAAAGTAGTTCCAAAGTCTTAAACTACCCTATTTTTACATATAAGTCACCCCTAAGGTGTGTCCTATGTGCCCCCAGGGCTGGGTGCCATGTAACTATAAGCAGGGACCTTATAAAATAGTTTAATAAGCCCTGGTGAGGTAAAAACAGCCACATTCGTTTTCCCCTCATTGTAGTGAATGGCCTCCATAGGCTAGAATGGGGATACTTTATTTTAATTTTAAAAGTCCCCTTAAGTGACAGATACCAAGAGTTTGGTATCAAATTACTTGCTATAATAAATCCCACAACTTCCGGTTGTTGGATTTCATATAACTTGTTCAGGTAAAGAGTTTTAAACTTTACCTGAAAAGTTGCCAACTTCAGCCGTGCATTGTTTTTGCTGCTGTGCTCTGATTGACCAGCCCCTGGCAGCCTTGATGAGGTGTGAAGTGGCCTGGCTTCACACAAAGAGATGTGCCTGTGGGAGAGGATCTCCCCTCAGCAGATGGTTAGGCAGGAAGGGGGAGGGCTGCCAAACTGGTCTTCAAAGACAGAGAAGGGCATTTGGAGCAACCCAGCAACACCCCACATCCTGTAACCCCACACAACTACGTGCCCCCTTGATTCGATTAGGAGAGGGCAGGAGAGGGGTGTGTTTATGATTTTTAGCCACACCAGTGGGTAGGCTTAGCCAGATGTAACCTCCAAAAATCACTTTCAGCCATGATGGATTTTTAAAGAATGTTGCCTCCTGGGATTGATTTTTGCCACACTTCCCAGGAAGTGGTCATCACCGGGGGAAGGACCCTGCACCTGATTGGAGAACCAGGACCCCCGTGTTTTTCACACAGGAGCAAGGATAAAACTGGCAGACCTGCACCCACACCTCAGTTCCCTACCACATCCCTACCAGGAAGAACTACAGAAGAAGGACTGCCCTGCTGGATCCCTGGCCTGCACCTGGACCCTGCACTCTGAAGGACTGCACCAGCTGCACACTTGGGCTTCGCCACAAGAAGGACTTTGCCAGGCTTCAACTGGTTCAAGGAGGGACTCCCTGTTTGCTACAGGTACAAAGGAGCTGCTCAGAGTCCCCTGCATCAAGTCCTGCAAGCAGAGCCCAGCTGACCAATGTCCAGTGGCCATTTGAGGATTCTGACCAGGTGCATTCTGGGAATTGTAGTCCCAACTCCCAAGGACCGATAATGACTAGTGCACTAAGCATGAGCATTTTCGCTCAATTCCAGCAGCGTTTTCACCTCGAAATCGCCATTTTCGTCCTGCACTCGTGGCTCCCATTTTATACACGGCAGCCATTTTTAAAAGTTGCCCTCACATAGGCTTATAATACAGTCAGATTTGATTCCAAGGACACGTACACCTTGATTGACTTTTCTCTGACCTGGGCAAGCTGGAACCATTGCCTCAGGCCAAACCTGTTTGGTCAGTCCCTCTCCCAGTGGCCGAATCAGATAGCATCAAGGCACACCATGCCATAAAACCCTTATTATCGCTCACACACCCTGCCTAATCTTGCTCACACCTGCACCTGCTCTTTTCTTCTTCTTACTTTACGAGGGGGAGGTGCCCGTTTTTATTGGGGGTCCACACTTATCTGAAGTAAAATACTAGGCCTTGCCGGGTAATTTATTATGGGTTGGATGACATGAAATATGAGGTTTCATCATGACACTGTTTTTTCCTTTGTAGTGAAAACATGTGAATGACCAACCAAAATGTCAAGAATGTTTGCCTGAAGCTTAAAAAACTGTATATAAGGAAACCTGACTTTGCATTGACACACAGTCTCCTGAGAACATACAAACCGTGCTGTTGTACTTCTAGGACGCTTGTTACTTGGTTGCAGCCAATAAATTCGATCTTTGACTTCACCTAGAAGACTCTGAGTTTCTGTGGTCTGAATCAGGAAAGTACCCCAGGTCTTTGGGTGTACCCTGGCACCACTGGGTTACCGGATCAGTACCGGTTCTGAAAAACCCAGTACCTCAGCAGAGACAGGCAGGAGGCACCAAACGGTTAAAGTAAGAAAATGCCAACTTTATAAAAAGTGGCATTTTCAGAATTGCAATAAAAAATCTGACTTTAGCATGAGTTGTGATTTTGTATTGTGATTCCAGAGACATCAAACTTGGAGAATCCATCTCTTCCCAATTGGAAGTTATATTTATAAAACGTTATAAGGGAACTCCAGTGTCATCCCATGGAAGAGATAGGCCTTGCAGTAGTGAAAAATGAATTTAAGAGTTTTTTCACTTTCAGGGAATGTAAAACATAAAAGTATATGTCCAACTGTTTAAATACACTGCTCCCATCCTTTGGGGCTGTCTAGGGCCTAATTTGGGGTGACTAATAAAGGAAGGTGTGGGCGTGGCAAATGGTTTACTTTGCCAGGTTGGCATAACAGTTTGAAACTGCATGCACAGGCTCTCCAGTGGCAGGCATGAGATACGTTTAAAGGGCTATTTAAATGAGTGGGGAAATCAGTGCTGCAGGCCCTCTAGTAGCATTTAATTTACAGACCCTGGGCACAGGTAGTACAAATTTCTAGGGAACAGAGAAAAGTAAATGCGACACTTTGGTAGAGGCTAATGTTACCATGATTTAGAGAAAGAATACAAGCACTTTAGGACTGGTTAAGCAGTGATAATGTGCACAGAATCCCAAAGCAGCAAAAATCAGGAAAGAAGTCAGCAAAAGCAGGAGGTCTGAAGGCAAAAGTTAGGGGAAACCACACCAAGGATGCCAGTTCTAACAGTAGTAAACAACATTTTTGACACAATATATTTGTCAATTATATTGTTTACCACAATATTTTTTCAGTGATCCATGCTGATGGCCATGGCATTTGTCTCCACCAGTGACAGGTAGTAGCTTGTTCTAAATTATTGGTCTTGGTCATGACTTGGGCATCTTTATTAGAAAACATGCAAGGCAGACTGGCAAGTGTCATCTATAGGGCACTTACATATTGGTAGAAATGGGGTCTCTAGCTGGCAGAGGTATACACCCTTGTCCAAATAGGGGCCACAATCCTAGTCATGGTAAGTCACACACAATTCCAATTCTCCTGTGACCACCCTCTGGTAGCTTGGCACTGAGCAGTCAGGCTTAACTTAGAAGGCAATGTGTAAAGTGTTTGTGCAATAAATCATGCAATAAAACAGTAAAAATACTACAGAAAGACACTATACAGGTTTAGAAAAATATAAGATATTTATCTGATTCAATTAAGGTCAAAACGATCTAGATCTGATAAACACAAGTTGAAATATCACTTTTATAATGATAAGTAGATTCTTTAGTTCTTAAATCATCAATAGTCTCTTGCAAGCACAGAGTATCTACTGTAGTTTGCGTCACAATTACATGCATGAAGACCACAGAGGAGGAGATGCGTGGAAAAAGGTGGTGTGCTTCAGTTTTCCGGGCGCACACAGGCGATGAGTCAATTCTTTTCCGCGCTGCAAGTCTTTGTGTCGAATTCCGGCACGCAAGCTTGAATCTTCTTTTCGATGCGGGCTCTTTTGACACCCAGGGACGATGCAGGGAAATCCTGAGCATGCCGGGCAAAGTCACAGCTATTGCATCGATGCAGTGGGCAATGCGGTGGAGTTTCTATCGCACAGCTGGTGCTGTGTCAATTCGTCTTGCAGAAAGTCGGACTGCATCGCTCCGGCTCGCCAATGCATCGATTCAGTGGGCTATGCATCGAAGTACCGGTCACAACAATGGCGCTGTGTTGATCTCCACTCAGGGAGCTGGGCTGCACCGTTCTGGTTCGGCGATGTGGTGATGCTCTCACCACCGGATAGACTGTGCGTTGATTCTGTCAGGCTGTGCATTGAGTTTTGGCACACAAGGAGTTTCTTTGCAGAGATTAAAGGGGTCATTCTAACTCTGACGGGCGGCGGAGGCCGCCCGCCAGAGTTCCCCCCTCCAGAACACCGCTCCGCGGTCAGAAGACCGCCGCGGTGATTCTGGGTTTCCCACTGGGCTGGCGGGCGACCGCCAAAAGGCCGCCCGCCAGCCCAGTGGGAAACACCCCTCCATGAGGATGCCGGCTCCGAATGGAGCCAGCGGAGTGGAGGATGTGAGACGGGTGCAGTTGCACCCGTCGCGAATTTCAGTGTCTGCTCAGCAGACACTGAAATTCTTTGTGGGGCCCTCTTACGGGGGCCCCACGACACCCCATACCGCCATCCTGTTCCTGGCGGGCGAACCGCCAGGAACAGGATGGCGGTATGGGGTGTCAGAATCCCCATGGCGGCGCAGCAAGCTGCGCCACCATGGAGGATTCTGCAGGACAGCGGAAAACTGGCGGGAGACCGCCGGTTTTCCTGTTCTGACCGCGGCCATACCGCTGCGGTCCGAATGTCCTGCGGAGCACCGCCAGCCTGTTGGCGGTGCTCCCGCCGACCCTGGCCCCGGCGGTCCTTGACCGCCGGGGTCAGAATCACCCCCTAAGTCTTTTTGGCCCTGAGACTTCAGTAAACAGGAAGCAAGCCCAATCCAAGCCATTGGAGAGCACTTCTAAGCAGAGCCAGAGGCCACCAAGGCAGCAGGATAACAGCAAGGCAGCAGTCCTTTACAGCAATGCAGTCCAGGTAAGTCCTTTGGGCAGCCAGTCAGGTTTTCTAGGCAGGTTGCAGATTCTGGTGCAGTGTCTGCTACAAGAAGTGTCTGAGTTGGTAGGGTAAGGGACCCAGTATATATACCCAAAAGTGCCTTTGAAGTGGGGGAGACTTCAAAGAGGGATTTTGAAGTGCACAAGGTGCCCTTTAAGTACAACCCTGCCTGCCAGGGTCCCAGTAAGGGGTTTGGCAGCCCATTGTGTGAAGGCAGGACACTGTCCTTTGAAATGTAAGTGTCAGGCACTCCACCCTTCCAGACCAGGAAGACCCATTAAGTATGCAGATGTTTGCATGTGTGACGGAGCATCCTGTGTTTGTGGTTGTCTGGGTGAAATGCACAAGGGAGCTGCCAACCAGCCCAGCCCAGACATGGACTGGAGACAGGCTGTAAGGCACAGAATAATTTAAGTGCAGAGAAATGCTCACTTTCTAAAAGTAGGAATTCTAAAATAGTAATATTAAATCCAACTTCACCAATACGCAGGACTTTGTATTACCATTCTGGCCATACTAAATATGACCTGTTTACCGCTTTCTGATCAGAATCTACCCCTCAAACAGTCTGAGAGTAGCCCTAGCATGAGCCTATGAAATGAGCAGGCCTCACAGCAGTGGAAAACGAATTTAGGAGTTTTCCACTACCAGGACATATAAAACACACATATATATGTCCTGCCTTTTACCTACACAGCACCCTGACCTTGGGGTTACCTAGAGCCTACCTTAGGGGTGACGTTTATGTAGACAAAAGGGAGTTTAAGGTTTGGCGAATACTTTTAAATGCCAAGTCAAAGTGGCAGTGAAACTGCACACACAGGCCTTGCAGTGTCAGGACTGAGACATGGTTAAGGGGCTACTTATGTGGGTGGCACAATCAGTGCTACAGGCCCACTAGTAGCATTTAATATACAGACCCTGGGCACATGCAGTGCCCTTTAATAGGGACTTACAAATAAATTAAAGGTGCCAATTGGGTCTGAGCCAACGTCACCATGTTTTAAGGGAGAGAGCATATGCACTTTAACACTGGTTAGCTGTGGTAATGTGTGCAGTCCTAAATCCAACAAAAACAGTGTCAAAAAGTGAAGGGAAGCAGGCAAAAAAGTTGGGGGTGACCACCCTAGGGCTGTCAGATCTAATACATATTTTATTTAGACTTCCACAATATGAGCTATTGTGACGTACTGCTGGAGATTTACAGTCATAAGTCAGCAGACAGTACAAGTTGACAATAAAGAGAAAGAGTGAAGTACAGCATTGAGCTTTCTGCTGGCAGTGAGTACCCTGTGAACTGTGTGCTGTCATGAATGTAGTGCTTGTGAGTGATATTGTTGTGTTGTCCAGTACCGCAGCACAAGGATCTTAGTGGGCAGCTAAACACTACTGCGACATGTGACTTTGCTTTGGTATGTGCTGAACGTTTCCCAGAGCAGATGCACACTAGTTTAGTGTCTGCAGGCCCTAGTTCCATTACTAGCCCGAGAAACCCAAGACCACTACTGAGAATGAGAAGAGACTGCAGGGGCAACTAGATGAGAGAGGCAGATCTCTGAAAGAAGTGCACCATTGTGTTAACTGTTTAGGTCTGGCCTTTGGGAAAGCTTTTGCTATCCCAGCAGGCAATTGGTTTTCCAGAAAATTCACATATACATACAAAGAGGGGCTCAGTTGCATCTTCCACTGGTATTATTTGTCATTCACATTTTGTTTCTGTTAACCATAGTACACAGCTTTGGGCAATGGGTCAGCCCATTTTAACCATTGTCACCTTCACTTTCAGTGACTGACCAGGCCTGTGAACCTGAAAGGGCTGTTATTTAAAACATAGGGGCATATTTAAGAGCCCCTAGCACCATTCTAACGCCACATTAACGTCATTTTTATACATTAATGTGGTGTTAGAAGGCCAAAAACGCTGCACCATATTTATAAAGTGGCGCAATGCATGCATTGCACCACTTTGTAACCCTTTGTACTACATTATGCCTGTGCGAGGCATAATGTATGCAAAAGGGGTGTTCCTCCATTAGGGACCTGAACAAATGGTACAAGGAAATCTAACAGATTTCCTTGGGTCATTTTTTTCGGCACTTTTAACGCCTACTTAGAACAGGCGTTTAAAGGGGGCATGCCATTGAATACAATGGACTCCTATGTACTCTGCAGAAGTAGCACCAACATTTTGGCATTACTCCTGCACAGTACATCAATAGCATAATAAAATTACTCTATTGCCCCCTACCCTGTACCATGGTGTCCCGTATTTTAAATACGGCGCACACATGATGGCGGTAGGGGGTGCTAAAGGCCGCAAAGAAAGTGGCGCTGCACTGTGTGCAGTACCACTTTTCTTAAATATTCCCCATAATTCTTTGTAAAGCAGCCACATCAGGGATTGCTTTGTATTTTTATTGCAAGCATTTAGTAATCATGTTTAGGTGGTGGCATAGTTTTTTTTTTTTTCCTTTTTGTGCCACATGCTTACAATAAAAGAATGAACATAATTTAATCATCAACCAACTGGCCAAAGCTAGACCAATTCTCTTTGCCAATGTGTGTGTTGTGTTTTCAGTCAGTGATGTGAGCATCACGCGTAATAACTGAGCCTCCAACCCTCCATTCAGCGCTGTCTTTGTTTTTCAGCTTTATTTATTTCAAGCATGTAAAAAACCATCACAGAAAACTCAAACAAAACCCATAATGCAATGGAAATGGAATTGCTGAATAATGTCCTGTAACAGATGGTGCTAAGTGTCATCTTCCCAATCAGAATGTTAGTTGAAACGTTATATTTACAGAAGCAGTGCTTCAAATAGAAATATAGAAGTGAGGGTACTCACTATTTAGAGTGCCTGGTTTCTCCTGGGAAGTGCCAGTACTCTCCAATTAAATGAATTGCAGTAATGTTGAGAAGTGTGGGGCGCTCCAATTAACTGTGATGCAGTAACGCTGCAGTGCAGGTTCTCTCCTTTTCAAATTAAAGAAGTGCAGGTACTCAGTACCAGACAGTATCTGCTCATTTAATGCACTCTACAGTAGCACTGTCATCTGCAGTGTCTTAAGTCTTGGCTGTGGTGTTTCCAGCAGCATGTTTTAACCAGCTGGTTTACTTAGAATTCTTAAAACACAGTGCTTTCGATAGACATATGGGGTGTTCCTTTTAGTAAAGAAAATTCCCCAAAAGAGTTAGCACTATTTATTTCAGCTTAGCTCCTGCTACAGCTTTTTTTGTGGTTTCATAGCACTGAAAAGCACAGGTGTTTCAAATTTCAAAGACAGTAGTACTCAATTGACACTTCTTGGAAAATACGGCTAAATCCGACCCACCAGTTTCCGGCCGTGTGACAGGCAGTTAAGACTAATATCTCAGCAGTAGCTGCATTGACTGACCCATGACCTAATTCAGTAGCGAACAACACAAATGGGCCCTGGGGGGGAAGCCGAGGATACGAGATCTCCCCCCGGGAATATTGAAAAGCCCACGCGCGCCGTTTTGGGCATTTTTTTGGTATGGGGCGGGTATTTAAATAGGGGCCATTTTGTAGGGGTCGCCATTCTAGGTGACAACACGGTGGCTGTTGTGGCCGTTTTTTTTCTTCCTGCAGGTGTGTGTTTTGGGCGAGTAGGGCAGGTGACATGGTAGTCGGCAACTTTAAACGGCAGAGTGTGAAAGGTGTACAAATTGCGCTGTGAACGCGCATCGGACACAGACAGGGTACAGTACTGCAAGTATTTAGTCCATGGGCGCTCGTTTGGAACAGCAACGCGCCGTGCTTACCGGAGTTGGCGGTATGGATTCTTGGGCCTTGCAGGTGCTCCAGCTTCTTCAGGAGGCTGGGAGATTAGATCTGCTGGCTCCAGGAGTGGCGGGTCGTGCCCGACCAGAGCGCAGAGCGGCGAGCAGGGAAGAGGTGGCTGTGGCCACCTGCTCGCCTCCACGTGGGACCCGATTTATGGCGCAGCAGGTGAGTTTGGGCTCGTGAGGGAGGGGAAAGCGTGGTGGTGTGTCTAGGCTTTCCCGGGGGTGGGGGAGTAGCGCAATCGAGCAGCAAGCTGCTGCGGCGGTCCTGTCGGACAGGCGGGGCCTGGCAAGGGGAGTGGCGGGAGGGCCCGGGCCAGCCAGGATGCACTGGAGGCAGCCCCTGGCAAGGGTGGGCGGGTGGAGGGACTGGGGAACACAGCAAGGAGCGCGGAAAGGCAGTAGGGGACAGGGAGGTTCCCAGTCAAGACAGGGGGCGGTTCCTGGCGGCCGGCAGGTTGTTATGAAACATGAGGAGGACAGGCAGGGCCCAGGTATTTTGCCAGGCAAGGAGGGAACTTTGACGCATGGGAGCACTAGGGAGGACCTAGTTAGTGGAGAGCCAGCAGCCACCCTCGGGGAAGTGGGGGAGTTGGATGGAGTACGGGGCACTTTGCAGGAGCTGGGCGAGCAGAGGGGTGAGGAGCAGAGGGGACCACCATTGTTGGAGTGGAGTGAGGAGAGGATGAGCCATTGGAGGTAGAGCAGGATGGAATAACGCTGAAGGTCCTCCCCCCTCGCCGCACGTATGGAAAGGGCTGCGCTCATCGTGTACATGGCACTCCCGTAGTGATAGCAGGGCACGTGGGGTGGGGGGATTCCAGTGAGGAGTTCGATGGGAAGGCTCAGGGTCAGGAGGGAGGTTTATTTTTTGGGTCTTCACTCACCAGCACACCAGACATCTTTTCACAGGACCTGCAATTTTTGGACGGAGGTGACTCAGGAGGGTTTGCGGCAGCCCTTGAACCCTGGGATAAAGAGAAGGCGTAGGCCCCTGCACGGCCGGCTGGATAGCTGCGCCACAAGCTCAAGAGCAGGAGAAGGGTCTGGCCAAGGTTGGTGTGGACGGGCGGCACATTTGACAGGGTTTGGGCCCTCCAGTGGTGGTCAACTGGCCATTCGGCAGCCTGGCCAGGTGGAACAGCAGGGTGGGTCCCAGGCGACCTGCAGGCGGCCGCTTCATCAACCAGTGGGGATATCAGCGGAGACTAAAAAAGCGAAGGTGGTATTTGGTGATGTATTGAGTGACTGTGACATGAGTGTTGGTAATGATATGCTTGATTTTGATGACAACAGCGTGGAGATAGGGGAATTGCGAGAGGGAGAGGACGAAGGAGTTTGGTGGAGTAACTGGGGGATGTCTAAAGCTCTTCCTCAGTCTTTTCAGGTGACGGACACCTTATCAGGACCGGGTGAAGCGGCAAGGCAGAAGGTGCAGGAACAGCCACTGTCATTGCAAAAAGGTAAATGCGGGGGGAAAAGTGCGCCCAAGCATGGTGTCGGTGACGATTGATGTGAAGGCAGGTGGGTCAGGGGAGCGCCTCCAAAGGGGGGTTTACATTCAGGACATTGGGGTAGGGACAGATATAGAGGCGGCAGGTGAGGTAAGGGACAAAACAGGTAAGGAAGATGGGGAGGAGAAGGCAGTAGGGAAACCGAAGCGCCTACCATACATGGGTACTGCAAAGCCATTGGGCGCGCATTTGATGTTGGCAACGAAGGAAAAGATGTGGAAAGGGGAGTATGTGGAAATGTTAAAACTGCTGCATAGGGAGGTACGATAGAAGGAGGGTTCAAAAAAAGAGGAATATGAACCAGCAAGGCGCCCCGTAAATATTAAAAATTAGACCACCGCGTTTTTGATTTTTGCAAGCGTTTATTGTGAACGTTCTCCTGAACAGTCGGTAGGCCTATTGAAGTACATGGATGTTATTTGGAAGGCGTACCTGAATTATGGTGGTCACGCTTGGGCACAATATGATGAGGAGTTTCGGGTGCGGATGGCGGCGGACGCGGAGGTTAAATGGGGTGAAATTGATGCGGATTTATGGCAGCACACGATTGGACCGTCTAAATTTGGCAAGACCATTTTTACGTCGATTGGCTTGCCTATCCCATACTGGCCCTTTCGGGAGTGCCCACCCAGTGTCGGGCGAACACAGGGACAAAAGGAGGGACAGGAGCGCCGGGAAGTGGGACGCAAAAATCTGGAGCTTGTTGGGATTACACTCGCGAATGTTGTAAGTTCAAGCACGAGTGTTCCAAATGCGAGGGACATCATGCCCTCATTAACTGCTCTGGGACGGGCAGCACAGGAACATCCGCTTCAGGTTCAGGCGGTAGTGTACAAGGGACGTCGGGTAGGGCCCGATGTCAAGGAGGCCAGGGTACATTTGGAGAAAGCTACTACTCCATTTAGGATTGGCAGGTTTTAATCTTGGTTGCAACTATACGGGAACAGGCAGGCAGGACATTTTCTACATCAAGGTTTTCTTTACGGTTTTTGACTTGATTATACTGGTCTTAGACAGCGGTGCTGGGACGAAAACTTGTGGTCGGTGCAGGGTAGAGAGGAGCTTGTGTGGCTCAAATTGGAAAAGGAAGTAGCCGAGGGGCGGATGGAGGGGCCTTTTGCAGAGTGGCCTTTACCAAATCTTATTGTATCTCCAATTTGTGTGGTCCCTAAAAAGGAACCGGGACAATATAGGCTTATCCATCATCTATCCTGGCTGGAGGGTTGATCTATTAACAACTTCATTCCGGAGAAGCTGACAAAGGTCTCCTATGCATCAGTGGATGTGTCTATGGCAATGGTGGAGGCTTTGGGCCCTGGGGAATTGGTGGCAAAAACTGATATAAAATCTGCGTTTCAGTTGCTGCCGGTCCACCCACAGGATTTTGAATGGTTGGGAATTAAATTCCAGGGTCAGTGGTAAGTGGACAAGGCTCTTCCAATGGGATGTTCAATTTCTTGCTCCCTTTTTGAGTGCTTTAGCACATTTTTGCAGTGGATATTTGAGACAGTGACGGGGCATAAATCAGTGACCCATTCCTTGGATGATATATTTTTTGCAGGGCCCTCGGGTTCGCCTTGCTGCACTTCAGTGCTGGGACAATTTCAGGATATAATGGGGGACCTGTGTGTGCCCCTGACCCCTGAGAAAACAGTCGGGCCCTGCACGGCCTTGACCTTTTTAGGTATTGAGTTGGATTCGGTGGCCATGGTGGCCCGTTTACCCTTGGATAAACAGACAAACATGATTCAGATGGTTAGGACCATGCTTAGTAAGAAGAAGGTGACAGTCAAGGAAATCCAAGTTCTTTTAGGTCACCTCAATTTTGCATGCAGAGTAGTTAGAGCAGGGCGGATCTTTTGCAGGAGACTGGGCCTCGCCTTGTCGGGGTGCAACGTGCTGCACCATCATGTGCGCACTGGTGCGGGGGTGCAGGAAGATTTGAGGATGTGGTGCGTGTTCCTGGAGTCTTTTAATGGGATCCCCATACAAGCATTGCCGCTGGGCAAATGTGATGTCCACTTCTTCTCTGATGCGTCCGGGGCATCAGGTTTTGGCTTGTATTGGCGAGGGAGATTGTGAGAAAGCAGGGCTGATGGCAGAGGCCCCCTAACTTTCTGCCCCCATTTTCCACTTTTTGCTGGTGTTTTCCTGACTCTGATGGTGCCCTGGGTACTGCTAACAAGTCCCAGGGCCTGTGCGCTGTGTGAAATCAGTATGCAAATTAGGCTAACTATAATTGGCTGAGTCAACCTACCTATAAGTCCCTAGTATATGGTAGGGCATGTAGGTTTATGGACCCCAGCATAGGTAGTGCACCCATAGGTGCACTGCTGAGGTGCACAGTGTCATTTTAAAGGCAGGCCTGCCTTGCTGGCTGCTTTTAAATTAAAGTTATATGCAAATTCGACTTTGGAATTAAAAGTAGTTCCAAAGTCTTAAACTACCCTATTTTTACAAATAAGTCACCCCTAAGGTGTGTCCTATGTGCCCCTAGGGCTGGGTGCCATGTAACTATAAGCAGGGACCTTATAAAATAGTTTAATAAGCCCTGGTGAGGTAAAAACAGCCACATTCGTTTTCCCCTCATTGTAGTGAATGGCCTCCATAGGCTAGAATGGGGATACTTTATTTTAATTTTAAAAGTCCCCTTAAGTGACAGATACCAAGAGTTTGGTATCAAATTACTTGCTATAATAAATCCCACAACTTCCGGTTGTTGGATTTCATATAACTTGTTCAGGTAAAGAGTTTTAAACTTTACCTGAAAAGTTGCCAACTTCAGCCGTGCATTGTTTTTGCTGCTGTGCTCTGATTGACCAGCCCCTGGCAGCCTTGATGAGGTGTGAAGTGGCCTGGCTTCACACAAAGAGATGTGCCTGTGGGAGAGGATCTCCCCTCAGCAGATGGTTAGGCAGGAAGGGGGAGGGCTGCCAAACTGGTCTTCAAAGACAGAGAAGGGCATTTGGAGCAACCCAGCAACACCCCACATCCTGTAACCCCACACAACTACGTGCCCCCTTGATTCGATTAGGAGAGGGCAGGAGAGGGGTGTGTTTATGATTTTTAGCCACACCAGTGGGTGGGCTTAGCCAGATGTAACCTCCAAAAATCACTTTCAGCCATGATGGATTTTTGAAGAATGTTGCCTCCTGGGATTGATTTTTGCCACACTTCCCAGGAAGTGGTCATCACAGGGGGAAGGACCCTGCACCTGATTGGAGAACCAGGACCCCCGTGTTTTTCACACAGGAGCAAGGATAAAACTGGCAGACCTGCACCCACACCTCAGTTCCCTACCACATCCCTACCAGGAAGAACTACAGAAGAAGAAGGACTGCCCTGCTGGATCCCTGGCCTGCACCTGGACCCTGCACTCTGAAGGACTGCACAAGCTGCACACTTGGGCTTCGCCACAAGAAGGACTTTGCCAGGCTTCAACTGGTTCAAGGAGGGACTCCCTGTTTGCTACAGGTACAAAGGAGCTGCTCAGAGTCCCCTGCATCAAGTCCTGCAAGCAGAGCCCAGCTGACCAATGTCCAGTGGCCATTCGAGGATTCTGACCAGGTGCATTCTGGGAATTGTAGTCCCAACTCCCAAGGAGCAACTCAGAGGTTCTGGAAACTTGGATCAAGTTGTGGACACTTCAAGAACACAAAAAGGACCGCTGGAAGAAGATCCAGAAGTTTGGAGATGTTTGGAGCAACTCCATAAGTTGAAGAGGTGCATTGTGGGAGTTGTAGTCCCAGACCCCAAGAGGCACACCAGAGCCTCTGAACCCTTGGCTGGTGCTGTGGACCACTTTCCCGAATCAAACACTTCTGAACATAAGTGTGACAGTGTTACCTCATGGGTGGTCTGAACCATGGACTTTGTTCCTTCCAGTGTGACCTTTTTTAACCCTTTGAGCACTGGTTGCTTCTATGCGCTAGAAAGCATTGATTCTTTAGAAATTCAAATCTCCGGTTCCCTTTATCCGATTTTATTCATTTTAGTGTCAGTTTAAAGATAAAACTATAATCTATTTTTATAAATTGATTTTGGATTTTTAAACTGTTTCCTGTGTTTTATTTAATTACTGCTTTGTGATATTTGAATGCTTTATACTCTGTCTCTTAAGTTAAGCATTGACGCTCGTTGCCAAGCTACCAAGGGTTGAGCTGAGTTTAATTTACTGAGACCTAACTGGACCTAATTTGCGGAGGAGTGGCCGGAGGCGTGGCACTCGGGAGGTCGCAGCATTGCTTTCCCGGAGCTATTTCCTTTAGTGGTCGCGGTCCGGGGTCAGCTTTTGAAGCACCAGCGAGTGTTGTTTCAGGTGGAAAATTTGGCTGTTGCCCAGGTGGTGAACTGGCAGTCTGCCAGGGATGTACAAGTTGTACAGCTGTTGCGCGTGTTTGTGTTAGAGTGCTTGCGTCGTGACATTTAATTTTGGGCGCGACATGTGCCGGGGGTCCAAAATGACATTGCGGATGCCTTATCTCGTTCGCAGTGGAAGAGGTTCCATGGGTTGGTTGCGGACGAGGCCCTGTGCAGGACGAGGATGCCGGAGGCGTTGTAGACAATAGAAGACAGAGGATGCTGTGGTTGGTGGTGAATTCCCTAGCACCATCTACTCGCCGAGTGTATGTCAGAGCGTGGCGCAAATATTTAGAGTCTGGGGCTCGGAGGCGACACGCGGACAAGGACAGAGTGGACGATGTGGTAAAGTTTATTATGGATTTGGTTGAAAAACGTCTGTCAAGGGTATCCATAGCTGGGAAGTTGGCTGGTGTTGCATTCATGGGTAAGCTGTGGTGTGGATACGCTCCGTCGACAGGAGAATTAGGGCAGCGTATACTAGAAGGATGGGCAAGGGACAATAACAAGGGGAGCAGGGTGAGGCAGCCTATTACACTGAGGCTTTTGAAAAGGGTTTTGCAGACATTAAGGGTGGTGTGCTTTGATCAGGGGGAAGCCCTGTTATTTCGCACCCTGATGTTTTGGATGTTTTTTGGGGCATTCAGGGTTTCTGAGCTTTTGGGGTCCAAGGTGGTTCAAGGGGTTCAGTGGGCCGACGTGACCATTGGGGCGGACGGAGTCATGCTTTACTTACGGAAATCGTAGACAGACCAAAGGGGAGAAGGCAGGCACGTGTTTTTGGTGGCTTATCCGTTGTCAGAGATATGTCCAGTTCAGCTGGATTCGGGGCTGAGAGCTGCGGTACAGCCAGGGGGTGGCAGTGTTTTCTGTCATTTAGATGGTAGACCAGTCACCGCTCATCAGTTGCTGGTAATTTTGAGGGCAGCATTGAAAGTCCTTGGGCAGGATGCTGCGCAATTTGGGAATCATTCATTTCGGATAGGCATGGCGACCAAGGCAGGTGCTCGGGATGGAAGCCGGAAGCAATGTTAGTGTTGGGAAGGTGGAAATCTAATGCATACAAGAAATATGTGAGACAGGAGCACCATGCATTATGATGGTAATTGTTTTTTTCTTTTGCTGCAGGTTCGGTGCCCGGACCATCGGTGCGGTGTATCTACATTTGGGTTGTAGGACATTCATTTGTCAAGTGGGCATGGCAACAGGCGCGAAGGACATCGATCGGGGACAACTTAGGTTTGGACAGGGGAAGGTATCATGTTCGTTGGTAAGGTAAAGGAGGTATGGGCTGGATAGATATGTTGCAGACTTTGCAGCGAGTGCGGGGACGGGTTTTTTGCCCGGATGTCTTACTCGTACATCTGGGGGAGAATGATTTGGTGAGAAGGACTGGTCTGAATATCATGTAGCACATGAAGAGGGAGTTACACGAGATTTGGCAGCAATGGTATGGGTGCCATATTATATGGACAGGGACAGCTTTCGTTCCTCGCCAGTTTTGGAGAGGGGCTCAAAAACCCAGGGCAATTGAGAAGGCTTGGCGAAAAATTAATCAAGAGATGCATGTGTATTGCAAAGAGAACGGCTTGACGTATTTGGAGCATAAGGATTTTAGGTATGAGGATAAGGAGTTTTTCAGGAGCAATGGAGTGCACCTGTCCTTCGTGGGCGTGGAATTGTACCTGCTCTAGCTTAAGGAGGTTTTGAAAGAACTGTTTAAGGAACGCTAAGGTATTTTTGACTTTGCAGGGGCAGATCAGTACAATTAGGTCACGCACGGATGGATGAGGGGGACAGAAAAGAAGGTGGGTAAGGGCTTTCCTTTCCCACCTGTTTTTCTGGTGGCAGAGACAGAGACTGTTTACGTGACAGCGATAATGGATGGACAAGAAATAGGCCAGGACACTTTCAGATGGGAACGGGTTGGACAGCAGCCAGTAAACAAAGATAACAAATTGGCAATAAGGGTTGGAGACTTGCAGTTTCTATTGGTAGACAGCAGCAACTGACTACTACGGTAATAGACGTTAAAAGGATGACTGGTTTAATGAACTGCAAGTTTAAAGGGGAAGGGAAAGGGGAGGGGAGGGTAGGTGAATTTATGTATGGTGAGGCTTGTAGTTTTGTGAGGCTGGATGCCAGGGTATTTTGTTTGTGAGTGCACCTGTCTCCAATAAAGCGGCCTTTTACACACAAAAGATGGTAGTGGTGCTGTTTCCTCTCTTCCACAAAAGGGCCCTGGGGGAAGCCGAGGATATGAGGTCTCCCCCCCTGGGAACATTGTGGATGGTGGAATAGCCCACGTGCGCCGTTTTGGGTGGCTTTTTAGGCTTTTTTTGGTCTGCGGGGCGGGTATTTAAATAGGGGCCATTTTTCGGGGTCGCCATTTTAGGTGACGACACAGTCGCTGTTGTGGCCGTTTTTTGCCCACCCTCCCACCCAATTGTGGGGGCCTTTTGTGGGGATAAAGTTTTTGGGGGTCGGAACATATAAGGGCAATTTGTGGACATGGGTGTACGGGTAATACAATTGTAATTGTCACTTGGAACAGGTGCGGCGGAGACAGAGACTGTTCATGTGACAGCAATGACGGATGGACAAGAAATAGGCCAGGGCACTTTCAGATGGGAACGGGGTTGACAGCAGCCAGGAAACAAAGATAACAAATTGACCATAAGGGTTGGAGACTTGCAGTTTCTATAGGTAGATGGCAGCAACTGACTACTACGGTAATAGACGTTAAGAGGATGACTGGTTTAACAAACTGCAAGTTTAAAGGGGAAGGGAGAGGGGAGGGCAGGGCAGGGGAGGGGGGAGCGTTTGGCTCCGTGAATTTATGAATAGTGAGGCTTGTAGTTTTGTGAGGCTGATTGCCAGGGTATTTTGTTTGTGAGTGCACCTGTCTCCAATTAAGCGGCCTTTACACACAGTAGGTGGTAGTGGTGCTGGTTCCTCTCCTCCATAAAAGTATCTTACATTGTGAAGGGCCAAGGAAGGCTTTTTTTAAGTAAAGAAATGCACGTGTTTCTATTCTCTGACAATCTGGTAAGTGTCATCTGTAGGTCATATACATCTTGTAAGATGATATACAGCGTTTGTAGATTACTCTGTCTGCATGTGTTAGCACATTCATGCCAGACCTATTGGATTTGCCAATACTTACTTTCATGCTTTCAGGAAATCTATGGTTTATATCTGGAACAGTTTCGGAGGAAGGGATGACAGGGGCGTAGTTAGTGTTGTGGTCGATACATGATGGAATTGGAAGTGCTGTCAGACATTTTGTTTGGGGGCAATTATCGTTATGCACAGTGCTTTAGAAAAGTGCTGCATGTTTTCCTTTCATACTGACCAAGTTTTCTACGCCATATTTTTGAGCCAGCTAACAAATATAATATAAATGCATTCATTTTGGAGATCTGTGGATGTCTGTTCTACATCTGGGAAGCAGAAGATGCAGTTCATAACTCTCCGTCATCATTGCTGCATTGAACTCATGTCTTTTCCGCCCTTACTGACTGAGTGCAGTTTCTTCTTCAGGGTTATGCAGGATGTTGCTGGCTTCTACTTGTGTTTAGTTAAATGGGTGATTGATTGTTCCCAGCTGCAGAATACTTTTCGGCATCTGTAAACAATGGAAATATTTTTCTTCTTCATCTCCGAAGAACATAACTTTGCTGTCCTCAGAATCACCAAGATCAAAAAAGTTGTGTTCCTCTGCACTGTGAACACAGAGAGGAGAAATAATCTTGAAACAATAGTGTTTTATTTTCTGTTATTCCTCTGTCAAATTGGCCAATACAAACAATACACATTACAAGCAGCCTGACACACAAAATCATCATATTATTGACTAGTTAAAAGGCTTTGGATAAGTTAAAAGTACCAATAACATTAAAAAGAGGGGTTTGTATAACAAAAACAATTTGCTTTTATGTAGTACTTGAGACACTCACTTTCCAGCTTTTCCTGTTGTGGCAACTTCTGCTCTTCATGAACAGACAACTGAGATGAACTGCCAGAGCCCAGGTGATGACACTCATTGATAACTCTAGTATCATTTCTACTGGTCTCCTGAAAAACCCACTCTTAAGGTCAGATTCATTAACATAAGGCCCAGCTTTGTAAGACAACTTGCTGCAATGCGGCAAATGGACGGAGGAGGAATGTACCATATTTACTAAGGTACGGGGCATTCCTGCTCTCTCTCTGCGCTAGCCCAGTGAGTGCTGCCTTGGTGCCAACACAGGCACCGTTGCGCCATGGTGCAAGGGGGCCTGCGTTATATATAGGATTGCTATTGCGAAGGAAGGGACAATCCTTAGAGACGTATTTCTCCTTCTTATGCCTCTTTTGTGGTGGAGAGGCATTTTGATGCATCCCCAGGTCTACTATTCTTAGTAATTCTGTGAATGTGCCACAATCCATGGGGGGATGTGTGAGAACACCTACTCTCTACCCATAGAATGCCTTCCCAATACTGAGTAACACAAGGCAGCAACTTGTGCTGCCATGCGTTACTCTAGGTTTACTAAGCCACGTAGAGCCACTCAAGGGGGCTTTGCATGGCTTAGTAAATCTGACTTAAGGACTTGTATTGCCTTGCATCGCCTTGCATGACACAAGGGCAACACAATCCCTTAGTAAATCTGGGCCTTAGATTTCAAAGGCTTTATCTAGAGTCAAGCCTCCGGAGTATGCGTAAAGGTATGGAAAAAGAATCACATCAAACCAGCCCTGAAAAGGCTTCTCCGGCCCGTATGAAAACAAGGATTAAAGTCAATACTGTGCATAACAGGGCAAGAGCCAAGGATATCTACACCAAATTGAACTCCATGATAAACCTCAAAAGTTGATGGCTAGGAGCCAAAATGGCGGCCGGGATGGACGCCTGATACAAGCGCTCCGTCCCGGGCTTGCTAAAAATATCCTGTAGGGCGCCCCCGGAACCCCACTGATACAGGGGGAGTGGTGGTCTGCCCGGGGCGGGCCAGAGCATCTCGAGGGAGCTGTGCGCCGCCCGGACCGGGGCTGTTGCGCCAGAGACTGCCCGGGAGGCCGGGAGTGGCAGGACGCGGATCCTGGCCCGGCCGGAGCTGGTGAGAGGGGGTGCTGGGCAAGCGGACCTGGGCGTGCTTCCTCTCGGCGGCGCCCACGCCTGTCTGGCTTGTTGGTCAACCAGGGAGGCCGGGGAGCCGGGGGCTTCGGGATGGCGGCAGGCTTGGACCGAGGGCAGAGGGGCCACACCTGGGTCCCATTGTTTAGCCACGAGAAGGAGGAAACTGATTGCTCTTTGTTCCCTTGGATCTCTGCCGGCGGCAGCAGGAGTGGACTTGGAGCCCGCCTGGGGGCCAATCACCCGCTCCCCTCCATTGACTCGCCTTACTGTGCTCCGCTTCTCTGCCTTCTGCCACGCCCCCCCTCCTCTCTGGTAGCGCTGCTGCTGCCTGACTCCGTCGCTACCCCTGGGGGGACCGGCATCCCAACCTAATGCATATGGGACTCAACTCTGCAAGGGGGACAACACACAACCCTGGGGTGACCCAACGCCGAGATCGACGGGTGAGTTGACGGGCACCGCACCGTCCCGCGAGCATACAGCCGAACGAACTGGTCACTCAAAAGCTAAGAATAAGCTCCCTTTTAGCTCTACTAGCTAACGTCAAACCCGGAGAGTAAAAAAGCGCACGTCACACCGAGAACAAAAGGCAAAAGGCCAGACCGCGGAGAGGATAACGCCAAGCCGAGCACAACGACATCCCACAAGGCACTTACCAGGCAGCCACAATGGCTGGCAGGGCCAAATCATCCAAGAACCTGGACCACAACACTCTTGGAACAACACCCAATGACCAGCAGACAAACCTGTCCCTACAGTCATTGGAAAAAATTCTCATGTCGCATTCTGCACAGTTTGAGAAAGTACTACAGGCGATTATGGACACTAAGGTGGTCATTCCAACCCTGGCGGTCGGTGTTAAAGCGGCGGCCAAACCGCCAACAGGCAGGCGGTTAAAAAGATGGAATTCTGACCCTGGCGGGAACCGCCAACAGAGACGGCCACTTTAACACTCCGACCGCCACGGCGGGACAAACAAACAGCGCGGCGGTCACCGCCAACAGACAGGCGGGAGACAATGTACCGCCCACCCTATCACAACTCACCAATCCGGCACCTTTTTCCGGGGCGGGAGCCCCGCCGATAAAAACACGGCGGAAACAGACATTACGAACGGGAAAACGCTCACCTCTACACACTCCACGAGGAATCTGGACAGCATGGAACCAGAACTACACATCCTACCAGCTATTGTCTTCCTGCTCCTCTACCAGGAGCACGAACGCTGGTGCAGAAGACAACGGTGAGTACTGCACCTACGACACAGGGGAGGGGGGAGGAGAAAAGATTACGGGCACACACATACGCGACACACCCACACTCACCCTCACCCACAACTACATACACATCAATGCAGAGCAACAACTCAGAGTGACACCCCCAAACAGGCTGTGCATTGAGTTTTGGCACACAAGGAGTTTCTTTGCAGAGATTAAGGGGGTCAATCTAACTCTGACGGGCGGCGGAGGCCGCCCGCCAGAGTTCCCCCCTCCAGAACACCGCTCCGCGGTCAGAAGACCGCCGCGGTGATTCTGGGTTTCCCACTGGGCTGGCGGGCGACCGCCAAAAGGCCGCCCGCCAGCCCAGTGGGAAACACCCCTCCATGAGGATGCCGGCTCCGAATGGAGCCGGCGGAGTGGAGGATGTGCGACGGGTGCAGTTGCACCCGTCGCAAATTTCAGTGTCTGCTCAGCAGACACTGAAATTCTTTGTGGGGCCCCCAGGGGCCCCACGACACCCCATACCGCCATCCTGTTCCAGATGGCGGTATGGGGTGTCAGAATCCCCATGGCGGCGCAGCAAGCTGCGCCGCCATGGAGGATTCTGCAGGACAGCGGAAAACCGGCGGGAGACCGCCGGTTTTCCTGTTCTGACCGCGGCCATACCGCCGCGGTCCGAATGTCCTGCGGAGCACCGCCAGCCTGTTGGCGGTGCTCCCGCCGACCCTGGCCCCGGCGGTCCGTGACCGCCGGGGTCAGAATCACCCCCTAAGTCTTTTTGGCCCTGAGACTTCAGTAAACAGGAAGCAAGCCCAATCCAAGCCATTGGAGAGCACTTCTAAGCAGAGCCAGAGGCCACCAAGGCAGCAGGATAACAGCAAGGCAGCAGTCCTTTACAGCAATGCAGTCCAGGTAAGTCCTTTGGGCAGCCAGTCAGCTTTTCTAGGCAGGTTGCAGATTCTGGTGCAGTGTCTGCCACAAGAAGTGTCTGAGTTGGTAGGGTAAGGGACCCAGTATATATATACCCAAAAGTGCCTTTGAAGTGGGGGAGACTTCAAAGAGGGGTTTTGAAGTGCACAAGGTGCCCTTTAAGTACAACCCTGCCTGCCAGGGTCCCAGTAAGGGGTTTGGCAGCCCATTGTGTGAAGGCAGGACACTGTCCTTTGAAATGTAAGTGTCAGGGACTCCACCCTTCCAGCCCAGGAAGACCCATTAAGTATGCAGATGTTTGCATGTGTGACGGAGCATCCTGTGTTTGTGGTTGTCTGGGTGAAATGCACAAGGGAGCTGCCAACCAGCCCAGCCCAGACATGGACTGGAGACAGGCTGTAAGGCACAGAATAATTTAAGTGCAGAGAAATGCTCACTTTCTAAAAGTAGGAATTCTAAAATAGTAATATTAAATCCAACTTCACCAATACGCAGGACTTTGTATTACCATTCTGGCCATACTAAATATGACCTGTTTACCGCTTTCTGATCAGAATCTACCCCTCAAACAGTTTGAGAGTAGCCCTAGCATGAGCCTATGAAATGAGCAGGCCTCACAGCAGTGGAAAATGAATTTAGGAGTTTTCCACTACCAGGACATATAAAACACACATATATATGTCCTGCCTTTTACCTACACAGCACCCTGACCTTGGGGTTACCTAGAGCCTACCTTAGGGGTGACGTTTATGTAGACAAAAGGGAGTTTAAGGTTTGGCGAATACTTTTAAATGCCAAGTCAAAGTGGCAGTGAAACTGCACACACAGGCCTTGCAGTGTCAGGACTGAGACATGGTTAAGGGGCTACTTATGTGGGTGGCACAATCAGTGCTACAGGCCCACTAGTAGCATTTAATATACAGACCCTGGGCACATGCAGTGCCCTTTAATAGGGACTTACAAATAAATTAAAGGTGCCAATTGGGTCTGAGCCAACGTCACCATGTTTTAAGGGAGAGAGCATATGCACTTTAACACTGGTTAGCTGTGGTAATGTGTGCAGTCCTAAATCCAACAAAAACAGTGTCAAAAAGTGAAGGGAAGCAGGCAAAAAAGCTGGGGGTGACCACCCTAGGGCTGTCAGATCTAATACATATTTTATTTAGACTTCCACAATATGAGCTATTGTGACGTACTGCTGGAGATTTACAGTCATAAGTCAGCAGACAGAATACAAGTTGACAATAAAGAGAAAGAGTGAATTACAGCATTGTGCTTTCTGCTGGCAGTGAGTACCCTGTGAACTGTGTGCTGTCATGAATGTAGTGCTTGTGAGTGATATTGTTGTGTTGTCCAGTACCGCAGCACAAGGATCTTAGTGGGCAGCTAAACACTGCTGCGACATGTGACTTTGCTTTGGTATGTGCTGAACGTTTCCCAGAGCAGATGCACACTAGTTTAGTGTCTGCAGGCCCTAGTTCCATTACTAGCCCGAGAAACCCAAGACCACTACTGAGAATGAGAAGAGACTGCAGGGGCAACTAGATGAAAGAGGCAGATCTCTGAAAGAAGTGCACCATTGTGTTAACTGTTTAGGTCTGGCCTTTGGGAAAGCTTTTGCTATCCCAGCAGGCAATTGGTTTTCCAGAAAATTCACATATACATACAAAGAGGGGCTCAGTTGCATCTTCCACTGGTATTATTTGTCATTCACATTTTGTTTCTGTTAACCATAGTACACAGCTTTGGGCAATGGGTCAGCCCATTTTAACCATTGTCACCTTCACTTTCAGTGACTGACCAGGCCTGTGAACCTGAAAGGGTTGTTATTTAAAACATAGGGGCATATTTAAGAGCCCCTAGCACCATTCTAACGCCACATTAACGTCATTTTTATACATTAATGTGGTGTTAGAAGGCCAAAAACGCTGCACCATATTTACAAAGTGGTGCAATGCATGCATTGCACCACTTTGTAACCCTTTGTACTACATTATGCCTGTGCGAGGCATAATGTATGCAAAAGGGGTGTTCCTCCATTAGGGACCTGAACAAATGGTACAAGGAAATCTAACAGATTTCCTTGGGTCATTTTTTCGGCACTTTTAACGCCTACTTAGAACAGGCGTTTAAAGGGGGCATGCCATTGAATACAATGGACCCCTATGTACTCTGCAGGAGTAGCACCAACATTTTGGCATTACTCCTGCACAGTACATCAATAGCATAATAAAATTACTCTATTGCCCCCTACCCTGTACCATGGTGTCCCGTATTTTAAATACGGCGCACACATGATGGCGGTAGGGGGTGCTAAAGGCCGCAAAGAAAGTGGCGCTGCACTGTGTGCAGTACCACTTTTCTTAAATATTCCCCATAATTCTTTGTAAAGCAGCCACATCAGGGATTGCTTTGTATTTTTATTGCAAGCATTTAGTAATCATGTTTAGGTGGTGGCATAGTTTATTTTTTTTTCCTTTTTGTGCCACATGCTTACAATAAAAGAATGAACATAATTTAATCATCAACCAACTGGCCAAAGCTAGACCAATTCTCTTTGCCAATGTGTGTGTTGTGTTTTCAGTCAGTGATGTGAGCATCACGCGTAATAACTGAGCCTCCAACCCTCCATTCAGCGCTGTCTTTGTTTTTCGGCTTTATTTATTTCAAGCATGTAAAAAACCATCACAGAAAACTCAAACAAAACCCATAATGCAATGGAAATGGAATTGCTGAATAATGTCCTGTAACAGATGGTGCTAAGTGTCATCTTCCCAATCAGAATGTTAGTTGAAACTTTATATTTACAGAAGCAGTGCTTCAAATAGAAATATAGAAGTGAGGGTACTCACTATTTAGAGTGCCTGGTTTCTCCTGGGAAGTGCCAGTACTCTCCAATTAAATGAATTGCAGTAATGTTGAGAAGTGTGGGGCGCTCCAATTAACTGTGATGCAGTAACGCTGCAGTGCAGGTTCTCTCCTTTTCAAATTAAAGAAGTGCAGGTACTCAGTACCAGACAGTATCTGCCCATTTAATGCACTCTACAGTAGCACGGTCATCTGCAGTGTCTTAAGTCTTGGCTGTGGTGTTTCCAGCAGCATGATTTAACCAGCTGGTTTACTTAGAATTGTTAAAACACAGTGCTTTCGATAGACATATGGGGTGTTCCTTTTAGTAAAGAAAATTCCCCAAAAGAGATAGCACTATTTATTTCAGCTTAGCTCCTGCTACAGCTTTTTTTGTGGTTTCATAGCACTGAAAAGCACAGGTGTTTCAAATTTCAAAGACAGTAGTACTCAATTGACACTTCTTGGAAAATACGGCTAAATTCGACCCACCAGTTTCCGGCCGTGTGACAGGCAGTTAACACTAATATCTCAGCAGTAGCTGCATTGACTGACCCATGACCTAATTCAGTAGCGAACAACACAAATGGGCCCTGGGGGGGAAGCCGAGGATACGAGGTCTCCCCCCGGGAATATTGAAAAGCCCACGCGCGCCTTTTTGGGCATTTTTTTGGTGTGGGGCGGGTATTTAAATAGGGGCCATTTTGTAGGGGTCGCCATTCTAGGTGACAACACAGTGGCTGTTGTGGCTGTTTTTTTTTTCCTGCAGGTGTGTGTTTTGGGCGAGTAGGGCAGGTGACATGGTAGTCGGCAACTTTAAACGGCAGAGTGTGAAAGGTGTACAAATTGCGCTGTGAACGCGCATCGGACACAGACAGGGTACAGTACTGCAAGTATTTAGCCCATGGGCGCTCGTTTGGAACAGCAACGCGCCGTGCTTACCGGAGTTGGCGGTATGGATTCTTGGGCCTTGCAGGTGCTCCAGCTTCTTCAGGAGGCTGGGAGATTAGATCTGCTGGCTCCAGGAGTGGCGGGTCGTGCCCGACCAGCGCGCAGAGCGGCGAGCAGGGAAGAGGTGGCTGTGGCCACCTGCTCGCCTCCACGTGGGACCCGATTTATGGCGCAGCAGGTGAGTTTGGGCTCGTGAGGGAGGGGAAAGCGTGGTGGTGTGTCTAGGCTTTCCCGGGGGTGGGGGAGTAGCGCAATCGAGCAGCAAGCTGCTGCGGCGGTCCTGTCGGACAGGCGGGGCCTGGCAAGGGAAGTGGCGGGAGGGCCCGGGCCAGCCAGGATGCACTGGAGGCAGCCCCTGGCAAGGGTGGGCGGGTGGAGGGACTGGGGAACACAGCAAGGAGCGCGGAAAGGCAGTAGGGGACAGGGAGGTTCCCAGTCAAGACAGGGGGCGGTTCCTGGCGGCCGGCAGGTTGTTATGAAACATGAGGAGGACAGGCAGGGCCCAGGTATTTTGCCAGGCAAGGAGGGAACTTTGACGCATGGGAGCACTAGGGAGGACCTAGTTAGTGGAGAGCCAGCAGCCACCCTCGGGGAAGTGGGGGAGTTGGATGGAGTACGGGGCACTTTGCAGGAGCTGGGCGAGCAGAGGGGTGAGGAGCAGAGGGGACCACCATTGTTGGAGTGGAGTGAGGAGAGGATGAGCCATTGGAGGTAGAGGAGGATGGAATAACGCTGAAGGTCCTCCCCCCTCGCCGCACGTATGGAAAGGGCTGCGCTCATCGTGTACATGGCACTCCCGTAGTGATAGCAGGGCACGTGGGGTGGGGGGATTCCAGTGAGGAGTTCGATGGGAAGGCTCAGGGTCAGGAGGGAGGTTTATTTTTTGGGTCTTCACTCACCAGCACACCAGACATCTTTTCACAGGACCTGCAATTTTTGGACGGAGGTGACTCAGGAGGGTTTGCGGCAGCCCTTGAACCCTGGGATAAAGAGAAGGCGTAGGCCCCTGCACGGCCGGCTGGATAGCTGTGCCTCAAGCTCAAGAGCAGGAGAAGGGTCTGGCCAAGGTTGGTGTGGACGGGCGGCACATCTGACAGGGTTTGGGCCCTCCGGTGGTGGTCAACTGGCCATTCGGCAGCCTGGCCAGGTGGAACAGCAGGGTGGGTCCCAGGCGACCTGCAGGCGGCCGCTTCATCAACCAGTGGGGATATCAGCGGAGACTAAAAAAGCGAAGGTGGTATTTGGTGATGTATTGAGTGACTGTGACATGAGTGTTGGTAATGATATGCTTGATTTTGATGACAACAGCGTGGAGATAGGGGAATTGCGAGAGGGAGAGGACGAAGGAGTTTGGTGGAGTAACTGGGGGATGTCTAAAGCTATTCCTCAGTCTTTTCAGGTGACGGACACCTTATCAGGACCGGGTGAAGCGGCAAGGCAGAAGGTGCAGGAACAGCCACTGTCATTGCAAAAAGGTAAATGCGGGGGGAAAAGTGCGCCCAAGCATGGTGTCGGTGACGATTGATTTGATGGCAGGTGGGTCAGGGGAGCGCCTCCAAAGGGGGGTTTACATTCAGGACATTGGGGTAGGGACAGATATAGAGGCGGCAGGTGAGGTAAGGGACAAAACAGGTAAGGAAGATGGGGAGGAGAAGGCAGTAGGGAAACCGAAGCGCCTACCATATATGGGTACCCCAAAGCCATTGGGCGCGCATTTGATGTTGGCAACGAAGGAAAAGATGTGGAAAGGGGAGTATGTGGAAATGTTAAAAATGCTGCATAGGGAGGTACGATCGAAGGAGGGTTCAAAAAAAGAGGAATATGAACTAGCAAGGCGCCCCGTAAATATTAAAAACTGGACCACCGCGTTTTTGATTTTTGCAAGCGTTTATTGTGAACGTTCTCCTGAACAGTCGGTAGGCCTATTGAAGTACATGGATGTTATTTGGAAGGCGTACCTGAATTATGGTGGTCACGCTTGGGCACAATATGATGAGGAGGTTCGGGTGCGGATGGCGGCGGACGCGGAGGTTAAATGGGGTGAAATTGATGCGGATTTATGGCAGCACACGATTGGACCGTCTAAATTTGGCAAGACCATTTTTACGTTGATTGGCTTGCCTATCACATACTGGCCCTTTCGGGAGTGCCCACCCAGTGTGGGGCGAACACAGGGACAAAAGGAGGGACAGGAGCGTCGGGAAGTGGGACGCAAAAATCTGGAGCTTGTTGGGATTACACTCGCGAATGTTGTAAGTTCAAGCACGAGTGTTCCAAATGCGAGGGACGTCATGCCCTCATTAACTGCTCTGGGACGGGCAGCTCAGGAACATCCGCTTCAGGTTCAGGCGGTAGTGTACAAGGGACATTGGGTAGGGCCCGATGTCAAGGAGGCCAGGGTGCATTGGGAAAAAGCTACTACTCCATTTAGGATTGGCAGGTTTTAATCTTGGTTGCAACTATACGGGAACAGGCAGGCAGGACATTTTCTACATCAAGGTTTTCTTTACGGTTTTTGACTTGATTATACTGGTCTTAGACAGCGGTGCTGGGCCAAAAACTTGTGGTCGGTGCAGGGTAGAGAGGAGCTTGTGTGGCTCAAATTGGAAAAGGAAGTAGCCAAGGGGCGGATGGAGGGGCCTTTTGCAGAGTGGCCTTTACCAAATCTTATTGTATCTCCAATTTGTGTGGTCCCTAAAAAGGAACCGGGACAATATAGGCTTATCCATCATCTATCCTGGCTGGAGGGTTGATCTATTAACAACTTCATTCCGGAGGAGCTGACAAAGGTCTCCTATGCATCAGTGGATGTGTCTATGGCAATGGTGGAGGCTTTGGGCCCTGGGGAATTGGTGGCGAAAACTGATATAAAATCTGCGTTTCAGTTGCTGCCGGTCCACCCACAGGATTTTGAATGGTTGGGAATTAAATTCCAGGGTCAGTGGTAAGTGGACAAGGCTCTTCCAATGGGATGTTCAATTTCTTGCTCCCTTTTTGAGTGCTTTAGCACATTTTTGCAGTGGATATTTGAGACAGTGACGGGCATAAATCAGTGACCCATTACTTGGATGATATATTTTTTGCAGGGCCCTCGGGTTCGCCTTGCTGCACTTCAGTGCTGGGACAATTTCAGGATATAATGGGGGACCTGTGTGTGCCCCTGACCCCTGAGAAAACAGTCGGGCCCTGCACGGCCTTGACCTTTTTAGGTATTGAGTTGGATTCGGTGGCCATGGTGGCCCGTTTACCCTTGGATAAACAGACAAACATGATTCAGATGGTTAGGACCATGCTTAGTAAGAAGAAGGTGACAGTCAAGGAAATCCAAGTTCTTTTAGGTCACCTCAATTTTGCATGCAGAGTAGTTAGAGCAGGGCGGATCTTTTGCAGGAGACTGGGCCTCGCCTTGTCGGGGTGCAACGTGCTGCACCATCATGTGCGCACTGGTGCGGGGGTGCAGGAAGATTTGAGGATGTGGTGCGTGTTCCTGGAGTCTTTTAATGGGATCCCCATACAAGCATTGCCGCTGGGCAAATGTGATGTCCACTTTTTCTCTGATGCGTCCGGGGCATCAGGTTTTGGCTTGTATTGGCGAGGGAGATTGTGAGAAAGCAGGGCTGATGGCAGAGGCCCCCTAACTTTCTGCCCCCATTTTCCACTTTTTGCTGGTGTTTTCCTGACTCTGATGGTGCCCTGGGTACTGCTAACAAGTCCCAGGGCCTGTGCGCTGTGTGAAATCAGTATGCAAATTAGGCTAACTATAATTGGCTGAGTCAACCTACCTATAAGTCCCTAGTATATGGTAGGGCATGTAGGTTTATGGACCCCAGCATAGGTAGTGCACCCATAGGTGCACTGCTGAGGTGCACAGTGTCATTTTAAAGGCAGGCCTGCCTTGCTGGCTGCTTTTAAATTAAAGTTATATGCAAATTCGACTTTGGAATTAAAAGTAGTTCCAAAGTCTTAAACTACCCTATTTTTACAAATAAGTCACCCCTAAGGTGTGTCCTATGTGCCCCTAGGGCTGGGTGCCATGTAACTATAAGCAGGGACCTTATAAAATAGTTTAATAAGCCCTGGTGAGGTAAAAACAGCCACATTCGTTTTCCCCTCATTGTAGTGAATGGCCTCCATAGGCTAGAATGGGGATACTTTATTTTAATTTTAAAAGTCCCCTTAAGTGACAGATACCAAGAGTTTGGTATCAAATTACTTGCTATAATAAATCCCACAACTTCCGGTTGTTGGATTTCATATAACTTGTTCAGGTAAAGAGTTTTAAACTTTACCTGAAAAGTTGCCAACTTCAGCCGTGCATTGTTTTTGCTGCTGTGCTCTGATTGACCAGCCCCTGGCAGCCTTGATGAGGTGTGAAGTGGCCTGGCTTCACACAAAGAGATGTGCCTGTGGGAGAGGATCTCCCCTCAGCAGATGGTTAGGCAGGAAGGGGGAGGGCTGCCAAACTGGTCTTCAAAGACAGAGAAGGGCATTTGGAGCAACCCAGCAACACCCCACATCCTGTAACCCCACACAACTACGTGCCCCCTTGATTCGATTAGGAGAGGGCAGGAGAGGGGTGTGTTTATGATTTTTAGCCACACCAGTGGGTGGGCTTAGCCAGATGTAACCTCCAAAAATCACTTTCAGCCATGATGGATTTTTGAAGAATGTTGCCTCCTGGGATTGATTTTTGCCACACTTCCCAGGAAGTGGTCATCACAGGGGGAAGGACCCTGCACCTGATTGGAGAACCAGGACCCCCGTGTTTTTCACACAGGAGCAAGGATAAAACTGGCAGACCTGCACCCACACCTCAGTTCCCTACCACATCCCTACCAGGAAGAACTACAGAAGAAGAAGGACTGCCCTGCTGGATCCCTGGCCTGCACCTGGACCCTGCACTCTGAAGGACTGCACCAGCTGCACACTTGGGCTTCGCCACAAGAAGGACTTTGCCAGGCTTCAACTGGTTCAAGGAGGGACTCCCTGTTTGCTACAGGTACAAAGGAGCTGCTCAGAGTCCCCTGCATCAAGTCCTGCAAGCAGAGCCCAGCTGACCAATGTCCAGTGGCCATTTGAGGATTCTGACCAGGTGCATTCTGGGAATTGTAGTCCCAACTCCCAAGGAGCAACTCAGAGGTTCTGGAAACTTGGATCAAGTTGTGGACACTTCAAGGACACAAAAAGGACCGCTGGAAGAAGATCCAGAAGTTTGGAGATGTTTGGAGCAACTCCATAAGTTGAAGAGGTGCATTGTGGGAGTTGTAGTCCCAGACCCCAAGAGGCACACCAGAGCCTCTGAACCCTTGGCTGGTGCTGTGGACCACTTTCCCGAATCAAACACTTCTGAACATAAGTGTGACAGTGTTACCTCATGGGTGGTCTGAACCATGGACTTTGTTCCTTCCAGTGTGACCTTTTTTAACCCTTTGAGCACTGGTTGCTTCTATGCGCTAGAAAGCATTGATTCTTTAGAAATTCAAATCTCCGGTTCCCTTTATCCGATTTTATTCATTTTAGTGTCAGTTTAAAGATAAAACTATAATCTATTTTTATAAATTGATTTTGGATTTTTAAACTGTTTCCTGTGTTTTATTTAATTACTGCTTTGTGATATTTGAATGCTTTATACTCTGTCTCCTAAGTTAAGCATTGACGCTCGTTGCCAAGCTACCAAGGGTTGAGCTGAGTTTAATTTACTGAGACCTAACTGGACCTAATTTGCGGAGGAGTGGCCGGAGGCGTGGCACTCGGGAGGTCGCAGCATTGCTTTCCCGGAGCTATTTCCTTTAGTGGTAGCGGTCCGGGGTCAGCTTTTGAAGCACCAGCGAGTGTTGTTTCAGGTGGAAAATTTGGCTGTTGCCCAGGTGGTGAACTGGCAGTCTGCCAGGGATGTACAAGTTGTACAGCTGTTGCGCGTGTTTGTGTTAGAGTGCTTGTGTCGCGACATTTACTTTTGGGCGCGACATGTGCCGGGGGTCCAAAATGACATTGCGGATGCCTTATCTCGTTCGCAGTGGAAGAGGTTCCATGGGTTGGTTGCGGACGAGGCCCTGTGCAGGACGAGGATGCCGGAGGCGTTGTAGACAATAGAAGACAGAGGATGCTGTGGTTGGTGGTGAATTCCCTAGCACCATCTACTCGCCGAGTGTATGTCAGAGCGTGGCGCAAATATTTAGAGTCTGGGGCTCGGAGGCGACACGCGGACAAGGACAGAGTGGACGATGTGGTAAAGTTTATTATGGATTTGGTTGAAAAACGTCTGTCAAGGGTATCCATAGCTGGGAAGTTGGCTGGTGTTGCATTCATGGGTAAGCTGTGGTGTGGATACGCTCCGTCGACAGGAGAATTAGGGCAGCGTATACTAGAAGGATGGGCAAGGGACAATAACAAGGGGAGCAGGGTGAGGCAGCCTATTACACTGAGGCTTTTGAAAAGGGTTTTGCAGACATTAAGGGTGGTGTGCTTTGATCAGGGGGAAGCCCTGTTATTTCGCACCCTGATGTTTTGGATGTTTTTTGGGGCATTCAGGGTTTCTGAGCTTTTGGGGTCCAAGGTGGTTCAAGGGGTTCAGTGGGCCGACGTGACCATTGGGGCGGACGGAGTAATGCTTTACTTACGGAAATCGTAGACAGACCAAAGGGGTGAAGGCAGGCACGTGTTTTTGGTGGCTTATCCGTTGTCAGAGAAATGTCCAGTTCAGCTGGATTTGGGGCTGAGAGCCGCGGTACAGCCAGGGGGTGGCAGTGTTTTCTGTCATTTAGATGGTAGACCAGTCACCGCTGCGCAATTTGGGAATCATTCATTTCGGATAGGCATGGCGACCAAGGCAGGTGCTCGGGATGGAAGCCGGAAGCAATGTTAGTGTTGGGAAGGTGGAAATCTAATGCATACAAGAAATATGTGAGACAGGAGCACCATGCATTATGATGGTAATTGTTTTTTTCTTTTGCTGCAGGTTCGGTGCCCGGACCATCGGTGCGGTGTATCTACATTTGGGTTGTAGGACATTCATTTGTCAAGTGGGCATGGCAACAGGCGCGAAGGACATCGATCGGGGACAACTTAGGTTTGGACAGGGGAAGGTATCATGTTCGTTGGTAAGGTAAAGGAGGTATGGGCTGGATAGATATGTTGCAGACTTTGCAGCGAGTGCGGGGACGGGTTTTTTGCCCGGATGTCTTACTCGTACATCTGGGGGAGAATGATTTGGTGAGAAGGACTGGTCTGAATATCATGTAGCACATGAAGAGGGAGTTACACGAGATTTGGCAGCAATGGTATGGGTGCCATATTATATGGACAGGGACAGCTTTCGTTCCTCACCAGTTTTGGAGAGGGGCTCAAAAACCCGGGGCAATTGAGAAGGCTTGGCGAAAAATTAATCAAGAGATGCATGTGTATTGCAAAGAGAACGGCTTGACGTATTTGGAGCATAAGGATTTTAGGTATGAGGATAAGGAGTTTTTCAGGAGCAATGGAGTGCACCTGTCCTTCGTGGGCGTGGAATTGTACCTGCTCTAGCTTAAGGAGGTTTTGAAAGAACTGTTTAAGGAACGCTAAGGTATTTTTGACTTTGCAGGGGCAGATCAGTACAATTAGGTCACGCACGGATGGATGAGGGGGACAGAAAAGAAGGTGGGTAAGGGCTTTCCTTTCCCACCTGTTTTTCTGGTGGCAGAGACAGAGACTGTTTACGTGACAGCGATAATGGATGGACAAGAAATAGGCCAGGACACTTTCAGATGGGAACGGGTTGGACAGCAGCCAGTAAACAAAGATAACAAATTGGCAATAAGGGTTGGAGACTTGCAGTTTCTATTGGTAGACAGCAGCAACTGACTACTACGGTAATAGACGTTAAAAGGATGACTGGTTTAACGAACTGCAAGTTAAAAGGGGAAGGGAAAGGGGAGGGGAGGGGAGGGGAGGGGAGGGTAGGTGAATTTATGTATAGTGAGGCTTGTAGTTTTGTGAGGCTGGATGCCAGGGTATTTTGTTTGTGAGTGCACCTGTCTCCAATAAAGCGGCCTTTTACACACAAAAGATGGTAGTGGTGCTGTTTCCTCTCTTCCACAAAAGGGCCCTGGGGGAAGCCGACGATATGAGGTCTCCCCCCCTGGGAACATTGTGGATGGTGGAATAGCCCACGTGCGCCGTTTTGGGTGGCTTTTTAGGCTTTTTTTGGTCTGCGGGGCGGGTATTTAAATAGGGGCCATTTTTCGGGGTCGCCATTTTAGGTGACGACACGGTCGCTGTTGTGGCCGTTTTTTTGCCCACCCTCCCACCCAATTGTGGGGGCCTTTTGTGGGGATAAAGTTTTTGGGGGTCGGAACATATAAGGGCAATTTGTGGACATGGGTGTACGGGTAATACAATTGTAATTGTCACTTGGAACAGGTGCGGCGGAGACAGAGACTGTTCATGTGACAGCAATGACGGATGGACAAGAAATAGGCCAGGGCACTTTCAGATGGGAACGGGGTTGACAGCAGCCAGGAAACAAAGATAACAAATTGACCATAAGGTTTGGAGACTTGCAGTTTCTATAGGTAGATGGCAGCAACTGACTACTACGGTAATAGACGTTAAAAGGATGACTGGTTTAACAAACTGCAAGTTTAAAGGGGAAGGGAGAGGGGAGGGTAGGGCAGGGGAGGGGGGAGCGTTTGGCTCCGTGAATTTATGAATAGTGAGGCTTGTAGTTTTGTGAGGCTGATTGCCAGGGTATTTTGTTTGTGAGTGCACCTGTCTCCAATTAAGCGGCCTTTACACACAGTAGGTGGTAGTGGTGCTGGTTCCTCTCTTCCATAAAAGTATCTTACATTGTGAAGGGCCAAGGAAGGCTTTTTTTAAGTAAAAAAATGCACGTGTTTCTATTCTCTGACAATCTGGTAAGTGTCATCTGTAGGTCATATACATCTTGTAAGATGATATACAGCGTTTGTAGATTACTCTGTCTGCATGTGTTAGCACATTCATGCCAGACCTATTGGATTTGCCAATACTTATTTTCATGCTTTCAGGAAATCTATGGTTTATATCTGGAACAGTTTCGGAGGAAGGGATGACAGGGGCGTAGTTAGTGTTGTGGTCGATACATGATGGAATTGGAAGTGCTGTCAGACATTTTGTTTGGGGGCAATTATCGTTATGCACAGTGCTTTAGAAAAGTGCTGCATGTTTTCCTTTCATACTGACCAAGTTTTCTACGGCATATTTTTGAGCCAGCTAACAAATATAATATAAATGCATTCATTTTGGAGATCTGTGGATGTCTGTTCTACATCTGGGAAGCAGAAGATGCAGTTCATAACTCTCCGTCATCATTGCTGCATTGAACTCATGTCTTTTCCGCCCTTACTGACTGAGTGCAGTTTCTTCTTCAGGGTTATGCAGGATGTTGCTGGCTTCTACTTGTGTTTAGTTAAATGGGTGATTGATTGTTCCCAGCTGCAGAATACTTTTCGGCATCTGTAAACAATGGAAATATTTTTCTTCTTCATCTCCGAAGAACATAACTTTGCTGTCCTCAGAATCACCAAGATCAAAAAAGTTGTGTTCCTCTGCACTGTGAACACAGAGAGGAGAAATAATCTTGAAACAATAGTGTTTTATTTTCTGTTATTCCTCTGTCAAATTGGCCAATACAAACAATACACATTACAAGCAGCCTGACACACAAAATCATCATATTATTGACTAGTTAAAAGGCTTTGGATAAGTTAAAAGTACCAATAACATTAAAAAGAGGGGTTTGTATAACAAAAACAATTTGCTTTTACGTAGTACTTGAGACACTCACTTTCCAGCTTTTCCTGTTGTGGCAACTTCTGCTCTTCATGAACAGACAACTGAGATGAACTGCCAGAGCCCAGGTGATGACACTCATTGATAACTGTAGTATCATTTCTACTGGTCTCCTGAAAAACCCACTCTTAAGGTCAGATTCATTAACATAAGGCCCAGCTTCGTAAGACAACTTGCTGCAATGCGGCAAATGGACGGAGGAGGAATGTACCATATTTACTAAGGTATGGGGCATTCCTGCTCTCTCTCTGCGCTAGCCCAGTGAGTGCTGCCTTGGTGCCAACACAGGCACCGTTGCGCCATGGTGCAAGGGGGCCTGCGTTATATATAGGATTGCTATTGCGAAGGAAGGGACAATCCTTAGAGACGTATTTCTCCTTCTTATGCCTCTTTTGTGTTGGAGAGGCATTTTGATGCATCCCCAGGTCTACTATTCTTAGTAATTCTGTGAATGTGCCACAATCCATGGGGGGATGTGTGAGAACACCTACTCTCCACCCATAGAATGCCTTCCCAATACTGAGTAACACAAGGCAGCAACTTGTGCTGCCATGCGTTACTCTAGGTTTACTAAGCCACGTAGAGCCACTCAAGGGGGCTTTGCATGGCTTAGTAAATCTGACTTAAGGACTTGTATTGCCTTGCATCGCCTTGCATGACACAAGGGCAACACAATCCCTTAGTAAATCTGGGCCTTAGATTTCAAAGGCTTTATCTAGAGTCAAGCCTCCGGAGTATGCGTAAAGGTATGGAAAAAGAATCACATCAAACCAGCCCTGAAAAGGCTTCTCCGGCCCGTATGAAAACAAGGATTAAAGTCAATACTGTGCATAACAGGGCAAGAGCCAAGGATATCTACACCAAATTGAACTCCATGATAAACCTCAAAAGTTGCTGGCTAGGAGCCAAAATGGCGGCCGGGATGGACGCCTGATACGAGCGCTCCGTCCCGGGCTTGCTAAAAATATCCTGTAGGGCGCCCCCCGGAACCCCACTGATACAGGGGGAGTGGTGGTCTGCCCGGGGCGGGCCAGAGCATCTCGAGGGAGCTGTGCGCCGCCCGGACTGGGGCTGTTGCGCCAGAGACTGCCCGGGAGGCCGGGAGTCGCAGGACGCGGATCCTGGCCCGGCCGGAGCTGGTGAGAGGGGGTGCTGGGCCAGCGGACCTGGGCGTGCTTCCTCTCGGCGGCGCCCACGCCTGCCTGGCTTGTTGGTCAACCGGGGAGGCCGGGGAGCCGGGGGGCTTCGGGATGGTGGCTGGCTTGGACCGAGGGCAGAGGGGCCACACCTGGGTCCCATTGTTTAGCCACGAGAAGGAGGAAACTGATTGCTCTTTGTTCCCTTGGATCTCTGCCGGCGGCAGCAGGAGTGGACTTGGAGCCCGCCTGGGGGCCAATCACCCGCTCCCCTCCATTGACTCGCCTTACTGTGCTCCGCTTCTCTGCCTTCTGCCACGCCCCCCCTCCTCTCTGGCAGCGCTGCTGCTGCCTGACTCAGTCGCTACCCCTGGGGGGACCGGCATCCCAACCTAATGCATATGGGACTCAACTCTGCAAGGGGGACAACACACAACCCTGGGGCGACCCAACACCGAGATCGACGGGTGAGTTGACGGGCACCGCACCGTCCCGCGAGCATACAGCCGAACGAACTGGTCACTCAAAAGCTAAGAATAAGCTCCCTTTTATCTCTACTAGCTAACGTCAAACCCGAAGAGTAAAAAAGCGCACGTCACACCGAGAACAAAAGGCAAAAGGCCAGACCGCGGAGAGGATAACGCCAAGCCGAGCACAACGACATCCCACAAGGCACTTACCAGGCAGCCACAATGGCTGGCAGGGCCAAATCATCCAAGAACCTGGACCACAACACTCTTGGAACAACACCCAATGACCAGCAGACAAACCTGTCCCTACAGTCATTGGAAAATACTCTCATGTCGCATTCTGCACAGTTTGAGAAAGTACTACAGGCGATTATGGACACTGAGGTGGTCATTCCAACCCTGGCGGTCGGTGTTAAAGCGGCGGCCAAACCGCCAACAGGCAGGCGGTTAAAAAAATGGAATTCTGACCCTGGCGGGAACCGCCAACAGAGACCGCCACTTTAACACTCTGACCGCCACGGCGGGACAAACAAACAGCGCGGCGGTCACCGCCAACAGACAGGCGGGAGACAATGTACCGCCCACCCTATCACAACTCACCAATCCGGCACCTTTTTCTGGGGCGGGAGCCCCGCCGATAAAAACACGCGGAAACAGACATTACGAACGGGAAAACGCTCACCTCTACACACTCCACGAGGAATCTGGACAGCATGGAACCAGAACTACACATCCTACCAGCTATTGTCTTCCTGCTCCTCTACCAGGAGCACGAACGCTGGTGCAGAAGACAACGGTGAGTACTGCACCTACGACACAGGGGAGGGGGGAGGAGAAAAGATTACGGGCACACACATACGGGACACACCCACACTCACCCTCACCCACAACTACATACACATCAATGCAGAGCAACAACTCAGAGTGACACCCCCGAACAGGCTGTGCATTGAGTTTTGGCACACAAGGAGTTTCTTTGCAGAGATTAAGGGGGTCATTCTAACTCTGACGGGCGGCGGAGGCCGCCCGCCAGAGTTCCCCCCTCCAGAACACCGCTCCGCGGTCAGAAGACCGCCGCAGTGATTCTGGGTTTCCCACTGGGCTGGCGGGCGACCGCCAAAAGGCCGCTCGCCAGCCCAGTGGGAAACACCCCTCCATGAGGATGCCGGCTCCGAATGGAGCCGGCGGAGTGGAGGATGTGCGACGGGTGCAGTTGCACCCGTCGCAAATTTCAGTGTCTGCTCAGCAGACACTGAAATTCTTTGTGGGGCCCCCAGGGGCCCCACGACACCCCATACCGCCATCCTGTTCCTGGCAGGCGAACCGCCAGGAACAGGATGGCGGTATGGGGTGTCAGAATCCCCATGGCGGTGCAGCAAGCTGCGCCGCCATGGAGGATTCTGCAGGACAGCGGAAAACCGGCGGGAGACCGCCGGTTTTCCTGTTCTGACCGCGGCCATACCGCCGCGGTCCGAATGTCCTGCGGAGCACTGCCAGCCTGTTGGCGGTGCTCCCGCCGACCCTGGCCCCGGCGGTCCGTGACCGCCGGGGTCAGAATCACCCCCTAAGTCTTTTCGGCCCTGAGACTTCAGTAAACAGGAAGCAAGCCCAATCCAAGCCATTGGAGAGCACTTCTAAGCAGAGCCAGAGGCCACCAAGGCAGCAGGATAACAGCAAGGCAGCAGTCCTTTACAGCAATTCAGTCTAGGTAAGTCCTTTGGGCAGCCAGTCAGCTTTTCTAGGCAGGTTGCAGATTCTGGTGCAGTGTCTGCCACAAGAAGTGTCTGAGTTGGTAGGGTAAGGGACCCAGTATATATACCCAAAAGTGCCTTTGAAGTGGGGGAGACTTCAAAGAGGGGTTTTGAAGTGCACAAGGTGCCCTTTAAGTACAACCCTGCCTGCCAGGGTCCCAGTAAGGGGTTTGGCAGCCCATTGTGTGAAGGCAGGACACTGTCCTTTGAAATGTAAGTGTCAGGCACTCCACCCTTCCAGCCCAGGAAGACCCATTAAGTATGCAGATGTTTGCATGTGTGACGGAGCATCCTGTGTTTGTGGTTGTCTGGGTGAAATGCACAAGGGAGCTGCCAACCAGCCCAGCCCAGACATGGACTGGAGACAGGCTGTAAGGCACAGAATAATTTAAGTGCAGAGAAATGCTCACTTTCTAAAAGTAGGAATTCTAAAATAGTAATATTAAATCCAACTTCACCAATACGCAGGACTTTGTATTACCATTCTGGCCATACTAAATATGACCTGTTTACCGCTTTCTGATCAGAATCTACCCCTCAAACAGTTTGAGAGTAGCCCTAGCATGAGCCTATGAAATGAGCAGGCCTCACAGCAGTGGAAAATAAATTTAGGAGTTTTCCACTACCAGGACATATAAAACACACATATATATGTCCTGCCTTTTACCTACACAGCACCCTGACCTTGGGGTTACCTAGAGCCTACCTTAGGGGTGACGTTTATGTAGACAAAAGGGAGTTTAAGGTTTGGTGAATACTTTTAAATGCCAAGTCAAAGTGGCAGTGAAACTGCACACACAGGCCTTGCAGTGTCAGCACTGAGACATGGTTAAGGGGCTACTTATGTGGGTGGCACAATCAGTGCTACAGGCCCACTAGTAGCATTTAATATACAGACCCTGGGCACATGCAGTGCCCTTTAATAGGGACTTACAAATAAATTAAAGGTGCCAATTGGGTCTGAGCCAACGTCACCATGTTTTAAGGGAGAGAGCATATGCACTTTAACACTGGTTAGCTGTGGTAATATGTGCAGTCCTAAATCCAACAAAAACAGTGTCAAAAAGTGAAGGGAAGCAGGCAAAAAAGTTGGGGGTGACCACCCTAGGGCTGTCAGATCTAATACATATTTTATTTAGACTTCCACAATATGAGCTATTGTGACGTACTGCTGGAGATTTACAGTCATAAGTCAGCAGACAGAATACAAGTTGACAATAAAGAGAAAGAGTGAATTACAGCATTGTGCTTTCTGCTGGCAGTGAGTACCCTGTGAACTGTGTGCTGTCATGAATGTAGTGCTTGTGAGTGATATTGTTGTGTTGTCCAGTACCGCAGCACAAGGATCTTAGTGGGCAGCTAAACACTACTGCGACATGTGACTTTGCTTTGGTATGTGCTGAACGTTTCCCAGAGCAGATGCACACTAGTTTAGTGTCTGCAGGCCCTAGTTCCATTACTAGCCCGAGAAACCCAAGACCACTACTGAGAATGAGAAGAGACTGCAGGGGCAACTAGATGAGAGAGGCAGATCTCTGAAAGAAGTGCACCATTGTGTTAACTGTTTAGGTCTGGCCTTTGGGAAAGCTTTTGCTATCCCAGCAGGCAATTGGTTTTCCAGAAAATTCACATATACATACAAAGAGGGGCTCAGTTGCATCTTCCACTGGTATTATTTGTCATTCACATTTTGTTTCTGTTAACCATAGTACACAGCTTTGGGCAATGGGTCAGCCCATTTTAACCATTGTCACCTTCACTTTCAGTGACTGACCAGGCCTGTGAACCTGAAAGGGTTGTTATTTAAAACATAGGGGCATATTTAAGAGCCCCTAGCACCATTCTAACGCCACATTAACGTCATTTTTATACATTAATGTGGTGTTAGAAGGCCAAAAACGCTGCACCATATTTACAAAGTGGCGCAATGCATGCATTGCACCACTTTGTAACCCTTTGTACTACATTATGCCTGTGCGAGGCATAATGTATGCAAAAGGGGTGTTCCTCCATTAGGGACCTGAACAAATGGTACAAGGAAATCTAACAGATTTCCTTGGGTCATTTTTTTCGGCACTTTTAACGCCTACTTAGAACAGGCGTTTAAAGGGGGCATGCCATTGAATACAATGGACCCCTATGTACTCTGCAGGAGAAGCACCAACATTTTGGCATTACTCCTGCACAGTACATCAATAGCATAATAAAATTACTCTATTGCCCCCTACCCTGTACCATGGTGTCCCGTATTTTAAATACGGCGCACACATGATGGCGGTAGGGGGTGCTAAAGGCCGCAAAGAAAGTGGCGCTGCACTGTGTGCAGTACCACTTTTCTTAAATATTCCCCATAATTCTTTGTAAAGCAGCCACATCAGGGATTGCTTTGTATTTTTATTGCAAGCATTTAGTAATCATGTTTAGGTGGTGGCATAGTTTATTTTTTTTTCCTTTTTGTGCCACATGCTTACAATAAAAGAATGAACATAATTTAATCATCAACCAACTGGCCAAAGCTAGACCAATTCTCTTTGCCAATGTGTGTGTTGTGTTTTCAGTCAGTGATGTGAGCATCACGCGTAATAACTGAGCCTCCAACCCTCCATTCAGCGCTGTCTTTGTTTTTCGGCTTTATTTATTTCAAGCATGTAAAAAACCATCACAGAAAACTCAAACAAAACCCATAATGCAATGGAAATGGAATTGCTGAATAATGTCCTGTAACAGATGGTGCTAAGTGTCATCTTCCCAATCAGAATGTTAGTTGAAACGTTATATTTACAGAAGCAGTGCTTCAAATAGAAATATAGAAGTGAGGGTACTCCCTATTTAGAGTGCCTGGTTTCTCCTGGGAAGTGCCAGTACTCTCCAATTAAATGAATTGCAGTAATGTTGAGAAGTGTGGGGCGCTCCAATTAACTGTGATGCAGTAACGCTGCAGTGCAGGTTCTCTCCTTTTCAAATGAAAGAAGTGCAGGTACTCAGTACCAGACAGTATCTGCCCATTTAATGCACTCTACAGTAGCACTGTCATCTGCAGTGTCTTAAGTCTTGGCTGTGGTGTTTCCAGCAGCATGTTTTAACCAGCTGGTTTACTTAGAATTCTTAAAACACAGTGCTTTCGATAGACATATGGGGTGTTCCTTTTAGTAAAGAAAATTCCCCAAAAGAGATAGCACTATTTATTTCAGCTTAGCTCCTGCTACAGCTTTTTTTGTGGTTTCATAGCACTGAAAAGCACAGGTGTTTCAAATTTCAAAGACAGTAGTACTCAATTGACACTTCTTGGAAAATACGGCTAAATCCGACCCACCAGTTTCCGGCCGTGTGACAGGCAGTTAACACTAATATCTCAGCAGTAGCTGCATTGACTGACCCATGACCTAATTCAGTAGCGAACAACACAAATGGGCCCTGGGGGGGAAAGCCGAGGATACGAGGTCTCCCCCCGGGAATATTGAAAAGCCCACGCGCGCCGTTTTGGGCATTTTTTTGGTATGGGGCGGGTATTTAAATAGGGGCCATTTTGTAGGGGTCGCCATTCTAGGTGACAACACGGTGGCTGTTGTGGCCGTTTTTTTTTTCCTGCAGGTGTGTGTTTTGGGCGAGTAGGGCAGGTGACATGGTAGTCGGCAACTTTAAACGGCAGAGTGTGAAAGGTGTACAAATTGCGCTGTGAACGCGCATCGGACACAGACAGGGTACAGTACTGCAAGTATTTAGTCCATGGGCGCTCATTTGGAACAGCAACGCGCCGTGCTTACCGGAGTTGGCGGTATGGATACTTGGGCCTTGCAGGTGCTCCAGCTTATTCAGGAGGCTGGGAGATTAGATCTGCTGGCTCCAGGAGTGGCGGGTCGTGCCCGACCAGCGCGCAGAGCGGCGAGCAGGGAAGAGGTGGCTGTGGCCACCTGCTTGCCTCCACGTGGGACCCGATTTATGGCGCAGCAGGTGAGTTTGGGCTCGTGAGGGAGGGGAAAGCGTGGTGGTGTGTCTAGGCTTTCCCGGGGTGGGGGAGTAGCGCAATCGAGCAGCAAGCTGCTGCGGCGGTCCTGTCGGACAGGCGGGGCCTGGCAAGGGGAGTGGCGGGAGGGCCCGGGCCAGCCAGGATGCACTGGAGGCAGCCCCTGGCAAGGGTGGGCGGGTGGAGGGACTGGGGAACACAGCAAGGAGCGCGGAAAGGCAGTAGGGGACAGGGAGGTTCCCAGTCAAGACAGGGGGCGGTTCCTGGCGGCCGGCAGGTTGTTATGAAACATGAGGAGGACAGGCAGGGCCCAGGTATTTTGCCAGGCAAGGAGGGAACTTTGACGCATGGGAGCACCAGGGAGGACCTAGTTAGTGGAGAGCCAGCAGCCACCCTCGGGGAAGTGGGGGAGTTGGATGGAGTACGGGGCACTTTGCAGGAGCTGGGCGAGCAGAGGGGTGAGGAGCAGAGGGGACCACCATTGTTGGAGTGGAGTGAGGAGAGGATGAGCCATTGGAGGTAGAGGAGGATGGAATAACGCTGAAGGTCCTCCCCCCTCGCCGCACGTATGGAAAGGGCTGCGCTCATCGTGTACATGGCACTCCCGTAGTGATAGCAGGGCACGTGGGGTGGGGGGATTCCAGTGAGGAGTTCGATGGGAAGGCTCAGGGTCAGGAGGGAGGTTTATTTTTTGGGTCTTCACTCACCAGCACACCAGACATCTTTTTACAGGACCTGCAATTTTTGGACGGAGGTGACTCAGGAGGGTTTGTGGCAGCCCTTGAACCCTGGGATAAAGAGAAGGCGTAGGCCCCTGCACGGCCGGCTGGATAGCTGCGCCACAAGCTCAAGAGCAGGAGAAGGGTCTGGCCAAGGTTGGTGTGGACGGGCGGCACATCTGACAGGGTTTGGGCCCTCCGGTGGTGGTCAACTGGCCATTCGGCAGCCTGGCCAGGTGGAACAGCAGGGTGGGTCCCAGGCGACCTGCAGGCGGCCGCTTCATCAACCAGTGGGGATATCAGCGGAGACTACAAAAGCGAAGGTGGTATTTGGTGATGTATTGAGTGACTGTGACATGAGTGTTGGTAATGATATGCTTGATTTTGATGACAACAGCGTGGAGATAGGGGAATTGCGAGAGGGAGAGGACGAAGGAGTTTGGTGGAGTAACGGGGGATGTCTAAAGCTCTTCCTCAATCTTTTCAGGTGACGGACACCTTATCAGGACCTGGTGAAGCAGCAAGGCAGAAGGTGCAGGAACAGCCAATGTCATTGCAAAAAGGTAAATGCGGGGGGAAAAGTGCGCCCAAGCATGGTGTCGGTGACGATTGATGTGAAGGCAGGTGGGTCAGGGGAGCGCCTCCAAAGGGGGGTTTACATTCAGGACATTGGGGTAGGGACAGATATAGAGGCGGCAGGTGAGGTAAGGGACAAAACAGGTAAGGAAGATGGGGAGGAGAAGGCAGTAGGGAAACCGAAGCGCCTACCATATATGGGTACCCCAAAGCCATTGGGCGCGCATTTGATGTTGCCAACGAAGGAAAAGATGTGGAAAGGGGAGTATGTGGAAATGTTAAAACTGCTGCATAGGGAGGTACGATCGAAGGAGGGTTAAAAAAAAGAGGAATATGAACTAGCAAGGCGCCCGTAAATATTAAAAACGGGACCACCGCGTTTTTGATTTTTGCAAGCGTTTATTGTGAACGTTCTCCTGAACAGTCGGTAGGCCTATTGAAGTACATGGATGTTATTTGGAAGGCGTACCTGAATTATGGTGGTCACGCTTGGGCACAATATGATGAGGAGTTTCGGGTGCGGATGGCGGTGGACGCGGAGGTTAAATGGGGTGAAATTGATGCAGATTTATGGCAGCACACGATTGGACCGTCTAAATTTGGCAAGACCATTTTTACGTCGATTGGCTTGCCTATCACATACTGGCCCTTTCGGGAGTGCCCACCCAGTGTGGGGCGAACACAGGGACAAAAAGAGGGACAGGAGCGTCGGGAAGTGGGACGCAAAAATCTGGAGCTTGTTGGGATTACACTCGCGAATGTTGTAAGTTCAAGCACGAGTGCTCCAAATGCGAGGGACGTCATGCCCTCATTAACTGCTCTGGGACGGGCAGCACAGGAACATCCGCTTCAGGTTCAGGCGGTAGTGTACAAGGGACGTCGGGTAGGGCCCGATGTCAAGGAGGCCAGGGTACATTGGGAAAAAGCTACTACTCCATTTAGGATTGGCAGGTTTTAATCTTGGTTGCAACTATAAGGGAACAGGCAGGCAGGACATTTTCTACATCAAGGTTTTCTTTACGGTTTTTGACTTGATTATACTGGTCTTAGACAGCGGTGCTGGGCCGAAAATTTGTGGTCGGTGCAGGGTAGAGAGGAGCTTGTGTGGCTCAAATTGGAAAAGGAAGTAGCCGAGGGGCGGATGGAGGGGCCTTTTGCAGAGTGGCCTTTACCAAATCTTATTGTATCTCCAATTTGTGTCGTCCCTAAAAAGGAACCGGGACAATATAGGCTTATCCATCATCTATCCTGGCTGGAGGGTTGATCTATTAACAACTTCATTCCGGAGGAGCTGACAAAGGTCTCCTATGCATCAGTGGATGTGTCTATGGCAATGGTCGAGGCTTTGGGCCCTGGGGAATTGGTGGCGAAAACTGATATAAAATCTGCGTTTCAGTTGCTGCCGGTCCACCCACAGGATTTTGAATGGTTGGGAATTAAATTCCAGGGTCAGTGGTAAGTGGACAAGGCTCTTCCAATGGGATGTTCAATTTCTTGCTCCCTTTTTGAATGCTTTAGCACATTTTTGCAGTGGATATTTGAGACAGTGACGGGGCATAAATCAGTGACCCATTACTTGGATGATATATTTTTTGCAGGGCCCTCGGGTTCGCCTTGCTGCACTTCAGTGCTGGGACAATTTCAGGATATAATGGGGGACCTGTGTGTGCCCCTGACCCCTGAGAAAACAGTCGGGCCCTGCACGGCCTTGACCTTTTTAGGTATTGAGTTGGATTCGGTGGCCATGGTGGCCCGTTTACCCTTGGATAAACAGACAAACATGTTTCAGATGGTTAGGACCATGCTTAGTAAGAAGAAGGTGACAGTCAAGGAAATCCAAGTTCTTTTAGGTCACCTCAATTTTGCATGCAGAGTAGTTAGAGCAGGGCGGATCTTTTGCAGGAGACTGGGCTTCGCCTTGTCGGGGAGCAACGTGCTGCACCATCATGTGCGCACTGGTGCGGGGGTGCAGGAAGATTTGAGGATGTGGTGCGTGTTCCTGGAGTCTTTTAATGGGATCCCCATACAAGCATTGCCGCTGGGCAAATGTGATGTCCACTTTTTCTCTGATGCGTCCGGGCATCAGGTTTTGGCTTGTATTGGCGAGGGAGATTGTGAGAAAGCAGGGCTGATGGCAGAGGCCCCCTAACTTTCTGCCCCCATTTTCCACTTTTTGCTGGTGTTTTCCTAACTCTGATGGTGCCCTGGGTACTGCTAACAAGTCCCAGGGCCTGTGCGCTGTGTGAAATCAGTATGCAAATTAGGCTAACTATAATTGGCTGAGTCAACCTACCTATAAGTCCCTAGTATATGGTAGGGCATGTAGGTTTATGGACCCCAGCATAGGTAGTGCACCCATAGGTGCACTGCTGAGGTGCACAGTGTCATTTTAAAGGCAGGCCTGCCTTGCTGGCTGCTTTTAAATTAAAGTTATATGCAAATTCGACTTTGGAATTAAAAGTAGTTCCAAAGTCTTAAACTACCCTATTTTTACAAATAAGTCACCCCTAAGGTGTGTCCTATGTGCCGCTAGGGCTGGGTGCCATGTAACTATAAGCAGGGACCTTATAAAATAGTTTAATAAGCCCTGGTGAGGTAAAAACAGCCACATTTGTTTTCCCCTCATTGTAGTGAATGGCCTCCATAGGCTAGAATGGGGATACTTTATTTTAATTTTAAAAGTCCCCTTAAGTGACAGATACCAAGAGTTTGGTATCAAATTACTTGCTATAATAAATCCCACAACTTCCGGTTGTTGGATTTCATATAACTTGTTCAGGTAAAGAGTTTTAAACTTTACCTGAAAAGTTGCCAACTTCAGCCGTGCATTGTTTTTGCTGCTGTGCTCTGATTGACCAGCCCCTGGCAGCCTTGATGAGGTGTGAAGTGGCCTGGCTTCACACAAAGAGATGTGCCTGTGGGAGAGGATCTCCCCTCAGCAGATGGTTAGGCAGGAAGGGGGAGGACTGCCAAACTGGTCTTCAAAGACAGAGAAGGGCATTTGGAGCAACCCAGCAACACCCCACATCCTGTAACCCCACACAACTACGTGCCCCCTTGATTCGATTAGGAGAGGGCAGGAGAGGGGTGTGTTTATGATTTTTAGCCACACCAGTGGGTGGGCTTAGCCAGATGTAACCTCCAAAAATCACTTTCAGCCATGATGGATTTTTGAAGAATGTTGCCTCCTGGGATTGATTTTTGCCACACTTCCCAGGAAGTGGTCATCACAGGGGGAAGGACCCTGCACCTGATTGGAGAACCAGGACCCCCGTGTTTTTCACACAGGAGCAAGGATAAAACTGGCAGACCTGCACCCACACCTCAGTTCCCTACCACATCCCTACCAGGAAGAACTACAGAAGAAGAAGGACTGGCCTGCTGGATCCCTGGCCTGCACCTGGACCCTGCACTCTGAAGGACTGCACCAGCTGCACACTTGGGCTTCGCCACAAGAAGGACTTTGCCAGGCTTCAACTGGTTCAAGGAGGGACTCCCTGTTTGCTACAGGTACAAAGGAGCTGCTCAGAGTCCCCTGCATCAAGTCCTGCAAGCAGAGCCCAGCTGACCAATGTCCAGTGGCCATTTGAGGATTCTGACCAGGTGCATTCTGGGAATTGTAGTCCCAACTCCCAAGGAGCAACTCAGAGGTTCTGGAAACTTGGATCAAGTTGTGGACACTTCAAGGACACAAAAAGGACCGCTGGAAGAAGATCCAGAAGTTTGGAGATGTTTGGAGCAACTCCATAAGTTGAAGAGGTGCATTGTGGGAGTTGTAGTCCCAGACCCCAAGAGGCACACCAGAGCCTCTGAACCCTTGGCTGGTGCTGTGGACCACTTTCCCGAATCAAACACTTCTGAACATAAGTGTGACAGTGTTACCTCATGGGTGGTCTGAACCATGGACTTTGTTCCTTCCAGTGTGACCTTTTTTAACCCTTTGAGCACTGGTTGCCTCTATGCGCTAGAAAGCATTGATTCTTTAGAAATTCAAATCTCCGGTTCCCTTTATCCGATTTTATTCATTTTAGTGTCAGTTTAAAGATAAAACTATAATCTATTTTTATAAATTGATTTTGGATTTTTAAACTGTTTCCTGTGTTTTATTTAATTACTGCTTTGTGATATTTGAATGCTTTATACTCTGTCTCCTAAGTTAAGCATTGACGCTCGTTGCCAAGCTACCAAGGGTTGAGCTGAGTTTAATTTCCGGGGTCAGCTTTTGAAGCACCAGCGAGTGTTGTTTCAGGTGGAAAATTTGGCTGTTGCCCAGGTGGTGAACTGGCAGTCTGCCAGGGATGTACAAGTTGTACAGCTGTTGCGCGTGTTTGTGTTAGAGTGCTTGCGTCGTGACATTTACTTTTGGGCGCGACATGTGCCGGGGGTCCAAAATGACATTGCGGATGCCTTATCTCGTTCGCAGTGGAAGAGGTTCCATGGGTTGGTTGCGGACGAGGCCCTGTGCAGGACGAGGATGCCGGAGGCGTTGTAGACAATAGAAGACAGAGGATGCTGTGGTTGGTGGTGAATTCCCTAGCACCATCTACTCGCCGAGTGTATGTCAGAGCGTGGCGCAAATATTTAGAGTCTGGGGCTCGGAGGCGACACGCGGACAAGGACAGAGTGGACGATGTGGTAAAGTTTATTATGGATTTGGTTGAAAAACGTCTGTCAAGGGTATCCATAGCTGGGAAGTTGGCTGGTGTTGCATTCATGGGTAAGCTGTGGTGTGGATACGCTCCGTCGACAGGAGAATTAGGGCAGCGTATACTAGAAGGATGGGCAAGGGACAATAACAAGGGGAGCAGGGTGAGGCAGCCTATTACACTGAGGCTTTTGAAAAGGGTTTTGCAGACATTAAGGGTGGTGTGCTTTGATCAGGGGGAAGCCCTGTTATTTCGCACCCTGATGTTTTGGATGTTTTTTGGGGCATTCAGGGTTTCTGAGCTTTTGGGGTCCAAGGTGGTTCAAGGGGTTCAGTGGGCCGACGTGACCATTGGGGCGGACGGAGTCATGCTTTACTTACGGAAATCGTAGACAGACCAAAGGGGAGAAGGCAGGCACGTGTTTTTGGTGGCTTATCCGTTGTCAGAGATATGTCCAGTTCAGCTGGATTCGGGGCTGAGAGCTGCGGTACAGCCAGGGGGTGGCAGTGTTTTCTGTCATTTAGATGGTAGACCAGTCACCGCTCATCAGTTGCTGGCAATTTTGAGGGCAGCATTGAAAGTCCTTGGGCAGGATGCTGCGCAATTTGGGAATCATTCATTTCGGATAGGCATGGCGACCAAGGCAGGTGCTCGGGATGGAAGCCGGAAGCAATGTTAGTGTTGGGAAGGTGGAAATCTAATGCATACAAGAAATATGTGAGACAGGAGCACCATGCATTATGATGGTAATTGTTTTTTTCTTTTGCTGCAGGTTCGGTGCCCGGACCATCGGTGCGGTGTATCTACATTTGGGTTGTAGGACATTCATTTGTCAAGTGGGCATGGCAACAGGCGCGAAGGACATCGATCGGGGACAACTTAGGTTTGGACAGAGGAAGGTATCATGTTCGTTGGTAAGGTAAAGGAGGTATGGGCTGGATAGATATGTTGCAGACTTTGCAGCGAGTGCGGGGACGGGTTTTTTGCCCGGATGTCTTACTCGTACATCTGGGGGAGAATGATTTGGTGAGAAGGACTGGTCTGAATATCATGTAGCACATGAAGAGGGAGTTACACGAGATTTGGCAGCAATGGTATGGGTGCCATATTATATGGACAGGGACAGCTTTCGTTCCTCACCAGTTTTGGAGAGGGGCTCAAAAACCCGGGGCAATTGAGAAGGCTTGGTGAAAAATTAATCAAGAGATGCATGTGTATTGCAAAGAGAACGGCTTGACGTATTTGGAGCATAAGGATTTTAGGTATGAGGATAAGGAGTTTTTCAGGAGCAATGGAGTGCACCTGTCCTTCGTGGGCGTGGAATTGTACCTGCTCTAGCTTAAGGAGGTTTTGAAAGAACTGTTTAAGGAACGCTAAGGTATTTTTGACTTTGCAGGGGCAGATCAGTACAATTAGGTCACGCACGGATGGATGAGGGGGACAGAAAAGAAGGTGGGTAAGGGCTTTCCTTTCCCACCTGTTTTTCTGGTGGCAGAGACAGAGACTGTTTACGTGACAGCGATAATGGATGGACAAGAAATAGGCCAGGACACTTTCAGATGGGAACGGGTTGGACAGCAGCCAGTAAACAAAGATAACAAATTGGCAATAAGGGTTGGAGACTTGCAGTTTCTATTGGTAGACAGCAGCAACTGACTACTACGGTAATAGACGTTAAAAGGATGACTGGTTTAACGAACTGCAAGTTTAAAGGGGAAGGGAAAGGGGAGGGGAGGGTAGGTGAATTTATGTATAGTGAGGCTTGTAGTTTTGTGAGGCTGGATGCCAGGGTATTTTGTTTGTGAGTGCACCTGTCTCCAATAAAGCGGCCTTTTACACACAAAAGATGGTAGTGGTGCTGTTTCCTCTCTTCCACAAAAGGGCCCTGGGGGAAGCCGAGGATATGAGGTCTCCCCCCCTGGGAACATTGTGGATGGTGGAATAGCCCACGTGTGCCGTTTTGGGTGGCTTTTTAGGCTTTTTTTGGTCTGCGGGGCGGGTATTTAAATAGGGGCCATTTTTCGGGGTCGCCATTTTAGGTGACGACACGGTCGCTGTTGTGGCCGTTTTTTGCCCACCCTCCCACCCAATTGTGGGGGCCTTTTGTGGGGATAAAGTTTTTGGGGGTCGGAACATATAAGGGCAATTTGTGGACATGGGTGTACGGGTAATACAATTGTAATTGTCACTTGGAACAGGTGCGGCGGAGACAGAGACTGTTCATGTGACAGCAATGACGGATGGACAAGAAATAGGCCAGGGCACTTTCAGATGGGAACGGGGTTGACAGCAGCCAGGAAACAAAGATAACAAATTGACCATAAGGGTTGGAGACTTGCAGTTTCTATAGGTAGATGGCAGCAACTGACTACTACGGTAATAGACGTTAAAAGGATGACTGGTTTAACAAACTGCAAGTTTAAAGGGGAAGGGAGAGGGGAGGGCAGGGGAGGGGGGAGCGTTTGGCTCCGTGAATTTATGAATAGTGAGGCTTGTAGTTTTGTGAGGCTGATTGCCAGGGTATTTTGTTTGTGAGTGCACCTGTCTCCAATTAAGCGGCCTTTACACATAGTAGGTGGTAGTGGTGGTTTTTCCTCTCTTCCATAAAAGTATCTTACATTGTGAAGGGCCAAGGAAGGCTTTTTTTAAGTAAAAAAATGCACGTCTTTCTATTCTCTGACAATCTGGTAAGTGTCATCTGTAGGTCATATACATCTTGTAAGATGATATACAGCGTTTGTAGATTACTCTGTCTGCATGTGTTAGCACATTCATGCCAGACCTATTGGATTTGCCAATACTTATTTTCATGCTTTCAGGAAATCTATGGTTTATATCTGGAACAGTTTCGGAGGAAGGGATGACAGGGGCGTAGTTAGTGTTGTGGTCGATACATGATGGAATTGGAAGTGCTGTCAGACATTTTGTTTGGGGGCAATTATCGTTATGCACAGTGCTTTAGAAAAGTGCTGCATGTTTTCCTTTCATACTGACCAAGTTTTCTACGGCATATTTTTGAGCCAGCTAACAAATATAATATAAATGCATTCATTTTGGAGATCTGTGGATGTCTGTTCTACATCTGGGAAGCAGAAGATGCAGTTCATAACTCTCCGTCATCATTGCTGCATTGAACTCATGTCTTTTCCGCCCTTACTGACTGAGTGCAGTTTCTTCTTCAGGGTTATGCAGGATGTTGCTGGCTTCTACTTGTGTTTAGTTAAATGGGTGATTGATTGTTCCCAGCTGCAGAATACTTTTCGGCATCTGTAAACAATGGAAATATTTTTCTTCTTCATCTCCGAAGAACATAACTTTGCTGTCCTCAGAATCACCAAGATCAAAAAAGTTGTGTTCCTCTGCACTGTGAACACAGAGAGGAGAAATAATCTTGAAACAATAGTGTTTCATTTTCTGTTATTCCTCTGTCAAATTGGCCAATACAAACAATACACATTACAAGCAGCCTGACACACGAAATCATCATATTATTGACTAGTTAAAAGGCTTTGGATAAGTTAAAAGTACCAATAACATTAAAAAGAGGGGTTTGTATAACAAAAACAATTTGCTTTTATGTAGTACTTGAGACACTCACTTTCCAGCTTTTCCTGTTGTGGCAACTTCTGCTCTTCATGAACAGACAACTGAGATGAACTGCCAGAGCCCAGGTGATGACACTCATTGATAACTGTAGTATCATTTCTACTGGTCTCCTGAAAAACCCACTCTTAAGGTCAGATTCATTAACATAAGGCCCAGCTTCGTAAGACAACTTGCTGCAATGCGGCAAATGGACGGAGGAGGAATGTACCATATTTACTAAGGTATGGGGCATTCCTGCTCTCTCTCTGCGCTAGCCCAGTGAGTGCTGCCTTGGTGCCAACACAGGCACCGTTGCGCCATGGTGCAAGGGGGCCTGCGTTATATATAGGATTGCTATTGCGAAGGAAGGGACAATCCTTAGAGACATATTTCTCCTTCTTATGCCTCTTTTGTGGTGGAGAGGCATTTTGATGCATCCCCAGGTCTACTATTCTTAGTAATTCTGTGAATGTGCCACAATCCATGGGGGGATGTGTGAGAACACCTACTCTCCACCCATAGAATGCCTTCCCAATACTGAGTAACACAAGGCAGCAACTTGTGCTGCCATGCGTTACTCTAGGTTTACTAAGCCACGTAGAGCCACTCAAGGGGGCTTTGCATGGCTTAGTAAATCTGACTTAAGGATTTGTATTGCCTTGCATCGCCTTGCATGACACAAGGGCAACACAATCCCTTAGTAAATCTGGGCCTTAGATTTCAAAGGCTTTATCTAGAGTCAAGCCTCCGGAGTATGCGTAAAGGTATGGAAAAAGAATCACATCAAACCAGCCCTGAAAAGGCTTCTCCGGCCCGTATGAAAACAAGGATTAAAGTCAATACTGTGCATAACAGGGCAAGAGCCAAGGATATCTACACCAAATTGAACTCCATGATAAACCTCAAAAGTTGCTGGCTAGGAGCCAAAATGGCGGCCGGGATGGACGCCTGATACGAGCGCTCCGTCCCAGGCTTGCTAAAAATATCCTGTAGGGCGCTCCCCGGAACCCCACTGATACAGGGGGAGTGGTGGTCTGCCCGGGGCGGGCCAGAGCATCTCGAGGGAGCTGTGCGCCGCCCGGACCGGGGCTGTTGCGCCAGAGACTGCCCGGGAGGCCGGGAGTAGCAGGATGCGGATCCTGGCCCGGCCGGAGCTGGTGAGAGGGGGTGCTGGGCCAGCGGACCTGGGCGTGCTTCCTCTCGGCGGCGCCCACGCCTGCCTGGCTTGTTGGTCAACCGGGGAGGCCGGGGAGCCGGGGGGCTTCGGGATGGCGGCAGGCTTGGACCGAGGGCAGAGGGGCCACACCTGGGTCCCATTGTTTAGCCACGAGAAGGAGGAAACTGATTGCTCTTTGTTCCCTTGGATCTCTGCCGGCGGCAGCAGGAGTGGACTTGGAGCCCGCCTGGGGGCCAATCACCCGCTCCCCTCCATTGACTCGCCTTACTGTGCTCCGCTTCTCTGCCTTCTGCCACGCCCCCCTCCTCTCTGGCAGCGCTGCTGCTGCCTGACTCCGTCGCTACCCCTGGGGGGACCGGCATCCCAACCTAATGCATATGGGACTCAACTCTGCAAGGGGGACAACACACAACCCTGGGGCGACCCAACGCCGAGATCGACGGGTGAGTTGACGGGCACCGCACCGTCCCGCGAGCATACAGCCAAACGAACTGGTCACTCAAAAGCTAAGAATAAGCTCCCTTTTAGCTCTACTAGCTAACGTCAAACCCGGAGAGTAAAAAAGCGCACGTCACACCGAGAACAAAAGGCAAAAGGCCAGACCGCGGAGAGGATAACGCCAAGCCGAGCACAACGACATCCCACAAGGCACTTACCAGGCAGCCACAATGGCTGGCAGGGCCAAATCATCCAAGAACCTGGACCACAACACTCTTGGAACAACACCCAATGACCAGCAGACAAACCTGTCCCTACAGTCATTGGAAAATACTCTCATGTCGCATTCTGCACAGTTTGAGAAAGTACTACAGGCGATTATGGACACTAAGGTGGTCATTCCAACCCTGGCGGTCGGTGTTAAAGCGGCGGCCAAACCGCCAACAGGCAGGCGGTTAAAAAAATGGAATTCTGACACTGGCGGGAACCGCCAACAGAGACCGCCACTTTAACACTCCGACCGCCACGGCGGGACAAACAAACAGCGCGGCGGTCACCGCCAACAGACAGGCGGGAGACAATGTACCGCCCACCCTATCACAACTCACCAATCCGGCACCTTTTTCCGGGGCGGGAGCCCCGCCGATAAAAACACGGCGGAAACAGACATTACGAACGGGAAAACGCTCACCTCTACACACTCCACGAGGAATCTGGACAGCATGGAACCAGAACTACACATCCTACCAGCTATTGTCTTCCTGCTCCTCTACCAGGAGCACGAACGCTGGTGCAGAAGACAACGGTGAGTACTGCACCTACGACACAGGGGAGGGGGGAGGAGAAAAGATTACGGGCACACACATACGCGACACACCCACACTCACCCACAACTACATACACATCAATGCAGAGCAACAACTCACAGTGACACCCCCAAACCCCCCGGAAGAATGCAAAGACAAAATAAAATGATCATGAAATTCAAATATATTGTACGGCTAAGTAAAAAATTATTTCGAACATCTATAACTATATATACATAAGTAAATTGTCCTGTCCAAATTGGGTTTCAGCCATTGTACGTGGGCCAATGGGCCTAAACACATGGGCATAAGCCCACACAGGAGACCCGAATCCATTGGAGCGAAGACTACAGGGGCATCAGATAGCAAAACTACAGGCACCTCAGGGGGAAGGAAAGGGGGGGCACCTCAGCCACATGAGTCCACGACGCCAGATCCACGAGGGGGCTCCATGCCCACTGTTCCATCCTGGGGAGTGCAAAGCCACAGTCTCTCAAGTCTTTACAGTGGGTGCTTTGCAAACTGTACCATCCTGGGGAGTGCAAAGCCACAGTCTCTCAAGTCTCTACAGTGGGTGGTTTGCCCACTGTACCATCCTGGGGGAGTGCAAAGCCACAGTCTCTCAAGTCTCTACAGTGGGTGGTTTGCCCACTGTGCCATCCTGGGGAGTGCAAAGCCACAGTCTCACAAGTGGATTACAGACTCCACTGGTACTGGAGGAGGCATGGTGCCCAGAGTGCATCGTGCAGCCCTGCCCGACACAGATCCGGGCCTTCCCCTTCTGCCAATGGGCCAGCGGTGCCTGAGATGAAGGGCCCAGCGGAGCGGTGCTTGAGATGAAGGGCCCAGCGGAGCGGTGCTTGAGATGAAGGGCCCAGCGGAGCGGTGCAGAGACGGCGGTGCCCAGCGGAGCGGTGCTTGAGATGAAGGGCCCAGCGGAGCGGTGCTTGAGATGAAGGGCCCAGCGGAGCGGTGCTTGAGATGAAGGGCCCAGCGGAGCGGTGCAGAGACGGCGGTGCCCAGCGGAGCGGTGCTTGAGATGAAGGGCCCAGCGGAGCGGTGCTTGAGGTGAAGGGCCCAGCGGAGCGGTGCTTGACTTGAAGGGGCCTGTTCAGCGGTGCTTGACTTGAAGGGCCCTGTTCAGCGGTTCTTGAGACGGCGGTGCCCTGTTCAGCGGTTCTTGACTTGAAGAGCCCTGTTCAGCGGTTCTTGAGACGGCGGTGACCTGTTCAGCGGTTCTTGAGACGGCGGTGCCCTGTTCAGCGGTTCTTGACTTGAAGGGCCCTGTTCAGCGGTACTTGACTTGAAGGGCCCTGTTCAGCGGTTCTTGACTTGAAGGGCCCTGTTCAGCGGTTCTTGAGACGGCGGTGCCCTGTTCAGCGGTTCTTGAGACGGCAGTGCCCTGTTCAGCGGTGCTTGACTTGAAGGGCCCTGTTCAGTGGTTCTTGACTTGAAGGGCCCTGTTCAGCGGTTCTTGACTTGAAGGGCCCTGTTCAGCGATTCTTGAGACGGCGGTGCCCTGTTCAGCGGTTCTTGAGACGGCGGTGCCCTGTTCAGCGGTTCTTGACTTGAAGGGCCCTGTTCAGCGGTACTTGACTTGAAGGGCCCTGTTCAGCGTTTTTTTACTTGAAGGGCCCTGTTCAGCGGTTTTTGAGACGGCCGTGCCCTGTTCAGCGGTTCTTGAGACGGCGGTGCCCTGTTCAGCGGTGCTTGACTTGAAGGGCCCTGTTCAGCGGTTCTTGACTTGAAGGGCCCTGTTCAGCGGTTCTTGAGACGGCGGTGCCCTGTTCAGCGGTTCTTGACTTGAAGGGCCCTGTTCAGCGGTGCTTGACTTGAAGGGCCCTGTTCAGCGGTTCTTGACATGTGTCTCCAGGGCACCAGATCCGGCCATTATATGGAGTTCACTCGCCACCCGACATGTGGCTGCCGGGCCCTTCGTGCACATCTGTCTTCTCGCTTGCCGGGCCCTCCTGTGCTGGTGTCCCGGGCCCGTGGGTGTCCTCCTTCACACCTGGAATGGGGCTGGTGGGGCCCTCCTGGGCAGCTCGCCTGCTGCCGGACTTGTCGGGCGTGCTGCCCTTGCCATCCTTCCCTGCTCCTCTGTGGCCCTTGCCTCCCTTTGTCGATGTGCCAGGTGGCACCCCACTTCCTGACGGTGCCAGGGTAGTGCCTTTGGAGGCTGCCATCTCTGGCCTCTCGCGCCGGCCCTTGCCTTTCTTTGATTTTTTCCCAGGGGGTGGGCTGGCTGTCCCTTTACTGCTAGCCGAAGTAGCTGCCCTTGAAGGTGGTGGACTCCAATATCCCTGGACTATGGACCTTGTAGGTCCAGGGGTTGTGGTGGCTGAGGTGCTGATTGGACTCTTACGAGATGGAGGGGGTGGGTCAGGTGATGGAAAGAGGTTAATTTTGGACAGGAAAAACTTTTTAGGAGCAGTGGGAAGGGTAGGTGTAGTGGGTATGGGAGTGGAGGAAGAGGATGTGGTTGTAGGAGAGTCAAGTCTGGTGTCTTTGGGTGCAGGTGCTTGTGCTGGAGGCTGTCGTGAGGTGGATGGCTGTTGGGTGGGTGGCTGCCTGCGTTTGTGTGGTTTGGAAGAGGGGGTGACAGACACACTGGGAGAGGACACAAGGGACGTGTAAATGGCACTGGGGGTGGTGACTGCATGTGTGCGGAGTGTTCTGGTGGGTGTGCTGGTGATGGACGTAGTGGCTGATGATGTTGTGCATGCAAGTGTGAGTGGAGACGTCACAGGGAGGGAGGAGGGAGACGAGGAGGAGGGGGACACAGAGGAGGCAGTGGCTGTTGGCATGTCTGCATGTGGCTGTTGCTTGTGTGAATGCTTGTGTGATGTGTGGTGCTTATGTCTGGATGAGCTGCCCTTGGGTGTTAAGGTGTGTGCAGGCTGGTCTGTAGGTGTGTCTGGGATAGGCAGAGAAACAGGGGAGTGGGACTGGGTTGAGGAAGTTGGAGGAGGGAGGCAGGAGACAGGGACAACGGCTGCCGTCAGTGCTGAGGCCAGAGCGTTGAATGATCGTTGATGGGCAGCCTGACCCGAATGAATGCCCTCCAGGTATGCATTGCTCCGGTGCACCTCCCTTTCTACACCCTGGATGGCATTCAAAAGGGCAGACTGCCCAACAATGAGCGTCCTGAGGAGGTCAATGACCTCCTCACTGAGGGCAGCAGGGGTAACTGGGGCAGGGCCTGAGGTGCCTGGGGCGAAGGAGACGCCCACCTGCCTGTGTGAGCGGGCACGGGCCGAACGCTGAGGGGCTGCTTGGAGGGCGGAGCTGGTGCGCTGGGTGGCGGCTGTACCTGTTGTTGCGGTGGGCACGGATGTTGCTGCCACCACAAGGGAGCTCCCTTCCGAGGACGTGTCTGTGTCGCTGGTGTCTCCACGTGTCCCCGTTGTGGAGCTCCCCTCGCCCTCCGTCTCACTCGTGACCTCCGAGTCGGTTGCATGGCCCTCCAGGGCCATGTGAGATGCAGCTCCCTCGTGCTCCGATGCCACTTCTCCTCCGCCTGATGATGCTAATGCACACATGAACAGGAAGACCAACAAAAAAGGGGGGGGTGGAAAATAAAGACATGTTGAGTGCATGCATTGGCGACACAGTTGGCGGAGAGGACAGACACAGAAGCCCCCTGCACTACGCCGCGCACTTGGGGTACACTACTTAATCAGTGGGACTTGGCCTACAAGCCTATGGACAACAACTGCACACATAGGTGACACAGGACCATGAATAGCTGTACTTGGCACCCTACAGAGGTTGGGGGCGGGGCACAGGGCCATGCCTTACGGAGGGGACTAGCCTACAGAAATTGCCCTGGCCTAGGGATACCCACAGCCCTCCTCCCCCACCCAGACACCTCCACTGCACGCTAAGATAGCAGAATGTGCTTGTACTCACCCCCTTGTGTCTGCTGTGTTGTCCTCACGAGCCCATCCAAATCAGGGTAGGCCACCGCCGGGATCCGGGACATCAGGGGGGTCAATTGACGAGTGGCACCCCTCCTACGTTGGGAGGCCATCCCCAGCAGAGCCTCAGCGGTCTTCCTGCTCCCGCGGCAGATGTCCTCCCACCTCTTGCGGCAGTGGGTGCCCCATCTGTTGTGGACCCCCAGGGTCCGGACGTCCTTGGCGATGGCACGCCAAATGTCGATTTTCTGATGGGCGCTGACCTATGTGACATGTACAGGGGGAGAAAATAGAATATCATAATTTTCTGCATGCTCGATGTGAGTGGCCCCCCATCCCCACCCTTGCCATGTGGCACATGCTCTCATCTGTCGTTTGATGCATGCCTCATTCGCTCCCCTCCCCACCATCGTTCATTCACCCCACTCAACCCAGGCATTGGCCACAAAGCATGGTCCCAGTGTACTTACCTGTTGGTCTGGAGGACCGTAGAGTAGCGCATACTGGGGGAGGACCCCATCCACGAGTTTCTCCAATTCTTCTGAAGTGAAGGCAGGGGCCCTTTCCCCAGTCGCAGCAGCCATTGTCTCTTCCAGACCGAGGTCACAGCAGCACTTGCAGTATAGGTCCTCTCCTGTGGATGATCAGGTCTCGAGTGATTAAGCAGATAGAAAATGGCGGTCACACCCGCGGCGGTGCGTACCGCGGCGGTGCGTACCGCGACCGCCGGCGCACATCGTCATTGGCTCCTGAAACCCATAGGGTTCAATGTTAACCAATGCGGCTTTGCACTTCGGTCTTCGGCCGCCTACCGCCACGGTGTGCCACGCCAGCGCATTTACCTCACATCCCATTGTCGCACTTCACAGGTCAGGCAGCCGCCATTTCAAGGGCCCACATGGCTTAATTTCTACTGCGTCACACATGCCTAGGCCTTGCATCGACACTCATACAAGCCATTCACTGCATAGAGAATCGTGTACTGTGCAAGCTGTGGGAACGTACCTGTGGGTTGATTGACTCTGTGCTCGCTGTTGTCCTTCCTAGGCACCGTCCGCTGGGACTTGGGAGGAGATGGAGGAATCCGCCCGTGTACAGACCGCTGGTGGACCTGTCGACAATGGAAGAAAGACATGTCATATTGACATACAGGCTTGACCGAGCCACTATACAGGAACTGTGTGCCCAGCTGGAGCCAGACCTGATGTCACCCATCCGCCAACCCACAGGGATTCCCCCTCTAGTGCAGGTTCTGTCAGTACTCCATTTTTTGGCAAGTGGGTCATTTCAATCAACAGTGGCCATGTCATCAGGGATGTCTCAGCCTATGTTTTCAAAGGTGTTGTCCAGAGTGTTGTCTGCCCTGATGAAATACATGCGGAGCTACATTGTTTTCCCTGAGGTGGGCGATTTGGCTATAGTGAAGGGTGATTTCTATGCCCTTGGACATATTCCCAACATCATTGGTGCCATTGATGGGACACATGTGGCTTTGGTACCCCCAGCAGGAGTGAACAGGTGTACAGGAACAGAAAAAGTTATCATTCGATGAATGTCCAGGTGGTCTGTTTGGCTGACCAGTACATCTCCCATGTAAATGCCAAGTTACCTGGGTCAGTGCATGACGCGTACATCATGCGAAATAGCAGCATCCCTTATGTGATGGAACATCTACAGAGACACCGTGTGGCATATTTATACTCTGTTTGCACCGAATTAGTGTCTTTTTTTTTAACTCTAATTCGGTGCAAAACTAACTCCATATTTATACTTTGGTGCTAGACCCCTCTAGCACCAAATTTATGGAGTTAAAGTCATTTTTTGAAAGTGGAGACCTACTTTGCCTTAATGAGATGCAAGGTAGGTGTTCCCGTGCAAAAAATTACGATGGTCCCCATTGCGGAAGCAATGTTCCTGAGTTCTTCCCTGAACCCCATAAACTGTTCCTCCTGCAGTACCTGGATCTCCTGGAACCTGGCCAGTACCATTGCCATCGTCTCCTGGGAGTGGTGGTATGCTCCCATGATGGAGGAGAGGGCCTCGTGGAGAGTGGGTTCCCTGGGCCTGTCCCCCCCCCTGTCGCACAGCAGCCCTCCCAGTTCCCCTGTGTTCCTGGGCCTCCGTCCCCTGGACTGTGTGCCCACTACCACTGCCCCCAGGTCCTTGTTGTTTTTGGGGTGGTGGGTTAACCTGGGTGCCCTGTAGTGGTGGACACACCACTGATTGACGTGTCCTGGAGACAGAGGCATGGGCCCGCTGGGTGGGAGCTGTGCTGGTGTTCCCAGAGGGGGGTAGGTCTGCTGTGGCCTGTGGCTGTGTGAGGGGAACCGACTGTCCCGAGGTCCCCGATGGGCCGGGCTGGTCATCTGGGTCCAGGGAGACAGAGCTGCTGTCATCACTGGCGGCCTCTTCTGGGGGTGGGATGGACATTTCTGGACCCTCCTGGGTGGTGTGGTGGCGTTCGGGTCCTGCAGGAGTATAAGAGTATGATTATTGCTTCTGTGTGTGCCATATCGTGCAATGGGTGGGTGCCCGTGTACCCCAGTGCTGGCATTCCCTTGTGGGGGCTGTTGTGACGGTGGCTTGTGGGGGAGATGGGTATGTGCAGTGGGCATGCTTAGGTGATGGGTGTCCATGGTTTGTGGTGGCATGCAGGGTTTGGTGTTGGTATGGGTGGGTTGTGATGGTGAGACATTTGCAAGGAGTAGGTGTGATGGGGGTGGGGGTGAGGATGGGGGTATGAGTTGGCATGCAGGTGGGGTGGGGAGGATGAAGTAGTGAAGATTTCACTTACCAGAGTCCATTCCTCCAGCTACTCCTGCGAGGCCCTCAGGATGCAGGATGTTCAAGACTTGCTCCTCCCATGCTGTAAATTCTGGGGGTTGAGGTGGGGGTCCGCCGCCAGTCTTCTGCACCGCGATGTTGTGCCTGGATACCATGGAACGCACCTTCCACCGTAGGTCGTTCCACCGCTTCCTGATGTCGTCCCGATTTCGTGGATGCTGTCCCACAGCGTTCACCCTGTCCACTATTCTTTGCCATAGCTCCATCTTCCTGGCAATGCTGGTGTGCTGCACCTGTGTCCTGAAGAGCTGGGGCTCTACCCGAACTATTTCCTCCACCATGACCCTGAGTTCAGCGTCTGAAAACCTGGGGTGTCTTGGGGGTGCCATGGGGTGGTGTGGATGAGGTGTGGGGTTGTGTATTTGTTGATGAGTGTGGTGAGTGTGGTGGTGTGTGGTGTTTTGTGCGTGGATATTGTGTGGGTGATGGTGTAGTGTGCCTCTGTGTGATGGTGTTTTCTATTCTGTGCTGTCTCTCTCTGGGCTTCGTCTCTGATTTGTGGTCGTAGGGGTTTGTGGGTGATGTGGGTGTGTGTTTTATATTGTAATGGGTGTGTGGGAGTGGTGTGTGTATGTGTATCAGGTGTGTGTATTTCAAATTGTCCAATGTGGTTGTGTTTTGTAAAGGTGTGTGTATTTTGAGCGCGGCGGTGTGTACCGCCAATGGAATACCGCGGTTGAAAGACCGCTGCGTGGATTCGTGGGTCAGAATGGCATGGGTGTATTTCTTTTGGCGTGACGGTGGAGGTTTGGTCATCAGCAGTTTTTCGCTGGCCGTTGGTGTGGCGGACTTTTGTGGATGTCGGGTTTTTGGCGGTTTGCCTGTTGTGGGTCAGAATGACTGTGGCGGTTTACCGCGACCGCGGCGGTGTTATGGCGGTCTTCTGACCGGCGGTAAGCGCCTTTTACCGCTAAGGTTGGAATGACCCCCTAAATCCTCCTTGGAAAACAGAATAGATGCAGTCTCACAAGACCTGAATCTCTTACGAGTGGACCACCGTAATTTGGCGGAAAGAGTGAAAACGGCTGAAGAAGGGCTCTCCGACCTAACCCCTATGGCTCAAGACAATCAAAAACAGATCCAGCGCCTAGACGCAGAGCTGAAAGTGCTCTGGAGGAAATCGTAGGAGATGGAGAGTAGGGCACGTTGCAACAACGTGCGCTTCCTGGGGTTTCCAGAAAATATGCGGCAACCAGACTCGGAAATATCCTTGGAACAATGGCTAATCAAGGAGGTGTTAAACGGAGCTCCATCCAAGTTTTTCTCCGTGGAACGTGCGTACAGAATCCCGGGCAGACCTCCAGCCCCAGGTCAATCGCCTAGACCACTGATCACTAGATTTCTAAACTACAGGGACCGAGATGCAATTTTACAACAGTTCCGCAACAAAGGCCCTTATAAGTACGAGGACTCGAGCATCAATGCATATCCGGACTTTACACAGGAGGTGCAAAGTCAACGTAACTCCTATGTTAAAATCAAACGGCGTCTGTGTGAACACAACATAAAGTACACTTTGCTGTTCCCTGAGAAACTAAGAGTGGTATCGGAGGACCGCACCCACATATTCACCACCCCTGAGGACACTTGGACATGGCTGCACGCCAAGGGCCTCGCTCGCTCCCGGGAAGATGTGGAAGGAGATGAGGAATGGCAAACCTCTGCCTCCAGGAAGCGGTCCAGGAGGCGCGCCAGGGGCCAACCTAACGACCAACAAGTAGCAGAAGAAAGAGCACGAGTACTGAAAGAGACTCCCTTACTCATGCAAAGCAACTTCGCGACTGCTAGGAAGCCCCCTGAGATGGGCACGGACTCTGACACGGCCAGCTCCGTATCCACAATAACAGGAGAGCTAGGTGGGCCAAGGGTCACCCCCAGATCTGCGGACGAACTTTAAACACACACAACTGTCCCGCCTGCCCGTTGGCACTAACATTGGTTGAACTTGGAAGCCACCGGGGGCCACCGGGCGGCGGCGGAGGCCGAAGAGTATGCACCCCCAGCAACGAGTATCTTTTGTATAAATGTATAGTTATCTGTTGCAGGGTGCTTCGGGGGATGATGCGGGGGCGCGGGAGCGCGGGGCGGAGGGCGGAGCAGACTCACATCCCGGGGGCACCCAATGGTATCAGCAGACTAAGTCGGAAAGATGTGAGCCCCGCAAAAGAGCCACATCTGGTAGATATGATAACTCCACCATGGAAATCCAATCGGATACAGGGTTTTTCACACACTTACAGGTTTAGTAGTTTCGCACAAGTTGTTAGAAGGGTTGGGGATCCATTTGGGGTGGTAGGGGTTAGTAATTTAGTAAAAATGCACGCGCCGGATTCATTCAAAACACAGGGAACACAGCTGCACACGTCCCCCTTAACAAACAGCTCTGCCAGAGGGGCAGTGACCAGGAGGGCCAAGCTCAAGGACTGGACCCAAGCAAAGAGATATATCTCATAAACCCTTATGGCGCCTCACGGGAGAAGTAACAAAAACCAGTATGTCATAGTAACATGGAATGTGAGGGACCTGGGAGCGCCGAGTAAACGGACCAGAGTGCACGCACGCCTTAGGCGACTAGGAGTACACATTGCCATTGTACAAGAGACGATTGTGCTGGAGGCGGACTTGCAGGAGCTGCGCGCGAGATGGGGAGGCCAGTTGATAGGCACTACGTACTCAGCTTTCGCAAGGGGGGTGTTGATCTGGATCGCCGCTGAGGTCCCATTCCTCTTATCGGCACACAAAATAGACCAAGGAGGCAGATACGTGGTAGTGGAAGAGCCAGCTGGATGGCAGACAGTTAGCTGTAGTCGGTATATACGCTCCAAACAGCGGGATTGTAGGTTTCCTGGGCACTCTCACACTGACACTATTGACAAATCCAATGGCTCCGGCCCTCTGGGGCGGAGACTTCATTAGCACTCCAACTGTAACTCTGGACAGATCCCACGACCAAGCGAGCTGGATAGTAAATAGGAAAACCCCAGGTTCCTTGCAGGTATGGCCAGGCGATATGAGGCTATACGACATATGGCGCTTAGGACATCCACAACAGAGGGAATACTCATTCTACTCAGCCCCACACAAAACACACACTAGAATAGATGTAATATGGGGCACCCAGGACATAGGAGCACTGGTCAGTGAGTCAGAATACCTAGCGAAGACACTGTCGGACCACGCACCACTGAGAGTAACACTGAACTGGGGTAGGACATGCCAGGCGATCCCTACGTGGCGACTGCAAGTGGAAGCCTTACAAGATCAGGCATTCGCTGAAACACTGAAATCCACATTAAGCCAATACTGGGAAACAAATGCCTTGACCGCAACATCACAAGCTATAGAGTGGGATGCCCACAAAGCAGTGGTCCGTGGGCTATGCATATCCTCCACGTGGGGAGTAAGATGCACCTTTCAGGCGGAAATCGGCAAGTCAGAAAAGGAGCTTAGAGCGTCAGAAATAGCAGTAGCGTGAGGGGAAATTCCCCACACAGTCCTAAAAGAAAGGCGCTCAAAATACAACGATGCTGACAGCAAACTCCGCTGTCACGACTATAACTATCATCTAATGCGTCTGCAAACAGAAGGGGATAGATCGAGCAGAATGCTGGCGTGGCTGCTGCGTGAGGATAGACAGCAATCCCCTATCGGGCCATACGCGTTGACGCACACGTTATGGCCACTACACAAGCTGAGATAAACGGAACGTTTAGAGAATATTACTCAAACTTATATACCAAACGCATCTCATGCACTTCTCCGCAACTCGAGTCCTTTCTCGCGGGCTCTCTCCTGCCACAGTTATCACAAACTGACAGGGAAACACTTGAAGCTCCCATGACAGTGGGAGAAATAGAATTAGCCCTAGCGCAGATGCCCAGGAACAAAGCGCCTGGCATAGACGGCCTCCTGTTGGAGTATTACACTGCCTATTCGTCCTGCCTAAAGCCCCACTTGCTGAAGAAGCGTGGGCCAATGAATGCCTGCCCACATCCCGGAGAGAAGCCATGATAGTGGTGCTCCCCAAACAGGGCCGTGACTCCACAGAGGTCAAATCCTACAGACCACTATCGCTCCTAAACTTAGACTGCAAAGTACTGGGCAAAATATTGGCAAACAGACTAGCCCCCATCATGCACACCCTAATACACGACGACCAAAACGGATTTATACCAAGGCGTAACACCTTCTTGAATATCCGTAGATCACTGAGCATAATGGGAGACACCCCCCCAGATGCATACGAAGAAATGGTGCTATCGCTGGATATCGAAAACGCGTTTGACACGCTAGAGTGGGACTTCCTCCTGGCCACAATGCGACGAATGGGAATAGGCCCCAATTACACACGCTGGGTCCGGACACTGTATTCCAGCCCACAAGCCAGGGTGAAGACGGGCGGTGTGATTTCCGACAGTTTTTTTATCACTAGGGGCACGAGACAGGGCTGTCCCCTCTCCCCACTATTGTTTGCTATAGCAATGGAACCATTAACGGCAAGAGTACGCTCCATGGAACGAAGCTGGGGAATAGTCAGGAAAGGGTTCCATCACACAATCTCGCTATATGCAGATGATGCCTTAATATATATCCGGAAAGGTAACAAGGTGGTACCCTCAGTAATGTCACTACTGGCTGTCAGGTCTAGTGGTAAACTGGGAAAAGTCATGTGCGTTCCCGCTGGTAAAGTGGTCACCTAAAAGACAGGGAGCCGCCCGGCTGGGGCGTCTGAAATGGTGCTTTAAAACTTTCAAATACCTCGGGATAAACATATACCATAGCACAGAAGATCTCAGAGACGGTAATTTGGGGAGGGCGCTGGCCTCTATAAAAGGCTCGCTGCAGTTTTGGAACAAGCTACCGCTTTCGCCACCAGGGAGGGTGGCGATTGCGAACATGCTGATTTTGCCCAGGCTGTTATACTATTTCGTGGCCTTGCTGATCATTATCCCAAAAAGCTTCTTTGGTAATTTGAATACAGCGCTGCTGCAACACATCTGGGGCGGGGGCAGATCGCGAGTGGCCCTAACCACTCGGCAACAACCAGTCAACGTGGGTGGTCTGGGAGCCCCCAACTTCGAACGCTACTACGCAGCCGCGCAGCTGCAGTGGGTTCAGAATTGGATCCATAGACCGGCGCTGGCAGAGTCCGTGCGGCTGGAGTCCTGGTTAAAAGGGACCCCCCTGCTAAAGTGGCTGGCATCCAAATGTCCCAAGGTGGAATCTGTTAATCCACTGCTGGCTGTGGCGCATGCATGCTGGGCTAAATATGTACAAAGTGGGGGCAACATCCCCCCCTACTCCCCGTACATTCCGTTGGACCACCTCCCGGGGTGGACCGGGGACGGTACGCAAACGACGACTGTGTGGACAGAGGTAGGCGTACAGACAGTGGGCGACTGCTTTGAAGACGGCAAGCTAATGTCGTTTGAGGCCTTACAGGCCCTCAACGAGTTGAACCCCGGCCAATTTCATACCACGCCATATGCCACGCAATTAAAAAAACGTGGGGGGCAGGTACCTCAGAACCAGATTCCTCCCCTGTAATTCATCATATCCTACAATATGATGCCCAAATAAAAGTAACATCAAGCCTGTACAAAATCCTTAATGAACCCCCCGAGCCGCGTGCGGAGAGAGCTAGGGAGAGATGGAACTCCGTTCTCCCTGACCCGATCCCACAAGCTGAATGGCCGAAAGCTCTGTATCATGCCCGAGGAGTGTCAAGGAACCCCAGATTTAGGTACACCCAGTTCAACTTCACACATCAAACATACTTGTCCCCCGCCAGGATAAAGCGAATGTTCCCCGACTCGGAGCCATCATTCCCTAGATGTAAAGCGCCATCAGCACACTTCTACCACATGGTCTGGGAGTGCCCTAGCATACAAAAAGCATGGACGGAGGTAGTACAGGAACTAACGGGTCTTGTATTGGCAGTGGACCCCAAGTCCTGCCTACTGGGGCTGAGGTCAAGATCTAAAAAACAAAGACACCTGCACAAATTTGTAGACCTAGCCTGTTTGATGTATAAAAGATTGATAGCAATTCACTGGAAAGCGCCCAAAGCACCCGATCAGAATTCTTGGTACACCCTCACACTACGCTGGGCCCGCACAGAATACCAGGTACTAAAGAAGCTGGCGCGAGAGGGGCAACAACACACAGGGTGCGTCGCCTGGGAAATATTGGTAACCAAACTTGAGGCCAAGAACGATGATAAGCCCCCATGAACCGGGGAATACACAGAATGAACAAGCACAGCACAAATCCGCCTGCGCACCCCCCGCGGAAGCACAACTCGACGAGCGGCTCACCACCATTGAATGGGCTCAGTCACCCCCCCTCCCGCACTGACAGCTGACTAGCTCACCAACGCAATAATATCTATAACACATAGGGTAAACACTTAGCCTCCGTCACCATCTGCTGTTATCAAGTCCATGCAAGGCCACTACTAGGCGATACTTGGGATAGGATCAGCAGTAAAGGGTCCACACTGGTCGCGCGTGCGCACCCCCCTCAGCTACTCAACACACGCTAAAGTTTCCAGCCAATGCAGCAAGTAATGATACTGAAGGTTAGGTAGTGTTTCGAAATGTGTCTAAGTATGGGGTTTGGGGTTTTTGTATGTTTCCTACGCAGATCAATGGGATCCTGTTGTTGACAATTGTATAGCTTGTAACGTATATCTGAAATATAAAACCAATAAAATATTATTATTTTTTTAAACTCAAAAGTTGCTATGGAGCATCAACTGCACAGCTGGCATCACAAAAAAACATTAAAATGGCTGAAACATGGAGGCAAAATGTTAGGTGTGCAGGGGCCCTCTGGTCAGAAATGCCCTGAGCCAAAGTCTGAGATAAGCACAAAATTACATGAGCTTCAGGATGAATCGGAAAACCAAACTTTTTCAGCTCACATTTGACCAACACCACTGAACTATGCAACAAGGTAGGATCAAATTATGCAGCTGGGTAAACAAAATTACGTGAGGCATAATGCTCCTCATTAGTATCAGTTTAACAGCCAAATACACCAATAAGCAACTGCATGGTGGAGACAACTGACTTGTCACCACATGTTTCGTAACCTTGAATCCATTTGAGCTAGAATAAATTCTGCAAATTATGCAGCAGATGTTGGATTATGTGCCAGATGCCACAAATCAATAATTCTGCAGAAAACAAGGAATTGCATGATTTCAGAGGCCCTGCATACAAGTGAACTCAAATTTAATGAGGCTTGGAACAACTAAAGTAATATTAAGGATTTCCACGCTGGAACCTCACTTTTCTCAATGCCACAGGAGCTGTTCTTTGTTTATCCAGCACTCTGGAATACCTGTAAGGCTACACACAACTCTCCATAAAAATCCTTAATAAATAATGAAACAATCATATCATCGTTTTTGCTGTTTCGAGTGCTGTAAATTGTTATTACCCAATTGGATGATATTCAGATTACTCCATCGGATAGAGGACTGCTCAGGATCCATGACCTGCAAATCGCAGCCAAATTGCTGGAGTCTTTTTATCATTTTTAAGGTGGGAAAGTGTCTAATTTGAATTTGTGAAGGACCACAAAGGTACGTGTATAGCCGTTCACAAAATTCAGGACCCGCAAATCAGAGCAGAGTTACGCCATGCCCTGACTGGAGTCTCTTTCTGACCATTTCAAGGGTGGTTGTGTAAGGCCCATAAACATACATTTTATTAGCACTCACAGAATTACAACGGAAATTACTTTCTCTTTATCCCTCTTTCCACCTCATGCATAGGATTTACTCTTACAGATTTCTCCACTCTCAGTGAGGATAACTCTCCAGTAGCAAAAAAAATTACTCCTCCCTAGAATCCTTCTGTACGTTTTTAGCAGGCGCAAATATTGGTAGTCAAAAATGTGTGATTACAGCAAGGGTTGGCTCCTTCGCTATGGCGAAAGAGAGTTGCCCCACTGGCTGAACCAGAAACAGAAAAATAAAACTGTAGTTTTGTATTGTTTTATTTTTCTGCTTCTGGCACAGCAGTGCAGGGAGGAGTGAGGCTGGGCTACTGGAGGTGGGCGGGGGAGAGACTGCACCTAAGTGTGCATGTATGTTTGGCCGCTGTCTGAGGCTGGCCAAACACACATGAGCACTTAGGTTTCTCCAGCCTGGCTGTATATGTCTAGCTGGGCTGGAGAATCAGCACTGACCCCAGGCTTGTGTCCAAGCGGCAGTGACTGCTGCTCAGACCAATCTTGACACTGCTTACATATTATGTTTAGCATGTAAGAAGTGCCAGGATTGTTGGGGAGCCTGTTCAGGTGTCCCAGCAAATCTGGGACACCACATCGACGAAATAGGGGTGATGAATGAGGCTGTGGCCTCCCTGAAGGTAAGTTTAATTTCTTTTAATCTCTTTTTTATTTTCTACCCTCATGTCTGCCCAACCCCCAGCACCTCCCCTTGTGATTTTCAGCGGCCGCCGCTGACTTACAGCTCAAAATACCTTTGTGAATTGGCCGCTCAGTTTTTCGCTTGTTTTGTTTCAGAATCCACTTTAAGAAAATATGGCCAAGAGTATTTGCAGGTGCAAGTTAACTATCTGCATACTGAACTTATCCCTGGCAACAGTTGTAAGATGTTTGTATCATGTCAGATTAAAAAAACAGCAAGCTGAAATGACTAATTTTGTTGTGCAACAAAAAATTACAAACTGTTCCATTCTGTGCACGTTGTAGAGAGAATGTATGCCATGGTCATGTTTGTTCTACATCACGTTCATGTTAAAGCAGGATAATTTACGTAAAGATTTGTCCCCCAACACCTTGCAAATTAAAGTAGAAGTGACATCACTGGACCCAGTTCTCCAAGAAGAAAGAAACAAAACAAACAGGATCTCATTGTGTTAGATGACAAAGCTGAGGACTTATTGCATAACATCTGAACAGGCATAATGTTCGATGTGTAGTCCGTCTTCCTTATCTTTCAGACAGCGTCCCTACACCCTAAAGCTGACGTTTGTATGGTAATTGTGATGTGCTTGATAAATAATAAAGACAAACAAACATTTATTGCTCTCACCGTGAGGAGAAAACTGTTCCTAATAGTTGCCATCTTTTCACTTTATTAACTCTGGTTGTACATTCGATTTGCTGCATAGTATGCTCCCTTTTGTGGCAGTTGTTTGTTTTATAACTTGTGGACTCAAGAACATTACCTAGCCTAGGAAAACGCTCACAATCCCGGGGTGCCGAGATTAGGAATCCAATTATATATCCATTTAGGATGCAATCATGTCCTACGAGCAGGCATGTGCAGCCAAAGTTTGTAAAAGTTGATCCTTCCACCAGGTAGAAGAGGGATGTGAGCGCTGAGTTTATTACTAATGAATATTAATGAGTTTTGTGTTAAGAGTTTACGTAGAAATGGGCTAACATAGAAATTATTGTGGGACTTGGAAAATGTACCCACCTTTATCACGAAGTGTTATTATTAATTGCATAATAAAGTTAATTTAAATGTTCGTATTAAGACAAATATAGTAATGTATTATATTACTGATTATGCGTTATGTTTTTTGCTTTATTAACGGTAGGCCTTAAGTTAGCGAGGTCTGGGCCTACTTGCACAGCCTCAAGTTAAGCTGCACTTTTTAAAACTACTGCAGGAAATGTACGCCTGGAGAGATTACTACATGTATTGTTTTAGCTAAGTTGACCAAACATTAGCAGATGTTTTGACTTCCTCATGAGATTTGCTCATTAGAAAATCTTGTTCTAGTGGTAGAAAAAAATGTATAGTTTGAAGCATGAGACAGCGATGTTCCCAGAAGCTGACAATGGATGCACTGACTGGAATACGGATGAATACAACATTGTTACCTGACGAGTCTGACGCTGGGAACGGGAGAAGATGAGCCAATCACTGACATGTGAACGATAGTTTAGTGAAATGTTAGATTTGAAACTTTATGTTTATTGGACTAATGGTAAACGTATGATTCTATGACCAATAGAAACATGGGAAGTGTTTTAGGCAATTCTAACTTAATCTGACTGCACTGAGAGAAGATAGCCATTATCCCCATTACTGCTGTTACAGCCTGTTCCTACTTGACTTTTTTCTGGGAGGTGTTTTTGCTCTGTCTGAGAAGCTGAACAAGTTCCTGATGATAGTTTCTGACTTTAACTTTATTGTTTAACCTTGATGCTAAATGGTTCGCTGAGCTTAGAGTCCCAGATTCTGAACCATCCCCAATGTCTGGTTGCTGATGCTGATAAAACTGATGTCCGACTGACAAAGATAATCTCAGCATGCTGATCCATACTGAGGAGGGGTATAACAAATGCTAATGAAATTGTTGTAGATTATACTCTTTGTTTCTAGATACCAACCGCTGTTTTCATAGAGCCATAGTTAGATGTTTTCCAAATTAATTTTTACTAAAACTATTTTTGCATGAAGCCCAAACATGCTATTCTAATCAGAAGGTTAGCTAGGAGATCCACAGAGAATGTTTGCTTTTATCAACTGTTGATGTTGTTTCTTTGCTGAATCTTAATGTATGAAATCTCTGTTACTCAGTTATTCTTATTTTTAAGTTGTATTGTGATTGTTGAGTGTTTAGTAATTAATGCTCTTGCTAAATTGAGATTCTTAGAAGATTTGGTCAACCAGTGTTGTTCTTATACATATATTGGTTGGTTTAAGATTAATTCACATTAAATTAGCATGGTTAATATAGGGAAATAAACATTCTAACTTTTACATAACGGTGTGGTTATTCATGGCCAAAGGGGTCATAATGTGTGAGATTATTGACTCTGAAGATTATTAATATTGTCAATTGAAATTGTTGATGATTTGTATTGAAATTGAGACTTAGGGTGGAGAAATCTAAGCGCAGTCAAAAGGTCCATCGAACCTCTAACGCATCCTCTTATAAATTAAAGATAATAAACTAAATAAGGTCAGATGCTCTAACAGGTACTCAGAGATACCAGTAGTGCCTAGGTCTACACCTTCGAGGTCAACATTAGCATGTGTGGGTATAGCAGGCAATTACCTCACATTCTTCCAGTCATTTGTTAATTCTTGTAAGGATTTGCTAGGGTGTTCGAGTTTAACTTTAATAAGGCCGGTCTCAAAGGAGGTATGTGGTCCAATTGGGTGACCCTTAACTTGAGCATTCATGATATTTTAGATAGAGTGGTTGAGGACCAGGCTACCAGTTCAGCTGTGGCTAACGCCAGTATAGTAGTGGTTCATTAATAGAAGGCATCACAAGACTTTTACAGCACAAAAGATAAATTGAGGTGCAGTGCAGTGTCCAAGGAAATTAATTCTTAGTCATTTTTTTTTTATTATTGATACAACAACATTCTTCAGGCTGGCAAGGGTATGCAGTGTGTCAGAGGTGACTGAATGAAAATGTCTTTCATTAGTGCATGCCAGAGGAGGGCATAATTAGACAACTCTTTGAGGAAGATTTACTAACATTTTGTACCATAGGTGTACTACTTTTTGGGGCAGCCACAACATAAAATGTTATTTGTGATTTACAAGGTCACGTAAATCAGGTTTGTGAAGCTTTATGTGGGATTTTACCCAAAAAGTAGCTCAAGGCAGCTCTATGCGCTGCCTTGCATTACTTTGCGTTAGGTAAGAATTTCCATTCCAATAGATTTTGGTGCTTTCCAAATTTAGTAATGCTAGTAAACATGATAATACCTCAACTTGTTAAGTGTCCCTGAATTTGGAGTAAAGAGGAGAAATATCTTTATTTCTCCTCACTACTTCCCCTTTTTGTGTGTGCTATATTCAGAAGCTCACATAGATAGAGGAAAATGTCTTGAAGGATTGTTTTTGTGCAGAAACGTATCCCTTTCTGCACAGAAACAACCATTCCTCTAAAACAGGCACCTTTGCACCATGGACCAAGGTTGCCTGCATTGCACCTGGAATCATACAGTGCTCCAGCGGTAGAAGAGAGCAGGAATGCACCATCTTGTTTGATAGGGCACATTTTGTCTGTGTCCCTTTCATGCAATTTTGCTTGCTGCCTGCGTGAAATGTAAGTAAATCTGTCCCTTTGTGTGCTCAAGAGAGATGGTCTAGGTTGTAATGGGGTTCATTCTGATTGTATTATTACTGAAGTGACCATCTCACTACTGAACTCTTCACCTAAAAACACTGATTTCAGGTGTCTTAGTCAAACTAGTTCAGCAAAACCAGACTACAATACCAGGAATGCAAAGACATAAAGTCCAGGCCAGGTAGCTGTGTTATAATGATCTGGAGGGAGGTGGTCACCTTTTTTATGTACATAGTGGCTCCCATACTCATTGCTTGAAAGACCTTAATGACAGAACATTTGGTGTTTGAACAGAGAATATGAATCCAAGCAGGAATATTTAGATCTGAAATTATAAGGGAGTTTGCTGTCCTGTGTGGAGCACTGTTCATGGTATTTGGGGATGCATATTGCAGAGAAGTGGTAAGGAACTAGCTGGGGGGAATAGAGATTTTTGTAGAACAGTCCAAGTCCCTCATGTCCCTTTGGACATAATCCAGATGATAACAGTGCACCTGCTAAATAATACCTCTGAGTGTGTAATTGCCGAACCATGCCGTATTTTACACCTCAGAATGGGGCATACCACACTAAAGGCTGAATTTTAAAAAAAGCCACTTTTCGTGTGCGCCCCTGTTCCACAATAATGCCACCAGGCATGCTCTGCATTTATAGTACAGCACACCATGTCAGTATTAGGAACAATATCGTAATTTGTTTTTACATTATTGTGGCGCTTTGCTCCACTAGTATCAAACCTTTTGATGCCAGTGGGGCAAAGTGCAGGGAGGCCCATTGATTACAATGGGTGCGTGAAATCAAGCATTAAAAGTGACACCAAAAATTGTGCAGTGATGATGAAGGGGATGATGGTCAGTTTCCAGAGTTAGAGACGGAGACCGCAAATGAAGAATACCCTTTGATAACATTATTCCCAATGCTTACAGTGAATGACTTACCAGCTGATTTGCAGGGAACAGTGACAGAGAAAGTGTGGGACCTGAAAGGAAAGGAAGTGGGACTAATAAAAGGAGTAGAACCGGCTAAAGTAGAGGTGAAGCCAAATGCAGTGTTTCCCCAGGTGCCGCAGTACCACATGGTACAAGATGTCCTCATTCAAGTAGCGCAAATAATTGTGGACTTTGTGAAGCAAGGGGTTCTGGAAGAAGTGCTGAGTAGCCCGTGTAATTCACCAATAATGGGTCTGAAAAAGCCTTGTGGGAAAGTTCGAATTGTGCAAGACTTGAGGAAAATAAATGAGATTGTGGTAAAATGTTGCCCCATAGTGCCAAATCCAGCTGTGATCATGTTTCAGGTTCAATGTGATGCAGAGTGGTTCACAGTTGTGGACTTGTCTCAAGCATTCTTTTTGGTGCCTCTTCATGAGGATAGCCAATTTCTCTTCAGTTTCAAATTCCTGGATAAGGTGTACAGTTGGTGCAGAATTCCTCAAGGGTTTTCTGAGTCACCTTCCATCTTCAATTAGATATTGAAGAAGGATTTGGATTCATTAGAACTGCCTTTCAGTTTGACTTTAGTACAATACATTGATGATTTGTTAATTGCGTCCAGAACAAAAGATGACTGCAGGTATGACACAATTGCCTTACTGAACCATTTGGGAAAGAATGGACATAAAGTGTCCCTAAAGAAGCTGCAATGCTGTCAGAAAGAGGTGAAGTACTTAGGTCACCTGATTGAGAAAGGGTCAAGAAAAATATCCAAAGAAAGGGTGACAGCCATACTGCAGATGAATCCCCCGACAACAAAAAGAGACGTTAGGATGTTTTTGGGAATGGTGGGCTACTGTCGTCAGTGGATTCCCAACTTCTTGATTATCTTCAAACCTTTGGTGAGATTGACTGTTAAGGAAGTTCAGGATGGCCCGGGTGCTATAACCATGTCCGAGAAAGAGATGAAGGCATTCATGGAATTGAGGGAAAGTATGTGCAGGGCACCAGCTTTAGGAATGCCTGATTACACAAAGCCTTTTGTACTGTTTTGTCATGAACGTGATGCTTGTTCTTTGTCTGTCCTGACACAGGTCCATGGAGGTGTAAACCGCCCAGTAGCATATTTTTCAGTTACTTTGAACCCAGTAGCAGCAGCCTTACCAGGTTGTTTGCGTGCAGTTGCAGCAGTTGGTCAAAGCCTCACTCAGTGTGAAGGTATAGTGATGGGACATCCCTTAACAGTAATGGTCCCACATTCAGTTGAAATCCTGTTAACCCAAACCAAGACACAGAATATGACAAATGCGAGGTTGACAAAATATGAGACAATTATACTGGGGCCTCCGAATGTGTCCCTTAAGAGATGTACTGTATTGAACCCGGCAACCTTACTTCCTATTGAGAATGCAGACATTGATGATGCCGAAGAAGTAGAACATGAATGTCTTGAGGTAACAGATTTGTGCACCAAACCAAGACCTGATATTAAAGATACTCAACTGGAAGAAAATGATGACATCATTTTTGTTGATGGTTCATGCTTGAGAGACGCAGTAGGAGTACTGAGAGCTGGATATGCCGTGTGTACAATCACTGGTATCTTAGAAGCTTCCTGGCTCGAAAGAGTGTACTCTGCTCAAGTGGCTGAATTAATTGCTCTTACTAGGGCATGCCATGCAGCTGAAAACCTGAAAGTCACTATCTATACTGACAGTAGATACTGATTTGGAATTGTACATGACTTTGACCAATTATGGTCACAGAGGGGTTTTATGACCTCTTCTGGTTCTCCAGTGAAAAATGGCAAAAAGATTAAGGATTTGTTGCACGCGATTCAGTTACCTCATGAAATTGCGGTGGTGAAATGCAATGCTCATGTTAAGTCACAAGACTTTGTATCAATGGGAAATGGATATGCAGATCAAGTTGCAAGGTTTTGTGCACTGAACTGTATATCGTTTCGAGATCAGTGGGAATTGTTACCTGAAACTGAAAATGAAACATGTTTAAACTTTGCATTAAGGGTGGTTGACACATTAGATGAGCTAAATTCACTGCAGGGACGTGCTAGCAAAGAGGAGAAACGTTCCTGGCAGAGAATGCAATGTGTACAGAGATCTGATGACTTATGGGTTTCAGAAGTGGGGGAAATGGTTTTGCCAAACAGTCTTTTGTCACAGTTTTCGAGGTTTTACCATGGTCAAGCACATGTTGAAAGAGACGCAATGATCAGGTTATTCAAAATTGATTGGTTCAATTCAAAATTCAGGCAAGCTGCAGAGGTTATCTGTCACAGGTGCATCATCTGTCAGCAGATGAATGCAGGAAAAGGGACTGTGGTGAATATGAGCCACGTTGGGAGAGCTGGAGGTCCGTTTAGCAGGATGCAGATGGATTTTATTGAAATTCCTGTGTGGGAGGATTGAGATATGTGTTGGTGATTGTGTGCATTTTCAGTCACTGGATTGAAGCTTACCCTACACGTAGGAATGACAGTCTCACAGTAGCAAAGCTGCTGCTTAGGGAGTTAATACCACGTTTCAGATTCCCAATCTCTTTAGAATCAGGTAGGGGCAGACACTTCGACAATGAGGTGATTAAGCTCTTGTGTGCTGCATTAAACATTGAGCAGAAGCTGCATTGTAGCTATCGCCCTGAAGCATCAGGACTAGTGGAGCAGATGAATGGTACCTTGAAGTCGAGAATGGCAAAAATGTGTGCAGCTACTAATTTAAAGTGGCCAGATGCATTGCCCTTAGTACTGATGTCAATGAGAAACACACCTGACAAAAAAAAGGACTGTCTCCTCATGACATTCTAATGGGCCGAGCTATGAGATTGCCCGCAGTACCTGCAAATGCTCTTGTGAATCTCACGGATGATATGGTGTTGGACTACTGCAAGGGTCTGGCTGACGTGGTCCGCTCTTTCTCTCACCAGGTGGAGGCTGCCACATTGCCACCGATAAGTGATCCAGGTCACACCCAGAAAGCCGGTGACTTGGTTGTTGTCAAGAAACACGTGAGGAAGTTGTGTCTGCAGCCACGTTGGAAGGGGCCATATCAAGTGATACTGGCAACCACTACTGCTGTAAAATGTGCAGGTCTTCCAAATTGGATACATGCCAGTCACACAAAGAAGGTGACGTGTCCGACTGATGAGGAACTTGAAGTGACCAAAACAACAGCGGCAGAGAAGGAAGTCTCAGGGCCGGAGAGTATTCAAAGGGGAACTGAGACTGAAGGAGAATCCGCTGAGGACGTCTTAATCACTCAAACCGTAAACGAGATCCAAAGTAGTGACAGTGAGCCTATCTCAGCTGAGGTAACAGGGGAACCGACACAAAGAGAGGTTCTCCCAGAAGCAGACGGATACGAGTTTGAAGTTGAGCCCATATTACAGTGAACCTTGATGATGTTATTGACATAGCTCCTTCTGTACAAAAAAAACTATAGTCATTAATTTACACTGTGAAAAAACTAAATTCTCTAATTTACATTATCGAATAATAACAAAGCACATAAATAATATTGAGGCGTGTATTGTGCTTGACAGATCAACAACTGCCTAAAGACTTATTAAGAAGTATCGACCGGGGTCAAGGAGCAGCATGAACAAGTTCACAGTGAGTGCGTGTCCATTGGTGCACGTCTGTGTTTGTGCACAGGTGCGTGTGTCTGTCTGATCAAACCTCATTCGAGACAGATTATCTATTTGCTATTCAAAGACGTTTAGTTTCGCCATGCATTCTCTAACTCAATTTACTCTTAAACGTATTTATACCTAAAATAGTAACAAGCAGTGCTGAATTTGTAAAAGAATGAGTGCTGGTGTCAGAAGCTCTGCTAGAAGCCTGAAGCCTGTGTAATTAAATATCTGCGTGCCAAATACCAGGGCTGTGTAGTCTTGAATCCTTTCCATGCCTCTTTAACCACTCTCAGACACTTCTGACTCCCTTTATCTCACTCCTCAAGGTTCCTGGATTCTCCCTTTATGACAGTTTATCAGTCTTTCTCTCCCTCGGTCTTTCCGTTTTGTGTTGCCCTCTCCTGCTCTTGGTAAATGTCTCATTTAAAGACAACCCCCAAAAATGAGTGCTAATGGCCTCCCCCGGCCAAATTCACTGGCGCAAATTAAGTACTGACAAGAAATAAACATATCTCAGATTTCAAATTCCCAAGTGTTTTGTAGGAGTTCAAACCAATTTTTCTCTTCTCAAAATGTGTTTTTTTACATATGGAAGGGATTTAGCCAACACAAAGACTTTCATGTGAGTAAAGATACGAGCAGGGATGGTGGTGGATAAGGATTGGATGTTACAGAGTAGGAATAAAATGTACGTTTTTGAACATCTACAAACTTATTTATATTCTTTATGGCACTGACACTCTCTTGACTCTATCCCTCCACTAAAAATGTCTGCGATCTAAACGTTTGCAAACATTTCATTGATGTATTTATTTATTTGATGAGTGCTTGTTTCTGTAGGTTTGTGATTTTATTTAAATTTAAATATTAGAAATTGCTTAGGCAGGATCCCCTGCTTCCAGTAGCAATTCAGTGGGTGGTGCTACTGATTATCACACATAACAATATTGTGTAATAACAATATTGTGACTATTGTAAGTGCATTTAGAGGAACTATAGTTTCACTATTCCTAAATCAACATCTACATGCCTTGATATATATATATATATGAACTCTGTATTTAGCAAGAAGCACATTTGGATTTGTGCTGCTGATTTTACCACGTGGAAATTATGTGTGTGTATATTTATCCAAGATTGTATGGCTTTTACAAAAGTTGAAACGAAGTTTGGTTTTAAATATGTGATAGTTGCAGCTTTCCAAATATGATCTTGAGTTTTTTTGTGAATTACAGAATTTAAGAAAGTCAGATGTCTGCTCCCAATAGATACTTGTCCATGCGGGTAAGTGGCTTATTTTGTGAATCAGATCTATGGGTTCTTCTCCATAAAACAAGAAATGAATTACTGTGTTTTATGGAAATCATATATTTTTCTCCCTGAGCGCTCTCAGGCCATGGCACAGCTAAAGGTTGAGGGCAGTTGATTAGAAGTCATGCAATACTGGCCTTTTTTGTTTGCCACCGAATCGGGCCATTTGAGGTAAATCTATGTGAGCTGACATGACGGTATCCTCTCATTTCTCTAGAGTTGAATGAGTGTGTTATGTCAATTTCTTTTACGAAAAGGGTGGGAGTAATCCAGGAAGGTCATCCCTAATATATTTGTAGCCCAAAGTTTTGGGCTGTCATGTTAGTGTTAAGTTTCACAGCCAGCACTCTTGTGCCGGCCACTTGTAGACAAGTCTTTGGGATTTCACAAAGGCATTCACACTCCTTTACGTTGAGGCACACCCCCTTACTGACTTATAGCTTTATAGAAAATATTCAAAACTTGCCTTCCATTTCAGATCTATGCCAAGGTTCTGTTTTAGCCAGAACACGTTTCCATGACTGCATTTCCTATAATATTGCGTCTGCACTCTCTCAACATTTGCAGGTTAAGAATGAGAATCAACACACTTGCGTCTGAGGTATGTGATCATTAGTTCGCTCTTTGAAAACCTCTGTAAGCTCTAACCTAGTTTTGCGCAATGATGCAGACTTCTATTGACAGTCCTTCCGTTTCAATGCTTTTCCTGCCACCTGTGCCGCATCAATTACTTGCTTCCCAAGCTTGCACTGTTTAGCAGTGCATTCATTTTTCTTCAAAAAAGTACCATTTCGCAGTGCATCCTTGTTCCCTGAGCTAGCACTGCTTTGCAGTGTTTCTTTGGTTTAGGAACTAGCACTCATTAGGACTGTTTCCTTTTTTTCCCAGATCTGGCACTATTTTCTATGTGCCCTTATTACTTGAGAGTCCACTAATAAATGTAAACCCCTTTCTCTGTCTCTGTCTTTTCGTTCCCTGTTTCTTTAGGTTTTAGTTTATCATTGGTGTTTCCTATTCACCCGACCTTATTTCCAGGTATCCTACTGTGTTGTCTTTTCTTGCTTTCAGTCAAGTGTTAGCTTTATTTGCTCTTCTTTCCTATTAAGTCATATTCCGCATTGTCTATTTTCTATGGTATCTATATATTAAGTTTTTCGACTTTGCTGTTTCTACCTTTCATAATAGTGTGTAGTCACCAGGATATGTGGACACAAGTGACAACGAAGGAGATGTTTCTTGTACATTGTGAGTACTGTTTTTATGTTACCTTTTACAATTTAACTGAAGGTATTACTTCAACAGGTGAGTCAGCACTTGCATTAGGCCATTCATGTAGCTCTTTTGCAGACAATCACTGTAACTTATATTGTGAGTGGTGAATGCACTAAGCTTAGTCTGAATGTGTGGAAGTCCTGAGTGCTTTAACCACATCCTGTTGGAGTATGACCTTTAAAATCAATATTAACATGAAAAGCTTGCAATATAATGTATAATGAAGCTGCATAGAAAATGTGTTAAAGAAGAAAATTAATGCACATGTTTGAAAAGTGCCCACAGGGAGTGGCCATCAATGTATACGATGACTAATGAAACTTACTAATGATGAATTAATGATGCACCAATGTATGGATTTGTATTAGCATATTATTATTAAGAGTTATGTATTTGGTTTTGCTAAATTAATCACTAGGCCTTAGTTAGAGAGTGTCTGGGCCTAGCTGCCTGGTCTCATATTAAACTGTGTTTTTCCTAACATGCAGGCCCGTATTTATACTTTTTTTGCGCTGCATTTGCGTCGTTTTTTGACGCAAAAACGGCGCAAACTTGCAAAATACCATTGTATTTTGTAGGTTTGCGCCATTTTGCGTCAAAAAGCGGCGCAAATGTGGCGCTAAAAAAAGTATAAATACGGGCCGCAATGTGCTGTTCTCCTGAAGGACATGAAGATGTACTTTTCCAGAAGCTAGAGATATGTGTGTGTAGCCGTAGTAAATTCTTTCTCATGAGACCCGACTTGCTCAAGGAGACCTTCTTGCCGAATGCAACAGTGTAATTCGTAACAGGTACAAGGCTGTCTAGACTAGGAGAAGACAATGGGACTACTGACTGGAGCGTAAAGTGTAACTTTTCTTACCTGACATTCTAACCGATGAATACGTCAATTACAGGAGCCAATCAACCGCATGGACATTTGGCTAGTTCTAAAGTGCACTAGGACAACCCATTGACAATTCGAGAGTAGAATTTGCGGGTCAAATTTTGCTTGCGAGTGCGGGATCTGAGAAGAAGAGAGTAGCGGCCGAGGCTAAGCAAAATCTCTGTAAAGTTCTGAAGCAATTGTGTTACCCTTTCCTGTAGTAAACCGGCAAATTTGAGTTTTTGTTAGTGCTTGCAATATATTGCATTCGTTTTTGTGTGAATAGAGAGTGAGGAAGACAAGCCACAAGACTTTGTCAGCCGCAGTGTGTGTGAGTGTGACGTCATTGGAGCCGCGCTGGGATAGATCGGTTAGTGAGAAGGGTCGCACATGGATTGTCAGCCGTCCGTGAGAGGCAATTGATTGAGAAGGTAGGAGAAGAGAGTTCTGGGAATTAAAGTCATTTACTGATTCAATTGCTAACAAAAATAAAAAACGCAAAATGAAGTTTTTCAAGGCTTTAAAGAGCACCTTAAGGGGAGATGTGTATATTACCGCGAGTGTGGGGGGAGCCTACCGCCAGAGGATACACCGGCTTATGCCGTAATGGAGGAGAGGGGAGTCGCGCCATGTCTTTGGTTAAAGCAATGGTGCAAAATGACAGAGAAAGAAGGGTGTTTGGCGTTTCTGGAGCATGGAACGTTCAATATAAGGATTTTGGAAAAATATGCAGAGGGTGTTAAATGAGTTAAAGCCACCTCCGAGGCCAGGACAGTTTGAGGTGCTATCAATTAGGGAACTGATGGCAATCCGACAACAGAAACAGAGATTTGAGAGGAGAATGAGGAAAGCAGAAAAGACACTAGCAGAGGCTAGGTGGGATAGCGCACAGAGGGTTTGGAGAAGAGAAATAATAGACGGAGTTAGGATGTTTCCAGCAAAAACTCAAGAAGGTGGAACCCAAGGGGGGGAAGCCACCTATAAGACGGATAAGGGTTCTAGCAAAGAAAAGGAGACTAAGAAGTCCTGGGCAGAGGCAGATGACTCAGATGACGATGAGTTCTTAAATCAGTTGCTAAATGATCGACCACCCCCATATGCCCTAGATGACAATAGACCAAGTACTAGTGCAGGTCCTGAAAATTCGACGCAAAATCAGGGAATGACAAGTACGGTACAGGTTAATAATGTTGCAAAACCAGTTCGGGTGCAGAATAGTGTTAATGTGTCTTCTGCTCCAGAGATGCAACCTCAGTTACATCCACCACAGGATCAGAGACTTTACCCTGAAGTCCCAACACTAGAGACTACGACGAATTTGATGGTGCCGTCAGATCCGGCATATACAAGACCAAAGCTGATACAGACTAAGCCAACTCCACTTTTACTGCCTCCGGCACAGCAACAGATGATTCCGAATTATACTTCGGTCACAGGACCGCAGTCAGCCATAGCACCAGGAATGTACCAGAATGAACCGCCAGCCGCCAAATCCTTAACTATTACAGTTGGTCCACCAGTACCATTGTATGCACAGGCGAAGTCTAGTGTATGTCAACAGGGTGTAATGACTCAAGAGATGACAAGAGGAGGGTTCTCAGGAAGTTCTCAAGGGATGACTCCAGTGGAACAGACAATAGAAAGATCTAGGTCTCTGTTAACTTCAGTCCGATTGGGGTTCCTCCAGATACCATGAGACAATCAGGTTTGGGACTGCTGACTCCGCAGATGTGCGAATGTACCGCAGACACCAATCATGCAGGCTGGAAATATCTCCTTCCAAGGTTTAACTGCTCAACAACTGAATGAATGGTTAGACAAGTTAAACTCACCGCAGACCACTCCTGTGACAGCAGAGCGGTCGGAAAGGGACGAGTACCTGAATTTTGTGAGGTATGGCATGGAGGCAACTGAATTAGTTGAAGGGAGCATGGGAGAGAACAGGCTAGAGTCATATACTGAAGCAGGATTGAGGTATTTGTGCCCAAAAAATAACCAAAGAAGTGGGCAGGGTGCACCAGAGGTTGGCGAACCTGGCAGATAAATCTGGAATAGACTTAGACAATACCAAACATTTGAAGAGGAGTTATAGGTTAGACTTTGAGCCTAAAGACTTTGAACACATGAGGTCTACTGGGATGAAGGCACACCTCAAAGACATACTACAGAGTGCACAAGTTTGGGGAGCATTAGAGAAGTGGGAAGGCAGATGGGCGAAGAAAAGAGACAAAAGGAAGAGTGACGGCATAGAGCAGCAGGCGCGCCGGATACCAGTACAATAAAGATGTTACCGATGAGAGAGACAGCCGGAGAGATTCTTGTCCATGTACCGTGGAACAGAGGTGACATTTTGTCATTCACAAATGATCTTCCCAGGTTGAGGGAGAAGCCAATAGAGTGGTATCAGCAGACGGACAGGTTTGTGAAGCTTGAGAAGTGTCTTTGGGGAGACCTGAATACACTCTTTGAGATCATAGTCCCAGCTGATTTGTGGATTGAGTGCAGGAGGAGTGTGGATTGGCCAACAGCGGAACCGGCAAGGGATAGAGTCACAGGAGCACCGTCTCCTGAGGTGATGAGGTACTACTATAAGGTGATTGAGTACTTGAAGCAGAAGGTGTCGCCGCAAAATATTGATGGGCAAAAGATTGATCGAATGACGCAGGAGGCGGAGGATGTGATACATGCCTACTATGAGAGGTTGTTGAAGGCGTTCAAACACTACAGTGGTACAGAGGTCATAGAGGTGAAGGACATGAATCATCTTGTGTTCAGGTTTGTTGAAGGACTGAGACCCGAGACTAGTCAGATGATCAAGAATCATTTGATCTGTTGGCAAGCGAAGCCGATTGGCGAGGTGTTGCAGTATGCAAAGTACTGTAGTGATGAAATTGAGTTGAAACAGAGAAAGTTGAAGGAGAAGGTGATGGTGATGCAAATTAAGGCAGCACAGTCAGGGTTGCAGGGAGGCTGTCTACAACAAGTGGTGCAACAGCCGCAAGGAAACGGGATGTTTCAGGCGCAAGCTAGAGGCAGAGGTCGAGGAGGTTTTGTGAACCGTGGTCCAGATTTGAATACTGCAGTAGTTCAAAATGATGTGCAGGGGATGAAGAAGATGTTACCTTGTCATGCTTGCGGGGGCGTCGGACACTGGAAGCTTGAGTGCCCGATGATGGTGCAGGAGGGTGTTGTTCAACAAAGCAATGATGTCAATGCATTCCATAATGTTAAAGGACCGAGACTGAGAGGTCCTAATCCGAACTTTCAGAATAACATGGTTCAGATGCAGGGTCTCCAACCCATGTAACAAGTGCAGATGCCACGTGTACAACTGGTGCAGATGCAGCAAATGCAACAGCAGATTCCTGTGGTACCCAGACAGCAAATGCAGTTGCCCTTAGCACCAGTGGAACAGCAACAGGTGATGCTTCCTCAACAGGTCACAGGTCAAAGAATGAGTTAAAACAACACAGAACAACAATTCCCATTGCGTGGTGAGAATGGAATAAACGATGAATGGTCGGATGAGAGTTCAGATAGTGAGGAGTGCAGGCTTGCAGCGTCCCTAGAAATAGATCAGAAAGGGGCCTATGTGCAAGGGAAAGTAATGGGTCACAAGGTTTCATTCTTAGTTGACACTGGAGCTACACCCTCTACAGTCAGAAGTGCAGAGGTTCCGAAGTTGCCTCTTTCGGGACGTACAGACAAGGTAGTAGGAGTGGCGAACCAGCTCCTGACTAACCCGATCACAGATCCGGTTCAGATTAAGCTTGGCACTTTCCAGGGATTGCACAGGTTTGTGGTTTGCGATTCAAGTCCAGTGTACCTACTGGGAAGAGACTTAGGGGGTCATTACAACCTCGGCGGGCTTTTCACAAGACCGCCGTAGGACCGCTGTGCTGAAGACCGCCAGTGGTGGCGGTTTTCCACTCGCGTATTATGACTCTTGGCAGCTCTCTGTCGTTTTTCCGACAGAGAGCCACCAACAGCCATAGTGACGGGCGGCGGGGAAGTGGAGGTTGCTCCACCTCCACCGCCACGCCAACAGAACACCGCCCAGCGAATCCCGCCCTGTGATTCGGCACAGCGGTGTTCTGTTGGCGGTGTGGTGTCAGCGGAGCTGCCCCCATGGCTCCCGTCCCCTTCCGGAGGATCGACGGAAAAGGTAAGTCGATCATCCGTTAGGGGAGGGGGGTGTTGCGTGTTGTGTGGGTGCATGGGGGTGTGCGTGGGTGTATGTAGAGGGGCGGTGTGAGTGCGTGTATGCTTGCGGGGGTGTTGCATGTTTTGGGAATGAGTGCGTGTATGTCTGTGGGTATGTCTGTATGGATGTGTGCGTGTATGTTTGAATGTGGATGTGCGTGTCTGACTGTGTGTGTGGATGTTGGCATGTATGTCGGTGTGTGTGTGTGTATGTGTGTTGGTGGTGCCTGCGTGCGTGTCAGGTGTGTATGTGTAAGGTAATGTCGGAGGGCGGGGTGAGGAGGGGGTCCTGGCACCTTTGGGGGGTGGCAGGAGTGGTGGGGGGTGTAGGGGAGGGAGTCAGGGTGGGGGGTGGGGGTGGGGGAGACCCTTATCAGTATCAGGGAAGGAATTCCCTGGCACTGATATTGCTTACCGCCATGGATTTTATGGCGGTTCCTACCGCTGGAAATCCACGGTGGTAAGCCGGGTCACAATACCGGTGGCGGTATTGTCACGGCCGCCGGGCTGGAGACCCAGGTCTTCAGCCCAGCGGGTGGAACGGAGAAGCGGCGAATGACAATGGCGGTAACCGCCATGGTCATAATCCTCAAAAAAAGACCGCCAGCCTGTTGGCGGTCTCACCGCCGCTTTAACACCGTCCGCCAGGGTTGTAATGACCCCCTTACTGTGCAAGACAGGATGTTCGATTACCTGTTCCAATGAGGGAATTGAGGGCCATATTTATACTCCGTTTGCGCCGAAATTGCGTCGTTTTTTTTGACGCAATTTCGACGCAAAACTAACGCCAACTAACGCCATATTTATACTATGGCGTTAGAGGCGAATAGCGCCAAAGTTCCCGGAATGTGCGTCATTTTTTAGCGTGAACCCCTTCCTTGCGTTAATGATATGCAAGGGAGGCGTTCCCGTCTAAAAAATGACTCCCAGGACTTTACGTGGTATTTATACTCCCGGGCAAAAGAGACGCCCGGGAGTTGGCGTGGCTAAAAACGGCGCATTTGCGCCACTTTTTAACGCCTGCTCAGGGCAGGCGTTAAGGGGCCTGTGGGCTCAAAATGAGCCCACAGGTGCCCTCCCATGCCCCCAGGGACCCCCCCTGCCACCCTTGCCCACCCCAGGAGGACCCCCAAGGATGGAGGGACCCACCCCAGGGACATTCAGGTAAGTTCAGGTAAGTTTTATTTTTTATTTTTTATATTTTATTTTGGTGGCATAGGGGGGCCTTATTTGTGCCCCCCTACATGCCACTATGCCCAATGACCATGCCCAGGGGACAGAAGTCCCCTGGGCATGGCCATTGGGCAAGGGGGCATGACTCCTATCTTTCCAATGATAGGAGTCATGTTGATGGGGGATGGGCGTCGTTAAAAAATGGCGCAAGTCGGGTTAAGACGATTTTTTCGACGTAACCTGACTTGCCCCATTTTAAGACGCCCATGCGCCATTTTCCCCCTACGCCGGCGCTGTCTGGTCTACGTGGTTTCTTCCCACGCAAACCAGGCAGCGCCGGTCTGATTGCGCCGTCTAACGCCATTCCATAAATACGGCGCCCGCATGGCGCTTCAGAATGGCGTTAGACGGCGCAAAACTTTTTGACGCTAAACTGCGTTAGCGCAGTTTAGCGTCAAAAAGTATAAATATGGGCCTGAGTTTCAGACAAACAGTGATGATGAAGGAGATGATGGGCAGATTTCAGAGCCTGAAACGGAGACGACAGATGTGGAGTATCCTCTGATTAACTTCTTCCCAATGTTCACAGTGCCTGATTTGCCAGCAGACTTGCAGGGAACAGTCAAAGAGAAAGTGTGGGACCTGACAGGAAAGGATGTAGGACTGATAAAAGAGGTTGAACCAGTCAAAGTCAGTGTGAAGCCAAATGCTGTGTTTCCCCAGGTACCGCAGTAACATATGGCGCAAGATGTCCTTATAAAGGTGGCACAACTAATTGCAGACTTTGTGAAGCAGGGAGGTTTGAAAGAAGTGATGAGCAGACCATGTAATTCACCAATAATGGGGCTGAGAAAGCCTTGTGGGAAGGGTTAAACTGTCCAAGACTTGAGAAAGATTAACAACATAGTAGTGAAATGTTGCCCAGTAGTGCCAAATCCAGCTGTGATCATGTTCCAGGTTCATTGTGATGCAGAGTGGTTCACAGTAGTAGATTTGTCCCAAGCGTTCTTTTCTGTGCCTCTTCATGAGGACAGCCAATTTCTTTTCAGTTTCAAATTCCTGGACAAGGTTTACAATTGGTGTTGAATTCCTCAAGGGTTTTCGGAATCACCTTCTATCTTCAATCAGATACTGAAGAAAGATTTGGAGTCATTGGAATTGCCTTTTCAATCGACTCTAGTACAGTACATTGATGATCTGTTGATCGTGTCCAAAACAAGGGATGAGTGCAAATATGATTCGATTGTCTTACTGAACCACTTGGGAAAGAACATGCACAAGGTGTCCCCAAAGAAGTTGCAATATTGTCAGAAAGAGGTGAAATACTTAGGTCATCAAATTGAGAAAGGGTTGAGGAAGTTATCCAGGGAAAGATTAACTGCACTGTTACAGATGAATCCCCCAATGACACAGAGAGATGTTAGGATGTTTCTGAAAGTGGTGGCCTACTGTCGTCAATGGATCCCAAATTTCTCAGCCATCTCCAAGCTATTGGTGAGGCTGACAGTCAAAGAACGGCCAGATGTCACAATACTGTCAGAGAAAGAAATGAAGGCATTTACTGAGCTAAGGGAGAGCATGAGCAGTGCTCCTGCTTTAGGTATGCCTGATTACATGAAGCCTTTTGTTCTGTATTGTCATGAACGTGATGCATGTTCTTTGTCTGTCCTGACACAGGTTCATGGAGGTGTAAACCGACCAGTAGCATATTTTTCAGTTACTTTGGACCCAGTTGCAGCAGCCTTACTGGTTTGTCTGCGTGCAGTAGCAGCAGTTGGTCAAAGCCTCACACAGTGTGAAGGCATAGTGATGGGATATCCTTTAACAGTCATGGTCCCTCACTCAGTTGAGATCCTGATAACCCGTACCAAAACTCAACACATGACGAATGCAAGACTGAAGAAATATGAAACGATTATATTGGGGTCGCCAAATGTAACGTTGAAGAGATGTACAGTGCTGAACCCGGCAACTTTGCTTCCCAATGAAAACACAGAGGTTGAAGATGTTGAAGATGTAGAACATGATTGTCTTGAGGTAACAGAAATGTGCACCAAACCGAGGCCTGATATTAAAGATACCCAATTGGAAGAAAATTACCAAATTATCTTTGTCGATGGTTCATGCTTAAGAGACTCAGTAAGAGTACTGAGAGCTGGATACGCTGTATGTACGATCCCTGGTATCCTGGAAGCGTCTTGGCTTGAAAGAGTATATTCTGCTCAAAGCATACCCCACACACAGGAATGACAGTCTCACAGTAGCAAAGCTGCTACTTAGGGAATTGATACCACTTTCAGGTTTCCGATCTCTTTAGAATCAGATAGGGGAAGGCACTTCAACAACAAGGTGGTTAAGCTCTTGTGTGCAGCATTGAACATTGAAGAGAAGTTGCATTGTAGCTACCACCCTGAAGCATCAGGACTAGTGGAGCAGATGAATGGTACCCTGAAGTCGAGAATAGCAAAAATGTGTGCTGCCACGAATTTGAAATGGCCCGATGTGTTGCCTTTGGTGCTAATGTCAATGAGAAATACGCACAACAAGAAAACAGGATTGTCTCCTCATCAAATTCTCATGGGTCGAGCTATGAGACTGCCCACAGTGCCTGCAAATGCTCTTGTGAATATCACGGAAGATATGGTGTTGAACTACTGCAAGAGTCTGGCTGACTAGGAGAAGACAATGGGACTACTGACTGGAGCGTAAAGTGTAACTTTTCTTACCTGACATTCCAACCGATGAAGATGTCAATTACAGGAGCCAATCAACTGCATGAGAACTGTGTTTTGTGCAAAATTCTAGTAAGGTGCATGGAGAATTATTGGACAGAGATAATGATGCACCAAAATTGATCCAATGGGGAATTAAAGGCTAGTTCGACAGTTTTAATATAACCGCATGACCCGAGGAGAAATCAGCCATTCGTCACCATTCCTTGCCATTCTACCGAGAAATTATTAGATATACTTTGCCATTATTCTTTGAGACTTTGCTGTTCCGATACTTTAACCATCCTCAGCCCATTCCTTACCTGATACTTACTTCTCCTCCTTATTCGGGAAGAGCCTTATTCTTAGCTATGCCATACTGAGACTTTGCCCTGTCCTGTCTTTGCTGATGGTGAATCGACTGATGTCCTGAGGACGAAGACTGACGCTGATTGCTGATTCGATGGAGGGGTAACTATCTGATGATAATTGTAATTGTCGGTTTGCCTTTTCTTCCTAGGTACCAACTGCTCTTTTGATAGAGGCCATAGTTAGCTGTTTTCCAAATTTGTGTTTGTTAAATTGTTTTGCATGAAGCCCAACCTGCTGATGCTAATTTGAGGTTAGTTAAGGTGTTCACTAATATCTGATGCAAATAGACAAATGACTGGATTCTTGCTTTGTTGAATCTTGCACAACTGAGACTTTGTTAAGCTGTTTTTACTAATGATATGTTAATCCTGAACGTATATTTGTTATGAATTGATTAGGTGTGTTTAATTACAAGGTTTGAAGAGCTACTAATGAGATAGATTGCTAATGAGATTAACGGAGATGATTAGATTGTAACAAATAGGGAAATAAATATTCTAACCCTTAACTAAATTGGTGTGGTTTTTAATGACTGAAAGGTCATGGGGGTTATTACAACTTTGGAGGAGGTGTTAATCCGTCCCAAAAGTGACAGTAAAGTGACGGATATACCACCAGCCGTATTACGAGTCCATTATATCCTATGGAACTCGTAATACAGCTGGTGATATATCCGTCACTTTACCATCACTTTTGGGACGGATTAACACCTCCCCAAGTTGTAATAACCCCCTTGGTGTGTTCGCTTAATTGATGTATATTAAATGTTATTGATTATCTTGTTGATTAGTTACTAAGAGATTGATTGGGTAATTGGATATTGATTTTGTGATGCCAGGCAGATACCTCGCACTGGGAAGTCTCCGAACTTGGTCAAAAGGTTCATTGGCCTAGGCGTGTCACCTTGTAAGTTTACTCATCAAGGTTCTGACGCGCTATCAATCCCATTTGTATTAATGCTGTAGTCAGCATTTTTTACTCACTTGACATGTTTATTCTAAATGCAGAAATGCCTCTAAGTATCTGTTCTTTAAGAACTTTAACTTCTGACACCTCACAAGTTTTCTTCATTAGACCCCTTTTCTCCACTGAAATCCATTGTGATTTTAGGTAGCTTGCCTAAATCAATGTTCTCTAATTATGAGCACCTTGTTGCAAACCTTGGCTGATGCTTGACTATTCAACAGGATAGCCATGAAATTACTCTCTCCTCTCTTTTACTGCAAGCCTGTGCTATATTCTTCCCTCTCACCTCTTGCACAGAACATTGTAACTATGTCATTGTATATCTTGTTTAGTTCCGGAAACAGTTAATGATGGAAGTAAGGACCACTAATACTCAGTACGCTGGCTCGGACCAGTTCTGACGGATCAAGCTGGTGAGTTTAATTAAGACTGTGTCCATGGCCTTGTTTAGTAGCTGAAAAAAGATTTTTAGAGTGCCAGGCCTCTGACCCTCTGGTCAGCTCTTGCAGAAGAAGGCCAAGTCCAGTAATGAGTACCTGACTGACTGTTGGGCTGTTTGCATAGAGTCTACAATCTATTGTCATTTTAGGTGCTGTCTACCATTACCTTTAACCCAAAACTCTCAGAACATTAGGGATATTCATTATCAAAAGAATGAACAGAGGTACATTCACGATACACTCAAGCAAATTTGATCCCTGAAACATTTAATTTTTGCACCAGTTCAGAGTCTCTGCTTGATCACCAACACTGCTACTGTGTGAGAATGAATGAATGAATGATAAGTTTTATAACGTGCACTGTCGCTCCCCAAGGAGCATCCTAGCACTGCAGAAGACAGACGTAAGGCTCAAGACAGCATGGGGATCTCTAATTTACAGAATTAATGAGCAACATACGCTGTCCAGAATTCCAAAAATTAAAGTTTTAAATTGGTTTCGAAAGATCACTTCAGAATTAAGAGATTGCAGAGCCATAGGGAGATTATTTCATGCCTTTGCCCCAAGACTGCAAAAGACTTTCCTCCCTTTGACTTGAGATATAAAGTCGTAATCTTAATGAAACTAGCAAATGAGGGCCTGAGCCAGAGGGAGGTAGTGTAATGAGTGATTCCTGCAGTTAAATATTTTGGTCCCAAATTTCTGTACACTCTGAACTTTAATATGAGGATTTTAAACAAAATCCTATTATGGATCGGAAACCAGTGCAAGGCTCTCAGAGCTGTAGAAGCTGACGAGCAGTGAGGCAGGTTCAAAACCCATCTAGCTGTTGCATGTTAGACGGTCCGTAGTTTTTGAATGGTTCATTTAGCTGAACCTGCACACAGACTGTTGTAATAATCTAATCTTGGCGTTATTAGTGCCACCGCAACTGTTTTCCTAGACTCAAGAAAAAGAAGATCAAGAAACTTTTTCAGGGAGTTCACAAGACTAAAACATGTCCTTGCTACATATAAGAAGGCCCCATAAGCCAGATAATGTGCTCTCCTCTGACATCCATCAGAAGCCTTGAAACCCACTTTCAGAAAGACTGCATCAGGGGCAGGAAGATCATATTTTCTCTGATGAGTAGGGACCACACTCAAAATATTAAGGAAAACGTTTGCATTCCTGTATTCTAAAGGAGAGAAGAAAGTAAATGGCCCTGATGTCTGAGAACCAGCTGAAGGGGAAACATCCTGAACAACTGAACAGGTCCTAAACAAGTACTTGCCTAAACCAGTACTGCTAAACAACTAAAATGTCTCTACAACGAAGTACTGAACAACTACTGTCTAAACAACAATTTTGACTAAATAACGATTGACTGAACAACGAATTTTAAGGTAAGTTTTTTTTTAAAATGTTTTATTAGTTGTTTAGAATATACATATATATATATGTATATATATATATATATATATTCTATATAAACTAGTGATTGATTGTTTGATTGAGCAGAGAAGCATACGAAGCTAAGGAATAGAGCTTACCCCACTTGGCAATCAAGTCAGTGAACACAGAACCAGAAAAAGGGAATTCTATGAACTACATTCCAACAGAGATAACCAATCATAAATAAGATAAGAAAAAACAGAACATAAAAAGACAAAAGGAAGATGGATAGTTGCTGTAATTGAAAGACTGGTGTATCATCTTGCTTGTAAGTCAGAATATTACCAGCAGAGAAAAATATTGAAAAAATGTACCAGCAGGGAGAAACTGAAATGCATTTGTATTAAGGAGCAGAAGAACTGAAATTATGGGAAACTGCTACACTGTCCTGCAAGACAACTGCATTTTATACAATGCCATCTGGCACCTGCCCTTGTTCCAGAGGAAGCCTCTTAACATGCATGTAATGTGTGGAATGTTCTCCGAGGTATAGTCACCAAAACGTTATGAAAATAGTACAGAAGACGGGGAGCATCACCATCTTCGATAACAAAACTCTACCCTGTACTGTGAACGAAAAGTGCTCCACAATGCTATTTTTGGCTGATGGGAGGCAATGGCTCAGGTCAGATTACCATCGACATGATCTCAAGGACTATGATATGTGTTAATCCCCAAGTAACTGAAGGCACGTAGCCCCCAATGGAGCGGCTGTGTGCCTACCATTAATTGCTATGGTGGGCATTCCGGGTGTACTGGAAATAGGCAGGTCTTGAACCAATTCACTCCGAGTCCTAAGGCATCCAGGAATTCAGAGATTATTGGGGTCATTACAACATTGGCGGTAAAAGCCGCTTACCGCCGTACAGAAGACCGCCAATCCACCGCTGCGGCCGCAGAATTCCGCCACAGCTATTATGACCTACATCTCGGAATCCGCAGAAATTCAGACACCCACACAAGTCCGCCACACCAAAGGTCAGTGATAAACTGGCGAAAACAAATCCTCCACCGTCACGCCAACAGAAACACGCCCATGCCATCACGACCCACGAATCCACGCGGCGGTCTTTCAACCGCGGTATTCCATTGGCGGTACACACCGCTGCACTCAAAATACACACACATCTCCAAAACTCTGCCACATTGGACAATTCCAAATACACACACCTGATACACATACAAACACCACTCCCACACAATCAATACAATATAAAACACGCACCCACATCACCCACAAACCCCTACGACCAAAAATTGTAGACGAAGGCGAGAGAGAGAGCACAGCATAGACAACCCCACCACACAGAGGCACACGACACCATCACCCACACAACATCCATGCACAAAACACCCCACACCACTACACATCACCACACTTATCACCACATACACCACCCCACACATCACCTACACCACCCCATGGCACGGCAAAGACACCCCAGGTTTTCGGAGGAGGAGCTCAGGGTCATGGTGGAGGAAATCGTGCGGGTAGAGCCACAGCTATTTGGATCACAGGTGCAGCACACCTCCAGAGCTAGGAAGATGGAGCTATGGCGAAGAATCGTGGACAGGGTCAACGCAGTGGGACAGCACCCAAGAAATCGGGAGGACATCAGGAAGAGGTGGAATGACCTACGGGGGAAGGTGACTTCCGTGGTCTCCAGGCACAACATTGCGGTTCAGCGGACTGGCCGCGGACCCCCACCTCCTCCCCCACAACTAACAACATGGGAGGAGCAGGTCTTGACCATTATGCATCCTGAGGGCCTCGGAGGAGTCGGTGGAGGAATGGACACTAGTAAGTCAAATGTTAACTATCATATCCCCCACCCTACCTGCATGCTATCACACGCCCCACCCTCACCCCCTCCCCTATCACTCCAACTCCTCACTAATGTACTAATAACACAAACCACCCATCCCAACACCAAGCCCTGCATGACACAACAAAGCATGGTCACCCCTCACTAAAGCATGCCCACTGCACATACCCATAGCACCCCCTAACCATCATCACACAAGCCCCCACACAGGAATGCCAGCACTGGGGTACACGGTCATCCACCCATTGCACACCATGACACACACAGATGCAATAATCATGCTTTTACACCCCTGCAGGACCACTACCTAACGTCACCAAACAGGAGGGTCCAGACATCTCTACCCCACCCACAGAAGAGGCCCACAGTGGTGACAGCAGCTCTGGCCAGCAGGATCCAGATAACCAGCCCGGACCATCGTGGGCCTCGGGACAGTCGGTTCCCCTCACACAGGCACAGGCCACCACAGACCTTCCACCCTCTGGTAACACCAGCACAGCACCCACCCAGCGGGCCCATACCTCCGTCCCCAGAACACGTCAATCAGCTGTGTGTCCACCACTACAGGGAACCTAGGATAACCCACCACCCCAACAACAACAGGGACCTGGGGGCAGTGGCAGAGGGCACATGGTCCAGGGGACGGAGGCCCAGGAACACAGGGGAACTGGGAGGGCTGCTGTGCGAAAGGGGGCGGACAGGCCAAGGGAACCCACTCTCCATGAGGCCCTCTCCTCCATCATGGGAGCCTACCACCACTCCCAGGAGACGATGGCTACGGTCCTGGCCAAGTTTCAGGAGACCCAGTGCCTGCAGGAGGAACAGTATTTGGGGTTCAGGGAGCAACTCAGAACCATCAGCTCCGCCCTGGGCCCCATCGTAGGGGTTCTGAAGGACATGCAGAACACCATGAGGGACACCGTGGCACTCCAAAGGGCCCCTGACACTAGCATGGACAATGAACGGCACACCACCTCCGCCGGCGCTAGTGGACAGGACGCCCCGCCACAGGACCACCACACCAGCACCCCACCCCCTGCAGACGGGGAACCACCCCGCAAGCGGTCCCTGAGATCCAGGAACAGGACAGAGCACGATGGCAAGACCCCCGCCAAGAAATGAGACCACCCTGATTGTCATCCCACTGTCCCACTTTGTAACCCTGTCCATATTGGAACTGCCCCAGCTCCATTTCCTATGCCCATATGGGCAGTGCACCTGTGAGACTAATAGACTAGACTCTGCCATGGACATTCCTCCACCATCAACCCTCACCATTTTACCACCCCCTCCAATATTTAGCACTTCAATAAACACCCTTGAAGCACAAAACAATCTGGAGTCAGTCTGTGATTTTGAAAATGTGTATTAGCTATGACAGTGACAAAATGCGTTTTCAAATGTAGTGTCAACATACCTATGTCACACATCACAAGTCCATGAAGGATGCAAGCAGATGACACACGTTGGTAACCACACCTGTGAAACCGTAATCGAAATGTACAACTCAGTTACCAAATACTGCTTGAAATTGACAGACAGGATAAAGGTAGAAGTGTGAAAGTACTAGTAGTAGTCAAGAAAGTGTTCTCACCTGTGTCTCACTGGAAATATTGCTGTATGACTGAGTCCCTGTTGTCAATGTCTTCTTCCTCTGCTTTCTCCTCATCCCTGTCCACAGGCTCCACAGTTGCCACAACACCGTCATCTGGACCATCCTCCTGCAGAAAAGGCACCTGGCGTCGCAAAGCAAGATTGTGAATCATACAGCAGGCGATGATGATCTGGCACACCTTCCTTGGTGAGTAGAATAGGGAACCACCTGTCATATGGAAGCACCTGAACCTGGCCTTCAGGAGGCCGAAGGTGAGTTCGATCACTTTCCTAGTCCGCCCATGGGCCTCATTGTAGCGTTCCTCTGCCCTTGTCCTCGGATTCCTCACTGGGGTCAATAGCCATGACAGGTTGGGGTAACCAGAGTCCCCTAAAAGCCACACCCGGTGCCTCTGGAGTTGACCCATCACATAAGGGATGCTGCTATTCCGCAGGATGTAGGCATCATGCACTGAGCCAGGGAACATAGCATTTACCTGGGAGAAGTACTGGTCTGCCAAACATACCATCTGTACATTCATCGAATGATAACTCTTCCGGTTCCTGTACACCTGTTCACTCCTGTGGAGGGGGGACCAGAGCTACATGGGTCCCATCAATGGCACCTATGATGTTAGGGATATGTCCAAGGGCATAGAAGTCACCTTTAACAGTAGCCAAATCCTCCACCTAAATGATGTAGCTCCTCATGTGTTTCAGCTGGGCAGACAACACTCTGGACAACACGTTGGAAAACATAGGCTGGGACATCCCTGATGCCATGGCCACTGTTGTTTGAAAAGACCCACTTGCTAGGAAATGGAGCACTGATAGCACCTTCACTTGAGGGGGGATTCCTGTGGGATGGCGGATTGCTGACATCAGGTCTGGCTCCAACTGGGTACACAGTTCCTGGATTGTGGCACAGTCAAACCTGTAGTTGATGATTAAATGTCGCTCCTCCATTGTCAACAGGTCCACAAGCGGTTGGTACACCAGAGGATTCCGCCATCTCCTCACATGTCCCAGCTGACGGTGCCTAGGAAGGACAAAAGCGACCACAGAGTCAAGAAACTCAGAGGTATGTACCCACAGCCACACAGAACACGAAACATAATCCAAAAAGTTGTCTGTATTTGTGTTGAGTCCAGGCCTAGGTATGTGTGACGCAGATGAAAATGAAGCCATGTGGCCCCTGAAATGGCGGCTGCCTGACCTCTAAACTGGGACAATGGGATGTGAGGTAACTGCGCTGGCGTTGTACACCGTCTCGGTAGGCGGCCGCAGACCGCTGCACAATGCTGCATTGGTTAACATTGGACCGCCATTTTCTATCTGTTGAATCACTCTATACCTGATCTTTGACAGGAGAGGACCTATACTTCAAGTGCTGCTGTGACCTCGATCTGGAAGAGACAATGGCACGTGCGTCTGGGGAAAGGGCCCCTGCCTTCACTGCACAGGAGTTGGAGAAGCTTGTGGACAGGGTCCTCCCCAGTACACGCTACTCTACGGTCCTACAGACCAACAGGTGAGTACATAGGGTGCAAGTTGTATGGGCTATGCCTGGGTGGAGATGGCTGGTTGTAAGACGGAAGGGGGCAGAGTTCTGCGAGCATGAAGGACTGTGAATGCATGTGCCACATGGCAAGGGTAGGGATGTGGGCCACTCACTTCGACGGTGCAGTTGGTAATGACTTCTCTTCTTCAGATGTCATGTAAGTCATGTAGGTCAGCGCCCACCAGAAAAAGGATATTTGGCGTGCCATCGCCAAGGACGTCCGGACCCTGGGAGTCCACCAGAGACGGAGCACCCACTGCCGTAAAAGATGGGAGGACATTCGCCGCTGGAGCAAGAAGACGGCGGAGGCTCAGCTGGGGATGGCCTCCCAATGTGGGAGGGGTGCCGGTCGCACCATGACCCCTCTGATGTTCCGGATCCTGGCGGTGGCCTACCATGAGTTGGATGGGCACTTGAGGGCATCACAGCAGACACAAGGGGGTGAGTACACTCTCATTCAGCTGACTTTGCGCGCAGTGGAGGGGTCTGGGTGGAGTAGGAGGGCTGTGAGTTTCCCTAGGCCAGAGCGAGTTCCGTGGCCAGGCCCCTCCGTAATGCAGGCCATGTGGCACTCCACCCCACCTCTGTAGAGTGCCAAGTACAGGTATACATGCCCCTGTGTCATCTATGTGTGCAGTTGTCGACCATATCCATGTAGGCCATATCCCAGGAACTGCATCAGTAGAGCCCAACAGCGCGGCGTAGTGCAGGGGGCTGCTGTGTCTGTATTGTCCGCCAACGTTAGCGGTAAGCCATGCACTTAACCTGTCTTTCTTCTGTCGTCCCCCCCCCTTTTTGTGCTCTCCCTGTTCTTTTGTGCATCAGCATCATCAGGAGGAGGTACAGTGGCACCGGAGCACGAGGGGGCTGCATCCCACATGGCCATGAAGGGCCACACCACGGACTCAGAATACACCAGTGGGACGGAGGGCGAGGGGAGCTTCACGGCGGTCACCGGATCAGCAACCAGCAACACAGACTCGTCCTCCGATGGGAGCTCACTTGTGGTGGCGGCAACATCTGTGCCCCCCACTTCTACAGGTACAGCAGCCACCCCCCCTACCAGCACCGCCCTCCCAGCAGCCCCTCAGCCTTCGCCCTGTGCCCACTCACCCAGGAGGGTGGGCATCACCTTTGCCCCAGGCACCTCAGCCCCTGCCCCTGTCACCTCTGCTGCCCTCAGTGAGGAGGCCATTGACCTCCTCAGGTCACTCACTGTTGGGCAGTCTACCATTGTGAATGCCATCCAGGGTGTAGAAAGGGAGTTGCAACACACTAATGCATTCCTGGAGGGCATTTAATCTGGTCAGGCTGCCCATCATCAAACCCTGCAATCTCTGGCCTCAGCACTGATGGCAGCCATTGTCCCTGTCTCTAGCCTCCCCCCTCCAACTTCCTCCATCCAAACCCAATCCCCTGTACCTTTGCCTATCCCAATCACACCATCAGACCAGCCTGCACACACGTCAACACACAAGGGAAGCTCAGGCAACCATAGGCACCACACATCCAACAGGCACTCACACAAGCATCACCCACATACAGACACAGCAACATCCACCGCCTCCACTGTGTCCCCCTCCTTGTCGTCTCCCTCCTCCCTCCCAGTGTTGTCTACACTTTCACCTGCATGCACTACCACTACAGCCACTAGGACTTGCACCAGCACACCCACCACCACACCCCGCTCACCTGCACTCACCACCCCCACCACCATTTACACGTCCCCTGTGTCCTCTCCCAGTGTGTCTGTGACGCCCCCTCCCAAAGTACACAAACACGGGCACACACACACCCAACATCCATCCACCTCACGAAAGCCTCCAGAACATGCACCTGCGCCCAAATCATCAAAAGTTACACCTCCTACAACCACCTCCTCTTCCTCCACTCCCAGACCCCCTCCAGCTACCCGTCCCAGTGTTCGTCAGAAACTTTTCCTGAGCAACGCTGACCTCGTTCCCACCACCCCCACCCCCCTCCAATTCATAGGTCCAGTACTAGCACCTCAGCCACGGTACCAGTGGTGCCTGTTAGAGGTATGTGGAGTGCACCGGGCACCAGGGCAGCCAGTGTGACACGGAGCCAAAGCAAAGCCAGTCCCCCCCCTGTGAAGCACCAGAAGTTGGACAGTGCCCGACGGGATAGGGAGAAGACTCCAGCAGGCAAAGCCGCTCACAAGGGTCCCGGGGGTGTGTCGAGTCAGCTGTGACTCCTCCCAAGGTGGGGAAGTGGCAGAAGAAAGCGCCAAAGTCTGGGAAGAGCAGCACGGCGGAGAAGGCCGCCATCATCCCTGCTGCCCAGGAGGCCACGGCCAGCACGATCGTCACTGGTCAGGAGACCACCACCAGAGTCAGAGCCCAGGAGGGCAGTCCCATCGTCAGTGGTCAGGAGCCCACCGCGAGAGTCAGTGCCCAGGAGGGCAGACGATCGTCACTGGTCAGGAGCCCACCGCCAGAGGGCCCCAGCAGCCACAGCCCCGCTGGGCAATGAGGGACGGCCATGGCAAACACCACTGCACAGGTCAGAGACAGCAAAGTGAAGCACCGCTGAACAGGGCATGCACTGCTGAACAGGGCAAAGACCGTCATGGCAAGCACCGCTGAACAGGTCAGAAATGCGAAGTCAAGCACCACTGAACAGTGCAAAGATCGCCATGGCAAGCACCGCTGAACAGGTCAGAAACCGCAAACAGGCCGGCGGAAAAAAAAAGGGAATAATGACCGTGGCGGAAACCGCCAACAAAGACAGCCACTTTAACACTCCGACCGCCACGGCGGTACAGACAAGCAGCGCGGTGGTCACCGCCAACAGACAGGCGGGAGACAAAGTACCGCCCACAGTATCACGGCCTACCAATCCGCCACCTTTTCCGGGGCGGATCCACCGTGGATAAAAACAGGGCGGAAACAGCCATTTCAATGGGAAAACGCTCACCTCAACACACTCCACGAGGAAGGAGGGCACCATGGAGCCGGAACTCCAAATACTCCATGCGATAGTCTTCCTGCTCCTCTACGACCATCAGCAACGCCGGCGCCGAAGACAACGGTGAGTACTGCACCTACAACAAAGGGGAGGCAAAAGTCAGGGACACACACACGCAACACCCCCACCCCCACCCCGACCCTCACCCACTACAACACACACACCAATGCATATCCAAACATCACAGTAACAACCCCCAACCCCCCAGGAAGAATGCAAAGACAAAAGGAAATGAGTTCAACCATTGTAATGTATCAAAATACAGTAAGCTAATATATACAGATATATTTACACATTCAACAAAATATACATCACGATTAGTATTGCAGGTATGCACCATTCAATGTCCGTGGACCACTGGGCCCAAAATGCATGGGCGAGGCCCGCACACGATACCTGACCAGAAACGGAGAGAACACTGCTGGGGCATCAGATCAAAATACAACAGGCACCTCAGGGGGAAGGGAAGGGGGGGCACCTCAGCCGGATGACAGCACCACGCCAGATCCATGACGGGGCTCCATGCCCATTGATGTATCCTGGGGAGTGCAAAGCCACAGTCTCTCAAGTTTCTATAGTGAGTGGGTTGCCCACTGTACCATCCTGGGGAGTGCAAATCCACAGTCTCTCAAGTCTCTACAGTGGGTGGGTTGCCCACTGCTTTATCCTGGGGAGTGCAAAGCCACAGTCTCACAAGTCTGTTCAGTGGGTGGGTTGCCCACTGTACCATCCTGGGGAGTGCAAAGCCACAGTCTCACAAGTCTCTACAGTGGGTGGGTTGCCCACTGTACCATCCTGGGGAGTGCAAAGCCACAGTCTCACAAGTCTCTACAGTGGGTGGGTTGCCCACTGTACCATCCTGGGTAGTGCAAAGCCACAGTCTCACAAGTCTTTTCAGTGGGTGGGTTGCCCACTGCTTAATCCTGGGGAGTGCAAAGCCACGGTCTCACAAGTCTTTTCAGTGGGTTGTTTGCCCACTGTACCATCCTAGGGAGTGGATGACAGTCTGCACTGGTTCTGGAGGGGGACTGGTGCTCAGACTGCTTCATCCTGTTAAGGACAGAGGTAGTGGATGGATCTCTCCACTGGTTCTGGAGGGGGACTGGTGCCCAGAGAGCTTCATCCTGTTAAGGACAGAGGTAGTGGATGGATCTCTCCACTGGTTCTGAAGGGGGACTGGTGCCCAGAGTGCTTCATCCTGTTAAGGACAGAGGTAGTGGATGCTGTTCTCCACTGGTTCTGGAGGGGGACTGGTGTCCAGAGTGCTTCATCCTGTTAAGGACTGAGGTAGTGGATGCTGTTCTCCACTGGTTCTGGAGGGGGACTAGTGACCAGAGTGTATCACTCTCCCGTGACGGTCCCAGTTCCGTCACTGCCCCTGCCGCACATGGGCTACCGGTGCTTGACTTGGCGGTGCTTGCCCTGTTCAGCGGTGCTTGCCATGGCGGTCTTTGCCCTGTTCAGCGGTGCTTGACTTAGCAGTTTCTGACCTATTCAGCGGTGCTTTCCATGGCGGTCTTTGCCCTGTTCAGCGGTGCTTGACTTTGCAGTTTCTGACCTGTTCCGTGGTGCTTGCCATGGCGGTCTTTGCCCTGTTCAGCGCAGCTTTAACACCGTCCGCCAGGGTTGTAATGACCCCCTATATTTGTTATCCCCGTATGCCCTCCAAAAATCACAAATTTAATTAGGACACTGTCTGCAGAAATAGAAACTGTGCACCTCCCCCTCCAACGATATGCCTCGCTCCTGGCCTCTCTGTCTAAGTCTTTGGACCAACAGCTCTACCACCAAAGCAAAGAGGAGGGAGAGAGAGGGCACCCAAACATGTGCCCCTACTCACTGAAAAGTGGTCAGAGACACATTGCCCTATCTTCACCTGAGTTGTGAGGGCGAGTCAAGAAGCCTGACTAGTCATTGAAATCTGCCATCAATACCCATGTTAGCTAGTGTCAAATACATCCAATTACATCAACAGTGTTCAACACTTTTTCTAGACTCCTTTTGCTACTTGAAGATGCCTTCTATGACTCAGGAGGCAGATATTAGAGTTCCAAGCACTAAAAGAACGAATTTCAGAAAGGTAGAAAACTGGAAGGAGATGAAGGACAGGTACCTGTCTTTTAGTCAAAGAAGAGGCAATTAACTAGTTTAATATGCCGAGAATTGTTAAAGACCAAGAGGAAGAGAAAATATGTGAAAAAGGGACATAAAAGAAACAGATCAACAAAATTTTCCCACAAACAAAACAGTCAATTCATTTAGAGGGAAGCTAAAAGTGAACATCCCACATAAGAAATGCATTTCTCAGCATATTCATTTCAAGGACAGGACTGATGAACCAAAGAAACACAGGAAAACGTTTCTACACCACTGCAGGAAAAACAAGACTTCTCTTCTGGTGCATTCTAGTGGCCTGAGGATTTCAGACATCCTACAGAACTCAAGTCAGAAAACCACACCATACGTTCACGTAAAAGAGGGCACTGGAAATTTCTAATTGGGAGAAGCCCAGCATAGCTCTTGAAATAAGAATCCAATGAGAAAGATTTGATTTTGTTTTTACTTAACGCAAGTGTCAATTGAAAAGTGAATTTGCTCTTTACGTTTTTGTGGATGTGGGCTGCTCATCAAGCAACTTTGCATGGGCAGAGCCCGTGACTTCTCTAGGCAGATAAAGATATCAATAGTTCTGATAATGTTTGCTTCTTAAGTAATTCTTAATTCACTTTCTGAAATAGAAATTCTTATGTCATCAAAGGTTTTGAAAAAGCTGCACCACACAATACACACAAAGTGAATGAATGTGGTGATATGTATATTAATCATGGCAGAGCAGAGGCATCATAGCTGAAGTGATCTTGCATCCTGCCCATAACAAAATTGCACACAAAGCCGTGGTTGCCATTAGGTAGAACACAATAATTGTCCGTCAAGTGACAGGAATTGAAAAATATTGAACAGGGAATGTACTCCATTCAAGAAATATCATATACCATAGGGGACATAGATTGCACACATACCTCCCACAAATCCACCAGACAAGTTCATATTGTGACAACCGAAATTTATAACAAGACCGGAGGCTCATATTATGCTGAACTTTTATTGCTTTAATAAACAGCAGACAAAAGAAAACTTTAATACCCAGAAAACTTTAGTAGAACTATCACATTAAATCATAATGGTATTACCAATAGTATTTCGAGTACAAGAACAATTATCAAGACTGAGACTCTTTTCTTGCTGGTCGCAGTAAAGATAAGTATTCTGCTTGCATATTTTATTTTCAAACACACACAAATGTTGTGATTACTAAATTATTGTTACTACTTTTGCTTTTGTATGGTTTAATTACTATTTCTGTTGAGAGCAGGTTTCTCCCGACATGCAGTACTAGCTTAGAACATTCATTTAACGTTCTTTCCATTCTGTTCATATTTATTGCCTGCTTCCCTGCTCTGCCTGCAGGGAATGCATATCTTTTGGCCAGCTCACAAGCATTTGCTTCCTTTCCTCTCTGCTTCCTGAATGACGGTGAGGTCCCCACCTTGAGGCCCACCTCTAGTCACACCTCTTCACACTACCGTCTCTCCCGTAGGCCTTTTATATAAGGGAGGGTCCTTGTCTAACCCCTTAACTCCCTTATTTTCTTTTTCTTTATTTAGTTTTTGCTCAATAGAGCATAATTTTCAGTGACATTTACATTGGTTTTTCCTCAAAATTTATCATTAATATGTCTGAAGACAAGGAATCTCAAACTATAAAGGAGAACTTGATCTCATTTGTTAAGGATTTTGTGCAACACGCAGATTCTGTATCAATGTTAGATGTTTAAAAAAAATTGGAGGCATGTATTTCCAAGATGTTGCATGGCCCTAATAAAATTCCTTCTAAAAAATGAAAGAAAGGTACTGCTTCTCAAAGTGTTTTCTCAAAAGTGCATTTCTAATAAACCTGGTCCTCCTACCCGAGCAGTTTCCTTTTCAGGGCTTCCTACCTCTCCCATTTTACTTTACAAGACACTGATAATGACAATGATGACATCCTGGATGATGACAGGGCTGTTTCTAATGTCATTTCTGACCTTTATGATAATGGACATGTGGGGAAACAATGTAAAATGTCTCCTTCTAATGGAGCGTCACTCCCAGTGTCTAATGATCTAGTTGTTCATTTAGGTGAACCTATGTTCAGCCCTGTTTTAATCCACCACCCTAATTCCTTGTAATGGTTCCCATCTGACCATGTCTCAGATTATGTTTCTTTTTATTTAAGACACACCTTTGATAAATCTTTCAGAAACAAACTAAAATCTAAGTGCCCCCACTGTTTCCTTTCCAAATGTCTGACACCCCTGTTATTGACCCTAATATGTTATTATTTTTCACCAAGTTTCAGAAAGACCCTAAGAAAGGTGTTGGTCAAGCTTGGTCTAATAGCCAGGACAGGATTTTAGATCTGGTTAGATTTGGCCATAGAAGCAAACATGGAGAGTGATGAAGTTGACCCAAACACCCTATCAAATTTAGCTCAACGTGCTGTTTGTATGCTAGGTAACATTAACCCTTACATCTCCCAAGAAAGACGTAAGAGCCTGTTGCCTAAAATAGATCCTAAATTGAGTAGCTTATCAACTAAAGAAGACGGCCCTCAGGTGAATGGCCTTCCGTTTGGAAATTCCTTCATAAAGGCAATGGGCAAATATGTTTCCACCCTTGCTACAATAGACAAAGCCTAGGTTTCCATGAGGAAGATTTTCTCTTTAGGGGGTTTTGGCAGGGCCGGCAAAGGAAGGAGTCGATTTGGCAGCTGTTATCCCTCAAGAGGTCAATCCATCCATAGAGGCTCCTACAACCAAGGCACCCAACAAGGATATCAGGACTACAAACCTAATTTCTACCCCTGCCATTCTAGAGGATTCAGAACATGGGATATAGAGCCAAAGGCAATCAGTCCTCTATGAGTTTTCAATTTTGGCCCACTGCCCATAGCAGGCAGGTTAGCTCTTTTTCTAGGTGCTTGGTTGTCTCTCACATCAGAGCCTTGGGTAATGCGTACTATTCAGGGTTATTGCATAGATATATATCATATTCTAATGCAACATTGCCTTCCCCATCCTCTCGTTTTTCACAGGAGCAGTTTCTCGTGGCTCAAGAGGAAGTGCAGTCCCTTTTCTCAAAGCAGGCTACCGAAAGGACTTTTTTTGATCCCTCAGGTTTCCTTAGCACTATTTTCTTAGTGCTCAAAAAGACCAAGAAATGTCATCCGGTCATCAACCTGAGGTTTTTTAACAACTTTGTGGTATATCAACATTTCAAGATGGAGACCATTCTTCATATCAGAGATCTACTTCTTCAAGATAATTGGTTAGGGCATCTAGATCTTCATGACACTTACTTGGTGGTTCGAGTTCACCCTTCCTACAGGAACTATCTTCAATTTCAATACAGTCAGACCAGACCTTTTTCCTATTCAAAACTCTGCCTTTTGGACTTTCTTCACCCCCTTGGTGCTTCACCAAGATTTTCAAACCTGGGGTAGCCTTCCTCAGAGGTCAAGGAGTCAGACTCATTTTTTCCTCAACAATTTCTTGATTATGGCACAGGACAAATCCTGTCTACTGGCTCATTTACATCTGTGTCAAGACCTCCTGTCAAGACTAGGGTTTCTAATCAATTTCAAAATTCTTCTCTAGTTCCTGCACAATGTTTGGAATTTCTAAGCTTCGTCATAGACACTTTCTTATCAATTCTTTAACTCCTGCAGCAGAAAGTGGCTCTAATAAAGAAAGAGATACGCCACAGTTTGTCTCTTCCTCTTTGACCTCTCAGGTCCCTAGCTCGACTGGTAGGTCTACTGGCTTCCTCCAGTCAGGCCGTTTTTGCCTGGTACCCTACATTACAGAGCACTATAGAGACTAAAGATTTGCCACCTGTGCAAAGGTTTGGCTTATTCAGAGCCGGTTCAGGATTCAGAATCCAGAGACAAGCTCCTCTGGTGCCTGAGTCACTTAAATGACTGGAACGGGAGAACGATTTTCTCTGTCCCCCCAGACCCTATCTTAGAGTCAGATACAAGTTGGACAGGATGGGGTGGAAGATGTGGTCAACTCTCGACTGCTGGTACAAGGTTTCTTCAGGAGTCGTCATTGCACATCAGTTGTTTAGAGATACCTGCAGGTTTCTTTGCCATTGAAACCTTTGTAAAAGACAGGGCAAAATGCACAATCCTATTACAGATGGACAATGTGTTGTGGACAGGTACATCAACTGTCTTGGAGGTACAAGGTCCAAACCTCTGGCACTTCTTGCCAAGAGTCTTTAGGAATTCTGCCTCCGAAGGAACACTTCTGTCAAAGTGGAGTATCTTCCAAACAAATTGAACTTGGTGGCTGACTGGTTTTCCAGACATCTTCACAGTTCAAGCAATTAGAGACTTCATACTTTAGTGTTCAAATGTCTTTCTTCAATCTTTGGTGCTATGTCAATAGACCTCTGTGCTTCTCATATCAACTCCCAAATCCATTCTTTCTTCAGTTGGAGACCAGATCCATTAGGTATTGCTACTGATGCATTCCTCCAGTTACAGCCTCAGTCCCTCCTTTATGCCTTTCCTTTTCATTGCCCGAGTCCTCTTTCATGTTCGGAGAGAACAGTCATCCCTAGCTCTGACCTCACCCCGGTGGCAGACTCAACCTTGGTATTCAACACTGTTGGAACTATCTTGGGATCTTCCAGTGAGGATTGCTCTCTTTCCCGGCTTGCTTCTCAAACCTCAGGGTCTTCATCACAACCTCATTCTATGGGGCTCCTTCTTCCTCATAGCAGGGCTCCCTGGAGAACCTCAGGAATTTCAGAGGAAGAAGTCCAGTTTATCCAACAATCCTGGGCCCATGGCACAGCAAAGGTATTCAAGTGAGACAGGTTGCTCTGTTATAGTTGGTGTTTGGACAGGGATTCAGATCCCTTTTCAGCAAATGTGATTATTGAGTTAGTTTCCTAGCTACTTAGACTTCACAAGGCAAAGCCTATCGTACCATTAACAGCTACTGATCAGCAACTTCTGCAGACCATGTCAGAGTGGAAGGAAGACCTATGGGTGAATACTCGTTGGTCTGTCACCTATTAACTGTAGTACATTTTGCTAAACCTCCTGTTTCCAAATATAACACTAGGTGGGACATTAATTTGGTGTTACTTTTCTTTATTTCATGACCAGACAATGCTGATCCATCTCTGCAGCATTTATCTGCACAATTGACTATGCTTTTGAGTTTGGTTTACATCAAAAGAGTCTCTGATGTTAAAGCACTAGGCATATCTTCTTTCCATTAATCTTCTCCAGGAGTTTATTTTCAAGTTATCAGCTGCACCAAAACTAATTTAGCGTCAGTTCATTATCTTTTTCCCCTCCCAAGTTAAATTTTGTGTGGGTAATTGTTTGAAAACTTACATTTCACGAACTGCTGATCTCAGAAGCTCCTCCATGTCCCAACTCCTTATTTCCTTTCAGAAACCCCATAAACCCATTTCGGCTCCCACTCTGGCCCATTGGGTTACCTGGGTCATGTTCTTGGTTAGCATTAGTATTGATTACTTTGGAGCCCTTTCAACCAGAGGAGCTATGCCCTCTAGGGCTTTCTGGGTGGGTGCAGTTTTACATGATATTCTTAGATCTGCAGATTGGTCACATGTTAAGTTTAGAACTTTTTATTGTAATCCAGTTGCTCATCCGTCCGAATCTGTTACATCATTGCTTTTGACAAGCATAAAATGAGCCTCTGGTCTTCTAATAAAATTGAGGTTTTTCTTGGTGTTTGAAAGGCTAGATTTTATTAAAGACATGGTGGCGAGTATTATCCCACCACAGTTCATTTAGCTCTGCCCTGGTTTCTATTTTCTGTAATCCCAGTGCCTTCAACAAGTTTGACTGCATCCTCTTAGCTCGCCTGAAGCAACACCTCCTCTGGATTCTTCCTTGCAGATTACGTTCCCTGTTTCAACATTTTGAGATGTGGCTCCTTTTCTCCTCATGGGCATCTTCAAGGATTTCAGGACTGTTACATTAACTTTGAGCTCACTTTTAATTTTGCACACCGGCCCTCATCCTGATTGATTCCTGCAAGAAAAGAGGGCTGATTGCCCTCAGTCAGTGCATTCCTTATTATGCTCAACATACTATTGGTTATACCTTTATAACGTAATGTGGTAGTTCTTTTACCAGGGTTGTCTGGGTATCGAAGTTTCCTTTTGGCTGCTGTTTATTAAAGCATAATATTCGAGCAGAGCAGTCTACCTGTTGTTGTGGGTTCATGTTTCTCTGGTATTTGGAATGACAGCACTTTGTGAAAATTATTACTTTTTGGGTTTTGTAGACACTGGGAGGTCTTTAAGTCAAATGAATCTGCAAAGCTTAAATATGTGTTTGCAATTGCATCTGTGTGTTGCCTGCGCTCATAGTGCACACCACACTGATTCCCAGTGTTTTGGTTGGAAGAGTGTTACATTATAGGACGTAAATGTGAGAAGAGTTTTTGTGCCTTTATGAGGTCACTCCCTATGCATGTGATGGTAGGAAGAGGAGTGAGAGGTAAAACCTAGGCACTTTTCTTTGGCTGTTATAAATGACGGTGTGGACATAAATCCACCCAAGAACAATAGCATGCATTGGCTACAGGCAGTCAAGGTTCTTTATAATGGATAGAAAGTATGAAGTTCTGATTCCATTAAGCCCATCTAGGAGTGATAAGTGGCACTAACTGGTGAGCATTGGGGAAATGCTTTCACAGTAATTTCTTTTAGGGTGTGGCCAGGACCAAAGGTATGATGCCCAGAGGAGTGCTCTAGCTTAAGGTATACAGAATTAAGGGCCATGTTTAATGGAAAATGACGGTGCATGGTGCTGTGCCAAATTTGGCAGCGTCATGCTCTGTCATTTTGAAAACGCAGGGATTCACCCTATCTACTAGAATATGACACACCCCTGTGTTTCCCCCTGCACTAAACGTTCTGCCGTGCACCAACGCAACCACCCTTGCTGCATAGTGCAAGGATGGCTGCGTTGAAGGGGAGATTGTTTTTGTGCAGGAAGGAAAACCTTCCTGCACAACAACAATCTTAAATGGCGATTTGCTCTTTCTATGTGTGCTGCTAAATGCTGCGCACACAGAAAGGGCCAAAAATGATGTGAAATGAAAGCATTTCTCCTCATTGTGCCACTCCACTGCTACCCCTGGGGTGACGTTAGATTTTGGCGCTTCCTCAGGTTTACGAAGGTGCCATAGAAAATATGGAAGTTGTGGAGTAGCAGGAGTAGCAGGAACAGGACTTGAAATTGTGAAACCCTGTTGGGGCAGAGTATTAGAGACAGAACCCGGCATTCTTGATGCAGAGTAAGTTTGTTACTGGTTTGTTGGGGGATAAGAAACACAGTGTGTGGAGGCGGCGTTAGTGGCATTTAGAATTTGAAGGTAGAGGCAAGTTCCTTAAATCATATAGTTTAATTCTCTCCAGGGAAAAAGGAAATCTAGAATGCCCTCGAACAAAATGCGGACATGTGGGGAGTGTGGCCTGAAGAAGGGTTTCAAATACATCACTAGGAAAAAAGGAATCTCTAAGGAGTGTCACTACTTAGGAGATGCTGATCTCAGTCTTGAAGGAGGAGATATGTTTCGTGCCTTGCAGCACGACAATGCCCCGATAGACATCATGAAGAAACTGCTGTAACGCCCTTGGGTGTATCAATTGAAGAATTTGTGAGGAACTATTTTAAAAAGAATGCCAATGTATAGCAAGATACTGAAAGGAAAAAATATTTAAACGTTTATCAGAGAGAAGATGAACGGATTGTAGCAAGTGATTCTATTACTTTGTATTCCCTACAGAATGAGGATCTACCCTTAGAAGAAGGGATGGACAAGAATAAAGGGGGGGCACTTACCGGAGACTAGATTATCCTCATCGCCTTGCCTTTCCCCATTAGGATGAATAATTAAATGATGGATGAAAAACCCCTGTTTTATTCTACATTACAGAAGGATAGGTTATAAGGGGAAGGTAGAGGTGTACCCGGAATGGATACTTCCTCTCCCATTGCTAGGCAGTCTGGTTTAGGTTTATATACCACTGCAACTCCAGCAGCATCCTCAGAAGTAATGTTTTTAATGCAGAAAACCTTACAGGCCATTGTAGAAGTATTGCCAGTTCATAATGGACTAGCTAAGTCACATAAAAACCAACTACAGGGGATTATGGAAGAGTTGAAACAAATGCACAGGTGTATGCCGGAACTGGTGTGGCCAGTGCCAGAGAAAAGGGACCAGGAGGTGGGTACGCCTGTAGAAAGTAGTGAGGGAGGGCCCATAGATACAACGCATACAACAAATCTGCCATTTGTATATATCTCTAAACAGCCTAAACTGGTAATAAAAAGGGGTTGAGGTTGAAGAGGAAGGGGTTACATTCCCTATTTTAATATATTAAGAAATAAACAGAGGCATGTTAAAAGGAAAAGGCCCATGAAAAGAGGGAGGAGGATAGAGGCATGGATTGGGCATCTCCAAGAAGGGAGTATGACTCAAAGGGAACCTAGAGTAGCAGATACAGAAGACATGCGGTTAGTAAAGGAGAATAGGTACTCCCAAAGGTCATAATGAAGGAAAGTAAGGAAAATTAGCAAGTTACAGGCATCAAAAGAAAGGTAAATAGTGAAAAAAGAGGGGGAAAGATAGTTTAGAACAACAGGAGAAGGGTGACCCCTCATAATCTAGGGGGTCACAGAAACACAAGGGAGTTGAAGGGTTATAACAGAAGTGAGTGTTTGTGGGTATACTTGGAACCTTGAGGAAGGGAGATTGGAAGGAAGTGGCGGATGAAGCTTAAACCCTTTAATAGCTTGCGCCTGTTAGAAGTTATGGGTAAATGTCCCAGCCTATGTGGGATCAGGTCACAGGATATAAGGCAAATAGAATTTACGACAAATCTTGTAGGGAATGAGGTGATAAAGGCCCTCTTTTATTCAGGTTGTGTTAGACAATTGGTAATGAGGGTGGAAAAGCAATTAGAGAAGGATGGCATAAGACTGGTTCGAATGAAGGAATTGGAGAATGTAGAGAGCAATTATAGAGCGCTCAACTGTCATGCAGAGCTGCTCCCAGATCAAGTAAAATATATTGTCTAGTAGGTTCTCAAAATACCAGATCATGTAAGGACGGAAGCGAGGGCAGGCTAAGTGTAACCATAGTAGCCGACCCTAAAGGCCCAATGTTGAGGAACCGCTTCAAGACACTTTTAAAGCCCCTTGAAGATTATAGCAGGGGAGAGTTGAGTGAGTTGATCTAGGGATCAGCTACTTCGCACAGCCTTTTGTTTTTTTCATGGAACTTAGGAGGATATAAGAAACATTTAAGACAAGATTCATTCAAAGAGAGGTTGGAAAAGTACAATGTAGTGTGTTTCCAGGAATCTTGCCTGTGCAAGGAACCTGAACCAATAGATGGCTTCTTGAGACTCTTTAAGGATGTCACCCATTTAGGCCCAGGACGACTGTCGGGTGGCTTAATTACTTTGATCTTGACTGGAATAGTCAACAGATTTACAAAGATAAAAACAAAAAGTCGTTGGCTGTTAGCTGGTCTGGTCAATCTTTATAATGATTTTGGAGGGTCAATGGAGCTCACTGTAATTAATGTATATATCCATCTGGGGATGACAGCAGATTATGGTATCCAGCTGGGTATGCTTGAGGAAGACTTGGAGGCAATATGTATAAATAAAGCAGGGCAGTTGGTATTGATCTTCGGAGATTTTAATCATAAATTAGATCCAACAATTTGTGATAAATTACATAAAGAGTTGCTGGCAGATGCACACGTGCTGCAAGCTATTTTCCCTAGATTAGAGGGTACAGCACGGGATAGGGCCTTAGTAAGATTTTTAGTCTCTTTAGGATTGTTTTGCGTCAATGGACGTATGAACACAAACAACTCTGCAAAGCAGACCTTTCTCATAGGAAATCAGGTTTGCCCAATTGATTATGTCTTCGTAAATGTTTGGCATTTTAAGGAAGTGGTGGGATTTCAAGTCATGCATCTAGAGAGGAGTGATCACTGGCCCTTACAGTTAACACACAGGGCATGCAATAAAGATCTAAGAGAAAGAGTGATTGCATTGCAAGCAGAGTACCCGCGTCAGATAACCATGCATCACAGAGAACAGTTTAAAAGTACTCAATGATCTGATGATAAATTATGGGGGTCTCAGCGTGACTGAAGATCCGAAGGTTGTGGTTATGCAAAAGGAAAGGGTAATTGAACAAGGGGTAGATTGTCTGAAAGTAATGTTAAAAATAATGCATGTGAATAAAGATCAGGGACAAGTTAGAAGGGAGTATAAAATTAATTGGTATAATCAAGAGTGTAGGATTCAGAAGTTGAAGGTGTGGATGTTGGAAAGGGAACTCAGGAAAAGGCGCACTAAGGGAACAGAACAGAAGCTCCACATAGCCAAGCAAGACTATAAAAATATTATGAGAAAAAGGAAATGGGAGTACATAAAAATTAATTGGAAAGTTATGTTAGATGTGATGGAACCCACAATATTAGGAGGTTTTGGCAGTTGGTGAGGGAGAGGAAAGTCTATTCTCGTTTTAAACTCCTAACCGGATTTTTCTTGCCACATAAACTGAAAAGTAAAACACCTTCACATAAGCAAGCCCACGGCCACCATGAAGCGTGTCCGAGACACACAAAAGGAAACAGAAGTTTGTTCGAGGTGAAACGCATCAGCAAAAGTGCAATTATTCATTTAACCGGCAAAAAGTGCAATTAGCCTTGTAACCAGCAAAAGTGCAATTAGCCATGTAACAGGGTCTATGTCAAGCAAAGCACACAACTAATGCCCAGTGAGATCACGCTGCCTGTGAAATAATGAGAAAACGTAGTCCAGAAACCATATGAAAAACATGGAGCCTCGTATGTTTTCAGTAGTTGGCCTTCAGGCTTGAGGAAGGCTAAACACCAGAAAAGCAATGCCATTTGCATGCCTTTCACTAATGAAATTAAGTGAATTGTAAAAGGCAAGCCCAGGAACCAACCAAACTGATGGGCGTGGTTAAAAGCCCATAGAGAGATTACACCAGGAACAGAGTGCTTGGCGCTCGACCCTAAAAATAATGTCAATTGGTGGGCAAGTCTTTTTTATGCTATCTTTCATAAAATGTTTGATTCCAGCTGTTACCCTGAGAGCTGGAAGGCTGCAATAATTAGGCCATTTTATAAGAAGGATGATCCAACACAACCAAAGAATTATCGCCTAATCAGCCTTTTGGACGTGGATGAAAACATTTTTGCAATGTTACTGTTAGGCCAAATGAAGTCCTGGGTACAGTAAATAATCTGATCCCTGTAGAGCAAGGTGGCTTCAAAAAAGGTCACTCTACAATAGACCACTGTTTTGAGCATTGGCAAAAAAGTCAATAGAGGTACAAGGGTGTCTATTTTGTTGTTTTGTGGATTTCCGAGCCATTTTTGATCTGGTAGATCAGAATTTGTTGTGGGATATGTTGAGGTAGATCGGGATCGATTCTGAACTACTTTTTCGTCCTCCAGGGAATACACACATAAATTGGGCCCAAGTGATTGTAGATTCTGGTGGGTCTTTAGCAAAGAAGATTCCTATAAAGAATGGGCTACAACAAGGTTGCATTTTGGCCCCACTATTGTTTGCCATATTTTTGATTGACTTGCCAAATATATGAAAGGAGGTGAGGGGTTTATGCCAAAAGTAGATAAGACCCATATTTCTTGTTTATTGTATGCTGAGGAGTTGGTGATAGTTGATATGACAGATCTGGGACTGCAAAGTAAAATGCTTATACTGTAGTAAATTTTGACAAAACTAAAATAATGGTATTGGGGAAAAAGGAAGGGGGCGTTTTCCTGGTACTTGGGAGGTGACAAAGTATAAATGGCTGATAAATATAAATATTTAGGTATGTGGTTTGAATTAAGATGGAAAGAGCATATCAAGTCACTAAAATCCACGGCATTAACATTGGTTTGGGTATTAAAGCAGTTTAGTTGGAAGTATGGAGGACCATCTCTTAGTCCCATACCCTCTGCTTTTAATGCCATGGTGAGTCCTCAATTTCAATATGGGGTGGAAGTTTTAACTTTCGCTGGGAAGCTGAATTGGTATATGGAAGAAAGTAAGTGTCTGAAATGTTTGCTTATACTTCCCCCCATCAAGTATGATTCAGGCTAAAAGGGCGGAATGCCGAATGATGGCGTGGAGTTATCAGGGAATGTAAGCCTCATTGAAATTTTGGTTGAGCTTGTCTGAAGAGGGTATTCTCAAAATTGCACATTTATGTAAAAGGGAAATCAGGACAAGTGATTTGAACTGGGTCTCCCAAGGGAGAGGTCGGCTAGAGAAGATCTGTGTTACCTTAGGTTTAGCTGCTAATCAGTGGCACAGAGAACAAATTCCAAAGCAGGAGTTGTGTGCCTTGGTAAATAAAAGTGCTAGAGAAGAAGAATTTGGTTATTTGGAGGTGGGGAATATCTACCCAGTTTATGGTGCATGGGTGGAGAAAATAGGAAAAATTTTCCTATATAAATGTTTTGCCTTACCCTAAGTTAAGGGATGCGGTGCTAAAATTCAACCCATGTTATATAGATCTGAAAACAAGAGCCATAATGAGGGATGATCTGGGCGTATGTATGTGTGGCATCAAATCAAAAATGTAGCGCCCAACATATTTTATTAGATTGTTTGTGGTTCTTAGATGAACAGAAAACGTTTTTAAAGCCAATTTTTAGGGAATATAACGTAATTACCCGGGATCAAGCGCCCAACCTGCTGATAGATATGAGATTTTTGAATGTGACATGTGCCTTAGGCCAATATTGGAATGAGGTACAGGGTTCCTTAATGGGGCTCTCTGGGGCTCTGTAAAGGGTGAGAGAGCAAGTATGCGAGGTATAATTTATTAAAGGTAATTTTACATGGATTACATTATTTTTTATAATTGACCATATAGTAAGGAATACGCAAAGGGGTTAAGCAAACTGCATTTAGGATTAGGTAGGCCTGCATCCCCAAGATATGTGATTAGCTGCATCTTGGGGAATTGTGAGAATTGCAGTTATATCGTAAAATGTGCCTTGTATGATTTAGTAGAATTAGGAGATTATGGTATTTGTATTTCATTTTGTGAGCATATTGTATTTTAATGATGTACATGTGAATTTAGGTTTAAGATTTTAAGCTATTGTTCTTATTTAACTGCTTTTAGATTAAAATTGTATTATGTTAAAGCTGCTCTCCATCCAAGGGACATGGGAAAACGATGTAGCCCCACGTCATTTGAATGAGGTTTTAAATCAAAGCAAGGGTCACTTTATCCAGATCTGCCCGTCATATTTAAACTGTAGACCAATGCTTTTAGGCTCATGTTGATACTTTTTGACGCAAACCAGCGCAGGCGCTGGTTTGCGTCAAAAATGTTACCGCCGGCTAATGCCATTCCTAGGCGCCATGCGTGCGCCTTATTTAAGGAATGATGTTAGCCGGCGCTGCGGACTGGTCAGAGTAAAAATAAATGACTCAAACTAGGCAGCGACGGCGTAGGGAAAAATGGGGGTTGCGTGTCAAAATATGGTGCAAGTCAGGTTTGAAGCAAAAATCATGCCTCAAACCGGACTTGCGCCATTTTTTGACGCACAACCCCCATTGAAATGACTCCTGTCTTAGCAAAGACAGGAGTCATGCCCCCTTGCCCAGTGGCCATGCCCAGGGGACTTCTGTCCCCTGGGCATGGTCATTGGGCACAGTGGCATGTGGGGGGGGCAAATTAGGCCCCCCTATGCCACTTAAAAAATATATATATTTACCTCAACCTGCCTGTACCTACCTGGGATGGGTCCCCCCATCCATGGGTGTTCTCCGGGGGAGGTGAGGGTGGCAGGGGGTGTCCCTGGGGGCAGGGAAGGGCTCCTCAGGACTCCTTCCATGGTCAGAGACCATGGAAGTGAGCCCACAGGTCCCTTAACGCCTGCCCTCACCCAGGCGTTAAAAAACGGCGCACATCAGGCTGTGCGCCGTTTTTTAAGCCCTGCCCCTTCCTGTGCGTCAAAATGACGCAGGAGTATACATAAGGCGCACAGGCCTTAAAGTAATTTTTTTGGCTGGAATGCCTATCTTGCATGTCACTAACGCAATCCAAAAAATGACGCACACAGAGGAATTTTGGCGTTCGCGGGCGTCAAAGTTTAAATATGGTGCAGGGTTTGCGCTGAATGTGCATCAAAAAATTGTATGCACATTCAGCGCAAACAGAGTATAAATATGCCCCTTAGTGTCTTTACTGGGTTAGGCTGGTTTTGCTCCATGCAAGCCTGCAATGAAGTTTATAATGCTTGTTCGTGAATAGAGATATGTTAGGTAATACTGAATTTTATTAAGAGGTCATTACAATTTAGAATTGATATGAATTAATAACAGCTATGAGGCTGTAAACTGTGCTCCATGTCAGTTTTAAGAATTATTATATAATGTATTTATGTTTTATGCCTTTATGCCTTTTTATGCCGAATAAAGAATTTATTGACTGACTACGTTTCAATACCAAGCAAGCAATGGCAAAGGCAATACGTCTCACTTTTGTAATGCCAGTGCTACACAATTGAACTTTACCAAAGCATGTTCATAAAGCATTGTTAAAAATGAAAGAAAAGTATTCCAAATACTGGAGGAAACACAACACACATATTTTACGATGCCTCAGAACTGAACATTAGAATCAATACTTTCAGTCATAAGCATGACTCACTTTTCAAATTTCACTCTGGAAACTCTGAATTTTTTTTATTTAAATCTGTTGTGCTTGACCCAGCTTAAATATAGGAGTAGTTCTGTATGCTTAAAAGAACATAAGAGCTGCCTAAGAAAGTGCCAGAATTTACGTGAAAATGCTTGCCATTTACATATAACGGATGCTCCAGCCATTTGGGCTCTGTACCAATGAGTGAGCAGATTTATTGACCTCTAGTAGAAGAGACATCTTTTCTGTCTCGCTAAGTATACCTTCTACCACAAACACGAATTGCTTATCCCCCAGTGCTTTAAATACTGCCTTTGTATAGCAAGGCTAGGCTTTGATATAATATGCAAATGTGGAAGGCAGGAGAGCAAAGAAAACCCCAAAAGAGTCTACTCTTTAGTCAAACCGGCCACAGTTATACCCGCTGCTGTGCTTTTATGGACGACCTGAAAGGGATAGGGAACAACATGAAGAGCATGGGAGCTAAGGCATAAGGGGGAAGGAGCAAATGGAGTAAGTAAAATATGAATTACCATGAAGAGCTCAAAGAAAAAGAAAAAAGTAGTTTCCTGAGGTGAGCTGTGATAGGAAATAAGTCATCCAATTAAAAGTATGGTGTAGTGGGCTAGTCCACAAAAAACCTCCCCGTTCTCTATTTCAAACAATTCGCTAGGTCTCGTACGATAAAGAATGCTGGATGTTGTATATATTATGGCACTTTCCTTTATTATTCTTATTATTTGGTTACCCTCCTTCCAATACACGAAGGGAAAAGAAAATATATTTAAAAAAACCTCAGGAACTCTCTTCGTATCTTTGGTTTTCCAATCTCTCTTATGTTTTCCCCGTTATTCTTCTCTTTCTTGGTTCTCCTGTTCCTTCTTCTGTGTGATATTGCCTCTTGTTTTGTCTTTCTCTTTTAATGTTCTCTAATTTTGTTTTCTTTCAGGCACTTCTGGGGTCTCTTGGATGTCACTCCGGTGCGTGAGGAGGAAACACAAGATATAGAAAGAAGAGGTAAGTCTGGGATTCTATTCTCTATTTCTCTGGAGTAAATTTTAGGGGAGAGGTATGGGGGAATAAGTTCAAATTAACTGGGCACTCTGTGCTATGCTTATTCTTTTTCTTATTTGGTGGTTTTCTTCCCTTTTTCCAGTGACTTGGTGTGAGTGGAAAAAACAGTCTTTTTAACAGGCACATTTAAGGTCATAGGCAAGTGATTAAAGGGACTCTCCTTGCCTTTCACTAAGGCGGATGTTATATTTTATCCCTCTTTTTCCCTTTCCTTTGTCCTTTTCTAGTGCCCCAGCTAGTTCTCTCACTTGTGCCCAATAACTGCTTAAGGTCCATATACAGGCACGTACCTGCTCCAGCCACGTCCCTCCAGGTTGTCGGGTGCCAATGTTGAACTTGCTCGCTGCTTTCCTTGTGCTCTTCTGTCAGTGCGTAGCAAGCGATCTTCTCCTCGTCTTCTCCTGCCGTCCGTCCTCTCCCGCTTGCATCTGTGTAGCTGTCTTCCTCCCCGTCCTCGTCTTCCCCTTCGGCGCTCTCCTCCACGTTCTCTCTCTTGCTGCCCTCCTCTGTGTCCTCTTCCTCGCCGTCTTCCTCTGGGACGCGCGACACCTTCTGGTTCCTTTTTGTTGCATCGCAACAGCGTGACGCTTTGAGAAGTGCCCCGGGCACCTCTCTATTGGCCCGATCGTGTGAGAGCCTCAAGGGGTTTAGCAACCCTGTTACAGATGGTAAGGAACCTTATTATGAGGAAGTATGATCAATGGGGTGGCTGGAAGCCCACTCTAAATATTGATTTCATACTCAATAAGTCTTTGATTCAGACAGCTAAAATCTGTCTGTAAGGGAGATCTAAAACCAGCTAGGACTTCAAACTCCCCTGATGTTTTGTTTTATCAGGTACACTTTTCTATATGCTAAAACGAAATTCCTTTCAATTTAAACCTTCTGATATGAGAATGGAAAGTTTGAAGTCTTACTATCGTGGAAATCCTCACACAGAGAAATCTGACCACTAGAGTTTAAATTATCATGTGTCTAGTCTTTAACAACTATGTGATGTGTAGTCATCACACAGAATGCTTGTATTCTGGTCTGCTTCCTTTTACAAAGATCACAAGGACTGCAATCACAACATTTCATCATGTGTTGCTCTCTCCTCAGCTGGATTGGTTAAGTGGGCAGACACTACCCCTGTCACTATAGTGAAAAATGCATTAGTTGATGTCATTCATTGGGGGAGTGTCAGCCAAGTCAGTACCTTGAATAGCCTCCTTTGAGAAAGGAGCTACTATTTTGTGACCTGACCAGTAATTTTCAGTTGAGCTGGAGATAGGTGAGTGGAGGGGGATGTCAGTATTCTTCATACCACTGGGTTACAGGTAGATGACTTTGCCTAGTGTCATTACATGGAGAAATATTTTGTCAAACTGATCCATACTGTTGGGTTTGTTGTGCTTCATTGAACCTAGTGGAGAAACATTAAGTCCTTTGACTATGTCTGCTAACTTAAGGATTTTTTGTGGTAGCTGATCCTAGGTTTGTCCATTCAGAGACATATTTCCCTATCAATAACGCAGCTGCCTGACCTGTGCTACCCCTTCAAAGAAATATATAGAATATATGAACACGAGGCCTTGTACTAAATCCAGTTATTTTAAATTAAGTTAAAGTCAGTATTTGTATGAAAAGCCAATGCGTGGAAAAGATATCCTGTGTTGAAATTAAGGTATACATTTCATTTGTTTGCAGGAATACTCAAATACAGAAGATAGAGAGTACATCCTTTTATGTAGGACGTTTATATGAAATATGATGGAAAGTATAAGAATAGATGCTTTTGTTTTCGAGCCTCAATGAATTGGCACGAAAATCATAATATACTTTTTTTTTTATCATTCATCGCCATCATAATCATTTATAAAGTGCTTTGCTACCCTAAGGCATTCAAGGACTAGGCTAACGCGGTGCCTCTCCTATTATTCTTGAAGCTGGAAAAGAGGCATTAAATCATACTTTGAGTAACTAACTTTTCCATCTGAATGTGTTGTTTAATGTCCTCTCGCCATCATGCTATTTGCTTTGTGGTTTATCAGGCTACCTCCGATGGTGTGCTTGCAAAAGGGTACACAACAGAATCAACCTTTTTTGTCACATTGAACTTTTTTCAGCATACACACATTTTATGCATAAATCAATTTTTTTTTTTACTTGAAGCAGCTTTTTCCGATGTTTTTGAAGCAACTCTTTCAATACCACGCAACTACCATGAATACAGCTACCACAATTACTATCAATACAACACTACCATTAATGCTACACAACCTTCAAAATTACCGCCAATATCACTACTAAGACCACCAATGGCACGCCACCAATATCACACACTATCAATACCACTACCACCACCACTAGTACCACGCCAGCAATATCACGAGCACAAATACCAACTAGACCAATATCTCCAGTAACATTACCACCGCTAGCAATACCACCACCAATCCTACAGCAATAACACCAATACTCCCACCAGTTATATCACTACCAACTATACAACATACAGGATCACCAGACCCCAGAGAAACATCATAACTACCAAAAAGTACATATGACCAACACACTGGCAATACCACCACCATATCCGAAACCACTACTACAATCAAAATTACCACCAACGTGAACACCACTATCATCATCACCAATACCAAGCATTGTCAAAGACAATATGTCTGGCTTTAATTTTCTATTGCATTAAAGCCATTTGTGAATGCTGTTTTGCCTGCATCATCATATTGTTCAAATCCGGTTGGCTTTGCCAGTCATTGTTTAGGTTGGTTCATTGTGTTCATTTGCCTCACAGCTGGACTCTTTTGAAATCATCTCATACTACACTGAGTTTCAATTTTCATGAACATAAGCCCTAAAATAAACATTGTTTGACAGATTTATAACTTCCTATGCAACCTGTTTAAAACACTCATATATTTTGGGATTTTATGAACTGATCCTAGCACATTTTGTGATACTTTGTGTTCTGATTGATCTAAAAAAATATATAATTTTATATTTAATCTTTTTGTTAATTTCCAAGCTGCATTTTCCTCGTTGCATCGTGCGGCTGACATGTATATTGAAGACATATGGACTAGAGAGATTATTGAGAATCTGGGGCCTGAAAGATAAACAAGACGCTCAGGAATATGCTTGCTTTACAGGCTGACAAATTAAACCTGGTTCAATCATTGCAAAAAGAAATTGACAAATGCTGGTGTAAATCGGACTAGGTGAGGTGTTCACAGTTGCCTGGGTTACAAAGATTGAAAACACGTACACATCTCTCTGCTACCAATCCTGTCAATTAAAAATAAATTGTTACAAAAAGTACTGCTTTCTGCTTACAAATATTTGGATGTGTTTTACGAGGGATACATTTATGCCTATAAGACATACACTGCATCTGAAAGATCTTTAAAGTAATTTATGTACTGGGCAACGTATTTAGAAACAAAATAGTTTTAGGGAACTATTAGGAATTGGTTCAAGTTCACAGTTTTTATTCTTCGAACAAAATTGTTCTTTTTTTCTTTTAGATTTACAAAAGACTAAGGGTAGGTACTCAACGCTCCCGAGAAGGCGCAGAACACGTTTGTGGCCGTGTTCCAAGTGCCATGGTAAGCGTAAATTGGGTGCAAATTACGTGTAATTTGTATTTGTGCTCTGAATATAGTGACTAGATCTAAAGCAAATTGCGCTCAGGCCTGGGTTTTCATCTGTGCAGGTATCTGTGGTTGCTACCTTGAGGAATTTATGCCCGCAAAAGCCTGAAGAAAGGGGGATACCATTGGAAAACGAGCATTAGTAAGGCCAATAGATCTCAACCTTTGGCTTTCCCAGTGCAAACCTACTGAATTTGCCAGTGCTCAGCTAAAAGAAAGAACAAGCATTGGAAAAGCCAGTAGGTTTCAGCTTTAAAATGCAGAGCTGTATGGTTTGCCAATTCTTTTTGAGAGCGTATGCAGCGGGGGGAGGGACCAAAGATAAAAAGCTTTGAGAGAGAGCAGGAAATACATGCAGTTGCATCAAGTGCTAAATACTAAAATAACATTTAAAAATATAACAGTCTTGAGATATGTAGTGGAAGGGTATAAATCATCCTATCTGATCACCATGAAACTGAAATGTTTCTAAGGAAAACCATTATATGAAAAGCAGACACCTGATATAGACAACAAAGCCATCCAGTCATGAGCAAGGGGATGAACCAATGCCCATTCTTGTTTGATTTTAAAAGGCTGTCTGCTTTGTATTTAACTTAAAGTAAAACCATCAAGGGTAAGCAGCCACAAGTGGAACAAACTTTTGGAAACAAAGTTAAATCACGAGTGTTATTGAAAGGGGTCTCTCAATAAAAAATACAGAATTGCTTGTTAAGCCTTTATTTTTACACAACACTATTGTGCAGGTAGTCATAGTGCTTGCTGTCTTCAAGCTGTAAATTTGAATAGACCTGACTTTCACTGTTTCACTTGGTTATCTGGGCTGCTGATGTCAGTTCTAGTCTGCTTAGGTGGGGGACCAAAAGCTCTGCGTTTAGCTGTGCTCATCCTCCTTGGTATCCTGCACTTGGAGGATGGCTCTTCCTGCCCAGGGCTACAGCAATCATTGCTGCAATCAGACAATGTACCTTCACTGGTCAGATACAGGGTTTTGTGACTGCTCTAATAAGAGTCATTTCAGGCTGTATCACAGAACCTCCTGGTGGCACTGCTCAAACTGCAGCTACTGCAGGTCACAAAAACGCTTCATATACTTGGTCCAGATCTTCTTGCAGTGCACATTATTGATATATCTGCTTGAATAGCAGATGGCAGAAGTGAGCTGACTTCTGGCATCTGTGAGACACAGTACTCACTAGTAACCAGCAGGTAAGCAGCATGCCATTGGAATCTGGAGTCAGCTTCCACCCAGCAGCCCACCATGGCATTCAAGCCCAAACGCAGCAGTGCCTACCTAGCCCCAACCACCATGCAACACACCAATCTATAAACTGACAGTCCAATCCGTAATTTACTATGGACCAAATACTGTTCTTATCAAAGGAATTAGCAAATAGCTGTCCTCATCTGCAATATACTGTTGAGGGGGAAGGGGTGAGACCCGTGGAGATAAAATGACAGAGTTTTGATGGATTCTGACATGAAACTCTCGGACCCAAGAAAGTTAACCAGTGGTCTTTGATGCAGCACAATTGAATGTGAACAATGCAAAGTAAGTAGCGGAGTAATACGACAAACCCAATGTGCATTACTAATGCTAACGCTTCCAATAGAAAAATACATCAATTTGAAACTACAGAAATAAGAGAATGAAGCTACGCCTAACTGAAGTTTCTTTTAGTAGTCACGAACTCTTTTTAAACTCTGTGTGACCTTCTCGACTTGCTGAAGAAAACCGTTAGCATTAACACACTCCTTTGCTCAACAAAGCTTCGCTTCTGACCTGAGCATGTCATGTGCATGTTTGCAAACTACTTCAATTTAAAGCAAAGGAAGCAGTATTAAGTATAATACTTATAATTACTAGCCTGCTTTGGAATGTGCTGACTTGCACATACAATATACTTAATTGCTTATTTTATGAATGTATCCACAGTGTGAAAGTCATGAGAAGGGATATGACAATTTCACTCATACATGTTCCTTATTATTTCAGAAGTAAAGTATACGTGGGAAACTGAAGTCATGTGTTCATCCACCTCTGAAAATGAACAAACCTATTGTTTTGTAAGTTTCAACATGTGAAGAAATATTACATTTATGTTAAATTGTAAACAATTGTAGGTTAATGTTGGTTATAAAAGGTGTCTGAGTGAAAGAGAGGAGCCCCCAACGCAGAGCGAGAACGATACGAGGGAGAGTGCTGCTTGGGTTCCCGGCATATGGGCACTACATTCCATTTGATTCTCATTCTCATTGTATTTAATCATTTAGCAGTCTTGCTGAATAGATTTTGACTTCTATAAGAGAGTTGGATAGGTTGTCACAGAATAACATGATAGTTGAAGAGTATTGAACTGATAGCTGTGAGAACTGTGTTAGAGTTAGATTAAATTATAACTTTTTAAACTACTTAACTGCATTTTCCCAGGTTTTCCTAATGTGACGAGATGAAATTGCAACTGTATGAGCCAAGGCAGCTTTTGCCAAATAGACTGAATTGAATAGGAGAGGGATAGATTCAGGACATGTTACATGCATTTGTTCTGTGTGCTGAAGTGATTAATAAAACGTATTACTGTATTATCAAAAAATACTTTAAGCTATATTAAACTCTCTTTATTGTCTCCTCCGTGATTAACTTGTGATTCATAAAGCTGATGTTGCAGCTTATTCTATACTTAGAGACAACGCGAAAGAGCAAAGGATCAACTGGTGGACCCAGTAACAGGGGGGGCATACATTTTTCTAGTATTGTTTAGCGAGTCATGGTGCCAAACATAATTAGGTAGCAGAGGAAAGGTTATGAGTTTTAAGAAATTATAAGCTGCAAAAATGAAAAAGACATTTGGATTAAGAAGTAAAAATTGACTTCCCCGGAGCCTGACTGCAAAGACTGATGAGGTGCGGTCTCCAAAGTGGTTGAGGTTGGTGGTCGCAGAATTGGAGAACAAACTCAATGGATGTGGGTATTAATAGGGCTGATGCATTGGGAAATGTAGTGATTGTAATGTTTTATTGAATACATTTTATGAGATATTATAGATTGTTGAGTAAGTAAAGATAAAGAGGTAATTGGACTAAGAAGTAGTCCAAGACCCATGGATAGATAAAATAAAGACAAGTAAATTTGTCTGCTAGCATTAGTGAAAGTCATGAGACGTTGTTGATGTTACACAAAGACAGGGACTTAATACGCTTCTTGTGATTGAACAAATGGTAAATTGGTGATTGGGAAATCTGATGCACAAATGTAACTCATAATTAATTAAGTGAACTCTTGCAGGTCATGAAATCATCCGAGTGAATAGTGACTTCTTGTATGACTGGGAATCAGATATGTTTTCAAAACCCAGCTCCGGTAGTTGAGAATATGCCTTTTGAATTCTTTAGAAGAAGCGGACAAGAATTGAGTATTTCTATTTTGTTACAGTAAAAAACATTTTCATTTATTGTTAAAGAGGAGAGTATTGTAAAGGAGGACAAACTGCTGCAAGGAGTGAGTTGTGATGTAATAGTGTGTTGTGCTGGTATTGGCCCGTTAGTGTAAGGTTGCGTTGTGATTGGTTGAAGTTTGGTAAGAAAGACCCAGTTATTGGTTGGTTGTATCTCTGAGCTGTATTGTGTCCAACAAAGGAGAATTGGGCTTTGGTATACACAGAACTGATTTTAACACTTAGACATTGTGAGTTTGCTAATATTTGACTATATAAAGCTGAAATCGTGAAATACTTCAAGGCTATCAGGAGACTGGTGAGAGGTGATGTAGTAATTCCCCTTTAGAGAAGGTGAGGAGAATGCTACTGAGGGTACATCAGCATATCACATGATGGTTGAACGAGAATCACATATGTGTTTGGCTTTATGAATGGTATAGTGTCACTGAACAGGAGGAGACAATGATATTCCCCAGATGGGAATAATTTAATTTGGGAATTCTAAGCAAAATGAAACCACCTCCTAGGCCCAAACAATTTGAGGCATTATGTGAATGGGAAAGAAAGACCTTAAAACATGACAAAGAGAGGTTTGACAGAAGGACAAAAGGAATTATGGAAATGCTATTTGGGATCACAGAGCACAGGTATGGAGGAAAGGCATTGCTGAAGGCACTAGATTTCATCCCGTATGTAGAAAAGAAGAAATAGACAGGACAAAAAAATAGTGAAAGGCCACCCAGAAAAAAAGCTTAAGGGGGAGAGTGAAGTGAAAGATGAACCAAAGATAGATAATGATTCAGATTCTGGAGATGATATACTAGAAAATATGTTGTCCACACGTCCACCACCATATATAGAGCCTACAGCGGTTGGTGCTGAAGTAATGTAGTCACTGCCACAACTCCTGTAGGTCCTGAGATTTCACCAATTGCTAGCCAGATGCAATCGATAATGCATGTAAATGTACATTCTGTAATGACCCAACTCATTCTACCGCAGTCAGTGATAGCTCAGCTAATTGTTGCACAGCCTGTCATTGCACAGCCTGTAATCCAACAAACAGTTACTAGTTCTCCTGCACAAATCAGAATGCCTCAGACAACATCTCCAGCTAATGTACTAGTTAACCTGGTCGCAGTAGCCCGGTTGGCTGGATTAGCTACTCAATAAACAGTACCTGCTCTGGTTACACCAACAGAAGTGATCCAGAAAACAACTGGGGCACACCAATAAATAGACTTGGCCCAACTTTCCAGAATTCACAAATTGTTGGGTGGACTCCACTACAAACTATTCCAGCATTAGGGGAAGGTAGTTGTTTTGTCTTTACAACACAGACTACACCAGCTGAAAGGAATGCAAGAGGGGTGGGTTCCTCAATTTATTGAAGAGGTTATTCGGAAGTGTGGAGGATGCAGAAAGAACAAGTACTAGTACAAGTATGGAGACCAGTCAAGTTACTCAAGGGGGAAGCCAAATTAGAAGAAATTCTGAGGGGATTTTTAATTCTTGAGCACATAGACCAATATCAGGAAAGGGAGTTCATTTGTTTATGTAAGGAGATTATGAGAAAGGCTGCAATAGTGCATGATCAATTGACAGATCTGCATCTAAATATGATGTAGACATTTCTAAAAGTCTGCAGTTACAGAGAAGTTTCAGAGAGCAATTTGATGTGTTTCTAGGGTTGCAGATTCATCTCACCAAATTGATTGAGTGCAAATGGAGAGAGATGGAGAAATATAAATATAAAAACACACAAAAACAGGATAAGAAAATGATCAAGCTGACGAGACTGGGGAGAAAAGAAAGTAGCAAGAACAGCTAGAGATAAAGGATACGGTTACAGCATACCCATTGAGAGAAACACCAGGCAGAACATATGTACATGTTCCTTGGAGTAGGGGAGATCTTTTATATCATTTACAAAAAAGTTTCCAAAATTAAGGGACAGTCCAATGCAGTGATACATGCAAGTTGAGAGGTTTGTGACGTTGTCAGAAAGGGTTGTGGGTCGATCTAGACACCTTCTTTGATATCGTAGTCCCAAGTGACTTGTGAGCCGATTGTAAGATCGCAGTGTAATGGCCAAATCCAGAGCCTTGAAGTGATCCCGTTAATAATGCACCCTCGCCTGCCGTTATGACCAAGTTTAATAAGGCGATCACATTCCTGAAAGGAGGAATCCCACCTAAAGATTAAAATTTTCTGAAGTTAAGTAGTAAGGAATAAGAAGTTAAGGAAATAGTGCATGAGTTCGATGAGTGATTTGTGAAGGCTTTTCAGCAGGATACAGGGCAAACTCATTTAGATCAGAGAGACATGGGGTTCTTCATTACCAAATTTGTGCTTGGATTGAGACCTGAGATTTTTCAGCATATACAGCAGAATATGATTTGCTGGCAGACAAAGACTTTAGATGAGATCTTAAAAAATTTGCAATACTGTAGTGATAAACAGGAGATGAAGCAGTGAAAAAATAAGGAGAAATTCATGTTAACTGAGACTAAGGGCCTGATTTAGATATTGGCGGATGTGTTACTCCGTCAAAATCGTGACAGATATGCTGTGTACCGAAATCTAAATCCTAAGGAATATAATGGGATTTAGATTTCAGCGGACGGATATCTGTCACCATTGTGAATGAGTAAGCTGTCCGCCAATATCTATATCAGGCCCTAAGTTTGCATAGCAGGGTTTTCAAAATTCAGCAGGTGCTGAGATTCTGCCATTCAAGGAGAAATCTGCATGGTGAGAACTGGCCTGAAGGACTCAGAAGGAAACAGGAATTGAGTGTAACTGCTGAATCAGTACCACTAAGAGCAATCAAAGAAGAAGAAGAATCAATTGGTGTCACTGGTGCAGAAGGAGAGATGAACACACTCAAAAGAGTAAAAGATCCTGAGTGCCTTGTCGGAGATATTTATCACCTGAATGGACGTATTGCCTAAGCCAGATCCTGAATATTCCTATCTCTAATATACTTTACTGGAGCAAAGAGTTGCCAGAACCACCATGAGTGACTAAGATGTTAAAACGAATTTGATAAAGAGATACTGAAAAAGAAATTGAAGACAAATTTTGAAAAGAAACAGTGAACAAACTATACAATTTGAAGGATTCCTTGAATATTACTTAGAAATGAGATTAGGAAGAATAAAAATTAGGGACAACATATTAGAAGAACATGGAGTAGCGCGATTGTCTAGAAAAGATTGTGATTAGTAATATTGATAACTGACTAAAATTCTGCAGAAGAAAATATTGAACTGTTCAACTGAATATGTTACATTGCTGTCACTAACAAATTCTTAGTAGCAGATCTGATTGTAGAGACAACATCTGCACTGCAAACATACCTAGAGTTAAGATATTTTTAGGGACCTTATTCACACTGTTAATGTAAATAGGGATAGCAATAGTATTAGTGATACATTTTACACCAGACACCGAGAAAAATATTTTGAATTTTGTGAATATGACACAAGACCAATGCTTGATGAAGAAAAGTTAAAGACCTCATTTGTAGATTACTTGGATGATGACTATTCTATGAATGCTTAATTAAGATTAGTACTAGAACACACTAAAGCTTTAGAGATCAAGGATTGTTATGCTTGTGCAGACATGCCATCTACAGCTGATGAACACGTTTTCTATCATCACACTCCCATTTCACACGTTACTTCCCATAGTATACTTCTTACTTTAGTATATAGGCAGCGACTCTTTGAATATTATTATTATTCAGATTTCGACATGGTGCTTTCTAAAGTGCTATTAATGAGAAATCTGAATCTTCATCCACATGCTAATGAGATGGAGATAGCTTGCCATTACTTTAGACCATTTCTTTGTGTAAATACTGTTAAGGCTTCCGCAAAGAACTTAACCTGTTTGATAAGTTCACAGGAGAAGATTTTTATACAAAAGTTAGAGAGTGAAATGAGGTACTTGCAAAGAGTGAATATAAAAAAGATGTGTAGAAAAATGTGAAGAAAAGAGAGGAAGACAAATTTACCAAAAAGATAGCTGTACCTAAACTAAAATTGGAGGAGAGAATAAAAGAGAAAGTATGTTTGTTTAAAAGGATAATATGTAGAAAGAAAGTTTAGGAAATAGTAATTGTAGACAAACATTCAAAATATCCAGAGGAGAATGGCAGATATTGCAGGAGGATGCTCCAACGATGCCAGGGGTGTATTTCATATGTGGGAGATTTGCATATTTTAGGTTGCCTACGTTCTGTAAGGGAATATGTTACTTAGGGTTGTTGTGTCCAAAAATGTATCATGCTTTTAGTAGTTATAAACTCAATTTAAACTCTGTGTGACTTGCTTGACTTGCGGAAGAAAAATAATCGCGTTAACACATCCCTTTGTTCAACACATCCTTTGCTTCTGACCTGTCCGTGGCATATGCCTGCTGCAAACTTTTTCCGTTTTAAACAGTGGAAGCAGTATTATGTATAATACTTTTGCTTGCTAACCTGCTTTGAATGCGTTGACCTGCACATAAAATATACCTAATTAGTTCTTTTATGAATCATGTCAAGCATTTGGGGAATCATGTCCAAACACATTTTTCTCACCGGACTGCCAGGAGTAGCTCAAATGTGTCTGAGGGCAATGGAAGAGCATAACCAGGAAGAAATTCTGCTTAAGCCACCAATTCAATATTACAATCCTCATGCAAACAGCAGCAGATCCAGTCTTGTGGGGAAACTACAGGTCTCAGCACGCCCAGGGTCCCAGGAGGCGGTCCCAGGCCCACCGGCACACTGGCACTGACTCGCGGTCATAAGCACTTTCGTTCTCCCGCAACGCGGAACGTGCACGGGCCATGCCCGTGCAAAACCCGGGCCATGGGTGGGCCCGTCCACGCCCATCGGACCATATAGGAGGCTGGGACAGGCCACCCCCCTAACATTTTCCATTAAGTAGGCACTGTGGGTCCCACTGTACTGTTGCATTTATAACTGGGACTGTATTACTGATTTGCTCGATCGTCAAGGGACCACCCATATATTCAATATAGTATTATTGATGGCCAAAAGGAAGGCAACTGAGGGCGGGGCAAGGGTGGCGCACAAGAAAAAACATAAGAGGCAAAAGCATGCAGCAAATAATTGTGTAATAGAAAGAATCAATAATCTCCTGGTTGAATGTGAGGAAATATTAACCTCTTGCCCCGGTTAGCTTGGGGGTGTATCACAGGAAAATCCCAGATATGTTTAAAAAACGTGAAACATAGGATTCAGCTTCCATACGGCTGGGGGGCACGCTATTACCCACTTTCCCTCAGTACTGGCGATTGAGCCATCATATGTTGATAGTGATGTCCTTCACTGTAGCAATCGCTTTAGCCTTTTAAATGACATTTCAGATCCACATGGTGATCCTGATATAGGTACCATGGCAGGTGTAACACTAGATGCAAATACAAACCATATTGTGTCTGAGGCCCAGTATACTTCCCACATACAAGATCTAAAGTGTGAGGTGGCCAAACTTAAATCCATGGTAAATATTTTAACCTCTATGGTTAAACAGTTAATGCAAAAAGATGCAACAACCATTTTAGATCTTGTCCATAGTTCCACACACAGCCCTTTATGCCTCTCGGCCCGTTGCCTAAATTGCCTCTGTCAACCTGCAATAAGAATCAGACTTGTATGACCAGTCCTGACGCCATCAGCTTGGTTCCCCGTGTTGATCACTATCCAGCCGACAGCAGAACTGGGAACCCTAGGCAGGTTTCCACATGTAATGGCCCGAGCAGGGTCAGGGAATGAATAGCCTTCTGTTAATTTTCCAAATCTGTGGGTCATATTGCCTCCAATGTGCCTCCAGTGTGTTGTACACCCTGTTACTGATTGGTCAAAACCTAACAATACTGTCTTGATGGTCAATGTGCCCAAATTACACCGAGCAGCTACTAGGGAAGCTAGAAGTAAGGCTATTCACTGGATCCATCATGTGAGAGGCTGTTACTCTGTGGTCCTTGAGGACATAATGGAGGTAGTTAGAAGGACTGATCCTGTCACACACTATGATGTGATTGAGTTAACATTCAGGGACAAGAATATTGTAGACAATCTGGTGGCCCTAGATGCCAGGACAAGTGTTCCTAGGCATTCTTGCATTCAGTTCAAATACTCTAGGCTTTTCCCCATCACAAGGCTTGGCTTACCCCCAATTTGGGGTGTAGCCTACCTGATCTAAATGTGAATGATTGACATGAAGTAATATCTGAGACCCCTTTAGATCCACCTTCTCGGGTTCCCTCCTCATATGATGTCATTAGATCTGGTTCTGGTGTTCCCCCTACTCCTGACTGTAAGACCACTCACTCCTCTTCTCTTGTTAGATCTCACCAGTCAACTAAGGACCAGGTGGCCAATTCTGCCAATATTACATCCACTTCTTCCGATAGATCTTTCCAGACAACTCAGGATCACTTAGCCAATTGTGCTAACAGTACATGTATGGTCAGGACAGCTTCTCAAAGTGTTGGGGTGCAATATGCTTCCTGGAATGTGGTGGTTTAAGATCTTTTGTCTCCCTTCCAGCCTTTATTTCTTTCATTGAGGACCATGACTTCTGCCTTTTTCAGGAAACTTGAGCAGTCTACGCATTGACTCCCCTGACATATTAGGCATTTGGTTACTGCATGGGGTTCATATGGGTGTGATTATTCTTAATATCTATGCAAGAATGATTTGGGGGGTTGGCTTCTGATACCCTCCGCTCTTTCCCCCAATTCGGGGTGAAGCCTACCTGATCCAAATATGAATGACTGACATGAAGTACTGTAATATCTGAGACCCCTTTAGATCCACCTTCTCGGGTACCCTCCTCATATGATGTAATTAGCTCTGGTTCTGGTGTTCCCCCTACTCCTGACTCTAAGACCACTCACTCCTCTTCTCTTGATAGGTCTCACCAGTCAACTAAGGACCAGCAGGCCAATTCTGCCAATATTGCATCCACTTCTTCTGATAGATCTTTCCAGACAACTCAGGATCACTTAGCCAATTATGCTAACAGTACATGTATGGTCAGGACAGCGTCTCAAAGTGTTGGGGTGCAATATGCTTCCTGGAAAGTGGTGGTTTAGATCTTTTGTCTCCCTTCCAGCCTTTATTTCTTTCATTGAGGAACATGACTTCTGTCTTTTTCAGGAAACTTGGGCAGTCTACGCATTGACTCCCCTGACATATTAGGCATTTGGTTACTGTATGGGGTAAATATGGGCGTGATTATTCTTATTATCTATGCAAGAAGGGTTGGGGGGTTGGCTTCTGATACCCTCCGAGTTTGGGAGACGTTCCTAAGGCAATGTCCCAGCACTTTAAAATCATTGTGGCAGGTGATTTCAATGTCGCATTTGAACCTCTTGACTGGGACAATCTTGGGTTTACTCGTGAGGAAGATTGGGCATGATCTGTCCCTTCTTTGGACATTCCACCCATTAAAAGGTGGTCGCAAGTTGCCGTCCAGCTAAAAACCCTAACTATTGAATTTGGGCTTAGAGCACTTAATGGCAGGACAAAATCTAACACAAAGGGTTGTCATACTTTTAACAAGGTCAACCACACAAGTAGTATCGACTATTGCTTAGTTGATGTAAGATTGTGGCCTCTAGTTATTCATATGATGCTTATTGAGAGAAGCGAGAGTGATCACAACCTACTCTCAGTCCATCTGTTAGCCTGGTGTAATCAAATGTCAACATTTAATATCCCCACTAAACCATCACTGAGTATTAGTATGACTAATGATAAACACCACCTAAAGTGGAGTAGAGTATCAGCACGGTCAGATACTATGAGCTCTGCAAATTCTGTTCTGAGGACTTCATTGGTGCATTTAGAGGCAGGTCCTGCAACTAGTAGTGAGCAAAAAATTGCATCCAATGCTTTATGTATGTTTTGAGAGTATTGCAGCCCACTTTATAGTGGGTATTGACTCTGGTGGTCGAAGGCTCCAGGGGAAAAGTCACTGGTTTAACAAGGAATGTCAAGCTTCAAGCAAACTCTTGATCCAGGCCATCAAATCTAAGGATACAGCTGTTATGCATACAGCTAGGAAGTCTTATAAGTCCGTTATTTGTCAATCCAGAGCGAGCAAGACAATAAGTGGTGGGCTGCACTAAATGATGCTCTGCATGAGAAGAATTTTACTAAATTCCGGTCCCTGGCTGTGCGTGGTCCTGATATTAGTGTATTGAATATCACAACGAACATTGCTGCAGCAGTGTAGGTAAACCACTTTAACCTAATGTACTCTGTTGATCATCTCAGTATGCTATGCAAGTTTGATAAGGTCTCTCGTACCACAATTGACCAAACTCCTAGCCCTTCACCGCTGCAATTGTTTACTCTTTCGGACATAGTGAATTCACTAGCTACTGTGGTAGGGTGTCTGGTCTAGATAGCGTCCAGCGGATCTGTTTCTATCCGCAATATCAATATCTGATATTGAAGTCTGGTTGAGATACATTACTATCACATCCAATGCAATAGTGGGGGGGCACCAATTCCTGAGCTATGCAAGGGTGCTGTTGTAGTTCCTATCTTCAAAAAAGGCGATAGAGCCCTATCTTGCAATTAAAGGCCAATAAGCCTATTGGACTGCGTGCAGAAACTTTTCTACCACTGTCTTCTGGGGAAGGTTCAAGACTGAATGACTGAGCGGAACATACTTAGTCCATTGCAATCTGGCATTCGGAAGAATACTTCCACTATCGATCAAGCTTTTATGTTTCTGCTCCTATATTGAAAGACGGTCTTCATTGGTAGGGGGAACCTGTAAATTGCCTTTGTTGATTTGAAGTCCACTTTTGACTTGGTGCCTCACAATAAGTTGTGGGAAGTTTTCTCTGGGATGGCAATCACCACCCATATTATTTCCTTGCTAGTACGGCTTCATGAGGGCAACTATGCACCTGTTAGGTGGGGCGAACTGGGCCAACTTACTGATAAAATTCTAGTATCAAGGGGAGTATGCCAAGGATGTGTCCTTGCTCCAACTCTGTTCTCTTTAGATATCAATGACATCAGTTCATCTTTACTCAAATTGGAGGCAGACACACCACTCTAAGCCGCACATAAAGTTACCATCTTGCTATTTGCAGATGATACCCTTTTGATATCTAAGACCCCGAGTGGCTTATGGAAACTCCGTACGTGTTTTGAGGAATTCTGTTCCGCCCGGGGCTTGGAAATCAATACCTCCAAAACCAAAACCAAAATAATGATGTTTAATCCTCATAGATCTTTTAAAGGGAAGGTTATACTTGGAGGTACTCCACTTGAGAAGGTGAAATTGTTTAGCTATCTTGGCCTAATGCTATCGGAGAATATGTCTTGGAAGCCACACATTGCTAAGCAGGTGTTGAAACAAAAACAAAGCACAGGGGTCTTAATCAAGGATTTTGGCCTTAGTTGCACTAAGCCGATACGTCCAGCACTCCAGATCTATGAAGTCATAGAGCCGTACTACAAGTTTCCCACTGGGCCAGCTGGCAGAAACAGTGTTTCCACCTAAACTTGGGAACTTCCCAGATTTCTTGTTACTTTTTTGCATAATTTATTCATCAATCTGTCCCTGAAAGGGTATTGTTTTGACTCATACTGGGTGATCCCTTGTGTCTGAACAAAGCTAAACCTCTCTAAAGAGCTATAATGATAGTGAAAAACGTCAGGGGCTGGTTTTGCCTATTCCAGCTTGGGTTGGATGGTATTTTACCAGTCCAAAGCTGTAATGTTGTGCCTGGAGTGGTAAAAGGCTTTTGTCATTTTACAGGTCGGCGAGGATAGCACTGTGCCAATCCTATGCTTAAAGATTTTCTTGTACAAATGGCAAAAGACTTCGCCCCTTTTTAGCACAGTGTGGATGGCAATGTACTAATCCTATGCTTAAACACTTCGCTAGAAAAACAGACTTTTGAGGTGAGAAAATCTAAAGTGTCGCTGGTGTTGAGGGGCGTCCTTTACTGGAGCTGTTCTCCACATAAACTTGGCAACTACTCAGGATTCTCTCTTCTTTTTTTGGCATATTTGCAGCTGCCAGTTGGTAGGTAGATAGTTATAGTTAGGACCTAGTTTCCATAGAAAAGCGCTTGAGTCTTGTTGTGCATGTAAAGTGTTGGGGCGATTCGTCGAGTGGGGCCCGAGAAAAGTGTTTTTCCAATGTTAATTCCCATAGACATTTCAGACATGCCTGCAGCCTGAACCGCTGGATAGAACTACACCAATTTTGGGAAAAGGTAGCTTTTGGTCAGCAGATCACCCTTTTTCTTATTTGCTGTAAATCCATTAAGTAGTTTTAAAGATATTAAAGGAAATCCAAATTTGTATATCTTGGCAGAGCCTAAGAACAGATCTCATGGTGAGATCTGATTGGCTGTTAGCTCTTCAAGCAGAAAGTGATGGCAGCCATCTTGGGACCAATATACGTGATAGCACCCATTAAAATGCATTGTAGTAAATGGCAGGTTTTGAGGGTCACAAAAAGAACATATAAAAGGTGACAACAGATTTTTGTCACCATATAAGTCATTTGTTGCTATGGTGATTTCACCGTGTGAAAAAGCCTTCTGCTGGGATTTCATGAATCATGTTTGAGGAAAAACTATTTTGTCATGATTTTCCCATTTAGGTTATGGAAGGTGCTCCAGAAGCTAAAATGAGAACATATATTTGGTAAATTCACACTATCTTTCTCAGCCTTATGAGAATGAAGTTCGACATTCTGATTAAAACATTCACTTCCAAGAGGGCAGCTTGTCAGTTGGTTCCCTTGTGTTCTACTGCAGTCTCACAGAGTGTTCTAAAGAACAACTAGTGTGTTTACAGTCTTAATTATGGCAAAAGTGTGGCACACCTGAAGCCATCTTGATTGAAATCAAACTAGTAAAACTTAAAATGTAAAACATTTAGGGCCTCATTTACAAGAATGGACACATATGCATTGATGCATCCGATTTCCTGTGCATGCCCTAATGAAGTCATAGATGAGCTGTATTTACAATACAGAGCTCCATGGCACAAGTTTTCATAGATGTGATAGAAATTCTGACGCATCTGTTGGTGCTAAAGTGACGCATTCCTGGAGTTGCATCATAAAACTGACACAACTCCAGCAATGCTTCAGAGCACAGAGGACAGTCCTATGTTAAAATCCTTGCTTCAAAAAGAATTTTGACGCAGTCAAATTGCAGAGTGCCACAGTGACAAGTTGGAAAGTTCACTCTGTCAATTCTGCGTGGCTTTTAACGTGGGAATGCCTACCCTGAGCCACATTATACCTGGCGCAGGTATAATGTGATTCAGGCCACTACAAACTGACGCATTGGGACCTTGGCGTCAGTTTGTAGATATAGAGCAGTGTGGAGCACTGATTGCACGACAGCTGCATCAAAAGAAATGATGCAACAACAGCGCAAGCTCCTTGTAAATGAGGCGTTAATTTAGAAATGAACAAAATGGGGGAGGTTCATTTTGTAATAAAAATTATTTTTAGCGCTGTAGAAAGAAAAATTAGGACATGTTTTAAGTGAGTTCTCAAATATCTTCCTGCAGCCTTTCTGAGTGTTCTAAAGAACAACTAGAGTGCTAACAGTCTTACTTATGAAAAGAATGTGGCACACCTAAAGCCATATTGATTGAAACTTAAAACATTTAATTTAGAAAGCAACAAAATTGAAATTAGGATTAGCGTTGTAGAAAAAAAATAGTATGCATTTTAAGTGAGTTCTCAAATATCTTCCTTTTCTATTTCATTAAACTTTTCTGACATGTAAACTAAAACATGCACTTTCTGAATTTATGCCAAAACTGCAGCACATCTGACCGCCATCTTGATGGAATTGTGGTGGAAAATTTAAAGCATTTTCTACTGAGTATACTGTAGTAAATGAGGAGATTAGGGAGCTTTGTTACAAAGGAGTCTCCCAAGATGGCCACCAGGGAAACAACAGCCCAAATGTTCCACAAATAGCACTCAACTGTAGCCTAAATATGGCCCAATGACAGAAGTATGCAAAACACTTAGGTCCTGATGTACAAAACCTTTTTGCGGTAACAAAAGGTGAAACCTCAAGTTTTCAACTGCAAAAAGGGCAGGTACAATGTAACCTCCCTATTTTGCGAGTCGGCACGCAGTTTCCAACTTGCAAAATAGGGATTGCAACTCGCAATTAGGAAGGGATGTCCCCAGGGCGTCCTTTCCTAATTGCGAGTCGCAGTGGTATGTATGATTGTTCTGTGTCCATGAATGCAGTGGCGAAACAAACACAGTTAGCACCAATTTCAAATTAACCTATTCGCTAATGGGAAAGGTTCTCCACAGGACCACTTCCCCTTTGTGAATGCATGCAAAAATATTATTTCAGAGCAGGCAGAAGATCCACGGACCACTGCTTACTGTGAAAAAATGAAAATAAAACATTTAATTTTTCCTTTTGAAATGCATCCCGTTTTCCTTTAAGGAAAATGGGCTGCAGTTCAAAAGAACAAAAACTGCTTTATTGAAAAGCAGGCACAGACATGGTGGTCTGCTGACTGCAGCAGGCCATCATCCCTGTAAGTGCGGTCATTCCAAATGGGTCACAAATTGTGACCTGCCTCATGAATATTCATGAGGCAGGACCCTTGCGACCCATTTGGCAAATTCAAACAGTGTGGTTCACACTGTTGCACATTTTGTTTTGTGACTCGCAATTTGCGGTTTGCAAACGGATCACAAATTGTGAGTGTCAAAACAAAGGGTCGTACATCGAGCACATAATTTATTTGTTTATATTGCCTAGACTTGACCCAAATGTATTGGAGTGCTTTGCAAGGAAATCAGTTACATTACAAAAGTACAGATTCCTTTTCGGCATGGGGAGATTAAGTGATTTCCCCAAAATCAAAAAATGTCAAGTTGACGCTGAAACTTGAACCTGGTTCCCCAGTTGCAAAGTCTGCTGCTCTTGCCATAACACCACATTGTCTCCCCTAAGTGCAACATATAATGAAGTGATTAAATGGATAATTAGAATCAAGATAGCAAGTAACTTAAAGGTGCTTTGTCGCTATTAGAGAACTCAGAAAATATGTTCTCATTTTAGTTTTTTAGAGCACTACCTGTAATTTCTAATGGGAATAAGACCCTGTAATTTTTATAATTTCTAAAGGACATGCTTTAGGAATTACAGTTTTGATTATGCTGAAATGACGTCAGGCTTGTCACACATTTGTAATAAATATACAATGTTAGCAATCTAGTTGTTTATTGAAATACTTTGAGGGCGGATGTCAGGGACCCAAACTCAGATAATTGAGGTCAGGGAAGAGGGTGCAGAGGCAACAAGCTGACCATGCTGCACAACCGGGAAGGGAAGGGACAGCACAAGGGACCATGAAGGGCAGGGGAAAGAGGGGAAGGGGCACCAAACCGACCATGGAGGACAGGCAAGAGAGGCTGTGGCTATATAACAGACCATTGAGGGCAGAAGGAAGAGGCAGTAGCAGTACAACCATACACACCAACAGACATGATTTAGGCAGGAGCTTCCCGATGTTTTTAAGCCTAAAAGGGCTTTATTTTATCTGTCTCCTGTCAAAAATCTCCTCTTTTTTAATGTAAGTCAATGGAGAAAATCAATTCCCCAGGTTTTCTTTTTTTTTCAAAATCTCCCTCATACTAAGTTCAAAATGTAGACAAGTATGGTACACTGGACCACTGAGGGTGGGAGGAAGGGGGTAGGAACATGGACTTGGATAACAAAGGGCAGGGGGGAAATGGGAAGGGTACCAAACTAACCATAAGGACAGGAGTCAGGGGTTGCAGCAGCACAATACACCACACAAGGCAGACTGGACAGCACTGTAGCACAATGGACGATGGAAAGCATTAGTGATGGGACAGGGCCATGCACATGAGCAGACAGAAAAGAGGCAAGGGCAGCAAGCTGACCATACTGGATAGACAGGAGGGATAGATGCATCATAACAGACCATGAAGGGCAGGAGGGAGGGGACAGGGGCATCACAATGGACCAGGCAATGCAGAAGGAAGGGGTAGGGGCCTGCACATGGAAAAGGAGAGCAGGGGGCAAGAGGCAGGGCTGGAGCAGCAAGCTGGCCACAAAGGGCAGACGGGATGGTCACTGGAAGCACAACACACTATGGAGAACAACAGTGGGACTATAATGTCATACACACAGACAAGGGATGGAAGATGGGAGGGGGCAGAGGCAGTAAGCTGACCACACAGGGCAGGAGGGAGGGTCTGTAGTAGCATAGAAGGCCATTTATGGCAAGTTAGTGGCAGCACAACAACAATGGTGCGCAAGAGGGAGCGTGCAGGGGAATGCACAAAGGACCATGGAGGACAGAAGGGATGGGTAGGGGATGGACATAGGTAAGAGAGGACAGGGAAGGAGCTTCACAACAGACCACACAGCAGAAGGAGCAGATGCAGCACAACAGAGCATGGAGGGCAGAAGGGAGTGGCAGCAAAATGGACCATGAAGGGAAGGAGGGAAGGGATAGGGTCATGGAACTCAGACAGGCAGGGTGGAGGTGGCAGGGACAGGCAGCAGCCATCTGACCATGCTAGGCAGGTGGGAGGGGCAGCTGAATAGAACACTCAGAGTAGATAAGAGGGGCAGTGGCAGGTTTGTGGAACATGGTGAGCAAAAAAGAGGGAGAAGAGGCAAGCACAAAGACACTGAAGGGCAGGGTGAAGAGGGTAGGGGCAGCAAGCTAAGCACAGAGACTAAGCAGGAGGGCAATGATGGGGCATAGAATTATTGGGCAATGCAGGCCAGGAGGAGCGGGCAGGAACATCATGCTAAATGGAGGCAGTGGCAGCACATCAGAAACATGCAGTGCAAGAGGGAGGGGGCTGGTGCATGGACGTGGACAACAGAGGTTAGGGAGGAGGTGGATGGGGCAACAAGCTAACTGTTCAGGGCAGGCGGGAAGGGCAGTGGCAGAACAATGGCTACACAGGGCTGTAGTGGGACATGCACTGCCATGTACCCCAAATATTACAGCACTCATAACATCTTTTTTATGACTTCATTGATAATATCACTGTCACATTTGCAGTAACATTATTAATGAGAAAACTGTACATGGTGAGTGTGTCAGTTATAATTACTTGAAATAACTCTAACTGCTGAATTTCTGTGGTTTTGTACATTTGGAATGTGCGCCTAACTATAAAGTCCCTGTGACCTTTGTTTTTTTAATTATTAAATATATATATATGTGTAAAAAAAAAAAATCACTGGAAATACCAAGGGTTATAGGGACATTAAAATCAGAAAATAATAGAATTATTATGCAGCCTACCTCCTCTAAGCAGCCAACCCCAAGACACTCAGTCTTCGGTCATGCGTAGTGCAGAGTTTGAAGCTTAAATGGGGCAACATTAATTAAATAGATATAATTTTAGGGGGGCCGACACAAGCTCCGGGGACCACCACCTCCCAGGGCTAACTGATAAAGTTGTGAGGGACCACACAAACCCTCCAGGGAGCCCCACCTCCCCTGGGCTGCCTAAAAATATTCCACACAGACTCCTCCAGGCCCCAAGGACCACCCCATCACTGGGGTTACATAGCATAATTTATTAGGGAGGCTTGCACTGACACCCCGGGGCCGGGGGGACTACTACATCCCCAAGGCAACACTAAATAAATATAGGGGGTCCCAAGGATCACCCAGGTCCTTGGAACCATCACCTCTCCTGGGCTTCATAATAAAAAAGATTGGAGGGTGGCGCAGACCTCCATGGGCCCTGGGGACCACCACCTTCCCAGGGTTACCTACTAAAATATTTTGGGGCCACATGCCCCCCCCCCCGGCTCCAGGGACCACCACCTCTAGGGGCAACAAATTTAAAATTGTTAGGGGGGCCACATTGACCCCCAGGCCCTGGGGACCACCACCTCCTGAAGACTACCTACTAACGATTTTGGGGGCCACATGGACCACTCTCCAGGGTCCGGGACCACCATCTCCCCAGGGCCATCATTATTGGTGAGAAAAGGAAGGGGGGGCACATGGCCTCCCTCCCAACTCCTTTTGACCCTGGGAGCCCAATCCCCCAGGGCATGGCCATGTCCTTGAGGGTGCCCTGGCCCCACCCAAGGCACCCATTTTTTCTTCCAAGGAACCGCGGGGGAAGCCTCAAGGCCCCCACAGTCCCTGCCAGTTCCATGCCTCCTGTAGAAGCCGGCGTTTCATCTGCACACAGTGAGCTTCTGAAAATACAGTGCCCTGTACGCAGGAGCTATCTTTTCATCTCCTTCCCTGCCTGTATTCTGAGCATGCAGGGAAAAAGATTAAAAGAAAAACAATGAAACAATTGAGAACATGGCACTTTGTGGTTGACAAAGGCTTACAATGCAGCTGAGACACATTCCTGTGTCAAGCTCTGTTTGAAATAAAACATTGATGCCTTGCATTCTAGAGTACAGATCTTTTCTTGTAAATGAGGAAAACACCTTTTGTGTTTAAAAAGGTTTTGCGGTAGCGCCCTGCAGCTTCACCATCAGCGGTTAGGATGCATTCCAGCAAACCACGAACTTTGGAGGAATATATATAAGAGAGGGCAAATTCAAACATTTGCGAGAAAATGTGATCAGATAAGAAAGAAACAAATGAATCAAAGGGGGTCAAATGCAACTATGGTGAATTCAGACAGCAATTTAGCAGAATCTATAAAAAAGACAATGAGTGAGCAAACACAGCAGAATGAAGAAAGTGAGATTATGAGAGTGACGTCTCAATATAATCAAAAGTATCCAGAGCCAAAATAGCAATTTTAGAGGAGTTCAAACTGCTGGCACAGGAAGGCAAGCGGCACAACAAGAAAAAGAAGGAAGTTGCAGAGGTTGAGGAGGAGGAGGTGGTTATAAATGAGGATCAGGAAAAGGTTACAGCAGCGTCCCACTGGGAGCTCAGACAAGGGGCACAAGTGGACAAAAAGGATGGATAAGAAGATGGTAGTTAGCCTCTGTAATATTCAGTTGACCTACTCTGAATTAGAAGTTATTTCATTAGGATTATCATTCTGTCCCACAAACAGATTCAATTATACCCAGAGCAGAATTGATTTATATCACTTTGCGAGGAAACCTCAAATTGAAAAAGTGGTTTGCAAGTGAACCTGGGGTACAGGAAGTCAGATCTGTGTGCCAGACATCTACATTGAAGATTAGTGACATTGAAGTTTGCATACATTATGTGAAGTATGTGCTAATATTGAGTGTTGATGCATATCTGAATTTAGTCAATAATAACATTGAGATTGGGTTAAGTTGTCCAAACACTTTTAAATCAAAATCAGTTTTCCTGATACCTGTAAATAATGATGCTATCAATACTTTTAAAAAAATGAATAATAAAAGATCTACAGATATTGAGATATAATAGGAACATGAGATGGGACAATTTAGAAATGAGACATAGGGAGGCCATTGTTTCCTTGAGAGAAAATATAGGTATTCTAATTAAAAGATCAAATAAAGGGAGCAATGTAGTCATTTGGCCATGTGAAATATACCTGCAAGAGGGATATAGACAATTGTATGACAATATAATTTATGAGAAATCTGATATGGAGGCAATAGTGAAAGCAAACCAGGCATTTTTTGACAGATTATCCGACTGGAGAGAGCAAGATTTATTGGAATGGGATGAGCATAAATCTTTGAGATGTGAGTTTCTCAAATTGCCAGTATTATATTTTCTGCCTAAATTACATAAACCTTCTAAGGTCCATCCAGGGAGGCCAATTGTTTCATCAAGAGCTAGTCCCATGGAGAATACCTCAAAGTATGTTGTCTATTTTATACACCCCTATGTAGAAATCTTACCAACATATATTAAAGATACAGGTGTTTTTTTGCGAATCATTAATGATATTGAATAGGAAAATAATTACATATTAATGTGTTTAGATGTTAACAATCTGTGTACATGTATATACCATGATTTACGTATTGTGGCAGTAGGGCGTTTCCTTAGAGCAAGATCTGTGTCGTATTTATTGCACTCTGAGATGATTTTAGATATACTTTACATTTATTTGACAAATAATTTTTTTATCTTCAACAAAGACATTTTTCATCAGACCCAGGGGACTGCGATGGGCAATTGGTTCGCCCCAGCTATGCAGGGTTGTTCCTCGGCTGGTGGGAGGAGCAAGTGGTGAGTAACATCAGCACTATGGAAGAGCATGTAGTCCTCTGGGTACGTTACATCAATGACACCTTTTGTATCTTGAGAGGGGATTGTGAAATCTTTGAATAAGAATGAGCTTAATCTGAAATTTTCTTGTCAATTGAATAGGGAAGTGATTGAATTTTTTGGATATTTGACTTATACTTGAGAATGGTAAGTTGGAGAGTAATATGTACAGGAAACGTATGGCGGGTAATAGTTTACTCCATGAAGAAGTTGCCATCAGAAAAGTCTGATTGGGAGTATCCCATATGGCGAATAAATTATAGCTAGGACAAACTGCAGCTCAGAGAGCACTTTTGAATTGGAGGCTCAAGAGATGAGTAAAAGGTTCATTGAGAGGGAATACTCAAAGTAAGACTTTGAAAAGCATTAGAGATGGTGAAACTGTTAAAAAGGGAAGAGTTGTTAATTTCTATGAAGAAACCACAAGATGATGTCAATCGGATAACGTTTATCACTATGTATCATAGTTAAGCTAAAGAAGTGAGAGGGATTTTAAAGAACTTTTGGCCTGCTCCTAAAACAGATGAGACTCTCACTAACATTCTAGCTGACTATCCTATGATTACTGATAGAAGAAGCCCTTCATTGAAGGACTCAATGAGTCAGAGTCAAGTCCCGCAGTTAAGTAAGAGAAAACTAGTTATGGGATTTTACATCTGTGCGAAATGTAAAGCCCGTAAATATGGTAAAAACATCAGAGTTTCCAAAGGTATCAAGGGCCTTTCAGATCAAGAAACATTTGACATTCAATTCAGATTACAGTGTATATATTTTGAAAAGCCAAGCAATTAATATGAGAAAGATATGAATCCGGTTCAGCAAAAAGAGCTCTTGTATCCTTTATTTGGTTAGCCTTCTGTGGGCAAAAGTTGTATATGACTAAAGTAAATGGGCCACTTGGGTTACCTTTAAATGTATACAATTGAGCAAGCGCACTGGAGCCATACTTATGGGTTATAAAAGAATGGATGGACTGGAATAACATCAAAAAGAATGAAACCTGGTGATTTAATTAGAAGTACTGACTGCCAAGATTAAAAAACATAACAATCAATAAATAGCGGGACCGAAAGGAGCCTGATCTAAGATGGCCGTCACATGGACATAATGCTTTGTTACTTAAAAAGAAGTGGTCCTTTTTCTGTGTTTATGCAGTTTGCAAGTGCACACTAGATATTTATGTTGGAAGAAGTGTATTGGTTGTTATCTGTGATCAAGGAGAGGTTATCTCCAAAACGTGTTAGATGTTGCTGTAAAGTTTTCTTTCTAAATAAAAGGATTCAAGCATTGGAGGAAAAGTGATCGCTGAACTTTTTCCAAAAGGAACCTAGTTTTGGCTGTGAGAGACTGAGGCAAAATGTATTTTGAAGTTACCAGCAGTCGCAAGGCAACCGTTATCTGCCACATTGTGGCTGTGGGTAGTAAGCAAAACTGGAAATTATATATATATATATAAGTATGTATATATTACGTAGTGGTGGTCGCCACTAGGTAGTTATAGTTAGGACCATGGTTTTGTAGAAAAAGCATTTTTTGACTTGCCTATATCTTTGACATCATTTGATGAATCTTCACAAAAGTTTCCAAAAAGACTAACCTGTTGATTCTTGTTGCACACGGAAAGTTTTGGGGTGATTCGTCAAGCAGGGGCGAGAAAAAGGGGAGGTAAAAAATGTTGTGTTTCCCATGTTAATTCCCACAGGACCATTCAACAAGGTTACAGCCCAAACCACTGGACGTAATCAAACCAAATTTGGCAGAAATCTAGCTTTTGGTACAAATTTGTTCAGTAGGTTTGGAGATAAAAAACAGAAAATAAATTGGTATATCTCTGGCCACGATGACTTAACGAAAAAAGACAAGCTCGTGCAGGGAAATGGACAGCTCTTATTGGCTGCAAAACCATAAAAACAAGGAAGCTATCCCGCCAAGTCCCAACCTGGCAGCCATCTTGGGACTTGGCTTCAGCTGAGTCCCACTAAAAAAGTAAAAAAAAAAAAACAAGTGGGACTGCCTGAGGCACTAAGGCAATACGACGCGAGGCGCCAGGCCTTCCCCACAACTCTTGGGACTGCCACCTCCTCAGGTCTTGAAATTAATGCGGGAGGCCACCTGTAGCCTCAGGGACCACTACCTTCCTGGGGCACTTTATTATAGAATGCGGGGGAGCATTCCCGCCCCGAGGACCACCACTTTCCTGGGGCCCTTTTAATATTGAGTGCTAGGGGCTGTGCACCCTCCCTGCAGCCCTAGGCATCACCACCTCCCTGGGACACTTTCAACATTGAGTATGAGGGGCCACACAGACCCCTGCAGCCCCGGGGCTCACCATCTCCCCGGGGCACTTTTAACATTAAGTGTAGGGGGGCGTGCCCCCTCGAGCCCTGGGGACCACCACCTCTCTAGGGTTATTCGTTGGAGGGGGACCACCACCAACAACTCCCAGTCCCATTCATGGTTTCTGCTATGTCCCACCCACCCCCGGGGCATAGCTGTTTGCTGTGGCTTGGTGGCAGCTTTAACAGCAGCCACCAAGCCACACAGAACACTCTGCTTGCAGCGAGGTAGAGCTGCCAAACAGCTCTCCCTCGCTGTGAGCAGAGGTTTCCTCTGTCTCCCTGCCTGCAAATATGCACACATGGAGACAGAGGAAACAATTGCTTCTACAGAGAGGGAGCAGCTTTAGTAGCTCCCTCTATGTGAGAGCAATGCTGGCTCCCATAGTATGTGGGGAAACAGCTGGGACCTTGGGGGCATTCCGCGATTAGCCCTGGGGAGGAGGGTGGCACGGTCCCCCTCAACAAAAAAAAAGTTAGGCTGGGCAGGGTTGGGTTGTTATAGGCGTTGTCCACAGGGATAGACCGCATACCAGGCCCTGCGGCCAGCGCCAGTGCAGCGCAGCGCAGTTCAGGCTTGGGTGGTTATCAAGGTTGGCTGCAGGCCCTGGCTGCAGCTCCCTGCTTTTGGGAGCAATGCCAGCTCCCGCAGGTTGTGGGGAGCCAGCTAGGACCGCAGGGGCCTTAGTGCTCTCCCCACGGTCCTGTCTCTCTCTCTCTCTCTCTCTCTCTTCCATTCCATCCAATAAAGGGATGGAAGAGAGAGAGTGATTGTTATTGCAATGGTGTCTCTGTACAATGACTTCTAAAACTCAGACTAGCAAGGTGTTTACTATGAATGTTATGCATTTGGCTGCAGAGCTGAACAGAGTCACTTCTGGCCTAATGGTCAAGGTCTTGTGCTGTCACACAGTAGGCTGAAGGTTCAATTCCTAATATTGCTTGGCACTGTGTTTGTCTATTTACTCGTGTTTTGACTGTTTAACCTTCCAAGTGATTGAACAGTCATATTTCTTTCTAATCACATGTGTGTGTTGACTGTCATAGGTATGTCTGGAAGCATCACGGTAAGGAGTCACCTCTGGTCTAAAGCAGACGTCTTCAAACTGGGGGGTGGGCCCCCTTAGGGGAGCCTCAAGTGGTCCCGGGGCGGGGGCGCCAAACTCTGGCCAAAAGAAGCATTCTACAGATAAGAGGCCATTGTTTTAAGCAGAAGCATGTCACTACATTTTTAAAAAGGTAGCGGTACTTAACTGCAATGCTTAAATAGGTCTAGACATATTTAAACATTGACAAGTTTATAAAATAATTGTGAACATTTCTGAGGGGGGCCCAATGATTTTTATTTTTCAACTGGGGGGTCGCAGCATTAAAAACTTTGGAGACCACTGGTCTAAAGGTTAAGGTCACAGACCCTCACAATTAAAGTTGAGGGTCCCACTCCATGTGTGCCCATTGTCATTTCCCTTCTTTAATTTCTTTTAAACTTCAAAGGTTTAAGGTTCATACTGAAAGTTGATCTCACTCTTTTTAATTGACAAATACATTTTTCTTTTCAATTCGTCCAGCGATATCTCGTTCTAAGTATATAATTCATCAAAGCCTAAAAAACTCTCTATCTCTCTCTCTCTCACTCTTGTTTTCTCTCTTTCTCTTTCAATCTCTTTCTCCCATTCACACACCAATTCAGACCCATGCACACCCACTCACAGACCCACTCAGACACTCATGCACCCACTCACAGACCAACTCAGACACTCACACACCCACTCACACACCCACTGAAACCATCATGCACCCACTCACAGACCCACACAGACACTGATGCATCCACTCACAGACACACCAAGACACTGACTCACCCATTCTCACACCCAGACAAACACTCTAACAGCTACTTTTACACTCAGATATACCCTGTCACATCTATTCTCACACCCAGACAGACAGGCCACAGCCATCTCCCGCTGTGCACTGCCGCAGGCTGTGTGAAGCATTGGGTTGGGTGGTTAGAGGCGTTGGCCGCAGTATCTGGCCAAAGACCAGGCCCTAAGGCCAACCCCTGCTGCACCCAACCTGTGGCCAACTGCTGCCACGCACGGCCAAAGACCATGCGTGGCAGTGGTTGGATGGATTAACGTATAGTAATTCAAATTACTTTACATTTAAAAAACCATAGAAAGACCACAGAAACTCACTGAAAAAAACACTGTTTACAGGGATGTCATAGTTAGGAAATAGACCTAAAAAAAACATAGAAATTCAGTTAAAAAACCAAAGGTTACAGGGCTGTTATTGTTAGGCTCAATTTTAAATGTATAAAACCATAGAAATTCACCTGTTAGAGTTATCTCAAGCCTAGAACTCCTACCTTAAGGGAAATATAACTTGTGCCCACACCATACACTGCTAATTACCCCACAAGTTAGGGCACTCAAGAAATCTTTGATAACTTCATTGATAATATCAATGTAATTTTTGCAGTAAAACTTTTGACAAAGAAACTGTGCATGGCAGGCTCGTTAGTTATAGTTACCTTTAGGCACACGTTAAAGTTATTTGAGAAAACGCAGGTGAATTTCTATGGATTTGTACATTTAAAATGCAAACCTAACTATAATGGAATTACACCAAATTTGGCACAAAGCTAGATTCTTTTCCACAGATTACGTTTTTGTGGTTTGGTGGGAATCCGTTCAGTAGTTTCGGAATTTAAGGCCAAAAATATAGATATATGGGGACGTGGATCCTCCATGGATCCAACGGTCCCCGTGCTGATATCTGATTGGCTGCCAACACTTCAACAAGGAAGTGTTGGCAGCAATCTTGGGACTCGGATTCAGCCAGCCCCAGAAAAAAAGAAAAAGGGGCCAGGGTAGAGTCACACTGACCCCTTAGCCTAGGTGCTGGGGTCCCAGAGGGAACCCACCAGGGCTAAAACCATTTAAAAGAAAAAAAAAACATCGGAAAAATCCACGGATGGATTAATGGATTTTTCTGAGATTTAAAAAAAATACGCAGTCTCCTGCACTTTATTTTTTATTTGCCTCTGGGTGGGCCAAGTCTCAGGGCATTTAGGCTTAATGTAGGAGGGGCGCACATGGGGCCCCACTCCTTAGACTTTAATAAGATCTGGGGACCACCACCTCCACAGGGCAATTGACCTAATGTGGTTGGGTTGCCGCATGCCCCCCCACTCCTCTGGGACCACCACCCCCTGGCGCAAAATGCTTTTTAAGGTGCAGCTCCGGGGCTCACCAACTCCCTGGGGTGAATATACAAATGTGTGGGGGGAGCCGTGAGGCCCCTGTGCCACGGGAACCACCACCCCAGGGCAATAATTCTTTAAGTAAGTGGGGGAGGCCCGATGGCCTTCCCCACAGACCTGAGGACCACCAACTCCTCAGGGCTACACTGATTTATGAGTGGGGTGGCACGTGGCCACCACGGGACCACCATCTCCCAAGCAAATATTTTAAAAAAGAAAAGAAGCCCCATTGGGACCCTTAAGCCCCAGGCACCACCACCTCCCCTGGGCTACAGTAATTTATGAACGGGGAGGCCGCGCAGCTCCCCCGCTGCCGCCGAAACCACCACCTTCCAGGGCAAATATTGTTTTAAAAAAGGGGGTCCCCCAGGGATCTCCAAGCCCCAGGGACCGCCACCTCCCTGGAGCTGTGCGCACAATAGAGGGGGGCCGCGTGGCCACCCTCGTGGAGCCACAGATGACCCTGGGGACTGCCACTCCCCAGGACCAGCCCCTGCTATGCCCTGGGGTGCCTGCCCTCGGGACATAGATGTTAGCTGTGGCCTGGCTTGGCTGCAGCCAAGCCACAGCAAACACTCTAAGTTTTGACATTGTGAACTGTAAAGCAGGTCTCACTGTAAAAAAATGGGCTTTCATCTCTGTCTCCTGCATGCGTGCAGGGGACAGAGATGAATTGCTTCAGCAAGCAGGGAGCTGCTGTTAAAGCAGCTCCCTGCTTGCTGAAGCAATGGCACCTCGAGAGAAGCCCTAAGGCTTCCCCTACAGTGCCAGATAGCCCGTAAAGGGCTTTTTATTTTTTTTAAATACATAAATTAAAAAAAAGAGTAAATCAGTAGGGACCGTGGGGGAGCCCTTGAAGGCTCCCTTGTGGTCCCAGATAGCCGATAAAGGGCTGAAACAAAAACAGAAAACCCATAGCTCAGTGTGAAGGTCACAGACTTTCACACTGAGTATGGGGGGTTGAGACCACCTGCACTCATTTCCCTTCTATCTTTTTCATAAACACAAATTACTTTATTTTTTCAAAATAATTGTTTTATTTTAAATTTGACACGAATATCTCATTCTAAGTATAACAGACATTACAGCCTAAAAAAAACTCTATCTCTCTCACTTTCTTTCTCTCTTTTGGTCTATTTTCAATCAATTTCTCCCAATCACACACCCACTGAGACACTTATGCATCCACTCACCGACCCATTCAGACACTCATGCACCCACTCACAGACCCACTGAGACACATGTGCACCCACTAACAGACCCTTATGCACTCACTCACAGCCCCAGTCAGACCCTCAAAGACCCACTCAGTCACACTCAGTTTTGCACCCACTCAGACTGTCACACACCCACTCACAGACCCACTGACACCCTCATGCACCCACTCACAGACCCACACACACACTGACGCACCCACTAAGACACTGATGTATGCACTCTCACACCCAGACAGAAAATCTGACAGCCACTCTCACCCGCAGACCTATCACACCTATTCTCACACCCGGAGAGGCCGTGGACAACTCCTGCCATGCACAGCCCAAGGGCAATGTGCAACATAAGGTTGGGTGGTTGGGGAGGTTGGCTGCAGGGTCTGGCTGCAGGCCAGGTCTTGCGGGCAACCTCTGCTGCATATGGCTCAAGGCTGTGCAAGGTGTAAGGTTGTGTGCTTATAGGGGGGTGGCCACAGAGACTTGCCACAGGCCAGGCCCTGTGGCCAACCACCCCAGTGCACGGCCAAAGGTTGTGAGTTGCAGTGGTTGGATTAATGTACAGTAATGAAAATTACTATACATTAAAAAAACATCGAAATTCACTGAAAAAAAACAAAGGTTATAGGGACGTTATATTAGGAAATAGAATTTTTCAAAAACATAAATATTCACTGAACAAAACAAAAGTCACAGGGATGTTATAGTTTGGCTCACATTTTAAACGTACAAAACCTTAGAAATTCGCCAGTTATAGTTTGAGTTATCTTAAGTAACTAATCCCCTCATTATGACAGTGGCGGTATAAAACGTTTATCACCGCGTCGACAGCCGCCAAAAGACCGTCACTGCAGCTACCACCTGTCTGCCATATTCCACCAGAAGGATGGCGGAATTCCAGCTACGGTCATGGCGGCAAGGTGGCGCTGCTGCCAGCAGCAGCGCTACACTAGTAGACCGCCGCAGACCGTATCATGACCCATGATACGGCCTGGCGGTGTTCTGCTGATGGACGCTGCTGCTGGTAGCAGCGTCCAATCCCGTCTCCTGCTGGAGGACCCCCTACAATCAGGTAAGTTGGGTGCTCCGACAGGGGATCAGGGGTGGGGGTGTTGTATGTGTGTGTAGGGGTGTGTATGTTTGTGTGTGCGTGAATGCGGGTGTGTATTGCATGTGGTATCTGTGTGCATGTGTGGATGTGTGAGTAAATGTATGTTGTGTTGTATGAATGCATGTGTGCTTGTATGTATGTCAGTGTGTTTGGATGTGTGTGTGAATGGTTGTATGCATGCATGGGTGAATGTGGGTATGAGTGTGTGTATGAGTGTGTGATGGTGCGTGAAGGTGCGTGTATGTTGGGGGTGGGTCTGGAGAGGAGGGGGTGGGGGGAATACCTGGGGAGGAGGAGGGGGCAGACAAGACCCCTATCAGTGACAGGGAAGGAATTCCCTGTCACAGATAGTGCCTACCGCCATGGTTTTCGTGACTTGAGCCAAACCGCCAATGTCATATTATGGGGAAAAGTACCGCCAGCCTGTTGGCAGTACTTTTATCCATAATACTGCCATCTGCCAGGGTCATAATGAGGGCCTATATCTTGTGCCCTAAGGTAACTATAATTTGCAACCTCACCATACACTGCTGATTACCCACAAATTATGGCACTCATGACAATTTGATAACATCATTGATAATATCAATGTAATATTTACAGTAAAGATTTTGATGAGAAAATGTGCATGGTGGGGGTGTGAGTTATAGTTAACTTAGGGCACAAGTTATAGATGCTTGAGATAACTCTAACTATAACAGGTGATTTTCTAAGGTTTTGTACGTTTAAAATGCGAGCCTAACTATAACGTCCCTGAAACCTTTGCTTTTTTCAGTGAATATATATGTATATATTGTTATATATATATATATAATTATATACTGTATATATATATATATATATATATATATTTACATATAATCTCACTATTTTAAAAAACTGCATTTAAAGATGAGTTATGATACTAAAATAAAACTAAATCACCCTTGGCTTGGTAGTGTCAGCATCAGGTGATAATGTATACTGACTTGGGCGATGCCACTATTGGCCCTGAAGGAGCGACCTGGAACCGCTGCTCCCTCAAACCCTTGCTACCAAGGCCACAAAGTATCATGAAGAGAGTAGCAAATGTGCAAGGGTAATAGGGGAAAAGAGTGAGAACACAATTTTTGTGCTGCTTGATTCACACCTTTGGCTCTCGGCATACACACGGACACAAGGCCATAAAACCGTAGACAATGAAATGAAAAAAATTAGAAATTAAGGTAACAGGCCTGATCTACTTATTCACGCAGAATCTGGAATGGCGTCCCTGTACCAATCAAGACTTCCCTAACCTACTTTGGTACAGGTAAGACCATTTAAAGAACAGTAGAGCAAAGTAAAGTAAGTCAAGTCCCCCTCTCAGAGCCGTCTTCACCTTAAGTCACTTGTTGACTGTGTAGTTTACCTTTGACTGGGTTTGCAGCATTCAAATGGCATATATTTCCTTACCTGCATAAATTGATGGCATGTTATCAACTTGCATTTATAACTCTCTTCAAAAATTTGTTTATAGATTTGCTCAAACAACAGAGTTGTTGTTTGTTTAGTCAAAAGTACAGATACGGACATCATCTATTTTAGACATTTTTCTTCTCATGCAGTATTGAAGGAACACGTGAGCATGTAATGAACGTGCTTCTCTTGGTTCTTTACACATTTCATCCTCACTTGTTTTGCAATGAATTGTTTCTTGACTTGGACTTTGGACCCTAATCGGTCGGTTAGAGGATTAAAGAAATATTACAGTTTGTTTTCTAATTTATTTAAATCATTATTTAAATCTTTGAGTGCTAACTCTAGTCATCAAGTCTCTCTATTCTCAAACTATTGAAATGTATTATATTTATTTGGATGATATTCTTTACAAATTACTGTTTTATATTACTTTAACCTTACCCATGACTAGTAACTGTAGTCTTTTCTCCTGTGAGAGCAAATTGTTCTTTTCCATTGTTTGTTAATTAAGAGTATAGCCTTTTTTGCCAGTAGGAACACCAGTTTAAGATGAGAAGGGCAACTACCTGTTATAAATGCTTGCACTTTCTTACTACGATAATGGGGGACACACTGCCTGTGTGTAAATGGCTGTGTCACCACCAGTGCCTGAAACAGTGGATGTGATAATGGGCAAGGGGGACACATTCACATGCACACACACACACATACATGCATAAAAGTGTCCCAATAATAATGCAAATAGCACATGCTGTTCATATCATCTGCCTTCATAAATGCACATCCACACATGTATTGACTGATAATAATATAAGAAAAACACTGTCTCACAGGTTGCATGTTACAGTGACTTTACCTAAGCAAGCACCTCTGCTTGTCATAAGACCTCTTCAATTTGATTTTATCTCGCTCTTCTAAATTACAGCCTCATGTACATACACTTTTAGCATTCACAACCCTCTTATTCCGTAAATCAGAAGGCTTTCAAACTCTACAACCTTTCTTTAAATATAGTAAACCATTTAATGATCCGGGTAAGGTTTTCTGAATCCTTAAATTAATTTAGGAAACTTTTAGAAATCACTATTTGAAAGGGGTGGGTTAAGAGTGTCCCTTTCAAATACTAATTACTTATGGTATGTATTATTGCAGGCTGATTCAATGGGTTGCTCATAAGCTACTAGAAGCTCACCAGCTGCCTTTGAGTAGCTCTCCTGTGGGCGGCCCAGCCTACTAAATTAGAAGCTTTGCTTGGCGGATTTACTATATTCAAATCAAAATTGAATAGTGTGTGTTCAAGATGAAAATTTGTGTACTTTGAGAACTCATAAGATGCTGTCTGGTGAAAAATTGATGAATTTCCAAAATACTTTTAAAGCTTTTAATAGTAAGTAAATCAGGTAGCATTGGGGAGACTTATTTTTAATATACCATTGTTCCACAAGCATTGCAGCTATGGATGTTATTACCCAGAAAAATGCATTCTAAATTAACAGCGCCTTTTTTACTTTACTGCTGGTAACTCTGCCTCATCCACTGAGCTGCTCGCTGCTGGTAATCTTGCATAGGGTCACCACTATTATAGTCATGTTTGAGGTGGTCACTATTACAACTGTAATAGTATTGGTTGCTCAAGAGGATTTTAATTAAACATAAGTCGCTCTTGTTGCAGAAAAGGTTAGAGGCGTCTGTATTATTGTTTTGCAACCAAAATCCCAAAACATTAAGATTGTACTTCTAACTCAAAGGTGGTGGTAAGCCATTTGTAAACTGGAAAGGGTTCCCATGGGACCCCTCCCCTTTGTGAATTATGACAAAAATGTTTTTAGAAGTAGACAGTGGTCTCTGGGACTGTGTTAAGCAAGGGGCAAAAAAGTGATGCTTTGCTCAGGCCTCCAGAGACACAAGTGTGGTGACAGAATGGCAGTTGGAGGGCTCACCTGACTTAATCCACCTTTCCTGGGTCTCCACATACCCGTGGCAGGCAGGTGTATGTAGTTGGTGTTGTGTCTCTGCCAATTTTCTTCACTCATTTCAGTCTGGGTCTCTGCTGACGTGTTCTGACAGAAGAAGACATTCCTCACTAAAAAGTAGCTCTTAAAGGGTCCCGATCTGTGAGGTGCTGGTTTTCTCAATGTGAGAAAGCAGCGAACGTAGCTTTGGGCAGAAAGGGGACAGGATTCCTTAGCAGTTAGTGAGAAAGTAGAGGGGGAAATAATATTTCAAGGGTTGTGAGGATGGGTGCTAGTAGGCCAGGTATCCCTATTTAATATTTGGATTTGGGCAAGTTGTATAATTTTCAGAGTGTGGTGTGGGTGAGTGGTAGAAGGCTATTTATTTTCTTGTTTGGGGGAGGGCATATGTCTGGGATTATGAGGGTCGGTGGCAGGGGGGCCTGATTTTTTTCAACATTTGGTGCACAGTCCTTGTTATAAATGGCTCGCTATTACTCTTCTACTTACTTGTAACTGGTATCATTAACATCTCATTAGCATCAAGGTATTGAACAACTAGATTAAAAACAGTCGTCTGCAACCCTGAAAGAAATAATATGCATGTCATCAGTATAGCAAAGATGGATATAACAGATATAAATGCCATTAACCTAGACGAAGGAGGCTCTGAATCATTGTTCCTAATGGAAGCAGAACGTGCTGAAATGTATGGCATTGAATGCCAGAGACCATCCATTTTCTCTAACTATTAAGCCAATTGACAACGCATTTCCAATCTCCGTGTCTTTGTTCTGATTAGTCATATATTGGTTGTTGCATCGCTGAAGGATCACTTCTGCAAAAAATGACCTTTATGAGAAATTTCAATCAGACGCAGCCCTTATCATAATGCAGAGGCAGCTTTTCTCAGGGTCACCGGTAATTTGCATGTGCATGCTGATAGCAGCACACTGTCAAGTCTTCTATCACGGGACCTCTCGTCAGCTTTTGACACCACGCCACAGATTCTATGTTCATTGACGAGTTATGTAAATGTGTCCTGGCTGAATTTCTACCAAGCGTTTCACAAGGCAGAATAGATCTTACGTCAAACGCTCAAATGCACATTGGAAACTTTGGCCCGGATTTACGAAAATATCATGCAATGCAGTTTTGCAACTAATGTTGCTGCACTGTGTGGTGTGAACAGAAGAAAACAGACAGCGCCAAATCCACGAAGATATGTTTCCTCTCTCCCTTTGCTGGCATACTCTTGGCTGGCATGCGTCTCACATATTTTTTCAGTGGGTGCATTCTGTATTCTGCAAGCATTGTGCCACTTTGTAAATATGGCATGGGAAAAATGCCACTTTAGCTCCACCTTGGCGTAAAAAAAATGAAGCTATGGCGGCGCGAAGGTGGCACTAGGGGCTCATAAATATGCCCCTTAGTGCATGAACTGTGAAGGAAAGTAAGCAGTCACTGCAACGGAGAAGGATTTGTGATCCTACATCTGTTTTCATGCTTCTGTTGATTCTGGGCCAATATTGATTTTCATCACAATATGATTTTGCACCCACGGGCTCTATTTCTAGATCGACAGATTTTGGTGTGGGAATACCATAGGGCTGGAATTCTTAATTCCAGCTGGTATTTCAACCCTTAAAATGAAATATGTTTTCTTTTTTAGACTTTCTCCCTTCATGGGAAAGAAACAATGACAGCAGGTCCACTAGTCCATGCTGGCAAGGCAAACTTGTTGACACGCGTGTGAGCTATTGAATTAGACACTCAAGACGTGGGTTCATTTTCAAGACCAAAATAACAAATATCCCAGATGACCTGTTGTCTTCCACATAGAAATCATTTAAACTGTTTTCTGTTCTGGACCGCGATGATTTAAAGGGTGGACCCAGAGTTGCCATTTCAGCGCAGTTTCTACCCACATGAAATCAGTCAAATGTGGGTTTCTGATTGCAGAGCTGGTAGAACCTTCCCCATGGGGAACACTGCCTACTGCTGCCTTCTAAAAGGAGTGAAAATTCAAAGGTGACGTTTTGTCACTGCAGTCATTTGAATGAGGCCTTTACATCTGTGGCACTGCATGAACGGCATCTACTCTATGAATAGGGATAGCAAACCTTTTAAATTAGCTTTTTTTCTTTTGAGTAACTCTATTTGTTGTACAAATAAAATGGTCTTACTTTACATTTCTCTACTTTCTACAAACCCAATGAAAACAGCGTTAAAGGCCCGATGTGGGAAATACTTTGGCCCATATTTATACTTTTTTAGCGCTGCATTTGCGTCATTTTTTGATGGAAAAGCAGCGCAAACTTGCAAAATGCAATTGTATTTTGTAAGTTTGCGCCATTTGTGCGCCAAAAAGCAGCGCAAATGTGGTGCTAAAAAAGTGTAAATATGGGCCTTTGTGTTCAAAAGCCATGCAATCCGAAAAGCACAAGGTTTATGACAGCGAAAGAGTGTTTTTTGATATACCAAACCCCTTCATGAGTCAGAAGAGATTTTTCTGATTTGCAAAAGGGACTCTTCGTCCCTTCCCGAATCACAATAAGGAGGGGATAGGAAAAAGGCATCCCCTCCTAATTGCAAGTCACAGTGAAATATAGATGTGCTTTGTGATCCCAGTTGATCCCAGGGACATCTTATCTTTAGGAATCATGTCAGGTTATATTAGGGGGTTTGAAGGGAGCAGACAGAGGCTCCCTCGATGTAATTTATATTTTTTTAAAGCAGCGCCTGTCTCTTTCCCAAATGCTAACCTAGAGAAATAGGAACGCAGGGATGGAGGTCTGCTCTCCCTTGTGGTTCCAGTCATTTGTGGACAGTGGCAAAATGCAACCTGTTTAATTAATATTCAGGGAGCAGAAGTGTGAGTGACCCTTTACGGATTTGCATTTTTGGCATTTGACTGGAAAGTACATCAGTTGCATCACAAAATACTCAACCAGTTCCTAAACAATTGGAGTGCAATTTAAATCATTTGCAAGTACACTGTACATGGGTATTCCCAGTTTCTGTTCAAGTTATGTCTGGTCCATTCTAGTGTAGGTAAAACATGCCAATTGCAAGAAATGCATTCTAAAATGTAATTGAATACCAAGAAAGATATGTCAGAGGGAAGTTCACAATTTTTGTAAATTATTTCACAGACATCTCGCTGAGAAATCCAGTTAGATGTCAGAATATTGTTTTAGGGCATATTGTCTATCATTTGGTATTTAAGTCAGAGAATATTGTTCTAATACATGCTAATTGCAGGAAATTCATTCTTAACTGTATCTGAATACCAAGAAAGATATGTCAGAGTGAAGTTCACAATTTTTGTAGATTATTTCACAGATAACGTCTCTGAGAAATCCAGTTATATGTCAGAATATTGTTGTAGGAAATAGTGTCTGCCCCTTGGTATTTAAGTCAGAGAAGATTATTTTAACAATGCTATTCTAGTACCATATCACTCGCTTCTGCTAAGTTCAAAACGATGTATATGTAATTTATGCTTGAGAGCTGACATTACTCACATGTAGATCACACTTCCAGGCACGCATGTACATTCATTTCACTCTTGGTCAATTCGTGCAGATGTAAGTAATTACTTTTTGCAGCAAAGAATCACCTAATCTTGGGCTATTGGTTTGAGAATTTGTTCACGGTCCTTTACACATATCATTGTAGTATTAAGACACAAGATCGGCTGTTAATAAAAAGTTAAATCTGGAAACAGTCAACTTTGGAGTTTCAGAGCTGGAGCCCCAAGAACTTAGTGAGATTTTGTTTCCAGTGTAGCTCCAGGCTCAGTCACTGTGCACTTTTTACGAATCTGTAAGCTCTAAATTCCCTCAGGTGGTGTCATCAGGTACTCTTAGCCTTGAGCAGTCTTGCCACCTAGCCCAGGGACGCTATACTCTGCTTCTTAAAAAGCAGTATTTACTCTTGTTCTGTAATACCCTTGAGATCTGCAAATGCGGCCCAGATCTACAAAGTGCTTTTGCCATCACAAACCATATGTTTCACAAAATCACAGAGGTTGCAACCATAAAAGGGCTTTGTTTATGTACAAACACTATTTTGTGAGTTGGAAAAGCCTTTCTGACTCACAAAATAGATTTTGCAATCCATTTTTAATTGCAATTAGACGGGGGCATGAAAGGGTCAACCCCTCCTAATTGCGAATCACAATGGAAGGAATCAGTGGTGTTCGATTGCACACCTTTATGAATTGTGTTGTTAGCCTTAGTGGGAGTAGATTTTGTTCCAGGGGCTACAACCTACTAATCCAAATGTTTTCCCAGATGAGAAACATTTTGTAAAGCAGAAGCAGTTATTTTAAAGAACATGAGCTACTTTTATAAATAAAGATTCTTGTTTCGCAGCACAAGCACTGGGATAGTGGTCTGCTGTCTTTGAATGCCATTATCACTGTGTTTATAGCCAATCAGAGGGGGTCGAAAATAGGCACTACCTAATTAATATTCATTAGGCAGGTTGTTCTGCAACCATCTTCGATTGGAGATTTTGTGATGCAACCTATTAGTACTTGGGTCATATTCCAAAATGCGGAGTGTTTTATAGAGAACATTTTTATTTCAACAGAATCATCTTGAACTTTACAAGGCCTATTCACAAACTGTATTTTGTAGTGCAGTTTATAATACTACAGTTGTAGTAGAAATGAAGTACAAAATGTTATCACAAACCTACCTATGGAGTTTAATCTTCTGTCTCTCCTATCTTTTTCTGTACAAAAGTTCCGCCCCAACTGCTGAGTATCTGCACAAGTATTCATTTTAGTAGTAAATGAAGAATGGACAGGGGAAGTTGATGGAAATTGGGGGCTACTTATTTAATATTTTAACTATTTTATTCAATTTCATTAAATTAACATTATGTTCCATGGGTTTTAGAGTTAAGTTCCTTTCCCCATTATTTTCTGTTGGAGGATGTTGCTGTAACAGGGCTTGACCTTGAGTGGTGCTAAAATTACTACTGTGCTTTTTATTTTACTTTTACTTTTTAGTGTAACACACGCCCCTAAGATTGGTTACAAATCCTTTTGCAGGTGGTGGGAGGGCATGGAAGTCTACACTTTTGAGCAAATTCACACTCAAATTTTGTAACTAGCCAAAAGTAGTAAAGTTACTCAAAAGTGCAAGAGTACATTTAAATGTGTATTTTACTAACAAGTGTTACCTACCTTTGTAAATAGCTCTGTAGGTGTTTTATTTAAAGAAGTATGATGCTTGCGGTTGGGCTGAACCTGCATTACCGAAAACAGGCTATCATTCGATGAATCATGATGGAAAAGTATAAACTGAAGAGTACCTAGCAAATTATTTTCACATATTCATTCATATTATATATTTAGGGCCACATATAGCAAAGTTCGGATTTGCGACTCACAAATTGTGAGTCGGAGCCATTCGCAATTTGCGACTCGCAAATCCGAATGTAGGATAGTGTCCTTGACACTATTTGTGACTCGCAAGGGGGTCGCAAATGCCCACCTCATGAATATTCATGAGGTAGGTCGCAATTTGCGACCCCCTTGGGAGTGGCGGCCCTCACAGGGATGGTGGCTTGCTGGAGACAGCAGACCACCATGTCTGTGACTGCTTTTCAATAAAGCAGTTTTTTTTTGTAATGCAGCCCATTTTCCTCAAAGGAAAACGAGATGCATTACAAAAACAAAAAATGAAACGTTTTTGTTTCATTTTTTCAGAGCAGGCAGTGGTCCTTAGGACCACTGCCTGCTCTGAAAAAATGTTTTCAGTGACATTCACAAAGGGGAAGGGGTCCCAAGGGGACCCCTTCCTGTTTGCGAATGTGTTACCACCAGTGTGAAACTGGTGGTGACTGCGATTGTTTTGCGACCGGGTTCGCGGTCCCAAAACAATCCTACATCGCACTGCGAGTCGCAATTAGGAAGGGAACACCCCTTCCTAATTGTGAGTCACAATCCCATTTTGCCATTCGGTAACAATGTTACCGAATCGCAAAACTGGGTTTGTGCATCGGGAAGTGCTTTTTCCACATCGCAAACAGCCAGATTCACAGTTTGCAAGGTGCAAAAAGCATCGTACATGTGGCCCTAAGTGTTTATTTTTAGTGTGCTGCTTTGGGGTGATCTCCTTTGGGAACATGATTTGGTAGATTTGTAATACTCATAGGAAATGATTTCTTACTAATTTTCTTGGCATGTTTTAACATAAAGGTTAATATACACTTCATCCACAGATTCTGATAAAGTTGAAAGAACCGAAGTTAACAGCAGAGGTTACAAAAATGAAAAGAAAAACATAACAAATGTTGCCACTGTAGAAACTGAAGGCCTCATTTACAAGAATTTGATGCATCGTCATTGATGGATCAGATTTCTTGCACCTGCTGCAGTCCCCTAACGACGCCATGGATAAACTGTATACAGAGCTCTATGGCGCACGTTTTCACAGATGCATCCGAATTTCTGATGCATCTGTTGGAGCTAAACTGACGGATTGCTGGAGTTGTCGTTAAGCTGTCGTGACTCCAACAATGCAAGGAAAGTCCCATAGGAAAAATCCCTGTTTCGATCTTACAACTGCTCTGACAAGGCAGTAAAATTTGACGCAGTGAAGTCACAGAATGACGCAGTGAAAAGTTGTAAATTTCACTGCGTCAGTTCTACGTGCCGTTTTCCAGGGGAATGCCTACCCTGCATACATTGTACCTGGGACAGGTAAAATGTGACACAGGGCTTTACAAACTGACACATCGGGCCCAAAGCATCAGGTTGTAAATATGGAGCAGTGTAGTGCACTGCTAGTGCCACCACTGTGTCAAATCAAAATGAGGCAGTGGTGGTGCAGAGGGCTTGTAAATGAGGCCCTGAGTTTGCTGTAGGTAATGATGTATAAGGGTTCCAAATGAAAGTGGAAAATGAAAAAAACAATCCTCTAACGCCTGGTCCTAGAATAAACATCTGTTGCTGACATCTATGGTTGCTCCTCCATAGCCATAATAAGTTATAGGTATTTTTCCTTCTCAAAATTTAGAAAATATATGTATACAATGTTAATTTGCTTATGACAATTGAGCTGGAGCATGTTCCCATTTGTACATGTACATTGAGTACCCACTCAATTAGACAATGGTCCTTTGGGAGTCTTTGCCCAGCTAAGAATGTATTGCAGGAATAAATTCACCAATTCAAAAATTCAAAAATTAAAACTATGCAATTGCAAATTACATTTTTTGCTACTGTGATTCTATATTTATTTTTTAAATCATATCTCCTAGACAGATATCTCAATCACAAAAAAGACAGATTTGAAACCCCCACTCCCAACTATTTGTTCCCAATCCTGTCAAGATGCATATTTAATGTAGGCTCACATATACCATGACCTTTAAAAACAACATTTTGCAGTAAAGCTGGTCAGCCTCTGATCCCCCTACACATTTTCAATGGGTAAACATCACTGAAAGGTATTTAGGCAACATCGTCGAAATTGATGTCATAGATTAACATGTCAGTTTGGGAGATACATTGAGCAGCTGCTAATTGTAATTGGTTTGTAGTTAATTACTCTAGTGAAAAGTGCAGTCAGATCAATACTTTTGTCATTAAACCAGAATTGTTCATACCTATGCAGAAATGAGTGCTCAACGTTGCCTGAATAGCGTTACTGCCATCTGATAAAACTTTGCTGCGTCCACAGATTTTCTTATATCAGAAAAACGACCAAAATGCATAAATTAACATCTGTTTTGATAATATGAATATTGCGATTTGGATCTGTTTAAATCAATTGACGTATGTGGTAAACATTGTCCTTTTGCAGGTTGTGACACGAAATATATTCATTGCAAAAGCACACACAGTTTCATCGTTAAGAAAATTCTTAACCAAATGCCATTTACTTCAATAGTGTCTCATTATGATGAATAATAGTTTTTGAGTATGTACTGCCAGCCGAAATATTTTCGTTTTATACCTCTTATCCTCACTCTTAAGTTGCTGCACTGTTACCCGTGGGGGATGTCATCAACCCTGCTGTTCTTACGAATCCAACTGCTGATCTCTGATCAAACATTTTATCTGAAAAAGTGAAAAAAAAATCTTCACATTATAACTGAGTGAATTCCTGCTGAAAGGCCTTGGGGCAAACTACGCTTCAGTTACTCCGGGTCAAAACATGTTTTGCTTCAAAACGTCACACCTTACAGTGTAGTCCATATAACTATCGCCCAATACTAGCCCACAGAATTGTCACCACTGGAGGCTACTGCAAACTTTACAACAAGAAGGGTCTATGCCTGGAAAGTAAAAGCACAGAGAGACAGAGTATCAACAAGTGATGGGCAGATACTCTTAAATCTTCACGTCCATTTTCTCTTCTAACTATTCTCATATCTTTTATTTTAACTTCACATTTTTAAGTATTTATATTTATTTATTTCAAGGCATATTTAAAGCACTACAGGCTGATTTATACTTTTTGACGCAAAACTACGCTAACACAGTTTTGTGTCAAAAAGGTTAGCGCTGACTAGCACCATTTTTTAACGGCCCTTGGGCATCAAATTTATACTTAGACGCTAGGTGGCTCTAAAAAATGTTTAGAGTCATTTTATCTCAAGTTAACCATTGCGCCTTGTCGTAAGCCAAAATGACGATAACAGAGGAAAAATTACTCTAATCTGGTTTACGACATGGAAACACGTCGCAAAGTGGAAATGCACCATTTTTGCCCACAATAGCGTCAAAAAGAGACGCAAACAGAGCAAACAGTGCAAAGGAGCCCCAAAAGCCAGGAGAGACGCCAGGGAAACCCTAGTCAACCAAGAACGAGCCAGCAGGATACAGGAAAGACCCATGGGAGGGAGAAGAAAAAGCGGAAGTGTTGTTTCAGTGCAGAGGACCACGAAATACTAGTGAGAGAGGTAACAGAGCATCAAAATCAACTCTTCGTCACCTCCAAATTGCGAATTGCAAGGAGAGAGGCCATCTAGCAGCAGATTGTGGATAAGGTCAACAGTGTGGCAGAGGTTAGAAGAACAGTGACTGAGTGCAAGAAACACTGGCATGACTGCAAGAGAAGGACCAAGGATAAAATGGCACAGAACCAGAAGGCAGCACTGCAAATTGGAGGTGGGAGTCCAGCACCGCAAGAGGATTTCGTTGAGATGGAGGAGTTGGTTGCAGTGGTTATCCCGGAAGAAATTGTCACAGGGATACTAGGACAGGACAGTGCAGAATACCATGAAGCACCACAAATGCAGGGTAGGTTGCATGGGGGAAATAAATGCATAAATGTCAAAGCTAGAAGGGGGAGGCACATAGGACACACACAATGTATGTCAAAGGAGCGCAGAGGGACATATTGCACACTAAGCAACTTGCACCATGCCTATGTAAGCTTACCCATGCACCTGCACCTCGGGATTGCCATGCACCATTGAAACATGCACAACCTGGACAAATTAAGAACACCAGGCCTAAATACCCACATGTACAAATGCAGCACATGGGATGGATGGCATGTATAATCACTGTGCCACTGGTTTGATATCACTAAGGGATGTGCCATATTTAAGGGAATACAGCACACCCCTGCGTTTCCCCCTGTGCTGGCGCTAAATTTAGCTGTTAGTGCCAACGTAGGCATCCTTGCACCATCGTTCAAGGATGTCTGTGTTGAGGGGTGTGATTGTTTATGTGCAGGAATGGACCCCTTCCCGCACGTGAACAATAATGTCTGGCATTTCGCTTTTTCTGTGCATTTGGTAGAATGCAGCATACATAGAAGAAGCAAAATAAGAGAGGAATAAAAGTATTCCTCCTTGTTTCACCCTGCTAATGCAACCCCTGGGAGTGGCGTCAGATTTTGACACTGCCTCAGGATTACGACATTTCATAAATCTGAGGCTGCATCAAAATGCAATGGGTGTTGCTGTGGCACACCCACAGCAACACCCATTGCACACCCCTTCCTTGCACAGTGCTGTGTGGGAAGGTGCTGTACTTACAAGGTGGCATTTAGCCACAAAAAGTGACTTAACGCCACCTTTCAGTGATGCTCCAGTGGCGCTAAGCACTGCGCTGTATTGATAAGGTAGCGTCAAGACACTTCTTATGACATACTGTCACATTGAAAATACGTAGCCACCTGATCATGACAGTGCATGGAAGGTGATGCAATCGGTGTTGCTGTGGGTGTGCCACAGCAACACACAATATATTTCAATTCTGCCTCAGATGAATGGAATATTGTGCACTTGAGGTAGAGCCAAATCTATTACGCCAGCCCCAGGGTTGGCATTAGCAGGGTGCAACGAGGAGGAATACATTTGTACCTCCTTCATTTATGAATTCCTATGTCTGCTGAATCTGCAGCATGCATAGGAAGAGCAAAATGCCAGAAATGATCGTTTAAGACTGTGAAGGTGTAACTCCATGCACATAAACAATCCTATATAAATGACGATTTGGTTCTTCCGAGTGTGCTGCATTACACAGCTCGCACAGAAGTGCTAGAGTGCCATTGATGATTGTTAATGTGCATGAAGGGACACTTTCACACACACACATGAACAGTCACACCCCTCAGTGCACACATCCTTGCACAATGGTGCAAGGATGCCTACAGTTATGCTGGCAGCTGAATCTTGCACCAGTATGGGGGACAACACAGGGGTGCCCCATAATCACTTGCATACGGTGCAATCTTGTGTCACCAAAGTGAAGCAGTGATTATTATTGCACAGCACCGTGCTGCACTACTTCAACATCAACATGGGCCCATAATGACAATGAGCCTCCATCATCAAGTCAGTGAAGTGACTTGTCAACTGCCATAACACATATAGACTGATTATACACCATCTCATTGCAGAGGGTGATAGCTGCCCCATGGAACTGCCTGTCCTGGAGTACCCTGATGACCTGGATGACCAGCTGGCAACTATCAGCCAAGAGACTCTCCAAGAAGTCCTGGTGAACATCCAGACACCACCTCCAGTCACAAGGATGAGAACTGAATTAGTAGACATCCCACAGCCCCCACCTAGTAGCCCAAGAGTATGACCTGCCAGCACCGACACAGCAGAGGACTCTGAAGACACAGGCACCAGACTTTGAGAGAACAGTGGTGAGAGTCCAGTGGGAGCTGGTCAAGGCGGTGCGTGTGGGGATGCAAACAATGGCAGCCAGCCTTGAGGGGATGCAGACGTGCATGGTTACGGCAACAGAAAAGACTGCAGGCAACCGACTCACACACTCCCCAAAGCGTGGAGTCCAGGAGTGTCTGAGGGACATAGCTGCTGCCGTGAGGGAAAGGCCACAACAAATGCCCTCCCAAACTGGCAGAAGTGTGCCTGAGGACAAAAAGGACTCCATGCACTGGGAATTGGTCTTCCTCAGGGCAGACATGGCTGCCTACCACAGGGATGTTGCAGCTATATTTAAAAACCAGCAGCTCCTCCTTGCTGCAGTGATGCCATATGGAGTGCCACAGATGGCAGCTGCTGGGAATTGGGAGTCCACATCTGCAACCACTGAGGTGTGTGTGCCCCCCTCTAGCTCCCCACTACCACCATCAAGGGTAGAGGAGGCACCACACACATCGGGGGATGAAGATGTGGAACAGATCATCTTCACCCGTAGGAGTTCCCGGTAGCACCAGCCCATGCCACATGGACAGTGTTTTCCTTAGTCCTGTGCTTGTCATCATGCCAGTGTTGGCACTCTGACAGATATGCACTCCACCTCAACACACTGATGACTTTTCTGCAATGGACTGCTATTGTCCCTAACTTTCCATTTGGCAATTTAATATACCCCTGCACTATAAATACACTTTACCCAAACATGTCCTGTGACATGTCCCTCAACCCTGGACTTGTGTTGTGTCCCAATTGGATGGATTCCACAAATGGGGTCACAGACCTGGACATTGTATAAACTTTGCACTGTTACATCTACCAATGTGTTGTGACACTTCTACTATGCCTAGTGTTTGTGATATGTGTAACATGTCTCAAGTCACAGAGTGTCAGTACAAGAGTGCATGTATATGTGGGCACATATCTAGGCACATGGTACCTACATGTTGTACATTGATGTTGGCCTCATCCCCTACAATTAAAAAACACGTTTGCCACACCCACTACATACTGCAAGAATGGTTGTGAAACAGTAATCAGGCAATTTTGTCAGCTGGGAGCACAATTAGAACACATTGGTGTGAAAAGAGGGACTCAAACTCATCCATTATTGCCACTGGTCAGGTTAGCAGGATAGGAATGATACATAGGCAGTAGTAACATGTCCCATGGTGACCAACATCCCAAAACAAAACACATTCAATGATAGCTGAATTCCCACACCTATGCTGTCCTATACATGGTCAACATAGTCAGCTTGAGTGGTGGGAACACTGGATGGCAGGTGCACAGGTAAGTAGATGTGTTGTAGCTGCCAATGTGACAGCTCTGTCTTAAGGAGATGTTGTAAATATCAAGAGAGGGATTTGGATGCAGGACTGAGTCCCCAGGACAACACACAAGTTGCACTATACACCCATGAGGGGGGGGGGGTGTGGTTTGGCCACCGAAGAGAATGGCGGCCTGAGGACGAAGCTCTGCGCGCCGAGCCAGATTTCAGCTATGGCGGGGGCAACACGCGCCTCAGGCAGCCTCCCAGCAGCTTCCCGGAACTGCGAGACACGCAGACCGGGGAAGCAACAAATTTCCCCAGCGAGATACGGCGCCCGCAACACTATCGGACGTGGATCACTGGAGGCCTCCAGTGGCACGTCCGACCGCGGCCTAAAGTGAGAGGCCCGCCCGCCAGAGGAAGCCGCCTCAGAAGACTCGGAGTTGCGACTGCGCTCTGAACGGGGCAGTCAGGACCACCAGCACAGGACCAGGTGTCAGGAGGCGTGGGGTTAAGCAGCAACAGAAGCGGAGCCCCCCCTTCCACCTCTTTACCTCTACATCCAAACTGCCACCCACGGGCAGCACTGCAGGCTCCGGCTCACGACTGCGACGGAAGCGCCGCGGGCTGCCACCGGGTAACTTCCCAGAGCCGCAGGGCGCACAGGCCGAGGAGGCAGCGACCCCCTTGAGGGGACGAGACGCTCATGGCGCGGAGGGCAAGCCAGCTTGGAGCCTGTGACTGTGCCCGGCCGCGGCATAGAATGAAGGGCCTGGGAGAGCGGAGAGACAGCCTCGGAAGAATGGGTGCTGCGGCCGCCCCCTAAACAAACAAAACAGAGGATCCAGCTACCTACGGGTAGCACTGAAAATGTTTGAACTACCTGCCTTACAACATAGCAATGGCACTGTGGTCTAAGGAGGCATAAAATGAGACACATGGCTCCAACTGCACCACTACATACAGTATAATAATACAAGGAAATCATGAGAGCTGTTGATTCCCAATTGCAACACGCAAGCCTTGCTGAAAGAGGTCATCAATATACAGCCTCACAATAGAACTTTAGAAGGCCATTGCTAACGGGATCGCTACCCTCCACCCCACCCCCCTGCCACAAGCTACCACCCTACCCGGAGACCCGCAGAAGGCAGAGACGAGGGTGGTGGAGAGGTGCAATACCACCAGGGGGATAGAGTGGCAAACCGAGGGAGGCGAAGTGGGGGACCCTCACAAGGGGGACAGAGTGTAAAGACACAGATGGTGAAGAGATGATGCACCACCAGAAGATCAAAGTGAAAGGATGACGGCGTGGAAGGGGTGAAGTACTACAAGGCAGACCGAATAAAAAAAATAAAAAGATAGGGATAGTGAGGTGGAGAAATATCACCGGAGGACAGAATGAATAGACGAGAGTAGCGAAGAAGTGAAATACCAGCAGAAAGACAGAGTGAAGAACAAGTACGAGACAATCACTCCTACCAAGACGCCACAGAAACGGAGGGACAGGAATCGATGCCCAGTGGCAGTGTCACCCGTCGTGGCACAGTAACAGTAAAAGTTCTGGCTCAACTTCCTACCCCCCTCCTTTTCCCCATAGACCTCCTCTCTCAGAGAACAACACTACTGCCTGGAAGAGGCCTGAAGGCAGATTTCAACTTGCCACACAAACAGTGGCTGTCTTAGGGAACGGACCCTAACAACCTACAGATGACCCAAAAGGAGAACAGGAATGGCCCCCCACTGCCTACACAGCCTTTTAACTAGCCCACACCTCACATCAACCCATCACCTCCTCTCCCAAGTTCAACTCCTGCTTATGAGGATCACCCTCCTACAACAGATGCGATCTTGACGCCTATACCTACAGGACAAGAGAAAAACGGTTGGCATACTCTGCTCTCATCGTGCCCACACGACAAAATTTACCATCTAGAGTCACTTACATCCCAAAGGAAATTCCCAACGGAAAGCATTCAGGCAAACATACCAGACAACTTTTGTTCTCAGAGGCTATCACACAATCGAAATCCATGACAGCGCAAATGGCAACACCAGGGCCAATGCCCACGCCAACAGACCCTCCTGCCGGCTTGGAAGCCATAGAACGTATACTGCAGGGGATTGCCTCAGTGGGACGCCGTCTCGAGGCAATGGACCTGAAGATCACGGACTTAACCATAACCTCCTCCTCCATCCGTGCACATATAGCCGGCTTCAAGGACATAGCAGACGCCCTAGACCAACACCTCACTGTGGTGGAAGATCAAATGGCGGCACTACCGGATCAGGAAACCGAACTACGATCCCTCCGAGCAAAGGTAACTGACTTGGAAGACCGGAGCCGCCGAGACAACATACGACTTTTCGGTATCCCGGAACGCAAAGAAGGATCTGATACCAAGGCCTTCCTCCAATCACTCTTGCCCGATCTTTTCGGTATTGAATTTTCACCGCCACCAGAATTTCAAAGAGTGCACAGAATCGGACCACCCCACAAGGATACTTCCGACAAACCACGGCCTATCATAGCTGCTTTAGAAGACATGAACAGGCTGGACAGATTCTATCTGCAGCTAAAACACAAGGACCGGCCTCTCTAGACGGCCATGAGATCAGAGTAAAAGCGAAAAGCGTTCCTAGCCCTCAGACCACAACTCAGGACCCTAGACATCAAATATGGCCTTCTCGAACCCGCAGGGATGTGTCTCACCTACTGTGGTAAATCCAAAGACTTTACCGAACCGGAGGACCTCAGCTCATTCCTCAATGATCCTACCTCACACCCCATGGACGTCTCATCAGGTCAAGAAGACCCCAACTCCTCTCAGTCCAGGAACAACCCCCCTGCTGCACTATTACAAGCCCAGTCACAACGGCCTGCCTCACAGAAGAGAGGCAGAATGTATGACCGCCTTCCTAAGCCACAGGACAATCGTGATCAGGTGCTACAGGCAGTAATAGACCATACATGGGCTCCCCTCTGAAGCCGTCACTGGACAATCACTCAGATCACTGAACACCAAGAACACTCAGAATCCAGAAGGATTGGACCTTCATTCAGCAACCAACCTACTTATCGTCGGACAGATAACTGGCATACCCAGCTGTTCTGAATCAAAGCTGGATCCTTGATGGGGAGGATGTGGGGAGGTCTGAGAGTTTACTGCCACCCCCTCTAATTATGGGATACCAGTTCTTAACCGGTAATGTCTGTTTGTTGGCTAGGACATACTTAATCCACCTCAGAGGCATAGCTGAGGCCCCTACACAGATATATAGAGACAGCCCTGAAGGATGTAAAAACTGTTCTGAATGTGTCTTTTTAAACTATACACTCTGCCTTAAACATATATGATCAGGCCTTCTTCAATACTTTTCCCCCGCATTCTTTTGAGCCTGGACTCCTTTATTCTTAACCCCCAGTGCTACCATTATTTATTTACACTCATGCTACGCAACACATAACACAAGGAGGCTGACTGCTGACCCCCCAAAACTATCTAAGAAACACTGAAATAACCCCCATCATATCTACACCTCATAACAATACCCCCTCGGCGCGCGGACCCTACAGGTACAAACCCGCAGGTTAACAGACTAATTGGCAGCACATTTTCTTTCTCCTTCCCTCTTTCCCCTTTTTATAGGTCTTTCTTTCACCCTTTATTCATTAGTGACTAATTTAACTCCCTGCTTTAGGAGCCTCCGAACCTTATCTCTAACTCTCTAACTCCTATTTACTGCCCCTGGTGACCGAGGGACCCAGACACATCTCGTTCTTACCCCTTATGTTATATTATTATCCTCACCACACGTTCCTGAACAACTAATATCCGTACGATACCCTCCCCCCGCGCACTCCTTCCCTGACCACACAATACAGATACATTATACGGAATACACCTCATCCACATAGCACCCATGGGAACGACACCGCCGCTTACAATCCTCTCCTGGAATGTCCATGGTATGACCCGCTATGTCAAACGACAGAAAGTACTATCCTACTTACGCTCTAAACATGCTGATATTGCCCTGTTACAGGAAACACACCTTGACTCAGCAGAATCTGAAAAACTTCGTAGAGACTGGGTTGGTAAAGTACTCTATAGCAGGAAACCGCCCGTGTCCGACGGAACACAGGGTACTGGGAGGAAATGTGGGGTGACAATTCTCATACGTCGCTTACTACAGTTCCGGTTGCTTAAAACATGGCACGACCCGGAAGGTCGTTATGTCCTAGCCAAAATCAGGATAGGTCTTTCCACGATCTGCATAGGTTCAATATACGCCCCAATAGGCTCTAAGCGCACTTTTTTTCTCTCTCTCAACCGACTGCTCACACAGATTGGTGCCTCCCAATATATACTGGGTGGAGACTGGAACATTGTACAAGATGCTATTCTTGATCGCACAAGCGGCCTCGACGCAGGCAATAACTCAGATAGGGCCCTACTCCGCGACGTCCTTTCTGACCACGGCTTGCTGGACTGTTGGCGCCTACTACACCCCTCAGACCTCCAATACACCTTCCTCTCTCCAGTCCATGGAACCCAATCGCGACTAGACTACTTTGTGATCGATCAGAGATTGATACAATCGATAAAACTGTCGGCTATCCTCACGGCCGCACTCTCCAATCATTCCCCAGTCCTACTAACATTGGAACTAGGAATGATCAGTCCCGGCCGTAAACCATGGCATCTCCCCAACTCCAGATATAGAACTCCAAAATGAAAGGAACATCTTAAAACCCATTTAACCACCTATCTAAAAGATAAAAAAAGCTCGGTATCCTCAACCCAACTTCTATGGGCGGCAGCAAAGGCAACTATTAGAGGTCAGCTAATGAGAGACGCTGCCATTGCCAACGCTCAAAAGAGAGATCAACAGGCCAAACTGGAAGACAGGATAGCCCATGCAACCAGGGAATATACGTGAACCCCCACTTTACCCAATCGCCGCTATCTTGAACAGGCTAAAATGGAACTCACTCCCTATATACCTCGCGGGTGGAATATGCATTGCAAAGGTTAAGGGGCCGTCATTATGAGCACGGTGAGAAAGCAGTCCTTCTACTAGCCGTCCAACTACACCAAAGAGAAATCATGTTAGCCATACCAGCAATTAATGACCGAAATAACGACCTCCTCACGCACCCATAGGCAATTGCGAACAAATTCGGCAGCTATTACCAAGCCCTATACACCCCAGAAACAGTAGAAGCCACTGATCGCCTGAACACCTTCCTACAAAGAGCAAATATACCCTGTCTTTCGACCGAAGGTAGGGCGCTCCTAGAGGGTGATATTAGCAAGATAGAGATCCAACAGGCGATAGCCAACCTATCATATCACAAAGCCTCGGGGCAAGGTGGCTTCACGTCTGAATTCTATAAATGATCCAGGACAGATACAGTGGAAACCCTATACGAAGCTTTCCAGGGAGCTGATCCCTATATCCTATCTCCAACAAAGCCACTAGCACAGTCTTACCCAAACCAGGAAGAGACCCCCTTCTCTGCTGGAGCTATCGTCCCATATCACTACTTAATGGAGACACCAACATTTTTGCAGCGATATAAGCAACCCGACTTAAAAAAGTTATCCCTTCACTAATCCATCATACCCAGGTGGGCTTTGTGCCGTGCCGCTCATCAAGGAACCACCTTATTAGCTGTAGAACCCTTTGCAGCGGTAATTCGGAACTCTAATCTAATATCAGGAATCTCAAACCCAGGCGGATGTTCCACTATCTACCTCTATGCAGACAATATTTTACTCACGCTCGCCGATCTACCCAATTCTCTACCAGCTCTTAAACAGATATTGACAGAATTTGAACAACTCTCGGGCTACCGGATAAACTGGGATAAAAGCGAGGCTCTTCCCTTATCACCTTTAACAACCAGCTCCTCCCTACAAGGTCTACCGGTTAAGTGGAAACACGCACGTCTCCGTTATCTAGGCATTGATATAAATAGAGGCCTAGAAAACATAGTGACAGATAACTTAAACCCCTTAATTAATAACATGAAATGAGACTTTGAGAAATGGAAACAATTAGGATTCTCCATGTGGGGCAGAGTGAAGGCGGTGAGAATGGTAACCCTCCCAAGATTCCTATACGTTCTGGGTACTCTCCCTTTACATATACCACTAACCCTCCTCCGAGAGATAGACCGCTGCATCTGTGCCTTTGTCTGGGGATCCATGCGCCCACGACTGCCCAGAGCTACGTTATTAGCACGACGTGAATTTGGAGGTTTGAATCTCCATTCCATAGAACACTATTCTTCTGCATTACACCTATCGCAGATGAGTCTCTTACTCCCGAATGTGCGGGACCCACCACTCTGGGTGACAGTGGATAAGGGCAATTGTAGGAGCTCCTCATGAAAAACAGATAATATACAACACGGACATGATGGACCAACGAACCACCAACCCCATGATTGGAGCCATGAGGAAAGCTTGGCGACAGGCGCACCGCTCCCTGAAAATAGACCCATATCTCCATGACAGAGCCCCCTTAAGGGGCAATAGAGGGCTCCAGATAGGAGGTAAGACCATCCACTGGAGGGACTGGTATCAAAAAGGCATCATAAGGATAGACCAACTCATCTCTGGAGACAACTGGAAGATGTTCGGGGAGCTCCAGGGCGAATTTGACCTCCCCGATCACTATTCATGGCGCTATCTACAGTTGTGACACTGTCTGGTACAGCGACTAAGAAGTTCCCCCCGGTGATTAACACATTCGCCAATACTCCAATACTTAGAAACATGAGGCCAAAGGAAAGGGGCTACAGGCGGTGCTGAATCGACACCTTTTCTCACTACCACTACTCAATTCCCTTAGGGAAAAATGGCAAATTCGACTACAGAAAGACTATGACTTAGAGGACTGGGCTGAATTAATTGAGGCTAGAGACCAGGGAGCCCGTGAGGCTCGCTTGAAATTCTGTCTTTTCAAGACCCTATATGAATGGCATTGGACCCCCCAGAAAATGTGCACGGCACGACTCCTATCTCATGCATCCTGCTGGAGATGCCCCCACAATCATTGTGATCTTACCCACATCTTACATGATTGTACTGCTATACAACCCTTCTGGCGGGCGATAGGGCATACTCTTGGAGAGGTGTTGCCCTTACCGCCAACGCTCACAGGGGAACTACAACATATCTCACGACCCCAAAGCTGATTATTGCATACCGCAATATTTACTTTCTGTACATCACTTGTGTTACGAAATACTAATAATGATCATAACAATAAAAAATTACAACACAAAAAAAAAAAATGTAATAACTCGGATTCACACTGACGATGTTAATATCGCCAATGTACTACTTCATAATATATTCAATTCAATAGTTTAAAATAAAAACCATTTAAATGTACACCCATGAGAAGACCCTGAGATGCAAGAATATGACACATGAAGTAAGGGAGTACCCAATAACATTATGAAAAATAAATCAATTAAACTATAATAAACTATAATAATTAACACCTATCCTGATCTAACTTTTCCTAACTATACATAACCCACAACAGACCCTAACTACTCTATGCTACACTTACCTTACACATTTAACAACACTCTCTAAAGATTCGCCCCCAACCCCCTTATACCACCGGACACATGCAGGACAACATACACTAAACTACACATTTACTAACTATTGAGATAGAGGGCCCAGCACTCAGTTATATTTGAAAATGGTCAAAGGCTTTATCTTCCCATGCTTGTAATATAAGTCATAGATCACATAATTCAATAGTCAGATCTTATTAAAATGATTGTATTTTATTAGTTCATATCAGAAGTCGAACATTCTTAACCTCATGTAGAAAATTGAACATTCATAGCCATTGGTTGACTATGGAATTATGTGATCTATGACTTATATTACAAGCACGGGAAGATAAAGCTTTTGACCATTTTCAAATATAACTGAGTCCTGGGTCCTCTATCTCAATAATTAAACCAGTTTATCTGGTTTTCTGAGGCCTAGGGGGGTTGGTCCTTTAGACCCGAGCACCAATTACATCAGTATTTACATATATAATCAACACAAGAGTGCGGCACGAATCGCCTTGACCCCCACTTTGTGTTTAAAAAACATTTACTATGACTAAACAAATATATATTTTTTTGTATTTTCTTTTTTTAATTTTTTACAAACATATAAAAGCCCCAACATCAGCCCCCTACCCACCCACCCACATAGTAAAATATGAAAAGTAGTAAACCCACCCCCAAACGTACTTATCCTAACTAACCCGCTAACCTATTTTAACCTACAACTAATGCCCTAATACCAACAAAAAATAGTAGAAAAAGAGGAGGGAGTGGAGTCAATTTGGGAGGAGTGACATAATGTCATTCACAAGTTGGCCCTTTTGAGTCTTTTTTTAAAATTCCTGAGGGCCTTGCTGTTCTTGGCCACCTCTTGCTCAATGGAGTCCAACTTTTGTAGAACCAGTTGTACATCCCTCTGTAGATCTTGTATGGCATTCATGGCAATGGCAACTGATGTGAGTGGCTGTGTCATGCTACTTTTGGGTGCAGCAGCTGGAACAGTGGTGACGTTGGCAGCTGTGGGCCCCTGCACAGCAGTTGTGCTTGGTCTGGCATGAGTGGGCAGTGTGGGTCCCTCTTGGCTGAATGCCCCCACTCACCAGTGGATCGCTCCAAGCGATAGCGGTGTGCCATCCTCCTGAACCCAGATCCCACTGCCAAAATGTGCCTATAGCGCACTGTCCTCTTCTGAAACACACAGAGTTGGTTCTCTTTCGTGTTGGCAGCTGTAAAAATGAGACAGGCAACCATCAGTGTCAGCATTGTGTGGAGTATGTACAGTAAATCAGCTTACTATCAACATCGAATAGCACATGCACTCCTACTTAACATCCAAATGATAGAATGGCCCTGATGGATGAAACTACAACGCTGCCTTAGCACCATTTTCCTTATACTATGGCCATCCACAACAAGCTTAGGTAACAAACAAATTCATATGTGTGTAGACTTTGCACCATGTGTTACAATGCTAAGGCAGCGTCAAATTCACATTGATTAGGGCCACTATTCCTATTCTTAAGTGTCAAATTGTCAAACAAACATCACCTGAAACTTGATGCTGTTATTGTGAAGATGGGATGATGTTGTTTACCATAAAGGTTCAATGTTGATATAGACACATGCAATTCCAATCAAATGGACTGTCACCTACACAGTGAGCATAACATCTACCCACACATTTGTTGATCCCACCCCCTGAGCTCCAGGGGGTTTGGCCATGCAGATCAACGTCTCAAGTGTCCAGCTCATCCACCAATGCATGCCCACTCATGCATGGAGTCAGGGGGTGGACCATAATTTAGGTCATGACAAAATATGAAGCTGGTATCCATAGTTCTCTCACTTCTACATTCATGTGCCCAGGTGTAGACAGCCATCAAAACCTGATCAGCCAATACCATTCCTCACACACCCATAACAATGCCAGCACACAATTGTACTTGACTTGCATGCACACCTATCACATTCCATTTAGTTGTCACATAGGCGGACTGCAAGATTATTATCACCATGCTAGTAGTCAAATGCCCACACATTCCTACATGTACATCACAATACAGGGATGGCCCAATTTTTCATGAAAATGGGCATCTCTGTGTTGTGTCAATGAGGGTGTGTTCTAGTGCCATCACATTGACAACAGTGCACATCTGAGTCACATAAGGAGCTACATGTGGCTTGTCATCACCTTGTTTACACAATGCTGGCCATTGAGCGCCAGAAGCCTCACATGATATGACACTCTGCTCGTGCATGGGGAACCACTTAAATGTGACACATTGTCACCATTCATCCTAATCACCTTTCTGATCATTTTACAGCTCATCACTCCTAGCATTGGGTGCTGAACTCATGACTCACTCACACTAAACACTTCAACACTATATAGGAAAGACAAAATCACACTTACTGGATACATCTGGATCCTCAAATCTTGCCATTTCACCGATGTTGTAAGGGGGACGTCCACCTGAAATATACGAATGGAAACCATGGTTAGTATCACATAACTGTCACTGCTAGTGGACAACTGTTGGAACTGGCCCTTTTACAGGGTCATTTCCCAGACTTTTTGCTTTTTGCCTCCTTAGTTTTCTGGCCTTTGTTGGCTGACGTTTTGACTCTGCTAACCAGTGCTAAAGTGCATGTGCTCTCCCTTACAAAATTGGTATGATTGGATTATACCTAATTGGCATATTTAATTTACCTATAAGTCCCTTGTAAAGTGGTATCCCTCTACCCACGGCCTGTAAATTAAATGCTACTAGTGGGCCTGCAGCGCTGCTTGCGCCACCCACTGAAGTAGCCTGTCAAACCTATCTAAGGCCTGCTAGCGCAGAGCCTGTGTGTGCACTTTTCTGCCACAGGGACCTGGCATCTAAACTTACTTTCCAGGCCCAGAACTCCACATTTACTACATGTAACTCACCCCTAAGTTACGTCCTAGCTAGCCCTTTGGGCAGGGTGCGATGTATGTAGAAGGCAGGACATGTGCCATGTTGTGTGGCCTGTCCTGGTAGTGACAAACAGCCTAACTTGGTGTCTCACTGCTGTGAGTGCTGCCTTCTCATAGGATTGTATTGGAAATGCCCTGCCTTATGTGTAAGGGATATTGTCTGATTTATGAGGGGTTGCGTAGGCATGTTTGGTATGGTTGTGATAGTGGTGAGAAATGCTGTTTACTGGTGTAGGTATTTTTTATTACTATTACAGAAATGCTTCTAGAAAGTGCGCATTTATCTGTGCTTATGACTTTGGTGTTTTGCAGCTTGCCTTCAATCCACGTCTGGGCAGACTGACAGTTGGGGCTTTGTGCATACTGTAGGAGGCTGGCCTGGCGTATAGTGGGTACCTTGTGGTACTTGCACCATGTGGCAGGTCCAGTTATAACTTATTAGTAAATTAGAAGTGTTCTAGCAGCTTAGGCTGATAGAGGTAGCTATAGCAGAGCAGCTTAGGCTGAACTAGGAGGCATGCAAAGCTCCTACTATACCACTTATATCACTTAGCACTATATCATAAGAAACCACAATACTCAGAGTTACTAAAAATAAAGGTACTTTATTTTAGTGACAATATGCCAAAAGTATCTCAGAGGATATACTCCCTTAGGAGGTAAGTAATATACACAAAATATCCACACAAACCAAAATCAGGTAAGAAAAGAGTTAGAAAAGTAGTGCAAACACTGTAGGACACAATAGAATGCAATAGGAGACAATAGGCCTAGGGGCAACACAAACAATATACTCCAAAAGTGGAATGCGAACCACAAATGGACCCCAGGCCTAGTGTAGTATGTAGAGGGTCGCTGGGAGTGTAAGAAAACACTAAGGGTGTCCAAGATACCCCACCCTAATACCCTGAAAAGTAGGAATAAATTTACCCTACTATCCCAGAAAGACAGTAATGTTGAGATAGGGATTCTGCAAGGACAACAACTGACTGCAAAGCACTGAAGACGGATTCCTGGACCTGAGGACCTGTAAAGGAAACAACCAAGTCCAAGAGTCACGCAAGTGTCCGGGGGGGCAGGAGCCCACTAAACCCCAGATGAAGGTGCAAAAGGGCTGCCTCTGGGTGGAAGAAGACAAAGATTGTGCAACAACGGAAGGTGCCAGGAACTTCTCCTTCAGTCAGAAGATGTCCCACGGCGTGCTGGAGGATGCAGAGTTATTTCCACGCAGAAAGACTGCAAACAAGCCTTGCTAGCTGCAAGAGTCGAGGTTGAAGGTTTTGGGTGCTGTCAGGTCCCAGGAAGGACAAGGAGGTTGCCCTTTGGAGGAGGAGACAGAGGGGGCGCTCAGCAACACAGAGAGCCCATGCAGAAGCATGCAGCACCCGCAGAAGCACCTGAAAAGGCATTCAGAATATCTGAGCACAATGGTCAATTCAGCACAACAAAAGGGAGTCCCACGAAGTCAGAGTCCAACTCAGCGAGTTGGGCAATGCAGGACAGAGTGCTGGGGACCTGGGCTAGGCTGTGCATGAAGGAAGTCTTGCAACGTGCAAAGAGGCCCTAGCAGCTGCAGTTCACGCAGTACACAGGATTACTCTCTGGCGTGGGGAGGCAAGGACTTACCTCCACCAAATTTGGATAGAAGGGCCACTGGACTGTCGGGGACACTTGGGCCCAGCTCCTGTGTTCTAGGGACCACGCTCGTCAGGGTGAGAGGGGACCCAGAGAACCGGTGATGCAGAAGTTTGGTGCCTGGGTTGGCAGGGGGAAGATTCCGTCGACCCACAGGAGATTTCTTCTTGGCTTCTAGTGCAGGGTGAAGGCTGACAGCCCTCAGAGCATGCATCACCAGGAAACAGTTGAGAAAGCCGGCAGGATGAGGCGCTACAATGTTGCTGGTAGTCTTCTTGCTACTTTGTTGCGGTTTTGCAGGCCTCCTGGAGCAGTCAGCGGTCGATCCTTGGCAGAATTTGAAGAGGGAAGTGCAGAGGAACTCTGGTGAGCTCTTGCATTCGTTAACTGAAGAGAAACCCACAGGAGAGACCCTAAATAGCCCTCAGAGGAGGATTGGCTACAGAGAAAGGTAAGCACCTATCAGGAGGGGTCTCTGACGTCACCTGCTGGCACCGGCCACTCTGAGATGTCCATTGTGCCCTCACACCTCTGCATCCAAAATGGCAGAGGTCTGGGACACACTGGAGGAGCTCTGGGCACCTCCCCTTGGGAGGTGCTAGTCAGGGGAGTGGTCACTCCCCTTTCCTTTGTCCAGTTTCGTGCAAGAGCAGGGCTGGGGGTGTCCCTGAACCAGTGTAGATTGGCTTATGCAAGGAGGGCACCATCTGTGCCCTTCAAAGCATTTCCAGAGGCCAGGTGAGGCTACTCCTCTCAGGGCCTTAACACCAAATTCCAAAGGGAGATGGTGTAACACCCTCTCTCAGAGGAAATCCTTTGTTCTGCATTCCTGGGACGGGCTGCCCAGGCCCCAGGGGGGCAGAAACCTGTCTGAGGGTTGGCAGCAGGGGTATCTGCAGAGAAAACCCCAGAGAGATAGATTGGCAGTACCCGGGCTCTATGCTGGAGCCCCTGGGATGCTTGGATTGTCCCCTCAATCCCAGAATGGTATTGGGGTGACAATTCCATGATCCTAGACATGTTACATGGCCATGTTCGGAGTTACCATTGTGACACTACATATAGGTATTGACCTATATGTAGTGCATGCGTGTAATGGTGTCCCCGCATTCACAAAGTCCAGGGAAATTGCCCTGAACAATGTGTGGGCACCTTGGCTAGTGCAAGGGTGCCACACACTAAGTAACTTTGCACATTACCTTCACTAAGTGGGGGTTAGACATATAGGTGACTTATAAGTTACTTAAGTGTAGTGTAAAATGGCTGTGAAATAAGGTGGACGTTATTTCACTCAGGCTGCAGTGGCAGTCCTGTGTAAGAATTGTCTGAGCTCCCTATAGTTGGCGAAAGAAATGCTGAAGCCCATAGGGATCTCCTGGAACCCCAATACCCTGCGTACCTAGGTACCATACACTAGGGAATTATAAAGGTGTTCCAGTGTGCCAATCAGAATTGGTAAAATTAGTCACTAGCCTGCAGTGACAATTTTAAAAGCAGAGAGAGCATAAACACTGAGGTTGTGGTTAGCAGAGCCTCAGTGATACAGTTAGGCACAACACAGGGAACACATACAGGCTACAAACGTATGAGCACTGGGGTCCTGGCTAGCAGGATCACACTGACAGCATAGTTTTTTTTTACTATGAGCACTGGGCCCTGGCTAGCAGGATCCCAGTGAGACAGTAAAAACACCCTGACATATACTCACAAACAGGCCAAAAGTGGGGGTAACAAGGCTAGAAAGAGGCTACCTTCCTACAAACCCCCCCCCCAAACGAAGGACAATAAGGCTAACCTTAGCCAGTTGAGTCTTTATTGTCTAAGTAGTGATAATAGGAGAGTAGTTCTGCAATAGATTGCTGTTTCTCTTGAGTTGGAGCAGGGCAGGGATGCTGTCCTATGAGCTCCACAATAGGGCAGGGCTGCTTTCCTAAGTGTTGTGAGGCAGTGCAGGGTTGCTGATCTAAAGTTTCTCTGGGAGGGTTGGAGGGATGCTCCATGTTAACTAAAATGGTGCACTTTTTCACACCAATATTAGTTATCCCACAGACAGGTACTTCTACCTCAGAGAGTACAGCTGTGCCAGCTGATGTTTCCCTTGGTACAGGTGCCACCCCAGGAGAGGTTTCTCCCACCACAGGAATGGTATCCTGAATGGCAAGGTGGGTAGGGGATACTTCGATGCCCTTTTCACCTGTTGTTGGAGAAGAATCCTGAGTTTTCAGGCCTTTTTCTCTCCTTTGCTTTTTCATTTCAGCTGAAATGAGAGGAAGCAATTCCTCAGGGATACCCAGCATGGCTGCATGGGTATTAAACTCTACCTTAGCCAAACAAGAGGCCTCTAGGTCATTACCTAAGAGACAGTCTACAGGTAAGCTAGGTGATACTACCACCTGCTTAGGGCCAGTAACTCCACCCCAAATAAACTGAATTATAGCTAAGGGAAAGAACTTAGAGGAGTTATGGACATCAATAATCTTGTATTGTTGTCCAATGATGTGTTGTGCAGGAGACACTAGGTTTTCAGTCACCAAAGTGATACTGGCACCTGTGTCCCTGTAGACCTGGGCCTCAACACCATTTATTGAAACTGTCTGCCTGTACTTATCCATTTTAAGGGGACAAGCAGCCAGTGTGGCCAGGCCAATGCCACTAGGTGTGACAGAAACTGTCTTGGGACTGCCTTCCCCAGTTTCTATGATGGACCCATAAGTGAACCCAACTACACCCTTATTTTGACTGTTGCCAGCAGTCCCACCACTATTACCAGTACTGCTAGGGGCACTAGAGTTTGATATATTAGTGGTGGTAGGCTCAGGGGGTTTACCTGGGCAGGACTTATCCCCTGGCCCATGGCCTTTATTTTTACACACATAGCACCAAAGCTTTTTAATGTGTGTGGGTTGTGAAGAAGAGGAAGAAGTTGATTTATCCCCACCCCTTGAAGAGTGTTTAGGATTTGAAGAAGGATCTTTAGTTTTACTCATATCCCCATGCTTATCCCGAGATTTCTCACCATCTTTCTTCTTGCCATCCTTGTCACCTCCTGTATGAACTTTTCTGTTCACTCTTGTTCTGATCCATTTGTCTGCCTTCTTTCCCAATTCTTGGGGAGAAGTCAGATCTGAGTCTACCAAGTACTGGTACAACAAATCTGACACACAATTGTTCAAAATATGCTCTCTCAGGATTAGATTATACAGGCTTTCATAGTCAGTCACCTTACTGCCATGTAACCAACCCGCCAAGGCTACAAAGTCTGTCCAGTCTTGAGAGGACTCTTTTCTGGTGTCTCTGAATTTAATACTGTATTGTTCAGTGGTTAAGCCAAATCCATCCAAGAGTGCATCCTTCAAAACTTTGTAGTTCTTAGCATCACTTTCTCTGACAGTAAGGAGCCTATCCCTACCCTTACCAGTGAAATATAGCCACAAGATAGCAGCCCACTGCCTTTGAGGGACCAACTGTACCATAAAGGCCCTCTCAAGTGCAGCAAACTACTTGTTAATGTCATCCCCCTCCTTGTAAGGGGGGATTAGCTTATGCAGGTTTCTGGAATCTTGCTCTATAACAGTATTACTATCAAAAACACTGCTGCTGCCACCATGGGGAACTAACCCCAACCTCTGCCTTTCCCTTTCCACATCCAGAGATTCCCTGTTATCCTCAGGGTGGGAGGCTTGGGAACTGTGAGGAACAGACATTATGTGGGAATTGGCAGAGTTGGACCTTCCCCTAACTGGCTGGACTCTAGTAACCTGGCCTTTAGGAGTGAAAGGTGCCCTACTAGTGTGTGACCCCCTCCCACTACCAGTGTCACTAGGTGGCCTGCTAGCTGACAGGTCCTTGGAAGAACCCTCCCCAGCCACCTCAGGGGACTCCTCTGAATCTGACTGGGTACCACCCTCCTCCACCTCCCGATCCTGGGATGGGCCAGACTGGTTCTGGTCACTTTCTAGGAGCAGGCTGAGGAGAAGATCTTTTGTAGGATTCTTTCCAATTGCTAAACCTCTTTCAATGCAGAGACCGCTCAAACTTTTAAAGTTTAGATTCCCATTTGTTGCCTGGAAAACTGTGGGAGTAAGCTCTACTGCAGGCATGACAGAAAAGGTTTAGGACAGAGAGAGAAAAACATTTTTGGAACATTTTAAAGAACAGAAAAAAACTTTTTCAAACTTTTGAAAACTTTAAAAAGTTTTCAGAAACTTTTCAGAAACTTTGTACAAAGTTTTAAAGAAGGAAAGTTAAACTGTTTAGGTTACTGTGTATATTCTGAAGTATTTTGTATATGTTTTTCTTATGAAAAGCACCAATGACAAAGTGGTAAAGCAGTTACAAGTACTTATCCCACCGCTGCACCACCAAAGTAGGAGGCTGGCCTGGCTTTTAGTAGGTACCTTGTGGTAATTGCACCTTGTGCCAGGTCCAGTTATCCCTTATTAGTAGATTAGAAGTGTTCTAGCAGCTTAGGCTGATAGTGGTAGCTATAGCAGAGCAGCTTAGGCTGAACTAGGAGACATGCAAAGCTCCTACTATACCACGTATCTCACTTAGCACTATATCATACGAAACCACAATACTCAGAGTTACAAAAAATAAAGGTACTTTATTTTAGTGACAATATGCCAAAAGTATCTCAGAGGATATACTCCCTTGGAGGTAAGTAATATACACAAAATATCCACACAAACCAAAATCAGGAAAGTAAACAGTTAGAAAAGTAGTGCAAACACTGTAGGACACAATAGAATGCTGTAGGGGAAAATAGGCCTAGGGGCAACACAAACCATATACTCCAAAAGTGGAATGCGAACCATGAATGGACCCCAGGCATAGGTGGTCATTCTGACCTCGGCGGTAAAAGGCGCCTACCGCCGGTCAGAAATCCTCCATAATCCCGCCGCGGTCGCGGAAACCCGCCACGGTCATTCTGACCCGCAGAAGGCAAACCTCCGAAAATCCGACCGCCACAACAGACCGCCAGACCAGCGGTCGGCGGAAAGGTGGAGGTGACCAAACCTCCACCGCCACGCCAACAGAAATACGCCCATGCCATTACGACCCACGAATCCACGCGGCGGTCATTCAAACGCGGTATTCCATTGGCGGGACACACCGGCGCGGTCAGAATACACACAAACGAACAAAACTCACCCACATTGGACGATTTGAATCCCACACACCTGATACACATACACACACCACTCCCACACACACAATACAATATAAAACACCCACCCACATCACCCACAAACCCCTACGCTTAAAAATTCGTAAAGAAGGCAAGAGCGAGACACCAGCATCCAAAACATAACAGCCACAGCCACTCAACACCATCACCCACACACTATCCACACACAAAACAACACACACCACCACACTCAACTCACTTAAATACACATACTCCACCCCACACATCATACACACCACCCCATGGCACCCCAAAGACAACCCCGCTTCACAGACGAAGAACTCAGGGTTATGGTGGAGGAAATCGTTCGTGTAGAGCCCCAGCTGTTCGGCACACAGATACAATACACCAGCATTGCCCGGAGGACGGAGCTATGGCAGAGGATTGTCGACAGGGTGAACGCAGTGGGACAGCACCCCAGAAATCGGGAAGACATCAGGAAGCGATGGAACGACCTACGGGGGAAGGTGCGTTCCATGGTATCCAGGCACAACATCGCCGTGCAGAAGACTGGCGGAGGACCCCCACCTCAACCCCCACAATTCACATCATGGGAGGAGGAAGTCTTGAACATCCTGCATCCTGACGGCCTCGCAGGAGTCGGCGGAGGAATGGATACTGGTAAGTTGAAGCTTCAATACTGCTTCCCCCCCACCTGCATGCCAAATCAGACCCCAACCCTCACCCCCATCCTCGAACCCCACCCTCACCCCCACCCCCATCCTCACCCCCACCCTCACCCCCACCACCATCCTCACCCCCACCCCCAGCACACCTATTCCCCGCCAATGTCTCACCATCACAACCCACACATCCCAAAACCTAGGCCTGCATGCGTCCACTAAGCATGGACACCCATCACCAAAGCATGCCCAATGCATATACACATCCCCCCCACAAGCCACCCTCACCAAAGCCCCCACACACGAATGCCAGCACTTGGGGACACGGGAACCCACAGATACACCCATATGCCACACATTGAAACTATAACCATACCTCTATACCCCTGCAGGACCCGACCGCCAACACACCGCGGCGGAGGGGCCAGAATTATCCACACCCCCCACCCAAGAGGCCGTCAGCGATGACAGCAGCTCTGTCGATCTGGACACCGATGACCAGCCCGGACCATCGGGGACCTCTGGACAGTCGGTTCCCCTCACACAGGCACAGGCCACTATAGACCCTAACCCCTCTGGGAACACCAGCACAGCTCCCACCCAGCGGGCCCATGCCTCTGTCTCCAGGGCGCGTCAATCTGTGGTGTGTCTACCACTACAGGGCACCCAGGATAACCCACCACCCCAACAACAACAGGGACCTGGGGGCAGTGGTAGTGGGCACACCGGCCAGGGGGCAGAGGCCCAGGGAAACAGGGCAACTCGGCGGGCAGCTGTGCGACAGGGGGGGGAGGAGAGGCCCAGGGAACCCACTCTCCACGAGGTCCTCACCACCATCATGGGAGCATACAACCGCTCCCAGGAGACGATGGCGACGGTACTGGCCCGGTTCCAGGAGATCCAGGTGCTGCAGGAGGAACACTATCGGGGGTACAGGGAGGACATCCGAGCCATCAACACAACCCTGGTTACCATGGTAGGGCTGCTGCAGGACCTCGTAAACAGCAGGGCGGACACTGAACAACACCCAAGGGCCCCTGCCACTAGCCTGGACCAAGAACAGCCATCCACCTCCGCCGGCGCTAGTGGACAGGAGGCCCCCACACAGCAGCAGCCCACCAGACCCCCACCTCCTGCAGGAGAAGAACCACCCCGCAAGAGGGCCCTGAGATCTCGCAAGACAGAGTAGGATGTCAAGACCCCCGCCAGCAATGGATACCACCTGATGTCATCCCACTGTCCCACATTGTCACTCTGTCCATCCTCGAACTGCCCATGCTCCATCTCTCCACAGGCCTCTGGACAATGCACCTGTGTGACTGTTACTCTGGACTCTGCCATGGACATTCCTTCACCATAGCCCCCACCCACTTGAAACCACCCATCCCATTTTGAGCACTTCAATAAACACCTATTTTGCACCAAAATATCAGGAGTCTGGCTGTGATTTCAATAGATTGTAATTGACATGACAGTGCAAATATGTCCTTGTACATGGTGAAGTCAACAAACAGCTGCCACAAAGCTGTAGTCCATGGGGAAACGAAGCACAGGACTCGTAGTGGGGACCCCAGATCTGAAATAGGGAGGGAAAAGCCAAAACTCAGTCATCATACACTGGGGCAAATAGACAGGCAGCAGAGATGCTGCAGAGTAGTTAACATTTACTAAATTATCTTTGAAATGTTACCTGTGTCCTATTGGAAGTACTGTTCAATGATTCTGTCCCTGTTGTCTGTTTCAGCCCCGTCGTCTTCCTCCTCGTCACTCTCCTCAGGTTCCACCGCTGCCACAACACCACCGTCTCGACCATCCTCCTGCAGGAAAGGCACCTGGCGGCGCAAAGCCAGGTTGTGAAGCATGCAGCAGGCCACGATGATGTGACACACCTTCTTAGGTGAGTACATTAGGGATCCACCGGTCATATGCAGGCAGCGAAACCTGGCCTTTAGGAGGCCAAAGGTGCGTTCGATCACCCTCCTAGTACGCCCATGGGCCTCATTGTACCGTTCCTCTGCCCTGGTCCGGGGATTCCTCACTGGGGTCAGTAGCCACGACAGGTTGGGGTACCCAGAGTCCCCCACTAGCCATACACGGTGTCTCTGTAGCTGTTCCATCACGTAAGGGATGCTGCTATTCCTCAGGATGTAGGCGTCATGAACTGACCCTGGGAATTTGGCATTTACATGCGAGATGTACTGGTCAGCCAAACACACCACCTGGATGTTCATTGAATGGTAACTTTTTCTGTTCCTGTACACCTGCTCCCTGTCTCTTGGGGGAACCAAAGCCACATGGGTCCCATCAATGGCACCAATTACGTTGGGAATATGTCCAAGGGCGTAGAAATCACCCTTCACTGTAGCCAATTCGCCCACCTCAGGGAAAATGATGTAGTTCCTCACGGATTTCATCAGGGCAGACAACACTCTGGATAACACCTTTGAAAACATGGGCTGAGACATCCCGGAAGCAATTCCCACGGTTGTCTGAAATGACCCACTTGCCAAGAAATGGAGTACTGACATGACCTGCACCAGAGGGGGAATCCCTGTGGGTTGGCGGATGGGGGACATCAGGTCGGGCTCCAGCCGGGCACACAGTTCATGGATAGTGGCACGGTTAAGACGGTAGGTCAGGATATTGTGGCGTTCTTCCATTGTCGACAGGTCCACCAGCGGTCGGTACACGGGAGGATTCATCCGTCTCCTCGCCCAACCCAGCGGACGGTGCCTAGGAAGGACAACATGGAGCACACAGTCAAGCAACCCACAGGTACGTACTCACAGCTAGCACAGTATACGATTCTCTATGTAGTGAATGGCGTGTCTGAGTGGCTACGCAAGGCCTAGGCCTGTGTGACGCAGTTGAAATTGAGCCATGTGGGCCCTGGAAATGGCGGCTGCCTGACCTGTGAAGTGTGACAATGGGATGTGAGGTCAATGCGCTGGCGTGGCACACCGCGGCGGGCGGCGGGCGAAGACCGCGGCGCGAAGCCGCATTGGTTAACATTGAAGCCTATGGGTTTCAGGAGCCAATGGCGAAGGGCGCCGGCGGTGGCGGGACGCACCGCCGCGGTACGCACCGCCGCGGACGTGACCGCCATTTTCTATCTACTTATCCACTTGCGACTTGAACTTTCACAGGAGAAGACCTATACTGCAAGTGTTGCTGTGACCTCGGTCTGGAAGGGACAATGGCTGCTGCGACTGGGGAAAGGGCCCCTGCCTTCACTGGAGAGGAGTTGGAGAAACTTGTGGATGGGGTCCTCCCGCAGTATGCGCTACTCTACGGTCCTCCAGACCAACAAGTGAGTTTAATTCAATCTGGATTTGGGGCCACTGGCTGGCTTGGGGGCCTGGCGGGGATGGGGGGCATGTTGGGGCTGGCGGGGGGCCTGGCGGGGGGCCTGGCGGGGATGGGGGGCATGTTGGGCCTGGCGGGGGGCCTGGCGGGGGGCCTGGCGGGGATGGGGGGCATGTTGGGCCTGGCGGGGGGCCTGGCGGGGATGGGGGGCATGTTGGGGCTGGCGGGGGGCCTGGCGGGGGCCTGGCGGGGATGGGGGGCATGTTGGGCCTGGCGGGGGGTCTGGCGGGGATGGGGGGCATGTTGGGCATGGCGGGGGGCCTGGCGGGGGGCCTGGCGGGGATGGGGGGCGTTGGGCCTGGCGGGGGGTCTGGCGGGGATGGGGGGCATGTTGGGCATGGCGGGGGGCCTGGCGGGGGGCCTGGCGGGGATGGGGGGCGTTGGGCCACTGGAAAGGAAAATGCTGAGTAACTTGAACGTGGTATTTCTCCCTCCCTGTACGTGTCACATAGGTCCGCGCCCATGAGAAGATCGGGATTTGGCGTGCCATCGCCAAGGAAGTCCGGGCCCTGGGGGTCCACCATCGACGGGGCACCCACTGCCGCAAGAGGTGGGAGGACATCCGCCGCGGGACCAAGAAGACCGCTGAGTCTCTGCTGGGGATGGCCTCCCAACGTAGGCGGGGTGCCTGCCGTCAACTGAGCCCCCTGATGTTCCGGATCCTGGCGGTGGCCTACCCTGATTTGGATGAGCGCGTGAGGGCAGCACAGCAGACACAAGGGGGTGAGTCCAAGTATTATCTACTCTGTTGTCGCGCAGTGGAGGTGTCTGGGTGGGGGAGGAGGGCTGTGGGTCCCCCTAGGCCAGGGCGATATCTGTAGGCTGGGCACCCCCGTAAGCCCCTGTGTCCCCAGCCACCCCCCTCAGTAGTTTGTCAGTACAGCCATCCCTGGGCCGTGTCATCCATGGGTGCAGTTGTCAACTCTAGGCGTGTAGGGCATGTTCCACGGAATGCGTAGCGGACCCCAAGTGCGCAACTTAGTGCAGGGGGCATCTGTGTCTGTCATGTCCGCTAACTGTACCGGAGATCCATGTACTCAATATCCCTTTATTTCTCTCTCCCCCCCCCCTTTTTGTTTGTCTTTCTGTGCTTGTGTGCATCAGCATCATCAGGCGGAGGAGAAGTGGCATCGGGGCAGGAGGGAGCTGCATCTCACATGGCCCAGGAGGGCCATGCCACAGAGTCAGACTGGACCAGTGAGACGGAGGGCGAGGGGAGCTCCACGACGGGGACGACTGGAGCCTGCAGCGACACGGACACGTCCTCGGAAGGGGGCTCCCTTGCGGGGGTGGCACCATCCGTGCCCCCCGCCATTACAGGTACAGCCGCCACCCAGCGCACCATCTCCGCCCTCCCAGCAGCCCCTCCGCGTTCGCCCCGTGCCCGCTCTGCCAGGAAGCCGGGCATCTCCTTCGCCCCAGGCACCTCAGGCCCTGCCCCTGTTACCCCCGCTGCCCTCAGTGAGGAGGTCATTGACCTCCTCCGAACGCTCATTGTTGGGCAGACTACCCTTTTGAATGCCATCCAGGGGGTGGAGAGGGAGGTTCATCGCAGCAATGCGTACCTGGAGGGCATTCATTCGGGTCAGGCTGCCCATCAGCGATCGTTCCAGGCTCTGGCCTCAGCACTGACGGCAGCCATTGTCCCTGTCTCCTGCCTGCCTCTACTAACTCCCTCCTCCCAGTCTCCTGTTCCTCTGCCTGTCCCACCCACACCATCAGACCAGCCTGCACACACCTCAACACCCAAGAGAAGCTCATCCAAACATAAGCACCACAGATCACGCAGACATTCACACACGCAACATTCCGATGCAGACATGCCAACAGTCACTACCACCTCTGTGACCCCCACCTCCTCGTCTCCCTCCTCCCTCCCTGTGACGTCTACACTCACACCTCCATTCACCTCACCATCAGCCAGTGTTTCCATCACCAGCACACCCTCCACTCCAGTCCGCACACGTGCAGTCACCACCCCCACTGCCATTTACACGTCCCCTGTGTCCTCTCCCACTGTGTCTGTCACCCCCTCTTCCACACCACACAAACGCAGCCACCCACCCACCCAACAGCCATCCACCTCACGACAGCCTATCCCTCCTGCACCTGCACCCAAAGACAGCAAACGTGACTCACCTACAACCACATCCTCTCCCTCCACTCCCATTCCCACTGTACCTACCACTCTCCATTGTCCCAAGAAGCTCTTCCTCGCCACTACTAACTTCTTTCCTGACCCTGAGCCCCCCCCTCCTTCTCGTCGGGGTAAGAAGAGCACCTCAGCCACCACCAGCCCTGCAGCCCCCTTGACAAGGGTGCAGGGGTATTGGAGCCCGCCAGCCCGCATGTCTGGATCTTCGCCCAGCAGCAAGGGGACAGCCAGCCCACCCCCTGGGAAGAGGAGCAGAAGGCGGAAGGGGCGCCGCAGGAGCCCGCCTTCTACATCCCCCCCGGACACCACCCAGAGACAGTCACCAGCCACAGCTCCAAAGGGAGGAAAGGGCCACAGGCCGACGACTAAGGAGGGCAAGGGCAGCAAGTTGGAGAGGTCAGGCAGCAGGCCTGCTGCCCAGGAGGAGCCCACAACCCCCATAGCCGCTGCCCCGGGAGGAACCGGCACAGCTGCCCCGGGAGAGCCCACCAGCCCCATAGCCGCTGCCCAGGGAGGACCCAGCCCAGCTGGCCAGGAGGGCCCCACCACCCACAGCCCAGGTGGGCAGTGAAGGAGCACCATCCCCGCTGCCCAGGAGGGCACCACCAGGCATTTAGCAGTTGGCCATAGACCGTCCGCCGTCTCAAGAACCGCTGAACTGGGCCCTTCAAGGCAAGAACCGCTGAACTGGGCCCCGCCGTCTCAAGAACCGCTGAACTGGGCCCCGCCGTCTCAAGAACCGCTGAACTGGGCCCTTCAGGGCAAGAACCGCTGAACTGGGCCCTTCAAGGCAAGAACCGCTGAACTGGGCCCCGCCGTCTCAAGAACCGCTGAACTGGGCCCTTCAAGGCAAGAACCGCTGAACTGGGCCCTTCAAGGCAAGAACCGCTGAACTGGGCCCTTCAAGGCAAGAACCGCTGAACTGGGCCCCGCCGTTTCAAGAACCGCTGAACTGGGCCCCGCCGTCTCAAGAACCGCTGAACTGGGCCCTTCAGGGCAAGAACCGCTGAACTGGGCCCTTCAAGGCAAGAACCGCTGAACTGGGCCCCGCCGTCTCAAGAACCGCTGAACTGGGCCCCGCCGTCTCAAGAACCGCTGAACTGGGCCCTTCAGGGCAAGAACCGCTGGCCCTTTGGCAGACGTGGCAGGGCAGGATCTATCTCGGGCAGGGCTGCAGGATGTCCTCTGGCCAACTTGCCTCCTCCAGTGGCAGTGGGGTCTGTTATGGACTGTATGGACTGTGGCTTTGCTCTCCCCAGGATGGCCCAGTGGGCAGGCCACCCACTGTATGGACTGTATGGACTGTGGCTTTGCTCTCCCCAGGATGGCCCAGTGGGCAGGCCACCCACTGTATGGACTGTATGGACTGTGGCTTTGCTCTCCCCAGGATGGCCCAGTGGGCAGGCCACCCACTGTATGGACTGTATGGACTGTGGCTTTGCTCTCCCCAGGATGGCCCAGTGGGCAGGCCACCCACTGTATGGACTGTATGGACTGTGGCTTTGCTCTCCCCAGGATGGCCCAGTGGGCAGGCCACCCACTGTATGGACTGTTTGGACTGTGGCTTTGCTCTCCCCAGGATGGCCCAGTGGGCAGGCCACCCACTGTATGGACTGTATGGACTGTGGCTTTGCTCTCCCCAGGATGGCCCAGTGGGCAGGCCACTCACTGTATGGACTGTATGGACTGTGGCTTTGCTCTCCCCAGGATGGCCCAGTGGTCATGGAGTCCCCTCGTGGATCTGGCGTCGTGTACTCAAGTGGCTGAGGTGCCCCCCCTTCCCTTCCCCCTGAGGTGCCTGTCCTATTTTCTTTCTGATGCCCCTGCAGTGTTCTCTCCGTGGAGTTCTTGTCGTGGGACTGGGCCTTGCCCCTTTGCACAGGACCCCTGTGATCCACGGACAGTGGTTGGACTACATTTAGTAGCTGTATATATTTTGTACATAGTTTATTTATTTTTTGGGATTAATGGCGTACATATTTCAATATATCTGCCCGTTTATGATCTCTTCTTTTGGTCTTTGCATTATTTCGGAGGGGGGTGGTTTGTGGGTTGTGACAGTGATCTGTGGGAATGCATTGATGTGTGTGTTGTAGTGGGTGTGGGTGGGTGGGTGTGTGCCGGTAATCTTTTCCCTCCCCTGTGTCGTAGGTGCAGTACTCACCGATGTCTTCCGCGCCGCCGGGCGTGCTCCTGGTATATGAGGAGGAATAGGAGTGCGGGGATGACCTGTAACTCTGGCTCCATACTGCCGGAATCTCGCGTGGAGTGCGTAGAGGTGAGCGTTTTCCCGTTCGTAGTCTGTTTCCGCCGTGTTCTTATCGGCGGTGCTCCCGCCCCGGAAAAGGTGGCAGATTGGTGGGTCGTAATAGGGTGGGCGGTACTTTGTCTGCCGCCGGGCTGTTGGCGGGAACCGCCGCGCTGTTTGTTTGTACCGCTGTGGCGGTCGGAGTGTTAAGTTGGCGGGCTGTGTTGGCGGTTCCCGCCAGGGTCAGAATTGCATATTTTAGACCGCCGGCCTGTTGGCGGCTTGGCCGCCGCTTTATCACCGACCGCCAGGGTCAGAATGAGGGCCATAGTGTAGTGTGTAGAGGGTCGCTGCGAGTGTAAGAAAACACTAAGGGTGTCCAAGATACCCCACCCCAAGACCCTGAAAAGTAGGAGTAAAGTTACCCTACTATCCCAGAAAGACAGTAAAGTCGAGATAGGGAATTCTGCAAGGACAACAACTGACTGCAAAGCACTGAAGACGGATTCCTGGACCTGAGGACCTGTAAAGGAAGGGGACCAGGTCCAAGAGTCACGCAAGTGTCCAGGGGTGGCAGGAGCCCACTAAACCCCGGATGAAGGTGTTGGAGTGTAGTTTTATAATCAAAATTAACATGAAAGGTTTGCGAATTAATGCATAATAATGGTGCATAGAAAATGTATTAATGTGCTTTTACTAAATGTGTGTTTGAAATGTGCCCACGGGGAGTGGCCACCAATGTATACGATGATAAATGAAACTGACTAATAATGTAATAATAATGTACTAATGTACGATTTTGTATTAGTGTTAAGAGTTATATGTTAAGGTTTTGCTGATTAATTACTAGGCTTTAGTTAGCATTAGTCGGGGCCTAGCTGCCCGGTTCCATATTAAAAATGTTTTTAACGTGCAAATTGCTGACTTGCTGAAGGACATGTAGTTGTACTTTTCCAGAAGCTAGAAGATGTGTGTAACCGTAGTAAATTCTTTCTCATGAGACTCGATTTGCTCAAGGAGACATTCTTGCGGAATGCAACAGTGTAAACTTGCAACAGGTACAAGGTCGCTTGAACTGGTATAGACAATGGAACTACTGACTGGGTCTGTGAGAGGACCGTGAGAACATGAAATTGTACCTGACATTCTGCCCGTTGGAGACGTCAATTACAGAAGCCAATAAACTACGTGAGAACTGTTATGAGGTGACAATCTTAATGAGGCGACAAGTAAACCATTGGATGGAGATAATGGTGCACCGAAACTTGCCCAATTGGAAATTAGGGGACTGTACAACAAGTTTAATATAATCTTTTGACACCAGGAAAAATCAGCCAATATATGCCATTCCTTTGCCATAGCTACTACGTGCCTTTGCTATTGCCTAGACACTTTGTCACTGTAGGAAGTTGGCTCTGTATGCACTATTTCAAAGTAAGAAATAGCATGCACAGAGTCCAAGGGTTCCCCTTAGAGGTAAGATAGTGGCAAAAAGAGATAATTCTAAAGCTCTATTTTGTGGTAGTGTGGTCGAGCAGTAGGCTTATCAGAGGGTAGTGTTAAGCATTTGTTGTACACACACAGGCAATAAATGAGGAACACACACTGAAAGACAATTCCAGGCCAATAGGTTTTTGTATAGAAAAATATATTTCCTTAGTTTATTTTAAGAACCACAGGTTCAAGATTTACAATCAATATTTCAAATGAAAGGTACTTCACTTAGGTATCATAGGAACTTTGAATCAGCAAAATAGCATGTACAGTTTTGGCAGAAATGGCAATAAGCTATTTTAAAACTAGACACTGCAAATTTCAACTGTTCCTCGGGGAGGTAAGTATTTGTTAGTTTTGCAGGTAAGTAAACCACCTACAGGGTTCAAAGTTGGGTCCAAGGTAGCCCACCGTTGGGGGTTCAGGGCAACCCCAAAGTTACCGCACCAGCAGCTCAGGGCCGGTCAGGTGCAGAGGTCAAAGTGGTGCCCAAAACGCATAGGCTTCAATGGAGAAGGGGGTGCCCCGGTTCCAGTCTGCCAGCAGGTAAGTACCCACGACTTCAGAGGGCAGACCAGGGGGGTTTTGTAGGGCACCGGGGGGGACACAAGTCAGCACAAAACGTACACCCTCAGCGTCACGTGGGCAGCCGGGTGCAGAGTGCAAACAGACGTCGGGTTTGCAATAGGTTTCAATGGGAGACCCAGGGGTCTCTTCAGCGAAGCAGGCAGGCAAGGGGGGCCTTCTCGGGGTAGCCACCACCTGGGCAAGGGAGAGGGCCACCTGGGGGTCGCTTCTGCACTGGAGGTCGGATCCTTCAGGTCCTGGGGGCTACGGGTGCGGTGTCTTTACCAGGAGTCGGTGAGGAGGGCTCAGGGGGGTCAACTCTGGCTACTCACAGGGTCGCAGTCACCGGGGAGTCCTCCCTGTAGTGTTGTTTCTCCGCAGGTCGAGCCGGGGGCATCGGGTGCAGAGTGGAAAGTCTCACGCTTCCGGCGGGAAACGTGGAGTCCTTTTAAAGTTGTTTCTTTGTTGCAAGTTTTGGTTTCTTTGGAACAAGGCCGCTGTCCTCGGGAGAACTTGGTCCTTTTAGATGCAGGGTAGTCCTCTGAGGCTTCAGAGGTCGCTGGACCCTGGGGAACGCGTCGCTGTTGCAGTTTCTCTTGAAGTGGGGAGACAGGCCAGCAGGGCTAGGGCCAAAGCAGTTGGTGTCTCCGTCTTCTCTGCAGGTCTTCAGGTCAGCAGTCCTTCTTCATCTTAGGTTGCAGGAATCTCTTTTCCTAGGTTCTGGGGGCCCCTAAATACTCAATGTAGGGGTGTATTTAGGTCTGGGGAGTTAGTAGCCAATGGCTACTAGCCCTGAGGGTGGCTACACCCTCTTTGTGCCTCCTCCCTGAGGGGATGGGGGCACATCTCTAATCCTATTAGGGGAATCCTCCATCTGCAAGATAGAGGATTTCTAAAAGTCAGTCACCTCAGCTCAGGACACCTTAGGGGTTGTCCTGACTGGCCAGTGACTCCTCCTTGTTTTTCTCATTATCTCCTTCGGCCTTGCTGCCAAAAGTGGGGCCGTGGCCGGAGGGGGCGGGCATCTCCACTAGCTGGAATGCCCTGTGGTGCTGTAACAAAGGGGGTGAGCCTTTGAGGCTCACCGCCAGGTGTTACAGTCCCTGTAGGGGGAGGTGAGAAGCACCTCCACCCAGTACAGGCTTTGTTACTAGCCACAAAGTGACAAAGGCACTCTCCCCATGTGGCCAGCAACATGTCTGGTGTGTGGCAGGCTGGCAAAACTAGTTAGCCCACACTGGAAGTCGGGTATGTTTTCAGGGGGCATCTCTAAGATGCCCTCTGGGGTGTATTTCACAATAAAATGTACACTGGCATCAGTGTGCATTTATTGTGCCGAGAAGTTTGATACCAAACTTCCCAGTTTTCAGTGTGGCCATCATGGTGCTATGGAGTTCGTGTATGACAGACTCCCAGACCATATACTCTTATGGCTACCCTGCACTTACAATGTCTAAGGTTTTGCTTAGACACTGTAGGGGCATAGTACTCATGCACCTAGGCCCTCACCTACGGTATAGTGCACCCTGCCTTAGGGCTGTAAGGCCTGCTAGAGGGGTGACTTATCTATGCCATGGGCAGTATGAGGTTGGCATGGCACCCTGAGGGGAGTGCCATGTCATATTTTCCCCACCAGCACACACAAGCTAGCAAGCAGTGTGTCTGTGCTGAGTGAGGGGTCCCCAGGGTGGCATAAGACATGCTGTAGCCCTTGGAGACCTTCCCTGGCATTAGGGCCCTTAGTACCAGGGGTACTAGTTACAAGGGACTTACCTGGAGGCCAGGGTGCGCCAATTGTGGAGACAAAGGTACAGTTTTAGGTAAAGAACACTGGTTCTGGGGCCTGGTTAGCAGGTCTCAGCACACTTTCAAATCATAACTTGGCATCAGCAAAGGCAAAAAGTCAGGGGGTAACCATGCCAAGGAGGCATTTCCTTACAGTCACTCTGTCCGAAAAACTTTGCGGTTTATCTCTTCGAACCATCCTTATTCTGTCTTGCCCGATTCATACTATTCCTCCTTCTGAGGGAAGCGTCCCTTATTGCCCGTCTTGCTGAACTTTGCTGTGTTTCCTGGCTGATGGCGAATCAACTGATGTCCTGAGGATGAAGACTGACTCTGTATGCTGACCCATTATGGAGGGTAACTATATGAGGATGAAAATTGTACTTGTCTGTTTGCCTTTTCTTTCTAGGTACCGACTGCTTCCTTTGATAGAGACCATAGTTAGATGTTTTCTAAATTTGTGTTGCTAAATTGTTTTGCATGAAGCCCAACATGCTAATGATAATTCAAGGTTAGTTAAGGAATTCACTAAACGGACGCAAATCGACAAATGACTGAATCTATGCTTTGTTGAATAATTCACCAATGATATTCTGCTGAGATTAACCCATGTTGACGTCAATCAATCAATCAATAAAAACAAATTGTAGAGCGCGCTACTCACGCGTGAGGGTCTCAAGGCGCTGGGGGGGGGAATAAAGGGGGGCAGGGATGGTTATTGATCGAACAACCATGTCTTGAGGTTCTTTCTGAAGACCAGTAGGTCTTTGGTTTTGCGAAGGTCGGTGGGAAGGGAGTTCCAGGTTTTGGGGGCGAGGTAGGAGAAGGACCTGCCTCCTGTGGTGGTGCGTTGGATGCGAGGGACTGTGGCTAGGGCGAGGTCGGATGATCAGAGGTTGCGTGTGGGAGTGTGGAAGTTCACTCTTTCGTTGAGGTAGGTTGGGCCGGTGTTGTGGAGGGATTTGTGTGCGTGGATGAGGATCTTGAATGTGATTTTCTTGTCTATGGGGAGCCAGTGAAGGTATTTGAGGTGTGGCGAGATTTGTTCCTGGCGGGGGAGGCCAAGGACGAGGCGTGCAGCTGTGTTCTGGATTCTCTGGAGTTTGCGTTTGAGTGTGGTGCCGGCGTAGACGGCGTTACCGTAATCCAGTCTGCTGCTGATGAGTGCGTGGGTGACTGTCTTCCTGGTTTCTGGGGGAATCCATTTGAAGGTTTTTTTAGAGTGCGGAGTGTGTGGAAGCAGGAGGAGGTTAGGGCATTGATTTGCTGTGCCATGGAGAGGGAGGGTCTAGGATGATGCTGAGGTTGCGTGCGTGGTTTGCAGGGCTGGGTGGGGGGCCTAGGGCGGTGGTCCACCTGGAGTCATCCTATGTGGTTTTGTTGGGGCCGAAGATGATGATCTTGGTTTTGTTTGAGTTGAGCTTGAGGTGGTTAGTGATCATCCAGTTGGCGGTGTCGAGGAGAGCAGTGTGCAGGTTGGTTTTGGCGGTGGTGGGGTTGCGGGTGAGGGAGAGGATGAGTTGGGTGTCATCTGCATAGGAGAGGACAGTGATTCTGTGTGCTCGGAGGATGATGGCTAGGGGGATCATGTAGATGTTGAAGAGTGTGGGGATGAGGGAGGACCCTTGGGGGACTCCGCAGGTGATCTTGGTAGTGTTGGAGTGAAACGGTGGAAGGCGGACTCTCTGGGTCCGGTCGGTGAGGAAGGAGGTGAGCCAGTCTAACGCTTTGTGGCTTTGTCGTGCTATGTTCTAAAGTTTAGGATTTTTGCTTTGATGAAATCTTATTCGAGTTGCCATATTATAACAGTGTTGATGTGTTTTATGCTTTTGAGACTAATAAACTTGCTAGTAGAGTGTAATCAATAGGGAATAAATATCATAAATCTTACAAAATATTGTGTGGTGTTTCGTGACTGAGAGGTCTTGGTGTGATCTGATACTTACTTATGCCCTTATCCAAATTGAATCGATTTGTCATAGTGAATATTGAGGATGCTATTGATCTATTGATTGTCATGTTGATTAATTGTCTCGTCCTGAGGTGTCTCCAATCAGGGTCAAAAGATTCATTGGCCTAAAACGAGTCCCAGTCTAATTAATTATTTAAGACGGGACGCGTTATCAAAGGCGAAAAGGGCTGCCTCTGTGTGGAAGAAGCCAAAGATTCTGCAACAACGGAAGTGCTAGGAGCTTCTCCTTTAGTCAGAAGATGTCCAACGGCGTGCTGGAGGATGCAGAGTTGTTTCCACGCAGAAAGACCACAAACAAGCCTTGCTAGCTGCAAGAGTCGCGGTTGAAGGTTTTGGGTGCTGCCAGGGCCCAGGAAGGACCAGGAGGTCGCCCCTTGGAGGAGGAGACAGAGGGGGCACTCAGCAACACAGAGAGCCCACGCAGAAGCAGGCAGCACCCGCAGAAGCACCTGAAAAGGCATTCAGAAGATCTGAGCACGATGTTCGACTCACCACAACAAAAGGGAGTCCCACAAAGTCGGATTCCAACTCAGCGAGTTGGGCAATGCAGGACGGAGTGATGGGGATCTGTGCTAGGCTGTGCATGAAGGAAGTCTTGCAAAGTGCACAGAAGCCCTAGCAGCTGCAGTTCACGCAGTACACAGGATTACTGTCTGGCGTGGGGAGGCAAGGACTTACCTCCACCAAATTTGGACAGAAGGGCCACTGGACTGTCATGGACACTTGGACCCAGCTCCTGTGTTCCAGGGACGATGCTCGGCAGGATGAGAGGGGACCCAGAGGACCGGTGATGCAGAAGTTTGGTGCCTGGGTTGGCAGGGGGAAGATTATGTCGACCCACAGGAGATTTCTTCTTGGCTTCCAGTGAGGGTGAAGGCAGACAGCCCTCAGAGCATGCACCACAAGGAAACAGTTGAGAAAGCCAGCAGGATGAGGTGCTACAATGTTGCTGGTAGTCTTCTTGCTATTTTGTTGTGGTTTTGCAGGCGTCCTGGAGCTGTCAGCGGTCGATCCTTGGCAGAAGTCGAAGAGGGAAGTGCAGAGGAACTCTGGTGAGCTCTTGCATTCGTTATATGAAGAGAAACCCACAGGAGAGACCCTAAATAGCCCTTAGAGACGGATTGGCTACAGAGAAAGGTAAGCACCTATCAGAAGGGGTATCTGACGTCACCTGCTGGCACTGGCCACTCAGAGATGTCCATTGTGCCCTCACACCTCTGCATCCAAGATGGCAGAGGTCTGGGACACACTGGAGGAGCTCTGGGCACCTCCCCCTGGGAGGTGCTGGTCAGGGCAACGGTCACTCCCCTTTCCTTTGTTCAGTTTCGCACCAAAGCAGGGCTGGGGGGATCCCTGAACCGGTGTAGACTGGCTTATGCAAGGAGGGCACCATCTGTGCCCTTCAAAGCATTTCCAGAGGCCAGGAGAGGCTACTCCTCTCAGACCCTTAACACCTATTTCCAAAGGGAGAGGGTGTAACACCCTCTCTCAGAGGAAATCCTTTGTTCTGCCTTCCTGGGACTGGGCTGCCAAGGCCCCAGGGGGGCAGAAACCTGTCTGAGGGTGGGCATCAGCGGTAGCTACAGAGAAAACCCCACAGAGTTAGTTTGGGAGTACCTGGGCTCTATGCTGGAGCCCCTGGGATGCTTGGATTGTCCCCTCAATACCAGAATGGTATTGGGGCGACAATTCCATGATCCTAGACATGTTACATGGCCATGTTCGGAGTTACCATTGTGACACTACATATAGGTATTGACCTATATGTAGTGCACGTGTGTAAAGGTGTCCCCGCACTCACAAAGTCCGGGGAAATTGCCCTGAACAATGTGGGGGCACCTTGGCTAGTGCCAGGGTGCCCACACACTAAGTAACTTTGCACCTAACCTTCACTAAGTGGGGGTTAGACATATAGGTGACTTATAAGTTACTTAAGTGTAGTGTAAAATGGCTGTGAAATAATGTGAATATTATTTCACTCAGGCTGCAGTGGCAGTCCTGTGTAGGAATTGTATGAGCTCCCTACGGCTGGCAAAAGAACTGCTGCAGCCAATAGGGATCTCTTGGAACCCCAATACCCTGGGTACTTAGGTACCATATACTAGGGAATTATAAGGGTGTTCCAGTGTGCCAATCAGAATTGGTAAAGTTAGTCACTAGCCTGCAGTGACAATTTTAAAAGCAGAGAGAGCATAAACACTGAGGTTTTGGTTACCAGATCCTCAGTGATACAGTTAGGCACCACACAGGGAACACATACAGGCCACAAACGTATGAGCACTGGGGTCCTGGCTAACAGGATCCCAGTGACACATATCAAACACACTGTCAACATAGGGTTTTCACTATGAGCACTGGGCCCTGGCTAGCAGGATCCCAGTGACACAGTAAAAACACCCTGACAAATACTCACAAACAGGCCAAAAGTGGGGTAACAAGGCTAGAAAGAAACTATCTTCCTACACATACATCTCAGACAGCCTGAGCACAGGGAGGAGGAGGTGTTACAGAGGTGAATCTACATATTGTAAAGCCTTCCTGGGCTGAGAAAAGGGAGAGGCGGGGCACACCTGCATTTGTAAAGACTGTGCCCTGGCCTCACACAATAGGGTCGTTTACCCCCCACTGATGTTTGGAGCCTGTGCAGGAGGAGAGAAAGGGCACTCCCAGAACCAGTTGTAACTGGTTGGAACCCCCCCTCCCCATTGTAAAACACACTGTAAACCTAGTATAAGTACAGGGGAATTTTTCCCACAATTTAGACATCATTTTGGACACTCTGGGAGCTCCAGGAACCTTACCTGGAGCTGGACAGGACGCTGTGGAGAGACTCACCAGAACCACCTTGGACTGCCGCTGCTGTTCTGACCTGTGACCTGCTTGGCCACTAGGAGAAGCTGCCACTGCTGGCATTCCCTTGTGAGCTGGCCTGTAGCTGGGTTCGCCAGCACGGCACCCCTTATTCCTTTTTTTTTGTCCAGAGGCAGGGTGCAGTGGCCCCTGACCTCTGTAAACTTATTTCTGCACACAGAGGGCTGTTTTGATGAGGAAGCGCTGGGAGAGCACTCCTAAGTGTCCTGCACGCTTTTAAATGCACTTTTTATGTCCCAGGAACACCACCGCAGCCCGGGGTCTCTTTTGTGCCCCTCACAGTGCTTGGAGCGCACTGTGTCTGGAAAACATCACCGCTGCAGCCCGAGCTTATAAAAGTATCCTCGCACTTCGTCAAGCGTTCCCCTGCTGCTACAAATCAACGCTGCAGCCCGGCTTAAAGTGAGCTCTGCGCGCCGGAGCCGCACTGCCCCCGCTGCCCCCAAGGCACCAACAAACACGCCGGAAGGAGCAAGCTGCTCCTGTTGTGCCCCGGGGTATGCAAATCTGGACCCGTGCCCCTGGGGCACTGGTTGACTCTGCTCCACGTGGAAGCCAACCCCGCTCGGAGCAGCCGAGGTTCCCCAGCTGAACGTCAAGCTCACGGGCAGGAAGAGGCCTCATCAGAGGCCCACGCGCCACAAAACCTTGCTGCCCTCAGTATTGCAGGGCCCAGGAGAGGAAAGCGAGTTCCTTTCCCCCTCGGCCACTGTCTAAGGGCCTTCATTTGGGCAATTGTTGGTGCCCCCCCTTTGGGAGAAGGCCATTAGAGGCCCGGGGGACCCCACAAAGATCGCAGGCTCCCAGAGGGGCCCATTTTTCACAATAGAGAGGGTGCAGACTGCCCCTCTCCCCCAGGAGCACCGTGTGGCCCCTGTGAGCGCATAGGCACTCCGAGGGCCCCCCATACTCCTCTTTCCAGGCACAGGGAGTGCCTCTACACTAGGAAACCAGGTACTTTTTAGGGAAGTAGTGGCTCAGTGAGCCAAGTATGGACCTAAGAAAATTATATGTTTCACCTGCTTTTCCTCCCATTACATATATGTGCTAATGTTCCTTTTATGGGCATGATTTGCTGATATGTATTTTTATGACTTGTGAGATGTTTTCTTATGTTCCTTTTATGGGTATTTAGGAGTTATTCATGACAAGTACATTCTTACTGTAATTCCTGAAATCTGCTTATGTTGCAGAATCCTGAGTAGTTATGTGTTCTAATGTGACAACTGTGTATTCTTGCAGAGTATTAGTAACTTGTGTAACGTTCTGACAACTGCTAAAGTAGCAGGGTATTACTTATGTATAATGTTGGTCTAATTATGTTTTGCGCAATACAGTTTATTTTTACATAGATCAGTGTTGTGTTTACTTTGTGGTGTACATGTTGCGTCACGTGTGTTGTGTGTGTTGTGCTAACGCTTTACACATTGCCTCTGGAATAGGCCTGATTGCTCGTGCCAAGCTACCAAGGGGGTGAACAGGGGTTATTTTGGACGTATAACTCCCTTGCCCTGACTAGAGTGGGTAGGTTCTGCCTGACTGAGGTGCATATCCTAGCCAACCAGAAACCCCATTTCTAACAACAACATATGGCAGTATGTACTATTTCAGAAGAGTGAGGTATTCATCCAGGTTGTGGGCAGTGCAACAGACACACCACTGCATACTCACAATGAGACTGTCACTCTGGTGTACGAGACATACATCTACACTCTTACACTGGGCCTGAGACTCATGAAGTGCTACACCCAGCAACCATGTGTGGCCAATCTGTAGAAGATGGAACTCCATGGTATGATGGGACTTGGGTGACAGATACATTACACAACTCTTGTGCTCTGCAAGACAACTGATCCTGTTGTGTAGCCATTTTAGAAATAGCTCCATGCATGTTAGTTTAACACACTAGGCCGCTGTGCACTCTAACCTAGATATATTTTATTGGGGTTTGCATTGTTATTTTTACAATAACCAGTTTTACGGTCTTGTTTTATTTTCATCTATCTAACTGTTTTTGCTTAGCCCAGCACTGTGTTCTCAAACAAGACATTCTTGATCACACTGTGCTTCATTCAAGGCTACAGTTTGGTACATTGCCGGTGAACGTGATAGAAGTTTAGTCTCCAACATTCGTAGAAAATACACATCCTTACGTAGGGACATTTCTTAGAACATCAGCTGTGTTATTATAAAAACACTTCCTAGTCCCATTACGCGTTAAGAGAGAGATTCCAGCCAGGAAACCACGACTGTATACTGATTGCTGAATGCTTCGCTGCAGATGCTAACGCAGACTACAGGCCTTTGCTCAGGTATGAGGGTTGATGTATTCCCGGGGGAACCTGAAAGGCAGAATTAGAGCTTAACACGCTGTGCTCAAATTATGACTTAGATAGGAAATAGTCCATAGGTTATGGTGACAATATGATAGCGTTATTCTTATGCTTCACTCTTCTCGTCACCCTTTTAATACTGTCATGTTGTGTTGTCCTGGTTACTGCAGCTCACGCTTTGATATCTAAGATGCAGTCATTTTATTAAACCAGTCATTGAAATTTATACTGCTTCTGTTTGTCATTTATATATGAGACTAAATTGTGAATGAGAGAACCGGATGCGACCTGAGTGACCATGACTTCCCTGAGAAGCCTAACATGTCATGCGCTCGGCTGCCCAATCATCCCTATCCTATGGTAGAGATGAGGTACTGATAGTTAGCCGGAGCAAAACCCGGATTTGGAGCTACAGGTGTCACCCACAGTGGGTCAGACTCAGTCTCCCACACCGTGGATGATCTTGCTGCTCAAAATCCAGTAGTCTCATTAGTATAATGAGAGCCTATGCGACAATCCAGGTATTCTGGCTTGTCCTGTGAGGCACACAGAGGCACTTTGTGGAGGACAAGCAGCTATATAGTTAGTCCGCAATTCACATAAATTGTGTAATCCATGACTGATGTGACAATTGGCTGATGGCATCAAATGGCCCATGCAAGTGCCCCTAATGCGAGGATTCCCCCTTTGTACACATAATGGCAGGGCTGATGTATGTGAAACTCTGACATTATTGCACTAAATATGCATTGTCGTACTTAGTTATCACAATCCACTCACAAATGGTATGCTGGAAGTGTTTAATCTTATCATACATGACACAATGCTGGGGCACTGACATTGCCATGGCCCATGAAATGTGTGACTTAGTGATGGATGTGCATGACTATCCAAACTCCTGACTTGCATTGGTTAATGTTAGGATATGTGAAGACATGTCTATACTGGCACAGTGAGACTCCATTCTGGTTGCATGTGACCTGCCTACATGCATTGCATGCAGCACACCAACACATCTGCTACTGGCATTCAAGTGCAGTGAACAGTAATTAGTTAGCCAATAGGGTATGCACCAACAGCCCCACCAATCACCACACCAAGATGGTTGAGTAGATCCTGCTTCCTGCCCACAGGGTCAGCCCATCAATACTTCAGGCGATGGTCATTGTGACTGGTGTAGTCCACCCTCTTCAGGTGGTGCAGCACCTTTCCACACCGCAGCCGCCTTGCCTCCGTACGGTAGCCCTGCATCACACAGCCACCCATCTCTAGCATCAATGGGAGGTAGTGGGCTACCAACCAAATAAATCCTCCCAGTTCATCCTACCCCATTCTGGTCAGCCTCCCCTTGCCAGACATGCACTGGGGTACAGGTAGGATAAAATGTCAGACAGTACAATGGAAAAAAAGAGTAATGAAAGAAAACTTAACACCAAAAAATCACCCACCTAACCCACCTATAGAACTGACCCAGACAGACACCCGGCAGCACAAGTACAAGGTAAAATACTCTGAACACATCAAATTCACAGACACTGGGACAAATGACAGTAAAATACAACAGTAAACACGACAGGAGGGGCAGCACAAAATAGACTACATCGCAAGTAGACACCACCAACTCGAAAACATAACCACACAGTCAAAAGAGGCACAGACTGTAAAGAGAAAGTGAAAGTACACCCACTGTACCATGCCTGTAAACAGAATATCCTATTACATCTCTTCCTGTGCCCTTGCGTCATGTTTTCTGTTGTGCATGTATTTTTTTGACGCATCTGATATTTGCGTGAGTTTTTCTGACGCATTACTTATTTGCGTCTATATATATTGACGTATTACTTTTATGCCTCGATTTAACAGTAAATCAGCATTGCGAGGGGTGCGAAGGTGGACAATACGCTAAGGGCCCATGGGTCATGTAGTTTGCGTTTGCGGATATTTCCAACGCATTTGCATTTTTTTTTTTTTTTTTTACTCTAATCGTGATTGCGTGATTTTGAGATTTGTTGATGGTTGCACCCTGCATCAACATAATAATAGTATGTGCTGGGCTGCAATATGGCATTTTATGTTTGCCACATGTGGTAGTCCATTGTACAATGTGATTTGTGTGTGTTTGTTGTGTTACACCAATGTGTGAATTACAGATTCAGCAGCATGCAAATGTATATACGTCATGCATATGTCTGTAAGTGTGACCACAGTGTATCCACATATGTATGGCAGTAAAAACTCTGGAAGCGTCATGGTATGTGATTTGTGTTTTCTTATGTGCTGTGTGTAGTTGTCTTACAGAGCATCACATTTAATGCAACATTCACAGCTCAGGGATTGTTGATGATGGCTGAGGCTTGCAAATTGGCAACTGTTATGCGACAAGTGTCTCCATATGTTGATCTTGAGTATATGGATAATGTGTTTGGACTACACAAATGTCTGACATGTATACATCTTTGCTGCATACTGTGATTGACACACTCTGCCTGCCTTCCTACCACTTCATGTACTGAACACAATAGCCAGTTGACAATCTGAACATCTTGCTTTGTATTACAGTTACTTTGTGGTGGACATTTAGCCGTAGCTGCATATGTTCTCATCCATTCAGATGTGCATTCCATATACATGTTTGTGCAAAGTGTGAGGTCCTGTGTACCCTGTGACAGGATTGGGCACCATGGCAGTGACAGGTGTGATTTCCATGGATTTACTGTGCATGCCCAATTTCTCACATTGCTTGTCATATCTGGGCTAATCATGTTGGGCATTGTCACCAATGATGTCCCCACCTTGTCACACATGCCCCATGTAGGCATTGCAAATCTCACACTGAGTTGTGTTAGTGGCCTGTTCAAACATTACTGTCTCACCATATTTTGACATCCACTGCCTCATGTGTGGACCCCTTATTAAGTTCATTTTTAGAAATGTTGTTGTTGTGTGTGATGTGCTGTTGTTATACAAGTCGGCAACATGGATGTAAATTATATGTAGTGGTCCATAAACTGTGACCTTCAGTTGTCACATTCAAGCGATGGGGCTAATTGTGATGTGTGATGGTAGCAGTTCATTCTAACACCTCACATGTGATGTTGCTACAGTGCTCATCAGATTGGTATTTGTGACATGCTCCCTGAGGTTAGACTGATAATCCTAAATTATATGTTGGAGAGATTGGAGACACCGAAGCCGGACTGTGTGGATGAGTGAGATGTTTATTCACAAAATTTACAAGGTGAGTTACGTGATGATTATGTGAAGAAGTTCTGTACAATTTGCAGTCTGTGGAGTATCCCAGCAGTTTTGTTGTGGTCTTCCCCCTCATTTACTTCTCCACCATCATCCTCCTCCTCCTCAGGCAGGTCATCAATCTGCATGGTATGTTCATACGTACACATATGTTGTGCAGGATGGCATAGGTCAATATGATCTTGCAGACCATTTCTGGGGCATACAGGCGGCTGCCACCTGTGATGTCCAGGGCCCTGAATCTGGACTTCAGGATGCCATATGTCCTCTCCACAATGGCCTGTGTCCTCCCATGTCCCTCATTATATGCACGCTCTACTGCTATGCTTGGTTTGTGAAATCGGGTCAATATCCATGTCTGCATGCCATAACCCATATCCGCTGCAAAAGATTACAGGAGTAAATCATTGTGAGGGCTTGCAAGATGTAAGTCATGTATTAGGTTGTGATTGTGGCTCATATGTATCTGTGTTTTGTTGTGAGTTCCTAACCTTGTGTGATCTTTCCTCAGCACTAGGTTGTTGGACATGACAATCTTGTGTATGTGTCAAGGACCTAGAACACTTGTTTTGGATTTCACACTGATAGTCATTCTGTATGTACCATGCGTTTTGTAGTGCACTTTTGTATCAGTGTGCTATCAGTAAAGGGGACATGGCACATCCTGACAAAACAATGGGGTCAGATGTGGTGGCAACATGGTGGCACTACAGTGCCTGGACATCCCATCCCTTTTGACATGTGTCATTGCAGATGAGGTGTGACACTTAGGGCCTATGAAATTTGTCAGTGTGAATGCACATCATGTCTCCTGAATTGGCTGCTGTGTCCTGCAACATTTCCACAATGCAAGGATGCCCCATGTGTGACATGTTACTTGCAACCCTTTGTTGTCCCATGCGCCAGTTGCACTGGTGTAGCCGTGCACCAACGTTACCTACCCTACACAAGGGTACTTGGCTATCTGCCATGTGGAGGTGGATGTATCTGTGCTGTACGATACACCACCCTGGATATATGCTTTTTTGATGGCCAATTGGCTCTTTCTGTGTGTACAGCCATGTGCAGCATGCATTTGTGCAACATTCATTTGAGTTCATAGCACCGTCTACCTCCTATTTTCAAACAGCATACTGCACCCCTGGGGTGGTATTTTTTGGTTGCCACTTCCTCAGGTCTTCGGGGACAGCAACATGTGAGTCTGCACCTTTGTACTATGTATCTTGTGGTGACAGACCTGCAGCAAGAAACATTGCACACCCCTTCCATGCTACATGAAGCATAGGAGGGTGGCCAATTTAGAATGTGGCTTACAGTAATGTAGAGATGGTCATCTGCCAAGATGTACATACAGTGCAGGCCATGACTATTAAACTGTGGGCTATTACATTGTTCCCTTGGTGTTCCAGAGTGGCAGCTAATGTTTGTGTCAGCCATGAAGTGTCCAAGGGTGTGTATCTCATTGTCACTGGATGATCAACATAACTAGCAGTGTCTCTCTTATCTTCCAAAACAATACTGTGCATATTTGCTGTCGACACATGCAGACTGCAGGCTATGGGATGTAGCTCAGCTAATTAGCAAATGTGTCCCTTGGCACAGTGCATGTGAGGTCAGTGATGTCCTGTTGTCTCCTACTGGGTCCCACTATGACATCCATGATCTGCACTGTCTGACTGTGTCTCTGCCCCCTGTTAGGCCATTTCTTATATCTGGTACACACATGATGGTGGTGTGAGTCAGTGAGTGTTGCATGTGAGGTTGCACTACAGTGACTGGATTCCACTTCTAACACATCTGGTACATGATATGTGTTGGTGAGTGATCTTGTATTCCTATGTGTGTGAGCCACTGCGTCAGGCAGTTGTCTCTGCACACTATAGGTAAGTTAGGTATGTATTGATGAGATGCAGTAGGTATTGGCGCAAGTTGTGTGGTGTTTGATAATTGTTCTGGCAGTGATTTGCACGCCATGACTCAAGACATCTGGACCTATTTGAAAGTTACATGACATGGGCATGGTGTATGCCCTTGATGTGTCTGTGCTATGGTTTGTTTTGTGTAGTGTGTGTGATGTGTACATAGTGGGCAGCCTGAGGCCACTTGTAGTGGTTGGTGCAGTTCTGCTGTTTTCAAAGGGCACTTGTCTGCACCTGTCCCTCCTGTGGTGTGCCTGTCAAGTTGTGGGTGTGTTACGTACATGTGGGTATGTGTATTGGTGTTGTGCACTGATTGTGCTGTGCTGCAGTATGTTGCATATGTGTTATCTGCACATGTGTGTTACCCGGGACATATGTTACTGTAGTGGTGTATGTCTTGGGTGTCCGACAGGGTTGGGGTGTTTTGTGTACATTACTAGATGTGTAGACTTACCCACAAGTAGGCTATTTCCAAATTGTCCATCCTGGAACTGTTGATTGACCGTACTGTGCTGGAATATGTCGGCGTCATGGACACTTCCATAATACTTGGCCAAAATGTTTATGAATAATCCGCGGTGGTCCATTATGCCCTGCACATCAATGGAATTGTGTGCTTGTGATTACGGTATAAGTGCTCTGTTGCTGCAGGTGGTACGAGCCGGACATGGGTGCAGTCCATTGCACCGAGCATATGCAGGAAGCCATGGACATGATAGAACCCCTGTTTGTTCTCCTGCTGCTTTTGCTGGGTGTTCGGGAATCTGATGTGGTGGGGTGTCAGGGAGATGATGGCGTCTAAGACCGTTGGCAGGAATTCAGAGAATGACCGCTTTGATACACCAGCAACTAGTGCACCCGTTGTTTAGAATGAGCCACTTGCCAGCATGTGCAGGACAGCAAGCAGCTTTGTTATAGATGGTATATTGTGTGGGGTCTGCAGGCTGGCTGCAATTAGCAGCTCAATGTGGTGCAGCAGGTGTAGTATGACTTGCTGGTTCAGTCTATAGGTCCCAATGATGTCCAGGTCCCTGAGGCCAAGGAGGGTTGTCCTTGTTCTGAAGACCTTCTCCTGCCTTCTGCGTTGCCTTTCTGGGCTGTGTTGTGGTGGTGGTGATTGCTGGAGTTGTTGCTGTCCTCTGCGCAGTCTAGCAAGCTGTATTAGTATCACCTCCATCTTCTCCTGTGGGTTGTAATGTTGCTTTTGTGTTTTCCTTAAGTAGTGGTGTGTTTGCACCATTTTAACGCCTGCCCTGACCCAGGCATTACATTTTGATGCTAATTGGTGTTTGAGTAATTTTTGGCTCCGCCTCCTACCCGTGCATCTTTTTTGCCCGGGTGGATAAATATGGCGCTACGGTGTTTGAGTAATTTTTTGGATGGGAACGCCTACCTTGCATCTCATTGGCGCAAGGAGGTTTCACACATCCAAAAAATGCCGTTAATACCATTATTTTGACGCTAGATGGGTCTAGCGTCAAAATATAAATATGGAGTTAAGTTTGCGCCGGATATAAGTAAAATAAATGGTGCAAATCCAGCACAAACAGAGTATAAATATGCCCCTACATTGTACTTTAGAGGATTCTTGGTGCTCCCTCAAAGGGAATATTCTAATTCTACCATAGTTATTGGTCAGATCACTCAGTAGACCTGAGGTCTACTATCCTTCGAGTTTCCATGATAAATTATGCCAAAAATAACCATGTGTTTAGACTTTTCCCTAACCTAAGTCTGACTCAGAGTAAATACATAACAGATTACTGTTGGGTGGCTTGAATGCTACCACTGAAAGTTCTGCTGCCAAACTTCTAGATCTTACTTTTGCAACCAGTATCGCTATTTAAAATAGAAGGATACATATTAAAAATAGGAGGAATACAATGGAACACTCCAGTTTAGCTGTTTGGTTTTTGAGCTTCAAGTTCCCATTTGAATTTTTTCCCTCTCCTGCTTAAAGTTTAAGTAATAGCTTCTGTCTGAAATTTTTCACAATGTATAATAACTTACCAATAGTTGGACTCATCTTCACTGACTTCTCTCGATTTCGAAACACTTCTAAAAGGCAAAGCCTACAATTAAAGTCTCTGGCAGTACTCTTATTCTCCAAATTCTTAGACAACTACTGTTGAGCAAACAAATGACCTTCATTTTCAAAGGCATTTTCAAAAGAGTCGCTCAAGTCCATAGGTACTTCCAACCACTCATGATCTATGGACCTTTGATGACCTAATTTCCATGCCTTCCAGACAATCCAAAATGTGCCCACCAGACTAGAAGCTAGACTGAAAGGCTAACATTGTGTAACCGCTACACAGTCTCCACAGGTTGCAACTGCCCACAGGTAATAATTACTAATAGAGCCATCCATATGGAAAAATCAACATAGTTAGACATCACATTGAAACCACACAGAGAAACAATAAAAATGACCAGATCTGCCACCTCAATGAATCTTTTGGAGATGCTGAGGAAATTGCTCTTTTCAGGTTCCTTCAATCCACATACCCTGTGCATGATCACAATGGATAGAAAGTTTGGTATCAGGTCAGGAGTCATGGAAAAACTGAAATGTAATTTTGGAAGTGTTAAAAGGGAGACAATGAGAAGTGAGCAGGAATAGACTGTATATAGATGTAGATGTTATAGATTATATTGTGAAGATTGAAATCAAAAGATGAACATGAGAAATAAACTATGGAATAGACAGCAGTGAAGATTGAAACAAAAAACTAGAGACATTAGGGGAATTTCATAAATAGGCAAGAGGAGAGGGCTTTGAATAGACCTTATGGGGAAAGGAGAACTTCAAATGGTGCATTCAATAAAACATTATTTTGCATTGCACATAGTGATTAAGGTAAGTCACACTGTGACTACTTCCAAAGTAGACACAAATGCAATGTACTGTTACTAGGAAATTTAGAAGACACATATTTGAAGTCAACTCTCCTACAGTGTACTAATACATTGCTCTGCATGCAATGTAAGGCTGTCCATTTTGCAATTGATTTGTGTCTGAATGTGTGCTCATCAATGAGCTTCAGAAATTAATGGGAAATTATCAAGGATGTGATCAGAAGGCATAAAACAGCAAATGTGGTCAAATATAAGTTACTGAGGGAAATGAGCAACAAAGTGTGATGGGAGGGGATTGTGAGCTACAGTTAGTCAATTCAGTAAAATAATATATGAAAATATTAGATGAGTTATAGTATTGTGACTACAAAATGCACACAGAGGGAGGCAAACCAGGTTGACAGTTAGATAATGTTCTTAGAAATGAGGCAATCAGGCAAGAGTCACAGTTATTAATTACTATTCGGGAAACTTGGTTAACACACAGATCAATATTAATGAACTCTTTAGATACTACTATAGAACACCGTACACTGAACCCTAGTTAGTACCACAATTTATGTACATTCAAAGAAGGCCTGAACTCAATATCGCCGGAAGAGGATGAAAACTTGGAATTATCCATCACTGAGTATGGAATACAGGAAGCAATACGATGCATATGTAGACTGATGGCCTACCAGTGGATTTTGATTAGTTGCTTAGGATCCAATTTGCCCTAAATGAATAGCTCACTATGCAATTATAAGAGAATTGGGTGTATGCCACATAAATCAAAGCAAGCAATAATTTTGGTTCTCCTCAAACCAGTAAGAACAGATAGGAATGGAAGTCATACAGGGCCCTTTAATTGCTTAATTTAGACTATAAACAACAGAGTAATATTGTGGTTAACAGAATACTAGGAGTATTGGCATTCTTAGTTCCTGTTAGGTCACTCAGACAGAAATAGGGTTGTCCCAATACACATATCATTGATGTTACCAATATGCGAGGTCATAAGCAGCACTTGGCGAGAGCACAAGTTATAGTTAGTTCACTGAACTATCATTGGTAAATTTCAGGTGGTAGCTCTTTACAATTCTTTGGGTTTTGGTATTTCATGTGGAAATCGACTTATTTAATGAACTTTGTAGTGTGCCCACTTGCAGTAGACAGGCTGCAGACATTCCAAAGGTGCACCAAAATCAAGCCTTTCTGAGCCCAGCTGTACCTCAAGTTTGCCAGTACCAGGAACCGTGGTCCAAACCCCTCCTGCAGCTACACCGCCGACGAACTCCAACTGCTCAGCCCGCAACACTGCTACAAACACTGCTGCCAAGATGCATATTTCCCTGCTCGCTTTGCCAATTTGCCTGCCTCCACAGACCCGCTCTCACCGCCCATACACACTGCACCCCTCACCAAGTCAAAACTCAAGACCCACACTCACACAACTCCACACCCTCACCCCACACAACAACACTCACTTGTATGCTTGCTCCTCAACACAAGTGCACTCGGCGAACACTCCACTGAGATTTGGGACCTCGACTCCAAGCACCAGACCTCCTCTTTCTCACTGAAACCTGGCTCAACTCAACCTCAGTGCCCGACATTGCCACAGCCATCCTTACTGAACATAAAATCCTGCACAAGGACCAACCCCATATTTCAGGAGGACAACTCAACATCATCCGCCGATACACCATCAAATGTACCACTGACACAGAAGCCACTTTTATGGAATACATGCATTTCAAGCTTCAGATCGACAGTAAAACCACTGTCAAAAGTGCAATCCCTTACCATTCCCCAGGACCTCATACCTAATTCAGCAACCTCCTCACTGACCTCACCACACTCCTCGCATTGGGCACCAAAGACGTTGTACTGCTAGATGATCTCAACTTTCATCCTAATGACCCCATGGACCCAAACTCCACAGACTTGCTTGAAAGTCTATAGAACTTTAGCCTCACCCAGCTTGCATAAGGCCCTACCAACATCACTAGACACACCCTGGACCCCATCTTCTCCTCCAGTGACCTGGTTAAAATTAGCCACATCACTCTGCTCACATGGCCAGACCACTCCATCATCCACTTCCTCATAACAGGGTCACCAGCCACCCCTACAGAGTCTAGCAACACCTCAAATTGCTGCTGGAATAAAGTTACAGAAACAGAATGGCTCAATGCCCTCCAACTAAACCACCCAACCCCCACCAACAACCTCTTCAACAACACAGACAACTTCAACAACTGGATCACCACCTGCTCCAGTACCTTGGCACCCATGAAAAACACTACACCCAAAAGATCCAACAAACAAGCTAGTTGGGACAAGTCTAACTTCAGAGAATCCTAGAGAGTTTGCAAGCAACTTGAAAGGAAATATAGAACCACCTGAGGAACAGCCACAAGAAACACCTACAAGGTCGCACTTATACACTATCACCATCAAGTAAAGGACACAAAACCAAAAAAAGGCCCTGACCTTGAGAATTGTACTCTAGCTTCTTCAATGCCAAAGATCTTTTCGCCATCAACAAGGAATTCACCAATCCAACAGCTGCAACCCAAGCCATCACAATTACACAGGAACTCTGCAGCAACCTCGCCACCTTATTCCATGAAAAAAAATCACTGTACTGCAAATTTGAACACCAACCTCCACCTTCAGCCTCTCCAGACTGCTAACCTCATCTACCAAAGACAACCAACTGACAGTATGGAACCCTCTATCCATCAAGGACAGTGCAGCAATAATGAAGACAGTCCAATCAGGGGCTCACGCAGAACCCTGCCCCTACCATATCTACAATCAAGGCAGAGCCATGATCAGCCCTGCACTCACTTGAAACATCAAACCTCCATAATGACAGACACCTTCTCAGATAGTAGGAAACATGACAAAGTCACCACCTTACTCAAAAAACCCTCAGCCTACCCCAAAGCTCTCAGCAACTACTGACCCATCTTGCTGCTCTCCTTCCCAGCCAAAGTCATTGTGAAGACCATATCTTTCACCACCTAGAAAGCCACAAACTCCTGGACTACTCGCAATCCAGATTCTGAAATAACTACATCAGTTAAACAGAACTCTTTGTTGCCATAGACAACAAATGCACCATCCTCGACTGTGGAAAGACCCGCGCCACCATCCTCCTTGACCTCTCCACCTCTTTTGACACCATCTCCCACCACACACTCATCACCAGACTACATACAGCGGTAATACAAGGACCAGTGCTCAAATGGATAGTGTGTTTCTTCTCTGGAAGAACAAAATAAATCAGGCTCCCACCATTCACTTTAGAACCCAAGGACCTCATCTACTGAGTCTCACAAGGATGATCACTCAGCCACACACTTTTCAACATATATATGACTCCTCTGGCAAACATCATCAGACCCCAGGGAATCCTCATCATCTCCTACACCAACGACACCCAGTTCACCCTCTCGGATGACTCAGTCGCCACTAAGACAAACTTCAAACAATGCATGACCAGCATTGCCAATTGGATGAAAGAAAACTGCCTTAATCACAACACCTACAAAACTGAACTGCTGATCTTCGGGAACAAGAGCTCCCTTTGGGACTCCACCTGGTGGCCCCCCAATCATGGATCCACACCCACCCCAAACAACCTTGCTAGGAACCTAGGCCTCATACTGGATGCCAAACTCACCATGAAGTCCCAGGACAATGCTGTCACCTCCTCATGCTTCCACCTCCTCCGTATGCTATGTAAAATCTTCAAGTGACTTCAACTGGACACCAGATGTACCATCATGCAGGTCATAATCACAAGCATTTTGGATTATGACAAAGCACTCTACACCAGCATCCCAACCCATCCTATTCACAGACTTCAAACCACCCACAATGGCCGCCAGACTCACCCTTCATGTCCTCTGCCGAACCCACACCCCACCACTCTTCAAAGAGCTCCACTGGCTTTCTATCCAGAAGCACTGCAGGTTCAAACTTCTCACACATCCATTCTAGTCACACAACACGAGACCAGCATGCATCAATCACCAGTTTCACTTTCACCAACTCAATAGACAACTTCTCTCAGCATCACTCTCACTTGCACATACATATCACATCAACAGAGGCAGAACAGGAGGTCAATCATTCTCCTTCGAAGCTGCCAAATCCTGGACAACCTCCCCAAACACATCAGTGCCTCCTCCTCACTTCTTGAATTCCACCTGGCTAATCAACTAGTCTTTTTAATGGACCATTAAGACTGCCTGTTTCAGGCCCAGACTCACCATATGCCTACACTCACATACTCAGTGCCAAGATACCTTCATGGGTGACAAGCAGCACTCTACAAATCCACCTTACATAATATTACGATCCCTCTGATATTTAAAAATGTAGTACATAGTTGTGGTTATGAGGAATGTTGTAGCTCCAACAAGTCCAACACCAGGTCCAAAAACAGGTTGGATAAAGATGCTTCATCCTTGATGAGATTTCCAGTTTTGAGTCGTCTTCCATGGTAAGATCTTTATTTAATGGAACTGTAAAATGGTCTCCCTCTCTTCAGGCTTATTTACAGAAGTTTGGAATGTAAGTAACTAGTGAGGAGGATGTAGGGAAGCTGTAACATTTGTTTGAATCATTTCACCAGTCTATGTGAGTGTTAACATCTCTTAATTACCTTTAATGTTCGAATTATTCTTTCCTACAGCTTCCATTGACCTTCTTGACATTAAAATTCTCCTTTTTTGAGCATGACTAGAGAACTGGTTTTCTCTTAATGACAGGAATTGCTGCAGTGTTGTAATTATTTCTACTACTTCCTTAAACATTTGCCAGCTAATCAGTCTAAAAATGTGAACAAATATACTTAATATAGTAAAAATATTGAATTTATAATTTTCAAAAAAACCTCGACGAAGCTACTCTGTGGACTGAAGCCCTTTAGGTCACCACTGCCTTTAACCACTGATTTACTCTTATTTAGTCCCCTGCTCCTTTCCCTTAATCACTTGAGCTGTGTCTTTATTGGAATTTCACAAAAGTATAACCATTTTTTAACCCCCAGTTCAATACATCGACTTCAAAATAATTCAGCACTCCCCACTTCCCACTCCATTGCACTTCGTTTTGATGGTCGCTGATCCACAAACTAGTCAAGTCGGCCTTCGGCAGACCAATAGTCTAAGGGTGGGCGGTAAACGCCGCTCCTCTGGCGGAGTTGGCAGAGTTTTGCCCACTTGGGCATGGAGCTCTGGAAAAAACAGTTTTTTCTCACAGGCGGCTCTCCAATAAAAAATAGAGTGCTAGACTGCCTCCTAGTGAGATTTCTCAGTGCGGGTTGTCACAGCAGGACACTACTGCTCGCGTTGAAAGAGTTGCCACTTGTTTTGAGAAAGCTGTTGCTTGAGTAGAAAATCTACTTCAGTGGCAGAACAAAGTAGCGTTTCTGGCATGCCACTGATTTTACAACACAGGACACAATCTTGGAGATAAAATCAGCACAAGCAGCATGACATACTTGAATTGCACCACATGCAGAACTCGTGGATTCTCACTGAGTTTTTAGGTAACTCCGCTGACTTTCACAAAGTGAAACTCCATGAGTTCCACCCAGGCTACAATAGACAACCTTTATTCCAAAGCTGCAGGGCAGGGCAAAACAACACAACTGCCTGGACGGCAGCAACAGTGGGGCACCTGAACATGCATTGTGGCAAACCTAACAACCTCCGGCAGCTCAGTAGTTCTAGCACTCAACACACACAAAGCACACAACATGCAACACAGCTGACTAATACTGCCCAATTGCCACACACATCAACAGAACCAGAGGGAGGAGCGAGCACAGGTGAACACAGACAGGCGGCGCAAGCATCACACATAGGGGTTGTCTTTCTAAATTGCCTCTGAAACGTATATAATTGGAACAGTGGGACACCTGAAGATGCATTCGTGCAGCCCCAATAACCTCCTGGAGCTCAGTAGTTCTAGCACACAACACATACAATGCACACAACATGCAACAACGCTGGCCAATGCTGCCCAGCAGCCGCACTCAGAAACAGAACCACAGGGAGGAACAAGCCCAGTTGAGCACAGAGGGAAGGAGCAAGCATCACACATAGGGGTTGCCTTCCTGAATCACCCCCTGAAACGTATAAAATTGGAATACAAGGGAAATTAATACATACAATTAGTACAAATGAAAATAACTGTGCCGTCTTTCCACTTTTACTAAGAGGGATCTGGATATTTTAGGGCTGATTTAAAAAGGCATTTATGAGTACATAAATTACTCATGTACTGAACAAGTCAGTTATTTCAAGTGGATAGACATTTTATCTAAACTAAGGGTATAATTACCCTGCCATCCATGGACAATATATATGTATGATTAATACTTTCTGAACTAGAATATGGGTTTGTTTTATGATTTATGTGATCGATTATAGCAAAATGTGCTTCGATGTTTCCCATTTAACTTTGTTCACTGCTCTGGATATTTAGACTATTTGGTTTAAAACATGATAGTAGACTATTTGAGTATGTACTCCTCTGAATCTTTTGAAATGTAATTATCTTTAACTATTTTATGTAGAATCAATAAAATGTGTGTTTTCAAAAGAAACTTTCTTAATGTGCAAGGCATCTTTCAGCAAAAATACCACCACCTGTTGAGAGTCACAAGTTTAAAAAAATGTAAAGCATACTTTTACTGTAAGCTGTTATATAAGATGATGAATGCATCTTCTTGGAGGTCTTTTCATGGATCTTTCCCTTTCATTTTTCCTCCAAGTGTGCAGAATTATGCATGTGCTGAAGTAGTTTATTGGAGACTTGTGGCATGTTAAATATAGTTGTTATGTTAGCGTATTCCAGCAGACATTGCTCTGCTTGCTCATATATTGACCAAAATCCATTGTAAGCAGTTGACCTCTCAGGAAGGAGCATCATAATCAATTAGCTGACACAATAGATGATTGACTCAAAGCTGTTGAATTACTCGCCATAGGTGGAAATATGAATTTGTTTGTGTTACCTTGTAAATGGACATGGGCTAGCGTTCAGGCTTGACTAGTCCTACTGAAGAAAACCCAAGACTAATTTCCACCTGGTTTTAGATCCTGTCTGCAATGGCACAGTAAAAAGAAAACAAGCATTGGCAAAGTCAATAGGCCTTGCCTATGCAAAAGCTATCGGCTTTGCCAATTTAATTTAGCCATGTTGTAAACCAGCTAGGCAGCTGTTTAGCATAGCTAAAAGTGGCCTAAAGTAGAGTGCTATGGAGTGTCATCAAGTGAAGTGTCATAGAGTAGAGTACGATGTTATGGAGTGGTGTGGAGAGGCGTGGAGTGGAGTGGTTTAGTGTTGTGGAGTGTCATGGAGGGAGTAGAGTGTCGTAGAGTGGAAGGGCATAGAGTGTTGTAGAGTTGAGTGGTGTAGAACAGAGTACATTATCAGAGTAAAGTATGGTGTCGTAGAATGAAGTGGCGCAGAGTGTTGTTGAGTGGTATAGTGCAGAGTGAAGTGGTGTAGAGGGTGTTGTGTGGAGTGAAGTGCTGTAGAGCAGAGTGGTGTAGAGTGGAGTAGAATGTCATAAAGTGTAGTGGCACAAAGTGTAATAGTGTAGTAGAGTGGAATTGCATAGAGTGGAGCTCAGTGTTGTAGAGTGGAGTGGCATAGAGTGTCAGAGTGGCGTGGCATAAAGTGACATGGAGTGGAGTGACTTAGAGTGGAGTACTGGAGTGGCGTAGAGCGGTGGAGTTGAGTAGAGTAGAATAGTGTGTTGTAGAATAGAGTGGAGTAAAGTGGCATGGAGTTGAGTAGAGGGAGTTGCATAGAGCATTGTAGAGTGGAGTACTGTTGTAGAGGGGCATAGAGTGGAGTAGAGTTGACTAGAGTGGAGTAGGGTGTCATCGAGCGAAGAAGAGTTTAATGGAGTAGTAAGCCATAGAGTGGAGTCTTGTAGAGTGGGGTAGAGTGGCCCAGAGTGAAGTGGCATAAAGTAAAGTGGTGCAGAGTAGACTGACATAGAGTGCAGTGACTTGGAGAGCACAGTTTTGAGTGAAGTGTGTAGAGTGCATTGGCGTAGAGTGCAGTGGCATAGAGTAAGTAGAGTGGCATAGAATAGTGGTGCAGAGTACAGTAGAGTGGAGTGAGTATAGTGGAATGGCGCAGGGTGGAGTGGCGAAGGATGGAGTGGTGCAGGGTGGAATAGAGTGGCATAAAGTTCAGTAGAGTAGAGTGCATTTGTGTAGCTTGCATTGGTGTAGATTAGATTGTTTCAGAGTAGAGTGAAGTTGTGCAGGGTAAAGTGGAGTGGCGCGAAATAGAGTGCAGAGGCAGTGGCATAACGAAACTTGAAGGGCCCCTCTGCAAATTACCTGGAGGGGACCCTCTCCCCCCCTGGACCCAGTCAGGGGCCTGCCGCCTGTGCACAGTGTACTGTGCTGTGGGGGCCCCCTGACACTCATAAGCCCGTGCACCGTGGGGCTGAAGGGGCCCTTGTTATGCCTCTGTGCAAAGGTGTAGCATAGAGTTATGTAGAGTGCATTGGCATAGAGATGAGTGGTGTAGAGTAGTGTGCAATGACATAGAGTGCAGTGGTGCAGAGTAGAATAGAGTTCAGCAGTGAAGAGTGCAGTCTTGCAGAGCAGAGTGTCTTAGAATGCAGTGGTGTAGAGTGCATTGGTGTAGACTGCAGTGGCGCAGTGTTGCAGAGTAGAGTGCTGTATAGAGCAGTGGCATACAGTATAGTGGTGCATAGTAGAATAGAGTGGCACCGAGTGCAGTGATGTGGAGTGCAATGGTGTAGAATGGTGTACCATGGAGTGGCATAGAGTGTAGTGGTGTAAAGTGCTGCAGAGTGAAGTACAGTGGTGTACAGTACAATGGTGCAGAGTAAGCAAAGAGTGATGTGGCACAGAATGCATTGGTTTTGAGTAAAGTGGTGTTGAGTATTTTGGGTAGAGTACAGTGGTTTAGAGTAAACTGGCATAGAGTGCAGTGGCGTAGAGTAGAGTGGTGTAGAGTAGTGCAGCATAGCGTAGAGTGGTGTAGAGTAGATTGTTTCAGAGTAGAGTGAAGTGGCATAGAGTGAGGTGCTGCAGAGTAGAGTGGAGTGGCATAAAGTAGTGCTGTAGCATCATACAGTATGGTAGAGTGCAGTGGCATAGAGTAAAGTAGCACAGAGAGCAGTGGCATAGAGTACAGTGGCATATAGATAGAGGATATTATATCCTTGTGTCCTGTAAAAAAATTCAATTGGAAGCAGTAATTTGTTTTCAATATTTCCTTGTCATGAAATTGTCCTTCTGCAACTGCACTTGTTACACAAATAGAAAGAGTGACATATAAGTGTGTGTGCAAAAGGTAGGGATGGGAGAAAGAGACACCTGTTAAAGTGTTATGAAATCTTATAGATTATTATTGTTTCGAAAGAACACATTGGCGTAGGTTAAAGGTGATAACGCAAGTAGGTCAAATCTATTTTATTGAAAAAACTGCTCTGTGGAAGAGGTAGTGTGTCCTGAGTTGTAGTGCCATTAATTAAATATACAGTTGTATTTTATTGCAGAACAACAAATTATTATAGTATCTTGATCATACTTTTGGCATAAGGAGTTACTGCACATAGTACATGTAATGTAATTAGAGCGCACTGAGTAATGTTGTACAGACTAGGGCTGGAAAATAATAAAAAGTGAGAGGCCTGTTTATGTATATTTTTAATTGCTGTCCATAGTGAAAGGGCATGAAGGATGCAGTCTAATTGTTGTTACAGCGTGTAGTGAGGTGTAAGTAGACACAGTGTAGGGCAAAGTGTTACAGTGACCTATAGGCAGATTGTGAAGCTTTGAAGTTTGAAAGGTAGAGGTTGGGGCTTAGGGGTACTTAGACCTGTGGGTGGGTGGAGGAGAGATTCTCAGAGTGGCTTTAAGATTGTGGTGTCTGTTTACAAGTAGCAAGAAGGTTAATGATACAACTTGTGCATTGGTGCATAAAAGCACAAAAGAGTACAATTACCGTCCTAAAGCCAGTAGACTTGCTTCCTGAATGGAAGTTAGGACATTGTAAAAGCAAGAAGAAGTGGGGAGGGGTGAGGTGAGTCTACGGACAGAAGAGGAATATATAGATGGGTGAAATTAAGTTGTGATTTATGTTCACTGTGTTTGCGTTGGGCATGGTGCCACTGTACCCCTGCACACATGTAAGGTCCAGTCCGATAAGCATAATTCAGAATGACCAATAAAGACATAGGTGTGTTTCTGGTGTGTGTGCCCCAAAGCAGGGTGATAAGTTGTGATGCTAGTAAACAATAGCCATACTCAGGCCCACTCAAATTAGGTGATTGTGCGGCTGCAGCAATTTTCGCATAGTTATAGATTTGCTGCATTTGCCACACAAACCATCATCTGCTGCAGAATCTGCAGACTTCAGCAAAATAAATTGTTTCTAGTTCAAACAATTCAAACGTTAATAAAAATGAAGGGACACATGTTGCTGCACAGTGGAAGGACCTTAGCAAAGCTGGACTGGTCACCTATCTGTTGCTTATTGCTATATTTGGGTGTTCAACTGGTAGTAATAGGGTGCAACCAAGCCCTGCCCTGACAGTGTTACCAAGTTGCAAAATTACATAATAATGAGGTAATACTATCACAAAATGTGCTGCATTATTTTGCATGATGTGCCTTCTTTTGCTGCAAAATGTACTCAATCCTCCCTCATAATTCAGCCCTCTCCTGCCACACAATTCAAATGGCCCACGCCTCTCTTTAAATTTTAAGATGGAGCTGGGGTCAAAATGTGTATTCTGGTGTGGGCAGTATGTGGTATCTCCTAGTACAAGTAAAGGAATTGTGTTGTTTTGGTCTGTTTAAAATGTAAACTGAAGCAATAACGTAGGTTTAATGTTTCCACGAGTTCTAAATGTCCTGGTGTCACTGCACTTGCTGTTTGAAAATAAAGTAAGCTCCTGGAAGAGTGTTTTCAAAGGATAGGGAAGGAAGAGGTGGTTTGAGATGCGGAGAAGAGCAGTGATGGGATGTTGCTTTATAAGAACGACTTTGCCTTTTTGCCTATGCTGTACTTTTCCCTTTGTAATTTTGAGACACTGAGACATGTAAAGCAGAGCCTGCATGTTGTCTGCTTTCATTCTACACAACAGTGTACAGGTGGAGAGGGGGCTTTTTTTATTTATTTTTACCTCCAGCTGCGCCAAAGATAAAGGCCGAAGTTAAGGGGCTATCATGCCTCCTTTTGTTCCAATCTGATCCTGGCTGGGTGTAATCTGGAGGCTCATACTTATATGCAAATGGAAAGGAGGGGAAAGAAAGGCTCAGAGGTTGTTATCACTTCATAGGTGCTTAAGAGAGGCATGCTTTTAACTTTGTTCAGTCCCTGTTGATTAGAGAAATGCATGCACTGTAAGAAAGTCATATGTGTCCCAGTATTTGTGCAAATAACAATGGAAATGCCGCCATTTTATTTCCTTTATAGAGCTACGCAGTGCCGGGTGTCAGAGCACTTTAAATAACATAGATATTACACACTGGCAATAAATCAAGTATGTAAATCAATGTACTAGATGTTTGTTACATACAACAGTGAGGGTTACAAGGTGTAGGAGTTACATGTCCTTCATAGCTCACTGAGCTATATTGGAAGGAATACAATTTATGAACTGCAAATAGCAAAAGGATCTCTGTGTTAAAAGCAGGAATTCACTTACCTATCTAGCTAAATTAAAACTCTGTATGTTACATGATGTGCTGTTTGAGGATTATGTTACAGCTTCATAAATGGATCTTGGGAGGGAAACCAGCAGGCTCCATGGGGATATAATCTGCATTCCTCTTTCCTAGAAACACTTTGACTTTGAAGTCAGCGAAATAAAGAAACAACCAAGCTCCCTCGGAAGACACAGCTTGACAGTTGACCTCTGTCTTTGACTGCACATCAGATGTGACAAGAACAAGATTTAAAGGCCTGTTTACAGAAAGTGAGTTTGTAGAAGAATAGAGTAAACACAGTTTAAGCAATGGGAGGGACAAACTCACCCTGGACAGCGTAAAGCAAATAAAGCCAGCAAATATAAAGCCAGAAAATGTGAGCTACAAAGCCAGTGGCAATCAATGGGCAGAATGCATTCCGAGATCAACTTTCAGAAAATCTCTAAGATGTCTGTAGTATAACAGAGAGCTGTGCTGGCTGGTAGGCTGTGACTAAATGAGGGCTACCTTTTACCCCAGGGTAATTACCAATGGCTGAGATTCATGCAAGTATTTCATCTATAGGTCATTTTATGGAGATCACTGTGCCGTAGGACTCAAACTGCACCTCACTGGCCAACAAGGCTGAAACATGTCTGAGGTTGCTTGTATTTCCTTGAAGAGGGATTGTAATCTGTCAGCTCCAGGTGGAATGATTTAATTGAAGTGGGACCTGCCCAACTTGCTTATTTTTGCTACTTGCTTCTTGCCGCACAGTGAGAAAAAAAGGGACTGGAATTTGGCACAAAGTAATTACCAGTGACTGAAAATATTCCTTAGAGGAGAAGAGCTGTTCAAATATTTTAATGGTTTTTCATGCATGGGCATACCCTACCAGGACCCGTAAACTGGTGCATGCTATTTGCACTAGAAAGAGGTTAAAGAAACCACATACATTGTTTTACTACCACTCAGGATGCAGCTTGGTATCTAGCTGCATAACTGGAGGTCGAGGGCCTCCTTGGAATGTATGTTTTAATGTTTCTTCCACAGAGGATTGTTTATAGTGTGAGGTTAGTGTGTGCTATGTGACTTTAGTTATTATGGGCGATCAATATCACCAAAATCTGTAAAGAATGGCAAATATGTTGTAGTCCTCTTGAAGTGTTCCTAATAAAGAAATTGTCATTCTTCTGCACGCGTTTTTGTGCAGCTACATTGCTAAATAAGTGTACTGATTCTTATTTCCCTCTACATACACCAACAACCTACCAGATCGTCACAAGTTCTACGAAGACGTTGTAGGGATTGCCTGTTAAGTGTTCCTATGCAGACAGCATGCTTTGCATTCATTGTACACATGGGGAAGAAAGACTCATTGGAAGCAGAACTTGCTGATAAAGAGCAACAATATCTCATTTTATTAGGAAGGTCTTTTTAGATGTACTTCTAGAATAATGAAAACTGTATTTCAAAGAGGTACTTAAGCCTTACTGTTGATCAGTCCAGCAAGAAAGTTTATTATCCTTTCCTTGTGAAAGGATTTGCAGCCATTACTGCTGGTGGGGTGGCGATGCTTCTCCGCCTTTATGGAGGAGCCGCCCCTACTAGAAAGTGCAAATAATTCCCCTTTTGAAAAAAGGAATATTACCATATATATGTGTACTTCTATGGGTACATAACGCTGTTAAAGATTCATTGTGTTTTTCCATACCTTACTGCAAAGGTTGCAATCTCTGCCGAATATATATGCCCAATAATTTAATTTTCCCACCTATTGTCTGTACTGATAACTCCCATACATAGCATAAAATTCTTAAGCACTGGGTACACCCATCCCCACATTACATCAAAAGATCGGTCTAGAGCTTACTCCAATGCTACAACTCAATAAAAGTCCCTTTCTAACTGTTTTGTCCTTCCACTATGTTGTCTCAGAGTTTCAGATCTTGTGTCTGTTGTGTTGTTTCCTTTTTGCATGATTCAGGTGGGTACTGTAGCACTGAGTCCTGCATTAGTATTTTCCTGTCACTCATCTTCAGCTGACAAAAGTCAAGTCTATTCTATGTCTTCTTTCTCTACATCCAGGAGTCAAATGTATGTCATATTGTAACATGTATATTTTATATAAAATATTACCTTTATTGCATTATGTCCATAGTACATTTTTTTGGAATCCCATATGTTGATGCATGGCTATCTGTAAAAATTAAATATAAGTTACTCAAAAATGAGTATATAATTATAAGATGAATAACATACTACAAATTCCACAATACTATGAACTGGTAAGTGGTATGGTATATGGAAGCATAACATTAGTTCTTTAATTTACTCCTTTCTTAAAACCATAATACACTGGCACCCGTTAATGTTATTGAGTACTGTTTTGAAAAACTGACAAAAAATATGTCCCTGAGTAGATTGTGGCAGTGGTGACGGTGTAGGCAAATACATACTATTGCGAAAGACTACAGATACTTTTTCCTGCAACAATTACTTTTTGTAATCTCCCACATGGGGGTGATAATGGCAGTGTTGATACTCTCCTCTGTGTATGTTGGACCTGGTGCTTTTGGCAGGGCCATACCCATACCTTTTTTCCTTACCTTCCTGTTTTCTGAACCCATTTTTGTTGGCCTTTAGGACACTGTGCACTTTACCACTGCTAATCAGTATTAAAGTGCTTGTGCTCTCTCATTTCAACATGATACAATTGTCTTACACCCAAATGGCCTTTTTAATTTACTTATATGTCCCTAGTAAAGCGGAACTGCATGTACTCAGGGTCTGTAAATTCAATTCTAAGGATGAACCTGCAGCAACACAAAAAGATGATGGTCGGAATGCTGAACAATGTCAAACATTCACCCCCAGTCACAGATCTGGGTTTAATCCATCTTTTTTTGCTCACTACCCCACCCCAGTCTGGACCCAGCCATATGTAAATCAGTCTTGATCCTGCTCCCCATGGTAACAGTCCAGTTTGAACTGCAGCAGGGTCATGACTCATTTGCATATAGCTGGGTCCAAACCGGGGTGGCGTGATGAGCAGAAAAACAATGGTTTGAACCCAGATCATTGACTGCATTATTCAATATTCTGTCCATCATCACTTCTTTTTGCTTTTGTTTCCCTAGTGGAAATGGGATGCCCAGACGTGGGTCCTTTGCTCTCTGTGCCACTGCATTCAAGCAAGTCTGGCTGATGAGGGGTGATACCGCAAATCCGGTGCCAGGATGCTTGTTTCCGGTTCAGTGAGGACCTGGCCTGGCAGTTTGGGCTGGACTGTTCCCATTGGGAGCAGGGTCAAGACGGATTTGCATATGGTTGGGTCCCAACTGAGGTTGGTTGATGAGCAAAAAAACAATCGATTAAACCCAAATCTTTGACTAGGGGTGATGTTTGCATTGTTCAGCATTCCGTCCATCATCTATTCTTTTTACTAGTGGACCTGCCGCACACATTGTGCCACCCACTTAACTAACCCTTTACACGTTTCATGCCTAACATTGCAACATGTGTGTGCAGGTGTAAGGCTACCATTTTGACCTGGCAAAATAAACCTTTGCCAGGCCCAAAATGTCACTGTTAATAGATGTAACCCACCCCCAGGGAAAGCCCTAAACAGCCAAGAGGGCGGGGTGCAGTGTATTTAAAATATTGGACATGTACTTTAATGTTTTGATTGTCCTGGTAGTGAAAAACTCCAAATTTGTTTCTCAATACTCCAAGGCGTGCTTCTTTCATAGGATAACGTTGGAGTTACCTTACTACATTTAAAAAGCTGTAACTTCCAATTGGGAGCAGATGGATAGGTTGAGTTTGTTGTCTAAAGAATTGTAATTAAAATCCCTCTTTATTGGTATAGTCGGATTGTTAACCACAATTCTAAAAATGCCACTTTAAGAAAGTTGCCATTTTATTGTCCTAACCATTTGGTATGTTCAGCCTGTTCCTGAGTCATATTACTTGGTGTACACTGTCAGTCAATCTCTGTATATTACTCCCAGACAGTGAGACAGAGAGAAGATATGGGTTGGCAGGATTGGCCGCTCTCTGAGGAGTTTGAGCTGTCATCTACCACACTTGCACATCACAAAGGCTCTGCCTGGGTACTCTCACAAAGGGTTTAACACTAGTCTATTGTGGTCCCAGACAAGCTGGGGCTAGGGCATGGAGCAAGCGCATGTCTGACACCTAGAAGCTTCCTCCACTTCAAAATGGGGATCAGATATAAATGTTGGACCTCAGACCACAACTCTTCAGTACATATCTGAAGCTGTGGAAGACTCAGGCAAGAATAGGACTGCTGTGCTACTGAAAGGACTGCCATACTAATGGACTGCTGCCCTCAAGGACAGTTGGCTGCTGTGCTGACCTGCTGCACGCTGACCTCTTGCATGGGGGATAAGGACTGGACCGATAACCAGAACCCAGGACCACCAGAGTGACTCCAAGGGATTGTCTCTTGTAACCTGCACCTGTACTCTGAAACTGTGATCCCTGCCCTGCCCAGTCATAGGACCTTGGAAGTGGGCCTGAAGGTGCACCGCCAGTCCTCTGTGGATCCAGCAGAAAATATGTATTGCCTCTGCTTCATAGCACAACCTTGAGAAAAGCTGAAGCATCACCTCTGCTGCGAGGATTTTTCCAGCACAAAGACTCTGAAACAACCTCACAACCCACAGCAGAAACACAGCTTTGCGATGCATACCTGGCTCAGGCCTTGCCATCTCAAATCTTTCATTGACGGAAGCCTCGACAATGACGCTGGACTTCACATTGCAAGTCCCACAGTCTCTTTGGAACTAGCCAGTGAGCTGTGTATCTTCGACACAGGACTTCCAATTGCAAACTTCCCTCATCGACGGCCTTCTTCACGATGATGCAGGACCTCATGTCATAGCCTTGCAGTTCCCTGGAACTGACACACCCCCTTGGCTGTCCAATGCATTCTCAAAACGGGACCACGCAATACTCTGCAACCAGAATTTAACATACTCTTGTTCAGTGGGCCTAACTGGGTCCCTGTTGCCGGACTGCGCTCCATAGTTATCTGGCTGAACTTGTGACTTTCTCCTAGTCCAGCACAACCAGATACCTACAGTTAGCGCTTTGTACTTTTTTGAGCTATTTTCACTTAAAACTATACAACTGCACAGCTCTGGTTTTACTGATTGGAGTTTTGTCATTTGGGTCTTGTTTTATTCATTACAATCTACTTCTACTGTATATTTCTAATTTGGTGTGGGGTCCTTTTTTTGTAGTGTCTTCACATTATTACTGTTTGAAGTGTTGCACAAATACTTTACACATTGCCTCTATGTTAAGCCTGACTACTCTGTGCCAAGCTACTCCAGGGTTGAGTACAGGTTAATTTAGGTTTTGCTTCTGACTTCACCCAGACAGAGATTATGGTTCCTGCTTAAGTGGGGTTTCACCCCCCCAAACCAGCTACCCAATTTTTCACAGTATGCTACTTGACTTCTGTTATTAGGGATGGTCATTCTTTTTCGTGGTACAATAATGTAAATCAAGTCACATCATCTTTATCTAATTTCCTTGACAATCCTGCAGGTTACACATAAGTCATTTTTAGGTTTCTGGATTCTGTTCTAATTTCCCCTATTTGACTATATTTTTTGAATGGTGTGTTAATTTATACTAAGAGCAGAACAGGGAATTTAGAACTAAGGGAGATATTTTGGATGTCCAATTGGATACCTGGGTACTACATTTGTGTAACTTTTTTGTCTGTGGTCTGGAGATGAACTTTGAGTCATAAGTGTTGGAGCGCTTCAATTGTTTCTACTAACGGTGTTCAATATGAAGAAACATTAATCCCCCATCATTTTTCGAGTCACTGGTGGATCCAATTTTAAAGCTGGAAAATTTGAAAGAAGGTTTTGGCCATTAGTAGTGGGCATGTGGGACGAATTTATCACCTGAAAGTAAAAGCTCATTATAATGCCTTGCATAGCATCAGAACATGAAAAAGAGTTTGAACATTTGCTAAAGGTGACCAATGAAGAAGCATTTGGTTTGAATTAAAATGAAATATGCATAAAAAGTGTTCTATTATTTACCCAACAAAAGCACAACTGTTGAGAGATTCCACTTTGGCAGGAGAATGCAGAGGAGCAGTGAGAATACAAAAGAGTATATCACGGAATTAACAAAACTAGCCTCAAATTGTAATTTTGAAGAAAGGGATTGAGAGCGCAGAGCATATATGCTTAGAAATGAACATGTAATGTTTATGAACTAATGCGTAATAATGCAGCATAGAAAATGTATTAATGTATTTTGCTAAACGTACGCTTGAAATGTGCCCACGGGGAGTGGCCGCCAATATATACAATGACTAGTGAAACTGATTAATAATGATGAAAATGTTATGTTAGAATATAATTTTGCAGCAATAATAAAAAGTTATTCGTTAAAGTTCTGCTAATAAATCATTAGGCCTTAGTTAGCATGAGTCAAGGCCTAATGTGTTTTTCCAACGTGCAGTGTGCTGACTTGCTGAAGGACATGAACTCATGTTTTTCCAAAGCTAGAAGATGAATGTAACTGTAGTAGATCCGTTCTCATGAATTCGACTTGCTTAGTGAAACATTCTTACTGAATGCAACAGTGTAGACTACTTGCAGGTACATGGTCGCCTGAACCGGTACAGACAATGGAGCCACTGACTAAAGATGCAAAGAGGACCACGAGAGTATGAAATCATACCGGACATTCTACCCACTGAAGACGTTAATCATAAGGACCAATAAACTACGTGAGAACTGTTATGGCGTGACAAATTTAATGAAGTCATTGAAACTCTATTGGAGGGAGATAGTGGGGTTCTGACCCCAAACCAATCAAAGTTTGGGGGATTGTACAACAGAAAAGCGATTAGAACCCTTGACACAAGGAAGTAAATCAGAATAAGAGACTAGGAGATAGATGAGAGGGAGATGCTGTCACGTTTTGCTATGACCCAGACACTTTGTTACTCTGCATAGAGACTTTGCTGTTTGGTTCTTCAAACCATCCTTGCCCTTATATTGCCTGTTTACACTTTACCTCCTTATGAGGGAAGTGCCCCTTTACCCGAGTTGTTGAATTCCTAATGGTGAATCAACTGATGTCCTGAGGACGAAGACTGAACCTGAATGCTGACCCAATACGGAGGGTAACTATATGACACTGAAATTGTAATTGTCTGTTTGCTTTTCCTTTCTAGGTACCAACTGCTTCTTTTGACAGAGACCATAGTTAGATGTTTTCAAAATTGGTGTTGCTACATTGTTTTGCATGATGCGCAACATGCCAATGCTAATTCGAGGATAGATGAGGGGTTCACTAAACAGACGCAAATAGACAAATGACTGAATCTATGCTTTGTTGAATAGTGTGATAATGATTCTTTAACAACCTATGTTGACGTCATGCTATATTCTAATATTCGTGATTCTTGCTTTGATGAAATCTTATCAGAGTTGCCATATTGTGACTATGCCAATGTGTTTCTTGGTTTTGAGACTAATAAACAGACTAGTAGAATTGTAACCAATAGGGAATAAACTTCATATAATAGTACTAAACTGGTGTGGTTATTCATGACTGCAAGGTCATGGTGGTTTCTGAGTTTTATTAATGTCTTTGACTAATCTGAATTGTCTTATAATGGTAAATATTGATGACATTGTTGATATATTGATTGGCATGTTGATTAGTTATCTCCTCCTAAGGTGTCTTCAATCAGTGTCAAAAGATTCATTGGCCTAAAACGAGTCCCAAAGTGAGTAAATTAGTCATAAAGGGACGCGTTAGCAGTTCTGGTAGCAGAGCGACGGTTTAGGCCCTTTGGGGCCCTAGGACGAGGGACCATTGTTTAAAAGTGTTTTTTTAAATAATGCAAATTGGAGGTATGATGCGTTTCTAAATTCCCCATGACTTTCCCGGAATCTCGGAGCTCGTCTAAGTGAGTTGGGTATGTTCTCGGTGTTCTAGCATGTGTGGTGTAGAATTTGCGCTTGCTCAGCTTATGCATATTGCAGGTGATTTGTGAAGTTTGTGTGGATTTAGGTCAGGTAATGTTGTTTAGTAGGAGTGGGCGTACTCCGCAGTATAAGAGCAGGGAAGTCGGTGCTTCATGTGAGTGTGGAGCTTTGTGCTAAAAAATTATCCACGTGGTTGTTGGTAATGTACGGACCCGTCGTGGTCTAAGACTCCGGAGTATATTGACAAGTGTAGGAGACACTTCGGTTTATGTTGTAATTTGTGCTGTTTAATAGGTCAATCGGGCGTGGTTGACAAGTCGAGTTTGAGCCAAATGTGTGTGAATGAAAACTTTGATGGATATTTGGCAAATTCTAAAGTGCACAAGAACAAGTCGAGATTAGGATTTGCGGGTCGAATTCTGCTTGCGAGTGCAGGAGCTGAGAAGGAGAGAGTAGCGGCCGAGGCTTCAAGTGAAATCTCTGTAAAGTTCTGAAGCGATTGTGTTACCCTTCCTGTAGTAAACCTGCAAATTTGTTTTTTTTTGTAGTTGCTCGCAACATATTGCATTCGTTTTGTGTGAGAAGGACAAGCCCCAAGACTTTGTCAGCTGCAGTGGGTTTGAGTGTGACGTCATTTGAGCCGCGCTGGGATAGGTCAGTTGCTGAGAGGGGTCGCGCACGGATTGGCAGCCGTCCGTGAGAGGCAATTGGTTGAGAAAGGTGGGTGAAGAGTGTTCTGGGAATTAAAGTCACTTCCTGATTAGATTCTAAAGCAGAATAAAAGATGCAAAAATTAAGTTTTTCAAGGCTCTGAAGAGTGCTTGGAGGGGAGATACTTACATTACAGTGAGCGTGGAGGAGCCTACACCGCCTGAGGGTACTCCATCTTATATCGTAATGGAGGAGAAGGGAGTTGTGCCTTGTCTTTGGATAAAACAAGGGTGCAAATTAACAGAGAAGGAGGGATGTTTAGCGTTTCCGGAATACGGGACGTTTAATGTAAGAATTTTGGAGAATTTGCGAATGATGTTAAGTGTACAAAAATAATGAGAGCGAGATGTGGAGAAGGGGAGGAGTTGACAGACTTAAAATGCTTCCGGCAATAACACAAGAAGATGAGACACAGGGAAAGAAAGCCACTTGTAAGACAGACAAGGGCTCTAGTAAGCCAAAGGAGACTCAGAGGACTTGGGCAGGCGCAGATGATTCAGATGATTCAGACGATGAAGAGTTTCTTAATCAGTTGTTACATGATCGCCCGCCACCATATGCCATAAATGATAACGTACAGAGTACTAGTGTGAGTTCTGAAAACCCGGCACAAAATAAGGGCATCACAAGTACAATGCAGACAAGTGATACAGTTTTGATACAGAATGGTGTCAGTGTACCCACTGCGCCAGACACACAGATACAGTTGCAGCCACCGCAGATTCAGAGAATTTATCCTGATGTTCCAGTATTGGAAACACCTACGAGTCTGATGGTGCCGCCTGATCCGGTATACACAAGATCTAAGTTAGTGCAGATTGAACCAACTCCGCAATTGCTGCCCCAGCCGCAGCAACAGCTGGTTCCGAGTTACACTTCAGTTGCAGGACCACAGTCAGTACCTACAGCACTTATGATGAGTCAAGCTTTGGGAGTTAATGCTCCACATGGTTTGGGACTTGGTCAGACACCAGTTGCAATATCATTGCCAATTACTGTTGGTCCACCAGTACCGGTGTATGCGCAAGGTAAGCCTGGCGTATGTGATCAGGGAGTAATGACCCAAGAGGCAATAAGAGGAGGGTTCACAGGATACTTGCAGGGAGAACAGACGGTCGAAAGGTCCAAATCCCTGTTAGACTTTAGTCCAATTGGGGTTCCTTTGGAGACGATGAGGCAAGCAGGTTTGGGAACACTAACTCCACTGGTAATGAGTACAAATACGACACAGACACCAATGGTGCAGCATGGAAATATTTTGTTGCAAGGCTTAACAGCGCAACAATTGAACGAGTGGTTAGACAAACTCAACACTCCACAGACTACTGCAGTGATCACAGAGAGGTCAGAAAGGGAAGAATACCTGAATTTTGTGAGACTGGGTGTAGAAGCCATGGAACTAGTGGAAGGAACAATGGGGGTGAACAGACTAGAGTCATACACAGAAGCAGAATTGAGGTATCTGTGCCCCAAAATAACTAAAGAAGTGAGCGAGGTGCGGATAAATGCAACATTGACATTAAGAGTACTAAGCATTTGAAAAGAAGTTACAGATTAGACTTCAACCCTAAAGATTTCGAGCCCCTGAGGTCTACCGGAATGAAGGCACACCTCAAAGAAATACTGCAGGGTGCTCAAATTTGGGGAGCCTTAGCGAAAAGGGAAGGCAGATAGGCAAAGAAGAGAGATAAAGAGAAAGGTGATGGTCCGGAACCAAAGCAGGCTAAAGCCGCACCGGACACGGGGACAATAAAAATGTTACCCATGAGAGAAACACCTGGAGGGGTTCTAGTCCATGTACCATGGTCCAGAGGTGACATTCTGTCATTCACTAATGACTACCCCAGGTTGAGGGAGAAGCCGATAGAGTGGTATCAGCAGACGGACAGGTTTGTGAAGCTTGCAAAATGTCTCTGGGAGAACTTGAATACCCTGTTTGAAATTATAGTTCCACCTGACTTATGGCTTGAGTGCAAGAGGGGCGTAGATTGGCCGACAGAGGAGCAGGCAAGGGATAAGGTTACTGGAGCACCATCTGCAGAAGTGATGAGGTATTATCATAAAGTGATTGAGTTTTTGAAGCAGAAAGTGTCGCTGAAAGTGACTGATTGGCAGAAAATTGATCGAACATCACAGGAGGCTAAATAATAGATTCATGCTTACTATGAGAGATTGTTGAAATCGTTCAAACATTACAGTGGCACTGAGGTCATTGAGCCGAAAGACATGAATCATCTTGTGTTCAGGTTTGTTGAAGGGCTGAGACCAGAAATTAATTTTAGCAACACAAAAGGATGATGGACGGAGTGCTGACAATGCAAACACTCACCCCCAGTCACAGATCTGGGTTTAATCCATCGTTCTTTTGCTCACCATGCCACCCCAGTTTCCATGGCTGATTTGCATATGACTGGGTTCAAACTGGAATGGCATGGTGAGCAAAAAAACTGATGGATTAAACCCAGATCTGTGACTGGGGGTGAATGTTTGATTTGTTCTACATTCCGTCCATCAACTGTTCTTTTTGCGTGAGACAAGAAATTAGCCAGATGATTAAGAATCATTTGATCTGTTGGCAAGCAAAGCCGATTCATGAGGTGTTGCAGTAGGCAAAATAATGTAGTGACAAGATTGAGTTGAAACAGAGAAAGTTGAAAGAGAAGGTGATGGGGATGCGGATTTAGGCAGCACAAGCAGGGATGCAAGGAAATGGAATACAGCAGGTGATACAGCAGCAACCACAGGGGAATGGAATGTTTCAGGCACAGCCAGAGGCCGAGGACGAGGAGGTTTTGTGAACCATGGTCCAGCCTTGAATAGCGTTGTGGTTCAAAATGATGTGCAGGGGATGAAAAAGGTGTCACCATGTCACGCGTGCAGGGGCGTGGGGCATTGGAAGCGGGAATGCCCAATGGTGGTGCAGGATGGTGTTGTTCAACAAAGCAATGATGTCAGTACATTTCAAAATGTGAAGGGTCCAAAAATGAGGGGCCAAAATCCAAATTTTCAGAACAACATGGTGCAGATGCAGGGTCTCCAACCTGTGCAACAGATGCAAATGCCATGTGTTCAACCAGCACAAATGCAGCAGGCACAACAGCAGATTCCCATGGTACCTAGACAGCAAATGCAGATACTATAAGCTCCTATGGGACAGCAACAGGTGATGCTTCCTCAACAGGTCACAGGTCAAACGATGAGTCAAAATAACACAGTACAACAGTTCCCATTGCGTGGTGAGGATGGAATAAACGATGAATGGTCGGATGATTGTTCAGACAGTGAGGAGTGCAGGCTTGCAGCATCCCTAGAAGTAGACCAGAGGGGACCCTACGTAGAGGGGAAGGTGATGGGTCATAAGGTTTCATTCCTAGTTGATACAGGAGATACACGCTCTACAGTTAGAAGTGCAGAGGTTCCAAAATACCACTTTCAGGGTGTACCATAAGAGCGGTAGGAGTAGCAAATCAGTTCCTGACAAATCCGATTACAGATCCGGTCCAAGTTGATATTGGTAACAGGGATTGCACAAATTTGTAGTCTGTGACTCGAGTCCTGTATCCTTACTGGGAAGTGACTTACTGTGCAAAACAAGGTGTTCAATTGCCTGTTCCAATGAGGGGATTGAAGTATAGACAAACAGTGATGATGAAGGGGACGATGGTCAGTTTCCAGAGTTAGAAACGGGGACCGCAAATGAGGAATACCCTTTGATATCCCTATTCCCGATGCTTACAGTGACTGACTTACCACCTGAGTTGCAGGGAACAGTGACAGAGAAAGTGTGGGACCTGACAGAAAAGGAAGTGGGACTAATAAAAGGAGTGGAACCAGTTAAAATAGAGATAAAGCCAAATGCAGTGTTCCCCCAGGTACCGCAGTACCACATGGCACAAGATGTTCTAATTCAAGTAGCACAAATAATTGCGGACTTTGTGAAGAAAGGGGTTCTGAAAAAAGTGCTGGGTAGCCCATGCAATTCACCAATAATGGGTCTTAAAAAGCCTTGTGGGAAAGTTCGAATTGTTCAAGACCTGAGGAAAATAAATGAGATTGTGGTAAAGTGTTGCCCCATAGTGCCAAATCCAGCTGTGATCATGTTTCAGGTTCTGTGTGATGCAGAGTGGTTCACCGTTGTGGACTTGTCTCAAGCATTCTTTTCGGTGCCTCTTCATGAGGATAGCCAATTTCTCTTCAGTTTCAAATTCCTGGATAAGGTCTACAGTTGGTGCAGAATTCCTCAAGGGTTTTCTGAGTCGCCTTCCATCTTCAATCAGATATTGAAGAAGGATTTGGAATCATTAGAACTGCCTTTCAGTTCGACTCTAGTGCAGTACATTGGTGATTTGTTGATTGCGTCCAGAACAAAAGATGACTGCAGGTATGACACAATTGCCTTACTGAACCATTTGGGAAAGAATGGACATAAAGTGTCCCCAAAGAAGCTGCAATACTGTCAGAAAGAGGTGAAGTACTTAGGTCACCTGATTGAGAAAGGGTTGACAAAAATATCCAAAGAAAGAGTGACAGCCATACTGTAGGTGAATCCCCTGACAACAAAAAGAGACGTTAGGATGTTTTTGGGAATGATGGGCTACTGTTGTCAGTGAATCCCCAAAATCTCGATTATCTCTAAACCCTTGATAAGACTGACTGTCAAAGAAGTTCAGGATGGCCTGAGTGCCATAACCATGTCCGAGAAAGAGATGAAGGCATTCATGGAATTGAGGGAAAGTATGTGCAGGGCACCAGCTTTAGGTATGCCTGATTACACAAAGCCTTTTGTACTGTTTTGTCATGAACGTGATGCTTGTTCTTTGTCTGTCCTGACACAGGTCCATGGAGGTGCAAACCGCCCAGTAGCATATTTTTCAGCTACTTTGGAGTCGCAGCAGCCTTACCGGGTTGTTTGCGTGCAGTTGCAGAAGTTGGTCAAAGCCTCACCCAGTGTGAAGGAATAGTGATGGGACATCCTTTAACAGTAATGGTCCCCCATTCAGTTGAAATCCTGTTAAACCGAACCAAAACACAGCATATGATGAATGCACACCTTACTAAATATGAGACAATTATACTGGGGTCACCGAATGTATCCCTTAAGAGATGTACTGTATTGAACCAGGCAGCTTTACTTCCTGTTGAAAATGCAGACATTGATGATGCCGAGGAGGTAGAACATGATTGTCTTGAGGTAACAGATCTGTGCACCAAACCAAGGCCTGATATTGAAGATACCCAACTTGAAGAAAATGATTACATTATCTTTGTTGATGATTCATGCTTGAGAGACGCAGTAGGAGTACTGAGAGCTGGGTATGCTGTGTGTACAATCACTGGTATCTTAGAAGCCTTCTGGCTCGAAAGAGTGTACTCTGCTCAAGTGGCTGAATTAATTGCTCTTACTAGGGCATGCCACGCAGCTGAAAACCTGAAAGTCACTATCTATACTGACAGCAGATACGGATTTGGAATTGTACATGATTTTGGCCAGTTGTGGTCACAGATGGGTTTCATGACCTCTTCTGGTTCTCCAGTGAAAAATGTCGAAATGATTAAAGATTTGTTGCATGCAATTCAGTTACCTCTTGAAATTGCCATTGTAAAATGCAATGCTCATGTGAGGTCACAAGACTTCGTGTCAATGGGGAATGGATATGCAGATCAAGTCGCAAGGTTTTGTGCATTGAACTGTATATCATTTCGAGATCAGTGGGAATTGTTATCTGAAACTGAAAATGAAACATGCTTAAACTTTGTATTAAGGGTGGTTGACACATTAGATGAGTTAAAATCACTGTAGGGACGTGCTAGCAAAGAGGAGAAACGTTCCTGGCAGAGAATGCAATGCGTACAGAGATCTGATGAGTTATGGGTTTCAGAGGAGGGAAAAATGGTTTGGCCAAACAGTCTTTTATCACAGTTTGCAAGGTTTTACCATGGTCAAGCACATGTTGGGAGAGACACAGTGATCAGGTTGTTCAAAATCGATTGGTTCAATCCAAAATTCAGACAAGCTGCAGAGGTTATCTGTCACAGATGTATCATCTGTCAGCAGACGAATGCAGGAAAAGGGACTGTGGTGAATTTGAGCCACGTTGGGAGATCAGGTTGTCCATTTAGCAGAATGCAGATGGACTTTATTGAGATGCCTGTGTGTGGAGGTCTGAGATATGTGTTGGTTATTGTGTGCATTTTCAGCCACTGGATTGAAGCTTACCCTACAAGCAGGAATGACAGTCTCACAGTAGCAAAGCTGCTGCTTAGGGAATTAATACCACGTATCGGGTTTCCGATCTCTTTAGAATGAGATAGGGGCAGACACTTCGACAATGAGGTGATTAAGCTCTTGTGTGCAGCATTAAACATTGAGCAGAAGTTGCATTTTAGCTATCGCCCTAAAGCATCAGGACTAGTGGAGCAGATGAATGGTATCTTGAAGTCGAGGATGGCAAAAATGTGCGCAGCTACCAATTTGAAGTGGCCAGATACATTGCCCTTAGTGTTGATGTCAATGAGAAACACACCCAACAAGAAAACAAGACTGTCTCCTCATGAAATTCTCATGGGCCGAACTATGCGATTGCCCACAGTACCTGCAAATGCTCTTGTGAATATCACGGATGATATGGTGTTGGACTACTGCAAGGGTCTGGCTGACGTGGTCCGCTCTTTTTCTCACCAGGTGGAGGCTACCACATTGCCACCGATAAGTGATCCAGGTCACACCCTGAAAGCCGGTGACAGGGTGGTTGTCAAGAAGCACGTGAGGAAGTCGTGTTTGGAGCCACGCTGGAAGGGGCCATATCAAGTAATACTGTCAACTACTACTGATGTGAAATGTGAAAGTCTTCCAAATTGGATGCATGCCAGTCACACAAAGAAGGTGACGTGTCCAACTGACGAGGAACTTGAAGTGTCCAAAACAACAGCTGCAGAGAAGGAAGTATCAGGGCCGGAGATTATTCAAAGGGTAACTGAGACTGAAGTAGAGCCCGCTGAGGACGGCATAATCACTCAAACCATAAACGAGATCCAGAGGAGTGACAGTGAGCCTATCTCAGCTGGGGCATCAGGGAAACCAACACAAAGAGAGGTTCTCCCAGAAGCAGACATATATGGGTTTGAAGTTGAGCCCATAACTGACAGTGAAGGCGAAGGGAGTGAGGCAGAAGGAAGTCGAGGTGTTCTGACTCCTCCTGAGCCGCTTGCAGAGCCATCAAGAGAAAACACCATAGCACAAGAGGAGGGCGCTGTTCAATGTCCTGAAAGGCCAAGCAGTAAGAAAACACTTAAAGGAGATAATTGTCCGGAGCCACAAGCTGCAGGAGAAAAAGTGATCACTAATGAAACAATAGAGGAAGAAGTTGACACAACCAGGAAAGAAGATCTTAGTGAAGGAGAGTTGCAAGGTAATCGCAAACTGAAAAGAAAGATGTCGCAAACAGAAGGTTCGCAGGTCCTGAATGGGCGTATGCAACATCAGCTGAATGGCAACAAGAATTCTGTTTTGATCGAGAGGTTCCAGGTCAATACTACGGCACCTGAATAAAACTTTAAAAAGAGACTGTGTTAAATTGAAATTGAAATTGAAAGCTGAAAAGCTGAGAAAAGAGACTGATAAATTACCGGATGTGACACTGTTGAGCTGAGTTGACTCTGAAAAGAACCGATTATGACAAGCTGCTAACCTGATTTGACAAAGGGGTCCTGGAGTGAGTGAAACACTGTAAATACTCGCAGAGAGAGAGAGAGACTTTGCACAAGAAAAAAAAAAGAGCTTATATATCGTCCTCAAGTTGATTGTTTGTTTTGTATTGCTCTGCTACCTGATTCTTTACAGATCATGAGTTATACTAGAGATAATACTAATAAGGGTAGGATGTGTGATTGGTTGAGTGCTATTCTGGGAATTGTGTGTGCAATAATAATTATAGGTGTGATTGTGGGAATGCCATTGGTGTATATGAAAGTGACTTACAATGCTTCAAATCCTGAGACTGCTACATTAACACCATGGGAGATGTTTGAGCAGGTTGCAAAATACTTGCATGAGGGAACTAATTCAAAAGGGGAACTATCTACTAGTGTCTTCTATCGCTTGCTGGATGAGTATGTTGACACAATGGATGCAAAGAATTGCTATGTGTGCACAAAGATTCCTTCATCAGTACAAGAAGGGGTTACTTGTCATTGTCTGCCACTTACTTACGGGAGAAGCTGTAGTTTGCTGTTAACAAGATTCTATGATCAAGAACATGTCAATACTTCTATTCTAACTTAGATGTAGTGTTTTCCTTTGTGCCTGTGATTGAGTTTCTAAATAAATTAGCTAAAGAACACAGCATAAAATTAGTTAGGGGTTTCTTTGAGCCGACACTGACATTTGGGACAGCTTATGTGCACCGCAATAATCTAACCTGCTTACTAACACCTGTAGAAAAGAGTTTCTTAGATCACACTGATGATAGACGGAAAGAACTAAAGGAAAGGCTAGAAAAGGGATTAGAAAAACGCATGCTTGCAAATGATTATGCTTACACTGCAATGAAGACACAAGGCAAGTTAGCTAGAGATGCATTACACGTAGGAAGGCTTTGTATATATAGGCCGAAATCTGAGCATGACACTTTATTTGTGGGAATGAGTGAATGCAGGCATGTGTTTTTGTTTCAGAGTAAATGGACATTCATGTTATATGAACAGGATCCAGCGATCCCTGGGATATATTATATATGTGGACTTAACGTTTATTCCCATTTATTCCCATCTTCCAAAGGGATGGTATGGGACATATTATTTGGAATAGTTTTTCCAAAGATCTACCAGATTAATGACTTAAAACAAATTCCTAAAATGTCTGAATTACAACATACTAGACAAAAGAGAGAGACAGCGGCTGCTGTCGTTGGTGACATATTTGGAGCCATAATTCCTTCAGTGGGGGTTATCTTAAACTCCATAAAGATTTGAAAGTTGTCTACTATTGTGGATAACATGCTGACAAACTTTACAGGGGCTAAACTCCTGATGGATACTGAACTTGCTGCGGAAAGATCTATGACTCTTCAAAACCGGCTTGCTTTAGACATTCTTTTAGCGAAGAGTGGCGGAGTCTGTGAAATGCTTAATGAGCGCCATTGTTGTGCATTCATTCCTGATAATAGTAGAAAGATTGGAGGTATGCTTACTAACCTAACAAGAGATAGTGCAGATTTGAAGGAGCTGAAGGAACGTGGAGTTTGGGAAAAAGTGGGGAAAGGAATCACTAAAGTAGGGAATTGGTTTAGTAGTATTTGGAACGGGGTTCTTGCAAAAATAATTGGGGGTATATTAATTGTCCTGACTTGTTTATTTGGACTATGGTTATCATGCAAAATTATTAAAAGAATTAAAAGAGATTTGGCAAAATGTAATGAAAGAAAAGAAGAAAAAGAAAAAGAGAAAATGTGCAGATCACATAGGGAGGAAACAATTGAGATGTGCGCTTTAAACAAAATGAAAGGTTGTGAAGGGAAAGGTTTTGTGTGATGACAAGTGTCATCAGAGGAGGGACTGAGAGAGCGGAGCATAAATGCTTAGAAATGAACATGTAATGTTTATGAACTAATGCGTAATAATGCCGCATAGAAAATGTATTAATGTATTTTGCTAAACGTGCGCTTGAAATGTGCTCACGGGGATTGGCCGCCAATCTATGCAATGACTAGTGAAACTGAATAATAATGATGAAAATGTTATGTTAGAATATAATTTTGCACTACTAATAAAAAGTTATATGTTAAAGTTCTGCTAATAAATCATTAGGCCTTAGTTAGCATGAGTTGAGGCCTAGCTACCTGGTTTCATATTAAATGTGTTTTTCTAACGTGCAGTGTGCTGACTTGCTGAAGGACATGAACTCATGTTTTTCCAAAGCTAGAAGATGAATGTAACTGTAGTAGATCCGTTCTCATGAATTTGACTTGCTCAGTGAAACATTCTTGCTGAATGCAACAGTGCAGACTACTCGCAGGTAGAAGGTCGCCTGAACCGGTACAGACAATGGAGCCACTGACTAAAGATGCAAAGAGGACCACAAGAGTATGAAATCATACCGGACATTCAAAACACTGAAGACATCAATCATAAGGACAAATAAACTACGTGAGAACTGTTATGGGGTGACAAATTTAATGAAGTCATTGAAACTCTATTGGAGGGAGATAGTGGGGTACTGACCCCAAACCAATCAAATTTTAGGGGATTTTACAACAGAAAAGGGATAAAAACCCTTGACACAAGGAAGTAAATCAGAATAGGAGACTAAGAGATAGATGAGAGTGAGATGCTGTCACGTTTTGCTATGACCCAGACACTTTGTTACTCTGCATAGAGACTTTGCTGTTTGGTTCTTCAAACCATCCTTGCCCTTATATTGCCCGTTTACACTTTACCTCCTTATGAGGGAAGTGCCCCTTTACCCGACTTGTTGAATTCCTGATGGTGAATCAACTGATGTCCTGAGGACGAAGACCGAACCTGAATGCTGACCCAATATGGAGGGTAACTATATGACAATGAAATTGGAATTGTCTGTTTGCTTTTCCTTTCTAGGTACCAACTGCTTCTTTTGACAGAGACCATAGATGTTTTCTAAATTGGTGTTGCTAAATTGTTTTGCATGAAGCCCAACATGCCAATGCTAATTCGAGGATAGATGAGGGGTTCACTAAACAGACGGAAATAGACAAATGACTGAATCTATGCTTTGTTGAATAGTGTGATAATGATTCTTTAACAACCTATGTTGACGTCGTGCTATATTCTAATATTCTAATATTAGTGATTCTTGCTTTGATGAAATCTTATCAGAGTTGCCATATTGTGACTATGCTAATGTGTTTCTTGTTTTTGAGACTAATAAACTTACTGGTAGAATTGTCATCAATAGGGAATAAACTTCATATAATAGTACTAAACTGGTGTGGTTATTCATGACTGCAAGGTCATGGTGGTTTCTGAGTTTTATTAATGTCTTTGACTAATCTGAATTGTCTTATTGTGGTAAATATTGATGACGTTATTGATGTATTGATTGGCATGTTGATTAGTTATCTTGTCCTAAGGTGTCTTCAATCAGGGTGAAAAGATTCATTGGCCTAAAATGAGTCCCAAAGTGAGTAAATTTGTCATAAAGGGATGCGTTAGCAGGATCACTTTATGTTGGAGTACAATATAGAAAAAAGGGATATGAGCTTTGGTTAAAGGATGATTCAAAATTAAGGGGCATATTTATCAAAGTTTTGTGTCGCCCTTCCGCCATTCAAGGGGGTGCAAGGGTGACTCAACACCTAAGTGAGATTTATCAAGCCAAACAATGCCACCTTTTATGGCCCTGCATGGCTTGATAAATCTAGATTAATGCAAGGCAGTGCAAATCACTGTCTTGTGTTACTCTGCAGCAGGGAAGCGTTCCATGGGTGGATCCTTGGTATTCTCATGCATCCACCCATGGATTTTGGCGCATTCTCAGATTTACCATTAGTGGTAGACCTGGAAACTCATCAAAATGCTATGCATCCCCAGTTGAGGCATAACAATGAGAAATATTTCTATTCCTGCTCGATTTTTCCTCTTTCTATGTTAACTGCATTCCATGTAGAAAAAGGAAAATGCCTCTAAGGATTGTTTCTGTACAGGAAGGTGTACCTTCCTGCACAAAACAATCCTGCCTACAACACAGGCACCCTCATAACATGATGTAAGGGTGCTTGCATTGGCACTAGGCAGCCAAAAGAGCACCAGTGCTAGGCAAGGACAGGAGTGTGCGTATAATGGTCTTTCATGTAGTGCTGTGCAGTGCAGCAAGGTGTAATGCTGCATTGCCCTGCAAGAAAGATTGTTAACTATGCCCCTAAGTGAAGTAATACAGATTGGAAAGGAAATAGAAACTAGCTTGGTGTGACTACAAGAATTAGGAAAGGATGGTAAGAGCAAAGAGTTGATCCAAAGTGTTAAAAAAAAACACCAAAGTGGGAGAGAGTCAACCCTTGAAATTTAGAATTAAGGCCCATATTTATACTTTTTGACGCTAAACTGCGCTAACGCAGTTTAGCGTCAAAAAGTTTTGCGCCGTCTAACGCCATTCTGAAGCGCCATGCGGGCGCCGTATTTATGGAATGGCGTTAGACGGCGCAATCAGACCGGCGCTGCCTGGTTTGCGTGGGAAGAAACCACGTAGACCAGACAGCGCCGGCGTAGGGGGAAAATGGCGCATGGGCGTCTTAAAATGGGGCAAGTCAGGTTACGTCGAAAAAATCGTCTTAACCCGACTTGCGCCATTTTTTAACGACGCCCATCCCCCATCAACATGACTCCTATCATTGGAAAGATAGGAGTCATGCCCCCTTGCCCAATGGCCATGCCCAGGGGACTTCTGTCCCCTGGGCATGGTCATTGGGCATAGTGGCATGTAGGGGGGCACAAATAAGGCCCCCCTATGCCACCAAAATAAAATATAAAAAATAAAAAATAAAACTTACCTGAACTTACCTGAATGTCCCTGGGGTGGGTCCCTCCATCCTTGGGGGTCCTCCTGGGGTGGGCAAGGGTGGCAGGGGGGGTCCCTGGGGGCATGGGAGGGCACCTGTGGGCTCATTTTGAGCCCACAGGCCCCTTAACGCCTGCCCTGAGCAGGCGTTAAAAAGTGGCGCAAATGCGCCGTTTTTAGCCACGCCAACTCCCGGGCGTCTCTTTTGCCCGGGAGTATAAATACCACGTAAAGGCCTGGGAGTCATTTTTTAGACGGGAACGCCTCCCTTGCATATCATTAACGCAAGGAAGGGGTTCACGCTAAAAAATGACGCACATTCCGGGAACTTTGGCGCTATTCGCCTCTAACGCCATAGTATAAATATGGCGTTAGTTGGCGTTAGTTTTGCGTCGAAATTGCGTCAAAAAAAACGACGCAATTTCGGCGCAAACGGAGTATAAATATGGCCCTAAATGTTTTAGGTGTGAAACAACAGGGCACATAACTAATTGAAGAGTGCCTGGAAGGCAATATACACATTGTGTGAAAAGAAAGGTCACAAAGCTAAAGCATGAAGAGCACCAAAATCTGACAAAGTAATGAAAGAAGTGACTCAAGAATGTGAAGAAGTTGTAATGCATATCATAGGAGCAAAGGAAAAGGTCCAGTAAAATAAGTAGAAATAGACGGTCATGATGTGAACATGGTATTCAACAAAGAAGTCAAATTAATAATAAAATAGTGAAAACAGGTATATGAACAATACGTCAAAAAGAAAATCAAGTTATGCATTCCTTACATTAATCCACGTTATGGGTTGAGCCTGTGATTGTGCTGCTGTTCTTTAGAGATAAGGTACGGTAGAAAGGCAGATTTGTCTCAGGAAAGGTCTATGTATCTTTGAAAGAGGATTGTGGGGCATATTTACAAGAAAGTGGTGCATCAGTCCCAATACGCCACTTTTCTTGCCTTGGCCCGGCCCCCCCAACAAAACCATGGTTGCGCCATGTTTACAATACGGCGCACTATCGCGGTTGTTAAGACAATAGTGTCCAAATCTTTGACGCTACAGGGAGGCCCATTGATTAAAACGGGTGTGTCATTTTTATTTAACGCCTGCTACGCAAACATTCCGGCACTTTGTAAATACAGTACAGGGGAAAACCTACCTTAGCACCACCTAGGCGTAAAATAAATGACACTGTGTTGGTGCAAGGTCAGGTTAGGGGCTTTGTAAATGTGCCCCAGTCTTTTCAGCTAATTTCATCAGAAGGGTTTGTGTCTTATATTAGATCCCAACACAAGTCCCTCAATTCTGCCAACATAAGAGCCACAAGAGATGTATTTATGCAAATAAATGGGAAAAAAACTATGTAATGGGAAATATTGCACTTCAACAAGAATTCCCTGATGTGTTGAAATGTGCATTATGAAACAGCTGAGCACTGTGGATTATGTGTAAGGGCAGGGAAGGAAGTGAAAAGTGGGTGAGACGCTTTAAGATTGATCCTGCTTCTTGACTCCTCACTAAACTCCTTGTACACAAAAGCTGTACCCTCTGAACGAAAGTGAGAGAAAGGAAATGAACTATATACTTGAAGGTGTAAGAACCTTTTACTTTGAGATGGTAAGTCTAACATCAAGAGGTATTTAAAAGTAACCAATAACCACTCAAATCTGTTTTAAACATTGCTGTCAGAAAAGAGTGGTTGAATTATATCTAGAAGAGGTTAAAAAGCTACGCCTACAGCTTCTGTACACAAATTCTGAGAAGAACTATCAATCATACAAATTGATGTTCTTAGAATGAAAAAGGCCAGTGACAGAAAAGGATCATGAATACTGCTATGGAGCTAGATTCTCTAGGAGAACTCATAGTGTGTCAATAAAACAGTAAAATTATATATCGCGGGAACAAATGTAAAATTGCTGAAAGTATAGGGATGAAGTTTTGAACTGGTACTTATCAACTGAAATACTTGATTCATTCTTTACAAACTGATCTGGTTCAGATACACAGCATGGCAATTATATTAAAAATCAAGTGCCGGGACATCCAGAAATATAACCCTGCATTCTCGATGGCAATACCTATTGTTAATGTAATCCTTCTGAAGCATCCCTACTATAATTTTGTGTCTACATCCTTTCAGTGGTAAGAAAGATGACACCGCCATGGTTGTGAATTAGAAATTTTATTTCCTTAATTCTCTGTAGATGCCCAAGACGTCTGCTGGTCATCATCCAAGCAGAAAACCTCAAAACAGAAGGTAAAAAAGCCCAGTCAGGGAAAAATCTAGGCACAGATTCAGGAGTGTGGAAGCCAAAAGGACAAATGAGCTAGTCAGACAAAGAAACAGCAGATTTCCTTGTTGGAATCCCCTCTGAACCTAGAAGAAGACATAGCTGGCTTTGCCTGAGGTACAGGTAAAATCTGCTTGGTCTTCTTGGTGAAACATCCTATACCAGAAAGCCACTAAAATCTCTTCCCACAGATGAAGGTGGGAGTTGCTAGCCTCTCTCTCAACCCTTTTTGTATTCAGTTTGGGCTCAGTGGATGGTATCCATGCATGCCTTACCAGGGTTGGAGGATTACTGGGTGGTGTTGCTTGGTGTGCACCTACTCAGGTTGGTAGGCTGCAACGTATACTTCCCCCGGGCTTTATCTTTTTCCATTGTATATTCTGGAGTCCTTCCTTGTTCATGTTATCCTAGTTCCTAGTAATATTTTGCTCCCTTTCATCCTTTTTGTACTGTATTCTTGGGTCCTGCTATTTTTAGTTGCTTGGAGTTAAGTTTGTGAGCTCAATAATTTCTTATCTATGTATGAATAGGAAAGAGGAAGATGAATGAGGTGTTAATGTCCCAATTATATAATGATAATCTTAATTATAATGAGTCCTAGTCTTCCTTGTCATAGTCCTCTTTCACACACTTCCTCTCTCCTGGGGCACCTTTCCTGATGCACCTCTCCAGAGCTGTGTTATTTGATGCTTGACATTGACAGACATCCTCTAGGCTATCGTTTTTAGGACTCTGTTGTTCTGCTACTTGGTATCTATGGGTGATTCATTGTTCAAGGGGCCACCTTATGCATGATGGGCTGGGACCACAATATTAAAAGGGAACAAGGGCTTAACTACTGTATAGAAATGAGAAAACATCTATCTATCTATCTATCTATCTATCTATCTATCTATCTATCTATCTATCTATCTATCTATCTATCTAGCCAACCCCCTCTGCCTTTGCATGCCTTTCTCTATTTAACTGTCTTTCAACCCTCTATATCTAGTTGTAGTAAAGATTTACAAAAACATTACAAAAAAGCCTTAGTCAACTCCAGACTGATTGGCCTTTGTTAGTCTGATATTGGCCACGACCTTTTCATTTTAATACAATTATGTGTATAACACAGTTAGTTGAAAGGGTTTTCAACCCAATGTCATTCATTAGTATGTTGTAGCATTCACAGTTTTCTCCCACCCACTGCTGCATGCAGCATGCATCATGCTGCAGTGTGTCAGCCCCCTTCACCCATTGACTGACTTCACGGTGAGTTACAGCATGCAGTACTTTTTATAAAGGACCACATACACACACTAAGCAGTTCCCTTCAGTGCCAGGGGCTACTATGGTATTACATGCTTTTTGGAGACCCAAAAATATTTTTGCCTTTAAGTTTTAGCTTGATGAGGGCCAAGCAGCTTCCCCAACAACAAAGTTTTCCAAAAACATGAAACAACAAAACAAGAATTACCAAAGCCAAAAGCTGGCAGCAAAGTCTGGACCTATTGTCTTGGCTAATGCTTGTTTAACTTTGAGTTCACTTGTTACATATCACTGTACAACAAACAAGGTCATGAAAAGAGTCATTTGTAGGTATATAAACAACCATATCAGGGAATAAATGAGAAATAATCAAGAAAAGCAAAGCCATGAAAAGATGATGTTTTCTTCATCGACTAGCAACTTAACCTGCTTTTGCTTCTCCCTATCTGACATGCTCCTCACACACGTATTAAAAATGAATTCATGTATTGATGTTTAAAGCACTGTGTTCACCTTAAGCATCATGGTGCTACAATAGCCAAAAAGTAAGTGAGCATTTGGGTGCTTCTAAATAATCGTTGATCTGGTGGAACAGACAATAAAGTTTGTTTCACAATTGTGGACCAAGAACAATGAAAGGCTGTCGCTTCATGGCGGGCTTTTGTAAAGAGTGGGATTTTGAGAAAATGCAGACAGGTAGAATGAGAGACTGTGACAGAACATGGGGCGTAAAGAGGTCAAATAAAACTACAGGGCCATTTGGAAGAATGTCTACGTAATAAGGCATAATACCTTAAGCCTGATAGTGAACCTTTTGCTTTACAGTAAAACAATGCAGGAAGTAGCATGCCTCAGGCACATGATCCTATTTCCGGAGACCAAATTAAGTCAGGTTATCCTGTTTTGTATTCATTTAAGTTACTTAGCGGTGTCTCAATGAGAAAAGGGTGTACAGCCTTTCCAGAATCTAGATGGGACAAGATCATAGATTATAGGACTGAAACTCTTCTTCAGGGGTGAAGGCATAATCTTTTAAAGAGTTTACAAGTGCAGAAAGATCAGACCTATATCCATATCTGGAAATTCCGGTCTTGATCTAGCCACACCCCAATATATTTGTCAAAGTGATAGGTGTAAGAATTTCACCTAGAGAAGCAGGCCAGAATCTCTCAGACAACACCAAGAGGTCTCCACCAATTACCAGAATCATGTTCTTGTCCCAAATGAGTTTTAGAAACGTTTCAGTAATCCAGTTTGGATGGCTGACAGGCCATTACTAAATGGCCAATGGGAACAAGTATTTAGGATTGAACTAGGGCTAGGGGGTATGATCAGATGCAGTTGTGCATCATTACCATAGGAAAGCATTGAACCCAAAATTCTGGATTAACTGGCAGGACACAAATGCTGCAAAGGATGGAAAATTGAATCATCTGCAAGTGAATTTGGTTGAGGGTTATTGTGTGTTACTGCAGCTGTTGCATTATGTAGAGGATAACATTCTGAATGTGTGGATAGTCCTTTGTCTCTAACTCACAGCATATCCTCAGTAAGGCCATCACAGTGATACTTAGGGTGCACTGTCTTTTTGTGTCATTGAATTTCAATGCTCACTCAACGGTTGTTTTACACACTACACAGCAGTCAACCCAATGTACACTGTGGCAAACTTTAACACTACTCCTGGATCATCTCCTACTGTAAATGTGTCACTGTTGAAATCTCTTGAGAATGTGACAGAGGATGATTATTAGTCCACTAATGCTCGAGCAGCAGGGGAAGTGGAGCAGAAAGGATTGGATCATAAATCGGAAGATTTGCCCATTATTGGGCAAGTCAGTGTGTAAATCTCAGCACAGCTGTACATTGTGTACATTGGATTAGGTCCTGTATTACCCATAATGTATACAGATTGCATAGAGTGTGTAAGTTCAGATGCACCTGATAGCCAGTTTAGGAACACACTGATCACTGGCAATAAGATCAGTGGTTCCAATGTTTTTCACAAAGAACCATGCAAACTGTGAGGCATATTTATATGAGCCCCTAGCGCCATATTTACAAGGTGGCGTTAAGCCACTTTTTGTGGCTTAACGCCACCTTGTAAATACTATCCCTTTAGACACAGCTCTTTGCATGGAAGGGGTGTGCAATGGGTGTTGCTGTGGGCGTGCCACAGCAACACCCATTGCATTTTGACGCTGCCTCAGATTTACGAGTTTTTGTAAACCTGAGGCAGTGGCAAAATCTAATACCACCCCACAGGTGGTGTTAGCAAGGTGCAATGAGGAGGAATACTTTTATTCCTCCTCGTTTTTTGCTTTTTCTATGTGTGCTGCATTCTGCAGCATGCATAGAAAGAGCAAAATACCATACATGATTGTTTATGTGCAGGAAGTTGTCTCTTCATGCACATAAACAAACATTTGAAAATGACTCTTTGGCACTTCTGTGTGTGCTGCAGAAGTGCCAAATCACCATTAGTGATTGTTTATGTGCAAGAAGGGACACCTTCCCTCACATAAACAATCACACCCCTCAACGCAGATATCCTTCCATGATGGTGCAAGGATGCCTGCATTGGTGCTGCCAGCTAAATTTAGCACCAGATCAGGGGACAACACAGGGGTGCGCAGTATTCAATTTAATTCAGCGCATCCGTGCATTGTGAAAATGGAAAAGCTTGCTGACAATTGTGGCGCAGCGTCGTGCTCCATTATTTTCCTTTAAATATAGGCCAAAGTTTTCCAACAATTATGAAGAGGAAGGACACACAGTCAGTTGCATATTGTCCAGTGGTGGAAGCACACTGAATTCACTGTCATAGTAGCACAATGGTGGTTGTGAATTGCGTGTGTCCAGACATCATATAGGATTTCTGAGAAAAAAACAACTTTGAGAAACAGGTCGAGACAAACCCATTCCATGCAGCAGAAGAGTCCAAGGTAAGTCCAGGAGAATGAGAGCCAAGCCAGATTTTAAAGCTATCCATGTAAATAAATTGGCATACTGTCGCACCCTGCTCCGGTTATCTCGAGGGCTGTTTGGGAGGGCGGCCGCCATTTTTTCTTTCGGCCGTCAGCACACTCAGGTTCCAGTTTGGGAGGGAAGCAGTCTAGTTGTTTTGACCTCTTCCCAAAATCCTTTATTTACTGCAATGCAGCGAGTGCGCAGCGGACTCGGGCCTCACAGGCGGTGAGAGTCTCCAGTGCCTAGTAGACTATTGTTTTAGAATTTTACCAGTATTTTAGATTGTTTTACATCCTAGTCTTGCTTTTACGTATGATATTTCTTTGTTTAATCATATTGAAAGTGTAAGAGCACAGAGTGAACGAATTTGAGTGCTCACATGCCCGTGTTCAGTGGCCATGAAGTGCGTGTGCAGTATCCTTACCCTTTATGTTGCCCCCTCGCCCCCTGCTCTGGTTACCTCAAGGGCTGATGGCTGTTTGGGAGGGCGGCCGCCATTTTTTCTTTCGCCTGTCAGCACACTCAGAGGCGCCATTTTGGGAGGGAAGCGGTCTAGTTGTTTTGACCTCTTCCCAAAATCCATTATTTACCGCGATGCGCGGGGCGCACCACTGGTGCGCCGAAGGCAAGCCGGCCCGTGCCCGCCCATGCCAGACCAGGCCACAGGGCCTGTTCCCTGGACTCTATATACTCCTCAGAGTATATGCTTACTCTCAGATCGCCTGCCCATAAAGATTGTCAGGGATGTTTGGATCTAAGTGACAGGGGGTGGAGATGTCCTATCTGTCACTGGAGTCCACACCTGACTAAGGCAAAGACACAGCCAATATTGAAAACCCATTTTTAAATTTTTTCTCATCAATTGCCGTTCCATGGCATGCCATAAATTGGACATAAATCTTTTTCTAAGTGAGACGGCGCCTTCAGCACTGTTTCTCACTGAAACCTGGCTTCATGAAGGGTCAGGTCCAGATATTAGTTTAGCACTATCCCAAGGATATTTAATAGATAGAGAGGACAGAACAACCTCTAGAGGGGGGTATTGCTATAATCTACAAAGATACATTTAAGATGATGTCTCAGCTTCTTCAGTTATTAGAAGGGGAAGGCATGCTGTTCTCTCTGGCTTTGGACTCTTTATTTACTTTTTCAGGATCATTATTGTATCGCCCCCCAGGGCCACATGAAAACTTTTTAAACTCCCTCCCTGACTTGATGGCTGACTTAATCTGTAAAAGACCTAATTTCACCATTTTAGGGGACTTCAATATCCATGCCGAGAACCCTGACTTGCCAGCTACGAAAAGTCTCCTAGGTGAAATGGAAGCTTTGGGGCTTGAACAACTAGTGAAAGGGGTCACACAATTGATTTGGTGTTTAGTAATCTGACAGCACTTATATCAAAACGCCCATTTCCTCTCCCTTGGACAGATCATTTTTCAATTCCTCTGAGACTAAGAATTTGAGGAAAACACACACGCAGCTGGATAGGCAGATGGGCATGAGTTGGCAGAAACTCTCCATTAAAGAGTGGACCAGAGTGTTGGAGATCTGAAAACCCACTTCCTTCAACGGAACGGACTGTGAGCCAGAGCAATTTAATGACTGGATTACAGATAGTCTCGATCTTACACTCCCCTGTAGGGCTAAAAAAGGGATCCGTAGGTCCACCAGCTCCCCATGGTTTTCTCCACACCTTCACCTGTTGAAAAAAAGCTGTAAAAGGCTGGAAAGAAGATGGAGAAAATCCTATGAACCAGTGGATAGGGAGGCTTATAGAAAGGAGATTAGAGCCTATCACTCGGAGATATAATTAGCACAGAGGGCCTACTATACAGAAAGAATTGAGGTATCAGCTGGGTCTCCCAAAGCAGGATTTCAGATATTAAAAGAAATCATCCAGGTACCTGGTGAGGATAATCCCATAGAAGCCTCAGCAGAGAATAGAAACAAATTAGCGGGATTCTTTCACCAAAAGATTTTAGACATTTTCTTCAACTTTCTGAATACTATTTCTAGACAGGAAGGACAGGCTTCCATACCGTTATATGATAGGGCCACCCTTTCCCAGTTTATTCCTATCTCTAGGGAGGAAGGTACCTCTTACTTAACCACTCTTAAGTCCGGTTCTCCCCTAGATCCTGCTCCTCCCCAGATGTTAGCACAAGGTGCCATGGTTATTGTTCCTGTATTAACAGACATGTTGAACAAGTCCATCTCCATGGGTGGAGTTCCCGAATTATGGAAACACGCCATAGTGAAACCCCTGTTGAAAAAATCGACCCTAGATTGAACTGACTTGAAAAACTACAGACCTATTTTCCTTTTACCCAGTCCCGCTAAGATTCTAGATAAACATATTAACAAGCAGTTGTCTACCTTTTGGAAGAGAACAACCGTCTGCACCCCACCCAGACATGCTTTAGACCTCAGCACAGCACGAAACAGTGCTCATTGCCGTCCTGGAAGAAGCCAGGAAGGGCATGGACCAAGGAAAGATCACAGCTATTATACGTTTAAATCTGAGCGCAGCTTTTGATCCTGTGGATCATGAGGTGTTGGGGCAGAGGATGAAGAACATGGGAATAGAAGGTCAGGCCTTGGCATGGCTTTCATCTCTCCTGAAAGACAGGTCCTTCCAGGTCTTATAAAGATCCCACCTATCGGACAAATTTCACAATATTTGCGGAGTGCCACAGGGCTCATCACCCCACGCTTTTTAATATATACATGGCCTCTTTGGCTGAGTTGGTAGAATCCTTTGAGCTATCACTAATTTCTTATGCTGATGACACGCAACTGGTGGTTTCTTTTAACTCCAATTCTATGCTAGACGGGTCGTCTCTATTCTCCTGCCTACAAGCTGTAGCAGGCTGGATGACGAGCAGCAGAATGCTATTAAATAATGGTAAGACGGAGCTGATGATCCTGGGCCATAAGCCAGGACCAAATAAGCATCTGGAGATTGGTGTTTCCAGGGGGATTCTTCCGGCCCAAAAGGAACATATTAAAATCCTGGGGATATGGTCAGATCCATCTCTTACGATGGATCATCATGCCAAGCATATATCAGCTATTTGCTTTGGCCTTCTTAGACTTCTAAGGAAGGTCTTGCATATCCTCCCTCCTGTTGTGAAAAAGCTTATTGTTCAAGCATTGATTATCCCTAGGCTAGACTACGGAAATAGTCTATTTGCTGGGTAACCCCTATACGTCAAAAATAAATTACAAAGGGTCCAAAATGCGGCAGCCCGGCTACTGCTAGACATCCCCAGAAGGAGTTCTGTAAAGGCAGGGCTGAACCGACTACACTGGTTACCCGTTGATCAACGCATCAAATTTAGGTTTCTGTGCTGTATCCACAGATCCCTCCATAATAGGGGCCCCCAGATACTGAGAACCCTCTCTTTCCCTTACAAGCCAAATAGAGATCTCAGGTCAGCCTCAGTGGCACTTGCCATCCTCCCCAGAATAAAAAAATCTAGATGGGGAGGTGCCACTCTGGCATACCAAGGGGCCAAGCTGTGGAACTCCCTTCCCATTGGTCTTCGTATGATGACCAATGAATATAATTTCCGGAAGTCCCTAAAAACTTGGTTGTTCTAGGTGCTGGTTTCTCTCTCTCAGTCTGCTTTGGTTCACGGTCCTCTAGCACTGGGAAGCCTGTCAGTAGCCACACGCTTTATAAATGATATAACATAACATAATATTTGCATAGTTATTGGTGATTCAGAAAATTGTAGTGGATCCAGCCGTCCTGCACCTAAACTGGACACCCTTGCCTCCTAATCTGTTTCCTCAGACAATGTCTTGTTTGATGGCGCTTTCCAACTATTCAAACCTGCCTTTGCGAACACCTTTAAAAGCATAAATATCCATGCAAAATAATAGCATAGGTAGTTAATGTAATGAGACCCGGTCCCAAAATCACTTCCCAATTGAATTTGTTAGGGTCAGCATAGCCGTAGTTATGTCCTTTTTCCTGTTTAGCAGCATTTGCTAAGAAAAGCAGTGCTGCTGGCTGACACAAAAGGCATTATATTGTGACTTTTCCATACAATAAAGAGAAAGGGCACATGTCGTTGCTTAATACTGTTTAACAATACATTACTTACCACATTATAACTGCTTCTCACTTGCATTTCCCAACCATTGCCCCTCCTCCTCCTGTTACCATGTTCCTCCTTACTGTTTTTCTAATCTATATTTTCCTATCTACAGGGGTTCCCTTAAACTTCCCCCATGTATTCTGCACATGGAGGCTCCTTGCACCTCCCCAGAAAACTGCTCCTTCTTTCTCCTTTTTGCTTTGCCTTTGGGATAGGCCCCAAAACTTCAGACTCCCTTTTTACATGAGCTATGTTCTTCCACCTCTCACTTGCTCTTTTAGCCTCTGATCTTTGTGGTATTACCCATACCCTTCAACTTAATTTTAACTGTTTCCAACATGCCACCATATACTCTTCTCCTATAACCTTTGGCACCCATTGTCTTGCTGCTGTCCTTATTTTGTCTCCTCCTGCTTTCTGTTCAAGGTTGCAGTGAACATTTATAAAACAATACATGGACCACCAGATCAAAACACCCAACACCTGCTGTTTCAGCCTTCTGTGGTACCTTAGGGAAATTCTTCCACTCCATATGTTCTCTACTCAGCTGAGACTTTCCTCCTGCGCTTAAAGTAATTCAGAACTCTGCTACCCATCTCTTACCCCAAATTCACAGGCACCACTCCATTCCCTCGAATATAAAAAGTTAAGTTAAGGCTCGCTGTTTAACCTATTGTGCTCTCACATGGTAAGGCTTCCTTACATCAAACAATTGGTTCACTCTTTTGCACCGGTTCTAGCAGTCATCAACTTGATGTAATTTTTAAATAGTTGTAAAGAAGGAAGTCGCTCTTTCAGTTCCATCGCTCCCAAACTTTGGAACGGCCTATTGCCAAAGTCCTTCTGAGGTTGTTTTCAAGAAATGATTGAAAATGTGGCTATTCTAAATTTCTACCCATTTTCCATGCTGCTCCTGGATGGAGTCTTAGTGCTGGGACACTGTAACTATTCCGCAGCTATATGCTTCATAAAGCAACATACTCCTATCTCCATTCTTTTAGCTTTCCTGACAAAATAAAATTTGCACAAATTTCAATTTTCTATTTTTTCTGGATCTGTGGTGAATTTGATCTTGTGTTTAGCTTTTAGGCATTCTTCGATTAAATTTTTCATCAAGTGCACATTTTAAAGGTTTTTTCTGGTCAAATGAATATTTTGCTATTTCAAGTTTCCCCAAACATAGGTTCTAATCTCCAAAGCATGCAGCTAATATTTCCTATTGTCATTTTAATTTGCGTTCGAGAAAATAAACGTATTTGGGGCATCTATGTTTTTTTGGTGGTTGGCACACGTCTTTTTAAAGAATGAAGATAGACTGATTGAGACAGGGAGTACAAAAGTAGTTTTCCACTGCCACTTGGGGTATAAGGTACAGTATTGTAATTTGTAATGTGTAGGGCATGTGACATCTACCGCACAAACATTAACATAGTAAAATATGATTTTTAGTAGGCCCGGGTGGTAAACTCTGCTCCGCTTATGAAGTTTTCAGAATTCAGGCACTCTGTGGTACGCAGGGTAGCTCAGAGTTCCCAAATTCCACCATCCAGTGCTAAACAGATTTTTGTTTTTCTGTTTGCAAATGCAAGATTTGTTTTTGGAGCCTGTTCACAAGCACCACAATATTCTCATGCCGCTTGCAAGTGTTTGTTATTTAGCGCCCATTTGTGTGACTTTCGGCCACGACAGCACTGTTATTGTGCCGTTCATGAGTACGAGAACACCTCAAGTAGATTCTCTGTTCAAGAAGCAACTAAATCTATTTGATACAATGTTTTTGAGTGAATTTTCTTCTCCAAAGGACCGTTCAACTTGTTTTTTAGTGTCAGAAGCCTTATTTTTTACTCTTTTTTTTTCCAACAGGAAGGAAGTGCCCCAGAGACTCCAATTTTCTGTTCCTGTCCAGCAGGCTCCTCCCAGTGCTTTGTTCAGCTCCTGGTCTTTTTTCACGTGGATTTCGATGTGTAAGGATCACTCTTTTTGGCTGCTGAATATATACCTTTGAATTTAGGGACTTTGTTCTTGTGATATTACCCAAGTAAGTAAAAATAATATTGTATAAGGGTGTTGTTTGTTTGGTAGGGCATGCACCAGTATTTCTTTGTACTTTTATTTGAGTGGAGTTTCAGTAGGGGCCTATTTGTTTTCTTGCATTTCACTTTTCACTTTTTGTAATGGAAAAATGGTGCACAATTCAGTACCTTTTCTCTATGTTTGTTACATTTGCAATATTAATCTATTTTCACATGTGGCGTAGCCTTCCAACGAACCATCCAGCAAGTAGGTCCAGTACTGGTCATCAGTGCGTGAAAGAAATGTTTCTGTGGTATATGTTTTTAAAACTTCATTTAGGGCAGGAATGGCATTAGGTTAAATTAAAAATGTTGCCTATTATTTGTGTTTAATGTTTTTTTCTGCAAAAAGGGTATATGTGGGGTAATATTTGATACCATAGGAGGATGTGTGTTTCTGTAAACGTTTTATAGCTCAATTAGTTTTTGTGTTTTGCATTGTTGATTTAATGGTAGTGTTTTCTTCAGTGTTACCATTCCTCCTTTGTTTGGCCAGTGAGTGTGTTTGCCATCAGCCACCATTTCTCTTTGTTCTCAATGCCATGTAGCAAGGAGGATGACGACAATGAGCCGCTCATTGTGGAAGCTAGAACAGAGGAGTCTGACATTACTCCTCCTCTTCAACCTGCTACAAGGGATATGACACAGGTAGCACCACCAGCTCCCATATTTGTAAAGCCCCAGCTCATTGTAAGTATGCACTGCAAAGAGGCAATCAACAACACTCCCACCTACCTCCAGTTCTTCTTCAGGCATTGGCACTGGCCCACTAAGAAAGTACTGCTCTCCAGTTTGGGACTTTTTTACATCTAGTAAACAGAAGGAGAACTTTGCAATATGCTCCATTCGCCGCACAAGTGTTCTGCGAGGTAAGCCTCATTCACATTATGGTACTGGAGGCCAAACGACCCATAAGAAAAAAGATCACACAATCTGGACGGAGGAGAACTTAAAAAAAAAAAATGTGGTTGTGGTAAAGGTGAGAAGAGCCCAAGAAACTTCAGCTACAAGTACAATCAAGGTGGGAGGTCATGAGGAAGAAGAGAGTAACATCTTCCTGCAAAGCAGCCCTGTCCCCAGCAGTGCTCCAAATTCACCCACCTTAGTGACCTCAAAGTAGCACAAGACTCAGAGTCAGATGGAGACAACATGACATACAGTGACTGCCCCAAGAAACACATCGAGTCTACCACTACCTACGTCTTGAAAGTCACCTGCATCAGTGGCCCCAGAAAAGAAGAAAATGCCGGCTACTATTACAGGCATGTTGAGGCAGGAGGGGCCCTACGACGGCAACCACCCAAAGACACTTTTGTACAATTGGAAGCTGGCAAAAATTTTAGCGTTGGACCTCCTCCCTTTTTCTTTTGTGGAATGAGTCGGATTGTTAGAATTTGTGTTGGTCATCTGCCTGAAATGGAAAGTTCTAATCAAATAATTTTGCCAGAGTTACTGTTTTAGTGCTACATCATGAAGTGCCACTATTCAACTGACAACAGACATGTGGGCCAGTTGTCAATGAGCATCAATGCACACTGGATCTCTTTTGTGGAGGTAAGGCAACAGCTATCTGCATCTCTTAGCCCTGAAGAATGTTTCAAGGGTGTTCGACGGCATGAAACCGTAGCCAGGTTCACCATGGAGAAAGCACACACAGCTGCAAACATCCTGGATGAATTTAACAGCAAGTTGTCTGAATGGCTGTGACACAGAGGTCTCCACATTGGATTTGTTGCCATGGACAATAGCAGTAACATAGTCAAGGCCATGGCAGACAGTGGCTATTTTCTGGTCCTGTGTTTGGTGCATTTCATCAACCTGGTTGTGCAAGAGTTTCTAAAAAAAGAAGACATAGCAGCATACTGACCACATGCAGAAGAATCTGCACTCATTTCAGCCATTCTTTTAAAGTCTGGAAGCAGTGCTTGATTATTCAGCATACTAATAGAGTACAAGTTAAAGCCCTGATACAGGATATGCCAGCACGTTGGAACGCAACCTATTTTATAATGTCTTTTTGAGCAGTACGAACAGATAAATGACTATGCCATTCAAGGTGGAGGGGATGCAATTGGGAAAGCTATGACCATGGATGCGGACAAATGGGGCATAGTCAAATGCCTGCCAAAGATGATACTTCCTTTTGAGGTTATCACATGGGAAGTTAGCAAGCAGGACAGTATGATGGGCCAAGCTATCCCATTGTTGCATGTGCTCTAGGACCAGCTAAAGAAGGTGTATAAAAGGTTTGCAGTCGCAGGTGTGAACAAAAACCCAGAAGTGCATGCTTTGTTCAGAGCTTAATCCTTTGCTTGGCTTATAACAAAGGGAGCAAAATGGCATCATGTTGTTCAAAGAGTACATCTGTGCCACAATACTTGATTCATAGTACAAAAAAAATCCACCCGCTTCATTCCTTTTTCTGAAGGTGATATTTCAAAATACAAGAAGTGTATTGTTGACCTGGAAGAATACTGTCTGGAAATTAGAGTCCATTCCGCAGTTCTGGGGTGCCACCTTCAACTTCGAAAAAGGGCAGTCTTGTCCCACAGCAGCAAACACCAGCAACAAGAAGTCCGCCAACAACAGCAGCTGAAAAATCAGACCCACCCTCTGCATTGGCTGGCAATCCTATAGAAAGTGCTTACTGAATGTGTGTTCACTGCATCTGGTGCAGTTGTCATCGTGAGAAGGGCCAGTCTCTCATCTCAAAATGTGGAGAGATTGGCCATGATCAAAAGGAACCAACATTTCACATCATATGACTACACCCTTCCTGAAACAGCACAGGAGGAGCACAGGAGAAGGAGGGTTTTCAGAATCAAATGTGTTAGATGACAAACTTCTGGGAAAACCACCTAAATTTGAGGACAAACTTTACTTCCCTGACTGGGTATGTCAGTGCCACAATAGAACCTTTTAATTATTTATCATTGAACGTCTTTCTTTGCACAAAAATGTAGCTAGTGGAACATTATGTTTTTGTCTGATTTATGCTGCTCCACCATTTTGTTGTCATGTATGGCCAGATTGGAATTGGACCAGTGTGCAGTAAAGAAGCCTCCACAAATCCTTCAGGAAATTGGAGACAATGCCTGACTCCCTTGCATCCCTATCCTTCTTTGCATAACTTAGCAGGGCTGCAGGATTATCATTGATTTACAAGACTGCCACTACCAAATTCCAATGTGTTGCTTGCATCAGATACAAATGTGTACCTACCTCCATGCTGTGATTGGAAGAGGTAACAGCAACTATTGCACCAATGAATGATGATATATTATTGAGTGATTAAGAGTGATGATTGATGATTTATGTGGTGGCAGACAGTGAGAGAGGGTGTTCAACTAGCAACTTTGATGAATTTCAGTGTTTGATGCCTGATGGCTGATGATTTTTCCTGAAGGTGAATGGCCTCTTGAAACTCAGCGAAAATTTACCTGCAGGGTCCACTCCTTTTTTCTGGTTCTTCAGAGGCCAGACCAGTCACTTTAGTTAACAAACACAATTCTAGACATAATACTGCAATTCAGTTCCTCTACTCTTGTTTTTCATTGGCAGTGCACTAGAGGTCTATCTCGCTCAAGTCAGGACTGGGACGGAGCTACTCTGAGTCACAAGGAGGACGGGAAGACTTAGTGCGGGACTACCTCAACAGCTAGAAGAAAGACGTTATTGACTTCAAAGGGAAGCCATGATGATGAGAACTCTGAGGCGTAGTACTCAGCTATGCGGAATGGAGAGAGGTATGTTGAGTTGGAAAATGCCTCTGAGTGTGTTCTTCTAACAGTCATATTCTTTAGAACTGAGTGGGTTCAATTCACTACTGCATAATTTGATTTTTTCAAACCTAGGTGGCAGGACATTTACATATCTAATAGCTTGGGTCTTTGGGGCTGTTTGCAATGCATTTAACTGAACTGTGTCATATTCATTCCTTTGTTTCCTTCCAAAACAGATTGATAATGATGTGCTGCTCACCGCCGCAATTAATATTGTTCTTGTGTTGTGTTTGTCTTTGCCACACCTTTCCCCAAATCCCCTTTCCCATCCATTCATCAAACCCCTAGCCCTCTTCCCCCAGGCTATGTGATTTATTGAGGTGTAACTTAATTTACACCAAACAGATCAAACACTTGGTGGGGCGGATGCAGTTACATACAACACCAACTCACTGTGGGATCTTCAATAACCTGAGCAATAGCCATCACTAGCCCCGCTTACCCAACCATGCACAAAAACATAATTCCTCAGCGTCAACATCAACTTCACGTTAGGCCTTTGTTTTGCGTAAACATTTAACTTTGTCGACGCCAGAGTGCAGACTTTGATTATACTGTATTTTTCCTGACTTGAGGATTTTGTAACTTTGTTTTTCATTAAATTCAATTCTCACCATTGATGTGTAATTGTGGTAGTAGTCTGTCCTCAGTCTTCATAAAGCTACAATATAAATGTATATGTATAACTCACTATTTCTGTGTTTTTCTTTCAATTTAGTTGCTCCTGATGGATAATCATTTTGATTAATCCAACAGTTGGAGATCTCCTAGGTGGGAGTGGGACCTCGCTTGTTGTGATGCCTTTCCTGTTAGCACATTATCAATATCATAAAGAAGGCCCCCTGGGAAAGCCACCAGTAAGGTGTTGGAAGATTGACAGAAGGAGCAGACGTCACCCATCACTTTTTCTATTCAGGTAAGAGAACTATGGGGTGAAGTGAACTACTGCAGATGAGAAAAGTAAAGTTTTCTGTAGGAAATATTGGGACCGGCAGCATACCATCCTGATGGTGAATATTGTTACAAAGGGTAGTAGGAGAATGGTATAACTAACTTTAACTAAGTGGCATACACTCTGAGAAGTAGATTAAAATGACAGGCTGTGTGAAAAGGCATCAGTACAAAGATAAAGTAAAACACACAAAAAATCTTCAGACATAAAGTAGTTTAGAAAATGTTTCCCTTTACTAAACATGAAAAACTAAACCTACCCTCTCCACTCACAACAGGCCCACCCCTCTCCCATAACAATATTACTCCACACCCCCAACCAATGTCCAAAATAATTATAAAGGCCAAATGTCGAAAGAAAGAATGCCCTGCCCAAATTTCCGCCCTCTTCATCCACAACAAAACTCCCCCCCCACCAAAACAAATGTGCTACTTTCTTCAGTCTGCCGCTGGGGCAGCTCTCACAGACAAAACATTATTGTTGATACCATTGGACCTGCTGTTCTCCAAATGCCTTTCAATTCTACTCTTTCTCCAAAGAGGCAGATGAATAATACGGCATACACATCATGTATAACATGCAAATAATAGATATCCTGTCAGCTGTAAGTAGATGGTGGGGAAAAAAGATGCACTGCAGTACAGGGAAAGGAACGGGGCAAATACATTTTGACACTTTTGTCACAGAGTATCCCATCTGCAGCACAAACTCACAGACATTTAATCCACATTACTTCGTGGCCTCACCTCAAACACAAATTATTTCAATAAAACACATTCACTTGGCAGTAAGGGAAATAAACTTTCCTTAGTCTGCTGAAGCAGTATAAAATACAGGTAAAAGGTTGGGTAGGTACCGTAGAGGTTTTGCTATAGAATAGATGATGTGGCTAAGCTTAAGCTAAGTCAGTCACTGTAGCTGAAACTGAAAGTTGATGAATGTCAAAATGGAAAAATTCGAACAGCCACACATCCATTTAGAAAGCCTTGTTAACCACTTGTTTTTTTTCAATGTTTTTGGTCGGCTGGGACAGAATTTAGGTATGCATAAAGGAGTCCGGTACTAGGGGGTGACTGAGTGAGCACTGGAAAGGAAGGGAAAGACACCTTATTTTCATTTTGGTTTGCAATCCATTCAAAGATTTGTAAATGCCACTTTAACCGAAGCACACACATGCTGCACAGCCGACACTGCAGTGCTGAATTGAACCATGCTGCAGATAGGTGGGTAATGTAATAATAGAGGTCAGTGCAAGGGGGAAGTAGCCTAGACTTCCACGGTATGCTAACAACTTAATGAAATTTCTCTGTGCCATAAATGTCAAACAAACAAGATTTATTGAGCATTTAAAACGTTTTTTTTCATTTGCATCTTATGTTAACATATAATATTAATAATAAATTGTCATATTATGCATCATGAATGATGGTAGGTGCTCCAGAACAAACAGTGAAAGTGTGAAGGTGAAAGTGAGTGGCGGTGATATGTACAAGTAGTGCAGAGTGTGGTTGTATAAAAATGTATGACTTCCAGTGGCTCCTGCAATCAAGGAGGCCTGGTGTGTCACAAGGTTTCTTATATGCTTTTCTCATTCACTCTTTTGGAAAGTGTCGACGTTTCGACCCCTTGTACAGGTGAGTCAGGACGGGGTCATCATCAGGACAGAGATGAATATGGTGGAGGCACCTTAGTTCCAGTGGTGAGAAAGGACCAGTAATGGCTGGGATCTCCAGTAATCGTAGTCCCTAGGGGCTGTAGGTAGGTATCACTCTGTTCAATTACTGTGAATTAGGCAGGCCCAGTGTTGTATAAATTCGACGTGAGGGAATTAAATGACTTGAACAATCCGTGGACTAAGTATAGACAGGAAGCGTCAAGACGGTAGAAGTAAAGTGAAATAAACTTGAAATAACCATGGGCTAAAAATAGCCGGGGAGACGAGGTTCAGATAATCTAATAATGAGAACTTCCTCGTTGTAGACAGACAGCCGCATCAGTCGGCCCCCATCCTCTTTCCTTACGTCCAGTGCGGCACAAAAACAACCAGCAGTTAGGTGGGGTCATGGCCCATGGATTCAGAAATGCCATCGGCAGAGAGGTCATGTATGATGATGGTTGGGATCTGTCTCGCTTAATAAATACAGTGGGTATACTAGATATTGTCACTAACCAAGCAACATGACTTACTACTGCTCATCTCTGTTGCCGCAGAGACCCCATCTTCAGCTGCTGCTATGTGGTCGGGCATACTGGTGCTTCCCCAGCAGTGGTGGTCTGTGTGGGTAGAAAAAACAATACACATTTTAGATGCCAGATACACCTCCCCTTTTTATTTTATTTTTTTAACAAAATTCAACTGCAATGCATGAGTACAGTTCAGTACACAGTATCTCCTCTCTCATCTAAAATATCACTTTGGGCATTTTGTTGGTTGACAGTGTTAGAAAGCTAGTAGTCAAGCCAATTGTAATGGACAGGCAGTGATATGATGATGTCTGTAAGTCATTGTAAACACAAAGAAAGGGTAGAATAAATTGGTCAATGAAGGGCATATTGTTTTGGTTGGCATGTGCAATAGGACCTTCCTCATACTACTTTCCTGCCATGCTGCACTGTCAGCCAAACTGCTGTGGTACTGAATACTACATACAACACAATATTGGGATGGTTCACCATAACTATGGCCACTTCTCAAACTTCCAAAACTACATTTGGAAGTTCCTATGCATTGCAATGAATGAAATTTGCTTCACAACCCCGTTTGATGGGCCAACTTAGTTTCCCTTTTCAATGCATAGATGAACACTACACATCACTGGGAGAACGCTTCGGACTGCACGAGCGACATAAAAAGAAGGACACAGAGAATGCTAACTCACTGATGTTACTGCTACCACCACAGGACCACTATTTTAGTGACAGGAGGACAGAGGAGTGTCCATGACTAAATAATCAGCCCTAGTGAGCGCCTACAGCAACGAAGCTGAACTAGATAGCACCAAGCACCTGGCTCGCTCAAATTGGATCACATAATATTTGTAACATTATGTGAACTTAACTTCTCTCTGAGTGTGAGTAGCATGCTATTTGTAAAAGATTGCATTGTAGGCCACAACAAAATTATTAATTACTAGTACTCACCTAGTCTGCAATCTGGACACCCAGCAGGTTCAGCAGGTCCTGCTCCCAATCGAGAATGTTGGCCCAGCAATGAGTCAGCTGCTGCTCAGTGCACCGAACCCCACTATGCCTGTGCACGCTATGGTGAACCCTCCCCCACAGCAGTTGATGCTCCAGCAGGCCGTACCCCCTCCTGGGCCTGCTGCCTACTGCCAGCATGGAAGGGAGATAGGGCTGCCCAAAAAAACAGTGCAGCCATCTCCTCCTCGCTGAAAATGGTGCGGGCTTGCACCCTCTGGCGGCTCCGGCGACCGCAGTATGTGGGGTTAGCTAGTACACCCCCTGCACTCCCAGGCTCTGCCATACCGCTTGGTGGTAATAATAAAAAAAAAAACAGGAAAGAGAAGGAATAGAGAGAAAGAAATTATGAAGTTAAGGGAAATAAAAAAGGGGACAAAAAGTCACTGAAAATGTAAAAAAAAAAAAGAGGCAAAAACATAAAATACACAAATATACAGACACTAATCAAATAAATGTAAAACAGGGGAGGATAAGTGGAATAAAGTAAGGATTGATGAGTTAGATATTGGATTTAAAAAGTAGGCCCGTCCATGCACAGAATAGGAAAAACAGGATGGCCACATGCGACTGGGTTGTGCCGTTCACACTCGCTTCCAACCAGAAGTGCACTTTTCACATCAATCAGCTTAAAAAGGAGGCCGAGCACAACTCCGCCTGTTTGCGAAGTTAGGCGGAGTTCGGAGAGTTTTGGAGCACTCTGCGGAATTCCGCATATCAGAACTCCACTAGCTCTGCAGAGGCCTAATTTTTAGTGTTTTTGGAAAGTTTTTATGCATTTATTGCACTTTTTTCAGAACTTTTTATATCTTTTACACAAAAATGGCTGTTGCCTTTAAGGATCTGAGAATCTTCCACCCATTGCACTCACAATTGTACAGATTTCTCTGACAGGTCACTGGTTACTGGTTACTGACTTTTGTCCACCTTGCCTTTTTCCTACTTGTATCTGCAGTACCACCCATGTGATCCTGCTATTGATGCTAATATTTATCTGAGAGGATTACACTGGTCCACAGAGCAGAATGTAGACTATATCAGCATACCAATATCAGCAATGAAAGCTGTCTGTCAGGCCTTCTGCTTACAGATCAATCAATGCAGAAACACGAAGAAGACACAGGCCTCCCGATAGTTAACTTGCAATTGATTGTGAATGCTACTGCACCGTCATTAGCCTAGACCCAACTCAGGTGCCTAGATTGGCAAAGGATGAAGAGTAGGATCATTATGTCTCACCATATTTTCAACGGCTTCCTTCCTAAGAAATATTCTGTGGCAGGTGGGGAAGTTTGAAATTTTCCTGTTGATGCAAGAATCAAAATTGAAGCTGATCTTGCTTATTATACCATAGGTCACATACTGTATTTGAACATTCATTGTACAAATATGAAAGATGAGATAACTTCAAATATCCAACTATATAACCATAAAGGCTATGAACATCTTATCTGACTTCTTCTAAGAGAATAAATCAAATCTTCTTAAGTAACGGTGTTTAAAAGAGCATAATAAACCTCTTTCACCCCGAAAGATCACTAAGGTAGTGGGGATATTACCTCAATAGCTCCTTAAAGAAAAAAACTCTTATCAATACATATTTAGGGGGTCATTATGAGTGTGTCAGTCTTAAGACCACCACACTTTCAGGGGTCCAACCACCATATTACAACCCTGGCGGTTAGACCTCCAGGAAACTATCACCTCAGCCAGGATCATGTATCCCTGTGGACTGGCGGTGGTGTAGATCGTAATCCACCAGGGTACTGCTGCCCTGCCGGTTACGACCTTGTTCTCCCCCAGCCTTTATATGGCGGTAACACCGCCATGAAATGGCTGGCAGAGAACAGATGCGGGGGCTCCCCTACCCAGCACCCTCACAATGTTCATTGCGCATAGATCATTGGGAGGGTGCTGGTGCACCCTGCTGGCTCAAGCATTGCTGCTGAATCGATTAAAAGCCGGAGACAGTGCTGTAGCCTGTTTCCCGGTAGGCTGGCAGGCGGAAACTCAGGTTTCCGCCCGTAGACCTAGTGGGAAACTCATAATGACTTCGGCTGGAAGCGTGATGCTAGGCAGTGCCCACCGTGTCGGGAGTTTGGTGGACCAGCACTTCCTTCCGCCAAACTCATAATGAGGCCCTTGGGAGCATATTTAAGAGCCCATAGCACTGTATTTACCAAGTGGTGTTAAGCCACTTTTTGTGGCTTAACACCACCTTGTAAATACTGGCCCCTTACAGGCAGCACTTTGCGTGGAAGGGGTGTGCAATGGGTGTTGCTGTGGGCGTGCCACAGCAACTCCCATTGCATTTTGACGCTGCCTCAGATTTATGAGTTTTCGGAAACCTGAGGCAGTGCCAAAATCTAACGCCACCCAAGGGGTGGCATTAGCAAGACGCAACGAGGAGGAATACTTTTATTTCTCCTAGTTTTTTGCTTTTTCTATGTGTGCTGCATTCTGCAGCACGGATAGACAGAGCAAAATGCCACACATGATTGTTTAGGTGTGGGAAGGTGTCCCTTCCTGCACATAAACAATCATTTTAAAATGCCACTCCGGCACTTCTGCAGCACACACATTAGTGCCAAATCGCCATTAGTGACTTTTTATGTGCAGGAAGGGAGACCTTCCCACACATAAACAATCACACCCCTCAATGCAGACATCCTTGCATGATGGTGCAAGGATGCCCATGTTGGCACTGGCAGTTAAATTAAAAGCCAGATCACGGAACAACACAGGGGTGCACCATATTCAATTAAATACACTGCATCTCTGCATTGTGAAAATGACAATTTTGGCACAGCTTCACGCTCCGTCATTTTTAAAATATGGGCCAATGTTTTTCAACAATTACGAAGAGGAGGGACACACAGTCAATTGCATATTGCCCAGTGGTTAAAACACACAGAATTTACTGTCATAGTAGCACAATGGTGGATGTGAACTGAGCGTGTCCAGACACCATATTGGATCTCTGAGAAAAAGACAACTTAGAGAAACAGGTTGAGACAAACCCATTTCATACAGCAGAAGAGTCCAAGGTAGGCCCAGGAGAACGAGATCTAGCACAGGGGACAACACAGAGGTGCACTGTATTAAATTAAATGCAGCGCATCCCTGTGTTGTGAAAATGACGTAGTGCAGCACTGCCAATTTTGCCACAGTGTTGCACTCTGTCATTTTCTGTTAAATATGGGCCTTAGTGTTTTTGGCACTATGTGAATGCAAGCAAATTGAGTCATCACTCTGGTCCTCTACAAACAGGTTACTGTGGTGCAGACTGAATCCTCATCAATCATTGTAGCTCAGAGTGCTCGGTACTGCTTTTACAACTGAGTAGCACTGATTACTGTCTATCTCCCAGCAAGACCATATACTGAATTCAAAGTATTATATTGAGCAGCAGTCTTATAGTTCGGTACAACTGTGGCCATTTTGGAATCTCAGGCCCATATTAATAATTTTTTATGCAACATTGAGCAAACACAGTTTTGCTTCAAAAAGTATAGTGCTGGCTTGCTGCATTCCAGAGTGCCAGCCGGGAGCCAAATTCATGGAATGCTGCAAGCCTGCGCAAAGGGTGGGCTAGATAAAAAATAAAATGACGTTAGTCGGTGGGGGTGGCAGTATGGGAGAAGGGGGTTTTGGACCAAAAAATGATGTTAGGCTGGATAAAGGCAAAAAAAAACTCTAATGAGCCTAGCATCATTTTCTGATGCAAAACGATCCATACCACATGACTTAGAAAAAACAGGGGTCGTGCCCACCACCCCAATGGCCAGCACAGGGGAACAGTGTCCACCGGGCATGGCCATTGCACCCTGTGCCAAACAGGGGGCCCCAAGTTAGGCTCCCAATGGCACTTTTTTTTTTTTTTTTAACTTACCTATACTTACCTGGGATGGGGTCCCCCATCCTCCAATGTCCTGGTGTGGATGTTTCGGGTGCTTGAGGAGGGCACCTGTGGACCCATTCCAAGGTGTTCACCCATGGAAATGGGTCCACAGGATCCCTAACGGCTGGTCTGACCCAGGCGTTAAATAAGGGTTCAAAGCAAGCTTTGCACCATTATTTAGCCCCTCCTCCCACCCGTGTGTCATTTTATCACGGGGTATAACTATGCGGCTATGGGGTTAGCACCATTTTTTAGATGGGAACGCTTACCTTACATCTCATTGACGCAAGGTAGGTTCAGGCATCTAAAAATTGTGCAAACTCCAAGATGTTGATGTTAGACGGGTCAAACATCAAAATGGAATTATGGAGTTAATGCACCAAATTTGTGTAAAACACAAATTACGCAAATTTGGCGCAAATGGAGTATAAATATGCCCCTCAATGTTTTTAAATATCGCCCAGGAACATTCTGGTTGCTTCTGCAACCAGATATCTGGTGACAGTAGAGCTTCAGTGAGAGAGGGCTCATAATAGAGGGTTAGCAGACTCTAACAGCAAAGACAGCAGCTCAAATCAAATGTTGTTTAGAGGTTTCAGGACAGTTCAGGAGGAAGATATCAAAAGAACCACAACTTCTAATAGAAAAGTTTGAAATAAGCCTTCTGATAAGTTCATACTATAGCCTGAAGCTAAGAACTAACTCTTCTCAGCCTAAATGAATGCATCCCTTATTCAAGAATTAATCAAATATTATCTATAGTAGAAACAACGAATCCACAAATTCACTGAAGCTTGACTGCAAGAACTATTTTTAGTAAAACAGCAAAAACAATTTACTTCATCGATATAATGATGTAATGATGGTTCTCAAAGGGCATGTTGTGTGTCTCATCAGTCCTCACGCAGTCAACATCTATGTCACACTGCAGATTGAGGCATCTCATTCAGCCTCAAAAAGCAAACAATTGTCATGGACAATTGCACAGGTATCTAAATAACTTTTGGCATGCAATACTTATGTATCTAGAGGCAAGTAGAAAGTTTATAGATATGCTAGTTATACATTGATTCTTGTCATATCAGTACTGTAAATTAATAACTGCCAAAGCATGGTTAACACAACTTATCTTGAAAGTGATCCGAGCAGAAACAACACAAAATCCCATTTCAAGCTGTAATCTCCCTAATTCTCCTTCCCTACTAAAGCTACGTCTCAAGACCAACATTTCCAATGTTTTGTGGCCTTTCTGATTTGGTGGATTGTGGAAACTATCCACATGACCCATCCATATAGCTTTTTCCGAGATCTGAGGTTTAAGTACTTATGAATGGGCAACCATGTAGTGCAAACCTACAAACAAAATGGAGTACTGCTCAAAGGTTGAATTAAAGGTATGGAGTACTAGAGAGAAGGGGAGAAAGAAAACAAAGGAAGGTACAGGGTGTAACACAGGCTACTGCACCCCAGCAGTGCAGCAAGCCCCTCCCGCAGCCTTCTCAGGAGTTTTCTGGATGATGGACTGCAAAGATACATGACATTTTTTGTCTAATTTGAATAGACTTGGAAACATTAAAGATGTTAGGGGAGATATTTAAAACAGAGACCCCATTCACAGCAAGGAAATATTTTCCTCATAGGATGCATCTTTTTCTCCAGCAGTGTGGAGACAATTCAGTCTCACTTTGCTCCAATTTCCATCAAACTTCCACTTAAGCTTCCCTGACTAGTGGGACTAGCTCCCTTCCCTGACGATCAGTCCAAGGTTGCATTTACACTTTTGCAATGTGGCATTCAACCTCATGGGCAATTCCACTAGTAACTATTGGTAACCTAGTACTATATGGGTGAAGGAAGGAAAGCAAACAGTGTTTGGACGATGCTTGCCCTTCCCAACAGCAGATCGTGGTTTTTTTTGTATCTGAAGCAAAGAACTATTAACCTGATTACTTAAATCACCAGCCTAATAGATTACTGTTTAAATCATATATGGACAAAAACAATAGTGCGTCAGTGGATTCAGAAGTGGCACTGTTGCCCATGTGGGTGAGGGGCCCAATAATACTGTAGCATTATGCCTATGCCGTAAGGCCATAAATAGTCAAAGAAAGAATTATATGTCCTCAATGTTCATGAGATACGCCCCTGCCAGAACATTGACGTCGCCCTTTTAACATCAGCTCACCATCACTAAATTTAAAAATTAAGGCCCTGACTTAAGTGGCCCTAGTGCCACTTTAGCGCCACCTTAGAGTAGTTTTTTTGACACTAAGGTGACACTGAGGTGGCCTTTTCCCTATGTCATATTTGTAAAATTTGGCAATGCATGCATTGCACCACTTTGTAACACTTTGTGGTACATTATGCCTGCGCCAGGCATAATGTATCCAAAAGGGGCATTCCCCCATTAGGGGGATGAAAAAAAAGGCACAAAGAAATCTAAGAGATTTATTTGCTTCATTTTTTTTTCTGTACTTTTAACACCTGCTCTGAGACAGAACTGTCAGATCTGGCTTCTTCCCTATAAGGAAGAAGCCAGCTCTCACAGATCCTGTCGGTACCCACAACTGTCTCCTAATAGAACTCTTCGATATGGACTCCTTTGGGGGCGACACAAGTATGGTACATGAAAATAATGCTCCTCCCCATTCAAATCCATCCAAAAGTATGAAGAGAAATTGTTGCGCACCGCAATTTCCTTAAGTTCATTCCAGGATAGAACCCACAATTCCCAGCCACAGTCGGTGGTCCCAGCCAACACGTGGGGCTCATTTGTGACGATGTTGGACATTTTGGCAACTGCAATAAAGCATCAGGCAGACAAGCAAGATATTCAAGTCGACCTACTTAACATCATGGCCAAATATATTGTGGGTCTCGATTCAAAGTTACAAGCCCTTAATGATCTGATTCACAGAGCCCAAAAGCACAATTATGTACAACAAGTGACATGTTATTGTGTGCCTTCAGGGAACAAGCCCTAGGTCATCGCTCCCATTCTCAATTAAATACTTGTGGAAGTTAGGGCACAGGCCCTAAACGCAAGGGAAAGGCTCCATGTTTTAGAATTAGATGAATGTGAAGGACAAACCCTAGCCATGGAAAACTCGTTAAGGAAGCCATTCAAATTATCTTTCCCACAGGCAATGTGGCAAACAGAGCCTGGAAGGTCACCAAGCTGTCCACAAGAGAGGGGCCACCACACAGGGAAATTAGGAAGAGTGTAAGTACCATCATAACAATGGAGGAGAATGCCCTCCACATTGATCCACAAAGCCCAGGGCAGTTAAAATCAAAAAGGAATAAGAAAAAGCAAAGGAAAGCAAGGAAAAAAGCAGGAACAGACCAGCAGAAATGCACATGGCAATTCTTTGCACAACAGAAGCAGCCAGCTACACCGAACATCAGTAATAATAATGCAACTTTACTCTCACCATAAGACACCAAACAATCTGCAACAGTTGAGGAATGGCCCAGTCCAGGTTCAAACTCCCAAAGATCTCCTGCACCCCCAGTAGATGGGGGCCATAGAAGCAAGGAACAAAGCTCCTTTTTTGGACAATGAACAGTGGGAAAAAAAAACAACAAGGTGAAAGAGGCACATCCTATCAGTAAAAGGCCAGCCCACATGGAACTTACATTAGCAAACGTTCCGATAAGCACAGAGCTTGTAGTGCAATAGAACATCAGCACATACCAACAGATCACATCACTAGAAGCCTGTGGAGGAGGCCAAGAACCAAAGAGGGAAAGAAAGGAGTATACCCAGCACTAGCCTGAAGTCAACCTATCCACCTCAGTATCAACGGGAAACAGGTCACAAGCGACTGATCCAGGGCAGAGAAGGATTATTGATGGTTCCATCAGCGGCCACGCCTACAGAGTCGCATAAACTACTCCTCATTCCACACTTTAAGTCAGAGAGGAATTTTGACTTCCTCAATGGAGGAAACATCCGTTGAATTTACACCCCACCCACTTAAGAGCGACTGAGAAGCAACACTCATTACATGGACCACGGCAGGCCTAATGCATCAACTAGCTTAATTTTCTGACATTTTTTATTCATGGGGCATTGAACTGCAACAAGTAGACCATCCTCGCTACCAAGGTCTGTTGCGGGCTCCCAGGTACCTCAATAAATCTGTGCTAAGAGGGGTGACAGCAGCAGATACAATCTTATCGGCCATGGGAAATCTAAAAGTCATGAAGCACAATGGTGAAACAGGAATAGGCCATAATCTCTGGGCTTCTAAAATACTCTAGCCCCCTATACCACAAAAACATCCCTGACAACAGCCAAACGGTCGGGCCAAGGTGCAGTCAGACCATATGTCAACATCTGTTCATGAAATGTCCACGGCATTCAATCATTTTTACATGACCCAGAAGCGCAAACTTTTCTCCAGGAGTATGACATCATCCTCCTCCAGGAAACCTGGAGTACAGAGCCGATTGCGGTGTCTGGGTACGATGCTTCACACATTCCAGCAAGGAGCCATAGTATATATGGTCACTCAAAAGGAGGCCTGGCAACCTTGGCCTCCACGGCTCTCATAGTCCATAAAGTCTCAATCGGCACAGAGTCAAATTGGATCCAGGCAACCAAGGTCACACTAGGTAGGCCGCAGCATAGTCAATTAGAGTTTATTCTCATAAATGTGTATATTCACCCAAAAAAGCCCAAAAGGGGGGAAAAGTGGAAACCTTGGGCAAATTCATCAAGGTCATACAAAGACAACACCACAAGCGCACACTCATCATCAGTGGTGATTTCAATCTTAATCTGCTAACCTCAAAAGGAGGAACCACGAAGAACCGAATCTCAAGCGCTCATATACAACAGCTGAAGCAATTAGGCCTAACATTACTAAACGGAATCAGTGAGAAGGATTCGCCAGTAACCATGACCTTTGTAAGCCGGAAAATAAGCTCAACCATTGATTACACTCTGATAAATAACTCTGCGGTGCCCCTGGTGTGGAGCTTTCAAATTACTGCAGAGCAGAGAGTGACCACTTTTCACAGACATTGGAGTTGGCATACAAACCCGATTTGCTGCAGCCCTCAAATGTCTAAAAGACACTCCCAGCCATGTTTAATCTTAAGAGATTAAAATGGCGCCTGAAAGGGATAGTGTCTGTGATGGATGAGGTGTATCTTATGGCAAGTTCCCAAGAAGAGACAACAAACCTAGCAGATATGCAACAAAAGGAGCCCACTCTCAAAGGGGACTGTAATGAAGATTGGGCCGGGCTAAGTCGCAGTTTGCTTGCAAAATTGCCGGCCACTTCTAATTCAACCTTCCAGTGATTGGCCTCCGTATCAAAAAGGGATCGAGTCAGTCAGCTCTGGTTTAATAAAGCCTTGCACAGCCAGAAATTACAAATTGCACAGCAAACCAGGAAACTGGTAAAGGCGATCCTTCGGGGAGAGGGCAGAGATCAGCTCACCCTGTGGGCCATGGAAAAAAAGTATCGCCTAGATTGCTGGTCCACAAAGAAAAACGTTCAAGAACATTCTTGGTCCAAATTATTGTGGGCAAGTTGAATCCCAAACAGCAAGCTCTTCTGGGGGCTGGTGAAGGGACTGGCTTTGGGAAAAAACAGACATCACAGCTTCGGGATCGATCAAACCACCTGGGAGAGTTACATCAGCAGTCTGTATGGGCTGACAAATGGCAGAGAAACACCAGTCAGCCCTCCACCCATAATCAAGGGGGTTCAACCACCAATGAGCAATAAGCAACCGCGAAGTCTCCAGGACAAAGGGAAGCTTTTGGACATCCCCGAGAATGAAAATCAAGTCTGGGAGCCAGAACAATTATCCGGTCTGATTAGGAAGATGAAGGCCGAAGGAGCTGCTGGACCAAATGGGCTACCAAACGCAATCTTTACAGGTAATCCAGAACATTGGGCGTAGTATTTCTCACCACTTTTTAATTCCATCGCTTTCACCAACTGGATCCCAGAATCATGGAGAGGCATACATACCATCTATAAAACGGAAACCCTGCCCTGCCTTCAAACTACAGGCTGATAGCCCTCACCGATGTGGAAGCCTAGCTATACGCCTCCTGTCTGTTCCAACATCGTCAAACCTGGGATGAAGAAAACAAGCTACTCCCAAGATTTCAAACGGGCTTCAGGGCAGGCATGGGACGTCATAAAATCTAATCGTGCTTTCCTTTATTGTGGAAAAGGCCAGCCACAGGAAGTTGGGACTCTACACATGTTTCATCGATCTCAAATCAGCCTTTGATCGGGTTCCCAGGGAAAGGTTGTTGTCCAAGCTGGCCAAATGGGGTATCCCGTACAACATGTTAAGGGCCATCATAGATCTTTACACTGACACCTGGGTCCAGGTTAAAATCGGAGATGGTTCAAGATTAACAAACAGAATACTGACTAAATCTAGTCTAAAGCAAGGCTGTGTTCTAGCTCCAACTCTCTTTAATTTATAACTGGCAGAACTTGCTGGCACATTAGCACAGGTAAACAGTCTTCCTCCAGAGTTAGGTCCAGTGAAAATCTGGTGTCTACAATTTGCCAATGATATTTTTTTGCTGAGTCATACCCCGCAACGCCTACAACGGAGTTTATCAGTGCGTAACACTTTTATGGACCAGCAAGGCCTAGAAATAAATCTTGGTAAAACAAAACTGATAAGGCTCCTTGGGGCAAGTTATAAACCATTTAATTAGTACCTGGGAGGGAAAAAAGTGGTGATGGTGCAGTCGTATAAGTATTTAAGAGTCTATCTCGAACCACGCCTGAAATGGAAATGCCATCTGTTGTCGATCAAGACAAAGGCCCACTCAATAACATATAGCTTTAAGCTACTCAAGAAGAAGCTAGAATGTCCAAATTGGTCTCACCTCTTGAAAATCATGTCAGCACAGCTGCTTCCAGCCATTTCTTATGGGACCGAAGTATTGAAGGATCGGGAGATACGTGCATTAAACAACAGTCAAGTTAAAATATGGAAGGACGTTTTTAACATTCCGAAAAGTGCCTCACCGGCTCAGGTTAGATTGGGGATGGGATTGAAAAATCTGATTTTTCAGAGACAGGGTGTATTTCTTGAAGCATCATGGAGGCTACAGTCGGCAGAGAACACCTCCATACTCCACTCCTGTTGGCAAGAAGTACAGGTGCAACAACTCTGCAACAGGAAAGGAACTTGGGGAAGTTACCTAAACCAGGGTATTATTAGCCTGGGAATGGAAGAAGCATGGAAATGTAGCATGGGGAAGACTGAATTTAATAGATTAGTCAACATCGCTGTCCCTTCCCTCTCGCTCATCACAGACAAGGCCATCTTGGCCAAAAGATGGCATGCTTGGGCAGTCTTGGGGTCTTATTCGATTTTGTCCCCACAAGGCTATCTAGCTGAGCTATTTTCCGTTCAAGTGAAACATCAATTTTTGCTTTATCTTATGGGATTCTTATACACCAAAGATGATGGCCAATCCTGGAAGGATCAGTATAGCATCCACAATTGCTGCTTATGCGGCTACAATCAGGAAACATTGTTTCACGCCTTTTGCATCTGTCCAGCTTTAGGATAGGAAAGAAGGAAGCTGCTAAAACACGATTTTCTACCCAAAGATATCCGTGGTAATAACTTGGCTCAAGGGTGAGTCAATTCCGTTCTGCTGCAGGGGGGTAACGTTTTTACAACTGCTCCATAAGAAACTGAATAAGGCAGACTTGGGAGAATTGCTTTACATGCATAGTCAGATTTAAACTTCATCTATGACTTAAGAGTATACCAGTCGTCCCCCTCGGTGCACGTCACCCCCGTAACCCACCCCTTTTCCCAAAAAACGATCATTAACCGAGTTTGTAAACGTTTTTGGGAAAAAAGTTTGGAGCTGCCGCTGCTAGAGGGAGAGTAACACTCCTCCGTCCTTATGGAGGAGCTGCCCCTGGAGTATACTGCTCACTAATGTTATTTCTCTTAGAACAGGAAGTCTCATTGAAAAAATAGAGTGTCTTCTTTGTCAAATTGTAAATGCAATCTACTTGTTTCCCATTCTCTCTTGGAATCTGTTTAGAACCCATCTAGGATTGTGGATGCAGACATATTAATGACTGTAGTGAGCCCGACAATTACTTTAAGCAGCCTCAGCTCCAATTGCCCTCAAGCCTTTTTTAAGAGTTAACTTTTTATTTTTGTAGTATGTTTTACATTGCTATGGTTTTTATTAATTGAGCCATAAAGTATCTATCTATCTATCTAACTACTGCCATGGTGCAATGTCTCAGATATGGCGCACAGATGGTGGCGTTAGGTGGGCTCTAAGGGACGCAACAAAAGTGGCGCTGCACTGTGTGCAGTACCTCTTTTCTTAAATCTGGCCCTAGATGGCCCCACTCTCTCTTCTTTTGTTCTCCTCTTATTTCATTCATGTGTCTCAGTGCAAGGATACCTCCTTGGAGGTCGTATATGCACTATATAACAATAATAATAATAATGATATAGCCTTAGAACCCACCGTAGCGGGCTCTACCGGCTATTAAAGGCCCGCTCCAGCGTTAAAGGCTTGAGTCAAAGGCGAGGGCCTTTAACAAGGGAGAGGGCCTTTAATAGCCGGTAGAGCCCACTACAGCGGGTTCTAAGGCTATTAGAACATTCTGCCATTAGACAGCAGAATTATCGCCTAAATAAAACAAAGTCCTCACAGAGTCTGAGGGGATTAAAATCCCCTTGGGCTCTTTGTTCACAGCTGCTGCTGTGAACAAAGAAGATTGGAATGTTGGCGCTGCGGGCTTGTACCGGCCAGGAGCACTCCATTGTTTTCAATGGAGCTGCCAACATTCCAATGTTCTAATAACAATTAAAACAATCATCATCATCATCATAATCACAATAATCATTGTGTTTCATTACCTAACTGGGACAGAGGGGATCATTGTCTTGTTTGCGTTGGGGCCTCTTGCATCTTTACTATACCGCTGATTGTGTATTGTCCTGCAGTGGTTTACGGTGTAAATAACGATCTTTAAGTCACAAAACGTAACTACAAGGGAAACTTTAATACCTCGTTCAGTTTGTAATTGTATGCCTGACGTTCTGTTTCTTCGAAGGAAGCGAGTACAGTGATTAAGAGTTATAAATGGAGAGAGGTAGAGTGATGGGGGTTTCGTGCAGCATCGTCTTTTAGCTCATCAAATAATTATCAGAATACTTATTACGTTTCGACAGAAAGGTACCAGGAAGAGAAAACAAGTAATGGCAATGCCAATAGGTCTGGATTTCACATACTGGTGTAATGGTAATATTCATTTTTGCGCGCATACGCCATACCTATAAAAGGAAGGAAAAAACATGCCACTGCCTAAACATAATGGCAATAAACTTGCAACAAAAATGTTACATTTTTACAAAATAATAATAATAACCATCACCTTTGAAATAGAACAATTTGGGTGCCTCACAGAAGATTAGAGCTTTAATAAACATCGTAGGAAAATATGGTTCATGTATGATTCTTATTGGGTCAAAGAAAAAGTATTATTGGTTTTGAGTTAGTGTAACCCGAAGACAAACGAAGACAAAAAAAAGAATAATGAATTGAAGGAAAATAACACTGGCAAAGTAATGTATTGGCCCACCAGCCCAGCTACTGCATGACACTTCTTTTTAGAAATAAATGTCCACATGTGATCAGGCTAAATAATGTAATGCACAGTAAAAGAGGGCAAATGGCTGGTGTGGCCTAACCCATTGCCCTTTGCTGTATGTGTAGAGGGTAGAAGGAAAATTTGAATGGAATCTGAACAGACCAATGGATGAAAATAGTTGACACACAGCCCCTCTCTGTATGTATATATGTATGTATTTTTTCATTATTTTTTCGGATTACAAGAGTTTGGCAGTACAGCCAAAGTTGTCATTAGGGCACCTAAAAATAGTTGCACCTGAAGAGTGGCACTGAATTTTAATAGAATGTGACTCTAAAAAGCAGCTAGAAAAAGAAAGATTTACCGCATCAACTCAAGTCAGTAAAACACAGAAAAACATTATAAATGTGCAGCGCAGGGAGGAATTAGCAGTTCTAGCAGTGAAGGTTAGAACACATTTTTGACAAAAGACTGGGAAATCGACCTGTGGGACTGAGAAGCTGCGTTTTTGCAAAGGCCTTGCTCCCTAAGTTAAGTAACTGGCATATTTCTTCATTGATGCTAGTGTTTGCGCGTCTGTCCTTAATAAGTAAACTTACAAGGGGACGTGAATAGGTCTATGAACCTTTTGACAACACAAACCTGGAAAAACATCTAACTAGGGCTCCATCAAAACAGTGTTGTTGGTACCTAGAAAGAAAAAGCAAATGCATAACAGACACATAGATACAAGTTAAGCCTCTCCTCAATTGGATTGGCAACACAAGATAGTCTTCGTCATCAGGACATCAGTCAATCAGCAAGGCATCCGGATTCAGAATCGAAGTTCAGAAAACGGAAAGTCTTTAAGCACTAAAGATTAAGCACGTCTCTTGTTAAGCACGTCTCTTGTCAAGACGCATAAGAAAATATTGACCTTTCGGCCAGCAAAAAAATGGGCAATGAACATATGGCAAATGCTTAAGACACAAATGCAAAATGCTGAATGCTGAGTGCAGTCTCGTCAAATTAAAATGACTAATACTACTTCCCAAATCCCTATTGGTCAAGGGATCGCATGTTCACACTTTGTCCAATAAAACTAAAACTCCAAATCTATGAATTCTACCATTACTCCGTTCACATGTCATTGATTGGTCGTCCACATTACACACATAGGCCCTCATTCCGACCCGGGCGGTCATAGACTTGCTTAGCGCCCGCCGGCCCAGCGGGAATGTCTGAATGCAGGAAGCGGTATTTTGGCCGCGTGGCGGCCAAATGCCGCCGCCCGCCATAATTAGAATGAGGGCCATAATGCTACATTTAGCAAGAACAGCATCTTTTAGCAGATGGTTCTCATGAGAAAAGATTTCAGCTATGAGCACATTTGAACAATACAATGGAAAATCACAGTTTAACTCTCTAGGACAGCCATTTTATTAAAATGTTGAGAAATACAGCCTGACATGAGGCCTGGCAAGTAGGCCAGGACCTTCGCTAAATTAAAACCTACAATTAATAAAGCTAATACATAATGCATAACCTTTAATATGACATATTACTACATTAGTCAAAAATATATTCAACATTTCATAGCATTAGACTATTAATGGGTACACTTTGTGAACATTGATGGCTACTCATCGTAATCACTTTTTCAAATGTGTGTATTATTTTTCTACATTATTATATTTTCTACACAAATCTATTACTCAGCCTACATTAACACTCATTAATAATTTTTAATAAAACACCTGCCTAGCAATCCCTCCTCTGATGACTAAATATGTCATCACACTAACTAACACCCACAAATATTTGCATCAGCTAAAATTCTGTCAATTCAATCCTTTCATACTTTTGTTCCCTCTTTGAATTTTCCCTGTACAATTTTTCCTTTTCCCTTTTCTTTTCTTACCTCCTCTGATTATTCTTTGACCTTTTCAATTTGATTCATTTGCATAGCTTACACATTCCAATTAGACAAACCACAATAATTAATATCCCCTGCAATATTTTCAATAGAATCCCATTCCAAAAGCTGCTGAGACAGTTTCCCACTGAAGCAAAACCTTTGCCAATCTTTTCCCAAACACCTGTTTTTTTCAATTCTTTCAAATCAGCACTTTCATTAGTCAGATTAGTAATTAAGCCTCTAATTTCCTTACTATTATTAGTAATATACGAACAACACTGCCTAGAATTAATCGTTTTACAGACTCTGCCATTGTCCACTAAAAGTATGTCTAAAGCAAGACGATTCTGAAGAGTCATAACTCTATCAGCAGCTAATTCAGTATCTATCAGGAGTATGGCTCCAGTAAAATTTGTCAACATGTTATCCACAATAGTAGACAAATTTCGAAACTTTCTCAAATTCAGAATGACTCCTACTGAAGGAATCACTGCTCCAAATATACCCCCCACTATAACAGAAGGAGACTCCCTCCTCTGTCTCATATGATGTAATTCAGTCACTTTCGAAAAGTTCTTCAAATCATTCATTTGATAAATCTTTGGGAAAACTATCCCCAAATAACATGTTCTATATCATCCTCTTGGAAGATGGTAATAAGCATTAAGACCACAGATATAATAAATTCTGGAAAACACCCGGGCCTGTCCATTCAACATAAACGTCCATTTACTCTGAAACAAAAATACCTGCTTACATTCACTCGTTCCCACAAATAAAGTGTCAGTGCGTGACTTAGGCCTATATATACAAAGTCTCACCTACGTGTTGCGCATCTAAAGCTAATCTCCCTTGCGTTTTAATTGCACTATACGCATATTCATTCCTGTAAGTCCTTCTCTCTAAGCCTTTTTCTAAATTCTCCTTCAATGCCTTTCTCCTGTCATCTGTGCGATCTAAGAAGCTTTTCTCTGAGGGTGTAAGCAAGCATGTCAAATTGTTCCTGTGCACATAAGCTGTGCCAAATGTCAATGTATGTTCAAAGAAACCTCTAACTAGTACTATGTCGTTGTCCTTAGCTACTCTACCCAAATACCTAATTATAGGGACAAATGAAAACACTATATCACAGTTTGAGTAAAAGTACTGAATGTACTCTTGGTTATAGAATCTTGTTAGTACAAGACTACAACTTTTTCCATAAGTTAAAGGCAGACTATGGTACGTAATTCCTTCCTCAACTGATGAAGTACACCCATGACAATTCGTCACATCCATCGTCTCAACATACCCACTCTACAGGCGATAGAAGACATTAGAAGAAATTTCTCCTTGCGCATTAGTATTCCCATGCAAATACTTCTCATCTAACCTGAACCTCTCTATTGCTGTTAGTGCAGTAGTTGTCTCAAAAGTAGAAGTATGATTGGCTTCACTCTTATCAAGAACAGACATACACACAATCAACACCATAAACAATATCCCACATATAATCGCCAAGCCAATACTCACATATTTACAGCGCCTAGTTTTCCTACCCTGTTGGCTAATATTACTCATGATCTGTAAAGAATCAGAAAATAGAAGAACATTTAGAAAAACTGCAGCAAAAATAAAAAACAAACAACTCTTCTTTCAGCAGTTATTTACAGCTTTCAGTCTCTTCCAGTCTCACTTCCAGGATCCCTTGTCAAAATCGGTGAGCAGCTTGTCAAAATCAAGTTTCAAAAAGTCAATTCAGGTTATCAATGTCTCTTCCAGTTACTTTCTCAAAACATTTTCTCTCAGATTGCTTCAACAGTTCAATTCATCAGCTTCCTTCAAGTGCCAAAATACTGACCCGGAATGTCTCTATCAAAGCAAAAGGAAAAAAAATATTTCTGCCATTCACTTGTAGTTGCATACGCCCATTCAGGAGCTGCGTATCTTCGACTTGCTATTCTCTTTCTTTTCAACTTTTTCCTTCACTTATATCTTCTCTCCTTGTTGTATCTAGTTTTTCCTCTATTGTTGTCTCAACAACCACTTCCTTTCCTCTTTCTTGCGACTCCGGCCACTTAGGACTTCTGTCATTGTTCTCTTCAGAGTCGAACTTGAACCATTCCCCTTGTTCTGTGGTGTTTTCTCTTGATGGACCTGCAACAGGTTCAGGCAGAGTCAGATAACAATGACTTTGATCCACCTCATCTCCTTTCCCCTCTGGATCTGACAATTGCTCTGTTTGTCTCTCAAGATCATCTGCTTCTGGGAAAGCCCTCCTCTGACTAGGCTTTCGTGTTGCCTCAATTGAGATAGGCTCCCTGTCACCCTCCTAGAGGTCTTTTCCTCAGTGCTTAATTTGTAAGATATTAAGTCCAGGTGCTCAAATTATGTTGTAGGAGGCCACACCCAATTCCCTGGCTCCACCCACTTAGTCCACTGACCCCACCCACTTACTCTGTAGGCTCCACCCACATTCTCAAATGGAACTGCTGAAGGCCAGATGTAATATCCGATCTGAATTTCAGCAAGGGAACATTCCTCAAGTAACGTTTTGATAGAAAGTCCCCCCAGCCCTGTGAACATTTTGAAAAATATGAAATCAAAAGAGCATTTAAAGCACAACTTTGGAATGACCTGGCTAAAATTACTAATTCATTGAAAGGGATATGTGAAATATGCCTGAGCTCTATGTGCCAATTTGGGAAAAGGACAATACTGGTGTATGTGTAAAGGTGCTTTGTTTTGTCATTTTTAGCAGAGTCTAATTGTGTGTTTTTAAATATCTAATGTGACAAAATAAACCAAAATGTTCTGAAAACAATCTAAACTGATACATTGAATAAAATCATCTAATACACTTGAATGAGCCACTTGTCACTTCCAGTAGCCAAAGGGGTTCAGTTCATAAATAGTTGAGTATTCCATTAAAGTGATTAATTTTAGAGAAACAATAAAAAAGATGATTACAAATTGGGCTTGTTGCTATTACTTACTCTGTCAGCAATATAGGTGCATTTATTAGAAATTCAGAATAGTAAAAATCATGGAACTTTACTGGTGTTCCCAAATGTAGTTCTGTATCACACAGACAGGACAGATTACAAAAGATGCACATGTTCAAAATATTACCTTTTAATTGAAGATTTGTATCTTAACGTGAACCACAGAATAATGTCATCTCCCCAAAAAATGCTAAAACCTAGGCCAAAAAAAGAGGTAGTGGCTGGGCAGTTTGAAATTGACCATATCCCAAGTCACACATATTAGTGCAAAATGAACACAGTGCCATACAAAATATTCAAAGACAAAATAATTAAAAATAAAATATAAATATATACAAATACACAATAAATATATGTTCTACAAGAAAAAGAAAATCACAAAATAAATAAAATATATAAAATAGAACAATAAATATAGCAAACAAAGAAGACACATAAATACTACAAACCATTAAATTGACACTGTCAATAAAGTGTTATAAATGCGAAATCAATAACATGTATATACCAGAACAATGAATAAATATCCAAACATGGTAAAACTTAACTTATTCGAAACACTGTAATGTCATGTGTTTTGTTAGTTGGACTGGGCTACTTTTCCAGAAAAGCCTACAAACTCTCTAAGTTGCATGTGAATTCCAAGTCTTCCTCTTTTCATGCTTTACTCCTAGAGTCATGGGCTCTTCCTCGTCCTTTTGCAAGCCATGACTGAACATAAGGGATGGGGTTGAATCTCCTAAATGGTGGGCCAACAAGATTTAAAAACATTAAAGAAGATGTTGTTTCAGTCAGCAATGATGCTCTTGTAGATGTGCATATTAGATTCATTTGAGAAAAGCCCCGCTCACATTCAGCAATACTGATAGCAATAGTGTGTAAGGCTATCAAAAGCTCCTTGAACTGCCTTTTAATTTCTTTGCTTCCAGATTCCTTATACTCTCTGTAAGCACATATGGTTTGTCGACTGCCGTTGTTGAATCTTTTACACAGAGGCTCAATATCACTTTCACCATAAAGAGCAGGTAGTTCATCAGGCCAGTACTGTTTGTATAAAACTTTCACTTCACTAATCAGTATATCATACTCAGCCTTTCTGTCATTAGAAATAGTACCTCCTGTGGACAACAAACGATGTCTTAAATTTTTTGCAAGGCTGCTAAAAAATTGTCCCTGTTCATTTATTTTGTCAGTGATCTTTCCTTTGTGCAGCACCACACCTTGGAATATATTTTGTTCTATGGCCTTTTTACACTGTGAGAAATGGTTCCCTTGCCTGTCTACCATTGCCTCAAACACTGCTATTTGTCGACAAATGGCTCGATGAGCATCAATGATCGTAGAGTCACATTTCTGTAACTCAAGTGATAACTCTGATAACTCCTGAAGAGCATCATACATGAGGCCAAGATTAGCAACAAACTGGATAGATGCTAACCGCCTACCTAGGCCTGTGTACATATTTCGTGTTGAACTGTCACGGAAACCATCCTCAGCTGCATTAGTAAAGTGCTTGCAGAGAGCAGGATACGCATTCCAAATAGGCTCCACTGTTCTGAAGCTTGATGCAACCCAACGAGTATCTAACACTCTTCCTATTCTGCAGAGCTGAATGTCAAGAGCTTCTGCACATTCTTTTAGCTCTAAACGGTTTTTAACAGATGTGGCAAATAGAGAATACAGCTTATCAAGTACGTTTTTGAAATGATTTGTAACGCCAATATCTTTCATCACATCAATAACTGCAAGTTCCAGGTGATGCGCTGAGCAGTGGCAGGCTACAATATTGGGAGAGAAATGTTTTCTTGCAAACCTCTTTACAACATCACTGTGGCGGCCAAATGTCACTGAAGCCACATCACAGGCAACTGAAACCAGGCATTTGGAGAGAAAGTCCTCACTTATGTTAACTGGATCTTTTTTTAGTGCAGATAGTAAACTGCTTACACCATTGCTGACAAATCACTCAGCTCAACTAGTCAACAAAAATATTAGCTATGGAGTCCATGCCAGGTAGCTGCATACGCATGAACACAATGAAATAACTTTTTCTATTTAAAGCGGTGGCTTCATCTAGTAAAAGACTTACTTTTGGGGAAAGCTCAATCATTTTGGCAAATATCTTCCTCTTCATTTCTGACCATATGTGTTAATGTATGTTTGAGCAAGCCACATTGGAGTGCAAAATTCGCCCCATATCCAGTCAATTCAACTGGTGGCAGTCTCTCTCTGTTTCAAAACCGTATGCTGGCCTGTTCCGCTTTGCTTCCTTAAAAGCTACACTGAATATTCTGTCTGTTGCTGATATTTGTGCAGATTGAGCTTTTGCAGTTACTTGCAACAAAAGGATATTTTTTAGTGTTTTCCAAGATTTTTAAAGTTGTAACATGAGCTTTGGTTTGTGCATGTTCTGCAATCTTTTTCCTCAATGATTTCTACTGTTGCTCTATATTGGTGCCATATGCCTTCAGAGTAGACTCGGTCCATTCTTTGGACAATTTCATTCCCCTGGATTTTTTAGCACCAAGATCATTGACATGGCGACACACAGAACAGCCAAGGTTAGGGCCTTTAACAATTAACCATGGATACTTGCGTTGGAAATACATTTTTTGGTCATGTTTCCAACCTTTAGGAAGAACACCTTTCCTAACAACTGTGGCTGCATGTGGTTTAAGTGACATTATGACGAACTGTTGGCTGGTGCTTGATGTTTCATCTGTCTCTGTATCATCCTCCGCAGCATGATGCTGTTCATCTTTAAGAGGATTATCTTGTGTCTTTCCTTCTGTAGGGGTGATAACGCTGCTGCTAGTAGTGGTGTCACTCTCATCTAGTGCCTTCTCTTGCACTTCAACATCCCTTTGTTTCCTTCATCCATTGTAAGAACACTGCCTTTTCGAGCAAGCTTGCTAGCAGGCTCTTCATCATCTTTGGGCCTAAATTTTGTGAAGTAGCTTGAAATCTTCTTCTGTCCAGTGTGTGACATTTTAGGGAAGCAAAGTGAAAGAATACACACATGTGTGAGGTGTGATGTCTATTCACCTAACAGGCACAGTTCTGAACTAGCATAATATTTATTTGCACCAAGCACATTTCTGCACCTGCACATCAATTGCCATGTTTCTGATTACAAGTAAAATCCAAACAGATCCTCCTTTGCCTACCCAAATTCAAGCCTTTTCCAATGCATACACCTGCCCTACAGTGCTTACTCGAAAGACACACACAGTCTTTAAAGTTTGGCTCACCTTTAAGCTTTGGCTCCCAGTATTACTACGAAAGCAAAGTAGGATCCATTTTGGATTACCTTGGTTTAGCATGGCACAAGTCAGGGGTGAACATGGCTTCAACCAGTCGGTTATCCTGAATTGCCTGCATTCTTGTAACTGGAGGGTGGAGCACAAGGCATTGAAGTGAAGGGTTTCCCTTACAAATTCAATGAGGTCCTTGGCCTCGTTAGCAAAGGGGCGCTGATTAGTTCTTCCTGAGAACTGCCATTTGGTGAATGATATGGGGCAGGTGAGACTGTAATTTATTGTTCAAGGAGGGAACGTTTCTCAGCCAAGCCTTCCCTGTTGTATGTCCTTCATTGTTTCTTCAAGAAGGTTAATGACAACCAGGTGCAGATAACTCATAATTAAATTGTGCCCATGTTATGGGTACTCCTGCTTGGAGTCATTCCCAGTTTACCTGCTTTGAGAAGCATCGCTTTACACAAAGGTTGTGCCACAGACGCAGCCTGAAAAGGGCATTTGAAAGAGAACCAACCCACTTCTGTAGCATGAAACAGTGAATTAATTGTCTGTGGTGCCTTTTGCTGTACTGTAGCCTGGGCTATGATGATGGATATGTGAAAGGCACTGGGTCAAGGAGGGACAGAGGAAATAATGACAGTGTAATATTGCAAAGAAATTCAAAACCTAGAGACTGAAATATATTTCTGTGTCCTTAACACACCATGGGGCAGATTTAAGAAAAGAGGTGCTGCACCCAGTGCAGTGCCACTTTCCTTGCACCCCTTAGCACCCCCCTACCGCCACTATTTGTGCACAATATTTAAAATACGGCACACCATGGCGCATGGTGGGGGGCAATAGCGGCAGACTTATTTACGCTATTGATCTACTGTTCAGGGTTAGTGCCACAATTTTGCACTAACCCTGAACAGAAGATAGGGGCCCATTGTAACCAATGGTGTGCCCTCTTTTAATGCCTGCGTTAAAAATGCTGAAAAAAAGGTTGCAAATAAATCTTTTATATTTCTTTGCACCATTTTTTTCAGCTCCCCCCCCAACGGGGGAACGCCCTTCTTGCATACATTATGCCTAGTGCAGGCATAATGTGGCGCAAGGAGTTACAAAGTGACACAATCCATGCATTTTGCCACTTTGTCAATCTGGTGCAGTGATTTTGGCCTTGTTGGGCCACATTAGCGTAAAAAAAAGTATGCTAATGTGGCGCAAGTAGGCACTAGGCCCTCTTAAATCTGGGCCTATGTATGTTTGTAAAGCACATATTCACCAGAAGGGGCCTTGACACCAAATTAAAAATGTTATTATCAAACTCAATAGTAGTACTTTTTATCAGCCTCAGAAATACGAAAGACTGAGTAGCCACACCAAGATTTAAATTTAAGACCCTGAGATCAAACACAGATTTCTGGAGTGAAAATATTAGCCCACTGATAAATCAGAACCAGCAAAGCATTTCTTGCAAACAAAGGTAAATAAAGCGACCAGGAAGTATTTAGATTACTCTTATGACTAAATCTGTGGAATATGGCTGAAGACTTTCGTCAAGTGCCTGGAGGATTGAGCATTGTATGAAATCTGGCAGATGCAACTTATAGCAAGAGAGATGTCATCCTACACACACACAGCTACTTCTCACGAGACAAACAAAACAGATGAGGAGTTAAACAACAGCCTGTGTTGAGACCGCTTTTTCTCGAGAAATACAGACAAAATATATAAAGACAGACAACTGTGTAATGCCAACCCCACTATGGCAGCTAAGAAGATCAGTTGCATTACAATGCTGCAAAGGTCTCCAGGACAAGTATGACAAATGGGCCTCTATCAGTTAGTTGCCCCTTCACCCCAGGTCCAGGTGCCACTGAACCTGTTGCAACAGGAACACCCCTGAAACTCATTAAACTGTCAGTACACCTTCTGCATGTCCCAAAAACCAATAATGGTAAAGAAACCAAAGAAAGCCTACCTAAGAAGCATCAGGCAAATTGACTTTCTGAGCAAGAGATAGCATATCTGAGAGGGCGCTTTTAAAAATCCACCTGAACATTCCTTTTTTACTGTGATAGCCACTGTTACCTCACACATGCTATCATGGTCCCAGTCACTACTCTTAACAATCACAATCAGACACATATTCCTGACACAAACACAAGTAACACACCAAAGCAGAAATATGTTCCTGACACAGTTAAGCCCCAGACCATTCCTTAAACACAACCAGAAGAACATACCTTAAACACACAACTCTGTGGGTCTAAGAACACAATTTAAAGATTTACAGCAAGGCACACTTTCCAAACAGAAACACATTTATTACACTCTCAGAAATCTATTTCTAACACCGGCACAGCCAAACACAGAGGACACATAAAACAGACATATACATAATAAGATGCACACCTTAACATATTCAGTTACTCAGGTACATGTTCCTAACACCCACACATTTTACCTACACTTAAAATACAAGGCATGTTACTTTCATACAGACCCATACATGGAAAGTAAGGCGCATTCCTTCTCTTGTTCTCACTCATTCACACCCACGCACAGACACAGGCTCTCTTCCTCTTTCAGCCTTAAGTTTCTCCATTCCATTTGTAAATATTTTATTCAATCCAATTTTTTCTTTTCATTATGGCAATTGCTGTCACAGAGCTTTAATGAGAGAAGCAGGGTGTGCATCAGAATGGCAAGAATAAAACATGTACCAGGCCTGGCACAAAAAGGCTCTCAACTGATCTAGTAGCAGAAGATGTTGAACATTGGGCAGTTCTAAGCTCAAGTCCATTTGTCAAAATTGAAAAGGATTTAACATAACCTTATGGGAATACTGATGGGTCTCTCAAGAATGTTATTGGTAACGTAGTATCAAATTGTACAAATTTAATGGGCAGTGGAACTTAAAAACAATTTTGTAGATGGGTATCTGTTCTCTCCCATAAGAAATATGTAGAAACGTGTTTGCTAAATGGTGCACTTTAAAGAGCAGTTATTCAGAATCACCAAGGAAAACCAACTGGAATTTAAAGGAAATTCTAAGGACTTGAGCTAGAAACATTTTTCCACTTTGCTTCTGGATTCCCAAAGTGAACCCAAAAACCCAGTAGCATTGTGCATTGTATGTGGCATTATGCATTGTATGTGGCAACTGGTACTTTACCAATCCAGTACTTAAGCAATAGTCAGGAGGGAAGGTGCCAGCACTACTTACTGTTGTTCTCACTCCTACTACCTTGGTAATATGATGGTTGACTTGAAACACATGTTGGTCTGCAAAAGAGACTGGATGTCATGACTTCTGAAACCGAAGATAATTAACTTTTTCTGACCATGAAAGGCCTGACTCTAAATTCATTCTGAAATAACTATCTATTTCTGTTGTATTTTGTGTCTCCCCAAGCCTGATTAGCAATTAGCACCCTAAACTTCCCAGGCCAGTCTATTAGTAAAAGAGAGTACCACACCTTACACATTTCTCAATTATTTTGCTCTGAGAATTTGGGGAATTTGCATTCCACTGACATATGCACATTTTGTTGCCAAAGGATAGATTACAATATAGAGCTCAGAGGTACAAGTCCACAATGAAGGCATCTATCACATGAAGAATATATTGGACTCTGCTAGAGGCACAATATGCACCTCCCTGGCATATGCACTGCCTGTATCTGATTTATGCACATCACTGAGTCCTGCACTATATCCAATATGGACATCTAAAGGCTCTGATTATATGCATATATCAAATCTCCAAAATGTGCATATATCACAGGCTCATGTAAAATGCAATGTCACAGATATGCCTACAGTATACAAAGCAGACCTTTTGTATATGCACAGTATATAATGCTGTGGTATCTGAAAATTACACTTTTCAGATGTGAAGATGACCTAAGCATTACAGAGCATATAATGGAGGTCTGCAAACTGCACATACCTGAGTCAGAAATGTCCAGCCGTGCAGTCTTCTATTTGTTTGACCTATTATATATGTCAAGTTGTGAAAGCCTGTGCATATGTACCTCATATGCACCTACTCCTGCATCGCTACTATCCTTGGGACCTCCCTCCGCACTGAAGCAGACACCCCGATCCGCCCTCCCACTGCAATCCAGTCACCACCCCCACGGGCATTGACAAAGGCAATAGGTCGCACATTTATTTCTTTAGGCATGTTAATAAATATATGCAAACAAGAATGTATTAATATTATTTCCTATATAAACGAATGTGCAATATAGAGGTAGGCTGGAAGGTAAAACATTGAATAACCTCTTTATTAAATACAAGTTTTAGGTTTGCATTATAAGAAACAAACCACAACAGACTCGAACCCTGGTTTAACCAGACCAAAGCTCCATAAAAACAGTACTACTCAAAAGACATGCCACAAGGGCAACAGGACAAGTATGTAGACACAGAGAAGGGCATACTGCAGGCAGAGCTTCCCAAACTGAAGGTTTGCAACTTACCTAAACCCTGTCTTAAAAGAGGTGGAGTCCCATGGGAAGCCATGCCCTATCAAACAAAAGGATGGCAAATGTTGTGTCCCCCACAACGTGTCCATGAACTGATGAGCACTTCTTTAAAAGCTAGTGCGAAACACAGAACAGGCCGAGAGGGAAACAAGGATTGACCAGAGGTCAGTGCTTAATTTGTGCTTGTCGTTCCGGTGCTGAGCACCGGCACATATTTTTGAGGGCCGGCGCTTATTCTTATGCCGCAAGCATTTGCTGTGAGCAAAAGACACACATGCGAAAGGGAGGAAGAGAAAAACGAAAAATCGTCACAATGGTAGAAAGCAAAAAGCTGAAAGTGAGCTGAAGGGGCAGGGAGTGGCTTTAAATGGATTGAAAATGCCTGAGATGGGCTACTGATGTAAAACAGTAAGCACGCTCAAGAAAGAACAACCATATGGCATTTCTTCAAATCCTAAAACGTTTACAAATATCAGAAAAAAAAGTTAAAACGATTATTTGAAAGCCAACTGTGGGGGTGGGTGGGGTGGGGGGGTCTTGTTGTTGTTCCCAGTCGGGAGTGTTCACAGGCTGCTTGTGCCTTCGTAGGCTGTGGTGCAGATCAAGAAATGAAAGAGGGCAGGCGGCTGGAAACTTAGCTGCTCTATTAACAACACGCAGACATTATAATCACTCAGCAATCAGGGTTGTGCAGCACGTCATCTGGACTAGAATTTGTAGTCCCAAATAAACCCTATGATGACCTACACTACTTTAACAAAAAACAGGCACAAGAAATAAGAGGTTGCACTTTTCCGGGCACGTACCTCAACCATTAAACAAGACATGCTTGCTTAAGTCGAAGTTCACACTACTTGCACATGTAAAGGCATGTTACGAAAATGAAAATAAATGAAATCATTACTTACTTTTACTACTTTAATGCCTTTTAATTAAAGGCGGGCATGCAGCTGCTGTGCGACTCGCTGCTTTCTTATTCTTTTGAATGACCTGCTCTGCAGCTGCGCAGTATGCTGGGGCGGAACGCGGGCGAAAACCAGGGCACTGGTCTGCATTGTGTTGGCTCGGAGAATACATGAAGAATAAATGCCAAGGAAGGACGGGGAAGGGCTATCCCCTTTTTCAAGTGTTCAGTGGTAGCCCGCGCTTACACTACTGTGATTGATGGACCCTCCTGTTAAGCTGACACAGCAGGGACCTCACCCAGTCAGTTTCTGGCGGTGAGTGCGAGTGCCTCATAAGGCAGGCCTCATGCGGTGACCAATTTTTAAATATTTTACAACACTGAACAGAGGCAATAATGGATTACTGTGCGATAACTCTTCACCGGGGAGGCCGTGTGAACTTAGCAAGCCGATATCACGTGTAGCCCCGGTCCTGAGAAAAAAGTGCTGGTGCTAAGCACCGGAAACCACAAGCACAAATTAAGCACTGCTTCTCCTTCGTCTCTCATAGGAGTGACTGAACGGTTCTCAATGGGCTCAGATCCGGTCTCAGTTCCCTTTGTTCTCTTTCCGGCCCTGAGACTTGTTTCACTGCTGTTGATACTCTTAACAAATCTTCTTCTTCATGATCCACTGGACATGCCACTTTCTTTGTGTGACTGGCATGGATCCAATTCAGAATCCCAGCGCACTTCACAGCTGTGGTAGTTGTCAGAACTACCTGGAAAGGTCCTTTCCAATGAGATCTAAACACGTTTTCTTCAAGTATTTCCGGACCACAACCCAGTCTCCGTCTCTCAGTTTGTGCCCTGTGTCATGGATCAGTGGCAGTGTCGTGGCATCCACCTGCTGAGAGAAAGAGCAAACCACATCAGCCAGACCCTTGCAGTAGTCCAACACCATGTCATCTGTAATGTTGACAAGTGCATTTGCAGGCACCGCTGGCAACCTCATGGCTCAGCCCATAAGGATCTCATGCGGCGAAAATCCTGTCTTCCTGTCGGGTGTGTTTCTTATTGACATCAACACTAAAGGCAATGCGTCAGGCCATTTCAAATTTGTGGACGCACACATCTTTGCAACTCTTGACTTCAAGGTACCATTCATCTGTTCCACTAGTCCTGATGCTTCAGGGTGGTAACTGCAATGCAATTTCTGCTCAATGTTCAATGCTGCACACAGTAATTTAATTACTTCATTGTTGAAGTGACTTCTGCTATCTGATTCTAAAGAGATCGAAAACCTGAAACGCAGTATCAGTTTCCTAAGCAGTAGCTTTTCTACTGTGAGACTATCATTTCTTCGTGTGGGGTAAGCTTCAACCCAGTGACTAAAAATGCAAACAATCACCAACATATACCTCAAACCTCCACACACAGGCATCTCAATAAAATTAATCTGCATTCTGCTGAATGCACCTCCCGCTTTTCCAATGTGGCTCACATTACCACCATCCCTTTCCTTGCGTTCAATTGCTGGCAACTGACACAACAATGGCAAACTACTTCAGCAACCTGTCTTAACCTTGGGTTGAACCAATCATGTTTGAACACCTGAATCATGGCATCCCTCCCAATATGTGATTGACCAAGATAATATCTGGCCATTTGAGACAACAGACTATTTGGCAAAACCAATTGACCCTCTTCTGAAACCTACAATTCATCTTGTCTTTGCACACATTTCATTTTGCTCCATGAACGTTTTTCCTCCCTGTCAGCATTATTCTATAACATTTTCAATTCCTTCAAGGTGTCAATTATCATCAATGCAAAACTTGGACATGTTCTGTCTTCTTCAGGTAACAGTTCCCACTTATCTCTGAATGATACACAGTTCAATGCGCAAAATCTTGTGACTTGATCCACATATCCATTTTCCAATGACACAAAGTCCTGCGACTTCAGATGTGCACTACATTTCACCACAGCAACCTTTTTAGGCATTTGAATAGCATGTAACAGTTCTTTAATCCTTTCACCATTTCTCACTGGTGAACCCGAGGAGGTCCTGAAACCTCTCTGTGACTACAACTGGCCAAAATCATAGACTATTTCAAATCCATTCTGGCTGTCTGTATAGATTGTAACTTTCAACTAAGCAGAAACATGGCACGCTCTAGTGCGGTCTACCAGTTGTGCTACTTGGGCAGAACACACTCCTCAAAGCCAATAAGCTTCCAAAATACCAGTAATTGTGCACACAGCATATCCTGCTCTCAGTGTCCCTTCATCGTCTCTCAGACAGGAAACATCAACAAAGATAATTTGGTAATTCTCTTTCAATCGGGCATCTCTAAGGTCAGGTCATGGTTTTGTGCACAAACCAAGACAATCATGTTTAACATCTTCCACTTGCTCAATGTCAACATTTTCATTTGGGAGTAAGGTTGCCGGATTCAGCAGTGTACATCTTTTCAATGACACATTTGCTGACTCTAGAATACTCGTTTAATTTCTGGTCAACCTCGCACCAGTCAAATATTGTGTTTTTGTCCTTGTAAGTAAAATCTCAATAGAATGAGAGACCAGAGGATGTCCCATCACAATGCCTTCACACTGTGTAAGGCTTTGCCCAACCGCTGCAAACACCCCGGTAAAGCTTCTGCAACTGGGTTCAAAGTAGCTGAAAAATATGCTACTGGGTGTTTTACACCTCCATGGACCTGTGTCAAGACAGACAAAGAACATGCATCACGCTCATGACAAAACAATGTGAAAGGTTTCATGTAATCAGGCATGCCCAAAGCTGGAGCCTTGCACAGACTCTCTCCCCATTCAGTGAACCCTTTCATTCCAGCCTGGTATAATGCCATGGGATCAGTGACTTCCCTAATGAGTCAGCTTCTGCAATGGTCTCGAAATGACTGAAAAAATTGAAATCCATTGGCGACAATAGCCTACAATCTCTAGAAACATCCTGACATCTCTGTGTGGCCGCGGGACCTATCTGCAATATGGCTGTAATCCTTTCTCTGGAGATCTTTCTTGATCCTTTCACAATCAGGTGATCAAATATTTCACTACCTTCTGACAGTATTGCAATTCAAATGGAGACACTTTGTGACCATTCTTTCCCAAGTGGTTCAATAAGGCAATCGTATCATACTTTCACTCTTCCCTTGTTTTGGACGCAATCAGCAAGTCATCAATGCACTGCACCAAGGTCGATTGGAAAGGCAATCCCAACGACTCCAAATTCTTTTTCAAAACCTGCTTGAATATGGAAGGTGACTCTGAAAACCCTTGAGGAATTCTTCACCAACAATAAAACCGATCCAGAAATTTGAAAAAAAAAGAGAAATTGGCTATTCTCATGAACAGGCACAGAAAAGAAGGCTTGTGCCAAATCAGTGACAGTGAACCACTCAGCATCACATGGAATCTGAAACATTATCACAGCTGGATTTGGCACCACGGGACAACATTTGACCACAATCTCATTTATTTTTCTCAAATCCTGGACAGTTTGAACTTTCCCACAGGGCTTTTGCAAACCCATTATCAGTGAGTTACATGGACTGCTCAATACTTCCTTCAAAACCCCTTGCTTTACAAAGTCTTCAATTATTTGGGCGACCTTCATAAGGACATTTTGCGGCATGTGGTACTGAGGAAGGTGAGGAAAAACTGCATTCGGCTTTACAGTAACTTTAAATGGCTCAACTCCCTTTATCAGACCTACTTCTTTTCCTGTCAAATCCCACACTTTCTCCTTAACCGATCCCTGCAGATCAGGATGAAGCTCTTTCACTGTGAACATCGGGAAAAATTCAGCCAGAGGGTACTCCTCATTTGTAGTTTCACCTTCTAACTCTGGGGCTTGGTCATCTTCATCATCACTATTCGACTGAATCTCAATTCCATCATTAGAGCATGTAATTGAACATTTTGTTTTACACAGCAAGTGTCTTCCCAGTATGGATACCGGACTGATTCGCTACTCCTACAATCTGAGCTGTTCTACCTGAAAGTGGCAAGTTTGGAACTTCTGCACTTCTCACTGTAGCTCCTAGGTCAACCAAGAATGAAACTCTGTGACCCATAACCTTTCCCTTCACATATGGACCTCTCTGATCTACTTCTAAGGAAGTTGCAAGCACACATGGCTCCTCATCTGAACTGTCGCTCATCCAATCATCATTTAGTCCATTCTCACTGTGTAACGGAAATTGTGCACTGTGTTATTACTTTGATTAAGCCTCTGACCTGTGACCTGTTGAGAAAGCATCATCGGTTGCTGTTCCATTCGGGCTTGAGGTATTTGAATTTTCTGTCTCGGTACCATGGGAACCTGCTGTTGCATTGGGTGCAATCGTGGCATCTGTACATGTGCCATTTGCACCTGCTGCATGGGCTGAAAATTCTGCACTTGATTCACATTGTTTTGAAAATTTGGATTAGGACCTCTCACTCTTGGCCCGCTCATGTTCTGGAATGAATTGATGTAATTACTCTGCTGAACAACACCTTCCTGCACCATCATCGGACACTTCAGTTTCCAATGTCCAATGGCTCCGCAAACGTGACATGGCAATAGTTTCTTCTTTCCCTGGACATCATTCTGAACCCCAACAGTACCCAAGTCTGGACCACAATTCCCATTTCCCTGCAACCTCTACCTCTCATCTGAAGCTGAAACATCATGTTTCCCTGCTGCTGCTGCGGTAACTGTTGTGGAAAATTCCCTTGCATACCCTTTTGAGCTGCTTTCATCTGCATCACCATTGCCTTCTCTTTCAACTTTTTCTGCTTCAATTCCATGTCATCACTACGGTATTTCGCATACCTCAACACCTCATTAATCGACGTGGCTTGCCAGCAAATCAAATGACTCTTAATCATCTGGCTACTTTCAGGTCTCAACCCTTCCACAAATCTGAACACAAAATAAATCATGTTGTTTGCCTCAATTGTCTCTGTACCACTGTAATGCTTAAACACCTGCAACAATCTCTCATAATACCATGTATCGACTACTTTGCTTCCTGAGCTTTCCTATCAATCCTCTGCCAATCAATATTCTTGGGCGAAATTCTTGTTTTCAAAAACTCAATCACCTTATAGTAATATTTCATTACTTCAGGAGGTGGTGCACCTGTATTCTTGCCTCTCTCTGGTTCGTTTGTTGGCCAATCTGCACTCCTCTTACATTTGATCCACAGATCATTTGGAATCACTATCTCTAGTAATGTGTTCAAGTCCTCCCACAGGCACTTCACAAGTTTCAGAAACCTATCTGCCTGCTGATACCACTCTACTGGCTTCTCTCTCAATCTCGGAAAATCATTTGTAAATTATAGAATGTCACTTCTGCTCCAAGGGACATGAACAAAATTCCCTCCTGCAATCGCTGTCATTGGTAAAATTTTGACTGGATCTTTATCCTGCTGCACATTTGCATTCAGCTCCACAGAATCCCTTTTTTCTTTTCTTCACACATCTGCCTTCCCATTTGTCTAATGCTCCCCAGGTCTGGGCAATTTGAAGCAATTCCTTAAGGTGTGCCTTCATTCCGGAAGATCTCATGTGTTCAAAATCTTTAGCCTGAAAATCCAAATTGTAACTTCTTTTCAAATGCTTTGTTTTCTCTATTTCTAGGTCGTACTTCTCTGCCAGGTCTACTAGCTTCTGATGCACATTGCTCACTTCCCTCATAATCTTCGGACACAAATATCTCAAGTCTGCCTCTGTGTAGGATTCTAACCTGTTCACACCCATAGTTCCCTCAATGAGTTCACCCCCTTCTATGCTTAGCCTAGCATAATTCAAACACTCCTCTCCCTTAGGAGCACTCTGCAGGGTATTCAGCTTGTCTAACCATTCAGTCAATTGCTGAGCTGTCAAAACTTGCAACAAAATGTTACTGGCTTGGACTGGTGGCACCTGCTGTGCAACTGCATTCGGGGTCTGGGGTGCCAATAATTTGAAACTCTGGCTAACGTTTGACCCTACCACAGCATCTTGAAGTGCTACAAATGGACTAGGGTCTAACAGTGATCTTGATCCATCAAAAGTCTGCCCCACAGGAGAGACTACCAGAGCATTTTCATTATGTCCTCCCCTCAGTATAATCTGGGACATGGCTCCCTGTTCACCTACAGTAGGTTTCTTCTTTGCAAATAAGGGTACGGCTTGACCAACAGTAACAGGTATTGATATGGCATCTGGGGTTGGTCTGGCACTTACTCTCTGTGGGAGAGTAAGTCCCATTTTCTGATTCATCATTGGAGACATATCTGACTGTGCTCCTGTTACTGGAGTAAATCTTGGCATTACCTTTGGCTGCACTTGGAGCAGTAAAAGTGGAGTTGGTTCAGTCTGAACCAACATTAGTCTCCGGTAAACCTGTTCCGTAGGCACTATTAAGTTCGAAGTTGTTTCCATAATGGGCACATCAGGGTAAATTATCTGAACCTGTGGCAGGTTGCACCTGATTTTGCACTACAGGACTAATAGGCACATTAGGATCACTCTGCATCGCATTCTGTGTCAGGCTTGCATTAACTTACATTGGACTCATTGTCACATTAACATGTGTCGGAGCTGTCGGATCAGCACTGGTGCTTAGACCACTCTCATGTGCTGCATATGGTGGTGGGCGATTTCTCAATAACTGTAATAAACTCATCATCATCCGATTCTTCCTCCACTATTGAAGATTTTCTAGCCTCCCTACTCTTGGCCAGACTTCTGTTAGTTGTTCTAGTAGCTTTCCTTCCTTCCTTCTCATTGTCCTGTGTAATTGCTAGTAACTACTTAATTCCGTGCAAAGTCTCCGTCCTCCAAAATCTCTGAGCACTGTCCCATCTAGCCTCGGCTAAAGTCTTTTCAGCCCTTCTCATCCTCCTCTCGAATTTCTGTTGCTGTTGCTGTCTGGCTACTAGCTCCCAAATCGCTAATGCCTCAAACTGTGATGGTATCGGAAGGGGCTTTGATTCATATAGCATCATCCTTAAATGCTCCAAAACCCTCAAATTGATCATCCCATTTGTAGGAAATGCTAAGTTCCCATCCTTCTCTGTCACTTTGCACCATTGCTTTAGCCAAAGACATGGCACAACACTCTTCTCCTCCATTACAATGTAAGCTGGTGTACCTTCTGGCAATGTAGCCTCGCCTGTACTCGTTGTAATGTACGTATCTCCCCTTAAAGCACTCTTTAAAGCTTTAAAAATTGTCATCTTTTTGACCTTTTTGTTATTCAAAATCAAATCAGGGAGTGACTTTCAATGCCTGAATTCCCTTCACCTACTCTCTCAACCAATTGCATCTCATGGACGGCCAATCCGCGTGCAATACTTCTCACTAACCGACCTATCCCAGTGCGGCTCCAATAATGTCACAGTCACACGTACTGCAGCTGACAAAGTCTTGCAGCTTGTCCTACAAAACTTCGATTTACACAAAACTAATACAAAAATTGTGAGCACTAATCAAAAACCAAAAACCAAATCTGCTGGTTTACTACAGGAAAGGTAACACAATTGCTTCAGAAACTTTACAGATTTTTCACTGACGGCTCTTTCCGCACTTACAGCTATTCCTTCTTTCTCAGTCTCCCAGATTTGCAAGCAAAATTTAACCTTCAAATTTTACTCTCAGCTGATCAGGGGGGCTGTCCTGGTGCACTTGGGACTTGCCAAATCTTAGTCGAAATTTTCTTTCACTCCCTTTGACTCACACTCTAACTTGTCGACCATGCACCATCAACCTACTAAACCAGACAGATTACAACATAAAACCAAGTGTCTCATACACCTTTCAATATACTCCGGAGTCTTAGACCACACAGGGTCCATACATCAACAACCACGTCGACAATTTTTTAGCACAAAGTGCCACACACATGTGAAGTTCAACGACTTCCCTACTCTCACACTGCAGAGTACGCACACTCCTTCTACAACTTCATTTGAAGCATGCAGACTCCCTAAACCCTCACAAACTTCACAATCTAATCAAAGCTTCAACTACAACACATTCTAAGGTTATGGTGCTAATTAATAACAAGGTCAGCTGCATCAATGTGATCACATACATTTGAGTTCAGCCGAGAAATTCATCAAGCATTATTCGCTATTAGCATGATTTCATTAGTGAGGATCCTTAACTAACACCAGATTAGCATCAGCATGTTGGGCTTCATGCAAAACAATTTAGCAACACAAATCTGGAAAAACATCTAACTAGGGCTCTTTCAAAACAGTGCAGTTGGTACCTAGAAAGAAAAAGCAAATATGCATAACAGACACAGATACGAGTTATACCTTTCCTCAGTTGGATTGGCAACACAAGATAGTCTTCGTCATCAGGACATCAGTCTATCAGCAAGGCATCAGGATTCAGCATTGAAGTTCAGAAAACGCAGTGTTTAAGCAATAAAGATTAAGCATGTCTCTTGTCAAGGCGCATAAGAAAATATTGACCTTTCGACCAGCAAGAAAATGGGCAATGAACCTATGGCAAATACTTAAGGCAAAAATACTAAATGCAGAATGCTGGGTTCTTCTCAGTGCAGTCTCATTAAATTAAAATCACTAAAACCATTCCCCTAAGGGATTGCATGTTCAAGCTTTGACCAATAAGACTAAAACTCCAAATCTATGAATTCTACCATTACTCCGTTCACATGTCATTGATTGATCGTCCTGCAATGTCCTCATCATCCGACTCCTCAGTAAACAATATTGTTGCAGCTTCTACTCCAGTCATGACTCTATTGTTCTCCTCCTGAGAAAGTCAGTTTTACACACATTACACACATAATGTTACATTTAGCAAGCACAGCATCTTTTAGCAGCTGGTTCTCATGAGAAAAGATTTCAGCTATGAGCACATTTAAACAATACAATGGAAAATCACAGTTTAACTCTCTAGGACAGCCATTTTATTAAAACCTTGAGAAATATAACTTGACATGAGGCCTGGCAAGTAGGCCAAGACCATTGCTAAATTAAGTCTTACAATTAATAAAGCTAATGCATAATACATAACCTTTAATATGACAAATTACTACATTAGTCAATCATATATTCAACATTTAATAGCATAAGTACACTTTGTGAACATTGACGGCCACTCATCGTAATCACATTTTCAAATGTGTGCATTGTTTTTCTACATTATTATATTTTCTACACAAATCCATCACTCAGAATACATGAACATTCATTAATAATTTTTATTAAAACACCTGTGCTAGCACTAGCCTTGTGTTGTTGAAACCGAGTAGGGCAACATCTAAGACCTGATGTCATAAATGATGATGGATTTTCCCTTCTCAGCAATAAGCAAATGGCTGTAATACCTGCTTTGAGTTTGAAGGACTGTTGAGTTTTAAGCTAAAATCCAAGATTTTTTTTTTAAATGGCTTACTTTAGGATGAACTTCTGAGCGGCTTAAGAAAAAAAGTCACATTCTAAAGTTTTGTTTTATGGTGAAATAAAGAAATTAAAAGTGATCTATGAAAATAAACATGATCATTATGCTAATATCACACTTTTATTTGCTACTTATCAAATGTATTTAGTAGAAAAGACAGCTGTTACAGGGAGAGAGGTGTATGTCACAAATAGGGGCAAACTGACAAATTAACAGTGAGTGCCTGGCCAGAGCCAAGCCAAGGGTCTGTCTTGGGCTTTTAGAGCTCATGCACGAGTCGAGTCCTGAAAATGTTTGCCGTGTAAATCACACAACAAAGCTCATGTAAAACCTGGTACAGTCTGTTCAAAATTCAAAATAGTTCATTTCTTTAACACTGGATACTTTTACTTTAATACGTTATGTTACAGCACTGCACTGAGTAGAGCTTCTTAAATGTGGTAGTTTTTAAACATGAACTTAGAATCATTCCCACACAGGCCACCCAAACCCCGCGACAGTGTGGTTATTGAACTAAGCCAGTAAGCTAGTTGTTATGTGAATCCTGTAGGTGAATGATATAGGCAGTGCAAGATTAGAGTCTATTAAATCAAACACAATAGGTTTTTATACAACTGGTATTCTCATCATATGAAATAGTAAAGAAAAAGGATGAAAGGTAAAATAAATAAATTGTCTAAGATTACACTATTTGAATAAGCGGGAAAACCATGATTAATCCATGTTTTCTGGTTTCACTTTGTACAAATCAGTCACTAAATGGATAGCTATTTGTCTCTCCTTTTTAGCTCAAATATTGATGCTTTGATTTTATGACTTTGCGCATAAGGGTAGAGCGAGGGTAGCTGGCAGAAGCCACATGAAAGCTTGGCTCGTTGTGGGCTCGAGGTTACAAAGGAACCTCAAGCTGAGTCAGGGCCAGGTTCCCACCATGAGTCTGGCTTGAGTTTCCGTGGCTCGCCCAGCTCTAATCACACACGAGGTAACAGTACATGTTGCTTGATGCACCAAGAAACTCAGAAGTGTGACAGAACAAATTACCAAGAGATAGTAAAAATGGAAGATTAAGGGTTAAGAGACTAAGGGCCTGATTACGACCTTGGCGGACGGAATACTCCATCACAAATGTGCCAGAAATCCAGTTTGCTGTATTACAAGATCCATTATATCCTATGGAACTTGTGATACGGGGGGGGGATATCCATTGTGTTTGTGATGGAGTATCCCATCCTCCCAAGTCGTAGTCAGGCCCTAAATGTTGAGCCAATACCATATCATTCTAGAGGGAATTCTGAAAAATACAAGAAGCAGTAGTTTTTTTGGTTTCACCCTCCTTAGCTGCTTCCTGGAAAGTTTTGGGGTGATCTGTCAAGAGGGGAGTCCTGAAACGCCCTTTACCATTCATTTTTCCATTTGAAAATTGAACGGCGATACCGCAAAACGTGCAGAATGGAATTACACCAAATTTAGCTGAAAGCTAGAGCTTGGTCCAGAAAGCATGCTTTATATGATTTGGTTTAAATCCATTAAGTCGTTCTGGAGCAATTAGGGCTAAAACAAATGATAAATTTAATGCTGAAAAGAATCTGCGAAACAGACAGATCTGCAGAGGAGATTTAATTGGCATCTTAGGACTCATAAAAATGGATATAAGGGGAAGACTACAGCTATCCTGGCCCCTAGGCCTGGCGGGGCCCCTTAGGGACAATTTATTTTAAATTTGCAGAGAAATTGTGCAAAACACATGGGTTGTGTTTTCACTTTATTATTGTTTGTGTGTTGCGGAAATACTTTAGACAGTGCCTCTAAAGGAAGTCTGACTGCTTTTGTGGAAGGAAGAGGAAGATCTCAGGGGAACCCATGCTTTCAAACAAACTGGTAAAAAAGAGGTACACTAAGATCACTTCTAATCCTCCCCCTGAAAATACACTCTGGCCTGTTTCTTAATAAACACACTCAAAGCCCTCATCATTGTCCCTAAAAGGGGAGGTAGGTGTCCCAGGATGCCCAATGGTGCAAAAGAATCCACTTGTTATAAGGGAAGTTGGGCTAGGTGCGTGCTTGTGCTTAGGACCTGGAGTCTACAGAAATAATAAATATGCCTGTATAGAACATGGCCAATGACTGTGTCATGTTAGATTGCCAGAAATTTAGAGAAAATTATGGCTGCCATTGTCCCTTGCTTCCACAATGAAACTACTGATGTGATAACACAGTCTCCCTTGCCCAAAACATGGCCACACCCGAACTGGAGCACCCATGAGCTCAACATTCTGCTATGAAAAGGAGTTTGGTTAATCTAGTTAACTAACTTGCTTAATCTACCCGAGCATTCCTAATCTTTCTCTGGTGGATTTTTTCTTTTGTTCTTCCTCTATAAGAAGCTCTTATTATTTTGTCCTTCCTGTACATAAATACCACAACTTGGATGCTAGAAACTGGGTTGTTGATTGACTGGGGCATAAGCCCTCGCCAAGCAGCAACCACAATCCTGGTCAGGGTAAGTGTCAGGCAACCCCTAATTTAACCTGTGCTCACCCTCACATAGCTTAGTACAGAGCAGTCAGGCTTAAATTAGAGGCAATGTGTGAAGTATTTGTGCAACACTTCAAACAATGAAAGAAAAAAGATTCCACACCAAGATAGATAAATATATCTGAATTAAATAAATAAAACCGAACCAGAACAACAAAATCCGAAAATGTATAACTTAAGTTATTATTTTTGAAAGAATAAACTGTAAAATAGCAATTAGAAGAAATAAGTAACAATAGGGGATATCTGGTCGTGCTGGACACAGACAAAAGTTCAGGCTGACTACCATCTAGCGTGGGCCGGATGCAGGGTCCCAGTTAGACCGGCATTACCACTTTACCTTAAATCTGGGCTGTGGAGCGTTGCATAGCTCCAAAGCACAGATGGGTCACACAGTCAGGGCAATGCGTTGGTTCTGAGATGAGGTGAGTCTGCAGTGCACCATCGTGTTGCATCATCAGGCGAGGATCCTGCCAACAGGGCTTGCGATGAGAAGGCCAGTGTCAGGAAAGCGTTGTACAGCTGAGGTGATGCATTGGTTCCAATGAGCTCAAAGGCTGTGATGCAGAGCTGTAGTGTCATCATCGAGGCTGCATCAACGAGGGATACAAGGATCTGGTGCTGGGGAGGGTGTCACACAGTGGTGGTTCCAACAGCTATGCCCTGGTCCCAAGATTTGGCAACGCAAGTCTGTTGCATCCGTTTCGACCCATGCAGTAGTGGTGATGCACCAATTCTAAGCAATACAGCAGCTACAATGCGTTAGCTCTGCTACCCCAGCAGAGGATGCATTGGTTCCACTGGAGCAAACACCTTAAACCCACTTTCAAGGATCCAGGACTTAGGTGGAACCACTTGGCAGGGCAGGCTCATAGATGGTAGAGTCTAGATGCAAGAGCAGGGTAGTTTGGACCCTTGTATGTCCCTGAGACTTCCGATCATGAGGCCAGCCAGCTAGTCCTTGGATGTCATTCTGGGTTCAAGTGATGCAGGTCTGGTTCTTCTCACCCAGGCAGGGGAACAACAGGCAGCAGGGCAGCAAAGCGAGGCAGGAATCCAGCAAAGCAGCGTTCCAGAAAAGTGGCAGTTCTTCAGCAGCACAACAGTCCTTCTTGGCTCCTTGATATGATTTAGGAATTACATTTATTTTTCGTGGCAGAGTCTTCACAGGACAAAAATGATGTGGCAGGGACAAGTATTTCTGTACACTACCAGGAAACTAAGAGGGTTAGCTATCGTACCGGATACTGGTCTGAGTAGAGCAGTGAAGGTACTGGTTCAATAAGTCTCACCTACTCTTTTGTGGCATGCTTCATAATTGGTAAGTGGAATTCATCATGTTGTGGAGAAGTGTGGCACAATGGTTAGAGCAGCAGACCCTAAAGCAGAGATCTGGCCCAGGACCAGGGTTCAATTTCCACCTCAGCAGGTCTTAGACTCAATTCCCTTGGACCAGATCATTCTCACCTCGGTGCCTAAGCTAATTAATGGGTCTGACTCTGGGTCATAGCTTGCTTGATCTCCACAACGGCCCTCACAGTGCTTGGATGCCTGGGGCTGTCCAGGAGTGGGTGCCTCACAGGGAAAAGCCAGGAGGGGTTCTGCAGTGGTATGCGTACAGTGCCTTGAGACCCTAATTGGTGAGTAGTGTGCTATACAAGTGTGAAGTTTACAGTTTTTTTTACAGGATGATACCAACACACTGGTCTTAACCTCATTATAGAGAGAGATTAGAAGATGTTTTCTCTGGTCAATGATGGGGTCCAGTTGTTATTTAAACAGTCTAGGTATAAACCCAAAGATTTCCTTTATTCATGGGTACACCTGGCAGGAATAAAACCTGGGTTGGGATGATCACAAGATATCATGTCTCATTTATCCCATCTCCAATATGTTTGCCATCATGTTTCTGCCACTTAATGGTTTCCTCAAAGGAAGGTCTCCCTTCTTCAGGGCAGTCCAGGTAGCCGATATCCTTTCAACCAGAGGCACTAGAAGGTCCACATCATCTGTTCTGCTACACTTGGTTTTTTTTTTTTTTTTTTTTTAAAGTATAGGAACTATTATTGTAAAAATTAAAAAGTTTTAGAATGTTGTTCCCAATAGGTCCTGCACAATTCAACTCATTGAGGTCACCCAAAAGGTATTTAAGGGTAAAGGAGGCTTTGTTTTTCATTGCTTCTTTGCACTCATGGTGTCATGCCCTCTTTGCCTCAAAAGCCGACTTTCAAGGTGCCAATATAAAAGACATGGCCCCAAATTGGGAAATGTAGGGAACTGTATTTCACTGTGGAATTCCTTTTCACATAAATATAAGCAGTCCAGTGTTCCTACATCCACATTTACTGGGTACGGGAACAGCTAACCCAATTTTGTTGGCTGGGAAATCCAGGAAGTACAGTCGCTGTGGGAAAAGGCTACATTGTAGCCAGGACCCCTTCCATGACCCGTAATCAAACCTCACACAAGACACTTGGGGAGCATTACATGCTCTCCCTGCCAGCCAACAGTCTCCACTCCTTCCTTCATGCTCATCATCCCCTCAACCTCCAAGCAGCTGGAAAATATATTTCAGCCCTGAGCTCTCATCTGTACCTCTCAGTCTGATTTTAGAGCTTGGGTCTATTTTTCAGTCCTGAGTTCTTACCTCTGCCTCAAGAACTGCTATTATTAGAGCCCTGGGGTCCATATTTCAGCCATGAGCTTGCGCCTCTTCTAATGCAGCTTATATTAGAGAGTTGGTCTTTTTACTCCAGATTGAGCTCTTGCCTTAGTCTCTAAAGCTAATAATAGAGCCTGGGCTCTCTATCTCAGTCTGACGTCTCAACTCTTACTCTAGAGCATGCATTATTATGATCTCCCTACTTCAGTTCTGACCCCTCAACTTTGGAGAAAGAGAGCTGATATTAGCACCTGGGCTTCATATTTCAGACCTGAGCTAGTGCTATTTCAGTCCTGAGCTATCACCTCTGCCACTAGAGCTTGCATTAAAGTGGGTTCAATAGTTCAACCCTGAACTGGTGCTGCGATATGTCAGTTCCGAAGCCAATGCGCTGGGTTTCTCCACGCAATGAAGGGATGCGTCGATCTTCCTTCAACAGTGGCACATATGCAGTGGTTCCGATGGCAATGCATTGGTTCCGAAGCCGATGAGCTAGGTTTCTCCATGCAGTGAAGGGATGTGCCAATCTTCCTTACGCAATGGCGGTGATGCAGTGGTTCTGATGCGGCGACGATGCAACGGCAATGCACTGCTTGTAAATGCAATGTGCCGTTTCTGCTTCTGCAACAGTGGTGATGCCTCAGTTCTAACCTCTTACAGTAGGCAATGTGTTGATTCTTGCTAGAGCAAGTATCTGAGTCCACTCCAGTAAACCAGGCAGAGGAGCAGAAGTAGAGACTTGATATCCCTGAGTCTCAAGCAACAGGAGAGAAGCCAACAAGCCCTTGGAGATCACTTTGGAGGGAATGCCACAGTACAACTGTCCCTTAGCAAGGTCAGAGATCAGCAGACTGCAGGACAGCACAGTGTAAAAGCAGTCCTGCCACGTCAGCTGTCCAGCAGGGTAACAGTCGTTGGTGCAGCACAGCAGTTCTTCTGACTGAGTCCATTTGTAGGTCCAAAAGTGTCTGCTTTGATGGGTCAAAGACCCAGTACTTACACCCAAATATACCTTTGAAGTGAGGGTGACTTCAAAGAAGGGTCTCTGAAGTACACAGAGTTTCTTTCTTCTTAGTTCTGGCTTCAGAATATCAGTAGAGGGTAATCAGCCATTTCTGTGGGGACAAGCACTACCTATTCAGGTGTAAGTGTCCTCCCTTCCCACCCTTCCAGCCCAGGAAGAGCATTCAGAATAAAGATGAATGTAGATGAGCACTCAGACACCCCTATCCTTCCTGTGTTTGTGGCTGTCCAGAGGGAATGCACAAGGTGTAGCTGTCACCCACCACTGCCGTGTATTGAAGGCAGGCTGCAGGCTCACAGAGCTCTAAGAGCAGAGAAATGTCCACTTTCTAAAAGTGGCATTTCTGAAATAGCAATGTTAAATGTGACTTTACCTGTAAAGAGGATTTATCATTACCATTCCAAATATATGAAAAATGATCTAGCTACTCTTATAAGTTGTGATTTACAGCTTAAAAGTATATTAAGGAATTCCCTAAAGTTAACCTGTGAGAGGAGTATGCCTCATAGTAGTGAAAAATGAATTTGGGTGTTTTACACTACTAGGACATGCAAAACTTAAAAGTACATGTCCTACATTGTATTACTCAGCACCCAGCCCTACGGGCTACTTAGGGCCTACCTTAGTGGTGACCTATGTGTAACAAACAGTGAGTTTAAGGCTTGGCAAAGGATTTTAAATGCCAAGTCGAAGTGGCAGTAAGTTGCACACACAGTGTAGGAAGTTGGCTCTGTATGCACTATTTCAAAGTAAGGAATAGTATGCACAGAGTCCAAGGGTTCCCCTTAGAGGTAAGATAGTGGCAAAAAGAGATAATACTAATGCTCTATTTTGTGGTAGTGTGGTCGAGCAGTAGGCTTATCAAAGGAGTAGTGTTAAGCATTTGTTGTACATACACACAGGCAATAAATGAGGAACACACACTCAGAGACAAATCCAGGCCAATAGGTTTTGTTATAGAAAAATATCTTTTCTTAGTTTATTTTAGGAACCACAGGTTCAATTTCTACATGTAATATCTCATTTGAAAGGTATTGCAGGTAAGTACTTTAGGAACTTTGAATCATTACATTAGCATGTATACTTTTTACATAAAACACCATAAGCTGTTTTAAAAGTGGACACAGTGCAATTTTCACAGTTCCTGGGGGAGGTAAGTTTTTGTTAGTTTTGTCAGGTAAGTAAATCACTTACAAGTCTCAGGTTTGGGTCCAAGGTAGCCCACCGTTGGGGGTTCAGAGCAACCCCAAAGTTACCACACCAGCAGCTCAGGGCCGGTCAGGTGCAGAGGTCAAAGAGGTGCCCAAAACGCATAGGCTGCAATGGAGAGAAGGGGGTGCCCCGGTTCCGGTCTGCCAGCAGGTAAGTACCCGCGTCTTCGGAGGGCAGACCAGGAGGGTTTTGTAGGGCACCGGGGGGGACACAAGTTCACACCAAAAGTACACCCTCAGCGGCACTGGGGCGGCCAGGTGCAGTGTAGAGACAAGCGTCGGGTTTTCAATGTGAATCAATGAGAGATCAAGGGATCTCTTCAGCGTTGCAGGCAGGCAAGGGGGGGGCTCCTCGGGGTAGCCACCACCTGGGCAAAGGAGAGGGCCTCCTGGGGTCACTCCTGCACAGGAGTTCCGTTCCTTTCGGTGCTGGGGGCTGCGGGTGCAGAGTCTTTTCCAGCCGTCTGGAAATGGAGTTCAGGCAGTCGCGGTCAGGGGGAGCCTCGGGATTCCCTCTGCAGGCGTCGCTGTGGGGGCTCAGGGGGGACAACTTTGGTTACTCACGGAGTCACGGAGGGTCCTCCCTGAGGTGTTGGTTCTCCACCAGTCGAGTCGAGGTCGCCGGGTGCAGTGTTGCAAGTCTCACGCTTCTTGCGGGGAGTTGCAGGGGTCTTTAAATCTGCTCCTTGAAACAAAGTTGCAGTTCTTTTGGAGCAGTGCCGCTGTCCTCGGGAGTTTCTTGGTCTCTTGGAAGCAGGGCAGTCCTCTGAGGATTCAGAGGTCGCTGGTCCTGGAGAAAGCGTCGCTGGAGCAGGGTTCTATAGAAGGCAGGAGACAGGCCGGTAGGACTGGGGCCAAAGCAGTTGGTGTCTTCTTCCTTCTTCTGCAGGGGTTTTCAGCTCAGCAGTCTTCTTCTTCGGTAAGTTGCAGGAATCTAAATTCTTAGGTTCAGGGGAGCCCTTAAATACTAAATTTAAGGGCGTGTTTAGGTCTGGGGGGTTAGTAGCCAATGGCTACTAGCCCTGAGGGTGGGTACACCCTCTTTGTGCCTCCTCCCAAGGGGAGGGGGTCACATCCCTAATCCTATTGGGGAATCCTCCATCTGCAAGATGGAGGATTTCTAAAAGTTAGAGTCACTTCAGCTCAGGACACCTTAGGGGCTGTCCTGACTGACCAGTGACTCCTCCTTGGTATTCTCATTATTTTCTCCGGCCTTGCCGCCAAAAGTGGGGGCCGTGGCCGGAGGGGGCGGGCAACTCCACTAGCTGGAGTGTCCTGCGGTGCTGGCACAAAGGGGTGAGCCTTTGAGGCCCACCACCAGGTGTGACAGCTCCTGCCTGGGGGAGGTGTTAGCATCTCCACCCAGTGCAGGCTTTGTTACTGGCCTCAGAGTGACAAAGGCACTCTCCCCATGGGGCCAGCAACATGTCTCGGTTGTGGCAGGCTGCTGGAACCAGTCAGCCTACACTGAACAATTGGGTTAAATACAGGGGGCATCTCTAAGATGCCCTCTGTGTGCATTTTTTTAATAAATCCAACACTGGCATCAGTGTGGGTTTATTATTCTGAGAAGTTTGATACTAAACTTCCCAGTATTCAGTGTAGCCATTATGGAGCTGTGGAGTTCGTTTTTGACAGACTCCCAGCCCTTATACTCTTATGGCTACCCTGCACTTACAATGTCTAAGGTTTTGCTTAGACACTGTAGGGGCATAGTGCTCATGCACATATGCCCTCACCTGTGGTATAGTGCACCCTGCCTTAGGGCTGTAAGGCCTACTAGAGGGGTGACTTACCCATGCCACAGGCAGTGGGAGGTTGGCATGGCACCCTGAGGGGAGTGCCATGTCGACTTAGTCATTTTCTCCCCATCAGCACACACAAGCTGGCAAGCAGTGTGTCTGTGCTGAGTGAGTGGTCCCTAGGGTGGCATAAGACATGCTGCAGCCCTTAGAGACCTTCCCTGGCATCAGGGCCCTTGGTACCAGGGGTACCAGTTACAAGGGACTTACCTAGGTGCCAGGGTTGTGCCAATTGTGGAAACAATGGTACATTTTAGGTGAAAGAACACTGGTGCTGGGGCCTGGTTAGCAGGGTCCCAGCACACTTCTCAGTCAAGTCAGCATCAGTATCAGGCAAAAAGTGGGGGGTAACTGCAACAGGGAGCCATTTCTTTATACAAGCCCCCCCCCAGCCCACAGGACAGGAGACTCAGCCAAAGCTGGGAGAGTCTTCCTAGTCTGTCAGGCGAGGAAGAGTAGAGGAAATAGGCTGGTTTGTTGCAGGGCCTACTCTGCCTTACATCCTCCTGCTCAGGTCATTCCCTCTGGGGAACTGACCCACTTCCACAGTGATAGGACCTAGTCTGAACTGCCTCTTGTCTGTGCTTTTTATGTCTTCACCCACTCTCTCTATTTTGGGGTTAGAGGTATCCACCTCTGCTAATCTTATCTTAGCCAGGGTCACCCCTAGCTTACCCAAAGAGGTTACCCAGAGCTGGAGTAACCCCACCATGACCAACAGGGTCAGGGGGCCTAACTTGCTATTTGGCATGGGGTCAGACCACCATGCCAAGGATAGTGCAGCCATAAAGGCTAACACCCAGCAGAGGCCACTGACAGCTGTCAGTGCCCAGAACCACACCTTTAGCTCTTCACCTACAAGGGAAGGGGCTAAGTTACAGGCTTCTTTGGGTTCAGGGTGCCTGTCTGCTGTATTAGAGTGGGGGGTTACCACATCTTGTAGTAAACACCCTTCTTCCACTCTTTCTTCTGTTAGCTGAGGAGCCACCCACTCAGACTTAACAGTTGCCTGACTAGCCAGGACTTCTTGTGGGTCAGGTTGGACTTTATCAGAGCCACTTTTGGAGTTCTCCCCTACTGGAGCAGAATCTCCTTGGCTTGCTGGAACCTTGGCTAAAGGTTGTCCACCTTTCCTACTCTGTTTCCTTTTCTTTTTCTTCTGGGGCCTACTTGCATTTACTGCAGAGGCAGGAACTCCAGAATCCTTGGGAGAGGACTGGCACTGGACCAGTTCCTCTCTTGGGCTCTGACTAACCTCTGGGTAGTCATTTCCAAGGAGACAATCAAGGGGGAGGTCTGTACTGACTACCACCCTTCTCCAGCTAAAAGTCCCACCCACTTCTATGGGCACAAAAGCCACAGGCCTATCCGTGACCCTGTCTGGGCTAACTCTTACTCTGGCAGTCTCACCTGGGATGTACTGGTTTGAGAACACCAGCCTGTCATGCACAATAGTGTGACTGGCACAAGTGTCTCTCAGGGCAGTGGCTGGGATTCCATTCACCAGTAGGTGGTGGAAGTGTCTACTTCCCTCTGGAATCTCCAACTCACCTGTTGGGCCCTTTTTCCAGTTGAAGGCTATGAAGACCTCCTCATCTAAGGAGTCATCCCCAATGGCTACACTGGTCACCCCTGGGATTTTGCTAGGGGGTTTGTTTTTGGGACAAGAAGTGTCCTTGGTGTGGTGCCCTGTCTGTTTACAGTTATGGCACCATGCCTTAGTGGCATCCCAGTTCTTACCCTGGTACCCACCTTTGTTTGGGGTTGTGTCTCGGGGCCCACCCACCTGGTCTGGTTTTTGGGGGCCTAGAGAGGACTCTTTTTCTTTGTTTCTAGTGTCACCCACTTTCTCCTGAGGAGGTTTTGTAACCCCTTTCTTTTGGTCACCCCCAGTGGAAGTTTTGGTTACCCTAGTCTTGACCCAGTGGTCTGCCTTCTTTCCCAATTCTTGGGGAGAAATTGGACCTAGGTCTACCAGATACTGATGCAACTTTTCATTGAAGCAGTTACTTAAAATGTGTTCTTTCATAAACAAATTATAAAGCCCAACATAGTCATGCACTTCATTTCCAGTTACCCAACCATCCAGTGTTTTCACTGAGTAGTCTACAAAATCAACCCAGGTCTGGCTCGAGGATTTTTGAGCCCCCCTGAATCTAATCCTATACTCCTCAGTGGAGAATCCAAAGCCCTCAATCAGGGTTCCCTTCATGAGGTCATAAGATTCTGCATCATTTCCAGAGAGTGTGAGGAGTCTATCCCTACACTTTCCTGTGAACATTTCCCAAAGGAGAGCACCCCAGTGAGATTTGTTCACTTTTCTGGTTACACAAGCCCTCTCAAAAGCTGTGAACCATTTGGTGATGTCATCACCATCTTCATATTTAGTTACAATCCCTTTAGGGATTTTCAACATGTCAGGAGAATCTCTGACCCTATTTATGTTGCTGCCACCATTGATGGGTCCTAGGCCCATCTCTTGTCTTTCCCTTTCTATGGCTAGGATCTGTCTTTCCAAAGCCAATCTTTTGGCCATCCTGGCTAACTGGATGTCCTCTTCACTGGAGTTATCCTCAGTGATTTCAGAGAGGTTGGTCCCTCCTGTGAGGGAGCCAGCATCTCTGACTATTATGCTTGGAGTCAGGGCTTGAGAGGCCCTGTCCTCCCTAGATAGGACTGGTGGGGGGGAATCACCCTCCAAGTCACTATACTCATCCTCTGTGTTGCCATCCTCAGAGGGGTTGGCTCTTTCAAACTCTGCCAACAGCTCCTGGAGCTGTAGTTTGGAAGGTCTGGAGCCCATTGCTATTTTCTTTAGTTTACAGAGTGACCTTAGCTCTCTCATCTGTAGATGGAGGTAAGGTGTGGTGTCGAGTTCCACCACATTCACATCTGTATTAGACATTATGCTTCTAAAAGTTGGAATACTTTTTAAGAATCTAAAAACTAGTTCTAGAATCTAATTCAAACTTTTACCAAACTTTTAAACTCTAAAAGCAATGCTAACAGGGACTAACACAAGGCCCTAGCAGGACTTTTTAAGAATTTAGAAAAATAGTTCAAATTGCAAAAATCAATTTCTAATGAAAATTTTTGGAATTTGTCGTGTGATCACGTATTGGCTGAGTAGTCCAGCAAATGCAAAGTCTTGTATCCCACCGCTGCCACCAATGTAGGAAGTTGGCTCTGTATGCACTATTTCAAAGTAAGGAATAGTATGCACAGAGTCCAAGGGTTCCCCTTAGAGGTAAGATAGTGGCAAAAAGAGATAATACTAATGCTCTATTTTGTGGTAGTGTGGTCGAGCAGTAGGCTTATCAAAGGAGTAGTGTTAAGCATTTGTTGTACATACACACAGGCAATAAATGAGGAACACACACTCAGAGACAAATCCAGGCCAATAGGTTTTGTTATAGAAAAATATCTTTTCTTAGTTTATTTTAAGAACCACAGGTTCAATTTCTACATGTAATATCTCATTTGAAAGGTATTGCAGGTAAGTACTTTAGGAACTTTGAATCATTACATTAGCATGTATACTTTTTACATAAAACACCATAAGCTGTTTTAAAAGTGGACACAGTGCAATTTTCACAGTTCCTGGGGGAGGTAAGTTTTTGTTAGTTTTGTCAGGTAAGTAAATCACTTACAAGTCTCAGGTTTGGGTCCAAGGTAGCACACCGTTGGGGGTTCAGAGCAACCCCAAAGTTACCACACCAGCAGCTCAGGGCCGGTCAGGTGCAGAGGTCAAAGAGGTGCCCAAAACGCGTAGGCTGCAATGGAGTGAAGGGGGTGCCCCGGTTCCGGTCTGCCAGCAGGTAAGTACCCGCGTCTTCGGAGGGCAGACCAGGGGGGTTTTGTAGGGCACCGGGGGGGACACAAGTTCACATCAAAAGTACACCCTCAGCGGCACTGGGGCGGCCGGGTGCAGTGTAGAGACAAGCGTCGGGTTTTCAATGTGAATCAATGAGAGATCAAGGGATCTCTTCAGCGTTGCAGGCAGGCAAGGGGGGGGGGCTCCTCGGGGTAGCCACCACCTGGGCAAAGGAGAGGGCCTCCTGGGGGTCACTCCTGCACAGGAGTTCCGTTCCTTTCGGTGCTGGGGGCTGCGGGTGCAGAGTCTTTTCCAGCCGTCGGGAAATGGAGTTCAGGCAGTCGCGGTCAGGGGGAGCCTCGGGATTCCCTCTGCAGGCGTCGCTGTGGGGCCTCAGGGGGGACAACTTTGGTTACTCACGGACTCGGAGTCGCCGGAGGGTCCTCCCTGAGGTGTTGGTTCTCCACCAGTCGAGTCGGGGTCGCCGGGTGCAGTGTTGCAAGTCTCACGCTTCTTGCGGGGAGTTGCAGGGGTCTTTAAATCTGCTCCTTGAAACAAAGTTGCAGTTCTTTTGGAGCAGTACCGCTGTCCTCGGGAGTTTCTTGGTCTCTTGGAAGCAGGGCAGTCCTCTGAGGATTCAGAGGTCGCTGGTCCTGGAGAAAGCGTCGCTGGAGCAGGGTTCTTTAGAAGGCAGGAGACAGGCCGGTAGGACTGGGGCCAAAGCAGTTGGTGTCTTCTTCCTTCTTCTGCAGGGGTTTTCAGCTCAGCAGTCTTCTTCTTCGGTAAGTTGCAGGAATCTAAATTCTTAGGTTCAGGGGAGCCCTTAAATACTAAATTTAAGGGCGTGTTTAGGTCTGGGGGGTTAGTAGCCAATGGCTACTAGCCCTGAGGGTGGGTACACCCTCTTTGTGCCTCCTCCCAAGGGGAGGGGGTCACATCCCTAATCCTATTGGGGAATCCTCCATCTGCAAGATGGAGGATTTCTAAAAGTTAGAGTCACTTCAGCTCAGGACACCTTAGGGGCTGTCCTGACTGACCAGTGACTCCTCCTTGTTATTCTCATTATTTTCTCCGGCCTTGCCGCCAAAAGTGGGGGCCGTGGCCGGAGGGGGCGGGCAACTCCACTAGCTGGAGTGTCCTGCGGTGCTGGCACAAAGGGGTGAGCCTTTGAGGCCCACCGCCAGGTGTGACAGCTCCTGCCTGGGGGAGGTGTTAGCATCTCCACCCAGTGCAGGCTTTGTTACTGGCCTCAGAGTGACAAAGGCACTCTCCCCATGGGGCCAGCAACATGTCTCGGTTGTGGCAGGCTGCTGGAACCAGTCAGCCTACACTGAACAATTGGGTAAAATACAGGGGGCATCTCTAAGATGCCCTCTGTGTGCATTTTTTTAATAAATCCAACACTGGCATCAGTGTGGGTTTATTATTCTGAGAAGTTTGATACTAAACTTCCCAGTATTCAGTGTAGCCATTATGGAGCTGTGGAGTTCGTTTTTGACAGACTCCCAGCCCATATACTCTTAAGGCTACCCTGCACTTACAATGTCTAAGGTTTTTCTTAGACACTGTAGGGGCATAGTGCTCATGCACATATGCCCTCACCTGTGGTATAGTGCACCCTGCCTTAGGGCTGTAAGGCCTACTAGAGGGGTGACTTACCTATGCCACAGGCAGTGGGAGGTTGGCATGGCACCCTCAGGGGAGTGCCATGTCGACTTAGTCATTTTCTCCCCATCAGCACACACAAGCTGGCAAGCAGTGTGTCTGTGCTGAGTGAGGGGTCCCTAGTGTGGCATAAGACATGCTGCAGCCCTTAGAGACCTTCCCTGGCATCAGGGCCCTTGGTACCAAAGGTACCAGTTACAAGGGACTTACCTAGGTGCCAGGGTTGTGCCAATTGTGGAAACAATGGTACATTTTAGGTGAAAGAACACTGGTGCTGGGGCCTGGTTAGCAGGGTCCCAGCACACTTCTCAGTCAAGTCAGCATCAGTATCAGGCAAAAAGTGGGGGGTAACTGCAACAGGGAGCCATTTCTTTACACACAGGCACTGCAGTGGCAGGCCTGAGACATGTTTAAAGAGTTACTTAAGTTGGTAGCACAATCAGTGTTGCAGATACACTATTATCATTTAATTTACAGGCCCTGGGTATATGGTGTATCACTTTCCAGGGGACTTATAACTACACTAAACATGCCTTTTGTGTATACACCAATGGTACCATGTTTTAGGGGAGAAGCACATACACTTTAGCACTGGTCAGCAGTGGTAAAGTGATCAGAGTCCTAAGGTCAACAAAAAGAAGCAGCACAAATATGAGGCAAGCAGGCAAAGATTTGGGAGAAGACCACCCTAAGCCTGACGGGTTTAACAAAGCCCATGTAGAATGTTTCAACTAGAGTTTGCGGTGGGTTTGAATATTTGGATGGCACATGGTACTGCTTACTGCTGCCCCTTAAATTCCACTTTGGTTTACATCCATCCATCAGTCTATTTATCCCCTTACAAAGGATTGCAAAATTATCCTAAATACCAAGTACCAAGCTTCATAGAATATCGCATAAGAGTGTGCCATACTATGGCCCTCATTACAACCCTGGCGGTCGGTGTTAAAGCAGCGGTAATACCGCCAACAGGCTGGCGGAAAGAAAATGGAATCCCGACCATGGTGGAAACCGCCAACATAGACAGCCACTTTAACACTCCGACCGCCACGGCGGTAGAAACAAACACCGCAGCGGTAACCGCCAACAGACAGGCGGAAGGCAAAGTACCAACCACACTATTTCAAGAGGCCTATCGCCATCTTTTCTGGGGCAGTATCAACGCTATCAAAAGCACAGCGCAAACAGGAATTGGAACGGAAACCACTCACCTCTCGACACCCAACGAGGAACCAGGACGCCATGGAGCTCGAACTCCAGGTCCTGCCCATGCTGCTCTTCCTCCTCTTGTATCAGGAGCAGCAAAGACGCCATCAACGACCACGGTGAGTACTGCACCTACAACACAGGGGAGGGTGGGAGGTAAAAGAGAGTAACACACACACGCAACATGCAATACCCCCACCCCCACCCTCACCCACAACACCATACACACAAATATATGCAAAGAACGCAAGGACAAAAGGAACTGATTGTAACAATTATTATCAATAAAAATGAGATAGTGCAATGTCAAAAATCAGTATATACAAATATGTACACCAACTACACAAGTCTGGATAGTGTTCCAATCATTGTCCGTGGACCAGTGGTCCCAAAATGCATGGGCGAAGCCCACACAAGATACCTGACTCGAAATGGAGAGAACACTGCAGGGGAATCAGATCAAAATGAAACAGGCACCTCAGGGGGAGTGGGAGGGGGCACCTCAGCCGGATGAACGCACAACGCCACTGCTGCATGAGGGGGGTCCATGCCCACTCCTGTATCCTGGGGAGTGCAAAGCCACAGTCTCTCAAGTCTCTCCAGTGAGTGGTTTGCCCACTGCTGTATCCTGGGGAGTGCAAAGCCACAGTCTCTCAAGTCTTTCCAGTGGGGGGTTTGCCCACTGCTCTATCCTGGGGAGTGCAAAGCCCCAGTCTCTCAAGATGATAACAGTCTCCACTGGTTCTGGAGGGGGCTTTGTGCCCAGAGTGCTTCATCCTGCCAAGGACTGAGGTAGTGGATGTATCTCTCCACTGGTTCTGGAAGGGGCTTTGTGCCCAGAGTGCTTCATCCTGCCAAGGACTGAGGTAGTGGATGCCTTTCTCCACTGCTTCTGAGGGGGCTTTATGCCCAGAGTGCTGTTGAGGGACACAGCAGAACATCTCCTGCAGCCTCGGACGGCTGCCCACTGGGGATGATGCTGGGGACTGTTGCTGAGGCAGCAGATGTGAAGGTGGCCGTGCTGGTGGCGGTGTCCACCGCCGTACAGGTTGGTGTACTGGTTGACCGAAGGAGTGACACTGGTCCCTCAGCCTGAGCCACCGTGCCCTGTCCTGACCTGCTCTTCGGTTTGTGTCCCTTCCCCACCTTTGAGGTTGCTGCTGGTGTCTTGCAACTGTCCCCTTTTGGTTTGGAGGAACCCTTGCTTGCTGGTAGGTGCGGCTTCTCCCTCCAGCATGTGGGCACCTTCTTCACCTTGGCAGGTGGCAGAATGGCCTGCTCCTTGGCCTCACTAGGTGGCACACTGGCAGCCCTGATGGGTGGCGGCCGCAATGAGACCAGAGTTGCTGTGACCACTGTGCTTGGGGATTTGGTGGCTGAGGTGCTGGGCTGGGATCTGGACAGCCTGGCCCTAGGGGAAGGACGGGGGATGAGGGAGGTGTAGGGAAGAGGTCAAAGTTAGCCAGGAAAAGTTTCTTAGGCACACTGGAATGGGAAGATGGAGGGGGTTTGGGAGTGGAGGAAGAGGTAGTGGTTGCTGAATTTGGGTGAAGGTGTATGGGCCGGAGGCTGTTGTGAAGTGGATGGCTGTTGGGTGGGTGTGTGTCTGCGTTTTTTATTTTGGGAGGAGGGCTCACAGACACACTGGGAGAGGACACAGGGGATGTGTGAATGGTAGTGGGGTTGGTGAGTGCACGTGAGCGGTGTGTGGTGATGGGCATGCTGGTGATGGAGGTAGTGGCTGAGGATGTAGTGCATGCAGGTGTGAGTGGAGACGAGACAGAGAGGGAGGAGGAGGACGTGGAGGAGGGGGACACAGTAGAGCCAGTGGATGTTGGTGTGTCTGCATGGGGATGGTGCTTGTGTGAGTGACTGTAGGATGTGTGGTGCTTCTGTTTGCCATGTCCACTCTTGTGTGTTGATGACTGTGCATGATGGTCTGATGGTGTGCTTGGGATAGGCTGAGGAACAGGGGATTGGGTCTGGGTGGAGGAAGTTGGAGGGGGAGGCTGGACACAGGGACAATGGCTGCCATCAGTGTTGAGGCCAGAGCCTGAAATGCTCTCTGTTGGGCCGCCTGCCCAGAATGAATGCCCTCCAGGTATGCATTTGTTTGCTGCAAATGACTCTCTACACCCTGGATGACATTCAAAATGGTAGATTGCCCAACAGTGGGGGATCTCAGGAGGTCAATAGCCTCCTCACTGAGTGCAGCAGGGCTGACTGGGGCAGGGCCTGAAGCGCCTGGGGCGAAGGAGATGCCCACCCTCCTGGGTGAGCGGGCACATGCTGCGGGGCTGCTGGGAGGGCGGTGCTGGTAGGGGGTGGTGGCTGTACCTGTTGATGCGGTGGGAACAGAGGTGCCTGCCACCGCAAGGGAGCTCCCATCAGAGGAGGAGTCGCTGTCGCTGGTGTATGCTCCTGTCCCTGTTGTGGAGCTCCCCTCGCCCTCCGTCCCACTGGTGCCTTCAGACTCCGTTACTTCACCCTCCAGGGCCATGTGGGATGCAGCTCCCTCCTGCGCCGGTGCCACCGCTCCTCCGCCAGATGATGCTAATGCACGCAAGAACAAGGTGACAAAACAAAAAGGTTGGGGAAAGTCAGAAGATACACATGGTCAGTGCATGCAACACCACTACCGTTGGCGGACACAACACACAGGGAGCAGCCCTATGCACTAAGTCATGCACTAACAGGGCAGGGGAAAAGCACATGCCCAAGGGGGACTCTGTCTAGACCCATTTCATGCACAGCTGGCACCCATAGGAGCCTGACTAGGAGTAGAGGACATATACCACCTTTGGGGTTGCACTGGGAATAAGGCTGCAAAACAAGGGATCTCCCTTTGCGTGTATGCCCTTGCCTAGGGGAACCCACAGGCCACCACCCCCACCCAGACACCTCTTCAAGCGTGCAGAGTCAGCTGAATGAGATTGTACTCACCCCCTTGTGGCTGCTGTGATGTCCTCAAGCGACCATCCAACTTCGGATATGCCACCGCCAGGATCCGGGACATCAGGGGAGTCATGGTGCGATGGGCACCCCTTCTACTTTGGGAGGCCATCCCCAGCTGGGCCTCCACCGTCTTCTTGCTCCAGCGGTGCAGGTCCTGCCATCTTTTCCAGCAGTGAGTTCTCCGTCTACGGTAGACCCCCAGGGTCCGCACTTCGTTGGCGATGGCACGCCAAATCCCCTTCTTCTGGTGGGCGCTGACCTAGAGGAAAAGTGAAGTAATAATGGATGTTACTATCCCGTACTGTTCTTCTCAAGCATTGCCTAAAAACCTCCCACCCTGGGCCAGACATACATGCACACACACTATTGTCACATGCTGGCCTGTCCCCCTCCCCTCCCTCTTCCATCCACGACACTCCATACAATCATGTGCCATCCACCATGCTCACGGGGTACTCACCTGTTCGTCTGGAGCACCGTACAGTTGCGTTTACTGGGGGAAGACCCCATCCACTAGTTTCTCCAACTCCTCCGAAGTGAAGGCAGGGTCCCTTTCCCCAGGCACTGTAGCCATTGTCGCTTCCAGACACATGTCACAGCAGCACTTGCAGTGTAGGTCCTCCCCTGTTGAAAGTCAGGTATCAAGTGAGTGAACAGATAGAAAATGTCAGCCACGTCCACAGCAGTGCGTGCCGTCACCACCAGCATACATCGTCATTGGCTCCTGGAACCCATAGGGCCCAATGTTAACCAATGCTGAATTGCGCTGCAGTCTTTCACCGCCTACCGCAACGGTGTCCAACGCCAGCGCAGTTACCTCATTTCCCCTTGTCCCACCTTACAGGTCACGCAGCCGCCATATCAGGGGGCCACATGGCAGGCCAAATAACTGTGTCACACCTATTTAGGCCAGGAATACTGACAGACCAAGGCACATTGAGTAATTGTCACGTTTTTGCTAAACGGCATTGTGATACCTAAGTGTTGTATGACCCTCTGCTCACCATTATCCTCCATAGGGCACGTCCACTGGGGCAGGTGATGAGATGGCGGCATCCTCCGGTGTACAGACACCTGGTGGACCTGTTGACAATGGAAGAGAGACACATAATTATCACTTACAGACTTGATCGTGCAACAATCCAGGAACTGTGTGCCCAGTTGGAGCCAGACCTGATGTCAGCTATCCGCCATCCCACAGGAATATCCCCTCTAATGCAGGTCCTGTCTGTACTCCATTTCCTGGCCAGTGGGTCTTTTCAAACAACAGTGGCCATGGCACCAGGGATGTCCCAGCCAATGTTCTCTAACGTGTTGCCCAGAGTGTTGTCTGCCCTGCTGAAACACATGCGCAGCTACATTGTTTTCTCAAGTGGAGGATTTGCCCACAGTGAAAGGTGACTTTTATGCCCTGGGACATATCCCCAACATCATTGGTTCCATTGATGGTACACATGTGGCATTTGTCCCGTCTCCCCCGCATGAATGAACAGGTGTACAGAAACCGGAAAAGCTACCATTCAATGAATGTGCAGATGGTGTGTTTGGCAGACCAGTACATCTCCCATGAGAATGCCAAGTATCTTGGCTCAGTGCATGACGCTTACATTTTAAGGAATAGCAGCATCCCTTATGTGATGGGCCAACTCCAGAGGCACCGTTGTGTGGCTAATAGGTGAGCCTAAAGTTCCCACACAGTTTAATTTGCTTTCTGAGTATGGGAGAGTCCCTAATGTTTGGAGGATGTCTAACAGTTGTCCCTCAATATTTGCAGGTGACTCTTGTTATCCCAACCTGTCATGGCTACTGACCCCACTGAGGAATCCCAGGACAAGGGCAGAGGAACGCTACAATGAGGCACATGGGCGAACTAGGAGGATAATAGAGCGCACCTTCGGCCTCCTGAAGGCCAGATTCCAGTGCCTCCATCTGACAGGTGGCTCCCTATACTACTCACCGAAGAAGGTGTGCCAGATCATCGTGGCCTGCTGTATGTTGCACAACCTGGCTTTGTGATGGCAGGTGCCTTTTCTGCAGGAGGATGGGCCTGATGCTGGTCTTGTGGCAGCTGTGGAGTCTGTGGACAGTGAAGAAGAGGAGGCAGAAGAAGAAGATGTAGACAACCGAAACAACATCATCATGCAATACTTCCAGTGAGACACAGGTAAGAAAATGGAACTGCTTCCCACATGTCATACTATTGTAGGATCTAGCATTAGTATGCCTTTTTCACTCTGTGTATGGACGCTGACTTGTCACTTTGGCTTTCCATTTCACAGATCTGGGTCCCAATTTGTGCCCTCTGCTATGTTTCCTCCTGGCCTACAGCTATGTAACATTGGTATGTGAACAAGTACATTGACATTGCTATATTCCAGAGATTTTGCAATTACATATTTGTGAAAGCACAGACTAACTCTATATTGTTTTGTGAATCAAGGGTGTTTATTTCTGTGCAAATAAGTGGGGGGGGGGTGAAATGGGCTGGGGAGATGGTGGAGGAATGTCTCCAGGTGCATTGTCCAATGGGGCATAGGAAGTGGAGCTATGGCAGTTTATGGTGGACAGGGTGACAAAGTGGGACAGAAGGGTGACATTCAGGAGGGTCTTATTTTCTTGTGGATTCTTGGCAATGTTCTCTGTCTTGTTCCTGGATCTCAGGGGCCATTTGCGGGATGGTTCTCCTTCTGCAGGGGGTGGGATGCTGGTGGCCTGTTGGTCCTGTGGCGGTGCCTCCTGTCCACTAGCGCCGGAGGAGGTGGAGGGCTGTTCATCATCCAGGCTAGTGTCAGGGGACCGTTTGTGTCCCACTGTGTCCCTCATGGTGTTGACAAGGTCTGCCAGCACCCCTGCAATGGTGACAAGGGTGGTGTTAATGGACTTCAAGTCCTCCCTGATCCCCAGGTTGTGTTCCTCCTGCAGCCGCTGGGTCTCCTGAAACTTGGCCAGTATCGTGTCCATGGTCTCCTGGGAATGATGGTATGCTCCCATGATGTTGGAGAGTGCCTTCTGGAGTGTCGGTTCCCTGGGCCTGTCCTCCCCCTTTCGCACAGCAGTCCTCCCAGCTTCCCTGTTATCCTGTGCCTCTGTCCCCTGAACCTTGTGCCCACTGACCCCAGGTCCCTGATTGTCTTGGGTTTGTGGGTTTGCCTGTGGTCCCTGTAGTAGTGGACACACTGCTGATTGACATGTCCTGGGGACAGAGGGATGGGCCCGCTGGGTGGGTTCTGTGGCGGTGTTTCCTGAGGGGGGGAGCCTCTGTGGTGGTTTGGGACTGTGTCAGGGGAACCGACTGTCCTGAGGTCCCTGATGGGCCGGGCTGGTCATCTTGATCCAGGCATGCAGAGCTGCTGCCATCACTGTGGGCCTCTTCTGTGGAGGGACTGGATATGTATGGCACCTCCTGTCCAGTGACGTTGGGTATGGGTCCTGTTGGGGTGTAAATGCATAGTTTTAGTATCTGTGTGTGCCATCTTGTGCATTGGGTGAGGTACCCTCTACTCCTGTGCTTGCATCATTGTGTTAGCCCTTTTGTGATAGTTGGTTTGGGGCCTGTGTGGGTTTTTGTACTGGACATGCTTTGGTGACGGTGGTCCATGCTTAGGTGTTGCATGCAGGGCCTTGGTATTGAGATGTGTGGGTTGTGATAGTGGGACATATCGAGATGATGGTGTGATAGGGGTGAGGGTAAGAGTGGGAGTATGTGATGGCATGCAGGTGGGGTGGGGGTGATGAAGTAGTTAAGATATGACTTACCAGAGTCCAGTACTCCTGCTACTCCTGTGAGGTCCTCAGGATGCATTATTGCCAAGACTTGCTCCTCCCATGTTGTTAGTTGTGGGGGAGGAGGTAAGGGTCGACCGCCAGTCCTTTGTACAGCAATCTGGTGTCTTGATACCACGGAACGTATCTTCCCCCGTAGGTCGTTCCACCTCTTCCTGATGTCATTCCGTGTTCTTGGATGCTGTCCCACTGTGTTGACCCTGTCGACGATTCTCCGCCATAGCTCCATCTTCCTTGCAATGGACGTCTGCTGCACCTGTGATCCGAAAAGCTGTGGCTCTACCCAGATGATTTCCTCCACCATGACCCTGAGCTCCTCCTCAGAAAACCTGGGGTGTCTTTGAGGTGCCATGATGTGGTGTGGGTGATGTGTGAGGTGCTGTCTGTTGTGATGTGTGGGGGGATGTGTTGATGTGTGTTGAGGTGCGTGGATGTTGTATAAGTGATGGTGTTGTGTGTCTGTGGATGCTGGTGTTGTATTAGCTAATCTCTCTCTCTGGCCTACTTTGAAATTTTTGCTTGTAAGGGTTTGTGGGTAATGTTGGTGTGTGTTTTATAGGTGTGGTGTGTGTATGTGTATCAGGTGTGTGTATTTTGAATTGTCCAATGTGGCTGTGTTTTTTAAATGTGTGTGTATTTTGAGCACGGTGGTGTGTACCGCCAATGGTTTACAGCGGGTGAAAGACCGCCGCGTTGATTCATGGGTCGTGATAGTATGGGCGTATTCTTGTTGCCTTGACGGTGTAGGTTTTGGTATCTCCAGTTTATCACTGACCTTTGGTGTGGCGGACTTGTGTGGGTGTCTGTATTGTGGCAGATTCCTAGCTGTGGGTCTTAATACCTGTAGTGGAATTCCGCCGCTGCAACAGTATGTTGGTGGTCTACAGCACAGCGGAAAGCGGGATTTACCGCCAGGGTTGTAATGAGGGCCTATGTATCTGTGCAGGGGTACATGAGGTTACATGCACACTGGATTTAATTTGCCTTTCTCTATCAGGAGTGTTGAAAATTCTGCTTTCGTTGCTGCTCACTCGAGATTCCATCAGGAGTTTGCCCCCAATTGCAAGAACCAAATGTGCTGGTTTAAACAATTGGAGCAAAGGCCAGCACCCCAAATCATGTGTAAGCCCCTCCCAGCTGAATTTGCAGAGGATTCCTGAAGAAGCATCGCCATCTGTGAACTGTCCTCTACCCCCAGGGAAACTGCAATGTTTAAAATACTTTTAGTAGGTTAAACGGTTTTGATTCACTGTGTGGCAAGCCTCTGCCACCTCTGACTCTGTAATGGCAAAAGGATGGCAGCCAGAGGGGCTGATCTGATTTTCATGCCGCCTCACACCATGAAAGCGATAGTTCTAACTATCACCAAGGGAACAAACAACCATGTGATATGGAGTATCTGCTTTTATAAAATTAGTCTACAGCTCATTCTATAAAAAAGCTGCATCTGATGTTACAAAATAGCAGTTCTCCAGTTTCATATCTGATGCATCCTCATGTGAAAGCTCCGAGGTTATCTTTCCTCTTTTCATCCTCCTTCAATCACTTATTAAACAACTAGGTGATAAAGGTTCTTATCACAGACCTACAGGCGAAGATATTTGATAATGTGACATTTGGTAGACATTTGTACATAATTGTGTGTCTGAGTGGGACATTGTCTGCCATAGGGATAATGCGTTCCATGCTTTTATTAGTCTAAGTTCGGTCGTCTTGTCTGAGATAGAAAAACCCTGTGAGCCAGTACAGCTTGCCAGGGCATGCACCCCATAATTGAGATTACCAACAAATAGAGATAACCATTCATTACTAAGCATGTGAGAAGGACATTACATTCGATCAACCTTACATATTGAAAGTACTCTAATCCACAAACTTTGATTGGGCTATTCCCTCAGTTCCCTTTATTTTACCAAATTGACATTAAGCCGGGGTTGCAAGAGGCAGCTACTTCTACCACTGGTTTGCCTTTCATTGAAGAAAAAAAAACTCTGGATGTTCGTCCAAAACTCTCACTATGTCACGTCTTGTGATGACTTTAGTGGCAAATATCATATGACGCTCTAGATTATTTTATTTATTTTTATTAGACGGTACATGGAAACCACGAGTCCCCGCGAAAGCTCTCTAACGAACACAAACTGCAAGATACAACGCACCAGCTACCTAGCAGAAAGTGGTACTTACAGACAGACACATTCAACACAAGTAAGGCAAATCTAAGGGCATATTTAGGAGCCCCTAGTGCCATTCTAACACCACATTAGCGTAATTCTTTTGACTCTGGTGTGATGTTAGAAGGCCAAAGCTGCTGCGCCATATTTACAAAGTGGCACAATGCATTGCGCCACTTTGTAACCCTTTGTGCTATATTCTGCTTGTGCCAGTCATAATGTATGCGAAGGGGGGCGTTCCCCCTGTTAGGGGGGAGCAGAAAAATGGAGCATAGAAATCTAAGCGATTTCTTTGCGTCATTTTTCCGGCACTTTGAACGCCTACTCAGAGCAGGCGTTAAAAGGAGGCTTCCATTGGTTACAATGGGCCCCTGGGTGCTTTGCAGGATTAGCGTCCATTTTTGGTGCTAATCCTGAAGAGCACCAGACTAGTACAAAATATTCTGATGCTAGTCCCCTAACTGCCACCATGGGGTGCCATATTTTAAATACAGCACACATGGTAGCGTTAGAGGGGCGCTAAGGGGTGCAACTAAATGTTAAATATGCCCTATAGTTTGTCAATAAATTAGTGAAATGTGGGAAAGAATACTTTTTATAGTATTTTATGGAGCTTTATGTTGATCATGAAGACACTGAAAAAATGAAAACAAAATATCTTCATAATAATTCATTAAAAAACTACCTTAACTTCCTGAGGCATAATTTACTAAGAGTGTTCTCAAAAGCTCAGACTACTGAACACTTGTTTGTATGTTATAGCTCTTATTAACGTGAGCATGCTGATAAGTTTTACCTGTCATGGAGATAACTCGGCGATGTTACTTCTCCGCTTCCATGATCACAAAAGCATGAAGAATTTCCATTTCAAAGCAGCTTTTTGGCATTGATTTTTGTGCTACTAAAAAGTATCAATAAAACAAATGGAAATACAGTAGGCACAGGGCTTTGAAGCAAGCCTTAAATTGCTTGTGCTCTTCTGTTAATGTCCCCTTTATGTCAAATAATTTAGCATCTTTCTTCCATCTGATTACAGAGTCAATATTAATATCGTTGGAAGTAAATACCACCTTCCCTACGTCTGCCTATTCATTAGGAATATCTATTGATATCAGACGGTCTTCAATATATAGGTTAATAGGATAGAACACTATTTAAACAATTGACTGACATTACTTCCATGTTATTTGATATGTGAAAGACATCTGAGGGTCTCATTAGAAGTGCCTCAGTAATCCTGAGCCAAATTGTGAAAACCAAAAGCCAGGAGGGATGCAAACAAAGAAGTAGGACTATAATTTTGTATCTACTGAGGGCACCGAAAAACGTAATTAACAGTGCTGATCCATATAGGTTAGACAGACAACATCGCACTAAGGGGAATTAAATGCACTTTTTGCACAGTATAATCGGTGTTAACTGAATTGCTTTCTGATAAAATCTAATAACCAATTCTACACCTCTTTCTGCTTTTAGTCAACCAGCTCTTAAAATTGGGCCACGCTAAATGTACTGAAATTTGCTGCAACAGATGGTGAAAAACATTACTGTCTAAGCAAATCTGGGATATCTGGGAACCTATAATGACTACCAATAAAGGACTTCTCTGGCACATCACATAAATCTGTGAGGCAGAAGATATGTTAGCAACACAAACAAGATAGATGTTTTAGAGATGTTATGCCCAAAGACTGAAGTAGGTTCTTCAGAAAATGAAATTCTTGTTCATTCTCTTGTTGAGATAGATTGATTTATGCTGTAGATGTAGGTTGATTGGTGTTGTCAAGATAGGACAACTCAATGCTGCGGACCTCTTTATTTTGCAGTAGAGGTAGCCCGAAATTTGAGGTAGAGGTAGGTAGATTGACTTTCACTTTTGAGGCCAATTGTTGCATGTTGCTGAGGCAGCCTGTTTCTTAAACACCAAAAAGTGACTTTTATTTACATTTCTTTGGTATTCAACGTAGATATGAGGCAATGGTGTGTTGACTTCTTTTCTACGACTCTCACTTCTCTTGCACTGCAGTGAACTCTCACCAGTCCATCATTATTTGTGGATTCAGGCAACAGAAGGACAGACTGACCACTCACTCAGCAGATGTGTTTGGGGAAGATCATTTCATTCTCAAAGCTCCTGTCTTTGGAGCTCGCTTCCTTTTCCACTTTGCACCAAAGACAATTTTATTTGAATCATAGCTGAATGCAGCAGCTTCCGTAATTAACTGCCCCACTTATTTTACTACTGCATCTTCACTACAACTCACTCATTCTTTAAAGCCAACTGAAATCGTCCCTGGACTGTGCTAGCGGTATACAGAAAAAACAACAAAAGATTTTTTTTAAAGTACATTAGAGCATTTATGGTCCTTGCTGTCTCCAAAATATAACACAAACATGATGCTCTCCACACATCTCACATGATGCATGCTCCAACTGAGATGGGTTCAAAGTTCTGCAGTAGCTTCCCATCAGGGGCACCATATTGCAGCGCTGATTTTAACATTTTAGAATCATCATTTTCAAGGATATGAGTCCAATTGGTCTAGTTGACATAAACCAGGGCTACAGGTCCCATAATGCAATAGGTTGTTCAAGGAAAGCCCTGCCTAGAACACAGTGTGCGTGATGACGCAAAGTCATTTGGTAACACTGTCACTGGAAGACTCACTCGACACAATGGGCTCAAAGGCATACATTTGTATTTTTGCACAGGGCAGACTATACATTCCTTTGAATGCAATACATAGAGTGACAATAAGGAGTGATTTCCATTTACTTATCCACTGGTTTCCAGTCCCTGTCCATGGCTGCCTGCCCTCTCTACAGTACATATATAGAATCAGATTTGAAAGTTTTTTTCCTCTGTCTCCCTGTTTGAGAGAAAAAGGTTTTTTTCAGGCAAGTTCTGTCTGTCGCCTATTTCACCAGACCTGGTCTTCTTCTCCCCAAGTGGTTTGCAAGAGGTGTCATTTCATGTGACGTTGTCTGCCAGTCCTTGAAATCTTTGCAAAAGAAATTTGCAGTCTGGGATTTGTAGTTTCACTTTTTACTATTATAAATTTAGGCTTAAAAATCCCATCATGTATGTTGTTCATTACGACTGACTTAAGGTGTAAAACATTGCATGCTAGCTGTTGATAGCTAGCCCTTGTTGATGGCAGCATTTTGTATGTAGCCTCTAGCATGTTTATAGGAGGTGCATTGTAGGGTGACTCAAAGACATGGAACTTTCAAAACGAGATTAGAAATACATCAGGTCATATTTTGCAGGACTGTAAATATCACATATTGTGACATACATCTATGGCCCCATTCTGTGTATCCTGTTAACTCGAAACAGGGCCAGTATTAATTATTCCTTCTGGCGCATCCCTGTGAATTAAAAAGGATTAAGAGATACATTCCCAGGAATGGGACTCCACATAGGTGGGTATGTGTGGATTGTGATGGGGATTGGGATACCAGGCAATGGAGAGGGTGTCTTTTGGGTGGGGGGGCGTGAATGGGGGTTGAGGCTGTGGGCTCTCTAGTGGGAACACTGTCTGCACCACCCTGTACTGCTGGAGGAGGTGGATGGAGCCCGGAGAACGAATTGTGCCTTGCCTACAGTCCCTGCCCCTGTCTCAGCCATGATTTTACCAGGTTTGTCGTATCATATTTATCCTAGCAATGATTCCTCGAACACTGATCCTGGCATTACATGGGAACAATTTGAGTATGTATGGGTTTATGATATTTATTTTAGTGTACTTTCTAAGCGCTATGGTGAAATTAATACTTGTTTATCTACTTCTAGAATGTAATTCCGCGTGATCTACTGTGGTTCAAAGGTGGAGGGCTGTTATGGTGTCACTTGCGTAGTAACACAGGGGCCAAAGGTTAAGTGGTGCCACTTCCTATGATGTTGTGTATGGTCAAAAGAAACGTGATTTCACTTTAATACCCCTGACATTTTGGTGGAAAAAATGTCCATGTATACAGGTTTTCCAGTCTTCTAATCTGAAAAGTTAAAAAACGCATGTTCTGCGATTCCGACACTAACAGTGAAGAACATAGAAAAAAAATAAAAGAAATGTTCTCTATATCTGAAGTGATTGATTGTTTATTAATTAAAAAAGTGCATTTCCATATTTTCCACTCTATTAAAAAATAGCAAGTTAAGTGCACACCGCACAACAGCTCAAGAATAGCACAGAAAGCTGCGAATCTACGATTGCTCAACACACCAACTAAATTGCTTCACGCCAACTTTCTGCAAACATATTGTATCTGGTGTTCATAACTAAATCCATATTCCGAGTTCTAGAAATGCTCACAGGAACATCAGCTCCTGTGTTTGTGGGTCCCATTTTATTTACTGTCTGTCGAAAACCCGGTCAGGAGCCTGTTCCCCTTCCCATGCTATCATGTTCCTGTGCTTGCGCTTCAAAAGAATCCATCACTGCCGGGATATAATGCAGCTGCTGGTGCGTGGCTAATTCTTAATCTGCTGCTTACTAAAAACTGCACAGGGTGGACTCGCTTTCGACAAGACAGATTGATCTAATTAATACAATCACCACAGACCATTACCTGGGACGGAAATACAATCCTTCCTGGTTGCAAATAAGCAAAGCAACCAGAGGGTAAGACAACAGAGAGATTAGGAATTCTCGAGCTAGCCAACAGCTGATGCCAAAATGTGTTAATAATATAGGAAATATTTGTCTGTTTGTGTTTTTTAACATCTTGACTGAATCAGCCCCCCATGGCGTTTAAAGCAAACTTTAAAATGTGCTGAAATGAGTTAGACCGTCAGTGGGGGAGTGGGAAAAACTAAAGGTGAAGCAACAGAGGGGAAGATTCACAAGGGATTTGTACATAAAGTGACATTTAGGAAGAGCAGTCCCTATATAGACTAACTAGTCAGTCTACAGAGTGGCTCCTTCGGTAAGGAGAAAATCTGAGAACAAATTAATTATAATAAATGGAAAAAAGTGGAGGAGGCAATTGCTTGGTTCACGTAGGGTAGGGTGACCAGAATTCTATATCCTAAACCACTACTGCTAAACAACTAAAAATTATCTACATCTAAGTACTGAACAACTACTGTCTAAACAACAATTGTGCCTGAATAACAATTGTCTGAACAACTAAACCTTACCTTAAAATTAGTTGTTCAGGCAATTGTTATTCAGGCACAATTGTTGTTTAGACAGTAGTTGTTCAGTGCTTAGCTGTAGAGACTTTTTAGTTGTTTAGCAGTAGTGGTTCAGGCAAGTAGTGGTTTAGACCTAGTTGTTCAGGATGTTTCCCTTTTAAAGCCAAAAACCGGGACATTTCACAAAAATAGAAGAAGGTCTACCATTTTACTTCAACCGAGCCCTCAGAATGACTGCGCTCATCAGTTGAGAATTACAGAAGAGGCATTAGGAGCATAAATAAAATGCAAGATTTGAAGCCAGTATAATGCATGTTAATTAAATTGCTTTCTGATAACACCTGCTGATTAAATCTGGTTTCGAAAACTAAAAAAAAACACCTACCACCGTTTTCCGGCTACCCTCTATAAAAACCGTGATGAGCTAAATTTGCTGAGATCTGCCGGGACAGCAGGTGGAAACCGAGACTATCCTGGCAAATCTGGAATGCCTGGTCACTCTAACGTGGGGTGCCAGCTGCTGAATAATGGTCTAGTGCTTGCCCCTAAATTTAGGTGAGACATTACTATTGTTTATTATTACAAATTCTTCGCAAGGAAGAAAAACACAAATTTGCTCTAGTAAGTGGTTGTACACTCATTTAAATTTCTGCTGCAATAGCCCAATTTTGTACGAAAGAATATCTGCACACTGTGATGAGTTGTGGTGGTCCCAGAGCAGGAAAACCAGCACAGATAGGGAAACACTCACAGACTTGAGAAGTTACTGGTATTGGAAAACATTTGGCAAGAGTAGTGTCGTCTAACATATAGTCAATTTATTCCTGTCATACGAAAGAGAAATTCCGTAGCCACCATGGATACAGAATTCCATACTTCTGAATGTTTACAACATATAGTTCTCCTAGGAATCTGTCACAATAGGTTCCCAAAGGAACTCTTGGAATTCTTTGTGAATTTTAGAGCAGCTGAAAATTTGCACAAATGATATGTATAAGACTATGAATGTAAATATCCACCTACCCAGCTGTGAGTTTTGTGATCCAATTACAATATTAGAAGCCAACCAGAGACAGTAAAAGCTTACTGTGCTATAACTAAGCTAGCACAACATCTAGACACAGATAGTGACCTAAGGCATACTTGCCATGCTTAGTGAGATGTTCAGTACAATCAACATATGGTCCTGTCAGGACTAAACGATTTACATAAACAGTTGCAGTTCTTTGCAGCTGTACCGAGCGAGGACACTTCACGTCAGGCAGTGCCCATTCCTATTGATTTCAGAAGGACCTGTTTACCCACTCTTGCAGATAACTCAAGAGTGGGACCTATATGACTGAGGGTCCCAGTCTACAGATGAGCGGACCCGCTCTCTGCTTTAACCAAAGAAACACCCTTATATTCAGTGAGTCATGTGACTCTAGGTTCCCCATTCACACGTCCTGAGGAAGACCCAAATGGAAGGTTACAAACAACCATGTTTTTTCTGGATCAACACATCAACAATCTCATCATTGGCCTGTGGTGAGTCATCATCCTTTAAGGGCATTAAAGAAGAAATTTGGGTTACCCTTATGTTGAGGGATTAGACTACCATAATATTTCAGATGAGCAATGTACAGGTCTCTATTGCACTGCAATTCGATTTTATCTCATGTATTATTTCTCAGTCACGTTTTCACTTGCCTCGTTCCACTGAGACATTTTGCATTTTCTCCCTTATAGAGCAACCAACATTATGGTGCCCCTATATTTCCAAATATATGATTGCTTTGATGCATGCAAATAATACAAATCAAGTCTGGTGTTGAATTTCTAGAACACAGTACATTCCTTTCTGGATGAGTTGTCTGCAGCTTACAAAGAACTGCAACTGTTTATGTAAATTGTTTTGTCCCAACAGGACCATATGTTGATTGTACTAAACAATACTCAAGTCCTGAGGTCTAATGGGTTACCCCGTTTTATTATTAAGTAGTAATGTTTAGACATTGAGATTTTGAGTTATTGCATGGAATGTCCCCTTCTGCTCAGGTTTATTTTTCAGTGATGATTCAGCAACTGTTTATGTGGCTTCTAAATGCTTTCTTTCTTTGCTTTATTATCACAATAACCATAACCAAAACAAAACTACGACTCCCATGAGCATCAGTATATATTTCACATAACAAATCCACCGATAAGAATGTCCTAACTCCATATAGGTCCTTGTCGGTCTAGATCCCTCCTCTTTCTTTGTTGCTCCTCACAGCAGTAAGATAAGTACTGGGCTCCATACCTATCTTCCTTTCTATTGTGTCATACTGCTTGCATTTGTCTCTTGCTACTGTTACTGTTTTTCCCTAAGCAGGATTGTTTTTCTAGCTCCACGGAAGTGTGTCCGTTTCTATGCGGTGGTCCTGTCTATTAGAGGCATGTCAGAGCTGTGGGGTGCGGTCCTCCGACTGCGTGGGGCACCCACATGTCTGTACTAAGACTCTCTTTCCCATTGTCTCTGTGTCTCTCCGCGCGCAAGTAATCGCTATCCCAACCTGCATGCAGAGACATGGCCCTGGCCAGCCTTACCCATTGCCCTGTCAGCCTGGAGTGTGAAGCCCCATATTGGGGTCAGTATTTTCCCATGTGAATCTCTTATTTGGTTCTTCTGCCACGTGTGTGCGTTTATCTCAGCCTGCCCGGGGTCTGTAAACAGGTCAGTGAACTTCATCTCTTTATTGTTTATACCTCTCCCTGTATCTGTATTTCGAGGCCTGTGCCTTGTGCCTGGTGCACGTTAGTGCTTTCATTTACCACAGTTATGCCTGCATCCAGAGTCTGCATAAGGGATCAATGACCTCTAGTTTCCTTTGGCTTACGCGCCAGCCAGGGTCTGTATCTCGAAGCCTGTGGCTTCAGGCCTAGTGCTTGTTAGTGTTTTTGTTTGAGGAGACACTACCCAGGCTTTCCCTGTGCTGGTTGGAAGCCGCAGTGTCGTGCCTTAGGTCCCTCAACCAAGGGCAGACCTGAAGGGACTCATCCCCCTCCAGCATGAAGGCATACTCGAGATGCCTTTAAACTCCCGGAAGTACGCCTTTTCCCATCTTAAGTGCATCTTCCTTGGACAACCACCCATCAATGAGGGGGGCATTTCCCACTGTCCACCACTGCCTGACTAGAGCCCACCCCCCCCTTCCCGGACTCTGATGATTCCCCATCCTCTGATGGAGATCTGGAGACTGACAGGCCCTGGGGTCCATAGTCCGATGCCCCTCCTTCAGACTCCGTTAAGCCTTCAATGCCTCCTGTCTGAAACATGTTAGATCCAGATCAGTTCCTTCACCCACAGTCTTCAGATTGGTATTCGGGTGACAAGGTGGCCGCCTACGTGTCAGAACGAATGAAAAAACCTCTTGACAAGGAGGTTCGTAACCGCCTTAGAGCAGGGTGCCCCCGCCCATCTCTACAAGACAAAGTGACCTTAACTCAGGAAATAAGCCCGCGCATTGCAACCTTCCAGGCAAAATGCCTTCGGGACCCCAAGAAGGGGATTGACCGGTCCTGGCGCTTCTGCCAGGACAATCTTTTGGATTTGGTGGGTCCTCTCACCAAAATCTAGGAGGTTGCCAAGGCCTCCGGGTGTATTGATCTCTCCTGAAACCCTTTTGGACTGGGCGCAAAGGGCTATTATATTTCTTGGCAGTGCCAATTGGGCAATGTCCACAGAATGAAAAAGATCTCTCTTGATTAAAATAGACCCTAAGCTAGGGGAATTGGCCGCCTTGGAGGCAGGCTTTGTGGCTCAGGGTGGCCTGTTTGGCAACCCTTTTCTTTAGGAGCTTAGCACATTTGTCATCACATTCTAGTCGGGAGTCTCACACGGTAAGTGTGCTCTCATTTTTCAATGTGCAGGTGGGGGCAGGATATCACAATTTCTTCACAAATGGCAATCCCTAACCTCCGATGTGTTGGTCTTGCAGACAGTTCAGGGGTGGTGAATAGAGTTCTACAACTTCCTGATCCAATCAAAGTCCCGTCCTCCACCTCGATTCTCCAATGAAGAATCATATTTGGTCAAGGCTGAGGTTCCAGAGCTGCTGTCCAAAGGGCCATTGTTGATACCTTTCCCCATCCCCACAGTTTCCTCAGCAACCTGTTCATGAATGACAAACGAGATGGTGGGAAACACCCAGTTATTAACCTCAAGCACTTCAAGGAGTAGGTGGTGTATTGCCACTTCAAGATGGAAGGCATTCATCTCCTATGCGATCTTCTCCTTCCAAATGATTGGTTGGTGTGCTTGGATATAAAGGCTGCCTATCTTAATGTGCCTATTCCCCCCCCATCGTTGCTTCCTCCAATTCCAATGGCACCACATCACCTACGAGTTTACAACCCTTCCTTTCAGGTTATCACCTACCCCATGGTGTTTCACCAAACTTTTCTGTCAATTGGTGGAACTCCACATGGGAAGGGGCATCCGCCTGATTGTTTACTTAGCTGATATCCTCTTGATGCATCAGATCGGCAGATCTTGACACTACACCTTCAGTGGACCGTTTCTCTTCTTCAGTCCTTGGGGTTTCTCATCAATGCACAGAAGTGGGCTCTGTCCCTCTCATAGTCCCTCGTCTTCTTGGGGTTTGTGGTCAGCCTAGTCCAAGGTTCCCTCAGTCCTCCCTCCAGGAAGGTGTCCAATATTCGACACAAGCTCACTTGCTTCCTAGCCAAGCTGACAACATCTCTTCAACAGATTGCATGGATGGGAGGCCTTCTCTCATCCTCCATTCAGGCCATCTTCCCCAGTCTCTTGCATTATCAAGCTCTTGGAGATACAGTAGTGGCTAGTGCACATAGAGGCACGGAACTGTCGTGCCATTTTTTAATCCAATACGGATCTCGTTATGGAGCCGGATGCCAGCGGTATTGGGTGGGGTGCATGTTGTGGGGAGTTCTCCACCGGCGTAAAATGGTCCAACTATAGGAGCTCTCTGCACATCAACCGCTTGTAGCTGCTGGCCGGCTCCTTTGCAATGCAATGTTGGATGAAGGATCGGGTTCAGTGCCATGTCCTCCTCAATATGGACAATGGAGTTACGGTCCATTATATCAATCACCTTGGGGGGTGGCACACCAAAACTCTGTTCGTCCTAGCCACAAGCTTTTGGGAATAGTGTCCGGAACAACCGTTTTCAGTCACAGCGGAACACCTTCCGGGTTCAGACAATCGAGTGGCGAACTGGCAATCCCATCACCTGAGAGATCTCAGACTCTGGATGTTGTACCCTTCTATCCATCTGAGTGTTGAATTTTCGATGAGGCCCCTTCTTGGTGGACCTATTTGTATCCTGTCTGGACTATCAACTTCACAATTTCCTCAGCGAGAGACCGAATCCCCAAGCTCACGCTATGGATGCATTCAAGCAATCTTGGGAGAAGGAAAAAGGCTATGCTTTTCCCCACTTGTCGATGATTGTTAGAAATGGAGTCTCTAGTTGGCAGTGGTTTGCATCCTGACCAAGTAGGGACCCTCACTCTAGTCAGGGCAAGGGAGGCACACAGCTAAGATAACTCCTGCTCACCCCCTTGGTAGCTTGGCTCAAGCTATCAGGCTTATCTCAGATGCAATGTGTAAAGCATTTGTACAGTAACACAGTGAAAACTCCACAAAAGTACTCCACACTAGTTTAGAAACATAGCCAATATTTATCTGAGTGGAACAAGACCAAAATGACACAAATCTAACATGCACAAGTAAAGATACACATTTTCAAAGAATAAATCTTATTATAGCACTTAGAAACACAATAGCTACGACTGGGGCTATAATGGTGTCTTGACGAAGTTGCTTCCAACAGTCCAATGTCACTAGAGAGGGATTGTGGGCTGGTCACTGAGTCGCACAGACCCGGGGTACAGTACCTTTGAAAATGATCAGGCAACAAACATGTTGCACAGATTTGAGGAGTTGAGGCACCGGTTCCTTACTGGTAGGCAGGGGACATGTGGTGTTGGTTTCTTACAGTTGCAGGGGAGGTGATGCGGAGTCGGTGGCAAGGCATCAGTTCCTTAGGAACCAGTGGGGTCCATGAATCCAGCAGGTCATGATGTGAGGCATCGAATTCGCAGGGTCCTGATCACACCACAGGGTCATAGGTGCTGCAGCGGAGTAGGGTGTCACGGGCATCGGTGACAATGCACTCAGGACTCACGATGTGGTGGGACTTCGGAGGCACTGCAGCGGCATCAGGCCTGCAGCGACTGTCATAGCCATTGCACTCAGCAGGGACCACGACTCCAGTGGAGGTTGTGGCACAGAGTCAGACAATGGCACCGGTTCCGAAGTCTCTCTGGAACCAATGTACTTGGTTTCTTCTTGGTTGCAGCAGAACACACTCCCAAGGGCCCAGGGCCTGGATTTGGCACCACTTGGCAAGTGGCAAGTCAGGACTCTCAGCAAGACAGACCAGATGCTGGCAGATGAAATCTTCGTAACAGGAGGCAAGCTCAGTGCAATCAGTGCAATCCCTTGGAGAACCTTTGGAAGCAGAATGTAGAAAGCAAAGTCCATTCCTTTCACTCACAGAAAAGAAGCAGCAAGTGGTGGGCCAGCACAGCAGAGCAACAAGCAGGGTGGCAGTCCCTCCCATAGCATCCAGCTCTTCTTCCTGTCAGAATGTCCTCAGCCCAAAAGGATTCTAACTATGCAGGTTCAGAGGTCCAGTAGTTATACCCATTTCTGTCTTTGAAGTATGAAAACTTCAAAGAGAAGTCTTTGTAGTGCACAGGACCCTTCCTTTCCCTCCTGCCCTGGTCCCATACACACTCCAGGGGGTTGGAGATTGCTTTGTGTGAGGAAAAGGCACAGCCCTATTCAGGTGAAAGTGTCAGCTCCTCCCAGCTCTCTAGCTCAGGAAGGCCCATCAGCCTGGTGATGGGCCTCGAGGATGTGCATGGCACACCTAAGCTTCCTTTGTGTGACTGTCTAGAGTGAATTCACAAACAGCCCAACTCTCATCCTGGCCCAGATGTGTATTCCACAGACAGGCAGAGGCACAGAATGGTTAAGCAAGAAAATGCCATCTTTCTAAAAGTGGCCTTTTCAAACCTACAATTCAAAAAACAACTTCACCAAAAGATATATTTTAAAATTGTGAGTTCAGAGTCCCGAAATCCGATATATCTAGCTACTCCCAGTGGGCAATAACACTGAAAGGGTATTTCAAGGCAATCCCCATGTTTACTTATGGGAGAGACCGGTCTTAAAATAGTGAAAACCAAAATTAGTAGGATTTCACGATCACAACATGTAAAACACACCAGTACATGTCCTACCTTTTAAATACACTGCACCCTGTCCATGGGGCTGCCTTGTGGCTACCTTGGGGGTGACTTACAGGTAATAAAAGTGGGTGCATTTGCAAAGTTGAAATGGCAGTTTAAAACTGCACACACAGACACTGCAATGGCAGGCCTGAGACATGTTCGCAGGACTACTCATGTGGGTGTCACAATCAGTGCTTCAGGTCCACTAGTACCATTTGATGTACAGACCCAGGACCCACCTGGTGCACTATACTGGAGAAACCAATCACCAATACATTTTAGACAGAGAGCAGATGTACTTTAGCACTGGTTAGCAGGAGCAAAGTGCCCAGAGTCCTAAAGCCAACAAAAATAGGTCAGGCAGAATAGAAGGAAGAAGGCAAAATGTAAGGGGATAACCCTGGAGAAAGAGCCACGTCCAATATTGATAGTGAAATTGTCAACCCATGTGCCCTGCCAGCAGGCAGAGGTTGTGGTGATCACCCCTATTTGGAAATCTTAAGTGTGGTTTCCAGTTCTGATGGGACTTTCTTGGGATTCTCTGATCTGTCTATCCCTGTTTCCTCATCTTCTCTGGGATCTTTCCAGGAATCCCCACCATCTAGTCCTTGAAGGCTCACTGACCCTAATGGTGTGGCAGATTACAGGGGATGTTGGCATCTTATGGGCCTTTCGATCCAGGATGTGAACCTCCTATCAAAAGCATGGGCAGGTTGTACTGTTAAGCGATATCGATCAGCTTGGTCCAGATGGATGGGTTGGTGTTGTCAACAAAATGTGGATCCCATGGGGCTCTCCATTGTCCACATCCTGAACTTCCTTGCCTCTCTAGCCACAAAGGGCATGGCTAACAGGATGATCAACACCTTTTGCTCTGCACTATCGGCGAGACATTCTCCGTTTGATGGTCACCTTGTGGGCAAGCATCCACTTACTCAGAAACTCCTTTGTGAAGTTCGACTCTCCATTCCCCCTGTTCCATGCTACTCATCTCTTTGGGACATGAATGTTCTTTGGAACCTTTCCTCTCTTGGCTGGGTAATAGGCATCTATCCCAAAAGCAATTGTCAGCTAAGTTAGCATCTCTCTTATGCTTTATCTCTTGCAGCAGTGTCAGACGTCAGAGCTCTGAATATTACTGGCAGGGCCTTCACTCTGGAGGGTGTTACCTTGTATCTGTCGAAGAGGACAAAAACGGACTCCAGAGTAATTTCTTACCCAACTTTTCCGAATTCCCCGAAGCTGTGATTAAATGCCTTAAATCTTATGAATATATGACAGAAGATTTCCAACCCCTGGGGAACGTCAACTTCTCATTGCTCTTACAAAACCCCACAGGGCAGTCTCTTCTCCAGCAATTGCCAGGTGGGTGAAGTGGGCATACAAGAAGCTCCTACTAACACTCAGGAATTTGGTGCCCATTCTACCAGAGGGGCTATGGCCTCTAAGGCTTTCACCCTGGGACTCAGGTTAGAAGATATCATGAATGTGGTGGATTGGTCTTCAGACTGTCTCTTTAAGAGCTTATACTTTAAACAGCTTCATTCCGTGCCATCTCTGGTGGTAAATAATCTCTGAACTAGCATAATCCTCACATCCGGGCCTGACAATGAATATAAACTTTCCTAGCTTTCGTAATGGTAAGTTTAAATTCTATTATGGACACGGAGGTGAAGATTATCCCACCTGGATCGACTATGCCCCCCCCTTCTGCGGATGCTTTGTATCCAGTGTAAATAATCCTTTTATGTTGATTATTCCTTCTAATGTTTAAGGTTGATGATATGTTTCTCCTGATTCTTCCCTGTGCCGATTTGCCATTGCTTTTGTTTCATAAGCTTGTTCAGCGTGTTTGTGGAGGGCTCATTCTTTTCCTTCTTTCATAGGAACTGGTTTGGGCAAGCAGGAGTGGAGGTTGAATTCCATCTGCTCATCATTCGAAGACAGAGGAGAGATCTAGACTGACAAGGACCTATATGGCCTTGGGATATTCTGATTGGTGGATTCGATCTGACGAAATCTATCCTAATACTCATGGGAGTTGCAGCTTTGTTTTGGTTATGGTTGCTGTTAGAAGTGGGGTCTCTAGTTGGCAGGGGTTTTCACCGTGTCCAAGTATAGACCCTTACTCTTGTCAGGGTAAGGGAGCCACACAGTTAAGATAACCCCTGCTCACCCTCTTGGTAGTTTGGCATGAGCAGTCAGGGTTATCTCAGAAGCAATGTGTAAAGTATTTCTACACACACACCCACACACACAGTAACACAGTTAAAACAATACAAGAGGACCCCACACCTGTTTATTTATGTGTTTATTTACCTGTTTATTTATATGAATAAAACAAGACCAAAACCACAACAAAAACAACATACATAAGCAAAGATATCACTTTTAAAGAGCTGCAAAGAGTCTTAATCCAGAGGAATCAATGGTTATCTCTTTTTAACACACAGTACCTGGGATGTGTCAAAAAGAAAGATGATGCGGGACACAGAGGAGGTGAGGCACCAGAAAATAAAGTGATGCATCGGTTTCTTGCTGGGCAGGAAAGGTGAGGCATTGGTTCCTTACTGACAGGGGAGTTGATGTGTTGATTCTCTCCCCGCAAGAGAGGTGATGCATCAGTTCCTTACTGGAAGGGGAGGTGATGCGTCGGTTCCTTACTGGCAGGGAAGGTGGTGTATCAGTTCTCCTGCTGCAGGAGAGGGGGTGTATAGTTTCCGGTTATGCAGCCTCGGTTCCTTGCTGCAGTGCGGGATCGATGCCAAAATGATTCCAAGGGACAATGCATAGGAAAATCCAGACTGTGATGAGAGAGCCGTGGTGGAACAGGTGCTCTGTCGGTCCTACAGGCACTATGTCAATCCTTCCACCGCAAGGCAGGCACTGCATCGATTCCTCAGCCGCAAGGCAGGCGCTTCATCGATTCTTTTGCTGCATGCCAGGCGACACGTCGATTTTCAGGTGCAGCAACCTGATCCATCGATTTTCTTCCTCAGGACACCAGTTTTCACTTCCAAGGGCCCAGGGACTGGATTTGGCACCAACTGGCAAGTCAGGACTCTCAGCAGAAGAGTCCAGGCACTGCAGGTGAAGTCTTAAAGGTCCCTGAGACTTCTTAACAAGAGGCAAGCTCAGTTCAAGCCCTTGGAGAACCTTGGAAAGCAGGATGTAGAAAGCAAAGTCCAATTCTTTCACTTCCAGGACAGAAGCAGAAAGCAGCAGGCCAGCACAACAAAGTAACAGGCAGAGTGGCAGTTTCTCCTACAGCATCCAGCTCTTCTTCCTGGCAGAATGTCCTCAGTCCAGACGTGTTCTGAAGTTGTGCTCTCAGAGGCTCAATACTTATACTCCTTTTAGCCTCTGAAGTAGACAAACTTCATAGGAAAGTTTTTGTAGTGCACAGGACCCTGCCTTTCCTGTCCTGACCCCAGACACACTCAAGGGGGTTGGAGACTGCTTTGTGTAAGGACAGGCACTGCCCTATTCAGGTGCAAGTGTCAGCTCTTTCTACCACTCTAACCTAGGAAGACCCATCAGGAAATGCAGGGTACACCTCAGCTCCCTTTGTGTGACTGTCTAGAGTGAATTCACAAACAGCTCAACTGTCATCCTGGCCCAGATGTGTATTCCATAGCCAGGTAGAGAAACAGAATGGTTAAGCAAGAAAATGCCAACTTTCTAAAAGTGGCATTTTGAAACTTAGAATTTAAAAAACAACTTCTCCAAAAGATGTGTTTTTAAATTGTGAGTGCAGAGACCCCAAACTCCACATCTCTATCTGCTCCCAATGGGAAATTATACTTAAAAGATATTTCAAGGCAATCCCCATGTTAACCTATGGGAGAGATAGGCCTTGCAATAGTGAAAAAACAAATTTAGCAGTATTTCACGGTCAGGACATGTAAAACACAGCAGTACATGTCCTACCTTTTAAATACATTGCACACTGCCAATGGGGCTGCCTTGGACCTAGCTTAGGGGTTACTTACATGTAGTAAAAGGGAAGGTTTGGGCCAGGCAACTGGGTGCACTTGCCAGATAGAACTAGTAGTAAAAACCTCACATACAGACACTGTAGTGGCAGGTCTGAGACATGTTTACAGGTCAACTCATGTGGGTGGCACAATCCGTGCTGCAGGCCCACTGGTAGCATTTGATTTACACGCCTTGGGCACACCAAGTGAACTTTACTAGGGACTTACTGGTAAACCAAATATGCCAGTCATGGGTAAACCAATCACCACTACCATTTTAAACAGCAGGCACTTGCACTTTAGCACTGGTCAGCAGTGGTAAAGTGCCCAGAGTCCTAAAGCCAACAAAAGAATGTCACAAAACATAGGTGGAGGAAGGCAAAACATTTGTGGATGACCCTGCAAAAAGGGCCAGGTCCAACAGCTACTGCGATAATAAAGCAAAGAAAGAAATCATAATCCTTGCCTTTGTGTCCTTAATAGAATTGAAACTTTCAATTACGAAAACCAGGAATTTTTATGTTCTCCTTAAATTAGGCTTTTGACAGGGAAGAGCCAAAGATTCTATACAGTGGTTTATGGTAGGTTACAGTGCTCAAGTATTAATCTTACAAATGCTGACAGAGGGTGTAAAACACAATACATATACAATGCAAAAAGCCCAAAACTTTGGATCCATATTTGATTCAAATCTTTCATTTACTCCTCAAATGAATGCTGTTATTAAGAGCATCAATTTACAACTCACAAATCAAGGCTCCAAATAAGTTTCTGTCTGCTTCAAAACTCACATCAGATTGAGGTATTAAGTTACATGGTTGCGAGTTGCATTGAATGCTGTAAAGTGATCTACATGGGCTTAACAAAGAAAATTATTAGAAATGTTCAAAGTCTCCAAAACCAAACCACGAAGTTGTGGCTGACCATAACATACTAACCCTGAAATCAATCCACTTTCTTCCAGTGGATGATAGCATCAAATTCACACCACTCTGCATTATCCATAAGGCCTACCCATGCAAAAGTCTAATATATCTAAAATGGTTAATCTGCACTACATTCCATCCAGGAACCTTTGTTCAACAACATATGATCCTGCAGTGACAATTCAAGTGGTTAAAACACTGTGTCGGATCCTTGGAATTATTGGGGCACACAAGTCAGAACTAAATTGCAGCTACTTCTGATTCAGAAATGTGTAAAAACTGGACTCTTTCTGAAATCATTTGCCTGAATCAGTCTTTCAGCACAAAGGCGATGAATATAAGTTAACAGTTTTCGCATCATCCAAAACTTTGACCTCAAGCAAGTATGCCAGGGCAACAACTTAGACACTTTGAACACACTAGATGGAGTTTGCTGTTGTTTAGAGCACTGTGTTAAGGGCTTTACCTGCTCTGACGTAGTGCCTAAAACTAACGGAAGAAAACACCACAACAAGGGTGTCAAGTGGGAAAAGGAGCACACCCTTAGATGAGTGTAACGAACGTGCGGAATGACGCTGCTTTACATAAACCAAATACTTTCTGAGTTACAGGCATAATGCTGCCATCTATATTTTCAAGGAAGTGTGTATATTACTGTACAATGATGAAACATTAATAGAAGTGCAATGAAAAAAGTAGAGAAATAAAATAGCTTCAAGTAGCTTTACGCACTCAACGTTTTAAGTCCATCATTTGATTAATCCTTTGCTCATTGGATATGGTGCTACGCCGCCTCCATGAATTCCATTTCTGCCTAAGGACCTCACTTGTCGAAATAGAGAGCTGGAAGTGTGATAAATATGGTAACCTGGATCCCAAGAAAGTCTTGGTATGAATACAAGGACAAGAACTGTGTCTTACTGTGTGAGTTAACCACAAAGTCACATATGGCACAGCACCTACAACCACTATTCAACAGTTAAAGAACGCTATGGAATATGTTTAGACATAATACACCATTGGGTGAATCAGCTGGATACTCAAACAGAGCCTGTATTAGGGAATCTGCCAGAGCAAAATCGACCCAGTGAGGCCAGAGTTTGTGCTGCATGTTCCTCATGCACAACAATGTAATCACAAAACACATTTCTATCAATAGTAGGGACCCATGGACACACCCTATCAAGTTCAATGCAACATGTACTCAGGCATGGTACCTGTTGCTGTAGCACTGCCAGAGTGTTGACACCAGGCATAGAATGATGGCTCTAATTTGGCCCACACCACTCACACAGGTGAGCACTGCACACGACCATAAGGTTCCTTACAAGGCACAGGGAACACGGGCACCCTCCACAGCATCATTTCTTCTTCCTATGTGATGCATGAGCACAGCTGCTTCTCCTCTTCCTTTGGGACCCTTGACTTCACAGCCACTTAAATGGATCCATTCACACTCACTGCTGTCTGTATAAGAGTATTATGGAGGTCCGGGTAGTTGCAGGAGACATAGTACACACTATTACATATTTTACACAGTAAAGGATGATGCCAGTCACTGATATGCACTGCATAAAACTATGTAAGGGTGATTGCTCCAACAGTTTCAGAGAGGGACAGGACAAAACCACCAACATGGTGGCCAGTAATTGTTCCCTTACTGCTAGCCAGATGATTTTCTCTCAACGAATGGACAAGTACAAATTTGCCTGCAGCCTATTTTGCCTAGGCTTAGCGTGATGTAGAATCATAGCATTGTGCATTGCATTCAACTATGTATTTATTTGCTTTATAAAAACAGGTGTTGGTTTTTCTCTTCGTTTTTTACTGAGACCCTTTATTGAGCCCCCGCACCCTTGCTTTTTGCCCTAAATGTGTTTTTACTATTGCCACGTGCGCCCGTTGTAGGGCCCTCTTTCCCTGTCCAGTGCAGGCGAGGGAGTGTCCAGCTTTATTATGAATGAGGTAAAAACTTTGCACACCTTTTGGAATATTGAGCATTCTGGAAAGATCTCACAAAGACAGTGTCTCTTGAGTTGTTACTAAATTCATCTAAGAATTTTGGGTCATTTGCCCTCCAATAATTTGAATATTCTTTAATTACTCCGCATTCATATATAAGCTAGCTCATCATTTTAATCGCGCTCACAATGTAATGTGATAGTGTCTCTGATTAATACTGTGCAATACTGCACATAGACTACTTAACCCCTTAGCTGCTGGGCCATTTCCCCCCCCAGTGCTGAGCCCTTTTTTGGCTATTTGGGGTAGTTCGCGCTTAGGCCTTCATAACTTTTTGTGCACATAAGCTATCCACGCCAAATTTGCGTCCTTTTTTTTCACCATCCTAGGGATTCTATTGGTACCCAGAGTTTGTGGTTTCCCCTGGAGGAGACCAAGAAATTAGCCAAAATACAGTGAACATTTTTTTTTTCCAAAAAAAATGGGAAGAAAGGGCTGCCGAAGAAGGCTTGTGGTTTTTTCCCTGAAAATGCCATCAACAAAGGGTTTCTGGTGCTGAAATCACCATCTTCCCACCTTTCAGGAACGGGCAGACTTGAATCATAAAACCACATTTTTCAACACAAATTTGGCATTTTACTGGGACATACCCCATTTTTACTATTTTTGGTGCTTTCAGCCTCCTTCCAGTTAGTGACAGGAATGGGTGTGAAACCAATGCTGGATCCGGGAAAGCTAAACATTTCTGAAAACTAGACAAAATTCTGAATTCAGCAAGGGGTCATTTGTGTAGATCCTACAAGGTTTTCTTACAGAAAATAACAGCTGAAATAAAAAAATATTGAAATTGAGCTGAAAACAACAGCCATTTTTCTTTCTGTTTTACTCTGTAACTTTTTCCTGCGACGTCAGATTTCTGAAAGCAATATACTGTTTTGTCTGCTGGACTCTTCTGGTTGTGGGGATATAAAGGGCTTGTAGGTTCATCAAGAACCCTAGGTACCCAGAGCCAATAAATGAGCTGCACCCTGAAGTTGTTTTTCATTCTATACTGGGTATACAGCAATTAATTTGCTGAAATATGAAGAGTGAAAAATTACGTATCAAGAAAACCTTTGCATTTCCAAAATGGGCTCAAGATAAGGTTTTGAGGAGCAGTAGTTATTTGCACATCTCTGAATTCCGGGGTGCCCATACTAGCATGTGAATTGCAGGGCATTTCTCAAATAGACGTCTTTTTTACACATTCTCTTATATTTGGAAGGAAAAAATGTAGAGAAAGATAAGGAGCAATAACACCTGTTTTGCTATTCTATGTTCCCCCAAGTCGGTGACAGAAAGTTCTGGAATCTGAGAGGAGCCACAAATTTCCTTCCACCCAGCGTTCCCCCAAGTCTCCCGATAAAAATGATACCTCACTTGTGTGGGTAGGCCTAGCGCCCGCGACAGGTAATGCCCCAAACACAACGTGGACACATCACATTTTTTGACAGAATACAGAGCTGTTTTTTGCAAAGTGCTTACCTGTAGATTTTGGCCTCTAGCTCAGCCGGCAAATAGGGAAACCTACCAAACCTGTGCATTATTGAAAACTAGAGACCTAGGGGAATCCAAGATGGGGTGACTTGTGGGGCTCTGACCAGGTTCTGTTACCCAGAATCCTTTGCAAACCTCAAAACGTGGCTAAAAAAACACGTTTTCCTCACATTTCAGTGACAGAAAGTCCTGGAATCTGAGAGGAGCCACAAATTTCCTTCCACCCAGCGTTCCCCCAAGTCTCCCGATAAAAATGATACCTCACTTGTGTGGGTAGGCCTAGCGCCCGCGACAGGGAATGCCCCAAAACACAACGTGGACACATCACATTTTTTGACAGAATACAGAGCTGTTTTTTGCAAAGTGCCTACCTGTAGATTTTGGTCTCTAGCTCAGCCGGCACATAGGGAAACCTACCAAACCTGTGCATTTTTGAAAACTAGAGACCTAGGGGAATCCAAGATGGGGTGACTTGTGGGGCTCTGACCAGGTTCTGTTACCCAGAATCCTTTGCAAACCTCAAAACGTGGCTAAAAAAACACGTTTTCCTCACATTTCAGTGACAGAAAGTTCTGGAATCTGAGAGGAGCCACAAATTTCCTTTCACCCAGGGTTCCCCCAAGTCTCCCGATAAAAATGATACATCACTTGTGTGGGTAGGCCTAGCGTCCGCGACAGGAAATGCCCCAAAACACAACGTGGACACATCACATTTTTCGACAGAATACAGAGCTGTTTTTTGCAAAGTGCCTACCTGCAGATTTTGGTCTCTAGCTCAGCCTGCACATAGGGAAACCTACCAAACCTGTGCATTTTTGAAAACTAGAGACCTAGGGGAATCCAAGATGGGGTGACTTGTGGGGCTCTGCCCAGGTTCTGTTACCCAGAATCCTTTGCAAACCTCAAAACGTGGCAAAAAAAACGCGTTTTCCTCACATTTCAGTGACAGAAAGTTCTGGAATCTGAGAGTAGACACAAATTTCCTTTCACCCAGGGTTCCCCCAAGTCTCCCGATAAAAATGATACATCACTTGTGTGGGTAGGCCTAGCGCCCACGACAGGAAATGCCCCAAAACACAACGTTGGACACATCCCATTTTTTGACAGAAAACAGAGCTATTTTTTGCAAAGTGCCTACCTGTATATTTTGGCCTCTAGCTCAGCCGGCACATAGGGAAACCTAGCAAACCAGCACATTTTTAAAAACTAGAAACCCAGGGGAATCCAAGATGGGGTGACTTGTGGGGCTCTGACCAGGTTCTGTTACCCAGAATCCTTTGCAAACCTCAAAATTTGGCTAAAAAAACACATTTACCTCACATTTCGGTGACAGAAAGTTCTGGAATCTGAGAGGAGCCACAAATTTCCTTCCACCCATAGTTCCCCCAAGTCTCCCAATAAAAATGATACCTCACTTGTGTGGGTAGGCCTGGTGCCCGCGACAGGAATAGATCACACAACGGTCAATGTTGGTCCTTAAGTGAGGCAGCTGTTGACCCTGGGGTGATCCATTCCTGATGCAGGCACTAGGTGTAGTCACTCAAGTGGATTTGTGGATGACCCTGCAAAAAGGGCCAGGTCCAACAGCTACTGCGATAATAAAGCAAAGAAAGAAATCATAATCCTTGCCTTTGTGTCCTTAATAGAATTGAAACTTTCAATTACGAAAACCAGGAATTTTTATGTTCTCCTTAAATTAGGCTTTTGACAGGGAAGAGCCAAAGATTCTATACAGTGGTTTATGGTAGGTTACCGTGCTCAAGTATTAATCTTACAAATGCTGACAGAGGGTGTAAAACACAATACATATACAATGCAAAAAGCCCAAAACTTTGGATCCATATTTGATTCAAATCTTTCATTTACTCCTCAAATGAATGCTGTTATTAAGAGCATCAATTTACAACTCACAAATCAAGGCTCCAAATAAGTTTCTGTCTGCTTCAAAACTCACATCAGATTGAGGTATTAAGTTACATGGTTGCGAGTTGCATTGAATGCTGTAAAGTGATCTACATGGGCTTAACAAAGAAAATTATTAGAAATGTTCAAAGTCTCCAAAACCAAACCACGAAGTTGTGGCTGACCATAACATACTAACCCTGAAATCAATCCACTTTCTTCCAGTGGATGATAGCATCAAATTCACACCACTCTGCATTATCCATAAGGCCTACCCATGCAAAAGTCTAATATATCTAAAATGGTTAATCTGCACTACATTCCATCCAGGAACCTTTGTTCAACAACATATGATCCTGCAGTGACAATTCAAGTGGTTAAAACACTGTGTCGGATCTTTGGAATTATTGGGGCACACAAGTCAGAACTAAATTGCAGCTACTTCTGATTCAGAAATGTGTAAAAACTGGACTCTTTCTGAAATCATTTGCCTGAATCAGTCTTTCAGCACAAAGGCGATGAATATAAGTTAACAGTTTTCGCATCATCCAAAACTTTGACCTCAAGCAAGTATGCCAGGGCAACAACTTAGACACTCTGAACACACTAGATGGAGTTTGCTGTTGTTTAGAGCACTGTGTTAAGGGCTTTACCTGCTCTGACGTAGTGCCTAAAACTAACGGAAGAAAACACCACAACAAGGGTGTCAAGTGGGAAAAGGAGCACACCCTTAGATGAGTGTAACGAACGTGCGGAATGACGCTGCTTTACATAAACCAAATACTTTCTGAGTTACAGGCATAATGCTGCCATCTATATTTTCAAGGAAGTGTGTATATTACTGTACAATGATGAAACATTAATAGAAGTGCAATGAAAAAAGTAGAGAAATAAAATAGCTTCAAGTAGCTTTACGCACTCAACGTTTTAAGTCCATCATTTGATTAATCCTTTGCTCATTGGATATGGTGCTACGCCGCCTCCATGAATTCCATTTCTGCCTAAGGACCTCACTTGTCGAAATAGAGAGCTGGAAGTGTGATAAATATGGTAACCTGGATCCCAAGAAAGTCTTGGTATGAATACAAGGACAAGAACTGTGTCTTACTGTGTGAGTTAACCACAAAGTCACATATGGCACAGCACCTACAACCACTATTCAACAGTTAAAGAACGCTATGGAATATGTTTAGACATAATACACCATTGGGTGAATCAGCTGGATACTCAAACAGAGCCTGCATTAGGGAATCTGCCAGAGCAAAATCGACCCAGTGAGGCCAGAGTTTGTGCTGTATGTTCCTCATGCACAACAATGTAATCACAAAACACATTTCTATCAATAGTAGGGACCCATGGACACACCCTATCAAGTTCAATGCAACATGTACTCAGGCATGGTACCTGTTGCTGTAGCACTGCCAGAGTGTTGACACCAGGCATAGAATGATGGCTCTAATTTGGCCCACACCACTCACACAGGTGAGCACTGCACACGACCATAAGGTTCCTTACAAGGCACAGGGAACACGGGCACCCTCCACAGCATCATTTCTTCTTCCTATGTGATGCATGAGCACAGCTGCTTCTCCTCTTCCTTTGGGACCCTTGACTTCACAGCCACTTAAATGGATCCATTCACACTCACTGCTGTCTGTATAAGAGTATTATGGAGGTCCGGGTAGTTGCAGGAGACATAGTACACACTATTACATATTTTACACAGTAAAGGATGATGCCAGTCACTGATATGCACTGCATAAAACTATGTAAGGGTGATTGCTCCAACAGTTTCAGAGAGGGACAGGACAAAACCACCAACATGGTGGCCAGTAATTGTTCCCTTACTGCTAGCCAGATGATTTTCTCTCAACGAATGGACAAGTACAAATTTGCCTGCAGCCTATTTTGCCTAGGCTTAGCGTGATGTAGAATCATAGCATTGTGCATTGCATTCAACTATGTATTTATTTGCTTTATAAAAACAGGTGTTGGTTTTTCTCTTCGTTTTTTACTGAGACCCTTTATTGAGCCCCCGCACCCTTGCTTTTTGCCCTAAATGTGTTTTTACTATTGCCACGTGCGCCCGTTGTAGGGCCCTCTTTCCCTGTCCAGTGCAGGCGAGGGAGTGTCCAGCTTTATTATGAATGAGGTAAAAACTTTGCACACCTTTTGGAATATTGAGCATTCTGGAAAGATCTCACAAAGACAGTGTCTCTTGAGTTGTTACTAAATTCATCTAAGAATTTTGGGTCATTTGCCCTCCAATAATTTGAATATTCTTTAATTACTCCGCATTCATATATAAGCTAGCTCATCATTTTAATCGCGCTCACAATGTAATGTGATAGTGTCTCTGATTAATACTGTGCAATACTGCACATAGACTACTTAACCCCTTAGCTGCTGGGCCATTTCCCCCCCCAGTGCTGAGCCCTTTTTTGGCTATTTGGGGTAGTTCGCGCTTAGACCTTCATAACTTTTTGTGCACATAAGCTATCCACGCCCAATTTGCGTCCTTTTTTTTCACCATCCTAGGGATTCTATTGGTACCCAGAGTTTGTGGTTTCCCCTGGAGGAGACCAAGAAATTAGCCAAAATACAGTGAACATTTTTTTTTTCCAAAGAAAATGGGAAGAAAGGGCTGCCGAAGAAGGCTTGTGGTTTTTTCCCTGAAAATACCATCAACAAAGGGTTTCTGGTGCTGAAATCACCATCTTCCCACCTTTCAGGAACGGGCAGACTTGAATCATAAAACCACATTTTTCAACACAAATTTGGCATTTTACTGGGACATACCCCATTTTTACTATTTTTGGTGCTTTCAGCCTCCTTCCAGTTAGTGACAGGAATGGGTGTGAAACCAATGCTGGATCCGGGAAAGCTAAACATTTCTGAAAACTAGACAAAATTCTGAATTCAGCAAGGGGTCATTTGTGTAGATCCTACAAGGTTTTCTTACAGAAAATAACAGCTGAAATAAAAAAATATTGAAATTGAGCTGAAAACAACAGCCATTTTTCTTTCTGTTTTACTCTGTAACTTTTTCCTGCGACGTCAGATTTCTGAAAGCAATATACTGTTTTGTCTGCTGGACTCTTCTGGTTGTGGGGATATAAAGGGCTTGTAGGTTCATCAAGAACCCTAGCTACCCAGAGCCAATAAATGAGCTGCACCCTGAAGTTGTTTTTCATTCTATACTGGGTATACAGCAATTAATTTGCTGAAATATGAAGAGTGAAAAATTACGTATCAAGAAAACCTTTGCATTTCCAAAATGGGCTCAAGATAAGGTTTTGAGGAGCAGTAGTTATTTGCACATCTCTGAATTCCGGGGTGCCCATACTAGCATGTGAATTGCAGGGCATTTCTCAAATAGACGTCTTTTTTACACATTCTCTTATATTTGGAAGGAAAAAATGTAGAGAAAGATAAGGAGCAATAACACCTGTTTTGCTATTCTATGTTCCCCCAAGTCGGTGACAGAAAGTTCTGGAATCTGAGAGGAGCCACAAATTTCCTTCCACCCAGCGTTCCCCCAAGTCTCCCGATAAAAATGATACCTCACTTGTGTGGGTAGGCCTAGCGCCCGCGACAGGTAATGCCCCAAACACAACGTGGACACATCACATTTTTTGACAGAATACAGAGCTGTTTTTTGCAAAGTGCTTACCTGTAGATTTTGGCCTCTAGCTCAGCCGGCAAATAGGGAAACCTACCAAACCTGTGCATTTTTGAAAACTAGAGACCTAGGGGAATCCAAGATGGGGTGACTTGTGGGGCTCTGTCCAGGTTCTGTTACCCAGAATCCTTTGCAAACCTCAAAACGTGGCTAAAAAAACACGTTTTCCTCACATTTCAGTGACAGAAAGTCCTGGAATCTGAGAGGAGCCACAAATTTCCTTCCACCCAGCGTTCCCCCAAGTCTCCCGATAAAAATGATACCTCACTTGTGTGGGTAGGCCTAGCGCCCGCGACAGGGAATGCCCCAAAACACAACGTGGACACATCACATTTTTTGACAGAATACAGAGCTGTTTTTTGCAAAGTGCCTACCTGTAGATTTTGGTCTCTAGCTCAGCCGGCACATAGGGAAACCTACCAAACCTGTGCATTTTTGAAAACTAGAGACCTAGGGGAATCCAAGATGGGGTGACTTGTGGGGCTCTGACCAGGTTCTGTTACCCAGAATCCTTTGCAAACCTCAAAACGTGGCTAAAAAAACACGTTTTCCTCACATTTCAGTGACAGAAAGTTCTGGAATCTGAGAGGAGCCACAAATTTCCTTTCACCCAGGGTTCCCCCAAGTCTCCCGATAAAAATGATACATCACTTGTGTGGGTAGGCCTAGCGTCCGCGACAGGAAATGCCCCAAAACACAACGTGGACACATCACATTTTTCGACAGAATACAGAGCTGTTTTTTGCAAAGTGCCTACCTGTAGATTTTGGTCTCTAGCTCAGCCTGCACATAGGGAAACCTACCAAACCTGTGCATTTTTGAAAACTAGAGACCTAGGGGAATCCAAGATGGGGTGACTTGTGGGGCTCTGCCCAGGTTCTGTTACCCAGAATCCTTTGCAAACCTCAAAACGTGGCAAAAAAAACACGTTTTCCTCACATTTCAGTGACAGAAAGTTCTGGAATCTGAGAGTAGCCACAAATTTCCTTTCACCCAGGGTTCCCCCAAGTCTCCCGATAAAAATGATACATCACTTGTGTGGGTAGGCCTAGCGCCCACGACAGGAAATGCCCCAAAACACAACGTTGGACACATCCCATTTTTTGACAGAAAACAGAGCTATTTTTTGCAAAGTGCCTACCTGTATATTTTGGCCTCTAGCTCAGCCGGCACATAGGGAAACCTAGCAAACCAGCACATTTTTAAAAACTAGAAACCCAGGGGAATCCAAGATGGGGTGACTTGTGGGGCTCTGACCAGGTTCTGTTACCCAGAATCCTTTGCAAACCTCAAAATTTGGCTAAAAAAACACATTTTCCTCACATTTCGGTGACAGAAAGTTCTGGAATCTGAGAGGAGCCACAAATTTCCTTCCACCCATAGTTCCCCCAAGTCTCCCAATAAAAATGATACCTCACTTGTGTGGGTAGGCCTGGTGCCCGCGACAGGAATAGATCACACAACGGTCAATGTTGGTCCTTAAGTGAGGCAGCTGTTGACCCTGGGGTGATCCATTCCTGATGCAGGCACTAGGTGTAGTCACTCAAGTGGGGTAGTGTTGTTATCAGGACAGGTGAGGAGTCACTGGGTGGTAGGAATTTTGTGGATCCCAGCATATTCCTGTAGTTTGTGTGACAGAAATGCGAGAAAAATAGAGTTTTTATTCAACATTTCAGCTTTGCAGGGTATTCTGGGTAAGAAAACTTTGGGGAATCCACACAAGTCACACCTCTGTGGACTCCCCCGAATGTCTAGTTTCCAGAAATGTTTGGGTTTAGTGTGTTTCTCTATATGGCCACCGAACCCAGGACCAAAAACACAGGTGCCTGCCTTACAAAACCAGTTTGTTTTGCCATAGATAATTTTGATGTCTCCACAATACGATTTGGGTGGTGGAATTTGGGGCTGAACTAAATTGGGGAGCTCCCAAGAGAGCACTCTCTCTCTCTCTGCTTGCCGCCACATTCACCTGCTCTCTGGGTTGGGCTAACCCACTATTATCCACTTGCACAAACAGCTTGCGAAGGGACAGCAGGACTGTCCTCATCACCTCCCTCATAATGTACTGGAAGAGGAGTTATCGAATGGGACTCCTCCGACTGAAAAATCACTCCCAGAGTCTGCACCATTGTCCTATCCCTCAGATGCTGTCTCAGTATCTGATGTCTCAGTCTCTGATCCTATGTCAGAGCTGTCCTCTATAATCCGAGTGCCGGCAGCAGTCATCCATCAAGATGCCATCTCTGCTATTGGCTAAACTGTTGCTCTAAAACACTAGCCTATGTAGACAGTCACAAAATCGATGGTGTGTGTGAGATACGTGCAACAGTAGAGGCCACCTTACCTGCGCTTCTTCCCTCAATCAGCACGTTCTTTCAAGACACTCAAAAAACACCTTGTCACATACTATTCGTCACAGTCTTTAGCACCTCCTGCGCCCAGTCCAACAATAATTATTGGTGCTCCCACTCCCTCCTCCTCGGATTCCCTCATTACCACCCAGCAAAAGTGCCCTTCATCTCTCCATAGCCGCCCTCCACCCCGCACATACATTTCATTGGTATTATAGCGCAGGTAATGGCTGACTTTACTAATGTACTCAGCTATTTACATAAAATACAGATTTGCTCTTTGCAGTAGGCATATAAACCTTCTGCACTTCTTTATGGTACTAAAACTGCCAATAGACAAGTTTGACCCTTTTCCCCCCAGGGAAACCACACACATATTGACAAAAGTGATATATATATGACAGCCAACCACCTGAAACTCAACTCAAGCAAAACCGAAATAATCCTCCTTGGCCCACACAAAAACACCTGGGACCCCTCATGGTGGCCCACCACGCTAGGCCCTGCACCCACCCCCGCCAACCACGCACGCAACCTCGGCATCATCCTAGACTCCTCCCTCTCGATGACCCAACAAATCAACGCTCTCACATCCTCATGCTTCAACACACTCTGTATACTGAAAAAAACATTCAAATGGATCCCCACAGAGACCAGAAAAACTGTCACTCAGGCACTCATCAGCAGCAGACTTGATTACGGAAACGCCCTCTACGCCGGCACCACTCTAAAACTCAAGCGCAAACTACAGCGCATCCAGAACTCAGCAGCACGACTCATCCTCGACCTCCCCTGATACAAACACATCTCTCCACACCTCAAATCCCTCCACTGGCTCCCCATTGACAAAAGGATCACCTTCAAGATCCTCATCCTCGCACACAAATCAGTCCACAACACAGGCCCTGCCTACCTCAACGAGAGTCACCTTCCACACCCCCACATGAAACCTCCGCTCAGCTGACCTCTCTCTCGCCTCTGTCCCCCGCATCAAACACACCACCACCGGGGGCAGATCCTTCTCCTACCTTGCACCCAAGACCTGGAACGCCCTCCCAACCCACCTTCGCAAGACCCAAAACCTAATTCTTTTCAGGAAGGGCCTCAAAACCTCGCTTTTCGAACAGTGATCCTCCCAGCCCCTTTCCCCCCCCCATCCCCACCCCAGAGCCTTGAGACCCTCACGGGTGAGTAGCGCACTTTATAAATCTCTTTGATTGATTGATTGATATATATATAGATCTATCTCTATATATATATCTATCTACATAGATGTATATATATACATATATATAGATATATCCATGCACATAGATATATCTACATAGATATATCTATCTATATATATAGATCTATTTTTTTTAGTTGTATGGTTTCCTTGGGGGCCAAAATGGCCCCCAGGGAAACCCTACAACATCTAAAAAAAATATTGCCCCCACAGGGGGTCGCCCTGCCCACGGGCAACCCCCTGTCCATTTTTTTTTTTTTTTTTTTTTTTTAAATAAAAAATTCTCCGATCGCGCCCCCCCAGGGGGCACCTACCTTTTTTTTTTTACAAAATATGCCCCCGGGGGGTCGGCCCGTTTTCTGAGGGGGCCGACCCCCCCAAGTGAAATCCCTGGTGTCTAGTGGTGTTTCCAGGCCCCCGATCGCAGCACAGCTGCGATCGGGGGCCAGGAAACACTTTCAGATGGCCTCGTAAGAAAGGGGAGACTCTCCCCTTTCTTACGAGGCCTTCCTGAAACTGGTCGTGACCCGCACCAGGGAGGGAGTGAGGGCGTTGGCCAGTGGCCGACGCCCGCAGCCAACAGGTTAAAGAAAACTATTGTATTATGTTTTCAAGGGGCTTGAATCCCGGCTTTCTGAATGTTTTGCCTCCGCTACTTTTCAGATGCAAATCACACTTCTGTAAAGGGCACATAGCCAGGGCACATTCGGTCTCGGGAAAATCAAATCAAGATCATTGAAAATAGCCTTAACCCTTGAAAACTCCTATTGAATAGAATGCTGTTCTGAAAATAAAAATGACGACCATCTATTATGGTGATTTATTTAACAATGGATGCTTTGCTCTTGAATCAAAGAAAATAAATTGGCGGATCTGGTTGGAATTAGAATAACTACTTGTCTCAACAAGCGTGAAGGTTGAATAGTATTCAAACTGTGCCCCCCAAAACCCAAAATGCACCTCTATCATTATTCACAAATATCAATTTGGAGTACTCAGCCCTGGGAGACAAGGGCTACACTCTAGGTCCAGAGCAGTCCCCAAAATGTAAAACGTTACTGGTTGTACGTTTGGTGTGTAAATTCCGTTGTAGTGTTATACAGTGCCTACAAATTAAGTAGGACTGTGTATCTGGTCAACACAAACGTCAGCATAAAGGGACTCAGTCCACATGTATTATTGGGACATGTTGACACAGTTCCTAGCTGCCTCATAGTGCCGTACCTGAACCCCTAAACACACCAGGGTACCACATGGTATCTGCAACTTGGAACATGATTACTCCAATTCTCAACATATCTACCCTTTTGATGTCACTCTGCATACCCAGTACAAGTAACAAAAAAAGGTGTGAAAATGCTTTTTGAACATTATTGCAACAAAAGCATTCTTGCATAAAAAACATAGGCTAATATTTATTAGGTAATTGAGACACAGCATGGTAACTAGCATTACAAAAATGGTGAAAGAGATATACAGTTCAACCATGAAAGTGTTATTGTGTTGTTACACTCCTATCTGTTACTACCTACACTATTGAGAGCGTAATGAGAGAACCCTCTGCCAGATTAATTGGGATAGCCGGACCCTCCCCCCAATACCTGGGTAAAATGTACCAGGAAGCCAGGAAGATGGTCTGGGGTAGTGCAGGGTAGAGTTCAGAGTCATCAGGACTGCATCTTGTGCACAGCACACCACAGTCCAGGATAATCCTTGCAGAAGTGCTCCTCTGCTGAATATGACATGGAGTGTACAGACAGAATGGTAGCAACGCTTCCAAGAAAGAAGCTGCATGTAGAGTGATTTCTCAGTACATTATTGTGTGAGTGAAAAGGTCATGTAAAAAGTCACCATCAAGAAAAAATGCTAACTTGAAATTTGCATTTAAAAATTGAGGCACAAAACGGGCCCTCTTGTTCTTTACCACAGTAGGAGGTTAAACCACCTCAAATGAAGTAGTGGAGACTAATAGATATAAACCTAGGTGGAGATCTGCCGACAAAATTTGTGACTGTCATCTACAAAGAGATCTTCACATGGATGTAGAAGGAAATCTAGGTGTGAGAGGAGCAATGCATTGAAATTTATTTTTGTGGAAAGGCCTTGATGAATTTAAATAGAACTCATCACTGTTACCTTAAGAATCTAGAAATATTTAATTGGTAATAGGCCCCAAAGTAGCACAGATTAGCACAGCTTTTTCCAAAGGGACCAATTCTCAAACATTTTTACACGCATATCTTTCATATCAGGATGTAACAACAAATCTACACTCATGAAATGAAAATCCTAATTTGCAGATTCCAAATGTTTGAGCAGACATGTACGAACTCAAGGAGAAAAGTGAGAAAAGTCTGCTTGTTTGGCAGACATGTTTGAGTGGGTACTCGAAGGTAAAGAAATTTGGAAGGTAGAGCCCTTCCCTAGAAACCCTCTTTTATAAAAGTCAGCAAATAAATTGTTACATGTTCATTTGTTCATTAGCAAAATAAGGATAGGAAAAGGATCACTCCCAAACTAAGGAAGGCTGAGGTCAGGTGAGGAGAGACATTTCAAAGCAGGAGATATATGAGGAGAGAGCAAGAAGTAGATATGAAGATAGAGAGGTCAGAGGTAGGAATAGTAAGTGTGAGACAGAGTCAGAGGTAGAGGTACGGGTAAGCAAAGAGAGGCAGAAAGGCAGAGATGGGATAGAGAGGGAAATATAATTTAAATAGGCTGAAGGGGGTTGGAAGTTGGGGGTCTTGGGTTGCGATTTTTCCAATGCCTAAAACATGTCTGATCTGCAGTATCCTGCGAATGACATTACTCCCTACAAAATGACTCAAATACAGAATGTATGCTGTGGCAGGGCTCATCATCTCTCGCTATCTGAGCTCTGGACCAATGTCAGTAACTGAGTATCAAAATTCTTATTAATACAATGTTCAGTTGTTCACTTTATATGATAAACCTTTTTTAACCAGCATTGTCTTAATACCTAACTCTTTGACCTACAACGTTTTTCCTGGGGCTACAAAAGTATAATATTACTCCCCACTTACTCAATTGAGGGGATTCCCGAAGGGAGACTTGATCCTTACTGGAAGCACCCTGGAGTGTTGAGAAACATCTGGCATTTCCACCCTGGGTGATCTCTTTAATAAACTCCTGGATCTCTACGACCTCCCTCGCAGAGCTTTCCTGACATACGTAGCAGTTAAGGCAATGCTACAACACTGCTGAGGAGCCCGGGGACCAGAGCCAGCCCAAGACCCACTACTACACACGCTACATTCTGTGGGGCACAGCAGATGACTGGTGACATGGTTGTATTGGACTTTGACAATGGACTGCTGAGAGGACTGCCTGACCTACGGAGTGCCTGGGAGGACTCACTGCGCCAGACCCCAAATAATACGGAGTGGCTTATGACCCGGGAGTACCCCAGTAAAATATCTTCTCATTCCTGCTTAAAGTACATCCAATTGTGTATCCTTCATAGGGCCTATCTGGCCCTGCAGCCTCTGCACTGGATCTACACCTCTGTATCAGACAACTGTCCTTCTTGTAGAACAACCCCAGAGAATACGACCCACATGTTCTGTATGTGCAGAATGCTGGGACCCTACTGGGACACAATACTGACCGACATAGCCCCAACTACTGGGAGGGATAGACTGACCACAGTCCAACAATATCTACTAGCCCTGTTCCCAAGCCATAAAACCTAAAGAGCGACAACCCATTTTATAGACATCGTCCTACTGATGGCAAAGCGAGTAATAACAATTAGGTGGAAGTCTTTGCTGGCCCCATCTCTGTCACACTGGCATGGAGGGGCAGCAAAATGGGCACTTGCAGAGAGTACCTCCTTTCAAAGGGAGGAAATGCATAGCCTCAGGAAATACCCTCGGGTCTTACACTAGGATGTGATTATTCATTATTTTACCACTCACTCCAACAATGACACAGGTTCACCCTAGGCACCCCACATAACCCTTGTCATACTCATGCAAGAGGATCTGAACAGACTTTTAGCATTAAAGTTTATAGTCCCAAGCCGTAGACCCCTTAAATACATGATTTCATATAGGCCTCACAGTCACCAACGAGCCACCCTCTATGTAGAACAACAGTAGATAGATACATTCCCGTGGTGGGAAGTCCCGGGGGCAGGGGGTGAGGGGGAAAGGAAATGTTAGATGGCTTTGTATGGCAACTTTGAAAGATCATCAAATAAAAATATGGTTTAAAAACATCTTAATACCACACTATCTAATGTTGGGCTTCCTGTAACAGAGCAATGCTGGTGCAAATCTGCACACTGTGGCAGTTAAACTAAATTAAACTTGGCAAAGGTATTATTTTCTACTAACTTGTTGGTTGATTAGAATGTTTCCTGTAATGTGCAGCTGGTTGCTGCGAAGAAAAGAAGAATTTTGGGTTACAAATAAGCCTGCTCTATATGATCGAGCCAGACGCAAGGGTCCTGATTTAGACCTTGGTGGATGGAATACTCTAGTCACATATGTGACGGATATCCTGTCCACAATTTTACGATCTCCATAGGATATAATAGGGTCGTAATACAGCAGACGGGCTATTCGTTATATTTGTGATTGAGTATTCCACTCTGCCAAGGTCTAAATCAGACCCAAGTTCTCTTCAGTCCAGCATGGCACCTAGTGCTGGCATAATCTATGAATTCAGTAGTCACTCTAGTGCTACAACAGAGCCCAGTGTTCCAATAAATGTAGGTGCCATTTTAAGAATGGGTGCTAAGTTAAAGTAAAGGGTTATATGTAATTGGTCCTATGCTATGTGTTAGGCAAGCAGGCAGTTAAAACTACAGCCAAACTGGAAAGGAGCAAAGTGTCATAGGCAAAGTGGGCACCAAATCTCGCAGGCACAGATTCTCCAGCGAGGACTCGTGGTAGGGAGCAAGACACATATACACCGTTAAGGTAGCCTGTTCACTGTGAGGGCCATCTTGGACATGGCACCATGTTGAGAAAAAGATGCCAATTGAGAATGGACTCTCCAAGTCAAGAGGCGTTTGTGAGGGTAATATGCCAATGATAGAAAGGTGGTGGTAAGACTGAAGGAGGGCAGGAAAAAGTTGTTTCAAAATTGTTGCTGGGTATCTGAGGCAAGAATGAGGGGTAGTAAACTATTTTTTATGGACTAATAGTGGAAGTGATGGGTGGTAAATATTGGAGATGTGGGAAGTAGCAATTATAATTATAATAGCTAAATCAGCTCACACTCGTTCACCAATATGTGAACTAAACGATCGCCGTCAACTATGCAGTTTCGTGACCGAATTAACCACTCCTCACTTTTCAACTTTGAAAAAAATGTTATCTTACTCATAGTATCTTCATAGTAGGTAATTTGCCTTCTGGCTAATTCGCATGAATTTACTGTTAGGGACAACGATGGACAGTCAGTTGGCCCGGTCATCATCATCACTTTTCGGACAGTGTTTGGCCTTATCTTCTCTTTCACATTTTGTCCTCATTTTGAAGGAACAGTTGGGTGTCATCTGCGTTTTGAGTGACCGCCGAGGCCGTTGGGATGAACTAAATAGTGTGTGCGTGTGGAGGGGGGTGGAGGGTATATAAGCACTAAAGAGAAACGACGAGGAAAGGATTCTTGGGGTATCCTGCGATCCAAGACTGTTTAGTTATTAACACGATAACATTGTGAAAAAATGAGTGGAAACGTTATTTAAAAGAAAACACCTCATGCAGGAGCTATTATTTTAAAACAGATTATTCCGGCTCAAAACTCCATTTAATGAAAGATGAGGGTTCACTGTTATAAATCAAAGGCATATTTAATGGTTAACCTGGGACTGCTTTGGTTATAGTAGTTCATCGCTCACTTTAAATACAGCATCGTATTCATCAGCAGAGCACATCCTTTTCAAAGCCCTACTCTCATTTCCACATGACCAGGGCATCTTTCCCCTCGTCAGGCGGAGGGGTAGTGTATTTTTATTGTGAGAAACAATCTGCTTCTTCATTCTAAGCCGCTCCATTGGGCACCGATAATATCTGCCTGTCAACAAATGGCGCATGGAGAAAGGTTGTTCTTTATCATCTTGGACTGGAATGTGCAGAGTCCAGCGCCAGGAACAATGAATTCTATCTCCCGACCCTCCCCCGTTTGTACCCTTTGAAGATTTTTCTCATTGTCTAATCACCGTAATTTGCATTTAGACAATGACACGGTTCAAACAATGTCGCGTTTTTCAGGGAGCTATCACTTAATGGCCCATACCATGAATCTCTGCCTCTCTATATAGGCTCCCTGTCTCCCCTTTTGTGCTGCGTGTAATAGATGCTCCGGTCGGCAGTGCGGTTATTTTTAGACGGCCAGGGTGGCCGGTGTGCTGTCGTAGCCAGTATCCACTCGCTTCGTTATTAAGCGGTGCTTATTCATGTGTTCGCATCAGCTGGTCGAGATCTCGACACATTCACAACGCAACATATTTCACGTGGTAATTCTCTTTCGCGGCTTTGAGGGGTGTGCTACGCGAGCTACAGTGGGCAGTGTAAGCGCCATGGCAGCTCCTTCATAAATATTCTCGGTCGTTTGCGAACCGCGGGTGACCTTGCTTTGGGGAGATCGTCATTTTCATGGTCGGATGGATACTTCTGAAAATGCAGCCGCTGCAAGGCGTTATCATCCTTTATCAGAGCATGGAGTATATCCATATACTCAAGCTATGTTTGCTCCAGTACAGAAGGGGTCTTTCTTTGAGGTCTGGTCAGGGACCAGATTGGCGCTAAAAACACCCACGGCTATTGCACCTACGGCGCAGAGGGAAAGTCCATTGCCCACCCACATTTGCACCAGTGTCATAACGCAAAATGATGCGCCCTGCCGTGTCATGGAGAGGCTAGAGGACAGTAATTGAGCGGACACCGGGTGCTCTTGCTCTCAACTTTATTATACAGTGAACAGGGCCACGCCTGTTTCCTGGTCTTGCATTTAACGCCAGACGGAAGCACGTGTCAGATATACCAAGTGGACCTCAATACGAAGGGGAAAACAAACACCCTTCTACCCGAGTCGCTCCATGGTGTAGTCCTTCGAGAGACAACACTACAGGCTCCCCTGCAGAAGATGAAGCGGGCCTCTGAGTTCCCATATCTCACATATTTCCATTGGTCTTGGACTGAATGTTAGACGCCTGAATGGCAAAGGGGCGCAGAGGCCTGCTTTACACTCCTGCTTTACACTTTCTATGTTCTTGGGTAAGGCCTTTTTTCAAGTGAGCCAGATTGGTGGTAAGAATTCACCACATCCTGTCACTACTTTCACCCCAGAGAGAACTACTGTTTCCAGTAAATACCCTTCTGCTCCAAGTTTTTCACATGCAGAATCAGTATTCAGATCTTTGAATTCTGCATGTTTTGTCTTTTTTTCTACACCTTTTCCACTCTAACAATTACATCCGAAATTTGTCAGGGGGCAAATAGCATCGAGGCAATAACTATTGCAGTACTCAGGATTCTGATCCTCATGCAATTGTTGCTTTGCCCAGGGATTAGAATTCAGCTCCCAGTTTTCAATCGGGGACTAACAGGTAGGGTCAGTTTTAAATGTGCAGTTCCAGGAATGTATTTATTCATCTTAAGTTTCATTCTTTACAGGGTAACCCGTATGAGTGGGGTGTTCATCATGTTGCCTGTGACTTATGCACTGCGCGATTACTACATGGTGGAACGGATATTGATAGTAGCACCAGAAATACAAATGTACTAACATCACCCACAGCCAGTTGTCAGATCCTAAGGAAATCATAGGGACCGGATTAGAATGCTTGGGATGACCCAGAGGCTCATTAGCTCATATTCCGTCTTGCTTAGGTAATAGAGTTTGAGTAAGAGTGGTTGCCCCACTGAGGGAAGGAACAGCTTAGCATTGGCCAGCAGTTCACAGAACAAGCACAGCGAAGAGTGAATGGCTTCTTATCTGTGCACAAATAACGTAATGGCACATGCTAGTGGGTTACCAAGGAGATTGGGGTTGCCAAGGCGGTTCAAAAGTGGCTGTTCAAAACGTCATCCAAATAAGAGGAATAAACAAAAGGCTCATGCCTCTTGAAACTTTTAGAACCCCCCAAAAAGTAAGCCAAATAGTTATACTCTACATGACAGCAAATAATTCATTCAAACGGGCTACCACACAGACTGAGTGAAGGAGTGGTGAATAAATGTGTGAATGAACAAGTTGAGTAAGTGGGTTATTAAGCATGGAAGTGAGTGTGCGAATGAGTGGCTGAGTACATGTGAGAGTTAGAAAGTGTGTGAGTAGGTGAAGCACAGGAACAAGTTGGTTGGATTAAACTGACATATATCCAGCAAAATCCTTCTAAGACTAAGATAAATAGTATCAGGGTAGGTCATCCCGAAACTCAACCGCCCTCTGCAAAATAACTTGGCAAGCTTGATGGCAGTAAAAACTCAAGAACCAAGGTGATAAATCAAGGATTCCAAGACACCACATTTATGTGTAATGTTGAATACAATCAAACATGCTTAGTTACACGTGCTGTGTAGGAAATGGCACCCACAACTTCTCTAGTAAGGTAAAGGTCTTGGTTTAAGGAGTCTTCACAGCACTACGATGGTCACTAGACTAGCGTAACACGCTATGTGATGGTCAGCTTGTGTCTCTTCTCTGTTGTTTGTAAATAACAACAACCACTTGCTTTTTATATAGTGCTAGTACTGCTCTTTGGCAATTTATAAGTGCTGTAAATAGCAGATGTTATTATTACCCAAGTTATGATCTCAAGAATATTTCTTTTGTCAGAGAGGATTGTTCAGTTCACCAAGTTATCCACTCGCTGAGCCATCCACCCAACCATGACTGGCCTGTGGATTCTGAAAGACCAAACTATGGGCCTGATAATGAATTGGGGGAGGGGATTACTCCGTCCCAATTGTGAAGGCTATCCCGCCCACCGAATTACGGGTTCCATAGGACATAATGGACTCGTAATTTGGCGGGCTGGATATCCGTCACATTTGGGATGGAATAATCCCCTCCACCAAAGTCGTAATCAGGCCCTATGTTTCTGACACAGGATATCAACTGCTGCCTCCAAGTGTAAACTAGATTCTCTAAAGGTGAATGTGAGACCTTCAAATGCTTACATCCACTTGGTTCCACAAATATACAGGAGTGAATTCAACTCTTCACTTCTGGCAAATCTCTCAAATCTGATAAGCTATTTAGCAAAAGAAACAGACACTTTCCAAATAAAAGCTAAACATGCACAATCACTTTCCCATTAACCATTTCAGAACTTAATTGTCCTGCTTTTCAACAAAATGTTCCCACCCAGTGTAGGAGTGAGTGGGTTGGCAAGCCTGTATACAATCATAATGGCAATTAAAACACTACAAAACGTTATGGCCTGATTCCCCAAACTCTTGCCTTACATGGTTGAATGTCAGAATATATTTAACAGAAATTTAGTCTGACTACTGTCATGAGCTTTGTTTACAAACATATCACCCCATTGGGTGTAGATTTTCTATTATGAAGTTCAATCAGACAATATTTTTGTAAATTATATTTGGCACTCAATATTTAGGTCAAACGATATTCTGATAACAATGTTCTGGTACCACACTCCCCTGAATGGCAAGGGCCGTTACACCGTTCAAAAATATGTGACTGGTAATTTCATAGACATCAGGTTTTGATTAACGATTGCAACCTGCTGGCAAGAGGGAGACTGTGCAACAAACACAGATGCTGCATTTGCAGTTTTGATCCAGCCCTTCATGCACAACAAAGCAAAAGAACATACCATCTGCTCTGTCCTGCTACGACCCTGTAAGCAGCATGAGCATGCTGATGATGGGGGTTTGCTGTGTGGTGAGGCTCAGAATTGCATATCCACATTACCCATGTGACCGCACTGATGTATGCAGCCCGTGCATGTCAACGCCTAGATTTTTATTTCTACACTTAAGGGAGGAGTGGAAATAGACCTCATAACTTGTTCAATTTCATGAACAGTGCAGTATGGAAGCCTTCATTTAACCTTTTCCGTGTAAGTCTGCACTTGAATGCCTTAGGAGAAGCAGAGATGTTCAAGGAACATAATATATTGATTCAATTTTTTAATCTGGGATCTGTACCTGCCATACCTATTGGTGTGTATATATGTATGTATTTATTTATCTCTTCATCTATTTCTTTATTGATAATTTTCATATAGTGCTGCCAGACACCAGGGAATTGCAGAGAGGTGTACAATAATGTTCACTCTAGATGCTTACAGAATGTTGGTACTGTCAATATGTACAGAGTAGACAGGAAGTTATATGTACAACAAAATTAGTCATATGCATAGCAACTGCAACAATAGGTAGTGCCTTTAATGACAGTACATGTTTAAGCAGAGGCTCCACAGAAAGGAATGATTGTAGAGCAAAGGAATCTAAAAAGTGGGAGCAGGAAAATAATGTGACTGAATTAAACAAATTATGGAATAAATATAAACATTAGTTTTGAGGTATATTAGGGAATCGCTAATTGGTGCTCACCTATACACTGTGTAAATTTCTGAACATAGACAAATAGATATTTGGTAGCACCTTAAATAATGCACAAAGTTAAGCTCAAATGACATAAATCAACAGGCTTGCCCACATTTTATTTTTCATGATCAAATTATAGCTTCTTTTCAAATGAAGTTTTTAGTTCCAGGATAAAACCTTTCACAACCAAACGACAGTTTTTGGCAGTGCACTATACAGTCACAGTGTACAAATTCCAATAGGTATGTCAGCTGAAAATAAATTCTGCTTTCTCAAATGCTTTAAATAGTAGTGTTAATATTGGAAAAGTCGATGTGCACAATGATACACTCGTATGAAAAAACGAAATCACATCACTATTGCTGAATTCACCCATCATGAACTCTACACCAACCCCAACTCAGAAATACATGGTCGTGCAAGCTCTGATACCTAGGAGTGAAGTTGCTGGTTGACAGGTCATAGGTGGGGCGGCATATAGCGGGCAGACAAATGCGCGAACAGGAAACTCCAATCATTTCCACAGATAGCCGCAACAACATCACAATGGTCCCAGGAGATTGGTCCCAATAAAGCACATGTGGTCGGAGGGGTGCATGCATTCCAAAACCACCTTAAAGACAAATGCCACATGCAGACAGCCGATGTTTCTGATTAGAACATAACACACGATAATGTGCAGCAATCACGTCCACCTCATGCTGGACATACTACCCACTGGCCCTCATTGTATCTACGTCAGGTCGAGGCCCACCTGCATTTGTTATGAGGGACCTTATTTACAATTCCAAGACATACTCGTTATTTTAGCAAACTAGGCCTGCCGCTGTGCACTTTAACCTAAACATATTTTATTCAGCTACATTTTATTATTTTAACAATAGCCACATTTGCTGTCTTGTTTTATTTTCTCTGTCTAGCTGTTCTTTACCTAGGCCAGCACTGCGTTCTTAAACAAGACATTTCTTTCACTCTGTGCTTTTCTCAAGGCTGCAGTAAGATAGGTTGCAGGCAAACGTGGTAACGCTTTGTCTCTTGTGTTCATAGAAACATACACACTCTTACGTAGGGATCCTTTCTTGGAACATCAGCTGTGGTATTAGGAAAACACTACTTTGACCCATGTACGTTCGAGGGAGAATACAGCCAGATGACCATGACTGTATGCTGATTGCTGAGTGCTTCGCTACAGCTGCTTATGTAGACTACAGTCCTCTTGCTCAGGTATGAGGGATGATGTCTTCCAAGCAGAACCTGAAGGGCAGAACTAGAGATTAACATGCTGTGCTCTAACATAGCCTAGGTAGGAATTATTTTAATTATTCTAGGGACAATATGGTAGCTTTATTTTTATGCCCTAATCTCCTTGTCACAATTTTAATCCTATCATGCTTCATCACTCTAGTTATTGCAGTGCGTGCTTTATTATCTCAGATGCAGTTGCTTCATGAAAACCTTATTGAAATATAACTGAGAGAAACAGATGAAATCTGAGTAACCACGATTTCCCTGAGGAATCAATTGTGTCATGCGCTCGGCTGCCCAGTCATCCCTGCTCTTGAGTGGAGATGAGGCACTGCTAGTTAGCCGGAGCAAAACCCAGATTAGGCTGACAGGTGTCACCTGTAGTGGGCTTAGACTCAGTCCCCCACAGTGCAAGTGATTGTGCCTCCCATACCCAGTAGTCTCATTAGAATAATGAGAGCCTACACGACAGATTAACAGCATAAATACCCCATTTATGGAAATTTGGGATACTGAGGTGGATAGATATACGTGGTTAGAAGCGAAGGGGCAACCCCTAACTGCACGGAAACTTACACTGAATTCCTTGTGTTTCACAGGAAAAGAAACAAATCTACTAGGAACAAATGAAAACTGTAGCACAATCCTACACATTCTGGACATGCAATGGGGCATTCCACGCTAATGGATACTTACTAGCAATGTGGCAAGTTTGCCTACATTCAGCTCATTCCTGCATGGCTTGGCCTCTGCTCCTTGGTCACCATACACACTCCAACCCTGGTCATTCCCAAAGAAGATCTAAGTCTGTTGCATCAGACTAGAGAAAAAAGAACTGCTGATTATTTTGTCTGGGCTATTTACAAGAACATTCCAGAAGAATGTAGACTGTTCTCTGATTCACAGATATCAGCGGGAGGGGCCATACTCTTCTTCACCATGCCGGTGAAAGCGAACGCCCACTGGGTGCAAATAACCAGGTAGTAAATACTCAAGATGATGAACAGCACTGATCTTGGTCGTAATCCAATCAAGGAAGAACTGAGAGCAATCCGCCTCATGGTGATGCAACATTGATGTGTTGGACTTAATTGTGGCAATGGAGGGAGGATGTGCAGCAAGATCGGTACATCCTGCTGCAAGTTTATACCAGGCAGTGACATGGACAACTGGACTCTGACTCTTTCTTTCCAGACATTGCACCTTTTACAAAACGACATGCGTGAGGTGGTTCACAAACTGGTTCTCCTGGCTTCTTCGGTGGCTGACCGGTCTGTGCACATCATTGTTGCCCATTTCATATTATTATTGTTTTTGTGTGGTTTCCTGCAAGTCGGGGTTTCCTGCTGTACAAACATGGGCCCAGATTTAAGAAGGCCTAGCGCCCTCTAACGACGCATCGGCATCATTTGTTTTTACACGAATGTGGCGTTAGATGGGCAAAAACGCCGCACCATATTTACAAAGTGTTACAATGCATGTATTGTGCCACTTTGTAACCCCTTGCGCCATATTATGCCTCTGCCAAGCATAATGTATGCAAGGGGGACGTTCCCCCATTAGGGTGAGGCTGAAAAAATGGTGGAAAGAAATGTAAGAGATTTAATTTTTTCTGGCATTTTTTTGCACCTGCTCACAGCATGCGTTAAAAGGGGTGAGAGAGCGTAGCTTATATCATCTATATTAACATGAAATGTTTATGAATTAAGGTGTGATACTGCCGCATAGAAAACTATAATAATAACAATTTTGCTTAGACGTGCACTTGAATTGTGACCACGAAGAGTGGCCACCAATGTATACGCAAACTAATAATGATGATCAAAATGTTTATGTTACGTTCAAATGAGCTTATACTAACATTTGCGTTATTAAATCTGAATTGAAAACCTCATAGGCCTTAAGTTAGCATGAGCTGCAGTTTAGCTGTTTGGCTCTCATATTAAATGCATTTTTCTATTTTTCAGTGTGCTGACTCACAAGGGGCCATGACCCTGCTTGTTCTTTTCCTTCAAACTTGGAAGATGAATGTAACCATGTAGATTCGTTTCCCACTGCTTCTCATCGTCTTGAAAACTAAATGTTATAAATGAATTGAAACAGTGTAGATTAATGTAATGTACAAGGTCATTCAAACCGGTGAAGACAATGGAACTGCTAACCAAAAGATGTGCAAAGAATTACAAAGGGATGAAGTCACACCGGACGTGCCACCTCAGAAGACGTCAATTATGAAGACCAATCAAAGACTTGTAAACCAATATGGGGTGAAGATTAGGATTACCTAATGTTTAATTTGATAGGTTAAAGATAGTGGGGTATAGCGAATGTCCAATAGTATTTTGGGGGGATGCACTACGAAAAAGGGATAAAAACCCCTGTCACAGGGAGGTCATTTAGGTGGGTTAGGGAATGCTATTGATTTTATCCGGAAACTCTGTCACTCTGTTTGGTGACTTGGTGGTTTATTTAAAACCATCCTCGCCCTTAGATTGCCCATTTACACTTTAGCTCCTTATGAGGGAAGTGCCCTTTTTCCCCAGGAGCTGAGTTCTGACTGATGGCGATTTGACTGATGTCCTGAAGACGAAGACTGAACCTGTGCGCTGACCTAATCCTTGGAGGGTAATTATGACAATGCATTTGTAACTTGTCTGTTTGCTTTTCCTTTCTAGGTACCAACTGCTTGCTTTTGACAGAGACCATAGTTAGATGTTTTCCAAATTGGTGTTCTAAATTGTTTTGCATGAAGCCCAACATGCTAATGCCAATCAGTGGTTAGGACAGGTGTTCACCAAAACTGACGCAAATAGACAAACGACCAAGACTATGCTTTGTTGAACTGACGCGATATTGACATTCTGCTAAACTTGATCTATGTTCACGCTGTGTTATGTTCTGATGTTTGTGATTCTCGCATTAATTAAATCTTATCAAAGTTGCCATATCGTGACTATGCTATTATGTTTCTTGGTGTTGAGATTAACGCATTTGCTGCTAGATTGTAATTAATAGGGAATAAAATCCATAAAATTCTACTAAACTGGTGTGGTTATTCATGGCTGAAAGGTCATGGTAGCGTTTTTGAATTCATTAATGACTTTGACTGAAGTGAAATGCATTGTCGTGATAAATATTGATGACATTATTGATGTAACTGGGTCAAAAGATTCATTGGCCTAAAACGAGTCCTGATGTGTAATAAAATATCATAAGAGGACGCGTTAACAGTTCTGGTAGAAGAGCAACGGTTTGGCCCTTTGGGCCCTAGGACGGAGAATCATTGTTTAAATTGTTTTTCTGAGATAATGCAAATTGGAGGTATGATGTGTTTCTAAATTCACCATGACTTTCCCGGGGTCTCGGAGCCTGCCTAAGTGAGTTGGGAATGTTCTCGGCATCATAGCATGTATGGTGTAGGGTTTGCGCTTGCTTAGCTTATGCATTTTTGCAGGTGATTTGTGAAGTTTGTGTGTATTTAGGCCAGGTAAATGTTGTTTTAGTAGGAGTGGGCATACTCCACAGTATGAGAGTAGGGAAGTAGGCGTACTTCATGTGAGTGTGGCGCTGTGTGCTCAAAATTATCCACGTGTTTGGTTGTTCATGTACGGACCCGTCGTGGTCTAAGACTCCGGAGTATATTGACAAGTGTAGGAGACACTTGGGTTTATGTTGTAATCTGTGCGGTTTAATAGGCCAATCGGGCGTGGTTGACAAGTCGAGTTTGAGTCGAAATGTATGTGTGAAACCTTCGATGGAGATTTGGCAAGTTCTAAAGTGCACTAGGACGAACCATTGACAAGTCGAGAGTAGGATTTGCGGGTCGAATTCTGCTTGCGTATGCGGGAATTGAGAAGGAGAGAGTAGCGGCCGAGGCTTCAAGTGAAATCTCTGTAAAGTTCTGGTGCGGATGTGTTACCCTTCCTGTAGTAAACCGGCAGATTTGTGTTGTTGTTAAGGTGCTTGCAGTAAAATTTTGCATTTGTTTGGTGTGAATCGGGTGAGGGGCGGACGAGCCACAAGACTTTGTCAGCTGCAGTGTGTGAGTGTGACGTCAGTGGTGCCGCGCTGAGAGAGGTCAGTTGTCGAGGGGGGTCGCGCACGGATTGGCTGCCGTTCGTGAGGGGCAATAGGTTGAGAAAGGTGGGTGAAGAGTGTCCTGGGAATTAAAGTCACTTTCTGATTAAATACAAACAAGAAGAAAAGACGCAGAGATGAATTTTGTCAAAGCTTTTAAGAGTGCTCTGAAAGGAGATGCATACATTATGGCGAGTGAAGGGGAGCCTCCACTGCCTGAGGGTACTCCAGCTTACATAGTTATGGAGGAAAAAGGTGTTGCGCCTTGTTTATGGATGAAACAGTGGCGCAAATTAACAGAGAAAGAGGGATGTTTAGCGTTCCCAGAACATGGGATGTTCAATACGAGGGTGATAGAGAATTTAAGATGGATGTTAAGCATACAGAAACCACCTCCGAGGCTAGCGCAGTATGAGGCTTTAGCGATTTGGGATCTAATGGCTCTTAAACAGAGACAAGAAAAATTCCAAAGAAGAATAAAAAGGGCAGAATAGACTTATGGAGAAGCTAGGTGGGATAATGAGAGCAAAATGTGGAGACGGGGAATAGTTGATGGATTGAAATTGTTCCCAGCAATAACACAGGGAGAAGAGATGCAGGGAAAGAAAGCCACCTGTAAAACAGACAAAGACTCTAGTAAGCCTAAAGAAACTAAGAGACCTTGGGAAGAGGAAGACGACTCAGACGATGAAGAATTCATGGATCGGATATTACATGATCGCCCGCCACCTTATGCGGCGAGTGACAGTGTCCTGAGCACTAGTACGGGTCCTGGGAACCAGACACAAGAGAAGGGAGTTACTGATACGGTACAGACTAGTGATACAGGTTTGATGCAGAATGGTGTCAGTGTACCCACTGCGCCAGACATGCAGATACAGTTGCAACCTCCACCGCAGATACAGAGAATCTATCCAGACGTCCCAGTGCTAGAGACTACTACAAACCTGATAGTGCCGCCAGACCCGATATATACAAAATCGAGGTTAGTGTAGATTGAGCCAACTCCACAATTGCTGCCCCAGCTGCAGCCACAACTGATACCAGGATATAACCCAGCAGCAGGTCCTCCATTAATACCTGGCCCGGCTTCAGAGGATCATTTTGGAGCAGCAGCTCCAAGAAGTTTGGGACTAGGTCAGACACCTGCCGCAATATCGTTACCAATTACTGTTGGTCCACCTATGCCATTGTATGCACAAGGTAAATCTGGCGTATGTGATCAGGGAGTGATGACCCAAGATGCAAGAAGAGGAGGGTTCATAGGAACTCCCCAGTTGATGGCCCCAGGAGAGCAAGTGATTGAAAAAAACCGAGGTCCTTGTTAAACCTTAGCCCATCTGAAGCACCGTTGGAGGCAATGAGACAGGCAGGGCTAGGAGTCCTAACCCCACAGACGATAAGTACGAATGCTTCACAATCGCCAATGATGCATGCAGGGAACATTACACTGCAAGGTTTTACAGTACAACAGTTGAATGAGTGGTTAGAGAAGACCCATGCTTCACAGAAGACTACAGTGACTGCAGTAGATCCGGAAAGGAGAGGGAGAGATGAATACCTGAAATTTGGAAGACTAGGTGTGGAAGCTGCCGAACTAGTGGACGGAACAATGGGGGTAAACAGATTAGAGTCATACACAGAAGCAGAATTGAGATACTTGTGCCCTAAGATTACTAAAAAGGTAGGTAAGGTACATCAGAGATTAGCAAACCTGGCAGACAAGTACAACATTGATATTGAGAACACTAAACATTTGAAAAGAAGTTACAGGTTAGACTTTGATTCAAAAGATTTTGAGCATATGAGGTCTGCCGGAATGAAAGCGCATTTAAAAGAAATACTGCAAAGTGCGCATATCTTGGGAGCGTTAGAAAAGTGGGAAGGCAGATGGGCAAAGAAAAGAGATAAGGAGAAAGGTGACAGTCCGGGGTCAAGTCAGGCTAAAGCGTCACCCGATACGGAATCGTTAAAAATACTACCCATGAGAGAAACAGCTGGTGGAGTTTTAATTCATGTGCCGTGGTCCAGAGGAGACATCCTATCTTTTACAAATGATTATCCCAGATTGAGGGAGAAACCAATCGAGTGGTATCAACAAACAGATAGGTTTGTGAAGCTTGCAAAGTGTCTCTGGGAAGACTTGAATACCTTGTTTGAGATCATTGTTCCGCCTGATTTGTGGCTCGAGTGCAAGAGAGGGGTAGACTGGCCGACGAAGGAGCCGGCAAGGGATAAGGTGACCGGAGCTCCCTCTGAGGAGATGATGAAGTACTATCATAAAGTGATTGAGTTTTTGAAGCAGAAAGTGTCCCCGTAGGTGACTGATTGGCCGAAAATCGACCGGACCTCGCAGGAGGTTACAGAATCAATTCATGCTTATTATAAGAGATTGTTGAAGGCATTTAAACATTACAATGGTACTGAGACCATTGAGCTGAAAGACATGAACTATCTCGTGTTCAGATTTGTTGAAGGGCTGAGACCAGAGGTTAGCCAGATGATTAAGAATCATCTTATTTGTTGGCAAGCGAAGCCGATTGATGAGGTGTTGCAGTATGCAACATACGGTAGTGACGAAATTGAGCTTAAACAGAAAAAGTTAAAGGAGAAAGTGATGGTAATGCAGATAAGGGCATCGCAGGCTGGTATACAGGGAAATGGAGTTCAACAGATGATACAACAGCAACCGCAAGTGAATGGTGTGTTCCACGCACAACCAAGAGGTCAAGGTTTTGTGAATCGCGGTCCAGACTTGAATACTGTTGTGGTTCAAAATGATGCACAAGGAATGAAAAGGATGTCACCATGTCACGCGTGCGGGGGCGTGGGACATTGGAAGCGGGAATGCCCGAATGTGGTGCAGGATGGTGTCGTTCAACAAAGCACTAATGTCGGTACATTGCAAAATATGAAAGTTCCAAAACTGAGAAATCAAAACCCGAACTTCCAAAATAACATGATTCAGATGCAAGGGTTACAGCCCATGCAGCAAATGCAACAAGTACAACAGCAGGTTCCCATGGTACCTAGACAGTAAATGCAATTACCAATGGCTCCGATGGGACAGCAACAAGTGATGCTTCCTTAGCAGGCCACAGGTCAGGTGATGAGTCAAAATAATACAGTACAGCAATTCCCATTGCGTGGTGAAGCTGGAATGAATGAGGAGTGGTCGGATGACAGCTCAGATAGCGAAGAGTGCAGGCTCGCAGCGTCCCTAGAGGTAGATCAGAGGGGCCCCTATGTAGAGGGAAAGGTAATCGGTCACAAGGTTTCATTCTTGGTTGATACCGGAGCTACACGCTCTACAGTCAGAAGCGCAGAGGTTCCGAAATTACCACTTTCGGGGCGTACTACAAGGGTGGTCGGAGTAGCAAACCAGTACCTGACAAATCCGATTATAGATCCAGTGCAAGTTGAGATCGGCAACTTCCAGGGACTGCATAAGTTTGTAGTCTGTGATTCGAGTCCGGTATCCCTACTGGAAAGAGACTTACTGTGCAAGACAAAATGTTCGATTACCTGTTCCAATGATGGAATCGAAGTACAGACAAACAGTGATGATGAAGGGGATGATGGTCAGTTCTCAGAGATAAAGACAGGAACTGCAAATGAAGATTACCCTTTAATTACCTTGTTCCCGATGCTCACAATGATCGACTTACCTGCCGAGTTACAGGGAACTGTGACAGAGAAAGTGTGGGATTTGACAGGAAAAGAAGTGGGACTGATAAAAAGGTGTGGAACCAGTTAGAGTACAAGTGAAGCCAAATGCAGTGTTTCCCCAGGTGCCACAATATCACATGGCACAGGATGTTCTTATTCAAGTGTCACAAATAATTGCAGATTTTGTGAAACAGGGAGTTCTGATAGAAGTGTTGAGCAGCCCATGTAATTCACCGATAATGGGTCTGAAAAAGCCTTGTGGGAAGCTTCGAATTGTGCAGGACTTAAGAAAAATAAACGAGACTGTTGTCAAATGTTGCCCCATTGTACCCAATCCAGCAGTGATTATGTTTCAGGTCCCGTGTGATGCTGAATGGTTCACCGTTGTAGACCTGTCGCAAGCTTTCTTTTCGATACCTCTTCACGATGACAGCCAGTTTTTATTCAGTTTCAAATTCCTGGACAAGGTGTACAGTTGGTGCAGAATTCCTCAAGGGTTTTCTAAATCACTGTCCATCTTCAATCAGATATTGAAAAAGGACTTAGAATCCTTAGTACTGCCTTTTAACTCGACTTTAGTGCAGTACATTGATGACTTGCTGATTGCATCCAGGACAAGGGATGACTGTAGGTATGACACAATTGCTTTACTGAATCATTTGGGAAAGAATGGACATAAAGTGTCATCCAAGAAGCTGCAGTACTGCCAGAAAGAAGTAAAGTACTCAGGACACTTAATTGAAAGAGGGTCTAGGAGAATATCGAAAGAAAGAATAACAGCCATTTTGCAAATGAATCCCCCAACAACAAAGAGAGATGTCAGGATGTTTTTGGGAATGGTGGGCTACTGTCGCCAGTGGATACCCAACTTCTCGATTATCTCAAAACCATTGATAAAGCTGACAGGCAAAGAGATCAAGGATGAGCCGTATACCATAGCTTTATCCAATGAAGAGCTTGAGTCATTCATGGAATTGAGAGAGTGCATGTGCAGGGCACCAGCTGTGTGTATGCCTGATCACACGAAGCCTTTTCTACTGTTTTGTCATGAACGTGGTGCTTGTTCTTTGTCTGTCTTAACACAGGTCCATGGAGGTGCAAATCGCCCTGTAGCATATTTTTCAGCTACCTTGGACCCCGTCGCAGCAGCCTTACCGGGTTGTTTGCGCGCAGTTGCAGAAGTTGGTCAGAGCCTCACGCAGTGTGAAGGCATAATAATGGGATACCCCCTAAGAGTAATGGTTCCGCATTCAGTTGAAATTTTGTTGACTCGAACCAAAACTCAGCACATGACAAATGCTCGTCTTACCAAATATGAGACAATTATAATGGGGTCACCTAATGTTTCACTGAAACGATGTACTGTGTTAAACCCGGCAACTCTACTTCCTGCTGAGAATACTGAAGTTAATAATGAAGAGGTGTTGGAAAATGGGTTATTGGTAGGGCAGGTAGGTACCTACACCTAGCAACAAGCCACTAACCTCCACATAGGTACAGTTAGGTCTCAGTAAATTAATCCCAGCTCTACCCTTGGTAGCTTGGCATCGAGCGTCAAGGCTTAACTTAGGAGACAAAGTGTAAAGCATTCAGATATCACAAAACAGTAATTAAATAAAACACAGGAAACAGTTTAAAAATCCAAAACCAATTTATAAAAATAGCTTATATTTTTATCTTTAAAATGACACAAAAACGATTAAAATCGGTTCAGGGGAACCGGAGATATGAATTTTTAAAGTATTATTATTTTCTAGCGCTTAGAAACAAAAAGCGCCAATCGGGTCATCTGGTTGCACCAGGACCGGGGCAAAGTCAAACTTTCAGGCCGACCGCGATGGAGCCCTGCTCGGCTACAGGTCGCGGGAAGCCTCGGTTAAAAAGTTACCTTCTGACTTAGTCTTTATTTTGAAGTTTTTCTTCACCGGGACGAACCTGCCAGTTGGATCCGACCTCCTGGAGCCCTTGTCCGGATACGCGAAGTCGGTTTCCTCGGTGGTGATTTTTACCTTCGGACTTAGTCATTTTTTCGAGATGAAAATCCTTCGACCGGGGTAAACCTGGATCTTGATCCGACGTCCGTGGAGCCCTTCTCGGATACGATGGCTGGAAGGTCCCGGTCAACTTTTTACGTTCGGACTTAGTCTCTTTTTTGGATGTTTTTCTTTACCGGGACGAACCACGAAGTCAGGCCGGGTCGCGGTTGAAGCAAGCCGGCTAGAATTTCCGCGTCGGGTCGGTCACTTTATGGAGCTTTTTTCCAAAAATTCTCCAATCTTTTCCAAACTTCTGGGGCTTCACCCAGATGTTCTTTCAAGGTTCTTTTGGGGTCCACAGCTCACCCCAAGGGTCCAGAAGTTCTGTGATGGTCCTTGGGGGTGCGGACTTCAACTCCCAGAATGCACCTGGCGCAAACTCCTTTTTGGCCACTGGGCAGTGGTCAGCTGGTCGCTTCTTTCTGGAGTTGGTGCAGGGGACTCTGGTTAGCAATTGTTCACCTGTAGCAAACAGGGAGTCCCTCCTTGAACCAGTTGAAGCCAGGCAAAGTCCTTCTTGTGGTGAAGCCCAAGTGTGCAGCTGGTGCAGTCCTTCTGAGTGCAGGGTCCAGGTGCAGGCCAGGGGTCCAGCAGGGCAGTCCTTCTTCTTCCTTAGTTCCTTTCTTGTTGAATTCTGGAGGGGATCTGAGGTGTGGGTGCAGGTCTGCCAGTTTTATCCTTGCTCCTGGGTGAAAAGCAGGGGGGCCCTGGTTCTCCAATCAGGGACAGGGTCGTCCCCCTGTGATGACCACTTCCTGGGAAGTGTGGCAAAAATCCATCCCAGAAGGCAACAGTCTCCAAAAATCCAACATGGATGAATCTGATTTTTGGAGGTTACATCTGGCTGAGCCCACCCACTGGTGTGGCTAAAAATCATAAACACACCCCTCTCCTGCCCTCTCCTAATCTAATCAAGGGGGCACCTAGCTGTCTGGGGTTGCAGGATGTGGGGGTGTTGCTGGGTGCTGCAAATGTCCTTCTCTGCCTTTGAAGACCAGTTTGGCAGCCCTCCCCCTTCCTGCCTCACCATCTGCTGAGGGGAGATTCTCTCCCCCAAGCACATTCCTTTGTGTGAAGTCAGGCCACTTCACACCTCATTAAAGTAGCCTGGCAGAAGCTGCTGCAGGCTGGCCAATCAGAGCACAGCAGCAAAAACAATGCAGAGCTGAAATTGGCAACTTTTTAGGTAAAGTCTAAACTTTTTACCTGCACTAGTTATATTAAATCCAACAACTGGAAGTTGTGGGATTTATTATAACAATCAATTTGATACCAAATTCTTGGTATGTAACATTTAAGGAGACTTTAAAATTTAAAATAAAGTCTGCCCATTCTAGCCTATGAAGGCCATTTACTTCAATGAGGGAAAAACGAATTTGGCTGTTTTTACCTCACCAGGGCTTATAAATCTATTTTTATAAAGTCCCTGCTTATAGTTACATGGCACCCAGCCCTAGGGGCACATAGGGCACACCTTAGGGGTGACTTATATGTAAAAATAAGGTAGTTTAAGACTTTGGAAGTACCTTTAATTCCAAAGTCGAATTTGCATATAACTTTAATTTAAAAGCAGCCAGCAACGCAGGCTTGCTTTTAAAATGACACTGGGCACCTCAGCAATGCACCTATGTGTGCACCACCTATGCTGTGGTCCCTAAACCTACATGCCCTACCATATACTAGGGACTTATAGGTAGGTTAACTTAGCCAATTATAATTAGCCTAATTTGCATATCCATTTTACACAGAGCACAGGCCCTGGGACTGGTTAGCAGTACCCAGGGCACCATCAGAGTCAGGAAAACACCAGCATAAAGTGGAAAATGGGGGCAAAAAGTTAGGGGGCCTCTGCAATCAGCCCCAGTTTCTCACACAACCCCCCCCCAGCCCACACGCCCAGGAGACTCAGCCCAACCCTGGGAGAGTCTTCCTGGCTTGTTAGGCGAGGAAGACAGTGAAGAAAACTGGCTGTCCCTTTGCAGGGCCTACTCTGCCTTATATCCTCCTGTCAGGGTCACTCCCTCTGGGTAGTGAAGCCATCCCAACAGTAAAAGGACCCAACCCAAACTGAAACTTCCCTCTAGGGGGGTCTTCCTCCTCTCTCTCTGCCAACTTGGGTAGTGAGGTGCCCACCTCCCCTACTCCTAACTTTGCTAGGGCAAGACCTAGCTTACCCAAAGAGGTCACCCAACACTTGAGCAACCCCACCATGACCAACAGGGTCAGGGGGCCTACTTTGCTATTGGCCTTGGGGTCTGCCTCCCAGGCCAAGTACAGTGCTGCCAGGAAGGCTAGCACCCAGCAGAGGCTACTGACAGCTGTCAGTACCCAGAACCACACCCTAAGCTCTCCACTGACAGGTGGCTGAGCTGCTTTAGGGGCATCTTTGGGGTCCTGACACCCCTCTTGCTGTCTAGAGTGGGGGGCTACCACCTCCTGTGGCAGACACCCTCCTTCCACTCTCCCTTCTGTCAGTGCAGGGGCAACACCTTGCATCTGGACAGCTGCCTGACTACTCAGGACTTCCTTGGGGTCAGGTGAGGCCTCACCAGTGCCAACTCTGGGCTCCCCCCTTACTGGGGCAGAGGGCCCTTGGCTCCCTGGAACTCTCTTTAAGAGTGGCCTACCCTTCCTTTTCTTCTTTCCTTTTCTTGGGGACCCCTGTCTCCTAACTGTAGGGACTGACTCCCCAGGACTTTGGGTTGGGGGGGCGCCCTGGGCGACCACCCCATCTGTGACCAGACTCACCTCTGGGAGGTCATTGCCCAGGATACAATCTAGGGGAAGGTCAGCACTGACTACCACCCTAATCCAGTCAAGGATACCCTCCCTCTCTAGGGGCACTATGGCTACAGGTTTGGAGGTGACCTCCCCTGTGGCTATCCTGACTTTCTTTGTCTTTCCTGGGACATACATGTCTGGGGTCACTAACCGGTCACTCACTACAGTGTGACTGGCACAGGTGTCTCTCAGGCCAGTGGTAGGGATCCCATTCACTTGAATGTGGTGGAAGTGCCTACTCCCACCCTCAGGGATCACCAGCTTACCATCTGGTCCTGTCTCCCAGCACAATGCTAGGAGGACTTCATCATCTGAGGAATCTTCCTCTATGACTACACTGGACAGCCCAGTGCTAACCACCTTCCTTGGACAGGCTGCATCTCCTCTGAAGTGACCTGTCTGCTGACAGTCAAAGCAAGCCCTACTGTCCAAGAGCTTTTTTAACCCTGGGTCTCCCTGTCTCTGCTTGTCAGAGTGGGAGTGGGATTTACTCTCCTCCTTCTTAGGGTTCTGGGGTACAGAGGGAGTCTCTGTGGTGGGCTTACCACCTCCCTCCTTAGGTTTTTGGGGACCTGTCCCCCCCTTCTTGGAGTCTCCCCCCTGGGACTTGACAACCACCCTGGTTCTCAACCACTCATCAGCTGCCTCCCCTAGCTCTCTAGGGTTGGTCAGCTTAGAGTCCACTAGATGCTGGCGTAACCTTTCTTGGATACAATTGGTCAAGATGTGCTCTCTCATGATCAGATTGTATAACCCCTCATAAGTATTTACTTTGTTGCCAATAATCCAGCCCTCTAGTGCCTTTAGTGAGGTGTCCACAAAGTCAACCCAAGACTGGGTACTGACCTTCTGGGTGTCCCTGAACTTCATTCTATATTGCTCTGGGGTCAGACCAAACTTCTTGGCTAAGCACCTCTTCATACTAGGGTATGAATCTGCATCCTCCCCCCTTAAGGTCAGAAGCCTATCCCTCCCTGAGTTGGGGACCAACTCCCACAAAAGGGAACCCCAGTATTGAGGCCTAACCCTTCTCATTTGGAGTGCCCTCTCAAAGGCCCCCAGCCACTTATCTATGTCATCCCCCTCTACATAGGCAGGAACCACCCCTTTGGGTAATCTGGGGCAAACTCCCCCACCCATGGACACCTCAGCTTCTTTATCGCTGCTTCCATCTCTTTTCTCTTTGTATGCCCACTTTTTCTTTTCTAGGGCCAGCTTCTCTGCTTCCAAAGCTATGTATGCTAGCTGGGCCTCCAGCTCTCTTTCTCTGATGGATGGGTTCTCTCCTCCTGAAAGGACCCCCTTCCCACCACTAGCTTTGGATCTGCCCCTAGTGACTGTATTTACTGAGGACCGTTCCTCCTCTTCCTCACTTAGGCTCGGATGCCTTCCCTCCCCTGAGTGGTTAGAGTTAGCATCTTCCCCTTTTTCTTCCCCCTCTGGAGCTTCCTCTGTGCCTAGCCCTTGGGCCTCAGCCCATGCTGTCAGGGATTTAATCAGGATTTGCTTCCTGAGATCAGTGGTTGCAGGCAACCCTCTCTCAATACACAACCCCCTAAGCTGGACTACTGTCAGTGTGGGTAGGCTAGCCAGATCAAGCTCCATGGTTCCCTTGTTTTGTGTCAACAAAAACTTTTTGCAAAAATTGGTAACAAGAATTTAGAAAAATTACAAAAATTCAATAATTGAAATTAATCCAAATTAATTAAAAAAAAGTAAAATTAAAAATTAAAAACAATTTTTGCACTAGGACAATTTAAAGGATTTTTAATTTGTTTTATCTAAAACTGTAACGTGATATTGAACACAAGTACAGGATCCCGTCGCTGCTTCCAATTATGTTGGAAAATGGGTTATTGGTAGGGCAGGTAGGTACCTACACCTAGCAACAAGCCACTAACCTCCACATAGGTACAGTTAGGTCTCAGTAAATTAATCCCAGCTCTACCCTTGGTAGCTTGGCATCGAGCGTCAAGGCTTAACTTAGGAGACAAAGTGTAAAGCATTCAGATATCACAAAACAGTAATTAAATAAAACACAGGAAACAGTTTAAAAATCCAAAACCAATTTATAAAAATAGCTTATATTTTTATCTTTAAAATGACACAAAAACGATTAAAATCGGTTCAGGGGAACCAGAGATATGAATTTTTAAAGTATTATTATTTTCTAGCGCTTAGAAACAAAAAGCGCCAATCGGGTCATCTGGTTGCACCAGGACCGGGGCAAAGTCAAACTTTCAGGCCGACCGCGATGGAGCCCTGCTCGGCTACAGGTCGCGGGAAGCCTCGGTTAAAAAGTTACCTTCTGACTTAGTCTTTATTTTGAAGTTTTTCTTCACCGGGACGAACCTGCCAGTTGGATCCGACCTCCTGGAGCCCTTGTCCGGATACGCGAAGTCGGTTTCCTCGGTGGTGATTTTTACCTTCGGACTTAGTCGTTTTTTCGAGATGAAAATCCTTCGACCGGGGTAAACCTGGATCTTGATCCGACGTCCGTGGAGCCCTTCTCGGATACGATGGCTGGAAGGTCCCGGTCAACTTTTTACGTTCGGACTTAGTCTCTTTTTTGGATGTTTTTCTTTACCGGGACGCTGTATGTACCATAGCTGGTATCATTGAAGCTTCCTGGCTCGAGAGAGTATATTCCGCACAAGTGGCAGAGCTAATTGCCCTTACTAAGGCATGCCACGCAGCTGAAAATCTAAGAGTCACTATCTATACTGACAGCAGATACGGATTTGGAATTGTTCATGATTTTGGCCAATTGTGGTCGCAGAGAGGTTTCATGACCTCTTCTGGTCCTCCTGTGAAAAATGGTGAACAAATTAAGGATTTGTTACATGTGATTCCTCTTGAAATTGCCATGGTGAAATGCAATGCTCACGTTAAGTCACAAGACTTTGTGTCCATGGGAAACGGCTATGCAGATCAAATCGCGAGGTTTTGCGCATTGAACTGTATATCGTTCAAGGATCAGTGGGAATTGTTACCGCAAACTGAAAATGACACATGCCTGAACCTCGCAAAAGGGTGGTTGATACCCTAGTATACGATACAGGGTCGTGCTAGCAAAGAAGAAAAACACTCCTGGCAAAGAATGCAATGTGTACAGTGGGCTGACCACTTGTGGCTCTCAGAGGAGGGAAAGTTAGTTTTGCCAAATAGCCTTCTGTCACAATTTGCTAGGCTCTATCACGGACAGGCTCATCTTGGAAGAGATGCAATGATCAGGTCATTCAAAATCGATTGGTTTAATCCAAAGTTCAGACATGCCGCAGAGGTTACCTGTCACAGGTGCATCATCTGTCAACAGATGAATGCCGGAAAAGGGACTGTGGTAACTTTGAGCCACATTGGGAGAGCTGGCGGTCCATTTAGCAAGATGCAAATGGATTTCATTGAGATGCCTGTTTGTGGAGGATAAAAATACGTGTTGGTGATTGTGTGTGTTTTCAGCCATTGGATTGAAGCTTACCCCACACATAGAAATGACAGTCTCACAGTTGCAAAGCTGTTGCTTAGGGAACTAATACCCAGGCTCGGGTTTCCAGTCTCTATAGAATCAGATAGGGGCAGACACTTTGACAATGAGGTGATTAAACTCTTGTGTGCTGCATTAGATATTGAACAGAAGCTGCACTGTAGCTACCGCCCTGAAGCATCAGGATTAGTAGAGCAAATCAATGGTACCTTGAAATCAAGAATGGCCAAGATGTGCACAGCTACCAATATGAAATGGCCAGATGCATTACCCTTAGTGCTGATGTCAATGAGGAACACCCCTGATAAGAAGACAGGACTATCACCCCATGAGATCCTCATGGGCAGAGCTATGAGGTTACCCGCAGTACCTGAGAATGCTCTAGTGAATATCACGGATGATATGGTGTTGGACTACTGCAAAGGCTTGGCTGATGTGATTTGCTCTTTCTCTCACCAGGTAGAAGCTAACACATTGCCACCGATCGGTGATCCAGGTCACACCGTACAAGCCGGTGACTGGGTGGTTGTCAAGAAGCACGTGAGAAAGTCGTGTCTGGAGCCGCGCTGGAAGGGGCCATATCAAGTAATCTTGACAACAACCACTGCTGTGAAATGTGCAGGAGTTCCAAACTGGATACATGCCAGTCACACAAAAAAGGTAACATGTCCATCTGATGAGGAACTTGAAGTTTCCGGCACAACAGTCCCAGAGAGAGAGGTCTCAGGGCTAGAAAACAGCCAAGAGAGAACTGAGACCGCAGAAGAGCCCACTGAGAACAGCCTAGTCCCTCAAACAGTAAATGAGTTCGAGAGAGGTGACGGTGTGCCTATCTCAGTAGAGGCAGCAGGAGAACTAAATCAAGGAGAGGTTCTCTCAGAAATAGACAGATACAGGTTAGAACTTGAACCCGTTACAGATCCAGAAGAAGAAGAAGAAGGGGAAATAATAGAAAGAGACCGCAGTACTCCGACATCCCCTGAGCCAGTTGCAGGTCCATCAAGAGAAAACACCACAGTACAAGAGGAGGGTGCTGTTCAGCGTCCTGAAAGAACAGGCAGAAAGAAGACGCATAAGGGAGATAACTGGCCAGAGAAACAGGCTGCAAGAGAAAAGAGTGCACCAGGTGAAACATTAACAGAAGAGACTGATACATCCCGAGTAGAAGATCTGAGTGAAGGAGAATTGCAAGGTGAACGCAATCTGAAAAGAAAGAGAACCGCAAATAGAAGGTACGCAGGTCCTGAATGGGCATATGCAACAACATCTGAATGGCAAAAAGAATTCTTAGCGTTCTGTTTTGATCGAGAAGTACCAGGCCAATACTACGGTACCTGAAGTAACTCAAAGAAAAAAGACTTTGTTAAAATCGAAAACTGAAAAACTAAAGAAAAGAGACTTATAAATTACCGGATGAGACACTGATAACCTGATTTGACTTTGAGAAACCTGATTATGACAAGCTGCTAACCTGATTTGACAAAAGGGATCCTGGAGTGAGTGAAACAATGTAAATACACGCAGAGAGAAAGAGACTTTTTGCATTAAGAAGAGAAAAAAAAAAAAAAAAGAGTTTTATATCATCCTCAAGTTGATTGTTATTCTGCTATCTGATTCTTTACAGACATGGCTTATAATAGAGGTAGTAACAAGAAGGGTAAGGTGTGTGGTTGGTTGAGTCTTATATTAGGTATTGTGTGTGCAATAATAATTGTGGGAGTGATTGTGGGAATGCCGTGGTTGGATAAGAAAGCAACTTACACTGCTTCAAAACCTGAGACTACAACATTAACACCGTGGGAAAAGTTTGAACAGGATGCAAAGCACTTGCATGAGGGAACTAATTCAAAGGAAGAACTTTCTACTAATGTCTTCTATCGCTTGCTGAATGAGTATGTTGAGACCATGGATGCGAAAAACTGTTATGTGTGTACAAAGATTCCTTCGTCAGTGCAAGAAGGGGTCACTTACCATAGCCTTCCACTAACCTGCGGGATAAGTTGTAGCTTGCTATTAAATAGATTTTATAATAAAGAGCATGTGCAATACTTCTATTCAAATCTGGATGTTGTGTTTTCTTTTGTGCCTGTGATTGAGTTTCTGAACAAGTTAGCTAAGTAGCATAGTATAAAATTAGTTAGAGGCTTCTTTGAACTGACCCTTACATTTGGGACAGCTTATGCACACCGCAACAATCAGACCTGCTTATTGACACCTGTAGAGAAAAGCTTCTTAGATCACACTGATGATAGACGCAAAGCATTGAAGGAAAGATTAGAAAAGGGGCTAGAAAAACGCACATTTGCAAATGATTATGCTTACACTGCAATAATGACGCAAGACAAACTAGCTATAGATGCACTGCATGTAGGGAGGCTTTGTATATATAGGCCAAAATCCGAGCATGACACTTTATTTGTGGGAACGAGTGAATGCAGACATGTGTTTTTGTTTCGGAGTAAATGGACATTCATGTTAAATGGACAGGATCCAGTGATCCCTGGGATTTATTACATCTGTGGACTTAATGCTTATTACCGTCTCCCTAAGGGATGGCATGGGACATGTTATTTGGGAATAGTTTTCCCAAAGATTTACCAGATTGATGACTTAAAGAAAATACCTAAAACGTCTGAATTACAACATGCTAGACAAAAACGAGAGACAGCGGCTGCTGTCGTTGGAGACATATTTGGAGCTATAATTCCTTCAGTAGGGGTTATCTCAAACTCCATAAAGATTCAAAAGTTGTCTACTTTTGTGGATAACATGCTGACAATTTTTACAGGGGCTATACTCCTGAAGGATACTGAACTTGCTGCAGAAAGAGCTATGACTCTTCAAAATCGGCTTGCTTTAGACATTCTTTTAGCAAAGAGTGGCGGGGTCTGCAAGATGCTCAACGAGCGTCATTGTTGCTCATTTATACCAGATAATAGTAAAAAGATTAGAGGTATGCTTACTAACTTAACTAAGGATAGTGCAGATTTGAAGGACTTGAAGGAACCTGGAGTGTGGGAGAAATTTGGAAAGGGAATTGCCAGAGTAGGAAGCCGGTTTAGCAATATTTGGAATGGGGTACTTGCAAAAAATATTAGCGGGTCTATTAATCGTTATGGCCTGTCTATTAGGATTATGGAGAGCATGCAAAATTAATGATAGCATTAAAATAAATTGGACAAAGAGAACCAGGAAGAATGAAGAAAGTGAAAGGGACAAAATGTTGAATGAAATTTGGGAACGTTCACACAAGGAACAAGATGTTGAAATGCGCATTATGCGTAAGGTGAAAAATTAAAGTGAAAGGTCAAAGGGAAAAGTTTGTGTGATGACGAACGTCATCAGAGGAGGGACTAAGAGAGCGTAGCTTAAATCATCTATATTAACATGAAATGTTTATGAATTAAGGTGTGATACTGCAGCATAGAAAACTATAATAATAGCAATATTGCTTAGACGTGCACTTGAATTGTGACCACGAAGAGTGGCCACCAATGTATACGCAAACTAATAATGATGATCAAAATGTTTATGTTACGTTCAAATGAGCTTATACCAACATTTGCGTTATTTAATCTGTATTGAAAACCTCATAGGCCTTAAGTTAGCATGAGCTGCAGCTTTGCTTTTTGGCTCTCATATTAAATGCATTTTTCTATTTTTCAGTGTGCTGACTCACAAGGGGCCATGACCCTGCTTGTTCTTTTCCTTCAAACTTGGAAGATGAATGTAACCATGTAGATTTGTTTCCCACTGCTTCTCATCGTCTTAAAAACTAAGGGGGTCATTCCGACCCCGGCTGGCGGAAACCGCCAAAAGACTGCACCGCGGTCAAATGACCGCGGCGGTCATTCTAACTTTCCCGCTGTGCCTGTGGGCGATCCCCAAAAGATCGCCCGCCGGCCCAGCGGGAAAGCCCCTGCAAAGAGGAAGCCAGCTCCGAAAGGAGCCGGCGGATTTGCAGGGGTGCGACGGGTGCAGTGGCACCCGTTGCGATTTTCAGTGTCTGCAAAGCAGACACTGAAAATCATTGTGGGGCCCTGTTAGGGGGCCCCTGCACTGCCCATGCCAGTGGCATGGGCAGTGCAGGGGCCCCCAGGGGCCCCACGACACCCGTTCCCGCCAGCCTGGTTCTGGCGGTGTAAACCGCCAGAAACAGGCTGGCGGGAAGGGGGTCGGAATCCCATGGAGGATTCCCTGGGCCAGGGGTAAACCGGCGGGAAACCGCTGGTTCCCCTTTTCTGACCGCGGCTTTACCACCGCGGTCAGAATGGCCCAGGAAGCACCGCCAGCCTGTTGGCGGTGCTTCCTCTGCCCTCCACCCTGGCGGTTTCAAACCGCCAGGGTCGGAATGAGGGCCTAAATGTTATAAATGAATTGAAACAGTGTAGATTAATGTAATGTACAAGGTCATTCAAACCGGTGAAGACAATGGAACTGCTGACCAAAAGATGTGCAAAGAATTACAAAGGGATGAAGTCACACAGGACGTGCCACCTCAGAAGACGTCAATTATGAAGACCAATCAAAGACTTGTAAACCAATATGGGGTGAAGATTAGGATTAACTAATGTTTAATTTGATAGGTTAAAGATAGTGGGGTATAGCGAATGTCCAATAGAATTTTGGGGGAATGCACTACGAAAAAGGGATAAAAACCCCTGTCACAGGGAGGTCATTTAGGTGGGTTAGGGAATGCTATAGATTTTATCCAGAAACCAAGTCACTCTGTTTGGTGAATTGGTGGTTTACTTAAAACCATCCTCACCCTTAGATTACCCATTTACACTTTACCTCCTTATGAGGGAAGTGCCCTTTTCCCCCAGAAGCTGAGTTCTGACTGATGGCGATTTGACTGATGTCCTGAAGACGAAGACTGAACCTGTGCGCTGACCTAATCCTTGGAGGGTAATTATGACAATGCATTTGTAACTTGTCTGTTTGCTTTTCCTTTCTAGATACCAACTGCTTGCTTTTGACAGAGACCATAGTTAGATGTTTTCCAAATTGGTGTTCTAAATTGTTTTGCATGACGCCCAACATGCTAATGCCAATCAGTGGTTAGGACAGGTGTTCACCAAAACTGACGCAAATAGACAAATGACCAAGACTATGCTTTTGTTGAACTGACGCAATATTGACACTCTGCTAAACTTGATCTATGTTCACTCCGTGTTATGTTCTGATGTTTGTGATTCTCGCTTTAATTAAATCTTATCAAAGTTGCCATATCGTGACTATGCTATTATGTTTCTTGGTGTTGAGATTAACGCATTTGCTGCTAGATTGTAATTAATAGGAAATAAAATTCATAAAATTCTACTAAAATGGTGTGGTTATTCATGGCTGAAAGGTCATGGTAGTGTTTTTGAATTGATTAATGACTTTGACTAAAGTGAAATGCATTGTCGTGATAAATATTGATGACATTATTGATGTATTGTTTGATATATTGATTAGCTATCTCATCCTACGGTGTCTCTCAACTGGGTCAAAAGATTCACTGGCCTAAAACGAGTCCTGATGTGTAATAAAATATCATAAGAGGACGCGTTAACAGGGGGCACACCATTATTTATTCTTACTGTTCAGGGTTAGCGCCAACATTTTTGCTCCAACTCTGAAGAGTACATCAATAGCATAAAAAATGTTTGACGCTATTGCCCCCTACATTTTGTCCGCCATATTTTAATTACGGCGCACACATGATGGCGGTAGGGGGGTGCAAAGGGGCAAAAGGAAAGTGGAGCTGCACTGGGTGCAGCTCCACTTTTCTTAAATATGTCCCATAGTCCTCAAATTGGGTAGAAAGCAAGCAACTAGAGGAGTAGGATAGTCGAAAATGAAGAGCAAAAAGCCCCTAATAATGTGACTATCAAGATGTATGGGTTAGATAGTATAGTTGAAAATTCATCTGGGGGGAATGTTAATATTGGAAAAGTCTATGTTGATGTTCACAATGATACACTGATATATAAAAACGAAATTGTATCACTATTACCAAATTCACCCATTATGAACTCTCCATCAACCCCAACTGAATACTATGTGGTTAGGCAGGTGGGGTGGCATGTAGCTAGTAAACAAACATGCAAATAGGAAACTCAGATCAATCCCACAGATAGGTGAAGCGACACCACAATGGTCCAAGGAGATTGGCCCCAGTAAAGCACACTTGGCGGGAGGGGTGAGCGTATTCCCAAAACACCACACAGTCAGATGCCACATGAAGGTAGGCACAGGCAACCAATCAGAATATGACACACACAGTGACATGCAGTGATCACGTGCCCCTCATGCCAGACATCTGGACACATTACCCATTGGCCCTCATTGTGCCAAGCAAGGTCGAGGCCCTCCTGCATTTGTCATCAGGGACCTTATTTACGACTCCATGTCAACGGCCCACATTCTTCACCTAAAAAGGAATGCTGTAATTGTTTTATGGTGCCTAGAAAAATGTATAAAACACTGCTCATATCAATTGTACTTTGAGACAGTCTTAAGACCCTGTTTCTGTAACTGTTCTCCAGGCCGTAGCGTTTAAATAAACCAACTGTTCCTGTTTTGAGGGAAATAGTTATTTAGTCTCTGAGTCTATCAACCTTCTGACATTCAATTCAAGCCCGAATCACTTTTTTCTGCATTCTATCCAAATAAAAAATACACATATAGATTCAACCTAAATTCAAAAGTGCCTATAATTCAACTTGCATTGTTGGGCTGACAGCACGTCATGAAATATTATTTTAAAAAACTCCCTCACTGACCTTCTTTTTCTCATATCTTTTGTTTCTCTTATCTGATTACTGGTTCACATGATCCATATAAGCAAAATGTTAATTACAGGCACTTTTTGGACCTCATACGTACCATACTTACCTACAAGGTAATTTTAAGCAACTGGAAGAATTTGCCCAACATATGCTTTCACGCTTGGAAGAGTAGCAGAAAATATATCAAGTTCAAAACCCCACAGAACTCTCGTCCTATTTGGGAAAAAAGTGTACTCTTATATGGAAAGATTAATACCAACATGAGTATTCATTGTATTGTATAACATATGTCATAGTTTATGATTCGAGTAGCATGCTGATTATGTGTGCCTTCTTATCTCTTATTTTACTGGGTCTTTTTTTCTTAAGTCTTTTCTGCTATCTCTAATGTATCTCCGACTGAAACAGCACCTCAAGACTGACAGTGTTCGAACGCTATTACCTAAGTTGGATAAAATTCATTTCTACCCTTACCAACATGGGGAGTCTCTGTAAGAACTCATAGTTTGATATATACAAATGAACACTGAGGGCCAGATCTATTAAGGGTTTGTGTTGCTTTTGTGTCACACAAAGTAATGTAAGGGCAATGCAAGCACTAAAGTGAGATTTTCTGTGCCACTGCGTGGTACAGTAAATCTGGAGTAATGAAGACAGCACAAGTCGCTCCCTTGCATTACTATGCCCTGGGAAGGAATTCCAAAGGTGGAGCATGGGTATTCCCATGCATATGCTGGAGCATTTCAGGCCTGCTCTAAACAAATTCAATGATTCTTTTTTTTCTAGTACAAAGGGTAGAAAGGTTAGGCCTCAAAACCTAAATAACAATTTAGAATTGCAGTACGACCCATTTGCCCATTTGGCCATAGAAGGAAAACTCCATTCGGGAATAAAGTTAAAGGATATTATTATAAATTAATGCTTAAATTTATGTAATTGATTCTCAAAACAAAACTGTAAAGATACAGAATAACTATGGGTTGACCAAGGCGTTGATAGAAGTTTAGACAAACTAATATTAAAAAAGACTTAGGCCCATATTTATGAAAATTATGCATATCTGCGCTACTGCAGTTGTGCGTCAAAAAAATTACAGCGAGCTAACGCCGTTCCCTAGCACCATCTGTGCACCATAGTTATAAAATTACACACAATGCCACTAAGAAAAGGTTACCGTAACCTAAAATGACACTAACCACTGCTCCATGCTGTAAGTAAATATCACGTTCATTTCAGCAAAAGTGGCGTTAAAAAGTTTTGCAGCACGTTTTTTTATGCAAAACAGGTTAGCACCATATTTAACAGCATTAGCTTAAAAAAAACATGTGAGCAAGAAAAGAAAATTGGGAAGGAAAGATAGAGAGTGCAAGCCAGGAGAGACCCCAGGGAGATTCCAATCAGCCAAGTACCAGCCAGGAGGGTCCAGCAAAGTCCCAGGAGAAGAGGAAGCAGAAGTGTCATTTTAGTGAGAAGGAGCATGGCATCTGGGTCAGAGAGGTGACAGAGCATCAACACCAGCACTTTGTCACCTCAAAATTGCCAATAGGTAGGATAGAGGCTAAATGGCAGGCAATAGTAGATAAAGTCAACAGAGTTGAAAAGGACTGTCACTGATTGCAAGAAGCACTGGCTTGATTGCAAGTGCAGAACTAGGATGAACCTGGCCAGGAACCAAAAGGCAGCACTGCAGACTGGAGGTGGAGGCCCTGCACGCCAGGAGGACCTGGATGAACTCGAGGAGATGGTGGAAGCAGTCATCCCGGAGGAGCTGGTCACTGGAATCATAGGAAAGGACACTGCAGACTACCAAGAACTACCACAAATGCAGGTTAAGTTGCAGGGGGGAACTATCTGGAATCTCACAATTGGCAGAAGGGGAGGCATATAGGACAAACTCAATGGATGCAAAAGGGTCGCATCGGGACACATAGGGCCAGAGTCAAAAGGCCCCATTGCCACCTGAGCCTCACTTTTAGGGATGCTCTGGTGATGCTATGCAGTCCAACATTTACACAATGTGGTCTTAAGCCACTTACTGTGGCTTAATACCACCCTGTAAATATGGCTCCACTTTGCCTGGAAGGGGTGTGCAATCAGTGTGGCTGTGCCACAACAACACCCATTGCATATTGTTGTTGCCCCAGATCCAAGACAACATGTCCACCAGAGTCTGTGACTAAAGTCAACACCACCCAAGGGGTGGTGTTAGGAGGATGCAACAAGGCAAAATGAGTTCCATCCTCCTCACGTCATTGCCCTTCTCATGTATGCTGTATCCTACAGCACACTTATAAATGCCACCTTGCCATGATAGATTTTTTATGTGCAGGAAGGGACACCTCCCTGCATATAAACAATCTATCCTCTCAACGCAGGCACCCTTTCAATATAGTGCAAGGATGCCTACGTTGGTGCAGAGAGAACACACCTGAGCAGGCGCTGGGGGAAACATATTCCAGAAAACACAGCTCATCCTTGTGTTACAAAACTTGCGCAGTGCGGTGCAACTATTATTGCCTCAGCACAGAGCTTAGCCACTTATGAAAAAATCAGGGCCTCAGTGTGCAACATGTGGAACGCAACTTGCACAGGGTGGCTCAACAACAACTCTCATACATCTCCATGTGCCATTTGGGAATGGGCACAAAGGTGAACTCATATAACACATGGAGCATGTCTGTGATCATTATTTGTGCTGCTGGACAAGTAGCTTCAATTTCGCCATGTAACAAGGTTGTCTGTGTTGTGCAAATGGTTGGTGTTGTGCATAAAGGGACACCTTCATGCGTAAAACCTGGCACAAGTGGCATCAATGTTGCACTATGGGAACAATGTAACTAGCCCATAATGCAACTGTTCCATCATACAAATAGTTGCCCATGTGGATCCCAGCTGCCCATTCCACTTGTGCAGCATCAACAAAGTCTCAAAATTATACATCCTTACATCAACATCTGCCTGTGGCAGATATGCTGTATGCAAGAAAATGTCCGAAATGTAGAGAGGGATGAACTATTGGGGCAGACACCCATAATGGTTGCACTGTGCCATCCAATTAGCACATGTGTGGGGCCTGCTAAAGGCAGATGACAAAGTAACACAAGCATTGTAAGCTATGGACCTACCTCTGCTTTGCTGCACTAGAGCCACCATACATAGTGCCAATGCAGTAAAGCACCAAGAGTGACAACATACAGTACACTACTGTGGGAATGTCCACCATGGTGAATAGGAAGGTAAATGATGTGCTACAATGGTGTCAGTGGCAGGGACAAGGGGCCTGCAAGGAAGATGCTGGTGTGGGATCAAAGCACATTCTACCTTGAAAGGTTGGCCCAACACATAAGTAACAACTAAAACCTGGGGCCTGTAACATGTCACTGGGCCTCCAGTAGCATGTAAATGATGAGCCATGTCAACAGCCACTACAGTCAAAGATTGACATTTCACTTTGTGATTGCAGAGGATGATGCCTTACCTCTTGCTGACCTGCCTGTCCTAGATTTTACAGATGACATGGATGACCAGCTGCTGACCATCAATGAAGAGACTCTCCAGGATGTCCTAGGTTGCCTACAGACACCATCTCCTGTTGCAGGGAGGACACACAGCATTGCAGAGTCTCCACATGAACCACCTAACTACCAACACATAGCACCAACCAGTTCTGCCAAAGCCCTGAACTCTGAGGACCCAGACATCACCTTACAGAGGACAGTGGTAGGAGTACAGCGGAAGCTGGCCAAGCAGGTGCGGATGGGGATGGAGACCATGGCAGGCAGCCTAGAGGGAGTACAGTCCAAGAAAGGACAACTCAGCTGCCGTCAGAGGCGCTCACTGCCTGCTACATGGACTCCAGCAGTCCCTGGCCGACATAGCTGCTGTCATGAGGCAGAGGCTTCAACAATTGCCCTCCCAAAGTGGCAGCAGCATGATAGACAACAGGCTGGGGGCTATACAAAATACCCTGGAGCCTGAATACAGCAGGAAGTGGCCTCCCAGAGGGAAAACATGGCTGCCTACCAGCGTCATGTTGCTGCAGGTTGAGAAATCAGCAGTTCCTCCTTGCTGCAGGGATGCCTTTTGTGTTCCCACAAATGGAAGCTGCCAGGACCTTTGATTCCACATCTCTATCCACTGTAGTGTGTGTGGCCCTCTCAACTTCTACAAAAGCACCCCCTATGGCAAGGAGTCACCACACACATCAGAGGATGAAGATGTGGATGGAACAACATTCACAGGGAAAACAACCCAGTAGCAAGAGTCTGTGCCACAATGACAGCATCTCCTCGGTTCTGTGCTTGTGATCATGCCAGTGTTGTGACAGCTGGCATTGTGGCTTCTTCACTCAACCACTGTTGACTTATCTGCTATGGACTGTCATTATCTCAATTCCTACCTATGGTCAATTTGGACACCTATGCACTAAGTCACACTTCTCCTACCCATGTTTCTTGAAATGTCCCTCACCCCTGGACTCTGAATGTACAATTAATGGCTCAGGATCTCTCATGAGTTGTGTGAACTGGACATTGTGTTGCTTTGGAAAATACTCTTGCACATGTAAATAAATCTCCATATTCACATGCATCATGTTAACTTTTACTGTGATTAATCAACTCATCTAAATGTATGCACTGTGTGAAGCTGTGTCAATTAGAACAGAACCTAACTACATGTGTGGCTTACTATCAGACAAAATGCCACACACTAGGGGGCATATTTATGGGCCCATAGCACCACAGGAGTATCACTTTTCGAGACGCTCCTGTGGCGCTAAGCAATGTGCCGTATTTACTAGGTGGTGTTAAGCCAGTTTTTGGGGATTAACATCACATTGTGAATACGGCCCCTTCCGACGCAGCAATGTGCGTAGAAGGGGCGTGCAATGTATGTTGTTATGGGCATGCCACAGCAACACCCATTGAATTTTGACGCTGCCTCAAATTAATGAAATTTCGTTAACCTGAGGGAGCGCCAACATTTTACGCCACCCCCAGGGGTGACATTAGCAGGGCGCAACAAGGAGGAATACTTTTATTCCTCCTCGTTTTTTGCTTTTCCATGTTTGCTGCATGCATAGAAAGAGCAAAATGCCAGAAATGATTGGTTATGTGCGGGAATGTGTCCCTTCCTGCACATAAACAATCATTTGAAAATGATGGTTTGGCACTTCTGTGTGTGTTGCATTGTGCAGCACACACAGAAGTGCCAAAGGGCCATTAGTGATTGTTTATGTGCAGGAAGGGACACCTTCCCCCACATAAACAATCACACCCCTCAACGCAGACATCCTTGCACGATGGTGCAAGGATGCCTTCGTTGGCAGCTGAATTTAGCACCAGCGCAGGGGAAAACACTGGGGTGCACTGTATTCCCATAAATACGTCGCATCCCTGTGTTTCTAAAGTGATGCAGAACAGCGCTGCCAATTTTGACGTAGACCAGCGCTGCACCACTTTTCCATATATCTGGTCCTAGGACTCTAACATGAAAAGGTGACTGGTGGTGTTGTGGGCTACAACCAACTTACAGAGCCTTAGAAGCTTGTAATGAACACACATCCATGCAAATTGACATATGGCATTTTTGGGTCAGAACTAAGGGCCTGATTCTAACTTTGGAGGACGGTGTTAAACCGTCCCAAAAGTGGAGGATATACCACCTACCGTATTACGAGTCCATTATATCCTATGGAACTCGTAATACGGTAGGTGGTATATCCGCCACTTTTGGGACGGTTTAACACCGTCCTCCAAAGTTAGAATCAGGCCCTAAGTGTCTGGAAGTTTCCCTGATGAGAGCACTAGTACTACTAATACGTGTGGAACAGAAGAGGAAAATTTGATCAGTGACCGGCAGCTGTCAGTGTGCCTGGATACATACCCCAAATAGATTCTAGAAATATATGCCACACTTTACAAGATTTCTTCCGACAGACCTCACCGATGACAGTTGAAGTACCATACTTACCTGTCAAAGATTATGCATACAGACTGTAAGAAATGGGGTTTCTGGTTGGCTAGGGTATGGACCTCAGCCAGGCAGAACCTACCCACTCTAGTCATGGCTAGGGAGTTACACGTCCAAGATAACCCCTGCTCACCCCCTTGGTAGCTTGGCACGAGTAGTCAGGCTTAACCCGGAGGCAATGTGTAAAGCGTTTGCACAACACACACAACATACTTGACGCAAAATGTACACCACAAAGTAAACACAACACTGAGCTATGTAAAAATAATCTGTATTGCACAAAACATAATTAGACCAACATTACACGTAAGTATTACCCTGCTACCTTAGCAGTTGTCAGAATGTTACACAAGTTATTAATATTCTGCAAGAATATGCAGTTGTCACATTAGAACACATAAGTACTCAGGATTCTGCAACATAAACAGTAGTCAGGAATTAGAGTAAAAGATATATGCACTTGTCATGAACAATCCCCAAATAAAAGAACCATTAGAGAATATATCACAAGTCATATAATTACATATCAGCTAGACATGCCCATAAAAGGAACATTAGCACATATATGTAGGTACAGTAAACAGGTAGGAAACAGAAAACATCCACAAGTCTGTATTAGGATCCTAGAGCCTAGATTTCCTAAAGAGTACCTGTTTTCTGGTTGAAGAGGCACTTCCAGTGCCTAAAGATGAGCACGGGGACCCCCGGCGCTCCGGTGCGCAAAATGGGGGCCTACCTCGTGGTGGGGGCCTGCCTCGGCCTCCTCACACCCTGTCCGTGGGGTGATGGTGGGCGTGGCCCAGCAACAATTATAGGGCAAAGGCGGGAAGGGACCTCCGGCGAGGTTTCCCTTCCCGATTCCAGCTGAAGAAAAATGCCGGCGTGAAGAAAAGGGAGCGTCCTGCTCCTGGGGCAGAGACCGGAGAAGGGACGCTCCCCGCGCCTTCCCCGCATCCTGATGAATAATCCTGGTGAGCTCGGACCCCTCCAGGGGTCCGAGGAGACACTCGCTCGCACCCGAAGCAGTGCGCGAGTGTTGGAAGCTGTTCCCGGCTGCCAGGATGCTTCCACAGAGGCGGCTGGTGCCCAGGGGGTGCTCCTTGGAGCGGACCGTGCCCCGGGTGTGCAGTTAGGAGCACACCATCTCCAGTTGGTGTATCTTTGTGTCCCGGGGGCACTTGGATTAGCGCGGACCTCGCGCTAATGAGAGCCCAGCAACCCGGGCTGCGGTGGTGATTCGGGGGACAAAAATAAAGTGCGTTTTACCAAGCGCTAAGGACAAATTAGCAACCAGGGAGGAGAGAGCGCTTGCCCCAAGCGCTAAGGTCAAATCCCAACCTGGGCTGCGGCAGTGATTTCTTCTGCAATAAAGAGCGCGCTTTTTCCAAGCGCTCTGTCAGGATCTGCAGGAACCTTTTTGCAGGGGCCACAGCACCCTGCCCTGGGAACAGGTAGGGCAGGAAAAAGCACAGGGTTGGTGGTTCCAACTGCAGGCCAGCACAAGGGGTGCAGAAGGTGGCAGTTCCTCCTAGTGACCAGGCAGGTCACAGGTCAGCACAACAGCAGCAGTCCAAGGTGGTTTCCTGGTGAGTCCATGCATCAGTGTTCTGCGTCCAGTTTCAAGTTCCAAGAGTGTTCAAATTGTGGGGAAAATTCCCCTGTACTTATAGTTAGTTCTTACAGTGCTTTACAATGGTAGGGAGAGGAGGTTCCAGCCAGTTACAACTGATTCTGGGAGTGCCCCCTCTCTCCTTTCAGCACAGGCTCCAAACATCAGTGGGGGGTTAACAACCCTATTGTGTGAGGCCAGGGCACAGTCTTTACATATGCAGGTGTGCCCCGCCTCTCCCTTCTCTCATCCCAGGAAGGCTTTAGAATATGTGTGACCTCCACCCTCCCTGTGTTCAGGCTGTCTGAGAAGTATGCATAAAGCCCCAACTGTCAGCCTGCCCAGACGTTGATTGGAGACAAGCTGAAAAACACCAAAGTCATAAGCACAGATAAATGTGCACTTTCTAGAAGTGACATTTCTGTGATAGTAATAAAAAATACACCTACACCAGTAAGCAGCATTTCTTACCACTGTCACAACCATACCAAACATGCCTACGCTACCCCTCATAAATCAGGCAATACCCTTACACATAAGGCAGGGTATTTCAAATGCAATCCTATGAGAGGGCAGCGCTCACAGCAGTGAGACACCAAGTTAGGCTGTTTGTCACTACCAGGACAGGCCACGCAACATGGCACATGTCCTTCCTTCTATATACATGGCACCCTGCCCAAAGGGCTAGCTAGGGCGTACCTTAGGGGTGACTTACATGGAGTTAAAGGGGAGTTCTGGGCCTGGCAAGTAACTTTAGATGCCAGGTCCCTGTGGCAGGAAACTGCGCACACAGGCTCTGCGCCAGCAGGCCTTAGATAGGTTTGACCGGCTACTTCAGTGGGTGGCGCAAGCAGCACTGCAGGCCCACTAGTAGCATTTAATTTACAGGCCCTGGGTATAGGGTGCCACTTTACAAGGGACTTATAGGTAAATTAAATATGCCAATCAGGTATAATCCAATCATACCAAATTTGTAAGAGAGAGCACATGCACTTTAGCACTAGTTAGCAGTGAAAAAGTGCTCAGAGTCAAAACGTCAGCCAACAAAGGTTAGAAAAATAAGGAGGCAGAAAAGCAAAAAGTCTGGGGAATGACCCTGTAAAAGGGCCAGGTCCAACACATACACAATGTGAATGTCAGGAACTGGGGATGACAAATGTTTTGAGTAGCTGATGTCATACTGCAGCCAAATCTGACAGCTGCTTGGCCACAGGGGATACACATAGTCATAAGTGTTAATCAATACAGAAAGAATGCCCTAAGACATTCCTCTAACTTGGCCTGTGCACACACTAGAACACACAACACAATCAACATGGAGATCTATTTGATTAAATTTAACAGGATTTATTGAAACATTAAATCAACACATTATTAAAACCTAACCTAGACACTATCCTGCACTAAACTAACCTACTCTAACTTATCTAAACTTTCCCCTACAGCTACCTAGCCTAACCTAAACCTATCTTAAACATTTAGGCCCTCATTACAACCCTGGTGGTCAAAGACCGCCAGGGCTGTTTTGGAGGTTGTACCGCCAACAGGCTGGCGGTACAAACTTGCATATTACGACCGAGGCGGAAGCGCCACGGTCACACCGCCGGGACCGGTCCCGGCGGATTTAATCCGCCAGGGCAGCGCTGCTTGCAGCGCTGCTTGCAGCGCTGCCCAGGGGATTAAGAGTCCCCTTCGCGCCAGCCTTTCCAAGGCGGAAGGAACCGTGAGGTACTGGGTTTTTCAGAACAGGTACTGATCCGGTAACCCAGTGGTCCCAGGGTACACCCAAAGACCTCGGGTACTTTCCTGATTCAGACCACAGAAACTCAGAGTCTTCTAGGTGAAGTCAAAGATCGAATTTATTGGCTGCAACCAAGTAACAAGCGTCCTAGAAGTACAACAGCATGGTTTGTATGTTCTCAGGAGACTGTGTTTCAATGCAAAGTCAGGTTTCCTTATATACAGTTTTTTAAGCTTCAGGCAAACATTCTTGACATTTTGGTTGGTCATTCACATGTTTTCACTACAAAGGAAAAAACATTGTCATGATGAAACCTCATATTTCATGTCATCCAACCCATAATAAATTACCCGGCAAGGCCTAGTATTTTACATCAGATAAGTGTGGACCCCCAATAAAAACGGGCACCTCCCCGTCGTAAAGTAAGAAGAAGAAAAGAGCAGGTGCAGGTGTGAGCAAGATTAGGCAGGGTGTGTGAGCCATAATAAGGGTTTTATGGCATGGTGTGCCTTGATGCTATCTGATTCGGCCACTGGGAGAGGGACTGACCAAACAGGTTTGGCCTGAGGCAATGGTTCCAGCTTGCCCAGGTCAGAGAAAAGTCAATCAAGGTGTACGTGTCCTTGGAATCAAATCTGACTGTATTATAAGCCTATGTGAGGGCAACTTTTAAAAATGGCTGCCGTGTATAAAATGGGAGCCACGAGTGCAGGACGAAAATGGCGATTTCGAGGTGAAAACGCTGCTGGAATTGAGCGAAAATGCTCATGCTTAGTGTACTAGTCATTATCGGTCTTTTGATACTAAAATCGTACTGCTGTGGCAAAGTAAATTACATGGGTCCAGAATTTTTAGAACCACAAACCCTCCTTTTGCCCTTACATAGGCAATAAACCTATTCTCATGCTAATCTGAGTCCAGGTCTATGTTTCTAAAGTCGTTGAGATGTTGCTGTAACATTATCCTAGTATTTAGCTCGTCTCTTGGTGCAGGTTTCCTTATGCATGATGTAACACAGAGGCCACATATGGCAGGACAAAGGAAGGAATACCTCTATCTGCAGTAGGTGGCATAAGATCACACACCCAACAATTAGTGATGTTCACTACTAACTAGTGTTGATGCAGAAGCTGTACAAAAGAATTGCTTACGAATTATGATCTTCTAACCTGCTCATGTTCAGGAAAAGGGTGAAAAGAGTGCAAAGAAACAATAGTAGGAAAAGACATAGGTTGGGAAGTGGGTGCAGAAGTCAATTGAGTAGAGAAAAACAATCCCACCCATAAATGACAACGTCATGTTTAAAAGACACTAGAAAACACGTTATTAAGAACATATAGACAACGGGAGAAAGTAGTGACCACTATTACAAATGAAATAATAATTTTTCACAACCCTAACCAAAAAGCAAATCCTAAAATTATCTAGTAACATTTTTAGGGCTCCTCTGCATTTCAGTAATTTTGGTATGTTCAGGTGGAACAGTGGTGACTCTCATCAATGCTCTAAGGTGAAAGGGGGTACTCTTTCCACAGAAAATTGACTTTATTCTGCTTTTACTAAACAGAATAGTACTTTAAAACAATGCCAGCAAAACAATCAGTCTCCTAACACCTAGTCTATACAATCACACGGAAACCTCTTGTGAAACCAACTATGCCCAGAGTCCGTTCAAAAAGCCTCTCTGGCAGGCTTCTATTGTCCATCAAATTTTCTTTTGTCGTTTTCTTTCGCATGGGCCTCTCAATTCAGGCCTCTTCGTGAGAAAAGTACTGCTTAGTTAGAGTGCCCTCCTGGCAAACACCCACAGTTCACTCGAAAGTCTCAATGTCTTAAAGCAATGCACCAGTGTCTCTCCTCTGTGGCAGACACTACAAACAATGTGCTCTTCATTGATCAAGGGCACAAATCATCTCGTGCAGACCCAAGCACCATTAATTGGGAAATAGCTCAAGCTCAGCAGCACTTTCAGACTCCAACACTCATTATTTAGTGTCAGAGGATGCTCAAGCTGCTCTTTCATGGGCACCACAATATAGTGCCTTTTTCCAAACTTGAAATCTCCGGTGCACTGCCCTTCTTCCGTTGGAGCAAAGAAAAGGGGGTGTGTGGCCAAAACTCAGGCCAAGGGGCTCAAGGGATTGCACACTGTCAGAGGTTACCAGCACATGACAGGTAGAGAAATGAAACCTCAAAACAGCTCTGCCATCAACAACAGGAATCCTTCTCGTTAGCTCTTTTACACTGAAACTTTGGTTTTGTGATGTCCAACGCCGTCTGATGGAGCAAGTACGATACCATGCGCTGGCGATCGCTGTCCAGCTTTGCTACTTTCTGGGTGCTGAGACTATAGGGCCAAAACGTCCGTCTTTCATCTGTAGCTGTCACTGATGGGAATTAGGCTTAAATCAATGTCCTGCAGGTTATTATGACTTGATACCCGCAGAATCTAGTGACGTAGGAAATGTGCCACAGTTGTTAGTTCCCTTCAATTTAGTACAAAAACAGTTCATGGTTTTTAACAAGGGGACTGCGAGCAGGTGGTCTGCAATCTTCAAAGGAGTAGCCATACACCTTGGGCATAAAATACAAAGACAAAGGCAGAAGGGCAAAACAGGGTCTCTAGCATCTTTAATTGGGTTCTCTCCATTATTCTCTGCCATCTATAGCTACATGAGAATTCTATCTGAATGGATTTCCTCACACAGTGGCATTGTCTAATGGGGTAAACACATATTTTCCTCAATGATTAAGTCTAGGTGTTCCTCCTTATCTTAGAACATCTCAATAGAGAAATCACATGATACCGATTATCAGGGACATGTAGAAACCTTCCTTTAAAAACTGTGCATCAGGTGCACTATTCAATACACAGGCTAATAGTCAAATGTGCAAACAAAAAGACAAGAACTAGAGGGTCCTGATGTTTGCATGATTAGGACACATCTGATCCCACCAAAAATTAAAGTAGCAGGAACAGAAGGGAACCGAAAACCAAATTAAAATAGACATTGAAAATTCGTCATGTTCAAAAAGGTAAACATAAGATATCTCCTATTGAGATGGAAAACTTGTCTTACTATAATATTGAGTCAGTTAACCAGTCTATCGCTACCCTGACAGTCAGGCTGGAAAACATTGAAGCAGGCCTAAGGCAAATTCTTGAAAACCAGTCTGGTCATACCAAAGGGAATTATACATAACATGGGGGTCCCTGGTACATCACTGCAGTCTGGAAATGTGAACCTGAACAATACATCAATAATAATAAAAGGTCTGACTGGTAAAAGGAATTTGAAAAAGAGAAATGGGACTAGGACATAGCTAAAATCTCAATAACTAAGCATGATGCGACATTGGTCAGGGGAAGTAACAAAAGAAATAATCTATAGGAAGAACAAAAAAATTATTTGGGTGATAGTCAGGCATGTGACACAACACCGAGAGTACGGGTGATACACAAAGGCCAAAGTTACACAAATTTTAACTCTACCATTGGTGACTACACCATATACGGTACTCCTAGCTAATGTTTCAGTTCCTTCTTCAGGAAAAAATGAAAACCTGGTTTTCTTTTAAGGAACAAAAGCCATATGCTACTTAGGAAACAGAACATCATTAACTAATGTAATATAGAAATTAGGCCACCTTGAGTCACAGATCTATAATTTCATCCTTAGGTCCAATCAAGGCTACATAAATGTAGGGCTGCCTGTTCCTTTAAGGGAAGGGGCAGTAACGTGACTAACTGCAGGTGACACACTTTGATCCTGTATATCTCTTTTTATTTTCCTTCAATACCATTATAGCCAAATAGACATGCACTGGTGAAGTGTTGTCTCTTATGTTCACAGCATGAAATATCATTATCTGTGGAATTTAGTAACCAGAACAAGTTCAACCAACTGTTGCGTAGCGATGGGCATCGTCATGACCATTCACTCACAACACAGGGGAGCTTGTAATAGTATCAAAAGCAGCAACAAACATGCAAAAAAAACAAATAAAAAATAATAAAAACGCACAAAACGTCAAGCTATCAGATATACTTGCTGTGTATCAAACACAAAAAGCATAGACAAAACAATAGCATGTGTGAATAAGCGGTGACACACAACACCATGTCATGTACTTTATGCACTCTAAACCTGCAGCCCAAAACCCAATATTTGGGCCTGTTTAATTTGTCAGGTTTAAAATCCTTACCCTCCTTTTGACAGTAGATCACCAGGCAATGGAAATCTGCTGTCAAATATAACTTTACTGTTTCTCTTCTAACATACAGGACCAGCAAGAACAATTCATGATAGGACCAAATACACGAAAAAAAAATTCCATTACTTAACTGTTACCCTCTTGTCAGTTACTTCGCAACATCAAGCCACCTTAGTTTTACCTTTCTAAAAGTAAAAATTGTTACACTGACACTCCATATTAATTTGGCACCTACAATTTCCACTGTGAAAAATAAGTCTTAATTGGTAAATCGTTCTCATTAAGGCATGTAGCCTTCAAAATTTTAGAAAAGGGCTGCATCTTATTTTCTGTCTAAGACTTAATGCAACACTTCGTTTTCTGTCAAATAAAAGCAACTAGCAGGCATCATTTTATTTTTTTAGAGCGGAGACACAAATGTATCAGTTCTGCAGAGCATTTAACATGATGTTGGGACTTTCGAAGAAACCCCTTTTTTTTATATTTTCCCTTTGGAATTAAGGGCCAGATGTAGGTAAGTATGGTTTTGCGAGTTGCAATTTGCGAGTCATAGAGACTCGCAAATTGCAACTCGCAAAACCACATGCAGAAAGGTGTCTCAGACACCTTCTGCGAGTCGGTATGGGGTCGCAATGACCCACCTCATTAATATTAATGAGGTGGGTCGCAAATTGCGGCCCCATACCGACTATGGGCACTCGCAAACATGGAGGCCTGCTGTCGTCAGCAGACCTCCATGTTTGCGACTGCTTTTCAATAAAGCAGGTTTTTTTTTTCAAAGTGCAACCCGTTTTCCTTAAAGGAAAACGAGCTGCACTTTGAAAAATAAACCGAAACCTTTTGTTTCGGTATTTTTCAGGGCAGGTAGTGGTCCATTGGACCACTGCCTGCTCTGAAAAATTATTTTTGTGATCATTCACAAAGGGGAAGGGGTCCCATGGGGACCCCTTCCCGTTTGCGAATGAGTTACCATCCACTTCAAGTGGATGGTAACTGCGAGTTGATTTGTGACCGCTTTTGCGGTCACAAATCAACTTACATCGCGGTGCGAGTTGCAAATAGGAAGGGAACACCCCTTCCTATTTGCAAGTCGGAAACACATTTTGCGAGTCGGTTCCGACTCGCAAAATGTGTTTCTGCATCGGGCACAGGCATTAGCGCCTCGCAAACGGCGTTTTTCGCCGTTTGCGAGGCGCTAATGCCTTGCTACATCTGGCCCTTGGTTCTTTAATTGTATTGATTTTCTTCTGGAGAAAACAGAAATTCCACTTTTAGAGGCCTGGTAGGGTCATTCTGCATTTCACAGAGACAAGGCCCTAATTTAAAAGGTCACAAGTGTCAACATGACAGCCTCCTCCATTGTTTATGGGAAAACTAAAGATAGCATCTCAGCAGCGTGACTTGAGCCAGCCTCTGTAGCTCTCCTAGCTTCTGCCACTCTGAATCTGTCAAAGACAGTAGGCCTTCCTGTTTTCCTTCTAACCTGCAATAATTCACTCTATTTTCAAAAAAAATAATTTTCCTTTTTAGGCGCTAAAACAAATTATCTCTATTTCCAGATTATTAAACTACATTTACTGTGAATAATTCACAAACCTTAATAACACACATACCAGTTGTTAGAATAAATGCTTGTTGCAATCCCATGCAATGGTACATATTTCATCAACCTCGAATGAATGAACGTCTCAGTAGGCCCAGCTGAAGTTAGAACCTTCAACCTCGATATTAAAACAAGCCTTTGTACTGGCACATTGACTCATTGAATCATAAGAAGGCACAACCTGCAAATATATATCAAACCTAAATGTATGCATTTACTGAAGCCTGAGACACTTTAAAAAGTACTCTGAATGAAAGAAAATGCAGTTTAAACAGTGCTTTTGCCCAAAATCGACTTTGATATTTTAGGCATTAAAAATCAGTATCCTACAATTTTCTTGCATAATATGCATTACCAGAATGTCTATTACACAATCCATGAGTCATCCATTGAAAATATTAACTTATACTTTATAGAAATGAGCTTGTTTGCTCCTGCGCCAAGGGAAAATTGCACATACAAATGTCATTTTAGCAGTGCAACATAACTTAAATTAAATTTTAATGCTAGGAGGTCATAGTATAGGTATTAAGCTTTATAAATATTAATAAACGATTTTGAAAGGCACTTATTTTTTAAATAATTTTTCCATAATTAATAATTTTCTTTTTTAAAAAAAAAAACAATTATTCTTTTTTTTGTGATAATTCCACATATAAAAGCAAGCTGCATCCCTTGCCTATTATTTGGGATACATTAACTCACAAGCCTAAGCGCATAAGCCTAACTTGAAATGCGTCACATTTTTGCACCACTTTCATTTAAAAGGAAGGTTATGCAAAATTCCACCCGTGTTTAACTGGGAAAGTGCTGGCTGAATTGAACATTCCTATCAAATATACTGCAGCTGAAAAGTTTGCCTGTGAACATCTAATACAATGCATCTAAGAAAAATGCTGTAAATTTATTTATTTTTTTGCAAAAATAGATAATTTCGTTTTTTTTTGGGGGGCCCTATTTATATCTATTGAATGTGTTTTCTAATTTATTAAGCATTTAACGGCAGTTTTGTATATGTGCACAATTGCTCATTCTATAAATTAAATAGCAACATATAGCTATGTTAGCACATCACATGGTTCATTTTTGGATTTTTTTCTAAGTTTCTACTTAATATTAATTAACCAACATTTTACTTAACAAACTGAAAACATCAAGAAGACCCACAAACACACATTGAGCTCATTTCAGATATAAACAGAAAACACTCAGGACACACAATACAGCGCGCTTTAGCCATTTTTCATAAATAGCGCCGTCGCAATTTACTTACGGAACCGTTTGCAGATCCTAGTTATAAGTCATATTTACAAGAGAAAAGAAAACTTTTCTCAATAGTGTTCCAAAAAACTGCAAAAACAGCCTCACAGACATTTATTTCCAAGAATAGCGGACCCATACTTTATTAAACATGATGGGGCCCACTCCGTGCTTCACATATAGTTCATAGGTTGGAGTTCCAATCGGAGGAACCGGACATGAGTCCTCTAACCAGGAGTCCCTTTTACAACCAAGACAAAACAAATTTCCAAGTCTGCTAAGACCAGGCATCTTCGCTCACTAGTCTAGCTTCAAACTTCAAAGGATTATCGTTTACGATAGTCTCGTGAATACACAAGTCCTTCGGCTTTGGTACTTGCAAGTTCCAAATCAAAGTGATCCCGAAGGGATACCAAACCAAATGTCCAACTAAGGACCAAACCAAGTGTCCAACTAAGGACTGGGAGACGCTCCACTTATACTTAACTGAAAATATCGATGACGTCACCAGAAGACTCGTCTTATCGTTTTGCTCTACCAAACATCAAGGGTCCAAATCAGGGCGATAGCCAGGGCAGCAGTCCTTCGTAGCCGTCGGGAAGCGGGGAACCTCGCAGCAAAGACTTTCGGACCACGTCGACATGCAGGGGTCGATGAAGTGGCGGCCTTCCTCCAGAATTTTCACACGAAGCTCCCCACGGACCTCAGGCTTGGACCGGTACCGCTGGTATCGCCCCACGTTGGGCGCCAACTGAGGTACTGGGTTTTTCAGAACCGGTACTGATCCGGTAACCCAGTGGTGCCAGGGTACACCCAAAGACCTCAGGTACTTTCCTGATTCAGACCACAGAAACTCAGAGTCTTCTAGGTGAAGTCAAAGATCGAATTTATTGGCTGCAACCAAGTAACAAGCGTCCTAGAAGTACAACAGCACGGTTTGTATGTTCTCAGGAGACTGTGTTTCAATGCAAAGTCAGGTTTCCTTATATACAGTTTTTTAAGCTTCAGGCAAACATTCTTGACATTTTGGTTGGTCATACACATGTTTTCACTACAAAGTAAAAAACAGTGTCATGATGAAACCTCATATTTCATGTCATCCAACCCATAATAAATTACCCGGCAAGGCCTAGTATTTTACATCAGATAAGTGTGGACCCCCAATAAAAACGGGCACCTCCCCCTCGTAAAGTAAGAAGAAGAAAAGAGCAGGTGCAGGTGTGAGCAAGATTAGGCAGGGTGTGTGAGCCATAATAAGGGTTTTATGGCATGGTGTGCCTTGATGCTATCTGATTCGGCCACTGGGAGAGGGACTGACCAAACAGGTTTGGCCTGAGGCAATGGTTCCAGCTTGCCCAGGTCAGAGAAAAGTCAATCAAGGTGTACGTGTCCTTGGAATCAAATCTGACTGTATTATAAGCCTATGTGAGGGCAACTTTTAAAAATGGCTGCCGTGTATAAAATGGGAGCCACGAGTGCAGGACGAAAATGGCGATTTCGAGGTGAAAACGCTGCTGGAATTGAGCGAAAATGCTCATGCTTAGTGTACTAGTCATTATCGGTCTTTTGATACTAAAATCGTACTGCTGTGGCAAAGTAAATTACATGGGTCCAGAATTTTTAGAACCACAACCGCCATGGAAAGGCTGGCGGAAAGGGGAGACGCGGGGCCCCTGAGGGCCCCTGCACTGCCCAGGCCTTTGGCATGGGCAGTGCAGGGGTCCCCTGGCACAGCACCACACAGCTTTTCACTGTCTGCACTGACTCCCATGTTGCGACCCACATCCCCACTGGGCCGGCGGGCGGAAACTCTGTTTCTGCCCACAGGCCCAGCGGGGATGTCATAATGGGCACTGCAGGAGTGCGGCCGCATTGGCGTCCGCACGGCGGTTACAACTTGGCAGGCGGCGGACAAGATCTGAGTAGGACAACATAAACTAAGGCTACACATATACTAACCTAACCTATATCCTAAACAAATATATATATTTTTTTCCAAAGATTGTTAATTTAAAAAAAAAGTTTTTTTTGAACATAGCACCCCATACATATCCCCCCAAACAAAAAACAATGCTAAAACCCACCCCCAACTATACTTACTCCATCATACAACTAACCTAATCTATTTAACTAACCTATCACTGCCCACCTAAAACCCACTAAAACTGATAACAACATTCAATTGGAGAAGGGAAGGAATTGGGAGGCTGTGCAGCAATCTTCTTAAAGAACCTCAGCAACCTGTAATTCCTTGCATTGTCCTTCTCTTGCTGGTCCAACCTTGACAATATGGCTGCTATGTCCCACCTCATGTCCTCCTCTGAGTTTAAGAAGTGGTTGCTGCAGGTGTCTGTTGCAGTTGCTGAGTGGGCATAGGTGCTAATGATACTGAGGGGATTGGACCAGTTGAGGCCCCCTTGGTCCCAGATGCTGTGCTCGATGTGAACTGCACAGTTGCAGCCTTTTTTGGTGTCCCCCATCTGGAAAGGCAAGCCAAGCCCCCAAATATTTCTCATGCCAATACTTCCTGGCCATCTTTCGGTACCCTGCCTGTACTTCTTTGATGTGGCGGAAACCCTCTGCCCTCTTTTCAAAAGCTCGCATCTGTCCTGGGATCATAGTGGCAGCTAAAACATGAGGAGAACATGGCATCAAATACTGCAATGGGTAGAGGTAGACGAAATATGCAATGTACACAGCATCCTCAGATGACACATGCTCTCCACCAGACATTCCACAACAATGTCAATCTCCATTTCCAGACTAAACTTCCTACAGCCATCTACTGTATCATGTACATGTCACTGGGGAAACGGCTATCCATTCTTGACCATTAGGGCTCGGATGCAAGTGGAGTACTGCCTCCTTGCGCAACATTTGTGTCATCATACTAGTGAGGATCAAGTAGCCCACCAAGGCCCAAATCCCTGTAACATAGTCACTATGTGGCCCAATGCATGCATTCTGTCACTTTGACATCCCTTGCCCTATATCAAGCTTTGGGCAGGCATCATGGATGCAAAGTGCGGTTAACCCATTATGGGGGCAGGAAAAATTGGCACTGGGAGTTATAAGGAATGCCAATTCATCATTCATGTGTCATTGAGTTAACTCCTGCTCAGAGCAGCTGTTACAAGGGGGCACACCATTGGTTACAATGGGCCCCTATGTACAGTTCAGGGTTAGTGCCCGTGTTGTTTGTCCTAAGCCTGAACATTACATCTATATTGTCTACAGCTTTTGTACCTATTGCTCCCTATCATGTGGTTTGGTATGCAAACTTTCTCATGCGGCGCACACATGGTGGCTGTATGGGTGCCCTAAGGGGCACAGGAAGAGTGGTTCTGTAATGGGTGCAGCTACAGTATTCCTTCTTATTGAACCACCTGTGGACATGCATGTCTAACATCTCTCAAGTACCAGGTATACACTCGGCATCCACATTCTATACCCACGTGATGTGACCAAGCTCACTCACAATTATCATGATGGGTAGATAATGTTGTTAAAGCTGCACACATTTAGTTTGCTACGATCCGTAGACATGTCCCACGTCCATCTGGAGCAGAGTTGTATTCTCATTGTGTACTCAACTGACTGTTGGCCGGCACAATAAGAATACCTGCACGGCCACTGCCTCAATTAATATCTGGATGTAGTGAGGCACCGGTCGTGCAAATGTCTCCTACATTAGCCCCCTAGAGACATCAACACATGTACATCATTGTACCATTTGCTGAGTAACTTAAAGCAATTTGTGGTACACAGTGCTGTGGAAAATGCTGTGACAAATATGTTTGCAACAGGCATGCTAATCAGATAAACAGCACCCCTAACACATATCTAAACTGACTTCACTGTGTATGTGGGCATGCTTTCCATTTCTTAACACCCATAATTCCATTGCAGCACAGGTTGTCACTTGTGCAACAACCTACGTATTCAACATCCTCCACATTCCATCAGACATGATGTCTATATCCTAACTCAGATGATGTCATCTCATTGGTCACACATGCCATTTCAACATTGAGTTGCACACATCATACCCTCTCACACAAAACCCTGAAATGACACAGGTGACGCACAAGGTGACACTTACTGGCTGCAGCTGGGCCTTCAAACTGGGACACCTCTCCAATTGTGTAGCCTGGAGGTCCACCTGCCAGACATAACAGGAACACTAGCTTAGTGACTTTTGAACATTTATGTGCATGGATAACTGTTACACATTCAACTTGTTAAGCTGAGTAAGCCAGTCAACTCTGTGTTAGGACTGAGTAACTGCCAAACATTACAATTCTGTCTGCAAGACAAAGGGCCATATTTTTGAGGCCCTGGCACCACCAGAGCTCACTTCCTCTGACGCCTCTGTGGTGCTTTTCACTGCACCATATGTACAAGGATCTGTTATACAGCTGTTTGTTGTGTAATTCTTCAATGTACATATGGGGCAGCATGACACAGTATTCTACATCAGGGGGCATGCAATGGTTGTTGCAGTGGCCACCCCATTGTAAAAGCCATTGCTTTCTACGCTACTCCAGATGTTGAAGACATCTTATTTGTTGGCATCACCAAAAGACTAACAACAGCCGAGGGGGGTGTTGTGAGCATAGCAAAGTGTTGAGGAATGCATTGATACATCCTTGTTCTTGCTTCTTACATGTGTGCCACATTTGAAGGCACACACAGTAGAGGTAAAATGCCATGGATGTTTGCTTATGTACATGAAGGTGTCCCTTCCTGCACATAAACAAAATAACATAACAAATGTCTTGGCATTACCATGTGGACTGCATTATGCAGCACACATGGAATTGGCATATTGCCATTGTAGACTGTTTATGTCCTTGAAGGGATACCTAACTGTACTTAGATACTCCCCTCAACACAGACACACTTGCACTGTTGTGCAAGTATGCCTGCATTGGCGTAGGCTGCTGAGTTATTTGCCGGTGCAGGCTCAGATGAAGGCCTGCCCATACTTTCGGTAATACAGGGCAGGGCTGTGTTACAAATTCAGTGCAGTGCAGTGCTGCTGATGTTGACACAGCAGTGTGCTGCACCTGTTCCACACATATGGGACACGTAGTAATCACACAAGAACATGCACAGATGTGGCTGCCAGACATATATACATGTTTCAAATACATATGTATAACAATATAGGGGAACAGGATACTGGCCATTGACTAAAATATTGACTCTTGTAGTTGATCTATGTGAAGAAGCAGCCAACCTCTCAGTTACTTGCCTATTTACATGCACATCGCACCAACACAAAACTCCATCATGTGCATGCCATATGTTACATATGACACCCCATGGTGTATGTCAGGACACTGATGTTGGGAATCGTGCCAGTATGGTTGCACATGGCCTGTTTGGCACCATACATGAATATGCTACACATGCAATCGGAAATTGGCTACTTGATGACATGGGAACAGTCATGTAATCAACCAGCCTTAGGCAGATATATAAATTGACTCCAATGAAGGAACAGCGTAACCAAGTTGATGTTGAGTCTGAATTTTTTGGGTGCCACCTACATCAGGAATACACCGCCTCTATTCCTCAGGCCTGGTTCTGCCATCATATGGCACCAGGCTTTCACACTGCCACAATGCTTGCGCTTGTCAACTATTTCAAATATGGTTAGGTAGCAGTTGCCTCCATTGGCAACATTACCTTTAACAATACTTAGACACAGATGTAGCATCATGAGGCATTCACTCCTGCTTACATATGTGTAAATGTCATGTCACTCTGCACATACATGACTCTCGGCACACACACACCCATGACTGACAATACTCCTGCATCATGTTTCCCATCACTTCAACTTTACTTACCCCATTTATACAGTTGATGGACATGTACTTTTGTGCTAATGAAACATGTACCCTTGCACCATTGAACATGTGTGTCAGATATTTGACTTTTTATGGTGTATATGAGGTACACAATGTACACAAAGAGGAATGTGCATGTAGTCTGCACCCGCTGCATAGCTCAGCTCTCTTAAATGCGGTTTGCTTAAGACACAAAACTTCCTGTCCTGACCCTTGACAAAACATACTTTCACCATGAGTGTATATTGTTTTTGTTTGAAGTCATCTCAGCTATTAATATTTAATTTGGCACATGCAACATTTCTATCTCCTTTTAGACCCAGACATTTTAGGAAGGGTCTGTGACATGGTTGGACATTGGTAGACTTACATGCACATCCCAAACCAGATTGCCATGTGGGAGACCTAGACATCTTATGGTATTTGTCCCGGTAGGTCTCTTCCGCTTGTCAGGCATGTGAGTGTCAATGAGAGGTGTGTTTTCATGTGTAGTATGTCATGGTGTCATGCAGACTATACTGGGTTACCTTGAGGACACATATCAACCACTGCAGGTAAATGCTAACCCTTTCCTACCTAGGTCATATACCAGTACATTAGTCTTCACATGTATTTCCAGATTAGCTGCAGGTATATGTCAAAACAACACAACTGTGTGACATGTATGTAACAATGTACATTGGAAGTGCTACAGACTCTGCCTTTATTCCACCAACACATTCATGTGGTGATGTATTCTCCCTTTTTGTTGATCATTCCAGGTCATGGGGCATATGTGTGGAGAGTGAATCAGCACATATTGCTGCTCCACTTGTCTTGTGACCCTTAGCGTACTCCACGGCCAACATGTGTGTGCTATATGTGTGAGACAGCACATCATGTGGCAGGGTTGGGGCCAATAGGGCTCACAGTACATAACACCATTGATATACGGTGCAGGGTTAGGCAAAAACTATTGTCCCTTAACCTGACCAGTCCATGATGGTCCACTGATATCAACAGTGTTCCCCCTTGTCACACCTGCTCAGTGGTGGCATTATAGCTACCCGCCTGAGATGTGATACAGTTTAGTTCCTTGTTTTGAAGTACACTGTTTTGTTACAGCCCCTACAATATGTATGCCCCCGTTGCATACATCTTGCCTAGCATGGCCATGATGTGGTGCAAGAGGTCAGAACTGGCGATATGTCCATATTACATGATTTAGTTTTACTGATCTGTGGAACTAGGCCTTCGACAGCCACATGAGCATGATTTATGTGACGCTGATGTGCGACATGGAGGTGTTAGACCCTCTTACATCACAAGCTATGTTCCAACACTCTCTGTAACTTTTGTGTTTTTTACCAGCTCTCTGAGGTGTGAGCATCTTTCCATTAGTATATGTAGCAGACAATGAGAACACAGTGGACAATCTGGTGCAAAGTGATTTAATGGTGATATTTACAGGGTGATTTTTGTTGTACAGTGTCTAGCTGTAGAAGTTCAGTGCAATTTGTTGTCTCCTTCAAACTCCCGCAGGAGTGTTTTGTTGTTCCCCGTCCACCTGTGCTGCACCATTGTCATTCTCCACCTCCTCATTGGGGACATCTACCAGTTCTTCCCAGGGGACATTTGTCCGAATACATATGTTATTCAAGATTGCACATACAAGGATCATCTTTCACACTAGAGGTGGTGCATACAACAGGCTTCCTTCTGTCAGGGCAAGGCACCTGAACCTTGACTCCAGGAGCCCACATGTCCTCTCCACCACATTTTGTATTCTTCTGTGCCCTTCATTGTATGCCAGCTCTTCCTCCATTGTCGGGTTGCCAAAAGGAGTCATCAACAATGGCTGGATGCCATAACCTTGGTCAGCTGCAAAGGAATGTGAGAACATGTGTCTGTTATGCATATTTGTGGTGTCATATGTGCCATGGCAGATGTTAGTTTTAGGCAGAGTGGTGACTCAGACTAGCATCTGATATTGTGTTTGTTCCTGTTTTGCAGAATGGTTGCATTGGTGTGTGGTGGTGGACATTACTATCATGGATTATGAATCAGGAACCTGGTGATTGTCATATTAATATGGACTGACAGTTGGACCATGCAAATTATGTTATGTTGTCCCTATTTGAGGCTGTATCCTAATGATAGTGGAACATACCACCTCCTTATACAATAGTAACATCATTTGTATTGCCACTATGGCAGCCTTACAATGCCGAATTCAGACCACCAGGTTTCCATGTGGCACTACGCATGCAGTGACCCTTTGTGGCAGATTATACCTGTGCCAGCCAGCATGTGTACAAGTGTGAGATTCACACAATAGGAGGACTAGCAAAATTGGTGCAGAGAATTCTCCAAGGTTCCTGGACATGATTTATCACAGACACTTTCAACACCTGCACAAAGCAGGCATTAGGAGGGGGTACACCATAGTTCACAGACACTTTCAACACCTTCACAAAGCAGGCATTAGGAGGGGGTACACCATAGTTTAGAATGGGTCCCTATGTACTGTGCATGACATGGTCAGGTATGTCCTCAATACTCCTGCAGTGTCCAACTATGGCATCCATTATCTTGACACTAGTGCACCCACTCTGCACCATGATACGCCATTTATTATATACAGGCCCACATGGAGGTGGTAGGGTGTGGCAAGGTGACACAATTACAGTGGTGCTACTGTTGATGCAGCACCATGTATATCTCTTTTTATTTTCCTTCAATACCATTATAGCCAAATAGACATGCACTGGTGAAGTGTTGTCTCTTATGTTCACAGCATGAAATATCATTATCTGTGGAATTTAGTAACCAGAACAAGTTCAACCAACTGTTGCGTAGCGATGGGCATCGTCATGACCATTCACTCACAACACAGGGGAGCTTGTAATAGTATCAAAAGCAGCAACAAACATGCAAAAAAAACAAATAAAAAATAATAAAAACGCACAAAACGTCAAGCTATCAGATATACTTGCTGTGTATCAAACACAAAAAGCATAGACAAAACAATAGCATGTGTGAATAAGCGGTGACACACAACACCATGTCATGTACTTTATGCACTCTAAACCTGCAGCCCAAAACCCAATATTTGGGCCTGTTTAATTTGTCAGGTTTAAAATCCTTACCCTCCTTTTGACAGTAGATCACCAGGCAATGGAAATCTGCTGTCAAATATAACTTTACTGTTTCTCTTCTAACATACAGGACCAGCAAGAACAATTCATGATAGGACCAAATACACGAAAAAAAAATTCCATTACTTAACTGTTACCCTCTTGTCAGTTACTTCGCAACATCAAGCCACCTTAGTTTTACCTTTCTAAAAGTAAAAATTGTTACACTGACACTCCATATTAATTTGGCACCTACAATTTCCACTGTGAAAAATAAGTCTTAATTGGTAAATCGTTCTCATTAAGGCATGTAGCCTTCAAAATTTTAGAAAAGGGCTGCATCTTATTTTCTGTCTAAGACTTAATGCAACACTTCGTTTTCTGTCAAATAAAAGCAACTAGCAGGCATCATTTTATTTTTTTAGAGCGGAGACACAAATGTATCAGTTCTGCAGAGCATTTAACATGATGTTGGGACTTTCGAAGAAACCCCTTTTTTTTATATTTTCCCTTTGGAATTAAGGGCCAGATGTAGGTAAGTATGGTTTTGCGAGTTGCAATTTGCGAGTCATAGAGACTCGCAAATTGCAACTCGCAAAACCACATGCAGAAAGGTGTCTCAGACACCTTCTGCGAGTCGGTATGGGGTCGCAATGACCCACCTCATTAATATTAATGAGGTGGGTCGCAAATTGCGGCCCCATACCGACTATGGGCACTCGCAAACATGGAGGCCTGCTGTCGTCAGCAGACCTCCATGTTTGCGACTGCTTTTCAATAAAGCAGGTTTTTTTTTTCAAAGTGCAACCCGTTTTCCTTAAAGGAAAACGAGCTGCACTTTGAAAAATAAACCGAAACCTTTTGTTTCGGTATTTTTCAGGGCAGGTAGTGGTCCATTGGACCACTGCCTGCTCTGAAAAATTATTTTTGTGATCATTCACAAAGGGGAAGGGGTCCCATGGGGACCCCTTCCCGTTTGCGAATGAGTTACCATCCACTTCAAGTGGATGGTAACTGCGAGTTGATTTGTGACCGCTTTTGCGGTCACAAATCAACTTACATCGCGGTGCGAGTTGCAAATAGGAAGGGAACACCCCTTCCTATTTGCAAGTCGGAAACACATTTTGCGAGTCGGTTCCGACTCGCAAAATGTGTTTCTGCATCGGGCACAGGCATTAGCGCCTCGCAAACGGCGTTTTTCGCCGTTTGCGAGGCGCTAATGCCTTGCTACATCTGGCCCTTGGTTCTTTAATTGTATTGATTTTCTTCTGGAGAAAACAGAAATTCCACTTTTAGAGGCCTGGTAGGGTCATTCTGCATTTCACAGAGACAAGGCCCTAATTTAAAAGGTCACAAGTGTCAACATGACAGCCTCCTCCATTGTTTATGGGAAAACTAAAGATAGCATCTCAGCAGCGTGACTTGAGCCAGCCTCTGTAGCTCTCCTAGCTTCTGCCACTCTGAATCTGTCAAAGACAGTAGGCCTTCCTGTTTTCCTTCTAACCTGCAATAATTCACTCTATTTTCAAAAAAAATAATTTTCCTTTTTAGGCGCTAAAACAAATTATCTCTATTTCCAGATTATTAAACTACATTTACTGTGAATAATTCACAAACCTTAATAACACACATACCAGTTGTTAGAATAAATGCTTGTTGCAATCCCATGCAATGGTACATATTTCATCAACCTCGAATGAATGAACGTCTCAGTAGGCCCAGCTGAAGTTAGAACCTTCAACCTCGATATTAAAACAAGCCTTTGTACTGGCACATTGACTCATTGAATCATAAGAAGGCACAACCTGCAAATATATATCAAACCTAAATGTATGCATTTACTGAAGCCTGAGACACTTTAAAAAGTACTCTGAATGAAAGAAAATGCAGTTTAAACAGTGCTTTTGCCCAAAATCGACTTTGATATTTTAGGCATTAAAAATCAGTATCCTACAATTTTCTTGCATAATATGCATTACCAGAATGTCTATTACACAATCCATGAGTCATCCATTGAAAATATTAACTTATACTTTATAGAAATGAGCTTGTTTGCTCCTGCGCCAAGGGAAAATTGCACATACAAATGTCATTTTAGCAGTGCAACATAACTTAAATTAAATTTTAATGCTAGGAGGTCATAGTATAGGTATTAAGCTTTATAAATATTAATAAACGATTTTGAAAGGCACTTATTTTTTAAATAATTTTTCCATAATTAATAATTTTCTTTTTAAAAAAAAAAAACAATTATTCTTTTTTTTGTGATAATTCCACATATAAAAGCAAGCTGCATCCCTTGCCTATTATTTGGGATACATTAACTCACAAGCCTAAGCGCATAAGCCTAACTTGAAATGCGTCACATTTTTGCACCACTTTCATTTAAAAGGAAGGTTATGCAAAATTCCACCCGTGTTTAACTGGGAAAGTGCTGGCTGAATTGAACATTCCTATCAAATATACTGCAGCTGAAAAGTTTGCCTGTGAACATCTAATACAATGCATCTAAGAAAAATGCTGTAAATTTTTTTTTTTTTTTGCAAAAATAGATAATTTCGTTTTTTTTTTTGGGGCCCTATTTATATCTATTGAATGTGTTTTCTAATTTATTAAGCATTTAACGGCAGTTTTGTATATGTGCACAATTGCTCATTCTATAAATTAAAGAGCAACATATAGCTATGTTAGCACATCACATGGTTCATTTTTGGATTTTTTTCTAAGTTTCTACTTAATATTAATTAACCAACATTTTACTTAACAAACTGAAAACATCAAGAAGACCCACAAACACACATTGAGCTCATTTCAGATATAAACAGAAAACACTCAGGACACACAATACAGCGCGCTTTAGCCATTTTTCATAAATAGCGCCGTCGCAATTTACTTACGGAACCGTTTGCAGATCCTAGTTATAAGTCATATTTACAAGAGAAAAGAAAACTTTTCTCAATAGTGTTCCAAAAAACTGCAAAAACAGCCTCACAGACATTTATTTCCAAGAATAGCGGACCCATACTTTATTAAACATGATGGGGCCCACTCCGTGCTTCACATATAGTTCATAGGTTGGAGTTCCAATCGGAGGAACCGGACATGAGTCCTCTAACCAGGAGTCCCTTTTACAACCAAGACAAAACAAATTTCCAAGTCTGCTAAGACCAGGCATCTTCGCTCACTAGTCTAGCTTCAAACTTCAAAGGATTATCGTTTACGATAGTCTCGTGAATACACAAGTCCTTCGGCTTTGGTACTTGCAAGTTCCAAATCAAAGTGATCCCGAAGGGATACCAAACCAAATGTCCAACTAAGGACCAAACCAAGTGTCCAACTAAGGACTGGGAGACGCTCCACTTATACTTAACTGAAAATATCGATGACGTCACCAGAAGACTCGTCTTATCGTTTTGCTCTACCAAACATCAAGGGTCCAAATCAGGGCGATAGCCAGGGCAGCAGTCCTTCGTAGCCGTCGGGAAGCGGGGAACCTCGCAGCAAAGACTTTCGGACCACGTCGACATGCAGGGGTCGATGAAGTGGCGGCCTTCCTCCAGAATTTTCACACGAAGCTCCCCACGGACCTCAGGCTTGGACCGGTACCGCTGGTATCGCCCCACGTTGGGCGCCAACTGAGGTACTGGGTTTTTCAGAACCGGTACTGATCCGGTAACCCAGTGGTGCCAGGGTACACCCAAAGACCTCAGGTACTTTCCTGATTCAGACCACAGAAACTCAGAGTCTTCTAGGTGAAGTCAAAGATCGAATTTATTGGCTGCAACCAAGTAACAAGCGTCCTAGAAGTACAACAGCACGGTTTGTATGTTCTCAGGAGACTGTGTTTCAATGCAAAGTCAGGTTTCCTTATATACAGTTTTTTAAGCTTCAGGCAAACATTCTTGACATTTTGGTTGGTCATACACATGTTTTCACTACAAAGTAAAAAACAGTGTCATGATGAAACCTCATATTTCATGTCATCCAACCCATAATAAATTACCCGGCAAGGCCTAGTATTTTACATCAGATAAGTGTGGACCCCCAATAAAAACGGGCACCTCCCCCTCGTAAAGTAAGAAGAAGAAAAGAGCAGGTACAGGTGTGAGCAAGATTAGGCAGGGTGTGTGAGCGATAATAAGGGTTTTATGGCATGGTGTGCCTTGATGCTATCTGATTCGGCCACTGGGAGAGGGACTGACCAAACAGGTTTGGCCTGAGGCAATGGTTCCAGCTTGCCCAGGTCAGAGAAAAGTCAATCAAGGTGTACGTGTCCTTGGAATCAAATCTGACTGTATTATAAGCCTATGTGAGGGCAACTTTTAAAAATGGCTGCCGTGTATAAAATGGGAGCCACGAGTTCAGGACGAAAATGGCGATTTCGAGGTGAAAACGCTGCTGGAATTGAGCGAAAATGCTCATGCTTAGTGTACTAGTCATTATCGGTCTTTTGATACTAAAATCGTACTGCTGTGGCAAAGTAAATTACATGGGTCCAGAATTTTTAGAACCACAACCGCCATGGAAAGGCTGGCGGAAAGGGGAGACGCGGGGCCCCTGAGGGCCCCTGCACTGCCCAGGCCTTTGGCATGGGCAGTGCAGGGGTCCCCTGGCACAGCACCACACAGCTTTTCACTGTCTGCACTGACTCCCATGTTGCGACCCACATCCCCACTGGGCCGGCGGGCGGAAACTCTGTTTCTGCCCACAGGCCCAGCGGGGATGTCATAATGGGCACTGCAGGAGTGCGGCCGCATTGGCGTCCGCACGGCGGTTACAACTTGGCAGGCGGCGGACAAGATCTGAGTAGGACAACATAAACTAAGGCTACACATATACTAACCTAACCTATATCCTAAACAAATATATATATTTTTTTTCAAAGATTGTTAATTTAAAAAAAAAAAAATTTATGAACATAGCACCCCATACATATCCCCCCAAACAAAAAACAATGCTAAAACCCACCCCCAACTATACTTACTCCATCATACAACTAACCTAATCTATTTAACTAACCTATCACTGCCCACCTAAAACCCACTAAAACTGATAACAACATTCAGTTGGAGAAGGGAAGGAATTGGGAGGCTGTGCAGCAATCTTCTTAAAGAACCTCAGCAACCTGTAATTCCTTGCATTGTCCTTCTCTTGCTGGTCCAACCTTGACAATATGGCTGCTATGTCCCACCTCATGTCCTCCTCTGAGTTTAAGAAGTGGTTGCTGCAGGTGTCTGTTGCAGTTGCTGAGTGGGCATAGGTGCTAATGATACTGAGGGGATTGGACCAGTTGAGGCCCCCTTGGTCCCAGATGCTGTGCTCGATGTGAACTGCACAGTTGCAGCCTTTTTTGGTGTCCCCCATCTGGAAAGGCAAGCCAAGCCCCCAAATATTTCTCATGCCAATACTTCCTGGCCATCTTTCGGTACCCTGCCTGTACTTCTTTGATGTGGCGGAAACCCTCTGCCCTCTTTTCAAAAGCTCGCATCTGTCCTGGGATCATAGTGGCAGCTAAAACATGAGGAGAACATGGCATCAAATACTGCAATGGGTAGAGGTAGACGAAATATGCAATGTACACAGCATCCTCAGATGACACATGCTCTCCACCAGACATTCCACAACAATGTCAATCTCCATTTCCAGACTAAACTTCCTACAGCCATCTACTGTATCATGTACATGTCACTGGGCAAACGGCTATCCATTCTTGACCATTAGGGCTCGGATGCAAGTGGAGTACTGCCTCCTTGCGCAACATTTGTGTCATCATACTAGTGAGGATCAAGTAGCCCACCAAGGCCCAAATCCCTGTAACATAGTCACTATGTGGCCCAATGCATGCATTCTGTCACTTTGACATCCCTTGCCCTATATCAAGCTTTGGGCAGGCATCATGGATGCAAAGTGCGGTTAACCCATTATGGGGGCAGGAAAAATTGGCACTGGGAGTTATAAGGAATGCCAATTCATCATTCATGTGTCATTGAGTTAACTCCTGCTCAGAGAAGCTGTTACAAGGGGGCACACCATTGGTTACAATGGGCCCCTATGTACAGTTCAGGGTTAGTGCCCGTGTTGTTTGTCCTAAGCCTGAACATTACATCTATATTGTCTACAGCTTTTGTACCTATTGCTCCCTATCATGTGGTTTGGTATGCAAACTTTCTCATGCGGCGCACACATGGTGGCTGTATGGGTGCCCTAAGGGGCACAGGAAGAGTGGTTCTGTAATGGGTGCAGCTACAGTATTCCTTCTTATTGAACCACCTGTGGACATGCATGTCTAACATCTCTCAAGTACCAGGTATACACTCGGCATCCACATTCTATACCCACGTGATGTGACCAAGCTCACTCACAATTATCATGATGGGTAGATAATGTTGTTAAAGCTGCACACATTTAGTTTGCTACGATCCGTAGACATGTCCCACGTCCATCTGGAGCAGAGTTGTATTCTCATTGTGTACTCAACTGACTGTTGGCCGGCACAATAAGAATACCTGCACGGCCACTGCCTCAATTAATATCTGGATGTAGTGAGGCACCGGTCGTGCAAATGTCTCCTACATTAGCCCCCTAGAGACATCAACACATGTACATCATTGTACCATTTGCTGAGTAACTTAAAGCAATTTGTGGTACACAGTGCTGTGGAAAATGCTGTGACAAATATGTTTGCAACAGGCATGCTAATCAGATAAACAGCACCCCTGACACATATCTAAACTGACTTCACTGTGTATGTGGGCATGCTTTCCATTTCTTAACACCCATAATTCCATTGCAGCACAGGTTGTCACTTGTGCAACAACCTACGTATTCAACATCCTCAACATTCCATCAGACATGATGTCTATATCCTAACTCAGATGATGTCATCTCATTGGTCACACATGCCATTTCAACATTGAGTTGCACACATCATACCCTCTCACACAAAACCCTGAAATGACACAGGTGACGCACAAGGTGACACTTACTGGCTGCAGCTGGGCCTTCAAACTGGGACACCTCTCCAATTGTGTAGCCTGGAGGTCCACCTGCCAGACATAACAGGAACACTAGCTTAGTGACTTTTGAACATTTATGTGCATGGATAACTGTTACACATTCAACTTGTTAAGCTGAGTAAGCCAGTCAACTCTGTGTTAGGACTGAGTAACTGCCAAACATTACAATTCTGTCTGCAAGACAAAGGGCCATATTTTTGAGGCCCTGGCACCACCAGAGCTCACTTCCTCTGACGCCTCTGTGGTGCTTTTCACTGCACCATATGTACAAGGATCTGTTATACAGCTGTTTGTTGTGTAATTCTTCAATGTACATATGGGGCAGCATGACACAGTATTCTACATCAGGGGGCATGCAATGGTTGTTGCAGTGGCCACCCCATTGTAAAAGCCATTGCTTTCTACGCTACTCCAGATGTTGAAGACATCTTATTTGTTGGCATCACCAAAAGACTAACAACAGCCGAGGGGGGTGTTGTGAGCATAGCAAAGTGTTGAGGAATGCATTGATACATCCTTGTTCTTGCTTCTTACATGTGTGCCACATTTGAAGGCACACACAGTAGAGGTAAAATGCCATGGATGTTTGCTTATGTACATGAAGGTGTCCCTTCCTGCACATAAACAAAATAACATAACAAATGTCTTGGCATTACCATGTGGACTGCATTATGCAGCACACATGGAATTGGCATATTGCCATTGTAGACTGTTTATGTCCTTGAAGGGATACCTAACTGTACTTAGATACTCCCCTCAACACAGACACACTTGCACTGTTGTGCAAGTATGCCTGCATTGGCGTAGGCTGCTGAGTTATTTGCCGGTGCAGGCTCAGATGAAGGCCTGCCCATACTTTCGGTAATACAGGGCAGGGCTGTGTTACAAATTCAGTGCAGTGCAGTGCTGCTGATGTTGACACAGCAGTGTGCTGCACCTGTTCCACACATATGGGACACGTAGTAATCACACAAGAACATGCACAGATGTGGCTGCCAGACATATATACATGTTTCAAATACATATGTATAACAATATAGGGGAACAGGATACTGGCCATTGACTAAAATATTGACTCTTGTAGTTGATCTATGTGAAGAAGCAGCCAACCTCTCAGTTACTTGCCTATTTACATGCACATCGCACCAACACAAAACTCCATCATGTGCATGCCATATGTTACATATGACACCCCATGGTGTATGTCAGGACACTGATGTTGGGAATCGTGCCAGTATGGTTGCACATGGCCTGTTTGGCACCATACATGAATATGCTACACATGCAATCGGAAATTGGCTACTTGATGACATGGGAACAGTCATGTAATCAACCAGCCTTAGGCAGATATATAAATTGACTCCAATGAAGGAACAGCGTAACCAAGTTGATGTTGAGTCTGAATTTTTTGGGTGCCACCTACATCAGGAATACACCGCCTCTATTCCTCAGGCCTGGTTCTGCCATCATATGGCACCAGGCTTTCACACTGCCACAATGCTTGCGCTTGTCAACTATTTCAAATATGGTTAGGTAGCAGTTGCCTCCATTGGCAACATTACCTTTAACAATACTTAGACACAGATGTAGCATCATGAGGCATTCACTCCTGCTTACATATGTGTAAATGTCATGTCACTCTGCACATACATGACTCTCGGCACACACACACCCATGACTGACAATACTCCTGCATCATGTTTCCCATCACTTCAACTTTACTTACCCCATTTATACAGTTGATGGACATGTACTTTTGTGCTAATGAAACATGTACCCTTGCACCATTGAACATGTGTGTCAGATATTTGACTTTTTATGGTGTATATGAGATACACAATGTACACAAAGAGGAATGTGCATGTAGTCTGCACCCGCTGCATAGCTCAGCTCTCTTAAATGCGGTTTGCTTAAGACACAAAACTTCCTGTCCTGACCCTTGACAAAACATACTTTCACCATGAGTGTATATTGTTTTTGTTTGAAGTCATCTCAGCTATTAATATTTAATTTGGCACATGCAACATTTCTATCTCGTTTTAGACCCAGACATTTTAGGAAGGGTCTGTGACATGGTTGGACATTGGTAGACTTACATGCACATCCCAAACCAGATTGCCATGTGGGAGACCTAGACATCTTATGGTATTTGTCCCGGTAGGTCTCTTCCGCTTGGTCAGGCATGTGAGTGTCAATGAGAGGTGTGTTTTCATGTGTAGTATGTCATGGTGTCATGCAGACTATACTGGGTTACCTTGAGGACACATATCAACCACTGCAGGTAAATGCTAACCCTTTCCTACCTAGGTCATATACCAGTACATTAGTCTTCACATGTATTTCCAGATTAGCTGCAGGTATATGTCAAAACAACACAACTGTGTGACATGTATGTAACAATGTACATTGGAAGTGCTACAGACTCTGCCTTTATTCCACCAACACATTCATGTGGTGATGTATTCTCCCTTTTTGTTGATCATTCCAGGTCATGGGGCATATGTGTGGAGAGTGAATCAGCACATATTGCTGCTCCACTTGTCTTGTGACCCTTAGCGTACTCCACGGCCAACATGTGTGTGCTATATGTGTGAGACAGCACATCATGTGGCAGGGTTGGGGCCAATAGGGCTCACAGTACATAACACCATTGATATACGGTGCAGGGTTAGGCAAAAACTATTGTCCCTTAACCTGACCAGTCCATGATGGTCCACTGATATCAACAGTGTTCCCCCTTGTCACACCTGCTCAGTGGTGGCATTATAGCTACCCGCCTGAGATGTGATACAGTTTAGTTCCTTATTTTGAAGTACACTGTTTTGTTACAGCCCCTACAATATGTATGCCCCCGTTGCATACATCTTGCCTAGCATGGCCATGATGTGGTGCAAGAGGTCAGAACTGGCGATATGTCCATATTACATGATTTAGTTTTACTGATCTGTGGAACTAGGCCTTCGACAGCCACATGAGCATGATTTATGTGACGCTGATGTGCGACATGGAGGTGTTAGACCCTCTTACATCACAAGCTATGTTCCAACACTCTCTGTAACTTTTGTGTTTTTTACCAGCTCTCTGAGGTGTGAGCATCTTTCCATTAGTATATGTAGCAGACAATGAGAACACAGTGGACAATCTGGTGCAAAGTGATTTAATGGTGATATTTACAGGGTGATTTTTGTTGTACAGTGTCTAGCTGTAGAAGTTCAGTGCAATTTGTTGTCTCCTTCAAACTCCCGCAGGAGTGTTTTGTTGTTCCCCGTCCACCTGTGCTGCACCATTGTCATTCTCCACCTCCTCATTGGGGACATCTACCAGTTCTTCCCAGGGGACATTTGTCCGAATACATATGTTATTCAAGATTGCACATACAAGGATCATCTTTCACACTAGAGGTGGTGCATACAACAGGCTTCCTTCTGTCAGGGCAAGGCACCTGAACCTTGACTCCAGGAGCCCACATGTCCTCTCCACCACATTTTGTATTCTTCTGTGCCCTTCATTGTATGCCAGCTCTTCCTCCATTGTCGGGTTGCCAAAAGGAGTCATCAACAATGGCTGGATGCCATAACCTTGGTCAGCTGCAAAGGAATGTGAGAACATGTGTCTGTTATGCATATTTGTGGTGTCATATGTGCCATGGCAGATGTTAGTTTTAGGCAGAGTGGTGACTCAGACTAGCATCTGATATTGTGTTTGTTCCTGTTTTGCAGAATGGTTGCATTGGTGTGTGGTGGTGGACATTACTATCATGGATTATGAATCAGGAACCTGGTGATTGTCATATTAATATGGCCTGACAGTTGGACCATGCAAATTATGTGTTATGTTGTCCCTATTTGAGGCTGTATCCTAATGATAGTGGAACATACCACCTCCTTATACAATAGTAACATCATTTGTATTGCCACTATGGCAGCCTTACAATGCCGAATTCAGACCACCAGGTTTCCATGTGGCACTACGCATGCAGTGAGCCTTTGTGGCAGATTATACCTGTGCCAGCCAGCATGTGTACAAGTGTGAGATTCACACAATAGGAGGACTAGCAAAATTGGTGCAGAGAATTCTCCAAGGTTCCTGGACATGATTTATCACAGACACTTTCAACACCTGCACAAAGCAGGCATTAGGAGGGGGTACACCATAGTTCACAGACACTTTCAACACCTTCACAAAGCAGGCATTAGGAGGGGGTACACCATAGTTTAGAATGGGTCCCTATGTACTGTGCATGACATGGTCAGGTATGTCCTCAATACTCCTGCAGTGTCCAACTATGGCATCCATTATCTTGACACTAGTGCACCCACTCTGCACCATGATACGCCATTTATTATATACAGGCCCACATGGAGGTGGTAGGGTGTGGCAAGGTGACACAATTACAGTGGTGCTACTGTTGATGCAGCACCACTTTCCTGAAGTGTGGTTCTCAGTCCCTTAACTTTAAACCTGCAGATGAGTGATGTTCTGGGACTTTGAACCTCTTTTGTGTGTTGTGTGCCATGACCCAGGTATTGTGTCCCTCTGTGTAGAATGTGATTCCCACCCCTTTTCCATTGGAATAGCTCCCTGCACACAGTTTAGTTGATGGCAATTGCTGACTGCCAAACATATCTGCATGTGGATCATGGGAATAGTTGTATGGTTTGTTTAGTGATGTATGCAAGCGTTTTCAGACACCTGTGTGACAGAAGAGGGAATAATGTATTTTCTGCAATGCCCTGCATCGCATGACCAGTCTTGCTAAGTTCCATGTGTCCTCATGCACATGCATCTTTGGCCTCTCCCAGTACATTGTCAATAGTCAAATTCCCACAGTGCCTTGTTCGTACCCTGGTGTCATGTTACAGAGTTGGGGAATTACCAGGAAGGATTGTATAAGTGCTATGAGTGTCCATCCCTACACATGGTCATTCATGGCTGGTGAATGTGTATTCTTATGTGTGCAGCACAATGCACCAGACAGGTGAAGGTGGACACAATGGGTACCTTTGGTATCTGTAGGTGATATGTAGTTGGTAATGGCAACACTTGGATGACATTTGATATTGGTGCCGCCCGGAGGCTGTATGTGGGGCTATGCCTATATGTGACCTTCCTTTACGTTGACATGGCCAGTGTCATTCACATAGCTGAGCTATTCCTTGTTTGGTGTAATGTGTGTGGGATCTGTATTTTGTTGTAAACCAGTGGACACTTGTAGTGGGTTAGGCCCAGCTTCTGTATACAAAAGCGACATAGCTCCACCTGTCCTTCACGTGGTGTGCCAGTCAGGTTGTGGCTGTATTATGTACATATGGGTGTATGTGTGTGTGATGTGCATTGAATGCGGTGTAGTGTGCCATGTGGCATATGTGTTGTTGTCTGTACATCTGTGTTCCCCTGTCCATGTGTGTTTAGCGTGGTGTATGTATTGTTTGTCCTACTAGTTTGATGTGTTGTCTGTGTAATGATTGGAATGGTGGCTTACCTATGCCATTGCCATATTGTCGTTCCTGGAACCGCTTGTTGATGGTGGAGTGCTGGAATATGTAGGCATTATGGACACTGACAGGGTATTTGGCTAGGGTGTTTGTGAAGAGCCCATGGTGGTCCACAATGGCCTGCACATTTATGGAATGGGTATGTTTGCGGTTCCTGTAGGGGAATTTGGTTGCAGCAGGTGGCACAACTTGGACATGGGTGTAGGCCAGTGCACCCAGCACATGCAGGAACCCAGCAATTTGGTAGAAACCTTGCGTGATCTCCTGCTGTAGTTGCTGGGTGTTGTGGAAGCAGATGTGGTGGGGTGTGAGGCGTATGATTGCATCCAGAACCTTTGGAAGCAAGGCTGAGAAGGATGGCTGGGAGATGCAACCCACTTGTGTGCCAGTTTTCTGGACCGATCCTGGCAGCAGCATATGGAGGACAGCCAGGAGTTTGGTAATTGTGGAATAGTTTTTGGAGTTTCCACCCTTGCAGTGATGTCTGGCGCAATGTGGTGCAGCAGGCGTACAATGGTCTCCCGCTTCAGACTGTAGGTCCTGATGACATCTTGTTCCCTGAATGTAAGGATGGTTGTGCGCTGTTGAAATATCATCTCTTGCCTTCTGCGCTGCCTTTGTGGCTGCTATGGTGGTGTTTGGGGTTTCTGTGGTGGTGCTGGTAGGACCAGTTGTCATTAATGTCATCTGAGGCGTGTGCCAAGCTGGAGAATCAACAGTTCCATGTTGTTCATAGGGTTGCCAATACTCCTGTGTGTTTTCCTTATGTAGTAGTGTGTGGGCCTGATTTTAACGCCTAGTCTGACCAGCTGTTAAAATTTGACACTAATCCGACTTTGCGTCATTTTATGGGATCGGCTCCTTAATCTGCGTTGTTTTTGCCTCAAACTGTGAATATGGCACTGGAGGGCTAGCGTCGCTTTTTGGGAGGGAATGGCTACCTTGCATATCATTGTTGCTAAACAATGCAAGGTAGGGTGGTGCACCCAAAATATGACACAAACTCAGATATTTTGTCGCTAACCTGGTCTAGCGAAAAAATATAAATATGGCACTAGGTTAGCGCCACTTTTGCATCAAACATTATGGCACAAAGGAGCCACTAAGTTTCCTCAAATATGGGCCTAACTACCCTCTAATAGCAATACAAAATATCAACAAAACTATTTAGTGCTCGGTAAACAAATGCTGTCCAATTATTTTAAGAAGGAAGACAATTTAATAATCTTCTAAATTTTCTCTAAATATGGCAAAGGCAATGCCTTTAAATTTTGGTTAGTCTCATGTTTGCATGTGCTGGGCTAAAACACATAAGGGCAAAAAGTAAAAAGAAAAAAGAAGACAAAAATAATGTGGAAAAACAAGATCTGGGGCAATATGTGACTAACCAAGGTTGGCAAAAAGTAAGTTTAAAGAGAAGGCATCAGCATTTCAGAAGCTGGGTCAAGAGTCTTCTTCATGGTTCAGGGGAAAAAATGTAAGTCTAAGCAAAGCATTGGAAATGTGGGGTAAAGGCAGAGAGGTCTGAACATCCCGAAGTCCAAGGAATCTCTCCTAAAAGGGCTAAAGAAAGACTGCCATCAGTCCAAATGGGAAATGTTAAATTAAAGTCCACAATAATTGATTATTTGTCCATCAGCAGTGTGACGTATATCTAAAGACTTCGCTGTCCAATAAAAGTCCATCATGCAACATAGAACTGCAACATAGGGGTGTATTCCCAAGTCCATTATGAGAAAAGCATCATTCTTAGCTCATCTGTAGGATTTGAAACTATTGAATATCATCCATGTCCACAGTTCCTCAATATACCGGATGGAAGGTTGCTTTCTCATGCTCACTAAGAGTAAAACAATAGGACATCTATTTCCAAGCTAACATTTCATGGGAACAAAGTCTGAAAGAAAAGTGATGACTAAACATTTTTTCACACATTTTAGGAAAGGGCTATGTGGGCCTCACTTACGCTAATTAAAGTGAATTAAATGGCACATTCATTTATGCTAAGTAATGCTCATAAAACGTAAATAAAATTAACTCATCATTGAAAATGTTGTCAGTGTTCAAGTTACAGTAGAGTTAAAACAAAATAACTCTTTTAATTCATTTCAGTAAGTACAACGTGGAACTACATTTTTCAACATTAGCGTTAGCATTTAAAACACTCCTATTTAGAAATTAATTATCATTTTAGTGAAAACTATTAATTAACATGATGGGGAAACACATGAAATCAAAACGAATTAGTATTTTTTCAGTAAAATAGGTTACCGTATCACATTAGATTATTAGACTAGAGTGAATGCACCTTAACAGAGGCTCTCAGTGCACCATTTAGAGTTAATTTGTTAGAGTGTCACACATTGCAATTCAAAGTTTGTCACTTATAGATGATTCTGTGATGTTAAAGGCAGCAAAAACATTTCTGCTACATCACATCCACTTGTGGGTTTTGGCTCATTCCCAGATTTACTAACAGTACTAGACCTGGGAATGTGTCAAAATGGTGTGCCTTCTCAGTGGGAGGCATAGTGAGAACAAATATGATTATTTCTCCATGTTTTTGACTCTTTGGGGAAGATTTAAGAGCACCTTGCGCCACTTTTTCTGTCATTTTTAACGCCTGCTCAGAGCAGGCGTTAAAATGACACACTCATTTAAATGAATGGGCCTCCTTGCACTTTGCTATTGTTCTAACTTCCACCAAGGTGCACTGTTTCTTAAAAACAGTGCTCACAAAGTGGCGTTAGCAAGGTGCAGGGGGGTGCAGTGCAAGAAAAGTGGTGATGCATTGGATGCAGTGCCACTTTTCTTAAATTCAGCCATTTGTATGTGAGGATTGTTTTTGTGGCGAAAGGTGACCCTTCCTCCACAAAAACAAACCTGCCTGTAACTCAGATACCCTTGCACCATGGTGCAAGAGCGCCTGCATTGGCACTTGACAGCCACAAGTGCACCAGCACCGGCAGAGAGCAGGAATGTGCCATATTTTAGTCGATATGTCGCATTCCTACCCTCTCCATTTGATGCAATGCAGCAAGATGACTTGCTGCCTTGGGCCAGACATAGGGGCATATTTATACTCCATCTGCGCCGATTGTGCGTCAAAATTTTTGACGCACAATCAGCGCAAACGTTGCCCCGTATTTAAACTTTGACGCCCGAGCCCACGGACGACAAAGTTCCGATGTGTGCGTCATTTTTTGGATGCAGCAACCCGCCTTGCGTTAATTATATGCAAGGTAGGCGTTCCCGTCCAAAAAATGGCTTAAAGGGCCGTGCGTCGTATTTATGCTTTCGGGCAAAAATGACGCACGGCCAGGAGGTGGAGCCAGAAAATGGCGCACAGCCCAATTTGCGTCAAAAATTAACGCCTGGGTCAGGGCAGGCGTTAAAATGGGGCAAACACACCTGTATTTAATCAGAACACACAGAACAAACAGCAGAGCAGCAGAGCAGCATCAGAGCAGCATTCTAATCCAGCATGCACGCAGACGCAGAGCCCAGCAACAACAACAGCAGCTACAACACCAGCAGGGACCCCAAAGGCAGCGCAGAAGGCAGAAGAGGATATTCCGCCCAAGAACAACTCTTCAGGGCCTCAGGGAACACGACAACATACAGAAGTACCAGTTGAACTGGCAGGCCATTCAGCAGCTGCTGCGAAACATTGAACTGCAGTTGGCCCCCACTTTGGTGACACCCCACACCATCCCAACAGAAGCAAAGCTGCTTGCCGTACTTCATATGCTGGCAAGTGGCTCTTTTCAAACAACTGGTGCCCTGGTAGGCGGAATATCACAACCATCATTCTCCGCCTTTTTGCCCAAAGTACTGGATGTCATCATTCGACTGACACCCCGCCACATCTGCTTCCCTAACACACTGCAGAAGCAGCAGGAAACTAAAAAGGGGTTCTACGCAATCAGTGGCTTCCCACACGTCCTTGGTGCATTCGACTGCACACATGTACGCCTTGTGCCACCTGCTGCAACTGAACACCTCTACCGCAACAGGAAGCACACACATTCCATCAACGTGCAGGCCATTGTCGATCACCAGGGATTGATCACCAACATCGTGGCTAAATATCCTGGGAGTGTCCATGACTCATTCATCTTCCGTCACTGCACCATCAATGAACACTTCCAGGATGGACGGTATGGCAATGGACTACTTGTTGGTAAGTACAAAAACCTACTTATATATATACTGTACAGCAACCCACTAGGACACACAACACATACACCACAACAGCAACATGTCAACAGGAACACACTGAGGTTGTGACATCACTAGCCATGTTTCTGAAGTCACCATTGAACCTGTCACGGAAATTACTGTACAGCCTAATGTGAAGACGTCAATGAGTGTGGTTGCCTAAATGTCACCTTGCAAATTGTAAGTGCCCCAATGACCTTTACATTAATACATTGCCTAAGTCTAAAGGTATGGGATGTCCAGGGTACTTTCATATGAACGTGCTAACAACACTTTCAACTTTAACTCTGCATGGAACTATCATCTCACCCCCAGCGAAGACACACGGACACCTGTATCACAAGTCACAATGCTAGGGAGGGCACACTGTACTGAAAATCCCCAAACATATTGCTGACAAACGGTTAGCAGACAAACACTTGTTCAGCCAAGGAAACAACACAATGCAGATGGTATATCCTACAAGCATAGGATGTTACATTAGTACACAAAAGAGACACAGACAACACAAGACAACTACTGCCATTAAAGGTCTTTTCAATAGTGCCAGCTACATCAACATGATCCCATTCATTTTCTATTGCAGCTGAGCAGGGGTATGGCATCCAGCCATGGATTATGACACCATTTGGCAACCCGAGTACAGCTGCAGAGCGTGCGTACAACAAGGCCCATAGGAGGATCCGCAGCATTGTCGAGCGGACCTTCGGCATCCTCAAGTCAAGGTTCCACTGCCTCGACATCACTGGTGGTAGCCTCCTATATTCCCCCGAGATGGTCTGTAGGATCATCCTCACATGTGCAATATTGCACAACATTTGTGTCAGAAGAAACATTCCCCTCCTGGAACCAGAGCCACACATGCCTGAAGAGGAGGATGATGGCCTGCAACAGGAGGGGGAACTACAGAACACAGCTGCTGGTATACGCAGGCGGCAACAGATTGTAAATAATTTCTTCTGAATATGATCACCTTCACCACTTTAGTTAACTATTTTAAATAAACACCTATTATAATCACCATATCATGGTCTGGCTATTCCTTTTTTACACAGCTTCATCTCTACTTATCAGAATAAGAGTGTCGCCTCATGGAGCATTGCTGAGATACTGAGTAGGACACGGAACATCCCAGAGCTTATGTGATGCCTAACATACAATGGTCACATACACACACACTCTTAATGACATATATCATGTACATATCTCCTTTGAAGGCCTATAGCAGAGGACCCCAACTATTTCACACATACATGCTGAAAGCAAGGTCCAACACAGCATGGTGGTCTATGGTTTCTCACTTCATCAGATTATTCCCTCAGGATGGGCAGAGTATGATGCAATCATGGTCACTGTGCAGATTTCTCTAACTACATAATATCTGGAGAGTGTATTGAGAAGCTACGTTATTTGACAGTAGGGACATTCCAATTATCTACTGCGCAGTTGATATGTCACATTACCCAGAGACAGATTTGTGGAGTAAGTGCTATTTATTGAAAAGTGCTGTAGTGCTATATGTACATTGTCCATTTCTGTGAGTCCATTATAGTGACATTTTAAATTGGGATCCAACTCAAGGGTTTACCCAAATGCTTTTGTCATGCTGGGGTTGCTGTTTCAGACAGTGCAGAGGGACAGGATTTGGCAATGAGTAGGAGAGAGACAATCATTGGGCTGGGTGACAAGACATACAGTGGTTTGCAGAACAGTGCTTGAGTACAAATGTTGCAAGACTGGCAAGTTACAAAGCGCAGGACCTTGGTAAATGTCGGCCATGTGGCAGGGACTAGTGCTTCCGGGTACTTTTCCTTGTGAATATGATCTGTTCCATGTCTTCTTCTTCTGATGTGTGTGTTGCCTGCTTTGTCCTTGTTGTTGTTGGTTGTGAAGGGGCAACACACACCTCAGTGTTAGAAGACATGGAGTCAGACATCCCGGTCGCTGCTCCCTGTGAAGGTCTTAAGGGCAGTACTGCAGCAAGGAGGATCTGCTGGTTCTTGAGAATAGCAGCCACATCACGACGGTAGGCAGCCAGGTCGGCCCTGAGGGAGTCATGATTGCGTTTGTGCATGCAGTGGAAGGTTTGGGGTGTGAGGTGTTGTGGCAACTCCCTTACTGCAGTGGTGAAATCCTTGACAGTTTCTTGTAGTCCTTGCAGTATGGATGTTAGGGCTTGCATAGCTGCTGCCTGATCTGCAGGTGACATCATGCACAAACGCACCCCCTCAAGGCTGGCTGCCATATTTTGCATCCCCACCCGCACCTCCTTGGCCAGCTCCCGCTGTACTCCAACTACAGTTCTCTCAAAGCTGGTGCCAGTGTCGTCTGAGTCCTCAGCTGTATTGGAGCTGGCAGGTCTTACAATTGGGGTGGTGGGTGGATCCTCTGCGATGGCTGCTTGTTCTGTGCTCCTCCTTGTGACTGAAGGTGGGGTCTGGAGGGTTTCAAGGACCTTTTGGATGGTCTCCTGGGGAATGTTTATAGGCTCGTCATCCATGTCATCAGGGAAATCTGGGACAGGCATATCGGCAGGAGATCCATCTTCCTCTGCAATGAAATAAGGTACAATTAGTGTGTCTGTGTTGTGACAATTTTGACGTGACGTGCCTGCCTTTTGATGAATTCACTTTGTGATCTTGTTTTGTATTAATATCTGCAGTCCTTCAGATGGGCATTGTTTCAGGCCTATGGCCCACCTGTTTGTTACATGTATGTTATTGAGTTGTCAGACTTGTCAGCCTCATTGCCTCTAGGTGTTGCTTTATGCCAAATAGAGAATTGCCACCTTTTTGTCCTACTCGACCCTCCTTCTATATCCATTCTCATGGTGAGACCTTTCACTGGCTGTGGGTGTTCTGATGGCCCTGGCAGCACACTTAACTATCAGGACCTGCCCCAATCCCTGCTCTTTCACATCGACTTAATTGTAATTGACATGTAGCATATCCTATGCATGGCAATGTTATGGTGTGATATGGATGTTGACATTGTTAATGTGTCCTGCTGATGTTGGGTAATGTGTGGTACATTGGATTACCCTGATAATCGTATCAGTGTCCTATTTCCCCCTCTGACTGTGCAGGTGTATTTCAATGACCAGTTACATGTGTCCCCTCCTCAATGCTGTTGTCTGAGCAGTATGACATTTGTGATGTTGCCTTGTTACCCAGGCACAGGATGGACCCTGACATATGCAGCATGGGTGTGTCCTTAGTGCTGTGTCGCTCCTATTGTTGTTTACATTGGCTGATGTTTGCGGCAACTATGGGCATTGACATTTGAGTGTACTGGGGCCTTTGTCCTGTTTCTGGAGATGGTTGCAGTTGTCATCCTCACCCCCTAATTTAGATATGTATGTTCCATGGGGAGGTTACTGCCATTGGCTACTTGAGCTGCACACAGATCAGAGGTGGTAGTGGCAACTGTTGTTGCAGTTACATTGCAGTTGTCGGTTTGGCTAGAGGATTGCTAATAGGGCCCTAGTTAATGTAGGAGGTATGTTGGCTGATGTGTCAGTTTGACATAGTGGCCTTCCCCCCTGTCGTGGCTTTCCCTTTTGCTCCATCGTTGCATGACAGCATGCCCCCATGGGACTGTTGTTGGTGTAGTGTAATGGTGTGCCCCAGCTTATGTTTGTGCAGGCCATGCCCCCCTGCCGTGCCCCTTTACCCATGCCACTTCATGTATTTGATGAATTACATGCAATGTGTAGTAGGTATTCCCCCCCCCGGGTGCAGTTGACATTATTGCATTGTAATTCCCCATGCGACTTACCCTGCATGCGCGTTGTCTTGTGGTAGTCTGTGCTGTCCTGTCCTTGAATCCCTGTGACGATCTCCTCAGGGATGACGGCTGCAACCATCTCCTCCATGTGGTCCAAGGCCTCCTTGTGTGCTGGACTCCCCCCTCCAATCTGCAGTGCTGCCTTCCTGTTCCTGGCCATCTTTTCCTTGGTCCTGCGTTTGCAGTCATGCCAGCGTTTCTTGCACTCGATGAGTGTTCTGCGTACTTCTGCCACACTGTTAATCTTGTCAACAATTTGTTGCCATATAGCCTCTCTCCTACTGATTGGCAACTTTGAGGTGACAAACAGTTGGTACTGGTGTTCCATCACCTCTTTAACCAGGATTTCCTGCTCCTCTGCACTGAAGCGACACTTTCTTTTCTGCTTAAAAGTGTCCTGGTTCTTGTGTGGATCCTCCTGGCTGGTTCCTGGTCTGCTGTCATCTTCCTGGGGTCTGTAGGGGCATCTGGGATCCATTTTGGCTCTCCTCTGGTGAACTGGCAATGTTTGCGGGGTTTTTTGACGCTATTGTGTCAATAAACAGCGCATATCCGGTTTGCGGTGTCGTAAATCGACCCACAGTCATTTCCGCCACGTTGACGTCATTTTCCTTCACGACTTAACGCCACGCTGTGCGTCAAAAAAAATGACTCCCACCTGTTATTTGCGCCGCCGTGTGTCAAAGTATAAATATGACGCCCGCACGACGCACCAAAATGGCGTTAGCCGTCGGTAATTTGTTTTACGCAAAACTGCGCCGGTGCAGTTTTGCGTCAAAAAGTATAAATATGGGCCATTATGCCTTAGAAAATGCCCGTTGTTTAAGGTGAGACACTTCCTAACGTTTTCAATTAAAATTAATATATTTAAGCTTTAGCAGTGTGTGTTGCACTACCTTGTAGCTCAGCATGGTTTTACAGCATTTGTATAATACTGCATGTAGCTTGCTCCAGATTTAATTGTACCATGAGCCCAGCACCCTGATCATATTTTGACACCTTTTGTATTATGGCACCGGCAATTCAAGAAATATTTGCTCTATTATCATAGTGGCAACTATATTGCACTTTAGGGGTTGGGTCACAAAACATTTTTGATTAGCTTCCTTAATCTATTTCTTAGTCCAAACATGTATGTTTAATTGGAAAACGTAACTTATTTGAGCCTGCCAGGAACTGACGATGGGATTCCTGGTAGGCATGAGCCCATTTGCATGTTTTGAGATCTTTAACTCGAATGCGGAGTTCTACACACTTGTATGTGTCACTCAGGAAAGTCACCTGGTGAGGTTAGCCTCGGACATTTTGGATGGCCCACAAACATGGCTGTTTTCTGGTGTTTAACAACTCCTCTACTTCCCATACCTTCCCTAGAAAGGGTTGGATTTGTACATCAGCAAAGGGCTGTCGCAAATCTTTTTCAAGGTTAGGAAAGGGAATGAGCCACCCATAGATTTGGTGGGAAAGGGATGCTTCCATGAGGAAAAGTATTATCCCCTGGAAGAAAAAACTGTGCATTTGTAAAGGGGATCTAATCCCCTTGTGAGGTGTTCTCAATATGAGAATGTCACACGACTTTCCACACAATACACATGGAAACATGCGCCTTTCACAATTTTCCATGTGTATTACGGGGCTGTTTGAGACGTCCAGAAGGAATACATCTTCACTCACTTGTGGGTGAAAGTCTGAAAGTGCAGATTTACTACTATAGGCAGATTCACAGAAGGCATTTTGGAGTATGTAACGTAGTACTACAGTAGCATTACTTCATGAAAAAAGGGTAGTGTTCAGGGTAATAAAGGAAAGGTTTTTGGAAGGACATGTTAATGCAAAACACACAACCAGATAAAAGCAGGACAACTGCAAATTGCAAAATGCATTTCAAATTCTACTACCACTGTTACATTCTTAAATGTACTGCAGCCCAGCCTTGAACTAATTCAAGTACCACAGATGGTTAACCACTGGTGCTGCAATGCACTCCTATTAAAAACAATGGAAACAGGCAATAACACTAACATTCCATAGGAAATATTTCAATTGAAATTATTTCTAACATTAACTTAACTATAATTAATGCTAATATTTATTTTGTGTTTGTCAAAATACATCTACATTAAAAATATTAACCTGAATTACATAATTAACCTAATTTAAAAAAATATAAACATGATTACAAATACTTAAAAACATAACATAAACAAATCTGTTACAAACTAAACAAAAACATAAATGATAGTGAGGGTGGGTGATTTATTTTTAATGTATTGTCCAAAAATAATATTCACAAAATTAATGAATATAAGTAAGTTTATTTACAATTTAATACAAAACGATTTTAGGAGGCAGCTTGTCTTGTCTTTTTCTGTAAGAAGTCCAGGGTTAGTATTATTTATTTAAAGGGTGTTTACATTAAGTGTATTCTATTTTATTTCAAATAGAAAACTTCATTTACTACATGTATTTTTGTGCTATGGATATTTTGGCCCCTCTGGTGGAGGTCTCCTAAACAGGTGTTAAGTTACCAGTAACTTTACACTCATCAATTCAGTTGTAAAAATCTCCACCTCATAGTTTGAGAAGTGGAAACTCTTTAGTTTTCATCTAAGTGTAAATCTCCTCCTGGAAATCATGAACAGCCAAAACGTGGAGATTTACACCTAGGTGTAAAAGTAGGTCTACATGTGAGCAAATCTCCACATGTTAACTTGCCTTTGTGAATTAGGCTTTATCTTTGTAAATCAGGTCCTAAACTATAACTGGGAGAACACGAACAAAGCTCATAAATGTGTATTATCAGTTCCTCTGTCTGAATGCCCAAGCATTTCGGGTTACTACAAAAAGAATTATATAAAGGTTTGCAAAACTTTAAACAACATTCGCTAGAGAAAAAAGAGTAATCACCCCTCATACAGTGTGTCACTGCAACAGACCACAACTCTGGATATTTTGCCACTCAAATTGAATGTTATATTGCCATATACACATAGGGCACATACTTAGGAGTGTGAGCTGATATTTAGCAGGTTGTATAAGCAGCAACTATATATTATATCAGTAATATTGTGTGAATCAATTTCTACATATTCAAAAGTCTCTAGTCCTTCCTATCAATGGCTAAAAGCCACATTATTAAGGCATATACAAGGAAAGAGATCAAGGTGTGGAAAGAGAAGCAAGACTATCTTACTGAACACTATTGACCACAAAACTGTTTCTAAAAACAGCCATCTTTGAATAACAACCAGTGCAGGCAAAATTAAATTAGGTCCACAAAAAATCAAGGAATAAGATCTCACCTCAATGACAGTGATAGTTTCTGCTTTTAAACATATGTCACTGTTTCTTCAACCTTGTGGTTTTATTTAATTACTCTGTCATTATTAGAGTGGTTAAACATTAGCAAAATAAAATTAATAAAATATACTGGACATTTGTTGAAAGACATTTTCCAAGACTCTTATTTTGTTCTATTGTCTCCATTTTACTGTTCTAAACTGCAAAGCAGCCTGGGGCGCACACACTCGGATCATAACCAGTTGCTTGTGAGCCTGATTTGGGAATCCTCCCATCCGGCTGTTCCTACTTTTAGGTTGAGGCCAGAACTTTTGAGAATATGCTGCTTTTAGGGCGTCACTGAGAGCTGCGATCCCGGAATATTTTGAGCACAATGATGGCACGGCTTCGTCGGGTTTGGTAGAGTGGGATGCATTCAAAGTCTTCATCAGGGGGCACTGCCTGGGAACTCAATGTAACTTGCGTCATTCCGTTGAACGCGACTGGACTCGGGTGGAGCGCGTTTTGCTGCGACCGGAGAGGGAGGTGGCTGGCAATCAGTCCGAAAACTCAATGTTGTCAGTGGTACTCGCTGAACACCTGTCGCTACTTGAGCGCTTGCGATGTTTGAACTACGCCACGCACTCTGCGAGAACTCACGCTTCGGCCGATAAAGCGGGCAAACTGCTGGCCTGGTTGATTCGTCGTGATTGTGAGAGGCGACCGATAGTGGAGAGCCGCTCGAGGGCTGGGGGACTGGTACACGCGCCCGGGGAGATACAGGTTGAGTTCACGAGGCACTACAGGGAGCTCTACGCTTCGGGGGCACCTCCCACGGGCGATTCCTGCACCAAATTTCTCGCCGAGGTGGAGCTTCTGTGTTTAGAGGAAGAACAGATGGAGGCACTAAAGGCGCCTCTTGAGCTTGAGGAGATAAAGTCCAGTATTCGTGAGCTTGCATCTGGTAGAACGCCGGGCCCGGATGGTCTTCCAGTTGACTTCTATAAGGCCTTTGCGCTGCAATTGGCACCCAGCTTGCTTTGTGTGTACGAGGAGGCTGAACGGAGGGGTTGTCTGTCAGTCACTCTGAGGAAAGCACTGTTGGTCTCCATTCCTAAGCCTGGGAGGGACCCAGTGGAGATGGGTTCGTACCGGCCCCTAGCAATGCTGAACACCGACTATAAAATACTAGCCAAGGTGCTGGCGGTGCGTCTTGCGCTGAGTGTGCCCGACCTGGTCCACCCTGATCAGAACGGGTTTGTGCCACCTAGAAACACCTCACAGAATATTAGAAGGTTGTTCCGGGTCATGCAGTATGCGAGGCGGGGTTGGCCTAGGGCGGGTTGCCTTGTCCTAGATTTGGAAAAAGCCTTTGACTCTCTAGAGTGGCCTTACCTGTTTAGGGTGTTACGGCGGTTTGGTATGGGACCGTCCTTCACTCGCTTGGTTAAACTGTTATACACCAAACTGCAGGTCTGGGTGAAGCTGGGGTCTGTGATATCGGAACCGATTCGAGTGAGCAGGGGCACGAGACAGGGCTATCCTCTCTCGCCGCTGTTGTATTCACTTGCCATGGAACCTTTGGCGGTGGCCCTGCGTAAAGAAGGGAATGACTGGGGCATCACCCTGGGGGACGGCCAGCATGTAGTGTTGTTGTATGCTGACGACCTCCTTCTGTATTTTAGAGACATCACGCAGATTCCGTCAGAGGTCGGATTGATGCTTCAGCGCTTTGCGGTGATATCCGGCCTCAAGATCAATTGGTCTAAGTCGTGCCTCTTCCCATTTGATCCTGGGCTCTCGGACCCGGGGCTTAGTTTGGCTGGGAACTCTGTTCCTTGGCAGCCGTGCACGTTCCCATATCTGGGCATCCGGATCTACCATCGTGAGGAAGATCTGGCTGATGGCAACCTCACAAGAACTGTGTCTTCGATCAAATCTCAAATGTCATTTTGGAGGACGCTGTCGCTGTCAGTGGCGGGCAGGATAGCCCTCTTGAAGATGGTAGTCCTGCTGCGCCTTTCGTACTTTTTTCCAATCTCCCGCACTATGTTCTCCCTGGCTTCTTTCGAGCCCTTGAGACGGGGCTGAGAGACTTCATCTGGAATGGCGGCCGATGCAGAATAGCCCTAAGGAAGTTGTACCTGCCGCTCGACAGGGGCGGACTGGCAGTCCCTAATTTAGAGGACTACTATCTGGCGGCCCAGCTACACTGGGTATCCAGGTGGCTGACGAGCGCCCGGCTGGCTGACACGGCATCGGAGTGGGTCCCTGGTCACTGCTGCAGATTCTGCATTTATTCCATCCGCTCACGCGTGCGCCGACACCGCAACAGCTGTTCCTCAGGGTAGCCTACAGATGGTTTCGTAGATCCCTTCAGCTTACGGGATCGGTGATCCCGTTCACGCCGGCCCTGGAGCTGTCCGGCACGTCAGACTCGGAATTGCATGCGTGGCACGAAGTGGAACTGTGTACATTGGGCGATCTTTACGAGGAGGGTCAGCTGCTCCTGTTCACTAGGCTTCAGGAGCTGGGTTTACCGCCCGGTCCGTTCCTATTGTACAGCTCCTTGTTGCGAGCCCTGAGGTCTGGATGGGGAGATATTTTGATGGCCCCTCCCACTCATCTGCTGATTCAATACTTACAAGTGATGGGTCGGGTCGACACTTGATTAGCTGGCTTGCAGATGCGTTGCAGACTCATACTGCCCTGGAGAGTGATGCGCTGCGAGCAGCCTGGGAGGAGGACGTGGGCGGTCCAATCGCAGAGGCGCAGTGGAGGTTAGCTCTCTCAGGCCACCTTAACATACCCCGTAATTCCAGAGTTTGGCTAATTCAGTTCTATATAGTTCACAGAGCCTACCTTACACCAGCCCACGTGAATAAATACTTTGCCCGCCGGGACGCGGCTTGTCCCCGATGCCACGGAGTTGGCGTAGATTTGCTACACATGGTGTGGTCCTGTCCTAGTTTGTGCTCCTACTGGAGGGTGGTAATTGATAATTTGTCTGATTGCATGGCTCCGCAGATTCCTTTCACCTGCGAGGCGTGTATACTGGGGCTATTCCCTAGAAGTAAGTGGCACAGAGTGGAGGTGCATTTTACGGACCTGGGCCTTATTGTGGCAAAGCGCCTGGTGACTCGTAGATGGAAATCACCGGATCCCCCACCGGTGCAGGCTTGGAGACGCTCCCTTGAGGTATGGGCGGGGGCAGAGGGTGCAGCACTGAAAAGGGAGGAGGTGTGGGGGCTGCACTAGTTTTCGCTGTCGGCCTGTTGGGAGGAGCTGCTGTTGTGATTGCGTAACATGTGCGGGGACCCAGAAGAGGGAGTTTCGGACTAGTAAGAATGAGAGTCCATTAAAGGTGTGGTGTGCTGCGTTGGGAGAGTGTGTGTATGAGCCAACGGGATTTGACGCAATACTGGAAGACGGAAAGGCACAGTTTGCTAGACTTGACGCCCAGCCCCTCTACCGGCATGCCGGATAGATGCAGACTAGCACTCAGCCCGATCGGGAAGTGATTACATGGGAAATAATTGTATGGATGTTAGTAACCAGCAGTTGTTTTTGTTTACATGGTTGGTTTATAAAAAGTTTATAGCACCTGCCTAATCTGCAATAACACTTGTGCTACACACTCTGTGATGTGAATAACGGTGCAATGATGGGTGCTTTTGAGTGACGCACTCACCAAGCGGTTTGTGGGTGGCTCATTACTCCTTCAGGCTGCAGCTGTAAACCATACTGGCATTAGTGGAATATCCCAGATACGAATGTGCTGATGGACCCAATCTGTAGATGATTCAAATGGCAAGCCAAATAACCTGTGCTATTATTGGTTACACTGCAGAGTATATTGCACCATCGTGTTATCATCTAGCTGAATGGCATTTAGCGATAGTGAAGCTACACTATGCATTATGTTCAAATGTCAGTGATTTATGATTGTGATGTAATGTTATGATAAAATGCTAATAAACAGATTCATGAAGAAAAAAAACAAAAGAAAACTGCAAAGCAGGCTGTTCACTACTGTGTTCAGAATATGTGTTCAGAATATGACAGTCTGGACCGCCATGCCGTTGGTGGTAATGACTGCCACCGCCGGCGGGGCGGTCCAGACTGCCGTGTTCATAATGACCACCTAAATATCTATACGTATTTATAAGTATATTTATAAGTATATTTATGCCTCTTTTATAACTTTCTCTTGCCACCCATGACCATGTTGATTGCATTTTTAAATGATATTTTATCTTTTTTATTACCTTACATTTATTTCATATCATTTTTGTCTACTAATAACAACTTCATAAAGGATGGGGCCAAGATGGTGGCTGAGGCGGTCGTGGAACAATGAGCTTCACAGCAACCGCTCACCTACTGGAATTCGGCCCCCTCTGGGCCATGTGGGAGTGGCTTCCCTCCCACCCAAGAACCCAGCATGCCAGGCAGGGCCAGCCGAACCACCAGCAATATGTCGTGGAGTGCAGTGTTGTGGCGGCGTGCATGAGGCTGCATCCACAAGCTTCAGTGATCTGGGACCCAACTTCTGGGACAGAGGGTGTGGCACATATGGCTCCCATTTTCTGAGCTGCACTGCTGGATGAACAGAGAGGTAGGCCTCCTCCTGCATAAGTAGGTGAGTGAAGGGACTTCCAGCAACAGAGCGGAATACAGCAGAAGCGCGGCTCCTGGTGATAATCACGTGGGCAGGGCCTCCCTCAGCGCTTCCTTGCCTGTTCAACAGAAGAACCCCTTTCTGAGCTAGGCACCTTGGATCATGCCAGAGGGAGTTAGCCTGGCATCCCCTATCTGTTGACCCCACACCCTTCAGGCCATTCAGGCCTCCTGCAAGTGAAAGCACTACTGTGGTCACAAGGACTTCCTCTTCCATTGATTCTCGGAATATGGGGAAGAAAGCACAACCCCAAAGGGGGAAACCATACTGGGGCTGACCTTCACCCCGCAGCTGTCAGACCCATTTGATGGCTGCCAGACTCTGTGGTGGACCAACACATGTGAACCCCTAGGGGTGCTTTGACATGCAATCAAGGATGTCAAGACAATGTTGAAGCCTAAAATTGATGTCTTGGTGATCAAACTAGGACTCCTGAGGGCAGACCAGCAGAACTGAAAGACAAAGTGGAGTCCTTGGTGTGAAAACTGGCAACAGTATGCCCCACTGTGACTGAATTGCAGGGGTACATCAAGGCCCTCAAAGAAGAGGTATCCTTCCTTTTGACTGAGGGCTGATGATATGGCAGACCTCTCATAGAGCAATAATGTACGCATTGTGGGCTTCTTGGAGCGAGTGGAGGGGTCCAGCATGGAACTCTTCCTTAAGCTCTGAATACTTACCTTGATTCTGAAAGGTAGGCACTCAACCTTTTTCCTTTGTGGAGAGTGCTCACAGAGTGCCGAGCAAACCTCGGGCATCAGGGGCCCCAGGTTGGTTGTAGCATGAATATTTAGTTATCAGGACAGAGACCATGTGCTGCAGGGAGCTAGGAGCATAGTGAGGCAAGAATGGTACGGTGGATATTCCCAGATTACACGGCAGAGGAGCAGAGGCGTTTGAGTTCATTCATGGCGATTGAAAAGAATGTGATTGAAGCCTTGTTGCAGTATTTTTTTTAATACTTGGAGCTAAATGTTATGTTATTTGTTACTTTAAAATTTCCCTATTACAAATTGTATAATTTGCACACCATTCTTATATATATTTAAAAAGTATTCTTTTTTATTTTTCCACAGTTCTCTATGTTGTGTTAGGGTTCCTTGCCCTACTCGATTCCTCTAAGAGTGTGAAATATTAAGAGGTATGAGCAATGTATGATGCTTGACTTACTTCAAAGCTTGGCTGGAATAGTTTTGAGCCTGTTATGTCAATAGTACTACTATAGTAGATCTGTAAGTGTAACTTATTATCTTACACTTTTGTGGGTGTATTATAGTAAATACTTGTGATTCCCTAAAATACTAAAATATTTAATGTTCCCATATCCCCACCATTAGAAGTAGATATTCTCCATTTTCCTACCCCTCTCACTTGAACCTCTCACATTGGCACCAAAAATTATAAACCTTCTCACACAAGAGCTAGGGCAAATATAAGGGGAGTTCTCTGTGGGAAGAATTTTGAATAGCATTTGTCAGTACATGCAGTGACAGTTGCTCCATTAGGGCAGAGTAGTGTCACCTACCCTGCTGCTAGTGCAGCAAACATGAAAAATAAAATGGTAATAAAATGATTTGATTACCATTTTCTTTTGCAGAGTAGCCATCCCGAGCCCAGGGTCAGGGTGGAGTAGGGTCATTGCTGCTGATTGGCATCAGGGAATGAGTGGTGTGCACTTCAGTTTAAAGTGCACATATCACTGTGGACAGCTGTCTTGTGACAGCCAGCCTGGAATGCACATTTTAAACCTCTCTAACCCAAGCTTTCTTACACACCTGGAAGGAGAGCAGGCAAAGGCCTCCAGTGCCTGTAGGAGCACTGAGCCAACCCCATCCAACCAATCCCGGTGCTTCTCTCATTCTGGTTAACAGCATGAGAGAAGCATCTGGATTGGTTGGGAGAGCTGGCTCCAATAGCCCTCGCCTTGGACCACAGGCAGGGACTGTTGGACTGGAGAGGAGTAGGTAAGTACTTTATTTTTTAAATTTAAATTTGTTTTTTTTTGCCCACTGTCAAGCAGTGTGAGAAACTTGTACTGCCTGCAGCCTCAACCCCAGAGCTCTCAATTATGGCCCAATATAAACACTATTTATAACGGATCACGATTGAGAGCTTTGGGATTGTACCTAAGCAGCATTCCTGGTTTCTAACAGTGCCTGAAAGTGGGTCAAAATATTTGCCCAATCACCTCACCACTTTCAAATGCAAGCAGCCACTACGGAGTATGTGAATCAAAACCACTGGAGTGCTGCTTTACATAATCAAAAATGCTTTATGACTAACTCCCCTAATACTTAAATATAACAGATTTAATCATTTCCCCTTAAATCCGTAACCTTAATGTCTTCTTTCCTGATATACAGTCTACAACAACTTCCAAAACAATCTACTTTCTAAAAAGAAGAGATCTGTGTCAGCCTGAACCTCTGCAATATTTATGTTCCTGTCAAACCTATAAGGTGCATCTGGAAGGCAGAATCACAAAGATCATAGACACATACCTTTTTTTGGTAATTGAACACAATTCCAGTCTGGGGACTATATGTAGGTGGTTCAATCAAAATGGCCCCTGACTGAGTACACCCTCATTTGATAGAGGATTGATAAAAGATATAAAACATAGGAGTCCCCACAATAGTCAGTTAGAAGGTATACAAGAAACTGGTCAGTGTATGCAAGCACAAAGAATCATTCCTTCATGGCTGCCCATTGTAGGTCCAGGAGGTTGGATCAGTATCAGATTTTCTTACGAAAACACTGACCATGTAAATGGTTCAACTTACCTTCTTTGTTATGTTACCTTCTTGAAAATTTGGCATGGATCAGGTTCTCCTAGGTTACAATGGACAACCTCCTGTGTTAGACCTTGACAACTGCTCTTGCTGCAATGTGGCAAAAGGTCTGTGCTCTACCTGCTACTAAAGCTGTCTTGGGGAGCAAGCAGCACAATATATAGTTCTTAACTTCACACAATGCAAACGTGACGTGATAAACTGTAAATCAGGCAGCTGTGCACTGTCAAAATACTGAATTGTGTCTAACTCCACGCCAGCCAACCTCTCACAAGAGAAACATAGCTATTACTGAGGCAAGCGTCATTACATCAGAAACCCACAAACCACTATGCCTTCTTTTCCTAACAGCTGTCTGTTAAGATTCCTAGATAGATTTCTAAGAACACACGTTTTCACGTAGCTCACAAAATGCTCCTGCAATGGGAAACATTCTGCTTCAGAATCATTTATTTCCCATGTAAAAAACAGGATATGTACTGAAAATTATTTTTATCGCTGTTGCTACAAGAATTTTGAATAAATGAGTCGCTGAAACATTCAATTTCAACTATTACACCATAGTTTTCACCCTTTTTGACCCTGTTTTTACTGATATTAGGACTGTCTGCATTTTTATATTTTTTTGTCTTATATTCTTTATTAACATTTGTAATGTTTTGTCGTCGACACTCGAGTCTCCGAAGACTCGGGTGGCTCGAGGACTCGGCGTTGCTGGGCGACCGGGTGATGCGAGTAAAACGGTCGCAGAGCGCAGTGAACGGGCACGATTTCTCTGAGGGTCAATATATTTGTTTTATGAAAATAAACATTTATGAAAACATAGCTTGTGAAGGTTATTACATACTTTCCATTGGCGACGAGGAGACCCTCGGAGACGAATCCATACAGACGCTGGAGGCAGTCGGTCGTTCGTAACAATCAGGTTGGAGTTGGTTGAGCATAAACGGTTGGCAGCGGTTTGTGGCACAGACTCTGATCAACTGGTTCATGCCTACACAGGTGTGAGGTGCTTTCTTCAGCTTCAGCAGCTTCAGCAGAAGGCGTGCTTAAGGATGTTTTACAGGAAGTAGCACAGTTGGAGTGTTGTGCTATACAAGCTGCCTTGCTTTTACAAACAACCATCTACAGCGGCCATCTTGGATGAGTACTTAAAGACTGTTACCACTGTGTTGTATTTCCTTTTTGGAGTTACAAAGGACAAGGAGGTGGGTAAATGACATTGAAGAGTTATTACTCATAGTGAACATACAAGATACAGTCTTGTTTACTGTTTAGTCTTGGATTTACCATTTTGGGTGCTATGTAGGCTGTTAATCCTCCACCTCCATTTTTGGAAAGCCCAGGTGAACCACAACTTGCCTGGAGGCATTGGTTTGATGCTTTTGAAACTTATTTAGGGGCAATAGAAGTGGCGAGATTTAGACCTGAGCGCAAAAAGTGCATATTGTTACATTCCAATGGGTTTGAAGGTAGAGCTATTTTTAAGCATTTACCGGATATGCCTAATGACGAAGAGGAGTTGGATGATTATGAATCTGCTGTGAAGAAAAGGCGTAACAGGTTTGATTTGCCACCGAGTTTGTAGTGTCTAGACACAAGTTTTTCAAGAGGGTTCAGCAAAATGGTGAAGATGTGGATAAGTACATTTCTGCGCTGAGGTTGTTGGCAGCTGACTGCCAATTTGGTGTACTGGGTGATCAATTGATCAGGAATCAGTTCATTTGTCAAGGCTTGGACAGATCCATTAAACAAAAATTTTTATCGTTGGACAATCCGACACTAGCTGAATCTATTAAAATTGCCAAGAGCATCGAATCATCAATAAAATCGACTAAGGAAAGAGAGAAATCTTTGGATAGTCAGGAAAAAGTTGGTGTGGTCTGAACTAAAATGGACAATGGAAAATTGGAGAAAACAGTGAACTTTCAAGCTTCTAACCAAGGATATAAGAATAATAGAAACATTAATTCAAGTGTGTTTTTTAAACAAAGAAACATTTGTTTTAGGTGTGGATATGCCCTACATGTGAAAGGAGCCAGAGCGTGTCTGGCTTTAAATGTTCAGTGCAGGAACTGTGGAAAAACTGGCCATTTTTTGCGAAAGTGTGTCAGAGTGAGCGTTCAAGAAACAACACAGTAACGTCAGTGGTTGAGAATGAGGAAGGGTTGGTTGAAAATTTAATTAGGGAAGTTCAAGATATGGTGTTGGTGGTTGATGACAGTGTGGTGAAGAGTGATGACGCTGGGAGCTGCATTGATCCATATGTCCTCATTAGAGTAGGGGATAAGCATTTACGGCTGTTAGTGGACTCAGGTGCGAGAATTACAATGATCACACAAGAGTTGTTTAGCCAGAATTGGAGAGATCGTATCTTACTACCTCCAGATAGAGCTCCTGTTTCCTATAAAGGGAGAAGAATAGATCTCCAAGGGTATTTTGAGGATATTATGGAGTACAAGGGGAGAAGGATACAAGGAAAAATATACGTTGCAGCAAAAGGTTTAAATATTTTGGGTTGGTTCCATCAAGGTCTTTTTGGCATGGTATTACGACCTGGTACCAGAGATCAGGTAACAGTGATTAGGGATGCTAATGATGTTGAAGAAATATTAAATGAATATCCCAAGGTTTTTTCAGGAGAATTAGGAAAAATAAAAGGATTCAAGCACAAAATTAAGGTTAAGAGTAATGCCATCCCGGTCACACATAAACTTAGGAGTGTACCATTTAGCATCAGAGAGGAACTGGAAAAAGAGCTTCTAGGTTTGCATGACAAAGGCATTATTGAGCCTGTTGAGTCTTCGCTATGGACTTCTCTTTAGTGGTTACGAAAAAGAAGAACGGAGATTTGAGAGTGTGTGTGGACTTGATAGCGTTGAACAAAGAGATTTGGGTGGGCACGCATCGATTACCAAAAATAAGTGAATTGTTGTCTACGGTCAAGGATGCAAAGATATTTACTAAACTTGATCTTGCCAGTGCATATCATCAGGTTGAGTTGGATCCAGAATCAAGGCATTTGATGGCATTTGTGTCGCCTATTGGGACTTTCCAGTACTGTTGCATGTCGTTTGGGTTAGCCTCGGCAGCTTCAGTCTTTCAAAGGATAATATGTTTGATATCGAAAGATGTGACGAATGTGTTAGTATTTCAAGACAATTGCTGATATATGCAGGTGCTCAGTGTGAACATAACCAAGTGTTGAGTCAGGTTTTGGATAAGTTTTCATCTTGTGGGATTGTTCTAAAAAGAGAGAAGTGTTTGTTCATGAAACCATCAGTGGAATATTTAGGTCATGTAATTTCGGAGGATGGAATTTTACCAAAACCAGGATTGATAGAAGCCATCAATAAGGCTCCGCCCCTGAAGGACAAGATAGGTGTGAAGTCATTTTTAGGAATGTGTGAATTTTACTCACGATTCGTACCAAACTTTGCTAGCAAAGTTAGGCCAATTTCCAATCTTTTAAAGAGTGGGGTGTGCTTTGCCTGGGACGCTGAAAGTGATAAAGCATTTGAGGAAATAAAGAAAATATTAGTTAGTGCTGAGGTACTCAAACCTTTTGAGTAAGAGGTTCAATGTTGTTTAACTGTTGATGCAAGCAATGTAGGGGTTGGGGCAGTATTGACACAGTTTAAGAATGATGTAGAGAACACAATTGGGTTTGCATCCAGAGCGTTAAGGGAAGTGGAAACTCATTTCTCTGTTATTGAAAAGGAATTGTTGACTTGTGTGTGGGCGGTTGAGAAATTCAGAAACCATATTTGGGGCAGACATTTCATATTGAAGACGTATCATAAACCTCTGGTGTCGATCCTCAATGGCACGAATAATAAAACTGGTACACCCAGAATTGCAAGGTTTATGGCAAGACTGATGCAGTATGATTTTGAAGTCATACATATCCAAGGAGGGGAAAATGTCAGGGCAGACTATCTATCGCGGTTCCCAGCCCATATTGAAGGTGGGAGTGATGATAATTTGGCAGATGAGAGTTGCTTAATTGCTGCTGTTGAAATTGAACAAGTCTGTGTGTGTTCAGAAAATATATGGAAGGAGAAATTATATGCAGACAAAACTTTGTGTGAGGTAATCAAGAATGTCAAAGAAGGGTGGCCTCATGAAAAGGAGTTGACGTATGGTGTTCAACCGTTTTGGAAAGCTGCTGATGAGTTAACTATTGAGGACAATATACTGTTGAGGAATGATAAATTAATTCCACCAGAAGATTTGAGATGCAGTATCAAGGAAAAGGCTCATGAGGGGCATTTAGGTGCAACAATGACCAAGAGAAGAGTGCATTAAAATGTTTGGTGGCCATGTATGGATAGTGAAATTGACAGTTTGGTGAAGAATTGCACTATATGCTATAATAGTGATAAGACATGTGGAACATGTACCCCTCCTATGATTCCAATTGAATGCTATCTGGTCTGTGGAAGAAGTTGGGCGTGGGTTTGGTGGGACCTCTCCATGCTTTGAATTGCAGTACCAGATATGCATATGTAATAGTTGACCATTACTCAAAATGGCCATAAGGGAGGTTTTCATGAGTGAAGGCTTTCCCAAAGAAATAATTACAGATAATGGTGTGCAATTTTTGTCTGAAGAATTCAAAGTGTTTTTGAATGAAGGATCAATTAAGCATTTGAAGTGTTCACTGTATCAACCACAAACCAATGGTTTGGTGGAACATTTTAAACGTTTACTGGGTGACTGCATTAGGTGGTCATTAAAAACAAATGTGTGGTGACTACATCTGGGCAGGTAATGCTATGGGTTTATAGAATGACACCACACTCCACCACTGGAGTGTCTCCTTTTGAAGCTTTAAGGGGGAGGAATGCTTGTATGCAAATATGTCCCGGGTGGATGTCTAGATTTTTCAAGAGTATGCGATTGGAAGAGTGTGTGAAAATTGTCCAACAGAATGTTCAAGAAAAACAGATGGTACAAAAAATGCATTGTGGCAAACGGAAAGGTGTTGGGAAAATTAGTTTATCAACAGGAGATTGGGTGTCTATAAAGCTACCTAATTTTGCAAAGAAAGGGAGTCTGAAATTCTCGGATCCGGTAAGAGTGAAGTTGGTGAAAGGAAATGCATTAAAAGTTGACGGAAACAAATGGTGGAATATGTCAAAGGTTGTTAAGTTACAGAATGGGCCGGAAGAGTGCTGGGTTGACCATGAGTTAAGTACTAGTTCAAGTTTACAGGATTCAAATGCTCTGCAGCAACCTGTAGTTCGGGTACCGTCAACACGTAAGAGTTTACGTCTAAGGAGAGTCTCTTGGAAACTCAGAATGTGATGTTACCATGTGTGAACGGAGGTATGAGAAAAAAATAAATAAACTGTTTAGGTATTCATAATGTGCTTTAAGTGAGAGAATGTTCAATGTAAATCTTTATTGTTGTATAAATATGTTGAGTTGTTTTATAGTTGTTTGTATAAGGAATTATATAGTTTTTAAAAAAAAGAAAAGAAAAAACTCAATGTAATGTTTTGTCGTTGACACTCGAGTCTCCGAAGACTCGGTGGCTCGAGGACCTGGTGTTGCTGGGCGACCGGGTGACGCGAGTGAAACGTCGTGGAGCTCCATGAACGAACGAAGTTTCTCCGAGGGTCAATATATTTGTTTTATGAAAATAAACATTTATGAAAACATAGCTTGTGAAGGTTATAACAACCTTTCATGCAACGATAAGGCAGATCAGTGCATTGCACGGTAAAACATTATGAGCAGATACGTAGATCACAGCAATTCATTACAAAACACAGGAGGTCAGACATACTCATATATGAGACTCAACATTCTTTCCCACAGTTTTATAATAACATTTTGCTGCACAACAGTACTCGGTCCCCAGTGAGGAGCATAGCACTGAACAACGAGGAGCACACGATAAACAATGCTGAAGCAGTTATCCATTAATCAGGATTTAAAGCTAACAAATACGAATGTAGTGGGTCCCAAAACTCCTTCGGCTGAGCAGCCGGTGGAAGAGTTAAGGCATAAGTCTCAGACCATTCCTCGCATAGAGACATATCTTTGAGCCAGTTGTGGAATATCTGGCCACCCCACAGCTTGGCAAGCCTATGTTTACCAAAAAGAGCGCAGTGGAAGTAAACTTGCAATAAACCTTCGGTACCTTCTTCAAATAACCTTGAAGTACCATATTAAGGGTGAGCTGAAAAGTATGGACAGTCATGTCTAATACTTCCACAGGACCATGCCAAATGGAGAAAGTCCACCCCATGAGCACAGCAGCGCTGACATCTTGTTTCATCTGTGTTATTGTATCAAGCCAGGTCCACTGGGGTCAGATACACCTTATGCACATTTATAATGAATTCAACGATATCTGCTGTTAGGCGAAACCTCTTTGGTTTGTTGACAGCAATGCTGCTACTGATAATGCGTCAAAACCTTGATAAGTACACTTACAAGGAGACACGTCTTAAGCCAATTAACCTTTTGACCATGTTTGGGGACTTCCCATAACGAGGTATCCGATTAGCATTGCAGTCAATAGATCAATAACCTCATCAATATTCACAATAACTAATCACTCAAGCTAATCAATAACATTAGTGTAGATCAATACAACAAACGCACCATGACCTTTCGGCCATGATTAACTACACTAAATCTAGTAAGAGTTAGGATATTTATTCCCCATTAGTTACGATTTAATATCATGTTTATTCATCTCAACAATAGCAAGCACATCAAAACCACTATAATTTGGCAACTCAAGCAAAACTTTATCAAAGAATACATCATGAACATTAGAACAAAGCACAACATTAACATGAGCCACTTTAGCAGAGCATCATTAGTACATTATTCAACAAAGCAGGAATTCAGTCAGTTGTCTATTTGCATCCGATATTAGTGAACTCCATATGGTCCAAGGTGAGGATGGTTTAAGGCATGAGACAGCCAAAGACAAAGTCTCCCAGAGTAGCAAGGAATGATGAAGAATGGCGAAGTATGGCTCGATAATGGCGAGGAAGAATGGCTCGCTTCTCCGCAGGTCACGTTGTTATATCAAAACTGTCGAACAAGTCCCTAATTTCCCATTGGGCAATATTTGGTGCATCGTTATCTCTGTTCAATAATCCGTCACACACCTTACTAGAATTGTCACCTAAGACAGTTCTCATGCAGTTGATTGGCTCCTGTGATTGACGTTTTCAACGGGTGGAATGTCAGGTAAGAAAAGTTACACTTGTTGCTCCAGTCAGTAGTTCCATTGTCTTCTCCTAGTCCAGGCGACCTTGCACCTGTTGCGAATTACACTATTGCATTCGGCAAGAATGTCTCCTTAAGCAAGTCGGGTCCCATGAGAAATAATTTACTACAGCTACACACATTTCTCTAGCTTCTGGAAAAGTACAGCTTAGTGTCCTTCAGGAAAGCAGCACATTGCATGTTAGAAAAACACAGTTAATATGAGACCAGGCAGCTAGGCACAGACCCTTGCTAACTAAGGTGTGGTGATTAACTTAGCAACACCCTAATACATAATTCTGAATGCTAATACAAAATCATACATTAGTACATTGTTAATTCATTATTAGTCAGTTTCCTTAATCATCGTATACATTGGTGGCCACTCCCCGTGGGCACAATTCAAGCACATACATTATTTCTACTCTAACACATTTTCTATGCGGCTTCATTAAACATTATATTGCAAGCTTTTCATGTTAATAATAATTCTAAAAGTCACACTCCAACAATCCCTCCTCTGATGACTCTTGTCATCACACAAACCCTTTCTTTTACAATTTTCATCTTAGAATTCTCTCATCTCAATTTCTTCCCTCCTCTTTGCCCCTTCTAATTTTGCTCGGAACATTTGCTCCCTTTTCCTTTCTTTCCTCCTCTTCTTATTTTTCACCATTTTTGATTTAATTCTTTTGCTAATTTTGCATGATAGCCATATTCCAAATAAGCAAGCTAAAACAATCAATATTCCCTGTATTATTTTTGGCAATATCCCATGCCAAATATTACTAAACCAATTTGCCACTTTAGCAAGTCCCCTTCCAACCTTTTGCCAAACTCCAGGTTCTTTCAGCTCCTTCAAATCTGTACTATCTCTTGTTAGGTTAATAAGAATACTTCTAATCTCATTACTATTATCAGATATGTAAGCACAACAATGACGCTCATTAAGCATTTTACAAACTCCACCATTTTTCACTACAAGAATGTCTAAAGCAAGCCTGTTTTGAAGAGTCATAGTTCTCTCCGCAGCAAGTTCAGTATCCATCAGGAGTATAGCCCCTGTAAAATTTGTCAGCATGTTATCCACGATAGTAGACAACTTTCTAATCTTTATGGAATTTAAGATAACTCCCACTGAAGGAATTATTGCCCCAAATATGTCTCCTACGACACCAGCCGTCTCTCTCCTTTGTCTAGTACGATGTAATTCAGACAGTTTCGAAAACGTTTCAAATCCTCTAACTGATATATCTTTGGGAAAACTATCCCCAAATAACATGTCCCATATCATCCCTTTGGAAGACGGTAATAAGCATTAAGTCCACATATATAATAGATCCCCGAGATTGCTGGATCCTGTCCATTTACCATGAATGTCCATTTACTCTGAAACAAAAACACATGCTTACATTTACTTGTTCCCACAAACACATTGTCATAATATGACTTTGGTCGCGTTATGCAAAGCTTGCCTACGTGTAGTGCATCTAAAGCTAATTTCCCTTGTTCCCTAACCGCACTATAACTCTCACTCCAATTTCCCCTTCAATGCCCTCCTTCTATCTTCTGTGTGATCTAGGAAGCTTTTCTCTACAGATGTAAGCAAACATGTCAAATTATTGGGGTGTGCTTAAGATGTACTAATTGTTAATGTTTCTTAAAAGAACCCCTTAACTAATTTTATGCTATAGTAGTTAACCACACTATTTAAATCCTCTATGATAGGCACATAAGAAAACACAAGATCGTGATTCGAATAAAAGTATTGAATCTCTTCCTGGTTATAGAATCTTGTTAGTAACAAACTACAGCTTATCCCCTATGTTAGAGGCAAACTATGGTAGGTAACTCCCTCTTGCACTGAAACAGGAATCTGTGTACACACATAACAATCTTTTGCATCCATAGTGTCAACATATTCACTCAGGAAGCGATAGAAAACATTAGTTGATAGTTCCCCTTTCACGTTAGTTCTCTCATGCAAATATCTTGTGTCCTGCTCGAACCTCTCCCAAGCTGTTAGTGTAGCAGCGGTCTCAGGAATTGTAGCATTGTTAGTCTCACTCTTATCCACCAATGGCAATCCCACAATCAGAACTATGATGAATATCACACACACAACACCCAAACCAACACCCAAACATTTACAATGCCTACTTCCTCTATTATTATCTCTAGTGTCAGCCATGATCTGTAAAGAATCAGAAAGCGAAGTGTTATTAGTTCAAACAACAACCAATAGAGGATGGTTAAAGCCTTTTTTTTCTTCTTTTTTTTCTCAGCAAGATAAAGCAAGCAAAAGTCTTCATTCAGCAATTATTTGCAGTTTTCACATTCACTCCCAGAATCCTTGTCAATTCAGGTTAGCAGCTTGTCAAAATCAGTTCTTAAAAGTCAATTCAGGTTAACAGTGTCACATCCGGTAATTTATCAGTCTCTTTAATCAGTTTTCTTTAACTCAATTTTTCACATCAACACAGTCTCTTTCTTTGGCCAGACTCAAATGCCAAAGTTCTGACCTGGGACTTCTCGATCAAAACAGAACGCCAAGAACTCTTGTTGCCACTCAGCTGACGTTGCATATGCCCATTGAGGACCTGCGTACCTTCTGTTGGCCACTCTCATTCTTTTCAACTTGCGATCACCCTGCAACTCTCCTTCACTCAGATCTTCTCTTCTTGTTATATCTATCTCCTCTTCTATTGCATCGTCGACAACTACCTTTCCCCTAGTCACTTGCCATTCTGGCCACTTATCTCCTTTCAGTGTCTCTCTGGTCTTTGATCTTCCTTGTGGCAGCTCGTCACCCTCCTCTGACTCTATGGTGTTTTCTCTTGATGGATCTGCAATTTGCTCAGGAGGAGTCTGGACACTCTCATTCTCTTCCACCTCAACTCCTTCACCTTCTGGGTCTGTCAGGGGCTCAAATTATTGGCCGTATCCATCTGCTTCTGGGAGAACCTCCTTCTGACTTGGTCCTCCTGGCGCCTCAGTTGAGATAGGCTCACCGTCACCCCTCTGGGTCTCCTCTCCTTCGTCTCTTATTGGAGTGACCACACCGTCCTCAACGGGCTCTCCTTCTGTCTCATTTCCCCTTTGATTACTCTCCGGCCCTGAGACTTCCTTTTCTGTTGCCATTACTTTCGACAATTCAATTTCCTCATCAGTTGGACATGTCACCTTTTTCGTGTGACTGGCATGGATCCAGTTTGGAATTCCCGCACACTTCGCAGCAGTAGTAGTCATCAGTATTACTTGATATGGCCCCTTCCAACATGGCTCCAAACACAACTTCCTCACGTGTCTCTTGATGACAACCCAGTCACCAGCTTTTAGGTTGTGACCTGGATCCTTTATCGGTGGCAGTGTGGTGGCTTCCACCTGGTGAGAGAAAGAGCGGACCACGTCAGCCAGACCCTTGCAGTAGTCCAACACCATATCATCCGTGATATTCACAAGAGCATTTGCAGGCACTGCGGGCAGTCTCATAGCTCGGACCATGAGAATTTCATGAGGAGACAGTCCTGTTTTCTTGTTGGGTGTGTTTCTCATTGACATTAACACCAAGGGCAATGCATCAGGCCATTTCAAATTTGTAGCTGCAAACATTTTTGTCATTCCTGACTTCAGGGTACCATTCATCTGCTCCTCTAATCCTGAGGCTTCAGGGCGGTAACTACAATGCAACTTCTGCTCGATGTTTAATGCTGCACACAATAGCTTAACCACCTCATTGTTGAAGTGACTTCCCCTATCTGATTCTAAAGAGATCAGAAACCCAGAACGTGGAATCAATTCCCTAAGCAGCAGCTTCGCTACTGTTAGACTGTCGTTTTTGCATGTAGGGTAAGCTTCAATCCAGTGACTAAAGATACACACAATCACCAACACATATCTCAATCCTCCACACATGGGCATCTCAATAAAATCCAGTTGCATTCTGATAAATGGACCTCCTGCTCTCCCAATGTGGCTCAAATTCACCACTGTCCCTTTCCCCGCATTCATCTGCTGACAGATGATGCACCTGTAACAAATCACTTCTGAGGCTTGTCTGAATTTCGGGTTGAACCAGTCAATTTTTAACAACCTGATCATGGCATCTCTTCCGATATGTGCTTGCCTATGGTAAAACCTTGCAAACTGTGATAGAAGACTGTTTGGCAAAACCATCTTCCCTTCATCTGAAACCCACAAATCATCTGGTCTTTGTACACATTGCATCCTAACCCAAGAACGTTACTCATCTTTGCTGGCACGTCCCTGCAACAATTTCAATTCCTCCAACGTGTCAACCACCCTTAATACGTAACCTGTGCATGTCTCATTTTCTGTTTCAGGTAACAATTCCCACTGATCTTTGAACGATATACAGTTCAATGCACAAAACCTTGCAACTTGATCCGCATATCCATTTCCCATTGACACAAAGTCTTGTGATTTCAAATGAGCGCTGCATTTTACCACTGCAATTTCATGAGGTAACTGAATCGCATGCAACAACTCCTTAATTCTTTCACCATTTTTCACTGGAGAATCAGAAGAGGTCAGGAAACCCCTCTGTGACCATAGTTGGCCAAAATCATGAACAATTCCAAATCCATATCTGCTATCAGTATAGATAGTTACTCTCAACTCAGCAGCAGCATGGCAAGCTCTGGTAAGATCAACCAATTCTGCCACTTGAGCAGAGTATACTCTCTCAAGCCAAGACGTTTCCAGGATTCCAGTGATTGTACATACAGCGTATCCAGCTCTCAGTACTCCTACTGAGTCTCTCAAACATGAGCCATCAACAAAGATAATTTTGTCATTTTCTTCCAATTGGGTATCTTTAATATCAGGCCTCGGTTTGGTGCACATTTCTGTTACCTCAAGGCAATCATGTTCTACATCATCAGCATCCTCAACTTCTGTATTTTCATTTGGAAGCAAAGTTGCCGGGTTCAGCACTGTACATCTTTTCAACGTTACATTTGGTGACCCCAATATGATCGTTTCATATTTCGTCAGTCTTGCATTTGTCATGTGCTGCGTTTTGGTATGGGTTAACAAGATCTCAACTGAGTGTGAGACCATAACTGTTAAAGGATGTCCCATCACTATGCCTTCACGTTGTGCGAGGCTTTGACCAACTGCTGCTACTGCACGCAGACAACCCGGTAAGGCTGCTGCAACTGGGTCCAAAATAGCTGAAAAATATGCTACTGGTCAGTTTACACATCCATGGACCTTTGTCAGGACAGACAAAGAACATGCATCACGTTCATGACAAAACAGCACAAAACACTTTGTGTAATCGGGCATATCTAAAGCTGGAGCCCTGCACATACACTTTCTCAACTCGATAAATGCCTTCATTTCTTTCTCTGCAAGCGTTAGGACATCTGGCCCATCCTTAACCGTCAGTCTCACCAGTGGCTTGGAGATGACTAAGAAATTTGGGATCCACTGACGACAATAGCCCACCATTCCCAGAAACATCCTAACATCTCTCCGTGTGGTTGGGGGATTCATCTGCAATAAGGCAGTCACTCTTTCCCTGGATAACTTCCTCGACCCTTTCTCAATTAGATGACCCAAGATTTAATCTCTTTCTGACAATACTGAAGGGACACTTTGTGCCCATTCTTTCCCAAGTGGTTCAGTAAGGCAATGGAATCATACTTGCAGTCATCTCTCGTTTTGGATGCAATCAACAAATCACCAGTGTACTGTACTAGAGTAGATTGAAAAGGTAATTCCAATGACTTCTTTAATATCTGATTGAAGATGGAAGGTGATTCCAAAAACCCTTGAGGAATTCGACACCAACTTTAGACCTTGTCCAAGAATTTGAAACTAAAAAGAAATTGGCTGTCCTCGTGAAGAGGCACAGAAAAGAACGCTTGGGACAAATCTACTACTGTGAACCACTCTGCACTGCATGGAACCTGGAACATGATCACAGCCGGATTTGGCAACACTGGGCAACATTTCACCACTATGTCGTTAATCTTTCTCAAGTCTTGGACAATTCGAACTTTCCCACAAGGCTTTCTCAGTCCTATTATTGGTGAATTACATGGACTGCTCATTACTTCTTTCAAGACTCCCTGCTTCACAAAAGTCCACTATTAATTGCGCAACCTGAATAGGGACATTTTGCGCCATGTGGTACTGAGGTACCTGGGGAAACACAGCGTTCGGCTTCACACTAACTTTAACTGGTTCTACTCCTTTTATCAGTCCCACTTCCTTTCCTGTCATGTCCCACACTTTCTCTCTGACTGCTGGCAGATCAGTCACTGTGAACATTGGGAAGAAGTTAATCAGAGGATACTCCTCATCTGTCGTCTCCGTTTCAGGCTCTGAAATCTGACCGTCATCCCCCATCATCACTGTTAGTCTGGACCTTAATCCCCTCATTGGAACAGGTGATAGAACATCTGGTCTTGCGCAGTAAGTCTCTTCCCTGTAGGACTCAAATCACAAACTACAAACCTGTATAACCCCTGAAAAGTACCAATCTCAACCTGAACCGGATCTGTGATCGGGTTAGTCAAGAGCTGATTTGCCACTCCTACTACCTTGACTGTATGTCCCGAAAGAGGCAGCATCGGACCTCTGCACTTCTGACTGTGGAGCGTGTAGCTCCTGTGTCAACCAAGAATGAGACTTTGTGACCCATCACTTTCCCTTGCACATAGGGCCCTCTCTGATCTACTTCTAGGGACGCTGCAAGCCTGCACTCTTCACCATCTGAGCTCTCATCCGACCATTCATCGTTTTGTCCATTCTCACCATGTAATGAGAACTGTTGTACTGTGTTATTTTGACTCATTCCTCGATTTGTGACCTGTTGAGGAAGCATCACCTGTTGCTGTCCCATTGGTGCTAAGGGCAACTGCATTTGCTGTCTAGGTACCAAAGGAACCTGCTGTTGCATTTGCTTCATCTGCATCGGTTGTACACTTGTTGCATGGGTTGAAGACCCTGCATCTGAACCATGTTATTCTGAAAATTCGGATTTGGACCTCTCATCCATGGTCCCTTAACATTTTGGAATGCATTGACATCATTGTTTTGTTGAACAACACCCTCCTGCACCATCATCGGGCACTCCAGCTTCCAATGTCCGACGCCTCCACAAGCATGACAAGGTAACACCTTCCTCATCCCCTGCACATCATTTTATACCACTACGGTATTCAAATCTGGACCACGGTTCACAAAACCTCCTTGACCTCTGCTTCTCACTTGCACCTGAAACATCCTGTTTCCTTGCAGCTGTTGCTGTAAACCATTTCCTTGCATCCCTGCTTTGGCTGCCTCAATTTGCATTACCATCACTTTCTACTTTAACTTTCTCTGCTTCAACTCAAATTCGTCACTACAGTATTTTGCATACTGCAACACCTTGTCAATCGGCTTCGCTTGCCAACAGATCAAATGATTCTTAATCATCTGACTAGTCTCAGTCCTTCAACAAACCTAAACACAAGGTGATTCATGTCCTTCGCCTCTATGACCTCTGTACCACTGTAGTGTTTGAACGCTTCCAACAACCTTTCATAGTAGGCATGTATCGACTCTTTGGCCTCCTGCGCCGTTCGATCAATCTTTTGCCAATCAATATTTTGCGGTGACACCTTCTGCTTCAAGAACTCAATCCCCTTATAGTAGTACCTCATCACCTCAGGAGATGGTGCTCTGGTGACTCTGTCCCTTGCCGGTTCCGCTGTCAGCCAATCCACACTTCTCTTGCACTCAAGCCACAAATCAGCTGGAACTCTAATCTCAAAAAGAGTATTCAGGTCTTCCCAAAGACACTTTGCAAGCTTCACAAACCTGTCTGCTGGACCATTCTATTGGCTTCTCCCTCAGCCTGGGGAAGTCATTTGTGAATGACAGAATGTCACCTCCAGACCATGGTACATGGACAAGAAACCCTCCTGCCGTCTCTCTCATTGGTAACATCTTTATTATATCGGTATCCGGCACTGGTTTCGCCTGCTGCTGCTCCGGGCAGTCACTTTTCCTTTTATCTCTTTTCTTTGCCCATCTGCCTTCCCATTTCTATAAGGCTCCCCAAACCTGTGCACTCTGCAGTATTTCTTTAAGGTGTGCCTTCATCGCAGTAGACCTCATGTGATCACAATCCTTGGGCTCAAAATCTAACCTGTAACTCCTCTTCAGATGTTTAGTATTGTCTAAGTCTATACAGTATTTATCTGCCAGGTTTGCTAACTTCTTGTGCACCTTACTCACTTCTTTAGTTATCTTTGGGCACAGATACCTCAACTCTGCTTCAGTGTATGACTCTAGCCGGTTCACTCCCATGCTACCTTCAACTAGTTCATTTGCCTCCATGCCCAACCTCACAAAATTCAGGTACTCTTCTCTCTCCGACCACTCTGGTGTCGCAGGAGTAGTCTGTGGTGAATTTAACTTGTCTGACCTTTCTGTCAATTGCTGCGCAGTTAAGCCTTGTAAGGAGATATTTCCAGCCTGCATTATCGGTGTTTGCGGTACATTCACACTTGAGATCTGCGGAGTCAGCAGTCCCAAACCTGATTGTCTCATGGTATCTGGAGGAACCCCAATCAGACTGAAGTCTAACAGAGACCCAGATCTTTCTATTGTCTGTTTCACTGTAGTCACCCCCTGAGAGCTCCCTACGAACCTCCCTCACGTAATTTCTTGGGTCATTATTCCCTGATCACATAAACTAGACTTTGCCTGTGCATACAATGGTACTGGTGGACCAACTGTAATAGGTAAGGATATGGCGGCTGGCGGCTGCCTACCCCCCAAACCCTGTGGAGCATTTGCTCCCATATTCTGATTCATTATCGGTGCTGTGGCTGACTGCGTTCCCATGACCGAGGTATAATTCGGAACCATCTGTTGCTGTGCCTGAGGCAGTAAAAGTGGAGCTGGCTCAGTCTGTATTAGCTTTAGTCTCGTATATGTCGGATCTGACGGCACCATCAAATTTGTAGTAGTTTCTAGTACTGGGACCTCAGGGTAAAGCCTCCGAACCGGTGGTGGCTGCAGCTGTGTCTGCATCTCTGGAGCAGTAGACACACTGACACTGTTCTGTATCGGAGCAGGTGTTGCAACAGTATTCACCTGTACCGTATTTGTTGTCCCCTGGTTTTGAGTCGAATTTATAGGACCTGCACTAGTACTTGGTCTATTATTATCTAAGGCATACGGCAGTGGTCGATCATGTAGCAACTGATTAAGGAACTCATCATCATCTGAGTCATCTGCCTCTGCCCAAGACTTCTAAGTCTCCTTTTCTTTGCTAGAACTCTTATCTGTCTTACAAGTGGCTTTCCCTCCTTGAGTTCCGTCTTCTTGAGTTATTGCTGGAAACATCCTAACTCCCTCTACTATTTCTCTCCTCCAAACCCTCTGTGCGCTATCCCACCTAGCTTCTGCTAGTGTCTTTTCTGCTTTCCTCATTCTCCTCTCAAATTTCTGTAATTCCCAGAACTCTCTTCGCTCACCTTCTCAACCAATTGCCTCTCAATGACGGCTGCCAATCCGTGCGCGACCCCTCTCACTAACCGACCTATCCCAGCACGGCTCCAATGACGTCACACTCAGACACACTGCGGCTTGTCTTCCTCACTCTCAATTCACACAAAACGAATGCAATATATTGCGAGCACTAACAAAAACTCAAATTTGCCGGTTTACTACAGGAAGGGTAACACAATCGCTTCAGAACTTTACAGAGATTTTGCTTAGCCTCGCCCGCTACGCTCTCCTTCTCAGATCCCGCACTCGCAAGCAAAATTTGACCCGCAAATTCTACTATCGACTTCTCAATGGGTTGTCCTAGTGCACTTTAGAACTCACCAAATCTCCATCAAAGTTTTCGTTCACTCATTTTGACTCAAACTCGACTCGTCAACCATGCCCGATAGACCTATTAAACCATGCAAATTACAACATAAACCATCACTATACTCCGGAGTCTTAGACCACGCAGGGTCCGTACACCACCAACAACCACGTGGAAAAAAATTTGAGCACAAAGCGCCACACTCACATGAAGTTCATGACTTCCCTACTCTCATACTGCGGAGTACGCACACTCCTACTAAAACATTACCTGGCCTATAATTCTCCCAAACCTCACAATTCACCTGCGGTAGGCATAAGCTGCACAAGCGCTAACCCTACGTCACTCACACTATCACTAGAACGCCTAGAACATACCCCAACTCACTTCAGCAAGCTCCGAGATTCCGGGAAAGTCATTCGGGATTTAGGGGCACATCATATTTCCAATTTGCATTATTTCAAAAACAATTTTCAAACAGTGGTCCCTCGTACTAGGGCCCAAAGGGCAGAAACCGTCCTCTGCTACCAGAAACTGATAACGCGTCAAAACCTTGATAAGTATACTTAGAAGGAGACACAGCTTAGGCCAATGAACCTTTTGACCACGTTTGGGGACTTCCCGGAACGAGGTATCCGATTAGCATTGCAGTCAGTAGATCAATAACCTCGTCACTATTCACAATAACTAATCACTCAAGCTAATCAATAACATTAGTATAGAACAATACAATGAAAGCACCATGACCTTTCAGCCATGAATAACCACACTAAATCTAGTAAGAGTTAGGATATTTATTCCCTATTAGTTACAATCTAATATCATGTTTATTCGTCTCAACAATAGCAAGCACATCAAAACCACTATAATTTGGCAACTCGAGCAAAACTTTATCCAAGCATAGATCATGAACATTAGAACAAAGCACGACATTAACATGATTCACTTTAGCAGAGCATCATTAGTACATTATTCAACGAAGCAGGAATTCAGTCAGTTGTCTAATTGCATCCGATATTAGTGAACTCCTTTTCTAACCTTGAATTAGCATCAGCATGTTGGGCTTCATGCAAAACAATTTGGCAAACACAAATTTGGAAAACATCTAACTATGGTCTCAATCAAAAGAGCAGTTGGTACCTCGAAAGAAAAGGCAAACAGACAATTACAATTTTCATCAAATAGTTACCCATCCGAATGAGTCACCAAACAGCGTCAGTCTTCGTCCTCAGGACATCAGTCGATTCGCCATCAGCCAGGACAGAGAGTTAAGTCTTAGTAGGACATAGTAAGAAAAGACTCTTCCCTCATAAGGAGGAGAAGGAGGAGAAGTGGATAACGGACAAGGAATAAGGTGAGGATGATTTAAGGGATGAGACAGCCAAAGACAAAGTCTCTCAAAGTGGCAAGGAATGATGAAGAATGGCAAAGTATGGCTTGATAATGGCGAGGAAGAATGGCTCGCTTCTCCTCAGGTCACGTTGTTATATCAAAACTGTCGGACAAGTCTCATCATATATTATCATACATTAGTACATTGTTAATTCATTATTAGTCAGTTTCAGTAATCATCGTATACATTGGTGGCCACTCCCCGTGGGCACAATACAAACGTGTACATTATTTCTACTCTTACACATTTTCTATGCGGCTTCATTACACATTATATAGCAAGCTTTTCATGTTATTATTAATTCTAAAAGTCACACTCCAACACTACTGCTCATCAGAGATGTCCAACCCCAAAACCACCAACCACTGCAACCACTGCAACCACAACTTAGGAGCCTCTACCACAAGGCTGTCAAGGACAGCATTGTACAGTCTAGTGATTAGTTTATAAGGTTGAGGTATGGACAGTGATAGAGCCAGTACTGTCCGTTCTGGCGGGTACTCAGAGAACTTGACAAAGAGGCAGCGGGCTCCGTAGGAAAGCTTGCTGTAGATGACAACATCCATAAGTGTGGCTGCAGAGCTACCTAAATATGAGGAGATATGGAGACTTCACAAACATCCCAATGCTGCTATGTGGGACAGCTTGATCTTCTCTTTTAAAAGTGACTCAAAATATTACACCAGACTGCCCTATGCTGGCGTTCATATCACACCATGTTATTGATTTATACCCTCTTATCTAGTGGCACCCACCTCATGGCCCCAGGCCCCCAAGTGGATCATCATGGTGGAATGCGTAAGATCTGCTGACAAGAATACCCAAACACTAACATGCCTTTATACTTATGGTACACCTGATATGATCAGGCCTGCTATTTTTTGTAAAGTTGTATTTTAATTGGTGCAACATCTGTGTTCTTACTAATGTACTGGTTATTGCATGATGTCCTTTGTTTGCTGATCATACTTGAAGTAACATAGAAAATCTAATAAATATGGTTTAAAAAAATTGTGAGTGAGCAGTAGGGGCTTTCCCAGCAGATGGAGAATGGCTTTTTATGGGCTGAAAACAATTTGAAGGGAATCTTGTGGTAAAGATATCCAGCCTTGTGGAGCCCTGCCCGCACATTACTTCCAACATTGGTCTGTGAGGATTATGACTTCCAAAACAGTGATTGAGTCTGAAGGTTAAACCTTCGGCTGGGGTAAAGTGGCAATTCAATATAACTGGCATAACACCTATGATGGCAATTAAATTCATCTGCATCCTGTTAGGAGTTTTGGGTACCACAACCAACAGCTTCAGTGGGATCTTGACAACACAGATTTAACTTTCAAAGATCCCTAGACGGCCATTGCCTTGGATCTTGCCCCACTGAAAGAATTTGACCTATATTTTAGAGACTAAGTCAAAGGGTAAAAACGTTGACCAGGATGATCAGGTGGGTGTATTGGACCTCTTCTCCTTCGCAATTGGACTCAAATTGTGCTTAGGTCCCTGTCAACTGCAAGCTGTTGCTTTTCAATGGCACTTTACTTTTTCTGGGCACTTTGTCCTTTAAAACTTTAAAAATCATATCCATAGCTCTGGTTTTCCTTGACTAATTGTGATGATCCTGATGTCTTTTTTGGTCATTAAATATCTCTCCTTTTATATAAATATACTTGGCAATTTTATTGTGTATTCTTCTTTACTTTGAAACTTTTAACACTGCTTGACTTTCACCTGCTTTTCTTTAGCCATTGCTTACTTCTCGTGCCACCTTTACCAAGAGTTGAGCAAGGATTCTCCCACAAATGTGTTTTGGTCTTATCAGACTACGTTTATTAAGGTGGTAGGAGTCACCCCTTTCCAAATTAATTATGTAAAATCTGACAGATGTACACAAACATTATAAATAGCCCATTATAAAATAGTGGTCTCTCGAATAAAGGATGTCTGAGGTTCCCAATCCAGGATGTAGTAGAGTATTCTCCTGTTATGTCAGCTTCAGATTGTATGTCATATAAAGGAAGGGCTATGAGCAGAAGATACATCTCAACACATTTTATTCCTCGATTTTTCCTCACAGTCGTCGCCCATTGCTACTATATTTGTCCCTCATTTTGCTTCTATAAGGTTGGATGGCTTTCCTCCTGGATTCGACTCTTTTTATGACCTGGCTCTAAGCTCTTTCTAGACGTCATGAGAAGGTTGGTGCCTTCCTATTTCCCCAATATTACCTGTATTTTTAATCAAGAATTACAAGATTTCCAAAATAGTTTTTTTTCTATTTTGTGGGTTTTCTTCCTAACTCAAGCTCTTGTAAGGAGAATTTTATCTGTGCAAGTGGAAACTTGGCTATTGGGAGGAGCCCTTCCTTTCCCTTGGAAATCAATAGACATACTCAACAAACCTTCTTAGCATCTAGTTCTTGACATGCTCCTGTTGCAGCAACATGACGTTCAGATGTTCCTCACATTTGTCATGAATGCAGAATATTAGTATTGTAGGTGTTCATCAGAAATCTGTGGTGAAGCTAAAGTAGAACACTGGATAATCAATTGACAGTTTGCTGCTGCCACTGGAAGTATATGTTTCCCTCTCATGGATGTTGGTAAATTTATAGACCGAGTCCTTGTTTTATATTCTGGACCTCTGACCATGTTTTAAAAAGAAATCGTGGCATAAAAACATTTTTCCCAGAAATGGTTCATCAAATCACTGCAGAGGCTTATCATTTTTCTTAGGCTGTCATCACCTTCGATTTTACCACACTTTTTGAAATTAGAATGCACCACCAATAAATGATTTAGATTGAGAAAGACATCTGTTATCCTCCTTTCTATGTGCTTCTTTTTATTGAGACCCAAACTCTGACAATCACTACGATGTAGTGCAAAAGGATAAAAATTAAAAAGCCTTTTCCAAAAGGTGTGGTTCTAGTGAACTTCCACCTAAATAGTACCATGAAAAACATGCCATTCTAACAAACTATCTTATGAATTTCATGTCAAATGTTAAGGGTCTGATTTAATTTAGCAACATTATCAAATGAGGAAGGCACCCCCTGATAGCTGTTGAATGGAGTGGAGTAGGGCTCTTGGCTTTGCCTCGAACCCTCTGTCCGCACTCCGTCAATAATTACATAGGTTTGTCTTTCACTCAGATAAAATGAGTTAATTAGACCTTGGAGTCGAAGACTGGAAGCCGGTCAGCCAATAAGGTTGCTGTTTTTGCTACCTATATTTAGAACTACATACAAAGGGAGCATCCTGTGGCTGGCTTGGTCCCATAATCTGTAATGTGGGCAAATAGGGAGTCCTGCAGGAGTATGAACATCCTCTCACCTGAATGCTTGGGTGATGAAAACTGCTTTATCTTCCGGCAATGCTCCCTTTGCCTCTTCTAATCGAGCTGTCTGTACACAGATTGCTGTTTTGGACCCTCCCGTTTCTTTTGGTGAATGGAAGCCCAATCAGACAAAGAAAAGTAAAAAATGTAAACTTTTCTATGGCTGATACGTCTTTATTTTACCCAAATTACTGTAAGGAGCAAAAGCAGACGTCTGTGTACTGGTAGCTCGAGAAGAAGACGCCCAGGGAGCGTCACATGAGGGGGGAGCCCATTCTGGTGAGAGGCAGCTCATGCTCCCACAGTATTCCTTATTTTATGTTTGTGTTGGGGAAATGTGCTGATAGTCTTGTTAGACTCACCTGCAGAATAATAATGGGTATAAATCAACCAGCAGAATATTAGTGGCTGTTAATTACTTATCTTCATTATGACCATAATCTGAGACTCAGGCCCATAATTCGTGAGCTCCATTGAAGATCACAGAAAGGGACAGGGCCACTAATGACTGGTATGGGACTTCTTCTACATCATTCCAATGTTTGTTTTACTGTTTCTTGTTAATTTAGAACACTCCACCCTCTGTGTGTGGAACGTTCTAGTAGTTTGATAGCCTTTCTACCTCAGGCTATATCCGTGCGGGTCATTAAAGACCAATAACTCCGAAGAGGGCCTTCAAAGAAAGCGTCTATCCATTTATTATTGTAGATTTCATCAGATATCATTTTTTTATGGTTATAAGTTTGCATGTTGCTCAACTCTCTGCGTGTGACATTTTCATTTTAATTACTTGTAGGAATACTGGTTGGAAAGTTTTCAGTGTATTTGCACAATGGGCCTAGCATATGCCTGCATAAATGTAGAGCACTTTAGCTGTATTGTGCATCATTTCGATTTGTTCTCCTCTCAAAGCTCATTCTTCTTTAATGCAACACTCTCTCTTCATTGTTGCGTGGCCTGAGGGAAAACGTTTACTGGAAAATGCAAAACCTGCGCCCAGACTTTGAAAGAGCTGAATATTATGATATATGCGTTTTATAACTGATTCATTTAATTTCAGAAGTATTTTTCTCTGGTAAATCAGCGACCTTTGAGACAGTTTCGCCTGTAGCTATCTATAAAATGCAATTCATGTTTTTTTATTATATTTGAGAATGCCTGCGTGATGTGGGGCTATATGGAGCAAGAAAGAAATCGTGCCTGGAAAAAGGGCCTTGCATGTGAATGAAAGGATAGGGCTGGTTTTGCTACCAAGAGTGTCTGCTCCTTGCTGTCAGTGATTAGCGTCCTCGTGATAGATTTGTCAATGGCTGTGCATTACTTACATAGGGCCTGATTCTAACTTTGGAGGACGGTGTTAAACCGTCCCAAAAGTGGCGGATATACCACCTACCGTATTACGAGTCCATTATATCCTATGGAACTCGTAATACGGTAGGTGGTATATCCGCCACTTTTGGGACGGTTTAACACCGTCCTCCAAAGTTAGAATCAGGCCCATAGTGTTTACTCTTGAATTTCTGGACCAGTCATAGAATAATAGATGGGTAGCTGCCAATAACAAAGTTGTCTCCACGTCGTGGTTTCAAATAGACTTCAAATGGACGACAAGAGTGAAGTCTGAGTTTCCATGATGTCAAGATAAACAAGCATTTGCAATGTAATAGGTCTCGCATTTTCTTGAGCATTGTAAATTCATAACTGGACTTTTAGTGCCACATAATTTGATCAAACCTGCCTCATAATTTTGTCTTTTCCTACCATATAACTCCAGTGACCCTGCATATAGCTAAAGCACTTCCATTTACCTTATTTCTCTACCTGCAGAATTTAGCATCCTAACTTAAATCTGTCATGCAAATTTCAAGGGAATACCACTTACATGTAATTTTCTTGCAGTTCCCAGGCATTTTATTTTGAAAACAGATAACTTTGTCTTAAAATCTATCTCTTTGTCAAGTCAGGGGAAGCTGGTGATATCATCATTAAAACAGCTCCCCCAAACTTTCTTTAACTGCATTTTATTACAGAAAGGTTTCTTGTGTCAAGATGATTTAATGTGTAATAAGTGTGGGCACTTAACACAATGCATTGATTCGTCACCACAAAGAATTAAAAACAAACAATTTGGCTTTGATGGAAAACAGGAGAAAAACAAGCGGATTTTAAAAGGCAAGCCCACAAACCAATGAAAGTGACTGATGTGACATTGCTGTGGTTGGGAGCCCAAAGAGAGATTACAGCATGGGACGGAGTGCTTCGTGCTCGCCCATAAAAATGGGAGAAACAAAAGTATTAAGGAAAAAAGGATGTAGGCCAAAAAATGAATAGAAATGGTGAAAACACAGTAAAAAAACATTTAGTATAAACTGAAGCAAAACGGTTGATAAATAATAAATTCAAAGTAAGGGTGTGCACTGTTACTGGAGATTTTTTGTTGTAAGGGTGGAGGGCATTCATACCACGGTATTTTAAATTAACCCGAAGTCATTATCAAATAAGACAAAAAGCAAACCGACAGACTCCTCGACTCCAGTGTCCCAAAAGCTCAATGGTTGGCGACTCCATTTGGAAACAAAACGTAATGCCTCTGCCTCTCTGTACTCCGAGAGCCTGTAAAGTAACCATTAGCCCAGGCTGAGAACCAGGGGACGTGAAATCTAATAGAGGAGGCGCTGAGTGAGATCAATAAAACATCCTGGAACCGCAAAGCCTCACAGGAAGTCACATTTGACCCTATTGTCATGAAAAGGTGTCCAGGGCACCCACGGTGCACTAAGGCGGGTGACCTCCCAATGTGGCGGCCACATGTGGTCTATTTAGAAGCAGAGGCCTTGTGGTGACGTTGTGACCTGTGATCACTCCAGCCTTTTATATATACCCCTCAATAAATGGAAGTGTTTTTGGCTTTTAAACAGCGGCTATTACCTCAGTGTTACCTAGTTTATCCACTTTTTACGGATGAAAGCCTGAGTCAAGCCTACAATTAATTTAATGTGTGACTTGTAGTCAGTGTCACCTACGCAGTATACTATCAACTGAGTATGGTATTTAACTAGAGTCTCAATTAATTCAGTGCCAGCAAAAAGTGCAATCGAGAGACCCAGGCATTGAATTTCTTCTGACTAGTGGTACACTCACCCAACCCAGCCTGCCACACTCACTGCGCTTCACGGGCAGGTCAGAGAATTGTTTACTCTACTCCCATTCAGAATCTTGGCTTCTCTGCTGAGATTTCATATAGCTACAGAGTAACCCCCTGTCATGTTTCATCCAATCTAGAGTTTTTAGCCAAGTGAACATTGCATACTGGGGCGCGCATTTTCTTTAACCCCGTTATAAGCATAGCAGCACGGAAGTGCTCCTGGCTACAGCACAGAGTGAGAGTGTCTCTAAAGAGATTGGGCCTCTTGGCAGCAGTGCTGCTGCTCTAGAAGTGGCCCGTGACCGCCAAGATTCTTGAATTCTGCCAAATCAAACCGTTGGCAGAGGGGGAGTTCGCCTGCTCCATGCAAGGCATCCAGCCCTCCAGCACCGGTGACCTCTGGGCCTGTTTTAACCTCTGCAGGTCTGGCCCTGAGCTTTTAACTCACTGCACATATTAACCCACTCTGCGCCACTTTTTACCATTTCATGTTCTCCGTAGGCCACTAAAAGACAGGAATGCGGAGGAGTCTGTAAAGCAACTCTCGCTGCAGGGAGGCAACTAAGTGAACAGAAAAAGGTGTGAGGGGGTAAGGTGCGGCGGTTATGTCTTATATCCAGTGACAGAAAACAAGAGAGGGGAAGACTTGTGATGTTAACTGGAAGAAAAGAGGGTGGAAAAGAAAGATGCATCAAGCATTTGGAATGCAATAGTCTTGTGTTTGACGCATGACAAACGCAGTATTAGTACACACAATGTGGATGAAATCAGTGAGACCTAGCATCCTGTACAAAAGGAAAACATTCATAAATGAAGCAGATACAATTCAGGTTCATCAACGAATAATCATTGAAAGATGGCCACCCGCCAAGCAAACAAGCATTTGGAATGCAATAGTCTTGTGTTTGCTCGAGTTAGAGCTCATAGTTTTAAATTACTGACTGGACTTTTATTGCCACACAGAATGAAAATAACAAGAGGAAGAGAGCGAGAGCGAGGGTGAGCTGGACCTGGAAAAGCCCCCCTCTGATGTTGGTTTATGTTTACAGAGGGAGCTGGTGGGGAGGAGGGACTGAACACACACCCACAGTGCAAGGCAAACAGGCCAATACTGAAAGAAAAAGTCCCCTTCAGAAGAGATAAAAAGGACATAGCGTTATTACACAGTACTTTGTGCTGCTCCCAAAGTGAAAAAAGGCAGGTCAAAGAGGCAGAACTGACCACTAGCAAGCAAGGATTTTTGAAGGACAGTGCAACTAACAAATCAAAATACTGGAACTCACTCTATTGTATACTTTAGTATACAGCAGGCCGAACGCTAACGCTCAACCTAAAAATTCTAGGTTACCATGCTTTGTTGTCTATGGCACCTCAAATCTTCTTTCCCTATTTAGCTGCTCAGAGATAGTGAATTTCATAAAGAAGTCACATACAACATCGTTTCACCTCCATTATTCCTCCTATGCGTACCCCTCAATCACCATCTGCATACTTTGCCATCCATGTGGGACTGTGGCAGTACACAAAGGACCTCATTTAAGAAAATTGGCGCTGCATCCAATGCAGCAGCATTTTTCTTGTGCCCCTTAGCGCCCCCTATCGCCACCATGTGTGCGCCGTATTTAATATATGGCGCACCATGGTGGAGGGTAGGGGCAATAGAGTCAACATTTTTTACATTGTTGATGTACTGTGTAGGATTAGTGCCAAAATGTTGGCGCTAATCCTGCACAATATATAGGGGCCTATTGAAAGCAATGGTGTGCCCCCTTTTAACACCTGCTCTGTGCAGGCGTTAAAAGTAGCTTCAAAAAATGACGTAGTGGAATCTCTTAGATTCCACCACACCATACTGTGCCATTTTTGCGGTCCCCCTAACAGGGGAATGCCCCCCTTGCATACATTATGCCTGGCGCAGGCATAATGTGACGCAAGGGGTTACAAAGTGGCACAAAGCATGCATTGCACCACTTTGTAAACATGGCAGTGTAATTGTGGCCTCGTTGGGCCATATTACCATAAAAAACGATGCTAATGTGGTGCAAGGAGGTGCTTGGCCCTATTAAATCTGGCCCAAAGTATTGCATTGTTTAATATTGGTGCAGGCCGGGGAAGGGTTTGCTGAGAGTGATAGGGGAGGATGGAAGAACACAGGGTATTTTTTTCTAAATACTGGATTGTAGTGGGGGTGGGTTTATTGAGCATTGTGGAGTATATCAGGGACCGTGTAACAGAAAGTGCTCTACGGCTTCAACAAGCATATGCGCTATTTTAAGAGGGCATTCCCTCATTTGCATGGGAGGTGTGGCCCCATACAAATAAGGAATCTCTTTGCCTCTGCACCCATGCTATGTTATGAACATGGGCACAAAGGCAAGCAAGCTGTCAGGAAGCGCACTGAAAATGCACCACAAAAAGGTGGTGCACTGTAAGTGTGCCTCCTGATGGCAGCCCCCTAGCAGGGGGTAAGGGGTTCCATGGACCCCCTCAGACTTTTCCTTGTAAACAGGTGCAGTCACTCACACACCCTCCTGCAAAGGGATTTCTAATCCCTTCTCAAAGTGCAGGCAAGTTACCACCTGCACAAGGTAACATGGAGTGGCTTTAAAGCAGCCCCTTCATATTTTACTTCAATGCGGTGCCCCCAGGCCCGCACAACTTTGTGGCTGCCCTGAGGGCAGCGCACTCTCTGTGATAGGGTCCATCTTTGAGCACAACTTACCCATTCAAAGATAATCCATGATGCAAACAGGTAAAGTGCGCCCTACATTTAATAATGAATTACGTAGATTTTTAAGTTAGAGTGAGTCAAGATTGGTGGAGAAGGCTGCGTATGTATGTGTGTGAATATATATATATATATATATATATATATATATATATATATATATATATAATATATATATTTATATATTTATATATATATATATATATATATATATATATATATACACATATATATACACACACCTATAAAAAAAAATCACTTACAAACAAAGGTTACAGAGTCGTAATAGTTAGGATCACAATTTAAACATACAAAACCATAGAAATTCACCTGTTATAGTTAGAGTTATCTCAAGTAACTATAACTTGTGTCATAAGGTAACTATAGCTCGCGCCACTGCCATGCACAGCTTTTTCGACAAAAATGTTACTGCAAATATTACATTGATATTATCAATGATGGTATCAAAGATGTTATGAGTGCCATAATTTGTGGGTAATTAGCAGTGCATGGCACAGGCACCAGTTGGAGTACTTGAGATATCTATTATGTCTCTGTAACATTGGATTTTTCAAGTGAATTTCTATGTTTTTTTAATTCGAGTTACTAACTATAATGTCCCTGTAACCTTTGTTTTGTTTCAGTGAATTTCTATGGCTTTTTTAACGTAAAGTAATTTTTATCACTATATGTTAATCCAACAACCGCCACGCATGGCTAAAGATTTGCAGCCAGACTCTGGAGCCAGACCCTGTAGCCAACCTCACTAACCACTCAACCCCGCACCGCGCACGACCTTTGGCTGTGCACAGTGGGAGTTGGCCACATCGGGTCTCCCTGGGTGTGAGAAAAGGTGTGAGAGGGTGTATCTGGGTGTGAGGGTAGTGGTGAGAGGGACTGTCCGGGTGTGAGAGTGGATGCATTAGTGTCTTAGTGGGACTATGAGCGGGTGAGTATGGGTCTGTGAGTGGGTGTGTAAGGGTCTGAGTGGGGCTGTGAGTGGGTGCACAAAGGTCTGAGTGGGTCTGTCAGTGGGCGCATGACTTTCTGAGTGGGTCTGTCAGTGGGTGCGTAAGGGCCTGAGTGGGTGCCTAAGGGTCTGAGTGAGTGTCTGAGTTGGAGAAAGTGATTGAAAGAGAGAAATTGAGAGAGAGACAGAAAGCAAGAGGGAGAGAGAGAGTTTTTTAGGCTTCGATGAATGGTATACTTTGAATGAGATATTTCTGGACAAATGAAAAAGAAAAATGTATTTGTTAATTAAAAAGAGTGAGATCACCTTTTAGTATGAACCTTAAACCTTTCAAGTTTAAAAGAAATTAAAGAAGGAAAATGACCGTGGACACACCTAGAGTAGAACCCTCAACTTTCAGTGGGAGAGTCTGTGACTTTAACAGTTAGGCCATAGGTGACTTCTTACTGTGTTCTGCTCTACATCCGAACATAACTATAACATTTGTACCAAACATCTTGCTAGTCTGACTTTTTGAAGTAATTGTATGGAAAGACAATTGCAATGACAATTCTATCTCTTCCATCCCTTCTATTCTGCCTGAAGACCCCCCTCATTCCTCCCACAAGCAGCTCCCAGCTTATGAGAGCAATGGTTTCATCTGTTTCCCTGCATGTATATTTGTATGCAGGGAAATAGATGAAAACTTCACTTTCTGACAGTGAGAGCTGTATGACAGCTCTCAATGGCATAAAGTGAAGTGTTTGCTTTGTCTTGACGGGAGCTGTTAAAGCTCTTGCCAAGTCAAAGCAAACAGCTATGTCCCGAAGGTGAGCAACCCAAGACATAGCAGGAGCGGGCCCTGGGGGGGTGGCAGTCCCCAGGGCCATCATTGGCTCCATGAAGGAGGCTGCACAGACCTGGGAGGTGGTGGTCGTTGGGTCTTGGGGGTCCCCAATGGGGCCCATTCATTCTTTTTTGTAGCCCAGGGGAGGTGGTGGTCCCCGGGATTGGTGGGAGCGGGTGGCCTCCTGCATTCAATTTGTGTGAAGTCCCAGGGAGTTGGCGGGCATCCGGGGCTGCAGGGGCGTTGGGTGGCCACTCACATTCAATTTGTGTAAAGCCCCGGGGATGTGGTGGTGCCCAGGGCTGCGGGGGGCCAGGGAGCCCCCCAGCATTACATTTTAATAAAGCCCCGGGTGATGGTGGTCCACAGTGCTGCGGGAAGGGCAGGCGGCCCCTGCGTACCTTATTAGTTTAGCACAGGGTAGGTGGCGGCCCCCAGTGCTTTGACAAGCCCAGGAGGATGGCCCTGTGCTCCCCCTCTTTAGCTTTTGGCATGCATCCAGGACTTGGCCTACCTGGGAGCTTTATTAAAAGGACAGGAATCTACCCCATTTTTTAAACATCAGAGAAATCTGTGGTTCCATCCATGAATTTTTCTGAGGTTTAAAAACAAAAAATGCTTTGAAGGCCTGCAGCAGTCTCTCTCGGACCCCAGCACCTGAGCTAAGGGATCAGGGTGTTCCAACCCTGGCCTCTTTTCTTTTTTTAATCTGAAGCCGAGTACCAAGATGGCTGCAAACACTTCCTTGTTGAAGTGTTGACAGCCAATCATATATCTGCATGGGAACAGTCAGATCGGCGGAGGATCCGCTTCCCTATATATCTCTATTTTTTTAACTCAAATTTCTCCAAAATTACTGATCAGATTTACACCAAATCACAAAAAGCGTCCTTTCAGGACCAAGATTTAGCTTTCTGCCAAATTTAGTGCACTTCTGTTCTGGCTGTACTCATGTTCAAATTTAAAAAACTCCATTCACATTGAATGGGGAAAAAGTGTTTTGGGACCCCACCTTTTTCTCAGGCGCTGCTTGAGAGATCACTCTGAAACTTTCTAGTAAGCAACTGAACTGACCAAAGTATATGTTTTGAAAGTTTTGTGAAGATTCATCAAATAATACCAAATATGTTCTGGCGGTCGCCAGTAGGTAATTATACTTAGAAGCTGGTTTTAATATTTCCATAGACAAAAGTATTTTGTTCTGCCAATAACTTTGGTGCCGTTTGGCGAATCTTCACACAACGTTTAGAACTAGTTTGCCAATCACTTCAGCTGCTATGTGGAACGTTTCTGAGTATTTAGGCAAGCGGGCCTGAGAAAAAGGGGTATAGTCCCAAAAAGCATTTTCCCCATGTAATTTCCCATAGGGATTTTAGACACGACTACAGCCTGAACCGCTAAACAAAATTACATCAAATCTGGCAGAAAGCTAGATCTTGGTACAGTAAGAGTGCTTTTTGTAATGTGGTGCAAATTCATTCAGTAGTTTTGGAGTTATTAAAGAAAAGATAAATTTATATATCTAGGGACGGGGATCATCCGAGGTGGATCCCTGGATCCATGTGACAATGGCAGTGCCATGATTGGCTGGTTGCAACCAGTTGGGGCCACCATTATGTCTACTGGGGCAAGATCCTGGGGCCTCAAAATGAATGTTTATAGGGATTAAAGTGTAGAGGTACCCTGATACCATGGGTGTGATAGAGGGGTCGCTGAGGGACCCCTGATGGGCAAGGAATTACACAAAAAAAAAAAATTCCACTGGTGTGAATCCGCGGATCGATCACTACTTTCTATGCAGCTCAACGTGTGAATTCACAACAGATCTGTGGATCCAGCCTCAATTGAAAAAATGTATACATACTCACAGAGCCACTTGTACCCTCACACAACCAGGCACACACCCATAGAGCCACACCCACTCAATGACCCATACAGCCACTCACACACCCACTCATACACCCAAACAGCCTTTCATACACACTCACACAGACCAGTTCAGCCACAATTACCCAGACAGCCACTCACAAGCCCACTCAGAAGCCCACTCACAGACCTACACAGCCACAGACACACACACTCAGACAGGCATACAGATCTTTACACACCCATATAGCCACACACACTCACACACATACAGACACTGACGCACTGAGCATATAAACCCACATAAGCAGTCAGAAACCCATTGGCAGATTCACACAGTCACTTATGCACCCAATGAGAGACCCATACAAATACTTCCACACTCTCTCACACACCTTTGTAGCCACTTATACGCCTACTGTTTTAAAATGTGTTGTTGTTTTGCATGAATGCTTTTGTTTGGGGATGGATCCGTGGATTTGTCTCGGAGCCAAATCATGTTGCTATTTTGTGTTAAATGTGTGGTTTTGTTTTGGGATCTGTGACAGATCAATGAATCTGAGTGATACAATTAAAATAAAGATTTAAAAAAGAAAATTAGCTAGTCTTTGGGAATAAGGTTGGCTCTGTAAAGAGCCTTTGTGTTTATGATGGTTAGATGAATATGTCAATGTCCCAGCTGTGAGAAGGTCTAGTCATGCCTTAGTCATGCCTCATTACCCCCCTTATGAGTGATAACAGAGATGTTGCTATTTTCTTTTCATCACAGTACCAGTTTGAATCATGTTATGTCTTTGAAACCTTGTGTAACTTGGCAACTCAGTTATTAACATAATGGCAATGTTTAGAGCAGATCCAGACCAATGCTTATTGCAACTTCTGAATACCTGGGCCTCACCCAGGTAACCTAGGAAGCACATGTCAACTGTCTACATCCTCCTGGGCCTCACTCAGGTAATTCAGGAAGCACATGTCAATTGTCAATAACTGCCGGTTCTTTCGTTGATATTCCTAATGGAAAAAAGATAGTTGAGAAACATGTGCAGTTACAATAATGACAAACAAGTTCCTCTGTTTTCCCCATGTGTTTCCTTGCACCTGGCTCAGACTGGCTATAAAAGCCAGCATTTCAGATTAAATCCTGTTTAGCCTTGTTTAACTTGAAAATGACGGTTACCTGGCTCCAATCTTTGGCAACCTTCTCTTCCCTGCGACAGTCCTCTCTTCACAGCGGTATCCATACCATCACAGCAACAAGCTTCTCCTTCCAGCAATGAGCTTCCTGAGTTCCAACCCAGAATTTCTGATCTCCTCCACAGTTACCACAGTACCTGTAAAAGGTGGCAGCTTGCAATTCATCTCTTGCATTGCTCTTTCTTGTGCTAGCAAAAGACACAAGTCATCCCTAACAAGGTAACACACGTTTTTCTGTTTAATTTGGGATCTTGATCTGTGCTGATTATTGAAAATTATCTAAAGCCAGCAATAATACTCCGATTAATCTTGTGACCGAAAAGACATGAGAGAAAAGTTGTATTTCTTATAATAGCTGCACCTTCCTGGATCTTGTGTGCATAGTTTCTTTTCAATCAGTATTTTCTCAATCAGAATCTGATGTTGGTGTTCCAAAGACTCTTGGGTCAACTGAGGACCATAATCTGATTGCCATTGCATATTTGCATATGGACCTTGAACTCTTGAGACTCTAAAACTACTAAAGAATTTGAAGTCGTTTTGTTGTGACTAACCCAATTATTTTCTCTCAGTGAAATCCTTGTACATGATAATTCCAGTTCATGATAATTCCAAGATAATTCTTGAACCACACTGGGGAATGTTTCTAGTGTGAATTATTGGTATGTTGATTTGACGTTAGTTAATGCCAAAGATCTGTTTAGTTTTTCCTGTTTTAAAGTGTGGTTTCATTACAGGGAAATCCAAGTCCAGACCATTGTTTCTGAATAATCCTGATTACCGGTATCCTGAACCCAGAACCAGAATCCAGATATCCTTGAGCCCGAGTAGAGAATTCCAAATATGTAGAAGTCCTGGTATTTCTCTCTTTCTCTCTTATTCCAACCTCCCTTTCCATTGGAGACTCCTAGGTTTGATGTGTATTCTTCATTGCTGTCCTGTCAGTTCGCAGTGGGATTCGGGGATTATCGTCGCCTCATGGGAACTACGTTCAGTTCAGGTGAGTGGCTTGCAACAGATTATTACACATAGTACAGGATGCAGTCTTTCAAGTTGTTGAGGAACACCCTGTTGCCTTTCTCTGTGAAATGAACTCCATCATTTCTATACATTCCTTCCATATCAAAGCGTAAATTGTTGTGGTATATAGAACCCATGTTGTGTATTTTGAGGAAGACAGGGACAGTTTTATTGACGTGTGCCCTGGACTTGTCTATCTGTGGAAAAAATATGGTTTGCCAATGCCACTTCTGCCTTTGGCAAATGTTGGCAAACACCAAGGCAGTGTGTGAGAAAAGTGCCATTAATTTACCAAAGGTATCCTTCATTAGGATTTCCAGTCCTACCCCAGTAATTGTGGCTAGGTCATTTCCACCAGAGTACACAATCATAAGGTCTGGATGCTGGCAATCTGCAACACTTTCAGCCAAAGCGGCAAGTGACTGCTTTAACCCTCTCTGGCCATCCCGAGTAATGTCTACATTAGGTCAACCCAAGGACCTATCAATGCCACATTCTAAACTCTGGCTATTTTGGAGGCAAGCAAGAGTAGCATGCAGGAAAAGGCTACACTGACTGAGTCAGTTTTGAAGATGAAAGGCAGCTAGAATGGAGGACAGCATCTAAAGAATAAAATAATATATTTGATTGGATGGTGGAGATGTACAGGTAACTAAAATTAGGTAGTGTCTTTGAGAAATAAGTAACTACATCTGTGATTGGCTTTGAGTAAAAAAAAAACTATGTTGCTAGGGATATGCTTCAAATTGCAACCAGTCGACCACATCTGCTAGAGTTTAATTGTAGCTAGTATGCTGCTTTGAGAAAACCATGTGAACGTTTAACCTAGTGGTAGCTAGAGAATGTTGCAAACATGGGTACCATAGAAACATGGATAAAAGAGTGTGAAGGGAAGGGAACGAAAAAGACTGCACTTTGAAACTAAAAAGCAGAGAGGTAAACAAATATTGCTCAGTGTTTGGCATTTAATTGAGTGCTTTTGTTTACAAAGTAAAATATAAATGTATAGCATTAACAGCAGATTGTTAAATGCTTCTAGGGGATTCTGTGTGGATCTGCTGCAAATTTACATGGGGGCTGCACTGAGCACTGTGATGAATCCACGATCTACCCATAAAAACCATCAAATTGGACTTCTTTACAGGAGATGTAAAATGGGTTAAAATAGTGACCATTTAGAAGTTGTGTAAGGAAAATAAAAGATGAAAAGAAGGTTGTGGTTTGCTAACTAGAACAGTATAATTGACAGCATAGTGGGGAGGGTAGCCATTACTGGCACTTTTGTACTGAGAGTGTAAGACAATTGCTATATTTCTGACTTTCACTGACTAGATATACTAAGTAATATTGTGCTAAAAATTGCAAAAGAGATTTCATTGGTATGTGAATTAGGGTATACTTTTAAAAAACATATGTAAATAAAAAGTCCTGAGTGTAGATAAGCAGAAATAAAATGTGTGGGTTCTACACAACAATAAAAGGGAAAACAAAATGAGGAAAGGTGAGAATTTTAGGTGAAAACATAGTGAGCAGCAAAGAGGAAGAGAAACGGCTATGGAGAAAATATAGTTATTATATTAAGCTACTATGAATGGCTGTGTTTGGAAGTAGATGTGGGTGATTGATTAAAGTATGTCATTTGATAGGAGGTAATTTGCACTCACTCACACAGACAGGGACGCAGTCATATATCCAATTACAGTCACAGAAATGCACTGATGTGCCCACCATTCATACAGCCAAACAGTAACTGACACACTTACAAACACATCAATAAAAGTATTCACACCTCAGTGTACTTACCTATAGATCCACTTATATAGTCATTCACAGACCCATATAGGCGCTGTTACACCGACTGACACATCTATACAGCAATTTATGTATCCATCACTCACAGTTTCACTTACACACCCATGCACCCAGTTATGCACCCACCCAGACAGCCAGTCACATACCTATTTACAAAACTATAGAGCCATTCACACACCCAGTCAGACAGTGACAAAGGCCCTTACACATCCGGTCACACACTGAGACAACTTTTATGTATCCCCCACTAACTGAACCTTTTCCACACACAGTTACATACCCAAATATCCACTAACACGTCCAGTCACTAATCCAAACAGCCTCTTGCATACCCGTTTAGACACCCATAGAGTTGCTAAGGCAGACAGTCACACATCAACATCGTTACTTACACATCCAGTCACTCACCCACAGAGGCACTGATACACTCACCCACATATGTACTGAAGTACTCACACACCTAGTCTCCCATCTGTACAGTAACTCATTTACTCATTTATGCATCCATACTGACATACTAACACTGCCAGTTACACACTGACATAACCACTTATGTAGGTATTTACTTGTTCATAGTATGTAATGTAATACTATGTAATGTAAAGATAAATTGATTCTTTATTTGCTTTTCAGACATCTACTTGTGTTTAAAGCAAAGGATTTACAATGCTGAGAAAGACACAAAGAAGAAAAAACAGAAAAAAGAGTACTATCTGCTTAAAACTCAGAGTAAAAAGGGACATGATACTGAGAATGTGCTGGAGAAAAAGAGCTGCTGGTGAAAAAACTGAGGAGTTTCATAAAACAGTATGTAGAAAAATACAAATGGCCATATTTATACTTTTTGATGCAAAACTGCGCCGGCGCAGTTTTGAGTCAAAAATATTACAGCCCGCTAACGCCATTTTGGTGCGCCGTGCCGGCGTCAAATTTATACTTTGACGCATGGCGGTGAAAACCACAGGTGCAAGTCATTTTTTTACGCACACCGCAGCATCAAGTCGTAAAGCAAAACGATGTTAACGCAGCGGAAATGACTGTGGGTCGATTTACGACACTGCACACCGGATATGCGGCGTTTTTTTACACAATAGCGTCAAAATTCCCCGTGAACACAGCCATTTCAGCAGAGGAGAGCCAATATGGATCCCAGATGCCTGTACAGACCCCAGGAAGATGACAACAGACCAGTCAGGAGGACCCACACAAGACTCAGGACTGTTTTAAGAAGAAAAGAAAGTGTTGCTTCAGTGCAGAGGAGCAGGAAATCCTGGTGAAAGAAGTGACGGAACACCAGCACCAACTGTTTGTCACCTCAAAGTTGCCAATCAGTAGGAGAGAGGCAATATGGCAACAAATTGTTGACAAGATTAACAGTGTGGCAGAAGTGCGCAGAACACTCATCGAGTGCAAGAAACGCTGGCATGACTGCAAGCGCAGGACCAAGGAAAGATGGCCAGGAACAGAAAGGCAGCACTGTAGACTGGAAGTGGGAGTCTAGCACACCAGAAGGCCCTGGACCACATGGAGGAGATGGTCGCAGCCGTCATCCCTGAGGAGATTGTCACATGGATTCAAGGACAGGACAGCGCAGACTACCAGGAGACAACACACATGCACGGTAAGTCGCATGGGGAATTATAATGCACTAATGTCAACTGTAAGCAGGGGGGATAAGGACCACAAAATGCATGGAAGTCATCATATACATGGAGTGGCATGGGTAAAGGGGTATGGAATGGGGGCATGGCCTGCACAGAGAGAAGCTGGGGCACACCATAACACTACACCAACAACAGTCCCATGGGGGTATGCTGCCATGCCAACAATGGAGCAAAGGTAAAGCCACGCCAGGAGGGAAGGGCACAACATCAAACTGACATACTGGCACACGTCAGCCACTGTACCCTCTACAATAACTAGGGCCCAATTAACAACCTCTAGTCATACCGACAACTGGAATGTAACAGTGACAACAGTTGACAATACCACCTCCGCTCTGTGTGCAGCTCAAGTAGCCAATGGCAGTAACATCCCCATGGATCATACACACCTAAATTAGAGGGTTGAGGATGACAACTTCAATAATCCCCTGAAACAAGACAAGGGCTCCAGTCCTGTCAAATGTGAATGCCCATAGTTGTCGCAAACATCAGCCAATGTCATCCACATTAGGAGCTACACAGCACTAAGGTCACACCCATGCTGCATATGTCAGGGTCCATCCTGTGCCTGGGTCACAATGCAACATCCCAAATGTCATACTGCTCAGACAACAGCATTGAGGGGGAGGACACATGTAACTGGTCACTGACATACACCTGCACAGTCAGCGGAGGAAATAGGATACTGCTACGACTATCAGGGCAATCCAATGTACCACACATTCCCTAACATCAGCTGTACAAATTACCAATTCCAACATCCATATGGTGCCATAACAATGCTATGCATAGGATACGCTGCATGTCAACTACATATAAGTGGATGTGAAAGATCAGAGACTGGGGCAGGTCCAGATTGTTAAGTGTGGTGCCAGTGCCATCAGAGCACCCACAGGCAGTGAAAGGTCTCACCATGAGAATGGATGTAGACGGAGGCCTGAGTAGGACAAGAAGGTGGCAATTCACTATTTGGCTTAACACAACACTAGAGGAGATGATGCTGACAAGTCCAATAACTTAATACTATACATGTGACATGCAGGTGGACCATAGGCCTGGGAGAATGCCCATCTGAAAGACTGGAGCAATGAACAGGAAGCAAGATCACAATGTGAAATCATCACAAGGCAGGCATGTCACATCACAAATGCCACAACACACACACTAATTGTACCCCATTTCATTTCAGAGGACTTTGTATCCCCTGCGGATATGCCTGTCCCGGAATACCTTGATGACATGGATGAGGAGCCGACAAACATTCCCCAGCAGACCATCCAAGATGTCCTTGGAACCCTCCAGACCCCACCTTCAGCCACAAGGAGGAGCACAGAACAAGCAGCCATCGCAGAGGATCCACCCACCACCCCAATGGTAAAACCTGCCAGCTCCAATACAGCTGAGGACTCAGATGACACAGGCACCAGCTGTGAGAGAACTGTAGTTGGAGTACAGCAGGAGCTGGCCAAGGAGGTGAGGGTGGGGATGCAAACTATGGCAGCCAGCCTAGAGGGGTTGGGTTTGTGCATGATGTCATCCGCAGATCAGGCAGCAGCTATGCAAGCCCTAACATCCATCCTGCAAGGACTACAAGAAACTGTCAAGGAATTCACCACTGCAGTAAGGGAGTTGCCACAACACCTCGTACCCCAAACCTTCCACTGCATGCACAAATGCAATCATGACCCCCTCAGGGCCGACCTGGCTGCCTACCATTGTGATGTGGCTGCTATTCATAAGAATCAGCAGATCCTCCTTGCAGCAGTACTGCCCTTAAGACCTTCACAGGTAGCAGTGACCGGGATGTCTGACTCCACATCTTCTAACACTGAGATGTGTGTTACCCCTTCACAACCACCACCACCAAGGACAGAGGAGGCAACACGCACATCAGAAGAAGAAGACATGGAACAGATCACCTTCACATGGAAAAGTACCTGGAAGCACTAGTCTCTGCCACATGGCCAACTATTAGCAAGGTCCAGCGCTTTGTAACATGCCAGTCTTACAACAACTGTACTCAATGACTGTTCTGCTAACTACTGTTAATCTTGCCATCCTGCCCAGTGCTTGTCTCTCACTTACTCATTGCAAATCCTGTCCCTCTGCACTGTCTGACACATCACCCCAGCATGTCAAAAGCATTTTCCTTTACCACTTGTGTAGGATCACAATGGAAGATGTCACTATAATGGACTCACAATCATGGATAATGTACATATAGCACTACATCACTTTTCAATAAATAGCACTTACACAACAACTTTGTCTCTGTGTAATGTGACACATCAACTGTGCAGTAGATAACTGAAATGTGACTCCTGTCAAATTACATTGCTTGACAATACAACTGTCCTGAAATTATGTAGTCATTTAAATTTGCACACTGGCCAGGATTGCATCATACTCTGCCCTTTCTGAGGGTAATATCTGATGAAGTGAGAAACCAATAACCATCCTGCTGCGTTGGACAGAATAATGCTTCCTCAAGGGATATCTAAGTCATGAAATAGTGGCAGCAAATTGTTGTCACCATGCAATACTAACACATATAACAGTGCACACAAATCTAAGCAAACACTCCAAAAACTGCATGAATGAAGGTGTCTGAGTTTACATCCAAATAAGTAATCAAGCTGAACAGTGTCACAAATGATGTCTGTGAGTCATGAAGACGATACTATAAGAGTGCCTATGACCACTCACCTTATAAGGGTGTCCTTGAACATCACACTGCAGTCACACCTAAAACAGTTCTCCCAATACCAAATCTGTAAGCACTGTTTGTGACTTTGAAAACATACTTAGTGACAAAAACAATTTGGGATCCATATTACCTGTGATTGGTGGTTGCAATGAATGGTGGAATCTTTGCAAGGTAGCTCTGGGGTAGCTGACAATCTTACAGCTCAGTTGGGATTTGTTCGTAGCATAGGACACAAATGTAATAGAACAAAATTAATGTACACTAATGCCAAGGCCCTGATCAACCAGCATTTAACAATCAATCAATCAATCAATCAAGGATTTATAGAGTGCACTAATCACCCGTTAGGGTCTCAAGGCACTGGGGGGGAGCTACTGGTCGTAGAGCTATGTCTTGAGGCGTTTCATGAATGTCAAGAGGTCTTGGGTCTGGCGAAGGTGGAGCGGTAGGGAGTTCCAGGTCTTGGCGGCTAGGTGAGAGAAGGATCTTCCTCCGGCAGTGGTGCAGCGGATACGGGGGATGGAGGCGAGGGCGAGGCTGGTGGAGTGAAGAATGCGGGTGGGGCTGTGGAAGGTGAGTCTGTCGTTGAGGTAGGCTGGGCCTGTGTTGTGGATTGCCTTGTGTGCGTGGATGAGGAGTTTGAAGGTGATCATCTTTGATACTGGTAACCAGTGAAGGTCTCTGAGGTGGGGGGAAATGTGGTCACGGCGTGGGATGTCCAGAATGAGGCGGGCGGATGAGTTCTGGATTCTTTGCAGTTTTGTTAGGAGTTTGGTTGTTATTCCTGCATATAGGGTGTTTCCGTAGTCCAATCTGCAAAGGGCTCACTATATATTTATTAAACGGAAATCACAGAAGAGGAAACTCGGGGAAAAGTCTTACCTACCCTAATCTACCCTAACTACTCATTACCCACAACTGTCCCTCACTAACCTTACCTAAACGTACTTATCACATGTAACGTTCTAAACATCAACCCCCCTTATGAGACGGGACACATGGAGGACAACAGATACTAATTGAAACACATACTATACAGTCCTAAACAAATATATATTTTTTTGATATTTAAAAAAAATATACATTTTAAAAAAAGAATTTGTAAACACACATGAACAACAACATAGGCCCCCACACACTTAAAAAGTAAAAATAGAAAGAATCAGGACCCCCCACCCCCTACCCACGACCACTAACTAAACTAACATCCTATACCAACCTAACAGGAAGCCCCCTAAGCCCACTAAGTATAAGAACAAGGAAAGAGGAAGGAGGGGAGGGAATCATGTCCATATCAAAAGTCTAGAGGTTGGCCCTCCGGAGGGTCCGCTTTATGGACCGCACACGCCTGTTCATATGTCGAACATCCCGCTGCAGGTGACTGATTTTCCGTAGCATACGGTCCATTTTTCTTTCCATTGCCTGAAAAGCTGCAGGGCCAACTGTAGCAACTGGGGCAATCTGGGTACCAGCGGATGATGTGTGTGGGCATGTAGAGTCAATGCCTGTGGGCTGCTCTGAAGGTGTTCCACTGCTGGGGCCTGGAGCAACTGCAGACGTTGGGATAACAGTCCCAGCTGTGGGTGGTGCCACCTGGGTGGAAGTGGTGGGTGTGCTCGTGGTGGCTGTGGTGGGCAAAGTAGGGCCACCCTGTGGGAAAGCCCTCCATGCTCCGGAGGCCCATTCATTCCAGTATCTTCGGGCCATCCGTCTGAACCCCGACTCTACCAGCAGGATATGTGGTACCTCATAGCCCTCCTCTGGAACTCACTGACCTGGATGGGTGTCATGTTCGCAGCTGTGAAGACAAAGGCAAACAATTTACATTAGGAACTGCATTGTGTGAAATGGCACAAGAAGTAAATCAGACAGTACATCTACTGTACTTGTAACTGCTCATATCATCATACAGATCATTGAATGTCCCTGAGGAAGTACATGGCAGGGCAGCCTACAAAGGTCATATCAAACATAGCACATCCAAACCCTACACGATGGGAAACAACTGGCATTAATTTGGCATCTGAGTTCTGCCAGTTGTCAGCTAACAATCATGCTGCACATCCTCCGCCAATGCCAGGGCTACAGATGTCAGTGTACGGGATGGAAATCTAAAGCCACATGATCTGCAAGTTGTAATTGGACTTGCTAGTATAGTACTCATGTGCCATACTTGAGTGTGTATACTAGGTTCCAACCAAACATTCACTTATTCACATGTCTGTGTAACATACTGGTAGCATCCGTCCTAGGTACCCTATTCACGAACCCATGCCTGTGTTTGAGGGTGGGGGGTGGAGAAACAACAAACAATTCCAAACAGCATGGACACCCAGGAGCCTATAGAAAGCTGGACATGTGTTTGGCTCTACACACACACCACAGGTAAGGTCTATCAACAAATAGGAGACAGCCAACCCTTGACCAATCCTAGCGCCACACATGTGAGGAAATGCAGACCTTTGTCCACATCATATACTTCCAATAAGGCATGACTTACAACAGACACAGAGTTGCAAGAACACCCATGATCATGATTTGCATGCACACCTAGGCCATTGCACTCAAGTGCCACATACTTGTAGCACTACATGTGGAACTACATGCTGCTAGGAAGTTCTACCTACATTTTAATAAGTACTTTGGTGAATAGGGAAGCAGAAGTCTGTCGGAAAGCAATTTGCAGTCCCAACCTGGGAGAATGTGGGTCTGACAGGCAGACTAAATCTGAGATGAGTTCCAGTGTGACTCTTGTTGATACAAGTGTTATCCACATGACTCACCCCAGTTCTCATTGTGGGGCCTACAGGAATGACCTACAATCCTTAGATAATACAATAAGATAAGCATTGGCCAACTCAAAAATGGTGAGAAACTGAAATCCCACTCATGGAACAAGACAAATGATTGGCCAGCGCATCACACCTTGCTATGTGTTCAACACACAGGAGTCCATCACACATCACCAGCAAACACAACAAATAACAGACATACCAACACTTACTGGAGTGGTCGGGTCCTCAAATGTGGCCACCTCTCAGTGTAGGGTGCCAGTCCACCTGTAAGGCATGGAATGAAGAAATGTCCTCAAAATCTGTGCGCTGACCAACAATTCCAAAGACAAAAACAATGTATAAGATGACATAAGTAATTAAAGCCATTCAGACATGATGATACTGAATCTGCTATATCACGGCTAGCATTTACATAGCATGGGTCTCCTGTGACAATTACATACATATCTGCACACATGCAGTGGCCCTAACTATCATGTGGTGGCAAACATGCTCCTTCATTAGTGAGCAGAAATAATAATGGTGTGTAATCGTCTCATCATGTGCATCCAAGAGAGACATCCAAAGCCTGGTTACTTGAGGACTACATTACCAGTCAAACAGCCTATGTGGCCATGACACATTTATGACACATAGGTACAATGTACAGAGGGGCAGGGACTTTTGTAAGCCCTCATGTTGTTACAGTTTCTTCATTTGATGTGGCCCAGCAATGGTGATTTGCACCAAACATAGAGATATGAACCCATGTGCACACCTTTGGACTACCATCCCTAATTGGAAAGTGGCACAACAAACTCCAAATACCAGTGTAAGGTGTTAGCTGAGGGCACCTTACATCTTTTCCCGATGTTTTCAAATCCAGATCTGACATGTATCCAAAAAGATGAAGCACCACAATTATCCCTAACATTCATAGAACTTCCAAAAATGCTTTCCTTACACACTCACCAGACACACATGAGACATATGTCTGGGCCACATTGCTATCATCAATTGACGTGAAGCCAGCACTCATTTTGTACATCATGTAGTGTTTCTAAAGTCAGTCTAGCTCTTGCATAAACAAAAGTTGCCAATATTTCAGTAGCTCTATACTTCACTGGCAAATGTGACCTATATAGACATGATTGGCTCCTATTTTGTGTTGCTGTCTGACACAAAGGCGGCACCAAATTACATTAAGCAAAGGTATTCTGTAAGTTTGCAGAGCACGTGCTTCCTGACAGCTAGCAATTGTGGTCCTTCACATAGTTCATCAATGACCCTGTATGTTTCTGCAGCATTCCACAGAGTCAGCAACTTAGCCGGCAGATTTTGTAAAAATCATCTGATGTCACTACAGAGCTTTTAATTGTGCAGATTTACATGATTGGTACTCACCAATAGGGGCCACCAATCACTATTCCCAGGTGGTCCAGCAGATCTTGTTCCCTGGTGATGAGGTCAGCCCAGCTGTGCTTCAGCTGGTGGTCATTCCTCTGGCTCCCATACACACGCTGCAAGTGATGCAGCACCTTTCCCCACCAGATTTGTCGCGCCTCAGTGTGATACCCCAGTATCACACTGGCCCCTGCCTCGATCATGAGTGGGAGGGAATGGCACACCAGCCATATAAACCCCCCAAGCTCCTCCTCACCCATCCTGCCAAGACGTGGCCTACCCAACATCTCAGCACCGAAAAGGGGAATAGGGGATAAAGAAGAAGAAAGGAGAAAAGGGGGAAAGTAGAAGTACAAAAAAAAGTAAACTTAACAACTAAAAGAACCCAACTATCCCCAAACTAGCATTACCCAAAACAGACTCCCACAAACAACAAATACAATACAGTACCGGACAATTGTAAACAAAACACACTCAGACAGTATACAACAACAATATTTATTTCACAAAGTAACAAGTAAGATAGCACACAGGACACAAAAGCACAAAATCACTGGACAACACTCTGAACACAGCCACACAGTCTAGAAGATTCACAGACTGCAAAGTGAAAGTGAAAGTACACCCACTGTACATATTCTGTAAACAGGATATCCTATTACATCACTTCCTGCATAAAATGGCCACCGTTTTTATCGCTATGCATCATATTTTTTCACACATACAGATTGTGCATCATATTTTTCGACGCACAGGAGTGAAAATTAGGCCGCATCCAAATAATAGTAAATATTCTTTACAATTATTTGGATGTGGCGTAATTTTCACTCCTGTGCGTCGAAAAATATGACGTACAATCTGTATGCGTGGAAAAAATGACGCATAACGATAAAAACGTGAAAATTTCAGGACATGAACTGGTTTTGGGGATTTTTTCGATTTTAATGTTATGTTACATTTGGGACACAACTGAGATAGGCTGATTGCACCCACTTTGGTGTTGATGGTGTATGTTCACATGTGAGACATCATACTGCAGCGGACCATGACCCGCTACTTCATTAACAGGATTTTGACGCTTGGCTGATGCACTAGATGGTCATATGTGTGGCCTACATATATGTATTGCACAATTTGGGCATGTTTGGCATCAGGAGAGGATAGCAAGTTGACGCACATGAGCACAATACCTCAATGCCTATGGCTCAATGTGTGTGCAGTGGCTACTAATGTACTAGTCGACCCAGTGTGTGTGCATCACAAGGTGCATTATTGCAAATATGCTTGTATGAATGTGAAGTCAATGTGTCCAAACCTTAGATGCCAGTCATTGTGGAAATGAGAGAAGACATGTGTTAGTCAAACATGTAGCAACATCCGTTGTGTGCGCTTCCAAGATTTTGGGTAACATAGGCACCACAAATGACAAAGCATGCACCAGATAGGTGGCAGATGCCTGTTCATGTCAATGGTCCACAATTTGGCCATCCCATGTCCTAGATTTTTGGTAACTGCTTCCTAGGCACTTGTTGGTGAATCCCACAGTGAGTCAGGCACATGCATAGACGAAGTGGGTACCATGTAATTGGCCCAGACAGCCAAAGGTGAACCACGAATGTAATATGACGCCACAGTTGAGGTCATATAACTGAGCCACAACTCTCCAGCGGCTGTGGTGGACCAGCAGACGAGGCAGCGCGTGTCCACATTTTTCCAGTGATCAATTGCACAGAGGTGTCTTGTTCATGTGTGTGGTCCAATGTTGATCCTTTATATTTTTGGGGGTGTATGTTGTCACAGTTGCGTACAGGTCTCATCATGAGTCAGTGGCAGCTATTCCTGTATCTACTGAGTACCCTTCAGAGATCAATGTGAGTAAAGTCAATGAGGACATGAGAACCTACATAGGGATGGTCCCACCCTGTCACTGAAGACGTGTAATGAGACTGTCAACAGTGAAACCTTGGTGTGCTGAGTGAGATAATGTTTCAGGTGTCATGTTCCGACAGGTGTCATTACAACATTTGTACACAGGTATGCCTCTAAAATTTCCACTGCATCTGGGAACATCATAGCCTCTGTGCTGATTATTCTTGCAGCTTTTCACCACGCACGGCCCATCAATATGTTGTGAGCAATGTGATTCAGCGTGTGAACTGTCAGGGTCCTAACATGTGTGGACTTTTCATGGACATTATCAGAGGTAGCTGGTTCTGCTGGAGGCACCGTACCCAATCCCTGCATACGGCCCTGGGACACTGTCACACTTTGTCGTTCATGCATACATGAGACCCAGACAAGGGATGGGCCATGATTTTGGCATTCAAAGACAATTTAACAAATATGGTACAATTAAAAGGCAGATGAGGCTATACAATGTATTTGGGTATGCGTTGATGAAGCACAGGACAAAATACCCTATGAGGAATGAGAGGTTTGGTAAAGCAAGAGTGGTACATATGTAGCCACAGGGAATCTTTAGGGTAACGCACAGACCGGTGCCAGTCAGGCTGACAGGATGCAGGGTCAATCAGCATCCAGCAATTTCACAAGTTATTTAATCAGTAGTCTGACTAAGACTGGTTGGAGGAAGAACAAGACAGTTGACATGTAAAACGGTGTATGTCCTGTGTTTTTGAAGGTGACACATGAATCCAAGGGCTGTGTTACACGGCTTAATTACTAGAATGCATAACAATGTATTTGACGAAATGGCAACTTCTATGCTGTTTCAGGCATCAGCAGGGGCAGTGCATGTTCAGATGGGTGGTGTGAATAGAGGTGATCACAGGTGTGTGCTGCATCTGTTTCTCACAAGTCCTGTATGTGAGATTTGAATTCAAATGGCCAACAGTACCTTTCACATGGGATGCAATCTACAGGTGCTAACAGGGCTTAGTAACTACAAGCCAGTGTATTAATTGACCTGACGTCCATGCAGTCAGATTTACTATGACAATGGTATACCATAGGAAAGGGTGTAGCACACTGGATTACTATTGTTTGTCTGTGTGTGTAGAAGAGGGAATATCGGGGTACACATATTACTATTGCAGGGACCTCTTCCAACAGGTGGGTTGTGACCAGGAGCATGGGTGTGTCAGGAGTTAGGAAATGGGCTGACATGTACATGGAATGTCATGTGCACAATGCTTGCCATATGTGTGGCACTTGTGCTGTCTATGTTCTGCTTATATGGAACTCTAGTCACAGATAGTCCTTGCAAAGATTGGATGCAGTTGGACTTACTGCTGTTAAGGGTCTGATCATACATTCCTGTTACCAACACAATAGCACATCAATTGCCTCATGTATGAGGCTTGTTTTCCCCTTATTGAGTGATGGGGGGTCATTCAGACCTTGGCGGACGGCGGAGGCCGTCCGCCAAGGTACCGCCGACAAATGACCGCACCGCGGTCAAAAGACCGCGGCGGCCATTCAAACATTTCCGCTGGGCCGGCGGGCGCTCTCCAAAAGAGCGCCCGCCGGCCCAGCGGAAATGCCCCTGCAACGAGGACGCCGGCTCAGAATTGAGCCGGCGTAGTTGCAGGGGTGCGACGGGTGCAGTTGCACCCGTCGCGTATTTCAGTGTCTGCAAAGCAGACACTGAAATACTTTGTGGGGCCCTCTTACGGGGGCCCCTGCAGTGCCCATGCCATTGGCATGGGCACTGCAGGGGCCCCCAGGGGCCCCGCAGCACCCCCAACCGCCATCCTGTTCATGGCGGGTTTCCCGCCATGAACAGGATGGCGGTAGGGGGTGTCTGAATCCCCATGGCGGCGGAGCGCGCTCCGCCGCCATGGAGGATTCAATGGGGCAGCGGTAAACCGGTGGGAGACCGCCGGTTTACCCTTTCTGACCGCGGCTGAACCGCCGCTGTCAGAATGCTCTTGGGAGCACCGCCAGCCTGTTGGCGGTGCTCCGGTGGTCGGTGACCCTGGCGGTCACCGGCCGCCAGGGTCAGAATGACCCCCTAAAGTGTCTTAGTTGTATGCCATATGCTGCAATGAACCATGTTTCCAACATGTATGTGTGAAATAGGTGTGGTCCTCTGCTATTGCCCTTCAAAGGTGAAATGTACAGGATATATGTCATTTACAGTGTTTGTGTATGTGACCGTTGTATGATACGCATCACAATTGCTCTGGGATTTTCTGTGTCCTGATCGGTTTATCAGCAATATTCCATGAGGCTACACGCTTATTCTGATAGTTAGAGATAAAGGTGAGCAAAAATGATTAGCCAGACCATACTATGGTGATTATTATCAGTGTTTATTTACATTAGTTCATACAGTGGTGATGGTGATTATTTTTAAAAGAAATTGTTCACGATATGTTGCCACCTACACACTCCAGCAGCCGTGTTTTGTTGTTCCCCCTCATGTTGCAGGCCACCATCCTCCTCTTCCTGCTCTTCAGGCATGTGTGGCTCTGGTTCCAAGAGGGGAATGTTCCTTCTTATGTAAATGTTGTGCTGGATGGCACATGTTAGAATGATCGTACAGACCATTTCATGGGAATATAGGAGCCTACCACCAGTGATGTTGAGGCACCTGAATCTCGACTTGAGGATGCCGAAGGTCCTCTCGACTATGCTGCATGTCCTCCTATGTGCGTCATTGTAGGCACGCTCTGCTGCAGTGCTTGGGTTGCCAAATGGTGTCATTATCCATGGCTGGATCCCATACCCCTGATCAGCTGAAAGAGAAAATGAATGGGATCATGTTGATGTAGCTTACCCCATTGATATCACCTTGCATGGCAGTAGGTGTCTTGTGTTGTCTGTGACTCTTTTGTGTTATCGTGTTGCATCCTAGGCTTGTAGGATGTACCATCTGCATTGTGTTGTTTCCTTGGCTGAACGAGTGTTTGGCTGCTGACCGGTTGTCAGCAGTATGTTTTGGGATTTGTAGTACAGTGTGCACTACCTAGCATTGTGACTTGTGATGCAGGTGTCCCTGTGTCTTCACTGGGGGTGAATTGATAGTTCCATACACAGATTCATTTTGACAGTGTTGTTAACACATTCACATCTATGTACCCTGGACATCCCATATCTTTAGACCTATACAATGGATTAATTTAAACATAATTGAGACGCTTACATTTTGCAAGGTGACAATTAGGCAAACCACTCCAAACGTTGTGATCATTGACATCTTAACATTAGACTGTGCACTCATTTCAGATGTGTGACAGGTTCAATGCTGACCTATGAAACATGGCTAGTGATGTCACGACCTCAGTGTGTTCCTGTCGACATGTTGCTGTTGTGGTGTAGGAGTTGTGTGTCCTAGAGGGTTGCTGTGCAGTGTGTATATAAGTAGGTTTTTGTGCTTACCAGTGAGTAGTCCATTGCCATACCGTCCATCCTGGAAGTGTTAATTGATGGTGCTGTGACGGAAGATGAATGAGTCATGGACACCCCCAGGATATTAATGCAAGGTGGGTTGCCGCATCCAAACAATGATGCACATAGCGGGATTTTGACGTCCGCAGGCTCGGGCGTCAAAGATTAAATATGGGGCAAGGTTTGCGCTGAATGTGCGTCAAACTTTTTGTCGCACATTTGGTGGAGACAGAGTATAAATATGCCCCAAAATGTGAAAAACTTGCAAATAAAAAGTGAGTTTTAAAATCAACTCAGAAAGGGGAAGGAGTATGTGACATTGAAAGTGAGAAATCTTCTAAAAAGCAGCCAGTTTGACAAGAAGACAGAGCAATGTAAAGAATGACGAATCAGAATTTTGAAGTAGGGTAATACAGAACTTGGTACAAAAAATGAGGCAGTGTAAAAAGGAAAGGGCAGCATTGAAGCAAAACAACATGTTCAGAGTGTGGTTGATAAAGTGTTTGCCCTGAAGCACAAACTATCTTGATACTAAACAGAATGAGAGCACTGGATAAAAAGTGTTGTCTATAAAGAAAAGAAGCCAAAAAGGCTTAATAATAAAGGTAATTGTTGGAAAAATGTCACTGGAAAATGGAAGCGTACATCTAGTACTGAGGCTTTCTTTAATGAAGAAAGCTACTTTCAAGAGAATGAATTAGTTCATGCAGTTGAAACAACTGGCCGATGCCACGAGGTAAAAGATGGTACTTCTTACAAAAGAGGAGATGTTTCATAGCAATGTAGAGGAAGAGATAGCTGAAGATACATAAGGAAGGTGTAGGCAAGCCTCTGTGTATAAGTGGAGCTGCAGTAGTATTTCTAGTGTTTGCCAGGAATCAATTGATATATTAAGATATTTTCTACGTAAATTTGCAGATTGAAGTTTGAAGCGGAAAATTGCACTGCTGTAAGCATTAGATCCATGCAGTGAGGAAATACTAAATTTCAAGGTCACTTATTGGAATGCCTATCCAGGAAAGTGATTACATAACAATGGGGTAACCCAGTAGGGCAACAGGGTCTGGGTACTAAATGATAAAAAACAACAATTGGTCTTAGTGGACGTTTTGAAAGACATATTAACCCCTTCACTGCCAGGGCTTTTCCCCCTCAGGTGCCAGGCCTTTTTTGGCTATTTGGGGCAGTTTGCACTTAGGTCTTCATAACTTTTTATTCACATAAGCTACCAATGCCAAATTGGCTACCTTTTTCCCAACATCCTAGGAATTCTAGAGGTACCCAGAGTTTGTGGGTTCCCATGGAGGTGACCAAAAAATTAGCCAAAATACAGCAAAAATGTCATTTTTTTAATAAAATGGGACAAAGGGCTGCAGAAGAAGGCTTGTGGTTTTCCCCTGAAAATAGCATCAACAAAGGGTTTGTGGTGCTAAAATCACCATCTTACCAGCTTTCAGGAACAGGCAGACTTAAATCAGAAAAATAAATTTTTCAACACAATTTTGGCATTTTACTGAGACATACCCCATTTTTACTTTTTTTGTGCTTTTAGCCTCCTTCCAGTTAGTGTCAGAAATGGGTATAAAACCAATGCTGGATCCCGAGAAGCTAATTATTTCTGAAAAGTAAACACAATTCTGAATTCAGCAAAGTGTCATTTATGTAGATCCTACGAGGTTTTCCTACAGAAAATAACAGCTAAAATAAAAGAAATATTGAAATTGAGGTGAAAAAAGCAGCCATTTCTCTCCACATTTTAGTGTGTAACGTTTCCCTACCGTGTTAAATTTTCAAAACCAATATACTGTTATATCTGATGGACTCTTCTGGTTGCAGAGATGTATAGGGCTTGTAGTTTCATCAAGATCCCTAGGTACCCAGAGCCAATAAAGGAGCTGCACTTTGCAATGGGTCTACAGTAATTCATTTGGTGAAATATAAAGAGTGAAAAATAGGCATCAAGGAAACATTTGGATTTCCAAAATGGGCACAAGATAAGGTGTTGAGAAGCAGTGGTTATTTGCACATCTCTGAATTCCGGGGTCCCCATACTAGCATGTGAATTACAAGGCATTTCTCAAATAGGCGTCTTTTTGACACACTGTCTTACATTTGGAAGGAACAAATGTAGAGAAAGACAAGGGGCAATACCACTTGTTCTTCTATTCTGTGTTCCACCAATTAAAATGGTACCTCACTTGCGGGTGTAGGCCTAATGCTTGTTACAGGAAACGCAACATGGATACATCACTTTTTTACATTGAAATCTGACATGTTTTTGGGAAAGTGCCTAGCTGTGGATTTTGGCCTCTAGCTCAGCCGGCACCTAGGGAAACCTACCGAACCTGTGCATTTTTGAAAACTAGACACCTAGGGGAATCTAGAATGGGGTGACTTGTGCGGCTCTCACCAGATTCTGTTACCCAGAATCCTTTCCAAACCTCAAAATGTGGCAAAAGAAACACTTTTTCCGCACATTTTGGTGATAGAACATTCTGGAATCTAGAAGGAGTGACACATTTCCTTCCACCCAGAATTCCCCCAAGACTCCAGATAATAATGGTACCTCACTTGTGTGGGTAGGCCTAGAGCCCGCGAAAGGAAGTGCCCCAAAACACTATGTGGACACATCAAAATTATCACATATAAAACTACCTGTTTTTGCGGCGGGGCATCTGTGTTTTGGTTCCTGGGCTCAGCAGCCATATAGGGAAACCTACCAAACCCAAACATTTCTGAAAACTAGACACCCAAGGTAGTCCAGGGAGGCAGTGTTTTCTTATACAGATTCCTCAGTAAATCTAAAATTTAGATAAAAAATCAAATTTTTCTCATATTTCTGTGTGGGATCAGCACATCGGGATACATTTCCTACCACCCAAAGATCCCCTTAGTCACCCGGTAATAATGATACCTCACTTGAGTAGGTGGGCCAAGTGCCTGTGACAGGGAAGAGCCAAAAACATGTCGAGATTGAGGGGGAACCAAAGCGGTTCTGAGAGGGCAGATTGAAAAAAAAAATTTGAGGCTGGCAAGTGCGGCAGGAATTTTATCAGTATAGATGCGACAATGCTGGGTGGTAGGAATTTTGTGGATTCCTGCTAATTCTAGGATGTTCCATCTCAAAAATGTGGGAAAAATTTGTGATTTCCAGCAAAGTTGGAGGTTTGCAGAGCATTGTGGGTAAGAAAATGGTGCAGGGTGCATGTGAAGCACACCACCGTGGATCCACCCAGATGTTTAGTTTTCAGATGTGTCTAGGTCTTGTGGATTTTTCAACATGGCAGCGTCCCAAAGTCCAAAAAGTGCAGCCCTCACCATTTCAAGTGGCCCAAATGTAAAATCAAAACCCAAAATAATCAAATGTCCTCTTGCTTGCAGTGGGATAACATGTTTTAGTGTGTAGGGGAAAGCTGAAAGACTGTTTCCCCCTTCTGTTGGGGTGGGCCACATACTGGTTGGTTGCCACCACCCCACTATTTTTTTTTTTAATTCCCTGGTGTCTAGTGGGGTTTCTGCCCCAAGTGGAGTGGATCAGGGGTAATTGCCCCCATTTGCCTACCAGTGGGCAGAACAACTTTGGCTCCATTTATTTGGGGTGGTGGTACGGCCATACCCCACCCTCTTTTTTTAGAAAAAAAATCTTCCCTGGTCTCTGTGGTGCTTTCTGCCCCGGTTGGGGGCAGATGGGCCTTCCAAAAATAGGCTGATCTGCCCCCAAGCGGTGCAGATATGGCAAACAGTAATGTGCCCCCATGGGGAGCAACCCTTGCCCAAGGAGCTGCCCCCCAAACAAAACACACACATACACACACACCAATCCCTGGTGCATAAGTGGTTTCTGCCCCCGGAGGCAGATTGGCCTAATCGAAATAGGCCGATCTGCCCACAAAGGGGGCAGAAATGGCCTAAAATAAATTTGTCCCCCCCAGGGTACCAACCCTTGCCTAAGGGGTGACTAGCCCTTGCGTGAAATTGGCAGAAAAAAAATCCCTGGTGCCGAGTGGTTTCTGCCCACCTTGGGGGCGGATCGGCCTAATAAAAACAGGCCGATCTGCCCCTGAGGGTGGTAGAAATGGCCTATAATAAATTTGCTCCCAGGGGAATGACCCTAGCCTAAGAGGTCGCTCCACTTGTGTGAAACTGACACAAAAAATAAAAATCCCTGGTGTCTAGTGGTTTCTGTCCCTCTGGGGACAGATTGGCCTATTAAAAATAGGCTGACCTGCCCCCAAGGGGGCTAACAATGGCCTAAAATAAAATTGTCCACCAGGGGAGCGACCCTTGCCTAAGGGTTTGCTCCATACATCTAAAAAAATAAAAAAATAAAAAAATGATCCCTGATGCCTAGAGGTTTCAGCTCCTCGGGGGCAGATTGGCCTAATTAAAATAGGCTGATATGGCCCGAGGGGGGCATAAATGGCCTCAAGCAAATTTGCTCCACCAGGGGAGCGCCCCTTTCCTAAGGGGTTGCTCCCCTTATGTGAAACGGACCTAAAAACAAAAAGTCCCTGGTGTCTAGGGGTTTCTGCCCCCCTTGAGGGGAAATTGGCCAAATAAAAATAGGTTGATCTGCCCCCAAGGGGGGCAGAAATGGCCTTAAGTTATTTTTGCCCCCAGGGAAGCGACCCTTGCCTAAGGGGTCACTCCCCATATATAAAAAAATGAAACAAACAAAAAACAATTATCCCTGGTGTCTAGAGGTTTCTGCCCCACCGGGGGCAGATCGGCCTAAATATAATAGGCTGACATGCCCCCAGGGGATGTCAGAAATGGCCTTAAAATAAATTGCCCCCCTGGGGAGTGGCCCTTGCCCAAGGGGACGCTTCCTTAGGCACAAATAAAAAAATTAAAAAACTCCCTAGTGTCTGTTGGGCATTTCTGCTGCCTGATCGCATTGCAATCGGGCAGCAGAAATGCTGAGAGAGATATCAAAGGAAAGGAAAGGCCTTTCCTTTCCTTTGATGTCTCTCTTGCCCCCTCCACATGATCAGAGGAGAAATGCTTTTGCATTTCTCCTCCGATCGCGGAGGTGGCAGCCTCTGATGAGGTCAGCGTGCAATCGTGCGCTGATGTCATCAGATGCCACAATTTACAATAAGAATCAATATCACATTGGGCCTGTCTGACAGCCTTTCTTTAGAATCAATCAATTGTTATCCATTGTATATAGGTACAGTGCATAAATCAATGCAGTCCCTTTGTGGACAATGTAATTATTTCAGGCAGAAATGGGGGTTGTCGATGTTTCGACTCTAGACAGGAGGAGACCAATTAAAACTTTCTGGGCAGCTCTTCTTCAGGACAAATTGATGCTTGAAGTGAATAACCTTGATTCAATAATAATCCTATATTGAGTACTTGTGGGAAATCTTGTACAAGGTGTAGACTCACCGGCTCTTCATCCATTGAGGGCCCAAGTGGCTCGTAAGCATGATGATCCGATTAGATGAGGCCCTGATTCATTCATCTGCGCCGACCAAAAGGGGCACTCTAATTCCCTTTCAAAGAGGGGTTATCTGTTTCAATCAAATATTGGCTCTCTGTGAAACAAAGTGTCTCTGCAGTTCGGGCTGGATTGTTCCCATGGGGAACAGAGTCAAGCCTGATTTGCATATGGCTGGGTCCAAACTGTGGTGGCGTAGTTGGCAAAAAAACAATGTATTAAACTCAGATCTTTGTGACTGGGGTGAATGTTTGCATTGTTCAGCATTCTGTTCATCGTCTGTTCTTTTAGCTCTTGTTGCCCTAAGTGGGAAGGGTATGCCCAGAAGTGGGTCTCGTGCTCATTGTCCCACAGGATTCAAGCTAGCCTGGCTGATGAAGGGAGATATCCTGAAACTGGTCCCAGGATGCTTGTTTCCAGTCCAGGGAGAACCTGGCTTTGAAGTTCGTGTTGGACTGTTCCCATGGGGAAACAGGGTCAAGAATGATTTGCATATGGCTTGGTCCAAACTGAGGTGGAGTGGTAGGAAAAAAAACAATGGATTAAACCCAGATCTTTGTGACTGGGGGTGAATGTTTGCATTGTTCAGCATTCCGTCCGTCATCTTTTTTCATTTGTCGCCATAAGTGGGAAAGGTATGCCCAGACATGGGTCCAGTGCTCACTACGCCACTGGATTCAAGCTAGCCTGGCTGATGAAGGAGATATATATATATATATATATATATATATATATATATATATATATATATATATATATATATATATATATATCATACATATATTTAACTTAGTGGTGGTTGCCACTAGGTAGTTATAGGTAGGACCATTTACCATAGACTGAGGTTTGTTTTTGTTTTGCCAATAACTTTAGCACTGTTTGATGAATCATCACAACATTTTAAAACCTATACTTTGGTTAATTCAATTGCTGTCTTGAAAGCTTAGGGGAGATCCGTCAAGCAGGGCAGAGAACAAGGGAGGGTCCAAAAACACGTTTTCTTGATTCAATGTCAATGCTCGAACCGCTGAATGGAATTACACCAAATTTGGCAGAAAGCTAGATCTTTGTCTTGAAAGCACGCTTTTTTTGATTTGGTGTAAATCCGTTCAGTAATTTTGGAGATAGGGCCAAAAAATATAGATGCATAGAGGGACGCAGATCCTCCTTGGATCCATGGATCCAACTGTCCCTGTGCTGATATTTGATTGGCTGCCAACACTTCAACAAGGAAGCGATAGCAGCCAACTTGTGACTCAGCTTCAGCTGAGCCCCAGACAAAAAGTAAAAACAATAAGAAAAGGAGCCAGCCTAGAGTCACACTGACCCCTTACCTCTGGTGCTGGGGTCCCAGATAAACCCCACCAGGGCTCAAAAGAATGGGGAAAAAAATCTCTGAAAAATCTGCAGATCCAGACCTGCAGACTTTCCAGAGTTTTTTTTTTTTTTTTAACTGTGGTCTCCCACCCTTTTGTTTTATGTGATTACTGAGTGGGCTAGGTCCCAAGGGTATTCAGAAAGGATGGGGGCATGGGGCCCCCTCCTTCGGCTTAAATTTGCCTCAGGGACCACCACCTCCCCAGGGTGTTTTATGTTATAGGTGTGGGGCCACTTCACAACCACCACCTCCCTGGGGCAAAATGCTTAATTTGTGTGGGGGAGGCCCAACAGCCTGCCCCACAGCCTCGGGGACCACCACCTCCCCAGTGCGATAGATAAAATATATGCTTGGGGCCTTGTGACCCCCCAAGCCACTCAGACCACCACCTCCCCAAGGCAAAATTCTTAAATCATGTGAGGAAGGCCCAATAGCCTCCTCTACAGCCCCGGGGATCACTCCCAAGGGTGACTGATAAAATATGTGCCGGGGCCATGCGGCCCCATGCCCCAAGGACCACCACTTCCTCACGGCCTGAACTAAATGTGATGCGGGGAGCCGCCTAGCCCCCCTGCAGCCCCAGAAAACATCATCTTTCCAGGGCATTATCAAAATTCACTGTGGGGGTGAACGCTCCCCGCAGTCCTGAGGACTGCCACCTCCCAGAGGCATTAATAAATTAGAATGCAGGGGGGCAGGCTCTCCTGCAGCCCCAGGGACCTCCACTTCTCTGGGGCTTTAATAAAAGAATGAAGGGGCTCCATTGTGGACTCATGGCCCTGTGGTCCACCACCTCCCTGAGGCTATTTCCTTGTTGGATGTGGCCATGTGGCCCCCTCAATGAGCCATTAATGGCCCTGGGGACAGCCAACCTCGAAGGCCCACTCCTGCTAGATCCCTAGATGCCCACCCTCGAGACATAGCTGTTTGCTGTGACTTGGCAGCAGCTTTGACAGCTCCCTCCAAGTTACAGCAAACACTCCGCTCACAGTGAGAGAGAGCCGTCAAACAGCTATCCCTTCCTGCAAGCAGAGGTTTCCTCTGTTTCCCTGCCCATGGGAGGTATCAGAGGAAATAATTCCTTTTGCAGACATGGAGCTGCATGTTTTCCAGCTCCCTGTGGGCAAAAGCAGTCCTGGCTCCCGCAGGAGGCAGGGAGACAGCTGGAATCGAGGGGGCCTTGAGGCTCCCCACGCGGTCCCCAACACATACTGGGTGCCCTGGAGGGCACCTAGGATTGATGGCTGGGCGCTGGGGTCCCCAGGGCTGAAATCAGCCATGGGAGGGGATCCTCAAGACCCACTTGCCCCCCAAAAATAATTTTGAGCCTGGGCATCGGGAGATGGGGATCCCGGGGCCCAAGTCAGCTGAAGGAGGTGGGGCCGTAGGACTCTCCCCCCAAAAATAATTAATTAGGCCGGCCCCAGGGGATGTGGTCCCGGGGCTGAGATCGACCAGGGAAGGGGAGCGCAGGCCCCATTCCCCCCAAAAAAAATAATTATTTAGGCTGGGCCTCTGGGGATGGGGTCCCTGGGGCTGAGATATGCCTGGGTCGGTGGTCCATTTGGGCCCCCTCCCAAAAAAAGGCCGAAGGCCATGTGCAGCCCCCCTCCCAAAAAAAGACCGAAGGCCATGCATAGCATGGGGTTGGCTGGTTATAGGGGTTGTCTGCAGGGCCTGACCACAGGCCAGGCCCTGCAGCCAACTGCCGTCATGCATGGCCGAAGGCCATGCGCACTGGTGATTGGATTAATGTACAGTAATGAAAATATCATTTAAAAAGAACATAGAAATTCAATTAAAAAAAACAAAAGTTACAGGAACGTTATAGTTAGGCTCACATTTTTTAAATGTACAAAACCATAAAAATTCACCTGTTATAGTTATTTCAAGTAACTATAACTCATGGCTAAGGTAACTATAGCTCGCACCCTAGCCATGCATAAGATATTACAGAACTCATGACAACTTTTGTAATGTCAATAAAAATATCAGTGAAACATTAGAAGTCAAATCATTGAAGAAAAGACTGTGCATGTTGGGGGTGTGAGTTACAGTTACCTTAGGCCAGAAGTTATAGTTACTTGAAATAACACTTACTGTAACAGGTTAATTTCTACGGTTTTGTACATTTAAAATGTGAGCCCAACTATAATGTCCCTGTAACTTTCATTTTTTAATTGAGTTTCTATGTTTTTTTAATTCTATTTCCTAGCTATAACATCCCTGTAACTTTAGTGTTTTCAGTGAATATATATCTATAGCCATACCTACTTATATATATATATATATACATATATATATATATATATGTATATATACATATATAGATGTATATATACACATATATATAGATGTATGTATGCAGTCGCCAGTAGGTAGTTAGGACCATGTTTCCATTGGAAATGCATTTTTTTGACTTGCCTATATCTTTTCCGCCGTTTGACAAAACTTTACAATATTTTCCCAAAAACGTTTTACATTGAATCTTGTTGTACGTGGGAAGTTTCAGTGTTATCCGTCAAGCAGGGGCAGAGGAAAAGGGGTTAAAAGAAGTGTGTTTGATATTAACAGAAAACTACATATAGATATCTAGAGGTGAAGGGTTCACGAATAATAACGAGCTTGTGCTGGGAAATGTAGAGCTCTGATTGGCTGCCAGCGCTTCAACCAGGAAGTGTTGGCAGCCGTCTTGTGATTTGGCTTCAGTCCAGTTCCACAAAAAAAGATAAAAAAGAAAAGGAGCCAGGGTAGGGACACCTTGACCCCTTAGCTCTGGTGCTGGAGTGCTTCTTGGCCCCTAACACAGCCCTGGGGACCACCATCTCCCTGGGGCCAGATTACATTGGAGGAGGGCCTGCCTGCAGATAGTAATGTCCCCAATGTTTATAAAAGAACATTTCCCCATAATTTGCTGTGTTCATGTACACATCATCCCTTTCAAATACAGTGTAATCCTGCAGCTCAGCAAGCATTGAATGAACTGTTTGAATATCCCAGTCATCAGAAAAAACACCAGGTGTAATTACATCAGTCATTGAAATTTTGAATACATGTGGAATTTGTATAACCTTAGTAGGCCTGTAAATATCAAAGGAACTGTATCCCAAACAATCCCATCTGGAATTGGTACTGTTGAAATGTTCACAAGAGATAAGTCTGTTTGGATTTTAAGTGAGGAAAAATAGGGTGTTAAACGTCATCCACTGGCTCTACAGAGGAGAGCTCAGAAAGATAATGACCACTTGTCAAGAGAAAGAAAACAGTCACAAAACTAATCCATAACAGAAAGGCAAGAAATGCCATAAATATACACAGATAATTCCATGGATTAACCAAATAGCTATTCTAAGCCATATGTACAGCTTGCATGTCTTTGAAACAGTTACAGTTGCATACGTAGATAAAGTTGTATAGAAGTCATCTTGGTCGATGAAGTAACCAGAAGCAGTCTCTGCAAGCACAGGAACCGGTGCATTAGTGGTGGATGGATCCCCTTTGTGTGGAGGTTCATAGTAGACGGTGTTGTCAGTTTATGCCGCACTGGAATAGAAAACAGCCAGATCTTGGACAGTTCTTGTCAATGAAGTGGTGACAGGATTCAACAGAAGCTTATTTTCTGCCCTCCCTATGCTCGAGGAGGCACTTGTAACATTACTGTACATGCTGGTATATTCAGAAGTGTTGTAGTTTCTTCTTTGAAGAGGTATATCCTGTTGGGTAGTGAAAGGGAACTGGGGACTACCCAAAGGACCTCTGGGTCTACTGTGAAGGATCGTTCACATGATGCAATTTGATGCTATCAATGAGACAAATCTGTTCCATTTGGAACCTGGAAGCGGTGGTAGGATGGCCGGTCTGCTGCCTTGTATTCCCAGGACTGGAACTGGTGTTCTCTTAGATGAGCAGAATTCCTTCTCCCAGCAATCTTCTCACAAACCAGATCCCCAACTCTGGGAAGCAAGCCTGTTGGCAAATCCCTTATTCCTAAGGTGGCAGCACTGGCGAAGGAATTATCATCCCAAAATTGCTGAAGCTCCTGTAAGACAGTGAGACATTCATTTATGTCAAAAGGTATGTCTGCTGCCACCATACCAGGGCCATCTAGATCTGGGACATACATAAGTATCCCAAAGAGGACCTTGTAAGGAGTGCATCCTCCCAAGGACCATCTTCGCAGATTATTCAGTGCTCTCTGGAACCCATATAGGTGATGAAGCCAACTGAGTCCTGAACCTAATACCCTAGCTGTTAATGACAGCTTTAGTTCATAAGCCCTCCTCTCCACAACACTATAACCCTCTGGATAACACGAAGAAGAGTAATGGAGTTCACCACCCATCGTCCTCATGGTGTCCCTGAATGCCCTAGAGGCAAAAGCAGAGCCCTTGTCTATGTGGAATGCTGTAACCACATATGTACCGATAAAGACCAACAAGTCTTTTATAGCAGTTTGAGCGTGAGCCGACCACTGTGGCCATACCCTCAGGAATCAAGAACAAGAATCAACAGCAACTAAAATGTATTTGTATGCACAGTCAGGTTGTAAGGGACCACAATGGTCCAGGTACACACATTGTAGTGGCCTATTGGACACTAAGAGGGTTGTCTGCTGTGAACGTGTGATGTTTGAGCCCTTTATTTGCTGGCAAATGTCACAGCAAAGGACATATTGCTTGGTCTGTTTGTATAGACTTGGCCACCAGAAGCATTCCTGTAAGAGTGATATTGTGGCCGCGACACCAGCATGAGCAGATGCGACACCCTCTGCGATGAATTGACGAAATCAAATCTCTGATCTTGGCTGGGGATCACTCGATCTCCAACCCAAGGAATTGTCGCAAAGGCAACATCTGTGCACTGATATGATAAGAATATTTTGTATGGAATGCTTCTGGAAGAGACTTGCCTTCAGCTGAAGCTTTCACGACAGACAGAATTTAATTATCCAATCTTGTGTGAGAACGAGTCACTGAATAAACAACAGAAGCCGTAGCTACTGCAGATTTGGCCGCTTCATCAGCCAAAGTGTTTCCAATAATGTGTACTCCTACACATTGGTGGCCCAATGTATGGACTACATGAGCATCTGGTAGCTTATCGTTAAGATCAGCCACTTTCCCCCACAGAATTCTGTGTTTTATGGTGTTCCTTTTGAGTCTCTGAACCCTTTCAACGGCCAATGATTGAGGCAATCATTGTAGGACTGTACACAGTTTTACGAATCATACACAATCAACATGAGAAGTTCTGGATCCATATGTTCCAGTGTCAAGATGAGAGCTTTAAGTTCAGCCAATTGTGCTGTGCAGTCCCCAAGACTGTGTGTAGGTATTCTGAGTGTGATATACAACATCCTTCATCACTCCGCTATCGGCTGCGCAAGCGGCTGAGTACTGATGTTTTGTACCTAGAGCTGGTTGTGCTGAACCATCAGTGTAAATGACAGTATTATATCTGTCAAGGAACAAGATTTTCAGAGGTGCAGGGTACTCCTGTTCGTATTGGAGAAATTCTTGTGTCCACCTTTTGCTTGCCCCACAGAGGAGCGATTTGCAGCGACCGAGTAGCAATATATCCTTCATGAGACAAATGCTTGAATTCCCAGGTTTCCTGGGAAGGTTGCTGTCAAGCGTTTCAATCAAAGTAATCAACTTAGGGTTCTGTAACTTAGGCCCAATCCCTGCAACATTCCTCCTAAGTATGGAAAGAGAATGTGTGGTGATATAAGCTGTCAGACAAAGAGAAAGCCTGTTGATGTGGAGAAGAGGGTAATGGGCCAATAGCCTCACTTATATCACAAATAAAGGGTTGTCAAAAGCTGGATTTGCTATCTGGATAAGAGTCTCTTTGACACAGGATATGAAGGAGCACTCCACTGCCCATTGAGCCTTTCAATGCAGTAATATAAAAGGGAGTCATAACTTAAGCTTCTAAGCTTTTATCTGATAAGTTTTCATAATGATTTCAGTAAGAGTGATAACTGCCTTTGTGAGAACTTGTTTAATCTCTTTGCTATTTCAGGGGATCAGTGTCATGCCCATGTGCTGAATTCAGCGGTTTTGGTGTTTTAATGAAACAGTGTGATTTTTATGCTGTTTGTATATGCGCACCCCTCCTTATTCAAAGGCATGTGCTCAAGACAAGAGGGGTAAGAAGATGGGAAGGCATATCGCTAAGTATGATATAGTGAGCACAATGAATTATCTGCATGTTGGAGATAGGATGCTCCTTTTTTCCGTGGTGGGGGCTTTGCAACTACAATAGCTTATATATTTGTTAGCAGAGTCATGTTGCCATAGTGTCAGTAGGAGGATAAAGAGAAACACAGTGACCATAATACTGTGGCCTCAACACTATCCACCCCTTTTTTGAGAATTAAAGCCCCACTGAATGATCTGACCCATGTGCAAGTCAGGGATAAAGGTTTGAGATTGTCTTGATCCATGCAAGTTCCTAGTGAGAGTTTAGTCAAGCTGCTCAGACAGAATAAGAATGTGTTCGTTAATTGTCTGACTGAGCAGTCAAGGATTCTGACTTGAAGAATTACTTTGAAGATCTATGCTGCTGTATTAGATCGTCTCTCCTCAAACCTGTACATAATATTCGGGAGGGACCCAGGTGGTTGGATTCACAGTGTTTTGTAGACCAATAGACATCTAAGGAAAGTACTTCATGCCAAGGCCAGGATCCCAGGGGAGATAGCTCACACTAGGTCCCAACTTAAAAAATAAATTAAAAGGGGAAAAGACAACCTAAATGTGGGTAATTAAAGACCCACAGAATGATCTGACCCATGTGCAAGTCAGGGGTAAAGGTTTGAGATTGTCAATTGTGAGCTGTTTTACAATTATCACCACCCCAAAAAATCATAAGGCCTCTTGGAGCAAACTTAGAAATTATAAGGCTCGGGGGCCTGGATCTTAAGATTGGTAGGAATGTGAAAGCTACTGATTGGGTTCAGCATTTTTGCAATATATATGGCCTTCCAGATCATAGTTTAACATCTGCTAAAATGTTTGCAAATTTGCCTACCCATATCCAAGGATAGATGTTGCTATTGAAGAAGTGGAAGATGCCCACTCCAAAAGCCCCAGCTCCAAAGCACCGGGGCCGGATAGGGTACCTATTTATCTTGTCAAATGTAACACCGAACTCTGGGCACCACTATTAACTAATGACCCCATTTCTCATAAAGGCCATTAAAGATGCGCCAAAAATTAGCAACATGGCCTTGCACTCATTACTCTTTGCAGGTGATGTGGTTCTCATGGCTCGCACACCCAAACCAGAGGCTGGTGGCCTCTGCTTGCATTTAGGACCACCCTGGATCTGACCACTTAATTTAGTAAATCCCACATTATGGCATTTGGTCCTAAAATGAGTGACATGTCCTCTTTAGAATGCGGCAAAAAGAGGAAAACTAGTGTGCATACCTTTCTTTATTTGGATATTTTGTTTACCATTCGGGTGGATGTGGTGATCACTGCAAGTCCTCCGAAGCTAGCAAGGGCAGCTGAGGTCCTCCTAAATCTCCCATGGCCAGTAGGTGGTAAAGCTCTTTCACCCCTTATTAGTATATATAATTGTCAATGTGTTCCCATCGCTTGCTATCATGCAGGTGTCTGGCGCTATTCCATCTGTCATACCCTACAGGTTGAGGAGAACTGAATTTGAAGGCAACTTCAAAGCCAATCTCCCACTACTTTAAATTTTATCTGTCATAGCACACTGGGTTTACGCTACTTGGAAGATCATATAAAACTGGCCCCTGTTCAGCTGTGGATATCATTTAGGGCCAATCTAGCAGCCTGAATGAATACAAAGATTATTATTCACTGCCTTTTCGAGGATGGGTGGAGTACAATACCCTGGTTGGATTACGTTGGCGCAGTCCCAATAGGTATAGGCTGCCCAAGTTGTTTGATCATCCTGCTTTGATATGCCACACAGTTAAAAAGGAGGCAAAATCACTTTTTGTGGAAAAAATACTGCTTTTTAAGGATAAGGTCCAAATCAGGCTTCTCCAACGAGTAGCTCATGAGCTACTGATTGCTCTCCAGCTACTTCTAAGTGGCTTTTCTGTGTACAGTTCAGCCTACTAACTTAGAAGCTTTTGCTTGGTTGAATTAATATATGTATACCAAAGTTGAAAGTGAGATGAAAATGTGTATTTTCAGAATTCATAAGTTGATGTTAGGAGACAAATGGTTGCAATTCAAAATATATTTACATCTGATAGTTGAGTGATACATCACTCAGTGTTTGGGAGATTTATTACTAATATTTTTAACTTGATGCTGTGGACATTGCTGCTATGTGCTATCCATGTAGAGGCATTTTAATTTGACAAAACATTTTTTGCATTACTGCTAGCAACCCTGTCTGATGCACCAAGATGATCATAGCTGATAATTTTGCATATGATCACTGTTATCCTGTCTGATGTGGTCACTATTAAACTGGAATATTACCTTGCCCTGAAGGAGCCAGTGGATATGGAGGCTTATCCGATCGAGAAGCAGGGGAGATGGGGAAAGACCTCTTCTCTTCCATTTTAGGTCCAGTACAGTTCATCATCGATTGCAGTACCCTTAAGAATCTTCTAATAATTCTCAGAGGGAAGCCTGTCTCTGTGACAGAACCTTGAAGTAAACCCTGGTTGACTCTACTTTTTTTCTAAATTGTATCTGGTACATTCCAGCCACATATTAGTACCATATCTTTGGAAAAAAAATTGGGTGGCCCTGAGACAAATGCAATTATTACCTAATGAGGAGGTTTGTTATTGAATAGGATTATGAATTTTACTGAATGAATTTTAATGAATTGCTGTTAGTACCATATTTATCAGTTCTTTTAGAGTTGGTCTAAGAAGTGCCTTGTTTTTGGACAGGGTTTATATCTGACGTTTGCCGTCCATCCAATGGAAAAGAACTGTACAGTGTAATAATGAATTTACAGTATGCAGTTTTAATGAATTATTGGAAGTATTTTATTGAAGCTGGTTTTAGAATTTGTTATATGTATTTTAATGTGCTTTTATATGTACCACTGTATGCAAATAAAGATGAACTAACAATGTTGGTGCAGCATTCCTCATACTTGACAACCTTCTCTTCCCACACAAAAGCACATGCAAGCCATAAGGCAGCAGTAAATAATTTGTACTCCAAAGGCAAGTGAGAAGCTACAAAAGCTTGTGGGTGATAAAGATGATTCAATTGAGAAGAACACACTTCTCGGGCACGCTTGGTGGAACAACTTACATAAAAAGAAAGGCAATGTTTGTGAAGCATAGTTGGCACTGTTATTCAAGGCAGCTGAAGCCTATGAAGACAATTTGGCATTCAGGCTCACACAACAACATTATAAGTTAAGAGCACTGTTTTTGAGACCAATTCAAGGAGAGACAATCCAGTGATTGTTGTCCATAGCCCTGCCACTTTTCCTGGATCCATGCATGATGAACTGCCCCAGTCCAGTTTTTAATGCTTGAATTCTGGGACTTGTAGTCCTGGTTTTTATATTGGAATAAACTAGACTACAAGTCCCAGAAGTATAAAAACCTGGACTGGAGGAGCTAGTCATGCATGGACCAGGTAGATTTAGCAGGGCTGAGTATCAGTGAACAGTATATATGTGTCTGACCAACAAGTGAAAGCATATACCATCTGAAGTTTTGGTTGAATCTAGTCTAATCCAATACTGCCACCATGAGCAGCAATATAGCAAGACACAGTTTATATTTGATGCACCACTGAGTGAGAAAGCGAGGAATCCATATAGCAATTCACTTTCATGAATCAAAGAATATGCAGAGATCATTTGTGTCCACAACTGCTTTATTGGTGGGTTCTGCCACAGATCTTCATACCATATCTGTTCAAAAGATTTCGCTCTGTCTTTTGTAACACAAAAAACTGTAGCTGGCTATGTACATCAATGTTAATGGTGCTCATGGTAGGCTCTATAAAATCTGACAGAAGCTTTAGAGTTAACACATTTTTCTTGCCCCGTGTAGATAATATAATTTTTATATGAATATTCGAATCACAAAGAATAGTCATGAGGAGGTATACGTACTATTCTTATAAAATTCTAAGCACTCCGGCCAAAGGAAAGTCCTTTTCCACAGCTGTGGAATTAACTTTCTAACCTGGGGGTGAATATTTACCACATGGATTAAGATGGACAGCAACCATGGTAGGTCTCTGACCTCTCTGCGGCAATCTCTGGGTTTCTGGACACGCCTAACCCTATCGCGTATGGGGAGAGCATCAATAGAGAAATGATAGTACTTCTGTGGCTTCTTTATTTCTTTGCAGCAGCACCTGTGGTCCCCACCAGGGCTTTCTTTGGGGACCTACAAAAACTGACATCTGGCCTTGCCTGGGGTGGGGCATGCAAGCGAGTAGCTATTCACATACTCTAGCAACCCCTGACAGTGGGGGGCATGGGAGTCCCTGGTCTTGAACTCTGTTCTGAGGCAGCCCAATTGCAATGGCCTGTGCATTGGCTAGCAGGGGATGTAATGGGCAAGGGTAGATCAGTCAGGGAGGGACTGGCAAATGTGGGGTTACTGGTGTGGCTGCTGACACCGAGATGCCCTCCTTGGAGACTAGGTTGATTGGCACACACTGGGAAGTGCTGCTGAAATAGGTACATACAGCTGCCAAGGGGAACGCCACCTTACGCCACCTTACGCCCCACAGTTATCACTCTGGAGCATGCCTAGAATGAGGGTTCTGTTTCAAGAGCAATGAGCCAGGGCCTTAGAGAGAGACAGAATGACAGAATTGGGAGACCTGTGTCATGATGAGATCCTGCGCTCGTTTCAAGATTTGCAAGCTAGTAATTACATGGGAAATGGCCAATCCCTAACTTAAAATGTGCTTGTAATGGAGATCAGGAACACCTGGACGGTGAGTCGGAGGTCCCAGCCCTGCATTATGGAGTGCGGTGTGTCTTGATACACGGGTCAGGCAGTAAGGCGGTTACAGTATTATATGTTGTGTTGCAGATGCAGGGCTTGCAGTACACAGTAAGCCCTGCTGGGACGCCTACCCTGGGACAAAACTGAGATGGGAGATGGTGCTCAATCAGGTTAAATGGGTGTCCCATAATGCCCATCTAAGGTTTACACAATTCTATGTCAGGACCGGAGGCTCCGATTATGCTTTCTCTTTCTTTACTGACTTAAACAGCAGCCAATGAAATACAAGTAACAGAAAAAACTACAACACCCAGGATACCTAACATCCTGTCACATGGTCCAATCACCATCCATGTCCTCTGCTATGAGTCCTTTGACCTATGAAGTCACTTCCCCTTTCTTTGCTGCTTCGCAGCAGATAAGTACACTTTTATTTACTCTCTGAATGTTTGCAATTTACATTGTTTACTTAATGGTTAAAGTATTACCGATCTAAGCGTCGCAATTCAGCGTGCTTTCGGTATATTTGTAGAAGCGCTCTCGTGCTTCGTTTTTATGGCATTTTGCCAAATTTTCAGCCTGATTCTCGAAGTGGAGTGGAAGCGGGAGCGGAGCTGCTCTAAGGCAGTCTCTTTTCCATTTTTTAGCGCGCACACGTGCGCACGCATTATCGAGCCGATCTACTTTCATTTTTGATGAAGATCGACTCGTGGATGCTGCGTGCCTGTCTGTGCCCCCTCAATCAAATAAATAGTTGTTATTGCTCCCTGACGCCCAGTTAAGAACCTGTCTGGGTTGTAAAATTATAAATTAGGCTGCTGCCTAGAGTGCCTTTCAGGCTGCTTCCTCCACACTTTAATATTAAGGGCTCCTTTTTTCTTGCCTGATATTGGGGGGTTTTCACTCCCCCTGTTGGATCCCTGAGTAAAAGGTTCTTCCTCCTCAGTACTTTGATACATATTGTAGCCATGGCTCAATGGGATGAACAAGAAGCTGAGTACTATACAGAGGCGTTGGGCAATCAACTTGAAGTTGACCTGGTGGAAGCCCTTGACACCAGGGTACAGCAGTCAGTAAATGATGCTCTAGTGAGAGCTTTGGGACCCTTTTCAGGGTAAATATTTGATTTCACTTGCTCACAGGGTTGGACTCAGGAAACTCCTCAACACGAACCTAAAAAAGTCAAAGACAAAGCAAAAAATCTGGAGTGTAGTGCAGAGGTCAGTGGTGTCCATACTGACGTTTTCGATAAGCTGCGTAAAAAACGCAGTGGCGAACATAAATACAGCTCAAAAAAGGGGACCCCCTTTTCTACCTCTTCCTCTGATAAAGATTCTTCCTCTGATGATTCAGATGATTCGGACGCTCCCATACCGAGTAAGAAAAGTAAGAAAACTCCTCCTTCCTTCCAGGTTTTGGACTTTGATCCCACGGAAATCATTCATCCCAGATCCACCAATTGTGTTCCCCCGCCTGAGGTAGCGCAATATGTCCAGGCTAATCTACGTAAAAGCTTCGATAAAGAGGTTAGATCACGCTTGAAAGCGGAATGCCCCAGGCCTTACCTGGAGGGCAAGGTTTCCGATACTCCAGAGATAGACCCCACTATGGTCACCTTTATGAAAAAAATCGCCAAGGACCCCAAAAAAGGCTTCGACTGTTCCTGGCGGAGTTGTCAGGACAAACTGTTGGATCTTTCAGGACCCTTGACTAAGATCCTGGAGTTGGCATATGTGGCCAAGGAATCTGACACTCCGGTGGACACAGATGTCCTTATCGGCTGGGCACAAAGAGCTGTGTGCCTACTAGGTAATTCTAACTGTGCCATCTCGGCAGAACGCAGGAAGTATGTGCTTATGCGCATAGATCCCAAATTATCGGATCTTGCGTCATCGGAAGCGGGTCCTTCTGCCGATGGTCTTCTATTTGGCTCATCATTTATCAAAGACTTAGCCAAGTTTTGTTCCACCTTTTCTTCGCTTGACAAGGCACAAATGTCACTCAAGAAGGTTTTTAAACGAGGCCTTTTTGTCAGGGCCGGTCGTTTCGGAGGACGTATGTCCGGCCGCAGCTCCTTCAACAGTCCCCAAAATTACTATCCGAGAGGCAGAGGTGGCTGGTACGGAGATCAGGACTCCACCTTCTACCCCACACGGCACAGAGAGGGTCGTCCCCGTTTCCGTAGGGGTCATCGCAGAGGCCAACAAGGAGCCATTCAAGACTCCAGTTTCACAGGTGAGCATTATTCAATTTTCTCAGGTCAAACTAGGGGGCAGAGTGGCATCTTGCTTAGCAAATTGGAAGCGGATATCCGGAGATCCATGGGTTCTCCAAACAGTAGAAGGTTTTCGACTGGAGTTTGTCAGCACTCCCAAACAACTGTCCCCTCCGGTAATAATGTGTTTTTCCCAAGCAAATCAAGATTTTATAGACAAAGAAGTGCAAGCTCTCTTAGACAAAGGAGCCGTGCAATTCTCTTACCCTCATCCTTGCGGTTTCCTCAGCCCAATTTTTGTAGTAGACAAGAAAGGGGGTGGCCACCGCTTAGTCTTGAACCTAAAGGAGTTCAATCAGTGGATCCTGTACCGACATTTCAAGATGGAGGGTATCCACATGCTAAGGGACATTCTGTTAGAAGGGAATTGGATGGTTCGACTGGATCTAAAAGATGCCTACTTGTCAATTCCAATTTTTCCTCCCCACAGGAGATTTCTACAATTCCAGTGGAAGGGTCAGTGCCTGGATTTCCGAGCACTCCCATTCGGCCTATCATCAGCCCCTTGGTGCTTCACGAAGCTTTTGAGACCTGTGATGGAATGCCTCAGATCCAAGGGAGTCAGATTGATTATATATCTGGACGACATTCTGCTGATGGCTCAGTCCCCCCAAGTCCTAATCTTACACTTGGATTGGACCATCAGTCTCCTACAAGATTTAGGTTTCCTGATCAATGTACAGAAGTCGTTGTTGAAACCTTCACAAGTGATAGATTTTCTGGGCTTTCAGATAAATTCCATTTTATGTCAGCTTCTTCTTCCCTCTCAGAAGATACGCAACATCAAGAGGGAACTGAGATTGGTGTTAGCTTGCCAGACCATCTCTTTGAGGAATATAGCCAGGGTAGTGGGCTTACTAGCTTCATCTATTCAAGCGATATTCCCTGCACCCCTTCATTATCGAGCACTTCAGAGGCTCAAAATCAGGCATCTACAACAGGGTCTGAGTTACTCAGAACAAATCCCATTGACTGCCGAGGTAAGATCTGAAGTTCAATGGTGGCTTCATCACATGGAAGCTTGGAAAGGCAGGGCCATTTTCGGATCTCACCCGGAGGTAGTGATAGAGTCCGATGCCAGCAGAAGGGGTTGGGGAGCTCGATGCAACTCCCTAGTGACGGGGGGCAGATGGTCAGAGTGGGAATAATCCCTTCACATCAATTGTTTGGAACTTCTAGTGGGATCATTTGCTATAAAGAGCCTCTCCCCGCAGAAAACAGATTGTTGCATACTATTACGGATGGACAACATATCAGCAGTGAGGTATGTCAACAAATTGGGAGGCACGAAGTCCAGAATTCTGGCGGAGATTGCCAAGGATTTCTGGCATTTTTGCCTAACCCGGCGTTTAGTGGTCATAGCGGAATATCTGCCTGGGGATCAGAATGTCATAGCAGACTGGAATTCCAGATACCTATCAGACTCCAGCGACTGGAAGCTGGATCCTCTGATTTTTGCCCAGATAGTCCAGGAATGGGGCAATTGCGAAGTGGACCTGTTTGCCTCTCATCTCAATTGCCAAATTCAAAAATTTTACAGCTGGCATCCAGACCCTTATGTGCTGAAAACAGACGCTTTTCTTCAGGACTGGACCCAGTTTCGAGGTTTTGCGTTTCCTCCTTTTCTGATGATCGCCAGAGTTCTGGCTCAAGTGCGGAGACAGAAAACAGAGGTTGTTCTGGTGACTCCATTCTGGAGAGCACAGCCTTGGTTTCCCAGTGCTCTACATTTAGCCTGTGCCTCTCCTCTTCTGATTCCTCCTCGTCCGAATCTTCTTTTGAGTCCAGAGGGCCTTCAACATCCTCTGATCTTGTCAGGGAAGTTAACACTTCTAGTCTGGTTAATTTCAGGTCGAGATGGAATACCCCAGATGTTTCGCAACAAGCTGCAGAATTCATTAAACAGGCCTGGGCCAGTAGTACCCATAAGAGATATGATTCAGCCTGACACAGATGGTCTAGTTGGTGTGATGGAAGGGGTGCCAATCCAGTGGAAGCGCATATTGGTTTGATTGTTAATTTTCTAGCAGAACGAGCCAGTTCGGGTTTAGCTTATCGGACGGTCAATAATTTTAGATCTGCCATTTCAGCAGGGCATTCACAGTTAGAAGGCAAGTCCATTGGAGAACATCCATTAATTTGCAAGCTTTTGAGGGGTATACGTCTTTCTAAACCACCTCAAGCTAAATATACTGTTTTATGGGATGTTAATGTTATATTAAAATTTCTTGATTCTTGGCCTACCAACAGATTTTTGTCTCGCAAGCAGTTGTCAGCTAAGTTAACCATGCTTTTATGCCTTGTTTCTTGTAAAAGAGTATCGGACGTCAGAGTTTTAGATTTAGCAGGTAGAACTTTTTCTCCGGAAGGAGTCTCCTTTTCGGTGACAAGGAGAACTAAAACAAATTGCAGGTCAGTATCATATCCAGTTTATACGGAAAATTCAAAATTATGTGTAGTTCAATGTTTAAAAGATTATGAAGTTGTCACAGAAGAATTTCGACAGGATGCTGAAGGTCAATTGTTAATTGCTTTGCAAAAACCTTTTAAACCAATTTCCTCAGCTACTTTAGCTAGATGGATGAGATGGCTGATGAATGAAGCAGGTATTGATACCTCTGTTTTTGGGGCCCATTCTGCTAGAGGGGCTATGGCTTCAAAATCATTTGCTTTGGGTTCTCGTTTAGAGGACATAATGAAAGCCGCAGATTGGTCTTCAGAAAATACTTTTTGTAAGTTTTATCATAAACCTGTATTGGATGTAGCCAGTGTGGTGATGGAACAGCTTTAAACTAGCATAATCGGAGCCTCCGGTCCTGACATAGAATAAAAAAAATTCTAGCTATTGCGTCAATAATTTTCTATTCTATTAAGGACACGGGGCGAGGATTATCCCTCCCTTGTTATATTTATGGAATATTTATTATCAATTATTATGTATACTGTATATGATGAGATATTGTCATTTAACCCTCCCATTATTTGCAATTATAAAGTTGGAGATAACGTATATTTTATGGGATATTACCTACCTGTTTATTGTTACAGCTTCTGATCAGAAGAATGCCTGAAGGTCGTAACCTCATGGAAAGATTGAGTCCTTATGTTCTACCGGTTGTTTCTCCGGCATTGAGTCTCCAAGTTTCGGTTCTTCAGTATGGAGAAGAAGTTTATGTCTCCGGATTCGAGATGGCGTAAGAAGTTTGCGTTTTCAAGTTGACATTATCTGTTTGAACAAAGAAAGAGGAAGTGACTTCATAGGTCAAAGGACTCATAGCAGAGGACATGGATGGTGATTGGACCATGTGACAGGATGTTAGGTATCCTGGGTGTTGTAGTTTTTTCTGTTACTTGTATTTCATTGGCTGCTGTTTAAGTCAGTAAAGAAAGAGAAAGCATAATCCTCGCCTCCGTGTCCTTAATAGAATTTAAAATTCTTGACGCGATAGCTAGAAAATGTTTTATTCAATTATCTTCACCACACCTATCTCATGCCACACCATCTACATAAGATGTTTCCGGGGTTGGCACAGGTGGGTCCCAGATGTGGGCATCAGGTTGTGACTTTTATGCACATGGTGTGTGATTTTCCTCTGTTAGTTCAGGTATGGCTGCTGGGTGTTATGTAACGCACAAAACACACTAAACACTACCCCAAATTGGCTGACCTGGCCATGGCCCTCTTTAAACGACTAATTACTATGTCCTGGAAGGCGTCACAGCCTCCCACTGATGGACTGCTGGCTCCTGGTTGTGCTGAGGTGGGCAACTACAGAGGAAGATGCAATGGCCTGGAATACACAGATGCGGAGCAAAGGGGGTGCTACCCCCCTATGGGATACTTACACACTTAGAATGCAAGACAGACACTCTTGCATGAATGGGGACATGGTCCTGGGTCCTTTACACCCCCTGCTGGGGTACCAGATGGGTGATGATGGGGCATTGATCCCCCCTTGATGCTTCCCCCTCCCGCATGGACACTCACTTCTAGACAGTACGAAATTCGCCACTTTGAAATCTTACCCCTTCTCCCCCAGAATCAGTTTTTTCTTTTCTCTCCATACACTGATTGGTATGTTAGATAATGTGGGTTATCGGTATACAGATGAATATGTCTGCAGGGTGATAATTTGGAGATTGTATTACACTGGCTAACCCCCATGACACAGGAGCTATTGATGGACTAAACAATGTGGTATGCATATGCACTATTTGCTTCTCTGTGATGCTCCATAATCTGATGTTACACTTTTGTGATTCTTATGCTGACGCATGGGAGGACGGGAATGTGTTGTGTACTCGTGTGGTCCCACGAGGAAGCGTTTTATGTATTATGCTAGGAATCCTAAGGGATAGTTCTAGAGCATGGTAGGGGACAGTTGTTGAGAGTGCTACGTTTGAAGAAGGCTGGTCCTTTATGCTCTGTACATTGGAATAAATTTATTTAACTCGCACCTTGTGTCGTCTTACCAAAACAAATTGGCAACAAGCTTCTAAGGTACAGGAAAGAACCCATGGGGGTTTTGGTGCATATCGACAGATGCACATTAATTGAGGATCGTGATTCCTCCGGATGGATTTGTAACTTCAGATTGATCCAGTTTGGCGGTTAGTGGAGCTTTCCTTGTGACTGTTGTATATATTTATTTTTGAGGGACGGTAATCTCGGTTACTGGCATGGGCGCGAGGCAGCTCCGGCGCCTCAGGCCAGTACAAGGATCTTGCGCAAGGCATTGTGGGGCACGTGTGTCTTGCGTGCAAGGAAGTTAATGCAGCGCAGTGTAGAGCGAGAGCATTTCCATAGCAACGCAGCTTGTGTAGAAGGAAGTTAACTTGAGGTAGAGTAGAGCACGAGCATTTCCATAGCACCATTGCTCGTGTACAAGAAGCTGAATATAAGAATGGTGACTCGTGATAGAGCGTTCCGTACTAATAATTTACCTGTATTTGGACGCTCTTTAGGCCGATGAATCTTTTGGCTAAGTGAGACTCTCTTCACCCGAGATCAGTCGATTTAATGTAATCAATAATCAATAACGAACATAAGCAATACCCTGATCAACATAACACTTAACAATTAATCCAGAATACATTTCGGCGAACCATGACCTTTCGGTCATGAATAACCACACCAGTTTATTCAAAGTTAATGAATTTATTTCCCTATATTAACAAAGCTAGCACAATATAGATGTGTCTCAACACCAAATGGTAAACGTAAATGAACATTAATAGCTGTCCATAACGGCGGAAAAGATGCAATCTATGCAGCATTTGAATAACAAGGCATTCGATAATAGCAATGCAAATTACTAAAACTATAATCTGCAATGAGTTAATTGCATACATTTAGTCAGCATAACAAGGTCTCAAATTGCATTGTGCAACAAAAGGAATCCTCATCTAACCTCAAATTAGCATCGGCATGTGGGACTTCATGCAAAAACAATTTAGCAACATTAATTTGGAAAACTCCTAACTAGGGCTCTTATAAAAAATCAGCAGTTGGTTACCTAAAAGAAACACAATGCAATTGCACAATGTCCTTTCATATTTACCAATTTCAATCAGCATTCAAGGAAGTCTTCGTCTCACAGGTACCGTTTCTCGATCAGCATGGGATGGGGCAGGGGTGGACGGGGCAATTTGCCTCACGGCGGCAAGATAAACTACTACTTCATGCAAAGGGCATTTCAAAGTTAAAGTCTCTAGGGTAAGAATCATTTAAAGTCTCTTTCTCTCGATTAGAGAAAGCATCAAAGTCTCTTTCAAAATGGCGTCGCTGCAAGATGGGCCATAATAGCTGCAAAGTCTACAAAATGGCGGGATGTCCAATAATGGCCACTTTCCTCTCGTGCACCTGGTTTAAATAGACAACAGTTCAAATCCAGTAGGGTCTTCCATTGGAGGGTTCATAGGTTGGCTTCAAATTGTCCAATCAAAAACAACAGTTCTCAAGCTTTTACTTAAGCATACATTATCCTTGGAGACGGGTACGCAAGTTGCAACATTTTATACCAATTAACTCACTTTCAGAGCTTCCATTGTCCGCACCTGCAGATTGACCTTGGAGCAAAGAGAAAAATGCCAGGCTGGCACGAAACCTTAAGATAAGCATGTGAACGATCTCAGTGGAAAAGTACAGCTTCAAGCAAAAATACACGTTTATTAGCACATTGGAAAAATACGAGCATCTAAATCGTGAGACCAGGCAACTAGGCCGAAGCCTGCACTAAAGTTATGCTAAGCTAAAACATTTCAAACAAGCAAATCATAGCACACGTTTACGATTATGTCGGATTAGTGCAATTCTAATACATCACGTTATATAAAGCACGCTTATAAATGTTGGCAAACTACTCTGAGGGCACATTTGTCCCCGTACAATCTTTATTAGTTTGGTTAAAGTCACACTTGATTATTGCAGCACTACGTTTAAGCACTAATAAATGTAAAACCTTCATTTCCGCGTCATCAATCCCTCCTCTGATGACTACTTGTCATCACACAAACTATTCCAACAAATTTTATTCCATTAAAATTCTGTCAGTTCTCTTTTCCTTTTAGTTCCCCTAGTTTTCGCTTTGTATTCTTCTGCCATTCTTTTCATCATCTTCTCTTCCTTCCTTCTCTTAATTCTTGCCATAATCATTATTATCCCCCTTTTTATTCCCCAAATTCCAAATATACAAATCAGTACTATTAATATTCCCTGTATTATTTTTACTAATATTCCATTCCAAATTCCCCCAATCCAATTTCCCACTGAAGCAAGTCCTTTTCCAACCTTCTCCCACACTCCTGGTTCTTTCAATTCCTTCAAGTCTGCACTCTCTTTTGTTAGATTAGCAAGCATAGTTTTAATTTTCACACTGTTGTCTGGAATATACGTGCAACAGTGGCGCGCACCAAGCATTTTGCAAACGCCGCCATCCTTTGCTAAAAGAATGTCTAAGGCAAGCCTATTTTGAAGAGTCATAGCTCTTTCCGCTGCAAGTTCAGCATCTATCAGGATTATAGCACCTGAAAACTTTGTCAACATGTTATCCACTATAGTAGACAACTTTCTTATTTTGATGGAATTCAACACAACTCCCAATGAAGGAATCATGGCTCCAAATATATCTCCTACCACAGCAGCTGCGGTCTCTCTTTTCTGGATACGATGGGATCCAGATGTCTTTTGAATCATCGATAGGTCATCCAGTTGATAAACCTTTGGGAACACTATACCCAAATAACATCTCCCCCACCATCCTTTCGGAAGACGATAATAGGCATTATACCCACAAATGTAATATACACCTGGAATGACAGGGTCAAGTCCGTTCATCATGAATGTCCATTTGGCCTTAAAGATAAACGTATGTTTACACTCACTCGCTCCTACGAAAATGTTGTCATAATAAGATTCACCTCGATATATACAAAATTTCCCTACATGCCAAGCATCTAAAGCTATTCTCCCTTGTGTTTTTATTGCAGCAAAATCATAATGATCTACTGAAGTCCTCTTACTTAGCTCTTTTTCTAATTTCGCATTCATTTGTGCCCTTCTATCATCTGTGCGATCTAAAAAGCTTATTTCTACTGCAGAGAGCGAGAAGGTAAGGTTTTCCCTATGAGCGTGAGCCGTTTCAAAAGGTTGCATTGGCTCGAAAAATTCCCTCATTATTTTAGCATCCCAATCTTTAGCAATCTGGCTTAGCTGCGCTATTATAGGAACATATGCAAAGGTAACATCATAATTCGAGTAAAAATACTGTATGTTGGTTTGACCATAAAATCTAGAAGTTACTATACTACATGTAATCCCGTATGTAAGAGGCATGTGGTGATAAGTCACCCCTTCCTTTACTGATGTCGGTATCTGTGTACACACATAACAATCTTTCGCATCCATAGTCTCAACATATTCTGTTAGCAAGCGATAGAAAACATTATACGAAAGCTCCTTTTTATCATGCAAGTGTCTCTCATCTAATTCTAGTCTTTTCAATGCGGTTAGTTCAGTGACAGTAACAGGAGCAAAAGTAGAAGCATCAATTCTCTCATTCTCACCCTTTCCACGTGTAGCAAGCACTATTGCCATTATTATTATTACACATGTAATTATCAAGCCTATACACGCATATTTACAATATTTCACTCTACTGTTTTGTGTAGCCATGATCTGTATAGAATCAGAGAGCTAGAAGCACCTATAAAGAAACTATTTAGCAATTCAGTTACAAAGCTGAACGAGCGCAATGTTCACACAGTTTTCTTCAAGAGGCCAGTCGCTTATCGGTTAGCAGCATTTGTCTCAATTCGGCAATAACTCAGTCTTTTATCAGTTCAGCAAGTGTCTCATCCGGTTTAGCAATGTCTCAGCTGGTTGTTTGTATCACGTTAGATTGTAGCAAGCAATGTCATTTATCACCCTTTCAATCAACAGTGTCCATAAAACTTTTCTTTTCTATTGGTATCTCTTCTTCTTCGTTCTCGAGGCTTAGAGATACAAATTCGTCAGTCCAATCGTCATTGACTGCATATGCCCATTCTGGACCGGAATATCTCCTGTTTGGTATCCTTTTCCTTTTCAATTTTGCTTCTCTTTTCGATTCTGCCTCACTGGTACTTTCCTCTTTGGCCAAGTCTTTTCCTTCACTTGAGGATGGTACCACGACAGACACTTCCTTTATTTTCTCTTTCACTTTCGGCCTTTCTCCGTCGTTCAAATTTTCTTTAGTCCTTTGTTTTATTGGTGATATACTTAGTCTCCTCTTTGCACCGTGTCCGTTTGATGGACCTGCGATCTTTTCTGTGGAAGCTTGAACAGTTTCGTTCTGTTCTGCCTTGTCCCCTCCTTCTGGGGAATCAATCACGTTCTCTTTTTCTTTTTCTGTATCGTCTGCTTCTGGGAAAGCCCTCCTCTGATCAGGCTCTCCTGCTTTTTCACCTCTTTCGAGCCCTTCGTCACCGTTACTTTCGTCAGGCTCTTTATCACTTTCAGCTGCTTCAGGCTCTTTGTCACCTTCAGCTGCTTCAGGCTTTTTGCTACCCTCAGCTGCTTCAGGCTCTTTGTCACCTTCAGCTGCTTCGTCGCTGTCTGAGGTTTCTCCTTGGTCTTCCCCAAGTGAGTCGGTTGCTTCGTCCTCAGAGAATATTTCTCTCTCTCCTGTTTCTGCCTGTTCACTTTCAGTTCTGTTTTGTTCTGTCTCAGCGCTCAGCACTGTTTTATCAGGCACTGGCAGTTTCAGCGCTTCAACTTCCTCATCTGTGGGACACAACACTTTCTTTGTGTGACTGGCGTGAATCCAGTTGGGAACTCCCGCACACTTCACAGCGGTAGTTGTCGTCAGGATCACTTGGAAAGGGCCTTTCCAACGGGGTTCCAGACACGACTTTCTCACGTGCTTCTTTATCATGACCCAGTCACCTGCTTTCAGTGTATGTCCTGGACCTTGGATCGGTGGCAAGGTGGTCGCTTCCACCTGGTGAGAGAAAGAGCGAACCACGTCAGCCAGACCTTTGCAGTAGTCTAACACCATATCATCTGTAATATTCAAAAGCGTGTTTGCGGGAACTGCAGGAAGTCTCATGGCCCTGCCCATGAGAATTTCGTGCGGGGACAATCCAGTCTTTCTGTCAGGGGTGTTTCTCATTGACATTAACACCAAAGGCAATGCGTCAGGCCATTTCAAATTTGTCGATGCACATATTTTCGCCATTCTTGATTTCAGTGTACCATTCATCTGCTCCACCAGTCCTGATGCTTCTGGGCGATAGCTACAATGCAGTTTTTGCTCAATGTTCAGCGCTGCGCAAAGTAACTTTATCACCTCGTTATTGAAGTGACTTCCTCTATCTGATTCTAAAGAGATCAGGAATCCGAAACGTGGTATCAACTCCCTCAACAATAGTTTTGCAACTGTAAGGCTGTCATTTCTACGTGTGGGGTATGCTTCAATCCAGTGACTAAAAATGCACACAATCACCAACACATACTTCAGACCTCCATGCACAGGCATCTCAATGAAGTCCATCTGCATTCTACTGAACGGGCCGCTCGCCCTACCAATGTCGCTCGCGTTCACAACCGTTCCCTTCCCTGGGTTCATCTGCTGGCAAATGACACATCGATGGCAAACTGCTTCTGCAGCTTGACGAAATCTGGGGTTAAACCAATCAGTTTTGAACAATCTTATCATGGCATCTCTCCCTAGGTGAGCCTGCCCATGATAGAACCGCGCTAGCTGCGATGAGAGACTATTTGGCAAAACAAATTTTCCCTCATTTGAAACCCATAACTCATCTGGTCTCTTTATACATTGTGATTTAATCCAGGAATCTCTTTCATCCTCCCTGACGTTATTCTGTAATGCTTTTAGTTCATCCATTGTATCTACAACCTTCAAGGCAAATGCTTCAGCTGGTTCGAGTTCTGGTTCACTTATCGAATTCCATTCATCCCTGAGTAATATACAGTTCAAGGCATAAAATCTTGCAACTTGATCCGCATATGCATTTCCCAGAGAAACATAGTCCTGTCCTTTTGTATGAGCACTACACTTTACCACTGCAACTTCGGCTGGCATTTGAATGGCGTGTAACAATTCCCTTATTCTCTCCCCGTTTTTCACTGGGGATCCTGAAGAAGTCAGGAAACCTCTCTGTGACCATAGTTGCCCAAAGTCGTGCACAATTCCAAACCCGTACTGACTATCAGTGTAAATGGTAACTTTCATCAATGTAGACAATTGGCATGCTCTTGTAAGGGCTACAAGCTCTGCTACTTGTGCAGAATAGACTCCTTGGAGCCAGGACGCTTCCAAGACACCTGTTACAGTACATACAGCATATCCTGCTTTCAAAATTCCCATCCCATCTCTTAGACATGAACCATCAACAAAAACAATTTGGTCATTTTCATCAAGCTTAGTATCCTTAATGTCAGGTCGAGGTTTTGTGCAAAATTCAGTCACCTGAAGGCAGTCATGCTCGACGTCTTCAGCGTTCTCAATTTCAGCATTTTCACCAGGAAGCAAGGTTGCTGGATTCAACGTAGTGCACCTTTTCAGCTGCACATTCGGTGAGCCCAGAATTATCGTTTCATACCTTGTGAGTCTTGCTCCAGTCATGTGTTGCGTTCGGGAGCGGGTCAAAAGTATCTCAACTGAGTGAGGGACCATGACTGTTACTGGGTGTCCCATCACTATTCCTTCACTCTGAGTGAGGCTGATACCAACTGCTGCTACGGCGCGCAAGCACCCTGGAAGTGCTGCTGCGACCGGATCCAAAGTAGCTGAAAAATACGCTACTGGTCTGTTTATGCCACCATGGGCTTGAGTCAAGACAGACAAAGAACATGCATCACGTTCATGACAAAACAATGTAAAAGGCTTTGTGTAATCAGGCATACCTAAAGCTGGAGCCCTGCACATGCATTCTTTCAATTAGATAAAAGCATCCATCTCATCTCCTTTCAGCTCAATTTTATCCAAGGCATCCTTCTGGGTCAGCTTCAGTAAAGGCTTTGCTAGAGTTGAGAAGTTGGGAATCCACTGACGACAGTAGCTTACCATTCCCAAAAACTTCCTCACCTCCCTCCTTGTCTTTGGTGGACTCATTTGAAGTACACTTGTTATTCTTTCCTTCATTATTCTCCGTGACCCTTTCTCTATCTGGTGACCCAAGTATTTCACTTTCTTCTGACAGAACTGCAACTTGGAAGGAGACACCTTGTGCCCATTCCTTCCCAAATGGTTCAACAGAGCAATGGTATCGGCTGTGCAGCCACTTTCTGTCTTAGATGCAATCAGTAAGTCATCGATGTACTGTACTAGGGTTGACTCGAATGGCAACTCTAATGCTTCCAAGTCTTTCTTTAGAATCTGATTGAAGATTGACGGTGACTCAGAAAACCCTTGAGGAATTCGACACCAACTGTAAACTGTGTCTAAGAATTTGAAACAAAAGAGAAATTGGCTGTCCTCATGAAGAGGCACCGAAAAGAATGCTTGTGACAAGTCGATGACTGAGAACCACTCAGCATCGCAAGGGACTTGAAACATTATCACAGCTGGATTTGGTACGACAGGGCAACATTTAATTATGATGTCATTTATTTTCCTCAAGTCCTGTACAATTCGGACCTTTCCACTCGGCTTTATAAGTCCTATGATTGGTGAATTACATGGACTGCTTAACACTTCTTTCAGTACTCCCTGCTTTACAAATTCGTCAATGAGTTGGGCAACTTTCATGAGGGTGTCTTGTGCCATGTGGTATTGTGGGGTCTGGGGAAAGGTTGCATTGGGTTTTACAGTCACTTTCACTGGTTCCACTCCTTTCATCAATCCCACCTCTTTCCCTGTCATATCCCACACTTCCTTTCCGACTGTTTCCCGTAATTCAGCTGGAATATCTTCTTCAGTTATCATCGGGAAAAGGCAAATCAGAGGATACTCTTCATCGACAGTTTCCATCTCATCCCCCTCTACACTGTCCTCTTCTTCCCCATCACTGCTCGTCTGAATTTTAATTCCATCGTTCGAACACATAATTGAACATCCCAATTTGCACAATAGGTCTCTCCCTAACAGTGCTATCGGGCTTGAGTCACATACCACAAATTTGTGTAACCCTTGATAGTTACAAATGCTGACTGGTACCGGATCTGTGATTGGGTTTGTCAGGTGCCTGTTTGCTACTCCCACCACTTGAACTGTCCTCCCTGAGAGTGGGAAATTTGGTACTTCAATGCTCTTAACAGTTGAACGTGTGGCTCCTGTGTCAACCAAGAATGAAACACGATGACCCATTACTCTTTCCTCCACATACGGACCCTTTTGATCAACTTCCAAAGATGCTGCAAGCACACAATCTCCCTCCTCTCCTGAACTTTCACTCTCCCATACATTGTTTATTCCACTCTCACTGTGTAATGGGAACTGTTGTACGGTGCCATTTGTATTCATTACCTGACCCAAGACCTGTGGAGGAACCATCACTTGCTGCTGACTCATTGGTGCCAAAGGTATTTGCATTTGCTGATTAGGTACCATGGGAAACTGCTGTTGCATTGGCTGCATTTGCGTCATCTGCATACGGGGCATCTGCATTTGCTGCGGCTGCATAGGTTGTAATCCCTGCAGCTGATTTATGGTCTGAAAATTTGGGTTTGGACCTCTCATTTTCGGTCCCCTCATTGTCTGAAATGCATTGACATCATTGTTTTGCTGACTAACACCTGCACCTTCCTGCACCACCATCGGGCACTCGCGTTTCCAATGACCGACAATTCCGCACACGTGACATGGCATCACCTTTTTCAATGCCTGCACACCATTCGGAGTCACAACAGTGTTCAAATCTGGACCATTATTTCCAAAACCTCCTCTGCCTCTCGCCTGTGGCTGAAACATCATATTTCCCTGCAACTGCGGCTGCGGTTGCGGTACCTGCTGTTGGAACCCTTGCAACCCTTGCAAACCTTGCAGACCTGTCTGAGCTGCTTTAAGTTGCATCATCATCACTTTCTCCTTCAACTTTTTCTGTTTCACTTCAATTTCGTCGCTACAGTATTTCGCATAATTCAACACCTCATCAATAGGTTTCGACTGCCAACAAATCAAATGCGACTTTATCATCTGACTTATCTCTGGTCTCAGCCCTTCCACAAATCTAAACACAAAATGAAGCATGTCCTTCGCCTCTATTGTTTCCGTGCCACTGTAGTTCTTGAACGCCTTCAACAACCTCTCATAGTAACTATGAATCGACTCTTTAGCCTCTTGGGCAGTTCGATCGATCTTCTGCCAATCCACATTTTTCGCGGCAACCTTCGTCTTCAAATGCTCAATCACCTTATAGTACAAGCTCATCACCATAGGTGATGGTGCACCCGTATCCCTGTCTCTCTCTGGTTCACTTGTCGGCCAACCTACAGCTCTTTTGCAATCCTCCCACAAATCTGCCGGAACCACAATCTCAAAGAGAGTGTTCAGGTCTTCCCAAAGACATTTTGCAAGCTTCACAAACCTATCAGTCTGTTGATACCATTCAATCGGTTTCTCTCTCAGTTTGGGAAAATCATCCGTAAAAGACTGAATGTCGCTTCTGTGCCATGGTACATGTATTAATTTTCCCCCTGCTGTCTCCCTCATTGGTAACATGGTTACTGCATCACTACTCTGTGGTCTTTTCTCGTTGAGCTCTGGGACACTGTCTTTCCTCTTTTCCTTTCTCTTTACCCATCTGCTTTCCCATTTGTCTAAGCACCTCCACACTTGTGCACTCTGCAGCAATTCTCTAAGGTGCGCCTTCATGCCTGCTGACCTCATCTGTTCAAAGTCTGTGGTCCCGAAATCCAACCTATAGCTCCTGCTCAAGTGTTTCGTCTTGTCTATATCAACCCCGTTTTTGTCAGCTATTTCTTGCAAGCTTCTATGTACCTTGTTCACTTCTCTCGTAATCCTGGGACATAGATACCTCAGCTCTTCTTCCGAGTAGGACTCTAACCTATTCACACCCATAGTCCCTTCCACCAATTCTTGTGCTTCCATGTTCAACCTGACCCTATTCAGATAGTCTTCTCCCTTCCCACTGGCTGAGCTTTGTGTGGAATTCAGACTGTTGAACCACTGCGTCAGCTGTTGCGCATTCAACCCCATCAGTGTAGCATTCACATCGACTGCCATTGATGGTTGCGGCAACTTTTCAGTGTTCGATGATAGCGGTATCATCAGTGGGGGACTCGACCTCACCAGTGTTGACTGAGCACATATGGGACTAAACTCCATCAAGGACCCAGATCCAGTTGGCAGAGCCGCTATCGGAGTTGTCTCTGGAGTGTTTTGTATGCACCTCCTTTCCATCCCACTCTGCACCATTGATCCTTGACTGCTCATACCTGAGTTAGGCTGAATGTACAAAGGTACCGGTGGACCTACAGTAATGGGTAGGGATATCGCATCTGCGTTCTGTCCATTCCCCATGTTCTGAGACATGTTCATTCCCAAACTATGGGTCATCATTGCCGGCATGCCCGTCTGACTCCCCGTCATCTGAGCATGTGCGGTTCCCCCTGCATCTGCTTTTGAGGCATCAGAAACTGGGTTGATTCAGCTTGTGCCAATGTTGGGTTGTGACCATTCTGTACTCCCATTACAGTTGGATCTAAAATCATTCCCGTACTATTGTCACTGCTGTAGTACCTTGGGACCTGCGGCTGATAATTTTCTGCTGGTTTCAATATGGGCACATCTGGATATATTCTCCTAACCTGCGGTATCTGCGGGGTGAACAGTAAACTCTGGTCCTTAGATCCCGATGATGCTCCTGAACTCTGAGTTTCATTATTCTGCACCGGTGCCGGAGGGGCAGAACTGGTACTTGGACCTTGTCCATTCTCTGCATAAGGTGGTGGACGGTCGTTCAGCAACTGCATGATTAACTCCTCATCCTCTAACTCCTCTTCTCTTCTCAACTTTTCCTCGTCCTCTCTATCTTTGGAACACCTCCTGTTTGTCTTACAGGTAGCTTTCTTGCCTGTCTCCTCTTCTTCCTTAGCAATTGCGGGAAACAATTTTATCCCCTGCAATACATCTGACCTCCACACCTTCTGTGCATTATCCCACCTAGCGTCCGCTAGTGTCTTTTCTACCTTTCTTATCCTGGTCTCGAACTTTTTTTGCTGTTGCTGTCTTGCCATCAGTTCCCAAATTGCTAGAGCCTCAAACTGTGCTGGCCTTGGAGGTACCTTCATGGCGTTCATCGCGAATCTCAAATTCTCTAGGATCCTTATATTGAATGTCCCATGGACCGGGAACGCTACGCTCCCATGTTTCTCTGTCAGCTTGTGCCATTGCTTTAGCCAAAGGCACGGAGCTACCCCCTTTTCCTCCATTACAATGTAAGCTGGTGTACCTTCGGGTGGCGTCTCCTCTCCTACGCTCGCTTTAATGTAAGACTCCCCCTTCATCGCACTCTTTAATGCTTTAAAAAATTTCATTTTTCTCGTCTTTTATTTCACAAAGTTTGTAATCAATAGGTGACTTTAATTCCCGGAATACTCTTCGCTTGCCTTTCCCCTTCCAATCGAGCCCCACGGACTGCGTCCAATCCGTGCGCGACCCTTCTCTACAACCAACCTATCCCAGCGCGGCTCCTAGTGACGTCACACTCACACACTGCGGCTGACAAAGCCTCGCGGCTAGTCCTCCTTCACTCAGCTCCTCTCGTAACAACTTCTGGCATGTATCGCGAGCTACCAAAAAAAATTAATAATAAAACAGATCTGACGGTTTACTACAGGAAGGGTATCACAATCGCTTCAGGACCTTAGGGATTTTTCACTAGCCTCGGCAGTTATTCCATCTTTCTCGGTCCCCACTTTCGCAAGCAAATCTGACCCGCAGACTCTGCTCACAACTTGTCAGTGATCTATTCTAGTGCACTTAGAATTTTGTCAAAGCCCGAAGTCGAAGTTTTCTTTCACTCCCTTAACACACGTACCGACTCGTTGACCACGCCCGATCAACCTATTAAACCGACCAGACCACAACATAAAACAAGTGTCTCATACACTTTTCAACATACTCCGGAGTCTCTTGACCTCGCAGGGCCCGTCTCAACAACAACAACCAAGTGGACCTTTTTCTGCACAAAGCGCCACATGCACATGAAGTTCGACGACTTCCCTACTCTCACACTCGGAGTCGCACCTCCGCTATTTTCTATGAAGTTCGACGACTTCCCTACTTCTACACTCGGAGTCGCACCTCCGCTATCCTCTAAAATCCTCGCAACCTTTTCACACAATCTGCGGCAATAAGCTGTGCAAGCGCAAAATCCTAACTTCACTCATACCATCACTAGTACCACCAACGCTGATCTCACACCTCCGTTCTCTCCATTCGCAAGCTCCGAGATCCCGGGAAAGTCGCGGTAGACTTAGCCCATCATCATTCTGTCAATCAGTTTTACCCATGAAAATCGAATTCAACTTCTCGAGTGGGATCTCAAAAGTCGAAACCGTTAATTCAACACCATGTATGTCTCGAGTGGGGTCCCAAAAGTCTAAACCGTCCTCTGCTACCATCTACTGATAGAGCGTTCCGTACTAATAATTTACCTGTATTTGGACGCTCTTTAGGCCGATGAATCTTTTGGCTAAGTGAGACTCTCTTCACCCGAGATCAGTCGATTTAATGTAATCAATAATCAATAACGAACATAAGCAATACCCTGATCAACATAACACTTAACAATTAATCCAGAATACATTTCGGCCAACCATGACCTTTCGGTCATGAATAACCACACCAGTTTATTCAAAGTTAATGAATTTATTTCCCTATATTAACAAAGCTAGCACAATATAGATGTGTCTCAACACCAAATGGTAAACGTAAATGAACATTAATAGCTGTCCATAACGGCGGAAAAGATGCAATCTATGCAGCATTTGAATAACAAGGCATTCGATAATAGCAATGCAAATTACTAAAACTATAATCTGCAATGAGCTAATTGCATACATTTAGTCAGCATAACAAGGTCTCAAATTGCATCGTGCAACAAAAGGAATCCTCACCTAACCTCAAATTAGCATCGGCATGTGGGACTTCATGCAAAAACAATTTAGCAACATTAATTTGGAAAACTCCTAACTAGGGCTCTTATAAAAAATCAGCAGTTGGTTACCTAAAAGAAACACAATGCAATTGTACAATGTCCTTTCATATTTACCAATTTCAATCAGCATTCAAGGAAGTCTTCGTCTCACAGGTACCGTTTCTCGATCAGCATGGGACGGGGCAAAGGGGCAGGGGTGGACGGGGCAATTTGCCTCACGGCGGCAAGATAAACTACTACTTCATGCAAAGGGCATTTCAAAGTTAAAGTCTCTAGGGTAAGAATCATTTAAAGTCTCCTTCTCTCGATTAGAGAAAGCATCAAAGTCTCTTTCAAAATGGCGTCGCAGCAAGATGGGCCATAATAGCTGCAAAGTCTACAAAATGGCGGGATGTCCAATAATGGCCACTTTCCTCTCGTGCACCTGGTTTAAATAGACAACAGTTCAAATCCAGTAGGGTCTTCCATTGGAGGGTTCATAGGTTGGCTTCAAATTGTCCAATCAAAAACAACAGTTCTCAAGCTTTTACTTAAGCATACATTATCCTTGGAGACGGGTACGCAAGTTGCAACATTTTATACCAATTAACTCACTTTCAGAGCTTCCATTGTCCGCACCTGCAGATTGACCTTGGAGCAAAGAAAAAAATGCCAGGCTGGCACGAAACCTTAAGATAAGCATGTGAACGATCTCAGTGAAAAAGTACAGCTTCAAGCAAAAATACACGTTTATTAGCACATTGGAAAAATACGAGCATCTAAATCGTGAGACCAGGCAACTAGGCCGAAGCCTGCACTAAAGTTATGCTAAGCTAAAACATTTCAAACAAGCAAATCATAGCACACGTTTACGATTATGTCGGATTAGTGCAATTCTAATACATCACGTTATATAAAGCACGCTTATAAATGTTGGCAAACTACTCTGAGGGCACAGTTGTCCCCGTACAATCTTTATTAGTTCGGTTAAAGTCACACTTGATTATTGCAGCACTACGTTCAAGCACTAATAAATGTAAAACCTTCATTTCCACGTCATCACTCGTTTTTGCATTTTTTGAAAGTGCCAAGCATCAAAACTGACCCAGCCTACTTAGAAATTGCTCTGATTGAGGAATACTTACTCATCTCAAAAGAGTGCTTTATCTAGTAGCGTTCCAATGGAAATTGAACTATTTTGAAGAATTGTTTTCGGGACTCCACATTTAATGGAATACTTACTGCTGGTGATTCTTGCTGGAGATATACAATTTTTAAATATATATAACATTTTCACACAAATCGTACTTTTCAACCAATACCTTTATTTTAATGCCAACAGTCAGTTTCAACTGGTACAAATACCTTACATATTGCTGGTTTCCTGCTGTTAATGGTGAAGATTAGACAATGTTTCTTTTCATTGATCTAGTCCCTTATCAATATAAAATGAGTAGGCCACCTCAGTCCTTCTGGGTGTCAGGTTCTGAGCCTCCCTTGAAATGGAGGGAATGGAGAGAATATTTTACAAATTACATAGATGCTATAGATGAAGCAGGAAAAATGTTGTATGCACAAAAAGACGAAGAATTTTTGTACACTTTTTGGGACCAGTCAGTGGGTTTAAAAATGTTTTCACATGTGTCTAAAACCCTTTCAGGGGTAGAGGCTGGGGAAGTGTGTGTTTTCACTGCTGCACTCAATGATTTGGATAAGCATTTTCAACCTAGGCTGTGCATAGGTATCTGTAGATACAAGTTTTTCCAGCATAAACAGACCAAGATTGAAACCATTGATGAATATGTTGCTGAATTACAAAAACTGTTAAGTGATTGCAATTTCGGTAATTTAATAAGGGATCAGATTGTGATTCATACTATTATTCGGCTATTCAGGAGAGCCTATGGGTTAATGGGGATGCATCTTTAGCTATCATTCTAGCAGTAGTCAGGAAGGTGGAATTATCTGAATAGAGTGTGGTAGCGGTGAAACAGAGTGATAAGGAGGTTGAATCTGTGAATAGAATCGCCAAAAGTTACAGTACTAACAGCAAGGAGACAAATTACAAAGGAAATACCAAAGCACGTAATAAGGCTAGATGTTTCCTATGTGACAGCAAGGAACATCTGGCGTACAACAAGGCTTGTCCAGCCATGAACCAAAAATGTAGTAATTGTGGCATCAAAGTCCACTTTGATAAGGTATACTAGAAAGGAAAGTATGTTACATTTGTTTATGATGAGGTAAAAGAGGTGTCTGAGCAAAGTGAATCTGAACATGGTTCTGAAGGAGATAGTTCAAATGTTGTTAAAAACATAAAAGAAACATTGATTTTAAACATACACAGTGATGCATGTGAAGGGAAACCAGAATAAGAATGACCAGTTGAGGGTTGGAGGTAAATATCCCTAGTTCCCCTTACTCTATTATTGATGTAAATACTAGGAAGAACAAAATTGTTGAGAAGACTGGAGAGTATTTGATTCCTTCTGACATTGAACCTGAAGGTTATGGAGGGGAGACAAACAGAGATGCTAGGATTCTGACGGATAATTTTCAAATTTAAGCATAGAACGTCACATGTATTTAAATTGTATCTAGCAAAAAGAGGTCCTCCCGTGCTAGGTTGGTGTGACCAAAAGGACTTGTTTATAGTGTTAAACACAAATAGCAAAGAACAAGTCTTGATCGTGGACCAGAAGACTTTGATGGAGGGTAAATTATGCAAAAAATTCCCCGGTGCATTCAATCAAGGCTTAGGAAATCTTGTAGGTTTTGAACACAAAATTCAATAAAAAAAAGACTCATATGATAAAGTCCATGAAGTAAGAAATGTGCCCATGTCAATAAGAGAAGAGGTATCTAAGCAGTTAGAAAAGTTAGTACATACTGGGATGATTGAACCTGTTGAAGCATTGGAGTGGATTTCTCCAATGGTGCTGGTACGATGGTGCAACGGCAAGCTCAGATTATGCATAGACCTTCACCATCTTAACAACATTATTATAGTTGACAAGTTTCCTTTACTGATAATCAATGAGATGGTGACCTTACTTAATGAGGAAAAATCGTTTTCTACCGTCGATCTATCTTCCATATACCACCAAATCTCATTGACACCTGACTCCCAAAAATATAAAGTATTTATTACCCCTGAGGGTTGTTTCCAATTTCGGGGCATGCCTTTTGGGTTGACATTAGCAGCTGCGGTGTTTCAGAGGTTGCTGTTCAGTTTGTTAAGTAAAGAGTAAAATGTTTAGGCCCGTATTTATACTCCGTTTGCGCCGAATTAGCGTTGTTTTTTTCGACGCAAATTCGGCGCAAAACTAACGCCATATTTATACTTTGGCGTTAGACGCGTCTAGCGCCAAAGTATTGGCAAATAGCGTCATTTTTTTGCGTGAACGCCTTCCTTGCGTTAATGAGATGCAAGTAAGGCGTTCCCGTAAAAAAAAATGACGGCGACGCAAATGCGTCGTATTTATACTCCCGGGCAAAAATCACGCCCGGGAGTTGGCGGGTCAAAAAACCCCGCTTTTGCGCCACTATTTACCGCCTGGGTCAGGGTAGGCGTTAAGGGGCCTGTGGGCTCAAAATGAGCCCACAGGTGCCCTCCCCTGCCCCCAGGGACCCCCCCTGCCACCCCTGCCCACCCCAGGAGGACACCCAAGGATGGAGGGACCCACCCCAGGGACATTCAGGTAAGTTCAGGTAAGTATAATTTTTTATATTTTTTAAATTTTTTTGGGTGGCATAGGGGGGCCTTATTTGTGCCCCCCTACATGCCACTATGCCCAATGACCATGCCCAGGGGACACAAGTCCCCTGGGCATGGCCATTGGGCAAGGGGGCATGACTCCTGTCTTTACTAAGACAGGAGTCATGAAATGGCGTCTGGGCGTCGTAAAAAAATGGCGCAAATCGGGTTGAGGCGATTTTTTTGCCTCAACCTGACTTGCCCCATTTTAAGACGCCCTAACGTCATTTTTTCCCAACGCCGGCGCTGCCTGGTCTACGTGTTTTTTTTCCACGCACACCAGGCAGCGCCGGTCTGCTTGCGCCGGCTAACGCCATTCCATAAATACGGCGCCCGCATGGAGCTTCAGAATGGCGTTAGACGGCGCAAAATTTTTTGACGCTAAACTGCGTTAGCGCAGTTTAGCGTCAAAAAGTATAAATATGGGCCTTAATTTTTCCAAGACGACATTTTGATCTTTGACAAGAATAGACAGGAGCATGATGAAAAGTTGGATAAATGACTGTCCATTCTTGAATCAAAAGTATTGAAGGTCGAATTGGCAAAATGTAAATTTGCTAGAAAAACGTAACGTACCTTTGGCTTGGGACTGATGAGTTTGTGGTCAGACCTATCCCCACTTTGGTATAAGCCATTAGGCATGCGCCTACACCCGAAGGTAAAGATGATGTTCAATCATTTTTAGGCTTGGGGGAATTTCGTGCTAAATGTATTCCCAGGTTTGCGGAGAAGGTTTTTTTAATCAGGCAACTTCTAAAATTGGGAACAAAGTTTGTTTGGACACAACAATGTGAAAATTATTTTGAAACTATTAAGGAAGGGATCACTGAAGCTAACAGGTTAGGAAGTTTTGATCCAAATAATGAATGCATAATTTCCACAGATGCAAGTAATGAGGGCTTGGGAGCCGTGTTAAGCCAAATAAATAAAAAGGGTGGAGAAAATGTAATAGTGTTCAGATCTAGGTCATTAACACCAATAGAAGAAAAATACCTGACTATTGAAAGGGAAGCACCAGCATGTGCTGGAGCATTTCAGAGTGTTTGTATGGGGTAAACCCATTACAATCTGTTGTGACCACAAAACTTTGGAAAAATTATTGATGCCGGAAGGCCATTGCATGAAAAGGCTTTTGCATGAATTTCTCAAATTTCCATTCATATGCAAGACTTCATATTTAAAATAGTATGTATGCCAGGGAAAGAAAATATTGTTGCAGATTTTCTCTCAAGAATGCCAATGCAGATAGAAGAGTGTGATGATGAAAAATGGAATTAATTTCAGATAGCACTGATACATGACAATGGGTTGCCTGCAGTACACAAGAAGGAATGAATGCAAAAATATAAAAATGATCCTATACCACAAGAGGTGACAAAGCACGTGGAGTGTGCATGACAAATAAAAACTTGCTGATAGATGGAATTAAACCATTCTGGGAAATACGTTCTGAACTTTCACTGGATGGGGGAGTGTTAGTCAGTGGTGAAAGGATAGTCCGCCCACATGAATTACGTGTTAACATCTTAGCACTGTGTCACGAAGATCATTTTGATATCAGTTGAACCAAGGCTACTGTAAAAAATGTTTTGGTGGCATGGTATAGATTCGGACACAGAACTCATGGTCAGAATGTATGGAATGTTTGAGAACTGATAAGTCCCTTCGGATCTTTAGACCACCAATAAGTCAATATGTTTGCCCCAAAAAAATCCATAGCTGTCAATATAATGGGTCCAGTTAGACCTCCACAGAAATACGTCCTTGTGGTTATGGATTTATTCTCTAGGTGGCCTGTGGTAAAACTTATACAGAATGCAGACGCTAATTCAGTGTTGATTTTCATGGATCAAATCTTTAATTCTGAAGGTATCCCATCAACAGTTTTAAATGATAATGGAGTGCAATTGAAGTCCCTTGCATTTAATCAATATTGTGAGAAAGTGGGAATCAAATTGATAAATACTTCCTTGTATATTCCCAGTGGGAATGGTATCGTGGAAAGGTTTAACTGGTTCCTAAGGGGATAATTCAATCTGCTTGTATAAATAACAAAGATTTGGAAGTATAGGTAATGAAAGAAGTATGGGCGCACGGAGTCACTAAGAATGAAGCAACAGGATTCTTTCCCTTCTTAATTATGAGGGGAAGAAATCCAAGAACCAAGTACATTCCAGGTTGGCTAAAAGGTTCATGTGTAGAATCATGGTCTGTTGAAGACATTAGAAACACAATGGCTGAAAGGCATTTGAAAAGTAAAAATTACTATGATAATAAAAATGGTACAAAATTGGTGTCTGTGGAAGTAGAAGAATGGATCCACATTAGGAAACCTGGATTCACAGTTAAAGGGGACATCAAATTCTATGAACCTGAAGAGGTGGCAGAAGTTCTGCACAATGCTATTCGATTGCGTATAGGCAAAGTATGAAACCTTAAACATGTGGCGTTGAGTGATATTAAAGTGTGGAGCGATCATAATAATGATAAATCTTTTGAATCGTTGGATGAAAATGAAGAATTGTGTGGATTGGGTACCTTGTCAGATATGACCAACTCAGAGAACTCTGAGAATCGAATTTTGGGGGAGGAGCCACTGCAACCTACAAATAAGTATTTTTTAGAAAATGAAGTAGTTCCACAACATGGGGGGAATCAGCTGATATAAATAAAAAGGAACAGGGTAAAAAAAGGAAACCACCTATATGGTTAAAAGTCTACATACATGAATGTAGCAAGTAAATGTAATATACTCTATACTCAATAATATCATTCATTGTTGCCTTATTAATAATTATAAGGAGAGGGGAACATTTGGTATGTTGCTGTTATTTCATTGTCATTTGCTTTTTGTTAATTATAAGGAGGGGGATGTGTTGTGGACTCGTGTTGTCCCACAAGGAAGCGTGTTACTTATTATGCTAGGAATCCTAAGGGATATTTCTAGAGCATGGGAGGGGACATTTGGAGAGACGACGACTTTGGAAGAAGCCAGTTGTTTATGCTCTGTACCTTGGAATAAAGCAGCTTGTTTAACTCGTACCTTGTGTTGTCTGACCTCTACAGAATGCTATACTGAATGAGATCCGGAATTACTTTTGTGACCTCTAGATAAATTACCAATAAAGACATATTTCAGTAAAAAAGAACTATGCCTTCATTTATCATCTTCCGTGCATATATCAGAGAAAACTGTTTTGAATATCTTTGTTGAAACCTGGCTGCTCTTCATAAGGTTTATTTTTGGAAAATGTTCTGCTTCTCTGTTCGCCTCTGATTTTCCAAGTCAAAAAACTAATAAAACACTCTTCTTCCATATTAATACAGTTATGCATCTTGGCCTATGTGATTATTATGTCACTTTTGAAAGTAAAAAATGTCTGCTTTGCTCAATGGTTCCCCAGATATTTAATGATAGATGTAACTAAAATGGAGAATCTGCCTTTGAGTGTTTCTTCTTTCCTGTCTTCCTTCTCAGAAACCTGTATCGGTGTAGATGATCCTGGAAATAAATATGCAAAGAAAGGAATAATCAATAAAATCAAATGGAGCGCTTAAAGAGGGAGCCTGAAGAAGACACAGACAAAGTAACAAATCTGCATATGCTGAGTGTAAATTAGAGCATAATCAGAAAGGGTTTACAACACGCTTTGCGGCTCTGCTATTGGCACCTTGGAGGCAAATTTAGAAGTTTCCTGCCTTGTTGTGAGGTATTACTTCTGCAAACCGGAACTGGAAATTTGCGGCCATCATCTGTGTTGGGGGGAAGATGATTTTGTCCAAGGCCGCCCCAAAGAAGCTACAACCAGCCCTGCCATCAGCAATGCTAACATCCTCGTTACCACCTTCAGTGTGCCCCATGGATGTGCACTACACACCTGATATGGTAATTGCCTGTGCGCCCATGTTGCCCACATGCATGTTTGAACCCGACATTTGCCAACGTTTTCTTGCTAAGTCGCCTAAAAATGAATTCATATTTGTTCATATTTCTGTTCTCTGCTTGATTAGTGGCCCAATTTAAGTTTTACGTATACATGCTACCTTTAACTAGAGACAGAAGAATAATTAATAATATTTGTTTTAGGTGGATAGGAAACCTTGAAGTGGAGGAAAGTTGATAATATGTTTATCCTCCAATACGGGCATTTAAAAGACAGTTATGCTCATTAATGTCCTATTCTCGGAGGAATCTGTATTTTAGAGAGCAGTTATCTCAAACTGCCACCACACTTATGATAGAGCGTTCCGACCTAATAAATTACCTGTATGTGGACGCTCTTGGGTCGATGAATCTTTTGACCAAGTGGGGCTCTCTTCACCCGAGATTAGTCAATTTAATCAAATCAATAATCAATAATGAACATAAGCAATGCCCTGATCAACATAACACTTCACAATTAATCCAGAAAACATTTTGGCGAACCATGACCTTTCGGCCATGAATAACCAATAATAATGAATTTATTTCCCTATATTAACAAAGCTAGCACGATATAAATGTGTCTCAACACCAAATGATATATGTAAATGAACATTAATAGCTGTCCATAACGGCGAAAAAGATGCAATCTATGCAGCATTTGAATAACAATGCATTCGATAATAGCAACGCAAACCACTAAAACTATAATCTGTAATGGGCTAATTGCATACATTAGTCAGCATAACAAGGTCTCAAATTGCATCGTGCAACAAATGAATCCTCATCTAACATCAAATTAGCATCTGCATGTGGGACTTCATGCAAAAACAATTCAGCAACATTGATTTGGAAAACTCCTAACTAGGGCTCTTATCAAAAATCAGCAGTTGGTTACCTAAAAAGAGACACAATGCAATTGTACATTTTCCTTTCATATTTACCAAATTCAATCAGCATTCAAGGAAGTCTTCGTCTCACAGGTACCGGTTTCGATCAGCATGGGACGGGGGCAAAGGGGGCAGGGTGGACGGGGCAATTGCCTCACAGCGGCAAGATAAAAGGATAAAACTACTACTTTATGCAAAGGGGCAAATCAAAGTTAAAGTCTCTAGGGTGAGAATTACTTAAAGTCTCTTTCTCTCGATTAGAGAAAGCATCAAAGTCTCATTCAAAATGGCGTCGAACATCAATTGGCATCGTTGAAGATGGCAAAATGACGAGGTCGGCAAGATGGGCCATAATGGCTGCAATGGGCAATAATGTCCTCAATGGGTGCAGTGGGTAATGGCTAGTAATGGCTACTTGCTTCTTGTGCACCAGGTTTAAATAATCAACAGTTCAAATCCAGTAGGGTCTTCCATTGGAGGGTTCATAGGTTGGCTTCAAATTGTCCAATCAAAACAACAATTCACAAGCTTCTACCTAGGCATACATTATCCTTGGAGTCGGGAACGTAAGTTGCAACATATTTTACCAATTAACTCACTTTCAGAGCTTCCATTGTCTGCACCTGCAGATTGACCTTGGAGCAAAGAAGAAGATGCCAGGCTGGCACGAAACCTTAAAGATAAGCATGTGAACCGATCTCACTGGAAAAGTACAGCTTCAAGCAAGAATACAGGTTTTATTAGCACATTAGAAAAACACGAGCATCTAAACCGTGAGACAAGGCAACTAGGCCGAAGCCTCCACTAAAGTTATGCTAAGTTACAACATTTCAAACAAGCAAATCATGGCACACGTTTACGGTTATGTCAGATTAGTACAATTCTAATACATCACGTTATATAAAGCACGCTTATAAATGTTGGCGAACTACTCTGAGGGCACATTTGTCCCCGTACAATCTTTATTAGTTCGGTTAAAGTCACACTTGATTATTGCAGCACTACGTTTATGCGCTAATAAATGTAAAACCTTCATTTCTGCGTCATCAATCCCTCCTCTGATGACTATTTGTCATCACACAAAACTATTCCCACAAATTTTATTCCATTAAAATTCTGTCAGTTCTCTTTGCCTTTTAGTTCCCCTTGTTCTTGCCTTGTATTCTTCTGCCATTCTTTTCATCATTTTCTCTTCCTTCCTTCTCTTAATTCTTGCCATGATCATTAGTATTCCCCTCTTTATTCCCCAAATCCCAAAGATGCAAATTAGTACTATTAGTATTCCCTGTATTATTTTTAGTAATATTCCATTCCAAATGCCACCAAGCCAATTTCCCACTGAAGCAACTCCCTTTCCAACCTTCTCCCAAACTCCTGGTTCTTTCAATTCCTTCAAGTCTGCACTCTCTTTTGTTAGATTTGCAAGCATTGTTTTAATCTTCACACTGTTGTCTGGTATATACGTGCAACAGTGACGCGCACCAAGCATTTTGCAAACGCCGCCATCCTTTGCTAAAAGAATGTCTAGGGCAAGCCTGTTTTGAAGAGTCATAGCTCTTTCTGCTGCAAGTTCAGCATCCATCAGGATTATAGCACCTGAAAACTTTGTCAACATGTTATCCACTATAGTAGACAACTTTCTTATTTTGATGGAATTCAACACAACTCCCAATGAAGGAATCATGGCTCCAAATATATCTCCTACCACAGCAGCTGCGGTCTCTCTTTTCTGGATACGATGAGATCCAGGCGTCTTTGGAATCACCGATAGGTCATCCAGTTGATAAACCTTTGGGAACACTATACCCAAATAACATCTCCCCCACCATCCCTTTGGAAGACGATAATAGGCATTATGCCCACAAATGTAATATACACCAGGTATGACAGGGTCAAGTCCGTTCAGCATGAATGTCCATTTGGCCTTAAAGATAAACGTATGTTTACATTCACTCACTCCTACGAAAATGTTATCATAATAAGATTCACCACGATATATACAAAATTTCCCTACATGCCAAGCGTCTAAAGCTATTTTTCCTTGTGTCTTTATTGCGGCAAAAGCATAATTATCTACTGAAGTCCTCTTACTTAGCTCCTTTTCTAATTTCGCATTCATTTGTGCCCTTCTATCATCTGTGCGATCTAAAAAGCTTATTTCTACTGCAGAGAGCGAGCAGGTAAGGTTTTCCCTATGAGCGTGAGCTGTTTCAAAAGGTTGCATTGGCTCGAAAAATTCCCTCATTATTTTAGCATCCCAATCTTTAGCAATCTGGCTTAGTTGCGTTATTATAGGAACATATGGAAAGGTAACATCATAATTTGAATAAAAATACTGTATGTTAGTTTGACCATAAAATCTAGAAGTTACTAAACTACATGTAATCCCATATGTAAGAGGTATGTGGTGATAAGTCACCCCTTCCGTTACCGATGTCGGTATCTGTGTACACACATAACAATCTTTCGCATCCATAGTCCCAACATATTCTGTTAGTAGGCGATAGAAAACATTATACGAAAGTTCCTTCTTATCATGCAAGTGTCTCTCATCTAATTCTAGTCTTTTCAATGCGGTTAGTTCAGTGACAGTAACAGGAGCAGAAGTAGAAGCATCAATTTTCTCATTCTCACCCTTACCACGCGTTGCAAGCACTATTGCCATTATTATTAGTACACATGCAGTTATCAAGCCTATACACGCATATTTACAATATTTCACTCTACTGTTTTGTATAGCGTACTTAGTCATGATCTGTATAGAATCAGAGAGCTAGAAGCACTTATAAAGAAACTATTTAGCTATTAGTTACAAAGCTGAACGAGCGCAATGTTCACACAGTTTTCTTCAGGAGCCCAGTCACTTATCGGTTAGCAGCATTTGTCTCAATTCGGCAATAACTCAGTCTTTTACCAGTTAGCAACGTTGTCTCAAATCGGGTTTAAGAGTCAATCAGGTTATCAAAGTCTTATCAAGTTAGCAAATGTCTCATCCGGTTTAGCAATGTCTCAGCTGGTTGTATCACGTTAGATTATAGCAAGCAATGTCATTTATCAGTTTTTCAGCCAATAGTGTCCATAAAACTTTTCTTTTCTATTGGTATCTCTTCTTCTTCGTTCTCGAGGCTAAGAGATACAAATTCGTCGGTCCAATCGTCATTGACTACATATGCCCATTCTGGACAGGATTATCTCCTGTTTGGTATCCTTTTCCTTTTCAATTTTGCATCTCTCTTTGATTCTGCCTAACTGGTACTTTCCTCTTTGGCCAAGTCTTTTTCTTCACTTGATGTTGGTACCACGACAGACACTTCCTTTCTTTTCTCTTTCACTCTTGGCCCTTCACTGTCGTCCAACGTTTCTCTAGTTCTTAGTTTTACTGGTGATATACTTGGTCTTCTCTTTGCACTGTGTCCACTTGATGGACCTGCGATCTCTTCTGAAGAAGTTTGAACAGTTTCGTTCTGTTCTGCCTTGTCCCCTCCTTCTGGGGAGTCAATCAGGTTTTCCTTTTCTTTTTCTGTACCGTCTGCTTCTGGGAAAGCCCTCCTCTGATCAGGCTCTCCTGCTTCTTCACCTCTTTCGAGCCCTTTGTCACCGTTACTTTCTTCAGGCTCTTTGTCACTTTCAGCTGCTTCAGGCTCTTTGTTACCTTCAGCTGCTTCGTCGCTGTCTGAGGTTTCTCCTTGGTCTTCCCCAAGTGAATCGGTTGTTTCGTCCTCAGAGAATATTTCTCTCTCCTCTATTTCTGCCTGTTCGCTTGTAGTTCTGTTTTGCTCTGTCTCAGCGCTCGGCACTTTGTTATCAGGTACTGGCAGTTTCAGCGCTTCAACTTCCTCATCTGTGGGACACAACACTTTCTTTGTATGACTGGCGTGGATCCAGTTGGGAACTCCTGCACACTTCACAGCGGTAGTGGTCGTCAGGATCACTTGGAAAGGGCCTTTCCAACGGGGTTCCAGACACGACTTCCTCACATGCTTCTTTATCACGACCCAGTCACCTGCTTTCAGTGTGTGTCCTGGACCTTGGATCGGTGACAAGGTGGTTGCTTCCACCTGGTGAGAGAAAGAGCAAACCACGTCAGCCAGACCTTTGCAGTAGTCTAACACCATATCATCTGTAATATTCAAAAGCGCGTTTGCGGGAACTGCAGGAAGTCTCATGGCCCTGCCCATGAGAATTTCGTGCGGGGACAATCCAGTCTTTCTGTCAGGGGTGTTTCTCATTGACATTAACACCAAAGGCAATGCGTCAGGCCATTTCAAATTTGTCGATGCACATATTTTCGCCATTCTTGATTTCAGTGTACCATTCATTTGTTCCACCAGTCCTGAGGCTTCAGGGCGAAAGCTACAATGCAGTTTTTGCTCAATGTTCAGCGCTGCGCAAAGTAATTTTATCACCTCGTTATTGAAGTGACTTCCTCTATCTGATTCTAAAGAGATCGGGAATCCGAAACGTGGTATCAACTCCCTCAACAATAGTTTTGCAACTGTAAGGCTGTCATTTCTACGTGTGGGGTATGCTTCAATCCAGTGACTAAAAATGCACACAATCACCAACACATACTTCAGACCTCCATGCACAGGCATCTCAATAAAGTCCATCTGCATTCTGCTGAACGGGCCACCCGCCCTGCCAATGTGGCTCACGTTCACAACCGTTCCCTTTCCTGGGTTCATCTGCTGACAAATGACACAACGATGGCAAACTGCTTCTGCAACTTGACGGAATCTGGGGTTAAACCAATCAGTTTTGAACAATGTTATCATGGCATCTCTCCCTAGGTGAGCCTGCCCATGATAGAACCGCGCTAGCTGCGATAAGAGACTATTTGGCAAAACAAATTTTCCTTCATTTGAAACCCATAACTCATCTGGTCTCCTTGTACATTGTGACTTAATCCAGGAAGCTCTTTCATCCTCCCTGATGCTATTCTGTAATGCTTTTAGTTCATCCATTGTATCCACGACCTTCAAGGCAAATGCTTCAGCTGGTTCGAGCTCTGGCTCACTTATCAAATTCCATTCATCCCTGAGCAATATACAGTTCAAGGCACAAAATCTTGCGACTTGATCCGCATATGCATTTCCCAGGGAAACATAGTCCTGTCCTTTTGTATGAGCACTACACTTTACCACTGCAATTTCGGCTGGCATCTGAATGGCGTGTAATAATTCCCTTATTCTCTCCCCGTTTTTCACTGGGGACCCTGAAGAGGTCAGGAAACCTCTCTGTGACCATAATTGCCCAAAGTCGTGCACAATTCCAAACCCGTACTGACTGTCAGTGTAAATGGTAACCTTCATCAATGTAGACAGTTGGCATGCTCTTGTAAGGGCTACAAGCTCTGCTACTTGTGCGTAATAGACTCCTTGAAGCCAGGATGCTTCCAAGACACCTGTTACAGTACATACAGCATATCCTGCTTTCAAAATTCCCAACCCATCTCTTAGACATGAACCATCAACAAAAATAATATGGTCATTTTCATCAAGCTTAGTATCCCTAATATCAGGTCGGGGTTTTGTGCAAAATTCAGTCACCTGAAGGCAGTCGTGCTCGACGTCTTCAGCGTTCTCAATTTCAGCATTTTCACCGGGAAGCAAGGTTGCTGGATTCAACGTAGTGCACCTTTTCAGCTGCACATTCGGTGAGCCCAGAATTATTGTTTCATACCTTGTGAGTCTTGCTCCAGTCATGTGTTGCGTTCGGGAGCGGGTCAAAAGTATCTCAACTGAGTGAGGGACCATGACTGTTAATGGGTGTCCCATCACTATTCCTTCACTCTGAGTGAGGCTGATACCAACTGCTGCTACGGCGCGCAAACACCCTGGCAGTGCTGCTGCGACCGGATCCAAAGTAGCTGAAAAATACGCTACTGGTCTGTTTATGCCACCATGGGCTTGGGTCAAGACAGACAAAGAACATGCATCACGTTCATGACAAAACAATGTGAAAGGCTTTGTGTAATCAGGCATACCTAAAGCTGGAGCCCTGCACATGCATTCTTTCAATTCAATAAAAGCATCCATCTCATCTCCTTTCAGCTCAATTTCATCCAAGGCATCCTTCTGGGTCAGTTTCAGTAAAGGCTTTGCTAGAGTTGAGAAGTTGGGAATCCACTGGCGACAGTAGCTCACCATCCCCAAAAACTTCCTCACCTCCCTCCTTGTCTTTGGTGGACTCATTTGAAGTACACTTGTTATTCTTTCCTTCATTATTCTCCGTGACCCTTTCTCTATTTGATGACCCAAGTATTTTACTTTCTTCTGACAGAACTGCAACTTTGAAGGAGACACCTTGGCCCATATTTATACTTTTTGACGCTAAACTGCGCTAACGCAGTTTAGCGTCAAAAAGTTTTGCGCCGTCTAACGCCATTCTGAAGCGCCAAGCGGGCGCCGTATTTATGGAATGGCGTTAGACGGCGCAATCAGACCGGCGCTGCCTGGTTTGCGTGGGAAAAAACCACGTAGACCAGACAGCGCCGGCGTAGGGGGAAAATGGCGCATGGGCGTCTTAAAATGGGGCAAGTCAGGTTACGTCGAAAAAATCGTCTTAACCCGACTTGCGCCATTTTTTAACGACGCCCATCCCCCATCAACATGACTCCTATCATTGGAAAGATAGGAGTCATGCCCCCTTGCCCAATGGCCATGCCCAGGGGACTTCTGTCCCCTGGGCATGGTCATTGGGCATAGTGGCATGTAGGGGGGCACAAATAAGGCCCCCCTATGCCACCAAAAAAAAATATAAAAAATAAAACATTATACTTACCTGAACTTACCTGAATGTCCCTGGGGTGGGTCCCTCCATCCTTGGGGGTCCTCCTGGGGTGGGCAAGGGTGGCAGGGGGGGTCCCTGAGGGCATGGGAGGGCACCTGTGGGCTCATTTTGAGCCCACAGGCCCCTTAACGCCTGCCCTGAGCAGGCGTTAAAAAGTGGCGCAAATGCGCCGTTTTTAGCCACGCCAACTCCCGGGCGTCTCTTTTGCCCGGGAGTATAAATACCACGTAAAGGCCTGGGAGTCATTTTTTAGACGGGAACGCCTCCCTTGCATATCATTAACGCAAGGAAGGGGTTCACGCTAAAAAATGACGCACATTCCGGGAACTTTGGCGCTATTCGCCTCTAATGCCATAGTATAAATATGGCGTTAGTTGGCGTTAGTTTTGCGTCGAAATTGCGTCAAAAAAAACGACGCAATTTCGGCGCAAACGGAGTATAAATATGGCCCCTTGTGTCCATTCCTTCACAAATGGTTCAGTAGAGCAATGGTGTCGGCTGTGCAGCCACTTTCTGTCTTAGATGCAATCAGTAAGTCATCAATGTACTGTACTAGGGTTGACTCGAATGGCAATTCTAACGCTTCCAAGTCTTTCTTTAGAATCTGATTGAAAATTGACGGTGACTCAGAAAACCCTTGAGGAATTCGACACCAACTGTAAACTCTGTCTAAGAATTTGAAACAAAGGAGAAATTGGCTGTCCTCATGAAGAGGCACCGAAAAGAATGCTTGTGACAAGTCGATGACTGAGAACCACTCGGCATCACAAGGGACTTGAAACATTATCACAGCTGGATTCGGTACTACAGGGCAGCATTTAATTACGATGTCATTTATTTTCCTCAAGTCCTGCACGATTCGGACCTTTCCACTCGGCTTTATTAGTCCCATGATTGGTGAATTACATGGACTGCTTAACACTTCTTTCAGTACTCCTTGTTTTACAAACTCGTCAATGAGTTGGGAGACTTTCATGAGGGTGTCTTGTGCCATGTGGTATTGTGGGGTCTGGGGAAAGGTTACATTGGGTTTTACGGTCACTTTCACTGGTTCCACTCCTTTCACCAATCCCACCTCTTTTCCTGTCATATCCCACACTTCCTTTCCGACTGTTTCCCGTAACTCAGCTGGAATATCTTCTTCAGTTATCATCGGAAAAAGGTTAATCAGAGGATATTCTTCATCGACAGTTTTCATCTCATCCCCTTCTACACTGTCCTCTTCTTCCCCATCACTGCTCGTCTGAATTCTAATTCCATCGTTCGAACACATAATCGAACATCCCAATTTGCACAATAGGTTTCTCCCTAACAGTGCTATCGGGCTTGAGTCACATACCACAAAATTATGTGACCCTTGATAGTTACCAATTCTGACTTGTACTGGATCTGTGATTGGGTTCGTCAGGTGCCTGTTTGCTACTCCCACTACTTGAACTGTTCTCCCTGAGAGTGGCAAATTTGGTACTTCAATGCTCCTAACAGTTGAACGTGTGGATCCTGTGTCAACCAAGAATGAAACACGATGACCCATAACTCTTCCCTCCACATATGGACCCTTTTGATCAACTTCCAAGGATGCTGCAAGCACACAATTTCCCTCCTCATCTGAACTTTCACTCTCCCATACATTGTTTATTCCATTCTCACTGTGTAATGGGAACTGTTGTACTGTGCCATTTGTATTCATCACCTGACCCGAGACCTGTGGAGGAACCATCACTTGCTGCTGACTCACTGGTGCCAAAGGTATTTGCATTTGCTGATTAGGTACCATGGGAAACTGCTGTTGCATTGGCTGCATTTGCGTCATCTGCACACGGGGCATCTGCATCTGCTGCGGCTGCATGGGCTGTAATCCCTGCAGCTGATTTATGGTCTGAAAATTTGGGTTTGGACCTCTCATTTTCGGTCCCCTCATTGTCTGGAATGCATTGACATCATTGTTTTGCTGACCAACACCTGCACCTTCCTGCACCACCATCGGGCACTCGCGTTTCCAATGCCCGACGATTCCGCACACGTGACACGGCATCACCCTTTTCAATGCCTGCACACCATTCGGAATCGCAACAGTGTTCAAATCCGGACCATTACTCCCAAAGCCTCCTCTGCCTCTGCCTCTCGCCTGTGGCTGAAACACCATGTTTCCCTGCGGCTGCGGCATCTGCTGTTGGAACCCTTGCAACCCTTGCAAACCTGTCTGAGCTGCTTTAAGTTGCATCACCATCACTTTCTCTTTCAACCTTTTCTGTTTCACTTCAATTTCGTCGCTACAGTATTTCGCATAATTCAACACCTCATCAATCGGTTTCGACTGCCAACAAATCAAATGCGTCTTTATCATCTGACTTATCTCTGGTCTCAGCCCTTCCACAAATCTAAACACAAAATGAAGCATGTCCTTCGCCTCTATTGTTTCCGTGCCACTGTAGTTCTTGAACGCCTTCAACAACCTCTCATAGTAACCATGAATCGACTCTTTAGCCTCTTGGGCAGTTCAATCAATCTTCTGCCAATCCACATTTTTCGCGGCAACCTTCGTCTTCAAATGCTCAATCACCTTATAGTACAAGCTCATTACCATAGGTGATGGTGCACCCGTATCCCTGTCCCTCTCTGGTTCACTTGTCGGCCAACCTACAGCCCTTTTGCAGTCTTCCCACAAATCTGCCGGAACCACAATCTCAAAGAGGGTGTTCAGGTCTTCCCAAAGACATTTTGCAAGCTTCACAAACCTATCAGTCTGTTGATACCATTCAATCGGTTTCTCTCTCAGTTTGGGAAAATCATCCGTAAAAGACTGAATGTCGCTTCTGTGCTACGGTACATGTATTAATTTTCCCCCTGCTGTCTCCCTCATTGGTAACATAGTTATTGCATCACTACTCTGTGGTCTTTTCTCCTTATGCTCTGGGACACTATCTTTCTTCTTTTCCTTTTTCTTTGCCCATCTACTTTCCCATTTGTCTAAGCACCTCCACACTTGTGCACTCTGTAGCAATTCTCTAAGGTGCGTTTTCATGCCTGCTGACCTCATGTGTTCAAAGTCTGTGGTCCCGAAATCCAATCTATAACTCCTGCTCAAGTGTTTTGTCTTGTCTATCTCAACCCCGTTTTTGTCAGCTATTTCTTGCAACCTTCTATGTACCTTGTTCACTTCTCTCGTAATCCTGGGACATAAATACCTCAGCTCTTCTTCCGAGTAGGACTCTAACCTATTCAAACCCATAGTCCCTTCCACCAATTCTTCTGCTTCCATGTTCAACCTGACCCTATTCAGATAGTCTTCTTCCTTCCCACTGGCTGGGCTTTGTGTGGAATTCAGACTGTTGAACCACTGTGTCAGCTGTTGCGCATTCAGCCCCATCAGTGTAGCATTCACATCGACTGCCATTGATGGTTGCGGCAACTTTTCAGTGTTCGATGATAGCGGTATCATCAGTGGGGGACTCGACCACACCACTGTTGATGAGCACATATGGGACTAAACTCCATCAAGGACCCAGATCCAGTTGGCAGAGCCGCTATCGGAGTTGTCTCTGGAGTGTTTTCTATGCACCTCCTTTCCGTCCCACTCTGCACCATTGATCCTTGATCGCTCATACCTGAGTTAGGCTGAATGTACAAAGGTACCGGTGGACCTACAGTAATTTGTAGGGATATCGCATCTGGGTTCTGTCCATTCCCCAGGTTCTGAGGCATGTTCATTCCCACACTATGGGTCATCATTGCCGGCATGCCCGTCTGACTCCCCGTCATCTGAGCATGTGCGGTTCCCCCCTGCATCTGCTTTTGAGGCATCAAAAGCTGGGTTGATTCAGCTTGTGCCAATGTTGGGTTGCGACCATTCTGTACTCCCATTACGGTTGGATCTAGAATCATTCCCGTACTGCTGTTACTGCTGTAGTACCTTGGGACCTGCGGCTGATAATTTTCTGCTGTTTTCAATATAGGCACATCTGGATATATTCTCCTAACCTGCGGTATCTGCGGGGTAAACAGTAAACTCGGGTCCTTAGATCCCGATGGCGTTTCTGAATTCGGAGTTTCATTATTCTGTACCGGTGCCGGAGGGGCAGAACTGGTACTTGGACCTTGTTCACTCTCTGCATAAGGTGGTGGACGGTCGTTCAGCAATTGCATGATGAACTCCTCATCCTCTGACTCGTCTTCTCTCTTAACTTTTCCTCGTCCTCTCTATCTTTGGACCACCTCCTGTTTGTCTTACAGGTAGCTTTCTTGCCTGTCGCCTCTTCTTCCTTAGCAATTGCGGGAAACAATTTTATCCCCTGCAATATATCTGACCTCCACACCTTCTGTGCATTATCCCACCTAGCGTCCGCTAGTGTCTTTTCTACCTTTCTTATCCTGGTCTCGAACTTCTTTTGCTGTTGCTGTCTAGCCATTAGTTCCCAAATCGCTAGAGCCTCAAACTGTGCTGGCCTTGGAGGTACCTTCATGTCGTACATCGCAAATCTCAAATTCTCTAGGATCCTTATATTGAATGTCCCATGGATCGGGAACGCTACGCTCCCATGTCTCTCTGTCAGCTTGTGCCATTGCTTTAGCCAAAGGCACGGAGCTACCCCCCTTTCCTCCATTACAATGTAAGCTGGTGTACCTTCGGGTGGCGTCTCCTCTCCTACGCTCGCTTTAATGTAAGACTCCCCCTTCATCGCACTCTTTAATGCTTTAAAAAATTTCATTTTCTCGTCTTTTATTTCACAAAGTTTGTAATCAATAAGTGACTTTAATTCCCGGAATACTCTTCGCTTGCCTTTCCCCTTCCAATCGAGGCCCACGGACTGCGTCCAATCCGTGCGCGACCCTTCTCTGCAACCAACCTATCCCAGCGCGGCTCCTAGTGACGTCACACTCACACACACTGCGGCTGACAAAGCCTCGCGGCTTGTCCTCCTTCACTCAGCTCCTCTCGTAACAACTTCTGGCATGTATCGCGAGCAACCAAATAATAATAAAACAGATCTGTCGGTTTACTACAGGAAGGGAAACACAATCGCTTCAGGACCTTAGGGATTTTTCACTAGCCTCGGCAGTTATTCCATCTTTCTCGGTCCCCACTTTCGCAAGCAAATCCTGACCCGCAGACTCTGCTCTCAACTTGTCAATGATCTATTCTAGTGCACTTAGAATTTGTCAAAGCCCGAAGTCGAAGTTTTCTTCCACTCCCTTAACACACGTACCGACTCGTTGACCACGCCCGGTCAACCTATTAAACCGACCAGACCACAACATAAAACAAGTGTCTCATACACTTTTCAACATACTCCGGAGTCTCTTGACCTCGCAGGGCCCGTCTCAACAACAACAACCACGTGGACCTTTTTCTGCACAAAGCGCCACATGCACATGAAGTTCGACGACTTCCCTACTCTCACACTCGGAGTCGCACCTCCGCTATTCTCTAAAATCCTCGCAACCTTTTCAAACAATCTGCGGCAATAAGCTGTGCAAGCGCAAAACCCTGACTTCACTCATACCGTCACTAGTACCGCCAACGCCGATTTCACACCTCCATTCTCTCCATTCGCAAGCTCCGAGATCCCGGGAAAGTCGCGGGGGACTTAGGGCATCATCATTCTCTCAATCTGTTTTACCCAAGAAAAATCTAATTAAACATATACTTCTCGAGTGGGGTCTCAAAGAGCGTAACCTTCAATTCAACACCATATACCTCTCGAGTGGGGTCCCAAAGGGCGAAACCGTCACCTCTCGAGTGGGGTCCCAAAGGGCGAAACCGTTACCTCTCGAGTGGGGTCCCAAAGGGCGAAACCGTCCTCTGCTACCATCTACTGATAGAGCGTTCCGACCTAATAAATTACCTGTATGTGGACGCTCTTGGGTCGATGAATCTTTTGACCAAGTGGGGCTCTCTTCACCCGAGATTAGTCAATTTAATCAAATCAATAATCAATAACGAACATAAGCAATGCCCTGATCAACATAACACTTCACAATTAATCCAGAAAACATTTCGGCGAACCATGACCTTTCGGCCATGAATAACCACACCAGTTCATTCAAAGTTAATGAATTTATTTCCCTATATTAACAAAGCTAGCACGATATAAATGTGTCTCAACACCAAATGATATATGTAAATGAACATTAATAGCTGTCCATAACGGCGAAAAAGATGCAATCAATGCAGCATTTGAATAACAATGCATTCGATAATACCAACGCACACCACTAAAACTATAATCTGTAATGGGCTAATTGCATACATTAGTCAGCATAACAAGGTCTCAAATTGCATCGTGCAACAAATGAATCCTCATCTAACATCAAATTAGCATCTGCATGTGGGACTTCATGCAAAAACAATTTAGCAACATTGATTTGGAAAACTCCTAACTAGGGCTCTTATCAAAAATCAGCAGTTGGTTACCTAAAAAGAGACACAATGCAATTGTACATTTTCCTTTCATATTTACCAAATTCAATCAGCATTCAAGGAAGTCTTCGTCTCACAGGTACCGGTTTCGATCAGCATGGGACGGGGGCAAAGGGGGCAGGGTGGACGGGGCAATTGCCTCACAGCGGCAAGATAAAAGGATAAAACTACTACTTTATGCAAAGGGGCAAATCAAAGTTAAAGTCTCTAGGGTGAGAATTACTTAAAGTCTCTTTCTCTCGATTAGAGAAAGCATCAAAGTCTCATTCAAAATGGCGTCGAACATCAATTGGCATTGTTGAAGATGGCAAAATGACGAGGTCGGCAAGATGGGCCATAATGGCTGCAATGGGCAATAATGTCCTCAATGGGTGCAGTGGGTAATGGCTAGTAATGGCTACTTGCTTCTTGTGCACCAGGTTTAAATAATCAACAGTTCAAATCCAGTAGGGTCTTCCATTGGAGGGTTCATAGGTTGGCTTCAAATTGTCCAATCAAAACAACATTTCACAAGCTTCTACCTAGGCATACATTATCCTTGGAGTCGGGAACGTAAGTTGCAACATATTTTACCAATTAACTCACTTTCAGAGCTTCCATTGTCTGCACCTGCAGGTTGACCTTGGAGCAAAGAAGAAGATGCCAGGCTGGCACGAAACCTTAAAGATAAGCATGTGAACCGATCTCACTGGAAAAGTACAGCTTCAAGCAAGAATACACGTTTTATTAGCACATTAGAAAAACACGAGCATCTAAACCGTGAGACAAGGCAACTAGGCCGAATCCTCCACTAAAGTTATGCTAAGTTACAACATTTCAAACAAGCAAATCATGGCACACGTTTACGGTTATGTCAGATTAGTACAATTCTAATACATCACGTTATATAAAGCACGCTTATAAATGTTGGCGAACTACTCTGAGGGCACATTTGTCCCCGTACAATCTTTATTAGTTCGGTTAAAGTCACACTTGATTATTGCAGCACTACGTTTATGCGCTAATAAATGTAAAACCTTCATTTCTGCGTCATCACTTACTTCCATTAAGTGTAGATGTTCCCTGACGAGCAATGAAGAAAACATATGTCAGTCTCACACAACCAAACAGTTCTAGTCCTTGCTCCTTTGAATTTCCCATTCTGAAACTTGGAAAAACTCTCCGCAGCCAATTTTCTGACCCCTTTGGCTTCTCTCCGCCCTTATGAATTCACTGAGCACCTTTCCCCCTTCTTAATTTCTGTTTTGTACTGCCCCACTCGACTGGCACCGTCTTGCTTTTTGACATTAATCGTCCACACATAACTATGTGATCTAACAGCTTTTTCTAACAAGGTGGCTGCCCTTTCTTCATAAAATATGTCTGTTTTAGCTGAATCTGCAAGCTCCCGTTTATCCATTCAATCTTGTCATTCCTTCTGACCCTGCCTTTTGGTATTACATTTATTCACATCCTTCTTCAGTCCTGTAGATCCTTGATATTCTCGTCTGGGAACTACCTCAGCAAAACAATACTTTTTCTTCTGCTCTCTTTCATATGAACCAGTGAAATCTTAATGCTTATTTTGTCCAATTCTATAATGTTGCGACGGAAAAGCAGTCTGCATAATAACAACATGTACCCCTGCCCTGACTGCTCAACTGTACTGTTGTCCAGATCCCTAATTCTAAATAGCTTTGTCAAACTGTAAACACGGAACATGTCCATGCGCCATGACATAGGCCTGTCTCACGGATTGTGGTCTGGTTGGACCAGGAGATGGGGTGCCAAAAGCTCTACCATCATAGTGGTGGAAGGCAACTGCCATCACCAGGAGTTAAGTAGCACAAGCATGGTGGTCGAATCATGACTTATAGTGATCAGTATTAGTGAACATGACCTTTTTACCTTGTGAACTGGAGTGATGCCTGTAGACTGGCTCACCTTCTTAAAAGTGCAGCTGCTGTGTCCTTTTCTTAACTTTGACCTCCATCAGATATATGTGAAGTAATGCATAGTGCAGGAGTGTTGACTGTGTTGGTTGTATGTGCACTTGGGAAGGGTACAGTACGAGGATAGAGCAGTACTGTGCAGTACATGTGTGGTTAGGACATGCGCAGGGTGTATGTATGCCTAAGAGAAATATATTGCATGAGAGATGGAGAGATGTAGTACTGTGTAGCGCAAGTGTAAATAAAGCACGTGCTGATTTTATGTGTGCTCATGTGAAGTATAATACATGAAGCATGAAGTGTTGTGCAGCATGCGTATAATGAGTATTTGTGCTGGCAGTTTGTGTGTTTGTGTGTTTGTAAAGAGCACATCTTGGTTAAATACAGAAAAGCTTTAATGCTGAACCGTGCACACAGACTGATTATGTGTGTGCTGAATGCATCTGTACATGTGAGGGTACAATGCATAAAGTTATTAGTGCCCAACAGAAAGTGTGCTACGAATGTACACTTAGTGAATGTGCCTGCAAAGGTATATTTTATGGAGGACCCGGGGTTCTATTTGGGAACCCCAGACCTGTCTGGTAAAACATGAGAAGGAGAACAATCTCCCTAGACAGATTTGTGTATTGCTGCATTCCTGTGAGCTGGGTGGGGAAACACTGGTCAGAGGGAAAAGACTCCCTTTACATCTCAAAAGTCTTCTCTTTGATTCTTGACGCATCTCAAGAAGGGAGATGTGGCTGATAAGAGAATCATAAAGAGTAGAGTTGGGGGTCTGGGACTAACCGTTTGATGCACATATCACCAGGGCTGACATCCAAGTGTAAACTTGGGTCACTCCCATGAATTATGGTGTTGGCAATCTGCTTTGGAGTCATATCTGCTGTGCAGACCTCTTTCATGAAGGAAGATGAAAAGGAGAAGCGCCTACTTCAAAAAAAGCAGAATTCAAACATAAAACTTCAAAGATCCACACCCTAAATTACATTACATGACTAGAAAAGGATAATAAGTAGGGGAGGTTCAGGCCTCTGAAATTTGAAATCTGTTAAGCAGCCAGATGGGCTGTGTGAGAAGGGGAAGCTCCACAAGACTTCTGCCTATGAACAGGAATAAGGGCCAAGTTCTGCTAATCTCCCTGCTAGGTGAGGGGACATCAACCAGGGAAACCAATGCCACCTGCTGTGGAGCCTGGAGCACTAGCATCAGCCTGCTTGCAAAGACCAGTGTGCCCTGTGAGGAACAGAAGAGTGTTGGAGGGAGCAAGGTCCAGAGAGGAGCCCTACTGTGGGTATTTTGACAAAATATTGTAGAACAAATGTTGTGTGAATACAATATTGTCTCAAGAATATCAAGTTAATTACTAATACAGGCACACTGTCCCGCTATAAATAGTTCCACTCAACCAACTAGGTATGGAGCTATTAGATCATCACATATTCACAGTTTAGAACAAAATGCCCTCACTCACCCGTGGGTGACATGCTTCATCATTGGGCTTTGCTTCTCATCAGTCCTGCACTGAAATGACAGATGGGCCCGCAAAGAGGCTCTTTACCGGAGATCTTTTGATCATAGTTGCCAGAAGGAATGTGAAATGGAAAGAGGACTGGATAATGCGAAACTAAAAATGACTATAGGATCCCAAACTTAGGCCTTCATTACAACTTCGGTGGTATTTTTTGCAAGAGTGCCAAAGCCGCTGCTGCCAACAGACCGCCAGTGTTGGCAGTCCGAAGACTGCCATATTTTGAGTTGCTTCAGATTTTCACCCATTCACAGGTGGAAATCTGACCCCTACAGCCAGGCTGACAGAGGAAGAGAGTCGGTTCTAGGGCCAGCACAGCCACGCCAACAGGACTCCGTCCGCCATATTATGAAGCGTAATATGGTGCAGCAGTGTCATGTACGGCGGTGCGGTGCTGACGGTGGAGATGCCCAGACCCATCCCCTCCCGGATGACCACGATGCCGAAACTGGTAAGTGGACTGTCTAAAAGGGGGGCAGTGTTGTGTGCATGAGTGTGGTGTGTGCATGTATAAGTAGCAGAATGGGTGTGCATGTGTGTCTGTATGTGTGCGTGGAGGATGTGTGTGTCCAAATGGAAGCGGATGGGGGAGGGGGTGTCAGGGTGCAAGTGCGTGTGTGTTTGTATGCAGAGGAGTGGGGGTATCTGTCTCAGTGCATGTATGTGTGCAAATGGGGGTGCCTGAGTGCCGGTTTGTGAACGACCAAGTGGGGTTGTCTGGATGGATGCGTGCAGTTGGGGGTGGGGTCTGCATGTATGCGGATGAGGGTGTGTGTGAAACTTTGCGGTTGAGAGGTTTGTGCAAGTGTGCAGTTGAAGGGGGTTTGTGCACGTGTGTGGATGGGGGTATGTGTGCATGTATGCCTATGCGGAGGGGGAAGTGTGTGAAAGTATGTGTGCATGAAAGGGGTGGGGGTGTGCATGAATGTGGAGGGGGTGGGGTTGTGAATCATTGAGGATGCGTAAGTGTGTATGTCAGTGTGAGAGTGGGTGGGGGTGTTTGTATGGATATGTGCGGTTGGGTGGAAGGGTGTTTGCAAGTGTGTGGATGGGTTGGGGGTGCATGGAGGTGTGTAGACATGTGGGGGTGCGTGTGCCGGCGACAGGAATGGGGATTCCTGTCATCGGGTGCATTACCGGCAGGCTTTTCATGGCGGACGACTGCAGCGAAACGCCTGGCGGTATGCTGCCTCCTAATACGGCCGGCGGTCTGAGACCTGCCACCAGCCGCATCGGTGCAACCACACCAGCGGGCCGGGCAGCATTGTGGCTGTTTGGCTTTGGCCAAACCGGCCTACTTCTAATGTGGCGGTCTTTACTGCCAGGTCTGCCTTAAGATCACCACGTTCGTAATGAGGGCCGTAGTCTTTACTCACAGTATATGTAGGAACCTATATCATGATTAAAAACAGAAAAAGGGGCATATCAGGTGTAATGACTGAACTCCCCACTAATGTAAAGGTATCCTCAACTTTACACCTAGTGTTGGGTGTGGCTGCTCATCTACACTCCAACAATCATGGTCAACTTGTTTCTTGCCTTATCTGTCCCTATGGATCGTGTGGCAATTCATCATGACCTAAGGTTCTTAGTCCTCACTAAGAGGGTAATTATATTCCACTTCTTAATATGACCCAATGGCACTTATCTTCTATCATAGGGGAGACTATCCCACTCTCTGTGATGACCTAAAACACATAATTAATAATCATGTTTATTATATTGATGATAAAGTGATTACACGCATATACTTTGATGATAAAGTGATCACACGCACATACAATGTGACTTAAGTTATGCAACCAAACTCAGAATATTTGCATAACACCTGGGATGCCCAGGGGAGTGACGTAAAGCATGCCAACAAATATCTCATGTCAAGTGACAAGAAGTCTCTTACCCTCCTTGGAAGTGCATGGATGTTACTACCCCCCAGCACCAAATTAGCTGGAAAAAATATGATTTGATATGCTTTCTGTTCAGTGGCGTAGCGTGGGGGGTGCAGGGGGGGCCGGCCGCACCGGGAGCAACATCTTGGAAGAGACTCGAGTGCTAAAATCCACGGGTTAGGGGGCGCAAATTACTTGCCTTGCCCCGGGTTAGGGGGCGCAAATTACTTGCCTTGCCCCGGGTGCTGACAACCCACGCTACGCCACTATTTCTGTTTTAATCTCATGTCCCAGTATAATCAAAATATGGCCATAGCCTCAAGTACAATTTCTAACTGTAACATACGGTATATTAGTAAGGGATATCTATCAATCATCCGACCAAGTCAATGAGCAACCATTATCTTGTTACATACTCTTGGTTCAGTGATTATCAAGAGTGTAGATGGATTTTAAAACAAGGAGATGTATATGTCTCTGTAATAGATGATAGATAGGTGCCTCATGCCCCTGGTTACAGGTATTACCATATCATATGCGTCAGATGGTCATCTCTGCTGAGCTTGTATATAGTCTCAAGCATCCCTATATATTTTTTCCCACCTCTTTGAATCACGGTAGGGATAAATGGTAGTTTGCAATCAAAATTAATGGTTAACGTAATTCTGTGAAGCTGAACCTCACAAAGTAAGTACATCTTGTCACACACGAAAGATTCACGCCCTTTTCTAGTAGCACGTCAGTTAGAGCGCCTTCTCCACGGGTGCATCCACATCACACCTCCTACTGGAATAGCGCATAGTAGCCCTTCATTGCCGTTGGATAAGTCTAAAGGTAGACCTGCAAATGGACAGCTTCCACCTTTATTATCTTGTTTTTTGGTTCAGGATCTTTTATTTAGGAGACCTAAGACAATATGACAGGGGGTTCCCCGCATCATATTCCCTGGTTATATTATAGAGTGCAGAATGTTCTGTGCATCAATGCTACAAAGAGAACTCCATGCAAATGTCAATTTGCATGGCTTTGAAAGAAAAAGTCAATACCACAAAAGAAAATGATGAACAGAATGTTGAAACTTTTCAAACACTCACCCCAGTCACAGAACTGCAAAGCCAGGTCCTCCCTAGAAAGGATTCAAGCATCCTAGAACCGGTCTCAGGGTATTACCCTTCATCAGCCAGGCTAGCTTGAATCCAGTGGTGCAGCAAGTAAGGGACCCACGTATGGGCATATCATAGCCACTTAAGGCACACAAGGAAATATCACAAAATAAAATGATGTACAGAGTGTTGAAACTTTTCAAATACTCACCCGAGTCTCAGATATGGGTTTAATCTATTGTTCTTTTGCTTGCCACATCACCCCAGTTCAGACCCAGCCACGTGCAATTTAGTCTTAACCCTGCTTCCTATGAGAGCAGTCCAGCCCGAACAGCCAAGCTAGATCCTCCCTGGGAAGGATTCAAGCATCCTGGGACGAGTTTCACAGTATCACCCCTTATCAGCCAGGCTAGCTTGAATCCAGTGGCGCAGCAAGCCAGAGACCCACGTCTGGGCATGCCCTAGCCACCTAGGGTGCACAAAGAAATATCACAAAATAAAATGATGAACAGAGTGTTGAAACTTTTCAAATACTCACCCAGAGTCACAGATCTGGGTTTAATCCATCATTATTTTGCTTGCCACATCACCCCAGTTCAGACCCAGCCCTAGGCAAATCAGTCTTGACACTGTCCCCTATGGGAACATCCCAGCCTGAACTGCCAAGCCAGGTCCTCCATGAAAAGGATTCAAGCATCATGGGACCAGTTTCAGGGTATCACCCTTCATAGGCCAGGCAAGCTTGAATCCAGTGGTGTAGCAAGCAAGGGACCCACGTCTGGGCATACCTAGCCACTTAGGGCGCAGAAGGCAAAATCACAAAATAAAATGACAGACGGACGGAGTGTTGAAACGTTTCAAACACTCACTCCCAGTCACAGATCTTGGTTTAATCCATTGTTATTTTGCTTGCCACGTCACCCCAGTGAAAGACAAAGTAACACAACACAGCAATTTGGGCTGCCATGAGTTTCTTTGCATCTGGGAAGCATTTCATGGATTGTGCATGCGTGTTCCTGTGCAGCCACCCAAGGGTTTTGATGCAAACTCATATTTAGAAAGAGATGTAGACATGAGTATGAGCCAAAAGGGTGTACAAGACTGTGGCTGGCTTAATGAGGAGAAATATCTTTTATTTCTCTTTGTCATTTCCTCTTTAAAAGGAGAAGAGAAATAAGGTTATATCCATCCCTGCACAAACACCATCCTGTCTACAATGCAGACTCCTTTGCACTATCTCTAAAAGTGATGCAATGCAGCACAACAACTTTGCTTGCTGCTCTGTGTTGCTCCACATCTTTGTAAATATGCCCCTCTGCTTGTTCTTTCCCAAAGTCATAGCTAATCTTTCCTTCTCTTTACTAATTTTTATGGTTGGTGTTCTTATTGTAATTAATTTCATGCAAAATCTGTGTTGAGGAGTAGCTGAAAATTATTTACCCGTGAAATAATATCCACATTTCCACATGGCTACAACAACTCAATGAATATGTAAAATCTGGCTACAAGCCAGGCTCCTGAAAATTTATTAGAGAGCTGGCTTCAAAAACTTGCACCAAGAGTCTAGTCTTCCCAAATAGGCACTTCTCAGTTGTTCATCATGGAAAATGTGTATCTAAACACCTTACTAACTCTCCCCATTCCTACTTTTCCGCTTTATCTCATCTACATAACCTTGTCATGTACCTTTACCTTGTCTACCACTACTTGTGTTCAGCAATTAATTGCATGATTTAAAATGCAGGGGTTAAGGAATGGTCAAGGGTAAATTACAGGTAAGGGAAAAAGTAAAGGTATAGGTTTGAGTAAAGGTTAGAGCTAGGTTTTTTAGAGCTGGGGAAACAGATGTGATAAAGGCACTATGGATGGTTGTAATGATGTTGAGATATTGTTCATTTACATAAAAAAGACCTACGAGGAAAATATAGACAGTGTGTATTCAACATGATAAAAGCAAACAAGATAGTTATCATGGTAGTGTAGTGGCACAGATTAATATTCCTCCATGACCTTGAATAGAAACCATACATATAAATGATACAATAATATAAAGAAATATAAAGAAATAAAATAATATAAACAAGAAATTACTGTTCTTACATAGCAACATTTGGTGGGTGAATTACTCCTTAGAGACAGAAAAATATATATGTAGAGCTTTGCAAACTGTTACTTCATTTAGCAACTTTATTCAATGTTCATGATCTAACTTTTTCAAAATACGAGTGCACTGCTCCAGATAAAATAGGTTGTAAAAAAATTAGGGGGCATATTTATACTCCGTTTGCGCCAAATTTGCGTCGTTTTTTTCGACGCAAATTCGACGCAAAACTAACTCCATATTTATACTTTGGCGTTAGACGCGTCTAGCGCCAAAGTTCATGGAGTTAGCGTCATTTTTTGGCGTGAACACCTTCCTTGCGTTAATGAGATGCAAGGTAGGCGTTCCCGTCTTAAAAAATGACTCCCAGGCATGTGCGTGGTATTTATACTCCCAGCCAAAAATGACGCCCGGTAGTGGGCGGGGCAAAAAAACCCGCATTTGCGCCTCTTTTTAACGCCTGGTTCAGGGCAGGCATTAAGGGACCTGTGGGCTCAGAATGAGCCCAGAGGTGCCCTCCCCTGCCCCCAGGGACACCCCCTGCCACCCTTGCCCACCCCAGGAGGACACCCAAGGATGGAGGGACCCATCCCAGGGAAGAAAAGGTAAGTTGTGGTAAGTATTTTTTTTTATTTTTTTTTTGTGGCATAAGGGGGCCTGATTTGTGCCCCCCTACATGCCACTATGCCCAATGACCATGCCCAGGGGACATAAGTCACCTGGGCATGGCCATTGGGCAAGGGGGCATGACTCCAGTCTTTGCTAAGACAGGAGTCATGTTAATGGCGTCTGGGCGCCCAAACAAAATGGCGCAAATCGGGTTAAGACGATTTTTTTGCCTCAGCCTGACTTGCCCCATTTTGGGACGCCCAAACGCCATTTTTCCCTACGCCTGCGCTGCCTGGTGTAAGTCGTTTTTTTCACGCACACCTGGCAGCGCCGGTCGGCTAACGCCGGCTAACGCCATTCAATAAATACGGCACCCGCATGGCGCTTCAGAATGGCGTTAGCCGGCGCAAATTTTTTTGTCGCAAAACTGCATTAGCTCAGTTTTGCGTCAAAAAGTATAAATATGGCCCTAGGACTTTTGAAATGGCTTAATCACCCCCACCCGCCAAACTTCATACATGAGTATTGATTGGTTTAGCTTCGTCAGTTACAGTAAACCGAGAATATTTATGGTCAATTAAGGCTCTGATGTCCAGCTTAAGGCATTCTTAGCCAAAATGCATAACGGGCAGCTTTTAGCTGTCTATTGTTGAAGACCTATTGGGTACAATACGAGTACTTAGAGAGGGCTTCGAGTCTGCCCAGGGCTTACCATTAGTTGGCTTTCTCGTCATTTTCATTTGACTGGATCTCATTCAATTGCTGTCCTTCCCTTTCTCTTAATTATCCCTCCCTACAGAATACTCTCTTCACCATCCTTTCGATTGTATGTTTTGTATCTCCGCCCACCATGCTTTCAGTGTTGAGCACTTCTAGTGCTTCCCCCGCCCGCCGTCCTGCTCAGATGTTTTTACCTTTTTTTTTTAATTTAAACTGCCTCCCTCGCATCTCCTCTGATGCTGCCATCTCTCCTTCCTATTGCTCTCACATCTCAGTAACGTTTACAAGCTAAACACACTACACCCTTGCTCCCCCACCCGTCACTGGCAAATTATTTTTCTTTTTTCAAATTGTACTCCTTTTTAGGGTCGGGCCTGCGTCGCATGCGCTTGCGCATGCGTTTTGCTAAGCGAGGAGCTTTAGTAATTAAAAAGGGCTTGGAGCCCTGTCCACATCACGTCAGTGTCTGTCATTGGCTTGTGGGCTTGCCTGTTAGAATGTGCTTGATTTCATTAGTGGAAGGCATGCACATGTCACGCCTTTTCCGGTGGATAGCCCTCCTCGAGCGCATCGACCAAGTACAGAAAACATGCGAGGCTCGCTGTTTTCTGTCTGGCTCGTGGACTACATTTTCTCTTCTTTCCCAGCGCGATCACGCTTGGCAGAAGTCGAGCACTTTACATAATATCGGCCCTGTTACACAGTTAATTGCACTTTTTCAGATTACGTACATAAATGCACTTTTGCCGATAGGTTTCATCACCAGTGAAAAGTCGGGTTAGGAGTTTACAACGCTATCAGCTCTAACACAAGCAAGCATGAGACCCGTTGCATTGCAAATGCTTGTTTCCTTTATGGCGGGCCTCACAACTGCAATTTGCTGCTCCTTTCCAAATAGTTCTCTTTTGTAGTTTTTATCTTTTTCTAATTAACCCACAAGATGGGCACATGCCATCTTCGAACGGTAAATTAAAAAGAGAAAAAAGGCCATCACAGCATCATGAAACCTACATGCTCATGCATGGTGATGCATGTGTCTGTGTATAGATCATCACAGTGCTGCTGCTGTAACATCATGATGCATAAGTGACATTGCGTGATGACCAATGTATGTGTGTACATTATTGTGGTGGGTCATTTTTTTTACAGAAGCTGTTCTGTATCAGCACAAACTTTTTTGCCAATGCTGAAATGAATCTGCTAAAAGCGTTGAATTACCCAAAAGCCACATCTTTTGACTTTGCCAATGCTCCTTTCACTGTGTGCAGGTCCCAACCCTTCAAGTATTGTGCTGTTCAAAGAAATATCAGGTTTAGTGGGGGAAGGTAGGGTGATTCAGAGTGATAGTTCTTTTTATTTTATGTCAAATCATAATTACTCTTCTTTTATATCAAGCTAGCTGGGAGCCAGTACAGTGCTTGGGTATCCTTCTGTGTTCTGATGCTTGAGTGGAAAATGGTAGTTGGTTTAGTAAGACACAACATGACTTGCAGTGTTAGACTAAGGAATCGATGAGTGCATTTTATAAAAAATGTTTAAAATATTTTAAAATCGTTAAACTTATCTTATTTTATAATGCAGAAAACAGTGGTCTGTCATTGTAAACACTTGTTATGTTTTGTAAGTTTCCTTTAAAGTGTTCGTAACTATGGGGTGAGCTCGTGAGCGCTGTGCACTTGCTCGGGAATGTGGGTTGGAATGTTTTCATTTGTCTGCTGCGGCGTTCTGAGAAAACCAGTTGTTGCTGTGGCTTCTTGGATGCTGGTCCCTGAGACACTTGAGCCTTGACTTATCAATATATTACTTCAAACCTACATCGATTGCGGAGAGCAGTTCATTTATGTGTCATAACAACATTACATACAGACTCTAATCTGTATTCATTTGTTTCAAAAAAAGTATGGCAGCTGCATCCTTACTGAAATTAGAAAAATGTTTCACTGTAGAGGCCTGAACTCGACAACAGGACATAAAAATTAAGGGAAATTGCCCTGTGGGAGATGCCTTTCTCTACTAGCCTCTCAAGTACGTGAAAAGAGCTCACTGCCGACGGAGAACTTCCCTCTCCACAAAGCATAAGTGCAAACACAACATTACAGTTCTGATCTGCAGATGTCTGTCCTCCATAAAAAAGACAAACTCGGGTAATCCTGGGGAGAGTTCAGCATAATAATCACATTTTCATTTGGCCCCCCAGCCCCGTTTTCACATGATTCAGAATTTAGCCAAACATATTTGCCCAGATCTACTATAAAGATCAGAAGTTCCAGTTAGGAGGCTGTCCTGCAGGAGGCAACCAGAAAACAGTGGCAATGCCCAGAAAGGAGGCAACCAATAAGCAGTGGTATTGGCCATTTCTCAAATGTATAACCAGAGCACTCCTTTTGATCCATGATCAAATATGTAGTTCTATACTACAGCTAATACCATTTAAATGTCTCTGATGGTTGCAGTGCCTACTGTTGGCATGGGATATAGAATCCTTGTTCCATGCCTTCAAAAGTATGGAATTTGTATGACATGCAGTGTCCTTCTTGAACCTTCTCAGAACCCCCTTCTTAAAAACAGCATGGATGATGGAATTTTGCAATGTCTCTCACTTTGAACTTTTAACCTTAATTTTCAATGACCTACGGACCTTCGGGTAAGCCGTCCTCATTTTATCAAGAATCTAGTTGGCTTATGGAGAAAATGTTTTTAAGCTCCCATTCTTTCTGTGCTTACTTTATCCCCAGTCTTTCTGTGCACTGTGAACCTAGATCTCTTTATACCAGTGTTCCTCAAGCACTCACTAATGCATGCTCCCAAAGCTTGAGCAATACTAGCTATGTTATTTCAGGAGAAATATACTGGTGTGTGGAAGCATGGATCGTTTGTGGAGACAGGATTTCTCCTATGTTGGTGCAAAATAGGTAGTGGATCCTGAAATATTCCACCTAGTCTTTATGAATTTGAACCTTGTCATGGGTTTTCCCTGCCAAGTATTCCATGGTTGGCTTTGAATATTGCAGTCCTACATGTAACCAGTGTCATCTACTGCCCCAAGTGTGGACCTCAGGTCTTGTTCCATAGATCTGTGTAACAAAGTTATTTTAGTACAGGTATTATTGTTCATTTAATTCTTTTAACTGTTGTTTAGTTCCTGAACGAAGTTATATTAATTCAGGGATCAAGAGGTTCTTTTCTAGGTTCTGTGTCATTGGTGGCAATCTGAGTGTGCAAGTTGTACAGGTGTCACTACTAGATTCTGCGTTTGATGATAAAGGTAATGATGTGTATTGTGGCCTAGTGAGATCTGATTTGTGTATTAGTGGGACGTTTGTGTTTCTGTGTGGAGATGACTGTTGCTGAACATTGGTCAGTCCTTGGTTGGCAGTTGTCTTGTGCATGTAGGAAAGACAGAGCTAGAGGTAGATCGATTGGTGGTTAAAAAGAAAGATCAGAATCATTAAACAATTTTAAATGAGAATTATAATCAGAAGAATTTCCAGGTTTGATCAATAAGCAATGGTGGTGGATTTATTTCAAGTGTATCCTTCACTGCATAATTCATTTTCTTATACATTAAGAATATACATTATTTTTGCAAGAAAAGATATAGACACCAATTAAATCTATATGTCAGTGGGTTCAAACACATTTGAAATGTAAATCCACTCATTTAATTTAAAGTAATTGACATTCACACCTGCCATATGTCATTTGGGTTGAGTGACAGATATTAATTTGAAACCGCATTAGAGAACTATTTTGCACTGCTTTTCAAAGGTGAAGTTTGGAATGCAACTTTATTTAGGCATTGGCATTCCCAGAGGAAGCAAGAAGATTTCAGATCAAAGGAATCCAATGCGAATTCTGCTATTTTCAAATTGAGAGTTAGAGGATTATAGATTTGCAAACGTTTTTAATGTCATATTAATAAAACAAGCTTAGGGAGAATATCTCAATTTGAAATTATACTGCTTTATGTTAATTTTTTTCTTTTCCCCGCTGGAGATTTCTCAGAAACAGAACTCATTCAAGGTGAGAGTTGTTGATTTATTTCCATTGCACAAACATCTCAAACATCAATTGACATTTGTCTTTAACAAAAACAACACTATCCTAGTAGCTTGCAAAGATGTGATTTATACACCTTACAAGTGCAAAACAAGTCGGTGAAGCCCAGTTGAATACATCAGAGACATAATGATATTTGGAGTAGGACAAATTTTAGACGAGCCGACTTTCAGGCACTTCAAAAATCCCTGCTATTATGTTGGACCTACCTCTGGTGTAATTAAGTATTGCTATCAGTTTTTATCGCATATGGAGACTGAATATGAAGTTTGCTTCAGTACTAATACAAACATTTGAAGGAGTAAACCTCTTTCAGTTAGAGTGCCCCTGTGATTGTCCGTCTGTAGAGCGATAGCTTTCAAAATCAGCTTTGTTTTAGTCAAAACTTCTAACATCCTTGTCAGTTGTTAATTTCAGTTTCAAAATTTCATTTCAGTACCTCTTTTCTTTATTTGAAATATTTTCTATTCTGCCCATATATTTTTGGAAAAACAAAAAAATCTCGATCACCAAAGATTTGCCCTTAATAAATTATTTGCATTAAACTAAAATGACAAAAGTAACCTTTAAATCCTTTCTAAATTATTTTCTCATGTAAAATAGCGTTATAAACATACTTGAATTTACATCTGTCTCACAACTTTTTCAACAAGTGTAACAATTTATTTCATCCACTGCTTGTATTAACCTACAACATCTATAGGGAGAAAATCAAGAGATTGTGGTGTTATGTGTTTATATTATTTACATCATTATGATACTAGAAAACCCATACTCCTCATACCTACTACAGTGAACTTGAAGTTTCTGCCAAAGTATTGCTCTCTGCTTCCCCCATACTGTATTCAATGATTTTCTGGAATTCATTCATAAATATCGATACAACACAGAGAGACTCACGCTTCTTGCTGTCACCCGCAAGTAAAAATATTGCAGAATGCTCAAATGGTTCAGGCAGAATTGCATCAAACTCAATTAGGCCGTTTCCTGTGCACTTAATCGGCCATTAATCTTTCTTCTTAAACAAGTCTTTCCTTTATCTTTATAATCCCTTCATTCCATTTTCCACTTTTTGGATTCCCTGCTAAAGGCTTAACCAACGTCTTAATATTTTAGTGTGCACTGATCTAATTTATAAATCTTTATAACTAGCATTAAGTTCTGTAACTCATTTATGTCCTGGGGACTGACGGGACTAACTCTGATCCCAAACTTCTCACATTGTACTAATAACTAATTCTGAATTCCTCCTCACCACAATTCTAGTCCTCTAGCTGTTATTTGAAACCCTTAGAAACTGAGTGATTATGTTGATGAAAATGCCTTGCAATCAGTGATGTTGCATTTTGAGTTCTTATATTCAATATGTGCTCATGCCTTTGTGCGTTACCTTTCGTGTGATTCTTTTATTCAGAGTCCAAATTTACTACTGCAAGTACAGAAATCCTTTATTCTGTTCATTTGTTTTGTGTCAAGATGTATTATATTATTAGAATATCCACATAATTGACACGGGTAATGTCTTTGTGCTGTGTGGTTTAAGATTTTTGTGTTGGAGTTTTGCCGAATTTCCAGCTCTTATCAACATAGCATTCAGTCTATCTTTCACAATGAACTCAGGGCTTAAACGAATCCAATCCCTCGTCCTAGTGTCATGTAGATCGATTACAAGTTCCCTCTAGAGTGAATCCCTTCACTTTTATGGCTCATTGTTCGCTGCATGTGGGCCACTTGTGGCTTATCAAGAACAATGGTCACCTTCCTTCAAAGCTGTTTAGCCTTTATTGGTTTGCCCTTTGAATCTTTAAATCATACATATGCCAATGTGGTAGGTCTAAATTGTAACCTTGCACCCAATAAGCAGATTCCAATACTATGAATGTGGGAACCAATAGATCACCCTTCTGCAAGTTGACAGTAGAGATTCAGCTTCTGGCATTCACACAGTAGAATCACCTGCAACTTTTTGTTGTCTGTAGTGCTTGGAATTCCTCATCTTGAAGTGTTTTACAAGCAGAGGAATATTTCTGTTTTAGACCACTGCTGGCAGAACTTCCATTTAGAACACACTCATACTCATTTATAGGTAGAAGATCAAGAGCTTGTATTTTGTATCTGTTGATACTTTCAAAAGCTCCTGATTTCTAAGTGTGGTGTGGTTGAGATGGAGATGTCTTGGGCATGGTAAACAGGTGTGTGATCCTTCCCCTACTGCCTGACTTAGTACATTTAGGGGGTCATTCTGACCCTGGCGGTCGGTGATAAAGCGGCGGCCAACCCGCCAACAGGCAGGCGGTCAAAAAAATGGAATTCTGACCCTGGCGGTAACCGCCAACACAGCCCGCCACTTTAACACTCCGACCGCCACGGCGAGACAGACAAACAGCGCGGCGGTCACCGCCAACAGGCAGGCGGCAGACAATGTACTGCCCACCCTATCACAACTCACCAATCCGCCACCTTTTCCGGGGCGGGAGCCCCGCCGATAAAAACACGGCGGAAACAGACTACGAACGGGAAAACGCTCACCTATACACACTCCACGAGGAAGGAGGACAGCATGGAACCCGAATTACACATCCTACCAGCTATTGTCTACCTGCTCATCTACCAGGAGTACGAACGCCGGCGCAGACGACAACGGTGAGTACTGCACCTACCACACAGGCGAGGGGGGAGGAGGAAAGCTTACGGGCACACACATGCGCCATACACCCACCCCCCCACCACAACTACCTACACCCCGATGCCGAGCAACAAGTCAGAGTGACACCACACAAACCCCCCGGAATAATGCAAAGACACAATTAAAATGATCTATAAAATATATGTATAAATAGCTCCATTGAAGGTATGGGAAATATGCCATATAAAAGATACAAAAATAAGGAATGAACATATTCAACAATATATACATAGGCAAAAAGTCCTGCACATTCCGTCAAAGTTCCATAGTCCGTGGGCCAATGTGCACAAACACATGGGCAAAGCCCACACAGGAGACCAGATACCATTGGAGAGAACACTGCTGGGGCATCAGATGATAAAACAACAGGCACCTCAGGGGGAAGGGAAGGGGGGGCACCTCAGCCACATGAGTCCACGACGCCAGATCCACGAGGGGCCTCCATGCCCACTGTCCCATCCTGGGGAGTGCAAAGACACAGTCTCTCAAGTCTCTACAGTGGGTGGCTTGCCCACTGTTCCATCCTGGGAAGTGCCAAGCCACAGTCCATCAGATGGATTACCGACTCCACTGTTAATGGAGGAGGCATGGTGCCCAGAGTGCTTCGTGAAGCCCTGCTCGACACAGAACTGGCAATGTCAATGGGCCAGCGGTGCTTGAGACGGCGTTGCCCAGCGGAGCGGTGCTTGACAGGAAGGGCCTAGCGGAGCGGTGCTTAAGATGAAGGGCCCAGCGGAGCGGTGCTTGAGACGGCGGTGGCCAGCGGAGCGGTGCTTGAGACGGCGGTGCCCAGCGGAGCGGTGCTTGAGATGAAGGGCCCAGGGGAGCGGTGCTTGACAGGAAGGGCCCAGCGGAGCGGTGCTTGAGATGAAGGGCCCAGCGGAGCGGTGCTTCACAGGAAGGGCCCAGCGGAGCGGTGCTTGAGACGGCGGTGGCCAGCGGAGCGGTGCTTGAGACGGCGGTGCCCAGCGGAGCGGTGCTTGAGATGAAGGGCCCAGCGGAGCGGTGCTTGACAGGAAGGGCCCAGCGGAGCGGGGCTTGACAGGAAGGGCCCAGCGGAGCGGTGCTTGACAGGAAGGGCCCAGCGGAGCGGTGCTTGAGATGAAGGGCCCAGCGGAGCGGTGCTTGAGATGAAGGGCCCAGCTGAGCGGTGCTTGAGATGAAGGGCCCAGCGGAGCGGTGCTTGACAGGAAGGGCCCAGCGGAGCGGTGCTTGAGATGAAGGGCCCAGCGGAGCCGTGCTTGAGATGAAGGGCCCAGCGGAGCCGTGCTTGACAGGAAGGGCCCAGCGGAGCGGTTCTTGAGATGAAGGGCCCAGCGGAGCGGTGCTTGAGATGAAGGGCCCAGCGGAGCCGTGCTTGAGATGAAGGGCCCAGCGGAGCCGTGCTTGACAGGAAGGGCCCAGCGGAGCGGTGCTTGACAGGAAGGCCCCAGCGGAGCGGTGCTTGACTGGAAGGCCCCAGCGGAGCGGTGCTTGACAGGAAGGCCCCAGCGGAGCGGTGCTTGAGACGGCGGTGGCCAGCGGAGCAGTGCTTGAGACGGCGGTGGCCAGCGGAGCGGTGCTTGAGACGGCGGTACCCAGCGGAGCGGTGCTTGAGATGAAGGGCCCAGCAGAGCGGTGCTTGACAGGAAGGGCCCAGCGGAGCGGGGCTTGACAGGAAGGGCCCAGCGGAGCGGTGCTTGACAGGAAGGGCCCAGCGGAGCGGTGCTTAAGATGAAGGGCCTAGCGGAGCGGTGCTTGAGATGAAGGGCCCAGCGGAGCGGTGCTTGAGATGAAGGGCCCAGTGGAGCCGTGCTTGAGATGAAGGACCCAGCGGAGCGGTGCTTGACAGGAAGGGCGAAGCGGTGCTTGAGATGAAGGGCCCAGCGGAGCGGTGCTTGACAGGAAGGCCCCAGCGGAGCGGTGCTTGAGATGAAGGCCCCAGCGGAGCGGTGCTTGAGACGGCGGTGGCCAGCGGAGCGGTGCTTGAGACGGCAGTGGCCAGCGGAGCGGTGCTTGAGACGGCGGTGCCCAGCGGAGCGGTGCTTGAGATGAAGGGCCCAGCGGAGCGGTGCTTGACAGGAAAGGCCCAGCAGAGCGGGGCTTGACAGGAAGGGCCCAGCGGAGCGGTGCTTGACAGGAAGGGCCCAGCTGAGCGGTGCTTGAGATGAAGGACCCAGCGGAGCGGTGCTTGAGATGAAGGGCCCAGCGGAGCCGTGCTTGAGATGAAGGGCCCAGCGGAGCCGTGCTTGACAGGAAGGGCCCAGCGGAGCCGTGCTTGAGATGAAGGGCCCAGCGGAGCGGTGCTTGACAGGAAGGCCCCAGAGGAGCGGTGCTTGAGATGAAGGCCCCAGCGGAGCGGTGCTTGAGACGGCAGTGCCCAGCGGAGCGGTGCTTGAGACGGCGGTGGCCAGCGGAGCGGTGCTTGAGACGGCGGTGCCAGCGGAGCGGTGCTTGAGATGAAGGGCCCAGCGGAGCGGTGCTTGACAGGAAGGGCCCAGCGGAGCGGGGCTTGACAGGAAGGGCCCAGCGGAGCGGGGCTTGACAGGAAGGGCCCAGCGGAGCGGTGCTTGAGATGAAGGGCCCAGCGGAGCGGTGCTTTACAGGAAGGGCCCAGCAGAGCGGGGCTTGACAGGAAGGGCCCAGCGGAGCGGTGCTTGAGATGAAGGGCCCAGCGGAGCGGTGCTTGACAGGAAGGGCCCAACGGAGCGGGGCTTGACAGGAAGGGCCCAGCGGAGCGGTGCTTGACAGGAAGGGCCCCTGTTCAGCGGTGCTTGTCCCGGCGGGGCCCGTTCAGCGGTGCTCCTCCCGGCGGGGCCCGTTCAGCGGTTCTTGTCCCGGCCGGGCCCTGTTCAGCGGTGTTCCTCCCGGCGGGGCCCTGTTCAGCGGTGTTCCGCCCGGCGGGGCCCTGTTCAGCGGTGCTCCTCCCGGCGGGGCCCGTTCAGCGGTTCTTGTTCCGGCGGGGCCCGTTCAGCGGTTCTTGTCCCAGCGGGGCCCATTCAGCGGTTCTTGTCCCGGCAGGGCCCTGTTCAGCGGTGCTCCTCCCGGCGGGGCCCGTACAGTGGTGCTCCTCCCGGCAGGGCCCGTTGAGTGGTTCTTGTCCCGGCGGGGCCCTGTTCAGCGGTGCTCCTCCCGGCGGGGCCCGTTCAGCGGTTCTTGTCCCGGCGGGGCCCGTTCAGCGGTTCTTGTCCTGGCGGGGCCCGTTTAGCGGTTCTTGTCCCGGCGGGGCCCTGTTCAGCGGTGCTCCTCCCGGCGGGGCCCGTTCAGCGGTGCTCCTCCCGGCGGGGCCCGTTCAGCGGTTCTTGTCCCGGCGGGGCCCGTTCAGCGGTTCTTGTCCCGGCGGGACCCGTTCAGCGGTGCTCCTCCCGGCGGGGCCCGTTCAGCAGTTCTTGTCCCGACGGGGCCCTGTTCAGCGGTTCTTGTCCCGACGGGGCCCTGTTCAGCGGTGCTCCTCCCGTTTGGGCCCTATTCAGCGGTGCTCCTCCCGTTTGGGCCCTGTTCAGTGGTGCTCCTCCCGGCGGGGCCCTGTTCAGCGGTGCTCCTCCCGGCGGGGCCCTGTTCAGCAGTGCTTGTCCTGTGTGTCTATGGAGCCAGACCTGGGCAAGACTTCCCGCTCATTCACCATCCGAACTTGCGGTCGCGGCACCCTCCTGTGATGGAGTCCTGGGCCCGTGGGTGTCATCCGTCACACCCGGAAGGGGCTGGTGGGGCTCTCCTGGGCAGCTCGCCTCCTGCCTGACTTCTCCGCCCTGCTGCCCTTGCCCTCCTTCGCTGAAGCTCTGTGGCCCTTGCCTCCCTTGGATGATGTGGCAGGTGACGGTGCAAGGCTACTGTCCTTGGTGGCAGCCGTCTCAGTCTTGTTGCGCCGGGCCTTTTTCTTTGTTGTCCTCTTCCCAGGGGGTGGGCTGGATGTCCCCTTGCTGCTGGCCGATGTTCCTGCCCTAGGATCTGGTGGACTCCAATAGCCCTGAACTTTGGTCACAGTAGATGCAAGGCTGGTGGTGGCTGAGGTGCTTTTTTTACTCTTACCAGATGGAGGGGGTGGGTCAGTGATTGGAACGAGGTCAAGGTTGGAAAGGAAAAGGACTTTGGAAGGACATGGACGGGTAGGTGTAGTGGGTTTGGGAGTGGAGGAAGAGGATGTGGTTGTAGGAGAGTCAAGTGTGCTGTCTTTGGGTGCAGGTGCCTGTGACGGAGGCTGTCGTGAGGTGGATGGCTGTTGGGTGGGTGGCTGCCTGCGTTTGTGTGTTTTGGAAGAAGGGGTGACAGACACACTGGGAGAGGACACAGGGGACGTGTAAATGGCAGTGGGGGTGGTGACTGCACATGTGCGGACTGTAATGGAGGGTGTGCTGGTGATGGAAGTACTGGCTGATGGTGGTGTGCATGCAGGTGTGAGTGGAGACGTCACAGGGAGGGAGGAGGGAGATGAGGAGGTGGGGGACACAGAGGTGGTAGTGACTGTTGGCATGTCTGCATCTGGATGTTGCTTGGGTGAATGCTTGTGGGATCTGTGGTGCTTATGTCTGGATGAGCTGCCCTTGGGTGTAGAGGTGTGTGCAGGCTGGTCTGATGGTGTGGATGGGATAGGCAGAAGAACAGGAGACTGGGACTGGGTGGAGGGAGTCAGAAGAGGGAGGCTAGAGACAGGGACAATGGCTGCCGTCAGTGCTGAGGCCAGAGCGTTGAACGATCGCTGATGGGCAGCCTGACCCGAATGAATGCCCTCCAGGTATGCATTGCTCCGATGCACCTCCCTTTCTACACCCTGGATGGCATTCAAAAGGGTAGACTGCCCAACAATGAGTGTCCTGAGGAGGTCAATGACCTCCTCACTGAGGGCAGCAGGGGTAACTGGGGCAGGGCCTGAGGTGCCTGGGGCGAAGGAGATGCCCGCCTTCCTGGGCGAGCGGGCACGGAGCGAAGGCTGAGGGGCTGCTGGGAGGGCGGGGCTGGTGCGCTGGGTGGCGGCTGTACCTGTTGTGGCGGTGGGCACGGATGTTGCCGCCACCGCTAGGGAGCTCCCTTCCGAGGACGTGTCGGTGTCGCTGACGTCTCCATGGGTCCCCGTTGTGGAGCTCCACTCGCCCTCCGTCTCACTGGTGTACTCGGAGTCTGTTGTATGGCCCTCCAGGGCCATGTGAGATGCAGCTCCCTCGTGCGCCGATGCCACTTCTCCTCCGCTTGATGATGCTAATGCACACATGAACAGGAAGACAAAGAAAAGGGGGGGGGAGAAATGAAGACAGGTTGAGTGCATGCATTGGCAACACCGTTGTCGGAGAGGACAGACACAGAAGCCCCCTGAACTAGGCCGCGCAATGGGGGTACACTACTCAGTTATTGTGACTAGGCCAACAGGTCTATGGACGACAAATGCACACATGGGTGAGGCCGGACCATGGATAGCTGTACTTGGCACCCTACAGAGGTGGGGGGTGGGGCACAGGGCCGTGTCTAACGGAGAGGCCTAGCCTACAGAATGCGCCCTGGCCTGGAGATAGCCACAGCCCTCCTCCCCCACCCAGACACCTTCACTGTGCGCAAAGATAGCAGAATGTGCTGATACTCACCCCCTTGTGTCTGCTGTGATGTCCTCATGCGCCCATCCAAATCGGGGTAGGCCACGCCAGGATCCGGGACATCAGGGGGGTCAATTGGCGGCTGGCACCCCTCCTACGTTGGGAGGCCATCCCCAGTAGAGACTCGGCGGTCTTTCTGGTCCCGCGGCGGATGTCCTCCCACCTCTTTCGGCAGTGGGTGCCCCGTCTGTTGTGGACCCCCAGGGCCCGGACGTCCTTGGCGATGGCACGCCAAATGTCGATCTTCTGATGGGCGCTGACCTATGTGACATGTACAGGGTGGTAAAGGAAATCGCATCAGTTTTCTGCCTGGTCAATGTGAGTGGCCCCCCCTCCCCAACCTTGCCATGTGGCACATGCTCTCATCATTCGTGCGTTGCACTCCTCATTCGCTCCCCTCCCCACCTTCTTACATCCACCCCACTCAACACAGGCATAGCCCATTCAACGTGCACCCTGTGTACTAACCTGTTGGTCTGGAGGACCGTAGAGTAGCGCATACTGGGGGAGGACCCCATCAACAAGTTTCTCCAATTCTTCGGAAGTGAAGGCAGGGGCCCTTTCCCCAGTCGCAGCAGCAATTGTATCTCCCAGACCGAGGTCACAGCAGCACTTGCAGTATAGGTCCTCTCCTGTGGATGATCAGGTCTCGAGTGATTAATCAGATAGAAAATGGCGGTCACGCCCACGGCGGTGCGTACCGCGACCGCCAGCGCACATCGTCATTGGCTCCTGAGACCCATAGGGTTCAATGTTAACCAATGCTGCTTTGCGCCGCGGTCTTCGACCGCCTACCGCCACGGTGTGCCACGCCAGCGCAGTGACCTCACATCCCACTGTCACACTTCACAGGTCAGGCAGCCGCCATTTCAAGGGCCCACATGGCATGATTTCTACTGCGTCACACAGGCCTAGGCCTTGCATTGCCACTCATAAAAGCCATTCAATGCATAGCGATTCGTGTACTGTGCAAGCTGTGTGAACGAACCTGTGGGTTGCTTGACTGTGTGCTCCATGTTGTCCTTCCGAGGCACCGTCCGCTGGGACTTGCGAGGAGAAGGATGAATCCTCCTGTGTACCGACCGCTGGTGGACCTGTCGACAATGGAAGAACGACATATCATACTTACATACCGGCTTGACAGAGCAACTATACATGAACTATGTGCCCAGCTGGAGCCAGACCTGATGTCCCCCATCCGCCAACCCACAGGGATTCCCCCTCTGGTGCAGGTTCTGTCAGTACTCCATTTTTTGCCAAGTGGGTCTTTTCAGACAACAGTGGCCATATCATCTGGGATGTCTCAGCCTATGTTTTCTAAGGTTTTGTCCAGAGTGTTGTCTGCCCTGATGAAATACATGCAGAGCTACATTATTTTCCCTGAGGTGGGCGATTTGGCTACAGTGAAGGGTGATTTCTATGCCCTTGGACATATCCCCAACATCATTGGTGCCATTGATGGGACCCATGTGGCTTTGGTTCCCCCCAAAGAAAGTGAGCAGGTGTACTGAAACAGAAAAAGTTATCATTCGATGAATGTCCAGGTGGTCTGTTTGGCTGACCAGTACATCTCCCATGTAAATGCCAAGTTCCCTGGGTCAGTGCATGACGCGTATGTCATGCGAAATAGCAGCATCCCTTATGTGATGGAACAGCTACAGAGACAACGTGTGTGGCTAATTGGTGACTCTGGTTACCCCAACCTGTCGTGGCTACTGACCCCAGTGAGGAATCCCCGGACCAGGGCAGAGGAACGGTACAATGAGGCCCATGGGCGATCTAGGAGGATCATAGAAAGGACCGTCGGGGTCCTGAAGGCCAGGTTTAGGTGCCTGCATATGACAGGGGGATCCCTCATGTACTCACCAAAGAAGGTGTGCCAGATCATCGTGGCCTGCAGTATGCTTCACAATCTTGCATTGCAACGCCAGGTGCCTTTTCTGCAAGAGGATGGTCCAGATGGTGGTGTTGTAGAAGCTGTGGAGCCTGTGGAGAGTGAAGAGGAGGAAGACGACGGGGACGACACGGACAACAGGGAGACAGTCATACAACAATACTTTCAGTAGCACACAGGTAAGAATCAGCCACCCCATTTTACATTTACTTAAGGCCTCATGCGTCTCCACTGTCTGTGTTTCCCCCCAGTTCCTGTTAACTGATTTGTGACTTTCCCTTCCCTGTTCAGAGCTGTATGACCCACTGCCTGACTTCAGCTTTGTTTGCCCATGGACTAAAGCTTATTGAAATTGGTATGTTGTCATCACAAAGTAACTGGACATTATAGCACTGTTATGTGTAATACATTTGTTAAGAATACAAGCAGACTCCTGTTTTTTTAAGTGGAATAAGTGATTTATTTTAAGTGCTACATATAGGTACATGATTGGGAAATGGTGATGGGTGAGGGTGGAGTAATGTCCATGGCAGAGTCCAGTTCTCAATCGCACAGGTGCATTGTCCATATGCCTGGGGAAGGATGGAGCAGGGGCAGTTCAAGGTTGGACAGGGTGACAATGTGGGACAGTGGGATGACATCAGGGGGTATCTTAGGCTGGCGGGGGTCTTGCAATCCTACTCTGTCTTCTTGTGAGATCTCAGGTTCCGCTTGCGGGGTGGTTCTTCTTCTGCAGGAGGTGGGGTTCTGGTGGCCTGTCGTTGTGTGGGGGCCTCCTGTCCACTAGCGCCGGTGGAGGTGGTAGGCTGTTCCTGGCCTGGGCTAGTGACAGAGGCCCTTTGGGGTGCCACATGGTCCCGCAATGTGGTGACGATCTGGGTAAGGGCCACGACGATGGTCCCGATTGCGGAACCGATGTTCCTCAGTTCCTGCCTGAACCCCATGTACCGTTCCTCCTGCAGTTCCTGGATCTCCTGGAACCGGGCCAGTACCGTCGCCATCGTCTCCTGGGAGCGGTGGTATGCTCCCATGATGGAGGAGAGGGCCTCTTGGAGAGTCGGTTCCCCGGGCCTGTCCCCCCCCTGTCGCACAGCAGCCCTCCCAGTTCCCCTGTGTTCCTGGGCCTCTGTCCCCTGGACAGTGTGCCCACTACCACTGCCCCCAGGTCCCTGTTGTTGTTGGGGTGGTGGGTCAACCTGGGTGCCCTGTAGTGGTGGACACACTGCTGATTGACGTGTCCTGGAGACAGAGGCATGGGCCCGCTGGGTGGGAGCTGTGCTGGTGTTCCCAGAGGGGGTTGGGTCTGGTGTAGCCTGTGGCTGTCTGTGGGGAACCGACTGTCCAGAGGTCCCCGATGGGCCAGGCTGGTCGTCTGGCTCCAGGGAGACAGAGCTGCTGTCATCGCTGGGGGCCTCTTCTGGGGGTGGGATGGACATCTCTGGACCCTCCGTGGCGGTGTGGTGCCGTTCGGGTCCTGCAGGGGTATAAAGGTATGGTTATTGCTTTTGTGTGTGGCATTTCGTGTGATGGGTGGGTGTCCGTGTACCCATGTGCAGGCATTTCCTTGTGGGGGCATTTGTGAGGGTGGCTTGTGGGGGTGATGTGTGTGTGCAGTGGGCATGCTTTGGTGATGGGTGTCCATGCTTTGTGGTCGCATGCAGGGCTTGGTGTTGGGATGGGTGGGTTGTGATGGTGTGCCTTTTGCTAGGGGTTGGTGTGATGGGGAGGGGGTGAGGGTGGGGGTATGATTTGGCATGCAGGTGGGGTGGGGGTGGGAAGCAGTAGTGAAGATTTGCCTTACCAGAGTCCATTCCTCCGCCTACTCCTGCGAAGCCCTCAGGATGCAGGATGTGCAAGACTTCCTCCTCCCACACGGTAAATTCTGGGGGAGTAGGTGGGGGTCCGCCGCCAGTCTTCTGCACCGCAATGTTGTGCCTTGATACCATGGAACGCACCTTCCCCCGTAGGTCGTTCCATCTCTTCCTGATGTCCTCCCGATTGCGTGGATGCTGTCCCACCGCGTTAACCCTGTCCACTATCCTTTGCCATAGCTCCATCTTCCTGGCAATTGTGGTGTGCTGCACCTGTGCCCCGAAGAGCTGGGACTCTACACAGACTATTTCCTCCACCATGACCCTGAGTTCGGGGTCACTGAACCTGGGGTGTCTTTGAGGTGCCATGGGGTGGTGTGGTTGAGATGTGGGGTGGCGTTTGTGGTGATGAGTGTGGTGCGTGTGGGGGTGTGTGGTGTTTGGTGCGTGGATTCTGTGTGGGTGATGGTGTTGTGTGCCTCTGTGTTGTGGGATTGTCTATTCTGTGCTCTCTCTCTAGCCTTCGTCAATGATTTCGGGTCGTAGGGGCTTGTGGGTGATGTGGGTGTGTGTTTTATATTGTGTTGGGTGTGTGGGAGTGGCGTTAGTATGTGTATCAGGTGTGTGTATTTCAAACTGACCAATGTGGCTGAGTTTTCTATGTGTGTGTGTATTTTGACCGCGGCGGTGTGTACCGCCAATGGAATACCGCGTTTGAAAGACCGCCGCGTGGATTTGTGGGTCGGAATGGTATGGGCGTATTTCTGTTGGCGTGACGGTGGAGGTTTGGTCATCGCCATTTTTTCGCTGACCTTTGGTGTGGCGGATTTTTGTGGATGTCGGGTTTTTGGCGGTTTGCCAGTTGCGGGTCAGAATGACCGTGGCGGTTTACCGCGGCCGCGGCGGTGTTATGGCAGTCTTCTGACCGGCGGTAAGCGCCTTTTACCGCCGAGGTCAGAATGACCCCCTTAGTATTTCAACAATTATTTTGCACTGGTGTTACACTAATCTAAGAATGTTGCAGAAACCAAGGACTCTCCCTCACAATTAGAGATCCTGTAGTTTTCCCTGTGACCTGGTGGGATGGGATCATGTCATCATTTGTGACATAGGATTACTATCCATGTTGTAAGACATAGAGTGGTGGTAGCAGCATGCCATATTTTAAGGGTCAACAGTGTAAACAGACCTTTTTATCTGAGTCACTAGAGTGAACTACCAGTGCACCCATACAAAACTCCATTTCTAAGCACTTGCCCAGTTCCTTGCACTAACATCTAACACTAACATCCCAAATACATGTTAAGCTTCTTATGTTTGTTCTCAGTGAGTGACTGCATGGTGTGTGTGAGTGAACCAGACTAATAGAAGCCAGTGGGTTCAATTTTGAATGTCTTTGGTCCAGCCTTGTAGAAGATGGAGAGTGAGGACTGTACTCCAAAACAGAAGAAATGTATTACTTGCATTATTGCAACTGGATGGAAGAGACCTAGACAGTGAAGTGAAGGAAGGGAAGTGGAGATATGCTGCTTTTGATATTCTAGGAGGCCTTTCGGTTAGTAAGAAGCTGCTAATTAGAGTTCCTGAACACTGCAATTTAGTGGATGGTTGAAGTGGTTGGGGCTGCAGACTCTGTTAGAGGTGAAGATGCCTTTAGATGGGGCCTGCTCTGTTGTCTTTCCCTGATTTCTCCTCCATTTGGGTGGATGACTACGAGCATGCAACTGCATGGTTGCCAAAGGTCCAGTCAGGGCACTAATTGTGTTACAACCACAAGCCTGATCAGGGCAGAATTTACTGAATTGCTGAAGGCTTGTATGTGGCTGCATTTTCCGAACTGCTGAAGCATTCAGGGCTGCATGGGCTAAATTGTTGAAAGTCAGAGCGGGTGCATCTGCCAATATTCTGTAGGCCCCTGCAGGGCTATATCTATTAAAGTGCTGAAGGCTGGCTAGACAGCTCTTATACAACTGTCAATTGTGTAGGGACCCACTCGCACTGCACTTGCCTACAATCCAGTCAGAGCTTCACCGTCTTCATTAATGTCAATCATCTGATGGCCAACCACACCAATCACAGCAGAACTGCTCCACAAGGCACTGCAACTGTGAAAGAAAGGCATGATGAGTGCACTATGGAATGTGGCCCTGCATTCAGCATGGAGAACCTCCACTGAAGAAAGCCAGTGCACTGCAGCGTTTGTGAGTGTATGGGAGCACTGTCAGTGTGTCACGTGGCCCTCATAAGAACTTGATAGAACTCTTTCATCCCTCAAAGGGGGAAGGTGTAAGACTAAATGAACTACAACCGCTGGAGATTAAACTGTACCCATGACAGATTTGTGCTCCTCCTGATAACCCTAGTGAAGAGTGGAGGAGGCAAAACCTGGTAGAGAGCCTGGAAGGGAGAGCGAAAGGGAACAGGGTGGATGCAGCTCCTACAAGAGATAGTGACCAGAAATTCTGACTTGCATATAAGTATAGAAGTGTGTGACATGTGTAGTATTAAATGTGTAGTATGTAATAAAACTGTGTGATTAAAGCACTTTTCTTTCTTGCAAAGCAAGGGCTGGACATTATTTTGTTGGTGGATTGCTTAGCTCTCAGCCTGATTACCCCTGCACTATATCCCGGTAAACTTGTTAATATTGGCCTTTGCTACTCTGAGAATCAAGTAGCATATTTATTAGAGTGTTGTGTCATGTGTGCACCACACAAAGTGGTACAAGGGTGACACAAGGTTCTAAGTCATATGTATGAATCCACGCAAAGCCACTGTGTGTGACTTTGAGTGGCCTCATAAATCTGGAGTAGCACAACACAGCACAAGTCACTTTGTTGCACTCTTCCCCCTTGTTAGGAATTCTATGGGCATTGTGGTGGGTGATCCCATGAAACACTAATGGATTTTGATGCAACCCCAGATTAACACACCATGTAAACCATGGGAGGCTCAATGAGCAGAAACATGTTTATTTGTTCTAGTTTTTTTCTCTTTCTATGTGTGCTGCATTCTGAAGCACACATAGAAGGAGGAAAAAGCCTTGCAGGATTGTTTTTGTGCAGGATTGGTGCCCCTTCCTGCACAAAAACAATCCTGCTGGCAACGCAGACACCCTTGCACCATGGTGCAAAGGTGCCTGCATTGGTGTTAGGCAGCCAAAAGAGAGCCAGTATGGAGAGAAAGGACCGGATTGCACCATATTGTTTAAGTATGGCACATTCCTCCACTTTCCCTTTGACACAGGACAGCACATCAAGGTGACTTCCTGCGCTGCACTGCACCAAAAACTCTTAAATATGCCCCCAAGTGTGGAAGGGGTTTCCTTGCCCTACTTTGCAGAGCAATAGTAGAGGGGGCTCTGGGATATTAGTGGCAAACAAACTTTACCTCCAAGGCAGAGGCCCAGTATGCCCTTCCTGCTTTCTTGCTCCTGAAAGTGATCTTAACAGGGTCATACTACATTGTATATATGAATGACATTTTGACCAAGATCCATTTCACAGAGGAGAGGTAAAGTTCACAGGCATTAGGAATGCTTACTTTTTAACCATCAGAGCACAAGCAATCCTAGACATGTATCAGACTTGTTTTGCCTTCTCAAGAGGTGCCTTTTGACACAATGCAGCACAGAAATCCACAGGGCACAGGAAACGTGTTTTTGTCAATATGCATTTACATGCATGGATCATACAGTTTCAATTCTGTATTGCATTGCCTCAAAAAGAAGAATCCTTCTTAATTGCGTAGGCTTCTTTGAACATGAACACTAATAATTTTAAGCACAGTTTTGCCATTTTGGGCCTGTGCAGTAGCATGCATGTAGAGTCCCTTTGGCATAGCGAGGTACAAGGCTGAAGGACATGCCCAGTGCTTAATTAGGATGGTCACTCACTGCATACTAAGGATACTGTAGACATACCTACTTGTCAAAAACTATGTTTACCTATGTTTAATAAGATACCTTAAGTTTAACTATGTTTGTGCACACTGCACAAACCTGAGAGTTGTATCCTGTGGGCAAGGCCACAAGACCTCTACACTCTTAGGGGCTTATTTACAAGGAGCTTGTGCCGCTGTTGCATCATTTTTTTTTAACACAGCGGCAGTGCAGTGCTGGCTCCATATATACAACTTTTCCTGACTGTGTATCAGAAAATACCTGTGTGGGATCCTGCTGCTTCACGTAAGTTTCAATGTATGCAGTGTGGGCTTTCTGTTGGGAAAAGTGACTTACAACTGACACAGTGACATTTACAACATTTTCCCCATTGGACGCATCTTCAGGATGCATCACGTATAGTCTGCAATGCGTCAGAATTCTTGCGCCACCAAAACCCAGGCATAAGGACTGATGCAGATGCTCTTAAACAGGAATCTGGCCATTTGGAATCACTTCACACCCTGGAAGATTTCTGTTGTGAGCCTCCACACTCTTTGTAGAAGGTCTACACATGTGCCAATCATGTTGTAGGATCCCTTGACCAACCTGGGGCCATGGCTCCTATGATCACATCATCCACTGCAGTAGGACAATGTGACGTTGTTTACTTTTTGCAAAGGACAGGTCAGTATTGTCACTTCTCCAAGGAGGAATGGGTCCCCAAGTTCAGGTCTGCATACTCCAAAGGACAACAGGTAAGTCCACACATAAGGCAAGTGAAACATGTATTTCCACTCCACATTCCAGCATATACTTATATTCACTTACATTACACTGTCACTCACTATGACACACATACTCATGTCTCAGCATATGCGTATATACACTATGTCCACTGTAATGTGACATATAGCCATACTTCATACATTACGTCTTACATCCAGGGCCAATGTAAAAGTGTAGATGGTGATATTCTTCCATTTTACAGTCTTACATTGGCCCAGAATTTTAGGCTTGATGCGTCAATCTGGACTGATGCATAGCCTCAATTTTTAACACATTGCTGAAGTTGTGTCAGTTCCGACTCCAATTTCTGCAATGTGTCAGTATTTACGAAGAAACGTTGCAGCCTCCTTCCCTCGGATGTGTCAGTATTTCTGACGCATCCTGTGACCCTACGCCATGGAGCACTGTATTGTAAATACAATGTATCCATGGAGTTGTAAACGTTTTAACATAGTGTATCTTGTTTTTGACACATTGCTGCTGCAACTCAGTGATGCATCAACCCTTGTAAATGATGCTCATAGTATCTAAAAAAGTAGATGGAGTATATCATGCAAACCTGTATTAGCCTCTGAAACTCTTTTTAAGGAGTCTAAAGTCTAAAAATCTAAAGTCAGATGCTGCCCATTGTTATTAAAAACAAACATTCTCTGTTAATACTGCGGCCGAAGAAATGTTCTTGTTACTCTGCAAAACCTATAAAACAACAGAAGTCTCCAATGTTGGTAAGCTTCAAAATAAAACAGTTGATGTGTTTATTTCAAGCACAACTGTTCCGTATAAAATACACAATTCACACATAATCTACCACCGTTCACTGTACATAGCCTCACACATAACATCACGTATCACATCAGTGAAATTTTCAATACTATTACTGATGTACTCTCATACATCATTGTCTTCAACATAATCAGTTCCATTACCGACGACCAGTATTTAAATATTCTTTTATATGAGACATTGAAATATGTACTAGATTTCACTAAATTGTAGGCTTCAACACTATCAACCATTTAGGATCAGGCTATATAATTTATCATTATGTTAAAATCTCGTGTTCTACCTGAAGATAGCCATAATAACAAAAAAAAACAAAAAAACACCATAAGTCGAACTAAATTAAAAAAATATTTTACCATAGAAGATATAAAGCGGGTACATTTCATAGTAATAAATCTAAGAAAATAGTGAGGGCATACATCTAATTCAAATATTTAGAAAATGCAGAATAAGAAGGAAAATGTTTACATGTGTTAAGATGAATTATTAAAGAACACAATAAATGGGGTTCAGTCAAGTGAAGGGGTGGATAAAGACAGGCAGACAGTACAGCTGGGGTACTAGTGGGATTAATAAACAAGCTTTGGCAAAAAAAACAGGTCTTGCTTTTGCTGTTGGGCACCTACCTATTGGCATTCGCATTTTTTTTTTCACAGTTGACCACGAAGGATGTAGCCATCTCACGTAAACAAAATAAAAGATTGCCAAAGCCAATAAGACAGCGCCCAGTAGCAAAGAATGGGCGTACACAATGGTGGAATGTTAACTTAAAAAAGGCAAAATGCATGCATGCTGCTGCTATCTTTCAAAGATGAAAAATGGCAACAGAATGGGAAGCAAGTTGTCCAGCAGTAGTGTATGGCTGCCAGTAACTCACTGAAAAAGTGATTAAATAGAAAGAGCTAGACCAATTAAGAACAATTCGTTTAGGTAACAATGAATTGGGGAGGTGTTGTGAAGCAATGGATAAGCTGCAGAAAGTGGGGTATTGGGCTATACTGGGGTGGTAGTGATCTGACGGAAGACAGGGTGGAAAGTGATGCAGTCCCATGGAGAGCTGAAACGGAAATTTTAAAAAGTAGTCTTCTGTCATCCGCAGTGTAAGAAGCGAAAAAGCCAGTCAAAATGATGATAAAGAAGCTGTGCTCTAGCAGTGGGACAAACACAAAGAGGAACAAAAAGCAGAAAACTGAAGTAGACAGACAACCATCCAGTTACTAGCAAAGGGCTACCCTAACCCTCTCTCTATACTATATTGTTGGCAATAGGTCTTCAGCGTTAACCGTCAAAAAGTCAAAAAATAGGAAGAACAGCATGTCCTTTGTAGATCTCAGTTCTCTTTATTTTGGATTTTGAGATTTTAATACATTTAACATTAACTTTTATATTTGCAGTTATGTTTTCCATATTTTGGCTTGTCATAAAAACTTATTGTCACATGTTTTATTTTCACAAATATCCTACACCGTAATGTCAGATATTGTCTCTTCCAGTCATTAACTGGAGAAACCTACATTTCTTATGTAGCCTCTGTTGAAATGTGTGAGATCGTGAGCACTGAATGATGAGGGCTGCGGTATAACTACACAGTTAACCATGTTGCTATTTTACGTTATTTTTACTTGTAAAGTGCCCTGTCATCCGAGAGGGTATCCTGGCTCTGAGCAGATGTGTGTGCATAGCCCTGTCTATGGTAGGGTAGTTAATGGAAAAATCAGGTCTTCAGCTTCTTGCTGGATTCAAGAAGAAACGGGGAAGCTCTAATGTGTAGTGGGAGGCACTTACATGCTTTATAAGTGATGTAGTAGACTGCCTGTCGTCCTGATGTGGGTCTGTTTATGCACTGGATGTGTACAAGTAAGAGTCCTGCGGAGCGGAGGTGTCTACGTGGCTGGTAGAAGGAGATGCGACTGTTCAGGTTGGTGAGGCATAAGTTGTGTAGTGACTTGAATGTGTATGTGAGGTGTTTGAATTGAGTGGGTTTGTGCATTGGGGGTCAGTGGAGCTCGCTATGGTGTGATGTGATGTGTGCTCTGTGTGGGAGGTTGAGGATAAATCTGGCTGCCAAGTTCTGGATGGTTTGTAGTATTCTAGTGAGTCACATGGAATCATTTAGCGAGTCGCTTGGTGCTCGTGGTGTAGCTGGTGTTTCTGAAGTTCAACTTGCTGGTGACTACAGTGTGAGTGACAGTTTTTCTAGTGTTCTTTGAAAGCCATTGAATATCTTCCCCAGCATCTTCAGGGTCTGGAAGCAGGATGCAGTGATGGCGTTGACTTTTAAGGTCATTTCCAATAAGATGCTGAATTTTAGTCATTTATAGGTTTTAGATTGTAATCATACCCTTTCAACTATTTTAAAATGTTATTTGCAACAACTACACATTAATTGTGACAGCTCCCACCAAGCGAGAGCAAACTAACTCTGCCCCCAGCATGTGGGAGCTGTCAAACTGCTCCCACGTGCTGGGAGCAAAGTTTTGATCTCTTTCCCTGCCTGCTGTAATGCGGACAGGAAAACAGATGAAAGATTGCTCCCACATGCAGGGAGCTGCATATTTAGCAGCTCGCTGGGCGTGACCAAGATTGTGGCTGCGTCAGACACCTAGTATCCAGCTCTCTGCCCAGCCCACCAAATATCTATGTATAATCCTACCCATCCAGCACCATTGGCTACATCAAGAGAATCAGGATTTTCAGTATAATCTGCCCCTGTTTCAGATTAAAGGGGTGCCGGCACTGATGGAATAGCTACCCCTGGGTGTCGATGGTACGGCATGCCTGGTCTGCTGCCTGTATCAGTGAAGCCTACACTCCCATCTTAGAGCCAGTATGTTCAGACCCCGCAGGCAGCGCCAATCCACCGCGGTAGCACCTTGATTGCTGTCGGACTCGGGGTACTGAAATTCCTACTCACAGGTGAGTGTCAAACAGCTGCAGATGTCCCCTCCTGGCCCCCACATCTGGGATACACCAATCGTTGTGTGGGCGGATATCCCTGCTTGCATATTGGGAGCACAAAGCCTGCTGCATGATTGGACCACCTAGGCAAAGGGCCCAACTTCTGCCTATTTCCTGGATCATCCTGTGTTGCACATTGCTGCACTAATCCTGCTGTGAAAGAAAACAAGGACGCTGCTGCATGGGGACCCCAAACCCTATTCTTTCCAAAGCACGATTGAAGAATAGGAGGTGGGCCCATCTCACCCAAGTAGCACTGGCTAGCACTGCTAGCCTTGCTGCTGCACTGGATAGGGACTTACCTTGCCCTGCCTCTGGGAGACTGCACACTTACTACTCAACCCGGTGTACAAGTGCAGTGTCTGACATGCACGGAGTGCTCTAAAACACGCAACTAGTTGGTTCCCAGTCCCTGTTGGTGGTAGGAGGACCCCACCTTGATGAACTCCTGGCAAAGTAATTCCCAGTTTGGATAATTAGACTGGGCGACTGCAACACTTGCTGCAAGCTAAACATGACGTGTGAAACTCACTCTCTCAGCGCTGCCTATTGTGATCCCTTCAATTGGCCCCACAGGCACTGCCAATAATCCTCACATCCACATTACGAACTGAAGGAGAAACAAAAGTGCAGCAATGCGTTATGGGGCCTGCTTGTTTGCGCACTCTTCACTATATTGCACAAGCTGAGAATCCACAATCACTATTGCTTGAAGTGCAAGTTCGCTTACCACATTTGTATGCTGAAAATGGCACCGGACCGCCTGGTTACTTCACAAGTGATTCGGTTAGGGCACCATCCCCATTTGTCCACGGGTCGCATTGGGAACTACTATGATGGTGAAACCAAAGTCCACTAAGCCCTTACCACTGAATTTGTCCACACAAACATCATCCACTGCCTCCACCTTTGCAGACAGCATAACAGAGGCATTACATCACCTGGAATCCACCCTGCGCATTCCGTATAGTTTGATAAAGTCTCACAAGCCACAGTGGAAACCAAGGCTTCACTAGAAACCAGAATTCACAACACCTCTCCATAGGTCCATTTACTACAAGATGAGCATACCAAAGTGGTGGACCAGCTGGATTAGACAGAATCATTGCTGACTCCCCTACATCCTACAGTGCAAGAACCTCAGGCACCGATGCAGTTTCTGAGTACAAAGGTGTCTGATGGGCTTCCCCGAAAAAGGAGTAGAAGGCCTCAGTAAGGAATTCTTTGTAGAAAATTGGCTGACTGAGATGTTGCTAGATGGGAGGGCCCCAAAGGTCTTCTCAGTGGGGAGGGCAGACAGGATACTTGGCAGGCAACCAGCCCCCTGCACCCCATCACAAGTCATAATCACACAGCTCCTCAACTTCCAAAACCGCAACCTGGTGCTTTAACACTTTTGCATGAAGGGTCCTTGTAAGTATGAAAATGCCTCAATCACCACCTATCCTGATTTCACAGCTGCAGTGTAATGGCTCTACAGCTCCTAATTTAAAGTAAAATAAAAATTACATGAGCTGAACTACAAGTATGCTCTTTTGTTTCCAGCAAAATTGAGGGTGGGATCAGGCAAGACAACCTATGTTCTTTCCTCCCCTGAAGATGGTTGGACTTAGCCCCATGCCAAAGGAACTAGTATTCACAACTACTGGGGACTCTAGCAATAAAGAATGGCTGACACCCCACTCCTGCTGTTGCAAGCACAAGACCACCAAGGCCCAAAATAACTTGCGATCAGGTGGCTGAGGAACAGGCTAGAGTGGTGTTGGAGGCATCGTACCTTATGTCAGATTCCTTTGTCCCCCTACAGGAGGACTTCCCAACAGACTCTGACTCGGAGGCGGGAGGAACCGGATCATCAGCAACAATATCCTACCAAGGCCCTGTGGTCACTCCATGGTCTGCAGATGACCTGGCACAATGGCATGTCCTCATAACAGTGTTAGGTGACTGCAGCCTACATCTGGGCTGTGACTGCATGCCACTGAAGTAAGCTAGTTCACCTTGAAATGACTGGATGGAGAGGTCCCTGCAGAGGGCCCATGGTGCAGACTCACTTGACCAACACTTTTCAAGTGAACTTGTTTTATTTCTTTAACTGGTTGCATTAGTATTGGTTTACCATTAGGGATATATGGCCGTTGACCACATTCTTGCCTGACCTTGGTGGGGGGAGATTTGTGTTTGTTTTACTGGTTATATTGTTCTCTTTATATGTAAAGACACCTCTGCATACAACTATATAATATTGGGACACATGCAGGGAGGCATACCGCAGCATGTCATTGCAGGTTGTACGCCACACCCACAAGGCCTGACCATTGTCCTGTGATCAGTATCCACTTACACCACCACACGTCATGCCCACCTCACTAGATAATCAGATACCAACATATAACATCATCACCTGAAATGTATGTGGCATGACCATGCCTACTATGCAATACTGCATACACACATACCTTATACACTGGTGCATGTATATAGCCCTTTTACGAGAGTCTCAACTCACTGCCGCGAAACTACATAAATTATGCACAAAATGGCATGGTCAGGTATATGGCATAACCTCATCAGCATATGCCTGTAGGACTGCCCTAGGGGTTCCCTACATGGTAGACAGGCACACTGACGATGTGGGGGGCAGATATGTGATCATAGAAGAACATCTAGATGGGTCTCCACTAACACCAGTGGGTCTATATGCCCCATAACTCGAGCCGGAATGTTTTGATATTATCACTTCAGAATTAATCGCAGATCGCCAGGAGCCGAAACTATGGGAGGGGACGTCAACTGTGTTGTAGATATGGATCTGGGCCTATCCTTCCCACCATTGCACAACACAACTCATGTCAGAATGACGCAGCACTTCGGATCCTGGCTCACACAGAGACGTCTTCATGATGAACGGCATTTGGGCCACCCAAATGAACAGAAATATTTGTTCTACTCCCCAGTCCACAATATTCTCACAGGACTTGACTTGGTTCTCTGTGTGGAGACTTTGGGAACACAAATTGTCAGTTCACAATATTTGGCCCTCACTCTCAGACCACTGCCCTCGCCAAGTAGAAATACAGTGGGTCAAAACACACCCAAATATTCCCTCACGGCGAGAAGACCTCTCATGTATTGTGCAATACTTTGAGCACAAGAAGGGCTCTACCCCTACCAGGGTGACAGGGCGAGATGCCCATAAAGTGGTTGTACATGGTCACTGTCTGTCTGCGACATGGAGCGTCCACCACACACTTCACATGGAACTGATGACTCTGGAATATGATTTACATCCATTAGATAGGGAAGTGGCTGTTGATGCAGAGGGGTTTGAACATCTCAAATGCATGTGCAGGCATTAGAGGGGAAGCTGTTATACAACTGAAACAACATGATTATAAATGCCGAATGACCACACTCCATGTGGAGAGTGACTGCTTTGGCAGATTGCTGGCCTGGTTGGTCAGGGAAAACAAGCAACGCACCCCTGTAGGTCTCATTTGTGACAGTAACGGTCTCATGATTAACACGCAAACTGAAATCATTGAGGAATTCCATGACTACTACTGCAAATTATACACAACTGGAGCCAATCCTGCACCTGGCAGTAAATCCGTGTTTCTATAGGAATTACTGCGGCCCAAGCTATACCCCTCCTGCTGGCCGAGCTTGATGACCCGATACAGCCTGAGGAAAGTAAATTAGCTGTCACAAATCGCTAGGAATAAAACTCTGGGTTCCGACAGCTTGCCTGTTGAACACTATGCCACATACTCGGCACTACTCTCTTCACATCTACTTGAGGTCTTTAACGAAGCCCACTCCCCCAAACCACTTGCCGGTTTCAATGTACGAGGCCATAATTGTGGTCTTTCCTAAACCTGGTTGTGACCCATTGGACATGCATTCCTACCGTCCCTTATCCCTTCTTAACCTTGATTGTAAGGTCATGGAAAAAATGCTTGCTAATCGACTGTTACCATGCATCAGTATAATAATACACCCTAACCAATCAGGATTTATACCTGGATGTAACATCTTTCTCAACATCATGTGCATATTGCGAGTGATCCACTATACGCCCCTTCCTCCCCCCCCCCGAACACACGGTAGAGTGGAGGTGTCCTTAGACATTGAAAAGGCCTTTGACACTTTAAGCTGGACTTATTTGTTGTCCACCTTGGAATGCATGGGTTTTGGTCCCAGGTTTATGGGCTGGGTGTGCATTTTCATACTCCAATCTTACCACCCGGGTCAAGACAGGCCAGTTGGTTGTTTCTTAACAGATGCAAAACATCCACTCGATGCACCCTACTTTGAACTGTTTCATGCTGTAGCACAGCTCCAGTGGCTGATGTGCTGGCCGGACACAGCCAGCAGCCCTGACCAAGCAGCAGTCCAGATTGTGCTGGATGACACTGATGTTTACACCTGGCTTATAGGCAGCAGCTGTTACCCACCATGTGAGCCATGTCTGATGACCATGGCGTGACAGTGCTGGTGGCCCTATGTACTGGAGCATGTACCATGTGTATTCCGGCTGGCCCACCTACATGCTCTATTGCCTTGGTGTGAAGTGGGGATTATCCAAGTACGGGACCTCTTTCGCCCCGGAGCTCTGATGTCCTTCCAGGATGTGAGGGACGAATACGGCATTGAGACTGTACATTTCCCTTCCCACTATGCCATTAGACAACAGGTGCGGGCGACTTGGCGAGCAGCAGGGAATGAACCAGAGCTCTCACCTGTTTTACATACCCTCCTTACATGTGGAAGCTCAGGCCATGTCCATGTTATATTCCTCATTGCTGGCTGTGTCAATGGGCAACAAAGAAAAGGCGAAGACTAGATGGGACAACATGCTACCCCACCCACTCACAGCTCAGTAATGGACACAAGTTCTCCAACAGGTCAAAGCGGTGTCCCGCAATACCTGATTCAGATAAACGCAATTCAATTATATACACCACATATACTTATAACCCCACCGCATCAGACACATGTTTCTCCACCTCATGGACAAAGTTCCCCCACTGTAAACTACCAGATGCTGGTTTCTTTCACATGGGTAGGACTGCTCCTTGCTGCAGATGGTGTAGCTGAAGATCACAGCTACTAGGGCTGAACTTGCCAGACACACACTACTACCTACACCTGAATCCTCTTTGTTGGGTGTCTATCCCAAGATCGAGAGGACCAAGCAACTACACTGGTTCATAGACCTTGTCTTTGTTTTTTTAAAACAACAAATAGCCATGACCTGGAAGGCGCCCTAAGTACCAGACATGAAGCAATGGTTGCAAACTCTACTGCTCCCAGGCCAAAGCCAACACACTTCTTATGATTAAAGTCAGAAGCCAATTAAGAGCAAGGGTGGGAAACTGGGATAACTATATTCTTAACATAGAAACGAGAACAACGCCTGCCCACCTTAAAGATATGCTCATGATACTTACACAAAACTTAGGGCAGCACAACAGCTCTGGAACATAATGTACACATTTAAGGGATGGACCTCCAGTAATCTGTGAACAATGTTCATGTCAGGCGATGTACTGCCCACCTCGAGGCTGAGACAACCTGAGCCTTCATTCCTTCCCACCCTTCACCCATTTCACCAAGGTCCTAGAGACATGACCAACACCCTCACTATTTCCTAAGTAACATTTGCAATGTCAACATCAAGTCTCCATAAATTATGGCATGTGCCTGCTAATTTCGCTATTTCATTCATGACCTCATCAATGTAGTGCTATTCACCACTTTCCCTCCCTTTTCCCAGGGTTATGGATAGCTTACTAAAAGGGCCAGAGCTCATGGCCAAGCAAGTGTGTTTTCTCTGCAGTTCCACCTCGAAAAGTTATCTGTAATCCTTGATAGAGGTGTTTGCATCCTTGATTTTTCGAGTCGATTTTTGCAGTGATACGTCAAGCATGTAAATTGACCTAGAAGCCCGCCCTTTTGGCCCTGCCCCAAATACATTGGTTTTATGCAATGTCTTTCCACCCTATTCGCAGGTTGATGGACAGCTTACTAAAAGGAACCCCTAGTGCGTTTCCCTCCGATTTTGGAGACGTTTCTTGATGCACAAAAATATGATCACATCTCCACCAAACACAGAAGCACTTACTTCTGTAAAGTAGAAATCATCCTGATGTCTTGGGCATGGCCAAGGTAAAGCAAGTGACTTTTCTCTGCAGTTCCACCTTGAAAAGTTTTCTGTGATCCTAGATGGAAGCATTTGCATCCTTGATCTTTCACGCGCAATATCTTATGTAGTGATATTACAAGTCTGTAAAATGACCTAGAAGCCCCACTCATTTGGCCCCACCCAGTATACATTAGAGTATGCAAGGTCTTCCAGCCTTTTTCCAGGGTGGTGGACTAATATATCAGAAACAGAAATATTGTCACCTTTATATAAACACATAACGTCACAAATATTGATTACCCCAATTATCATTAAAATAACTAATAAATATGCAACAAAATCAAAATACTCATTTTAACATAAACCATTTACTTCCAATAACCCTACAGTTGTTATTAACATATACAATTAAATATTACACCAACCAAAAATTAAACATTCACCCCAAAGAAATCATATACCTAAATAACATACAATAAATAAATCAAAAACATTATTATCAACTATAAACTTTAAAACACAAACACAAATATTAAAATATATAAAAAATTCTAAAAACAAATAATGTTATACTTAATTAAAACAATTAAAAATTATATCACAAAAATAAAACATAAATGAGCATTTATCAAACAAGGACTCAACTGATTAAAAAAAATTCAAACTAAACTGAACCAACCAATGAAATAACACTATGAACAACTTTAACCACTAAAATAACACAAACAGTTAACCAAACAATATAAAAGGCACACTGATTATAGCAAATAAATACTCTGGAATGACAAACGCTGCAAAAGGAGAAAATTAGGGTGGAATTCTTACAACAAATGATGATAAAATACATCTCTACAACTCAGGACCCGACTGCAAGTTTGACAGTGGGACTGCCAATCCACAGCGATGGCGGTCAGGAGAATGTTGCCAAGCTGGCAGCATGTCGACCTTCGCATTACCACATTCCTGCGAGGCTGGTGGTGTGTTGGCAGCACAGTCAAGGCAGAGGCATGCTTTGGCTGTAGGAGAGAGCCTAAAACCAATGCCGTCTACACTGCTGAGCCTCCAGCAAGTCAGGCGCTCTGTTTCCATGCACCATGTCGTGCATGGCAAACAGTGCACGCACCAACATTGTCAGCATTGGGGGAACAACAATCCACATGGGCTTATTCGCTCTGGGGCCTTTTTTGTGGCCCTTTATCCGTCTTTCCGCCGACCTTTTCATAGAGATGTCCCTGCCATGAAAAGGTCAATGGGGAAAGGCAGGTCATAATACACACCGCCACCATTGACCTCTGCTGTCTCTACCTCCCTGGTAGAGGCCAGAATGTCAGAATTGGCCACAGTCTTGAGGCGGTTTGACCACACAGATTGTAATCAGGTGATTGGACCACTGAGAAGGCGGCGGTCGGACTACCAAAGATGGTACGGTGGTCCCAAGACCGCAAGATCACCCCATAAATATTCAAGTATGTAATAGTTATATTGAAACTAAAAGTTAACTGTTACTAAAGTAAAAATTATAAATGAACGAATAAATAGTAACAGACTCTGAGGCTTTTATCATTTTTCATAGCCTACCTAAAAGAAAAAAAATCTTCCAAATCAGCAAACTGCCAGAAAAATATTAACTATAGCAGAGCAGCAATACCATATAAAAAGGTAAGTATACAACAATAATAAATTAGAAACTTACCCAAACAGCTACTAAAAATAAGCTTAACTCCCAAAACCTCAGAAAACTAGCAAGAACTAAACCATTTTAAACAATTATAATGTTTTTCCTCTTTCAACGGAAAACAAACACCTGCTTCATGTTAAAACACAATTATAAGAAAGGCCTCAAAACAGTACAAATCATCTCAACGAAATATACAAGTAAGTAAATAAAATAAATGTAACTGCACTTTTAAATATATGACTAAGTAAAATGCTAAAGTTAAACAATAATATATATGTATACTATTAAACTACTTGCAGATAAAATGACAGAAAGCCCCAAATGTAACACTTCACCGAAAGGAAAGCAATTGTTAAGTCACATGGGCTACACCTACAGCCAAGAAACTGCAGAAACTATAAACTGGAAATGTATTAAATATTACTCTAATGTACGCTATGGACGGCAACCACAAACAATTTATTTGTAATTAATGTTGAAGAGCAGAAACACCCCCCAAATGTGACAGAAAATGAAGTGAGAGAAATGTTACAAGATTTAAGAGAGGCAAGCACTAGTTCTCAGGAACCCACAAGCAAAACTCTTAAAGACATTGGGCCTGATAATGAGCATAGTGGTCCGAGGACCGCCGTACTGCCTTTGGGGGTGTGACCGCCGTGTCTGCCAATTCGTACCCACTTGCCAGGCCTAAACCTTCCCTTTTTATACATGTAAGGCGCCCCTAAGTTAGGCCTTAGGTAGCCCCATGGACAGGATGCAGTGTATGTTAAAGGTGGGATATGTACTTATGTGGTTTACATGTTCGGACAGTAAAATACTGCCAAAATTGGTTTTCACTGTTGCAAGGCCTATCTCTCTCATAGGTTAACATGGGGCTGCCTTTAAATATCCTTAAAGTTCAGATTCCCTTTGGGAGCAGATAGACATGTGGAGTTTGCGGTCTCTGAAGTCACAATTTAAAAATACATCTTTTAGTGAAGTTGGTTTTTAGATTGTGTGTTTGGAAATGCCACTTTTAGAAAGTAGGCATTTTCTTGCTTAAACCATTCTGTGACTCTGCTTGTTTGTGGATTCCCTGTCTGGGTCAGTTTGAAAGTTGGGCTGGTGTGAATTCCCTCCAGACAGTGAGACAAAGGGAGCTGGAGAGTAGCCCACATATCCTGATGAGCCATCTGAGCTAGAGTGAAAGGAGGAGTGGGCATTTACACCTGAATGGCCAGTGCCTGACCTTACACAATGCAGTCTCCAACCCCCTGGTGTGAGCCTGGAGCCTGGCCTGGGCAAGACAGGATCTTGTGAACAACAGAGACTTTCCTTTGAAATAGGCCTACTACAAAGGCAGAGAGGGGTATAAGAAGAGCACCCCAACCCCCTGAAAATTAGATTTCTTCCAGGATTCAAGGGAAACCTCTGACAAGGAGGAGAGTTGAAGAGCTGATGAGAAGTGCTGCCCCTGCCTGTGACTGTGCTTTGTTGGGCTATCCTGCAGTTGCTGCTTCTGCCTGTGAAAGGGGACAAAGACCACTTTGCTGTGGATTCCTGCTTGAGACAAAAATCTCCGAGGGCTTGAGATGAACTTGCCTCCTGTTGTTGAAGCCTCAGGGTCATCAAAGACTTCCCCCTTCCAGCACCTGGACTCCCTGCTGAGACTCCTGCCCGGCCAAGTGGTGCTCTATCCAGTCCCTGGGCCCTTGAGAGGTGAAGCTGGTAGCCAAGAACTGAAAATGCACGCACAGACCGCTGTGCGGGGAAATTTTCGACGCACCTTCCATGTTGCAGCTGATAAACGTCGCGCCGGCGGCTTCGCGGCTGAAATCACCACTCCACCTTCCTTGCGGCTGGAAGATCAACACAAAGCAGCTGGACGAACGACACGCAACACCCGCTAACAGAGGCTGATAACGATGCAAACACCGCGCAGCGTGGTTTTGTGATACCGTGCAACCGGATGTTCAATGCAACATCACTGGGCACGGAAAAACAACACAAAGCCTGCCTGGACTCAAGGTGCCTGTCCGGATCGACGCATCGATCTATTGTGGGAGAGAAGAAACAACACACGCCAACCCGACCGGACGAGGAATGACGCACGTTCTCGCTTGCGGGTTAGAAATCGATGCATAGCTGGCCTTTTCGATGCACGCTCGCCCGTGCTGCTTTATTTTGACGCTACTCAAGTACTTTTGTACGCTAACAAGGTTCTCACTGTTTTCTAAAGGATTAAGGCCCTCATTACAACCGTGGTGGTAAATGCCACCTACCGCTGTGCTGACGGCCACCAACATACCGTGACTGCGTTGGAAATCCGCTACGGGTATTATGACCCACACAGAAAAATCTGCCACTATGCAGACACCCACACAAATCCGCTAAACCAAAGGTCAGTGATAAACTGACGGTACCAAAACCCACACCGTTACGCCAACAGGAACACGCCCACAGAATCACGACCCACGAATCACCATGGTGGTCTTTCAACCGCGGTAAACCATTGGCGATACACACCGTCGCGCTCAAAATACACACACACTTACAAAACTACACCACATTGCACCACACACCCACACCACTATAAAACACTCACCCACATTACCCACAACCCTTTACGACCCCAAGGATTTGACAACTGAGAGAGAGACAAGGCAGGAGCACCCACTCAATCAGAGGCACAGAACACCATCACCCATACACCTTCCACGCACCTCACACCACACACCACAACACATCACCCCACACATCACCCCACACATCCTCACATCTACCACTCACACCACATCCATGGCACCCCAAAGACCCCCCAGGTTTTCCGAGGAGGAGCTAAGGGTCATGGTGGAGGAAATCCTCCGGGTAGAGCCACAGGTATTCGGATCACAGGTGCAGCAGACGTCCATTGCAAGGAAGATGGAGCTATGGTGGAGAATCGTGGACAGGGTCAACGCTGTGGGACAGCACCCAAGAACAAGGGATGACATCAGGAAGAGGTGGAACGACCTACAGGAAAAGGTGCGGTCCGTGGTTGCAAGATACCAGGTAGCTGTACAGAGGACTGGCGGTGGACCTCCACCTCCTCCCCCACAACTAACAACATGGAAGGAGCAGGTCCATCACTACAGGGACCCCAGGCCACCTCACAAACAAAGCACAATCAGGGACTTGGGATCAGTGACAGTGGGCACACAGTTCAGGGGACAGAGGCACAGGACAACAGGGAAGCTGGGAGGACTGCTGTACGGCAGGGGGAGGACAGGCCCAGGGTACCCACTCTCTATGAGGCTCTCTCCAGCATCCTGGGAGCATACCACCATTCCCAGGAGACCATGGGCCAGATACTGGCCAAGCTGCAGGAGACCCAGCGGCTGCAGGAGGGACAGTACCTAGGGATCAGGGATGACCTAAAAAACATCTACACCATCCTGGTCACCATTTCAGGGGTGCTGGGTGACATGGCCAAGACCATGAGGGAGGTAGTGGCACAACAACGGGCCCCTGACACTAGCCACACAGATGAACAGCCCTCCACCTCCGCCAGCGCTAGTGGACAGGAGGCCCCGCCACAGGAACAACAGGCCACCAGAACCCCACTCCCTGCAGAAGGAGAACCACCCTGCAAACGGTCCCTGCGATCCAGGCAGAAGACAGAGAACATTGCCAAGACCCCGCCAGGAAATAAGACTCTCCTGATTGTCACCCTTCTGTCCCACTATGTCACCCTGTCCACCTTGAACTGCCATTACTCCCCTTCCTATGCTCCCTTGGACAATGCACATGTGATACCAAGAGACTGGACTCTAACTGGACCTTCCTCCACCATCACCCCTGCCCATTGCACATCCCCCTCTACTTATGGGCACTGAAATAAACACCCTTGGATCAAATACAAGTACTGAGACTGTCAATTGATTGCAATATGTATTAGGTTAATAAGCTGTAAACATTTCAATCCATATGTACATTTATATATACATTGGTATGACCTGTAGTGAGCATCAGTACACATAGCAGGAACCATAGTGAGGCACAGGGATCTGAAAATAGACATGGCAAAGGGTAAAGTCAGTGGCCAGAAACATAGGGTAAGAGGCTGTCTTGTACAATGTCCAACAGTTAACTGAAATGTAATATGAACGTAAAATGTCTTACCTGTGTGTCACTGGAAGTATTGCAGAATAATGCTGCTCCTGTAGTCAACATCTTCTTCCTCTGCCTCCTCTTCATCACTGTCCACAGGCTCCACCGCTGCCACAAGACCACCTCCAGACTCATCCTCTTGCAGAAAAGGCACCTGGTGTCTCAAGGCCAGGTTGTGCAACATGCAACAGGCAACGATGATCTGGCACACCTTCTTGGGTGAGTAGTACAGGGAGCCACCAGTCAGATGGAGGCACCGGTATCTGGCCTTCAGGAGGCCAAAGATCCGTTCAATAATCCTCCTTGTCCGCCCATGTGCCTCATTGTAACATTCCTCTGCCCTTGTCCTGGCATTCCTCATTGGGGTCAGTAGCCATGAGAGGTTGGGGTAACCAGAGTCACCTGCAAATATCGAGGGATACCTGTTAGACACACCATAACCCTTAGGGACAACCCCATACCCAGACACCTACTCATACTGTGTGGGGACCTTGGGCTCACCTATGAGCCACACCTGGTGCCTCTGGAGTTGGCCCATCACATATTGAATGTTGCTATTCCTCCAGATAAAGGCGTCATGCACAGAGCCAGGATATTTGGCATTCACATTGGAGATGTACTGGTCCGCCAAACACACCATCTGCACATTCATCGAGTGATAGCTTTTTCTGTTCCAGAAAACTTGCTCATTTCTCCGGGGGGACAAATGCCACATGTGTACCATCAATGGCACCAATGATGTTGGGGATATGTACCAGGGCATAAAAGTCAGCTTTCACTGTGGCCAATTCATCTACCTGGGGAACACGATGTAGCTGCGCAAGTGTTTCAGCAGGGCTGACAACACTCTTGTCAACACGTTAGAGAACATTGGCTGAGACATCCCTGATGCCATGGCCACTGTTGTTTGGAAGGAACCACTTGCCATGAAAGGGAGCACTGACAGGACTTGAACTAGAGGGGGGATACCAGTGGGCTGCCGGATAGCTGACATCAGGTCTGGCTCCAGTCGGGCACACAGTTCCTGGATTGTGGCACTATCAAGTCTGTAGGTAATGATTTTTTTTTATATATATTTTTTTTGTATCTCTTGTCAATTCAGTTTATTAGCAAAACAAAATATTGTCCTAAAAGATTTTAATTTCAAAATATTTGCTAAAGTTAGTTTATGATACACAATAAAAATCTCTTTAGACTTGATTTGAACTGTGTCTCATTTAGCTACAAGACAATGGGCAGAATTCAAAATGGGATATAATTAAAAAAAATAAGTGGATATTACTCCCATCGGATTTAAAGTGGCATGATATCAATGTGCTCTTAATATGGTGGATGGGACTTCTGCCACTTTTGGGGGGATATTCTGCACCAGCCAAACTCTAAATGAGGCAGAACGTATATGATGTAGGTAATCATATAGACAACTAAAACAGAAAAACTTTGCATGCAAATGCTACAGTGGTCATGATGGACTCCGCTCCAGATTACATACTTGAGAATCATTAATTACATACAGTTTCTATAAACCAAATTAAGAGTAACACATAGAAGAAGCTTTAAAGAAAACAGTGAAATTAAGAGCACAGCTATGGACATCAAGCATTGGCGAGTAATGTATTGAACATTTCCCCATTTCTGTGGCTTGCTTTGTAAACAGTAAGGGTATTCTGCCTGTGTTTTTGATCACATTAACATTGTCTTTTGAATTATGTTATGGCAAATGAACAATGTGCATTGTTCAGTAGTTCACGACAGATATGTAGCCACAGTCAACCAGAACATTACTAAACAATTTCACAAATCTGTTGATTTTGCATATTTGCCCTTAGAAATCATCAAGGTCACTTGTGCGTAGTGTATAAGACATTACTAAACAATTTCACCAATCTTTTGATTTTGCATATTTGCCCTTAGAAACCATCAAGGTCACTTGTGCGTAGTGTATAAGACATTACTAAACAATTTCACAAATCTGTTGATTTTGCATATTTGCCCATAGAAACCATCAAAAGTCTGTAGGTAATGATAATGTGTTTGTCCTCAATTGTTGCAAGGTCCACTAGCGGTCTGTACACCGGAGGATGCCGCCATCTCATATGTAGCCCAGCAGTTGGAGCCTATGGAAGAGAACGGTGAGCAGAGGGTTACATTCCCACATCTATTACACTAATGCTGTTTTTTTTTTACTTTACAGAAACAAAATGTGAATCCTAGAATCAGTTGCCGTGCCAATGTCTGCTGTGACGCAGTTAGGTGCCATGCCCTGTGGCCCCCTGAAATGGCAGATGTCTGACCTGTGAGGAGGGACAAGTGGAAATAAGGTAATTGTGCTGGCGTTGTGCGCCATCGCGGTAGGCGATCGACGGCCGCTGCACAACTTTGCATTGGTTATCATTGGGCCCTATGGGTTCCAGGAGCCAATGGTGATGTACGCCAGCGGAGACGATACGCACCGCCGTGGACGTAACTCCCATTTTCTATCTCTTCCCTCACTTGCTACCTGATCTTCCACAGGAGAGGACCTACACTGCAAGTACTGCTGTGACCTGTGTTTGGAAGTGACAATGGTTCATGTGTCTGGCGAAAGGGCCTGCCTTCACAGCGGAGGAGTTGGAGAAACTGGTGGATGGGGTCCTACCCCAGTACACGTTACTCTACGGTCCTCCAGACAAACAGGTGAGTTGAATGTATGGAGTGCTGTGGATGTAAGCCACATGTTGGGGGTGCTAAGGCGTCCTGGCCAGAGTGCAGCATGTAAGGTGGTCATTGTATGTGCGTCAGGGGATGGGTGGGAACTGGTGGCCAATGAGTCTGATGGGCCAGACGGGTGATTCATTCCCTTTTCTGCTGTCTTTTCCATCCAGGTCAGCGCCCACCAGAAAAATGGTATTTGGCGTGCCAACGCTAAGGAGGTGCGGACCCTGGAGGTCTTTCACAGGTGGAGCACCCACTGCCGCAAGAGATGGGAGGACCTGCGCCGCTAGTCAAAGAAGACAGCGGAGGCCCAGCAGGGCTGGCCTCCCAATGAGGGGTGCCCGTCGCACCATGACCCCCCTGATGTTCCCTGTCCTGGCAGTGGCCTATGGGGAGTTGGATGGGCGATTGAGGGCATCTCAGCAGACACAAGGGGGTGAGTACAGATTCTGAAAGCTGACTTTGTGCGCATTAGGAGGTATCTGGGTGGAGGATGTGGGCTGTGGGTGTCCCTAGGCCAGGGCAATCATGGCAGGGTAGGTCCCTTGTTGTGCAGGCTCTGGTGCACTCCTACCCCAATAGTGTAAGTGGCCATCTACTACTGGGCAGGGTCTTGTAGGTTTCTGGTGTGCAGATGCTGGCGTTAGGCATTGTACCCCATGGGCTGGTGACTGTCTTAGGAAATGGGTGGGCATGGCCAAGTGCATCGGGCTGCTTCCAGTGCATTGTGTATGCCAATGGTAGTGGTGTCGCTGGCATTGACCAAGTGTATCCTCTGTCTCTTCCCCCCCTTTTTGTTTTGTCACCCTGTCCTTGTGTGTATTAGCATCATCAGGCGGAGGAGCAGAGGCACCGGCGACAGAGGGAGCTGCATCCCACATGGGCCTGGAGGCCAAATCCACAGAGAGTGAGGGCACCAGTGGGAAGCCTCTGTGCCCACCCCAACAACAGGTACAGCCGCCGCCCCCCCACCAGCACCGACCTCCCAGCAGCCCCTTAGCGTGCTTCCCGTGCCCGCTCAGCCAGGAGGGTGGGCATCTCCTTCGCCCCAGGCACCTCAGGCCCTGCCCCAGTCAGCCCTGCCGCCCTCAGTGAGGAGGCTGTTGACCTCCTGAGATCCTTATCTGTTGGGCAGTCAACCATACTGAATGCCATCCAGGGTGTTTGGAGGCATTTGCAACAAACAAATGCATACCTGGAGGGCATTCACTCTGGCGTGGCGGCCCAACAGAGAGCATTTCAGTCTCTGGCCTCAGCACTGATGGCAGCCCTTGTCCCTGTGTCTGGCCTCCTCCCTCAAACCTCCTCTACCCAGACCCAATCCACTCAACCCCACCCTATCCGACCACACCTTCAGACCAGCATTCACCCAAATCACCACACAAAAGTGGCTCAGGCAAACATAAGCACCACACTTCATCTCACAGGCACTCACACAAGCACCATACCCATGCAACCACACCAACATCCACTACCTCCACTGTCTCCCCCTCCTCCTCCTCATCCACCTCCCTCCCAGTAGCGTCTACACTCACACCTGCATGCACTACGTCTTCATCCACCACCTCCATCACCAGCACACCCATCACAACACACCCCTCACGACCAGTCACCACCCCCACAACCATGCACACGTCCCCTGTTTGCTCTCCCAGTGTGTCTGTGACCCCTCCTCCCAAAGTACACAAACGCAAGCACCCACCCACCCAACAGCCATCCTCCTCACAACAGCATCGAGCCCATGCACCTTCACCCAAACTCAACAGACAGACACCTCCTACAAGCACTCCCTCTTCCACCACTCCCAAACCCTCTCCATCTTCCAGTCCCAGTGTGTCTAAAAAACTTTTCCTGGCAAACATTGACCTGTTCCATACCCCTCCGCCCACCGTCCTTCCCCTCAGGCCACGGTGTCCAGATCCCAGGCCAGCATCTCAGCCACCAAGTCAGCGTCCGCAGTGGTACCTGCAACTCCCAGAGAATCAAAGGGGGCACCCGTCAGGCCAGGCAGTGTGCCACCGACCCCTGCAAAGGACCAAACCATTCCGCCACCTGCCAAGGTGAAGAAGGGGCCAGCATGCAGCAAGGGCAAGGAGCACGACCCACCCAGCAAGGCCTCCTCCAAAACTCCAGCTGCCAGAGCCAAGGTCCCAGCAGCATCTGCCAAGAGGAGGTAGGGTCAGAAAAGCCAAGGCAAGGCACTTCAGGCCTCGGAAGCTCCAGGTGAGGGCCTGGTGCTCACCATCAGAACCGACAGCCCCACCACCTGTACCGCGGCCAGCTCCCCAACAAGCACCGCCACCTGCAACGCCACCTGCCCCGCTGCTGCCACCACTAATGTCAGCAGCAGCCCAGTGGGCAGCCGTCCGAGGCTGCAAGAGACGGGTAGGTGCCTCCCTCAACCACTGACAGCACCAGCACCTGCACCACGGACAGCACCGCCAGCATCCCCGCCGCAAGCACCACCACCTGCACCGCTGACAGTAGGACCACTACAAGCAGCAGCAGCCCCAGTGTGCATCCATCCATGGCTGCAGGAGACGGCGTGGAGCCTCCCACCACCACTGGAAGCACCGGCACTACCACCTGTTTGCAGCCTTAGTCGCCGCAGGATGGAGTTTGGCCCTGCCTCCATGGAGTATCATGCTACCTCGTCCAAGCAAATCTCGTGCCTCAGACACCCAGGCGAGGGAATGTGAACTGCCACACCCCAAGTGCTGCATCACTGGGCACAAGGCCCCCTCCATAACTAGTGGAGAAATGCATCCACTCTCCCTATCCTTGGCAGGATGAAGCACACTGGGCACCAGGCCCCCTCCAGAACCAGTGGAGGAAGGCATCCACACACCCAATTCTTGGCAGGATGGAGCACACTGGGCACAAGGCCCCCTCCAGAACCAGTGGAAGTGGGCTTTGCACTCCTCAGGACCAAGCAGTGGGCAAAGCACCCACTAGAGAGACTGTGGCTTTGCACTCCCCTGGACCAAGCAGTGGGCAAACGTCCCACTAGAGAGACTGTGGCCTTGCAGTCCCCAGGACCAACCAGTGGGCAAAGCACCCACTAGAGAGACTGTGGTTTTGCACTCCCCAGGACCAAGCAGTGGGGAAACCACCCACTTGAGAGACTGTGGCCTTGAACTCCCCAGGACCAAGCAGTGGGCAAAGCACCACCTAGAGAGACTGCGGCCTTGCACTCCCCAGGACCAAGCAGTGGGAAAAGCACCCACTAGAGAGACTGTGGCTTTGCACTCCCCAGGACCAAGCAGTGGGCAAACCACCCACTTGAGAGACTGTGGTCTTGCACTCCCCAGGACCAAGCAGTGGGCAAAACACCCACTAGAGAGACTGTGGCTTTGCACTCCCCAGGACCAAACAGTGGGCAAACCACCCACTTGAGAGACTGTGGCTTTGCACTTCCCATGATATCACTGTGGGCATGGAGCCCCCTCAAGGAGCAGTGGCATAGTACCATCTTCCGGCTGAGGTGTCCCTCCCTTCCCCGTCCCCCTGAGGTGTCTGTGTGTTTTCGACCTGATGCCCCTGCAGTGTTCTCTCCGTATTGAGACAGGAGTCAAGTGTGGGCTTGGCCCATGATTTTTGGCCCAATGGGCCACTGACATTTGCAAAGGACACTGTAAGGCCTTCTGTACATATTGTACATATTTGTATATAGTGTTTTTCTATTTGTTACGTATATCTGCATATTTCAAAAATATCATTTATTTCAGTCAATTCCTTTTGTCCTTGTGTTCTTCCAGGGGGTAACCTGGTGTAAATGTACTGTTGTTGCATGTGTGTATGGTGTTATGGGTGAGGGTGGGGGTGTTGCGTGTTGCATATGTGTGTCACTCTCTTTTTTCTCCCCCCGTCCCCTGTGTGCTAGGTGCAGTACTCACTGTGGTTGTCGCCGTCGCCTTTGATATTCCTTGTGTATTAGGAAGTAGACCAGCATCGGCAGGACCTGCAGCTCGGGCTCCATGGCGTCCTTGTTCTTCGTTGAGTGTCGAGCTGTGAGTGGTTTCCCTTCCATAGACTGTTTCTGCTGTGCTTTTGATGGCGTTGGCACTGCCCCGGAAAAGCTGGCAGATAGGCGGGTTGTGATGGGGTGGGTGGTACATTGTCCTCCGCCTGTCTGTTGGCGGTGACCGCCGCAATTGTTTGTTGCTACCGCCGTGGCGGTCGGAGTGTTAAAGTGGCTGTCTGTGTTGTCGGTTTCCGCCGTGGTTGTGATCCCATTTTTTACCGCCGGTCTGTTGGCGGTATTACCGCCGCTTTAACACCGACCGTCACAGCTGTAATGAGGGCCTAAGACTCTTATTCTTTTAAAAACTCATATCTTGACTTGTGTATGTTGGATTTTTGTCCTTTTGGTCTTGTTATGTTTAGATAAATATTACCTATTTTTCTAAACCTGTGTTGTGTCATTTTGTAGGGTTTTCACTGAGTTACTGGGTGTGTTGGTACAAATACTTTACACATTGCTTCTGAATTTAAGCCTGTCTGCTCATGCCAAGCTACTAAGGGGGTTAGTGTGGGTTAACTGAGGGTGATTCTCCTTTACCCTGACTAGAGTGAGGGTCCTTGCTTGGAGAGGGGTAACCTGACTGCCAACTAAAGACCCCATTTCCAACATGCATATACTTGGACGAAATGGAAAAACTCATGTCACACTGTAGAAACTTTCCAATGGTAACTTCCTAATACGTCCATTGTCAATATAGACTCATGCAAGTTGTAGTAATGTAGCTTTGCTATGTAACACATGTCACAGAGAAAAGTAGACTGGAGTCAATCTAGGCTAAATTTCTTGATTGGTACTGGTGAGAACACCATTTTAACATTGAGTAACTAAAAGCCAATAGTCCATTGATGGGTTTAATCTGCTTCTCAATGGGAAGTCACATGACTGTACCTTTTTTCATGCAAACACAAGTTCCACTGTATTACTGAGTGTACACGTTGACATATGATTCCCACATTTCTGCATGTCACCCCTGATGCATGTCAACAGTCAGTTAATGAACCTTCACCAATAAACGTGCAAATCAATAGCTTAAGAAATCCACATCAATAGCATGGAAATGCATAAAGTGAGAAATAACTGTAGGTCTACCTGTCATGTCATTCATTGCTTCAGAAATTGGACATGACTAATAGCATTGAGTAATGGCTTAGGGTATGTGTGACCCACCAACCAATGTTGACACATTCCTGTATGTGGTAACACATGAACTGTATACCCATCACATATAACTATTTTCAAATACATTGAATACAGGTCAATCATGTGTGAAACAGTAGTGTAAATGATACTACAAAACTGAAAGGTATACATGACAACATGTAGTCACACATACTGATGGAAACAGTGTTGTTAGCCAAATCATCTACCTGTACATTCCCCACTTACCAAGGGGGCATATTGCTCAGTGACTGCAGACAAAGTGCACTGTATGATGTGTCAGATGTATGAGGGCCACCATCACATGAGATGCAGCAGTGAGTTGTCAGCTCTCTTGACACACTGAAGACAATTTTCCTGTTGGATGCAAATGCCAAATACTCTCTTGAGCAGACACATGGCTGAGTACAGTGGTCAATCAGGTCATGTTGTTTGCTGTTGTGGGTGACACACTGAAGACAAGTGACCTGTTGGGTACAAATGTCACCCACAACATCAAAAAAAGTGAGAAGATTGATCACTGTACTCAATCATGTGTCTGCCCAAGATAGTATATTGGTAGGGGACTGGACTCTACTGTGTCCTTGGTCATTAAGACAATAGGCAATGCACCTCAACATGCACCTACTACCATACCTATACAAACAATAATTCTTCTTGTGAGTTGCACGTGGGCCACCTCAAATATTCATGGGGAGACGGCTGCCTCTAACACACAAAGTTGGCAATGTAACTTGTATGAATCTCCTTCGGACTCACCCCCTTGTAGTAGCTGTGATTCCCACAGCCGCCCATCAAGCTCTAGGTAGGCCCCTGCCAGTATGCACATTTTTGTAGTGATCGGCTGACTATCCACAACCCTGATCCTGGCCTACACTGACTAAGCCAGTCTCCTAACATCATGTAGCCCAGGGCCAACCATCATGTACTGTGATGTGAGCCACTATGAAACGCAACACACCATTGAGACCTTCTGAAGGGTAATCTACTTGTACATGACCGTACAGACACCTTGACATCCAGGCACATCGACTTGTTGCATACGGTCCATACAGGCTACTATTATAGTATACACTACCCCCTAAGACTTAGGTGACAATGAAAGGGCTGGCATTGGTGCCACTGAGAGCTTCCTCACTGTGGATGTGTGAACATGTGGACTTCCTAATGGAATCTTATGCAACATTGAGTTTGGGTGGTATGTACTGGTATCACAGGGCACACATTTTAGCATTTGAGGTACTCTTACAGAGATGAGATTTAGCATAACAAGGTATGTTTGGTCTGATTGGTTACATGTAACAAAGCTAGTGATTCACATGTATTAATCTCTCCAGAATTAACCAACTATCTGCAATGTATGTTTGTCACTTGTGAAATAGCCCTGTACAGTGTAAATATGACTTATGGAAAACTGACAACAGACCTGTGGGAGTATGGGGCCTGTCAGTAGTAAATGCCGAACATTGACAATGTGGTTCAATGGAAAGATTTACCAGGTCAGGGGATTACCTCTGTCACCATTCCCAATGTAGTCAAAAAAAATTCAGGCCTACTATTGGTTCAGAATACTTATTTTGGAAACATCCAAGGATCTGCAGATCTACAGGGAGTTTGCCCTGTGCATCAATTGCATTGCCACAGTAACTCTGCCCAAGCATGGGCTATGGCCAATTATGGGCAAAACTCTTTGTAAGGACTAGCTCTCTACGGGCTGAGCATATTGAACTTACATGAACAGCACATTTCCATCACTTCAATATATAACAGTACTTATTGTGGCCATTCTATATGTGATCTCAAGGTTGTATGGCACTCTGAAGGGGTCAGCGAGGTTTATCTAGCCCTCAGACAACAGTTTGCCAAGGCCTGATCTTGGCTGAGTGATATGTGGGACTATACACATTGCTAACATCCTCCTCAACTGCTTCTAACAACATACATGTGTAGTGAATCCTAGTTCGTTTTAATGGGATAACAGGAGTTAGCTTAGCCTTTGGCTCGCAGACTCGTGTCCCCGTCACCTAGTGACTTTTAACCTACTTAGCTTGCTCTGTCTTAGCCCATTTAATTATTTATTTCTTCTAAGATGGCTGCCTTGTTTATAGATAGGCCACTTGTTATGGGTAACATTATCAGTGTCACCTCGCCAAGGCGTCAAGATCATGCACCAAAGACAAACAAACAGTAGGTATTCACACTTAGGGATTTTCACTCTCTATACTTTCGAGGGATTGTTTATATTAATTGCCGTCCCAAGCATGTCTGTTATCTATTGTTTAGGAACACACCTACGTCAGGGGTCCTTGTAGATCTGTATAAATACATCACACTTTAGACAGATAATCAGAAGGATTCCGACCAGAGGGCATCGCCACCATCGCTGATATCGATTCTGCAGTCGTCTTGACGCTGACCCAGTCTTCGTGGCACTGCGGAGTCTGAGATAGAGACCTCATTCCAAGATAACGAGGGTTGGGGGCTCCTCTCATGGACATGGCATTGGCAGATGAGGTTTAACAAACCCAGCTCTCCTTTAGGTAGGAGGTTAGGCCTTTCATATTAGGGTATTAGGGCATATTACATCTCGTATGTCTTTTTTACGTATGGCAAGATGGTGGGGGTCTTCATAATAATGACTCTCGTCTTCACAATTCTGTTTCTTGCATTATTCATTATCCTAATCATTGCAGCCCATGTAACTTATCGCAAATTGCAGTTATGTTAACTAAAAACTATTGAAACTCTACTGCATCTTTGTCATTGCCTGTGTTTGTATGAGACATGTTATATCTGTGAGAAAGGGGTAATCTCCGTTTAACCACAACACTCCCTGAGATGTCTTATTCTCGAGTTCATGAGTAACCGCTGCCCTAAATCACCTTTTACTATTGTGTTTCTGGTAAGGTGCTGCTAGTGAGCCAGTAAGGTTGGGACAACAGTTACGACTTGTTGTAGGAAAGGCGTAGTCGCCTACAAACAAAAGTACTGTCATCCTTAAACCAGCAGTCTTGCTCAAAGCAAGATTCCAAACTATGACATGGCGCCCCCAACTATGGTGTTTAGGCACTAATTTACGGATACCCTGACTATCACTGTCTCACAGACAACAGGTACCCTAAGTACCATTGTACAGAGACGTCCGTGGTCTTTGGGAGAATCCTCCTCAGCTGAAAAGGTAACACCTGATTAAGCTGTAGGTTGTTCGAGCTCGAACTCATAAAAGGACTTTACTACCCATTTTTGGTGTTCCGTTTTTCTAAACAAATATGGCTGATGCCATTGACATTCCTGAAAATGCTAGACAAGCACTAACACAACATTTATTAACGCATGGCCTTACAGATGAGGGATGGGATGTTACTCTGATAATAGAAGCTAATGAAGCATACCAAACAGAAACATTTTACTGTTGGGTCACCTTTCCTGAGGTTGACCAAAGAACGCACACATTCCACACATATGAAGTTGCAAATGTACCTTTACGGTACCAAGCATACCAGTGTCATGAAATGTTGCTCACATACCAGGAGCATCAGAACTGGTTGGAAGGCGCCCTACCACATGTACTACGAAGAGTGAGGTTAGGTCCCTTAGGTAATGATGGACCTACATAGCCTATGTTTGCCACATACACACCTCACCCAGACATACACAATATGCCAATAGCAGATCTACGAGTTTTATATAATGAATTAGTGGCATTATATAGACGATTAGTCCAGTTCGTAATGCGAACATTGAACACAACACCAGCGCATTCAGCACCGCCAGTAGCTGGTGGTTATCAATTGGCTACTGGGATTAATCCGCAAACAGTTCATACTATTATGGGTAAAGTGCCCACGGAACAGGAAAAAATACCGTTCTGGATTGCCCGGAAAACAAATCAGCTGGAAGCTGTGTTTCCCCATACGGGACCACAGGAAAAACATAGGTTGCTCACTATGTGCTTGCCTTTTGGGATGGTTCCCTCGGTGGATGACTGTGCCACATGGGGTACAGTCTTCGCTGCCATATATACTACCACACATGGTACCCCGACACTTGCCAATTTACCGGAAGTGTTAAAACATATACAAAATGAGCATGGGGCTGCACCAGCCCTGGATTTGGGGATGAAATTAATGCGTAACTTTGACGCCGTATCCTCAATTATACTGAGTAATATTAAGGGGGAAGCGGTAGCAATGGCAATTCGCCAGCGTCTCCGGGAAACTCCACACCAGGAACAAGAGAGACAGCTAACGAAAATAATAACCAATACCTATACTAGTATAGGACGAGATAGTTTGGGAGCCAAACCTAAAAAATTTGAGTTACAAGGTACCGCCCACAAGGAGGGTACAAAGCAGGCACAAGAGGGCTCTAAGAAGCGCTGGGACAAAAAAAAGATTTAAAAGAAAGAAGAAATAAGAGAGCTGATTCTCCACACCCGGAGAACTCCGAAAGGAGATATAATCTTAGAAATAGGAAGAACATTAAAACTCCAGACAGATATACTGATTCACGTCCCTCTCGTTCCTTTCAGGACGCACCGGATAGACGTAGCGAGAGAGGGGGCCATCAAGATCGACGTCCGGAATATGTGAAAGAGAAGAAAGACTCACAACAGTCTACCATTAAAAAAGAAGAAAAGACTCCTCAGCAAAAGCCACAGTTTAAAAAGAAGAAGGTGGCAGCACTGACAGTTAAAAATGCCAGTAAAATTGAGAACACTGCTGAGGAACAAGACGTGGGCAGTGACTCTGTTAGACAGCGCGGCAGAAGTCACGATAAGTCGCCAGAGTCTGAAAGATCATCTGGATGCGACAGCTACTAGAGATTACGTCGCGGTTGAAACAGCTGATGGCCGCGTTCTCCCCGATAGGTTTTATGATTTAAAAATTCAGATAGAGGGAGACGTGGAGTTTACTATTAGTGTGATATTTTGGGATGAACTTACTAGTGATATCCTATTGGCCGAAAGAGACTGGCCACCTGAACACGTCCGCAAGCTCCCGCATGGGGAAGATGTCATTTTGCCTTCTTTCTCCGATCTTGTTCCAGAAGCAGCAAAAGAAGCCTATGCTACTGAATGGGCTTTAGCGCAGGCACCTGCGCCATATCACAATCATGTATGATGGGACAAGGAGTCTCCTTGTCGTATTATTCCCGTTAGGTCTACACCCCAACCGCAGCCACAATACCCTGTCAAACATGAAGTGAAAGCTCCGGTGAAGGAGATCCTCACCCAACTTGATTACCAGTGAGTAATTGAGCCCTGTACATCTGCAATGAATAATCTGTTATTCCCCATTGCAAAGCCAGACCATTCATATAGAATAGTCGTTGATTATAGACACTTAAATAGTCATACATGCACGTATGCTATACAAAATTCACACAGCACGGCACTGATAAACAATATAGTGCGTAAAATATATAAAACAACATTAGACGTATCTAATGGGTTCTTCTGCCAGAATTTAGCACATGGAAGTCGGGACCTGAGTGCATTCTCATTTGGCTCTCAAAAACGCTTCTGTCGTTTACCTCAAGGCTATAAAAATAGCCCAGGACTATTTTCAGCCCGTGTAACATCAATATTACATGATATTGATTCCGAGGCATTGTCTCATGTGGATGACATATATCTCACAGACGACGTCCTCGACGTTCATCTTGCGAGGGTCGATCGGATCATTTTGGGATTTGCAGACCTCGGATACAAATTCAATTTTAAGAAAAGCAAGATAGCCTTTCTTAGCGTATTATTCCTGGGATATGAGCTATCAAACGAGGGGAAGAGCCTGGCCCCCCACTTTCTAGAGAAGTGTGGTCAACTACAGCCTCCAAACACACTTAAGAAATTACAGTCATTACTGGGTTTCTTCAATTTTGGCAGAACATACATTCCAGATTATGCAGAACGCATCAAGCCACTTTATGACTTAGTTCAGCCCAATTGTTCTAGCAGACACTGGACAATTGAACACACGCACATCCTTAGGGACATGCAACAGGACATGCTAGAAGCTAGACACTTACACACATGTGACAATAAAACAAATTTGGTCATCAGAATAATTGCTGGTGCCATTGGATTTACTTATGTCACCATTAATGAGGATGACACGGTACCCATAGCATATAAATCACATTTATACTCAAATGCTGAACAACATTTTGCACCTACAGAAAAGATTCTGATGGCAGTTCAGATGGCTGTCATAAAAAAAGAGAGGCCACTTGCCCAGGGGAAACGTATTATTGTTGTCTCCCCGGTGCCGGCCTTAGAGGCTGTCACCAAAGCAAACGTTCCTAACGCTAAAGCATTACATCCGCGTTGGATTCAATGGGCAACGTCTCTGACCGCCACTGATGTCGATTATATATTCGATCCAAAACTTCAGACACAGGAATTCCTCCAGTATGAACAAGAGTACCCCGCTCCTCTAAATATCTTGCCACTAGACAGCTACCATACTGTCATATACACTGATGGTTCGGTGCAACCGGCTGTAGGTACTAAACATCAATACTCGGCAGCTTGCGCAGCCGTGAGCGGAGTGATGGAAGATGGAGTTTTCCACCCTCACAATACCTACACGCAGACCTTAGGGGACTGCACAGCCCAGTTGGCTGAGCTTAAAGCTCTTATTCTAGCGCTCGAACATACTGAGACAGGATGCCAGACTTTGATAGTCTGTGACTCATATTACTGCGTCCAGTCATACAATGAATATCTCAATCATTGGAAACTGAACGGGTTTAGAGATTCTAAAGGGAACACCATTAAACACAAGACATTGTGGGGGAGGGTGGCCGATCTTAAGGATAAGCTACAGTGTGTCCATGTAGTCCATACATTGGGACACCAACGTATAGGAGTACACGTTACCGGTAATACACTGGCTGATGAAGTGGCCAAAACAGCAGTGGCTACGGCTTCTGTGGCTGCAGTGACTCGTTCACAAACGAGAATGGATAATGAAATATTGATGGCCGTTAAAGCTTCGGCTGTAGGCAAGCCCCTTCCGAAAGGATACCCTACAAACTATACTTACCATATCTGTGCACAGAATGTTGCTTACACAACGATTCCTGGGGTTGGAGATGGAGTGATCCCCAATGAAGACCAGAGATTAGATTTAATCAAAGCAGTGCATGAGGGTGTCGCTTCTGCACATGCTGGTATACAGGCCACGATAGCACTCCTACAGCAACGCTTCTGGTGGCCTGATCTATGCACACGAACAAAGCAGTATGTCCTTTGCTGTGACATTTGCCAGCAGATCAAGGGCTCTAATATCAAACGCCCACCGAAGACATCCCTCTTAGTGTCCAACAAGCCACTACAGTGTGTGTACCTAGACCATTGTGGTCCCTTACAGCCTGATGGTGCATACAAATACATTTTAGTAGCTGTAGATTCCTGTACTAGATTCCTGTGGGTTTGACCACAGCGGTCGGCTGACACCCGGACTGTTATAAAAGATTTGCTGATCTTTATCGGTATATATGCGGTTGCAGCATTCCATTTGGACCAGGGCCCTGCATTTGCCTCTAAGGCATTCAGGGACACCATGGGGACGATGGGTGTTGAACTCCATTACTCCTCACTATACCATCCCGAGAGAAATTCGTCGTGGAGAGGTGGAATCGTGATCTAAAGCAGTCCTTAACAGCTCGAGTATTAGGTTCAGGCCGCAGTTGGTTACACCACCTATATGGGGTCCAGAGAGCACTGAATAATCTGCCAAGACGGTCCTTGGGGGGATGTCTCCATATGAGGTTCTCTTTGGGATACCTATGTATGTTCCAGATCTTGATGCCCCTGGTATGGTGGCAGCAAAAACACAGTTTGACATAAAAGAACGTCTCACTGTTTTACAGGAGCTTCAACAATTTCGTGATGATAAATCATCTGCAAGTTCTGCCACTTTAGGAATAAGGGATTTGGCGAAAACTTCAACTGGCTGGATTCCTAAAGTTGGGGATCTGGTTTGTGAGAAGATCGCTGTGAAGAAGGAGTTCGGTCCATCATACAGAGCACCTGTACCAGTCTTGGGAATACAAGGCACTAGGACTGTCATCTTACCACCACTGTCTGGTTCTAAGACAAACAGATTAATCTCCATTGATGACATCAAACTACACCATGTGGCCGATCCTTCACAGTAGACCAGGAGGTCCCTTGGGTGGTTCCCGATCCCCTCTCACTACCCAACAGGACATCCATCTACATAGTAGGATGAACATCACTACTACAGACTATGCAACAATGTCAACTGCTGTTCCAGACACCTCCTCGACCATGGGGAGGGTGGAAAATGAACTCTTGTTGGTTCCAGTCACATCTTCTGTGACCACCCCGCTTCAAGATTTAGCTGTATTTTACACAAACACATCACCAACTGATGACGTTGTCTACCAAGAGCCTCCACGTGCAGTGGACCAGAGTACACCGGCTCCTGTGTTTGCAGAGACTACCTCTGGCTATTTCATTGACATTGATGATTTTTCTTCAGATTCATCCACTATTGTGATTGACAATGTCTCAAAAAGTAGTAAACTGTATCAATGGCTTAAAAATAACTATTTGATATACCCATGGAACTAATTGTGGTTCTGTTTGACATTTTTTGCATTATTTTTATGGATTGGTTTTTTGACTGTTTTCTTTTTGCTTATAAATGGTTACTATATTCCTGATCACTCCTCTGTGGAGCCTGTTGATGAAGTTTTAACACCACATCATTCTTCACTTAAGGTCCGAAGAGATTTGTCCCCTGTAAATATAACAGCAATACCGATTACTGATGGGATTGTGTGGGACAAAGTTCCATTCGATATATAAGGGCCTACAGAAATTATTCAAATACCATACGTGTTTAAAATTTCGATGACTGATGTAATTACACCTGATGTTGTCTCTGATGATTGGGATGTCCAAACAGTTGATTCCATGCTAACTGAAATGAAGGACTATTCCGCTTTTGAGAGTGATGATGTATATGATTATAAAATGAATTATGGGGAAATGTTCTGTTATAACAATTGGGGACATCACTACCTACACCGTGCCACTAGATACAGGCCAGTATTGAACTACACACAGTGGGAACACTGTTCTACACCACTGGTGGGGAGTCCAAAGTATTATAGTGATAAATGTACATACTTTTCTGGGCATGATACAAAAAAAGCAGAGTCGTATTATTTTAAAATACCTCCGGCACAAATTAGGAACATTTTGCTAACTGATACATAACTGATTTATTCAGATCCCTTTGCTTCCCGGCTCGCAATTGAGGGTTACGAACACTGGAAGAGCACTATTGACTTGAAAAGTATATGGGGAACACAAGATTGGCAAATACAGGGTAGGGAGGCTTTATTTCGAGCATGCCTGATTCCTGTGCAAATGATTTTCTTAAATGACACTATTCAGCAGACATCCTGTCTGGGGTTAGCGAAAATTAAGGATCTGAGCACGCCCAGTATCCCTACTCCGGCAAGGTTTAAGGATTGGCAACACTTCCTTAATATCACAGAGGAAAGGCTAGATGCAATGGCTAAGGCTGGTACCTATAATTCTTCACTTTCCAGTCCCGGCGGGTGGTTAATATGGCCCACTGACACTAATGAGTGTCAAGCGCGTTTTTTGAACTCTTCAGGTTTTTTTTCAATTAACAGGCCAGACCCTCACTTTATATCGGGTCAACATACAGGTATAGTTACAACATACAGTGTGGGTAAGCTGTGCCAGCAATGGGTACAAACAAACACATTAGCCGCAGTTCAGAAACACCTGAACACTCTTTCTGAAAATGTAGACTTGGAGGATTTTCTGCTGGGTCCTAGGAAACGCTCAAAAAGGTTTTTATATGCTATGTACAATGACATTTGGAAACTTTCCCAGATTGAGGTTGCTGCGCGTTTAAGGCAATTGGATAAAGAAAATTTAGAAAAAACATTAGCTGTTGTCGACAGCGGCATGAATACACTGTCCAACAGAATTTATTCACTATCAAATATAGTGTCGTCTGCCATTGATATCACTCAGACAGACTTGTCCCGGTTATATCATGGGCAAGCACAGCTACGTTCCATCATGCAGCTAGGTTGGACATTACAGACACTGAAAAGTGGGCGCATTCCATGGAAGTATATTAATGGGAGTGAATTCTTCACTGCCTTTAATTTTTCCAAGGAACACGCGACAATGGCTAAAAGGGAGACTAGTTTCACCCTGCCTCAAGTAGAGAAGTAAGATAAGATACCCTTCACGGTAGCAGAGAGTCTTTCAACTATCTGGCTCTTACATGGCATCATTAATTTACCGATTTCAACCTTTTGTTTCTCGAGCTGCCTGAAACATCTTGCAGTGGGAAGATATGAGCAACTAGGAGATAGCTTTATTAAGGAAGAGTGGGAGTTGCCCTTCGACTATAGATGTCTGAACGGCGAAAAGGAGGTCTTTCTTAGCGGAAGCGAATGTGAGACTGCTGTTCGTCATTCTATGATATGCAATCAGGTGTCTCTTCACGGTCTTTGCAATGCGGGGTCGCTAATTTGGCCTGTTTTCTGAAGGGTACTCCCGTCCCCTTGATTCACCCGGTATTTCATGTACTTTCCAATGGAAGTTATGTGGTACTGAACAATCAAAGTTGTTGTGGCATGCGACCAGGAATTGCCTACGCAATCTCGGTCTTGAAGTTCGTTACATGTTGTGGACATGTTTTGTTTCCCCCCACACGAGAGACAGAAGTATCTGACATGTGGAACCACATGGATACTATTAATGTGAACTATGACAAGCTGAGTAGGCTAAAGGCGCTATTGTTTCAAAAACAGGTCGCCTTGACATCCGCAAAGGAGACGTATGCTCTCCAGATTGCGAGATCATCAGCCGAGATACAATCCCTTTTAAATACCAACTTCCCCAAACACTTTGGAGAACTGGTATCCAGAATATTCAATGCTTCGAGCACTGATTGTTCATTTCTTTAAGGCTTTCAGGTCTGGTTTCGTGTCCATCTTCCAGACTCTCTTCGGAGTCGTCCCATCAGCCATCCATTCTCTCTTTTCAAGTGTGTTTGGTGGCTTTCCGATTATTTTGGCTTTGATTGGTGGACTACTACTGCTATTTCTTCTGATTCGCAGTGGTTGTTTCTTTCCAGCAACACAGAGCAATGGAGCCGCTCCCACCAACTCCACTGTGCCATGAGCGCATGGTTCGGATCTTTGGTGCACCATTGCTGGTGGTACTGGAGCATGACTGGTTGTTGTCATTTCGGCCCCTTCTCTGGTGCGTACAACCAGTCTTCCGCTGCATATGGTGTCTCTTTGAACATCTGCCTATGGTCTGTCTTGCTGTTGCACCGACATCTCCTGTGGACCACGAACTGCTGATGTACCCGATGAGGGTTCAGACACGGTCATGCCCCTTGAGACTGAGGTTGCTCCACGAGGCCACCTATGAGCCTTCCATTTTGAGATCTATCATGGATGAGGACACTGCAACGGATAACGATACACCAGGAAATACGGCTCACTACTGCTCTGTGGATCCGTTTGTCCGCCCAGCACTCGACTTAACATCAGATGATGTTGACTCATTTTTGAGGCCCTTGGTTGGTGACTTCGTTGACATTCTTCAAGATCATGCGTACAGCAAATAATTTTATGAATTGACTTGCCATTCCTGATTCCAAATTATGCATTTAGATTGACTTTGCTTTTGCACGCTGTGCTTGTCGTGGTTGACATTAACATCTCTGTATGGGCCAGATGTAGCAACCGGTTTGCATGTCACAAACTGCGAAAAACGCAGTTTGTGACATGCAAAACGGCCATCGCGATGCAGAGTCACATTTTGCGAGTCGGTACCGACTCGCAAAATGTGATTCCGACTCGCAAATAGGAAGGGGTGTTCCCTTCCTATTTGCGACCGCATCGCCATGCTGAGTTGCTTTGTGACCGCGAAAGCGGTCGCAAACCAACTCGCAGTTACCACCCACTTGAAGTTACCACCCCTTTAAGGAAAAGGGGCTGCAATAAAAAAAAAAAACTGCTTTATTAAAAAAAGCAGGCACAGACATGGAGGTCTGCTGTCTCCAGCAGTCCACCATCCCTGTGAGTGCAGGGACTCGCTATGGGGTTGCAATTTGTGACCCACCTCATAAATATTCATGAGGTGGGTCTTTGCGACCCCATAGCGAGTCGCAGAAGGTGTCTGAGACACCTTTCTGCATGCACTTTTGCAAGTTGCAATTTGCGAGTCGGTATGACAATTTGCAAGTCGCAAAAAAATTTCTTGCTACATCTGGCCCTATGTGTTTTGGCAGATTTGTTTTAATATGTTTTTAACACCTTCTAAAGATTATTATTTTTTTTTTCTCTTTTAGCTTTTAGTTACGAACAAGTTTTAGCATATTGGGTTCCTGTACCTTCGTCATACCTGTTACGGCAATGGGGAGGGTGTAGTGAATCCTAGTTCGTTTTAATGGGATAACAGGAGTTAGCTTAGCCTCTGGCTCGCAGACTCGTGCCCCCGTCACCTAGTGACTTTTAACCTACTTAGCTTGCTCTGTCTTAGCCCATTTAATTATTTATTTCTTCTAAGATGGCTGCCTTGTTTATAGATAGGCCACTTGTTATGGGTAACATTATCAGTGTCACCGCACCAAGGCGTCAAGATCATGCACCAAAGACAAACAAACAGTAGGTGTTCACAGTTAGGGATTTTCACTCTCTATACTTTCGAGGGATTGTTTATATTAATTGCCGTCCCAAGCATGTCTGTTATCTATTGTTTAGGAACACACCTACGTCAGGGGTCCTTGTAGATCTGTATAAATACATCACACTTTAGACAGATAATCAGAAGGATTCCGACCAGAGGGCATCGCCACCATCGCTGATATCGATGCTGCAGTCGTCTTGACGCTGACCCAGTCTTCGTGTCCCTGCGGAGTCTGAGATAGAGACCTCATTCCAAGATAACGAGGGTTGGGGGCTCCTCTCATGGACATGGCATTGGCAGATGAGGTTTAACAAACCCAGCTCTCTTTTAGGTAGGAGGTTAGGCCTTTCACATTAGGGTATTAGGGCATATTACATCTTGTATGTCTTTTTTACGTATGGCAAGATGGTGGGGGTCTTCGTAATAATGACTCTCGTCTTCACAATTCTGTTTCTTGCATTATTCATTATCCTAATCATTGCAGCCCATGTAACTTAACGCAAATTGCAGTTATGTTAAATAAAAACTATTGAAACTCTACTGTATCTTTGTCATTGCCTGTGTTTGTATGAGACATATTATATCTGTGAGAAAGGGGTAATCTCCGTTTAACCACGACACTCCCTGAGATGTCTTATTCTCGAGTCCATGCGTAACGGCTGCCCTAAATCACCTTTTACTATTGTGTTTCTGGTGAGGTGCTGCTAGTGAGCCGGTAAGGTTGGGACAACAGTTGCGACTTGTTGTAGGAAAGGCGTAGTCGCCTACAAACAAAAGTACTGTCATCCTTAAACCAGCAGTCTTGCTCAAAGCAAGAGTCCAAACTACGACACATGAACAGCTCGTGCTGTAATGAAAATACATTTATTTTGTCATTTACCATCATCTAATCATCAAATATATCATTGTTGTCATGAAATGTTTATTTGCATAGATTTGTGAATTCAATAGAAGGAGGATCTAGGGCTTATCACACATCACACACCACAATGGCTGTTTGAAAAACACAAAGTACAGGGTTCCACAATCCATAACATATACATCCTAGTTATGGACCACAAAATGTAACTACAGCCAACTAAAAAACCCTATGGGAGTCAGAGGCACCTTGTAGCCTGTGAGATTGGAAAGGATGGTGTTGAAAAGAGTCAAATAAGTATATGAAGTAGTTACTTGTTCCTTTAGTTAGCCATAGAACTGACCATGCAGGGGAAGGACCTCTTCAACAAGTTTCTCCAGGCTCTTTCACCTGCTTGGCCTGGCAGTGGCGGAGGTGTTGATGGCAGCAATGTCAAGGTGGCAACTGAGTTATTTTATTTATACTACGTATGCGTTCATCAGCGTAGACGGGCACAACCATTGTGTCGCAACGGTCACAGTCAAAAATGTTAGCCCATGGCTGTATTCACCATGGATGACAGCGCCCACCACGTGGTCGACTTGCGCCGGGGGCTGCAGCTTCCAAAAGTCCAACATACTAGGTCAGGCATCTGCCATTTTAGTGGTTGAAACTACAGTATTGGTGACTGGTAAATGCATCATCACCACTTTAAATGTGTTGTGACATGTTAACACATTTACTACTTCATTGATCTGTAATTTATTGCACACAACCATCAGTATAGTCCATTGCAGGTCATAAATGCCATAGAAACCATGGTGCACTGTACATCATCGGTGACTGTATTTTGAGGGTGCAAAACATACAGGTCAACGTGAAGGTTCACATTAGGACCATTTAGGTGTATAATGTGGACATATATGTTATAGACACATGCATACAACAGTGGAGTTATAGCTGGATCTTGGATAGTAGATAATTGTAATGTGAAATGTGTGTAATGGTTTTCCAGCCAGTAATGTTTTGTCACATGACTTTTGTCTTACTCATCATATGTGTTGCTCTGGACACTGTGACTAATGCTCCAGTTTATTTGATTCCACACCTAGGTACCCTGGGAGACGACAACCTCCAGTGTACTGTCCATTTAAAGACCTTCAGCCAATAGATGAAAGGGATGTTATTAAGAAGTTTTATCTGAATAGGCAGACAATACAAGATTTACGTTGATACTATGAGCCAGGTCTCATGCCTCAAAGCACTAACCTGATATGTATACTACCCATTGTGAGACTCCTGGCAGTACTACGCTTCCTGTCCATAGGGTCCTTTCAATATACAGTGGCCATATCCGGTGGAATCTCTAAACCCATGTTCAGTAGTGTTTTAAAAAACATGCTATCAGCAATGATGAAACACATTGACAGCTATATCAGGTTCCCCAGATGTGAGTATTTAGTCAATGTGAATGTTGACTCCTATGGATTTGGTCTCCTGCCACATGACCCATATTGCATCAGTACTACTGCATGCCTGTGAACAAGTCTATCGAAAGAGGAAGCACTTCAATTCTATCAAGGTGCAAGTTGTCTGCTTTCCAGATTTATACATTTGAGACGTCTGTGCCCAGTTCCCAGGTTCAGCCCATGATTCCTTTGTAATGCAGAACAGCACCATACGCCAGCTGATGTCACAGCTGCAACAGGAGAGGGCCTGTCTTGTTGGTAAGAAACATGTGTCCTAACTTTGTGTGGGCAATGTCAGATTGTATAATCAGGAAGTGTGTGACTCATTGTAGCACTTATGTCTCATTACAAAACAGGAGACTCAGCTTATCCCAACCATCCTTGTTTGTTATCACTGCCCAGGAATCCAACTACGCCAGGGGAACTATGCTTCAATGAGACCCATGGAAGAATATGGTGCCCAGTTGAGCATGCTTTTGGGCTCCGGAAGGCCATAATTCGTTGTGTGGAAAAGACTGAGGGAGCCATCCTCTACTGATTCCGGAAAAGTGTATCAAATCACTGTGGCCTGCTGCATGCTCCATAACATCGCCCTGCAAAGGAACATTCCTTATATTGCAAAGGAGGGAGAGCCTGGGGTGCCTCTGGGTGAGAATCCTGAAATGCCAAATGATGATGATGGTGGTGAAGAGGATGGAGCTGACTTGTGACAAGATCTCATCGACAGCTTCTTCTCATGAGTGTAAGTATGTCATGAGACGTCATGACTTTGACTGTACAATGAACTCTTATTGTGATGATGTGAGGAGTATATTTGTTGAAAAGTTTAGGAAGCTGAAGCTCTGGCAAACTCTGGCAAAGGGTGTTTGGTGAGGAAGGTTTTGACACATTCACATTTTGTTTATGTTAGATTTTTGTCATGGACTGCTTTCTCAAGATGTTTGCTATGTGAATTGTGTCATATGTATAGTTTCATAACTATCCTCTTTGTTTCACCTGTTTGCTTCACCATGGCTTCTTAATTTGAATATTTCAGAGTTGTGACATTAGCATGTATGTGATGCTGTTGGGACATACGAAATGGGCATGGATTGTTCCTGGGAATGTATGTCATGGACTTTTGGTGTACAAAACCTGTGCTAAGACAGCTTGCACAGTGATAGGGTGGAAGGTAAGGAGACTCCATTGGACTTGTTCCTTGTCGTGTGGTGGCCATGATGAATTATGTGTGTCATCATGTGATCAGAAAGTATGTAGTTGTAGGCAAAACTAATGTTAGCTTCCTTTCATATTGGCTAAACACCCTTTTTATATGAACTGTATGTAGGTGCTGATGTGTTTCATCATTGTAGGCCAGGGTGCCTGTGGAGCATCTCTAACATTTGTTTGTATGATAGCACCAGATGCAGAAGCACTGGATTGTAATGGCCCTGTGATCAGGAACTGTTGTACTGAATTTTACATTATATGATGTTGGATTCCCTTTTGTGAAGTAGTCGATATGGCTCCAGCTGCTGACATCAACCAATTTTATTTTTGTCTATTCTACAGGACAAATGGGCTCAATATGAGTTTGGTGGTCCCAGCGTGAGATCGTCAAACTTGCAGAGAGGACGCCACTGCCATTGCGGTGGTGCCCCACCCTATTGCAAGTGTTCTGCTGTGCTGACCTGGCTGACCAACGGAAACCTTGAAATAGAGCGTTCCTGGTGGTCTGACTGGTGAAAACAGTGCTACGAGATAGCACCTAGGGGGCCGTCCAGCACCACATTCTGATTGTGCTGTGCTGGGCATGGGCAGTGCAGGGCCCCCCCACCTGTGGCCCTTGCACTTGTTCTCCGCCAGCCTTTTCAGACAGTCGCCCTGGCTGATTGTAACCAAGACCACCATCACCCCATCGGGATATGGGATCCTGACAGAGATGGCGGTCAGATGGTGGTCCAACTGCCAAACTTGTAACATGGCGGTTGGACCGCCACAGCCGCGGCTGTCCGACCACCACCACAAGACTGGAGATCTTGTGACTGCCAGCCTCATAATGAGGCCCAATGTCTGATATATCCCTTCCTTCCATGTTCTGCAGGTCTCTACCTATAAATTTGATCATTTAAACAGTATGATTCAATCATGTATGTTTTCTATGTTTCTGACATTTGAACAATGTAATAAAACTTTTCTTCAACAAGACACTTGTATAAATGTGTTGGTGTGGAATGGTTGTGGTCCTGAGTTAAACATTGTGTACATGCAACATATCCATGTTTACACAAGTAGCTTGCTTTGTCATTTTTTAATTCATATTGTATTGCATAGTTACATTGCTAAGTGTGACATTTATTACAGCAGACGAGTGTGTGACTTGTGAATTTATTACAGTGGTAAAAATTAAGACATACTCAGTGCAAAAATAAACATAATTGAAAAGTGAAGTAGTCAGTCATGGTGAATGAAACCATAGATGCCAAATCATCGGAAAACCAAAGTCCAGATTACTTCTCCCATCAGAAATGGAATAGTGTCCAGAATTAGTCCACAGAGTGAAAGTGTGACACACAAAGCAGGACATTTAGGATGAGGTTTCTTGCTGACAGTGGTGGGTATCTTGCCATCCACACCTCCTGGATATTTGCATGGACGCCCCTCTTGCGAGGGTGGGGGGAGTCAGTTGCTGAAGAGGCAGGGGTGTCTGATGGGGTTTCCTCCTCAGGCAGGGCCTCCCCTCTGGTGTAGATGGGTTTGATGTAGGTGCATGACAGGAATGGGTAAATGGTGGTGGAAAAGCCCTGCTCAGGGTGCTATGAATGTCCATCAGCACCCCTGTTAGGGTGCCCATGTTGGAGTTATGGGCCTCCATCTGTTGGTACATGTCCTTCTGCAGTTGCTTAATATCCAGGAGTACAGTAACTACCTGGCCCAACACACCTTGGGACTGCTGATAGATCCCCAAGACTTGGCTGATGGTGTACTGGTCGTGAATGGCCCCACTGGCCTCACTCTGCTGGCCCACAGCATCCCTCCCATGGACCCTACCCCACAAGCCGGTGACCTTGGCACAGGATGCCCTTTCTGCAGGCTGAGCATCGATTTCAGTCATGAAGCCGACGGTGCATTGTTTCTTCAGTTGAGTCTCAGGGGTTGCGTTGGAAATTTCCCCACACGGAGGTCTCTGCGTCGATTTGGTCTGCCAGCTTCACCTGTCAAGGCTCCAGGAACTGGATAGGGCACCACTTAGAAGGGCAGGAGTCTCAGCAGAGAGGCGAGGTGCTGGCAGGAGAAGTCTATGATGGCCCTGAGACTTCAAACAACAGCAGGCAAGCTCAGGACAAGCCCTTGGAGATTTCTTGACAAGCAGGAATGCACAACAAACTCCAGTCTTTGTCCCCTTTCACCAGGCAGAAGCAGCAACTGCAGGATAGCTCCACAAAGCACAGTCACAGGCAGGGCAGAACTTCTCCTCAGCTCTTCAGCTCTTCTCCAGGCAGAGGTTCCTCTTGATTTCCAGAAGTTATCTAAAGTCTGTGGTTTTGGGTGCTCTTCTTATACCCATTTTGGCCTTTGAAGTAGGCTTACTTCAAAGGAAAGTCTCTTTTGTTTGTGAAATCCTGACCTGCCCAGGCCAGGCCCCAGACACACACCAGGGGGTTGGAGACTGCATTGTGTGAGGGCAGGCACAGCCCTTTCAGGTGTGAGTGACCCCTTCTCCCCTCCCTCCTAGCACAGATGGCTCATCAGGATATGCAGGCCACACCCCAGCTCCCTTTGTGTCACTGTCTAGAGATAGGTGCAAATAGCCCAACTGTCAAACTGACCCAGACAGGGAATCCACAAACAGGAAAAATCAAAGAATGGTTTAAGCAAGAAAATGCTCACTTTCTAAAAGTTGTATTTTCAAACACACAGGCGACCGCCGCCCGCCATGCGGTCACCGCCAAATGCCCGCTCCGCGGTCAGGAGACCGCGGATGCCATTCTGGCTTTCCCGCTGGGCCGGCGGGCGACCGCCAAAAGGCTGCCCGGCGGCCCAGCGGGAAAGCCCCTGCAACATAGAAGCCGGCTCCGAATGGAGCCGGCGGTGTTGCAGGGGTGCGACGGGTGCAGTAGCACCCGTCGCGATTTTCACTGTCTGCAAAGCAGACAGTGAAAATCTTAATGGGGCCCTGTTAAGGGGCCCCTGCACTGCCCATGCCAGTGGCATGGGCAGTGCAGGGGCCCCCAGGGGCCCCACGACACCCGTTCCCGCCATCCTGGTTCTGGCGGTGTAAACCGCCAGAAACAGGCTGGCGGGAAAGGGGTCGGAATCCCCATGGCGGCGCTGCAAGCAGCGCCGCCATGGAGGATTCCCTGGGCCAGGGGAAAACCGGCGGGAAACCACTGGTTCCCCTTTTCTGACCGCGGCTTTACCGCCGCGGTCAGAATGGCCCTGGAAGCACCGCCAGCCTGTTGGCAGTGCTTCCGTTGCCCTCCACCCTGGCGGTCATAGACTGCCAGGGTTGGAATGAGGGCCACAATCTCAAAATCAACTTTACTAAAAGATGTATTTTTACATTCTGAGCTCAGAGACCCCAAACTCCATATGTCTATCCACTCCCAAAGGGAATCTACATTTTAATCATATTTAAAGGCAGCCCCCATGTTAACCTACGAGAGTGATAGGCCTTACAACAGCGAAAACTGAATTTGGCAGCATTTCACTGTTAGGACATATAAAACACATTAGCATATGTCCTACTTTAAACATACACTGCACCCTGCCCATGGGGCTATTTAGGGCCTACCATAGGGGTGTCTTACATGCAAGAAAAGGGAAGGTTTAGGCCTGGCAAGTGGGTACACTTGCCAAGTAGAATTGGCAGTTTAAAACTGCACACACAGACAATGCAGTGGCAGGTCTGAACCATGTTTACAGGGCTACTAATGTGGATGGCACAACCAGTGCTGCAGGCCCACTAGTAGCATTTGATCTACAGGCCCTGGGTACCTCTAGTGCACTGTACTAGGGACTTACCAGTAAATCAAATATACCAATCATGGAAATCCAATCAACAATACAATTTACACAGAGAGCACATGCACTTTAGCACTGGTTAGCAGTGGTAAAGTGCTCAGAGTTATAAAGCCAACAAAAACAGGAAAAATAGGAGGCAGGAGGCAAAATAAAATGGGGATGACCCTGCAAAAAGGGCCAGGTCCAACAGGTCTCATACATCCAAACTCTGCAACCTATATTACCTGGAACAGTCAATGCCCACTTTGTACTCCAGAACAGCATCACATACCTGTAATGCCCACATGAAGATGCCATGGTGAAGGTACCTGTACAAAGAACAAAATAAGGAGCATAGGCTTGAAAACATACCTATGACACAAGTCTCATAGCAAGCAACTTGAAAACAAAGTACATTTCAAAGAAACTGACACTAACAAACCAACATCCTCAAGGTGGAGATGTGTCAAAAGCTATCTTATCAAGCAGCCTTTGGCTGGATATTGCAGAGTATCAGCTCCCTAGCTGTTTCTAAAACACTCAACTCCATACATTCTCACAGCTACAGTTCATTGTACAGTCACAGTCATGACATCGTATGACATACTTACCCTCATGAAAAGTTGATGTTGAGATCTTCACTCAGGTCAGCTCTCTCCTCTTTACCACTGTCATCCTCAGTTGGCATTTCAGGAGTCTCACCCGGTGGCACTGCAGGCTCCCCCTTTCTGAGATGTATGGGATATTCCTCCACAGGGTGATGTTATAGAGCATGCAGCATCCCACAATGATCTGACCCACTTTCCTGGGTGAGTACAGGAGGGCTCTACAACTCCGATCAAGACAGCAAAATCTGGCCTTCAGGAGCCCAAAAGCCCGCTCCACTATCCTCTGTGTCCTTCCACGAAGCCTCACTGAAGCGGACTTCCCCTGGCATAGTTGGATTACTCAGCAGCGTCAACAACCAAGGACAGTGTGGATATGCAGAGTCTCCTGTTAGGGAATAGGACATAAGTGTAACACAGAGTCACTCACTTCATGATTGAAGCACTTGGCATTGCACACATACAATCAGGACAGAATTGACTTACCAACCAGCCAGGCCTCTTTGGGTGCAGTTGTGACACCACCTGGGGTATGGTGCTGTTCCGCATTATGAAGGAATCATGGGCTAAACCTGGATAATGGGCACAGACATGTGAGATGTAGAGATCCACCAAACAGACAATTTGCACGTTGATGGAATGGAAGCTCTTTCTGTTGTGATAGACTTGTTCATTGGCCTGAGGTGGCACCAAGCGAACATGTGTGCAATCAATGGCCCCCACCACGTGTGGGAGGTGGGCAAAACCATAAAAGTCAGCCTTCACATTGGCTAAATCCTCACTTCAGGGGAACCTGATATAGCTGTCAATGTGTTTCACAATTTCTGAGAGAAAATCCTTCAACACCAGACTGAACATAGGTTGTGACATACCAGCAGATAGGACCACTGTATGTTGGAAGGAACCTGTGGCTAGGAAGTGCAATACTGACATGATTTGCACAATGGGTAGTATGATGGTTGGATAACTAATAGCCAGCATCAGATCTGGCTCCAACTGACTACAAAAGTCCACTATATTTGCCTATTCAGACAGTGCAGCTGTATGGCGTGGCGTTCTTCTATGATCTGAAGGTCTGGAGGTGGATGGTAAACGGGAGGTTGTCACATCCTCCCTCTCCCAGAGTACCTATGTGTGACAAGACATGATTTGAAACATTAGTCAGAGTGCCACAGCAGCATACATGGAGCATGCCAACAATATCATGTTGCAAAGCATTTCTCACTGGATAGACATAATACCCAGTACATATCACAGCTGGCAACTACACAAGGGTCACATGTGCCCCCATGGTTTTCAACACTTGTTTGCAATATGTATTTGAAGAAACTCAAAGATGTGTTACACAATTGCCCCTCAACATATGGCTGTATATTTCGACCGCCAGGACCATTGGCGGTGGTGGCCCTACTGCCATTAAATGCCATCTGTGTCCTGCAACAAACTACACAGTTGGTTGAGTAGAAGGACATACATGACAAGACAGAACAATGTTGTTTGTGATGCAACAAAACATATATTGTAGGTGTGACGCAGTTTATAAAGCCTAATATAGCATTTCAGGCCACCAAAATGATAGATGCCTGACCTACTCCACTGGACATAAGGAACAGCCCGCGACTGCCTGCAGAAGTCATCAGGGTGGTAGGCGGTTGCAACCACGCCAGACACAACCATAGGCTAACACTGTTATAGCTGTGTCCGCCGGCGGTGATGACCACGTACGCAGTGGATGTGACCTCCATGTTGTGCACATTCACTCACTTGACTTCTGACACTGCTGCCAGCAACACCTCCACGACCTGAGCTGCTGTGTGCCACCTCTGAAAGCAGTCATGCCACATTCAGCAAGTGATAGGGCCCCTGCATTCTCTCCAAAGGAGCTAAATAGCCTTATTGATGAGATCCTACCCTTGTATGGACAGCTCCATGGCTCATCAGAGGACCAGGTAAGAATCTCATAGGCACAACTGATACTGTTCGACACCATCCTATCCCTTCTCACAGGCAACAATGTGCCCCTGTGTGCCAGTTAGACTTCTTGTGTGCCTGTTGCTGCAGTCTGTGTGGCATCAGTGGGATGTGCACGGTGTAGGTATTGGTGGCCAGTACTACGTTAAGTTCAGTCACGTTGTGTTGTGTGAGTTTTTTGGGGTCCTAGATCCTCCTTGTGTTGGATGCACATAACTCGTTAAGGAGACTTTACTGCCATCTAGTGATATTTTTTCCTTTACAATGCTTGTAAATGTTAGACAGCATGTATGTGCATGACAGCATGAGCTGTGTCTGCATCTTGTCTGAGTCATTTGAGTATCTTGTAAGCAATGTGTATAGTACCACAGATCTTTCAACCCACATCTGGCCTTACCAGTCTGTTGTCTGAGATTCATATCCTGACTCATTCTGCCCTTCAGGTTGCCACACACACCACATGCCAAATTGCCTATGGCCACATGAGGTGCTGTCATGCATGGAAGTGATAGAAATGAAGTGACATGCATGTTCTGAACGCTCCGTCTGCAGAGACAAGGGCCTGTCCAATGTATCTCCCAGTTTGGGACATTGTCCAGGCTGTGGGAGAGTCACGGTGGCTGTGAAACTGTGGCACTGTGCCTACTCCTTTTACACCAGCAGGTCCTGACATGTGGCCAATATGAGGCTCTAGTGGCAAAAACTACCATGAATGCCTCAATCCATTGAGTATATTGTGAATGAGTACTGAGGTAAATTCATGATCTAGTCCATGTGCATTTAGCATCATTGTCAATGTGTGCCTTTGACTCATGACATGTCCCTTAATTCCAGAGCTCTGTTGTCATCTTCACAGAAGTCATATTTGTCCTGTACAGGCTTATTGCACTGATGACAGTCGCACAGTGCAGACAGTGTGTTGACTCTTGGGAGGCCATGACAAGTGACATCAGTACCTTGGTCACATAGCAGAAATTGTACAATGCATATCTTTGTATATTGGATGCCATCTCTGTAGGATAGACATGTGGCCAAAGGAGTGTTCCGTGGCACAGGTATATACCACAAAAACACCCCCTCAAGTGACAGGAGTCTGCATTTAGTAGGCCACATGTCCACACATGCACAATGCATGCACTTTCTGTGCCCCTTCAGTGTCACTCAAGTGTAAGGGTGAAGTCTGTACTATGGCAACTACCTGTAGGGACTGTGTGCAGTGAGTCAATCTCACAGAGTGTGAGTGTGTTGGTCCAGTCAGGCCTCAGGAGTTTACCCTTCAGAAGACACATATGTTTGTAGAGTTTCATTGTGGCTCACATCACAGTACATGTTGCTGGGGAATGGGCTAGCTGATGTCAGTGGCCCTGCTTAGTGACATCGTATGACATACTTACCCTCATGAAAAGTTGATGTTGAGATCTTCCCTCAGGTCAGCTCTCTCCTCTTTACCACTGTCATCCTCAGTTGGCATTTCAGGAGTCTCACCCGGTGGCACTGCAGGCTCCCCCTTTCTGAGATGTATGGGATATTCCTCCACAGGGTGATGTTATAGAGCATGCAGCATCCCACAGTGATCTGACCCACTTTCCTGGGTGAGTACAGGAGGGTTCTACAACTCTGATCAAGACAGCAAAATCGGGCCTTCAGGAGCCCAAAAGCCCGCTCCACTATCCTCTGTGTCCTTCCACGAAGCCTCACTGAAGCGGACTTCCCCTGGCATAGTTGGATTACTCAGCAGCGTCAACAACCAAGGACAGTGTGGATATGCAGAGCCTCCTGTTAGGGAATAGGACATAAGTGTAACACAGAGTCACTCACTTCATGATTGAAGCACTTGACATTGCACACGTACAATCAGGACAGAATTGACTTACCAACCAGCCAGGCCCTCTTTGGGCGCAGTTGTGACACCACCTGGGGTATGGTGCTGTTCTGCATTATGAAGGAATCATGGGCTAAACCTGGATAATGGGCACAGACATGTGAGATGTAGAGATCCACCAAACAGACAATATGCACGTTGATGGAATGGAAGCTCTTTCTGTTGTGATAGACTTGTTCATTGGCCTGAGGTGGCACCAAGCGAACATGTGTGCAATCAATGGCCCCCACCACGTGTGGGAGGTGGGCAAAACCATAAAAGTCAGCCTTCACATTGGCTAAATCCTCACTTCAGGGGAACCTGATATAGCTGTCAATGTGTTTCACAATTTCTGAGAGAAAATCCTTCAACACCAGACTGAACATAGGTTGTGACATACCAGCAGATAGGACCACTGTATGTTGGAAGGAACCTGTGGCTAGGAAGTGCAATACTGACATGATTTGCACAATGGGTAGTATGATGGTTGGATAACTAATAGCCAGCATCATATCTGGCTCCAACTGACTACAAAAGTCCACTATATTTGCCTATTCAGACAGTGCAGCTGTATGGCGTGGCGTTCTTCTATGATCTGAAGGTCTGGAGGTGGATGGTAAACGGGAGGTTGTCACATCCTCCCTCTCCCAGAGTACCTATGTGTGACAAGACATGATTTGAAACATTAGTCAGAGTGCCACAGCAGCAAACATGGAGCATGCCAACAATATCATGTTGCAAAGCATTTCTCACTGGATAGACATAATACCCAGTACATATCACAGCTGGCAACTACACAAGGGTCACATGTGACCCCCATGGTTTTCAACACTTGTTTGCAATATGTATTTGAAGAAACTCAAAGATGTGTTACACAATTGCCCCTCAACATATGGCTGTATATTCCGACCGCCAAGACGATTGGCGGTGGTGGCCCAACTGCCATTAAATGCCATCTGTGTCCTGCAACAAACTACACTGTTGGTTGAGTAGAAGGACATACATGACAAGACAGAACAAGGTTGTTTGTGATGCAACAAAACATATATTGTAGGTGTGACGCAGTTTATAAAGCCTAATATAGCATTTCAGGCCACCAAACTGATAGATGCCTGACCTACTCCACTGGACATTAGGAACAGCCCGCGACTGCCGGCAGAAGTCATCAGGGTGGTAGGCGGTTGCAACCACGCCAGACACAACCATAGGCTAACACTGTTATAGCTGTGTCCGCCGGCGGTGATGACCACGTACGCAGTGGATGTGACCTCCATGTTGTGCACATTCACTCACTTGACTTCTGACACTGCTGCCAGCAACACCTCCACGACCTGAGCTGCTGTGTGCCACCTCTGAAAGCAGTCATGCCACATCCAGCAAGTGATAGGGCCCCTGCCTTCTCTCCAAAGGAGCTAAATAGCCTTATTGATGAGGTCCTACCCTTGTATGGACAGCTCCATGGCTCATCAGAGGACCAGGTAAGAATCTCATAGGCACAACTGATACTGTTCGACACCATCCTTTCCCTTCTCACAGGCAACAATGTGCCCCTCTGTGCCAGTTAGACTTCTTGTGTGCCTGTTGCTGCAGTCTGTGTGGCATCAGTGGGATGTGCACGGTGTAGGTATTGGTGGCCAGTACTACGTTAAGTTCAGTCACATTGTGTTGTGTGAGTTTTTTGGGGTCCTAGATCCTCCTTGTGTTGGATGCACATAACTCGTTAAGGAGACTTTACTGCCATCTAGTGATATTGTTTCCTTTACAATGCTTGTAAATGTTAGACAGCATGTATGTGCATGACAGCATGAGCTGTGTACGCATCTTGTCTGAGTCATTTGAGTATCTTGTAAGCAATGTGTATAGTACCAAAGATCTTTCAACCCACATCTGGCCTTACCAGTCTGTTGTCTGAGATTCATATCCTGACTTATTCTGCCCTTCAGGTTGCCACACACACCACATGCCAAATTGCCTATGGCCACATGAGGTGCTGTCATGCATGGAAGTGATAGAAATGAAGTGACATGCATGTTCTGAACGCTCCGTCTGCAGAGACAAGGGCCTGTCCAATGTATCTCCCAGTTTGGGACATTGTCCAGGCAGGCTGTGGGAGAGTCACTGTGGCTGTGAAACTGTGGCACTGTGCCTACTCCTTTTACACCAGCAGGTCCTGACATGTGGCCAATATGAGGCTCTAGTGGCAAAAAGTACCATGAATGCCTCAATCTATTGAGTATATTATGAATGAGTACTGAGGTAAATCCATGATCTAGTCCATGTGCATTTAGCATCATTGTCAATGTGTGCCTTTGAATCATGAAATGTCCCTTAATTCCAGAGCTCTGTTGTCATCTTCACAGAAGTCATATTTGTCCTGTACAGGCTTATTGAACTGATGACAGTCGCACAGTGCAGACAGTGTGTTGACGCTTGGGAGGCCATGACAAGTGACATCAGTACCTTGGTCACATAGCAGAAATTGTACAATGCATTTCCTTGTATATTGGATGCCATCTCTGTAGGATAGACATGTGACCAAAGGAGTGTTCTGTGGCACAGGTATATACCACAAAAACACCCCCTCAAGTGACAGGAGTCTGCATTTAGTAGGCCACATGTCCACACATGCACAATGCATGCACTTTCTGTGCCCCTTCAGTGTCACTGAAGTGTAAGGGTGAAGTCTGTACTATGGCAACTACCTGTAGGGACTGTATGCAGTGAGTCAGTCTCACAGAGTGTGAGTGTGTTGGTCCAGTCAGGCCTCAGGAGTTTACCCTTCAGAAGACACATATGTTTGTAGAGTTTCATTGTGGCTCACATCACAGTACATGTTGCTGGGGAATGGGCTACCTGATGTCAGTGGCCCTGCTTAGTCTCATAGGCCCTGAGCGGGGTAGTGGGTTAGTCTGCAGATGTATATATATGTCTGTAGTCATCCCTGTACTTATGGGCCTGTGTGCTTTACACTTTACAATTAAAATTTCTAGCTTGGTGTTTCTGATATTTGTGTGACTCAACCATTAGTGCCAAAACTTGGGATTGGAATCTCTTGATTTGCCTTTTGAATCCATGCAGGTCAACGCCCATCAGAAGAATGAGATATGGAGAGCCATCTCCCAGGAAGGTGTGGACCACGAGGGTCCACAGCTGGCAGAGTGCCCTATGTCACAAGAGGTGAGAGGATCTGAGACGCTGGGCCCAGAAGATCATGGTGGTCCAGCTGGGGCTGTCCTCCCAAAGTAGGTGGGGCACACGTCAGACCATGACCCCCCTAAAGTTCTGCATCCCGGCGGTGGCGTACCCAGACCTTGATGGCTGTTTGAGGGGAGCACAGCAGCCACAAGGGGGTGAGTACAGGGCATAATCCTGCCTGTCATGTTGCCAAGTTAATGGGTTAGGTTCTGACATCTCCCTCTGGTGATAAGGGATATGCCATGTGTAACACAGTAGAGGAGTGACTGTTTGTTTATAGATGTAATGTGGTGCATTCTGGGGTGCCTTGCCTATTGGCCCAGGGACCAAGGACAGAACTGTGTACAATCCACAAACAATTTGCTCTCCAGGGACAGCATATGGCTGTGTACAGTAATCAATCAAGTACTGTTTGTTGTTTTAGTGGGGGTAAAGTCTCTTCAACAGACCACTACACCTGAGTATTACAGGCCATATGAAAGGAAGTGATAGATTACTGTCCTCAGCCACGTGTCTGGTTAAATGAGCATATTGGCATCTGCCACCCGCTTGTTTTCAGCGTGTGACAGGTGATGGTGCTTCACTTCTGTCTGTACTGTGAAGGTGACAGAGCATACATTGTTCTTTGGGTGCAGCTGCAGATCAATACTTCCCCTTGTTAAGTGGGGAATGTCCATGGAAATGATTTATGTGCCATCACTGTTTCCAACCTTCCTTTTGCCAACATGTTAGCATGTGCCCCTTTCTCTCACAAAATATGTACACTGCTGTTTCATGCATGGTCTTCCTGTGTTCCTGGAATGATTTCTGTGTTCCCTCAGATTTATGTGCATGCCAACCTGTTTATGCAGTAGGACATTTGCAATGAGAGTACATTTCATGTGGTGCCACATACAGGAGTGTGTCTCCATTGATTGTTGGCTGACACATACCCTCAACCGTCATTGCACATCATTTGGCATGTACAACTGCAGTTGCAATGAGGGACAAGATGTATATGACTACATTTTTTAGCCACAATGTGCATTTTTAGGCCATTGATGTGGCATCATGTAGCAAAGTGCACTGCACATATGTAATGGGTAACGTTTTTTACCTGACTGTTGGCATGCATCATGGAATGACTTGCAGTTATGTTGAAATCACGTCATTGGGTACAACCATTCATCTACAGACACCTGGGTTTGCAGGACTAAAAACAGCGATGTAGCTTCCATAAGGCACAATGTTGAGGGCCTTTCAGGTATTTGCAAATGTCCGTGTCTCTCCAACATGCAAAGGCCTAATGGCTTCTACTGATGCAATCAAGTATGCAAACATGAGGGGTGTTAGATATTAGTTGTGATTTCCCATGGGCTTGCTGATTCATTGTTTTGTGAAATTTAGGGACATATTGCCCTGACAATGTGCACATCATGGCTACAGAGTACATTTCCATGCCAAATGTGTGGCATATCAGAGCAACATTGGTACTACCTCCATGACTCCATTGGGACAGATTTCACTTGGTGAAGTGTGCATTGTGGATATGTTTCCAGTGTGACATGAGTATTTCCGTGTCACCTTCTCAGTCCTCTGTGCTGTTGTTAGCAACATTGCATGTTCTGGGAGGATAATTTCTTATTGTTTTGTTATTGGATATGTGACTAATAAATTTCTGCATGACCTTGTGTGGGGTCTGTGGGAATTCAGGTGGCCTACTATTTTATGACAATAGGTTACTGAGGTATGCTCCATGAAACAAATCCTTGAAGGTGAAGTGATATCCTACTTGTTCAATGGTTATGTTGATTGCACAGCTTCACCCATGCAATTCTAGGTGTCTGAAATTCTGATATTCCTAAAGGAAACTGTGAACAGTTCATTTGGCATACATGCATATGGTGTAGTACATGTAGGGGCCACTTAGGTGGAGGGTGTTGCTGGGGCCTACTTGACATCATGGCAATGTTTCCTATCACAGCTGTTGTTCAGGTGTGATCAGGGATATCTGCTGAACCTATTTCTCTTTGTATTTGCAGCATCAGCTCAAGCAAATGAACGAGCTAGGGAACAGCCAAGTGGGAAAACATCTGGCCACTGTAGCTCCAGGCAAAACACCACTGACACAGAGGTGGCCCAGAGGGGGAGGGGAGTACCACAGAGGAAACCGGATCCACAACATCATCATCAGATTCTACATCCAGTGGCCACTTCCTAGTGATGGGGGACCCATTTGGACATTTCTCTTGTACCATTCTTGTCTACCACCCCCAGGTCTATCACCACCCTCCCAGTTGCTCCCCACCCAGTTGGCTGAGCACACTCACCCAAGAGGGTGGGCATCTTCTTTGCTGCAGGCACCTCCACCCCAGCCCCAGTTATCCCTGCTGCCATGAGAGAGGAGTCTATTGACCTCCTGAGGAGTATTTCTGTGAGTCAGACTGCCATTTTGAATGCCATCCAGGGGTTGTCCAGCCAACATCAGCAGACCAATGGGTTCCTGGAAGGCATTCATAGTACCATGTCTGGCCTACAGAGACTTTTTCAGGCTCTGGCCTCCTTAATGATGGCAGCCAGTCACTCCCCCACATTCCGTCCCCCATTTGCCTCCCCCTTCCCAATCCAAATGCCCCATTCCCCTACCTATCCCAAACACGTAGACACATCTGCACGCACCAACCTCAACACACATAAAAACAAATACCTGCAGTGCCTTTTTGCCCACTTGATGCCCCTTCCTGTGGAGGTTCCCTGGCAGTAACAGTAGTCAAGTGAAGGCACAGTGCTGTGCAATGACAATCTACTGGACTGGGCAATGGCCTTTGAAATTTTGCATTTTGTAAATAATAAACCCCAATATTAGGTTTTTTTTCTGTGTACATTTGTCTTGCAATTCCTCTTCTACCTTTATGTTGTTCCTGAGTAACTTGTGTTGTATGCCTACAGTTATGTCTGTTTCAGCCTGCTTGTTGATCAATTGCGGTGGTTCGCAAAATCTGTCTTTGTGAGCAGTGCTGGTATCACCCGAGACAAAGGTAGATGTTGACTGTATGGATATGTGGGTGTTACTCCAGATGGAGTGTTTATTCATTGTGTTCTGTTTGGTATGGTAAGTATTTCATCTTGTGTGGTCCAATGTCAGCATGTTAGGTGTTAGACTTATGCCCCTGATTTGGATTGTACATTTGTCTCAGAGTATCTCTATAGGTCATAATGCCATTGTGAATGTCTTCAATGCTTTCCTGGAAGGCATTCATAGTGCCATGTTTGGCCTACAGAGATCTTTTCAGGATCTGGCCTCCTCACTGATGGCAGCCAGTCACCGCACACATTCCGTCCTCCCTCTACCTCGCCTTTCCCAATCCAAATCCCCTATTCCTCTACCTATCCCAAACATGCAGACACATCTGCATAGACCCATCTAAATACACACAAGCAGTCCACATAAGCACAAACACCCAAAGACACACCAGCATGCAAGCACTCAACATACCCCCCCACACACAACATCAGCCACTACTTCCACAGACACCCCCACAGGCACGCATACAACATCAAGCAAACCCTGAGGTACCACCACAACAAGCAGTGACACACCTACCACACCCACCATGCAGGCACCACCCCAATAGATACACAGATTTCCACCACACCCACCAAACTCACAGACACCAACCCAACAGAAACACAGACATCCACCACATCCAGCATACCTGCAGACATCACCTCAACATACACATAAACATCCACTACTACAAGCATACCTGCAGATACCACCCAACAGACATACACACATCCACCACTCCCACATCAACCAGCACCTCCGCCTCCCAGCCCCCAAAGACACACAAACGTCAACACTCACACATGCAACAGACACAATTCAAACATAAGCATACCTCACACACGCACACATGCAAGACATCAACACCAACACACCAGACAACCACTTCCTCAACCTCCAAATCCCCACCCCCTTCTGATGACCATCCCAATGTTCCAAAGGAGAGTTTCCTTTTTGAACTTCCACTTTCCCCTATTCCCTTCACCGTGTCTAAAACCCAAGAGGCCTTGACCCACATCCCAACCCATCCCTTCCACATCCAAGTCCTCCCCGGTCACACCTGCTTCCTGGCAAACACCCATACCCCTCCCCACCAAGAAGCCCCCCCTCCTAAGAAACAAATGTAGATGTTGATTGTATGGATATGTGGGTGTTACCCCGAATGGAGTGTTTTTACATTGTGTTCTATTTGGTATGGTAGGTATTTCATCTCGTGTGGTCCAAACTCAGCATGTATGGTGTTAGACGTATTCCCCCTGATATGGATTGTATATTTGTCTAATTTGTAGAAGCTTGATTTTTCTTAACACCGACATAGTGGGTGTTCAATTGTGCTGTCTTCCTTTGCATTTGAATGTGCATATCTCCATTTTTCTGTGTGTACCTTGCAGCTACTTCACCTAGATGTAGGTCCCATGCAGCTGCTGTTGTATGTGCTTTCATGACTTGCACTTCCAAATTTTGTAGATAGGCATGTCACATGGCTGTTGTATTACTTGTCCCAGAGATACACGTAGGGCAAGTTCCTGTGCAAATGTTGTTTTAAGGGTGTGTGCAAAGTGATATGTGTCCCAGTGCAGCATCCTGCCCTGAGTGCTCCTGATCCCCCATCCCTATAGTGCAGGTATTGTTTGCATAGTGAGCTTTGGATGTTTGTCTCTCTGACTGATGTGCATCTCATTGACCTTCCATTGTGTTGCACTGTGGGTGATGTGTTGGTCCATGGCAGGACTGTTTAATGGGAGTGGTGTTTGTGATCCATGACACATTCATACATATGTGTGTTGAATCTGATGACAGTCATGGCGTGTGTGCAATGTGAGGGTGTCATTGGTATTGGTAGATGTGATGTTGCTTTGTTGTTGGTCTTGTGTTACACAATGTTGTGTACACTTCACTGTCCCTGTGCCTAAAATGTGCAGATGTGTGTTTTTGTGTAGTGTGGCGGTACAGTGTGAGTGACCTGCCCAAAGGGGGTGTTTTGTGGCTGTGAATGTGCCCTTCTTTGTGAATGATTCCGATTGTGTATACGATGACAAGTGTACTTAGTGCCCATAGCTTGACCCCCAAATCTTGTTGCTGACGGTGCGATGATCTGTGTTGAGCATTATGACACAGGTAGGTGTGTGTCCTTATGATCGGTTGTGTCGGCGGTGGCGTGGATTTTGAGCACCTCCGATGAACAGCAACAGAGGCAAGACGTGTGTGATGGGCTCCATGGTGGCACAGAATGTGTAAAGCTGCCTGCGGGTAAGTTGCTTCCTTTATATCCTCTGTTTCCACATGCTAAGACATGGTTGATGCACCACCATGGGCACATTGGCAGTTTGCAACCTCATAATCTGTCAAGCGGAAACACTGTCTCCACTGGTCTGTTTGTGCTCCCTCATGACCATGTCGGTCTGAGCTGCCTGGGGGTGGCGGCGGGAACGCAGCAGTCTTTGCTCCATAATCCGGTATGCCTTGTGATACAGTGGTCTGACTGCCAAGCTGATGGTGGTCGGACTGCCACCATGGCAGTGCACGACCGCCAAAGTCATAATGAGGCCCTTAGTGCTTTTCTCTCACTTGGTGGGAGCTTTGAAATTGATCTCACCAAGCGAGAGCAAACACAGCTTTCCCTGCTAGTGTGGGCAGGGAAACTGCTATGTCCGGGGGTTGGGGACCCATGGACATAGCAAGATGGGGTCCCCAGGGACACTATTTGCTCAAAGAGGGAGCACATACCCCCCTCACCATTTAATGCACAATCAGACCCCAGAGGATGGGGTCTCAGGGGCCAAACGTGGCCCAGGGAGGGGGGCTACATGGCCCCCTCCCCTTTCCCACTAATGCCAGGCCTGAGGGGAGAGGTCCTTCGGCCGAAATCAGTCAAGGAGAAGAGCTGCGTGCACACCCTCCCCATAATATCATTAAAATATATTCCCCCTGGGAGCTGGTCCACCCAAGAGGGCCAAAAGCAAAGTGTGAGGAAGAGATGGCTTATTTTTTTTTATTTTCCTGCGGGTAGTTAGTAGATTTGTGGGACTTTTTTTCAACCCACGCTGCAGCTTACAAATGTTCTCCTCAAAACTTATAGATATGTGCTCTTTGAAGTATATATATATATATATATATATACACATAAACAGATATATATATATATATATATATATATATATATATATATATATGTATTCACTTAAAAAAACAAAGGTTACAGAGATGTTATAGTTAGGCTCACATTTTTAATGTACAAAACCATAGAAATTCACCAGTTATAGTTAGAGGTACCTCAAGTAACTATAACTCCGGCCATAAGGTAACTATAACTCGCGCCCTTCCCATGCACTGCTGATGACCCTCAAATTACGGCACTTATGACATCTTTGATAACATCATTGATAATATCAATATAATATTTGAAGTACATTTTTTGATGAAAAAACTGTGCATGTCAGGGGTGCGAGTTATAGTTACCTTAGTGGTGGCCCGGCGCAAAGCTTGAAAAAAGTGAAAGGAGTCGCCATGGGACCTCGCTGCCTTGGGGATCGCCACCCCCCCAGGGCTTCTAGTTAAATAAATGTAGGGGCCCACAGCCCCCTGCATCCCGGGAACCTCTACTCCCCAGAGAATTAATGAAAGTATATGCGGGATGGGCTGTGCCCCCTAACCCTGGGGACCACCACCCCTCAGGGAATTAAGGAAAGTATATGTGGGAGAGGCTGAGGCCCCCCCTGTGCCCTGGGACCACCACCCCCAGGGCTTCCCTGTTGGAGGGGGGCCATGTGGCCCCCATCTTGGAGCTTCTGATGACCCTGGTGGCCGCCACCTCCCAAGGCCTGCTTCTGCTATGTCATGGGTTGCCCATCCCAGGGACATAGCTGTTTGCTTTGGCTTGGCTGCAGCGCCACATCAAACACTTTGGGTTTTGACAGTGGGATCTTTAAAGCAGGTCCCGCTGTCAAAATCCGTAGCTTTCATTTTTGTACCCTGCACGCATGCACAGGACAGAGATTAAATGTTTCAGCAAGCAGGGAGCTGCTGTTAAAACATCTCTGTGCTCGCTGAAGCAATGGCACTGCGAAGGAAGTCTTAAGGCTTCCCTCACAGTGCCAGGTAGCCAGTAAAGGGCATTTTTGTAAAAAGAAAAGTAGCGAATGCAAGGGAGCCCTTGAGGGCTCCCTGCCGTTCCAGATATCCTGTCAAGGCCTTGTTTTTAAATAAGATATTTTTGAAAACTAAAAATACATTTAGGAACCTCAGGGGAGCTCTTAAGGGCTCCACCATGGTCCCAGATACCACTTAAGGGTTAGAAAAAAATAGGCCTACATTTTATTTTAAATGATAGCTCAGCGTGAAAGTCAAGGACTTTCACACTGAGCTCTGTTGGTTTGAGTCCAGCTGGAAAGTCTCTGTCTCCATCTCACTCTCTTTCTCTCTCTCTCTTTCAATCACTTTCTGACACTCTTATACCCACTGAGACACTTGCACACTCACTCACACACCCACTTAAATACTCACCCACCCACTCACAGACCACTGAGACCCTCTTGCACCCTCTCACAGCCCTGGTCAGACACTAATGCACCCACTCAGATACTCACACGCCGACTCACAGACCCACTCAGTCACTCACGCACCCACTCAGACCCACTCACACACTCAGGCACCCACTCTCAGATCTGCACACACACTGACGCATCCACTTAAACACCCACAGAGATAATCTGACAGCCACTCTCACCCCAAGATAGACCTTCTCACATCTATTCTCTCACCCAGAGAGGTCAGGGCCAACTCCTGCCGCGCACGGCCACTGGCCCATGTACAGCATGGGGTTCAGTGGTTTGGGGGAGTTGGCTGCAAGGTCTGGCTGCAGGCCAGGTCTTGTGGGCAACCTCCCTTGCGCACATGTGAAGGCTGTGCATGGTGCAAGTTTGGGTGCTTATAGGGGATTGGCATCAGGGCCTGGCTGGAGAACAACGTATAACAATGGAAATTACTATGGTGGTCATTACAACCTCGGCGGTCTTTTTACAAGACCGCCGAGGGACCGTCGTGCGGAAGACCGCCAGTGGTGGCGGTTTGCCGCTTGGCCTATTATGACCGTTGGCAGCTCTCCGTCCTTTTACAGACGGAGAGCCACCAACAGCCATACTGGCGGGAGGCGGGGAAGTGGAGGTTGCTCCACCTCCACCACCCAGCCAACAGAACACCGACCAGCGAATCACGTCCTGTGATTCGCCGTGGCGGTGTTCGGTTGCCGGTGTGGTGTCGGCGGAGCTGCCCCTATGGCTCCCGTCCCCTCCCGGAGGATCGACGGAACAGGTAAGTTGATCGTCCGTTAGGGGAGGGGGGTGGGGGGGTGTTGTGTGTTGTGTGGGTGCATGGGGGTGTGCGTCTGTGTATGTAGAGGGGGGGTGTGAGTGCGTGTATGCTTGCGGGGGTGTTGCGTGTTTTGGGAATGAGTGCGTGTATGTCTGTGGGTATGTCTGTATGGATGTGTGCGTGTATGTTTGTATGTGGGTGTGCGTGTCTGACTGTGTGTGTGGATTTAGGCATGTATGTCGGTGTGTGTGCGTGTGTGTGTTGGTGGTGCCTGCGTGCGTGTCATGTGTGTGTGAGTTATGTGATGTTGGGGGTCGGGGTGGGGAGGGGGGCCCTGTCACCTTTGGGGGGTGGCAGGGGTGGTGAAGGGTGTAGGGGAGGGAGTCGGGTGGCGGTGGGGGGTGGTGGAGACCCCTATCAGTGCCAGGGAAGGAATTCCCTGGCACTGATAGTGCTTACCGCCATGGATTTCATGGCGGTTCCAACCGCAGGAAATCCATGGCGGTAAGCCGGGTCAAAATACCGCCGGCGGTATAGTGACGCCCGCCGGGCTGGAGACCCAGGTCTCCAGCCCGGCGGGCGGAACGAAGAACTGGCGGATGACCATGGCGGTAACCGCCATGGTCATAATACAAAAAAAAAGACTGCCAGCCTGTTGGCGGTTTTACCGCCACTTCTCCGCCTTCCGCCAGGGTCATAATGACCCCCTATATGTTAAAAACAACATAGACATTCACTGAAAAAAACAAAAGTCACAGGGATGTTATAGTTAGGTATAGAATTTGATCCCACAAATTTGATGAAAAAACTGCATGGGGGGGTGCTGGTTATAGTTACTTTAGGGCACGAGTTATAGTTACTTGAGGTAATTCTAACTATAACTGCTGAATTTCTATGGTTTTATAAGCTTGAAATGTGAGTCTAACTATAAGGACCCTCTAACCTTTGTTTTTTTCAGTGAATTTCCATGAATTAAACAATTCTGTGTTTTTTACCACAGATGCTTCTCCCATGTTACCAGTAACTGGGTAACTGAGCAAAGGAGTATTTGCATGGGATAAATCATCCGCATAAAATCAATGTGCTGATTTTGCATTCCCTGGGCCGTATGGATGTGATTAATGAATAGCCCTCTGCGTTTCCCGCCACAGGATCATCATTCAGGTGAGTTTTGTAAAAAGCAGAGAGCTGACCTTGAGAAATGAGTCAGGAAGCAGTATGCTTTGGGTAAAGAAACGGTTTTGGTTTGCATACTTGCTTCAGGTGGTCACTTTTTATTGTCATTTACTGGGAAAGGATCAATTCTCCAGGCATAAGCCTGGCCCTTGTCAACCGTGCATAATAGGTATTTTCTCCTCCGCAGCCCTCACTTCACAGAAGACTGAGCTACAGGGCCTATTGGTTGAACAGTGAAGTCTGGACTCGATAGCAACGCTTGCTCCTCCGTTGCTCGTCTTTGAGATTAACTTCAGACATTTGCTGCTCATTTTTAAAGACAGATCCAGAACCACCCAGGTTTCCATTCCATTTGTGGGTAGCTCTGAATGGTTTAATACCGCCTTCGATGACATTTGGCGAACAGCGGATGTTCGAAAAGTCCTTTCACAAATACAGTCAGTTTTACTGCAAGGAATTACGCTCTCAAAATATAGCGCCAGTCGCTGGTGTTTGAGCAGCGCTTTGGGCACCGGCACTTATAAGTTTACTAATAAAGCACTGAGTGAGAGAACTGTAATCAAAACACTCTCTGAATACTGGATGCCCAAATCAGGCTTTACATATTGGACAAAGCTTTCACGGAGAGCAGTTGTGACTCACAGAAGTCTGAAGTGACCAACAGGAGGCTCACGATGCTGTACAATAGGATTAAAGGCACTAAATTATATTAATACGAGTGTGACTTCCTTGTTTATATCCAGTACCAATCAATGTAATCCTTTAATTGCTTATGAAATTATTTATTTAGCTGTTTTGTATAGCGTGAACGTTCCCCACGGGCATTAGAGCGCTTACAGAAAAAAAACAGCCTTCTGAATCTCGCCCTCTGATATCAGTAATGATGAGTATTTTTTAATACTTCTTTCTAAAAACATAAGTTGTCAGTCAGGCTTATTCCGAGTCACTCGAGACTCCATTTTCCATGGCAAATGGTAGTTTGCGCCTGAAATGGTATTTCGAGTTCTGCGGAAATCTTCCACAGCTAACATTTTCTCTCCTTCACCAAAAAAAAACAACTGGTGAAATATGAGCAAGGAACCTGCTCAGAAAGAGCTAAAACGTGGTAATCGGTTACCAGAACTCCCATCAGATACGTAATGCCTGAATGGCAAGAACTCTTTATTGCTCTACCTGATAAATAAAATTGATTGTTGATAGTTCCAGGTCAAGGTGCAAAGCACAAAGAACTAGATGGTTTCCTCAATTACACTAAGGTACATAGATATAAGCAACAAATTATCCTTTTTTTTTGTTTTAAGTATATTATTGGTTTATTAATGCAGAGTATCCAAAGCCTCCGTACAACATAGAAAGGTATTACTGAATAATAAGTTGATAGTACTCAAGAACCATCTGCGACAATCTCATGCTTTAATTTATACTCTTCAGACTCCCAAGGAAAAGAGGAAAAAGAAAAGAGCCCCAAAACTGAAAGGTGCCATTTATAACATTAATCCCAACAACCTCTCCAACATGGCAGAGCATGACTCAGGTACTTGAGTTCAAATTTACGAATTTTTCACCAAATGCAGTAAATACATTTACAGCATTGTGTTGCACAAGGGACAAATTAGAGCAGCAGAGATCCACAAACATTAATATTAGCCTGTTCATGTTGCTGCTGTCATCTACTTCAACGGCATAGCAACAATGCTGCCTTGCATGATGCACAGCCTGGCACCGTAGTGTGGAGGAGAGTTGTTTGTTATCGAGGATAGAGTTTGTCATGGAAACATACCCTTCCAGCACCTGCAGCCCGTCGTCCTAAGGGGCTGAGGGGCCACACACCCTTTTGGCAACTATCAAGCAGCCTGAAGCTAGACATGTGCTAAATACGCAGGATCCTAGCTACCTGAGTTGAACTTTGCCGGCCTGAAGAAGTCACAGCTCCTGTGCGCGTGAAATCTTCAGCCTGGCAAAGCACATCGACGCCCTTCACCTCGTGATTATGGGAAGCATCACTGATTGCCTCAGACCTCGATGCTTTAGTTCCAAGCTCTAAAGTGCATTGGGCCGAGTGTCAATTAGTTACACATTGTTACAGAGTGGGGTGGAGTCAGCAGTCTCATTGACCCAATCCCTTTCTGTGACAAGTGAAGGACTGCTGCCTTCCTACGTCAGCCAATGAGGGAACCTAGGGTCAGTCAATGAGGGAAGGCAGCAGTCCCTACCTTCCTGTGGCCTCAGTGGCTTGGGACTGCTGCCATTCTCATTGGAGACCTTAGGTCAGCCAATGAGGGAAGGCAGCAGTATCAACCCTCCTGGGAGCTCCGAGGCAGAGCTGTGCAGGTAAATATGATTTGATTTTCAGTGTTTGGTGCATGCATGTATGAATATTTGGGAGTGAGTGTGAATGAGTTTGTGTGCGTGCACATGTGAATGCATGAGTGTATGTCTGTGTGCTTTTGTGCCCCCACCTCCCCCTCCCTTCAAAAAGTATAGGCCACAACTGCCTTCCTGTGCAAATTTCAATGCCTAGACAATCTTAGAAGGAACCCATCCTTTGAATGTGTACTATGCAGTGCAGCACACGTGCAAAGTGTTGCTGTTTGAGAAACTAATATGTTTCCCCTAGCTAATTCCTACTTCAAATAGGTGATAGTTTTTGATGCAAAGCTCAGTTTGGCTAGTTTAGTAGATTGGGTTTTGCATCAAAATTTAAGAGTATTTGCATTTAGCCACCGCCTAAACAAGCCCTTAAAGCAAAGTGATGCAAACCAACACTAAGTGTATTTTTTATGCTGAAAAAAGACCATCTTTCCAACATTGAATGCATCTTAAGCTAGATAATAGATACCGTTTGCAGTTTTTCATTGGCCCAACTCCTTATTGAATCTTGACCTAGGTGTCAGTTTTAGCCTCATCAAATTCATTGCTGTCTGCAATTACACCAATTATCATTACATAATGAAATCTGATATGATTAGTAGAAAATCACAAATGTGGAAACTGTACAGTGTGAAATCAGACCATAATATTCACACAGTTCAGTACTTAGGAAAGAAAGTATATCTTCATGAATCTTCATAGTTTATGCCATCCTACGTCTTGTGGTTTGGTATAGATTGCTAAAGCTAGCCAAGAACTCAAATAGGTACTATATTATCATTCAACACAAATCAAAAATATCCCTGAAAGTGGAAACTGCCATGAAGGTCAGCCACTGTCCAATAAAAAGCAGAGTGAACAGGATCTTAAGTGGGCAGTCCTACTAAGTGCTAGTTTCAGAGGAGGAAGATGGAATGTCTACTTAGAAGCAAAAGTGATTCTGAAATTCAGAACTAGAGTCGGGTCTGAATGAATTACCAAAACTCCTCAACGTAGAATGAGTGATGGGACAAGTCAATCACCGTACACTGAACATAGTCTGAACAGTACCTTACTAGGCATATGATATGCAATGGTTGTAACAGTGGAATACGTTTCTCAAGCAACCACACCTCAGAATGCACAATTAAATACCACCCTAACATTTGCTAAATGTATCTTGCAATGAAAGGTGAGAATGATGGTGGCAATTCTTCATTGGAAAGACAAAATACACACACTATTGCTATGAGTAACATGAGTAAGGATAGCTTTTCTCTCTGCTCACATTGAGGTGGAAATAATTCTTGGCCAGAACAGAAATACCTGTAATGGAAGATGACAGGGAAAGTGATGCAAATCTCCAAACATCACAACTAAGTTAACAAAACACGTCAAAAGAGCAGCAGCCGTGCAGAACACAGTTCAAAATTGTGTTCTCCTACAGAAGACTGGAACATGTTGCACTACAGCTCCCATAATGCATCAATGATCACCTGGAAAACTTCTCTGGCATTCACAGATATAAACCTTAGATGGGAGTTTTGGGCACCCTGATGAATTGCATTAAATATTATTCATAAAGCACATATTATACTCAGATAGCATCCTGGCACCAGCAGATTCAAGAGCCATCAAGAAAGATTACTCATTTTGGAATTGGTCTTGATTGTTTTCCTGAAAAGAGTGGATTTAGAAGTGTTTTCAATTTGTAATGGAAGGTAGTTCCAGGTTCTAACCACTCAATGAGTAAAGGACATGCATCACTGACTGTAAAGAAGAATTCTGCGTACAATAGTTTGAAATTAGGGGACAGATCTAAGAAAGAGCCATAGAAGATACCTGGTGTACATGGGCTCCCTATTGCTTAAGGCTTAATGAGTGAAGCACAAGGCTTTGACTGTAGAGTGATTCAGTTTTGGAAGACAGGGTAGTGTTTGTAGATGGTTTTTGACAGATTCATGGAGAGAGATATTAAGTAGGACCTGTCTGCCATGTTTCTTATGGTCTGGAGAGGTTCTGCAAGATAATGCAGCACTCCAAAGTACAAAAAACTGCTGTAATCCAGATTTTCACTGTGAAGGCATCTGGGCTTATACTAGAATTTCCCTGGAAGAAAGTGGAAGGGGTGGAAAAATCCTTTTGATCAAATGTAGACTGTGAAAGCATGTCAGAGTCTCCTGAGTAATTTGGACTGAGAAGGAGAGACTGTCATGAAACATAATGTCTACATTTCAAGCAAAGCTTACCCGAATGTGGGGGGCATAGCTCTTTGGGTCAGAAGCTAGGAGGCCAGCACAGAGATAGCTTTCCATACATCAACACCTCTGCTGTGATTCCATTCAATTTGAAATAAGTTTGTTGCTTCAAGATGGACAAAACTTTGCTTCTACAGAATTGATGTCTTCACTAATGGAGATAATGGTCTGTTTGTTATTAGAATAGGAGATTTCCCCAAAGCCAAAAGATCTAACTAACTTGGTTAACTGTAGATGTAAATGTTGAACAGAGTAGGACTCAGGGAGGAATGCTGAGACACTGCATATTGTTAAGAATAAGGCTGGGATTGAAAGGGAAGGCAGGGGTCAGTTTGGCATCTGTCATTCAGTAAAGACTGGCGCTGTTTAAGGCATGGTTGGTGGTTCTGGAGTTGGCAAAGTATAATGTAAGCACTATGTGGGAAATGGTGTTAAATACAGCAGGGAGACCAGGAACAACCAGGGAAGCAGATCCTCCTTTGTCCAAAATTAATCTTGCATCGTCTGTCATGGCTACTAGTGCTGGTTCGGTTCTCTGAAGTGGCCTAATGACCAACTGAGATGCATCCAGCAAGTTGTTATTTCCAAGATAAGCCAAAAGCTGGAGATTTATAGCTTTCTCTACGATTTTGGATCACAAGGGTTATGACAAGATGGATATGTAGTTGATAAATATTGATGGATCAGACATAGGTTTTTTTAGGACAACACTATCATAGCTTTTTTAATGGAAGAGGGATTGTCACAGATTTTAATGATAAACAGCTTAAACTGTCAGGCTGTGACAGATCTGAATAGTCACTAAACGAAAAATAGGAGGTAGACAACTATCGAGTTGAGGCAGTCAAAAAATTAGTGCTGTCCCTCATGTCATCTATATGTGAAAGTTATGCTTTGTTAATCAAAGTACTAATAGTTGATTGTAGAAAGATGCACTGAGAAGCCATTTTAAATGTGCGTTCGTTATGGGCTAATGTTAGAAACTCTGGTGGTAGTGAGGGTAAATGTCTGACAGATTTAATTAATTTTATGTTGCAATTTAGACCTTAGACTAACAGTATGTATTGAAACTTTTCAATTCTAATGATTAATGGTTTAAATACATGTGCATACATAGAGAAATGCATTTCTGATTTATATTGATTGAAATGTATTAACAGAGTCAACTAGTGTCAACTAGTTATTAATTAAATAAATGTGTTGTTTTAATTCACTTGGATTAACCTAAGTGAGGCCTGCTAGGCCTGCATTTCGTGACTGTGCAGAGAATGCTGATTCATTTTCATAATGTGAACTTTATTTCAGACTTTGTTCTCAAGAAAAAACTAGCTTTGGTAATAGACACCTTTTGTTTTAGACATAGAGAGAAGTGAAACAATGTCCTTGAATGTAGAACATCCTGATCTGTGGACTGGCATTTTATACAATTGTTTAAATCTTGTGTGGAGCTACATGGATGAATGATACTCCCCAGGCAGACCTGGGAAGATCTGATAATGTTTCAGCTTGAAGTCGTGTGATCGATTGCTATTGTATGATGCCCCTTCAATGTAAAATGTACTGTCACCTAGAATGAATCAGATTGTCATATGAACTTTGATACGTCCCTGATGAATTGGACTTTAGTCAGAAAAAGCTGATGAAGAACGCCGCTTGCTGAGCTCCTTAGAGAGGTATCTTCCTCTCTGCTTGCCCCTTTGAAATGCCTTTTTGAGACTTAGAGATTTTTCCCAACTCTTTGCAGAAGACTCTTGATCGAGCTCCTGTCATGGTGATGCTTTCCCTTTTTCCCTATCTTTTGCCCACCTTTTTTCTTACCCTGTTGCCCGAGATTACTTTTTTCCAAATTCTTTTTGCCCTCTTTGTATTTTGCCCACATGTTTTCTGCCCGCTCATTTTTCCCTAATCTGGTTTATTGAGGGTTTTGCCTGTGCCAAACAAGACTGAACCTTCAATGATGTGAATTACATTGATGCTTGTCAAAGCTGAGCAACACTTATTTTCTGTACCTCAGATTATTTTTTTAATGTTTTGCATTATTCTTGTAGAATGCTTGGATTTATGAATGTTAGTTAATCTGCACTTGTTTTTCGTCGCATTGGGAAAACTTGGGGATTCTGTTCTTTATAACTTCATATTGTGAATAGTCTACATGACACTAAGCTTGAGTTTGTAATAAATCCTTAACTTTATTCCTGACTGGAATTTTCCTTGCATGGCCAAAGTGGTCATACTTTTTAACTTACTTGGATTGTATTGTGTTGTATGGTTATACCACATCTTGTTGCAGGGTCTAAAGATCCGTTGACCTGAAGTTGAGCATTGATTTCTGCAAAGGATGAAAATGCTCCAGCTGCTCACAGAACAGGATTTAGTCTGAAGTAAAGGATTTCTGAACTAGTCTTGAAATAAAGATGCAAATTCAAATGAGAATGTCCCCGTTTAAGAAATAGCAGGTCTATCTAAATAAGATGTAGTATACAAAGAGGGAACAGAATAATACAAATAAATTATGAAAAATTTACTTTAGAAAAAGCTTGCCCAATAGTCGCAAAGTGATTGGGAGGAAGAGAAGGACCTGTTGTATGTCTTGGAAGGAGATTGATTTGGAACAGTGACAAAAAGGCCACAAATGGGGCTTTTCAAGTTTGCTATTTTGAGGCATAATACCGTCAATCATTCCTTAACAAATCATTTGTCTTCCCCAAGAGTGGCTCCATATTATTGAGTCGGCGGTTTGTACTATATTCTCCAGCTTAGTTCCAAATGTTTACAATTGCATTTAGCCAATCGAAGAGAGTTAAAATAGCAATGGGCAGCACAACTCAATCTTTAGGCTTCATGCATTGAGTCTAAGCAATGGCATCAAAAGTGGGAATAATCCACTTATTAAAACTAGAAGCGGAAGCAATAATATATGCATAAGGAGACAATCTGATGTTGTTAAGTGATGCACTGAAATTTCTCAGACTGACTTTGTCCTAAGGGCATGTCTTCAGTGAACTAGAAGGAATTTCATCTCATAGAAGAAGGGAGGAAGAGGTTTTGAAGGGAGAAGCTCCATGATCAGACTATATGAGGCAAAGTGGGGGCGCAGTTTTGATGTGGTCAAAGTTAGTGAAGAAAGGATCAAGGCTTTGTTCAGCTATATGAGTTGGCTCATTGATTAATTTAGAGAAGCCAAGTGCCAAGAGAGATTCCAAAAGGTTTAAAAGTGTTATTATTGGAGATTTTGTCACAAAGGCAATTAAGATTGCTTGCCACAGATTTGGAAATTGGATGCTTTTAGGAAGAACAGTTAAAGACTCTTTTAAAGGCCTGAATAAAAGCTGATCAGGGCAGAGGGGGGTAATAAATAGGAGATAAAGGGGCAAAGGTTAAGGTAAATACAAAACCTTCAGCTTAGGGATATTTGTTTCCAAGATGGGTCAAGAGAGGTACAATACAGCTGCTGGGATTATTGCCACTGTTGTGATATGTGGTTAGATAGTTGAGATGTAAAGCATGGCAATATCAAATCGTAAGGATTCTGTTAACCAAATTTCCATTAGGTGCAGGTAGTCTGGTTTATAATTATCAATAAAGCCAAAAATGTAAATGTTTTTTGCAAAAGATCTAACATTTATAAAATATTGCTGAACGCAGTAGACAAACCGTTAACGTATCCACAAGGATGCATCCACAAGTATGTATTTAATTATGTCTACTCTCTTTAAGATCCAGAAACCATGCTGTCCTTGCATCTCTCCAGTTTTGCCAATCCTTGTTGTGCAGTTATGCATGCTGCATCACATGACCACCACAAAATGCCACCTTGCAGTGTTTTCCCCTGTATTTTGATACCTCGCAGAAGCAAAGAGGAGGCAGAGAAACAGTCTCACATACAGATTTTAAGGATAACACACATTGCGATGTCTCTATAAAGCAGAGATGCTCATAGACATATTGTACATGCCAAATTTTGTGGTCTAAGAATATCTCTTTGCTGGTTAAAGTAAGCAAACAGGGCATACACAACAGTTTAGGCATAGCAACAGTTGGTTTTTTTGTGCCTCCTTATAAGAACAGGAAGCACTGAAAAACTGGATAATCTACTAATCTATCTTCAATCCTAGAATATTGGGGTAAAATATATCTGGGAAATGTTGAAGAACTGAATAATTTACTAATCTAACTTCAGTCCTAGAATAGTAGGGTAACGTATATTTTGGATACAGGAAAAATCACTTTCCTTTCATATTATAGTACCAGAGATGGAATTGCAAATTATTCTGGTGTTGCAAAGCTGGTGGTTATTATTAGATTAAATAGATGCTGATCGGTCTCTGTTTTATTTATCAATAACAATATGTAATTTGTATCATAACTATTTTATCTACAAGTGCTTCACTATGAAATATTGAGGCAAATCAAAAATTTAACAAAATAATAAAATAAATATTAATTATAAAATTTCACAAATAAATTAACTTAAAGTACAGCAACACTTGAGAGTCTGAGTTTATAAAATGCTGCTTATTATTTTATTCCTACTATAGAGGAAAAGCAAACTTTGACTGTTGCCAATGCACTAATCTAGGTCTCACCCTACATCTCTCTCAATATATCCTCTACATCCACTCTCTGACTGATCCCAAGCCTCATTCTACTACTATATCTCTAAAATAACCCTTTCTAGATTCTTCCTCCTCTATCCCTTCTTGGATCACCTCAAACCTAATTTTAAACTACTTTGATCTCCCAAACAACCCTTCCTAAAATCGTCCCTCATGTGTTCCTCCTTTGTCTCATCCCAAACCTAATTTTACTAGTATGATCCCTCTAATCCATTTTCAGAGACTCTTTCCTCCTCCATCTCTCCTTATTCATCTAAAAACGTATCTTGCTTTTATGATCTCCCAAATAATCCCTCTTGTAGCCCTTCATTATCCTATTCAATTCAACTAACAGACACTGCTCAAATTAACCCATATTTTCATATACAAACACACCACTAATCCTTTTTGGGTTTTGTAGTAGCGTGCTACTTGTTGAAAAGTGCTTTGTTGCCTCATCAGGGGTAGTTAGAGCTATACAAATACAATTCCAATTGCAATTACAGTTATCCATAGTGCAGCCTAGGGTTCCAACACTTTCTGCCTGATCTTCAGAAAGAACCAAGGGACAGATTGAAGAAAAGTGGTGCTGCACCCAGTGCAGCGCCAGTTTTCTTGCTCCCCTTAGCGTACCCCACCGCCAACATGTGTGCATAGCTTTTTAGATTTCTTTGCGCCTTTTCTTCAGTCCACCTAACGGGGGAGTGCCCCCGTTTGCATACATTATGCCTGGTGCAGGCATAATGTGGCGAAAGGGGTTACAAAGTGGCACTGCAATTTTGGCCTCCTTGGGCCACATTAGCGTAAAGAAAATTGACACTAATTTGCCGCAAGGAGGCGCCACGCTCTCCTAAATGTGGGTCCTAATATTTCAAGGTTACGAAAACTTTGGTCTAGGTTATTGTTACTGTTTATGGATTATGGGTTAGTGTCATGATACCTCACTTGGGGTAGTAGCATGCACACTATAAATATCTACAATGTTAACATAAACGTGCTATATAAAATGGATATTATTGATGTTTGTGCATGCCATTTCTTGGTGGCAGATGCTTTTGGAAGCACAAATATATCCAAGTATGTATATATGCTGGATGTATGATAAGTGTTCCTGTTTAATGAGTTTTGTTGATAATGTTTGGTGGAAACTGCTTTTGAGAGTACATACTATCTAGTTCTGTGGGACAGGTGTCCAATGTTCAAAGCCTCTGGTATGTAATTTCTAATGTTGGATGATGGGCTGTCCCACAGGAACCTTGCTACCAATGCAAACTTTAATATGTCATAGTGACAACCAATTATTCCTTCACAATACAATATACCACTGATCATTAGATGGCATGTCTGCATAAGGGTGCCCCTTCCCCTTGGTTCAGTGAAGAATTGGCTGACACCTCTGATGTCATTAACATGACCCGCATTCACTCCTCAGGCATAAGAAACTATGGGCCACATCAACAAGAAAATGTCACAGCGCTGTGCTGCAAGCTATCTTGTCTCGTCAAGCTGTGTAATTTCCAAAACACAGGGATGCACCATATTTAAAAGAATACGATGCATCCCTATGTTTCCCCCGCGCCGGTACTAAATAGGCTGCCTGGGGCCAATGCAGCCATCCTTTCACCATGGTGCAAGGATGGCTGAGTTGCAGAGGAGATTGTTTTTTGTGCAGGAAGGCATATCTTCCTGCACAACAACAATCTCTAATGGTGAGTTGCTCCTTCTACGTGTGCTGCAGAATGCAGTAGAAACGGAAAGAGCCTAAAATGAGGAGAAATTAAAATATTTCTCCTCATTGCACCACTCTAACACCTCCCCTGGAGAGGTATTCGTTTTTGGCACTGTCTCAGGTTTAACATTTCTCATATATCTGAGTCAAAAAGCAATACGTGTTGTGTGGGCACACCCACAGTAACACCCAATGCACGCCCCCTACACAGCAAGCTGTGTCGGGGTGGCCCATATCTACAAGGCTGTGTTATGCCAGGAAAAGTGGCTTACCACCACCTTGTAGATATGGTGCACTGCACAGCACCACCAGAGTGTCGCAAAAAGTGACACTTCAGTGGCACTAGGGCCTCGTAAATGAGGCCCTATGTGTTTTGACTACCATCTAATCTAAAGTGATGCATTTGAATACAGTAATAGAGTACATTCACTGTAGTGTTAAGAAAAAATATATTGTGTGCCTTAATTTGTTAATTCAACTGTAATCATTGAATATAATGTTTTAACAATTCTTGTGTTAAATGAATGAATTTGTATTGAAAACGATAACAGTTTATGTAATGTGGGGATTAATGTTTAAAAGTTAATGTTGAGAATTGTAGTTCTCCATTATAGTTAAATACATGTGTTAACAGTTTGATTTTGTTTTATTAACTATAGCATGAAGTTTAACTTGAGAAGGTGCAACCAACACTGCATGATTATATTATTAAGCGTGTACGTAGTACAACATGGAATTTAATGTGCATTTGCTTAAAATTAGCTTGACTCTGCCTGAAATTTCTTTAATGTAAGAAACTGTTTCCTATTTTCTGCTAATATGTCATTTCACTGCCATTATTTTTCCATGAAATGTTAGTGTGGAAATAAATGTGCTATTATTTTACTCATAGAGAGCTTCAGACACCAACCCTGGAGAACGTAAATGGAGAGACCAAGAGAGAGGTGATTGTTCCTATTCAAACATATTGCAAATTATATTTATGAGATCAAGGACAACAATGCTACCAGATTGTTGAGCGACCTAAACCTGCTGTTGTAAGTTCCACCATTAGATGGGAGAGTAATAAAGCACATGATGGAGTGACCAATGGGTGTTTCCCAGTGGACTCTTTGCAGTATTAACTAGGACTTTCACTGATTAATTGTGAAGCATATTCCCTCTGACTTGAAAGAGGTACAGACCTCTGTCTTTCCCTTTTGCCTCATACTTTCATGAGTGTGCTTAGGCTTGCTCTTAAAATCTCTAAGGCTCTTGACCTAGCTTCTGGAAAGGTGACACCTTTCCTTTTGCCTTTCTTTTCAAATTTTCTTTTTCAAATTTTCCAACTTCTTTTTGTACTATTTTTGCATCTCACCTTAACCCTTATGCTCTTTAGTCAAGTTCCCATTTTTGAATAGTTTAGGTTCTAGGGAACTCTCTCAAATGCCCTTAGTTTAACTCAGCTAGAGGTTTCAACTTTCACTCATGTGTAAAGGAATAACCCAGTGTTCATTTTCAGAACATCATAAACTCTTGCTGATATTTTGTATCATTGAGACTGACTGTTAGGTTTGTCTCATGCTAGCTTGACTAAATTTCTTCAGAAGATTTGGGTACCCTATGGTGATTTTGTGTCTTTACAGTATCTTCCTGATATTTGTTTACTTTATTCGGATGGTTAATTTTTAATAAAACTCTTTAACTTTATTTATGATTTGGGTTTTCATTGTGTGGCCAAATTGGTTACACAGTAAATTAAACGTTGATTGGTATTTTGCCTGATTCTCTATTTCATCTCTTTGCATCGACTCCAAGATCATCGACCTCAAATTACAGCACACAAAATGCTCCATCAGAGCTGGAATCAGAGGACGGGTTAGTCCTAAGGAAGGGAAGAGTAAGAGGAAATTTGGGTGTCCCCTTATGGAATTGCCCAAACCCAGCCCAAATTCTGACCCGATGACTCGTTCGGAGTATTGATGAACTGCCAGCATTGTTTCAATGCAGTGGATGTGTGAGTATTAATGGGGTTGTGCTTTGCATTGCCTATACTTAGATTGCAGTGATAGTGATGTGTTTTGCGGTATTAAGTTTAAGTTTTTGTGTGAACATGGTGCTTATTGCAAAGAAGTTGAGTTGGTTATCGGGTCCGTTGTGGTGTAAGATCCCTGGATATATTGAGAAAAGCATAGAAGACACTTGTTGTTATTGCCTGCTGTGTAAGCAGTGTTGATCATAAGATGTCATTGACAGTACCATCAGTGAGGGAGTTTGTTTTGTGTGATTGTGGATGGTATAGTGAATCTCAACTTCACATGGAGGAACTTTATCAACCTGAGTGAGGTCCACTGGTCAAGGTTTCATTTGAGAAGTGAATGTGAGGGTAGGTCGGAAAATGTAGCTCCAAACCGTTTTTAAAGTGATTGATTAGCCTGAACCTGTAAAGGAGCAGACAAAGGGGGTCATTCTGACCCCGGCGGTCAGAGACCGCCGGGGCCAGGGTCGGCGGGAGCACCGCCGACAGACCGGCGGTGCCCCGCAGGGCATTCTGACCGCAGCGGTTCGGCCGCGGTCAGACAAGGAAAACCGGCGGTCTCCCGCCGGTTTTCCGCTGCCCCTGTGAATCCTCCATGGCGGTGGAGCGCGCTCCGCCGCCATGGGGATTCTGACACCCCCTACCGCCATCCTGTTCCTGGCGGGTCTCCCGCCAGGAACAGGATGGCGGTAGGGGGTGCCGCGGGGCCCCTGGGCACTGCAGGGGCCCCCGTAAGAGGGCCCCACTTTGTATTTCAGTGTCTGCTTTGCAGACACTGAAATACGCGACGGGTGCCACTGCACCCGTCGCACCTTCCCACTACGCCGGCTCAATTCTGAGCCGGCGTCATCGTGGGAAGGTTGATTTGCCCTGGGCTGGCGGGCGGCCTTTTGGCGGTCGCCCGCCAGCCCAGGGCAAATCCCAAAATACCCTCAGCGGTCTTTCGACCGCGGAGCGGTATTTTGGTGGGGGAAGTCTGGCGGGCGGCCTCCGCCGCCCGCCAGACTTGGAATCACCCCCAAAGTTGTTGAAAAATTGCTTGCATTATTTTTGCAATTAATTTTGATTGAGAGAGTGACTGCAAGAGAAATTGTACAGGAGAGTAAGCTGCTGTAAAGAGTGAGGGTGACATCACATTGTGCTGCGCTGGTATAGGTCGGTTGGTGTAAAATCACACTGGTATTGGCAAAGTACGTCACAGAGAGTCGCACTGGCATTGGGTGTGAATGCCAGACAATTGTGGGTGAAGAATTACTTCCTGATTGTGAACGAAAAGTTAATTATGAATTATTGAATTTGGTTGAAAAATGACATTTTTTAAAGCATTGCAAAGTTTTATGAAGGGAGATGCATTTCTACCAGTTAGAGAAGGAGTGGAGACTCCACCCAAAAGTAAATCAGGTCATTATATGGCATCAAATGTAGGGTTTCGCACATGTCTTTGGCTTGAACAATGGCACAAGGTCACTGAGAAAGGGGATGCACTGGCATTTCAACGCTAAGAAACACATAACTTGAGAATTATTGAGACTGTGAGGCAAATTTGATATAAGATGAAACTTCCTCACAGACCCACACAATGTGAATCACTTAATACTTGGGAACATATAGCCCAGCAAAAAAACAGAAAGAGAAATATTAGGGAAAGGTTAGGAAAGCAATGCAGATTTGTGCAGATCCTAGATGGGATAAGCAACAAAAAGCATAGAGAAAAGACATAATTGACAGAACTAGATTATATCCTGCCTTTGACTAATTAAGAAGAAGAAAAGGCAAACAAAAAGAAAAGAAAAGAAAAAAGAGAAGTGAAAGAAACAAAGAGAAAAGAAGAGACAAAGGGAATTGAGAATAAGGATGATAATTGTGAGAGTGATTCGTACAATGATTTCCTAAGTATGCTACTGTTGAATCACCCACCACCATACAATGTGGGCCAAACAGGAGAGACAACTGAGACAATGAAAAATGAGAATTTTGTTACACTTTCTGCACCTGTAGAATTACACTTAAATAAGACAAGAGGAAATCTAGGGACAACAATTCCACCTCTCTGATGCACTCACTGTCCTCATTACAATATGTCCTGTTGTTCCATTGTATGGTCCAGGAGTAACAGAAACTAGTACAAATGCATTGGCTGCTCCTACTGTTCCTTTACGAAGGAGTGTCCCAAATAATAATAATTCAGGGAATTCAGCAACAAGGAGACTTCCTTCAGTCCTGAGACAGATGACCCCTGCACATATTGCAGACCCAGACCTGAAAACAAGCCAAACAGGATTTTCATCTGATGCAAGGTTTTCTCAGGGATCCTCACCATTTTTCGTACCCAGATCAAACCCTATTCCAAATGCTGATTCTAATACTCCCAATAGGAGAATACATTTGAATGTGCCAGATTATGCAATGTCAGTTGCAAATACCCCAGATCATGCAAATTCCAATACTCCTCGATGAGAGATATTATTGAACACTCCAGCAGAAATCAAGGATCTTACTGCTCAAGAATTAGACAATTGGCTCAAGAGAATTGACACTCCAAATGAAGCAACAATCTTAGAATTAAGTAGCAGGCCATTTCAAGCCCCAGAAAGAGAGAAGGTACTAGATGTATCTAAGTTGAAATTGGACTTAAATTAAATGATATAGGGAACTCTTGATTTAGTCCAATTAGTCACCTACAGAGACAAAAAACTACTGTTCATGTGTAAAAACATTACAAGACATGTAAGACAAGCTTATGGGAGACTGGCTGATTTAGCCTGGAGGTATGAAGTAGATTTGGACAAGTCTAAAGCCTTATAGAGAAGCTATCGCTTGAGTTTTAGTGATCGAGATATCGCAAACATGAGGCCTCCAGGAGTAAAGCTAGAGATTAGGGAACTCAATTCAGATCAATGTCTGAGGGGGGAAGAGGGATGTGTATTTGTTGCATCCCTAGAGGTAGTCCAAAGTGGTCCATATGTGGATGGTAATGTGAATGGCCACCCGTGTCACTTTCAATGAACACAGGTGCTACCCGCTCGACTGTGAGAACAGCAGAGGTTCCCAATCTACCCCTCTCAGGACAAACAATCTAAGTTGTAGGTGTTGCAATTAAACAGTTGACAAGCCCTGTCGCAGTAGCTGTACCTGTAAAAATAGGTTCCTTTGAAGAGAATCACTCATTTGTGGTGTGTGATTCTAGTCCCATGAGTCTGCTTGGACGTGATCTCTTATGTAAGATTAATTGCTCCATCTATTGCATTCCGAGAGACATAGAGATACAGACTCATGATGAAGATACTAAAATCGAAATTGTACCCCATGCTGAAAAGTAATTATTTGTCTGATAACTTGAAAGACGCAGTGTTACCTGAAGTCTGGGGCGTTTAAGGAAAAGAGATAGGTCTCATCAAAGGTGTTGAGCCTGTGTGGATAGCTGTAAAGCCAAACGCTGAGTGTCTGAGAGTTCTACAGTACAAGATAAGACCCAAAACTATTGCAGGAATAAGTCCAGTGATTGATTCTATGATTGAGCAAGGAATACTGAAGGAGATAATGGGAAGTCCATGCAACTCACCCATTATGGGACTGCGGAAGCCCAACAGAAAGTACTGCATTGTCCAGGATTTGAGTAAGATAGTGAGATTGTTGTCCCATGGTACCGAATCAAGCAGTGATTTGGTTTCAGATTCCATGTGAAGCCGAGCGGTTCACTGTGATTGACCTTTGGCAAGTATTTTTCTCCATACTGTTGCATGAGGAAAACCAGTTCCTTTTCGCATTTCAGTTTGGCATTTGTGTTTTGGCATGGTGTTGTGTCCCACAAGGGTATACTGAGAGTTCATCCATTTTCAACCTGGTTCTGAAAAAGAATCTGGAGTCCCTTGAGATGCTCTATCATTCAGTTCTGATTCAGTATATTTATGACCTCTTGGTGATGTCAAACATACAGGAAGCTTGCAGACAAGACACTATTGCCCCGTTGAACCACTTAGCTGAGAATGGACATAAAGGCCCATATTTATACTTTTTGACGCTAAACTGCGCTAACGCAGTTTAGCGTCAAAAAATTTAGCGCCGTCTAACGCCATTCTGAAGCGCCATGCGGGCGCCGTATTTATGGAATGGCGTTAGCCGGCGGAAGCAGACCGGCGCTGCAAGGTGTGCGTGGAAAAAAACCACGTAGACCAGGCAGCGCCGGCGTAGGGGGAAAATGGCGGTAGGGCGTCTTAAAATGGGGCAAGTCAGGTTGAGGCAAAAAAATCGCCTCAACCCGATTTGCGCCATTATTTTCGACGACCAGACGCCATTTAAATGACTCCTGTCTTAGTAAAGACAGGAGTCATGCTCCCTTGCCCAATGGCCATGCCCAGGGGACTTATGTCCCCTGTGCATGGTCATTGGGCATAGTGGCATGTAGGGGGGCACAAATAAGGCCCCCCTATGCCACCCAAAAAAAAAAAAAAAAATGTAAAAAATTATACTTACCTGAACTTACCTGAATGTCCCTGGGGTGGGTCCCTCCATCCTTGGGTGTCCTCCTGGGGTGGGCAGGGGTGGCAGGGGGGGTCCCTGGGGGCAGGGGAGGGCACCTGTGGGCTAATTTTGAGCCCACAGGCCCCTTAACGCCTACCCTGACCCAGGCGTTAAATAGTGGCGCAAATGCGGGGTTTTTTGACCCGCCACCTCCCGGGCGTGATTTTTGCCCGGGAGTATAAATACGACGCATTTGCGTCGCCGTCATTTTTTTAGACGGGAACGCCTTCCTTGCATCTCATTAACGCAAGGAAGGCGTTCACGCAAAAAAATGACGCTATTTGCCCATACTTTGGCGCTAGACGCGTCTAACGCCAAAGTATAAATATGGCGTTAGTTTTGCGCCGAATTTGCGTCGAAAAAAACGACGCTAATTTGGCGCAAACGGAGTATAAATACGGGCCAAAGTATCTCGAACCAAATTGTAGTACTGTAAGCGAGAAGTCCTATACCTACGACATGAAATTGAGAAATGTGCGGAGAAGGTGTCGCAAAAGAGAATTTCTGCAATTTTTAAAATGAATCTGCCAACAACCCATAAAGAAATCAGGATGTTTTGGGAATGGCTGGCTACTGTTCTCAGTGGATTCCCAACTTTTCCCTTATGGCCAAGCCTTTACTGAAGCTGACACACAAGGATGTGTCAGATCCAGTACCAATGAATGACATCTGCATGTGTGCCTTCTCAGAGCTGAGAGAAAGTCTCTATTGTGCCACTGCTTTGGGAATGCCTGATTACAACAAATGTTACACAGAAATACTCACAGGCCGTGACCTATTTTTAAGCTACCCTTGACCCAGTAGCTTCACTGTTGCCCAGTTGTCTGAAAGCCGTAGCAGCCACAGGTGTCAGCATCGAACAGTGCAAAAGCATTGGCAAGGGTCATCTCCTGAATATTTTTGTTTCCCATTCTGTAGAGATTTTGTTGACTTGAGCCAAGACCCAACACCTTACAAAGGGTAAGTTAACAAGATACAAGCAAACCATTTTGGCTGCTCCTAATGTGAATTTGAAGCAATGTACAACATTGAATCTTGCAAATCTTTTACCATTGCCTGTAAATGATGCGATTGTTCATGATGAAATTGAGCATGACTGTCTAAATGCCATTGAACTGTACACCACGGTGAGACCTGACATACAAGCTACGCCACTTGCTGAATCATATTAGGTGAGAAAGAAAAAATGAGAGCTGCCTATGTTGTCTATACTGTCTCAGGTGTGGCAAAGCCTCCCGGCTTCAAGGAGTCTTTTCTGCAAATGTAGCTGTCTGGATTGCCCTTACAAGAGCCTGCTGTGTTTCAGACCAGTTGAAGGTGACCATTGTTACCAATAGGCAAATTCAATTTAGCTTTATTCAGTTTTGAGTGTGCAAACCATAAAAGCAGACACGATAAAGCACAGCATCAAATAAAAACAACAATAAATAAGGATAGAAAATTACATTTAAACATGAAACATTAGAAAACCTAAGATCCATTCTGGGTGTGCAAGATTAGTTGTGCAGTATGTCATGAGCATCCTAGGGCATTTTAAGGTCACAATCCTTACTGTTCCTTAGCCTCACAGCAACCTTTAGGAAACAGAGAACACTCAAGATGATATCTCCAGACAGCATCTGTAAATACATAAGAGCCCCTGTAACTTGTGAGAAATGTGCCCTTTTCAAAACAGGTTCTAGATAAGCTTTCCAGGACATCGCATAAAAATGGCAAAACATAGTGAAGTGCAAAGTGTCCTGTGGAGACCTATTAGCACAGCAGCAGGATTCTTATTTTTGCCCTCTGTTCTTTTTCTTTGGAATCTTGTTATTGAACAATGAAAAAGCCATTCTACAATATAACATGCAACAAAAAAAGGCCCATCATGTATCAACAACTCATAGACATATTTCAGTAGACGTCAAATATCAAAGGTATAGCATTTCAGTCAAGCATCCCCTAGATGACTTAGTTTGGTATAGCATGATCAGTGTCCCTCCACCGACCTGTGCAGCCACTGACAAGGGGTCACTCCCTACTGTTGTAGGCCCCCCACCCTCTCCAGATTTTCTCCCACTTTCCTGGGCAACCCCTGCTCTCGTAGATTACTTTTTCTGCACTTCAGCACCAGTCCAGTTCTGTCTGCCATTCCTGTATACTGGGAGGAGACTCAGTACCCCACACCAGTGTTATATTGCGTTTAGCTACCATTACTGCTATGGCCAACGATAGTGCTTGCTGTTTCGGCCAGTGCTCCTCCCCGTTATGTTAAGTAGAAGCAGCTTGCGATCCAACGGGACTGCCCTTCCCATCACCCAGGCCGCCACCCCGGCAACCCCTTGCCAGTAAGTCTGTATCACAGGGCATGTCCATAAAATGTGATAGAAGGTACCATCCAACCCACATCGTCGCAAACACTATGAGGTCTGTGACCTACCCATCTTATACATTAACATACTGGAATAATATGCCCTGAACAGAATTCGCAGCTGGATCACTCTGAACCGTGCTTTAATTGCCACAATCCTGGGACCTTGTCTCGCCTCCCCCCAGTCCTCATCATTCAGTGCTCCCAGGTCTACCTCCCATTTGGCATGTAGGGTTGTCATCGGATCTGGGGAATTGTACAGCAATTTCTTGTACAATAGAGATATGGCCTTCGGCTCCACAGGTTCCGTCAAAAGACGGTCCTCTAACGGGGCTGCTTCCGGCAGTTGCTCATGCTCCGGGACATATTGACCCAATGTGTGCCGCAGCTGCAGGTACCTCAACCGTTCCGTTCCCACCAAAGCTTACTCTTGTTGGAGGACTTCGAACGTCATGAGTGCCTGACCTCTCCAGACATCCCCCAGGTGTTTAATCCCCAAAAGAGAATATTTGCAGAACCCGCCCAGAGTCGTAAGATCCCCCAATAAGTTGCTACACCACAGTGGGGTCCGGGCTGTCAAGGTTGACCCTCAACACAGAAAACGGGTGGAGTCATACCACGCTTTCACCACCTTTGTAGTGTGCATCGGTGGTGATCGCAAACTCATACGGGCATATCCCCCCCGCCCATCACTGGTCTGTCCACCCAGAATGCCAGGTCCTCCTGGTCAGCAAAGGTCCAGTCATTAATGGCAACCAATTGTGTCACCCAGTAGTAGCCAAGTGGGTTCGGGATAGCCAGCCCGCCCTCATACACCCCGAGCTTCAATTTCAGCAACGCTACACTGGAATAGTCGCCGTCCCACAGCAGTAGTCTGATTTCCAGGTCCAAATGATGAAGTGGCGGGACAATGTCATCATCTTGTAAAGGGCTGCTCTACCCATGAGCGAAAGAGGTAACATCCTCCAATGGGCCACATCCCTGTGGAATCTATCAAGCTGGGGCTGTAGGTTTTTCAGGAGAAAGCACTCCTGGTTTCTAGTTACATACATCCCCAAATATTTAAAACCATCCTTGTAGATCGGTACGTTACAGCCCGGGGGCAAGGTGGGTAGGGCCCCAACCAGGAGGAAGACCAGCGATTTGTCACAGTTAATCTGACAACCGCAGTGATCCCCAAAGTTGTGAAAAACCTGCATTTTCCTATCAATGGACCATGGGGGATGGGTAATGTACAACAGAATATCATCTGCGTACAGGGAGAAACGTTCCTCCCATGTTGCACCGGAGTCTATACCCCGAATCAGGGGGCCTTGTGGGATCTATTCTTTCAAGGCCTCAAGTGTCAGCGCAAATAGGATAGGGGAAAGCGGCCATCCATGTCAGGGGCCCCTATATAGGGCAAAGGGCCGTAATAGCGTAGCATTAACCCGCAGCCGCGCCAACAGTTCCCGATATAACAGTCTAATCCAGGCCAGGAATTACGGACCTACACCGAACCCCTTGAGAGCCATAAAATATATGGCCATTCCACACTATCAAAGGCCATCTTGGCATTGAGCGATAGGAGTGCCGCCTGTTCCATATTCTGGTCTTCCGTCATGTGTAAGACCCCGTATAGTCTCCGCAAGTTCAAGCGCGTGGATCTTGACAACATGAAGCCAGGTTGATCCGAATGGACTAGCTTAGTAACAATAGCGAGCAGTTTGGTTGCCAAGACCTTTGCCAGGACCTTGACCTCATTGTTAAGAAGGGAGGTGGGCCTATAAGATGCGCACTTCTCCGGGGTCTATCTTTCTTCGGAATCGATAGCTGTGGTCCTCTGAGACATGGCCAACATGTGTTTTGCCACCTTACTCCCCAGACACTTAAATAACTCCGCCGGGAGTGCATTCGGTCCCACCACTTTGCCTGGCTGGAGCTCTCGCACCCCCAAGGCAACTTCCTCTTCCATCAACTCAGCATCTAACTCTCCTCTCTCCTCCTCTAAGAGCCCCGGCAGCGGAATATCTCACAGGAGGTCTGTACAGTCCTCCTCGGTCATCAGAGTCACCGAAGTATAGACCTCCTCATAATATGCAACAAAGACTTTGACTATGGACTCATTGGACCCGCATAGGGCACCCTCCTTAGTCTGTACCCCCCTGACCCATGATCGTTCATTGGCTTTGTCACCCACATCATACAGTCGATGCTGAGACACCAGCACATCAGCCCGAGCATGTTGTTCAGCCAAAGTATGCAGCTCATATCGCTTGAAGCACAGTTGGTGCAGTAAACCACCCTCTGCCCCTCCGTCTGCTTGACAGCGAGCCTCAAGGGCTACAATTTCTCGCTTAGGTTCCAAAGCCTGCAAAGTTTGTTCCTTTTTCTTGCCCCCAATCATGTCTTGAGCATGGCCCCTAAGTACAGTTTTAAAGGCTTCCCACAGGGTACATGCGGAGTCCACTGAACCCAGGTTTTCCTCAAAGTATTGGGTAGCACTCTTCTTTATTTTGTCAACAAAGGATTTATCCATCAGATGCCAAGGGTAGAATCGAGGCTGCAGGGAGTAGGACTGTGAAGGACCCAGCAAGGTGACCCCTACAGGGGAATGGTCTGAGATCCCTCTTGGATAGTGCACAGCTTCTCAGAACCTATCCACATGAGTCCATGTCATGAATAGATAGTCCAGCCTCGACGAGCTAATATGGAGGACTGAGGAATAAGTGAACTGCCTCTTCCCCATATTCTGTTCCCTCCACAAGTCCACCAGGCCAAAAGCGTCCAAAAAGGACCTCAGCGTCGTTGAAGCATCTGGTGCCCTTTCTCGTGAAATTCTGACAAGCCCCGGGTCAACCACAAGATTCATATTGCCTCCCAGAACCAGCAGTCCTGTTGGAAGATCAGGCAGCAGGGTGCACAGGTCCGCAAAGTTAGACCCCTGTAGTCTTTGCGGAGTATAAACTGAACACATGTTGAGAGTGTGCCTCTCCCAGATCTCCAAGACCACCACATACCGTCCTAGTGTGTCCCACCAGGTGCGTGTCAGAATGAATGGTATTGATTTTTTAAGAAGGATGCCCACTCCCCTGGAGTCCACGGTGTAGCCTGCATGCACTACCAACTGGTACCCAAACCTGTCCAGCGCCTTGTAGTGTGTTTCCTGTAACAAAATAAGATCAGGTCCATGTCTGCACAGGTACTGAAGGACTATAATCCATTTAATGCAGCTGCCCAAACCATTCATGTTCCATGTCATGAACCTAAGGGTGCGAGCTGTCGGTTCTGCCATTAGGGAGCCCTTCTCTGTCCAACCGGTTTACTGCACCAGTCCCCCATTCTTGTAGTCCCTCCCATGTCTCTTTGCCCCGAGTGATGTCACATGGCATCGCATGGCTGTGCAATAGCATATAAACAATGTATAACCGTAAACTGTGAATCAGCAAGCCCCCAACTAGGATCTCCCCCCACCCTGCAACCACGCTAAGCAGGCTTTGAACTGCCCACCCCCTTAATCAGCAGAGCGTCTGTCGCCCATAAAACCTCAAACTTTTGTGTGGGTGGGCTAGTGCCACCATTTCTGACTTTCGCCTTTTACTATGCAAACAGTGAATTAAATTGGATCCCCCAATGTACATTTCTATGCTTTGTACCACTCACCTGTTCTAATGAAGCTCTGAACTCATTGCCAAACACCCTGAGTCAATAAAGGCCACCATCAGCACCCAGCAGGCAGCCACAGTCGAAGTGTCATCTCGGCCCAAGAGCTAGGGAACACATCGTCCAGCCGGAGCCAGGTTTCTTCAGTGTTCGGATTCTATAGTCTCCACGGTGGGTCAAGGCAGATTCAACCAGCTATGATGTCAGAGATCTCTCTGTCCACGATCCTTGCTCCTGTTGCTGTGTTGGGGGGACCACCCTCTTCCCTCCATCAGGCCCTCCTCTAATAATCCGATGATCCATGCGGCCTGCAGCTCAAGACCCCTCCAGCCATTCCCAGGCCTCCTCCGGCGTGGCAAAATGCCATGTTTTGCCCTCCATGAGTACTCTCAGTTGCACCAGGAAAAGCATCATATACTTGAGTTCACATTCCCGTAGTCCTTTTTTGACCTCTTGAAAACTTTTACAATGTCGGTGGAACTTCAACGTAAAATCTGGGAAAAAGCAGAAGGTAGCATTTTCATATCAAAGGTCCCCCTGGGATCTAGCGGCCTGCAGGATGGCATCTCTGTCTCAAAAGTTGAATATTCTCGCGACGATTGTCATTGGAGGGGCCCCCGGTCGCGGAGGGGGCACCAGAGCCCTGTGTGCCCGCTCAATAGTGAAGAACGTAGATAGTCTCTTAGGGCAAAGGAAGTCAGTGATCAGGGTCTCCAGAAAAAGCTCAACACTCGGGCCCTCGACTCCCTCTGGCACCCCAACCACTCTGATATTGTTTCTCCATGCCCTCCCCTCCTGATCCTCCAAGCGTGCCACAATTCCCTCATGTTCCGCAGTGAGAAATTGTACCTGGCCCTCAAGTCTCTTAGATGTAGACTGTAAACGGGCAATATCCGTCTCCACATTTGTGACCTTTTCCACAACTTTCTAAAGATCTGCTTGGAGGAGGGAAACATCCACCATTATCAAGTCTAGTTTGTGTTCCAGTGATCCCTTCAAGTTTTGAATGGCAGCCATTATTGCACCCAGGGAGGGTTCACCCTGGGGGCCCTGGTCCATCTCCTGCCCCCCCCAGCGTCATCCGGTACCACGAGCCCCCCAAGCTGTCTCGGTACAGCATATTTGTCCATTTTGGTCGTCTGTTGCGAGAGTTGCCCTTTGTTCCTGACTGTGGTGGAGGGGCGCCCACTCCCTAGGGGTTCCGTCCGCAACCCTCCAACTCCTGCCTCACCCAACCGGGTGCCTCGAGTGTTCCCAATGCAGAACCTCGAGTGGTAGGCAGTTGCCCCCCTCCACCACGCAGGCCACCCACCAGAACTGCGTAGTAATCTGGTGGAGCCCTGACCTCTCTCCTCCTCTCAGGGGGGGCCACGCTGTTCTCAGAGCAATAGTCACTTCTGTGGTGATCCCATTGAGGGGGGCAGCGACCGCTCGCCGCCTCCTAGAGAGGCCCAGCTATTGTCCAAAGCCAGCAGCAGAACAAGGTCCCACTGCAGCGTCCCACTCCCGGTCCGCCTCGTCCCTGGTGCCGTGGCCCCCTCCATCCACTCTGTCAAGCCACAGGCGGGAGAAAGGCTGCCACCATTCGCCAGCTCACGGGCTCCCCTCACCTCGGTCCGCTGCTCGTCTCCGACCACAGTGCCCGGCGGCCATATTAGTTCCAATCGTCAAAAAAGAGGAGGGGAGGGGTGCTGAGTGTCCCAGGCATCAACCTTTCTGGCTACAGCGGTTCCTGGGTCAGGAACGGGCCCAGCTCTCGAAGGTCCCCCGATCAGGCATCCCCCCCCCCCTTGTCCACTGCCACAGATCTCCACAGCCAGTCGGCACTCTGGCTGTGCTGGTTCAGGGCTCTGCGTCAGGGCGTCAGGCTCCACGAGGCCACTCCACCACCACCAGGCCGCAGGTCGCTCGTGTGCTGTCTACAGGGGTGCACCAGGCCCGGGTCCCGGCGGCCCCCCGAATGGTCACCCCACTGCTCCGGCTGCACCCGGACCACCGCTCTCGGCAGCCGGCATGGATTATTGATCAGATGTTTTTGGCAATCAAAAAGCTAGTTGCGGAGCTCCGCTAAATGGTGGCAATCTTGGCTGGCACTATGCCACGCCTGCATGCCCTCTATTCTTGCCCCGGGGATAAGCTAGCAGAAGGGGCAATAAATCCAATCAAAATCTGGTTAGCAGGAAGCGATCATGCCTATTCTTAATCCAGAGAAGGAAGGGTTCAGTAGTTGGCACTGTCTTCAACATAATATGTCGTCAAGCATAAGGCTTGGCCAATGCCATCTGCTCTTTATCCCTAAGCCTTTGCCTGTAAAAGCACTCTTTGACCCAAGTAAAATCAGCCTTTCAAATACTCTCTGGTGAGCTAAAAAGGTCACTCCTACCTAAATTCTGGAAGGTATCCCTAATATATTTGCACCAGAGAACATAGAGTTCATGGTCAAGAGACAGGCAATCTTTCAGAATTACCTTGCTTAATTTAATACCTGGCATTATCTACATATTCAGCCAATGTGGAAGAAGATGGAAGACTTCACGATTTCAACTGTAGCCTACCCCTAATTCCTCATGCTCCAAAAAAGTGGGAGTGCTTTGTGGGAGGCATAGTAGCTGCTTTAAGAACTAATTTTCTACCATTTGCAACTCAGTGTGGTTAACATGTCCTAAAATTTCACTCCCATAGGTAACTTTAGATAAATATGTGGCACTATAAATCTGCAAAAGGTCACTTGCAGGACTACTGCCCAATCTTGAGGCAAAACTAAAAACTGCAGCATTGGCACATAGAAGAATTATATTATTTCCTGTTTATTAAAGGGTGCCAGCTTAATACTGAATCCAACAGCAGGTCCAGATATGGAAATACTCTGGCTCTGGGGAGAGCACAAGATCCAAAGTTAAACCCTGAGGATTTAGTAGTGCGAGGACCAACTATCATCATTAAAGATTTCTCCTCATTAATCAAGAAGTCCAACTCTTCCATGAACTTAGCAAAGGAGAACAACAGGGCCTGCAATCCTCTGGCAGTTCTGGCCATTAGAGGTGCATCATCTGCTTTTGCTAAAACTGGTAAACTATGTGAAACCACTAGCCGACAATCTGATTTCGCATCCACCAGGGCCTGCTCTAAACAATTGATCTATAAATTAAACAAAAAGGGTCCAAAATACAACCCTGCTGCAGTCCTCTAGTAATAGAGGAACTACAAGAATACTGTAAGTCTTAACTTCCCTGTGATGGTCTCTTAGGAACAGAACAATATCCCACTCCACACCCATAGACAACATAATCTGCCACTATTTTGTTCAGCTAACCCTGATCAAAAGCTGAAGAAAGATCCAAAAACCCATGTTGAATGGAGCCAGAGAAAGCGACCGTGTATTTTCCTAAAACCAGTTTTAAATTGAAACACTGATCCATAGTAGATCTACTTGCACGAAACCCATACTGGACTACTGACAACACATTTTCCTAGCCCCACAAGAGAGTCTCTCCAGCATGATTCGGTCGACAGCCTTAAATACTAAATCACGTAGGGAAATGTGCCTATAACATAAAGAGGGTTCCCTGTCCCCCTTTTCAAAAAATGGCATGATGATGCAGATAGCCCATGACTGTGGAAGACCTGCCTGCACTGCCTCATTAATAAGGGCTGTCAAAATAGGCACCCAATCTCCAACATCATTTACCTAATTGTCTGGCTGGAGCCCATTGGGGCCTGGGACCTTGTTAAGGGATAAGCCCATAATGCCCTTTTTTACTTCCAGACAGAAAACAGTAAGCATGGCCTCCCCTGTCAGCTCGTGATCCCTGTCCCATGAGTCTAGCGATTCTGAACTATAAATGGCTTCAAAATGAGCCACCCAGGAGTCTTCATTAATATGTGCTTAAATTGATTCCTGCAACCTTGGGGCAAATAAAGGCATGTGAATAATGCCCCAGAATTTAGAGCTACTATTCAAAGTCTTTGCATAAATTAGATCTGCCATGCCTCCTCCCTTAAATTGTGTTTATGCCTGGTCAGTTCCCTTTTGTACACCCAATGACACGTCTTAACCAGGAGAGGGTCCCCAGACTTATGACTCAAGGCATGCTTAAGCCTCTCCAAGACCTTTGAACAGTCAGAGTCAAACCATCTCAGAAGCCTATTGCACTGTTATGTTAGGGGTACTTATGGGAGACCAGACACTACTTTGAGATCTCCGAGAAGGAACTCAAACTATTGCATGGGCTCCTTGTGGAGGAAACACAAGTAACAAACTCCTTTAGCATCTAAAATACAGTGACTTATAAAAGTTTTCAGGGGTTATCTGGGACCACTTAAGCCTACTCCCCTGTCTTGTAGCCTTAGTGACCCCTGTAGCCCCAACCCTAGGGCGTTTAATCAAGGATGACCAGCAGAAGGAGATACACACTGGGTTATGATCACTAAAAAAACTTGCTGGAGTCCAGGATTCAGAGTTGTACAACAGCAGAGGTGAGGAAACAAAAATAAAATCATCAAAAGACTCACATCCTCTTCCTGTAAAAGCAGGGTACATATCACTTCTGGGCAGTGACATCTTCTCCATTGTCAGGACTAGGTTGAACTGGTTCAGCAAGGTATTTAAGCTAGCACTCTGTTGACTGTGCTCTAAATGAACTCCAGGCAGAAGAGTGCAGCCAACACCCGAAACCCTTTTCTCCTTCAAGTCCCTACACAGACGGATATTAAAATCCCTTGCCACTATGATGAATGCCAAAGCTGACTTACTATCCAAAATATTTTTTCCAAATAAGCCCAAAGTTTGAACATTGCAGTCCTCCTGCTGTGATGATTTTGCATTATACAGTAAAAGTTTAACACTAATGGCGTATTAGGGCCAGAGGAAAATAACAGGCCTGTAGCGTGGTAACACCTGCAGATATGGCCTCAAACCTCTCCTTAACTGCAAGTGAGATGAAGATAATCTGCCCCCCCCTTTAGCCTTTGATTCTGACACCAGTATAAAGAACGTTTTTATCCTTGTAAAAAATAGCAGTTCTCAATTGTCCAAGTCTCTTGAAGACAAATTACTTAAAACTCTCTAATTAAATCCAACCATTTGAGTCACCAAATTTCCACGCAATGCTCGCAACATTCCAACTAATAGAATTACATACATTCCTAAGAGTACAGTCTGTCAACACCACAGTGTGTGGCAATGGGAAGACTGTCAGGAATACCGACACCAACGTTTCTGGAGGGGCCAATGTCTTGAGGAACTTCAAAATCTTCTCTTTGGCACCCTCCAGCCGCCAATCCCATGCATCTAGACTGGACAGGGGAGTAAAACTATTAGAAAGAGCTAAGTCTGGAACATTCACTGGTTGACCTTCCCTCACCTGTGCTTGCTGTCTCAGAATCTGCCAGGGTTTAGGCACAGAAGTGAACATAGACAGTTTATAAAGGAAACCTAATGGAAGCACCGTAATAGGAGAGAGAGGGCCATTAAAAGGAGCACACCTAAAAAAATCTAAAACCCTCCCTGCCACACGTGGTCTGTTAAAATTAAACATCCAGGGTTTTCTCTTCTTTCCCCAGCCAGCTGACCCGGTACACCATATTAATGAAGGTTCCCACACAATTGCCCAAAGCAGTGTTCAAACCCAGCCAGTACACAACTTTATTCCTCAGTTGGTAAACATTCTCCTGGGTGTCAGTCATGAGAAGGGGAACTTTACCCAGAATTACTACATATGGAGTAGCCTGCGGTAGTAACTCAAGAACCACAGTTTTAGGCAGAGAGGGTCTCCAGAGCCGACTTCTAGAAATAGCTAGATCAACCTCTTACATGGCAGCTGACCTTGATCCATGTAACCATGCAAATTCCCCTCCCACTGCACCATCCCCCTTAGGTACTGGGGGCACAGAGGATAGAGTGTCAGCTAACCCATTACTGCCATTCCATCAGCCCTCAGCAGCTCGCAGCCATGGGATCAGCTGTGCCACCTACAATAGCCTGGTTAGAGCATGACAAGGTGGTAATAGGAGGACAAACAGAAGCAAGGGGGGAGGAGGGGGCTCCCAACTGCTACGTTGAACAATTGTTTATAAAGAATTTGGGGAGTCCCAACTCAATTGCCGACAAGCGTTGGCAAATGGGCTCCAGCTTAGCGTCCAGAGCTGCAATGATGATAGACTGAAGGGAGTCTATTAAGGTTTCTATGTTAACTTGGCCCACAGCCTTGAGGACATTGGTCCTCCATAGCTGGCCAGAGTTAGCCCTGAGCACCTGAATTTTCCACATGACTCCAATCTCTTCCTCTTCCCAACTGCTCTGGGACCCCCCTCCAAGGTTACTGTGGCAGCTGCTGTTCTTCCGCTGCTTACATGAGCACAAGGCCCCACAGACAGAGAAGCATCCGGGTCCGAGAGAATGGATGAGGAAGCCGCCTAAGTGCAGAATGATTGTGGAGGGAAAGGAACCATGCCTCAGCCCCTATCAACAGACAAAATGTACCTGTCAACTCAGAGGGCAGGATCAATGAAGGAGAGTGAGATAGCCTACAGGTGTCAAATTCAATTTCTTTATCAAGGATGTCCATGGCCCTATTCAGGAAAGCGTCCATAAGTGTTACTGAGTTAATTAGATTAATTGGCGTCTTGTGCTTCTCCAGGATAACACCTTCATTCAGTTCACTGCGAGGTAAACAACAAGACATCCAGACAAGCTGGGTGTATATTGCAAAGGGCAATATAGTGCAAAGGCAGTATTAAGAAATGGAAAGATAAGAGGACTCTTGATGGCTCTAATAGCAATACACAAGGCCTGGCCCCCAGTCAAAATCCTTCTGGACCTACAACCATCATGCAATGCCATCAGGCTGATGGACAAAAGAACAGAAAGGGTCGATAAGCTGCTACCCCACATCACCATCAGATCATCAAGCCTAGAGGGAGAGCCCAGCCTCTTTTGGGCTCTGTTTGGCGTGGACGGGCCTGTTCTCGGCCTGGGCTTCACCCATGCTCGTCCTGTGCGCATCCCACACAGCAGGGCAGCCAAATGCACTATATAGAACTCCACAAGTAAAGTCAGGTGTGATAGCCTCACAGCCCGCTGGGAAATGGAGTCTGCCTCAGTGCAGGGCCACCCGCAGCACAAAGGTCCCATGCTGTAGGGCAGCCAAATGCACTATAGAGCGCTCCACAAATATAGTAAGGTATGGTAGCCCACAGTCCGCTGGGAAATGGAGTCTGCCTCAGTCCAGGGCCACCAGCAGCACAAACAAACGTTCAATATTCAAAATGGCTTTGGTGTTGTTCATGACTTCGGACAGTTGTGGTCCCAGAGAAGGTTTATGACCTCTTCTGCATCTCCTATCCATAATGGAGAAAAAGTTTAAGATTTATTCAAGGCATTACAACTGTCTGCCCAAATTGCGGTTGTGAAGTGTTCTGCATACTACAAGGGAGAAAATGATGTAACTGTTGGAAATAATTATGCCTATGAAATCACCAGATATTGTGCTTTACATGCTTGTGCCTTCAACAGCAAGCACCAGAACAAGGGAACAGATGAGGCAAACTACAATCTCTTGTTAATCAGATACATAGGAAGAAGTTAAGAGATTAGAGGAAGAAGTGTCAGAAGCAGAACAGCAGGGTTGGATTAGAGCAGGATGTGTCAAAAGAGATGAGGGTAAGATTTGGATTTCAAATGATGAAAGAACTGTGTTGCCAGATAGCTTGTTACCACCTATGGCAAAACATTATCATGGACCAGCTCAGGTGGGACGTGATGAAATGGTGAGATTGTTTTGATAAACATGGTTTAACCCCAGATTTAGGCTGATGGCAGAGACTTCGTTTCACAGATGTGTTACATGTCAACAGATGAATGTACGCAAATGAACTGCAGTAAACTTGTCACATAGGCAGATCAGGAGGTCCTTCTAACAGGATGAAGCAAGCCTTTACCAAACTACCTGTGTGGATGCAGTGAAATACGTCTTAGTTATTGTATGCCTTTTCTCCCATTGGGTTGAATCTTACCTGACTAGGAGAAATGACAGTCTCACAGTACCAAAGTTGTTCTTGAGAGAGCTCATACCACATTTCAGGTTCCAGACTTCTCTGGAGTCAGACCAAATGACACACTTTAATATTGAGGTCCTGAAGTGACTGTGTGCAGCATTGCAAGTGGAGCAGAGACTACATTGCAGCTATAAACCGGAGGTGTCTGGTGTTGTCGAGCAAGTAAATGGAACACAGAAAACCAGACTGGCTAAAGTATGTGCTTCCACTTCATGGAAATGGCCTGATGCATTGACTCTTGTGTTGATGAGTCTTCACAGTACTCCAAATAGGAGAACAGGAGTGTCACCCCCATGACATCCTATCGGGGCATGCTATGAGATTACCAGCTGTGCCTGCTAATGTGCTTGTAAACATTACAGATGACATGGTTCTTGATTAGTGCCAAGGACTGGCTGATGTGATTCATTCTGTATCCCATCAGGTTGGAGAAACTGTTGTAGTTGGACTCTCACACCTAGGCGAGACTGCTGGTTTAGGGATGACAGCACTTTTGTTTGTAGGCAACTAGACTAATCATGCAACAAGTCGCAACTGTCAGCCTAACCCTCTCGGCTCACAAGCAGTGCCTCACCAAAAACCCAAACAGCAAAAAGTGATTTCTGCCACCCTTTACGCATGGACTGTAGAGTGCGACATCTCAGGGGAGCTGTGGTGGAACAGAGATTACCCTTTTCTCACATTAGTCTCAATCACACACAGGTAATAAAGGAGATGCAGGAGAGTGTTCAATTGGTTTATTAAAAAGACGTAATCTACTGTAAAATGCATGAGCTGCAATGGTTAGGATAATGAACAATGCAAAAAGCAGAATTGTAACGGTGAGAGTCTTGAATATCAAGACCCCCACCATCTTGCAAAAACATTAAATGTAAAATACCCTAAAACCATAGCATGGAGAACCTAATCTGTAACCTAAAGAGAACTAGGTGTGATAAACATAATCTGCCAGTACCACGTCCATGAGAAACACCCCTCAACCCTTATTACCTTAGAATGAGTTCTATAGGTCAGACTCTGTGGCGACACGAAGGATGGGTCTGCATCAAAGTGATGTGCAGTATAGATGGTGTTGATAGCACCTGGTAGGAATCCTTCTGATAACATTGTCTGCGTAAGACATATTTATCAAAGGACAGGAGTACCATTCAGAAAACAGGCCAAGTTTGCGACCCCCGCATTCCAAAGGCCATGAAGGGACACCTGCTTGCAAATCATTGAATGACTAACAGTAGTCTCACAATTGCTTCCGCTGAGAAAGACCTCTGTTTTGCTGTTCAAACATTTGTACCCAAAGGAAAACTCCCACTCTTCTTTAATGTAGCTGTCTCCTAGCAGCTCGTATCTACCCATGGCAAGATGTTTTAAGCATTTTGCGATGCGAAAAGTGGAAACGGGCAGTTTATAATGCCATGTATGAGCAATACTGTTGATGGACTTTCTGCAACATGTGAAAGGCAGCTTTTCTAAGTTTTCTATGGTAAGCATGTTGTAACTTGCTTCTTTTTTAGCCTTTCTCTGTTGTTCTCTGGATAAATTAAAAGCAGCAAACAGATCACTACTGTTAATTTATTTCCATAGAATGCAGCCAATTTTCAGAATCTGAAACAACCAACCTAACTGCATGATGGAACACAGCTGATTTTCTCCATGATGTAGAAGTGACATGTCATTCTGAATGATGTCAATCACAGATGACACTATGTTATTAAGGGTGTATATCCTGTTGGACAAAGTATTCATGCCATTATCAACAACACATAAAGACTTTTCCAAATTGTGCTTATCTATCTGCTTTAAATGTGCAGCAGCTTCCATTTGTGAAAGCTTCCAAATCACATTGTATATGGCATACAAGAAACTCTTAGAGCGGGGCTTTCTGGAACCTAGCAGGAACTCCTGCAAGTCCATTTCTTCTGAAAGGAGATGAAGATGTTCCTTGACTGCTGCTAAGGTGTTAGTCTGTAACCATTGTTGGCACATTTTACCCACACTGTATGTGGTTACTGTACCTGAACAACAAGACATCCAGACAAGCTGGGTGTATATTGCAAAGGGCAATATAGTGCAAAGCCAGTATTAAGAAATGGAAAGATAAGAGAACTCTTGATGGCTCTAATAGTAATACACAAGGCCTGGCCCCCAGTCAAAATCCTTCTGGACCTACAACCATCATGCAATGCCATCAGGCTGATGGACAAAAGAACAGTACGGTCGATAAGCTGCTACCCCACATCACCATCAGATCATCAAGCCTAGAGGGAGAGCCCAGCCTCTTTTGGGCTCTGTTTGGCGTGCACGGGCCTGTTCTCGGCCTGGGCTTCACCCATGCTCGTCCTGTGCGCATCCCACACAGCAGGGCAGCCAAATGCACTATATAGAACTCCACAAGTAAAGTCAGGTGTGATAGCCTCACAGCCCGCTGGGAAATGGAGTCTGCCTCAGTGCAGGGCCACCCGCAGCACAAAGGTCCCATGCTGTAGGGCAGCCAAATGCACTATAGAGCGCTCCACAAATATAGTAAGGTATGGTAGCCCACAGTCCTCTGGGAAATGGAGTCTGCCTCAGTCCAGGGCCACCAGCAGCACAAACAAACGTTCAATATTCAAAATGGCTTTGGTGTTGTTCATGACTTCGGACAGTTGTGGTCCCAGAGAATGTTTATGACCTCTTCTGCATCTCCTATCCATTATGGAGAAAAAGTTTAAGATTTATTCAAGGCATTACAACTGTCTGCCCAAATTGCGGTTGTGAAGTGTTCTGCATACTACAAGGGAGAAAATGATGTAACTGTTGGAAATAATTATGCCTATGAAATCACCAGATATTGTGCTTTACATGCTTGTGCCTTCAACAGCAAGCACCAGAACAAGGGAACAGATGAGGCAAACTACAATCTCTTGTTAATCAGATACATAGGAAGAAGTTAAGAGATTAGAGGAAGAAGTGTCAGAAGCAGAACAGCAGGGTTGGATTAGAGCAGGATGTGTCAAAAGAGATGAGGGTAAGATTTGGATTTCAAATGATGAAAGAACTGTGTTGCCAGATAGCTTGTTACCACCTATGGCAAAACATTATCATGGACCAGCTCAGGTGGGACGTGATGAAATGGTGAGATTGTTTTGATAAACATGGTTTAACCCCAGATTTAGGCTGATGGCAGAGACTTCGTTTCACAGATGTGTTACATGTCAACAGATGAATGTACGCAAATGAACTGCAGTAAACTTGTCTCATAGGCAGATCAGGAGGTCCTTCTAACAGGATGAAGCAAGCCTTTACCAAACTACCTGTGTGGATGCAGTGAAATACGTCTTAGTTATTGTATGCCTTTTCTCCCATTGGGTTGAATCTTACCTGACTAGGAGAAATGACAGTCTCACAGTACCAAAGTTGTTCTTGAGAGAGCTCATACCACATTTCAGGTTCCAGACTTCTCTGGAGTCAGACCAAATGACACACTTTAATATTGAGGTCCTGAAGTGACTGTGTGCAGCATTGCAAGTGGAGCAGAGACTACATTGCAGCTATAAACCGGAGGTGTCTGGTGTTGTCGAGCAAGTAAATGGAACACAGAAAACCAGACTGGCAAAAGTATGTGCTTCCACTTCATGGAAATGGCCTGATGCATTGACTCTTGTGTTGATGAGTCTTCACAGTACTCCAAATAGGAGAACAGGAGTGTCACCCCCATGACATCCTATCGGGGCATGCTATGAGATTACCAGCTGTGCCTGCTAATGTGCTTGTAAACATTACAGATGACAAGGTTCTTGATTAGTGCCAAGGACTGGCTGATGTGATTCATTCTGTATCCCATCAGGTTGGAGAAACTGTTGTAGTTGGACTCTCACACCTAGGCGAGACTGCTGGTTTAGGGATGACAGCACTTTTGTTTGTAGGCAACTAGACTAATCATGCAACAAGTCGCAACTGTCAGCCTAACCCTCTCGGCTCACAAGCAGTGCCTTGCCAAAAACCCAAACAGCAAAAAGTGATTTCTGCCACCCTTTACGCATGGACTGTAGAGTGCGACATCTCAGGGGAGCTGTGGTGGAACAGAGATTACCCTTTTCTCACATTAGTCTCAATCACACACAGGTAATAAAGGAGATGCAGGAGAGTGTTCAATTGGTTTATTAAAAAGACGTAATCTACTGTAAAATGCATGAGCTGAAATGGTTAGGATAATGAACAATGCAAAAAGCAGAATTGTAACGGTGAGAGTCTTGAATATCAAGACCCCCACCATCTTGCAAAAACATTAAATGTAAAATACCCTAAAACCCTAGCATGGAGAACCTAATCTGTAACCTAAAGAGAACTAGGTGTGATAAACATAATCTGCCAGTACCACGTCCATGAGAAACACCCCTCAACCCTTATTACCTTAGAATGAGTTCTATAGGTCAGACTCTGTGGCGACACGAAGGATGGGTCTGCATCAAAGTGACGTGCAGTATAGATGGTGTTGATAGCACCTGGTAGGAATCCTTCTGATAACATTGTCTGCGTAAGACATATTTATACTGATCTTGTAGGACCCCTGATGCAGGTATGTTCCCAAACAATAGATAAGGAGGTATGCTTGGGGCGGCAAATATATAAACAATTCCCTTCAAAAGTACATTATGTTCTTGTCACATGTAAATGGGAAAGGGACATGATATGAATACCTACATATATCACTTGTCATTGACGCTGATAGTGACACCTTCACAGAGTAAAAATCAAAACATTTCACTAACTGTAAACATAGCAGTCATTATGAAAGAAATAATTAAATAAATAGGCTAAATCAGAGCAAGCTAAGTAGGTCAAAAGTCACTAGGTGAGGGGGGCACAGGACTGCAAGCAGTCTAAGTTAAACGTCTTATTCCCATTAAAACTAAATAGGATCCACTACAACCTCCCCATTGCCGGAACAAGGATGACGCCACAGTGATGACGTCAGATAAGGTGTATGAGTCCAAGCTAAATTGCTCTGAACTAAAAACAAGCTAAAATCCCATTAAGATATTATTAAAACCTATTAAAAACTAGTTAAAATAGCTAAAAACATATAAAGAGATAAAATGTCGACCATTACAAGCACAGAAGACCAAAGATAATTTGATCAAGCAGCCAATTTGGCATAACTTTTAAACTTTAGAATAGAGCCAATGGTCAAATTTAACAATAGTCATGATCTTGAAGAATGTCTCTGGAGTCATGAAAAGGAAGTGCATCCAGGAATGAATCCACATAGTCAGATGTCAGATCTATGAAAGGATTGGCAGACGCATCTAAGGAGCATAAGTGCGCAGCAGCCTCAAGCGCAGGATCACCCACGAAGGCACTACCATTCAAAGTGCTTGAAGGAGCCAGATAGTTGAGAAGGGGTGGCTCGTAGGTGGCCTCGCAAATCAGCCTCAGTCTCATTGGGCACAACTGTAAATGAATCCTCATCGGGAACACTAGCAGCTCTTGGTCCACAGTAGGCACCGGCAGAACCACAAGGCACATTGAAGGTAGAAACTCAAAGAGGCACCAGGTGCAATGGAAGACTGGTTGCACGCACCATAGGATTGGCCAGAATTACAGTAACCAATCATGCTCCAATTCTTCCAGCAACGGAGCACCAAAGAACTGCACCATGCGATCACAGCACAGCTGGGCTGGTGGTATTAGCTCCATCACTCCGCTTAGCTGAGAAGGCACAACCACTGCATATCAGGAACAGCAGCAGCAGTATCCCTCCAGTCAGTGCCAAAGTCACGAGAAAGCCACCAAGCACACTTGAAAAGAGTGAATGGATTCCTGATGGAATGACTCCGAAGACAGTCTGGAAGGTGGAAACAAATCCAGACCCGACAGTCTTAAAGAAGTGCTCAATCCCCTTAAGGCTTGAGGCATTAAATATTCTTTAAACCAGCTCTCCAAGGTGCCTGGAGAAGTTGGTATTTAATATGGATTGTATCTCGGCTGATGATCTTGCTATCTGGAGAGCATATATCTATCTATCCGATGTCAACACAACTTGTTTCTGGAACAATAGCACCTTTAGTCGGCTCAGCTTGTCATAATTTACATTAGAAGTAAGAATGTGAGGCCACATTTCTGCTACTCTTATCTCTTGTGTGTGGGGAGGAATAGAATATGACCACAACAAGTTATGATCTTAGAGACTGAAATTGCGTAGGCAATTCCTGGTCTCATACTGCAACAGCTCTGTTCATTCAGGACTACATAACTTCTATTTGAAAGTATATGAAATACTGGACGAATCAAAGGGACAGGAGTACCATTCAGAAAACAGGCCAAGTTTGCGACCCCCGCATTCCAAAGGCCATGAAGGGACACCTGCTTGCAAATCATTGAATGACTAACAGTAGTCTCACAATCGCTTCCGCTGAGAAAGACCTCTGTTTTGCTGTTCAAACATTTGTACCCAAAGGAAAACTCCCACTCTTCTTTAATGTAGCTGTCTCTTAGCAGCTCGTATCTACCCATGGCAAGATGTTTTAAGCATTTTGCGATGCGAAAAGTGGAAACGGGCAGTTTATAATGCCATGTATGAGCCATACTGTTGATGGACTTTCTGCAACATGTGAAAGGCAGCTTTTCTAAGTTTTCTATGGTAAGCATGTTGTAACTTGCTTCCTTTTTAGCCTTTCTCTGTTGTTCTCTGGATAAATTAAAAGCAGCAAACAGATCACTACTGTTAATTTATTTCCATAGAATGCAGCCAATTTTCAGAATCTGAAACAACCAACCTAACTGCTGATGATGGAACACAGCTGATTTTCTCCATGATGTAGAAGTGACATGTCATTCTGAATTATGTCAATCACAGATGACACTATGTTATTAAGGGTGTATATCCTGTTGGACAAAGTATTCATGCCATTATCAACAACACATAAAGGGGGTTATTCTAACTTTGGAGGAGGTGTTAATCCGTCCCAAAAGCGACGGAAAAGTGACGGATTTACCACCAGCCGTATTACGAGTCCATTATATCCTATGGAACTCGTAATACGGCTGGTTGTATATCCGTCACTTTACCGTCACTTTTGGGACGGATTAACACTCCTCCAAAGTTAGAATAACCCCCAAAGACTTTTCCAAATTGTGCTTATCTATCTGCTTTAAATGTGCAGCAGCTTCCATTTGCGAAAGCTTTCAAATCACATTGTATATGGCATACAAGAAACTCTTAGAGCGGGGCTTTCTGGAACCTAGCAGGAACTCCTGCAAGTCCATTTCTTCTGAAAGGAGATGAAGATGTTCCTTGACTGCTGCTAAGGTGTTAGTCTGTAACCATTGTTGGCACATTTTACCCACACTGTATGTGGTTACTGTACCTGAGTGTTGACTCGAGACAAAGCAAGGGTCCGGATGGCTAATCTTAAAACTTATTGAGATATTAACAAAACACGCCTAACAACCATTTGTGTCCTTTGGCCACATTAACCACCCACCAGGGCTGGAAAGTGATGAATAATAGGTACCAACCTGAACCTTTGCATTTAATTCTTCCTCAGCGACCTTTAGGAAGGATTGCCAATTGGTGAATTTGTCCAGTTCATTCTGGGCGCACTCATTGCCTTTATTTTTGTGAACCCTAGGCAGGGTGTCTGCTGAACTGTGTCATTTAAAAATATAATATGAACAGGAATAAGGCATGCTCTAAACAAAGCCTCCTACCCTGAATTTGTCAATCTTGTGTTCCCCATACACCTTTTACATCAATAGTGTTCTTCCAGTATTCGTATCCTTCAACTACAAGTCGGGAAATGAAGAAATCTGATTAGATTAATTTAGTGTCGGTCAAATTCTTTTTTCGGACTTTTGAAGTTTGCAATTTGAAGTAATATGACTCTGCACTTGGAGTGTCATGCCCAGAAAAGTATGCAAATGTATCTAAATAATGCTTTGGGCTCTCCACAGGTAGAGTTGAACAGTGTTCCCACTCTGTGTAATGAAATACTGATATATGTCTTGTTGCTCAGTGCAGGTGGTAATGTCCCCAATTAGTTTAACAGAACATTTCCCCATAATTCATTGTGTTAGTGTACATATCATCACTTTCAAATACAGTGTAATCTTGTAGCTCAACAAGCTTTGAATCACTTGTTTGGGCACCCCAGTCATCAGAAACAACACCAGGTGTAATTATATCAGTCAGTGAAATTTTGAAAACATATGCAGTTTGTATATCCTCAGTAGGCCCGTATATATCAAAGGGAACTTTATCCCACACAGCCCCATCTGGAATTGGTATGCTGTAATCTTCACGAGGCACAAGTCTGTTCGGACCTTATGTGAGGAAAGATTTGTAGTGAGAACTTCATCCACTGGCTCAACAGAAGAGCGTTCAGGAAGATAATGACCATTGAAAGAAAACAATCCATAACAGAAAGCTGAGCATTGTCACAAATATCCACAGATAATTCCATGGATAAATCAAATAGTTGTTTTTAAGCCATATGTACAGCTTTTGTGTCTTTGAAACAGTTTCAGTTGCAGTTGCAGGTGTAGATGAAGTCGTAGGAATGTCATCACATCGATGAAGTAACCAGAAGCAACCTCTGCAAACACAGGAACCGGTGCATTACTGGTAGGTAGACCCACTTCACGTGGAGGTTCATCGTAGATGGTGTCATCATTTTGTGTTGAGTTGGAGTAGAAACTTGCCACGTCTTGGACAGTTCTTGTCGGTGAAGTGGTAACAGGAATTAGCAGAAGCTCATTCTCTGCCCTCTCCATGCTCGACGAGGCATTTATAGAATCATTGTACATGCTGGTGTAGTCGGAAGAGTTGTTGTTTCTTCTTTGAAGAGATATGTCCTGCTGGGTAGTAAGAGGGAACTGGGAACTACCAAGGGACCACTGGGGCTACTGTGCAGGTGCGGCCAAATGATGCAATTTGATGTTGTCGATGGAGACAAATCTGTTGGCTTTGGAGCCTGGCAGCAGTGGTAAGATGATAGTTCTGGTGCCTTGCATTCCCAGGACTGAGACCGGTGCTCTGTAAGATGGGTCAAATTCCTTCTTCACAGCAATCTTCTCATGAAGCAGATCCCCAACTTTAGGAATCCAGCCTGTAGAAGGTGTTGGCAAATCCCTTATTCCTAAAGTGGCAGCACTGGCGGAGGAATTGTCATGACAAAATTGCTGAGGCTCCTGTAAGACAGTTAGCGGTTCACTTGTGTCAAAAGGTGTGTCTGCTGCCACCATATCAGGCCCATCCAGACCTGGGACATACATAGGTATCCCAAAGAGGACCTTGTAAGGAGTGTGTCCTGGCACATTATTCAGTGCTCTCTGGACCCCATTTAGGTGAGGAAGCCAACTGCGGCCTGAACTTAATACTCTGTTGAGGACTGCTTTAGATCTCGATTCCTCCTCTTCATGACCAAATTACCCTCAGAATGGTAGGGTGAGGAGTAATGAAGTTTAACACCCATCGTCCCCATGGTGTACCTGATTGCATTAGAAGCAAAGGCAGGGCCAAGGTCTGAATGGAATGCTGCAACCGCATATGTACTTCTAAAGATCAGCAAGTCTTTTATAACAGATCGGGCATCAGCCGACCACTGTGGCCATACCCACAGGAATCTAGAACAAGAATCTACAGATACCAAGATGTATTTGTATGCACCATTAAGTTATAAGGGACCACAATGGTCTAGGTACACATATTGTAGTGGCCTATTGGACCCTAATAGGGATGTCTGCAGATGGCGTTTGGTGTTTAAGCCCTTTATCTGGTGCAAATGTCATAGCAAAGACCATATTCCTTGGTCTGTTTGTATGGACCTGGCCACCAGAAGCGTTTCTGCAAGAATGCTATTGTGGCCGCAACACCAGCATGAGCAGATTCAACACCCTCCGGTGCTGCTATGATGAGATCTAACCTCTTGGTCTTTGTTGGGGATCCCTCGATCTTCAACCCCTGGAATTGCTGCAAAGGCAACATTCTGTGCACTGATGTGGTAAGAATATTTAGTAGGGTATGATTTTGGGAGAGGCTTGCCTTCAGCCGAGGCTTTTTATCCTTAAGATCAGCCATCCTCCCCCACAGAGTTATGTGTTCGATGCTATCCCCTTTTGAGTCTCTGAACCTGTTCAACCACCGATGACTGAGGTGATCATTGTAGGACTGGACACAGTAGCAGAAATCACAAACAATCAATGTGAGCTGCACTGGATCCATATGTTCCAGTGCCAAGCTGAGAGCATTAAACTCAGCTTACTGCTGTGCAGTCCCCTATGGTCTGCAAATAAGTGCTATGAGGGCGGAATACACCATCCTTCATCACTCCGCTCATGGCTGCGCAAGCAGCTGAGTATTGATGTTTTGTACCTACAGCTGGTTGTGCTGAACCCTCAGAATAAATGACAGTGTGGTACCTACAGAGGCTGGCTCAAGTCATGCTGCTGAGATGCTATCTTTAGTTTTCCCAAAAACAACGGAGGAGGCTGTCATGTTGACACTTGTGACCTTTTAAATTAGGGCCTTGTCTCTGTGAAATGTAGAATGACCCTACGGGCCTCTAAAAGTGGGATTTCTGGTTTCTCCAGAAGAACATCAATACAATTAAAGAACTTAATTCCAAAGGGAAAATATAAAAAAAAAGGGTTTCTTCGAAAGTCCCAACATCATGTTAAATGCTCTGCAGAACTGATACATTTGTGTCTCCGCTCTAAAAAAATAAAATGATACCTGCTAGTTGCTTTTATTTGACAGAAAACGAAGTGTTGCATTAAGTCTTAGACAGAAAATAAGATGCAGCCCTTTTCTAAAATTTTGAAGGCTACATGCCTTAATGAGAACGATTTACCAATTAAGACTTATTTTTCACAGTGGAAATTGTAGGTGCCAAATTAATATGGAGTGTCAGTGTAACAATTTTTACTTTTAGAAAGGTAAAACTAAGGTGGCTTGATGTTGCGAAGTAACTGCCTGGTGATCTACTGTCAAAAGAAGGGTAAGGATTTTAAACCTGACAAATTAAACAGGCCCAAATATTGGGTTTTGGGCTGCAGGTTTACAGTGCATAAAGTACATGACATGGTGTTGTGTGTCACCGCTTATTCACACATGCTATTGTTTTGTCTATGCTTTTTGTGCTTGATACACAGCAAGTATATCTGATGGCTTGACGTTTTGTGCGTTTTTATTATTTTTTTATTTGTTTTTTTTTGCATGTTTGTTGCTGCTTTTGATACTATTACAAGCTCCCCTGTGTTGTGAGGGGATGGTCATGACGATGCCCATCGCTACGCAACAGTTGGTTGAACTTGTTCTGGTTACTAAATTCCACAGATAATGATATTTCATGCTGTGAACATAAGAGACAACACTTCACCAGTGCATGTCTATTTGGCTATAATGGTATTGAAGGAAAATAAAAAGAGATATACAGGATCAAAGTGTGTCACCTGCAGTTAGTCACGTTACTGCCCCTTCCCTTAAAGGAACAGGCAGCCCTACATTTATGTAGCCTTGATTGGACCTAAGGATGAAATTATAGATCTGTGACTCAAGGTGGCCTAATTTCTATATTACATTAGTTAATGATGTTCTGTTTCCTAAGTAGCATATGGCTTTTGTTCCTTAAAAGAAAACCAGATTTTAATTTTTTCCTGAAGAAGGAACGGAAACATTAGCTAGGAGTACCGTATACTGTATGGTGTAGTCACCAACGGTAGAGTTAAAATTTGTGTAACTTTGGCCTTTGTGTATCACCCATACTCTCGGTGTTGTGTCACATGCCTGACTATCACCCAAATAATTTTTTTTGTTCTTCCTATAGATTTTTTATTTTGTTACTTCCCCTGACCAATGTCGCATCATGCTTAGTTATTGAGATTTTAGCTATGTCCTAGTCCCATTTCTCTTTTTGAAATTCCTTTCACCAGTCAGAACTTTTATTATTATTGATGTATTGTTCAGGTTCACATTTCCAGACTGCAGTGATGTACCAGGGACCCCCATGTTATGTATAATTCCCTTTGGTATGACCAGACTGGTTTTCAAGAATTTGCCTTAGGCCTGCTTCAATGTTTTCCAGCCTGACTGTCAGGGTAGCGATAGACTGGTTAACTGACTCAATATTATAGTAAGACAAGTTTTCCATCTCAATAGGAGATATCTTATGTTTACCTTTTTGAACATGATGAATTTTCAATGTCTATTTTAATTTGGTTTTCGGTTCCCTTCTGTTCCTGCTACTTTAATTTTTGGTGGGATCAGATGTGTCCTAATCATGCAAACATCAGGACCCTCTAGTTCTTGTCTTTTTGTTTGCACATTTGACTATTAGCCTGTGTATTGCATAGTGCACCTGATGCACAGTTTTTAAAGGAAGGTTTCTACATGTCCCTGATAATCGGTATCATGTGATTTCTCTATTGAGATGTTCTAAGATAAGGAGGAACACCTAGACTTAATCATTGAGGAAAATATGTGTTTACCCCATTAGACAATGCCACTGTGTGAGGAAATCCATTCAGATAGAATTCTCATGTAGCTATAGATGGCAGAGAATAATGGAGAGAACCCAATTAAAGATGCTAGAGACCCTGTTTTGCCCTTCTGCCTTTGTCTTTGTATTTTATGCCCATGGTGTATGGCTACTCCTTTGAAGATTGCAGACCACCTGCTTGCAGTCCCCTTGTTAAAAACCATGAACTGTTTTTGTACTAAATTGAAGGGAACTAACAACTGTGGCACATTTCCTACGTCACTAGATTCTGCGGGTATCAAGTCATAATAACCTGCAGGACATTGATTTAAGCCTAATTCCCATCAGTGACAGCTACAGATGAAAGATGGACGTTTTGGCCCTACCGTCTCAGCACCCAGAAAATAGCAAAGCTGGACAGCGATCGCCAGCGCATGGTATCGTACTTGCTCCATCAGACGGCGTTGGACATCACAAAACCAAAGTTTCAGTGTAAAAGAGCTAAAGAGAAGGATTCCTGTTGTTGATGGCAGAGCTGTTTTGAGGTTTCATTTCTCTACCTGTCATGTGCTGGTAACCTCTGACAGTGTGCAATCCCTTGAGCCCCTTGGCCTGAGTTTTGGCCACACACCCCCTTTTCTTTGCTCCAACGGAAGAAGGGCAGTGCACCGGAGATTTCAAGTTTGGAAAAAGGCACTATATTGTGGTGCCCATGAAAGAGCAGCTTGAGCGTCCTCTGACACTAAATAATGAGTGTTGGAGTCTGAAAGTGCTGCTGAGCTATTTCCCAATTAATGGTGCTTGGGTCTGCACAAGATGATTTGTGCCCTTGATCAATGAAGAGCACATTGTTTGTAGTGTCTGCCACAGAGGAGAGACACTGGTGCATTGCTTTAAGACATTGAGACTTTCGAGTGAGCTGTGGGTGTTTGCCAGGAGGGCACTCCAACTAAGCAGTACTTTTCTCACGAAGAGGCCTGAATTGAGAGGCCCATGCGAAAGAAAACAACAAAAGAAAATTTGATGGACAATAGAAGCCTGCCAGAGAGGCTTTTTGAACGGACTCTGGGCATAGTTGGTTTCACAAGAGGTTTCCGTGTGATTGTATAGACTAGGTGTTAGGAGACTGATTGTTTTGCTGGCATTGTTTTAAAGTACTTATCTGTTTAGTAAAAGCAGAATAAAGTCCATTTTCTGTGGAAAGAGTACCCCCTTTTCACCTTAGAGCATTGATGAGAGTCACCACTGTTCCACCTGAACATACCAAAATTACTGAAATGCAGAGGAGCCCTAAAAATGTTACTAGATAATTTTAGGATTTGCATTTTGGTTAGGGTTGTGAAAAATTATTATTTAATTTGTAATAGTGGTCACTACTTTCTCCCGTTGTCTATATGTTCTTAATAACGTGTTTTCTAGTGTCTTTTAAACATGACGTTGTCATTTATGGGTGGGATTGTTTTTCTCTACTCATTTGACTTCTGCACCCACTTCCCAACCTATGTCTTTTCCTACTATTGTTTCTTTGCACTCTTTTCACCCTTTTCCTGAACATGAGCAGGTTAGAAGATCAGAATTCGTAAGCAATTCTTTTGTACAGCTTCTGCATCAACACTAGTTAGTAGTGAACATCACTAATTGTTGGGTGTGTGATCTTATGCCACCTACTGCAGATAGAGGTATTCCTTACTTTGTCCTGCCATATGTGGCCTCTGTGTTACATCATGCATAAGGAAACCTGCACCAAGAGACGAGCTAAATGCTAGGATGATGTTACAGCAACATCTCAACGACTTTAGAAACATAGACCTGGACTCAGATTAGCATGAGAATAGGTTTATTGCCTATGTAAGGGCAAAAGGAGGGTTTGTGGTTCTAAAAATTCTGGACCCATGTAATTTACTTTGCCACAGCAGTACGATTTTAGTATCAAAAGACCGATAATGACTAGTACACTAAGCATGAGCATTTTCGTTCAATTCCAGCAGCGTTTTCACCTCGAAATCGCCATTTTCGTCCTGCACTCGTGGCTCCCATTTTATACACGGCAGCCATTTTTAAAAGTTGCCCTCACATAGGCTTATAATACAGTCAGATTTGATTCCAAGGACACGTACACCTTGATTGACTTTTCTCTGACCTGGGCAAGCTGGAACCATTGCCTCAGGCCAAACCTGTTTGGTCAGTCCCTCTCCCAGTGGCCGAATCAGATAGCATCAAGGCACAGCATGCCATAAAACCCTTATTATCGCTCACACACCCTGCCTAATCTTGCTCACACCTGCACCTGCTCTTTTCTTCTTCTTACTTTACGAGGGGGAGGTGCCCGTTTTTATTGGGGGTCCACACTTATCTGATGTAAAATACTAGGCCTTGCCGGGTAATTTATTATGGGTTAGATGACATGAAATATGAGGTTTTATCATGACACTGTTTTTTCCTTTGTAGTGAAAACATGTGAATGACCAACCAAAATGTCAAGAATGTTTGCCTGAAGCTTAAAAAACTGTATATAAGGAAACCTGACTTTGCATTGAAACACAGTCTCCTGAGAACATACAAACCGTGCTGTTGTACTTCTAGGACGCTTGTTACTTGGTTGCAGCCAATAAATTTGATCTTTGACTTCACCTAGAAGACTCTGAGTTTCTGTGGTCTGAATCAGGAGAGTACCCGAGGTCTTTGGGTGTACCCTGGCACCACTGGGTTACCGGATCAGTACCGGTTCTGAAAATCCCAGTACCTCACATTGTTGGCTGTTGCTTCTACGTGGTATACCAGGACCCCTGAAAAGAGTTTCAAAACCAGGAACCTACAATTTCAAACAGGACCAAATGGAACAGAGAGTCAGATATTATTTCAGGAGCCTTTCATTTTTAGAACACCCAGAAGATACTATGCCATTGGTGAAGTGAAAAAGGTAGGCTTTGCTGCAGACTGTACTAAGTTGTGCTATGTCCTAGCCAAGAAAGACTCTACAGACATCAGGGAAAATGGGAAAATGCCACCAGAAGGAAGGCCAGTTCTACGTCTTTGTCCAGGGACATTCCTGTTCTGGACATCTGCTGAGCTAGAACATAGTATTTGATGTTGCAAAGGTGCCAGGGATGAGAGTGCATCAAGCAAAATTGGCCTCTGTTTCCGGCAAGCAAAGTGCAGTGATGATCAGGGGTCAGTGAGCCTCTCCAATCTCTGGGCCCGTTTCTACTGCATCTTCTGCAGTATTGATAGCTATGTCTCACCTGGTGATACTGCTTGAGTACTAAATCAGAATATGTCAGAATAAAAAGTTACTTCTTTTGGTAATCATTACTTTTGGGGATGATTATGCCACTAGATATTTTATCTGCCTGTGCTTTCCTCCCCACCCAACCACTCACCCACCTGTCAATTTTGAAGAGTTGCCTTGCAGATTCTGGTGTTAAAGTGGTTCAGTTTAGTTATTTTTTGTGTATTATGCTTTCATTCTTCATTTCAGTGCCTATCCCATTTCAGGCATAGAATCATGGGAAAAAGACAGGAGCTGATACCAGCATTCTTTGAAGCCATATGTGGAGGAGGCTACCAATCCATTGCTAGAGTACTGGGACATCATCAGTCAGCACTACAGAGCTATAACGCATTTTGTCGATCATATTGGCACCTGAGGAGGATTCAAAGGTGAGGTGGGCAGAGAAACCACCACAATAATCATTACTGAAGTAAAATAAATTGTTCATCTCTTTCAAAGAAAATGTTGTATATGTTTGGTATTCATCCTCATCTTCAAAATTGGTTTACAATACCACATTTTACATAAAACTTTAAATCAATACCATTGAGAACCACTTCATTAAATCCATTGAAAGAAGAGCTGCAAATATCACGCTTTCTAAATTTCTCTTATTCCAGTACTCTCATTTTCAAAATCCATGCAGCATGTAAATACATTGCTAAACTAATTGCAATCGTTTCATGAGTATCCGATTGTAAAATCCTCAAAGCTACTGACTATTGCTTTACACCAAGAAGCCTGTAAACTGGGATTAACCATCACTTTCAAGGACGCTCATACACCTCACAGAAAAACAGCAATTGTACTACTGTTTCCCTATTCCATTTGCAGACTGGATAAAGATCAGTTTCTGCATACAAGTTTTGCCATTTTACACATAAATCAAGAGGGTGCCAAATCTAAGTTTGAAATTAAGTTGCCTTGCCAAAGGCAGTGTGATATGGTCCATAAATTGTTCAAAATATTTACATAATTTAGGACCAGATTTAAGAGGGCTTAGCGCCATCCCAACAACTCATTAGCATCATTGTTTTTACGCTAATGTAGAATTTGATGGGCAAAACCCACTGTGCCATATTTACAAAGTGGCGCAATGCTTGCATTGCGCCACTTTGTAGCCCCTTGCACCACATTCTGCCTGCACCAGGCATAATGTACGCAAGGGGGGCATTCCCCCATTAGGGGGGGGGGGCTGAAAAAATGGTGAAAGAAATCTAAGAGATTTCTTTGTGTCATTTTATGTGCATTTTTAACACCTTCTCAGAGCAGGCGTTAAGAGGAGGCTCTCGTTGTTTTCAATGGGCCTCTGGGTGTTTTGCAAAGCGCCAAACTAGCGTAAAAAATTATAACGCTGGTTTCCTAACTACATCTATGGTGCGCCATATATTAAATACGGCTCACACATGGTGCCATTAGGGGGGTGCTAAGGGATGCAAGAAAAGGAGCACTGCACTAGGTGCAGTTCCACTTTTCATAAATCTGCTCCTAAGTGTCTCAGAAGCTTCCCAGAAATGAATCATGTGGGGTTGTAACGTAAATATTTCAAGGGCAACCTGCCATAACCTATTAGAAAGCAACTTTTTGAATACTTTCTATACAATCTCCTGGTTGGTCCAGAGCTCCCTAGAACCGAAACTGGTTAACTACTTTAAGCTATTAGGTTAAGCCAGAGGATCTTGTTGGAGGTATCCAAAGAGATAACCTCTTCCAACACAGACCGATAATCAGTTAATTCTTCGATATTCTACAATCTCCCCCAGACTACCATCATTTTTAAATGTGCTTTTTGTGCAATGGGTTAATACCTAGATCAATGTGCAAGGGTATTTGTGGTTTACTTTGTGGTAATCCCATGAGGGATCTCAGAAATGTATTTTCCACAGAGGACAGTTACATTAACTATTTCCTCATAACTCTGCTCCATCGAGGGTGCCACCCAATGCTTGCCTGGAAGCCGTTTCATAAAGCGGGTGAAACAGACCCAGAAAATGAAGACTTATAAAATTTAAGGGGTATATTTACAAGCCCCTTGAGCCACCTCAACACCACCATAGCGTCATTTTTTTATGCTAAGGCGGTGCTAAGGTGGCTTTCCTGCTGCTCCATAATTACAAAGTGAGACAATGCTTACAATGCGCCACTTTGTAAACCCTTACACCACATTATGCCTGCACCAGGCATAATGCGTTCAAGAGGGGGTGTTCCGATGCAGGGAGGCCCAAAAAAATGGCACTGTGAAAGTTACAACATTTTTACTGCACCCTTTTTTTCGTCATTTTAACTCCTGCTCAGAGCAGGTGTTAAAATGATGCACCCATTATATTCAATGGGCCTCCGTGTGCTTTGCTGCACTAGCATCAGAATTTTTGACGCTAGTGTAGAAAAAAGCGCCACAATAGCCTAAAAAATAATGGTGCCATTGTGATAATGACCGCCATGGTGCGCTGTGTTGTAAATATGGCGCAACCATGGTGTTGTAAGGTGCCGTGGGGCGGGGGGGGTGGCGCAAAAAACGTTGTGCATCATCTATGATGTGCCACTTTCTTGTAATTATGCCCCTGTGTATCCCTGAGGTGCTTTGCTGCAGTTTCAGGGAGCTCTTTTTAAAATGCTTTGATCAGTCCAAGTTGGGAGTTATTTTTACACCCAAGTAATCAACTACCCTTATTCTTTATAGGCTCCAATTAGCCAGTGTAATCACGTCCCGGAACAATTTATGTGGAATAAGAACCATAAAGTCTCTGAGGGTTTAATCTCTAATCAATGCGTGTTCAAAATTCCATAAAGGTGCTTAACAGTTGTTGAGCTCTCCTAGGTGTTTTAGAAATAAGGATAGTATCATCGCCGAAGGTTAGAGCAGGCATCCTACAGCCTGCCACTATGGGTGAATTATTAGTAAATGTCAGGATAATATAGGTATCCACCCACGTGGATTTCCATGTGGATTGCATCAGCCCATCCCTCAAAATGGAATTAGGTAAGAGATGTATATATGGGGCCCAAGGTTTGATATTTAAACAGGACGTTTTAGGTATTTTAATCATGTATTTTATTAATTAATGATTTTAATATCAGATAATGATTGTTTTATTTTCTACATCAAAATAAACGTGTATTTTGTCTAAAAATAGAATTCGTGCGACAGGTAGCCCACTGTCAGTGGAATACACTGAAATCGGCCCTCTGAGAACGTTGCATTCCTTGCTAGTGACCGGCCATGCTACCACGCTGCTGTTCTAGATGTTTTCATCGGTCTCACCCTCACTCTGTTGAAAACCGTCCAAAAACTATGAAACCCCGACATTCATGTGAACATTACTGATTTTATTGCACGTTGCCAGAAGACTCGAGTTCTGTTTAATTAAAGTAGCTCTTGTTATGTTCTTGTTATCGGTACAAGATCACAAGAAATGCTTCTTATAATAGAGAAGAACATTTTAAAGCAGCGTGATTTCTCTCACATAAGTTAATGATGACAGTCAATACCACATCAAATAGAAGTTTACAAAATCACAACCATATTGAAAGCACTTTCAGGTTTTCTGACTGAACTGTTTCATCTCGCTCCAACGCTGGAACATAAAATAAAACGCAGATTTACTATGTGGAACTGGGTAACAATTTCCAGCAGTGCAACAGGGCTCTGTGAACAGAGATGCTTTCAGAGCAGTTCTACTTTGCAGCCGACCAAAGAACTGTGCTCTTCTACGTGCGCTGGGGGTTAAACCTTGTTATGCATTCAATGCAGAATTAGAAACTGCTATTATTCGGGATCTCTTGGAGATGAGATTAGAGAAGCCTACAATATAGATTTTCCGCAGAGGACAGTGCATAATATTTGCACGTTTCCACAAGCATTACGAAAAGGATGTGCCGCGAATATTCATATGCCAGTCACTGCACATTTACGCGCCCAGGGTATAAATATTTACCAGCAATAGCTTAGAAAGGATGCAGATCGAAGGACTTGTGGTGGTGCGCAACGACCGTGTACGTTTTGTAGGCCCTATCCAGACTTAAATAAGAGTTAGAGTCTCTGTGCGGGGAATGCACTCTTTGGCTGTACCCAAATTATCGTGGTGACTTCATGGTACCACAGGCTCGTAGACAGCTCAAAGTGCCCCATGCCCACAGCACCATTCTAAGACCACACCAGATGCGTTTTTTTGAAAAACATGTGAAACGTTTATGGCCTGAGTCACTGGCACACTCTAATTAATGTATTTAGGGGCATATTTATACTCTGTTTGCGCCGGAATTGCGTCGTTTTTTTTTACGCAATTCCGACGCAAAACTAACTCCATATTTATACTTTGGCGTTAGACGCATCTAGCGCCAAAGTCCATGGAGTTTGCGTCATTTTTTAGCGTGGACACCTGCTTTGCGTTAATGATATGCAAGGTAGGCGTTCCCGTCTAAAAAATTGACTCCGAGGCATGTGCGCCGTATTTACACTCCCGGGCAAAATTCACGCCCGGGAGTGGGCAGGTAAAAAAAAATGACGTCCAGCCGATTTTGCGCCATTTTTTAGCGCCTGGTCAGGGCAGGCGTTAAGGGACCTGTGGGCTCGGAAGGAGCCCAGAGGTGCCCTCCCATGCCCCGAGGGACACCCCCTGCCACCCTTGCCCACCCCAGGAGGACACCCAAGGCTGGAGGGACCCATCCCAGGGACATTAAGGTAAGTTCAGGTAAGTATTTTTTTTTAAAAAAAATTGTGGCATAGGGGGGCCTGATTTGTGCCCCCCTACATGCCACTATGCCCAATGACTATGCCCAGGGGACAGAAGTCCCCTGGGCATGGCCATTGGGCAAGGGGGCATGACTCCTGTCTTTGCTAAGACAGGAGTCATTTCAATGGGGGTTGGGAGTCGAAAAAAATGGCGCAAATCGGGTTGAGGCGAAAAATTTGCCTCATCCTGACTTGCCCCATTTTTTGGCGCCCAAGCTCCATATTCCCCTACGCCGGTGCTGCCTGGTGTACGTCATTTTTTTTCACGCACACCAGGCAGCGCCGGCGGCTAGCGCCGGCTAACATCATTGAATAAATACGGCGCATGGATGCATGGCGCTTCAGAATGGCGTTAGCCGGCGCTAATTTTTTTGACGCAAAACTGCGTTAGCGCAGTTTTGCATCAGAAAGTATAAATATGGCCCTGAATCCCTAAGAATTAGGAAATGTGCTAACTCAAATGGGATGCTTATTCTGCATAGAGAATCAATCATTTCAAAGGATCACCATGTCTTTTAAACTCTCTGCTAATATAGCTAGCGTGCATATAAATGTTTGCATTACAAAAGGGCTTTAAGAGCCACTTTCATAATGCCAGAATTGTCCATTATTATAATCACGGGTGGAAGTTACAAATAAGACCAAACAAAACGTATAGTGCCACAAGAATGCACTGGACTTAACCATATTATTTCCCTATTCTGGGATTACTTTAATTGGGCTACCATTACATCAGGAGTTGGAGAATAAAGAGTATTACAAGTTTTTGGGCGATAACTCGCAGGGATCAATATTTCTGCCCCCATTTTCCGGTGCAGTCACCCCGATCGTATGCACTTTCACACGGAGATTTCAGCTGCTTCCAGCAGCCAAGATATTTATGTAAAAAACAAACTTCCTGTGCAGCCTGTCCTAGCCTTAGGAAGTGGCCGAGACTGAAGGTGATTCATGGGTAAGAAATATAAACATTCAAAGAAGGAAAACAGCAATGACGGATGTTCCTAACAAATAAGTGATTCTTCATTTATTTTTCAAACTTAAAAAAATCAATGATCTAATCGAACAAAACTGTCATCACCAAAAAACGCAGTTTTATGGTTGCGTTGTGAGACCTAGCTCAGAATATCTGTCAGATAGCTGACAGAAAGCGTACATCACATGGATGAAGGGGGAAGTGGCATGAAAAAGGAGTGGAGGGAACAGTGACAGTATAAAGTGGTCATAGTAGCTGAGAGAAGGTGAGAGGAAGGGAAGTTTGCCCATTTTGGGTAATTTGGGCAGGATAGGGGCATGTGAGAGGAGGAAGGGTGAGAGCCTGGGGAAAAGGGTGAAGCCTACTGAAAGTCAGCAGGGGACAGGGATAGGCCAGCAAGAGATTCAGGGATAAGTGCCCAGTCATTGGAGTCATCTTTCGATGGTTAGCCTAGAAGCACTGTTACATAGGAATGAAATGCTTTTTGTCTCTTCTTGTGAGATTTCAGGAGAATAAAATAAGTTCACATGAAAAGAAGATTCCAGCATCTGAGAACATTACTAGACTTCACAAACATCTAACAAGAGAAACTGCTTTTTCAAGGTCATAATCAGAACCCTACTATACATGACAAAACCTCAACTTGCACTTAGAGGTAAAATGCCAGATGCCACATCAGTCACAAAACCTCTATGCACCTTCCTAATGATTGCCACTGATACCTTCTAGCATCATTGCAGGCACTCAGGATATTTCCCAACTATCCATTTCAAAAGTGGTGTGGCAAGTCAAAAATCAAATGAACACTGTGAGGCACACTACCTCAACATTCTTGCATATGGCACAAAATTAGACAAACTCAGAGATACTCCTATGTTATAAGTCTCTTCCTTTTACCACAGAACCCATATCTTGAACATACCCCCTTAGTCAAGAACTCTAACTGATGTCCCTATGTACAGGACATCCTCCGGCCTCATTGTAGAGTAGCTATGTGATGCTTCAAGGCAAAATCTTAATGCATTCCAGGTTCATGGTCTAAGTCTTTCTTCCTCAATGGAAGCAGTGTCCAGATTCATTTTAAAACATAGAAGAAGAAATTGTCTCCTACAAGGACACTATTGGCATGATTTATCATATCCTTCCACAATCCAGCCACCAAGGAACTGGGAATCTACTTTGAGCACATTTGCAAATAATACATTATTGAGAGGTCTTTTGGGCACTCACACAACTTCATATGTCTGCGAGAAAGGACCTGCAGAAACTAAGGTCATAAGCTGAAAGAAGGAAACCTACTGCAAGTCTACCCTCTGCCTCACAAAATGGCAATAATCTGACTCTTTTCAGTTATCGATGGCAACTGACAACTCCTGAGAGTGCCACCACTACAACTCTTCGGAGATAAGGCAGCCCTACAACAATGGAAGCATTGCCATCTGAAGTGTGCTACCAACATGAGGAGCATTGCACTGGTTGATGGCATGCCTTGCAAACAGACAGGAAAGCATGCATACCTACCTTGAAGATGGGAGTGCAGGGAGTAGTGTACATCTAAAAAGTATCCCCATTACTAGCATCAGATGCACAACCATCTAGGGGTACTGTCATACATTTTTGCTTCACAGGCATGTCACTGGATGCACCCCCAATCTCTACAAGCTACACAGGGAGTGTTGGGATGCCAGAGCAGTTGCACTGGCAACAGAAGTGCTTATACCAACAGAACAGAAACATCCATCACGGGAGACAGCAGGTATAGGTCTGTGATTACTTGGCGCCAAACTGTATGGGCAAGGTGGTGGAGTAGGTTAGTCAATCTGGCCTCTCGATAATCTCCAAGGAGGACAGGGATTAATCCCAAATTCACAGATAATTCCTTATTCTGTCACTGTTATTTTACACATAGCCTCGAGTCTGCCTTGAAGACATAGCTACACTCTATTAGACATCCCCATACTACTGATACACAGAATCACCCATCTCAGTCATCAATGATAGTCTCCCATTACGATACCAACAACAGTACAAGTACTGCAGTTTCTTCTCTCTGAAACTGTTGCACTGGCACTGTGCTCAAAGGTGACACTAAAACTCATAGTACCTAAGGATAGTTTGCTCAGAAGGAACCATTTGTCAAAAGGGAGAATCTGTATACTTTTTTCAACTTGACCTATTGTTTTCTTCTGTTCAGGTTATATTTCTCGGTCCCCTCTACTATAGATCTCTTCAGAATGTCATATGTATCGTCTAAGGATTGATCTGTCTTACAAGCAGAATATTCCTCTGTGGAATAGAGCCCCAGTAGAGTCTGTGTCACAAGAATGATTAGGATAGAAGAGCTATGCTTAGAGATTCCCCTAATCTTTATGGTGCCTTTGTTTGTCACGTGGCTCCACCACTCTCTTACTACCACCATGACAAATCATTGAATGAAGGAAACACATGGGCAGTAGGGGCACCAAAATGGGAGAACATGTCTCTTGTGTTGCTTGGCCCATATGCTTCGTATTGGTATGCATCTACAATGTGGTCACACTGTGTGTGCTAAAAGGGAATATTTTGGCACAATATTGCTATGATGGAAGAAACAACATAATATACAGCAAGCATTACTTCCCCAAGAATCATCCAACATTTACACAATTGACCTTGGAATTCCATTGCTGTGATATACTTCCTAAAAAGGATTCTCTGCCCTCTCTGTAAAGTAGCAGTTGTCTATGCATATTCAGTCGTGAAATGAACATAATACAATCAAAGTTAACACAGGTCTTTATAACAAAATGTTCCACACCAACATTTATCTGCACTACAATACACACTAGGTGGAAGGTTCACAAATCCCCTTTGCTTTTATGCATTACATCATGGAATGAAAACTGAGATTGCTGGGGTTCTAAAAATGTTAAGAATCAAATGAAGCATCATTGGTGCCTAGACAGTGGTTGACATGAACAGAACCAAGTGAGTCTTGAATGCTGCACCACAGCTCCAAATTCATAGCAATGTAATTGTAGGTAAAAAAGAACAGTTGAAGTAAAAGTTCCAAATGCAATCATTAGGTTCAGAACTGCAAAATGCATGTGAATCAAATGAACCAAAACCTCAAGTGAATAACTAAACCTGCTTGGTTTTTGAACTTCTAGCAGGTACTGAAGAAAAATCTATGAAGCAGGTGCTGAAAATGCTATTCTAGTGCTCCTGAGTTATAGCACCATGACACTCGAGAGCATTATTAAGCACTTCAGGAATGAGAGTGAAGCATTAGGGTCAATGTGGAGTCTGAAGAGATGAAACATGAAGAGCTGTTGCTGCCCCCTATTCTGACATCCTACAGGAAAGCTGAGAGCTCTAAACCCTTGTGTGGATGGCAAACTATACCACAACCGAGGATAACAAGGATCTGATGGATATCAGGGTGAAAGGTTAGGAGTCTGGTGTAGAGATGGATTCATTAGCAGCAACTGGTCCTGTGAGGAATTGTGAATCTATTTAGGCTCCCTGAAAGTGTTATCAAATTAGTTTTGTGCTAAAAGGGCTGAGCAGTCCTAATATTTCTAATTTATGTATCTCTCTACGACTATTTAGACTTTTACAGTTATGACTTGTATGCCCCATTGCAGAAGATCTGGCTGAAGACTGTGCTTTAAAAAATAAAAATGGTAACTTTTCTTATGATCTTTTCAGAGTATGCAGTGGTCCGTGGGTCTACTGCCTACTCTGAAGTGACAAGCCTTAAGGTGATCGCAGATCCTTTTTCCTACCATTCACAAAGAAGAAGCGATCCCATGGGGGATGCCTTTCCATTTGTGAATGGATTAACACCAAATTGAAATTGGTGTTAACTGAGATTGTTATGAGACCGCATTCATGGTCACAAAAGAATCATACATGTTATGAGACCGCATTCATGGGCCTGCGAGTCGCAGTTAGGAAGGGACGCTCTCTGGATGCCCCTTCTAAATTGCGAAAAGCAACCCCTATTTTGCGAGTCAGTAACTGGATACCTACTCACAAAATAGGGATGGTACACTGTACAACTGCGATTTTCGCCTTTTGCGACCACAAAATCCCATTGTACACCTGGTTCCTAGTGTTTTTCCCATTTTCCCTACATTCTGTGAATCAGTTTGGTGAATGGGCTATTACAGGACTATATTTCTCAGAGATACTTTTCTTCCAAATATGTCTTTTATTAGCCTAGATCAAACAGCGGGGCGATGAGCCAGATACGTTTTTGAATAATGGTACTTAACACACATTACTGTCTCAGAGGGTATATGGTTGCACAGCTAAATTATTAAGTCCTCTCAAAAGCTGCTATATCTGATGTGCCTCAATAGACATGGCATCTTTTTGACTCCACCAAAACCAAAGCCAACACAGGAATTTTAAAACAGTGAGCTGCTTGCTGGATCTCGGTAGACTGAACACCTTTCTTTCTTCCTTCCTTCAAATAATCACTTTATCTGGGGTCAGGGGAAGAATTATTGGGGACAATAGAGACACACCTGTCCCTGTCCCTTGAAAACATGCAAGGCTACTGGGATCACTCTTCTTACATCTCTTTGTGTCTCAAGACACAAAAATGTTCTATTTCCTCCTTCTCCAATCCATGTCATTGGGGAATATCAAAGTATTCACATCATCGGGGGGGGGGCGTGGCCTGACCGCCGGGCAAGATGGCCGCCACTTAGTGAGGCTCTGCCTGGCCCGGGGCCGTTTATCCGATAATTTCCACATCCGACGGTGCTGGCGGGAGTGAGCCTGGCGCGCCCGGTTCAGAGAAACCCCTGGGCTGCCTTCGGCGGCTCAGGAGCAACGGAGAGGTCGGAGCAGCGGTAAAAGGACGCGGGCGGGCCTGCTGACGGAGCGCTCGTGCGGTCAGACCGCGGTGCGGGCGAACGAGAGTGGAAGCCTCGGCAGCTTCTGGGGAGTGCGACCGTGCGTGGAGCTGCGCAGGGCGCAGAGCGGGCCAGTGGACTTGAGGCCCGCGGCTGCTCCCGGAGGTAGGAGATCGGGCGCGGGACCGCGCCAGGGAGCCATTCGGCGACGTGGTCGCGTCGCGGCCTCACAACGAGCTTGGCCCTGGTGACGCTGGTGCAGGGGAGGCTCCGACGGGCCCCGAGGCGGTCTCTGGGCCCGGCGGCTTAGACGGACGAGGAGGAGGCCTGTAAGGAGACTAGCCGTCGAGGTAATACCTCGAAGAGGCCCCCTGGGCTCGTAACTGCACTTGCTTGGTTCTGGAAAGTTGTCTGAACATTCGGGTGGGCCCCTCGGGCCGCCAATTCAGCGATGTGAAGTGAGGCTTGGTGGAGAGCGGTGAAGGCTGTGACCGCGGGGGCCCGAGGAGGGTGTACGAGTGGCGACTCCCGGATGGACAGTGCGGGCTGACTTGGCCTGCGAGGATAGGCTGATGCTCTGGGACCCCGTTGCTTGACGATCCCTGCTCCTGGTGCGGGAGCCCACGGTGAGCCCCACGCTAACTTGAGAGGTCTCTGAGGTCCGGATCTTCCTTCGCTTGGCTTTACTCACCTGGACCTGGTCAGAGGTGTTGGAGTAGGGTGGAACTATGGGCAAGGCGGATCAACGTCAGGCCAAACTTACCTTCGAAGGGGGGAAAAAAAAGAACGCTGCTGCCAGCTCCCAGCCATGTGAGGAGCTGAACGGAGGGGATAGCCCTGAGGCATCGGTGAAGTCCATGTTTTTAGACCTTAAGGCCAGCCTGGCGGGCATTGACACCAAACTGGATCATGTCACCGAACAACTTGATCGCATTAGGGCACGCGGAGACAATCACAACACCAGGCTTGTGGCCTTGGAGTCACGTACGTCTGGGATAGAGGATGCACGCCAGGGTGACAGGGATCGGATCGCAAGTATGGATCGAATCCTTGAGGTCATACGTAACAAGAACGAGGACTTGGAATCAAGATCACGCCGCAATAATATTCGAATTGTGGGACTGCCGGAGGCGACCGATGTGGGGCGAATGGAAGACTTCATTGAGCAGATGCTGTCTGAGCTGTTCGCCGGTGAGCTCTCTCGGATGCTGGTGGTTGAGAGAGCTCACAGATCTTTGGGACCCCGACCCCCCCGGGGACTCCCCCACATCCAATTATTGCACGTCTGTTAAATTACCGTGACCGTGACGCTGTACTCCACCTGGCAAGGGAGAGACGTCCGTTGCTCTATAAGAACTCCGAAATACATTTCTTTCCAGACTATACACTCAGTGTGCAGTCCCAGAGACGTGCTTTTCTGCCGGTTAAGCGACTGCTATCTCAGGAGGGAGTGAGCTTTGCCCTGTTGTATCCTGCCAGGCTGAGGGTGCGCCATGAGGGTAAGATGCCCTACTTCACGGACTTAAAACAAGCGACCAAGTTTGCTCGACAACTGCCGAGGGAGCGGGAACCTGCAGAGCGCCGCGGCCGTGGCAATGACGTCGCTGCCTTAAGTGACAATGACTAACATGCTCCGATCGCCTTGACACCCATTGTTGGAATTGCGGGGGTGTGCTGGCTGCTCCTTCCTGGCCCCGTTTGGCTTAGTGACTGGCGACTGGCCCACGGGCGCTCTCTCCCGATGCCACCTGGGTGGAGAGATAATAGGCCGGTCATAGCCCCTGGGATGAGTCCTGTTATTCACTGTTCCTGCTTTGGAAGTGGGATTTGGGGTCAAGTTGGGTGGGCAATTGGGTGGGTCCGATTGGGGGGCCTGAGTGGGCGGGTGTGGGGGGCTTCTCACATGTTAGTGGGGGTACTGTTTCTTCATTTATGTATGAATGTTCTATTTGTTTCCTTGCGAACTTTATGGCAGGTGGGGATTGGCCTTTGCGTGCAATACTGGCTGACTGTGGATGGGGCCGAGAGGTGAGGAAGTATCTGGGATCAGATGTTTGACTTGGAATGTGCGGGGGCTTAACGACAGTAGGAAAGCTCGACTTGTGGCTGCATATGTTAAGAGACATGCAATTGATGTATGTATGCTTCAGGAGACACACCTAGTGAAGTCCACAACACACAGACTAAAATCTGGGTGGGTAGGTGAGATGCATTGCTCAACATACTCAGGTTACTCCCGCGGAGTCGCAGTCCTTGTACGCAAGGGTCTGCAGTGGCGAACGAAAAAAGTACTGGTGGATCCAAATGGCAGATACGTACTGATGAGTGGTGTGTTACTGGACAAGGCGTGTCGCCTAGTCGCTGTGTATGGGCCGAATGTTGATGATCCAGGTTTTTTCGTGGAGCTGTGGCGCCTGGTGGAGTCGTTGGGACCGGGAGCGATACTTTGGGGGGGAGATTTTAATGTCGTACTTGATGCCAAGTTGGATAGGGAGAGTAAAGCCAGGATGCAACATGTTGCAGCGGCTAAGGCCTTGGAGGCCGTGATGCGTGATGGTGCACTGGTTGACTTATGGCGGCAGCGGCATGGAGTGGCGAGAGAGGGTACATGTCTGAATTATGTGCATGGTAGCTGGTCTCGTATAGACCGCTGGTTGGGCTCCAGGGATATGTTGGCCTGGACTAGAGCGGTTGAACATCTTCCTCGTACGCTGTCAGATCACTCGCCGGTGTGTCTGGAATTGGAGATACCGACTGAACTTGGTAGATCTATTATGTGGCGGCTGCCTAGGGGGGCGCTTCGCGATCCGGCCTTCCGGTAGGAACTGCGGGAGGCAATTAAAATGTACTTTGCAGAGAATCAGGGATCAGTGGAGTCCCCAGGAACCCTTTGGGAGGCATTTAAAGTTATTATCAGAGGGGTTTGTATCTCGAAACAACACGGTATAGTTAAAACCCTGAGACGAGAGTTGGCTGAAATTGAGTCACAGCTTGCTGAGCTGGAAAGACGACTAGAATTTAACTGGTCTAATGAAGTTGTTGCGGAGATCCGCCAAGTGATATCGCTGTATGAGGAGGTTTCTCTCAGGGAAATTTGCTTCCTCGGGATGGAGGCTCGCGCGCGTCAGTACGGGGAGAGCGAAAGGGCTGGACATACATTGGCAGCTTTACTTCGTAAACCTTGGGCCAATGACTATGTCTCTGAGGTCATGGATGGAGGGGGTGAGAGTGTATCGGGATCGGGAGGAATTATGCAGGTGTTTACTGAATTCTACGCTGGGCTCTATGCAGCTCCGACGGAAACTGGTGTGACTGACGCACAGATGCCCTTTGAGGATATTGCGTTAATATGGTTTGACGAGGTGCACAGGAAATACTTAGATGAACCATTTTCAGTGGAGGAGGTGACTGCGGCCATTCGTGGCCTACCTGGAGAGAAGTCTCCTGGATTGGATGGCCTAACCTCTGCGTTCTATAAAGAGTATGTGGATATATTAGCTCCTCGACTATTGGAGGTCTATGCAGAAGCCCTGGAGACGGGGTCGCTCCCGACCTCGCTCCGGGAGGCACTGATAGTGACAATCCTGAAGCCTGGAAAGGATCCGCCTCGGTGCGACTCGTATCGCCCACTTTCCATGATAAATATTGACAACAAAATCCTAGCGAAGATGATTGCGGCGAGGCTACAGCCTCTTCTCCCTAGTTTGGTGCTCCCAGATCAGTCGGGTTTTGTCCCGGGAAGGTCTACGGGTCACAACTTGCGCACCTTCTTCGCGGTGGCGGGAACACTAGAAAAAGATGACAATGCGGCGGCTGTTTTTCTGGACGCAGCTAAAGCGTTTGACTCCTTAACATGGGACTATGGGGGTCATTCTGACCCTGGCGGTCCATGACCGCCATGGCGGAGGGCGGCGGAAGCACCGCCAACAGGCTGGCGGTGCTTCCTGGGCGATTCTGACCGCGGCGGTACAGCCGCGGTCAGAAAAGGGGAGCCGGTGGTTTCCCGCCGGTTTCCCGCTGGCCCAGGGAATCCGCCATGGCGGCGCTGCTTGCAGCACCGCCATGGGGATTCCGACCGCCTTCCCGCCAGCCTGTTTCTGGCGGTGAACACCGCCAGAACCAGGATGGCGGGAACGGGTGCTCTGGGGCCCCTGGGGGCCCCTGCACTGCCCATGCCACTGGCATGGGCCGTGCAGGGGCCCCCTAACAGGGCCCCACAAAGATTTTCACTGTCTGCTTTGCAGACAGTGAAAATCGCGAAGGGTGCCACTGCACCCGTCGCACCCCTGCAACTCCACCGGCTCCATTCCGAGCCGGCTTCATTGTTGAAGGGGCTTTCCCGCTGGGCCGGCCGGCGGTCTTCTGGCGGTCGCCCGCAGGCCCAGCGGGAAAGCCGGAATGGCCGCCGCGGTCTTTTGACCGCAGAGCGGCCTTTCGGCGGGAACCGCTTGGCGGGCGGCGACCGCCGACCGCCACGGTCAGAATGACCGCCTATATGTTTGCCCTGTTGGGTCGGGTGGGAATTAGTGCGCGCTTCCTCCGCTGGATTAAATTGCTGTATACATTGCCCACTGCTAGATTGCGCCTCAATGGGAATGTATCTGCTCCGTTCCCGGTTGCGCGCGGCACTCGCCAGGGTTGCCCGTTGTCTCCTCTTCTTTTTGCTGCGGCAATGGAGCCCCTGGCGGCCCGGCTCCGACAGAATTATAATGACAGAGGATTGCAATTCCGGCAGCGACCAATTTTGATATCTCTGTATGCAGATGATATTGCATTATATAATCAGAATCCCGACCAGAATCTGGATATACTACTTGACGAGATTGTGCGTTTTGGTACCTTTTCAGGTATTAATATTAATTGGTCTAAGTCAGTGGTGCTGCCTTTGACCCCCAGGGTGCCGCGATATGACTCCCGATATCCTCTGATGTGGGCGGATGGGCCTGTGAGGTACTTGGGTATACAGCTGTGCTGTGACGTGGAGGAGCTGTGGCTGGCTAACTACGGTGCCGCTCTGACGTGGCTGGAGCGGAAGGTAGAGATCTGGCGTACCCTCCCGCTGTCGTTGATAGGACGTATTGCTATTGCAAAGATGGTAGTCCTTCCGAATTTTTTTTACTTATTTGTGAATCTCCCTCTCCCGCTTCCGAGAAGTTATCTGAGGCGTATGCGCTCAGCACTGATCTGTCTGGTGTGGGCCGACGCGTGCGTATTTCATGGGAGAGGCTGACGCTGCCATTCGAACTAGGGGGGCTCGCTGCGCCGGATATGGAGCTGTATTATCTATGTGATCAGGCGCACTTTGCGTATTACTGGCTGAATCCTATTCGTTATCTGCCGCACCTGGCGCTTGAGAGCGACTCTGTGTGGCAGGACGACCTGGCGAGAGCATTTGGTGGACGTGTTCCGTCCCGGGTGCAGGGGATTGACATGGTGGCATGTACGATGCGGGCGTGGGGTGTGCTGATGCGGCGATCCGGGGTTTCGGCCCCGTTCGCTCCTTCCCTACTGGTAATGGCGATAGCTGACGAGCAGCTGTACCGTGATGGTGGAGTACGTGGATTTCTCCGAGATGCTGGCCTAACCGAGCTGAGAGATTGGATGATGGATGATCGCTTGTTTGATGTACCTGAGATACTGGCCGGTCGCGAGTGCACGGCGCTTCTGCGTATGTATGTGATCCGAGTTCGCTCTTTCTTGCGGAACCGCTTATGGAGCTCGGATGAGGCCCCGGTGGAGTTCCGTGCGCTGGAGATTCTCTGCTGTGCGCGGTCGCCTAATAGGCTGGTCACCAAATTATATAACTGCATGCAGGAACAGAGGAATAATCTCCGAGAGCCGTCCAGACGAGCGTGGGAGGCGGACCTGGGAGAGCCCATCTCGGAGGCTCTGTGGCGCGCCTGCTGTGCGCATATGAGAGCGTTGACGCCAAATTACAGGTTCAGATTGCTGCATTTTAAATTTTTGCACAGTCTATATTATACCCCAGTGCGGATGTACTCCTTGGGGCTGCGCGAAGATGCGAGCTGCGCGCGCTGCCTGGCGCCGGAGGCTAGTTTTTTACACTTGGCGTGGGAATGTGCGGATGTTTACGCTTTCTGGGTGGCAGTTTTCAACGCAATTTCTGAAATGGTCGAAATAGAAATCCCAGCCACTCCTAGAATCGCGCTGCTTGGGTGTGTGGAGGACATCAGGGCAACACACAGATGTTTAGTGGGCATACTATTGCTGTTAGCCAAGCGCAGAGTGGCCATGTGCTGGGGGCGGGACGAGAGTGCTGCGCCGTTCTGAATGGCTAAGAGATGCAGCTTTCTGTCATGATCAGCATATAGTCTTCTGGAACCTGATGCCTGAAGGGTCTAGACCCAAAGATATTTGGACCCCGCTGAATAATTTCTTAGCGGCCCAAGACGAGTGAGTGATATAACCAAAGAAGCACGGACAGAACACTGACCCCTCTGTACGTTGGCATCTACATCAAAAAAGGTGAATGGCTGTTGTGGACTGGTTGTATTCCCCACCTGCTCCTTTTTGTTTATATTTGTTGATGTCCCTTATTCAACTGCATGTTATATCTACTGCATCTCTGGCAGAAAACTGCCCCGTGGTAATTCCGTACAGATCATGTCTTCAATCAATAGATGCGAAATTTGCAGAACAAACTGAACTGTAATAATTAATGAGTACCTGTCTGATTTCTCCTGTACGGAATATATGTTAATATCGCAGTGGGGAGCTTTTGCTCTTTAGAATATGGTGCTCTGTAGGGACTGTTGTTTTTTTTTATATGTTTGATATGATAAACTCAATAAATAAATAAAAAAATAAAAAAGTATTCACATCATCACTATGGTAGGAAGACCAGTTGTTGACTGTATTTTGAGTGGAATACGTGAAGGCATCTGTTGGTGCAGAATATACTGTTCTGCAAACAAACCTCACTCCACAGCACCATCTGGATCCTTCTTTCAAAGGTCAGAGGTGTCAAGACCTTGCCTGGAGAAGACTGAATAAGTGATTATTGTTTTCTTGTCTTAGAAGTGTGGAATATCATCTGGACCCCTCTCTAACCCTCCAGCAGAGTACTAAAGAGCTGTGCATAGCATTCTACACGCTACATAGTTAGGTCCGTATATTCTTGACGTTCAGAAACTTCTTGGACAAAAATCATCTGCATACGGTGACTGTTCTGTGGCCATAATCAAGGGGAGAAGGTTGGCATCAGGTCAGGCCAATGACGTGATCCAGTTCACAAAGAAAAAAAAGGGGTAGTGAAAATGCACAGCAGAAACATTTGTGTAGAGAATTTTTGGTGGAATTTTCCAATAACAAAATCTATTTTCCAGGTTTTTCATCACCACTCCCACGAGCAGCATGTATCTTAAAAGAACAACCAGTTTTCTCAAGTAGGAAATTGTTTTTTGGTTAAAAGCTAGAAGGTGTCTCCAACCAAGATATAGTCAGATTGTGCGTGCCCATGCATGCACGGTCTTACCAAACTGCTCTACAGAATAGATATAAATAAAAGCTTGGCTTCAGAGATTTATGTAGGGTTTCTGCATATGTTTTTAAAGACTAATGCCAAACATCTGATTTCCAGAGCATTTTGACTCCTGTGAATGAAAGTGCTATTTACAAATACTCTTTTTTAAGCTTGTGTCTCTTGACTTCCTGCTACCAATCATTCTTTTGTACAATTTTCTGATATCAACACATTAAAGGTGCAATGGTGTATCCAATATTTTGTACAAGCATCATTTGTCAACATTGGGGCCCATATTTATACTTTTTGACGCTAAACTGCGCTAACGCAGTTTAGCGTCAAAAAGTTTTGCGCCGTCTAACGCCATTCTGAAGCGCCATGCGGGCGCCGTATTTATGGAATGGCGTTAGACGGCGCAATCAGACCGGCGCTGCCTGGTTTGCGTGGGAAAAAACCACGTAGACCAGACAGCGCCGGCGTAGGGGGAAAATGGCGCATGGGCGTCTTAAAATGGGGCAAGTCAGGTTACGTCGAAAAAATCGTCTTAACCCGACTTGCGCCATTTTTTAACGACGCCCATCCCCCATCAACATGACTCCTATCATTGTAAAGATAGGAGTCATGCCCCCTTGCCCAATGGCCATGCCCAGGGGACTTCTGTCCCCTGGGCATGGTCATTGGGCATAGTGGCATGTAGGGGGGCACAAATCAGGCCCCCCTATGCCACAAAATATTATTAAAAAAAAAAAAAAAAAAACTTACCTGAACTTACCTGAATGTCCCTGGGGTGGGTCCCTCCAGCCTTGGGTGTCCTCCTGGGGTGGGCAAGGGTGGCAGGGGGGGTCCCTGGGGGCAGGGGAGGGCACTCTGGGCTCATTTTGAGCCCACTTGTCCCTTAACGCCATGCCTGACCCAGGCGTTAAAAAGCGGCGCAAATGCGCCGTTTTTAGCCACGCCCACTCCCGGGCGTCGCTTTTGCCCGGGAGTATAAATACCACGTAAAGGCCTGGGAGTCATTTTTTAGACGGGAACGCCTCCCTTGCATATCATTAACGCAAGGAAGGGGTTCACGCTAAAAAATGACGCACATTCCGGGAACTTTGGCGCTATTCGCCTCTAACGCCATAGTATAAATATGGCGTTAGTTGGCGTTAGTTTTGCGTCGAAATTGCGTCAAAAAAAACGACGCAATTTCGGCGCAAACGGAGTATAAATATGGCCCTTTGTATTTCTGAAACACAGAATTGTTTTTTTATAATTACTACACCTCTCAAGAGAAGTATTTTCTTAAGTCTCCTACCATAAACTGAACAATTTGGTAATGTTTGAAAGTTGCTGTTCTATTTACATTGAATTTATCTGAAATTAATTTCTACTTATGGTATTCATGAATGGGGCACTAAATACCTTCCCATACCATACAGATCACAGGAAAAGACTTGTAACAATCACATCTAATATTCCTTTGAGAGAGATGTGACTGAGAGGCCCATTGTCATTGGGCCATTAATTGATCCTGTAAGTCTCCCCAACTAGAGATATTGCAGTGATCTGAAATTGTGGGAGAAGGGACTATCGCTGATTACAAGTCACCAGGGAATAACATGCAGGAATATGAGTTAATGTACTTATTTCTCTCTGTTTTCTGCATTAGTTTCACCCTGACATTGTACCTGCTGAAAGTGTTCAGGTGCGAAGCTGCAGACCAATGGAATTCCCTTGCATATTATAATCTCAATGGGCCCAGTAACTCCTGCTATAAGATCATGAGAGGGATACTGCATAAACCAGCTTTTCTGCACGGTTGCTGCCTCCTGTTCTGAACACCATCTGGAGAACCATGTAATCTGTATGTTGAGGCATGTGATCTGTATAGGGAAAGGTGCGGAAGATATTGTGATGCGAAGGGTTAATTAGCTTGAGCAGTGTAGATGAGTGTGATGCCTGCTGAACCCCCCCCCCTAAATAACGTGGAAAAGTTCATGATATTATTTTCAAGCTTGTTTGTGTAGAAGACTCCGTCTCAACCTTGAGAACGAGAGTACAGGGAGAAGATGGAATGAAAACAAAGGCTAGAGAAGGGCAGAGCAGCCAAGTACTGATAACATAGCTAGAAAATGCCAGAATGAGATAGAATCCAAGCTTCAAGTTAGAATAGGCAGAAGCCTAAAATGCCCTCAACTGTGCAAGTGAGGGCACTGGTACGCAAACAGAAGAGTAGGCAGAAGCCTAAAATGCCCTCAACTGTGCAAGTGAGGGCACTGGTATGCAAACAGAGCAGTAGGCAAATCCCTAAATTACCCTCAACTGTGCAAGAGAGGGCATTGGTACGCAAAGAAAATTGGGATCCATATACTTGGGATGGAACAGTCTCAGACAATGATGACTGGAATTGGGAGGATGAGGTGGAAGTACGTGTAACAGAACTAGGTGGAGTTGAAAGTGGAGAAGGACGTGTAGGTGAAATTGAAGGTGAAATGGGAGTGAATGGTGGGCAAATACAGAATTCTAATTTGGTAAGAGATTATACGCAGAGTAAGTTGTTGGAAAGAACCCGTATGTTTAGGCAGATGCCTGCAGAGCCTTTGTTTAAACGTCTGGTGAGATCTTGGGGCACTGGAGCAAAAGATGCACTACAGAATCCTTTTACGTTAGGTCCCATCACAGAAGGAGACCCGTTTGAGCTGGAAATGATAGAACAGGATGATGTAGATGATGTAGTGATGTGGAGCCTATGGCAGAGGCAGGGAAAAAAGAGGGTGCCACAAGATTGGGCCTTAGTGGAAATAGAACGCATAACTGATAATCGGCCGGTCACCTTAAAAATGAGTCACCTTACTAGGTTGAACAAGAGAAGGAAGGGTTGGCAATAAAGTAGGCAGAGCGCAGGAGTTTGCCATCGTGAAGTGGAAATGGTATCTGCAGCAGAGGGCAAAACCGGGACCAGCAGGAGTGTCGAAGTTACAAGAAGATAAACTAGGGGCAGTGGACTTGCAGGCAATGGCCCCTGCGCCAGAGCCCTCTGAAATGGAATCCTCACCATTTAAGACAGCCCCGCCTTTTGAACAACTCACTGAAAAAGAACAGTAAAATGCATGGCTCACAGATGGTACCGCCCGGTACTATCAAGGAAAAAGACAATGGCAAACAGTTGCATTCCAGCCTGCTACAGAAACAATGTTGCTGCAAGGAGGGGATAATGAATCAAGCCAGCTTGCAGAACTGCATGGGGTAGCAGCAGTGATCAAACAAGCCCCCATCGGAGAGAAAACATTTGTGTACACTGACAGTTGGGCCACTTACCAAGGACTAGTAAGCTGGGCTCGACTTGGCGCAAGGATGGATGGAAAATTAAAGGCACCCCCGTTTCGGGAGGCGAGCAGCTATGGGAAGAGATGTGGGAGAAAGGGCAAAACTGTCAAATCTATATGGGACATGTGGATGCCCTTTGCCCATTGGATACCTCACTTGCATCTCTGTTCAACAACACCGTAGATCAAATTGCCAAAACACTCTCCAATCTCAATTTATTATAGTTGTAAGACCTGAAATACATTTTTGTTCTTTTGACTCTTCCAATAAATTTGCCAATTTCTGGAGCAAGTGTTAAATTCATAGAAGAATCCATCATTGACATTTCCTCCACCGTACAATCCCTATAGTGTTGGAAATTCCACTTGTGGATTCACTTCCAGATTTAGAACTTTGTCAGAAAATCTGGAAATTTTCCTTTACCCTAACTCACCTTAAGCCTTGTCACTTCAGAGTAGGCAGTAGACCCATGGACCACTGCATACTCTGAAAAAATGATAAGAAAAGTCACCTTTTTTATTTTTGAAATGCAGCCCGTTTTCCTTCAAGGAAAACAGGCTGCACTTCAAAAAAATAAAACTGCTTTGTTGAAAAAGCAGTCTCAGACATGGTGGTCTGCCTGCCCCAGCAGACCACTATCCCTGTGAGTGCGGCCTTTCCTAAATGGGTCAGAAATTGTGACCTGCCTCATGAATATTAAGAGGCAGGTCACCTGCGACCCATTTGGGAATTGCAAACAGTGTGTTTCACACTGTTGTACATTTTATTTTGCAACTTGTAATTTGTGATTCACAAACGGATGGCAAGTTGCGAGTCACTAAACAAAAGGTCATACATCTGGCCCTAGATCCTTTAAACACTTACTGAAGGGACAGTGGGATGGTCCTCGAAAGCTTGCAATATTGGCGAAATGGCACCTACTATACTTGAACTATTTACACAAACAATATCTCACCCCAGAAACATTATTGCTTAGGAGTGTGATCCCATGTGCACAAAGTGTTGATCACAGTTAGCCAATTTCTACCATGTGGTATGGGACAGTAATGTAATAAAAGAAAACTGTGGTACACTTCTACAAATGCTATGCTATGTATGGGCACAAGCTATTGAACCCTCTCTGACTACACTCCTGGGTCTATGAGATGGTGGAATTTCTGGTGAAAAAAATCTGGCAGGACTTATCATTCTTTTGGCACAAAAAAGACCTGACCAAGTACTGGAAATCGGATGCTGCCTCACCGATGAAAGATTTCCTCAGGGCTATGTATCACTGCACTAGAATTCTGGAACTAATTCCCAGGTGAGAGGATGCCCTCAAAAACATAGGAACATTTGGGGATTGTAGTAGGACTATGTTGGAAAATCGCCCTTCTGAAGGGTCACACCAAACATTTTAGCCTTCCTCCTCTTCTTTTTCTGACCTAATTTTTGCTGGCTTTAGGACTCTGGACACTTTACCACTACTAACCAGTGCTAAAGTGCACGTGCTCGCTCCCTAAAAACGTGGTAACATTGGCTGATACCCAATTGGCATATTTAATTTACTTGTAAGTCCCTACTAAAGTGCACTACATGTGCCTAGGGCCTGTAAATTAAATGCCACTAGTTAGCCTGCAGCACTGATTGTGCCACCCAGCTGGGTAGCCCCATAACCATGTCTCAGGCCTGCCATGTGCAGTTGCACTGCTACTTCGACTTCGCATTTAAAAGTACTTGCCAAGCCTTAAACTTCCCTTTTCCACATATAAGTCACCCCTAAGCTAGGTCCTAGGTAACCCCTAGGGCAGGGTGCTATATAGGTAAAAGGCAGGGCATGTACCTATGTGTTTTATACTTCCTGGTAGTAAAAAACTCCTAAATTTGCTTTCCACTACTGTGAGGCCTGCTCCTTTCATAGACTAGCATTGGGGGACTGCCCTTATGTACTTTTTGAGGGGTAGGTTCTGATTTGAAAGGTGTAACTAGGTCATAGTTAGTATGGCCAAAATGGTAATACAAAATCCTGCTTATTGGTGAGGTTGGATTTTAAATTACTATTTTAAAAATGCCACTTTTAGAAAGTGAGCATTTCTCTGCACTTAAAACCATCAGTGCCTTACAGCCTGTCTCCAATCAATCCTATAAATTAGAGTACACTGTTCCAAACTAATCTGACGTCCTAGGAGACCTGGGGTCTCAGGAGCAAGAGCCCTCAAGCATCACAATAGATGACTAGCATCATCATCGGGAAATGCTCCTCGCCAGGCCGGCACTGCAACGCCTGACGGTCTCCCCGAGGGGGGCTCTTCCGCCGTACTGTTCTGATAGTGAACTAATGTGTTCTACTGATTAAGCGTGAAAGCCTACAACAGGAGTAGGCAAGGGTTGGAGAGAACAGAAAAAAATGTTTAAAATTGGTTATACATCGCGCCAAAACATCATAACTTTAATCAGTCTAGGGTAGATGAAGACCAAGATTAAAAATGAGTGAAAGTCACACTACAGTGTGATGCTCAAATGACTTTTAAAACGACAAACCTAGGGGACTATAAATGATATAGTACCTCTACACCAAGGTCAACATGTTTCGCGTCCTTACGGTCCATCCGGATCCATTGACGCTTCATCAGGACCAAAAATCATAAGATTTAACCTCTTCTCCAAAATAATACAAAAGTTATGAAACACCCTCACTTTAGGATTGAAAACCGTCACTTACATTGAAGTCACCTGGTAAAGTCAGGTCGCCCATCCCCAAACTGAGACCGGGCTCCTTGGGACGCACGTTCTAAGGACTCACATAAACAAATTTTCTCAGAGGTCCTTCGTTATGGACCTACCCTCTAGACGGCGCCCCGCATGGATCATCCAATCAATGTCTGGTCTGTGCTGGTTGACAGCCCCCTTCTGCATATCACCTAGACAACCACAAACACAGGATACTCAGTCACATCTGCAACACCTGAATATTGAATGGGTCTTGCTGGGCATGAAGAATGGAGGGCCTGAAACTCACATTTCAAAGGCCAGTGGCCTGCCCGCACACAATGGACTGCCAAAGCCCCTACTGGGATCATGGCAGACAGGACTTGGCTGAAAGGGGAACTTGTACACTTCAGAACTACTCTTTGAAGTCTCACCCACTTCAAAGGCATTTTTGATTATATAAACTGGGTCTCTGACCCCACCAAATCAGACATTTCTGGACCTACATGTGCACACTGTCAAGAGGAACTGCCTGGCTGCCCAAAGGAATCATCTGGACTGCTTTGCTGAGAAGGACTGCTGCCCTGCTGTTGCCCTGCTGCCCTGCTGGCCTCTGACTGTGCTGAGAAGGACTCTGCCTTCCCCAAAAGTGTTCTCCAAGGGCTTGGATTGAGCTTTGCTCCTGTTTCCTGAAGTCTCAGGGCCAAAAAGACTTAATCTCTTCAGGATACTCCTTGTGCGTCAAAAATCGACAAACCTCCTGCCAGAATCAATGCAAAGCCTGCATTGCGATTGAGAAATCACACAGCCCACCGGAATGACGCAGCCCCAACTTCCAGATGGGAAATGCAATGCAGTGCCTGCCATGCGATGAAAAATTTGACGCATCGCATACTGGATTGATACAGCACTTGTGCCTACTTCCAGTGCCTCAAGGATATTCCCTGCATCATCCCTGGGTGTCAAAAGATCCCCACATCACAGTGAGGAACCAAGACTGTGTGCCGAAAAACTATGCAAACCCCTTGCAGCATGGAAAGAAACAATACATCGTCTGAGCCGCGTTGGAAAATCTGACACAACCATGTATTTTTCCACACATCTCCTCCTCTGCGGTCTCCGTGAATGATATTTTTGACGCATACCAGGTACTGTGTGTATCAAAGAGACAACTGTTCATTTCTAAGGATTAAGACTCTTTTAAACCTTTTAAAAAGTGATATTTAAACTTTTGCTTATTGGATCTTTGTTGCTTTCACCTTTATGTATTCAGATAAATATTATCTAAACTTGTATGGTGATTTTTTGTGGTGTTTTCACTGTGTTACTGTATGATTTATTGCACAAAAACTTTACACCTTGCCTTCTAAGTTAAGCCTGACTACTCAGTGCCAAGCTAACAGAGGGTGGCCACAGGATAATTTGGTTTGTGTGTGACTTTCCCTGACTAGGATTGTGGTCCCTACTTGGACAAGGGTGTATGCCTCTGCCAACTAGAGACACCATTTCTAACAGACTATTTCAATTTAATTAACATATAATTCATTTCAATAACAGTGGTGAAGGTACAACTTGTGAGATGTATTTTACTCCTCCTGTACAATTGTATACAGTGATTTTCACATAATCCGTAAGACTGCTCAAAAGTTTAAGAATATGATATTTACTGCTTTACAAAAAAATGTTTGGCTAGATACAAGTGGATGACCACCTGCACTGGATGTCATCAAAAGGAAAGGTCCAGAACTCATTGCATTTTCGCTACAATTATGATGTCTCTCTTTTTAGTATTCAGCTTAAACCAAGTACAGCTCCTAAAGGTCCAGACTCCTACCACACAACGTAATCCAGAAGACAAGCAACTTTGAAAGATGATCACTCCTAAATTTCCCAGACTGAAACCTTTGGCGTGGGGAAATCCTAACTGCAATCATTAGAATCTACTTATCATAGTCCTTTAAGAGTGCTTAATTTCAAGCTGCATAGTGTTTTTTTTTATTTCATGTATTTCTGTGGTTCGTGGGGTCAACGTCTTCACTCTTCACTCTTCCTTGTGTGTTGTTGTCTGATCTACCTTTAACACCTATTTTCTCTATCCAGTACCTATTCTCTCTCCAAATGTCCTTTTTTCCTACAGTTTTTAAAATAGAGACACCAGCTGCATAGCCAGATAAGGTTGAACAGATCCTTTCCCTGTCAGGTATTTTGTTCTTTTTATAATGATATTGGTGTTCCTATGCTTTATAAATATTGATTTCAGCAACCTGATCATCTGGGTCTTAGGATGCGCTGCTTCCTGGCAAGTGATTGACTGAGTCAGCTCAGGCACTACATCCAAGTACTTCACAGTATTAGATTCTCTTAATGCATTCTTTCTGGCCTTGGGGACAGAACAAACATCTAGAATGAGGGGTGGGGATTGTTTTGCCCTGGCCTGTCCCATGCACATTCTGGCTCCATAGCTTTCTCTGGACTTCAAGGAGTAACATGGTTGTAAATGTAATGCTTGGGACCCTGCTCTGCCACTGTTATGTGACTGCAAGCCTCAGTGGCGGGTAGTAAGAACAAGTCTGGGATCTGCCCTTCTTCCGTCCATATCCATATTGGTGATTGAAGCAGCCATATCTCTACCTTAAGTATAACTGGTGTGATTTGGCATAGAGCTTTCCAGTACTCTTGTTCTGGCCAGTCTGTGCACTTGAAGTCAGTTGCCAAGAAAACCTAAGGGCTTCCCACATCAGGGAATGAAGCACAGTCTTCAGCCAGATCTTCTGCAATGGGTCATACAAGTCATAACTGTAAAAGTCTAAGTAGTCGTAGAGAGATACATAAATTAGAAATATTGTATCCACCTTGCAGAGATCATGTTAATTTTCACTACACACACAAATATACATGTATTTATTTATTGGAAGTCTTTAAGAAAGGGCTGACATGTTGTCTGATTAAACAGGAATAACGAGGGTGTGATCCCTTTATGATAAATTGATGGATACATGTATTTTTGTCTGTTCGTCGGATAAGATTTGACACATATAAATCCTATGCTCTCTGGCATCAAAGGTTCTGCGAGGTTGCGAGGTGTGTATTTTTGGGAGGGGGGAAATTTTCCTAGAAAGGAGAAGGGTTAAATACACATATAGAGAAGCTACGGCCTTCTCCTAGATCATAATGGTCACTTGGTCCATCTTTCTATGATTGCACAGAGCTTCATTAGAGGGTTGGCACTTTACTCTCATCTGCAGCTGGGTTCATCCATTTAAATTAATCCAGACTGTTTTTTCATCAATACCGCTGTACATTATAACTATGTGCTTTGAAATGTGTATTGTGAGCTTAGGTATGACAACCAGCTTAGATCAGCTGATTGGGTAGTTTGAGTTTTCAGAAATGGTTATTACGCATTCCAGTGCCTTAGTCCTGTACTAAAAGAACCAGCCTTTTTCTTTTTATTACTCAAAATTGGTTGGTAAAGAACATGGGCATGGGATAACTAGAGGTCCCTGTTTGGTATGCAACTTCTGTAAATAACGGTGGCCCTTGCATCATTATGCTTCAAATGATCTTGAGTTTGTTCTAGCCTCCACTGAGAACCAGTGAAGAGATTTCAAGGTGGGTTGCACATGACAGCACCTTTTCAGGCATTCATTGTAGATTGGTTAGGAATTTGTCAGAAGGTTGGTAAAGTCGCTATAGACAAAGTGTACCATAATTAGGCCTTTCATCAATTTCACTTAAAAATTGATCTGTATAAACACTAAGGGGCATATTTATACTCCGTCTGCGCTGAATGTGCATCAAAAATATTGACTCACAATCAGAGCAAACGTGTCCCCGTATGTTAACTTTGACGCCCGAGCCCGCGGACAACAAAATTCTGCTGTGTGCGTCATTTTTTGGATGCGGCAACACGCCTTGCGTTAATTATATGCAAGGTAGGCGTTCCCGTCCCAAAAATGGCTTAAACGGCCGTGCGTTGTATTTATGCTTTCGGGCAAAAATGATGCACGGCCGGGAGGTGGAGCCAGAAAATGACGCACATCCTGATTTGCATAAAAAATTAACGCTTGGGTCAGGGCAGGCGTTAAAATGGGGCAAACACACCTGTATTTAATCAGAACACACAGAACAAACAGCAGAGCAGCAACAGGGAGAAATGGAGGTGATTCTAATCCAGCATGCACGCAGACGCAGAGCCCAGCAACAACAACAGCAGCTACAACAACACCAGCAGGGACCCCAAAGGCAGCGCAGAAGGCAGGAGAGGATATTCCGCCCAAGAACAACCCTTCAGGGCCTCAGGGAACACGACATCATACAGAGGTACCGGTTGAACTGGCAGGCCATTTAGCAGCTGCTGCGAAACATTGAACAGCAGTTGGCCCCCACTTTGGTGACACCCCGCACCATCCCAACAGAAACAATGCTGATTGCCGTACTTCATATGCTGGCAAGTGGCTCTTTTCAAACAACTGATGCCCTGGTTGGCGGAATATCACAACCATCATTCTCTGCCTTTTTGCCCAAAGTACTGGATGCCATCATTCGACTGACACCCCACCACTTCTGCGTCCCTAACACACTGCAGAAGCAGCAGGAAACAAAACAGGGGTTCTACGCAATCAGTGGCTTCCCACACGTCCTTGGTGCAATCAACTGCACACATGTACGCCTTGTGCCACCTGCTGCAACTGAACACCTCTACAGCAACAGGAAGCACACACATTCCATCAACGTGCAGGCCATTGTCGATCACCAAGGATTGATCACCAACATCATGGCTAAATATCCTGGGAGTGTACATGCGTCCTTCATCTTCCGTCACTGCACCATCAATGAACACTTCCAGGATGGACGGTATGGCAATGGACTACTTGTTGGTAAGTACAAAAACCTACATATATGTACACTGTACAGCAACCCTCTAGGACACACAACACATACACCACAACAGCAACATGTCAACAGGAACACACTGAGGTCGTGACATCGCTAGCCATGTTTCTTAAGTCACCATTGAACCTGTCACACATCGGAATTTACTGTACAGCCTAATGTGAAGACGTCAATGAGTGTGGTTGCCTAAATGTCACCTTGCAAATTGTAAGTGTCACAATGACCTTTACATTAATACATTGCATAAGTCTAAAGGTATGGGATGTCCAGGGTACTTTCATATGAACGTGTTAACAACACTTTCAATTTTAAGTATGCATGGAACTATCATCTCACTCCTAGTGAAGACACATGGACACCTGTATCACAAGTCACAATGCTAGGGAGGGCACACTGTACTGAAAATTCCAAAATATACTGCTGACAAATGGTTAGCAGACAAACACTTGTTCAGCCAAGGAAACAACACAATGCAGATGGTATGACCTACAACCATAGGATGTCACATTAGTACACAAAAGAGTCACAAACAACACAAGACAACTACTGCCATTAAAGGTCTTTTCAATAGTGCCATCTACATCAACATGATCCCATTCATTTTCTCTTGCAGCTGATCAGGGGTATGGCATCCAGCCATGGATTATGACACCATTTGGCAACCCAAGTACAGCTGCAGAGCGTGCATACAACGAGGCCCATAGGAGGACATGCAGCATTGTCGAGCGGACCTTCGGCATCCTCAGGTCAAGGTTCCGCTGCCTCGACATCACTGGTGGTAGCCTCCTATTTCCCCCGAGATGGTATGTAGCATCATCCTCACATGTGCAATATTGCACAACATTTGTGTCAGAAGAAACATTCCCCTCCTGGAACCAGAGCCACACATGCCTGAAGAGGAGGAAGAGGAGGATGCTGGCCTGCAACAGGAGGGGGAACTACAGAACACAGCTGCTGGTATACGCAGGCGGCAACAGATTGTAAATAATGTCTTCTGAATATGATCACCTTCACCACTTTAGTTAACTAATGTAAATAAACACGTATTATAATCACCATATCATGGTCTGGCTATTCCTTTTTACACACCTTCATCTCTACTTATCACAATAAGAGTGTCGCCTCATGGAGCATTGCTGAGATACTGAGTAGGACACAGAACATCCCAGAGCTTATGTGATGCCTAACATACAATGGTCACATACACACACACTCTTAATGACATATATCATGTACATATCTCCTTTGAAGGCCTATAGCAGAGGACCACAACTATTTCACACATACATGTTGAAAGCAAGGTCCAACGCAGCATATGGCACACAACTATGACACCAACACTCAATAAGGGGAATACAAGCCTCATACATGAGGCAGTCAATGTGCTTTAGCATCACTAACAGGAATGTCTGACAAGACTCTTGACAGCAGTTAGTCCAACTGCATCCAATATTTGCAAGGAATATCTGTGACTAGAGTTCCATAGAAGCAGAACATAGACAGCACAAGTGCCACACATATGACATGCATAGCTCACATGACATTCCATGTACATGTCAGCCCATTTCCGAACTCATCACACACCCATGCACCTGGTCACAACCCACCTGTCGGAAGAGGTCCCTGGAATACTAAGATGTGTACCCTGATAATACCTCCTCTACAAACACAGACCAACATTAGCAAACCAGTGTGCTACACCCTTTCCTAAGGTATGCCATTGTCAAAGAACATCTGACTGCATGGAAGTCAGGTCAATTTATACACTGTCTTCTAGTTTCAAAGCCCGGTTAGCACATGTAGATTGCTTCCCCTTGTGAAAATGTCTGTTGGCCCTTAGAATGCAAGTCTCACCTACAGGACTGGTGAGAAACAGATGCAGCCCACACCTGTGATCACCTCCATGCACATCACCCATTACAAAAAGCACTGCCTCTGATGATGCCTGGAACAGCATAATAGTAGCCATTATGTCAAATACATCGTCAACCATTGATAGTAATTAAGCCGTGTAACACAGCCCTTGGGTTCATTTGTCACCTTCAAAAACACAGGACATACACAGATTGACATGTCAACTGTCTAGTTTGTCCTCCAAACAGTCTCGATCAGACCACTGATTATGTAACTTGTCCAGTAGCTGGCTCCTGAATCATCTTGCATTCTGTCAGCCTGACTGGAAACTGTCTGTGCGTCACACTAAAGTATCCCTGTGTCTACATATGTACCACACTTGTGTTGGCAAACCTGCCATTCATCAGGGGGCATTGGGCATGGGCTTCTACCATGCATATACAAATACATTGTATAGCATCATCTGCCTTTTAACTGTACCATTTGAGTTAAATCCTCTTGGAAATGCAAAGTTCATGGCCCATCCCTTTTCTGGGTTGCATTTATGCATGAATGACAAAGTGTCACAGTGTCCCAGGGTCATAGGCAGGGCTTGGGTACGGGGCTTTCAGCACAACCAGCAACCTCTGATAATGTACATGACTAATACACAAATGTCAGAACCATGACAGTTCACACACAGCATCACAGTGCGCACAACATAGTGATGGGCCGTGTGTGCTGAATAGCTGCTAGAATAAACAGCACAGAGGCTATGATGTTCCCAGATGCAGTGGGAAGTGCAGAGGCCAACCTGTGTACAAATGTTGTAATGACACCTGCCGGAACATGACACCTGAGACATTATCTCACTCAGCACACCAAGGTTGCCCTGTTGACTGTCTCATTACACGTCTTTAGTGACAGGGTGGGACCATCCACATGTTAGTTCACATATCCACATCTACTTTACTCACATTGATCAACAAAGGATACTCAGTAGTTACAGGAATAGCTGCCACTGATTCATGATGAGTCCTGGTCAGAACTGTGACAAATTGCATCCCAAAAAAACTACAGGATCATCATTGGACCACACACATGAACAAGACACCTATGTGCAATTGATCACTGGAAATATGTGGACACGTGCTGTCTTGTATGCTGGTCCACCACAGCCACTTGATAGTTGGGGCTTACTTCTATGGCCTCAACTGTGGTGTCATCATACATATGAGATTGACCCTTGTCTGTCTGTGCAAACAACATGGTACCCACTTCCTCAATGCATGTGTATGACTCACTGTGGGATTCATCAACTAGTGCCTAGGAAGCTCTTACCAATACTCTAGGATATAGGATGTAGAAATTGTGGACCTTTGACATGAACATGTGCCTGCCATCCATCTGGTGCCTGCTATGTCACATGTGGTGTCTACGTGACCCAAAAACTTGGGAGTATACTTTGCAGGTGTTGTTACATGTATGACTAACACATGCCCTTGCTCATTCCAATTTTTACTTGCATCTTAGGGTTGGACACATGGACGTCACAGTCATACAACCAAATGTACAATAATGCTTCATGTGATGTACACACACACCTGGTCAACCAACAAATTAGTTGTCAAAGCACACACTTTGAGCCAAAGGCAATTAGGTATTGTACATATGTGCGTCACATTGCTACCCTCTCCTTATGGCAAACATGCACAATTTGTGCCATACATATATGTGGGCCACACATATGACCATCTATGACGTCAGCCAACTGTAAAAATGCTGTGAAGGGTGTAGTGGATGATGTTCCACTGCAGTATGATGTCACACATGTGAACATACACCATTAACACCATACTGTCTTCAATTAGCCAATCTCTGATGTGTTCCAAATGTAAAATAACCCAAAAACATGTAAAAATGCCCCAAACCAGTTAATGCACTGTAATTTTGATGTCCCTAGCGGTGTGCGTCATTTTTTGTTGCACAAAACTGTATTTGCGTTGGTTTTTTTGATGCACAGGAGTGAAATATAGCCCGCATCCAGACATTTGTACAGTCCATGTATCCTTATGTGGATGTGGGTTAATATTCACGTCTGTGCGTCAAAAAAAATGGCGCAAATACAGATTTGTGCAACAGAAAATGACGCATAACGCGAAAAAGGCAGGACTTTTCATTCAGGAACTGATGTAATAGGATATCCTGTTTACAGATCATGTACAGTGGGTGTACTTTCACTTTCACTTTGCAGTCTATGATCCTTCTAGACTGTGTGGCTGTGTAGAGAGTGTTGTCCAGAGATTTTGTGCTGTATTTGTCCTGTGTGCTATCTGTAAAGTCCTTTTGTGAAATACATTTTGTTTGTGTATACTGTAGTACTGTGTTTTGTCTACATTTGTCCATTTATCTTGTGTATTTCTTGTTTGTGGGAGTCTGTTGTGGGTAGTGATAGTTTGGGGATAGTTGGGCTCTTTTAGTGTTTAGGTTTACTTTTTTTCTGTCTTTTTACCCCTACTTTCACCCATTTCCCCTTTCTATTTCTTTTACCCCTATTCCATCTCTTCATTTAGAAGTATGTCTGGTAGGCCACATCTTGGCAGGTTGGGGGAAGAGGAGTTGGGGGGCTTCATCTGGCTGGTGACACATTTCTTGCCACTCATGATCCACGCAGGGGGCAGGGTCATACAGGGCTACCCGGCAGAGGCGCGCAGAATCCGGTGTGGAAAGGTGCTGCATCACCTGCAGCATGTGTATGCCAGCCAGAGGAGTGACCACCAGTTGAAGCACCGGTGGGCTGACCTCATCACCAGGGAGCAGGATCTCTTGGACCACCTGGGAATCATGATTGGTGGCACTGCTGGTGAGTACGACTATTGTTATTGTGCACAAATGAATGCTCTGTTGTGACATCAGTGGATTAGTGCAATGTCTGCCACCTAACTTGATGACTGTGTGTAATTTTGGGGACATATAAGGGGATCATCGATGCACTATGGCAAGGATCACAATTGCTAGCTGTCAGGTAGCACGTGCTCAGCAAACTTACAGGTTACTTTTCCATGAAGGAAATTGGTGTGGCCTTTCTGTCAGAACAGCTAACAAAATAGGAGCCAATCATGTCTATATAGGGTATTATTGACAGAGAAGTACAGATGTACCAACATTTAGGCCAACTATGTTGACGCAATTGCTAGACTGACCTTAGAATCACTACATTATGCTGAAAATGAGTGCTGCCTTCACAACAATTTATAATAGCAAAGTGGCTCAAACATTGGTCTCATGTGAGTCTGGTGAGTTTGGAAGAAAAGCATTCACAGAAGTACTATGAATATGTGGGATTATTGTGTTTCTTCATATTTTAGGATAAATGTCAGTTCATTATTTGAATACATTGTGTAAAGGTGTAAGGTGCCCTCAGCTAACATCGTAAGATGTTTGTTGGAATCGGTTGAGCCACAATCCAAATATGGATGGCAGACGAAGTGTATGCACATGGCTTTACATCTCCATGGTTGGTGCAAATCACCATAGCTGGGCCACATCAATTGACTATACTGTAACAACAGGATGGCTTACAGGAGTCCCTGCCCCTCCCTCTGTACATTGGGCCTATGTGCATTAAAGGTGTCATGGCCTCAAGGCATCTTTAAATGGTAATGCAGTTCTCAAGTAACCAGGCGTTGGATGTTTCTCTTGGATGCACATGATGAGACGATTACACTCCATATATTTTTTCGTGCTCACCAATTATGGGGCAAGTTTGCAACCACATGATAGTTAGGGCCAATGTATGTGTGAAGATATGTGTGTAACTGTCACAGAAGACCCATGCTATGTACAAGTTGGCCGTGAAATATCAGATGCAGTACCATCATGTATGAATGGCTGCCATTTACTTATTCAGCCTACACATTGTAAATTATACTGAAAATGTTGCACTGTGCACAGATTTTGAGCACATCTCTTCCTTCCATACCTTACAGGTGGACCGGCGCCCTACACTGTGGGAGAGGTGGCGACATTTGAGGACCCCGACCACTACAGTAAGTGTTGATATGTCTGTTATGTGTTGTGTTTGCTGGTTATGGACTTGTGTGAGTTGGACGCATACCAAGGTGTGATGCTGGGGTCAAGTTTTTCACTTGTTCCATGAGTGGGAATGCCGTTTTCACATGTTTGGAGTTAGGCAATGCGTATCCAATGGTATCATGTAGGGATTGTAGGACATCCCTGTAGGCCCCACTGTGAGTACAGGGGATAGTCATGTGTCTGACACTTGTATCACCAAGAGTCGCAGTGGAAGTCAGCCCCTATTTAGTCAGCCTGTCAGACCCACATTCTCTAAGATTGGTGGAGCTAATAGCTTCCCAATAGACATCTGCTTCACTATTTACCTACATAATTTTGAAACAGTAGGTAGAACCTCCTAGCATCATGTACTTCCACATGTAGTGCATCAAGTCTGTGGAACCTGAGTGTAATGGCCTAGGTGTGCATGCAATTCATGCTCATGGGTGTTCTAGCAACTCTGTGTCTTATGTAAGTCAGGCCTCACTGGAAGTATATGTTGTGTACTAAGTTCTGATTTTCCTGACATGTCTGACCCTATGAGTGCTCTAGAGTTTGCTGACTCCAAAATGTAGATAGACCTTACCTGTGGTGTGTCTGTAGAGACAAACATGTGTGGATTAGCCTATACACTCCTCGGTGTACATGTTGTTGGCAAATTATAGTTGTATATCCACCGCCCCCCCTCAAACACGGCCATGGGTTTGTGAATGGGGGACCTAGTATTGATGCTACCAGTATGTTACACATACCTGTGAAGAAGTGACGTTTTGGTTGCATACTAGTATACACACTCAGGTTTGGCACTTGGTACCATACTGGAAATTCCAGTTACAACTTGCAGACCATGTGGCTTTAGTTTTGCTTTCCGTACACTGACATTTGTAGCCCAGCTCTTGGTGGAGGATATGCAGCATGATTCTTAGCTGATAACTGTCAGAACTCAGATTGCAAGTCAAGGCCAGTTGTTACCCATCTTGTGGGTTGTGGATGTGCTTTGTGTGATGTGACCTTTGTTGTCTGGCCTGCCATGTACTTCCTCAGGGACATTCGATGCTCTGTATCGTGATATGAGCTGTTAGAAGTACAGTAGATGTATTGTCTGATTAACTTGCTGTGCTGTTTCACACAATGCAGTTACTAATGTGGCATATCTGCATTTGCCTTCACAGCAGCTAACATGACTCCAGACCAGGTCCATGAATTTCAGCACCGGGCCATGCGATACCAGCACATCCTGCTGGTGGAATCGGGGTTCCGGAGGATGGCCCGGCGATATCACCATGAATGTGCCTTCGGGGCATGGAGAGCCTTCCCACAGGGTGGGCCTACTGTGCCCACCACAGCCAACACAGAAACAACCACCAATGAGAGCCAGGTGGCCCCACCCACAGCTGCCTCGGTTGCATCTACATCTGCTGGACTTCCTGGCCCCAGCATTGCCACCGGTGCAGGCCAGCCCACACAGACCTCCTCCACCGGTACCCAGACCGCCACTGCTCCAGCTGTTGACCCTGCCGCCTTCAATAGACTTGAAAAAAAGATGGAAAAAGTGCTGCGCAAGGTGAGCCACCTGAGCCGGGACGTGCAGCACATTAAACGGCGGGTGAAGGATATCAAGAGGACCCTCCGGAGGGCCAACCTCTAGACAGTTGATTAGATGGACATGATACCCTCCCCTCCCTCCTCTTTCCTTGTTCTTATACTTAGTGGGCTTAGGGGGCTTAGTGTTAGGTTAGTATAGGCTGTTAGTTTAGTTAGTGTTAGTGGGTGGGGGTAGGGGGTCCTGCTTGTTTCTTTTTTTACTTATTCCATGTGTGGGTGGGTGGGTGGGGGGCTATGTCGGGGTTCTTGTGTGAATTTTTTTTTTTTTAAACAAAAATAAAAAATAACATAAAAAAACAATTTACCAAAAAAAAATATATTTGTATAGGATAGTATAGTATGTGTTTAGGTTAGTATGTGTTGTCCTCAATGTGTCCAGTCTCATAAGGAGGTTGGGGGGGTAGATGTTTAGAACGTTTTGTTACATGTGATAAGTAAGTGTAGCTTAGGTTCGTTAGGGACAGTTGTGGGTAATGAGTAGTCAGGGTAGATTAGGGTAGGTAAGATTTTTCCCTCAGTTTCCTCATCTATGGTTAGCTTTTAATAAATATTTGGTTACCCCTTAATAGTATGTGTTGAATGGTACTTGATCGTGGGTTTGGATTCTGTGTACATCTCTTTTGTACTATAATATCTGTGTCCTATGCTACAAACAAATCCCAACTGAGCTGTACGATTGGCAGCTAACCCAGAGCTACCTTGCAAAGTGTCTACCCTTTGTTGCAACCACCAATCACAGTTAATATGGATGACAATGTGTTTCTGTTGATACGTGTGTTTTCAAAGTCACTAACAGTGCTTCCAGACTTGATATTGGGGAAACAGTTTTAGGTCTGACTGCAGTGTGATGATCATGCACACCCTTATAAGATGAGTTCTCATTGGCAATCTTGTAATCTTGTCTTCATGACCCTCATACATCATTTGTGACACAGTTCAGCATGATTACCTATTTGTACGTTAACTCAGATACCTTCATTTGTGCAGTTTTTTTTGTGTTTACTTAGATTAGTGTGGCATGTTTATTGTGTTATTTTTGCACTTTCACAACATTTAGCGGGCACTATTTGATGACTTAGTTATCCCCTGAGGAAGCATTCTTCTGTCCAACACAGCATGGTGGTCTATGGTTTCTCACTTCATCAGATTATTCCCTCAGGATGGGCAGAGTATGATGCAATCATGGTCACTGTGCAGATTTCTCTAACTACATATCTGGACAGTTGTATTGAGAAGCTACGTTATTTGACAGTAGGGACATTCCAATTATCTACTGCGCAGTTGATATGTCACATTACCCAGAGACAGATTTGTGGTGTAAGTGCTATTTATTGAAAAGTGCTGTAGTGCTATATGTACATTGTCCATGACTGTGAGTCCATTATAGTGACATTTTAAATTGGGATCCAACACAAGGGTTTACCAAAATGCTTTTGTCATGCTGGGGTTGCTGTTTCAGACAGTGCAGAGGGACAGGATTTGGCAATGAGTAGGAGAGAGACAATCACTGGGCTGGGTGACAAGATATACAGTGGTTTGCAGAACCGTGCTTGAGTACAGTTGTTGCAAGACTGGCAAGTTACAAAGCGCAGGACCTCGGTAATAGTTGGCCATGTGGCAGGGACTAGTGCTTCCGGGTACTTTTCCTTGTGAATGTGATCTGTTCCATGTCTTCTTCTTCTGATGTGTGTGTTGCCTGCTTTGTCCTTGTTGTTGTTGGTTGTGAAGGGGCAAAACACACCTCAGTGTTGGAAGACGTGGAGTCAGACATCCCGGTCGCTGCTCCCTGTGAAGGACTTAAGGGCAGTACTGCAGCAAGGAGGATCTGCTGGTTCTTGAGAATAGCAGCCACATCACGATGGTAGGCAGCCAGGTCGGCCCTGAGGGTTCAATGTTGCATTCGTGCACGCGTTGACAGGATTGCTGTTGTAGGTGTTGGGTCAACTGTATTACAGCTGTGCTGATTTCCTTCTGGGTTTTCTGCAGTTCCTGCAAGATAGATGTTAGGGCTTGCATAGCTGCTGCCTGATCTGCAGATGACATCATGCACGAAAGCACCCCCTCAAGGCTGGCTGCCATATTTTGCATCCCCACCCGCACTTCCTTGGCCAGCTCCCGCTGTACTCCAACTACAGTTCTCTCAAAGCTGGTGCCAGTGTCGTCTGAGTCCTCAGCTGTATTGGAGCTGGCAGGTCTTACAATTGGGGTGGTGGGTGGTTCCTCTGCGATGGCTGCTTGTTCTGTGCTCCTCCTTGTGACTGAAGGTGGGGTCTGGAGGGTTTCAAGGACCTTTTGGATGGTCTCCTGGGGAATGTTTATCGGCTCGTCATCCATGTCATCAGGGAAATCTGGGACAGGCATATTGGCAGGAGATCCATCTTCCTCTGCAATGAAACAGGGTACAATTAGTGTGTCTATGTTGTGACAATTTTGACGTGACGTGCCTGCCTTTTGATGAATTCATTTTGTGATCTTGTTTTGTATTAATATCTGCAGTCCTTCAGATGGGCATTGTTTCAGGCCTATGGCCCACCTGTTTGTTACATGTATGTTATTGAGTTATCAGATTTGTCAGCCTCATTGCCTCTAGGCGTTGCTTTATGCCAAATAGAGAATTGCCACCTTTTTGTCCTACTCGACCCTCCGTGTATATCCATTCTCATGGTGAGACCTTTCACTTGCTGAGGGTGTTCTGATGGCCCTGGCAGCACACTTAACTATCAGGACCTGCCCCAATCCCTGATCGTTCACATCGACTTAATTGTAATTGACATGTGGCATATCCTATGCATGGGAATGTTATGATGTGATATGGATGTTGACATTGTTAATGTGTCTTGCTGATGTTGGGTAATGTGTGTTACATTGGATTGCCCTGATAGTCGTATCAGTGTCCTATTTTGTCCTCTGACTGTGCAGGTGTATTTCAGTGACCAGTTACATGTGTCCCCTCCTCAATGCTGTTGTCTGAGCAGTATGACATTTGTGAGGTTGCCTTGTTACCCAGGCACAGGATGGACCCTGACATATGCAGCATGGGTGTGTCCTTAGTGCTATGTCGCTCCTATTGTTGTTTACATTGGCTGGTGTTTGTGACAACTATGGGCATTGACATTTGAGTGTACTGGGGCCTTTGTCTTGTTTCAGGAGATTGTTGCAGATGTCATCCTCACCCCCTAATTTAGGTATGTTTGTTCCATGGGGAGGTTACTGCCATTGGCTACTTGAGCTGCACACAGATCAGAGGTGGTAGTGGCAACTGTTGTTGCAGTTACATTGCAGTTGTCGGTTTGGCTAGAGGATTGCTAATAGGGCCCTAGTTAATGTAGGAGGTATGTTGGCTGATGAGTGCCAGGATGTCAATTTGACGTAGTGGCCTTCCCTCCTGTCGTGGCTTTCCCTTTGCTCCATTGTTGGCATGGCAGCATGCCCCCATGGGACTGTTGTTGGTGTAGTGTAATGGTGTGCCCCAGCTTATGTTTGTGCAGGCCATGCCCCCATGCCGTGCCCCTTTACCCATGCCACTCCATGTATATGATGACTTACATGCAATGTGTAGTAGGAACCCCCACCCCCCGGTTGCAGTTGACATTAGTGCATTTCAATTCCCCATGCAACTTACCCTGCATGTGCGTTGTTTCCTGGTAGTCTGCGCTGTCCTGTCCTTGAATCCCTGTGACGATCTCCTCAGGGATGATGGCTGTGACCATCTCCTCCATGTGGTCCAGGGCCTCCTGGTGTGCTGGACTCCCCCCTCCAGTCTGCAGTGCTGCCTTCCTGTTCCTGACCATCTTTTCCTTGGTCCTGCACTTGCAGTCATGCCAGCGTTTCTTGCACTCGATGACTGTTCTGCGTATTTCAGCCACACTGTTAATCTTGTCGACAATTTGTTGCCATATAGCCTCTCTCCTACTGATTGGCAACTTTGAGGTGACAAACAGTTGGTGCTGGTGTTCCGTCACCTCTTTAACCAGTATTTCCTGCTCCTCTGCACTGAAGGGACCCTTTCTTTTCTTCTTAAAAGTGTCCTGGTTCTTGTGTGGGTCCTCCTGGCTGGTTCCTGGTCTGCTGTCATCTTCCTGGGGTCTGTAGTGGCATCTGAGATCCATTTTGGCTCTCCTCTGGTGAACTGGCAGTGTTCGCGGGATTTTTTGACGCTATTGCGTCAAAAAACGGCGCATATCCCGTTTGCGGTGTCGTAAATCGACCCACAGTCATTTCCGCCGCGTTAACGTCTTTTTCCTTTACGACTTGACGCCGCGGTGTGCGTCAAAAATAATGACTCCCACCTGTTGTTTGCGCCGCTGTACGTCAAAGTATAAATATGACGCCCGCACGGCGCACCAAAATGGCGTTAGCAGGCGGTAATATTTTTGCCGCAAAACTGCGCCGGCGCAGTTTTGCGTCAAAAAGTATAAATATGGCACCAAGATCTACAAAAGCATGGTGAGGAGGAATTGCGTAATGGTTCCACTTCATTTGTCTCTGCTACAAATGTCAGGTTTAAATTGAACTTGAAACCCAGAGTCTTTACTTTCTTTGTTGGACTGTGGAGGCACCCTTTACCCCCATGATTCTCTTGTGGCATCTGATTTACTGACTAAGCAAAGTTAATCATGGGGTATCATCATCATACTTCTAACCTGAACCTGAAGTGGTTGTAGTCAATGTGCCAAAGGGTCAATAGAGATGTGGAACGCTAGAGACAAGACGGGCGGTCACTTTGGTTTGGATCATAGAGAGTTGCAATTTCCATTGTGATTGTCAGTGACAATATATGAATTGCAAGGGAGTTGCAAGGAAATGGGGCCTGTTCATCTCCTTATCATTTTTAAAGAGTTGCACCAATGTCCAGGCTTGGTACCTGTGTGAGAAATGATGTGGAGAGCTATGAAAATGTGATATGGCGCGTGAGTGAGTACTCTGTGCCCTTTAATAGTTGTTGGGAGTTGAGAAAGGTTTGGGAATACATTAACAGCTCAAGGGGGATGATTTGGTCAAGCCTTCTTTCTTGGCTAGTATCTTACTTGTTATGTAAATGTCTGATGGTCATCTTATCACTCTGTTAATGAGGACCTACCTTTGAAATGACAAGTGCCACAAGGCGCAGGTCAGTGCCCCATCAGTGACGTTTGTGCCAGTAGTGCAAACACTGCTCCTTTGAGACAACTGATAAGACCGTTTGAAATTTGCGGTCAGAATATAATATGGTTATCTTGCATATGTTAGTTTTAGCTCTGTCTATCTATCTACGTCATGGTCTAAAATGTTCCATGAGTTAAAAAGTGAGACAAGTAATTCTGTTGGCATATCATGGGTTTCAAGAGCTTTCAGACTGTTGTGGATAAACCATTTTTGATGGAGTTTCAGCAAAAAAATGTATAAGGAGGACAAAGTATGAACTTTTGCAAAGGATATTGTCAATAATTCCAAGCTATTTATGTGGAGGCCCCATTCCCTATAGGAGCACAGTCATTCTGGAAAATATCTCTAAAACAGCCTTCCCAGCTCAGAGAACTAACATCAAAATCTATCACCAAATACAGTGAAGTATAGAAAACGGCTCTACCATTCCAGGCCTCCGTGTACTTCAGCCACCATTGTAGTTCCATTCAAGCCTTCTCTGAGTGTTCAACCATTTCTGAAGGGTTTCCAGAGATGGGTGGCTATCAGACTCTGGCGGTTCCTCTAGCGGGGTAAACCAGGAAAATTTGCCTAGAACGATGAAACAAGAATGTCTGGGATCCTGGCTAGGTCTCTAAGTTAATTACTGTCTCTCATCAAGACCTTCCATATCTTCCTCCTGATGTTCACCACTTTCTGTCTGGCCAATATCAGCATCAGTGAGGAAGATTGTCATGCTCTCTGGAACTTTATCTTCTGAGAATGCTGTCAAATCAAGTTTTCCATGCTGATGATGAAGCCCAGTTTGAGATATCATTCAGTTAGATGATCATCCTCCCTAGCTCTGAGGAACTCCACGACCAGTCTCAGCAGCTTGGTGAAGCACATGGAGCTCCCTCCCTCACTGAAAGACTAAAGCCAATTATCTTTCCTGTTCCAGAAAGGATAAAGGGTTAATTCTCACTTTGAAAACCTCCTATGTTGTTGCTTTAGAAACCTATATGTCCTCCTCTTCCCCCGGGAGACCCTATGGACCAGATGAAGCCTCCCAATGTGAGGAGAGTCAGGTCTTTAGTTGTCACACCGGAGGTGCTGTCCTTTCTATATTATTCGTAGACATCTGGGCCTTCTCCAGGATGTTGAAGGTAAGGGCAAATTTCTACGATTCTTTAATTAATGATTCCCCAAAGAAGAATGTTTGGCCGACACGATCCACCTCCTGTGGAGTGAGAACACCCAGACAGGAGCCTTTTGAGTTTTTGTTCATTTCTAGGGAAATGTATTTCAGAGATGAGCACAGCCACCATCAGAGATCTAAGCCCTGAACGCTTTTTAAAGTTATTCAACCTCGGATTCAATTCACAATTGGATTGACAGCCAGTAAAGGTTTGGGGGAATGGGAGTTACATTTCATATATTGATAGGAAGGAAGGACTAAAAGTAAGAAGGAAGGGAGGAAGGAGGATGGGGGTGTATGGGGGAAGGAGAGAAGGAAGGAAGGGGAGAAGGGGCGAGGGTGGACATGGAGAATGGAAGGAAATAATTAATTCACTATATTTTCAAGTACTTAGGTATGATAATTTTTGACAATCACAGAACAGGATGCAGCCATGCATGGAAAAAAGCTTTCGGCAGGAGCCACATTGTTGCCTGAGTGTTCTCTTTATTCTGTTGTTAGATACGATTTGAAGCAAGTGTACCCTAAGGGTCTTCATTGGTTAAACATGAAAAGGGTGTTTGTTTAAAAATTAGAAAATTGCCATTCCTGTGTTCAAAATGTGCCATTTTTCAAAGATACTTTCATTTATTTGACTTTGGCATATACGTTGTTACATGGGTGAATCTCTCAGTTTTTTTTCTCTAGAACGACTTTTGATATTCCCCAATTACAGAAATTGTCCAAATAGAAGGGTTTCCACTACGGCCCTATGATGATGTATATCAAATATCACTAGTTAATTTCTGTCTGTAGCTTTTTGTACAACAGCTTGCGGGTTGAGGATCACCAGGGCATATTTGTTACAATGAACGTCGTCTGTGAATGAGTATGGGACCAAAATCAGCAGAATCTAGTAGAAATATCGCTAAAAAGGTGTCATCGGTATCAGTGCAGAGGTGTGTATAAACTGTTGACTAGAATTTGGGAGCTGATTGCACTATATTTTGTTGAGCTCTTTGACAATACTGAAATATCTACTAGTCGTATCTGCTCTTTGGCTTTAAAGCAGGGTCATGAAAAGCAGGACACCACGGAATACCACCTGTGAGCAATAGGCAAGCGGTGGAAAACAAGAAAAGGGTGGTGCATGCTTAATCAGCATATGGGCTGCACAGTTGATGAATAGCTCCCACGGATCTTTTTCTAGCAGGAGCAATGGACTAGGAAAAGATCACTTAATAAAAGTAACTAGCTAAAGTCTCTTCCAGAATCCACAGATATCTCATGCCTCACTTAGATGAGCTTATTCTCACAAATATGACTGAGGCACCTCTTCCAGTTGAATAGGACAAATATAATCATCAATAGCTACATAAATTGCTACTATTATCTAGAAATAACTATACACGAGGGACATTTTGATATGAACTAAAAATCAGTAATTCAGTCTTGATCTTCTTAAATTTAGGTGGGCGTTCCGCAACAGGTGAAGAACTGATATTTCAATAGCCCTAACAATGTGTATTCAGAAGCATCCATTTAAATAAAAATATTGTGTATCTTCTTTGTGTATTTCGACTCCAATAGTGGAGATATTAGAGTCGTGCCCTCACCACTTCGTTGCAAAATACTGCACATTTCACGAAATCCCCAGCTCATTCAGGATGACAGTGTTGTCTCCCTCCCTGACCAGGCGCACACACACACACACACGCGCTCTGATACACATGCACAGACACCATGGCACACACAGGTGGCATCGCACACACAATTCAGTTTAATGTGAGCACTTTGGTTCCTCTGTCTATTTTGTGCTATAAAGCATCTTCGACTATGTTGTCCTTTCCCAGTGAGGGAGATCTAGGTAGACTCCCATGCCAGTTGGAAACTCATTCTTAGTATTTCACAATATACTAACTCATGTACATAAACAAAACAGGTCCTCAACAATGGGACTTTGAACAGTGGGCACAACGTCATTCAATAAGTGACTGAAATAAAGTGTGCCCCTTTCTCAAAGTTACATTCTGGGTTAGATGTTTTTTTTTTAATATCCGTTGTGCTAAAGCACCAAAGTAAAAGGTAAAGTCGAGAGAGTAACTAAAGGGAGCCACTGTTTAGTAATAAAATCATAGCATTGAGAATCCATACAAAAGACCCATTTTCCAGAGCTATTCTTGGCCGTAAAACTGAATCTATGGATGAAACTTATTTTATGTGCGGCTTTGTTATCAAAAAAGCATACCTATGGGTTGTAAGTGTATTTACTACTGAGGAACGGTATGTCCCGACTCCATACATTCGTGCATGGTCGAATTGGGACCAAAAATTGGACTGAGCAACACTGAAAAAGGTGGCCCATATTCGAGGAGCTCAGCCTTTCACAGAACATTACCTGGTTAGTATCAGGCGTCTAATTTCTCGAGAAATGTGGGATAAATTAAGCATTTTAAAACCTGTGGGGTCAGGACTGAAAATATTGCAGATGTAAAAACTAAATACTTACAGCAGTCTCAGCACTTTGTACAACATAGTGAGATACCCACTGCTAATCAGCTGTTCCTTTGACCCAGATTATCATATAAATCATAAATTGAACACAAAGCCAAGAGGGAAAGCCACTAGGTCAGGATCTCTGGGAAAAAATCCTGCAATGACAAAAAAAGCAACTTTGAAATTCCTCCCCTTGACGATTCACTACAGAGGAATTTCAGAGAATAAATGCTCTAATTTTCTGTAACAGTTCTCCCATGTTTCTGGACCCTTTCTAGGTCTCACCTGAGACAGTGCATTCGCTGTTGCTTGCAAGGCCATTTGTTAACTTACAGTGGGCGTAGAGCCTGCTCACTGCATACCTTTGGTTGGCTTCATTGTCATTTTGATTTGCTTGCTTCTCTTTGGTAAGCACTTGCCGGCTTCCCTTACTCTTTGTGTGTGTTGTTCCTCCACTGAAGCATATCCAAGTACTAGTCCATCCACTGTTTGTGCTTTTGGAGCTAGTTTTTTCTTTTTGTTGAAGCACTACATAAAAGTACAGGTCTTTGAAGGCTGTCTATCTCCTGTGCTTCTCTCCACCCTTCCTTACTTGCGTGCTTTTGACTCCCTTGCTGTGGTTGCTTGCCCAACTTGCTGTGTGCTGTTGCCTGCCACGACTCGCAGCCTGTGTTGTTGCTTGCCCCTTCCACCCTCCATTATTTGGTTGCCTTCAGTTGCTGTCTGTGCTGTTGCTCTCCCCTCTCTTCCTTTGGATGGTTGCTTGCCCCCCATGTTGTTCCTAACCCCTCCCATTATCTGTTGCCCCTCCTAGCCTCCTTCCATTGTTCATGGTGCCCCCTCAGTCATCCAGCATATCAAAAAAAGTGTTAGGAAACGACCACCACTGGCTGCACTATAGCACTTTTAAAAAAAATGTATCAATTCTTTCTTCCATCCCTCCTGTTGTTGTTGTTTTCCCCCATCCCCATTGTCACTGCTTGCCCAAACTCACCTGCCATAACACAAAAAAGTTATATGACAAGGACACTACTTGCTTTGTTATAGTGTTTCTTTTGCAATTTCAGCCTTACAACACAACGCCGCATTGCTGTGCAATATTGCTAAAACATTGACAAAGCCAATAGCTTGTGCAGCTGAGATATATTAGCTTTACCAATGCTTGCCTTTCTACTAGCAATAGGGTATGATAACCTATTAAACACTATTAATAAGGCTTTATTACACCCATAGAACACATTTCATCAACCTAAGAATAAAGAAAAATGTATAAAACAATACGGTTCTAGTCCTATGCCTTAAAGTTGCGTGCAGTGCCTCGATGCTAATTCACAGCTCACTGCTCTACAGTGGAAAGGATGTAAGTTATGAACTGCAAGTAACAAAAGGTTCTCTGTGACAACACAACAAAACCAGTAACCCACTGACCGATCTTCATAAAATACAAATCTGTGATCAGCATGTTACATGTTCTGCTTTGCAGTAAGCACATTAACCTTCTGTGCTAACTTATGATGAGTCAAAACTGTTACTAGAAAAAACACACATCCTTTTGGCAAGTACTTTTGTTACTGTTTGAAAAATGGAACATGTGCACGTAAGTTAATTATTGAAATTGGGGCCTGCTGGGTTGAGGTTAAAATGTCCCAAACACCTCAGCTGGCCTCCCAGCAAGGTCTCCGAGCCTTTGCACACTCCCACACCAGGGCACAAGTCGGATGTACACATGGGTGGACGTCATCCACCTACTATTTTCACAGTGTGGACACTGTAAATTAAATACTACTAGTGGGCCTGCAGCGCTGCTTGCGCCACCCACTGAAGTAGACTTTCAAACCTGTCTCAGGCCTGCTAGCGCAGGGCCTGTGTGCACAGTTTTCTGCCACAGGGACCTGGCATCTAAATTTACTTGCCAGGCCCAGAACTCCCCTTTTACTACATGTAAGTCACCCCTAAGGTAAGCCCTAGCTAGCCCTATGGGCAGGGTGCCATGTATGTAGAAAGGCAGGACATGTGCCAAGTTGCGTGGCCTGTCCTGGTAGTGACAAACAGCCTAACTGGTGTCTCACTGCTGTGAGTGCTGCCTTCTCATAGGATTGCATTAGAAATGCCCTGCCTTATGTGTAAGGGGTACTGTCTGATTTATGAGGGCTAGCGTAGGCTTGTTTGGTATGGTTGTGAGGGTGATAGTAAATGCTGCTTACTGGTGTGGGTGTATTTTTTATTACTTTCACAGAAATGCCACTTCTAGAAAGTGCGCATTTATCTGTGCTTATGACTCTGGTGTTTTGCAGTTTGACTCCAATCCACGTCTGGGCAGAGTGACAGTTGGGGCTTTGTGCATACTTTTCAGACAGCCTGCACACAGGGAGGGTGGAGGTGTCACAGAGGTGCATCTGAATACTGAATAGTCTTCCTGGGCTGAGAGAAGGGAGAGGCGGGGCACACCTGCATTTGTAAAGACTGTGCCCTGGCCTCACACAATAGGGTCGTTAACCCCCCACTGAAGTTTGGAGCCTGTGCTGAAAGGAGAGAGGGAGCACTCCAAGAACCAGTTGTAACTGGCTGGAACCTCCTCTCCCTACCATTGTAAAACACTGTAAGAACTGACTATAAGAACAGGGGAATTCTCCTCACAATTGGGAGACTCTTGGAATCATCTTGGAACTGGACACCAAAGGCTGAAAGGACTCACCAGGAACCGCCATGGACTGCTGCTGCTGTGCTGACCTGTGACCTGTCTGGTCACTGTGAAGGACTTGCCACTTGCTGCCTTTCCCTTGTGCTGGCCTGTAGCTGGGCCCTCCACCTGAGGACCTCGTCTTCAGATTCTGCTCCCCAGGGGCAGGGTGCTGTGGCCCCTGACCTCTGCATCCATTTCTTCAAGAGGGGTGCTTCTCAGTGGTTGCGGCTGCCATAGCGCCAATTAGGAGCCTCGGGAGCTCATAGGCTCCTTGCTGCATTGTGCCCCTTTATATAAGATCACTGCAGCGGCCCAGGAAACTAGAAGAACACTCGCGCACCGCATCGGGTGAAGGCGAGTGTCTGCTCGGGCCCCAGGAGGGGTCCGATCTTCTTGTGGCTTCACAGCAGGACCAGGGGAAGGCGTGGGGAGTGCCCCCTGGCCTCTGCGTTAGGAGCAGGACGCTCCTTTTCTGCTGTTAGGTAAAACGGGCATTACTGTGCCCCCCCCCCCCTCGGTGGAAGGGCCAGTGGAGGCCGGGGGGGGCCCCCAGAGATCGCGGGTCCTGGGAGGGGCCTGTCATTAAACCGGAGGGGGTGCGTGGTGCCCCCCTCCTGACTTAAGTTGTTTTTGCTGGCTTTGGCCCCCTCGTGAGGACCGGTTGAGGCCCTGGGGGGCCCCCCAGTAATCACGGTCCCCAGAGGGGCCTGTCTATAAAAGAGAGGAGGTGCATGTCGCCCTCCTCTGACCCCAGAGTATAAGGGAGGCCTCCGTTTTGCGCATAGGAGGGCCGGGGGCCCCATTGTTCGCCTTCTAGGCACTCGAGGTGCCTTCATCCAACCAGGTACTGTTTAAAGGACCAATATAGTTGCAATCCAAAGTTCTTTCTACAGACTTTTGTTTGATTCATATATTACCTACCTGTGTTTGATGTTTTTACATATATGTATGCAAATGTTCCTTTTATGGACATGTTTGCTAATATGTTTTTCTAACTTGCCATATGTTTTCTAATGTTCCTGCTATGGGCATTTTATGATATTCTTATGACAAGTGCTGTGATGTAATAACATGTTTTCCTGACTACTGCTTATGTTGCAGAATACTGAGTAACCTGTGTGTTATGTGTGACTACTGCTAGGTTGCAGAGTAACTAATGTGTAACGTTCTGACAACTGCTAAGGTAGCAGGATAGTACTGATATGTGATGTTTGGCCTGATAATTGCCTTGTGTACAATACAGTATATTTTCATATAATCTGGTGTTGTGTTTCCTTTGTGGTGGGGATATTGCGTCACATGTGTTGTGTGTGTTGTGCAAACGCTTTACACATTGCCTCCTGGTTAAGCCTGACTGCTCGTGCCAAGCTACCAAGGGGGTGAGCAGGGGTTATCTTGGACGTGTAACTCCCTTTCCCTGACTAGAGTGGGTAAGTTCTGCCTGGCTGAGGTGCATACCCTAGCCAACCAGAAACCCCATTTCTAACAGTAAACATTATACGTTGACAGTAAATTATGTGTGTAACAGGATGTGTTACATAATACAGTCAGGGTTACAAGGTGTAGACTTCACATGTCTTTCATTGCTCCCTGTGCTATAGTATAAGAATTACAAGTTGTGAATTGCAAGTTACAAAAGGATCTTTGTGTTAAAAGCTGTAACCCACTTACCTAGCTACATAAAATAAAAATCTGTCAGCTTTATATTACATGATGTGCTTTGCAGGGGGGACATTAGCACTCAATGCACTTTGATTAAAAACTGGGACTAGGCAAAGCATAGATCTCTCCCGCAAATGTGTTAACCGCCAGAGTCACCTTATCATTATTATTATTCCCTGCGATTTTTACAGGGCACACAAAGATCTCTGCAGCAGGTGCCCTAGCCCCATAAGATATTTGAAAATGCAGACTTTGCAGCCAGTTAAGCAGAACTGATTTACTGCCAAATCTCTCCTAGCTGCCAATTTCTTTGTTGCAGAGTTAAAAAACAAAATGTATAAATTGAGGCCCAGCTTTTGTGTTGGGGTTGTGTAACTTTTTTGACAGAACCGCAACACAAAACCTCACTTGTTAAAACTAGCAATGCATTCAAATATACAGGGAGTGCAGAATTATTAGGCAAGTTGTATTTTTGAGGATTAATTTTATTATTGAACAACAACCATGTTCTCAATGAACCCAAAAAACTCATTAATATCAAAGCTGAATATTTTTGGAAGTAGTTTTTAGTTTGTTTTTAGTTTTAGCTATGTTAGTGGGATATCTGTGTGTACAGGTGACTATTACTGTGCATAATTATTAGGCAACTTAACAAAAAACAAATATATACCCATTTCAATTATTTATTATTACCAGTGAAACCAATATAACATCTCAACATTCACAAATATACATTTCTGACATTCAAAAACAAAACAAAAACAAATCAGTGACCAATATAGCCACCTTTCTTTGCAAGGACACTCAAAAGCCTGCCATCCATGGATTCTGTCAGTGTTTTGATCTGTTCACCATCAACATTGCGTGCAGCAGCAACCACAGCCTCCCAGACACTGTTCAGAGAGGTGTACTGTTTTCCCTCCTTGTAAATCTCACATTTGATGATGGACCACAGGTTCTCAATGGGGTTCAGATCAGGTGAACAAGGAGGCCATGTCATTAGATTTCCTTCTTTTATACCCTTTCTTACCAGCCACGCTGTGGAGTACTTGGACGCGTGTGATGGAGCATTGTCCTGCATGAAAATCATGTTTTTCTTGAAGGATGCAGACTTCTTCCTGTACCACTGCTTGAAGAAGGTGTCTTCCAGGAACTGGCAGTAGGACTGGGAGTTGAGCTTGACTCCATCCTCAACCCGAAAAGGCCCCACAAGCTCATCTTTGATGATACCAGCCCAAACCAGTACTCCACCTCCACCTTGTGGCGTCTGAGTCGGACTGGAGCTCTCTGCCCTTTACCAATCCAGCCACGGGCCCATCCATCTGGCCCATCAAGACTCACTCTCATTTCATCAGTCCATAACACCTTAGAAAAATCAGTCTTGAGATATTCCTTGGCCCAGTCTTGATGTTTCAGCTTGTGTGTCTTGTTCAGTGGTGGTCGTCTTTCAGCCTTTCTTACCTTGGCCATGTCTCTGAGTATTGCACACCTTGTGCTTTTGGGCACTCCAGTGATGTTGCAGCTCTGAAATATGGCCAAACTGGTGGCAAGTGGCATCGTGGCAGCTGCACGCTTGACTTTTCTCAGTTCATGGGCAGTTATTTTGCGCCTTGGTTTTTCCACACGCTTCTTGCGACCCTGTTGACTATTTTGAATGAAACGCTTGATTGTTCGATGATCACGCTTCAGAAGCTTTGCAATTTTAAGAGTGCTGCATCCCTCTGCAAGATATCTCACTATTTTTGACTTTTCTGAGCCTGTCAAGTCCTTCTTTTGACCCATTTTGCCAAAGGAAAGGAAGTTGCCTAATAATTATGCACACCTGATATAGGGTGGTGATGTCATTAGACCACACCCCTTCTCATTACAGAGATGCACATCACCTAATATGCTTAATTGGTAGTAGGCTTTCGAGCCTATACAGCTTGGAGTAAGACAACATGCATAAAGAGGATGATGTGGTCAAAATACTCATTTGCCTAATAATTCTGCACTCCCTGTAGTTGAAATAGAACTGCTAAGCTATGCCTGAGGTGTTAAGGTCTGATGCCACTTCCTGTGAGATAATGGGTTGTGATGCGATATCACACACTGTTTTGTCATGCGCCATGATGCTCTTGCATACCACCTAATTTGGTTAATCCCCCCATCTATTTTTTTTAGGACCTGTGCCCTGTCCCACACCCACCCTCACCTAAACGTGATGGCCTGGTAGAGAAGTCATCTGAAACACATTGCTTCTGCACCGGGCCCTTGGGGCCTGAGAACGGCCCAAAAAGTAGAGCAACACCTGGCCTCTGATCAAGGCCCCTGAATACTACCTGTACGCCCCTACCTACCACGGGATGAATGTGAAGCCCCGGAGAGGGAGGGAGCATGAAAAAACAGAGCTTTCAGGCTGCCTGGCGGACCTAGGTGAAATGGTCCAATGGCCACAACACCAGACCTGGCCTAGCGTCCCAGCATGACCTCTAAGCCTCTTCACCCTCCCTTCTCTTCTGCCCTCCATGGTCTCAGTGTGAGCGCCTGGCAGAGTACAGCAAAGAAATTGCTTTTGTGCTGAGCTGTTCCACTCAACCACCCCACCTCCCACAGGGGCTGAGTTGTGAATGGCCTAATGGTCAGAGAAACACCTGCTTCTCCCCTCCTCCCCCCAAGTGAGGCCTGTGGACTCCCCCCCATCTATCATGGTTCAGTGCGATGGAATGGCAAGAAGGAATGGGGAAAAGCACTGATTCTGAGGTCAGGGACAAGGTGAAGATGGCCCAACTAAAGCCACAAAACTGGCCTCTCAATGATGACACTGCATGCTCACGTGTCCCCCCCACCTCTAACCACAGCGCATTATGCTGCAGCCCCTCTACCCATCCCAGCCCCATATAACAGTGGCCTGGTCAGGTAGACATATTGGGGAGCTGAGTGGCCAGTAGGATATTGTGGGTGTAAAGAAATGGCTCCCTGTTGCAGTTACCCCCCACTTTTTGCCTGATACTAATGCTGACTTGACAGAGAAGTGTGCTGGGACCCTGCTAACCAGGCCCCAGCACCAGTGTTCTTTCACCTAAAATGTACCATTGTCTCCACAATTGGCACAACCCTGGCACCCAGGTAAGTCCCTTGTAACTGGTACCCCTGGTACCAAGGGCCTTGATGCCAGGGAAGGTCTCTAAGGGCTGCAGCATGACTTATGCCACCCTAGGGACCCCTCACTCAGCACAGACACACTGCTTGCCAGCTTGTGTGTGCTGGTGGGGAGAAAATGACTAAGTCGACATGGCACTCCCCTCAGGGTGCCATGCCAACCTCACACTGCCTGTGGCTTAGGTAAGTCACCCCTCTAGCAGGCCTTACAGCCCTAAGGCAGGGTGCACTATACCACAGGTGAGGGCATACGTGCATGAGCACTATGCCCCTACAGTGCCTAAGCAAAACCTTAGACATTGTAAGTGCAGGGTAGCCATAAGAGTATATGGTCTGGGAGTCTGTCAAAAACGAACTCCACAGCTCCATAATGGCTACACTGAATACTGGGAAGTTTAGTATCAAACTTCTCAGAATAATAAACCCACACTGATGCCAGTGTTGGATTTATTAAAAAATGCACACAGAGGGCATCTTAGAGATGCCCCCTGTATTTTGCCCAATTGTTCAGTGCAGGACTGACTGGTCTCCGCCAGCCTGCCGCTGAGAGACGAGTTTCTGACCCCATGCGGTGAGAGCCTTTGTGCTCTCTGAGGACAGAAACAAAGCCTGCTCTGGGTGGAGGTGCTTCACACCTCCCCCCTGCAGGAACTGTAACACCTAGCAGTGAACTTCAAAGGCTCAAGCTTCGTGTTACAATCCCCCAGGGCACTCCAGCTAGTGGAGATGCCCGCCCCCTGGACCCAGCCCCCATTTTTTGCGGCAAGTCCAGGAGAGATAATGAGAAAAACAAGGAGGAGTCACTGGCCAGTCAGGACAGCCCCTAAGGTGTCCTGAGCTGAGGTGACTCTGACTTTTAGAAATCCTCCATCTTGTAGAAGGAGGATTCCCCCAATAGGGATAGGATTGTGACCCCTCTCCTTGGGAGGAGGCACAAAGAGGGTGTACCCACCCTCAGGGCTAGTAGCCATTGGCTACTAACCCCCCAGACCTAAACACGCCCTTAAATTTAGTATTTAAGGGCTTCCCTGAACCTAAAACTTTAGATTCCTGAAACTACAAGAAGAAGAGGACTGCTGAGCTGAAAAAGCCCTGCAGAAGAAGAACAGAAGACACCAACTGCTTTGGCCCCAGTCCTACCGGCCTGTCGCCTGCCTTCCAAAGAAACCTGCTCCAGCGAAGCTTTCCAAAGGACCAGCGACCTCTGAATCCTCAGAGGACTGCCCTGCTTCAAGAAACTCCCGAGGACAGCGGCACTGCTCCAAAAGAACTGCAACTTTGTTTCAAAGGAGCAGATTTAAAGACACCTGCAACTCCCCGCAAGAAGCGTGAGACTTGCAACACTGCACCCGGCGACCCCGACTCGACTGGTGGAGAACCAACACCTCAGGGAGGACCCTCCGGCGACTCCGAGTCCGTGAGTAACCAAAGTTGTCTCCCCTGAGCCCCCACAGCGACGCCTGCAGAGGGAATCCCGAGGCTCCCCCTGACCGCGACTGCCTGAACCTAAAGTCCCGACGGATGGAAAAGACCCTGCACCCGCAGCCGCCAGCACCTGAAGGATCGGAACTTCTGGGCAGGAGTGACCCCCAGGAGGCCCTCTCCCTTGCCCAGGTGGTGGCTACCCCGAGGAGCCCACCCTTGCCTGCCTGCACCGCTGAAGAGACCCCTTGGTCTCCCATTGAAACCTACAGAGAACCCAACGCTTGTTTGCACACTGCACCCGGCCGCCCCTGCGCTGCTGAGGGTGTACTTTTTTGTGTGGACCTGTGTCCCCCCCGGTGCCCTACAAAACCCCCCTGGTCTGCCCTCCGAAGACGCGGGTACTTACCTGCTGGCAGACTGGAACCGGGGGAACCCCCTTCTCTCCATTGAAGCCTATGTGTTTTGGGCACCTCTTTGACCTCTGCACTTGACCGGCCCTGAGCTGCTGGTGTGGTAACTTTGGGGTTGCTCTGAACCCCCAACAGTGGGCTACCTTGGACCCAAAACTGAGACCTGTAAGTGATTTACTTACCTGCTAAATATAACAATACTTTACCTCCCCCAGGAACTGTGAAAATAGCACTGTGTCCACTTTTAAAACAGCTTATTGTGTTTTATGTAAAAAGTATATATGCTACTGTGATTATTCAAAGTTCCTAAAGTACTTACCTGCAATACCTTTCAAATGAGATATTACATGTAGAATTTGAACCTGTGGTTCTTAAAATAAACTAAGACAAGATATTTTTCTATAACAAAATATATTGGCTGGATTTGTCTCTGAGTGTGTGTTCCTCATTTATTGCCTGTGTGTATGTACAACAAATGCTTAACACTACTCCTTTGATAAGCCTACTGCTCGACCACACTACCACAAAATAGCGCATTAGTATTATCTCTTTTTGCCACTATCTTACCTCTAAGGGGAACCCTTGGACTCTGTGCATACTATTCCTTACTTTGAAATAGTGCATACAGAGCCAACTTCCTACATTGGTGGATCAGCGGTGGGGTACAAGACTTTGCATTTGCTGGACTACTCGGCCAATACCTGATCACACGACAAATTCCAAAAATTGTCATTAGAAATTGATTTTTTGCAATTTGAAATTTTTCTAAATTCTTTAAAGTCCTGCTAGGGCCTTGTGTTAGTCCCTGTTTAGCATTTCTTTTAGAGTTTAAAAGTTTGAATTAGATTCTAGAACTAGTTTTAGATTCTTCAAAAGTATTCCAACTTTTAGAAACATAGGGCCTGATTCTAACTTTGGAGGACGGTGTTAAACCGTCCCAAAAGTGGCGGATATACCACCTACCGTATTACGAGTCCATTATATCCTATGGAACTCGTAATACGGTAGGTGGTATATCCGCCACTTTTGGGACGGTTTAACACCGTCCTCCAAAGTTAGAATCAGGCCCATAATGTCTAGTGCAGATGTGAATGTGATGGAACTCAACCTCACACCTTACCTCCATCTTAAGATGAGGGAGCTAAGGTCACTCTGCAAAATAAAGAAAATCACAATTGGCTCAAGACCCTCCAAACAACAGCTCCAGGAGCTTTTGGCAGAGTTTGAAAAAGCCAACCATTCTGAGGATGACAACCCAGAGGATGATGTTAGTGACATGGAAGAGAATTCCCCCCTTCCAGTCTTAACTAGGGAACCCAGGGACCCTCAATCCCTGATTCCAACTGTGATAGTCAGAGATGCTGCTTCCCTCACAGGAGGGGCCAGCACCTCTGAAATCACTGAGGATAGCCTCAGTGAAGAGGACCTCCTGCTAGCCAGGAAGGCCAAAAGATTGGCTTTGGAAAGACAGATCCTAGCCATAGAAAGGGAAAGACAAGAGATGGGCCTAGGTCCCATCAATGGTGGCAGCAACTTAAATAGGGTCAGAGATTCTCCTGACATGTTGAAAATCCCTAAAGGGATTGTGACTAAATGTGAAGATGGTGATGACATCACCAAATGGTTCACAGCTTTTGAGAGGGCTTGTGCAACCAGAAAAGTAAACAGATATCACTGGGGTGCTCTCCTTTGGGAAATGTTCACTGGAAAGTGTAGGGATAGACTCCTCACACTCTCTGGAAAAGATGCAGAATCCTATGACCTCATGAAGGGTACCCTGATTGAGGGCTTTGGATTCTCCACTGAGGAGTACAGGATTAGGTTCAGGGGGGCTCAAAAATCCTCGAGCCAGACCTGGGTTGATTTTGTAGACTACTCAGTGAAAACACTGGATGGTTGGGTAACTGGAAATGAAGTGCATGACTATGTTGGGCTTTATAATTTGTTTATGAAAGAACACATTTTAAGTAACTGCTTCAATGAAAAGTTGCATCAGTATCTGGTAGACCTAGGTCCAATTTCTCCCCAAGAATTGGGAAAGAAGGCAGACCACTGGGTCAAGACTAGGGTAACCAAAACTTCCACTGGGGGTGACCAAAAGAAAGGGGTTACAAAGCCTCCCCAGGAGAAAGTGGGTGACACTAGAAACAAAGAAAAAGAGTCCTCTGTGGGCCCCCAAAAACCAGAACAGGTGGGTGGGCCCCGAGACACAACCCAAATCAAAGGTGGGTACCAGGGTGAGAACTGGGATGCCACTAAGGCATGGTGCCATAACTGTAGACAGACAGGGCACCACACCAAGGACACTTCTTGTCCCAAAAACAACCCCCCTAGCAAAATCCCAGGGGTGACCAGTGTAGCCATTGGGGATGACTCCTCAGATAAGGAGGTCTTCATAGCCTTCAACTGGAAAAAGGGCCCAACAGGTGAGTTGGAGATTCCAGAGGGAAGTAGACACTTCCACCACCTACTGGTGAATGGAATCCCAGCCACTGCCCTGAGAGACACTTGTGCCAGTCACACCATTGTGCATGACAGGCTGGTGTTCTCAAACCAGTACATCCCAGGTGAGACTGCCAGAGTAAGAGTTAGCCCAGACAGGGTCACTGATAGGCCTGTGGCTTTTGTGCCCATAGAAGTGGGTGGGACTTTTAGCTGGAGAAGGGTGGTAGTCAGTACAGACCTCCCCCTTGATTGTCTCCTTGGAAATGACTACCCAGAGGTTAGTCAGAGCACAAGAGAGGAACTGGTCCAGGGCCAGTCCTCTCCCAAGGACTCTGGAGGTGCTACCCCTGCAGTAACTGCAAGTAGGCCCCAGAAGAAAAAGAAAGGAAAACAGAGTAGGAAAGGTGGACAACCTTTAGCCAAGGTTCCAGCAAGCCAGGGAGATTCTGCTCCAGTAGGGGAGAACTCCAAAAATGGCACTGTTAAAGTCCAACCTGACCCACAAGAAGTCCTGGCTAGTCAGGCAACTGTTAAGCCTGAGTGGGTGGCTCCTCAGCTAACAGAAGAAAGAGTGGAAGAAGGGTGTTTACTAAAAGATGTGGTAACCCCCCACTCTAATACAGCAGACAGGCATCCTGAACCCAAAGAAGCCTGTAACTTAGCCCCTTCCCTTGTAGGTGAAGAGCTAAAGGTGTGGTTCTGGGCACTGACAGCTGTCAGTGGCCTCTGCTGGGTGTTAGCCTTTATGGCTGCACTATCCTTGGCATGGTGGTCTGACCCCATGCCAAATAGCAAGTTAGGCCCCCTGACCCTGTTGGTCATGGTGGGGTTACTCCAGCTCTGGGTAACCTCTTTGGGTAAGCTAGGGGTGACCCTGGCTAAGATAAGATTAGCAGAGGTGGATACCTCTAACCCCAAAATAGAGAGAATGGGTGGAGACATTAAAGACACAGACAAGAGGCAATTCAGACTAGGTCCTATCACTGTGGAAGTGGGTCAGTTCCCCAGAGGGAATGACCTGAACAGGAGGATGTAAGGCAGAGTAGGCCCTGCAACAAACCAGCCTATTTCCTCTACTCTTCCTCGCCTGACAGACTAGGAAGACTCTCCCAGCTTTGGCTGAGTCTCCTGGCCTGTGGGCTGGGGGGGGCTTGTGTAAAGAAATGGCTCCCTGTTGCAGTTACCCCCCACTTTTTGCCTGATACTGATGCTGACTTGACTGAGAAGTGTGCTGGGACCCTGCTAACCAGGCCCCAGCACCAGTGTTCTTTCACCTAAAATGTACCATTGTCTCCGCAATTGGCACAACCCTGGCACCCAGGTAAGTCCCTTGTAACTGGTACCCCTGGTACCAAGGGCCCTGATGCCAGGGAAGGTCTCTAAGGGCTGCAGCATGACTTATGCCACCCTAGGGACCCCTCACTCAGCACAGACACACTGCTTGCCAGCTTGTGTGTGCTGGTGGGGAGAAAATGACTAAGTCGACAGGGTACTCCCCTCAGGGTGCCATGCCAACCTCACACTGCCTGTGGCATAGGTAAGTCACCCTTCTAGCAGGCCTTACAGCCCTAAGGCAGGGTGCACTATACCACAGGTGAGGGCATACGTGCATGAGCACTATGCCCCTACAGTGTCTAAGCAAAACCTTAGACATTGTAAGTGCAGGGTAGCCATAAGAGTATATGGTCTGGGAGTCTGTCAAAAACGAACTCCACAGCTCCATAATGGCTACACTGAATACTGGGAAGTTTAGTATCAAACTTCTCAGAATAATAAACCCACACTGATGCCAGTGTTGGATTTATTAAAAAATGCACACAGAGGGCATCTTAGAGATGCCCCCTGTATTTTACCCAATTGTTCAGTGCAGGACTGACTGGTCTCTGCCAGCTTGCTGCTGAGAGACGAGTTTCTGACCCCATGCGGTGAGAGCCTTTGTGCTCTCTGAGGACAGAAACAAAGCCTTCTCTGGGTGGAGGTGCTTCACACCTCCCCCTGCAGGAACTGTAACACCTAGCAGTGAGCTTCAAAGGCTCAAGCTTCGTGTTACAATGCCCCAGGGCACTCCAGCTAGTGGAGATGCCCGCCCCCTGGACCCAGCCCCCACTTTTGGTGGCAAGTCCAGGAGAGATAATGAGAAAAACAAGGAGGAGTCAATGGCCAGTCAGGACAGCCCCTAGGGTGTCCTGAGCTGAGGTGACTCTGACTTTTAGAAATCCTCCATCTTGTAGAAGGAGGATTCCCCCAATAGGGATAGGATTGTGACCCCCTCTCCTTGGGAGGAGGCACAAAGAGGGTGTACCCACCCTCAGGGCTAGTAGCCATTGGCTACTAACCCCCCAGACCTAAACACTCCCTTAAATTTAGTATTTAAGGGCTTCCCTGAACCTAAAACTTTAGATTCCTGAAACTACAAGAAGAAGAGGACTGCTGAGCTGAAAAACCCCTGCAGAAGAAGAACAGAAGACACCAACTGCTTTGGCCCCAGTCCTACCGGCCTGTCTCCTGCCTTCCAAAGAAACCTGCTCCAGCGAAGCTTTCCAAAGGACCAGCGACCTCTGAATCCTCAGAGGACTGCCCTGCTTCAAGAAAGACAAGAAACTCCCGAGGACAGCGGCACTGCTCCAAAAGAACTGCAACTTTGTTTCAAAGGAGCAGATTTAAAGACCCCTGCAACTCCCCGCAAGAAGCGTGAGACTTGCAACACTGCACCCGGCGACCCCAACTCGACTGGTGGAGAACCAACACCTCAGGGAGGACCCTCAGGCGACTCCGAGTCCGTGAGTAACCAAAGTTGTCCCCCCTGAGCCCCCACAGCGACGCCTGCAGAGGGAATCCCGAGGCTCCCCCTGACCGCGACTGCCTGAACCTAAAGTCCCGACGGCTGGAAAAGACCCTGCACCCGCAGCCCCCAGCACCAGAAGGATCGGAACTTCTGTGCAGGAGTGACCCCCAGGAGGCCCTCTCCCTTGCCCAGGTGGTGGCTACCCCGAGGAACCCCCCTTGCCTGCCTGCACCGCTGAAGAGACCCCTTGGTCTCCCATTGAAACCTACAGAGAACCCGATGCTTGTTTGCACACTGCACCCGGCCGCCCCCGCGCTGCTGAGGGTGTACTTTTTTGTGTGGACCTGTGTCCTCCCCCGGTGCCCTACAAAACCCCCCTGGTCTGCCCTCCGAAGACGCAGGTACTTACCTGCTGGCAGACTGGAACCGGGGCAACCCCTTCTCTCCATTGAATGTGTTTTGGGCACCTCTTTGACCTCTGCACTTGACCTGCCCTGAGCTGCTGGTGTGGTAACATTGGGGTTGCTCTGAACCCCCAGCGGTGGGCTACCTTGGACCCAAAACTGAGACCTGTAAGTGATTTACTTACCTGCTAAAAATAACAATACTTTACCTCCCCCCAGGAACTGTGAAAATTGCACTGTGTCCACTTTTAAAACAGCTTATTGTGTTTTATGTAAAAAGTATATATGCTACTGTGATTATTCAAAGTTCCCCTAAAGTACTTACCTGCAATACCTTTCAAATGAGATATTACATGTAGAATTTGAACCTGTGGTTCTTAAAATAAACTAAGACAAGATATTTTTCTATAACAAAACCTATTGGCTGGATTTGTCTCTGAGTGTGTGTTCCTCATTTATTGCCTGTGTGTATGTACAACAAATGCTTAACACTACTCCTTTGATAAGCCTACTGCTCGACCACACTACCACAAAATAGAGCATTAGTATTATCTCTTTTTGCCACTATCTTACCTCTAAGGGGAACCCTTGAACTCTGTGCATACTATTCCTTACTTTGAAATAGTGCACACAGAGCCAACTTCCTACAGTGGGGTTTTGTCCTCAATGAAACTGGTCCACAGTGGGCACTCAGGCAGCAGCCTGTCGTTTTGCCAATCCAACCACACAATTGTGCATAGTAAAAGTTACACAAGGGGCTGAGGTGTGGGCGTTGTGTGCCATAGCGTGGTTTACCTTGAGAGTTTGTAAAGCTAACAAATTTGTGAGTTTGTGGACATTCACAACTCCTCTCTGATCCTGTCTCACCATGAACATGATCAGAGATTTGCTCCTGCAAAGGCCTGGGTTTCTTCTATGGAAAACGTTTCCCTCTTGAAATCCTTGATTTTACATATATAACCTAGAACGTATTCTTTTATTTTGCATGCCTTTCAAAAACAGCTGGGAGTCATACAAATTTAAGAGCATTACTTCTAAATTTCTCGGCACTTGCAACATATTTTATTTAGCATAAATTGGTTTTACGTAGCTCTTTCTTTAATTTTACTTACCATAAAGTTGATCTATTCATCAATTAATTTGAAAAGAACTGTTTATTACTCTTGACTCATTCAATACCCTTTAGGCAATGTGTGCTGTTACAGACAAGTATCAACTATATGCAAATATTAGGGTTGCTAGGCTCCCATGTAAAGGCCTCAATCAATCCTAGGTGCATTTCAGATTATAATTAACCAAAGTCACACTTTTATTGGCATCCTTCAAACGAAAAACATACCGAGGGCCCATGAGCCAAGCGTCTTAACAGTATACTGGAGACTCTTGCTCCCGGCAACTAGAATAATGCAAGTGTGCAGCCGTAGCGTTTTTAGCATAGTTATGGATTTGCCACATTACTCATCATCTGCTGCATAATCTGCAGATTTCAACAAAAAAATGATTCTAGCTCAGACACTTGAAAAGTTACTAAAACCACAGTAACAAGTGTTTCCGCGCAACAGTTGACTGGTCACTTTGCAAAAGTTGACTAGACACTGGACATCTTTTCGATTGCTTATTGCTGTCTCAAGAAAAACATATAAAACATATGAACCAACCAGCTAATAAGTTATATGTTCCTTTCTCCCCAATGATGCTGTCTGCAGTCCAAACAGTAACACCTTGTATTTCTTAGAAGTGGTATAAATATTAACAATGCCAGTTTTGGATTGGGGTACCAATAGATACTTACTCATTATTGAGATTGTGCACAATTTCAAATTATGATGATGGGCTTATGTCTGGGGACCTTTAAGCTCAGTAACCTTTAAAAAGAGCCCTCCCTCATGCATCCAGTTGTTTTTCTGTGACAGTGAAGTTTGTGCTGTCCACCAAAATGGGTAACATCCATTATTCAGGTATGTTCGCTCTGGTGATCACAAGACTAGATGCGTTTTCTAGAGAGACTGACAAAGGCAGGACATATGTCAAAAAGTTGTCAAAAAGTGGTGGATGCCCCATCTGCCCTACCTATTGTGCCTATAGAGGCTATACATTCCAAATATGGCAGACAGGACAACCACTGCTTTGTTGGCAGATGTCCTGCATCTGAAAAAGTCTAACTAAGGCTCTCAATGAACAATATGAGTTCACAGTAGTGCACTGTTTTCTTTGTTATGAAACCCACCTCATGTCTGGTGAGTGCCACATAATTTGCTTTCAGCCCTCCTGCAAACAGCTGGACAAAATGGCTCCTGAGCCAACAGGACTGTTCCGCTCGGTTCCCATGGGATCAAGCCAGCCATTCGGGAAAGCATCTGAGTTTTATAGTGCAGGCTGTGCAAAACTACACACAGAATAGCTCATTGCTCCCATAAATTAATTGGAGATCGTTTTGGTCTGACTCTACTGGAATCGATAATGACATCTCTTGCAAGGCAATAGTGTTTCTCTCAAGAATCTGAAAGAGTCACCAGGTTCCAAAATTGCTACCAAGGATAGTGAGCTTCAACAAGGAACTATAGGTGTTCTCTGGATGTTCACGGGGTTCCTATTAGTGAGCCTTTTAAACACAAGGGGTACCATTGTCCAAAAAAACCCAGTTAATGATATCACCATGCATCAGTATTAACACATATGTGTATATTTACTATAAGCTTGAGATTTGAAGTGTGTCCCTTTTCAGAACTTACATCTTTTAAGAACCATCAGAAGGCAAGAAATGCATTGTTTTGGACAGCCTCACTTTCCTCAATGGCCCAGACCTTAGTATCCCTTAAAAAAAACTGCTGTAGAGAGAGAGAAGAATGTAGTGTCTTGCATGATTTGAACAGAACCTTTGTGGTTACCTGAGTACTCTGTATTAGTGTATGACGTAATCTCTAGAAAAGAATGTGTGAGAGCTTGCTTTAGAATGTGGGGAGTTCACTGGGACACGCAGAGAGGAATAAAGGTGTGTGATTTACAGCTCTGTGTGTGGCCTAGTCATTCAGTGGGTACCAGGCTGGGGAAGATGCTACAAGGAAGAAGAAACATACTTGGAGTTAGGATGTGCAAAGTAAATACACCAAAACTGCTCTCTTCTGTCAAGCCTTTGACTGAACACTGTCCTGGCCAGTCTGTAAAAATGAGCATTTCTAACCATGTTTTACCATGCAGCACACATCTGTATAAAAGCACATCTAAATTCAGAGTCATCTTTGGTGGCATCAGGATTTCTGGCCAGTCACAGGTGAGGATTATGGACTATTGAGAATTCTTCAGTGCCATTGTGGATTTTCAACTATAGTTGAAAATATACTGAATGCGGAAATTAAAAAGTCAATGGCCTTTCTTGGTGTTTCACTGTCAACTGAACAAGAATTTGTGGTGGATGTGCAATGTAGACTTTGATGGAACTTATGATCGATCTTTACTTGCCCAGTCCATGTCTTCAGATTTCTTTTAGACCTTTTTTTTTGCAGTTTTATATAGCACAAGCTTGGCCTTAGGGTTTTAGAGTACTTTACAAGCCCATCAGATCACTTATGTTGTTTAGGCATGTGGCGATTAAGCCATTTTCCCAGAATCACAGGATATTGTACTAAGGCCATGATGCAAACCTGTTTCCCCAGTTGCAAAGTCTGTGGCTCTGACTGCAGGGCCTTATCAGTCATACTTGAATCTCGAGCAAAGAGATCTGCCAGCAAATCTCTTCATGATTACATTCTGTAAGATGCTTGACCTCTTCCCTAAAGTTGTTTTTTGTAGCGCATAGTTTATTGATTAATTAAAAAAAAAATCATAAACAATAAAATACAAAGTATAATATATATCTAACAGTAAATACATTATTTTAAAAGAACCGGACTGATAAATACAAATCAAGTTCCATGTTTAAAATGTTCTTCCATAATAGATATACATTTCATCACACAACCAATTGGTCTTCTGACATCCCCGTGAAGCTAAATCTTATGGCTTCATTAATTGTTCTCAGTCTTTTCTCTCTAAATAATATAGGAACCTCTAAGATAGCAAATAGTTTTAGCCCAGCATATTTCTCAATATCAAATTCAAATTGAGATGAAATAATTGCTTGTTTAATTAACATTGTAAGCTGTGCTTTCTTCATATCAGCAAGAGTAATTAGTGTCGGGAGATCATAACTTCTCACAAAACAGATGCCTTAAAATTTGAAAATATATGCTTAGACCTATTAATAGAGAAAATTCCAGACTTGATCATATATTTTACAGAATTCTCTTTAGCAGACATACAGTATAGATGTAATTAGCAAATGAATGTTACTCTTGGCCAAAATAGACAGTAACTCTAGTTCCAATCACAGTCAAGCATGGGGTATAGATAGTCTGAGACTAGGCAACTTCCTCTCGCAATTTTACAAAATAATAGCTAATTGCTTTAAAAACAGAGTTAATTATAATAGAATCATGCATCAGTGAGGAAACTACCACTGACCTAATAACAGTAATTGTCGAGCCAATAACACCACTTCCATATTTGGAAGCAAAACATTTAATTGCCGTTGTTGTTTTAATACATTTATTTTTCAAATATACAATGTGCTGGGACCAGAGTAGCCTATCCTACATGACTATTTCCAGATAAACAAAGCATTTTACTTCATCAATTTTTCATAGATTGATCATCCACTTAAAATAGAACCTGAATTTCCCAAAGGGCAATATTTTAGTCTTCGCATTTTTTATTTTTAGATTATTTTGTTTGCTTGTAATTGTAAATGTGTAAAACTGATCTATTTGAGTTTTAGATAACAAAACAAGATCATCTGCAATGGCCAAATATGGTATGTTACAGTGACCCAGTCTGGGACTGTCCCTCTCTTTCTTATTTAAAGTTAGGATGAGATCAGGAAGAAATAATGCAAATAACAAAGGGGCTAATACGTATCCTTGTTTTAAATCATTTATGATTTGAATTAGTGGCATCAAACCTCTTTTGTTACCTAATTTTACTTGAACCTATGTGTATGAGTATGACTCAATAATTACAATTAAAAGAGTGCTTTTAATTCCCCATCCTCACAAATTGGACCATAGTGTGTTTCGATCAACCTTATTGAACCCATTAAAATAATCTAAAAAACAGGCAGGAAGTTTTTTGTCTTAAATTAAATGTATTTTTACAGACAGTTTAAAGCATAGTATTAAGTATTGTTGAACACCCAGTTTGATGGGAGGAAATTATTGAGGAACGTTCTGCCCAATCTGCCAATTTCGATACTAATAATTTATTAATTGTTTTTCCATCAGCATGGGTTCTGATTTTGGGGCCAGGTTTATAGAAAGGTTGCAAAATAGAGCCTTTCCATGGCAAAGGAATATTGCCCGAGCTAAAAATAGAATTAAAAGCAGACTTTAAAAGTACAGACCTGTTTGTTCCATTTCTTTTTATTGTGGCATTCAAAATCCCATTGGGACATTGGGCCTGAGAGGTTTTTAATTTTGAAATGACACTACTCATCTCTTCTATGGTTGTATCAATTTTGCCACAAAAAGATGAAGTAACCAACTTTAGTGAAGACTGGCCACCGCAACCATACAACTCAGCAAGATAAGCATTCCATTTATTATGAGTCATATGATCCCCTGATTTATATTTCTTATCCTGATCAAATCCCATCAGTGACCAAAACTTCTTGGAGTAATTGCTGCTGTTGTTTACATTTTATTTTATGCAATGCTAAACTTAGGTCTTTTTTTATTTGTTATATTTGATTATTCATAAGGTTACCATTTTTAATTTTTAGAGTCTTTCTCAATTTTTGCCTATAAGTGCATTTTACATTTTAGAAACTCCTATGCTAGTAATTTTTAGGTACAAAATTATTTTTTAGCTTTGCCCAGTCCATGTTTTTAGACTTAGTTAAGATGTTTTTTTGCAGTTTTATATAGCACAAACTTAGCCTAAGGGGTTTAGAGCATTTTACAGGCCCATCTGATTACTTATTCTTTAGGCGTGGAAAGATGTGGATGAACTAGATCATCACATTGAAAGAAAAATAAAAACAATGAGTCTACAATTTCCGATTCCTTAGTAGTGAGGTTATAACAACCCTCAGAAATGTGTATTATGATAGATTTAATCAGAGGAAATTTCCACAGCTCTTCTAATATACTTGTTAATTGACAATTTAATGTAATTGATCTTAATGTAATCTCTTCAATATTCAGATGAACACACTGTTTAGCCGCTCAAAGCTCCTCATGCAATCAATTACGAGTTAATTGTTGGGATAATTGTCACTTTCTTTCCGGAAACAAGTGTCAAAGTTTTGTCACTTGTCAAAATCTGTAACATGCATGTAACCATAATCTATGATAGATTTATGATCGACTCAATGGCAAGTATGGTTTGCTGGTTTATCTGTAGAAAATAAAAGTATGGGTGCCCAGTTCATCAAAAAAGATTCAAATATATTTATCTGTGGGTTTCTGCTTGAAAGGAAAAAACTTTAACAATGGAATGCCAAAGTAACTGTCATCAGAGTCATTTGTTGCTATTGAAGTGTTTACATGCAAAAGTATTAGCATTCCAGTCACCTGTTATGAATAGCGTTGCATGCTTAACAGTTTCTATTTGATCTTCTAAATAATTTATGCAAGAAGAGAGACAGGAATGATCTTTAGTACAATGAAGGAGGAAAGTGTAGCTTAGTTATTGAAAGCTTAGATTTGTCTAAAAAAACTAAATAAGAATACTAAGTAGGAAAGAGGCCTTAAATAACTAAATCAAATATGTATTCTTTAAATTAAGAACAATTAGGGTGATTAACCCTCCACTGGACCTACCTATCTTATTCTTAATTGCATTAACTTCAAACACCTCAAAATAGGCATCCGGTGTCTATAATTCCTGAAGACAAACAATAAGCTTAGACATGAAAAAATGTAATATTTTGGGATTTTTTTAATCTTGTACTTCATGTATGACAATACCCAACTGAGCGAGTACCAAGTAAGATTTGTCCATAATGCTGAAGGCCAACTTGTATGCATGACCTCTTTGTCAGTATTTAAGGTGAGGAAAAATTACCAAATTCCTGCAAAAGAGTTAAAAACATTTTCCTATGTAAGATGTCATGCCTCCATTGGGAATGCTACTGAGGACAGAAAGTCAATTTGGGCTGAAACCAAATCACCATTGCAACTAGAAGTCATACCAATAAAAGATGACTCTAAAGATAAAGAGGAGATCTGTGGAGGCTGATTAGAAGTGTTGGTAGGGGTCTATTAAAAAAAGGGGTTCATGGTAGGAAACAAGTTTAGCCTCTGATAGATGGTTGACTTCATCATTGCTCCTAACATCCACTCCTTGTCGTTCTTTTATAGATTTATCTACTAACGCCGCAAGATCATTCCTGATTACTGAAATGCCCTCAGAGATCCTATACAAGCCATCAATGTCAAGTTCTCATTTGGATCCAAAGCTGACTACTTTGTCAAAATTCTATTCCCAGAATTAGGATTTGAAGGAAGTGATAGAATAGGTTTTGGGGGCAACAAACAAATTGGAGAATTATCAGTCAAGACATCCTCTGAAGAACAGATAGTCTTATGCTGAATGTCCTTCATCAACATTATATGTGTCGTACGTACTAGTAACTGGATCTGTAGACTTTCTAATTTCTTGACTACTCACATTTTCTGGAGCATTAAGAATTGCAGTACCCTTCTGCTGGGAATGTGAATTTGATTTAGAAAGGACTTCTCTAGCTGTTTTAGACGGTGAGAGGGCAGGGGACATACAAACATTACATTCTTCAAAAAGAGGGAATATTTTTGGTTTTGTGACTCCTTCTATAACTTTGATGTTGCTATTTCATTTTACTTTTTTATTTAATTTCCTCAGCTTTTTTTTAATCTTCTTCTACTCATAAATGGCTGAAAGCCTACTGATTGAGCAGCAGGAGTTGACTCTGGGCGAACGGAGAGTAAGATGGCGGCCGCGTAACGCAGCCGCGAAGCGTCTGCTCCGACCAAGGAAACCTCCCAGTGTTGCGGCAGTTCTCCCGCGGGTCGGAGCTTCCTTCGGCAGTCGCGCTTAGAGGAAAACAATGTAGCGGCATTTTAACAACATTGTGCCGACTCGCGTTGCTTCACCTGCTCCCTCTTTTCTTGGGGATGACTGTCCCAGGACTCTCAGGAGGGGCGGCACAGGGGAAATATTGCGGGTGACATTGCTTTTTGAAGGACTGCTTCTCATGTGAGGATTGTTCAAGGCTACTTGGCTCTTGGTTTCTGCGGGGCCTTTTCTTTTCCCTGGGAGAAGTAAAAACTACGTGGATTTGCTGACGGAGGCCAAAAGGATTGCAAAGTGTTTTCCCGGGATGCGGTCTGAACTGCTCCTGCTCCTACCTGAAGACAACTACAGGTCTGTGCTCACGGGTCCCAATTGGGGGCAATTTTCGACGTGGACTCAAAAAACGGTCAGAGTTTCTTTATTGTATTACAAGTATTTGACACTGGGCGTATATTATAATAACGCATTTTGCATTAAAAAGACAAAAAAAAGGTAAAAATGCCACCTAAGGGAGTGAAAAATGTGACTCAGTCTGGACGAGGCAAGCCGGTAAGAGTAAGCCTGTCGGCACAGCAGGGGGGGAGTACGGATATAAAACAAGGCTTAGGTGAGAAGGTTGTCTCCAAAAACAAGAGTGCTTCACTGGACAGGTATTTTGAGAAAGGGAAGGACATACTGGCGGGGGGCATAGATACCCCCCCGCCGCTGTGGAGGAGGCTGATCCCCAAGTAAACGAAGAGATGACGGCTATAGATGTGCCCCCCCCGCATGAAGGTGGGCAGAGTGATGCTGAAGATGTGGCAACTTTACAAAAACAAGCTACAGGGAGTCAGATGGAGCAGAGGGAGCAGAGGGAGGGCGCACAAGGCGCTAGGTCATTATTACAGGTGGAGCGGAGGCCAGTGGAATTACGCGATAGTGAGACAATACAAGGAGACAAGTTTTTCTCACTATCAGATCATTCAAGTTGGTCAAGCAACGAGCAGCTGGATTTGGAGGCGGATAAAACTTCTTCTGAATTCGAATCTGAGGTGTCCTCTTTGGCACTGGGAAAGGAATTACAGGAGAGTGGTAGGAGTGCCACTGTCAGGAAAAAACAGAGGAAGAGAAGTGAGCAAGTAGGACCTAATAAGCACTCCACTAACCCATTGGACACTAAGGGTCTTCAGGGGCTTCAGTGGGAGTATTCCAAGGATGATTTAACTCTATTTGATAATGGTGAAAAACAGCCTAATCCTGTGTCACTGGAAACCATATATCAAAGCATTATGGAACATCGAGAGGAATCTAAATTAGAGAGCCGTAGGACTCAAATGGCTTGCCGCAAGATGCAAATCCAAATTCGTCGAGTAGCTAAGACATGTTCAGAGTTTACTACACGGATGGAAGAAGCAGAGACCCGGATCTCGGGGTGGGGGTAAAGTAGAGAGGGTTAGGAGTTAAGCCCTGAGAAGTCGAGCCGGGGGTAAGATATTGTTTTGGCTGAAACAGGGTTAGATAGAGAGAAATAAAGACAAAGAAAGGGAGAAAAGGTAAAAGAAAAAAAAGAAAAAGAAAATCATGCACTGGATAGGGACGGTCGGAGCGGAAGCTTTACCATCATTAGGGACAGTGAGATCCCATACTCTCCATAAATTGGGTGTAAGGGTAGGGGTAAGGGGTGTAGGGGGGTGGGGGGGTGGTTGGTAGCAGGGTTGGGGTATAAGGGGTGGGAGGATGGGAAAGGGGGGAGAGGGGGGAGAGGGGTGGTGGGGAGTGGGGGGGGGCACTAATATAGGTAGAAATGTTCAGAACAATTTAATGAAGACATATCAAAAGAAGAGGATGTATAGGATTCAATATCAACAAGCTGGTTTCTTTAAGGGAGAAAGTATTGACGTGAGTTTGGTACATCAAAATGAGTGATATGGCAAATAGATTAAGGATTTGTACACTGAATATTTGCGGTCTAAATAGCCCCCAGAAAAGGGAAAGAGTGGCAGCTGGTCTTAAACTAATTAAATCAGATTTATATTGCTTGCAGGAAACACACAATGCATGGAGTAAGCGAGAGCTCATACGAGAGCTTGGGTTGACGCCTCTTGTTTGTACCAGACAGGAGGTTTCGACACGTGGGGTGACGATACTTGCCAGAAATAACAGTGTACAAGTTTGTAGATCTCGAGCAAGTAACGATGGGCGGTGGGCTCTCTTAGAATTATCCGTGAATACATTTAAATTTACCCTCTGCACTATATATGGATCAGTTTTGGACGAAGCTGAGCCTCTGGATACGTTGAATATGGAACTAGTTGGATGGCCCTTACCAATAATTATTTGTGGCGACTTAAATATTCATTTAGAGGTAGGTAGCAGGAGCATGGACACCCAGAGTTTATATCAGGGACGAAAGCCTAAAGTATGGAAAGCTCTAAGGAGGTTAGTAAGGGAACATGGGTTGAGAGATGTCTGGGAAAATATTAAAACTGTAGATCCAGGGTATACCTATTACTCGTTCCCACATGCTAAGTTGGTAAGGTTGGATTATTTTTTCGTATCACAAAACTTAATCCATGGGGCTGAAATAGAATGCAAACCCAGATTCTTATCAGATCATAATCCATTAATATTGTCCATAATAATTAAGGGACCATCTAATCCGCGTCGTGTATGGACATTTGATAGGAAATTGTTGGTTGACCCAGGATATATATCCCATATGAAAGAGTGGATTCACCACTTTTTTGATATCAATAGGAATACGGCAGATCCGGGGATGGTATGGGATTCATTTAAAGCTGCAGTGAGAGGTGAAACTCTTAGCTATAGTTTGGGAATACAGAAAATTAGGGGGAAGGAAATTGTAGAACTTCAAGAAAGATTAATAACAAAAGAGAGGGAATTAGCTAGTAAAATTACTAGTAGAGAAGACATTACTCTCACTCAGACCCAAATGGTGATTCTTAAGGCTAAAATAAATGCTTACTTGAATAAAACAGTGGCAGCCGTCTATCAAAGTCACCGATTGGAGTGTTATGAATATGGTGAATCCACAGGAAAAGTCTTAGCTAGACGGGTCAGACAAAAGGCAGTTAAACAGAATGTTTTGAATATAATTGATGGTAATGGGCGGAAACATACAGAGTTAGAAGGAATTCTAGAGGTTTTTAAGGGTTACTATCAGGAGCTGTATAGTGAAGATATAGTGTATTCTGAACAACTACAAAAAAAGGTTAGTGAATTTTTGGGGGGATTAAAGAGTACCAGGCTCTCTTCTGAGGAACAAATTACATTAGATGCACCAATTCGTATTGATGAGATAATTGAGGCAGTAAGCTCCCTGGCAACAGGGAAAGCTGCTGGACCGGATGCAATACCACTTGAATTTTACAAGACCTTCCTGATAGACATTAAAATGGATATGCATAGCATTTTTTGTATAGCGCAGGCAGGTCAGGCACCCTTATTGTGGGAATGTGCAAGTATTATAGTGCTAAAAAAAAAGGATAAATCAACAGAGTTCCCCAGTTCATACAGACCCATATCTTTGTTAAACGTAGATGGAAAGATTTATGCAAAGATTTTGGCCAGTAGATTGGCAAATGTGATAGTCAGGCTGGTTAGAAAACAACAACATGGGTTTATTCCGGGTAGAGATACAATAGATCATATAAGAATAATAATAGCCATGTTTGATCTTGCAGAACTATATCAAACAAATTTAGGATTATTACTTTTGGATGCCGAGAAGGCATTTGATCGTGTATCGTGGAAGTTTCTATGGGAAGTCATGCGCTGGAAAGGTATAGGGAGTGGATATATTACAGCTATAAAAACTTTATATGTAGCCCCAAAAGCTAGAATTTGCATTGCTGGTTTGGAATCAGATACTATCTTAATCTCTAGGGGGACTAGACAAGGGTGTCCATGTTCCCCCTTGCTCTTTGCTCTATATATTGATTCTTTCTTGCTGAGATTAGAAGAATGCAAAAATATTCAACCTCTATTATATCATGGAGAAACATATAAGGTGTTTGCATATGCTGATGATGTAGCTATAGTGACAAGCAACACGGAGGAAGCTATTAGGGCAATAGAAATAGAGGCAAGAGAGTTCGGAAAATACTCTGGATATAAGCTGAACTCAGATAAAACACAAATAGTATGTTCTGGGCACGTCTCACTAGTAGATAGACGATTGGTATCTGAAGCAGTGTATTTGGGGGTGAAGATTACATCAGTGGTTAATCGGTTGGTGGAAATTAATTTTATCCCATTATTAAATAGAATAAAGAGGGATTTAGACCGAATGCATAATTTGCACTTATCGCTAGAGGGTCGCTGCAATGTATTGAAAATGATGGTTCTGCCAAAAATCCTATATTTATTTCGGGCTATTCCCCTTGAGGTTGATAAAAAATGGCTTAAAAGATTGGAAAAGATGGGGAATAATTTTTTATGGGGGTATGCTAAAACGAGAAGAGCAATGAAGTATATGACACTTCCCAAAGATCGAGGCGGGTGGTCAGTCCCTAATTTTACACTGTATTACTACGCCTGTTGCCTTCAACATATGGATGAACTTATAAGGGGAAGTTTTAAGGGTAATGAAGAAGTAAAACCAACCCCTATTTATACTATGATGGCGGGTGGGGAGGCAAGTGGTTGGTTATCAAAATTTGAGGAACCAAGTTACTTTAAAAAAGTAAGATTTAAGCCTTTTTTGTCCGCCTTCAAGGTTTGGGCTCAGATAAAACGGAGTATGGGACTGGGAAAGATTACGGCTTATACACCAGTGAAATTTTCAGCTATCCCAAATCATATCTTTAGGGATCCCATACTAGATTTTTGGCGTTCTAGGGGAATAAATAAAGTCGGAGACTTGTATTGTAAATCCGGTTATAAATCATTTACGGATCTGCAGTCTCAATTTGGCTTACCTAAGACCCATTTTTTTAAATTTTTGCAAATACGAAATTTTTTACAGTCTCAGAAGTGCGTTACAGTATAGTTGTCGGAGATCCCGGTAGTTGAGGCTGTTAAAAATGAGGCAAAGATTGGCAAGTTATATAAGTTACTAACAGAGCTACAAGTAGATGATATGGCACAACAGAATGAGAGATGGATTGCACGATTTGGGGTGGCTGGAGAGTGGGTGGACCAATCCTTAGCCATGGCTGAGACAACATTTCTATCAGCTAATTTGAAAACCCAGCATTACAAAACACTGATGGACTTATATTATACTCCAGCAAAACTGAAAAAGTGGGGGATATCCTCTGGAAGCTGCAATCGATGTGGGGAAGTTGAAGCTGAGATAATGCATATGTTCTTTGTATGCCCAATGTTGCAGGGAATATTAAATGAGATAGAGGTATTCCTTAAGAAGATCACGCATTGCAATATTCAGGTTACTGTTATGCTGGTAGTATTGGGAGTCGTGGACTCACCTGAAAGTACGGAACCTGCACTGTATAAAATAAGGCGATTTTTATTTTTGTCCATGGCAATATACCGCTTATGTATTGCTACAGACTGGCTTAAAAAAGAACCCCCCACGTTTGAGAATTGGCGCTCTAGATTACTTACCATCTATAATACTGAATTAAGTCTTTATAAGTTAAAGGGTCATAAGAAGAGACATAGAGGAGAACGAATGTGGGCACCACTGACTAGATGGTTGGAATATCAAGACACAGTTTAAAACAAAAAAAAACAAAAAAAAAATGCTAATTGTTTCGATATGTGATATATATAACTGAGGTTTTTTTAAAGGTCTTCTTTCTCCCGTTGTTTTGTTTACTTTACTTTCTTCGCACGGATATATTATGTCTTCTTCTTTTTTTTTCTCATGTAACCCCCTCCCTCCGACATATTAAAATAAAATAAAATTCTAAAAAAAAAAAAAACAAAAAAAAAAAAAGGAGTTGACTCTGACATTATAGATGGCATATTCACAATGAGTTTAATTCGGAATTCAAAAGATTAACAACTCTTTCTTTAGTCTCCTCAGGATCCGCAATTGACAAAACATCACAGTCCTTTCCATTTGGCTAACTGATTCCTTTACTTGAGTATGACTTATTGGAGGCTAAACAACCATTACTGTTATTATCCAAAAACTGATCGTGGTTGGTGCAAACACACAATTAACACTTTGAAGGGACTCTTTTTGACTCCGTGAGATATTCATACTTAAACAAATTTCAGTTTTGTTGAGACAATAATTGCAAAAGGTTGACCAAGTTGTTTGCTTGAATACGATTCTGAAGCTTCATAACAAGAGATGAAGGATTCACTTAATATATAATTTCTTATAGTGCATCAATTTAATTGCCTTAAACATATTGTTCAATGTAACAGTTCAATTCTTTGAATATTCTAATTGTGTACATATGCCTCAGAGATATTAGTTAAGATACAGCTAACCGCACCCATAACTGTTAAGACAGGATAAGCTGGAGGGGTAGCCAAGGAGGGTTGATCAATTGAAGGGACCCCTTGAGAGCTAGACTGAACAATTACTTCTGTGTTTGTACCAGTATTTTCCCTTGTATTAATAGGAGATGTTTGGCCTATGAGATCTAACTACTCTGTAAAGACCAAATCATCAGAGGACTCTTGCATTGTAGGAGTTGAAACAGCATTAATGGCAGAATTTTCTTCACTGCCATATATGGAGTCCGGCTCCTCTAAGGTATTTGAGAGGATATCCAAGATAGTAACAGGCTGAGATATAGTGATAGGGATAGAATTAATATGGGCTACCATCATGATCACATTCTTATTTGTAATCACAGAATTCTCATAATTGATGTTTGACTCTAAATTGTTGTCCTTAATCAGGATTATTTGTAGCCAAACAAGTTGGCAACAATCACGAAGCTTCTTCCAACTTGTTTTCTCAAACAGGGACTGGATAGCCTCTGACAACGGTTTAATCAAAAGATAACCTTTGGGACGTCTTGGTATTGAATATGCTGACAAGGTAAGATTTGGAAGATTCTGTTGTATCATGGGATGACAGACCTTCTTGAGACCCAGATGCTTCTTAGACTTTACAGGTACAAGCTTTCCTTTTTGGTTTTGAGAGCACATATGAATATCCATAAATTGACCATTGATTGACCTCTTTGATCGAAAATCTCATCCAAGGAATGACCAGAAAATTACAAATATGTCTCTCAATAATTGGCTTACCCTTAACCAACAGGAAAACACACCATTCAGATCTTCTCTCCATGGCCAGTATCGGACATATGGAATACCCCTGCAAGGATGCAGGGCAGGTATACCACTGTCTGTGCTCACTTGGCCACAAAGTCCCCAAAAATGAAGTGCTCCACCTCCTAAAAAGATAGTTTACAGTAGAATTGTTCACAAAATAGTTCACAAACAGGTTAAAAACAGGCTAAAAAATAATCAATGCCAACATCAAAAATGTGCAGTCAAGGAGGATCCAGGTGCCCAAGTGATTTAGGGCCTCCGACCGCTACATTACGAAGTACAGGTTGTAATCAGCGCCACCCAGCTGATTACAACCTTGTTTTCCGCCAGCCTTTTCATGGTGGTACCGCCGCCATGAAAAGGCTGGTGGAGAACATGTGCAGGGGGCCACAGGGGTTCCCCTGCACTGCCCATGCGTGTTAAACCCTGTGCAGACAGTGTGCATGTCAAGGGTGCTGGTGCCTCCTCCATGCAGCAGCCATGCCACCAGCTGCATTATGAGCTGCAACAATGCTACCACACCTTACCCACCGGGATGACCTGCGGAAAACTTGCTTTCCGCCAGTCCGCCCAGTGGGAAAGTTGTAATGGATGATTCCGTCCGCCAAACTCCTAATCGGCCCGTAGGTGCCAAGGTATCAAAACTTCAAAAGCTTAAATAGAGTTGATTACAAGCCTACAACGCATGCGTTAACACACTAGGAAACACGTGGAAAAAAGAACAAATTAGATCAGTTTGCCGTATTCCAAAGTTAACCTGGTATCCAGGTTGATGATCAGATGTATCTGTTGTTCCACTCTACCCCGTCTCGTCCCTGGGCCCCCTTCATGCAGAGCAACCTCCTTTCCAGACACTGGCTCTCACCAGGAACCTCCTCTTCCAGCAAGGCGTGCTAAAGAAGCTGCAACAGAAACTGGGGGAAGTCCAACACAGCAAGTATCAGCAATGGGCAAGTGGCAGGAAACATCGCAAAAACTGCAAGCTGTCTCTGCCACAGCCGCTGCTTCTGGCCACAGGGGAGAAGCTGGGGAGAAACAGGCACAATGGAAGAAGCTGCAGGGCACAAACACTCCTGGCCATTGTCTGCTCACTTGTTTGCGGTCTGTGATCAATACCATGTAATGCACATAGGGACATAAGGAGAGGAAAACCTGCCACTAACTCTAGCTGCTGTTTTTAAGCATCTGTTGTCGATTCACCTAAAGGTGATATCCCAGGTCTGCTTGGAACCAGAGATTTTTGGAAACTGTCTGATTTTCAATCAGGCCAAGATTTTGCAGACTGACAACTCTTCTTCAGTAAATTGTGACAACTGAGTGGGCACCACTGTATCATTCAGTAACAGTGCCATGGAATTGAGTCATTTTTGCTTCTACCTAAATGTAGTTAAGAAAAACAACATTCTACATAAAAACAGACCATAAAAAGAGGATGCTTATCAAACTTGGGTGTTCAAACTAAAAAGCACCCTGAAAAGCTACAATATCATAATCCAGCAATATGTCTTTGTGGTATTAGATTTCAATTTTGATAGCTATGTCATGTACAATTGACATTAACTTATTCAGAAAGTCCTGAAGATGTCTTTGGATAACACACCATTAAGAAACAGATATTGCTGCTGAGTTGTAAGAGGCAGTTGTAAAACAACATAAAGTAGTTCGATAACAACCAACAACTGACGTAGTAGAGAAGGGGTACTGTAGAAGTAATATTTTAGGTGGGCCATCAACCACTTCAAGCATTAATAACACCACTGTGTCAGGGTGAACCCCAAAATTCACTAAATTGCCCTGGGCTTAACCTCCTGGTAGCTATGGCACAGAGTAGACAGGTTTATTTTAAGTCAATGTGTATAGCATTTATGCAGTACCAAACAGTAATGAATTTTAAAAAATAATACAAATTGCAAAACAAATTAGAAAAATTGAATGAATTGTAATAGGCAAAATGGAAACAACAATAATTCAATAAAGGGAAAAAGATATATATTTTTTAAAGTTTTAAGTCGATTTTTTATGGAGCTCAAAATCCCCCGCCTGGGCAAGCCTGAAGGTGTCTCTGAGAAACTGGAGGCTTTTGCAGCTAGATACTTTTGATGCTTTGGAGGTCTTGGAAGTCTAAACATTCTCTAAGTCCCAACTTTTTAGAGTCTCTGGAACAGCTCTTCTGTGTCACTTGTAAGCCTCAGGAAAGCATTTTGGGGCCAAGACTCACTACACCAGGGCCCAACAGCAGGGTCCAGTCTGGGTCCAGTTGATACTGCTCAGGTGGTCACTTCAAGAAAAAGAAAAAGACCACTTGCATCTTGTGTTCCTGCCGCTACTCAGAAGGTTAGCCAATTGACCCTTGAAGTCAACTTTTTTGTCCTGGGTACAAGAGGGAGCAGGTATAATGCTCTCAGGTTACAGCAAGCAGGGTCCAGCTCTTGTCTGTTATCCTGCACGTCCTTTGAGTGTTCAGAGGATGGTGCCTTGAGATGCCAAGTTCACGGTTGGCACTAGCTAGTGGACGGGGTGACTATTGGCTACCCCCTAATCAATGAAGTAAAAGTTCCCAGGGGTAACCATACTTACTTTTTCAGCAGTTCCTGTTTGTCCTACTGCTAACAATCCCACAGTGCACCGTGGGCCAAATGTATGTTTATTTCATTTTGCAAGTCTCTAATTGCGACTTTTAGTGAGTCACAATTAGAGACTCACAAAATTAAATGTACAAATGGGTCTTAGACACATTTTGCGATTCCCAATGGGGTCACAAAGACCTACCTTGTCAATATTCATGAGGTAGGTCGCAATTTGCAAGCCCATTGGGAATGGCCGCACTCACAATGGTGGTGGCCTGTTGGGGGCAGCAGACCACCATGTCTGTGAATGCTTTTGAATAAAGCAGTTTTTTTTTAACTCAGCCCGTGTTCCTTAAGGAAAATGGGATGCATTTCAAACAAAAAAATGAAAGGTTTTCTTTTAATTTTTTTGGGGTAGGCAGTGGTCTGTGGGACCACTACCTGCTCTGAAAAATATTTACGCCTCCATTCACAAAGGAGAAGTAGTCCCTGGGGATCCCTTCCCATTTGCAAATGGGTTACCATCAACTTGAAGTTGATGGTAACTGCAAATGTTTTGCGACCGCATTCACCGGCGCATAACATTCCTACATGCCAGTGCGATTTAGTATTAGGAAGGGATGCCCTAAACACGCCCCTTCTTAATACAGAATCACAAAAGCGAAATGCGATTTGATAGACAAGTTACAGAGTCACATTTTGCTTTGGTATATAGGTATAAGCATTTTTCCGATCGCAAAAGGCCCAATGGGCCGTTTGCAGCAACCAGACAAATGCTCCACACATCTGGCCCTTTAGTCCTCAAATATCAAAAATGGGGAAACCCTTTTTCCCTTATGCAGAGCCTGTGCGCCCACCCAGAGGTATGCGCAGGGAAATTAGTATCACCCTCTTTTGCGGTCACTCAAAATGGGTTCTAGGGGTAGCTTCTCTCCCACTCGATTTACAGCCAGCCTGGCTAGGGGAACAAAGGTTTGCCTTCCTCAGATCTCACCTTGTATTTAATTCTGGAAGGACAGATCTTTTCCCAGTTAGTGTAGATCCTGATTCCACCCAAGCTGGCCTTCCTGCAAGGGAAACAAAAATACCTCCACACACCTCAACCTTTGTTTTTGCTCTGGGGTCATTTTTCACACCTCAGTAAGAATAAGCACTGCCAGACCAGCTGTCAGCAGGCTAATGCTAATTAGCTTACTGGAGGGTCAGATAGGCAAATAATAACTTTTTAAAATGTACTTTTCTAGATAATGGTTAAAACTCTGTCTTTAACCCTAACTTAGAATTTAAATAAATAATAACTAAGACTTTTTGAATGACTTTTGTAGTGGTTTCCTATCATCAGTCATAGATTACAGTTTATAATCTGTACTTTGACATTTCCTAGGAATCAGCAATAGCACCGCCAGTGAAAATAGCTTTTGGGGGCTAGTCACTGGAGGACCATGCCAACCTTAATTTCACACAAACTCTACTTTTAATTATCAGGCACCCTACCTTGTGGGCAAAAAGGTGTACTTAGGTGTGACATATTCATATTTAAAGCAGGGTTTCTCACCTGTCAAAAATAGTTATTTTGACAGGGTTGACCACAGGTTTTAGGCTGCTTCGTCAGGTTATGAATGGTAGGCCTGAAGCCATGCTTGATAGGCTCACTCTCTGGGTTGTACAATGGGTGCTGCAGATCACGGGTGGCATTTAACTTCTAAGCCCTGGATGCATTTTGTACTATATATATTAGGGAATTGAAGGCAAGCTAAATATTTCAATCAGGGATATGCCAATTTAACCATGTGTAAAAGGGTAGCAAAGGCACCTTGCTTCTGTTTAGCAGGGAAAAATGTACACAGTGTTCTAAATCCATTAAAAATAGGTCCAGAAAAAGTGAACCATTTGGAGTGTCTATACAGAAAATGAAGATTTGCTATGGGTACAATACTAAAGGCCTTATCACTACCTTTACGGAGGGGTTTCCTCCATCACAAACGTGAGGGATATCCTGTCTGCCATATTTTGATCCCATTATATTCAATGGAGATCGTACTACGGCAGATGAGATATCCGTCACATTTATGATGGAGCAAATACCTCCGTCAAGGTCATAATAAGGCTCCATGTGTCTGTTAGATTCTGACTACCCTTTGAACTCTGATTGTATTTCACAACCCAAAAACTATTTCAGCCAAACTAACCTCTTTTTAACGTTCCAGAAATATAGGGGCCAGACAGTAGGGGGATTTGGAATCAGGGACAAGGAACTCTCCCACTCATGCCCCTCTGGATTCTTTCCTCCACCAGCCTTGTCCACCATAATATTCCTCTTCTCTAAGCTTTTTGCTTCATACTATAAATCAAGATCACTGAATGACCCATGCCTTAATTCAAAAGCAGAATTCAAAAATGTTATCAAAGCGTCAAATTATTCAAGAAGAAGAATTGGCCGACTCCAGTTGCCCAGACGTCTTCTACGAGATGATTGACAATTTAACATTACTAGATAGGTTTATTGACAGAGTGACTTTCAAACAGTTTAATAACTTCATTGAGGCTCATATCAGAATTGGACTGCTGCCATCATATGCCTTAACCTCCAAGATGATTTCAAAACAGTTAATTACCCCACCCTTATCGTCGTGGCACTGGAATTTATAAGGGATGGATTTCTCCTGTAAGATATCATCTTAACCCCCACAACTCACATTTTCTCCCTGTCCTCCTAACTCTGATGTATCTCGGTGTCCTCTCATCAATGAGATCCTAATCAACGTCTCCCTCCGGTCATTAAATCTTGAATCTAACCTGTGTCCGTTATATAGTTATAAAGTGATTCTGATGAAGGTAACATCACACACAGGTGTAGATTGTACAGTGCTGAGGTCCTGCCTTCGTACCCTCCATTACCAAGAACTATAAAGCATCTGAAATGAAATACCTATGTCTTCCCCTATCGATATCTAGCACATAACATGGCATCACATTAGAAGCCCACTGAACTCCTCTTGCCCACCAAAGCATTGCCTTCATTGAAAAGTCTCGGAGTCAACCCAGGCTGTGGCCTCAGCCGTGAAACCCAAATCAGCTTAGTTGCTCTTCCTGCCATTTGAAAATATCCGAAATAATGTTTCTTTCCCTTATTCCCCTCACCAACTTCTCTCTAATATTACTTTCATGTCTAGTCTATGCCAACACCCTCTTCCTCATTGCTGTTGGTTTGATGTAATAATATAATATTCCAAACTGCACAAACTGCATTTTGTAGTAGCACAATAGTTCTATTTACTTACTTAGTACAAAATGAAATTGACAAATTTGTGAGTCGAGATCTCCACCTACACCTCTGCTATGTTTTCTGTGCTGAGACCCACGCAACCATGTACTAGAGATCTTTGCACATATGAGAATACAATTTTGAAGTAACAGTGTGGATGATTGCAGGAGTGTTAGGAAAATGGAGACTAATTACTCACAAATGGGTGAGGTTAAATTAAGGAGTGATTTGGGGGACACATGCTAATACCGCCCACAAAAGAGCAAGACCATTGCAATTTACAAAAATGCACTTGCAATGTTTCTACAGCTGTAATGGTGTCAAAACTGTTTTAAATGTACTCAAGTCCAGCTTTAAGTAAGTAAAGCATTACGCGTCATCAGTCACTGGTACTGCAATACACGTCTACACAAACCAATGGAGGCAGGAAATTAAATAGAAATGAATGTTAAATTAAATAAATTAGTTCTACATTTAAAATGTATACATGTACAGATGTATGTGTTTTTACTGATTGAAAATTAAATATAATGACTCTATAATGTAATAATACACTGAATATTAATGGAAATGGAAATTAATGTTTTTATCTATTTAAAAAATATGAAAGGTGTTTAAATTAATTAAACGGATAACTTTTAACGAAGTTGACTACAAGCTAAATACAAACGAAAATGTTAGTGATGGTGGGTCTTTTTTGCATGATTGCTTTGAAATTAATATAAATTATTTTAGTACTTAAAATACATTTCATTTGCGTAGTTATTGTACCGCCACTTTTTATTTCATTCATTTCAGATCAAATTATTTTATAGTTATATTTTATATATTATCTCGTTTCTATTCCAACCCTTTTTTCCCTGCTCAGATTGGTGTGCTATATATTTATAACTATACATAGAGCAGTAATACAATCAGTACCAGGCAAATGTGTGGACTGGTACCAAATGTGTCTATATTCAGCTCGGTGCTTAGAGGCCGTTGCAGCTCCTTCAACACACAAGTTCTTCATGAGCAAAGGTAGCGCATGTTCAAGAAGAGGAAACAAGCATGCTCTTAGCTGCTGGATAGTTCAGAACACAGAGAATGTATACAAAATATTCCAGGTAATTAAATAATTCCGCAAGTGTTAAATGAAAAACAGCAATGTTGCACTCTTGACACGTTTTTGATGTAAGCTGAAACATGTAAAGGATGGCCACCAACATTTCATGGAAACTTGCACTTATGTTCACACTCACACAAACAGTATTTTTATTACGTGATCTTCATTTTCTTGTATCACAGGACGTTGCAGTTGAAGTTCAAAGCCTACGTAAGACCCAGGTAGGGGCACAAGATGAATGTAATGCTCTCAGTAACTGAAACAAATGCTCATTTTGACAGTGAATCCAGGACCTAGGCTCCTTTTACAGTGACATGACCATGTGCCTCCTTTCAGGTTGACTCCACACCTGTACACATCACCACATCTGAAAATGTTCAGTCATTTCCCTACAGGTTTTCAGATTGAAGGAACTGACAAACTTGTAATCTTTGACAAGTGATGTTCGCTCACTGATAGAGATCAAGTTTTTGTGTTTTTATAGGTAGCTCTTCTCCTGAGATGGTAATCTCTGACAGTATTTGTGTGGTCAGTGCACACGACTACTGGCCCGTGGGGAGACTGGTAAGTTTCCAGAGAAGCCCATGCCTTTTATGTCTGGTAGGTGTGAGGAGAGGTCAGCCACAATTTGTATATGAAATGTGTGGTTTTTAAATGTAATCAGAATTTGTTAGTTAAAGCTGTAGGCCGTCAATTAAGCTTTCTATTTATCTATCATACTGAAGAATAACTAATAAGGATTTGTTCTAGTTAATTTAAATTGGACTGATGGATCATGTGAAGAAAGGAATCTTAAGCTTATGCAGAGGGTCAAGAAATATAATTCTTCTACAGGGCTTTTGTCAACGAACTTGGAAGTCTCCTTTGTTGGAAATAAAAAAAAATTGGGCCTGATTTATATATTGGCAGAATGGGTGCTCTATGACAACAGTGATGGAGTTCTCTCCCAGCCAATATAAAAAACTCTCACATTTGTTTTTCACCACTTCAAGACCTGTCTCACCCATAGGTAAAACATTGGGATTGCCTTGTTACATTTTATAGGTGTAATTTCCAATTGGGCAGAGATGGGACCCCCCAAGTTTGGTGTCTCTGGATCCACAATTTAAAATCACAACTGATGATGAAGTCGAATTTTAAATTCCAATTGTGAGAAAGCCATTTTTAGACTCCTTAATCATCTGGGGCCAGATGTAGGAAACGATTTGCGACTCGCAAACGGCAAAAACTGCCGTTTGCGAGTCGCAAATGTGAGTTTCCTATGCAGAAATGCATTTTGCGAGTCGGGACCGACTCGCAAAATGCATTTCCGACTCGCAAATAGGAAGGGGTGTTCCCTTCCTGTTTGCGACTCGCAGTGGGATACAATTCCATTTGCGACCGCGTATGCGGTCGCAAATGGAGTCGCAGTTACCATCCACTTGAAGTGGATGGTAACCCACTCGCAAATTGGAAGGGGTCCCCATGGGACCCCTTCCACTTTGTGAATGGACCCTAAAATATTTTTTCAGGGCAGGGAGTGGTCCAAGGGACCACTCCCTGCCCTGAAAAAATACCGAAACTAAAGGTTTAGTTTTTTTTTTTTAAGTGCAGCTCGTTTTCCTTTAAGGAAAACGGGCTACACTTAAAAAAAAAAACTGCTTTATTGAAAAGCAGGTCACGAACATGGAGGTCTGCTGACATCAGCAGGCCTCCATGTTAGCGAGTGCCTATACTCGCAATGGGGCCGCAAATTGCGACCCACCTCATGAATATTGATGAGGTGGGTCATTGCGACCCCATTGCGAGTCGCAGTCGGTGTCTGAGACACCGTACTGCATAGCAAATTGCGACTTGCAATTTGCGAGTCGGATGGACTCGCAAATTGCAAGTCGCAATTTTGCATTTTGCTACATCTGGCCCCTAGTTCCTTCTGTCTGTCTGAAATACATGTCTGGGTGGGTGACAGCTGGGCTCTTGTGTACTCCCTTCTGACAGACACATGCAAAGGGAGCTTAGATGTGACTAATAGACCATCAACATACTGAGGGCCCATTCTGGGCAGGACGGGAAGGTGGAGCTGACACACCTAAAAAAGGCTGTGTCCTGATCCCACTCCATGGTAGTGAGTCTGGAGCCAGAACAGGAAGGGCAGGGACTCTGTGCACTTCAAAGGCCTCTCTTTGGACCTCTGGGTGGAAGAACTGGAACTCTGACCCAACCAAATCAGTACACTTCAGGACATGAGGACATACTGCCAGGAAGAAGGACTGCTGTGCTGCTGAAGGGACTGCCACTCTGCTGTACTTTGCTGGACTCCTTCTCTGCTGTTCCTGTCTTGCTGTCTGCTGCCCTCCTTGCCTGGGAGTGAGAAGGACTAGACCTGCATCTCTACATCCCCAGAACCAAAGTGACGTCAAGGGCTTGCTGGCTTGCCTTCTGTTCTGAAGACTTCACTTCATTCTGCAATCTACAAGCCTAAGGATCAGATTTTGCATGCGGCTTCGCTTGCCTACTTGTCTGCATTATAGAGCCACTCCTGCAGGAAAGAGCTCCCGACCTGCTGCCTTAGCCGGCCAACATGCTTCCCTTTCACCTTGGAAGCAGGCAGTTAATGGTCACAGGGTAAGTGTGCTAAAGCTTTGGGCGTCTTAGTCCCCCTTGAAAATAACTTTAGAAGCTCTGAAAGTCTTAAAGTACCAAAAAGGGACGAAGGGATGTTAAGTGTAGTTGCTTGTAAGCGTGACCGCTATACTTTAAGTTCTTTAATCACACACTTGGTTGCACCTGCAAGTATAGGCAGAAGTGCCAGCAGTTTGTCAAGCATGTAAACAAGTCAGACCAAAGGGGATCACATGAAATGTCAAGAAAACCAAAAACAGAGCCTTCTCAAAAGCTGTGTCTGCCCAAAATGCTAGAATTAGCTCCCCAGATGTTAAAAGTACCAGTTTTACACCATCCCTAAGGTCCTTTTTTAAAGCAAAGATTGACTTGGAGGATAACTGAAGATTTCAAGAGGCAGGGTGAGGTATAGGCAGATAGAGTCTCGGTCAGGATAAAAGCAAAATTATGTCGAAGACCACAAAAGTTGGGGGTGCAAGAAAGGGCAACTAAGGAAACTATCCCTGCAGTAGCTTTGATCCATCCTGGGGTAATGGTACAAATTTTTTTTTCTGTTCTGACAATGGATGACATAACATCAGTGGAAGGGGACACCACAAGGGGTTTGAAGCAGAAGTGGGCTACCCTACCCGAAATTGAAGATGCTGGTTGTAGTAATGACTAAGGCTGGGAAACAGTGCAGGAAATTATTGCTCAATTGACACAGGAAATTAAAGATCGATTTTCAGTCTCTGAGGCAAACCAAATGGAGATTCAAGAGACTTGATCTTGCCTAGAGAAGATGAAAGTGGGTCTATCACTGCATACACAGGAACTAGAGAACAGGGATCTTAATTTGATAGTGCAAGAAAACACAGAGGAGGTGGCCCGACTAAAAAAAAAGAGAAAGAGTTGGCAGACACACTTGAGAGGATATAAAATAACTTTAGAAAGAAAAACATAGGAATCCCTGGGATGAACGAAGGTGCGGAAGGAGCTGATATCAAGCTCTTTGTAATAACTTTGTTAACAAAAGCTTTTCCTTAAGAAACCTCTTCTATAGACCTCGGGCCAAAATCCAGAGGGTACACAGGGACCCATTTAAGTTGAACACAGTTCGAAGAAGTCTTGGAAAATACTGGTGAACTTCCTGTCTTACTCAGTATAGGAAAACATTTTAGGCGTGGTCTTAGGTCAATACAGGCCCTGGCGGTCACCTTCAAGGTAAGATCTGGCATCTCCCACGTAACTGAAGACAGACAATGGGAGCTGACAACACTGGGCGCCAGTATTCAATCGCGATTTCCTGCAATCCTGAAACATATTTGGGAGAACATAATGCGTGATTTGTTTGACCCGGAGGAGGTAGATAAATTTATTGCATAGATTAAGAGGGGGTGGTCAAAAACAGCATAAATAATGGGGCCAAGCAGAATCACATAAAATGCTGCTCCCGGAGGGGTGAGCTCAAATGGGTATAAGGGAATGCATGGAGTTAGGTATGGGTGGGTTTCCATGGGGAGAGCACATGAGGTGGGGAGCATGGGGCAAAAATGATAAAAATTATGGGGGTCATTCCGACCCCGGCGGGCGGAGGGCGCCGCCCGCCGGACGGAGACCGCCAAAAGACCCCACCGCGGTCAAATGACCGCGGCGGTCATTCTGACTTTCCCGCTGGGCCGGCGGACGACCGCCAAAAGGCCGCCTGCCGGCCCAGCGGGAAAGACCCAGCAACGATGAAGCCGGCTCCGAATGGAGCCGGCGGAGTTGCTGGGGTGCGACGGGTGCAATGGCACCCGTCGCGATTTTCAGTGTCTGCAAAGCAGACACTGAAAATCATTATGGGGCCCTGTTAGAGGGCCCCTGCACTGCCCATGCCAGTGGCATGGGCAGTGCAGGGGCCCCCAGGGGCCCCACGACACCCGTTCCCGCCATCCTGTTCCTGGCGGTAACAACCGCCAGGAACAGGGTGGCGGGAAGGGGGGCGGAATCCCCTTGGCGGCATGGAGGATTCCCTGGGCCAGGGGAAAACCGGCGGGAAACCGCTGGTTCCCCTTTTCTGACCGCGGCTTTACCGCCGCGGTCAGAATGGCCCAGGAAGCACCGGCAGCCTGTTGGCGGTGCTTCCGCGGTCGTTGGCGCCAGGGTCAGAATGACCCCCTATATGTCCTCAAGTCCCAATATTAGGAGCATAGGGAAAATGTTGCACAATCCAACCCACTCATTCTTGGTTAGGATCACACTTATAAAATCACTTGCATCTACTTTATTTAGTTGCAGCATTGGAAGGTCATTGCAAATGTTTGTAAATATCAACAAATGTTGTTTAACACGGGTACTGTTACCATTTTGTAAGTGTGCATCACACATAATTAAGGTAAAATTCACATGCCTTAACAGACTGAGGTTTTTCTTCCATCATAAATTCAGTTGGTAGATGGGAAAATTCTCAAATTGTGATTTTGGGCCTCATGTTCTGAGATTTGTGACTGGAGATGCCTCTTTTTGGAGTTATAATTAAAAACAATCCAACTGAGTATGTCATTGCATGACACATTTCATAGAATCCAAGGATTAGCAAGGTTTGCACAGGATGAACACTTGATAAATGACCACATTTGTTAGACATGAATATCTTAATTTAACTCAATAGGAAATATTATTAGAAATGTTATAGTTAAAGGGTTGTCCGCTCCCTGTGTTAAATCCAGTGTATGTAACTAAACTTGACTCATTTTGCCATTGTCTTGAGAGGAAATTATGTTCAATGGACTGCTCATTGCACTATGATGCAGTTCCGAATACATTAGATAACTCAGACTTAAGCATCAACTTCAGAGATAACTGTACGATCTGCAGTCACAGGTTTGAACCCTGAAAGGAGAATCTCAACATCCTATGGTTTCCGAGGATGATAAAGTGAGTAACTTAAGTAATGCTACCACCCTTTATTGAAATACCAAGAAGTGGAAGGATTTCTGAATGACATGCAATTTAAAATATTGGGCTTATTATTTATTTTTTATCAGTCTAATTTAGGAAGAATGTATGACGAGTACTTAATGTATGTGGATGTATAGTTATATATAAAAGTTGTTTTTAGAATTAACAATTTCTATGTTTGATCAAAATATACCAGGATAAAAGCTTTTGTTGTGAATTATAGAAAGGGTGGTTTAGGGATATCTATATTACAGTAATTTATTTATCTGATAATGAAGTCATTATTTTGCCAAATTAGCTCTGATCTGCTCATCTTGGGCAGCAACAGTGTTATTCCACCCCTTCTTCCTGCCAGCTAAGTCTGTCCCTCTAAAGCTGTTAGAGGCTGGAACCTTGCTCTCACTTCCCCCAGCTGCATCTCTCTGTGCTGACTCTTCTGACATAGCCCCACACCACTGCAGGATGCACTGTTCTGCCCAAATGTCCTGGAGCACACCGGCCACTGTGAACTAGTGCAGTCTTCTCTGCACCAACATAGATTCCCTGGGCAAAAACAGGACTTTGCTTGCTACAAGTCTTACCCTGCCAAGTGGTGTCAATCCACTTCTAGGCCCTTGGAAATGGTTATAAAGTGCTGCATCTGTCAAAACCTGCACATTGCTAACTTCGCCAGTCAGAATCAATGCATCTCCCCTTCACCGCGGCTGCATCACTGCTGCCACTGAGGACGAGGACATTCTATCACCAATTGTGTTGATTGGATCTTCCCCTCGATTAGCATTTCCCCTCGAAGCTGATTAATCGCCGCTACTGCCGAGGATGAGGACATTGCATCACCACCTGTGTAGCTTGCCAATGATGCATTGCCTTCGTCCAGGGCTGCTCAATGGCAACACATCCTGAGTGTGCAGAATGATGACCCATCAACTACGAATCCTGAGCTATCAGAACTGACGCATCACATCTCTGCTCCCTGCATCTTACCCTTCAACCTCGATGGAACTCTCCAACAAGGTACTGTTTTAGAGGGACAAGGTTGGACCCTGTAGCCAGCCCACCCTCCATCGCAGTCAGCCTGAATTTTGGATTTACCCTGATCAAGCGTGACCAGATAGCCTCGGCTGGCCCTTTATCCTTTTAAGCACTATATTTGTAGATATTATTTAAAAATTCATATCTTGACTTCTACTTATTGGATTTTTGTTGTTTTAGTCTTGTTTTGTCCATTCAATGAAGCTCTGTTTGTCTAACCAGGTGTGGTATATTTATGTGTGATGTTTTCACTGTCTTACTTTTTTAAGTGTTGTGTTAATACTTTACACTGCCTCCTATATTAAGCCCGTCTGCTCTGTGCCAATGTAGCGAAGGATGAGTAGAGGTTAATTTATGGTGTGTATCTGACTTACCCTCTCTAGAATTGTGATTTCTGCTCTGATAGGGTGCATACTTCTGCAAACCAAAGACCCAATTTCTAACAAATAGTATTTAAAACATGGCCTGAATGTTCGGACACCCACCTCAATGTTATCTAGAATGGGGCATTCTTTTTAGACATGCCTGGTATACTTAGCTATGTGGGATCCCAATGTGTTTTAATAGAGGGAGGGGTTTAGGCATCAGGCACTAAGTGCCAAGTGATTATATGGATGAATTGTACCATACATCATAAATTAATGGCCAAATCAACATGAAATAAATACATAGGCAAATCTTTAACAGATACTTCAAAGTATGTACACTAATAGCACGTGTGTCCTTGATGGGAGGATGAAACTAACAATACTGGTACATCTGATGTGAAATAAAATCTTTATATTTTAGGGACTACTGTCACATCTTTTCACTATTAAAAACAGAAACTTCAGAGTATGTGCACCTATGCCACCCGTTATCACCATATGATGGGAGGATGAAACCAGCAATACTGTTACACTTAATGTGAAATAAAACCTTCATATTTAATGGAATACGGTCATATCTGTTCACTGCTAAAAACAGTAACTTCAAAGTATGTACACCTGTATCACCTGTAACCACCATTTGATGGGAGGATGAAACTAACAATACTGTTACACTTGATATGAAATAAAACATTTATATTTTACGGAATACAGTAACATCTGTTCACTATTCTTGCTGTCAACACATGAGGATTTTCCTATTTGATGATGTCATATTGATTTGTTTATTTATATATCTCCTGTGGTATGTTTCATCAGCATATTTACATTGAATTTAGGGGCTGAATTAAATCTTGGAGGTAAGGATACTCTTTCACAATGGCAGTAGGGTATCTTACCCCCAATATCATGGTCCACCTGTCAACATCAGGGCAGTGCGCGCTCTACGGGCGACTGGAATGCAAAAACCCAACACTTATAAGACAACGTAATTCATGCATTATGCTGATGTGCTGTTTTTTAACCTTTTGCATTGCAGAGTTTAATCCTGAAGACTTATATTCAAGGTGTTTATAAATACTGTTCATTTGCAATGTATTGCTGCAGGATTTCAGAGTGTGTCAGGGTGTGGTCCCTTTCCAGGGCCTTCTAGAAGCTTCCTCTGCAGCATGACTGGGTGTGGTTTGTGGGCTGGGCCAAGACTCCATATAAGGGAGCCAGCCAAGCTCCACATGCTCACTATTCAGAGGTCCCAGTGCAGAGCAGCAGCAACTTCCTGAGCTCCTGTTCCGGATGCCTACTTTGATCTTCCAGGCCTTGCCCTTTCACTTTGTTGGTGATTCTTGATCAGGGCGGTAAGACGGAGGTCGGGCTAATTTGCATGATAAAACAATTTTGCTCTTGTGCGTGTGAATGTGCGCTTGGTGTTTCATGACATTTACATGCTGACATTCGAATCGGCAAGACGTGCGATTCTTTGCTCGTGTGCAACTCTTGATATTCATTGTACGCTACCATTTTATGGCATTTACAAGGTAGCTTTCGAATCAGCAAGTCGCGCAAATCATTTCTTGTGCTTAATCCGTGTTACTCATTGTTCGCTACCATTTCATGGCATTTACAAGGTGGCATTCAAATCGTCAAGACGCGCGATTCATTTCTTGTGCTTAATTCACGTTATTCATTGTGCGCTACCATTTTATGGCATTCACATGGTGGCATTCGAATCGGCAAGACGCGCGATTTATTCCTTGTGCTTAATTCATGAATATTCAGTGTGTGCTACCATTTCATGGCATTCGCAAGGTAGCATTCGAATCGGAAAAATGCGCAATTCATTTCTTGTGCTTAATTCATGATATTCATTGTGTGTTACCATTTCCTGTCATTTACATGGTGACATTCGAATCGGCAAGACGCACGATTCATTTCTTGTGCTGAACTCATGTTACTCATGGTGCGCTTCCATTTCATGGCATTTACCTGGTGGCATTCGAATCGGCAAGACACGCGATTCATTTCTTGTGCTTAACTCATGATATTCATTGTGCGCAACCATTTCAAGGCATTTGCATATTCTTCTTTAAATCAGCAGTGTGCACGTTTCCTTTCCTGCATTTAAATACTTGACGTCAGATCGCTTATAATATGCGCAATCATTTTATGCCAATCAAAACTTTGATGTGTAGTGTTTCCTGAAGTGCACACAGTTATCCAGGGCCCTTGAATTTTGTGCAGAGGTGTTAAATTCAAGATGCTACATTCTATGTGCATGTTAAGTCTTTAGTACAATTCCTATTGTTTTCCAGGGAATGTTTGGATGGCCTTTATCCTCATGTAATGAGGCAGTGTTTGTTCTGGGACATTGCTCTAGAAGGTTCTTGAATTCCTAGAAGAGTATGTTACAATTCATGAAAAGTCCATATGAAACATTGTACTAACCATTCTTGATTCTTTTCCAGGTACCTAGATTTCTTGAGGCTTAATTAGAGTCTATTTCTAGGCCATTCATGTTTCCTCAGTCTAAGTGTCATTTCATGTTCCGATTATCACAGAACTCTAGACTCAACAGAGTGTTATTTCATGTTCCGAGTATCACAGAACTCTAGACTCAACAGAGTGTTATTTCATGTTCCAAGTATCACTGAACTCTAGACGCAATCAGTGGCGTAGCGTGGGGGGTGCAGGGGGGGCCGGCCGCACCGGGCGCAACATCTGGGGGGGGGCGCGCTCGCACTCGCGAGTGCTAAAATCCACGGGTTAGGGGGCGCAAATTACTTGCCTTGCCCCGGGTGCTGACAACCCACGCTACGCCACTGGACGCAATAGAGTGTTATTTCATGTTCCCAGTATAATTGAACTCTAGACTCAAGAGAGTGTTATTTCATGTTCCAAGTATCATTGGACCCTTGATTCAACAGAGAGTTTTTATGAATCTAAATGTGGTTTTATTCTGATGTTGTGATGTTTAACCTTTTGTTTCCTACAGGTCTCCTTCCCAGTTGGTCCCTACCTAATCCCCTTTTCCCCTCTTGAACTCTCCCAGTCTCTGTGAATCATCTATCAGAGTCTTGGAGCTGTTCAGTGGTGGACGTGTTGGGAACGTGCGCAGACCCCGAGGATCTGGTGACTCTGACAGAATAGTGAGCCCAAGAATAATTATCCTCCTGGTTTGCGTGTGTTCTCAGCATGGCTACACTGGACGAGCTAGTCAAGGTTATCACGCAGCTCCAAGCAGAGGTAGTGTCATCAAGGGATATAGCAGCCAACCTAGCTGAGAGAGTGGGTCAGTTGCAGGAAAGAGTGAGAAAGATGGAGCAGGGTCCTTTGAGTGGGGTTGGCCTGGTCCTCCTCCTCAAGGTACAAGAAGTCAACCTCCAACTAACATTTCTCGCAACGTTCCCTTAGCCATTACTCTAGCTCCTCCAGAACGGTTCTCAGGTGATCCTTTGAAAGCGCAATCCTTTCTGTTGCAAATAGAATTGCACTTTGCCTGTCGACCAAGTGTTTTCCCTGATGCCCAATGGAGGGTGGCCTTCTTGTTATCATATCTGACTGGAGATGCAGCTACCTGGGCAATTCCTCTTGTGCGTAAAGACAGTCCCCTGCTTTACAATTGGAGAAATTTTGTTCATGAGTTTGAACAAGTATTTGATCGTAGAACTGTGACATTGTCAGCAGATCATTAATTATTACACTTGCGACAAGGCAACCAGGATCTAGTGTCATATTTAGCTAACTTTAATCGGCTGGTAGCCAAGACATCCTGGCCTGAAGAAAAGCAAGTAGCTTTGTTCTACAAGGGAATCAAGGAGGAGTTAAAAAACATTCTAGCTCAAATAGAACCCCAGCCTACAGATTGTCAAGATCTAATAAACCTTGTTTTGAGACTGGATCATCGTCTTGCAGAACGAAGGGGAACACGCAAAAAAACTGAGAAACATTCCAGGTGTGTTCATGATAACAGAGAATCACAAGTTCAAAAAGAGAATAATGAGGAACCAATGGAAATTGGAACTATCAGGCGGTCCTTAACGACTGCAGAGAAAGACCTAAGTCGAAAAAAGAGACAATACTTGTATTGTGGCCAGGAAGGTCATTTTGTTAAAGAATGTCCAGTAAAACTAAAGAGCAAATTGGCTGTTGCCAAAAAGGTTGAGACAAAACTAAAATCCCCAGAGTGCAAGGAAGGTTTAGTCTTGGGAGTTACCTCAGACCCTTCTCAGGAAGAGACACCACCGTTAAGAAAATCACGGTATTTGAATTTGGATCTAGAAATTCAAGTAGAAGGACACACCTACCTGAGAGAAGCTTTAGTGGACTCAGGTGCTACTGAGAATTTCATAGACACTCATTTGTGGAAGCCTGGGGGATCCCGTGTGAGAAAAAGAAAACACTGGGGTTAATGGAGACCGCAGATGACAAACTCCTGACTAGAAGTCCCGTGACTCTACAGACCCTGCCCTTGTCAACAACTTGTGATGGACAAACTTATAACACTAAACACGTTGAGTTCGTAACCTTTGATGTTATTCACGCTCCTCAGTGTGGAATCATCCTCGGAATGCCCTGGTTGAGTTACCATAATCCTCAGATAGACTGGGAGGAGAGAAAGCTAATATTCCAGTCATCCCTTTGTAAGACAAGATGTCTTAAAACTTTGAATGTTCTCAATCTGAGTGAATCTCCGTTAGCTGTAGTCGCTACAAAGGAAATGACATTGCCTTCACAAAACGTATCATGTACTGGTGTGGAGGAGGCAAGGAAGAACGGAGAGCCCTTCTTGAGGTCCCCAGAAGCCGATAAGGCTTTTTCGATTTCAAAGGAAGTCTTTTCCAGTACTCCTGTCCTGACTCGTTCAGAGGCTGAAAGTCTCATTGTCACAGAAAACTGTCTCCAGACATCCAGTGGTATAGATCTTCAACAAGCCCACACAACCAAGGATGCTGAAAAAGAAGACTTTTCCACCGTCCCAGTCTTGACTCATCCTGACCTTGACCGTCCAGTCACAGTAGAAACAGGTGCTCCATATGGAACAAGTGGTGGCGTGTTATCACACCGCAATAAAGACAGACAAAAGTATGCAGAGCATCATGACAAGAAACACTGTGAAGGACCTCAATATAAAACAGATGATAGAAGGAGACTTTCTACACAACATATTGACTTCAAGAAAAGACAAGTGTTTAGTCCCAAGTTCACCGGTCCTTACACAGTCTTTGAACAAGGCAACCCAATAACCTATGAACTGCAGCTCTCTCCAAAAAATTACAGTCCTAAGAGAGACTCATGGGACTCCGCTTTTGATATTCATGCTCTACGATTAGTGAGGCTTTTTCATCGCCTAAACCCAGGCAAACCAGGCCCCAGAGCGCGCTTAGGAGAGGGGAGTACTGTCAACATCAGGGCAGTGCGCCCTCTACGGGCGACTGGAATGCAAAAACCCAACACTTCTAAGACAACGTAATTCATGCATTATGCTGATGTGCTGTTGCTTAATCCTGAAGACTTATATTCAAGGTGCTTATAAATACTGTTCGTTTGCAATGTATTGCTGCAGGCTTTCAGAGAGTGTCAGGGTGTGGTCCCTTTCCAGGGCCTTCTAGACGCTTCCTCTGCAGCATGACTGGGTGTGGTTTGTGGGCTGGGCCAAGACTCCATATAAGGGAGCCAGCCCAGCTCCATGTGCTCACTATACAGAGGTCCCGGTGCAGAGCAGCAGCAACTTCCTGAGCTCCTGTTCCGGAGGCCTACTTTGATCTTCCAGGCCTTGCCCTTTCACTTTGTTGGTGATTCTTGATCAGGGCGGTAAGACAGAGGTCGGGCTGGGCCCCCGATCCCCTTCTCGAAGGCTTTCGAGTTCTTGGGCCTAATTTGCATGATAAAACAATTTTACTCTTGTGCGTGTGAATGTGCGCTTGGTGTTTCATGATATTTACACGCTGACACTCGAATCGGCAAGACGCGTGATTCTTTGCTCGTGTACAACTCTTGATATTCATTGTACGCTACCATTTTATGGCATTTACAAGGTAGCATTCGAATCGGCAAGTCGCGCAATTCATTTCTTGTGCTTAATCCGCGTTACTCATTGTTCGCTACCATTTCATGGCATTCACATAGTGGCATTAGAATCGGCAAGACGGGCGATTCATGTCTAGTGCTTAATTCATGTTATTCATTGTGCGCTACCATTTCATGGCATTCACATGGTGGCATTCGAATCGGCAAGACGTGCGATTCATTCCTTGTGCTTAATTCATGAAGATTCAGTGTGCGCTACCATTTCATGCATTCACATGGTGACCTTCGAATTGGCAAGACGCACAATTCATTCCTTGTGTTTAATTCATGAATATTCAGTGTGCGCTACCATTTCATTGCATTCGCAAGGTAGCATTCGAATCGGCAAAACGCGCGATTCATTTCTTGTGCTTAATTCATGATATTCATTGTGTGTTACCATTTCCTGGCATTTACATGGTGACATTCGAATCGGCAGGACGCGCAATTAATTTCTTGTGCTGAACTCATGTTACTCATGGTGCGCTACCATTTCATGGCATTTACATGATGGCATTCGAATCGGCAAGACGCACAATTAATTTCTTGTGCTTAACTCATGATATTCATTGTGCGCAACCATTTCAAGGCATTTGAATATTCTTATTGAAATCAGCAGTGTGCGCGTTTCCTTTCCTGCATTTAAAGACTTGACGTCAGATCGCTTATAATGTGCGTGATCATTTTATGGCAATCAAAACTTTGATGTGTAGTGTTTCTTGAAGTGCACAAAATTATCCAGGGCCCTTGAATTTTCTGCAGAGGTGTTAAATTCAAGATGTTACATTCTATGTGCATGTTTAGTCTTTAGTACAATTCCTATTGTTTTCCAGGGAATGTTTGGATGGCCTTTCTCCTCATGTAATGAGGCAGTGTTTGTTCTGGGACATTGTTCTAGAAGGTTCTTGTATTCCTAGAACAGTATGTTCCAATTCATGAATAGTCCATATGAAACATTGTACTAACCATTCTTGATTATTTTCCAGGTAACTAGATTTCTTGAGGCCTAATTAGAGTATAGTTCTAGGGCATTCATGTTTCCTTAGTCTAAGTGTTATTTCATGTTCCGAGTATCACAGAACTCTAGACTCAACAGGGTGTTATTTCATGTTCCGAGTATCACAGAACTCTAGACTCAACAGAGTGTTATTTCTTGTTCCGAGTATCACAGAACTCTAGGCTCAACAGAGTGTTATTTCATGTTCCGAGTATCACAGAACTCTAGACTCAACAGAGTGTTATTTCTTGTTCCGAGTATCACAGAACTCTAGGCTCAACAGAGTGTTATTTCATGTTCCGAGTATCACAGAACTCTAGACTCAACAGAGTGTTATTTCATGTTACGAGTATCACAGAACTCTAGACTCAACAGAGTGTTATTTCATGTTCCGAGTATCACTGAACTCTAGACGCAAAAGGGTGTTATTTCATGTTCCGAGTATCATTGAACTCTAGACTCAGTAGAGTGTTATTTCATGTTCCAAGTATCATTGGACCCTAGATTCAACAGAGAGTTTTTATGAATCTAAATGTGGTTTTATTCTAATGTTGTGTTGTTTAACTTTTTGTTTCCTACAGGTCTCCTTCCCAGCTGTTCCCTACCTAATCCCCTTTTCCCCTCTTGAACTCTCCCAGTCTCTGTGATTCATCTATCAAAGTCTTGGAGCTGTTCAGTGGTGGACGTGTTGGGAACGTGCGCAGACCCCGAGGATCTGGTGACTCTGACACCACCCACCAAATTTAGATGTGGGCAGACCATAGGTGTAACCATGGAGGAGACTACTCCGTCTCCATCGTGGTTACACCCATTCAATGGCCCAATTGAGTAAGGGCTGTTGAAGGCTGACCTCTATGTCCTCCCACCTAATTTAGATGGTTGGACATAGAAGTCTGTTTTCACTATTTGTCACTGCCAGCAAAACCTTGGCAGTAAGAAATAACTTCCATGGTGGGGGTGGGGCATTTCTTTTATTATTATTTTCTAAAAGAACATCCTGCTTCAGGATTTTCTTTTTGAAATAAAAGCAATAAGTTTGACAGATGGCTCCACGTGGCAAACTTTTAAAAGCATTGATAGGAACTGATGTGACTGCAGTTCCTGTCAATGCTTTAGAAATGACTGCCTGCTTGCCAGTCATTTCTAAATTTGGCTGGTGGAGTAGTCTCATCCTGGAGGACTTTAATTCCTCTGTCAGGCCAACGGAGTTACTCCATCCTCCAAATATTACAATGGGCCCTTAGTGCGTGATATGTAATTGGCTGAAATATTTTAGCAATGTGCAGTTGTGAATTGAATACAATCTAACAATCAATCAATCAAACTTTATTCAGTATCTCAACCATCAAACTTATCAAACATACATTCATAAACAAATAAAAAACAATCAGTAATCATCATTATCAAATTTACATAAAAGCAAAAAATGCCACATTCCCATTACACCATAAAAAACATAAAGTTAAAAAGTTTAAAACGCATCCAACAGAAAAAACTAAGAAATAGCCACTAAGATGGCAAAGATACAAACACTCTGTAAAAGTAAAAGATACCTATACATTAAGAATACTTACATAAAACCTTGGCCAAGTAATCATTGCACTACGCATATCCCAAACCGACTGAGCAATCCGGAAACAAGAGACTATAAAAAATAATTAAAACTATCCATTTAAATTGGGCTATCAATAAAAAGAAATACATAATATCAAAGTGTTTAATGTATAATGCGTAATAGTGCCAAATGATGCCTAATTTACATCAGCCAATAAATGACTCAAAGACACAGTTATGTTTATGTGAGCTATTTTAGAAGATTCTCATGCTTTAGCCACACAAAAAGTGGCTAATAGAGTATACTACTGGATAAGACGTATCAGACCTCAAGATATGCTGCGCATCAGTAGAATGGGTGACCCAAATAGTTAAACAAATCAGATGGAGCCATTTGCTGCTTATGTCACAATACTCTGGACAGACATACATGTTGTGATCTATTGTTTCAGGGGCTATACGACAAGCTGGACATGTCTTAGATACTTGATCACCTTGCCAACTTGCTGAGAAAGATTTTATAGGAAGACACCCAGTCTAAACCTCACATACAGACTCTTGGCCATTGACGAGGTGATATTTCCAGATAAGATTCAAAGGCCAGAGGTGTTTTAAATGCCAGAAACTGTTCAGTCAAGTGCCCAAGATTTCCACCTATATTTAGTTTTTCGAGCTGATGAAACCAAAGCAACGTTTTTAAAATCATTGCATCCTCTTTGCAAACGGACTCCGAGACTTTCCATAATCTAAGTAATCCCAGTTTTTTGCACCACTTGTGTATCAAACTTAGCCATTGAACCTTTGCAACTTGATTAGAGGACAATAAGGGGGTCATTCTGACCCCGGCGGTCATGGACCGCCGGGGCCAGGGTTGGAGGGAGCACCGCCAACAGGCTGGCGGTGCTCCACAGGGTATTCTGACCGCGGCGGTTCAGCCGCGGCCAGAAAGGAAAAACCGGTGGTCTCCCGCCGGTTTTCCGCTGCCCTGTAGAATCCTCCATGGCGGCGCAGCTCGCTGCGCCGCCATGGGGATTCTGACACCCCATACCGCCATCCTGTTCCTGGCGGCAGAGCCGCCAGGAACAGGATGGCGGTATGGGGTGTCGTGGGGCCCCTGGGGGCCCCTGCAGTGCCCATGCCAATGGCATGGGCACTGCAGGGGCCCCCATAAGAGGGCCCCACTTTGTATTTCAGTGTCTGCTTTGCAGACACTGAAATACGCGACGGGTGCCACTGCACCCGTCGCACCTTCCCACTCCGCCGGCTCAATTCTGAGCCGGCGTCCTCGTGGGAAGGCCGGTTTGCACTGGGCTGGCGGGCGGCCTTTTGGCGTTCGCCCGCCAGCCCAGTGCAAAACCCAAAATACCCTCAGCAGTCTTTCGACCGCGGAGCGGTATTTTGGAGGGGGGAACTCCGCCGCCCGCCAGGGTGAGAATCACCCCCTAAGTCTCTCAAATAGTCCCTCGAGTCCACTAATTCAGGGTTTGACCAAATTCAAATCCAAAATAACAAAGGTTTCAGTTGGACCAGATCCGAAACTCGTTGCATGCCCAGGTCAAAATAGAGTGGAATAAGGGGAGTACTTGCTGGTACAAAAAGCGGCTCAGTGATAGAATTGTTCTCTGCTACCTGTAACTTATATCAGTCAGTATACCCCCAAATTTTCACTACATATAAAGCAGCACTCTGGGCTTTGGCCCTGTAAGCCTCCAAAGCTGGGAAATGGAACTAATATAAGTGTTCTTTTGGAAGCGAAGTATGGCTATAGATCTATGAGAAATTACAAGAGAACCTTTGTTAATTTGACTCCCCACTTATATTTATCGTTCAAGGACACCCACAAATAATCTAAACCATAAACCGTCTCCAGTCATTCCTTCCCAGCCTTAACAATACAACTTTTGGTTACATTCTTACCAAAAACCAGAAACCTGGTTTTGGTCTTGTTAAGTTCTAGTCCCCTGTCCACGCTAAACTCCATAAGCTTGTCTAACAAATTTTGCAGGCCCAATAGGGTTTAAGGTATTAATAAGGTATCATCTGCAAACAGCAGAATGTGTATTTTAATCCCATTCAAAGTTGGGGAATCGCTAGCACACTTCAATAAGGCCTTGGCTACATCATTAATTTCTAGAGTAAACAAGGTGGGTGCCAATACAGAGCCTTGGAGAACCCCGGAGAAATAGAGATACACTTTGTCAATTCTACATTGTTCCCCCACCCTACCTTGGCGTAATTCCTCTCATTCAATCTAGCTATTAAGTCTGTTGAGCCCTTCAGGCCCCCAAACTCGCTAAAACATTAAAAGGTTTTTCTCTAGGGACCAAATCAAATACTGCACATAAGTGGACGAATGCCACATATAATTTTTGACTACCAAGCAGGGTGTATTTCCAATATAGGAGGGAAAATTTAAATACTCGATCTAAAGTCCTTATCTTAGCGTGGAACTCTGCCTGAAGGGGCAACAATATCTGCTCGCTATCAATCCACTATTGCAATTTGTTCAATACCTGATCGCAAAGATCTTTTGGAGATTATCTATTAGGCTAATTGATCTATAGTTACTAGGGCAACCGGGATCGCCCTTCTTGAAGATAAGTATTATCTCCACCTCTCACTATGTTTCTGGAATCTGTCCTACCTCTGCAATGGCGTTTAAAAGAATATTAACATAAGAAGCCCATGTACAAGGTTCTGATTTGAATAGGTCACCCGGAACGCAATCGGGCCTGGTGCCTTTGAGTACTTCAGGCTGTCAATAGCAAAGAGGGTCTCCTCTAGGCTGAAGAATAGTTTGAGATTCTGAGCATTTTTCCCTCCTAGCTCCTTTACCTCAAAAACTTTATTCGCCTCACTGAAAGACTGTTTGATTACGGGGTCAGAAGTGAACAATTTTGAAAAATGATCTTCATATTTCTCAGGTTGAATGTTGCAGCGCCTAGGATTTACATTCCAATAACTGTCCATGCTATTGATTACCTCCACATCATGAAGCTGTGGCCAAAATCTAACATTGAATAAGATGTAATCAATAATACTCAATGTAAACCTTCTCTAATATGTGGCAACTCTCTTTCGGTCAGAACAAGTCCTCCCATTGCAAGCTCTTAGGCTTCTCCCCACAACTATGGAAGCAATTTGTGAAGCAACATTGGCGGAATGAAGGGACAACTTGCCAGTGAGACTGGAAATACCCCAATACTCATCTTCCGCCTCAGTTACTAAATCAATGGAATAGGAGGGTTTGAAGGTGTCAAAATCGCCTGCTACCAATATTTTAGCTTTCTGCTGAAACTGGGCAATCAGGTCATCCAATAAGGCCACACTTAATGAATTGTTACAGGTAGACACAGTCCTGGCATAGACGTTCAATACCATCAAATTCAAACCGATCGGAAAACAAAACATTATACCCAGTAAATCAGGGGAGTCAATATTAAGTAAATGATGCATACTAGCCATATCAGTCTTAACCAAAATCATTATGTCTCCCACCGCCCATCCAGAATTTTCAGGTGGAAGATCTCTAACATTTTAAGTAACAAAACCATCAATGAAAACCTCCTTCGTTGCCCAGGTCTCTTGCAACAAACAAACATCATATCCCGTCATGAAAGATAACCATTTGTTCTCGATGAGCTTTGACTTGACACCAGTCACATTCCGATTACGGAATGTCACAGTGCCATGCCCTCCTTAGAAGCAGCATTCGGGACGGGCACAGTACATAGGTCTGGATTAGATTGCACCCTCATGCTAAGATTGAGTTCTTTACCTTGATTCAACTTATTACAACTTATTTTAGGGGTACATAGTCCTGGATAAACATTTACATTAAGTCTAAAATCAGCCCCTTCTATGGCTTCATCTTGATGCCTCTGTCATTCAATCTTGTCTAAACAAGATACTAATTCCACTACTTGATTATCAGCCACAGGTGATTCATAATTGCTTGGACACTTATGAGATGCAATTTAAGAGATTAATCTGATTCCCGGTGGCTGGTGCCACAATTTGAAGGGAACTCTTTATTTGAATACCAGAGTCCGTGAGTAAGCAACTCATAATTTATCAGTTCTTCTACCAATATCTTATTATTCAATGTCACTTCCGCACAGTCCATTTGCCACGCTTTATCACTAAGGGCCTGATTACGACCTTGGCGGATGGGATACTCCATCACAAACATGAAGTATGCTGTAATACAGTGGATGGGATATCCTTCATGTTTGTGACAGAGTATCCCATCCGCCAAGGTCTTAATCAGGCCCTAAGTCTTTTGGCAGATTTTATATCAGGTTGTATGATTGATAAGCAACCACATTTAAATCCGAGCCAATAAATAACCTTGTTTTTTAAGGAATTTGTGTCCTCAAAATATCCACTCCCCAATTTCGGAACCAAAGTTAAGTAAACTTTCCATACTTGCTTTATGAATAGTCTGTAAGAATGCTGTTGCATAAGTGGATTTACAACCTGCTGGCTCAAGATATTTAAATCTAAATGTTCTTACTGCTTAAAAACTTGAGGATGCATTGAAAAAAGACCGGAATCGTACAAAGGCCCAGGCGGATTAGAAGTAACATTGCCTTGAATTCTCTTCTGCAGTAAACTACTGGGCTGTTGCTTGGCCTTAAGCTCAGTAGATATACCTGTGATGCAACGCTTAACCGCAGCGTCTCTGTGTACCACCGCCGCCGGACCGCGACTCCGATTATCGGAGCGCCGTCCTCTGCGTTTTTGCCCAGTTCTTGCGACCTGTGCCAGGAAGCATTTTTCATGCTCACGGTCGCATCGTCCTTACCTGTCTGTGTAATATTTTTTATGTTCTGTCGGTGGTGGACTCCTTTCCTTTTTCTTTTTCTTCTCTTCTTCTGTTTTTCTGTGCTCTTGTCTTTTTCTTCTTTCTGGTCTCCATGTTGTCTTCTTGCAGGTTTCCATGTTGTCTTCTTCTGTTCCTTTTTCCCAGCATGCCCTTTTTCTCTTATACTGCTACTTTTTTCCCATTCCCTTCTATGGGCCTTTTCCCAATCGAAGATGGTATTGTTTATTTTTCCTTTTGTGCTGTCACTTCCTGTTTTCCAGTATATAAGTCACTCAGTCCTGATCTGCCTTGCATTGCAAACACTTCCTCTTAGTGGTGATCTTCGCTCCTGTTCGTCGTTATTTTCCTGTTCCTGTTCCTCTGATTGGGAATTTTTCCTCTTTTTTCCAGTTTTCATTCCTATTTTTTCCTCTTTTTCAGGAGCTCCTGTTTTTGAGGTTTTTCCCATTTTTGGGGTTTTCATCCTTTGGGTCTCCTTCTGGAGGGTATGGTCTGCTTTGACGTTTTACTGTCAAGCAGCATCGTGGCTACTAGAAAGAGTCGTCCCTATCTTGGTCTATCCAGAACCAGCAGGAGACCGGGTGCTCTTTCAAACCCTTCAGTCAAAGGTGAAAAGCATTGTGCAGACCGTGGCAATACCAGGCATCTTAGAGTCATAAGAATAAAACTTCTGAGATGCATGGGAAATTACCGCTGTTCTTTTCTCTGACGCTTTTACTACATCACCCCTCTCAATACTCATAGGTACTGTGCCTGCTTTACAAGAATTTGCAAAATTGGAACAACAACAGTTATGGCCACAGCGGGTAACAGATGCACTCAGCTTGCTAAATTGGTTTATCAACCTGGATAACAAAAGCTTAAGTTAATTAAGTTTGTGATAGAGTTTAGACAGGTCCTCATCTTCGATTACCACTTAGGCATCAGTCCCTACTGAAATGACTATGTTCCTTTGGTAACAGGGTGTTGCCCTGGAATGCAATATTTGCAGCAATCAGATAAAGCAGGATTTAAATCCGGGTTTGGTATAGCCTCCTCCATTAGAGATGAGAATCTATTTGAACATGGGACATTTGCAATAATAGTAACCTTAGGTGAAAGTGGTAAGCTAGTTGGTGTTAGCAATTTAGCTCTAGCTGTAGGCTCTCTCTGATTAGGGTCCGACACACACTCCACATTAGGACTTGCATGTGTTTTCTTCCTTAACATTGCTGGAACTGTTACATTAGAATTTGTAGCTGGGTCACCCACTTTGACAGAGACAGACCTTAATATTGACTCTACCTCCCTGATCAAATGTCAATATCATCCAAAGTAGAGCTTCTTAACCTTTGCTTTTGCTGCATCTGGAGCCTTACGCTTCCCCATTCTAAATCCCAATATTCACGTTCGCCGATCCAATACTTGATACAATTAAAACAAAAAAAGTTTTTAAAAATGTGCAACTTACTAAATGGTGCTCATTTTGGAATATGGAATACTGAGGGGAGCCCAAACCCAGCCTCTTCTGGGACATTATGGGCAAACACGGGCCTGGTTTTGGCCTGGTCTTGGCTCGGGCGCATCCCCCTCAGTGAGAGTAGCAAGCGCTATTTAGTGCCAGATTAAAGCACCTCCAGGCCCAGGAGCAGTGTCACAGAGGGGAGGGAAGCAGTCTGGGGCTTGAAGTCCTGTTGCGGCCCCCAGCAGTCACACAAGATAATCCCGCGCCGTGGGAGCAGCAAGCACTCTTTAGCGTGAGAAGAAAGCACCTCCAGGCGCAGGGTTAGCATCACAGTGGGGAGAGAAAAAGTCTGGGGTTTGAAGTCCTGCTGCGGCCCCCAGTAGTCTCCCAAGACAATAATTATGAATTGAGTATTTCTGTGACTCCAGAATGGTTAATCCTAAAATGTAGGGCCTGATTTAGATCCTGGCAGTGGGATACTCCGTCACAAATGTGACAAATATCCCATCTGTTCCATAGCATATTATGGGATTGTAACACAGCAGATGGGATATCCGTAACGTTTGTGATGGAGTATTCCCTCCACCAAGATCTAAATCAGGCCCTTAATGTTTTACAGAGAGCAAAATGATTTTGAAATAGGAGACGCTTTTATTTTGTATAAACAGCCTAACTATTCTTTCATATGAATAGGCATTTAATTATTAAGGCCAGAATTTAAGAAATCTTTTCTTGTGCCCCTTAGCGCCCCCTTCCTTATTTAATATACGGTGCACCATGGTGTAGGGTATGGCAATGGCATCAACATTTTTTATGCCATTGTTGTACTGTGCAGGATTAACACCAAAATGTAGGCGCTAATGCTGCAGAGTACATAAGGGAGCATTGAAAACAATGGTATTTCCCCTTTTAACGCCTGCTCTGTGCAGGTGTTAAAAATAGCCTCTGAAAATGGCACAGCGGAATCTCTTAGATTTCACTGTGCCATTTTTGCGGTCTCCCTAACGGGGGAACGCCCCCTTGCATACATTAGGCATGGCACAGGCACAATGTGGCACAAGGGGTTACAAAGTGGGGCAATGCATGCATTGCGCCACTTTGTAAATATGGCATGGGTGAATTTGGCCTCATTGGGCCAAATAAGCGTCATAAAAATGAGGCTAATGTGGCACAAGGAGGCCCTTTTAAGTTTAGGCCTAAAAGTCCTCAACAGAAAGATTGTATCAAGCAGATCTACACTGAACCAAGAAGCCATCCAACACACCCATACACACGCGCGCACGTTAGTGGTATAACGAAACTTGAGGGGGCTCCTCTTCAAAGTATATGGAGAGGGACCCCTCCTCCCTGGCCCACCACCTATCAGTTTTGCTGAGGTAGCCATCTGGAGCACGCCCCCCCCGCACCTGCCTCCAAGGGCTTATGTTACGCCACTGAAGCACGCACGCACACACACACTAGAAGGTTTTGTGGCATGTTGATACCATTGTTCAGCAGTATAAATACATCCTTCACTAGCACAAATAACAATAAAAAGTACTATATGTACACATGCCCAGTACTTCGTGTGGTTTATGCTGAATGTAAATGTCTTTTGTGTTGACTTGATTGATGTCTTTGGCACAGTTGGAGAAGGTTTCACTGCCTTAAATACACGCAGCAAAAGGAGGACCGGCCAAGATACTTAAAAGCCCGACCAGGCAGACAGTGTGGCTCTATAATGTCAACACAGGGAATTTTCTTAAAAGTGAATTATGTCCAGAGCCAGCAGTAATGATATATCAAATTATGTGGAAGGTATGACTAAATTATACAGCAAAATCAGCAAATTATGGAGCGCAATTTGATCATTCTGTTTCATTATTTTGTGACGATTTAACTGACATTAATACTGTCTAGGCCAGAGGTTCTTAACCACTTTACTTCTGTGAACCTTCACTGAATCACTACTGGGAGTGGCCTAAGCAATTTCTACGATTCGAACCCCATCACAGTATACAAAAACACAGAACCAAGTGGACATTAAAACGCATACGCAAATTTCGGAATGTTTAATTTAATGCACAAACAAAAAATATAGAGGTCAACGTTTTCATTTTACAGTAAAGTTTGGATCTTTTTTTAAATGTGATTTTTTTTTTTTTTTAAACGAATCAACACTTATTCATACTACATTCAGTTTGCTAAATCGAGCTAAAGATACCAACTTAATTTTTAGCCCAATTTCTACACTCTTACAGAGTATTTTAAAAAGTCCAATTTTAGATGTTGTTTTTTATTCATATATATTTCATTAATATGCTAATATTATTTAGTTTTCTAATCAGTTGTGGAATCCTGTTCAAGCGTCACTGATCCCCTTGGTTTCAAAGCTACAGATTCAGAACCGCTGGTCTCGGCATATGTATCACTGCAGAAGTACCAGTTTAACACCTGAGTACAGCACTCAGCAATTGAAAAGGGACTAGTTAACATTTTCGTATGTTCGGATACTGTGTCGCACCATGTGTAGTGCTTCATTTAGTAACTTTTGAATCCTTTGAGCCAGAAATTATTTTTTGTTGAAATCAGCAAAATTCTGCAAATTAAGCAGCAGAAGATGGATTACGTGGCAAGTACGGTAAACCCATAATTATGTGGAAAATACAGTGGATAATATAATTCCACACACCATGACTATGCTATAACTATCAACATATCAGAAATAAGAATTGCATGTGACTGAAACGAACCTGTTTACCCTGTACTGCAGTCACTATGCAACCAGAAAACAAGGATTTAAGGCATTGGTCTAAGAGTCTAAGGGGCTGATTTAAGAAAAGTGGCACTGAACCCAATGCAGTGCCACGCAGAACCCAGTGCAGCGCCACTTTCCTTGCGCTCCTTAGTGCCCCTTAACGCCATCATATGTGCGCCGTATTTAAAATACGTTGCACCATGGCATAGGGCATGGGGAAAAAGCGTCAGAATTCCTGTCGTTATTGATGTACTCTGCAGGAGTACAGCCAAAATGCTGGCGCTACTTGAGCAGAGTACATAGGGGCCCATTGTATTCAATGGCATGCCCCCTTTTAATGCCTGCTCTGAGCAGACGTTTAAAGTGCTGGAAAAAATAGCGCAAGGAAATCTCTTATATTTCCTTGCGCCATTTCCCCTCCTTAACGGGGGAACCCCCACACCTTGCATACATTATTGCCTGCCACAGGCATAATGTGGCGCAAGGGTTTACAATGTGGTGCAATGCATGCTTTTTGCCACTTTGTAAATATGGCGCAGCTAAAAAGCCACTTTAGCGCAGCCTTAGCGTTAAATCAGGCCCTAAGTCCCAAAGGGAAATATTGAATCTTCCTTACAAAAAAATCAATTCAGTAGTATGCTAGTATACATTATCAAGGAGGAAGAAATTATTGCTGTCAGCAGTATTGGTTTTGTTAGGATCATCCCATGCTAGCAATTAGCTAAAACGAACTGCAACAAGTACATGTATACATTGTATCTAGTGATGTGATATGACTGCAAATTTCTGAATATTATAAATATTATACAGTGTCCTACCTACCAGGCCTGCAACTACACTGGTCTTCTATTTCTATTTTATTCTATTTTTACTAAGCACACGATTACCAAGGAACAGGATGCACTGGCGCAGGTGTTTCTTCTTTCTCAGTGGCAAGTTAAGGTGCCCAGCTGGTGAAGCAAGGGGCCATTAATGAAACCCATTTACACCAACGAGATTTTCAAAACTGAAGACTGGCCAGTCACTAACCTCTTGCCATATAAGTTGCGCTACCGGATTTGAACACATAGGCCCCAGTTGTGAATGCCTCAGAAGGGTATGACATATTTACAGCACCAGGTAAATAAAGATGCTTCGGGTTGAGGTATTTACTGAGTGCACTACAGTTGTCATAGTCCTCATGAAAATGGTAAATGATATGTAGAAGATTGTACTTTCTTAACCCAATTCCACAATTCTTGGTATTTACCAGGCCTTTCCTCCCACGGAGATGTTGGCAGGTATGATCTGAAAACATTTCCCTGAGAAAATTAACAGGCTGTGCTCTGCTGGGCATAGAGTGTGTTAATCCAGTCACTGAGTAAAAATGGGTTTGCACATGGATTGGAATGTGTAGGCCCATCCACAATCAGGGTCTTATATGTTTATTTCCCTCCAAAAGGCAGAGCAGGGCTGGCCTTATTTGCATGTGACTGCCCACCACCTCCTTTGCACCTGCCCTCTTCAGTACCCAGCTCTTTGGGTCTGACCTCTGAGACTAGAGCGCTCTCAGCATATTTTCATCTGATCATATGATTGCAAACTCTAGTGGCTGCCCCTTAAACACAAAGCACTTTTATCAGTCACTCTATCCATCTGTAGATAGGGCTTGATTTTTAAAAAAGTAAAAAAACAAATATGCACTGTTCAAGAACTTGCCGAAATGCAGATTTCTGACTTTTTGAAATCCCCAAATTCTGTCCCAGCAACACCTACTGACCTGCATCTGTTGAAGGTTTCCAGGCATTCTCCTAGTAAAAGTTTGTTTTCGGTTTACCCATATGAGAATACACAAGTATATTTTCACTTTCTTTAAAAGTAGCACTCACTGTTTTTTTTCTCCACTGGCAAATTATGTTTACTTGTGAAAAAGCCCATGAAGGTACAACACTACAATTTTTGGGAAGTGTTCTGTTCCCTTTGCCACACTGGGAAGAGATTTAGGGCCTGATGAACGAACTGTAATAGTATTTGGCAATAGTAATTTACCAAAGTTACCAAATCGAAATTAGAGCATCGCAAATTAATATGTACGACTTTTCAGTATTACGAATTTGTAATTCCCAGTGATTCACAAATAAAGGAATTACAAACTGCGGCTCTGTAATTGTCACTGATTAAGGATCCTTAGTTGCAAATTGCGAGTGTCGCATGGAATTAATGACATCACAACCAGGAAATCCTGTTTACTGAGCACATTATAAAGCTGGAGAGGTGTACGAGGAGTTTCTAAGAAGCCTTAACAGCACATTTCAAAATGGCTACACGGGAGCAGAGAGAGAAGCGCGCCAGAAAGCATATGTTTTCTGCTGTGAAGTCACAGAGTTTGACAGAGAATTTGTGTGTCATAAGGATCGGATGTTTGAAAATAAATCTTTATCTGTGCCAGTGGCTACCAAGAAAAGGATTTGGCTGGGCATCCAAGAAAAACAAATTCTGCTGGAGTAACCAATCACAACATAGAGGAGATGAGAGCAAAGGAAACTTTAAACACCAGCCTACAAAAAGCACGTGGGGCATCGTTTGCAACAACCAACACCACTAGAGAAATCGTTGAATCCACCATAGCACTTAAAGGACAGGAGTCATAGACATAAACATATCAGCACAACGTCCAAGACATAGAGATAACTGCCAAGCACCCACTTATTTTTTTTCTAACTATTCTGTATTAATACATCAGGACCTTAGATAACCTAATATGTCTGTACCACCCTGCTGTAACACGAGTTTGACATTTTCTCCCATACCGGCATTATACATGTGAGATGAGGTGCTTTATTGGATTGGTATTTTATCTCTGTTATATCTATACAGTTTGTAATTTGTTTTTAGAAGACAGAAGAGAGATTAATGGCCTCCAAGGCTTATGCTCCCACTTATTGGTCGAGTTTTTAAACAACTAGGATTTTAGGTCGGTGTGCAAAAGTGTCTCCATTGATACCTGTGCAAGGAAGGACTTCTGTCCCAGTGATTAATAAGCATACATGTACTTAATGCAAACAATAACAGTAATTCAAATGGATAAAGTTTTTTTGTTTGAGACGCTTTATTCTGATCTTCAGATGCTAACCGTCAGGTTTAACAGCAAATGCATGTGTTGCCTCTTAGTTGCCACGTAGGCCTGGGCCTTTGTCCAGGTCTGTGTATGGATTGTTTTACCACCTGTGAGACCTATTTCAACCCCCACCAAGCAGCGTAACACACAGGCCCCGTGAAACGCAGGCAGCTCAACACTCTCCATCTGCAAGACGAATATCAACGTGTCGATCATGTCCACAGCAGATTATGCAAAGGGGAAGGCTTTAGGTTACTACAAGACCTAGGAGAAAAAGTGGAGGCCAGCAGAGCCCAATTCCAACAGCCATTGAATTATGTGTCTTAGAAAAATCTATGCTATCTGTTCAGCAAGGACAATTAAAGGAACTCGGTGCTGTGTTTCTTCTACCTTATGAGTCACCGTTTACTCATCAGTTAGTATGTTCTAGATTATATTATAGACTTAGAATGCTTTGGGGAATTTGCTGAAGAGGCCTTGTTGAGGTGACAGCACAACCAGCCGTGTGGAGCATCACATATGTGGGGCCATAATGAAGTTGTTTTTTTACCATAAGCAGAAATTGTGGCGTCATCATCTTAACACTTATTTTAAAACGTATACTAGGTCTACGTGCAATAATGAAGGAGAGATTTCAAACTTTTTCAAAAGGCCAAATAGAAATGACCAGACAAGTGCAGAAGCCGACAGAGGCAGTTTTAGCTTGTGTCCAGCACTGAAAGAGGAATATTTTTCCACAGATATGTCAAAGACATTTTTCATGGAGCACAATGCAGGTTCTGGCAGGTTTGTAGATCATCTATCAACTGCCACTGCAGTACTGTCCAGAAGGACAGTAAACCTGCAAGTGGAAATGGGCCACTTTAATGGTGAAATAGCAAGGAGTTTGGAAAAGATAACAAGCACGTTAGAGATCCGAACTGTATAGGTAACCTCTAGGTATCATGCAGAGCCCAATGAGGGTAAGGAGGTTTCCAGTCTCAGTAGTATATCAGTAGCTAAAACATCCTGCATACTATGCACACACACATGCACAACAGAGAATGAAGGTTGGATATTGCAAGCAGAGCACCAGAAAGGGCCACAGTAGGACATACTCATTTTTCATTTTTATTACATATTTATTTATAGCACTTTAGTGTGTACTCTCAGAGAAAGAACCGTCACTGAGTACAAGTCAAGCCTTGAATTTGTTCTTTAATTATTTTATTGTAACGTGTGAATAAACAAAATCTTTATGTGACTAATAAAAGGTGTATTTGTTGTTTATGCATTTTCATGTTTAAAATTTTTACCTCAGAAGTGGTTGTTTGTTATATTGGTTTGACATTCCTTAGCTTACAATGCTACATAAATCCAAATTGTCGGATCAAATTGAGTTATTGCAATTTTGGAGCTCCTTAGATGGGCAGTATTATGTCATTGGTGTATTATTCCCTCCTGCAAAATGTTAAACTTGGAATCTGATGCATTTTGTTCACCTGCTAATTTTTAAATGCAACACAGATTCAAATTAAGATCTACAATTTGCATCTGTATTTTGCAGCCTCCTAGTAAACAGTGCCCTAGAAGATCAAGAGTCAATAGAAGGAGGTTTTTAAAATGTACAGTATCTATTGCCTGGAGACCCATCCACCACACATGCATTTAAATTTCAGCAACAATTGTAACAGAAAACATTTGATGTAGTTTGGAAGTAAGACTGTTTGAAAATAAAATTAGAATATTGGCTGCAAAACCAAAACGTATAGCTTGGAGTTGAGGGAGCTGGGTTTTCTTTATCTCAGTCTTCGGGTGTATCATTAAATAACTCACCCAACTAGTCATATGTATCTTTGCTTATAGACAAGAAGAAATAAGGAGCAATTATTGACATAGCAATAAATCATTAAAAATGTTTACTTCAGTCAATAAAGAGAATTAGTTTGAGTTAGAGGGTTTTATTTTCAGGTATCTCAATTGTATTCTCTAAGGGTTTCTTTTAGGCATCAGCATTAAAAATGAACATAGTCCAATAATTAGTATTTCAATATAATATAAAATAATACATTAGTCAGAATAATCGTTTTATGGTTCAAATGCACCAAGAGTCTTCCATAAAGGAAATTCCCTAATCAATATTAAAATGAGAATAAAATGGATTAAGAGCTCTTGTGAGAGAATCAATGCACAAGCGTAAAGACCTGACATATCAGGCTGGAAAATATTCACAGTCATAAATCAGCAGACATACAAGAAATAGGCTGAATAAACTCTCATGTAGAGAAGTCTAAGAGATAAGCCCACAGACAGAGTGTCAGGAAAGGAATCTTAAATCTAGGTGCTACTCTAGGAATACACACTAACATAACCACACAAATGGAATGTATCAACATTATTTTCTTTTTTCTTCTGAGTCCTCCAATAGAATACTGGTAAACTCCTGGGAATAACCAAACTCCCCATTTTCACACAGTAGTCGAATAGACTTTCAGACATTAGACCTTGAAAGGTCACATTGTTGATTTTTGTGGTCCAGACACTTCTTATCATGAATTATTATTTTTGGTCGTCTCCCCTCCTCCCAGTGAGAATTCAATATTAGTTGTTTAATACGAACAAGGGTCTTTTCACCAGCCAACAGAAGACTTCTGGAAATGTACAATATCTGTAACAAAGAAAAAAACATTGTGTGCAAACAACTATTCAATGTGAAAAAAACAGGCCTTTCAGTGTTAAAGCATTATTTTTCAGTTAACATGACATTGACAGTTAGGCTAACTTGAATCAGCACCTTAATTTATTTGCAAGCCTATAACCTTTAGTTATGATTTCCTTCTACACATTTTGCATTTAGCATATGTTTTTTTTTAACATGAACTTTGCACATGTATTAATAAAACCATTTTGTTTGAGAATAAAAGTCACGTCAACAGTGGCAAGGTTTTCAGTTTGTGAAAAAAGCCTTCATGGCAGCTCTAAAGCTTACACTTATTTCCCTCAGGAAACCAGTATAGTCTAGGAGAAATACAGTTTAATTAACATCTCACAAGGATTCTTAAGCAGTTAGACAACACCAATAGCTATGATTTAAAGGGATTTGTACATTAGGTAATGACAGAATGCATTCAGATTTTTCCTGCAACAGTCCTTGGAACCTGAAATGAAATAGCACATTGTGGAGGGACATACAGAAAAGACTCATCGTTATGCAGGGCTATTTCTGTTCAAGTTTTAAGGGTGTCCCATCCTTATCTATGAAGCAAAACTATTTTGAATGGCAAGAACGTTATCTTCATTTTTAAGACATACCCCGAAGGCTTGTATACAAAGAAGTGATATGATGAAACAAGAAAAGAAACACTTCATTGAAATTGCAAATTAGAACATTTTCTATTCCTTCTACCTTGACAATACAGTTGCTGCCTGCAAAACAACTAAGTAAGAGCAGCATGCTTGAGGAGGTGGCTCAAATTACAAATAAAAGCAAGATGTTAAAAAATAAAATAAAAGTAAATTAAGTTATATAATCGTCTTTAAATCAGGATTCTTTTATAATCTTGGAGCTTATTTCTTTAATCTTACATTTTCTATCTATGGAATACTCTCCTATTGTCGGGTTGATGTACTTTCAAAGAGCTTTTATTGGTTTTAACCAGTTTATTTGGGGGCAAGGAGGGCCCAGGTATACTACAATAGGCTGTCTGCAATGTGCACCGATGGCTGATGGAGGTGTTAATGGGTTTTGTTCATCTAATTCTGTTTCACTTACTATCCAACTATTTTTATTGCTCTTTTATTTTTTAATGGAACATGTTCGTCCAATAATGAAAATGTGATGGTGGTAATGACAGTGTTTGAGTCAGGTGATCCTAAGCAGCAGCAAGGTGGCCTAGAGGGCTGCTTTTGTCGGTGAGGCTATAGGCACTGTGGTATTCATAACGTGCAGTACAATCTCCTTGTATATGCATGGTAGCCACTTGTTACTTTTAGAAGAGGCCGCTATTCTAACGAAGGGAGCATTTAGGTGGGAAGGAGAGGTTCCAATCCTCTCCTGTGCTCAACAGTGGTAGTGCTCTTGTGCTGGAGATGTTATTCTATGTGTTTTACTTTCAACTGGACCCTGCTTCCTGCAGAACCATCTTATGGCAACTTGTACAACTTGTACAATTACATAATCTCCATCTGCATGCAGGCCTGATAGTTCACTAACAGTAGAAGGAAGATTTATTGTATTTTAGCGTAATGCAGCACTGCAATCAAAGTTGCAGTACAGCATTAGTGAGAAGGAGAAAGAACCATGTAGCCATATTCTCTGAAAATGACCTGCTTTTGCTCACTGATCCTGGGTTGTCGCACTAACAGGCTGTAGCGCCACCTCATCCTTTCCACGTCAAATGCACATGCATACTGTCTAGCATTAGGTTTGTAGTGGAAGCATACCTTGCAGCACTAAATCCTATGCCTAGACAAATTCTTAAACATTCTACATGTTGCATGTGTGCTGTACAGTGCAACATACAATCAATATGTGGCATGTTTGGAGAAAAGTAAACATTATTCCTGTAAGGTTCTGCTTCAAGTAAGCATTTTTTGTGAAGCAAAACCTGGTCCAGCTATCTTAGTAGGTTAGGTTTTATGGCAAAAACTATAGGTTCTTGTGCTTATCCTCCCAAGTACCCTAGTACCATGTCCTTGCACAAGGGCGTTCTCTCGATCTATGTAATTGACACATCAAGGCCTAGTACCATGTCCTTGCACAACGGCGTTCTCCCGATCTATGTAATTGACACATCAAGGCCTAGTCACAATTACTTACACAGCACAACATTAAAAATGATTGTATCTTTTGAGTGTCACTTTCTCCACAGATCTATGCCTTTAGGTAAGGGGCATACATTTACTACTTACATCTATAGGTTTGTGGCTTATCATGATCAAAACAGTTTACATATGACATTGCAATTGTTTATGCTTACTAGATGAATAGAAAATAGATGGGCTCGTTATTGTCTTCTTTGAGTTTTACAAAGAGGACATGGGACAGTCTTGGCTAAACGCATGGTCTGGACTGGTGCTGATTATATTAACATATTTCTAAAACCCATAGCTAAGGACATACATCTCCTCCAAGCCTGATTACAATTTACACTGATATAAGTGCAGAGATTTGGGTGGCCGGAATTTCTGTAACCAATCAGTGTTGCCACACATATTGCCATCTTTCAAGAGTCAAAGCCCACAGATTGGGATTGACATTGAAGGTCTAGCTTTATCAGTCAGATTTCTATATGAAATTGCAAATTCTAGTGTTTAACAGAGACATTAAACAACTGCACTGTTAGATGTCTGTGAGGCTGCTGGTGTGAGGTAGGGGCAGGAGGTAGGGCAGTGGGCGAGGTAAAGGTATGATGCTACTTTGGAGGCTGGTGCATAAGATGCTTGCCTTGCACCTTGGTAGATAGTTGGGTGGGAAATGAGGACCAGAGAGGGCTGCACTGAAGTCCATTCACATTTTACTACCTGAATTTTATAGAAAGTAAATCTGGACCTGTGTTCCCACATGCTGGAAATCTGGGTGTAGGAACACTGGCTTACATATAAATGAGGAAAGTCGAATTCCACATTGTAATTCAGCAAAACTCAACTTGTGAATGGAGCCTTAATGCCATATTTATGGCCAAGTGGTGAAGCACAGCAAGACACCTTGCTGCGCTGCATCACAGGGAAAGGGCTGGAATGTGCTGTATTTAAAAGAATACAGTGCATGTCTAACTTTGTCCCTGTGCTGGTGCTGTTTTGGCAGCCTAGCACCAATCCAGGTACCCTTGCACCATGGTGCAAGAGGGCCTCAGTTGAGGAAGAATATGCCTCAAGAAGAATATGCTGAGGCATATACGTCTTTCTATATATGTAGCTATATCACTGGCTTCTCTTCCAGATAAATGGCTTATGTGGAAAAAAAAGTCGTTGTCTTGAGCATACACAAGGATCTCATAATCCAGCTAATCAGCAAACAATAAATTGCTATTAAGAAAAACCTGAACAATTGTATTTTTGCTGATAAGGTGCGAAATTCAACAATTGATTTACAGTAAATGGCGCGACGTATGTATCTGACCCCATAAAACAATAATAACTAAAATCAACCACAGAAAATTGAAAAATAAGGGGAGACAAGTTTGGTGTTGACGGTTGTGAACAGCATTATTACACTTGAGCCTGACTATAAGTTAGGCGGATATATGAGCAGAGAATCTGGGTGGTAGAATTTCCATTACCACCGAATATCTCCACACATATATCCACCTATTGTGAGATAAACCTAATGGAATGGGTAATACCTGTGGAGATCAAGATTTTCCAGGTGGGTGGTAAATATCTGCGAGGCAGCCAGTGTGAGGCAGATGAAAGGGGATGGACATGGGGATGGGGACAGAGGGAAGGAAGATGGTAATGGTAATCAAGAATGTTACTCGACAGGAGCTCTATAATGCATTGGTAGAGAGTCAGGCAGCACCTGGGAACCTACCCAGATTGAGCTGCATCCCATTTCCAATATGATTATACCAACTGGATTTTCTGGCCTGTAAAATTAGATCTGATGTTCCCGCGCCCTGGAAATTTCGGTCCAGGAACACCACCACATTCACATTGAATTCTACACAGGACTTCCGATCCTCTCCAACTCAATAAAATAGAGTTTCGAAAAAACTAGTTTGAAAAAGGTATCGACATAGCTGATAGGAAAGCATTTTTTAATTCCAGCTGCATTTTGGAAATCGAGCTGAAATGAACAACTGTTTACCCCACAATCCTTCAACCACCTATAAAACGATGGCTCTTACAATGCTACTAAGAGGGAATTAACAACATTCACAGGACTGGTTAAAGCTTTCCCACTGGTAGTGTGTGGATTTTAACATGTTTCGTACTGCTCTAGCCTGCCATCTTCTTATAACTTGAGCACACTTATCACAATGCTTGCGCCACTATGCATGAAACTCAGGAATTACCTCCTGGATTGGCATGATAACCTGAATGACAACTCATCATAACCATGACAACAGTTACCACTAACACTTAAGAAACATTAAATGCACAAACAACTACTATAAACAAACCCCTAGTCATGTCAAAGTAACACTTGGCCCCTATAAGACCCACAGTCAATCACCTATAATGGAAGAGCCCCTAAGTCACGCACACCTCACACGTACACTCCTAGCATGCACAAAAGCTGTAAGGAAATGCCTCCTTGGCATGGTTACACCCTGACTTTATGCCTTTGCTGATGCTAAGTTTTGATTTGAAAGTGTGCTGAGGCTTGCTAACCAGGCCCCAGCACCAGTGTTCTTTCCCTAACCTGTACTTTTGTTTCCACAATTGGCACACCCTGGCATCCAGGTAAGGCCCTTGTAACTGGTACCCCTGGTACCAAGGGCCCTGATGCCAGGGAATGTCTCTAAGGGCTGCAGCATATCTTATGCCACCCTGGGGACCCCTCACTCAGCACAGACACACTGCTTGTCAGCTTGTGTGTGCTGGTGGGGATAAAAAGACTAAGTCGACATGGCACTCCCCTCAGGGTGCCATGCCAACCGCACACTGCACACAGGTATAGATAAGTCACCCCTCTAGCAGGCCTTACAGCCCTAAGACAGGGTGCACTATTCCATAGGTGAGGGCATAAGTGCATGAGCACTATGCCCCTACAGTGTCTAAGCAAAACCTTAGACATTGTAAGTGCAGGGTAGCCATAAGAGTATATGGTCTGGGAGTCTGTCATGCACGAACTCCACTGCACCATAATGGCTACACTGAAAACTGTGAAGTTTGGTATCAAACTTCTCAGCACAATAAATGCACACTGATGCCAGTGTACATTTTATTGTAACATACACCACAGAGGGCACCTTAGAGGTGCCCCCTGAAACCTTAACCGACTACCCGTGTAGGCTGACTGGTTTTAGCAGTCTGCCACACTCCAGACATGTTGCTGGCCACATGGGGAGAGTGCCTTTGTCCCTCTGTGGCTAGTAACAAAGCCTGTACTGGGTGGAGATGCTTATCACCTCCCCCTGCAGGAACTGTAACACCTGGCGGTGAGCCTCAAAGGCTCACCCCCTTTGTTACAGCACCCCAGGGCATTCCAGCTAGTGGAGTTGCCCGCCCCCTCCAGCCACGGCCCCACTTTTGGCGGCAAGGCCAGAGGAGATAATGAGAAAAACAAGGAGGAGTCACTGGCCAGTCAGGACAGCCCCTAAGGCAACCTGAGATGAGGTGACTCTGACTTTTAGAAATCCTCCATCTTGCAGATGGAGGATTCCCCCAATAGGGATAGGAATTTGCCCCCTCCCCTCGGGAGGAGGCACACAGAGGGTGTAGCCACCCTCAGGGCTAGTAGCCATTGGCTACTAACACCCCAGACCTAAACACACCCCTAAATTGAGTATTTAGGGGCCCCCAGAACCTAGGAAAACAGATTCCTGCAACCTAAGAAGAAGAGGACTACTAAACTGAAAAACCCTGCAGAGAAGACAGAGACACCAACTGCTTTGGCCCCAGCTCTACTGGCCTGTCTCCCCACTTCTAAAAACACTGCTCCAGCAATGCTCTCCCCAGGGACCAGCGACCTCTGAAGCCTCAGAGGACTGCCCTGCATCTAGAAGGACCACGAACTCCCGAGGACAGCGGCCCTGTTCACCAAAGACTGCAACTTTGAAACAAAGAAGCAAACTTTGAAACAACTTGCGTTTCCTGCCGGAAGCGTGAGACTTGACACTCTGCACCCGACGCCCCCGGCTCGACTCGTGGAGAACAATCACTTGAGGGAGGACTCCCCGGCAACTGCGAGACCGTGAGTAGCCAGAGTTGCCCCCCCTGAGCCCCCACAGCGACGCCTGCAGAGGGAATCCCAAGGCTCCCCCAGACCGCGACTGCCTGCTTCTAAGAACCCGACGCCTGGTAGGGACACTGCACCCGCAGCCCCCAGGACCTGAAGGATCCGAACTCCAGTGCAGGAGTAACCCCCAGGAGGCCCTCTCCCTTGCCCAGGTGGTGGCTACCCCGAGGAGCCCCCCCATTGCCTGCCTGCATCGCTGAAGAGACCCCTTGGTCTCCCATTGAAACCTATTGAAAACCTGACGCGTGTTTGCACACTGCACCCGGCCGCCCCGTGCTGCTGAGGGTGTACTTTCTGTGTGAACTTGTGTCCCCCCCGGTGCCCTACAAAACCCCCCTGGTCTGCCCTCCGAAGACGCGGGTACTTACCTGCTGGCAGACTGGAACCGGGGCACCCCCTTCTCCATTGAAGCCTATGTGTTTTGGGCACCACTTTGACCTCTGCACCTGACCGGCCCTGAGCTGCTGGTGTGGTAACTTTGGGGTAGCTCTGAACCCCCAACGGTGGGCTACCTTGGACCCAAACTTGAACCCCATAGATGGTTTACTTACCTGCAAAAACTAACAAACTCTTACTCCCCCCAGGAACTGTTGAAAATTGCAGTGTCTAGTTTTAAAATAGCTATATGTGATTTATGTGAAAACTGTATATGCTATTTTGCTAATTCAAAGTTCCTAAAGTACCTACCTGCAATACCTTTCATTTGAAGTATTACGTGTAAATCTTGAACCTGTGGTTCTTAAAATAAACTAAGAAAATATATTTTTCTATACAAAAACATATTGGCCTGGAATTGTCTCTGAGTGTGTGTTCCTCATTTATTGCTTGTGTGTGTACAACAAATGCTTAACACTACTCCTTTGATAAGCCTACTGCTCAACCACACTACCACAAAATAGAGCATTAGAATTATCTCTTTTTTCCACTATCTTACCTCTAAAGGGAACCCTTGGACTCTGTGCATACTATTCCTTACTTTGAAATAGTGCATACAGAGCCAACTTCCTACAAAAGCCAAATAAAAACACAACATAGAAAGCACACAATCATATTACTATCATAATACCCTACAGCAAGATCCAATCATGTCTCGTTGCCACAGTCAAGTGCCAATGATGTACTTCCTGTGATAGCACAGAATCATGCTGCAAACCACATTCCAGACAACCCACACCACTAAGAAACTATACGTGTGGCAGGCATGCATGCTACGAATAGCAGTTATGTAAACTGCATAACATAAAATACTGAGAAACCATGCCTGGAACTACTCCGGAGTGGATCTACTCGCTGGTCCTTAATTGAAGTTACCTAATATGCCTCGGACCAGCAGAATCTTGCATACACAGGATAGTATGAGAAGAACGATTGGAGTCCTTCTTCTGACTTTGACAAAGGTATTCGGAGAGCACCTGGTGCATTCTCTAATGCACTTTGATGATAGAAAATGGTCTGGCAGTAATCTGCTGTGAATTATTAATTTTTTTCTCCACAACGTGGAGGAGTCAATCTGTTAAGTCTCAGACTAACCTAATACACTGCCTTGGTGTCTTACATAGCACTGTATAGTGGTGATATTGACTGTGTTCCAGCACAATTAGTCCATCATTAATGTAGCCACAAGTGGCAGTGCATAGGATCGGCTTGGCAACTCCATTCAAGGTTTAGTCAGGCACAATATGTATGTTTTGAATTCCATCACATAGCACTATGCCTTGATTGGAAAGAAAATTATTCCAATTAAAGTGTTCCTGGAATGCATATTTACCTTAAATAAATGAAAGACAAGAGCCGTCTTGCAAAACAGGAACAGTCTGTTTAATTAAGCGCAACGGCAGGGAGAGCACAGTACAGACTCACGGTTTGATTACGTCTCTCAAAGTTACAGAGTTTTGAGCGTCTTTTTATAGATTTCTTGAGGTGCAATAAAACGATTGAATGCGTTCTTTGAAAGAAGAAATCCGGTCTAGCCACAAGGCCATAAATCCGACCATCTGATAAAGTGTGCAGGTGGGTTTTGACCTTGATTGGAGATAGTGTGGGTCAGTAGGCAACATGTCCAGATGTTCGGCATGAGGAGTACATGATCACTGGGTGTGGTGTGTGTGTTGTGTTCTGATTGGCTGTGTGTTCCTAACCTCATGTGGCATCTAACTTTATGGTGTTTTGGGAACATTTACCCCTCTGGCCAAATGTAGGCCAATTTCCTAGGACCTTTGAGGTGTTGCTGCCTATTTGGGGAATTGATCTGGGTCTTTCCTGTTTTGCGCAGTTGTCTATGGGCTGCGTGTCACCCCACCATTGATCTGTCAATCACTTGCTTCAGGCCTGGGTCACAGGGTCTGCTTGGCCACGTACTTCTTCTGGCTTCGGGTAGACAGGGAGGTCATGTGGGGTGGAATCGACAATAGCAAAGCGTGTTTGTTGTTCCGCTGGCACTTACCATGGCGTACATTGACATTGTTTTTAGGCATAGCAACATAAGTGTGGGAAGGTCAGTCTGTACTGGAATTAGATTTGCACTTATGCTTCTTTATACATGCAGGAGTAGAAGCACAAGATAAGCACAAGATTTTAAAATAAAACAAATTTCTATTAAACAAGTTTGCCTTATATGGGTCAATTTGTGATCTCCTCTCTGATGAATGCATGGCTATGGTAGTGCCTTTAGAAATGCATGTAAAATCGGATCCAAAAACTTCTAGACCAAATTGCGTTTGTGCCAGGTGCTTTTGAGGTGATATTTCTGATTACATGCCTATTGAAAAAATTAAAATAGTATTAACAAACAGTATTCACACTCAGCAGGCATAGTTCCTGCCTTTTTCCCAATTTGCACTTACAGTGATACAGTGATTGTGGGTGCGAATTACAGAGAGCAGATTATTCTCAGATCTAGATACGTGATAAATGGGCGGAAATGCTCTTTATGTCTGTTTTAACCTAATAATCTGAAGTATCATGAAAACAAGAAACCAGCTACTCCCGGAGATCAGACTGCAATGAACCTTCAGCGCTTCTTATCCACTCCTATAGTTTATTTTTCACTCTGTATTCTCTTTTACTTGTTATCAAGTCCATTAAAATTATTAAACAATGGTTGACTAAACCAGGCATCATGTTTGACTCAAATAGGTGGATAAAAGGACATTTTGAAGCATAATGCGTCAATTTCTGTGACACCATCTTGTAGCTGGTTTGTCATTTTAAGGCACATTAGCGCTTCCTAGTCACACGGTTTACCTTATTAGTATGAGTTTAGCAACTGAATATACCAATCAGCAACTAAATGTTGACCAGTTAATCTCTACATAGTGTATGCTACTGCGCTGTACCGCGTGTTTCATTTTTTTGCTAGAAACAAATTTGTTTGCTGCATTTTATACAGCGCATAGTGAATTATACAGAAAATGTGGTGTCAGCATAACCACACCTTTCCAGTGGCCATAAGTACCTTGCGTATTTTATCATTGGCTCGTTTTAATTAATAGTATATACTTACTATTAAATATGATGTTTATTGCAGTATGGATGGTTTCTAACAAAATGATTAGAGTTATTCATACTATATTTTACGTTTATAGTTACTTTGGAATATGGCTCTTTTCCAAATGGTCCCAGCCTGCACTTCTACTATTAAGAAGTAATTGAACGTTTTGGAGAAATGGAAACAACATCAGTGCTTCCTTTAAATCGAGCAAGAAAACTGCAGGCAATTCTGGACGAGACCATAAAGAAGTCTCCTCACTTTGCAGCTGAAGTTAATAGTCGCAGTTCGTCTTGGGAAAGAATTGAATTTGGTAAAGTAATAGTTTGATTGTTTGGCCAGTGCCACGTTTGCTGTTTAGTTTTCAGTCTCTGGAAATTTAGGACATTAGGATTCTGAACCCAATCTGATGCTCAGATTGGGATGGATGGGCAATCGTGAATCTGAGCAGCGGGGAAATCGTGCTGCAATTCAGAAAAAGGCTCAAATGTTCCTCAGGGAAAGAGAGCCTCATTAATCAAGCCCTGCATTGGCCTGCGGAGGCTTAACGAGAGTGAGGAATGTGCAAGGAGCTTAACCGACTGGAGAAAAGAGCAAAACATGCATGTGTTGTGCAGAATGAAAAGTGTGCCATGTCCATCAATAGGATCAGGCAATTATATCACACCTGTAACTATCAAGAATATGCACATATTTATGCCGTGCCATAGAAAATAAATGTGGCCCAATAAAACGTGGCACTTAGAGAATGTGTACTATAAAACATGCTTTGATATATTTATCACTGAAGTGCACAGGCCGAATTCCATGAAATTCCTCTAATACAACAGGGCTCATGAACGAAAACACAATTTACTGTGGCACAGTTTGCATGCTAGAATGATCGTAGAAAAAAAGTTCTGCTGATAGTCACAAAACAAGCGTAATATGATTTGATCTCTTCACAGATTTAATACCTTGTATTCTGGTTTTGGCTTTGTTTCCAGCTACCACACATGAAAAAAAGAGGGTATGAACCATACATGCAGATCAACTGAGCCAAATTTGCTGTTCAACACCTTTGTCAGTCAATGTTCCTCCCCTATGCAACAATGATAATAAATGGCGTATTATCTGTTAGGTAGGTTTATTAATTGCGTGCATGTTTTGGTGAAGTTAACAGGAAACATGCTTTTCCAAAGAGGGAAGTGATTATTGAAAACATTAAGTGAAATACTGGCCTGCGTTGTGTGGCTCTCTGTATTAAAAAGAAGTAAAAGCTGTTTAAGTATGTTGTTGGAAGTTCAGTAAAATCACAATTTTCATTGTAAAAACATACTGTAAAAGTGAGAGGTTTCTGAAGGGGCTCTATCCAGGGCTCGGTTAGTAGTAGGTTTCCTGATTGCAATTAGAATGTTCTATTATTAAATAAATAACAATTGTAATGTTCGGCATGGTAATTTGATTCCTTCATTATCTGAATACAGAATCATGCTTAGAGATATATCAGCTGATTGAAAATAAATCATAATATTACTATATACATACTAGGACTAGGCCTCCATTAGACGAAATCCATATTTCCACAAGAATTGCCATTTATATGAAATATAAAAATATTTCAATAGTACAAGATCATCACCATAAACGAGTTCTTTAATATAAATACATATAAATATGACTATATATGGCCTGTGTATATGTATATAGGTATATGTATATGCAGAAATATATGTATAGAGTTATGCATATATATATCTAAAGATATACATACTGTTTCCCAGCAAAGGATCCCACAGTAAAACTCTCCTGCGCCCAAATGTAAACTGTGCCCAACCAGGGGTGCTGGCTCTATCAGTCAGTGGCATAACAAAGGCCCCTGCAGCCCCCGTGGTGTGCGAAGTGGGGTTGGGGTGTGTGCTTCAGTGTGTCCCCACAGCAGAGTACCCTGATGCGAGCGCTCCAGAGTGAGTCCGGGCGGGAGCCCCTCCAAGTACTTTGCAGGGGGGCCTACTCACGTTTCGGTTCACCACTGGAATCTACACTGCTTAAAAAACACATCTTTCAATAGAAAGAAAACAAGCATTTACAATGCAACGGGTCTTGCGTTTGCTCATGTTAGAGCTGATCGCTTTGTAAACTCCTAACCCGACTTTTCACCTATCGGGCAAAAGTGCATTTATGTACTTAACCCGAAAAAGTGAAATCAACTATGTAAAGAGCTCGACTTCTGCCAAGCGAGATCGCGCTCGTAAATTAGAGAAAAAGAAGTCCACGAGCCGGACAGAAAACAGCGAGCCTCGCATGTTTTCTGTACTTGGTCGCTGCGCTCGAGGAGGGCTAGCCACCGGAAAAGGCATGACGTATGCGTGCCTTCGACTAATGAAAGCAAGCAGATTTTATTAGGCAAGCCCACGAACCAATAAAAAACACTGACGTGAAGTTGACAGGGCTCCGAGCCCTTTTCTAAACACTAACGTGTCTCGCTGCGATACGCATGCACGAGCGCATGCAACGCAGGCTCGACCCAAAAAAGGAAAGGCAATCTGAAAGACGATGCTCAATTATTATGTTTATTGCCATTTCAAAACACTGCAGCCATGTGAATGAACATCGGTGCCAGCCTTGATCGTAAAGTGTTTGTGATGAAGGCGTGCACCGAAACACATCTTCATGTATACTGTGTTTTAAAACACAAAGCTGTTTATTTGTAGAAAAAGAAAAAGAAAGCAGACAGTAAGGCTTCTCTGTTTTTTACTAGAGAGGTTGGCTTTTAAAAGAACCATTTTGTTTTGTTTTCTGTTTTTTTTTCGTGACGGGGGTTAGGACCAAATAACAGAATCTCTGTTTTGTCTTTACTTCATTGTAGTTGATTCATTCTAAGCCAGCCTAATAGTGCATTAATGCAGAGTGTAAACATGTGTTTTGCCCTACCTGATTCACCTCCGTATATGAGCAACAGCTGTTTGTCATCAACATACAGTATAATCTTAATGCCAAATGATTCGACCAGGAATGCCAGCGGATCCATATAGGCAGAAAAAAGAGTGGGCCTTAAAGAAGAGTCCTGGGGAGACCCCCATTTTAAAGGTTTCACCCTGCAGGAGAAGGGCTTCATTCAGACCACTTGTTCTCTGTATTCCAGGAAGGAGCCTAGCCATCTCAATGCCACTATAGCTACCCCCATGGACTCCAGCCTATGTGACAGGATTTCATGGAACACTGGGTCAAACGCTGCTGACAAATCTAATAATATTAAGGCCACATTGAGCCCTACTTCAAAGCTTGATATAATGGATTCAGAAATATCCAATAGTGCTGTCCCATTGCTGTGTCGTGTCTGGACCCCAAAATGAGATGGGTGCAAGAGGTTGCCTTCCGTCAGAAAAGCTGAGAGATAGAGGTTCACCATCTTTTCAAGGATCTTGGCGGTGGCAGGCAATTAAGAGACTGGTGTAAAGTTAGCTAGAACCTTAGAGTCAGCATTAACTTTCTTAAGCTGGGGTATTACATTTGCCCATCTCCATGAGTCTTGTACTACCCAGACTGGAGGGAGGCTGAAAATAACTCATGGTATGATTGGGCAATTGAGTCAGCAATTTGTTTCATGATACGCTGTGGAAATGGGTCACAGGTGGACCCAGACTTACATCTTAAAAATTGGGGCTTCAGTTTCTCTACTGTGAGGGGTTGGAACTGAATCAATTTCCTCTTAGTTGTATGACCTAGTGTATTCTTAGATACTGTGGTGAGATCTGAACTACTAAGGTTCAACAAGTTAACCTGGATCCTACTGATCTTATAATCAAAGAAATCACTTAGGGCTTGATTGAGATCTTGGCGGATGAGTTGGTGACGGATATCCCATCTACCGAAATATAAATCTCATTATATCCTATGGGATTTACATTTTGGTGAATGGGATATACGTCACCGTTGTGATGGAGTAACTCATCCAACAAATCTCAATCAAGCCCTTAGCCTTATGTAGAGGTCCTGATTTATCTTGTTAACGCGTCCCTTTCTAGAAAATGTATTCACTCTGGGACTCGTTTTAGTCCAATGAATCTTTTGACCCTGATTGAAGACACCTTAGGACGAGGTAACTGATCAACATGTCAATCAATATGTCAATAACGTCATCAATATTCACTATAACAAGACAATTCAGATTAATCAATGACATTAATAAGACTCAGGAACCACCATGACCTTTCAGTCATGAATAACCACACCAGTTTAGTCCCTATTGATTACAATTCTACTAGTAAGTTTATTAGTCTCAAAACCATGAAACACATCAACATTGTCACACTATGGCAACTCAAATAAGATTTCATCAAAGCAAAGATCGTAAACATTAAAACATAGCACAAAGTCAACATGGATTAACCCCAGCAGAGTATTATTAGCACGTTATTCAACAAAGCATAGATTCAGTCATTTGTCCATTTACGTCCATTTAATGAACTCCTTAACTAACCTCAAATTAGCATTAACATGTTGGGCTCCATGCAAAACAATTTAGCAACATCAATTTGGAAAACCTCTAACTAAGGTCTCTTTCAAAAAGAAGCAGTTGCTACCTAGAAAGGAAAGGCAAACAGACAATTACAATTTCATCATTATATAGTTAGCCTCCGTAAGGTCAGCAGACAGAGTCAGTCTTCGTCCTCAGGACATCAGTTGATTCGCCAGCAGCCAGGAATTCAGCAAGACGGGTAAGAAGGGACACTTTCCCTCATAAGGAGGAAAAGTATAGAATCGGGAAAGGTAAGGGTGAAGATGGTTTGAAGAGTCAGACAGCAAAGTCTCTAGACAGAGTGACAAAGTGTCTGGGTCATAGCAAAAGTTTGCAATGGGATCTCTCTCTCGCTCCTCGTGTCAGAGGGTTTTATCCCTTTTCTGTTGAACAATCCCCTTATTACTAATTGGGTGAGGTTGGCACCCCACTATCTCCATCCAATGATTCTCCAGTGGTACTATCAAAATTGTCACCCCATACCAGTTCTCACGTAGTTTATTGGTTCTTGTGATTGACGTCTCCAGCGGGTAGAATGTCCGGTGTGATTTCATACTCTCGTGGTCCTTTTCGCATCCCTAGTCAGTGGCTCCATTGTCTGTACCGGTTTAGGCGACCTTGTACCTGTAACTAGTCTACACTGTTGCATTCAGCAAGAATGCTTCCTTGAGCAAGTCGAATTTCATGAGAACGGATCTACTACGGTTACACTCATCTTCTAGCTTTTGGAGAAGTATGAGTTCATGTCCTTCTGCAAGTGAGCACACTGTGTGTTAGAAAAACACAATTTAATAGGGAGCCTCGACTCATGCTAACTAAGGCCTAATGATTTATTAGCAAGTCTTTAACATATAACCTTTAATATTAGTATAAAATCATACATTAACTTCTCATTATTTCATTATTTGTCAGTTTCATTAATCATCGTATACATTGGCGGCCACTCCCCGTGGGCACATTTCAAGCGCACTTTTAGCAGAAACACATTAATACATTTTCTATGCGCCGTTATTATGCATTGGATCATAAACATTTCATGCTAATTTTGAGTATAAGAGCTACGCTCCCTCAATCTCATAAGGCAGTTGACAGAGATTGAGCTCCTGGTTGTCAGAGTATGCAACCTGTAGAAGCAGGAACCACAATCCTAGTCAGGGTAAGTCATATAAACATTTAAAGATAACCTGTGCTCACCCTCAGGTAGCTTGTCACAGAGCAGTCAGGCATATCGAAAGAGGGAATGTGTAAAGTATTTGTGCAACACACAGTAACACAATGAAAACACCACAAAAAGACTCCGTACAGTGTAGAAAAATAGACAATAATTCTTTGAGTAAAACAAAAACAAAGATGACAAAAATTCAATGAGTAGAAGTAGAGATCTGAATTTTTAAAGAATTTAGGGCTACATGTACCAAAGTTCAGATTTGTGACTCACAATTTGCGAGTCGCAAATCCGAATGTAGTATAGTGTCATTGACACTTATAGCGGTTCGCAAGGGGGTCGCAAATGCCCACCTCATGATTATTCGTGAGGCAGATCGCCATTTGTGACCCCCTAGGGAATGGCGGCCCTCACAGGGATGGTGGCCTGCTGGAGACAGCAGACCACCATATCTGTGACTGCTTGTAAATAAAGCTGTTTTTTAAAGTTTTTTTTTTTAATGCAGCCCATTTTCCTTAACGGAAAACGAGATGCTTTACGAAAACAAAAAATGAAACTTTTTTGTTTCATTTTTTCAGAGCAGGCAGTGGTCCTACGGACCACTGCCTGCTCTGAAAAAATATTTTCAGTGACATTCACAAACGGGAAGGGGTCCCATGGGGACCCTTTCCCATTTGTGAATGGGTTAACACCAGTGTGACACTGGTGCTAACTACGATTGTTTTGCGACCGCACTCGCAGTCGCAAAACAATCATAAATGGGAATGCGAGTCGCAATTAGGAAGGGAACACCCCTTCCTAATTGCGAGTCGCAATCCCATTTTGCAATTCGGTAAAAAGTTTACCAAATTGCAAAACTGGATTTCTACATGGGGAAGTGCATTTTGCACATCGCAAACAGCCAGATTCGCTGTTTGCGACATGCAAAATCCTTCGTACATGTGGCCTAAAATGCTTAAAAGCATAAAGCGCCAAACGGGGATATCTGATCGTGCTAGACAGGGTAAATCCATAAGTTCAGGAAGACTGCGATGGAGCGCAGGTCGCATACAGTCCCAGGTAAGTCCTGCTGAAGGTTTACCTTCTCAGAATTGAACCAAGAATCCAGTTTGCATGGAAGAAGTTCACCGGGATCAAGGAGAACGTCACTGGCAGTGGTCTGCAGGCACAGAGAATCGTCCAGGCATTGCAAATCGGCAGACTGGAGCCTCGCGGTTGTGAGCAATGATGCTTTCTATCGAAAGAGACAAGCTTGTGGCAGCCTTGTCTGATTGCTCGTGCAAGCTGTGCAGTTGCAGTGCGAGCAGGCCCATTTGTGAAGAGCCCAAAAACTGAATTTCAGGAGCCACAAAACTACTTTGAGGTCCCACGACTGGAGGGGCACCTCTTGGAGGTCAAGAGCTGGTTAAAGACTGGTCCAAGAGCTGTAGCAGAAGTATTGAAAGTCTTTTGTCTCCCTGAGACTTCAGAAACAGGAGGCAAGCCAGCAACCCTTGGAGATCACTTGAGGTGCAATGAAGAATTCAGCTCTCCCTCAGCAGGGTCAGAGAACAGCAGACACCAGGGCAGCACAGCAGAAAAGTGGTGGTTCTTGGTCAGCAGTCCAGCAGAGTATCTGGCCTTGATGCAGCACATCAGCTCTTCTTTTAGGTCAGAAGTGTCTGACCTGGTGCGGTCAGACACCCAGTACTTATACCCAGTTGTGCCTTTGATGTTGGGGTGACTTCAAAGAAGGGTTTTTGAAGTGCACAGTGGCCCTTTCTTCCCAGCCCTGGCTCCAGACTCAGTAGGGGGTAATCAGTATTTTGTGTGGGGACAGGCACTGCCTTTTCAGGTTCAAGTGTCAGCCCACTCCTTTCCTGCAAAGAAACAGCCATCAGAATGCAGATGAGTGTTCAGACACACCTTCCCTTCCTGTGTTTGTGACTATTTAGAGGGAATGCACAAAGTGTAGCTGTCACCTACCCCAGACGTGTATTGGAGACAGGCTGCATGCACACAGAGCTGTAAGAGCAGAGAAATGTCCACTTTCTAAAATAGTAATGTTACATTAAACTTTACCAGTAAAGGGGATTGATCATTACCATTCCAGTGATATGAAACACGGCATAGCTATTCCTTCTAAATAAAAAAATTACATCTTAAAAGTGCTATAAGGAATTTCCAATGTTAACCTATGGTAGGATTATGCCTCACCATAGTGAAAAAGGAATTTAAGTGATTTTCCCTACTAGGACATGCAAAGCTTAATAGTACATGCATTACCTTTCACTTACACAGCACCCTGGCCTACCTTAGGTGTCACATATGTGTAATAAAAGGAGAGTTTCAGGCTGCCAAAGGGTATTAAATGGCAAGTTGAAATGGAAGTAAAATTGCACACACAGGCGCTGCAGTGGCAGGCCTAAAACATGCTTAAACGGCTACCTGTGTGGGTGACACAACTAGTACTTCAGGCCCACTAATAGCATTTAATTTACAGGCCCTCTGCATATATAGTGCTCTGTACAAGGGACTTACAGGTAAATTAAATAGGTCAATTGAGTATGAGCCAATGTTATCATGTTTAAAGGAGTGAGCACATGCACACTGTGAGTGGTCAGAGTCATAAGGTCAACAAAATCGAGGTCAGAAAAAGTGGAGGAGGAAGGCAAAAAGTCTGGGGTGACCCTTCAGAGATGGCCATTTTTCACCCGGGGCAGTCGCCATTGAATCTGTGAACCTAGATGCGATTTTGAAAATCTTTTTGCCATTTTTATCAACTTGATGTATTGAGAGTAGAAAGCGGCGTGTGTTTGGTTTATGTTTTGTGGTAGCAATTAAGGGCCTGTTTACATAGCACCTTGTCAGCTTCCTTCTAATCCCATTGCCAAGCTCTTTCCAGCTTTTTATAAGCTGCTCTCTATTGAGCAAGCTCCTGGGACAACTAGCGAGCAGAGTGAGCCTGCACACGATTCCGGGAGGTCATAATTGGTGCCACAGCATCGGCTGCCTGTGTGAGCCATTTATTAATAATCATATCATCCAATACAGCTTCACCTGTGAGTGCTGGTTTAGATGAACTCAAGATCTAGTGATCTGAGATTATTACCTTATTCCATTGTCTCCAACCTGAGGCCTGAGGGTTTGTTCTGATTTCCCTAGATAAGGAGAAACCAGGATAAAGGGAGTAGGAAGTCATATGACCAAACTACTTGAACAGGACTCTCACCTTGGACCAGAATGTTTGATATAATTCCATCTATAGCATATCCCGCACTATGCGTAGAGCTCGTGCCTGACCTTGTAAGGTTAAGGGCAGGTAGTGTATCTAAATAGTGATTGTACATTTGACAATCATATTGTCCAGCTAGATGTTAAAGTCTCCAAGCACTGAAAAGTTGATGTACATAATACACTTAGGAGGACTGGCTTGATCTAAAGAAGACATAAAATCCTCTGTGTAGCCTGGAGGGTGATACACAAAAACACCAGAAAAAGAGCATCTGGCATATACAAAATGACGTGGGAGTAATCAACTTGGCATATAGCCCAAAAAAGGGTGCACTTTTGCTGCTGGTTGAGAGTGTATTTGTTGTGAATGTCAGGCCCTGTGCTGTTCTGCACAGATTTATGGTTTCCGCAACACCTTCCATACATCTCTGTGTCAGATGTACATATTTTTCAGTTGTGCTGCCCATATTGGTGGGGTTATGATGTCATTAGTAAATGTTTCTTGTGAAGTACTTTGCCTGTTCTTTGCCTCATGTTTAGAGATGATATTCTGATGATTGTGAAAGTTCTAAAGGTGAATTTACCAGCCTAAACTAGAGTGTTTTATCACAATTAAATATGAAACATGTCTGGCATTCATCTTTTTGTCCGATAGAAGAAATTACATACAATAGATTCAGAAAGAAGGTTTTTGGTACCCTCTACTTCCAAGATCTCCACATCAGAGTCAACTTCAGTATCATTATCAAAAGGCATGTTGGTGTTGTTATCTTCTGAAGAAGCTTGTTGGTTGATGCATGTTCACTGGGGAAGTGAAAAACACTCAAACCATTGATCTAAGATTGATAACAGTGAGAAATAATGAAGTGTGCACTCGTTTAGAAGGAAAGTAAGAGCAAACATTTCTTACGAAGAAGAATACATATGTGGCACACTTTTCGTATGTGGAAGAATACATATGTAAAATGTACTCCCTAATCATTTTATGCCATCAGATATGTAAATAGGTGTGCAAAGGTGATATGTTTTGTGGGTCTTCAGATTCTGATGCTGAGCCCACAAACTTTACACTGAGGAAAATACATTTCAGTATGTCAAAACATATTCCTTGTTAATCAAAACAGATGACAAAAGGATCAATGGGTTCATAAATGTGCTCACAATGTGCTATGGTAGTGACTTAAGGTTTAAAACATATGAAGCCTGGGCCCATCCTGGTTTATGGGAACGAGGGTGGGACCTGATGATAAAATATGCCACTGATAGAGTGGGTGGGGGTGTATCAAATAAACAAACAGTTATTTACAATATGTATCCTTTGTTGTGAATTCTGCAACAAGAATTGATTTACGGGCAAAGGATGCGTCAGTGCTTTGGTAGTTTGTTTATAGGGATAGTGTATCCTGTTTCCATTTATAAGACATATGAAGATATATATCTCTAACCACCTCCTTCCTGATCAGTTTCATGACCTATGGTTGGATATGTGTTCTGTATGGATGCATTTTGCCATGTGGATTTTTGTGGTTCTCTGTCATTTTTAGAGTCTAATTGTGTAGTTTGCGGATCATCTTCCATGTCTTAAATGAAGATCATGTGGTTCTTGTAAAATTAAATTCATTTTATAATTCAGCTAAAAAAAGAGCGATGCAAACAAGCATTAAACAGTAAGAAGTGTACTTCATCCACGAAGATACATGAAGGAGAACTCCACTGCATTTTGAAGATAATATGCCCAGCCCTGGCACTCAAGTGTGATAAATCCAGACTGAAAAGATTTGGGACTTCAGTCATAAAGAGACATCTTCAACACATGATTACTGAAGCGAAAAACAAGAATAGAAAAATGTACCACCAAGTCAAAAGCAGAACAAGAAGAACAAGCAAACGTTCTTACAGAAGTACTGGAAGCATTAAAGAAGAATGATTCATGATATAAAGTGTACTGTACTAAGGGCAAAACTAATGCTGTGGAGAACAAAGCAAAGTGGTTGTCTTCAAATTGATTGACCAACGTAACAAAAGTTATAGTTTGCAAAATTCTAGACTCAAGGAAGTGTAAAGCTTTTGTTCAGTCCAAATAGAATATAAACCTCGCAAAAAGAAAAAGAAGCTTCTTTTAAGGACTAACAAAAACATAAAAAAACAAGAAGAAAAAACAAAATAGAAAAACCTTCCTAGAATGAAGCACTCCCCTAGTTCTCGGCTATGCACCATCTTCAGTGCCCACAACCTGCAATGAAAGGCCATTGTCTTAGAGGCACCGACACAGGCAGCTGGTCTGTTATTAACTGTTCTTTGCTTAGAGCCTGCAGCCCAAGACCTTGGGGTTAGAGTCTCAGATAATGGTTCAGGGGTCTGAGCCTTGCCCCTTTGTCCCACCTTCATGGCACATGCCAACAGCTGTGCACACCCTGGGTTTGATGCTCAGCTTGTTGGGCACATAACCCGACAACAGTTATTTTCTCAACCCAGTGGATTGGATGTTCAGCAGTGGTTGGCTTCACATACAGTTGTAAAGAGTGGAATATAAAAGATATGAGAGCTCTATGTAGTATAAACGTATCATCAACAAAATAACAATTTACTGAAAAAAGCCTAAAGCTAAGTTATACTTTCCTTTGCTCACAAGCTATTAACACACGATTTTAAACATGTAGAAATTCCCTGAAAAAGGAGATACCCTTTTGTGATGGAAATATGGCCTGCAACTCAATTTTAAAATGCAAGACACATGTTTGAATTAAAAAGAAATCTCATACAAAAAGCATAATTAAAGTGAAGTTATGATTACAAAACAAAACCTAAAGTCTCACTAAAATTGACCGAATGAAAAGTATAATGTGGGGTGCAGAGTGCATGGTCTACTGATTTAAAGTTCAGTGGTGGTGTATTTAACTCTTGCTTGGCCTGCGTGGGGTGTGTAGCGCCATACAGTGTGGGATTGTTGTGTGTGTATGCTAGGTTGCATGTGCATGCCTGCTGATGGTACATAACATGGGCATTTGTGGATTCCATTTCAAAAGCCCAGAGCCTGGATAGGTGAGGACTGAAACCCCAAGACAGGCAATGTGTATTGCAAACACCCATGAGGGCTGGGACACTCTCACTGAAGGGAAAAGGGTAGAACAACCTTTGTGCACGTCAAGGGGCTCTTTGATTCTAGCAAGAATTACTGGTCAGTGAAGCCTAGGTTCATTGTGAGGGAGATGGTAGGACTAAAAGGTTAGGCACTACCAGGGAAACTAATAGAATAAGGATTAGTCCTTTGACCTATATGGGGCAAATTTCAAGTAAAGGCTGTCAGCCAGGTGTGACTCCTGGTTACTAGATTGGCGGTCTGTGTTGTGGGTCACTTATAATTGGAACTACTATTGTTGTGGCTGGCTGTTTCCTTGACAAAGGGCAATGCAGAAGAGAGCGCACTTTCAACGACCTGACACATTCTTTGTTGAACAGCACTGTCTCATCGGAAGATTGAAGATCGCCAATGCTTCTTATTGATGGAACTAGGACTAGGGACAAAGGTCTGCCAGTCTCCTATGGAGGTGAGGGACTATCACCAAGTAGCCAAGAACCCTTGCTCTGCCTGGAGTAGCAGCCTTCTTCTTGCCTGTCAAAACCAGTGTGGCCTGTGAGGAGGAAAAGAGAGAAAGAAGGGAGAAAGGACCAGTGTGGATCCTATCAAATGGATCCTCATGAGCAGAGTGAGAAGCAACCAGTCCATTCAGGACAGGTTGGTAGCACTGATCTTGTTGGGTCATTGCCCATGGCCATGATCCCGTTGTGCCAGGAGGTGGATAAAGGGATCGCCAATGCCACTAACACTGTGGGTGATCACCTGTGCAGCTGAGACTGTTGAGGACATCACCTGGAGGACCAGAACTGATCAGGACTGCTGCTCCTATCTGTGACCACCTATGCCAAGAGGGGGGCCACGAGGAGGGATATTTCTGTGTAATCTGAGTCTATTTGACCAGCAGAGGGGCTTGAGGACAAGTCCGGAAATATCTTGCAGGGACAGGTCTACTTCACCAACTAACTCGCAGGAACCACTTTGAAAAAGGAGCTGCTGCACCCAGAAGTTGTCATTGTTTGCAACCACCCCAGCATGCTGATCTGCAGGAAGGTTGCATTGCGAGTTGCTCAGTGTGGAGCATGGTGGAGAGAAACACCCTGGCTCTTGCACTTTCTGAAGCCTGCGGTTTGATTGAGGTGGAAGCTGGATCATAGGCTTGTGTGAGACTTGTTGTGGCTTGCCAGTTTACTGCCTGAAGAACTGAAAAGCTTTCAAGACCAAAAGAAGACTTTAATGCGCTTTGTAAGTCAGGGCAGCACCTGGGGTCACCTCCCAGAATTAACCAGGGACACAGAAAATATCAGGAAAGGGAAGCGAGAGGACCTACTGGAGGGAGGACTGCCTTGATAAGCACTACTGTGCTAGCCTTGAAATACTTCTGTGTGTATTATTTACTGTGCTGTGTATGGTGTGTGTACTAAATAATGCTTTTTACACTACAGATCAGTATTAGACTGGAAAATCCTCTTAATGTGGTAATTTGGGGGTATTTTCAGTTATAAGCTGTAGGAAATTGAGTTACTGGTTGTGGGAGGTGAAACCATACTCAAGCACCAACCACAATTTTTGTCAGAGGGAGACACAAGCAAACCCCAAATTAACCTATGCCCAACCCTCTGGCGCATGGCATAAAGAATTAAGGCTTGACTTAGTGACAATATGGAAAGTATTTATTCAGCAATTCAAACAGTAGTAAAGTAGAAGCACAACACAAGAACTTCCCTCACCAATTTAGCAAAAATAGAGTAAAATGTTATAAATTATTTGAGGCCAAAATGATGAGATTCCAATTAGTAGCACTGGAAATATGCAATTTTAAAGATTTAAGTAAAAATCTGGTTACACTGAACTGGGACAAAGTCACAAGTTCAGGCCAACCATGATGAAGCGCAGGCCAGATACAGGGACCAAGCTAGGCTCACTGAACAAAGAACCTTAAATCCTGGTTGCAAAGCATTGCAAGGTCCCACGCAGAGGATGTGTCATGCATCAGAGGTTCCGAGGAAGATGCAGACGAGTGATGCATACTCCTGTGCCATCATCAAGGATGCCATCGATGAGGGTTTGAGATGAGAAGTTCTGAGATGAGGATGCATCACGCAGCAGCTGTTCTGAGGAAGCTGCGGGGCAGCAATGAGTAGCTATAAGTGATCGGTAAGGATGCCATTGATATGGGGCTTCCGATGCAAATGCCTGCATCGAAGATGCATCATGCAGTGGCAGTTCCGAGGAAGATGTGGGCTGTGATGCGAGGTCCTGCATCGGGGATACGTTTCGAGCACCGGTTTCTGATGCAGCTGCATGGAGAAGCATTGTGCTGGGTTAGTTCTGTTCATAGGACGACATCTGGGGTGGCAGAGCAAATTGAGGCCTATCTCCAAGGATCTAGGACAGGGGAGGCACCATGTGAGAAGGTAGAACTCATAGCAACATAGGCCAGTTGCTGGGTTCAATGTGATTGGAGTCCTTTCTGGCCCTAAGGCTCTGATCTGGAGGCCAGACAACTAGGCCTTAGAGTCACGTTGGTGGTGCTGGGTTCAAAAGGCAAGCCCCATCCTTCTCTCTCAGACAGTAGGGCAGCAGAGCAACATGGCAGCAATTCTTCTTGCAAAGCAGCACAGTTGTGCGTCTGAGTCTTCCACCGGTCCAGAGGTGTACTCAAGGGTTGGGTCTAAGGGTTCAATATTTACACTCTGCCCAGCTTTGAAGAAGGTTCTAGAGGTTTTCACCCCCAGAGGTGCTTCGAATTTCCTGCCTTTCTACTCTGGCCCCAGCTTGTCTGGGAGCACAAAAGAGTAGTGTCAAGCCCTTTATAGGTATGCTCAGGCACAGACTTTGTGATGTAAAAGTGTAGTAGGTGACAGCTCCTCCCCCTATCAAGTCAGAGTAGCCCATCCTGCCAAAACTTATTTCCCCTCTGTCTCATCGTCTTGGAGCAACACACAAAGACCAAGAGAAAAGAAGGCAAAAAGTTGTGGGAAAACCACACCAAGGATGTCAGGTGTCCACTCTCAACTGAAAGCAGGGAAAGCTACCTAACCTTGTGGGAGAGACAAGTATTGATGATGTAGTAATTGGCCCAATTACTCAGGACCCATAGTAGCTCAGACCCGGGACATCAGGATTAAAAGCCCACAGCCCCAACGAGTAGGTCTAAAGGTTTCTGCTTGCCTCATGGCCTCCTGAAAGGGGTTTTAACAACATCCAAAAAATGCACAAAAAACAATAAAACAATATTCTGGAAGAAAGGTTTACATCTTAGACTATCATTGAAGAATATAGGCCTTTTATAACATGTACTAAGCACAAATAGAAATGCCAGAATGCACCATAAATACATTTCAGGATACAACATCCTCTGGTAACGCTTCACATCAGTGACTGAGACAGCGAATACTTCTCTTGAAATCCAATCATTGCTCCAGTCATAGTATGCAATCAACACATGTTAAGAACTGAAGCTGGGACTTTTACAATGCTCATTAATGGAATAGTAAGTTAGCATTGCATGTGTGTAGGAACTCCTGTTACAATGAGTCCCGGGATGGGCCTTGTATCTCCTTGAGAGGTAGTGAATTAAGGTGGACCAGAAAGAACCTAGCCTCCTTTACCATGATTTCTACTTTTAGTTATGGCTTTGTAATTGGGATGAGGGGGAATGCTTTATCAGCTGCAGAATATTGTGGATACAAGTTTCAGTGTTGACAAGGTATTGTTTAAGATGAGGCTGTGACTGTCATAGTTTTTTTTGTTACTTAAGATAGATTACACTCTAAGGCTTCGGCCAGGGTGGGGGGTGCTGATTCAGAATGATCTGTATAATTAATGGAGGTTTGGGCTGAAGAAGCAATGAGCACAGACATGTAACAAGAAGGACACGAGGTGGCTGTCATGACACTATAAGACATATGAATTGAAGACAAAGGTTGATTCCAAAGGAGGGGATCGGTCACATGGGTCCACTTTTTGCTTGACAGTTTGAAGATTTAACTGGCTGTCTAAATCATTTTTTATTATTATTATTGGAATTGTGGATTGTAGGAGAGGAATTGTGAGTATTTGAGGAGACTATGAGTTGCCAGCCACCAAGATTCACTGATCTTGTGGAAGTCAAAGTTAATATGCCTGATATAGTTTGTCTGTCTAAGGCATGAGGAGAAGGTGAGGCACGATGGGATTAAGAGGAGGAAGGAGGTGGAGGAGTGAATTTGAAATTAAGGAGATTGGAGATGCAGGTAGAAGACAGTGAGAGGAGAAACAGTGTTTATTGAGTCTGGGGGAGAAAGGGAGGAGTTGGTATCTTGCAGACAAAAAGGGAAAATGTGGAAATGCAATAACACTATAGGGAAGACATTACGAATAGCATCTAAAATAACATACAGAAGGAGAAGATCCTTTAGGGATCATCTTATGCAGAGTGACTTTAATGAAAAATCTAAAAGACAAATAATTGGTTTAAGGGTTTTTCCCTTGTAGAAAGTGTAAATCTTGTAAAACAAGTGGTAACATAAAGGAGCATGTAATTCCATTTGGCAATGGCAAAAGGAAGATTAATCAATTTTTAACATGCAGTTCCAATTTTGTTGTGTACATCCTGGAATGTCCTTGTAAAAAACACTGTATGGGCAGCACTTTCCAGCCTGTTAAATAGCAGGTTTTAGAAAATCTGAGAGCACAAGCCTTCAACCATAATCACTGTTGTGTTGCCCGCTATTTTGCAAAGCATTATTTTACCAACTGGGACATGTTAAGATTCTATGCGTTTAAAGAGGTCAGAATAAGTTTCAAAGTAGGTAATAGAGCACTACTACTTAGAAGAAACAAGTCAAGATCCATCCTAGATTTAGAAACTAAACTTCCAAAGGGACTGAACATTGAAGAGGGCTTAAAATCTATTCAGGTGATTGATATTTTCAATAGAAAATCATAAACCAGTGACTGTTCTAGGATTTCAGTTGGCCTGGAGGTTTTGATAGTTTTAAATATGTGTCTAAGGATGATTTCTTTTAACTTATCTTAAATTGTTTATGTTTAGGAAGAAGAGGAAAGGGCTCTCTTCACTGTGGGTGAGAGAAGATATCGCTGGCTGGTCTGCACCCCCAACTCTTTTCTTTATGGTATGCAAGACAGCACTATGGCACAGATAAGCAATTTTCTTTGATCAAATGTGCGTCCATTTCAACTTTATCTTGTGTATTGTAGATGGCCCACATAACAGCATTTACATTGCTAAGATAAGCAATTTCCTTTGAAATATGTTGTGCTCCTTTAGGCTGGATTTCATATGTCTAGTTTACAGATCAAATTATAATGTTGTGGATATGATCCTTGATGGAATAGGGATGAAATGTGCACATTTGGGGGCATTATTACAGAACTTAGGAACACTAATTCCTTGAGCCTGATATGTATTTCATTGTGTATGATTATTTCTTATGTGGTGAACAGTATTGTTAGAAATGGTCCTTTTTGCAGGGTTATCCCCATGCTTTTTGCTTATGACCTCCTGTAGGAAAGTACCATCTTGCCTGGCATGTTACCCCCATATTCCACTGTATATATGTTGTTTTAGTGGTATGTGTCACTGGGACCCTGCCAGCCAGGGCCCCAGTGCTCATAAGTGTGCCCTGTATGTGTTACCTGTGTTATGACTAACTGTCTCACTGAGGCTCTGCTATCCAGAACCTCAGTGGTTATGCTCTCTCATTTCTTTCCAAATTGTCACTAACAGGCTAGTGACCAATTTCACCAATTTACATTGGCATACTGGAACACCCTTATAATTCCCTAGTATATGGTACTGAGGTACCCAGGGTATTGGGGTTCCAGGAGATCCCTATGGGCTGCAGCATTTCTTTTGCCACCCATAGGGAGCTCTGACAATTCTTACACAGGCCTGCCCTTGCAGCCTGAGTGAAATAACCTCCACGTTATTTCACAGCCATTTACCACTTCACTTAAGTAACTTATAAGTCACCTATATGTCTAACCTTTACCTGGTAAAGGTTGGGTGCTAAGTTACTTAGTGTGTGGGCACCCTGGCACTAGCCAAGGTGCCCCCACATTGTTCAGGGCAAATTCCCCGGACTTTGTGAGTGCGGGGACACCATTACATGCGTGCACTATACATATGTCACGACATATGTATAGCGTCACAATGGTAACTCCGAACATGGCCATGTAACATGTCTAAGATCATGGAACTGTCACCAATTCCATGATCCCCCGAGTCTCTAGCACAGACCCGGGTACTGCCAAACTACCTTTCCCGGGGTTTCACTGCAGCTGCTGCTGCTGCCAGCCCCTCAGACAGGTTTCTGCCCTCCTGGGGTCCAGCCAGGCTTGGCCCAGGAAGGCAGAGTAAAGGACTTCCTCAGAGAGAGGGTGTTACACCCTCTTCCTTTGGAAAAAGGTGTCAGGGCTGGGGAGGAGTAGCCTCCCCCAGCCTCTGGAAATGCTTTGATGGGCACAGATGGTGCCCATCTCTGCATAAGCCAGTCTACACCGGTTCAGGGATCCCCCAGCCCTGCTCTGGCGTGAAACGGGACAAAGGAAAGGGGAGTGACCACTCCCCTGACCTGCACCTCCCCTGGGAGGTGCCCAGAGCTCCTCCAGTGTGCTCCAGACCTCTGCCATCTTCGAAACAGAGGTGCTGCTGGCACACTTGACTGCTCTGAGTGGCCAGGGCCAGCAGGTGACGTCAGAGACTCCTTCTGATAGGCTCCTCCAGGTGTTGCTAGCCTATCCTCTCTCCTAAGTAGCCAAACCTCCTTTTCTGGCTATTTAGGGTCTCTGCTTTGGGGAATTCTTTAGATAACGAATGCAAGAGCTCATCAGAGTTCCTCTGCATCTCTCTCTTCACCTTCTGCCAAGGAATCGACCGCTGACTGCTCTGGAATCCTGCAAAACTGCAACAAAGTAGCAACGACGACTACTGCGACCTTGTAACGCTGATCCGGCCGCCTTCTCGACTGTTTTCCTGGTGGTGCATGCTGTGGGGGTAGTCTGCCTCCTCTCTGCACTAGAAGCTCCGAAGAAATCTCCCTGGGTAGACGGAATCTTCCCCCTGCAACCACAGGCACCAAAAGACTGCATCACCGGTCCTCTGGGTCTCCTCTCAGCACAACAAGCGAAGTCCCTTGAACTCAGCAACTCTGTCCAAGTGACTCCCACAGTCCAGTGACTCTTCAGTCCAAGTTTGGTGGAGGTAAGTCCTTGCCTCCCCACGCTAGACTGCATTGCTGGGTACCGTGTGATTTGCAGCTGCTCCGGCTCCTGTGCACTCTTCCAGGATTTCCTTTGTGCACAGCCAAGCCTGGGTCCCTGACACTCTAACCTGCAGTGCACGACCTCCTGAGTTGTCCTCTGGCGTCGTGGGACCTTCCTTTGTGACTGCGGGTGAGCTCTGGTTCACTCCACTTTGTAGTGCCTGTTCCGGCACTTTTGCGGGTGCTGCTTGCTTCTGAGTGGGCTCTTTGTCTTGCTGGACGCCCCCTCTGTCTCCTCACGCAATTGGCGACATCCTGGTCCCTCCTGGGCTACGGCAGCATCCAAAAACCCTAACCGCAACCCTTGCAGCTAGCAAGGCTTGTTTGCAATCTTTCTGCACGGAAACACCTCTGCAAGCTTCTTCACGACATGGGACATCCATCCTCCAAAGGGGAAGTTTCTAGTCCTTGTTGTTCTTGCAGAATCCACAGCTTCTACCATCCAGTGGCAGCTTCTTTGCACACACAGCTGGCATTTCCTGGGCATCTGCCCACTCCCGACGTGATCGTGACTCTTGGACTTGGTCCCCTTGTTCCACAGGTACTCTCGTCAGGAAATCCATCATTGTTGCATTGCTGGTGTTGGTCTTCCTTGCAGAATTCCCCTATCACGACTACTGTGCTCTCTGAGGAACTTAGGTGCACTTTGCACCCACTTTTCAGGGTCTTGGGGTGGGCTATTTTTCTAACCCTCACTGTTTTCTTACAGTCCCAGCGACCCTCGACAATGTCACATAGGTTTGGGGTCCATTCGTGGTTCGCATTCCACTTCTAGACTATATGGTTTGTGTTGCCCCTGTACCTATGTGCTCCCATTGCATTCTATTGTGACTATACATTGTTTGCACTGTTTTCTATTGCTATTACTGCATATTTTGGTATTGTGTACATATATCTTGTGTATATTTGCTATCCTCATACTGAGGGTACTCACTGAGATACTTTTGGCATATTGTCATAAAAATAAAGTACCTTTATTTTTAGTATATCTGTGTATTGTGTTTTCTTATGATATTGTGCATATGACACCAGTGGTATAGTAGGAGCTTCACACGTCTCCTGGTTCAGCCTAAGCTGCTCTGCTAAGCTACCTTTTCTATCAGCCTAAGCTGCTAGACACCCCTCTACACTAATAAGGGATACCTGGACCTGGTACAAGGTGTAAGTACCCCTTGGTACCTACTACAAGCCAGGCCAGCCTCCTACACCTCCTGTTTTTGATCCTGTGCTGAATTTCGTTTTTGCGGGCTTTAGGACTCTGGGCAGTTCACCACTGCTGACAAATGCTAAAGTTCAAGTGACCCCTGTCTAAATTGTATTGGTGATTCATTTATCCATGATTGGCATATTTGATTTACTAGTATGTCCCTAGTAAAGTGCACTATGTGTGCCCAGAGCCTGTAAATCAAACGCTACTAAAGGGTCTGCAGCACTGATTGTGCCACCCAAATGAGTAGCCCTGTAAACATGGCTCAGACCTGCCACTTCAGTGTCTGTGTGGGCAGGTTTAAACTGCCATGTTGACCTGTCAAGGGCACCCACTTGCCAGGCCCAAACTTCCCATTCTTTACCTGTAAGTCACCCCTAAGGTAGGCCTCAGGCACCCCCATGGACAGGGTGCAGTGTATTTAAAAGGTAGGACATATACTGGTGTGTTCTACCTACATGTCCTGTAAGTTAAATACTACTAATTTCAGGTTTCACTATTGCAAGTACTATCTGTCTCATAGGGAACATGGAGATTGCCTTGAAATATCTTAAGTGTAATTTACCATTGGGAACAGCTATAGATTTGGAGTTTAGGGTCTCTGAACTCGCAATTTAAAAATGTGGGGGTCATTATGACCCCAGCGGTAAAAACCGCCTACTGCTGCGGCGACAGCTGCGAAAAGACCGTCGCCACGGCTACGAGCTGTCCACCAAATTATGGCCACAGCCGGATTTCTGCCAGAAGGATGACAGAAATCCGGCTGTGGCCATGCCGGCAGATTGCGGTAAGGTGGCATTGCTGCCAGCAGAATCGCCACGCCAGTAGTCTGCTGCCGGACGTATTATGAGAAGTAATAAGGCCTGACGGTGTTATGCTGGTGAATGCTTCTGCTGGCAGCAGCGCCCGTGCCATCTCTTTCCGGAGAACCCCCTGGACACAGATAAGTGGGTGCTCCGACAGGGGAGGGGGTGTTGTTTGTGTGTGTGGGGGTGTATGTCTGTGCGTGCATGTATGCAGGGGTGTTGCATGTTGTATGTGTGTGCATGTTTTGGGGGTGTGAGTGCGTGTACGTTGAGTAGTGTGAATGTGTGTCTGCGTGTATGTATATAAGTGTGTGTGGATGTGTGTGTGAATGGATGCATGCACGCATGGATGAATGTGGGAATGGGTGTGTGTATGTCTGTGTGCGTGTGTGAAGGGAGGGGTGTGTATGAAGTGGGGTCTGGAGAGGAAGGGGGTGGGGGAACCTGTGGAGGGGAGAGACCCCTATCAGTGACAGGGAAGGGATTCCCTGTCACTGATAGTACCTACCATCATGGTTTTCATGGCAGTAAGGAAGCCACGAAAACCATGGCGGTAGGTGGGGTCATAATCCCACAGGCGGCCAAGTGATGGCCGCCGGGCTGGAGATTGTTGTCTCCAGCCCGACGGCTGTTACCGCCATGGCGGTCAATGTCATAATATGGAGAAAAGTACCGCCAGCCTGCTGGCAGTACTTTCCTCCATATTACCGTCGACAGCCGAGGTCATAATACCCCATATATCTTTTGGTAAATTTGGTTTTTAAATTGTAAGTTTGATAATGCCACTTTTATAAAGTGGGTATTTAATTACTTAACCATTCTGTGCCTCTGCCTGTCTGTGGAATACAAGTCTGCGTCAGGATGACAGTTGGGCTATTTGTGAATTCCCTCTAGACAGTCACAAAAAGGGAGCTAAGGTGTGCCCTACATTTCCTGGTGGGTCTTTCTGAGCTAGAGTGGTGGGAGGAGCTGACAACTGCACCTGAATAGGGCTGTGCCTGTCCTTACACAAAGCAGTCTCCAACCCACCTGACTGTGTCTGGGGCCAGGGGAAGGAAAGGCAGGGTCTTTTGCACTACAAAGACTTCTCTTTGAAGTTTGCCTACTTCAAAGCCAGAAATTGATTTAAGTACAGGACCTTTGACACCACAAAGTTAAATTCCTTCTGGACTAAGGTCATTCTGCCAGGAAGAACAGCTGGATGCTGTAGGAGGAACTGCCACTCTGTCTGTTGCTTTGCTGTGCTGGCCTGGTGCTTGCTGCTTCTGTCCTACGATGAAAGAACTGGACTTTGCTTTCTGCATCCTGCTTCCAAAGGTTCTCCATGGGCTTAGACTGACTTGTATCCTGTTAAGAAGTCTCAGGGACATCAAAGACTCCATCTGCCAGCACCTGGGTTCTCTTGCTGAGAATCCTGTCTTGCCAAGTGTTGCCAAATCCAGTTCCTGGGTCCTTGGGAGTGCCTTCTGGTGTAACCAAGATAAAACAAGCACATCGACTCCAGAGCATCTTCACAACAGGTGCCGCTGTCGAACTCTGCGCCGCTGTCTGCACCAAAGCTGTGGTTGTCACTGAATGTAAAGACTCAGATCGATGCCTTTGCAGCACCTCTCAAATTCCACCACAGCGTGAGTCCTGAGTACTGTGTCACTGACGCCCATGACACCCAACTCTGCCGCAGCACGTGCAGCCCTGTGGTGTGATCACAACACTGCAAAGTGAACATCTCGTATCTTGACCTCTGGATTCATAGAACCCGTCTTGTCATAAGGAACCAACGACTTGCTAGCCGGTGCCGCATCACCTCCCCTGCAACCGTAAGGAACTGACGCTTCACCTCCCCTGACTAGCAGTAAGGAACAGGTGCCTCACCTCTCCAGTAGCAGTAAGGAACCAATGCTGCACCAGCGATGCCTCACCTCCTCAACTCCGAGCAAAGCCTTTGTTTCCTCATTTTCCAAGGTACCGTATCTGGAATCCATGCAAATCTGTGACCAGCCCGCACTCCATTGTGAATAGCGTCATATTGTTGGAAACGACTCAATCAAAATGTTGTGATAGCCCCAGTTGGAGCTATTGTGTTTCTAAGCTCTATACTAAGATTTAATCTTTGCAAATTTGTATTTTTGCAAGTGTACATTACATTTTTGTCATTTTGGTCTCATTTTTCTAAGGTAAATATTGGCTACTCATCTAAACCAATGTGTGGTACTTTTGTGGCATTCTCACTGTGTTGCTGTATGTGTGTGTGTGTGTGTGTGTGTGTTCAAATAGTTTAGTCATTGTCTGTGAGATAAGCCTGAAGCTACCAAGGGGGTGAGCAGGGGTCATATTAGCTGTGTGGCTATCTTATCCTGACTAGAGTGAGGGTCCTTACTTGGGCAGGGTGCAAACCACTGCCAACTAGAGACCCCATTTCCAACAAGTATCAAAGAGTTAAAGAATATCTCGATATATATATTCAATATATTCATGATGAAGTACACACTACATAGCAGGTAATGGCATGAATTACATATGATGACATGTTAATAGGTTAAACAAACAATTGAGTAATCATAAGTAACCACATTCCCTGAATGTGGCTGCATGTGAATGGGGGATAACAGGGCACCAGTTACTTTTGTATTGGGTAGAGAAGGAATGGCCTGACAACTACTAGTGTACCTACCTCAAGGGGTAACTGTGCTATAGCTTTTTGAATGTGATGTACTTTTGCATGTGTAGAATTAGAATTAAAATACTTTTTTATCATCATCATCATAAAACTTTATTTTGATCATAAGGATCTTTAAAAATGCAATTTACAAAGATTCAAGAATTTAAAAAATCAATGAGTTAAAAGGGGATGAATAAATAAAAACACAAAGCCATTTACCTAGTACTTATCTCGAACCATAAAAACACAAAAAAACACCCCTAAATAGTTACATTGATAATATCACTCTATACACTTCGAACCTCTGATCCAAAGGGCCATCAAAACTCGCCTTGTGTCTGTGCTAAGAATTCTGAACACCACAAGGTGGTGTCTGGAGCCAAAGCTCCTACAAAGGGGTAATATCCACCTAGAACTACGATGTTTATAATAGGAACAGAAAAATAGCAGGTGCGCCAAAGACTTGTGTCCTCCCTCACAAGCTGGGCATTGATCATCGAGGGGAGCTTGGGTGTGCTATTTGCTGCAGAATAATTTTGAGGGGAGTGCCATGTATTTGAATTATAGAAACAGTTTCCTTGAGAGAGGTGGAACAATCGAATCAATTGTGTATTCATATTCGGGGAAGGGTTTAAAATCTATGACCACTGAACTGAGTGATCCTGTGGATTTGGTCACGCTTTCTACATGGGTCGATTCCCAGTAGATCTCTTTTATTCATACTCTAGATGTCTGGGCCAGCTTTTCTGGGTCTTTCCAATTTGTTTCCAACCCCAATCTCATCAGAAGTGCCCCAAGGGAACACAGCCGTGGGATTTTGCTAGCACACGAGGACACAGTAAACCTAATGAGATCTACCGGATAGGGGACTAAAGCATCTGTAGACCACAGCCGGTGCCAAAACATTGGTAGCCTACACTAAATTTTGTGTTTAATCTTCTTGTGGTCCAGGTCTAGAAAAACTGGGGTTAGAAGGGGTGCTCGCCAGCAGATTTAGTAAGGAACCTATAAAGCACTGCTCAGTTACCAATAGATTATCAGTATTCCACATCCCCACAATTCTGCTCCATACATGACTGATCCCAAACACTTTGGCCCATATTTATACTTTTTGACGCACAACTGCACCAACGCAGTTGTGAGTCAAAAATGTTACCGCCGGCTAACGCCATTCCAACGCGCCATGCGGGCGCCTTATTAATGGAATGACGTTAGCCAGCGCTGCGGACTGGTGTGCGTAAAAAAAAAAGACTCACACCAGGCAGCGCCGGCGTATGGGAAAATGGGGGTTGTGCGTCAAAAACGGTGCAAGTCAGGTCTCAGGCAAAATTCAGACCTCAAACCGGATTTGCGCCATTTTTTTTTACGCCCAACCTCCATTGACATGACTCCTGTCTTAGCAAAGACAGGAGTCATGCCCCCTTGCCCAATGGCCATGCCCAGGGGACTTATGTCCCCTGGGCATGGCCATTGGGCATAGTAGAATGTAGGGGGGCCCAAATCAGGCCCCCCTATGCCACAAAACAAATCGAAAAAAATACGTACCCAAACTTACCTTTACTTCCCTGGGATGGGTCCCTCCATCCTTGGGTGTCCTCCTTGGGTGGGCAAGGGTGGCAGGGGGTGTCCCTGGGGGCAGGGGAGGGCACCTCTGGGCTCCTTCCGAGCCCACAGGTCCCTTAACGCCTGCCCTGACCCAGGCGTTAAAAAACAGCGCCCATCAGGCTGTGCGCCCTTTTTTAAAGGCCTGCCCCCTCCTGTGCGTCAAAATGACGTCAGAGTATAAATAAGGGGCACAGGCCTTAAAGTCATTTTTTGGAAGGGAACGCCTACCTTGCATATAATTAACACAAGGCTGGTTCCCCCTTCCAAAAAATGACGCACATGGTGGAATTTTAACGCCCGCGGGGTCGGATGTCAAAGTATAAATATGGGGCAGGGTTTGCGCCGATTGTGCGTCAAAATTTTTGACGCACATTCGGCGCAAACAGAGTATAAATATGCCCCTTTGTATTATAAATTTCAAGTGCTGGAGCCAGTTTCCTAGAGGCTGTCCTTCTGAGAATCTTTATGATATTAGAAGTTTGCTGTATAAGGAAAAGATGAGTTTTCTCAAGATGTGATGTCCAGCACAGATTTGGGGTGAGTCTTAAACATAAGCAGTCAAATGATGAAAGCAATTCAATAGAGTTCGCCCCAACACATATGCATCTCATAAATGGCGTTAAGACACCATTGGAGATGACCATTATTTTAATTTAGTATCATTAAGCTCCAACCGACACTCATCACTGAAGGACCTAAAATCATTAATAACTGTTGTAGCCCTGGAGGGGATTTAGGTAGCAGTCAGGTGTCATTGGCAAAGAGTAGGGCCAGCACCCTCCTCTTCACAGCCTTAGGGGCATCACACCAATCATCCATATATGAATAGCGAATACAAGATGGGGGCTGGGACACACCCTGTCTGGCTCCACAACTGATCATAAAGGGCTCAGTAAGCTTCACACCCTCTCCTAACCTTCCTGAGCCCAATTGTCTGCATGAATTCACCTTAAAATGACCAATTAGTTAGGGGGAATTCCCATCTGGTCCAGCACCTTCCAGAGTTTACCTCTGGGCACCAAATTAAAGGCTGTTCAAAAATCCATGAACCCTACAAATATTTTACTCTTATTTAGCACCACTTCTTTCCAGAAGATACAAATGAAACGAAAAACAAAGTACTAATATTGGCATGGAACCCCGCCTGAAAATCAGAAAGGATGTTTCTTTCTGACATCCACTCCTGAGACGTGCGAATATTTGTTTACAAAAGATTTTCTGCAAAGAGTCTATTAGACTAATGGGCCTGTAACTACCAGGTTGGGCCCTGTCTCCCTTCTTGAAAATTGGTATGATCTCTGCCAGCTTCCAAGAAGCGGGGATCTCCATACCCGAAAGGATAGCATTTGACAGAAGTTTAATGTAGGATCCCACCATTTCTGGATCTTCCATATATAGATAATTTGCAATCCTACTTGGACGAGGGGCTCTATTTGAAATACGTGTGGTAATTGCTGCAAAGGTTTCTTTGGGAGAGAATTCAAGAGCAAATTGCTTGTTGACACTGGCCATTGTCAGTGGGCTAGGGTCTTCCTCTTCCTCAACACGTCCACCGGCATACAATCCACCAAAGTGTTTCACCCAGTCATGGTGCTGAACAAAGAATTCAAGAACAGCCTTTGGACCTTTCACAGATATCCTTACTTTCTTCCAAAAGGACCTATTGTTTTTGCCTATCAAGGCTATATGAAGAGAAGCCCAGAGCGAGTTTACCCAATCCCTCTTGGCACAATCTAATATTTGTCTATACCTAGCCCTGCAGCTCACCAGGACCTGTTGTGAATTGGGTCTGGCTGCAACTCAAAGCTCACCCTTCGCCTCCCTACATTCTTGATTATACCATACCACCACCTTTAGCAGTATCCTCCAAGCTTGTTTGACTTGGCTAAGAGTGTCCCTGATCTTTGACTACAATATATCATGTGAGATTCTCAGTCTCTCTAGTCTTAGTTCATTGGGAAGGAATGACAGTAAATCTACCCCATTTGCTACTTTAAACTTAACTGTATCTAGGGCCACTGGATTTTTTCTAACCAATCCCATCATATGGTCCTTACATTTTTAGCTTGGGACAGGACGCTCAAATCCTGAGGCCCCTGGGGACAGCTTTCATCCCTACCTTATCAAGCATAGTTAGACTTAAGGCATTGTGATTGCTATCTATTCTTTCAATCACTTCCATACTTTATGCAGCCGTCCAAAGCCTGCAATTGCCCAAGCAGAAATCAATATGACTTGAGCATCCAGGTCTATAGTAAGTCATTATACCCTTACGATCCTAGTTGGTCCTTCCATCTGTGGCCCATCAGATCATACATATTCTTTCAATCACTTCCATATCGTATACAGCCGTCCAAAGCCTGCATTTGACCAAGCAGTAGTCAATATGACTTGAGCATCCAGGTCTATAGTAAGTCATTTTACCCTTACGATCCTAGTTGGTCCTTCCATTTGTGGCCCTCAGATCATACTGTAGAGTTAGGGCTAACACCTAGGCTGCTTTTTCAGTCCATCTAACATTAGAGAGTGCAAGTTGGGGGATGTTCCACTTTCTGTCCTACTCTAAAGAGAGGTCTAGGAGGGTATCTGTATATGGCTCAAAGGTGCAGTTAAAGTCTCCTGCCACCAATATTGGTTTACTGTCCATGTATTCTGTAATTGCGGAGACAAGAATTACTACTGTGTTTCCTTCCACCCCACCCGATCCCATTCAATTGTATACATTGTAAACACGTATCTTCAAACCAGAGGGGTGGGACAAATCAATGGCCAGAATAGCCCAACAATCTACAGGAACAATCTTGATTGTGCACTGTAGTGCAACTTTTACCCATATTCCTAAGCCCCCTGATGGTCTATCTTTAGTTTCCTTGACCACATTTAGGCAGTAAACAGTAAACCCACTCCTATGAAAAGGGGCCAAACTCCATGTTTCCCTGAACAAACACACACCATGGGAGCCTATGCATTTGCCACAATCCTTCTTTTGGAGCATCCTAGAGATCCCAGCCATGTTCTAGACTAATGCTTTGGGCTGGGTTTGGTTTGACAGAGTAGAATGGAACTTGAGGCCCTGATTCTTAGTCACACTACAGTGGGTCTCCGTAATAGATCCATTGCTAGCACAACCCTCACATCTCAACCCCTCACGTCCCTTTATTTGTGTGGCTACTGGTACAAGGAGATTCTTTGACAACTCCACACCTGCCAGACAGTCAACCAGTGGCTGACCAGGGCCCCTAGATGATAATTCCCTTGTAGCAATACCAGCCATCAAGTCCCCCCCACCCTCGTGACTACCCTCACCCCCTGGCCGCAGTCAGACCCGTTGGTCCATAGGCCCATTTGCCATCTCTTTTCCACCCGAGTCAGTAGGCCTACTATTCAAAGGAGTCTCGTCCAAGGTTACACAATACTTGACCGTGATCGATGTATTAACAGTAGGGATTTACAGGAATCTATGGCCATCCGGCCACCAACTACATCTTTATGGGCAAAACATACTTTCACCATGTCACATCTTTTCTCAGGAGTGGCAATCCTCTCAACATAGATAATGTCATCCCGTATGACAGAATTACAATGTCTAGTTTCCTTAAACCAGTGGATGACTTTGTTTTTTAGTGAATCATGGCCTTCTCTTGCAGCATTAGCTAGCTTAGGCACCTGCATTAGGAAAACTTCTGCTTCCTTCCTCTGCTCTCTGGTCTTGATATAAAACCCATTCCTGCCCCCCCCCCACACATGGAGTGGGCCGATTTCATGACAAAGGTGTCATCTCCTTGTATATTCATCCCCACTTCCTCAATTCCCCTTCCCAAACCTCCACTCTGAAAAGCACATTGAGAGTTATAGAAACCATACCTTTCCATGACTGGGCCTCGTGGGAGTTATGGAGGAGGGCAACGGGGGGCAGAATAGGGACAGGGGGTGTCGAAGGAGGGTATTTGGTGTTTATTTGATAGACTCTTTCTCCTAAACCGTGGAGTGGAGCTGCCTGCAGATCATTTTTATGGGAGAGACCCCTCACATCTATTTGATGTCTAAACTTAGACTGTTGCCTTAAGTTGGTGATCTTTATCAACCCTATTCTCCAAACACTCCACCAATTTTTTCAGGGACACCACCTCAGCCCAAAGGCCTTCAGTTACACCCATCAAGCTTTGAAGAGGGATAGAACTTCCCCATTTGGGACATCAGCCTCAGCCACATTATGCACCTCTGCACAACTGTCAGCTACAGATAAGGTGGCATACCTAATGCGGCACTCCAGTTGTTCAGTAATTCAGGTATCTAAAGCCTGCACAATAGAACAACTAGGGACTCCTCACCACCGCCTAAGCTTCTGGTGCCTTCACCTAGAAAGGCACTCCGATGAGAGCTGGTGAGCATTTTGGGGTTATACATTTGGCGATTTTCTCTTTTGCAGGGAGAGTGAGTAAAGCCTCTAGTGTAATTAAAGTTGTTGCACTTGAGCATTGGAAATAGTGGGGAGATAGTGGTCAACAAGGTCATGGTGTTCAATTAACAGTGAATCAGTTTGATCCATCACAAGCTTACCAGTTTCCCTAGAGAACACCCTTCTGGCGCTCAAGCTCCCGGTACCCCCTTCTTGTGCGTTACTTTTATCCAATACAATACAAATTACAGGCCCAATTCACACAGGTAAACTTAGACCAATAGTCTAAGTTTGGACCTAAAGTCTACCTTTACTCGTAGTAAAGTTAGATTTTTGGTCTAAGTTTAGACTTTTGGTCTAGACTTACTACCAGTAAAGTTAGACTTTTGGTCTAAGTTGAGACTTTTGATCTAAACTTAGACCAACGTCTAGACTTAGACCAAAAGTCTAACTTCACTATGAGTATAGTTCAACTTTAGGTCTAAACTTAGACTTTTTATCTAAACTAAGGCCCTTATTTTAAAAAAATTACGCACAACTACACTAGCACAGTTGTGCATCAAAAATATTACAGTGAGCTAATGCCATTGCTTAGCGCCATCTGTGCACCATATTTATAAAATGACACATAATGGCGCTAAGGAATAATTAGCATAAACAAATGATGCTAACCTCTATGACATGCTATAAGTAAAAATTACACTAATGCTGCAAACGTGGATTTAGATCGTTTTGTGGCATGTTTTATGACGAAAATGTGTTAGCACTATATTTAACAGCATTAGAGTAAAAAAAAACGCATGACAAAGAAAAAAAATTGGGAGACAAGATGGAGAATGCAGGTCAGGGGAGACCCCAGTGAGAACCCAACCAGCCTAGTACCAGCCAGGAGGGACCAGTAAAGTCCCAGGAGAAGTAGAAGAGGAAATGGAAGTGTTGCTTTAGTGAGGAGGAGAATTACATCTTGATCAAAGAGGTGATGGAGCACCAGCACCAGCTCTTTGTCACCTTCAAATTGTCAATAGGTAGGAGAGAGGCTATACACCAGGCAATAGTAGATAAAGTCAACAGCGTGACAGAGGTGAAGAGGACTGTCACTGCTTGTAAGAAGCGCTGGCACGATTGCAAGAACAGAACTAAGGAGAAACTGTCCAGTAACCGAAAGGCAGCACTGCAGACTGGAGGTAGAAGTCCTGCACCCCAGGAGGACCTGAATGAGCTGGAAGAGATGGTAGCAGCGGTCATCCCAGGGGAGCTGGTCACTGGAATCCCAGGACAGTACGGCACGGACTACCAAGACAAATGCATGGTAAGTTGCTGGGAGGGACTATCTGGAATTTCACAAATGGCAGAAGGGGGAGGCACATAGAACACAATGAATGCATGCAAAAGGGTTGCATCGGGCCACAAGGGGCCAGAATTAAAAGATCCCATCTCCACTCGAGCCTCACTGTTAGTGACTATCTGGTGGCGCTAAGCACTCTGACATAGACACAATGTGGTGTTAAGCCACTTACTGTGGCTTGAGCCGATCTTGTAAATATGGCCCCTAGACATGCATCACTTTGCCTGGAAGGGGTGGGCAATCAGTGTGGCTGTCCACAACAACACCTATTGCATATTGTTGTTGCTCCAGATCCAAGACAACGTGTTAACCTGAGACTGTGACTAAAGTCAACACCACACCAGGGGTGGTGTCAGGATGGCGCAACAAGGCAAAATACTTTCCTTCCTCCTCAGGTCATTGCCCTTCTTATGTGTGCTGCATCCTCCAGCACACATAGAAAATCCACATTGCCATAAGAGATTGTTTAAGTGTAGGAAGGGACATCTTCCTCCATAAAATCAATCTATTCCCTCCATGCAGGCACCCTTGCAGTATGGTGCAAGGATGCCTGCGTTGGTGCAGGGAACTCAAATCTGTGCAGGGGAAACGCAGGGGTGTGCCGTATTAATGTAAATACTGCACATCCTGCATTTCAAAAGTGGTGCAGCGTGGTGCAGCTATTTTTGCTGCTGCGCCATTTCAGAAACAAATCAGGGCCTCAGTGTGCAACATGCGGTACACAGCTTGCACAGGATGGCCCAACACCAACTCTCACGCTCCTCCATGCACCACTTGGGAATGGGCAAAAAAGTGAACATAATCAACATATGGGACATGTTTGTGATCATCATTTGTGCTGCTGTACAAGTAGCTTCAATGTCACCATGTAACAAGGTTGTTTGTGTTGTGTGAATGGTTGGTGTTGTGCTGAAAGGGACACCTTTTTGTGTAAGAACAAGCACAAGTGGCGTCAATGTTGCCCTACAGACACAATGTCACTTGTCCGTAATGCAACAGTACCATCATACCAATAGTGGCCAATGTGGATCCAAGCTGCCCATTCCTCTTGTACCACATTAACAAACTCTCAAAATGTATCCATTGATCCACCTTGTCCATCCTTACACCAACATGTGCCTGTGGCAGATATGTTGTATGCAAAGAATTGTCCCTAATGTAGGGAGGGACGAACTAATGGGGCTGACAATCCAGTAAGATTGTACTGTGCCATCCAATCAGCACATGTGTGGAGCATGCTAAAGGCAGATGACAAAGTTACACAAGCATTGTAAGCAATGGACCTCCCTGTGCTTTGCTGCACTAGTGCCATCATTCATGGTGCCAATGCAGTAAAGCACCAAAATAATGACAACACTCATTACACCTCTGTGGGAATGTCCACCATGATGAATAGGAATGTAAATGACGTGCTACTATGGTGTCAGTGGCTGGGGCAAGGGGCCTGTAAGGAATATGATGGTGTGGGATCAATGAACAAAATACCTTGAAAGGTAGCACCATGTGCAATCCACAATGCAACACATAATTAAGAAATACGAGCTGGGGTCTGTAAAATGTTACTAAGCCACCAGTAGTAAGTAGCTGATAAGTCTTGATAACAGCCGCTACAGTCAAAGATTGACATTTTAATATCACATTGCAGATGATGATGCCTTACCTCCTTCCCACTGCCCGTCCTGGATTTTGCAGATGACAAGGAGGACCAGATGTCAATCATCAATGAGGAGGCTCTCCAGGATGTCTTAGGTTCCTTCCAGACACCACCTCCACTCGCAGGGAGGAGAAACAGTATTGCAGGGTCTCCACATGAACCACCCAACTACCATCACACAGAACCAACCAGTCCTGCCACAGCCCTGGACTCTGACGACCCAGTCATCATGTTTCAGAGGACAGTGGTAGGAGGCCAGGAGGATCTGGCCAAGCAGGTGCGGGTGGGGATGGAGACCACAGCAGGCATCCTAGAGGGAGTGCAGAGGTGCCTCAGTCCAAAGAAAGACAACTCAGCTGCCATCAAAGGCACCCACTCCCTGCTAAGTGGACTACAGCAGTCCCTGGACAACACAGCTGCTGTCACGAGGCAGAGGTTTTAACATCTGGCCTCCCAAAGTGGCAGTAGCATGATAGATAACAAGCTGGGGGCAATAGCAAATGCCCTGGAGTCCAAGTATCAGGAAGTGGCCTCCCTCAGGGAAAACATGTCTGCTTACTACTGTGATGTAGCTGCAGTGTTGAGAAATCAGCAGTTCCGCCTGGCTGCAGTGATGCCATATGTGTTCCCCCAAATGCCAGCTGCAGGGACCTTTGATTCCACATCTATATCCCCTGATGTGTGTGTGACCCCCTCAACTTCAACAACAGCACCGCCCATGGCACATGAGGCACCACACACATCAGAGGATGAAGATGTGGAAGGATCAAGATCAACATTCACACATAAAACCACCCAGTAGCGGCAGTCTGTGCCACAAGGATGGAATCTCCTTAGTTCTGTGCTTAAGATACAGGGAGTGCAGAATTATTAGGCAAGTTGTATTTTTGAGGATTAATTTTATTATTGAACAACAACCATGTTCTCAATGAACCCAAAAAACTCATTAATATCAAAGCTGAATATATTTGGAAGTAGTTTTTAGTTTGTTTTTAGTTTTAGCTATGTTAGGGGGATATCTGTGTGTGCAGGTGACTATTACTGTGCATAATTATTAGGCAACTTAACAAAAAAAAATATATACCCATTTCAATTATTTATTATTACCAGTGAAACCAATATAACATCTCAACATTCACAAATATACATTTCTGACATTCAAAAACAAAACAAAAACAAATCAGTGACCAATATAGCCACCTTTCTTTGCAAGGACACTCAAAAGCCTGCCATCCATGGATTCTGTCAGTGTTTTGATCTGTTCACCATCAACATTGCGTGCAGCAGCAACCACAGCCTCCCAGACACTGTTTAGAGAGGTGTACTGTTTTCCCTCCTTGTAAATCTCACATTTGATGATGGACCACAGGTTCTCAATGGGGTTCAGATCAGGTGAACAAGGAGGCCATGTCATTAGATTTCCTTCTTTTATACCCTTTCTTGCCAGCCACGCTGTGGAGTACTTGGACGCGTGTGATGGAGCATTGTCCTGCATGAAAATCATGTTTTTCTTGAAGGATGCAGACTTCTCCCTGTACCACTGCTTGAAGAAGGTGTCTTCCAGGAACTGGCAGTAGGACTGGGAGTTGAGCTTGACTCCATCCTCAACCCGAAAAGGCCCCACAAACTCATCTTTGATGATACCAGCCCAAACCAGTACTCCACCCCACCTTGCTGGCGTCTGAGTCGGACTGGAGCTCTCTGCCCTTTACCAATCCAGCCACGGGCCCATCCATCTGGCCCATCAAGACTCACTCTCATTTCATCAGTCCATAAAACCTTAGAAAAATCAGTCTTGAGATATTTCTTGGCCCAGTCTTGACGTTTCAGCTTGTGTGTCTTGTTCAGTGGTGGTCGTCTTTCAGCCTTTCTTACCTTGGCCATGTCTCTGAGTATTGCACACCTTGTGCCTTTGGGCACTCCAGTGATGTTGCAGCTCTGAAATATGGCCAAACTGGTGGCAAGTGGCATCGTGGCAGCTGCACGCTTGACTTTTCTCAGTTCATGGGCAGTTATTTTGCGCCTTGGTTTTTCCACACGCTTCTTGCGACCCTGTTGACTATTTTGAATGAAACGCTTGATTGTTCGATGATCACGCTTCAGAAGCTTTGCAATTTTAAGAGTGCTGCCTCCCTCTGCAAGATATCTCACTATTTTTGACTTTTCTGAGCCTGTCAAGTCCTTCTTTTGACCCATTTTGCCAAAGGAAAGGAAGTTGCCTAATAATTATGCACACCTGATATAGGGTGTTGATGTCATTAGACCACACCCCTTCTCATTACAGAGATGCACATCACCTAATATGCTTAATTGGTAGTAGGCTTTCGAGCCTATACAGCTTGGAGTAAGACAACATGCATAAAGAGGATGATGTGGTCAAAATACTCATTTGCCTAATAATTCTGCACTCCCTGTAATACCAGTTTTGTGACAGCCGGCAATGTGCCCTTTTCACTCCACCACTGTTGACTTGTCTGCTATAGACTGTCATTATCTCAATTCCTACCTATTGTCAATTTGGACACCTCCTCACTAATTAACACTTTTCCTACCCATGTCTCATGACATGTCCCTCACCTATGGACTTTGAATGTACATCAAATGGCTCAGGATCTCTCATGGGGTCTGTGAACTGGGCATTGTACTGCATTGGAAAATACACTTGCACATATACAGTAGATAAATTTCCATATTCCCATGTATCATGCCATCTTTTACTGTGATCCATCAACTCATCTAAATGCATGCATTGTGTGAAGCTATGTCAATGAGAATAGAATCTAATTACACGTGTGGCTTACTGACAGACACAAAGCCACACACTAGGACTCTAACATGAAAAATATGACTGATAGTGTTGTGGGCTATAACCAACTTACAGAGCCTTAAAAACATGTATTGAACAGATACCATGCAATTTGACATATGGCGTGTATGGGTCAGAACTCAAGTGTCTGGAATTTTCCCTGATGATAGCACTAGTACAACAAATATGTGTGGAACAGAAGAGGCAATAATTGATCAGTGATGGACAGCTATAATTGTGCCAGGATACATACCCAAAATAAGGTGAAGCAATATGTGCTACACTTTACAAGATTATTTGTGACAGACCTCAGCAATGACATTTGCTGTTCCATTCTTACCTGTCAAACATTTTGCATACATACACAATGGGATTGTCAGGAGCTGGGGATGACAAATGTTTTGAGTAGCTGATGTCATACTGCAGCCAATCAGACAGCTCCTTGGTCATACGGGATACACATAGTCATCAATACAGAAAGCATACCCTAAGGCATTCCTCTAACTTAGCCAGTGCACACATGAGAACTCTCAGACACTCAGTCATCATGGACACCTAATTGTCTACAGCTAACAGGATTTATTGGTACTTAAAAACAATACCTCATAAAAACCTGAACTGGACACAATCCTACACTCAGCTAACCTATGCTAACTTATCTAAACTTACCACCCCTACAGCTATCTATCCTAATCTAAACTTATCTCATATATTTAATGCCACACAATAAACATTGCCTCCCCACCCCCTTTAAGAGAGAAGACACAAGTAGGACAACATTAACTAAAGCTACCCATATACTGGCTTCACCTATACCCTAAACAAATATATATTTTTTGTACATTTTTTATGGATTTTGTATTCTATTTATTTTATCATAGAGCCCCATACATAACCCCCACCAATCCCCCAAAAACAAAAAAAAATGAAAACCCATCCCCCAACTATACTTACTCTATCCTACAGCTAACCTAATCTATGTTACCTAACCTATTACTGCCCACCTACAACCCACTAAAACTAAATACATAATACAATAGGAGAAGGGAAGTAACTGGAAGGCTGTACATATATAGGATTACAGCTTCTTCAGCTTCCTTTTGCAATATTTTAAGAGTTTGAAATTGAGAACATTTTCCTGCTCCAGTTTATCCAACCTGGACATAATAGTTGCCAAGTCTCTCCTTATGTCCCCCTCAAAGCTGGAGGATGTGGCTGCTGCAGGTGGCTGTTGTGGTGCTTGTGTTGCCATAGGTGTTGTGGATGTGGAGAGGGTTGGGCCAGCTGAGGCACCCCTGACCTTTGATGTGGTGTTCCCTGTGCTCTGCATTGTTGCGGACTGTTTAGGAGGTCCCCCATGTGGGAAGGCAAGCCAAGCCCCCAATGACTTCTCCCGCCAATATCTCCTGGAAATCTTCCTGTACCCTGCTTGTACCTCCATGATGTGGCATAAACGCTCTGCCCTCTTATCAAAAGCACACTTCTGTGCTGGGGTCATAGTGGCAGCTAAAACATGAGGAGAACATGGTAGCAAATACTGCATTGGGTAGAGGTAGAACAAACATGCAATGTACACAGCATCATCAGATGACACATGCTCTCCACCAGACATTCCACAACAATGTCAATTACCAAATCAAGACTAAACTTCCTACCAGCCATCTACGGTATCATGTTCATGTCACAGAGTTAATGGATAGCCTCATGTCAGAGCCAGGCACCTGAACCTTGACTTTTGGAGCCCAAATGTCCTCTCCACCACATTTTGTGTCCTTAGGTGGCCTTCCTTCTATGCCCGCTCTTCCACTGTTGTCTGTTTGCCAAAAGGGGTCATTACACATGGCTGGACTCTGTAACCTTGGTGGGCTGCAAAGGAATATGACTGCATGTGTCTGTCATTCATATTTGTGGTTTCCTATGTGTCATGGCTGACGTTAGTTTTAGGTGGAGTCGTGACTCAGACTTGCATCTGGTATTGTGTGTGTTCCTGTTTTGTTGAACGGTTGCATTGGTGTGTGGTGGTGGACATTATTATCATGGGTTGTGCCCCAGGGACAGTTTGACCGTGCCAAATATGTGTTGTGGTGTCTATATTTGAGGCTGTGTCCTAATGTTAGAGGAACCTACCACCTCCTTGCACCAGAATAGTGTCATTTGTATTGATGATATGGGAGCCCTACAAGGCCATACAAAGCCCACCATGTTTCCATGTGGCTCTATGCATGCAATGCAACACTTAGTGACCCTTTGTGGCAGAATATGCCTGTGCAAGGCATCATGTGCACAAGGGAAAGATTTACACAATAAGAGGACTAGCAAAATTGGTACAGAGGATTCTCCAAGGTTCCTAGACATGATTTTTCACAAATACTTTCAGCACCTGCACAGAGCAGGGGGCACACCATAGATTTGAATGAGCCCCTATGTACTGTGCATGAAATGGTCAGGTATGTTGTTAGTACTCCTTCAGAGTCCATCATTGGCATCCATTATCTTGACACTATTGCACCTATTCTGTGTCAATGTGAGCCGTATATTGTATACAGCGCCTACATGGTGGCAGTAGGGTGCGGCGAAGGAGCACAATTACAGTGGCGCTGCTGTTGATGCTGCGCCACTTTCCTGACATGTGACCCTGAGTCCCTTCACTTTAGAACTGCAGAAGAGTGATATTCTGGGACGTAGAACCTATTTTGTGTGTTCTGTGCTATGACACAGGTGTTGTGTTATGACCTGTGTGTAGCGTGTGACCCCCCTCTTTTCCCTTGGAAAAGCTCACTTGCTCAAAGTGTTGTGGTTGCCAATTGCTGGCTGGCATACGTATCTGCATGTGGATCATTGGCACAGTGTGACATTGTTTTGTGATGTATGCATGCATTTTCAGACACCTGTGTGACAGTGGCAATGCCCTGCATCTCATGACCAGTCCTGTTAAGTCCCATGTCTCCTCATTCACATGCATCTCTGGCCTCTCCCAGTACATTGTCAGTAGTCCAGCTGCCACAGTCCGCTGTTGGTGCCCTTGTATTATGTTAGGGAGTTGTGGAATTACTAGGTATGATTATAGGTGTGTTGTGAGGTGTCCATCCCTACACATGGTCTTTCGTGGCTGGTGATTTTGTGTTCCTATGTCTGCGGCACAATGCATCAGACAGGTGAAAGTGAACACAATGGGCATGTCTGGTATGTTTTGGTGATATGTAGTTGGTGATGGCAACAACTGGATGGCATTTGATATTGGTAGGCTTCTACACCATGACAAATGTGGGGCTGTGCCTATATGTGACTTTATTTACGTTGGCATAGCCAATGCCATTCACATACCTGAGCTATTCCTTGTTAGGTGTTATGTGTGTGGGATCTGTATTACTTGTCACCCTGTGGGCACTTGCACTGGTTTGGGCCCAGCTTCTTTATGCTAAGGGGACATAGCTCCAACTGTCCTTCATGTGGTGTGCCAGTCAGGTTGTGCCTGTATTATGTACATATGGGTGTATGTGAGTGTGATGTGCAATGAATTAGGTGTAGTGTGGCATGTGGCATATGCATTGTTGTCTGTATATCTGTGTTCCCCTGTCCATGTGTGTTTTGTGTGGTGTATGTATTGTTTGTCCTACAAGGTTTGTGTGTTGTGTGTGTAATGATTGGTATGGTGGCTTACCTACGAGTAGCCCATTGCCATATTGCCCATCCTAGAATTGCTCGTTGATGGTGGAGTGCTGGAATATGTAGGCATCATGGATGCTGCCGGGATATTTGGCTAGGATGTTTGTGAAGAGCCCACTGTGGTCCACAATGGCCCGCATATCTGTAGAATGGATGTGTTTGCGGTTCCTGTAGAGGTGTTCTGTTGCAGCAGGTGGCACAAGTTGAGGATGGGTGCAGTCCATTGCACCCAACACATGCGGGAACCCAGCAATTTGGTAGAAACCTTGCTTGGTCTCCTGCTGCTGCTGTGTTGGGGAACCAGATGTGGTGGAGTGTGAGGTGGATGATTGTGTCCAGAAAATTTGGAAGGAAGGCCGAGAAGAATGGCTGGGAGATTCCACCCACTTGTGCCTCAGTTGTCTGGAATGGTCCTGACACCAGCATATGGAAAACAGCAAGGAGTTTAGTCATGGGTGGAATAGTTGTTGGAGTTCTTGCAGCGATGTCTGGCGCAATGTGGTGCAGCAGGCGTACAGTCTACTCCCGGTTCAGACGATAGAGTCTGATGACATCTTGTTTCCTGAGAGCAAGGATGGTTGTGCGCTGTCAAAATATCCTCTCCCGCCTTCTGCGCTGCCTTTGTGGCTACTGTGGTGGTGTTTCGGGTTGCTGCAGTGGTGCTGGTAGGACATGTTGTTGTTGATGTCTACTACGGCGTGCGCCAAGCTGGAGCAATAACAGATTCATGTTGTCTAGGGGGTTGGCAATGCTCCTTCTGTGTGTTTTCCTTATGTAGTAGTGTGGAAGGGAACACCTACCCTGCATATCATCGTCGCTAAACGATGCAAGGTGAAGTGGTGCTCCCAAAAAATGTCGCTAACTCAGGAATTGTTTCTCTAGATGGGTCTAGCGAGAAAATATAAATATGACGCTAGGTTAGTGCCGATTTGTGTCAGAAAAAATTAAGCAAACGTTTTCTTAAATATGGGTCTCTGACTTTTGCTCTAAGTTTACCTTTAGGCATGATACCCCCAGTACTACCAAAAAGGGAGCTGGAATAGTCTCCATATAAAAAAGGATGTAATCCCAGCGATACAGCAGTATCAACAGAGGGAGGTATGCAACAAGATGGGCTGAAAACAAACCCTCTCTAATAGAGAAGGGAATGCACCTAGAAAGCAGATAGCAAAAGTACCTTTCAAACAAATATATGTTGTGGTTCCTTTCTAGAAAAATGTAGCTACACTTTGTTGCAGGACCAAGAGAGGTGGCCCTGCCTCCTCCTGTCACATGCATCCCGTGCCGCAGGAAATCTCAAGCACTATATAACTCATTGCAAAGTTTCTGTACTTGGTGGCCCCTCCAACTAGGGCAAAGCAGTCTGTGACAGGTAGACTCCTGGCCTGGACCACAGTGTTGTGCAAAGTAACCCACGCCGCAAGAAGTCTCAAAGTGTTACATAGCATGCAGCAAAGGTTCTGTGCTTGGTGGCCCCTCCTCTTGGGGCAAAGCAGTCTGGTATAGGTAGTCCTCTCGCATGGGCCACAACGTTTGCAAGGTAACCCCTTATTGCAAAAATAAGTATTTGACTGGACATTGATTTATTGTATGCTTTGTTTGCACGTTGAGTTATGAATCGTGTTCACTAATCTGTATCTACACTACCCTCAGAGGAAGCCTTGACTGCTCATACGATGCTCCTTGAAAGTCAGTTGTAGGAAGGGGTGCTTGATCCACTTGAGCAGGATCCATAGTAGTACGGGCCCTGGGACATAAGAAGTAAAAGTCCTCAAATACCTCAGTTGGGCTCTGTAACTCCTGCTTGTCCTGTGGTCCTCTGAACAGGGTTCTGACATATATACAATATATATACATTTGTAAACCAAACAGTTTCACCTTGATAAGGGTGATAACAGAACAAATAGCACTCATCTCATATTGCTACACCGAGTGTTTTATTAATCAAAGCTGGTCCATCCCCGGGTCCTTTTTTTTTTAAGGGGAAGGGGATGTGCCTCCCACTCGCCGAGCCACTAAGTGACCCGGGCACCCCAACCCCAGGGCTTTTTTTTTTATTAAGGGGAGGGGAGCATGCGCCCCCAAGCCTCTTCAGGTCCCGGAGACCCCCATCCTTGTAGACTTTGTATTTTTAGGGCGAAAGGGGTGCACAGACCCCTTCCCTAATCCATATTGGGCCCGAGCACCCTACCTGGTGCCTTTTCATTAGTGGGGAGGTAAAAGATCCTCCCTCTCCAAGCCACAAGTGCCCACCGCAAGCCCATCTCCTTGTAGCCAAAACATATATTTTAAGGGAATGGGTAGGTAGTTCCCCACCCGAGTCTCTATGGGCCCTGCAATGTAAGATTAAGTTAAATATTGAGATTCATGCCAGAACGAAGTAAAATTTGTGAAACATTATTAATAAATGAAATAATGTTTTTGAACTAAACACAAGTGTACAAGTATAGTACATATTGCTGCTGAAAATCCTCTCGGAACTAAAGGTACATAGGGAATACCTGCTAATCTCACGGTATTGCTTGAAGGGGAGCACTTTTTGTTAATAAATGAACTGGCCAAAGGTCGAGCCCTGTGGGCAACTGCTATTGCACACGATCAAAGGTTGTGCATACCGAGGGTTGGTTGTATGTGAACAGTTGGGAGCAAGGTCAGACCTTAATGCCAATATTTGCTGTTCTTGGCTAAATGGCTTGTGCATTAGGGTTGAACACCCATGGATGTTTGGTCTCAGTGTGTGGCTTTGATGGGTGCTAGCAGCCAACCCCTCTTCACACAGCCAAAGGCCATGCTTAGCATGGGTTGCTGCTGGTCTCTCACAAAGGGTTGGGAACCAGGACTGCTCCTTTGGCTAACCCACAATGTGCAAGGCCAAATGAGAGTACTTGCACCTCTGGATGGTGTTACTAATAATGTAATGATTGGTGTCATCAATCATATCATTCAAGATTATGTCATCACTGATGTAATGAGTGATGTCTTCAATGATGCCATTAGTAATGTCATATGTAAGGTCATAGGAAATGCATTATAGGGTGCAAATTATAGTCAGTTATAATTAGTTTATTTAGTGATACTGGAACATTTCAGGGTTTTTTAATTTTGTTTTGTAATCATAACAGCACTTTAACTGTGTTTTTTTCAGTAAATTCCTGTTTTCTTTTAAACGTTCATTAAGGTCTAATTACCAAAGCTAACCGTAAATTCATTTTAACCTTCAAGGTTGATAAATGAAGAGTTAATACTCATATCTGAATCTGACCTACGAAATATCTTACCCTTTAACTAAAAAGGTTCCATACTTAGGATAATGGTAATGCCAAAATAATCAACATGGGCCTCACATCATTTAGGCTGCTCATACCCAAACTAATCGGTACTTCCTTTTCCAGTAGAGTAGGCCCCTATGAGTTCAAATATGCAATCACCACACATTTTCCCAAGAAACAAATGAAATCCACTGCAGACTCTGACTGTCTATCAAGTTATAGATTGATCTCTGGCCTACCTCGGTTACAAATCTGCTTCAAACTATTATGATCCCAATGTGGCCTTCTTAGTGACTTTTAGTCAGAGTTCATACACTGTTGGATACAGAGGCCACTCTTTTAAACATCAATGAAGAACAACTCAACTCCCAGTACTGTGGCTAGTGTTCTGCATTTATCCTATTATATCTGTCAGCTACCTTTGACACCATTGACCATCAATTGATAATCAAATATTGTCCACATCGGCTAGAATCAGAGGAACTGTCAAGGTTTGCTTCATTATTGCAAAACCACATCCATCAAGACAGATCAGACCCATTCTTCTCTGGCATAGCTATACCATTCATGAGGTACCTTTGGTCCTGTCACCAACACTATTCAGAACTTATATGGCCCCTCTTATACATTTTAGACTCCTACAGATTTAGATGTCACGTGTATATGAAAACACACCATTCCACAAAAGCTTAAAGAATAGTCTGGTTACATTCACCAATTGTGTTGCTGCCTCTCACAAGTTCATCTTGGGATGTAGAAATATCGGTTCTGCTTGAACAGTGCAAAAAAAAACCTGCTGCTGGGTCACATTAATCATGAACCCCTCTAGCTATCTTGCCCAGAGGAACTGGGTGCTCCTTCAATCAACTGTGTTTAACGCACACAACTTGGGAGAGCACTTTGATAGTTAGCTATCATGTATACCCCAAATATAGTTAGCTATCATGTATACCCCAAATATAACCTGAACAACATTTGAAATTTGAAATTTGTTAAAAGGAGTTCAGCAAATCTCAGAAAGTCACCCTACTCCTCTCACTTGGATGTTTACAGCCCCCCATATAAAAGTGTCTAAAACCTCAAAGAGTTCAAACCCATTCAAGTTGCCTGTTGTGTGGTTTGAAATGATATCAGCATATCACTGGCCCTAAAATTCATCTGCTGGCTTCCTGTAAAGGAAAGAGCAACCTTTAGCACAATCAACCTTGTATGCAATGCATTTCATGATTGTTCTTTGAACTATCTAGCAAAACAGTTTGTCCTTAACCTACCAAATAAAGACTTGTGGCCTGCTAATCAGTGTCAACTGACTACCCATCCCATGAGATACAAGTGAGACCGTGGCTGAAGCTTTCACATGGTTCCTCCCTTTAAAGTTCCTTACCACTGCTAATTAGACTGGAAAATAACCACCTCAAATTATGATGATTCATAAAGAACACCCTCTTCACTCTGGCATTTGGATAACCTAGTGTTTTCCAAAACAGTCTTTCTCAGTTTCATCCAGTATCCTGCCAAGAAGAGAGGAAAGACAGGAAAGGACTTGCCTCAATATGAGAGAGGCCCCACAATGCCAAGTCCCTGCGGGGAAAAAACCTTAAACAGAGAAAAAATACAAAAGTTAAACATAGGTGAGGAGACAGGGTGGGGACAAGGGAAAACATGAAAAATAAAGAAGAATTTCTCGCAGCAGAAAGGGGGACAGAGCAAAGATGAAAAAGCCTAAAAGGAGGAGACTGAGAGAGAGAATGTCAGAAAATCGCCAAAGCAGAGCAAGAGAGAGGAGAAAGTAGAAACATCAGGAGAAGAAGAAACCAGTAGAGGTGTCAGGGAAAGGTATACAGACATCCCAGTGAATGAGAGGAAGCATTCAGAGCCAGCAAGTTCAAACAGCAGCAGAAAGGGAGAAGAAGAAGATGCGAGGAACAAAGACGAAGAGGACACTTGACCGAGGAGTGGTGGATGCCACGAACGGTTGCTGGACAGTCTACCACAACCCGAGGATTATTGGTGCCCAAGTGAGTCCACCTGAAACTGTTTATTGTTGACTGGGTTTCTTTTCTCCTTCTTTTTCTTTTTTTGGACCCTGTTAGGCTATAACAATAACATGCGCTTCTGATTGTTTGTGCACTTGGGTGAGGATGGAGGCATTGTAAGTGAACATTAGGCATGTTTACACAAGAGGGAATGGCAACAGTTAAACACCAACCTATGTAAGGCATAGTCATTCAAGACAAACAAAGTATTTTTCTTGTGCTGTGGTGATACTAAAGAGTTCCTTCAGGGTGTCACATGTGAATAAAAGCGGAGTGTTTGTTTTACTTATTCTCAGTAGCTTCACAGTTCTAAGGACAAGGATGACCAATCAGAGAGGAAAAAGATGCCAGTTAGGACAGACAGGTGTGGCCATGAGCGATAGACCGATTACTTACCTAGGGATCCTTCTTTTCTAAGGGAAGTAAATGGTGTTGGAGTGTGTTTTTTTAAAAAGCAATATTAACATGAAAATCTTGCAATATATTGTGTGATGAAGCTGCATAGAAAACGTGTTAACATAGAAAATAATGCACGCGTTTGAAATGTGCCCACGGGGAGTGGCTACCAATGTATACGAAGGCTAATGAAAAGCTTGTTAATTCTGAATTATTATGCAATAATGTTTTGAATTTGTATTAGCGTATTGTTGGAGTGTGTCTTTTTAAAAGCAATATTAACATGAAAAGCTTGCAATATATTGTGTGATGAAGCTGCGTAGAAAATGTGTTAACATAGAAAATAATGCATGCGTTTGAAATGTGCCGACGGGGAGTGGCTACCAATGTATACGAAGACTAATGAAAAGCTTGTTAATTCTGAATTAACTATGTACTAATGTTTTGAATTTGTATTAGTATATCATAATTAGAGTTATGTATTAAGAGTTTGCTTAGTAATTTGAAGGCCTTAGTTTATCGAGGGTCTGGGCATAGCTGCCTGGCCTCATATTAAACTGTATTTTTCTAACGTGCAATGTGCTGTTTTCCTGAAGGACACGAAGCTGTACTTTTCCAGAAGTTATGTGCTTGTAGCCGTAGTAAATTCTTTCTCATGCGAACCGACTTGCTCAAGGAGACATACTTGCTGAATGTGTAATTCGTAACAGGTGCAAGGTTACTGGAGTAGGAGAAAACAATGGAGATACTGACTGGAGCGTAAACTGTAACTTTTTCTTACCTGACATTCCAACCGATGAAGATGTCAATAACATGGACCAATCCGCGACATGAGAATTGTGGTTTGTGGAAAATTCTGGCAAGTTGTGAAGAATTATTGGACAGAGATAATGATGCACCAATTATTATCCAGTGAGGAGTTAAGGGCTAATTAGACAGTTTTGATTTAACGGAATGACTCAAGGAGCTTGGGGGCAGAAAGCAGAAACTTTTAGACTCCACTTACTTCACAGAGACTTTAACTATTTTGCTTTGTCCTGATACTTTAAACCATCCTTTACCTATTCTTAGCTTGATGCTAACTTCTCCTCCATTTGAGAGAAGATCCTATTCCGTAGCTATGCTATATTGATAAGTGTATGAGACACTTGGTTTATGTTGTAATTTGCCCGGTTTAATAGGTCGATGGTGAAATCGACGAGTCGAGTTTGAGTCAAAGTGAGTGAATGAAAACTTCAATGGAGATTTGGTGAGTTCTAAAGTGCACTAGAACAATAATCCATTGACAAGTCGTGAGTAAAATTTTCGGGTCAAATTTTGCTTGCAAGTGCGGATCTGAGAAGGAAAGATTAGCGGCCAAGGCTAAGCGAAATCTCTGTAAAGTTCTGAAGCGATTGTGTTACCCTTTCCTGTAGTAAACCGGCAAATTTTGAGTTTGCTTTTGTTGGTGTTTGCAATATATTGCATTAGTTTTGTGTGAATCAAGAGTGGGAAGACAAGCCGCAAGACTTTTGTCAGCCGCGGTGTGTGTGAGTGTGACGTCATTGGAGCCGCGCTGGGATAGGGTAGTCAGTGAGAGGGGTCGCGCACGGATTGGCAGCCGTCCGTGAGAGGCAATTGGTTGAGAAGGTAGGCGAAGAGAGTTCTGGGAATTAAAGTCACTTCCTGATTTGATTGTGAAAAAAAAATAAAAAAAGACGTAAAAATAAAAAATTTCAAGGCCTTAAAGAGCGCTTTGACGGGAGACGTATATATTACCGCAAGTGTAGGGGAGGTTACACCATCAGAGGATACACCGGCTTATGCTATAATGGAGGAAAAGGGTGTTGCGCCATGTCTTTGGCTAAAGCAATGGTGCAAAGCTACAGAGAAAGAAGGGTGCTTAGCGTTTCCGGAGCACAGGACGTTCAATTTGAGGATTTTGGAAAATTTGCAGACGGTGCTAAATGAGTTAAAGCCACCTCCAAGGCCAGCACAGTTCGAGGAATTAGCAATTTTGGAACTGATGACCATACAACAACAGCAACATAAATTTGAGAGGAGAATGAGGAAAGCAGAAAAGACACTAGCGGAGGATAGGTGGGATAGTGCACAGAGAGTTTGGAGGACAGAAACAATAGATGGAGTCAGACAGTTTCCAGCCATAGCTCAAGAAGGTGAAGACAACGGGGGGAAAGCCACTTGTAAGACTGACAAAAGTCCTTCCAAAGACAAAGAGGCTAGGAAGTCCTGGTCAGAGGTTGATGACTCAGACAATGATGAGTTCCTTAATCAGTTACTGAATGATGGACCACCGCCATATGCGATAGATGACAATAGACTGAGTACCAGTACATGCCCTGCAGGTTCACCCCAAGGGAAGGGGACAACAAACATGATACAGGTTAGTCCTGTCTTGACACCAATCCCGGAGCAGAGTAGTTTTAGCGTGTCTACTGCCCACAGTATGCAATCTCAGGTGCAACCACCACAGGTTCAGAGAATTTACACCAATGTCTCAATTTTAGAGACTACCACAAATCTGATGATGCCGACAGATCAAGTATATGGAAGACCAAAGTTGATTCAGACTGATCCAACCCCACCTTTACTGCCCCAGATGCAGCAGCATATGATTCCAAATTATACTTCGGTCATGGGGCCGCAATCAACCATGGCATCAGTGATGAACCAGAACATGGGAGTTAGTCCTCCACAGGTTTTGGGGAGCAGGCAGCCGCCAGCCGCCATATCTTTGCCTATTACAGTTGGTCCACCAGTACCATTGTATGCGCAGGTGAAGCCTAGTGTATGCAATCAAGGGGTAATGACTCAAGAGATGACAAGAGGAGGGTTCGTAGGAAGCTCCCAAGTAGGGACTCCAGAGGAACGGACATTCAAAGGATCTAGATCCCTGTTAGACTTCAGTCCGATTGGGGGTCCAGAAGCCATGAGACAGACAGGTTAAAGACAGTTAACTCTGCAGATCTCGAGTGTGAATATACCACAGACACCTTTAGCGCAGGCTGTGAATATCTCATTACAAGGTTTAACAGCACAAATGCTGACCGACTGGCTAGACAAGCTTAATACTCCTCAGACTGCTCCTGTAGCTGCAGGGAGAGCGGAAGGAGAAGAACACCTGAATTTTGTGAGGTTGGGCATGGAAGCAAATAAACTTGTTGAAGGGAGCATGGTTGGGAACAGGTTAGAGTCATACACTGTAGCAGAAATGAGATACTTGTGTCCAAAGATAACTAGAGAATTGAGCAGGGTGCACCAGAGGTTGGCAAATTTGACAGATTAGTACGGCGTAGATTTAGAAAATACCAAACATCTGAAGAGGAGTTATAGGTTAGATTTTGAGCCTAAGGATTTTGAACACATGAGATCTACTGAGATGAAGGCACACCTCAAGGAGATACTGCAGAGTGCACAAGTTTGGGGAGCCTTAGAAAAGTGGGAAGGCAGATGGGCGAAGAAAAGACTGCATAGAGCTGCCAGCGAAAGCATTACCGGATACAGGTACGGTAAAAATGTTACCAATGAGAGAGACTGCCGGAGGGGTTCTCGTCCACGTACCATGTACTAGAGGTGATATTCTATCATTTACAAATTATTTCCCCAGGCTGAGGAAGAAGCCAATAGAGTGGTATCAGCAGGCGGACAGGTTTGTGAAACTTGCGAAAGGCCTTTAGGAAGACCTGAATACTATCTTTGAGATCATGGTTCCAGCTGATTTGTGGCTTGAGTGCAAGAGGAGCGTGGATTGGCCGACCGAGGAACCAGCGAGGAATAGAATCACAGGTGCACCGTCACCTGAGGTGATGAAGTATTACTATAAGGTGATTGAGTTTCTGAAATTGAGAGTTTCACCGAAGAATATTGATTGGCAAAGGATTGATTGAACGGCTCAGGAAGCCAAGGAGTCAATACATGCCTATTATGAGAGGCTGTTGAAGGCATTCAAGCACTACAGTGGTACAAAGGTTGTTGAGGTGAAGGACATGAATCACCTTGTATTTAGGTTTGTTGAAGGGTTGAGACCTGAGATTAGCCAGATGATTAAGAGTCACTTGATTTGCTGGCAAGCAAAGCCGATTGACGAGGTGTTGCAGTATGCGAAGTACTGTAGTGACGAGACTGAGTTAAAGCAGAGAAAGTTGAAGGAGAAAGCGGTGGTGATGCAAATTAAGGCAGCACAGTCAGGGATGCAGGGAGGTTGTCTACAGCACATGGTGCAACAGCCGCAAGGCAACGGGATGTTTCAGGCGCAAGTGAGAGGTAGAGGTCGAGGAGGTTTTTTGAACCGAAGTCCAGATTTGAACACTGTAGTAGTTCAAAATGATGTACCGGGAATGAAGAAGACGTTACCTTGTCATGCTTGCGGGGTCGTTGGACACTGATGGTGCAGGAGGGTATTGTTCAACAAAGCAATGATGTCAGTTCATTCCAAAATGTGAAAGGACCGAGGCTGAGAGGTCTAAATCTGAATTTTCAGAGTAATGCGAATCAAATGCAGGGTTTTCAATCCATGCAGCAGGTGCAGATGCCGCGTATACAGCCGACGCAGCTACAGCAAATGCAACAGCAGGTTCCTAGGGTACCTTGACAGCAAATGCAAGTGCCTTTAGCGCCAATGGAACAGCAAGAGGTGATGCCTCCTCAACAGGTCACAGTTCAAAGAATGAGTCAAAATAACACCGTACAACAGTACCCATTGCGTGGTGAGAATGGAATAAACGATGAATGGTCAGATGAGAATTCAGATAGCGAAGAGTGTAGGCTTGCAGCGTCCTTAGAAGTAGACCAGAAAGGGCCCTATGTTCAGGGGAAGTTAATGGGTCACAAGGTTTCATTCTTGGTTGATACAGAAGCTACACGCTCTACAGTCAGAAGTAAAGAGGTTCCGAAACTGCCCCTTTCGGGATGGACAGTTAAGGTAGTGGGAGTAGCAAAACAACTCCTGACTAACCCGATCACAGATCCGGTTCAGGTTGAGCTTGGCACTGTCCAAGGATTGCACAGGTTTGTGGTTTGAGATTCAAGTCCTGTGTCCTTACTGGGGAAAGACTTACTGTGCAAGACCAGGTGTTCAATAACCTGTTCCAATGAGGGGATTTAGGTCCAGACAAACAGCGATGAGGAAGGGGAGGAACAGGTCTCAGAGCCTGAAACTGATTCCACAGACGAGGAATATCCTCTAATAAATTTCTTTGCGATGTTCACAGTGGCTGATCTCCAGGCAGGCTTGCAGGGAACAGTCCAAGAGAAAGTGTGGAACTTGACAGGGAAAGAAGTAGGACTGATAAAAGGAGTAGAGCCAGTTAAAGTCAGTGTGAAGCCAAATGCTGCGTTCCCCCAGATACCGCAGTATCACATGGCGCAAGATGTCCCTATAAAGGTCGCGCAATTAATAGCAGATTTCGTTAAACAGGGAGTCTTGAAAGAAGTGATGAGCAGTCCATGTAATTCACCAATAATGGGACTGAGAAAGCCTTGTGGGAAGGTAGGATTGTCCAGGATTTGAGAAAGGTCAATGACATAGTGGTGAAATGCTGCCCAGTGGTGCCAAATCCAGCTGTGATTATGTTTCAGATTCCATGCGATGCAGAATGGTTCACAGTTATTGATCTATCCCAAGCGTTCTTTTCTGTGCATCTTCAGGAGGACAGCCAATTTCTCTTCAGTTTTAAATTCCTGGATAAGGTTTACTGTTGGTGCCGAATTCCTCAAGCGTTTTCGGAATCACCTTCCGTATTCAATCAGAAATTGAAGAAGGATTTGGAGTCTTTGGAGCTGCCTTTCCAATCGACTCTAGTGCAGTACATTGATGATTTGTTGATCGCATCCAAGACAAGGGATGAGTGCAAGTATGATTCGATTGCCTTACTGAATCACTTGGGAAAGAACGGGAGCAAGGTGTCCTCAAAGAAATTGCAATTTTGCCAGAAAGAAGTAAAGTACTTGGGTCATCAAATCAAGAAAGGGTCGAGGAAGTTATCCAGGGAAAGAGTAACTGCACTATTACAGATGAATCCCCCAACAACACAGAGAGATATTAGGTTGTTTCTAGGAATGGTGGGTTACGGTTGTAAGTGGATCCCGAATTTCTCAGTCATCTCCAAGCCATTGGTGAGACTGACGGTCAAAGAGGGGCCGGATGTCATAGTGTTGGGAGAGAAGGAAATGAAAGCGTTTAATGAGTTAAGAGAGAGCATGTGCAGGGCTCAAGCTTTAGGTATGCCTGATTACACGAAGCCTTTTGTTCTGTTTTGTCATGAACCTTCTTTCTCTGTCTTGACACAGGTCAATGGAGGTGTAAACTGACCAGTAGCATATTTTTCATCTACTTTGGACCCAGTTGCAGAAGCCTTAACGGGTTGTCTTTGTGCAGTAGCAGCAGTTGGACAAAGCCTCACACAGTGTGAAGGTACAGTGATGGGACATCCTATAACAGTCATGGTCCCTCACTCAGTTGAAATCCTGTTACCCTGTACTAGCACATGACGAATGCAAGATTGAATAAATATGAAACTATTATATTGGGATCACCAAATGTAACGTTGAAAAGATGTACAGTGTTGAACCCGGCAACTTTGCTTCCAAGTGAAAATAGAGAGGTTGAAAATGTGGAAGATGTGGAACATGATTGTCTTGAGGTAACAGAAATGTGCACCAAACCGAGGCTTGATATTAAAGATACCCAATTGGAAGAAAATGACCAAATTATCTTTGTCGATGGCTCATGTTTGAGAGACTCAATAGGAGTGCTGAGAGCCGGATATGCTGTATGCACGATTTCTGGCATCCTGGAAGCGTCTTGGCTTCAAGCAGTGTATTCTGCTCAAGTAGCTCAACTGGTTGCTCTTCCTAGAGCTTGCCATGCCTCTGCCCAGATGAGAGTGACTATCTATACTGATAGTCAATATGGATTCGGAATTGTCCATGATTTTGGCCAATTATGGTCACAGACGGGTTATTTTACTTCTTCTGGTTCACCAGTGAAAAATGGTGAGAGAATTAAGGAGTTGTTGCACGCGATTCAGTTACCTCATGAAATTGCCGTGGTGAAATGCATTGCGCACCTGAAGTCACAAGTCTTTGTTTCAATGGGAAACAGATATGCGGATCAAGTTGCAAGGTTTTGTGCATTGAATTGTATATCGTTTAAGGATCAATGGGAATTGCTGTCTGAAAAAGAACATGAGACATGCACAGGTTACGCATTAAGGGTGATTGACACACTAGAAGAATTGAGATTGTTGCAGGGTCGTGCCAACAAGGTTGAGAAGCGTTCTTGGGTTAGAATGCAATGCGTACAAAGACCAGATGACTTGTGGGTCTTAGATGAAGGGAAAATGGTCTTGCCGAACAGTCTTTTGTCACAATTTGCAAGGTTTTACCATGGTCAAGCACATATTGGGAGGGATGCCATGATCAGGTTGTTCAAAATTGACTGGTTTAACCGAAGTTCAGACAAGCTGCAGAAGTGATTTGCCATAGGTGTGTCATCTGCCAACAGATGAATGCGCGGAAAGGGACAGTGGTAAATTTGAGCCACATTGGGAGAGCTACAGGTCCATTTAGCAGAATGCAATTGGATTTTATAGAGATGCCCGTGTGTGGAGGTTTGAGAAATGTGCTGGTGATTGTGTATATCTTTAGTCATTGGATTGAAGCGTACCCTACATGCAGGAATGACAGCCTCACAGTAGCGAAGCTGCTGCTTAGGGAATTGATACCAAGTTTCGGTTTTCCAATCTCTTTAGATTCAGATTGGGGAAGTCATTTAAACAATGAGGTGGTTAAGTTACTGTGTGCAGTACTGAACATTGAGCAGAAGTTACATTGTAGTTACCGCCCTGAAGCGTCAGGACTAGTGGAACAGATGAATGGTACCCTGAAGTCGACAATGGTGAAAATGTTTCCAGACACAAATTTGAAATGGCCCGATGCATTACCTTTGGTTTTAATGTCAATGAGAAATACACCTAAAAAGAAAACAGGACTGTCCCCTCATGAGATTATCATGGGTCGAGCTATGAGACTGCCCGCAGGGCCTGCAAATGCTCTTGTGAATATCACGGATGATATGGTGTTGGACTACTGCAAGGGTCTGGCTGATGTGGTCCGCTCTTTTTCTCACCAGGTGGAAGCTACCTCCTTGCCACCGATTAATGATCCAGGACATAACCTGAAAGCTGGTGATTGGGTTGTCATCAAGAAACATGTAAGGAAGACGTGTTTGGAGCCACGGTGGAAGGGACCCTATCAAGTGATACTAACAATTACTACTTCTGTGAAGTGTGCGTGAATTCCGAACTGGATCCATGCCAATCACACGAAAAAGGTGACGTGTCCAACTGATGAGGAAGTTGAATTGTTGAAAGTACCAACAACAGAAAAGGAAGTCTCAGGGCAGGAGAGTGATTGAAGGGTAACTGAGACAGAAGGAGAGCCCGTTGAGGACTGCTTGGTCACTCCAGTAAGAGACGAGGGAGAAGAGATGCAGAGAGGTGACTGTGAGCCTATCTCAACTGAGGCAGCAGGAGAGCCTAATCATAGGGAGGTTCTCCCAGAAGCAGACGATTATGGGAATGAGCTAGAGCATTTGACAGACCCAGAAGGCGAAGGAGTTGAGGTGGAAGAGAGTCAGAGTGTCCAAACTCCTCCTGAGCAGGTTGCAGGTCCATCAAGAGAAAACACCATAGAGCCAAGAGAGGGCAAAGGGTTGCCGCAGGAAAGATCAAAGACCAGAGAGATACTTAAAGGAGACAAGTGGCCAGAGTTGCAAGTGAAAAGGGGAGAAGTGGTTGTTGAAGATGCAATAGAGGAAGAAGCTGATACAACAAGGAGAGAAGATCTAAGTGAAGGAGAGTTGCAAGGTGATCGCAAGTTAAAAAGAAAAAGGGTAGCAAACCGAAGGTACGCAGGTCCTGAATGGCATATGCAACGACAGCTGAATGGCAACAGGGGTTCTTGGTGTTTTGCTTTGATCGAGAGATTCCAGGTCAGTACTTTGGCACCTGAGTCTGACTGAAGAAGACTGAAGTGGTATAAAGATCAAATTAAAGTTGAAAATTGATAAAAGAGACTGAGAATTTACCGGATGAGACTTTGAGAACCTGAATTGACCTTTGAAAAACGATTTTGACAAGCTGCTAACCTGAATTGACAAGGATCCTGGGAGTGAAACTGAAAGCTGTAAATAATTGCTGAAGGAAGATTTTCGCATGTTTTGACATTGCTGCGAGAAAAAAAAGAGAGAGAAAATAATTCTAACTATCGTCTGTTGTTGCTTGAATTAACCATCCTTCTCTTTCTGATTCTTTATAGATCATGGCTAACACTAGACAGGATAATAGAGGGAGTAGGTGTTGTAAATATTTGGGTGTTGGTTTAGGTGTTGAGTGTGTGATATTCATTATGGTTGTGGGGATGACACTAATGGATAAGACTGGGACTAACAATGCTACAATTCCTGAGACTACCACTGCACTAACCGCTTGGGAAAGGTTTGAGCTGGATACGAGATACTTACATGAGGGAACTAATGCAAAAGGGGAACTATCTACTAACGTTTTCTATCGCTTGCTGAGTGAGTATGTTGATGCAATGGATGCTAAGGATTGCTTTGTGTGCACGCAGATTCCTATTTTGGTACAAGAGGGGTTTACCTATCATAGTCTGCCACTAACTTATGGGATAAGTTGTAGTCTGTTACGAACAAGATTCTATAACTAGGAAGAAATTCAATACTTTTACTCAAACTATGACCTTGTGTTTTCTTATGTGCCTATAATAGAGGATTTGAGTGGGGTAGCTAGATACTATAGTATAAAGTTAGTTAAAGGATTCTTTGAGTCGACATTGACGATTAGTAGATCTAATGCAAACGCAATAATTTGACATGCTTGCTTACACATGTAGAGAAAAGCTTTTTAGATCACACGGAAGATAGAAGAAGGGCATTAAAAGGCAAATTGGAAAAAGGATTGCAGCAGCGGGCTTTTGCTAATAGTGAAAGTTATGGTGCAATTAGGGAACAAGGGAAGCTAGCTTTATATGCACTACACGTGGGGAAGCTTTGCATATCTAGGCCGAAATCATATTATGACAATGTGTTTGTGGGAATGAGTGAATGTAAGCACGCGTTTTTGTTTCAGAGTAAATGGACATTCATGTTAAATGGAGAGGATCCAGCGATCATAGGGATCTATTACATATGTGGACTTAATGCTTATTACCGTCTTCCAAAGGGATGGCATGGGACATGTTATTTGGGGATAGTTTTCCCAAAGATATATCAACTTGACAATTTGAAAAGGTTTCCAAAATTGTCTGAATTACATCATCCTAGACATAAGAGAGAGACTGCTGCTGGTGTAGTGGGAGACATATTTGGGGCGATAATTCCCTCAGTGGGAGTTATCTTGAACTCCATAAAGATTCAAAAGTTGTCTACTATTGTGGATAACATGCTGACAAATTTTTCAGGGGCTATACTCCTGATGGATACTGAACTTGCTGCGGAGAGGGCTATGACTGTTCAAAACAGGCTTGCTTTAGATATTCTTTTAGCAAAAAATGGGGAGTTTGTAGGACGCTTAAGAACCGTCATTGTTGTGCATATATACCAGACAATAGTAATGAGATTAGAAGTATGCTTACTAACTTGACTAGGGATAGTGCAGACTTGAAGGAATTGAAAGAACCAGGTGCTTGGGAAAAGGTTGGGAAAGGATTTGCTTCAGTGGGAAATTGGATTAGCAAAATTTGGCATGGAATATTGTCTAAAATAGTACAGGGAATATTGATTGCTATATCCTGCCTATTTGGATTGTGGGTGGCATGTAAAATTCTTAAAAGAATAAAATTGAAGATGGCAAAAATAATAAGAGGAGGGAAGAAAAACAAAGGGAAAAATTGTATAGGGAAAAATCAAAGGGGAAGCCAATAAGGGAGGAAATCGAGTTTAAAGAATTTTAACTGATGTAAAATTTTTGGGGAAGGTTTTGTGTGATGACAAGAGTCATCAGAGGAGGGATTGTTGGGGTGCGTTTTTATAAAAGCAATTTTAACATGAATAGCTTGCAATATTTTGTGTGATGAAGCTGCAAAGAAAATGTATTAACATAGAAAATAATGCATGCGTTTGAAATGTGCCCACGGGGAGTGGCTACCAATTCTATACGAAGGCTAATGAAAAGCTTGTTAATTCTGAATTATTATGCAATAATATTTTGAATTTGTATTAGCGTATCATAATCAGAGCTATGTGTTAAGAGTTTGCTTATTAATTAAAGGGCCTTAGCTCAGCGAGGGTCTGGGCTTAGCTGCCTGGCTTCGAATTAAACTGCATTTTCTAACGTGTAATGTGCTGTTTTTCTGAAGGACACAAAGCTGTTCTTTTCCAGAAGTTATGTGTGTGTGTAGCCGTAGTAAGTTCTTTCTCATGAGAACCGACTTGCTCAAGGCAACGTTCTTGCTGAATGCAACAGTGTAATTCGTAACAGGTGCAAGGCTAACTGTAGTAGGAGAAAACAATGGAGACACTGACTGGAGCGCAAAGTGTAACTTTTCCTACCTGACATTCCAACCGTTGAAGATGTCAATAACATGGACCAATCTGTGACATGAGAACTGTGGTTTGTGGAAAATTCTGGCAAGATGCTTAACAATTATTGGACAGAGATAACGATGCACCAATTATTATCCAATGAGGAGTTATGGGCTAATTAAACAGTTTTGATTTAATGGAGAGACCTAAGAAGAAACGGGGAAGTCTTCACTTTACTCACTCACAGAGACTTTTGCACTTTCTTGCTTTGTCCTATTACTCTGGACCATCCTCTACACATCCTTGCCTGATACTTACTTCTCCTCCATATGAGGTAAGGTCCTATTCCTTAGCTATGCTATATCGAGACTTTGCCCCATCCTATCTCTGCTGATGGAGAATCGACTGATGTCCTGAAGATGAAGACTGACGCTGATTGCTGATCTGTTGGATTGGTAACTATCTGATGCAAAATTGTAATTGTCTGTTTGCCTTTTCTTTCTAGGTACCAACTGCTATTTTGATAGAGGCCTTAGTTTAGATGTTTTCCAAATTTGTGTTTTCTAAAATGTTTTGCATGAAGCCCAACATGCTAATGCTAATTTGAGGTTAGTTAAGGTATTTATAATATCTTATGCAAATAGACAAATGACTGAGTTCTTGCTTTGTTGAATCACGCATTACTGAGACTGTGCTGCATTGCTTCATATTAATGACGTGGCGAATACTGAATGAATATTCTCTATGCATTGATTAATTGCGTTCTAATTGCAAATTTGGAGAGTTTCTAATGAGATTTATTGCTAATGAGATTAACAGAGATGACATTAGATTGTAATCAATAGGGAAATAAAATATCGTAACACTTAACTAAATTGGTGTGGTTATTCATGACTGAAAGGTCATGGTGTGTTCAACTTAATGATTCCTACTAAATGTTATTGGTTGGTTTGTTGATTAGTTATTGTAATTATTGATTGATTTATTGATCTATTGATTTGTGATGCAAAAAAGACATCTATTACTGGGAAGTCCCCGAACGTGGTCCAAAGGTTCGTCTACCTAAACGCGTCTACTTGTAAGTTTACTTATCAAGGCTCTGACGCGCTAACAGTGGCACCCCAAGGACACTCTACAAAGGAACAGAAAGGATACCATAAGTGAGATGACAAACCTGCCCATACACCAAACAAACACAAGCAAGAGACTGCAAACACAGACCTCTGATTTGTTTTATTATTTTTCTCTTTTTTCTCTGTTTGTGCAATAAAGCCATCATACACAAGTCAGCATCAGACAAGCCATCAAAACCTTATTTCTGCCCATCCTTTCACACAAAGAGTGTCCAGAAAAAGTCACCAAATAGAGAAGGAACCCCTCCACTCACCCACCAGACACTAAAATGCTGAACCAGTTTACCTTCCACAGATAAATGCAGCCATTGAATTTAGCATACCCTCTACAGTCAGTACTCACCAACACAACCATGCCTCTGCTCCACCTGCAGGCCACAAGTTACAAGCTTGCTCACTCATCACATGTTATCATTCATTTTCAATCATTTTAGCTAATTAAAAAAATAAGGATATAACTACATATAAATGTTTATGTTTATATTCAAAGTAGCGATTCATAAATAAACAATAAATAAATCTGTATTAAAAGCAAGATAAAAACATTGAATACATAACATTAGGTGTCAAATTACACACTAAGGACCTGATTCACAAAGATAATCTTACATTTTTATGTAGGTTTATGATTGTTAGCTATTGACAATCATACATTACTGGAAGTATCTTTACGACTGCAGAGTTTTCGCACATAAAAAGCTAGGAATTTCCAATTTTTTTATGTGTGGAGACTCCATAGCTGTAAAGATACCACTAGTCAAATACAATTGTGGATAGCAAACAATTGCAAACTTACACAAAAGTGTAAGGTCACCTTTCTGAATTACGCTCTAACAATTTGAATATGCTCTGGTTGCTTGAATACCTACTAATTTCAGACAGCATGCTCACATCTCCGTAGCAAATCCTCCTTGATCAACCACGCATTACACTCATAGAAGACTTCAACATATGATTTGACTTACTTTATAAACCTAATATGTGTTTCCTGATCACTAACCTGGAAACATTAAGCTAAGAGATCAGAAGAATGGGCACACTTATGTAGCAGGGCACACACTGTAATTCTGGCAAGATCCAAGTATCTCGCTACTTGTATTACTACCTTGTAGTGACCACTCAGTGGATCTTTCAGTACCCTACATACATTTGTACTTATGCCTCATTTCCGGCTTCTGTTTAAATATAGCGACTTCTCCCACTTCCTACAAAGAAAGGACGGGGAGTAGCGTTCTCTGGGCGGATTACGTTTACAAGTGGACCCGGAAACTCCCTACCCGCAAAATTACCATTACTGAAGGTCTCAATAAATACCGGGATGGGGACGAAAATTGAATTGCAAGTTTTTTGTAAATAACATATGAAAACGGGTGTTACCTCGATATTTTGGACAATATTTCCCCAGGTCTCTGACACTGGCATTTCGATTGATTTCAGTACCCAAAATTCCAGTTTGAAAAACAAAAACATTGGGTTGTAAGGGCAAATTCCAAGCGCACTTGAGCAGGTGAAGCGTTTTCTGGGAGACCGAAGACTGCCTTGTACGTTTACATTTGCAGTCTGTACGAAAAGCAATGCATTTTTTCCCGTGCAGGGCAGCGCTTGCATATGCTCCTGTCCGAAGAAATTTGGCAGCTACTATAGACATGAGAGGCTTAAAGGAAGGACCGTTCAAGATCTTGCACAGGGTGCAAAATACGTGAATTAACACTTTTGCTCTCTTGGTTGTGTAATGCTTGTGCTCCGTAATGTTTAGCTTATGATCCAGATAGACTCCCAAGTATTTATAGCTGTTAACGTCATCTAGTAACTCAATGCTCAGGCGGATCTTGGGCCATATGTACTAAAGCATTTTCCCATAGACACAGAATGGGTAAAATCCTTTGGTACATCTGGCCCCTTAATCGGTGGTGCGGGTCCATTTGAGATCGTCATTGTTTTTGAGGTGTTTATTTCCAATTTGTTTGCTTTTACGTAATCATTTTGTTCGGTAATTAACTTCTGCATGCTGATTTTGGTGAGGCTCAGTAGCATAACGTCATCTTCATACGCAAGGTGAGATAAAGTAAGAGGGCTCAAGCGTGGTGGGTGCAAATTTACTCCATCTATTTCCAGAAGGACTTTGCTGCTGAAGTGAGGATGCGGAATTGATGCTGGTAACAATTTTAGAGCAAGTTATACTGCAATTGTACACCATTAAGTAGGTCCGTATTATTCCCACAGTCATTGCCTGACAACAACATGATAGAAGATATTATTTCAAAGTATAGTATTGATGCAGGATTTACAGGGTTACAGTGCCAAACAATATTGAGTCCCATTCACAAAGGCATTTTGGAGTACATAAAGTAGGGCTCCTGTGTCACTCTTTTACACACTTGCGTGCTTTAGTGTATTGGCATCAAAACATCTTAAATTGAAACAAAATGCAAATATTCAGGGAATATTCATGTCCAGTTATTATAATAAGAGCTGTGCCAACACTGCACTTTTACTAATAGAGTTAGATGTGTTTAGCTAGTTTATAATGGCTTGTAGCAGTACATGTATGAGTACTCCTGCAGTACTACTTGCCATACTCATAAATGCTTCTGTGAATCATGTCCAAAGTGAGGTAGTCTTGCCACACACTTATTTAATTTTCTACCACTCCTTTACTCACAGTCCTTTGCCTATTGAAACATGTCACTTATTTGCTATCTTTCGAGGCAATTTCACTGCAGCTACCTGCAGCAATAGCAGAAACATTTGTTCAACTGGTTACCCCACATTTCTGCCATCACTGAACATCTTTAATGAGGCTGTTAGTTATATATGCACATGGCCACTCACGTACATTGAGTTCCTCCAACTTGCAGATGTCTTGTTATGATGGATGTGTAAAGACTTAGCAGTTAAGATAATGGAGCAGTCTCTGTGGAACATGCTAATTTGGGATTAATTACTAAGACGCCGTTAGACTAATAGTGACTGTTCTGCTTATGTTATGTCATACTGATTTGCATAGCGCACTAATCACCCAAGACAGTATCCAGCCACTTGAGCAAGTGTGTATGTTTGTAGTCCCCCAACCGCTTATACAAAGAGCCAGATCTTCAGGTTCTTGAGAAACTCAAGAAGTGCAGAAGAGGGAGGTCTTCCCATGTCTTGAGTACAATGCAGGAGAATGAGTGACCTCCAGTTTTGCTTTTGCGAATGTGGGGAATGTGTGCAAATGAGGTAGAGCGTAGGTGTCTGGTGGATTGGTGAAAATGTATGTGGCTGTTCAGGTATCCTGATCCTGTGTTGAGTAGTGCTTTATATGTGGGCATGAGAAGTTTGAATTGGCTGCTTTTGTGAAAGGGGAGCCAGTGAAGCTTCCTGAGGGGTGTTGTTATGTGGGTCATGTGTGGGAGGTCAAGTATGATTCCTGCAGCAGTGTTCTGGATGGTCTGGAGTCTGTGTAGGAGTTGTTTGGAGAGTCTGGCTTAGAAAGTGTTATTGTAGTAAAGCCTGCTTATAGACTTCAATGTTCAACAGCAAGCACAGTAAAAATGTACAATGACCCTCCGAGTAGTACTGTATATTTACCCATTTATTTGCATATGTCTCTGTCATGTTGATTCAAGACTCTCACTGTTGAGTCAAATACATTGAACCTATCTCACCAACGCATAAGTATGTTTCCCTACTCACCCATTAATTTCACTGTCACTGGCTAAACATCTGGTGTGAAGGGTATCCAACATAGAGCCAGGAAAGCAGGAGATATACCAGATTTTCAGGATGACCTCTAAGCATATACATTTTTGTTAGAAATGGGGTCTTTGGTTGGCAGGTTACCCCTTGTCCAAGCAAGGACCCTCACTCTAGTCAGGGTAAAACAGAATCACCCTCAGCTAACCCCTGCTTACCCCCTTGGTAGCTTGGCACGAGCAGTAGGCTTAACTTCAGAGTGCCAGGTGTAAAGTATTTGTTCCAACACACACAGTAACTTAATGAAAACACTACAAAATGACACAACACAGGTTTAGAAAAATAGAGAATATTTATCTAAACAAAACAAGACCAAAATGACAAAAATCCACAATACACAAGTCAAGTTATAAAAATAAAATGCAAAAAGAGTCTTCATGTAATTTTAAACACACCCCTAACACTGTTAGCATGAAAATGAACCTTGGGTGCGTCAAAAATAACCCAGCACAGGCGAGTGTGTGTCAAAAAGGGCTAGCGATGCGGCGATTTCACTCACGAGCCAGACCTTCCATCGTTTCTTCTTTAGTCAAGTCGGCGTGCAGTGTTTGCGGCGGAAATCCAGCCACACGATGATCCGAAAACCACGCAGCGCAGGTTGCGATCTCACAAGCCCCCGTCAGCGATGCTGCGCATAATTTCTCCAGCCACTGGCGTCGATCTTCCGGTCGCGTTGCAGGCGAGTGTTGATTTTCAGCAGCAAAGCTGGTGGCGTGTCGATTTTTCCCCGAACGGCGGTTGGTGCATGGATTTCTCACTCTTGGGCTGCCAGCTTCTCCTTTCAGGGTCCCAGGAACTGGATGGCCACCCATTGGCAGAGTAGAAGTCTCAACAGAGGCTCTAGGGACTAGCAGAGCGAAGTCTTTGCTGTCCCTGAGACTTCAAACAACAGGAGGCAAGCTCTAAATCAAGCCCTTGGAGAGTTCTTCACAAGAAGGAAGGCAAAACAAAGTCCAGTCTTTGTCCTCTAGCACAGGCAGAAGCAGCAACTGCAGGATAGCTCCACAAAGCACAGTCACAGGCAGTGCAGCTTTTCTTCCTCAGCTCTACAGCTCTTCTCCAGGCAGAGGTTCCTCTTGCTTTCCAGAAGTGTTCTAAAGTCTGTGGTTTTGGGTGCCCTTCTTATACCCATTTTGCCCTTTGAAGTAGGCTTATTTCAAAGGAATGTCTCTCTTGATTGTGAAATCCTGCCTTGCCCAGGCCAGGCCAGGTCCCAGACAGACACCAGGGGTTTGGAGACTGCATTGTGTGAGGGCAGGCACAGCTCTTTCAGGTGTGAGTGACCACTCATCCCCTCCCTCCTACCACAGATGGCCCGTCAAGAAAGGCAGACTACACCCCAGCTCCCTTTGTGTCACTGTCTAGAAAGAGGTGCAACCAGCCCAACTGTCAAACTGACCCAGACAGAGAATCCACAAACAGGCAGAGAAATGGTTTAAGCAAGAAAATGCTCACTTTCTAAAAGTTGCATTTTCAAACACACATTCTTAAAATCAACTTTACTAAAAGATGTATTTTTAAATTGTGAGCTCAGAGACCCCAAACTCCACATGTCTATCAGCTCCCAAAGGGAATCTACACTTTAATCATATTTAAAGGTAGCCCCCATGTTAACTATGAGAGGGACAGGCCTAGCAACGGTGAAAAATGAATTTAGCAGTATTTCACTGTCAGGACATATAAATCACATTACTATGGGCCTGATTCTAATGTTGGCGGGCGGCGGGAGCCGCCCGCCAAGCGGGAACCGCCAGAAGACCGTACCGCGGTCGAAAGACCGCAGCGGTCATTCTGGGTTTCCCACTGGGCTGGCGGGCGACCGCCAAAATGCCGCCCGCCAGCCCAGTGGGAAACAGCCTTCCCACGCGGAGCCGGCGGAGTGGGAAGGTGCGACGGGTGCAGTGGCACCCGTCGCGTATTTCAGTGTCTGCATAGCAGACACTGAAATACATAGTGGGGCCCTCTTACGGGGGCCCCTGCAGTGCCCATGCCATTGGCATGGGCACTGCAGGGGCCCCCAGGGTCCCCGCGGCACCCCCTACCGCCATCCTGTTCCTGGCGGGAGACCCGCCAGGAACAGGATGGCGGTAGGGGGTGTCAGAATCCCCATGGCGGTGGAGCGCGCTCCGCCGCCTTGGAGGATTCTCAAGGGCAGCGGAAAGTCGGCGGTACACCGCCGACTTTCCGTTTCTGGCCGCGGCTGAACCGCCGCGGTCAGAATGCCCAGCGGTGCACCGCCAGCCTGTTGGCGGTGCTACCGCGGTCATTCGCCATGGCGGTTTTTACCGCCAGGGTTAGAATGACCACCTATATGTCCTACCTTAACCATACACTGTACCCTGCCCTTGGGGCTACCTACGGCCTACCTTAGGGGTGCCTTACATGTAGGAAAACTGAAGGTTTAGGTCTGTCAAGTGGGTACACTTGCCAAGTCGAATTTACAGTTAAAAACTGCACACACAGACAATGCAGTGGCAGGTCTGAGACACGATTACAGAGCTACTTATGTGGGTGGCACAACCAGTGCTGCAGGCCCCACTAGTAGCATTTGGTTTACAGGCCCTGGGCACCTCTAGTGCACTGTACTAGGGACTTATTAATAAATCAAATATGCCAATCATGGATGAACCAATTACATGCACATTCTGTATAGAAGCACTTGCACTTTAGCACTGGTTAGCAGTGGTAAAGTGCCCAGAGGAACAAAAACAGCAAAAACAGAGTCCAGCACACATCAACAACCTGGGAAACAGAGGCAAAAAGTTAGGGGAAACCACACCAAGGAGGAAAAGTCTAACCATTTTCTAATGAGTCTTATTTTATGCAAATCTGGCTTAAGTGGATATAATGAAAATCTGGCCTGGAACGCCCCCGCCCATTTGACTTACATGGGACACTCCTGCTTTAGGGGACATTGGCTAAGGAGTATCTTTGAAAGGTTCCTGGCAGCGGGCCGCAATCATATTAACACCGAAGGCTGTTGTGTAGGGGAAGAGGATTGCAAGTTGTTGAGCATTTGCTTCATATCTGTGGGATCCTCTGGAGTGCCACACCACATTTTGCATTACTAAATACACTGCTGCAAGGTGATGAGGATATTGGAATCTTTATCTTTTACTTCCAAATTTAGGCAGGTCTGTTCTTGTCTTTAGGCCCAAGGCAACACATAAGAGACCTGTCAAAGGGTGAATACTTAATATAATTGAATTAATTTATGATTAATTTGATTAATCTAAATTCTTAAATGTTTTGCAAAGTTGAAAATAAATAAGAAAAAGTTCATAAAGTAAATGGAAATGCATGGCCAGGGTCTATCTGGTATTAACCTAACCAGGCCAATACCAGATTGGCCTACTGCTACAAGATTCCAAACTTCACTCCTGCTCATTTATGGTGCAAAACTATATGTGATTACTGACGTTCTCTTCTAATTCTCTCCTACAGCCAGGACCTTTTTCAGTAGAGTAAGGTAAGAACAAAGTGAAACATCTTTTTAAGCCTTAGTTGTAGTTTGCAACTGCGAAGCTGCAGCACATTGGCAAGTACACAAGCATCAGCACAGCATATAGGTCTCACCTTTCTAACACAGGCACAGATCTTATGACTGCCATATTTTGTTCATATTGCCTGCATGTGTAAGCATCAACGGCACACATCTTTAAATGCTAGTGCTTAAACTGTAAGAAAAAACATTTCATGATGACCGTCATAAGAGTACAGGTCATCACATACACAAAGCAGTGATCTTGGAATTGTTATATATGAAATTTGACAAAATCATTTCAAGAAGGCCACCTTGGGTGAGCACGTATACAACGTGTACATGCAGAGACGGCCATCTCTGTGTTTTTTTTTCAAAATAAAGGAAGACATTTTAATTTGGCCACTGGTACTTGTGCAAGTATGAAAGTGTGCTCACACACAATAGCCCGCTTGTAATTATTTTTTTCTCTTGTACTTTATTAATAATGTATAATTCCAAGGTGGCAGGTGATCATTTTGGAATGATAAATGAAGGACAAAAGTCTGTGCAGAAATGCCACACAAATACAAACAAGCGAACAACTTTGTAGCAATGTGCATCTGCTGGGCTATTGAAAATGTAGATAAAAGATTTTTTTAGAAATGATGAGAGGGATGGAAAGAGGAGAGGTGGGGAGAAACATAATAGTAGGAAGACAGCAGCACAGTAGCAATTGTCATGGATCAAGTGAGTAGAGTCTGAACTTAGATTAACATCCCAAACCCCCACACTTTTATAAGAAAAGAGCACAACACAATAATTTCTGGACCTATGCCCATTTGAGAAGAGACGGGATTTGTAGAAGACAAGAGACACAGGCACATAGGTAGATGTCAGTTACACATAAGGTCTCACAGGCAATGTCTCCATCCAACGAGGGAAGTCTCAGCAGTAGGGGAACTAGGGTGAGAGCGGTGAATCTTCGAATGCAGTTACTGATAAAAAATATATATACAGTAAGTTAAATAGATTCCAAAGGTAAGATAAATATAATGCCATGTATCTCTGAGGTCTAGTGAAGCCTTGTCACTATTTTTCAGTTTACCTACTGTTAGAGATGGGGTCTCTAGTTGGAAGAGGTATTCACCTTTGTCCAAATAGGGACTGCAATCCTAGTCAGGGTAAGTCGCACACAATCCAAATTATCCTGTGCTTGGCACTCAGCAGTCAGGATTAACTTAGAAGGCAATGTGTAAAGTATTTGTGCAATAAATCATACAATAACACAGTGAAAACACCTGAAAAATACTCCACACAGGTTTAGAAAAATATAAGATATTTATCTGGTTAAGTTAAGGTAAAAATGATAAAGATTCTATAAGCACAGGTTGAGATATCACCCTTGCAAGTTTAAAAAGAGTCTAAAATCTTAGAAATGAACAGTTGTCTTATGTTTGTACAAAGTACCTGGTTTGCGTCAAAAATAACACGCACAGAGACCGCAGAGGAGGAGAGGCATGGAAAATGGGGTGTGCGTCGGAATTTGCGGGCGGCACAGACAATGCTTTGTTACTTTCCACGTTAAAGCGGCTTTGCTTTTATTTCTGGTGCGCGGTCTTGGTTCCTCACTGCGATGCAGGTTTCTCTTTGACACCCAGGGATGATACGTGGAAATCCTCTGCGTGCGGGGTAGAGTCACAGGCGTTGCATCAATTCGGGAGGTGATGCATCAAATTTTCTGTCACATGGCAGGCGCTGCCTCGTTTCTTCACTCAAGAAGTCGGCCCGCGTTGCTCTGGTTCAGCTGTACAGCGATTTTCTAGTTGCAAGGCAGGCTGTGCATCGTTTCCAGCAGGCTGTGCTTCGATTTTCGGTGCACAAGGAGTTCCTTCACGAGATGAAGGGGCATATTTATACTCTGTTTGCGCTGAATGTGCGTAAACATTTTTGACGCACAATCGGCGCAAACCCTGCCCCATATTTATACTTTGACGTCCGACCCCGTGGGCGTCAAAGTTCCACCATGTGCGTAATTTTTTGGAAGGGGGAACCAGCCTTGCGTAAATTATATGCAAGGTAGGCGTTCCCTTCCAAAAAATGACTTTAAGGCCTGTGCCCCATATTTATACTCTGACGTCATTTTGACGCACAGGAGGGGGCAGGCCTTAAAAAATGGCGCACAGCCTGATGGGCGCCGTTTTTTAATGCCTGGGTCAGGGCAGGCGTTAAGGGACCTGTGGGCTCAGAAGGAGCCCAGAGGTGCCCTCCCATGCCCCCAGGGGCACCCCCTGCCACCCTTGCCCAACCCCAGGAGGACACCCAAGGATGGAGGGACCCATCCCAGGGAAGTTGAGGTAAGTTGGGGTAAGTATTTTTTTTTGTTTTTTTTTGTGGCATGGGGGGCCTGATTTGCCACTATGCCCAATGACCATGCCCAGGGGACATAAGTCCCCTGGCCATGGCCATTGGGCAAGGGGGCATGACTCCTGTCTTTGCTAAGACAGGAGTCATGTCAATGGAGGTTGGGCGTAAAAAAAAATGGCGCAAATCGGGTTGAGGCCTGAATTTTGCCTCAGACCTGACTTGCCCCATTTTTTGGCGCACAACCCCCATTTTCCCATACGCCGGCGCTGCCTGGTGTGTCATTTTTTTTTACGCACACCAGTCTGCAGCGCCGGCTAACGTCATTCAATAAATAAGGCGCCCGCATGGCGCGTTGAAATGGCATTAGCCGGCGGTAACATTTTTGAAAAAAAAAGTATAAATATGGGCCGAAGTCTTTTTGGCCCTGAGACTTCAGAGAACAGGAGGCAAGCTCAATCCAAGCCCTTGGAGAGCACTTCTCATCTAAGTCAGAGGGCAGCAGTCCTTCTCAGCAAAGCAGTCCAGATGAGCCCTCTGGGCAGCCAAGCTGTTCCTCTTGACAGGTTGCATGTTCAGGTCCAGAAGTGTCTGATTTGCGGGGGTCGGATACCCAGTTTATATACCCAAAAATGCATTTGAAGTGGAGGAGACTTCAAAGAGTGGTTTTGAAGTGCAAGAGGTCACCATTCAGTACAGGTCTGTCTGCCAGGGTTCCAGTAGGGGGGTTTGGCAGTCCATTGCGTGAGAGCAGGCCACTAGCCTTTGAAATGTAAGTGTCAGGCCCTCCACCCTTCCAGCCCAGGAAGACCCATTCAGTATGCAGGTGAGTGCAGGTGTGACTGACTATCCTGTGTTTGTGGTTGTCTGAGTGAAATGCACAAGGGAGCTGTCAGACGTGGATTGGAGACAGGCTTTAAGGCACAGATGGATTTTAAGTGCAGAGAAATGCTCACTTTCTAAAAGTGGCATTTCTAGAAAAGTGATATTAAATCCAACCTCATCCATAATCAGGATTCTCTATTACCATTCTGGCCATACTAAATATGACCTGGTTACCCCTTTCAGATCAGAATCTACCACTTAAACAGTATATGACGGTAGCCCTAATGCTATCCTCTGAAAGGAGCAGGCCTCACAGTAGTGGAAAACACGTTTAAGGGTTTTTCACTACCAGGACATGTAAAACACCTAAGTAATGTCCTGCTTTTTACCTCCATAGCACCCTGCCCTATGGGTTGCCTAGGGCCTACCTTAGGGGTAACTTATATGTAGAAAAAGGGGAGTATAGGGCTTGGAAAGTACTTTTACATGCCATGTCGAAGTGGCAGTGAACTGCACACACAGCCCTTGCAATGGCAGGCCTGAGAATGGTTAAGGGGATACTTATGTGAGTGGCACAATCAGTGCTGCAGGCCCACTAGTAGCATTTAAGCTACAGGCCCTAGGCACACGTAGTGCACTTTACTAGGGACTTACAAGTAAATTAAATATGCCTATTGGGTGTGAGCCAATGTTACCATGTTTATAGGGAGAGAGCACATGCACTTTAGCACTAATTAACAGTGGCAAAGTGTCCAGAGTCCTAAAGCCAGCAAAAATTAGGTCAGAAAAAGAAGAAGAAGACAAAAGCTTTGGGGGTGACCCGGCAGAGAGGACATTTCCAACACCTACCATACATTCTAATGCTTATACATACTTCCATCTAAAGCGTGATTACCTTGTTAATTACAATCACCGTTTGTGATTCCCACACTATAGTTAATCACAATGGCAGCCAGTAAGTCCAAATGAGAAGGAGCGGGAGTGGGGTGGCGCGTGGACTCACATGCACACTCACTTACACGTATGCATTTACATGCAGACACGTGCACACACTCATTCATAACACTCACTCACAAATGCACATACATTCATACATACCTGCATACACCAAACAATCATTACAAAACAACACTTACCTGCAAAGCAGCTCGTGAAGAGAAGTCTCAGTGGTGCTAGGAGGGTTGGGAATGCTGCCTCCCCTCATTGGCTATCCTTGGGTCAGCCAATGAGGGGAGGCAGCAGTCCCTATCTCGTCCCAGAGTACGATGTGGTCAGAGAGACTGCTAACCCCACCCACTCTGTGACAAAGTGTCAGTGATAGACTTCTGCCCAGGGCATTTCAGGGCTTAAACCTGAAGCAACCGGGTATGAGGCTATCATTGGCTCTCTCCCTTATCAGGAGGGGGACGGCCTTGAAAACCTTTGCTGGGATGAGGAGGTCACACCCACAGGAGTTGTGACCTCCTCAGCCTAGCAAAGTTCAGCTCAGGCAGCCAGGAGCCTGCACATTTAGCACGTGTCTCGCTCCTGGCTGCCTGATCAGAAAATAAAGTGTCCGTCAGGTTGACCATTGCTCAGCCAGATAGACACTCATTATGTCCAAAAGGTGCAGGAGTGGCCCCTCCGCCCTTAAGGATGGACCACTGCTGGTTAATCATAGTTAAAATGTGTTCATATTAAGCCATAGTTAATGTAGGCCTCAGTTTAACAACTCATGCTATCGTTGAAAATGCATTTTGGCTGCTGTGTGCTATCTCACTCTTTTCCTTGTTTCAGGAGATGAACTACAGTGGCTTAAACTAAATAAATTGTTCCATTTTTGGTTCTGTGAAAATTGCGTATGTTTGTGAGTTTCACTGAAAGCTGAATAATGAGTTTCTTGCACCTGTGCTGGGGATGGGCTGACCGCGATGTACCATCCTGTACAAAATATATCCTGCACGCTGTGCAGCTGGAAGCTTCCTTTGTAAAAATGCCTGGAAAGGAGCATGAAGCCACCTTATCAGGAAATGTTGGATTTTGATTGGTCTCCTCCTCTTGGGAACCATTGAGAGTTGGACTTCACTGTAGGAATTGCATGATTGTACATTGCTCAGATAGTTTCAGAGGATCCTATCGACTCTTTCGAGAGTAGATACCCCTTTTCCACTCTCTTGAGACTCCATGATTCTGTTGCTCCTCCTCATAGAGTTAAACTCTCAAGCAAATCTATTCCCTTTTTTTTCTAAATGAACCTTCAACCTTTGTCTCTCTCTGTCCGATCTTACTTGCACGCATTACAGGCCTTTCACGAGATTTTACAGCAACATGCAGCTTTTGGGCACTCGCAAAAACAAATTATAAAAAACATTGGCAAACCAACTAGGTTTTGTGTATGTAAAATCTACTGGCCTTATCAATGTTTTTTACATGTTGCACAGCAGTTGAATTGAGTTGAACAATTATGAAGACATTTAAAACAGAAAGGGAGTCGTTGTATGGGTCTTTTCGCCTGTATGTATGTCAAAATTCCTGGTTAAATCTGACAGACATCTCACCATTCCTGACTGAAAGCACTTGTACCCCACTATTTATCAGAAAATACATTTATTAGGTGGGTGTAACACCCCAAACCGCCTCCCACCACAGATGTGGTGACAGATGCAAGCGTGTACATGGACAGACACCGAGAAAGATGCAAGCGTGCATACAAACAAACGCAGGGATAGGTATGACAGTGCACACAGACAGACACAGCGATAGATGCACGTCTGCTCATGGACAGACACAGAGAGAGATGCAAGAGTGCACACGGACAGAGAGGGTGAAAGATTGAAACTGCGTGCACATGGACAGGCGCAGTGTCAAACACAAGTGTGCACGAACAGAGAAAGTAACAGATGCAAGTGTACACATGGCAGATAGGTGCATGCATGCACATGGAAAGACACAGCAGCAGATGGAAGCGTGCATGGAGAGACAGAGGGAAAGAAGCAAATATGCATACAGAGAGAAAGAAGGACAGGCACATAGGTGCACACAGAGAGGCCCAGAGACAGACTCAAAGGTACACACAGATGTGGTGACAGATGCAGGCGTGTACACGGACAGACACTGAGAAAGATGCAAGCGGCAGACAAGCAGACGCAAGGATAGGTAGGACAGACACAGCTGTAGATGTAAGTCTGCTCATGGACAGACACAGAGACAGATGCAAGTGTGCACACAGACAGACAGGGTGAAAGATGGAAACTTGCACAGACACAGCAACAGAAGTAAGTGTGCCCACCGACAGACAAGGTGGCAGATGCAACACTGACAGGGACAGACTCAGGCACAAGCATGCACACGCACAGACACAGCAACAGATGCAAACATACACATAGCCACTTTAATTCAGAAGCACAAAGGAATGTAAAGAACAGCACACAAAGTACACACGTACACAACTACAGACAGAGTCACAGAGTAAGGGCAAACAGATACGGACAGGCCAACGGTTACGGAGGAAATTTTTCAATTAGCCATTAGAGACAAGTAAAGGGAAACACATTTAGACATGCACACATAGACATCAGCATATATCCAAAAAGGAAGTTAAACACACACATTCTTGTTTGCGAACAGATGTACACAGAGACATGCATGCACACAGGCATGCAGAGGAAAACAGGCATTTCTACCGGCAAACTGCCATGAGGATGATGAGACATGCATACAAACCACAATGGTAATGCCGAGCACAGAAGACACATCGACAAGTACACACAAATGCACAGAAGCTCACATGCACAGCCGTAGGTAAAGAGTGGGACTAGTGAGGAAGGAGTCCGCATGCAAACACACACAAGCAGGGGGCTGCCGAAAACTTCACCTGAACAAAAAGCGAGCCAGAGAGGTGGCTAGTAGTATACAAACACACACAAATGCACAAGCACAACACATAGTTGAGTTTGTGTTTTCTGTGCTGCTCTGTGGTTTTAGTCATACTGATGCCACCTGGGTCTACAAACAGAAACACTAAGAAAACAGCTCACAGATGAGCAGACATATCAGCTGTAAGAAAAAGTGAGGGTAAAGGAGAGGGACTACAGGGACATGCACGCAATAAAAGTGCACGTGGAAAAGTAAAAAAGTGTACCTGCAGGACCCTGCAGTTGCCACCGGAAGCAGTACTTGGTCCAATCTCCACAGCAGGATGAAGATTCAAAGCCCAGGAGGAACACAGAGGCAGGGAGGCACTGACCAACTGTAAGCAATGAAATTAGAGTCATGTGGGAGTCATGTGGGAACTAGCCAATGGTAAGCAAAGTGACGTAGAAGCAATGTAGTAACAAGCCAATGGAAAGTAAATCTAAGTAATGGTCAGCCTCTGAGCCAATATTAAGATTTCGCAAACACAGCTCATGCAATTTGCAGGTGAAACTTAAAAAGGAAGTTGAACAAACAATGATATGGGGGTGGAAAGAGAAAGCCGGGTGAGCAACGTATGAGTGGGGAAGGTGGCAAGAATCAAAAGGAACAGGACAAATGGGTGGAGAAAGCAATGAAAGCCCTCCACTCCCATAGAGTTTTAATTACACATGAAAAATATTTGCTGATGTCAGCAGCCAAAGGATTCAAAACATGTTATCAACACAGTGGTAAAGATGGTATGCTCCAGAAGTGGGACAAAAGCAAGTAGGATGAGGTAAGCCATGGAGTTAACACCATCATTCTGAAATAGGCAAGAAAGCCAGGAAATATGGAGCAAGGGATTGATCCAAAGTCCAACCTTAGTATTGTATTGAAGACAAAATTTCCCAACAGCAGACACATAAAGCTGTCTGTAGGGGACACCTAAAAGTGAGAGTGAGGATCGGGTTCTGAGCTATGCAACACTTGTAGTGGGGTTTACTACACATGAAAAATTCCACTACCATGTGGGGAGGTATTTTCCAGATACTGTAAGTACGTCCGATAACATGTTTCTGTCCTGGGAAGAGGGCATGGGGATGTGATATTGTTGGAGTGTGACTTTTATAATCAATATTAACAATGAAAAGCTTGCAATATCATGTCTAATGAAACCGCATAAATGAAATACTAATGCCCTCGTTTGAAATGTGCCCACAGGGAGTGGCAACCAATGTATATGATGACTAATGAAACTGACTAATAAATGAATTAATAATGTATTCATGTATGATTTTATATTAGCACTAAAAGTTATGTATTAAGGTTTTGCTAAATTACTCACTAGGCCTTAGTTAGCAAGGGTCTGGGCCTAGCTGCCTGGTCTCATATTAAACTGTGTTTTTCCTAACATGCAATGTGCTGTTCTCCTGAAGGACATGAAGATGTACTTTTCCAGAAGCTATAGATATGTGTGTGTGTAGCCATAGTAAATTCTTTCTCATGAGACCCGACTTGCTCAAGGAGACATTCTTGCCGAATGCAAAAGTGTAATTCATAACAGGTACAAGGCTGTGTAGACTAGGAGAAGACAATGGGACTACTGACTGGAGCGTAAAATTTAACTTTTCTTACCTGACATTCTAACCGATGAAGACATCAATTACAGGAGCCAATCAACTGCATGGAGATTTGGCGAGTTCTAAAGTACACTAGGACAACCCATTGACAAATCGAGAGTAGAATTTGCGGGTCAAATTTTGCTTGCGAGTGCGGGATTTGAGAAGGAGAGAGTAGCGGCCGAGGCTTAAAGTAAAATCTCTGTAAAGTTCTGAAGCGATTGTGTTACCCTTCCTGTAGTAAATCAGCAAATTTAAGTTTTGTTAGTGCTCGTGATATATTGCATTAGTTCTGTGTGAATCGAACGTGAGGAAGACAAGCCGCAAGACTTTGTCAGCCGCAGTGTGTGTGTGAGTGTGATGTAATTAGAGCCGCGCTGGGATAGGTCGGTTAGTGTGAAGGGCCGCGCACAGATTGGCAGCCGTCCGTTGATTGAGAAGGTAGGCGAAGAGAGTTCTGGGAATTAAAGTCACTTCCTGGTTCTGTGGCTCTAAAAATTCTGGACCCATGTAATTTACTTTGCCACAGCAGTACGATTTTAGTATCAAAAGACCGATAATGACTAGTACACTAAGCATGAGCATTTTCGCTCAATTCCAGCAGCGTTTTCACCTCGAAATCGCCATTTTCGTACTGCACTCGTGGCTCCCATTTTATACACGGCAGCCATTTTTAAAAGTTGCCCTCACATAGGCTTATAATACAGTCAGATTTGATTCCAAGGACACGTACACCTTGATTGACTTTTCTCTGACCTGGGCAAGCTGGAACCATTGCCTCACGCCAAACCTGTTTGGTCAGTCCCTCTCCCAGTGGCCGAATCAGATAGCATCAAGGCACACCATGCCCTAAAACCCTTATTATCGCTCACACACCCTGCCTAATCTTGCTCACACGTGCACCTGCTCTTTTCTTCTTCTTACTTTACGAGGGGGAGGTGCCCGTTTTTATTGGGGGTCCACACTTATCTGATGTAAAATACTAGGCCGTGCCGGGTAATTTATTATGGGTTGGATGACATGAAATATGAGGTTTCATCATGACACTGTTTTTTCCTTTGTAGTGAAAACATGTGAATGACCAACCAAAATGTCAAGAATGTTTGCCTGAAGCTTAAAAAACTGTATATAAGGAAACCTGACTTTGCATTGACACACAGTCTCCTGAGAACATACAAACCGTGCTGTTGTACTTCTAGGACGCTTGTTACTTGGTTGCAGCCAATAAATTCGATCTTTGACTTCACCTAGAAGACTCTGAGGCCCGTATTTATACTTTTTTTGCGCCGCATTTACGTCGTTTTTTGACACAAAAACGGCGCAAACTTGCAAAATACCATTGTATTTTGTAGGTTTGCGCCGTTTTTGCGTCAAGAAGCGGCGCAAATGCGGCGCTAAAAAAAGTATAAATACGGGCCTGAGTTTCTGTGGTCTGAATCATGAAAGTACCCGAGGTCTTTGGGTGTACCCTGGCACCACTGGGTTACCGGATCAGTACCGGTTCTGAAAAACCCAGTACCTCAGTTCAATTGTAAACAAAATAAAAGACGCAAAATGAAGTTTTTCAAGGCTCTAAGGAGCGCTTTGAGGGGAGATGTGTACATTACCACGAGTGTGGGGGAGCCTACACCGCCAGAGGATACTCCGGCTTATGCCGTAATGGAGGAGAGGGGAGTCGCGCCATGTCTTTGGCTAAAGCAGTGGTGTAAATAACAGAGAACGATGGGTGTTTGGAATTTCCAGAACATGGATCATTCAATATAATGATTTTGGAGAATTTGCAGAAGGCGTTAAATGAGCAAAAGCCGAAACCTGAGGCCAGCACAGTTTGAGGCATTAGCAATTTGGGAATTGATGGCCATACGACAACAGCAACAGAAATTTGAGAGGAGGATGAGGAAAGCAGAAAAGACACTAGCGGAGGCTAGGTGGGATAGTGAGCACAGGATGTGGAGAAGGGAGATAATAGATGGAGTTAGGATGTTTCCGGCAATAACTCAAGAAGCAGGAACGCAAGGAAGAAAAGCCACTTGTAAAACGGATAAGGGGTCTAGCAAGGAAAAGGAGGCTAAGAAGTCCTGGGCAGAGGCAGATGACTTGGATGATGATGAGTTCCTTAATCAGTTGTTACATGATCGACCACCACCATATGCCCTAGATTATAATAGACCGAGTACTAGTGCAGGTCCTGTAAATTTGACACAAAACCAGGGAACCACAAATGCAGCACAGGTAACTACAGCTGCAACACCAGCTCCTGTACAGAATAGTGTCAGTGTGTCTACTGCTCCAGAGATGCAGACACAGTTGCAGCCGCCACCAGGTCAGGGGCTCTACCCTGATGTCCCAATATTAGAGACTACTACGAGCTTGATGGTGCTGTCAGATCCAGCATATCCAAGACCAAAATTAGTGCAGGTTGAGCCAACTCCAATTTTACTGCCTCAGGCACAGCAACAGATGGTTCCGAATTATGCCTCAGCCACGGGACCGCAGTTAGCTACAGCACCGATGATGAATCAGAATATGGGGGCTAATGCTCCACAGGTTTTGGGAAGCAGGCAGCCGCCAGCCGCCATATCCTTACCTATTACAGTTGGTCCACCAGTACCATTGTATGCACAGGCGAAGTCTGGCGTATGTGATCAGGGAGTAATGACCCAAGAGATGACAAGAGGAGGGTTCGTAGGGAGCTCTCAAGGGATGACTCCAGTGGAACAGACAATAGACAGATCTAGATCACTGTTAGACTTCAGTCCGATAGGTGTTCCTCCAGATACCATGAGACAATCAGGTTTGGGACTGCTGACTCCGCAGATCGCAAGTGCAAATGCACCGCAGACACCGATGATGCAGGCTGGTAATATCTTGTTGCAAGGGTTGACAGCGCAACAACTGAATGAATGGTTGGACAAGTTAAATTCACCACAGACTACTCCTGCAACAGCAGAACGGTCGTAAAGAGAAGAGTACCTGAATTTTGTGAGGTTGGGCATGGAAGCAGCCGAGCTAGTTGAAGGAAGTATGGGAGTGAACAGACTACAGTCATACACTGAAGCAGAGTCGAGGTATTTTGCCTAAAGATAACTAAAGAAGTGAGCACAGTGCACCAGAAGTTGGCAAACTTGGGGGACAAATACGGTATAGACCTAGACAATGCTAAACATTTGAAGAGGAGTTACAGGTTAGACTTTGAACCTAAAGATTGTGATCACATGAGGTGTACGGGAATGAAGGGACACCTTAAGGAAATACTGCAGAGTGCACAGGTTTGGGGGGCGTTAGAGAAGTGGGAAGGCAGATGGGCGAAGAAAAGAGATAAAAGGAATGGTGACTGCTCAGAGCAGCAGCAGGCGAAATCAGTGCCTGACACCAGTACAATAAAAATGTTACCCATGAGAGAGACAGCTGGAGGGGTTCTTGTCCATGTTCCATGGTCCAGCGGTGACATTCTGTCATTTACAAATGACTTTCCCAGGCTGAGAGAAAAGCCTATAGAGTGGTATCAGAAGACATATGGGTTTGTGAAGCTTGCGAAGTGTCTTTGGGAAGACCTGAATACCCTGTTTGAGATTATAGTTCCAGCCGATTTGTGGATTGAATGCAAGAGAAGTGTTGGTTGGCCGACAGCAGAACCGGCAAGGGACAGGGCTACAGGAGCACGGTCTCCTGATGTAATGAGGTACTACTATAAGGTGATTGAGTTTTTGAAGCAGAAAGTGTCGCCGCAAAATATTGACTGGCAAAAGATTGATCGAACGGCACAAGAAGCCAAAGAGTCGATACATGCCTACTATGAGAGGTTGTTGAAAGCGTTCAAGCACTACAGTGGTACAGAGGTCATAGAGGCAAAGGACATGAATCATCTTGTGTTCAGGTTTGTTGCGGGATTGAGACCGGAGATTAGCCAGATGATTAAGAATCATTTGATCTGTTGGCAAGCGAAGCCGATTGATGAGGTGTTGTAGTATGCGAAATACTGTAGTGATGAAATTGAGTTGAAGCAGAGAAAGTTGAAGGAGAAAGTGATGGTGATGCAAATTGAGGCAGCACAAGCAGGAATGCAGAGAAATGGGTTGCAACAGATGGTGCAACAGCTGCAAGGAAACAGGATGTTTCAGACGCAAGTGACAGGCAGAGGTAGAGGAGGTTTTGTGAACCCTGGTCCAGATCTTAATACCGTTGTGGTTCAGAATGATGTGCAGGGAATGAAGAAGGTGTTACCATGTCATGCGTGCGGGGGCGTTGGACATTGGAAGCGGGGATGCCCGATGATGGTGCAGGAGGGTGCTGTTCAACAAAGCAATGATGTCAATGCATTCCAAAATATTAAAGGACCAAGAATGAGGGGTCCAAATTCGAACAAATTCGAACTTTCAGAATAACATGGTTCAGATGCAGGGTCTCCAACCCATGCAACAAGTGCAGATGCCACTTGTACAACCAGTACAGATGCAGCAAGAGCAACAGCAGATTCCTGTGGTACCTAGACAGCAAATGCAGTTGCCCTTAGCACCAATGGGACAGCAACAGGTGATGCTTCCTCAGCAGGTCACAGGTCAAGGAATGAGTCAAAACAGTGCATTACAACAGTTCCCATTGCGTGGTGAGAATGGAATAAACGATGAATGGTCGGATGACAGTTCAGATGGTGAGGAGTGTAGACTTGCAGCATCCCTAGAAGTAGATCAGAGAGGGCCCTATGTGCAAGGGAGAGTGATGGGTCACAAGGTCTCATTTTTGGTTGACACAGGAGCTACCGACTCTACAGTCAGAAGTGCAGAGGTTCCGAAATTGCCCCTTTCAGGACACACAATAAAGGTGGTACGAGTCTCGAATCAGCTCCTGACTAACCTGATTACAGATCCAGTTCAGGTTGAAATTGGTACCTTCCAGGTATTGCACAGATTTGTGGTTTGTGACTCAAGTCCGGTATCCCTACTGGGAAGAGACTTACTGTGCAAGATGAGGTGTTCTATCACCTGCTCCAATTAAGGGATTGAGTTGCAGACAAACAGTGATGATGAGGGGGATGACAGACAGATCTCAGAGCCTGAGACCGAGACCACAGATGAGGAGTACCCCCGATAAGCTTCTTCCCAATGTTCACAGTGACTGATCTGCCAGCAGATTTGCAGGGGACAGTAAAGGAAAAAGTGTGGGACTTGACAGGAAAGGAAGTGGGACTGATAAAAGGAGCAGAACCAGTTAAAGTCAGTGTGAAGCCAAATGCCATGTTCCCCCAGGTACCGCAGTACCATATGGCGCAAGATGTCCTCATACAGGTAACACAGATAATTGCAGACTTTGTGAAGCAAGGGGTCCTGAAGGAAGTAATGAGCAGTCCATGTAAATCACCTATAATGGGACTGAGAAAGCCTTGTGGGAAAGTTCGAATTGTGCAGTACTTGAGGAAAATCAATGACATAGTGGTGAAGTGTTGCCCAGTAGTGCCAAATACAGCTGTGATTATGTTCCAGGTTCCATGCGACGCAGAATGGTTCTCAGTTGTAGATTTGTCCCAAGCATTCTTTTCTGTGCCTCTTCATGAGGACAGCCAATTTCTCTTCAGTTTCAAATTCCTGACAAAGTTTACAGTTGGTGTTGAATCCCTCAAGGGTTTTCGGAGTCACCTTCAATCTTCAATCAGATACTGAAGAAAGACTTGGAGTCATTGGAATTGCCCTTTCAATCGACTCTAGTGCAGTACATTGATGACTTGTTGATTGCATCCAAAACAAGAGATGATTGCCAATACAATACCATTGCCTTACTAAACCACTTGGGAAAGAATGGGCATAAAGTGTCCCCAAAGATATTGTCAGAAAGAGGTGAAATACTTCTAATTGAGAAAGGGTTGAGGAAAATATCCAAGGAAAGAGTGACTGCCATATTGCAGATGAGTCCCCCTACGACACGGAGAGACATTAGGATGTTTCTAGGAATGGTGGGCTACTGTCGCCAATGGATCCCGAATTTCTCAATTATCTCCAAGCCATTGGTAAGACTGACGGTTAAGGAGGTTAAAGATGGGCCGAATGTCATAACTATGTCCGAGAAAGAGATGAGGGCATTCATTGAGCTAAGGGAGTGTATGTGAGGGCTCCAGCTGTAGGTATGCCTGATTACATGAAGCCTTTTGTTCTGTTTTGTCATGAACATGATGCTTGTTCCTTGTCTGTCGTGACACAGGTCCATGGAGGTGCAAACCGACCTGTAGCATATTTTTCAGCAACTTTGGACCCTGTTGCAGCAGCCTTACCGGGTTGTCTGCGTGCATTAGCAGCAGTTGGTCAAAGCCTTACACAATGTGAACGCATAGTGATGGGACATCCTTTAACAGTAATGGTACCACACTCAGTTGAGATTATTTTATTTTAACCCATACCAAAACGCAGCACATGACAAATGCAAGACTGAAATATGAAACGATTATATTGGGATCACCAAATGTAGCTTTGAAAAGATGTACAGTGCAGAACCCGGCAACTCTGCTTCCAAATGAGAATACAGAAGTTGAGGATGCTGATGAGGTAGAACATGATTGTCTTGAGGTAGCCGAAAAGTGCACCAAACCGAGACCTGACATTAAGGATACCCAATTGGAAGAAAATGACTACATTATCTTTGTTGATGGCTCATGTTTGAGAGACTCAGTAGGAGTACTGAGAGACAGATATGCTGTGTGTACAATCACTGGTATCCTAGAAGCATCTTGGCTTGAAAGAGTATACTCTGTTCAAGTGGCTGAATTGGTTGCTCTTACCAGGGCATGCCATGCTGCTGCCGAATTGAAGGTAACTATCTATATTGACAGCAGGTACGGATTTGGAATTGTCCATGATTTTGGCCAGCTATGGTCACAGAGAAGTTTTCTGACCTCTTCTGGCTCTCCAGTGAAAAATGGTGAAAGAATTAAGGAGTTGTTGCACGCGATTCAGTTAACTCATGAAATTGCCTTGGTGAAATGCAGCGCTCATGTGAAATCACAAGACCTTGTTTCAATGGGAAATGGATATGCGGATCAAGTCGCAAAGTTTTGCGCATTGAACTGTATATCATTTAAAGATCAGTGGGAATTGTTACCTGAAACAGAAAATGAGACTTGCACAGGTTACGCTTTGAGGGTGGTTGACACGTTGGAGGAATTGAAGCTGTTGCAAGGACGTGCCAGCAGAGACAAGAAACGCTCTTGGCTTAAGATGCAGTGTGGACAAAGACCAGATGATTTTTGGGTTTCTGACGAGGGGAAAATGGTTTTGCCTAACAGTCTTCTGTCACAGTTTGCAAGGTATTACCATGGTCAAGCACATATTGGGAGCGATGCCATGATCAGGTTGTTAAAAATTGACTGGTTTAACCTGAAATTTAGACAAGCTGCAGAAGTGATGTGTCACAGGTGCATCATCTGTCAACAGATGAATACGGGGAAAGGGGCAGTGGTGAATTTGAGTCACATTGGGAGAGCAGGAGGTCCATTTAGCAGAATGCTATTGGATTTCATTGAGATTCCTGTGTGTGGAGGTTTGAGGTACATGTTGGTGATTGTGTGTATCTTTAGTCACTGGATTGAAGCTTACCCTACACGTAGAAATGACAGCATCACAGTAGCGAAGCTGCTGCTTAGGGAATTTATACCACGTTTTGGGTTTCTGATCTCTTTTGAATCAGATAGAGGAAGTCACTTCAATAATGAGGTGGTTAAGCTATTGTGCGCAGCCTTGAACATTGAGCAGAAGCTGCATTGTAGTTACCGCCCTGAAGCCTCAGGGTTAGTGGAGCAGATGAATGGTACCCTGAAGTCGAGAATGGCAAAACTGTGTGCAGCTACAAATTTGAAATGGCCTGATGCATTGCCTTTGGTGCTAATGTCAATGAGAAATACACCCAACAAGGAAATAGGATTGTCTCCTCATGAAATTCTCAAGGTCTGAGCTATGAGATTTCCCGCAGTACCTGCAAATGCTCTTGTGAATATCACTAATGATATGGTATTGGACTACTGCAAGGGTCTGGCTGACGTGGTTTGCTCTTTCTCTCACCAGGTGGAAGCAACCACACTACCACCGATAAATGATCCAGGTCACAACCTGAAAGCTGGTGACTGGGTTGTTGTCAAGAAACACATGAGGAAGTTGTGTTTGGAGCCACGTTGGAAGGGACTATATCAAGTAATACTAACGACTACTACTGCTGTGAAGTGTGCGGGAATTCCAAACCGGATCCATGCCAGTCACACGAAAAAGGTGACGTGTCCCACTAATGAGGAAATTGAATTGTCGAAAGTAACAACAGCAGAAAAGGAAGTCTCAGGGCTGGAGAGTAATCAAAGGGGAACTGAGACAGAAGGAGAGCCCGTTGAGGACGGCTTGGTAACTCCAATAACGAACGAGACCCAAAGGGGTGACGGAGAGCCTATCTCAACTAAGGCGCCAGGAGGTCTGACACAGAGAGAGGTCCTCCCAGAGGCAGACTGATGCAGTATTGAAGTTGAGCCCCTGACAGACCCGGAAGGCAAAGGAGTTGAGGCAGAAGAGAATCGGAGTGTCCAGACTCTTCCTGAGCCAATTGCAGGTCCATCAAGAGAGAACACCATAGAGTCAGAGGAGGGCAACAAGTTGCCACAAGGAAGATCAAGGACCAGAGAGACACTGAGAAGAGATAAGTGGCCAGAATTGCAAGTGACAAAAGGAAAGGTGGTTGTTGACGATACAATAGAGGAAGAGGTTGATACAACAAGGAAAGAAGACCTGAGCGAAGGAGAGTTGCAAGGTGACCGCAAGTTAAAAAGGAAGAGAAAAGCAAACAGAAAGTACGCAGGTCCTGAATGGGCATATGCAACGTCAGCTGAATTGCAACAAGAGCTCTTGGCATTCTGCTTTGATAGAGAAGTCCCAGACCAGTACTTTGGTACCTGAGTCTGGCCAGGAAAAGAGACTTTGTTGATAAAAATTTGAATTAAAGAAACCTGAGAAAAGAGACTGAAAAAGTATTGGATGTGACACTGTTAACCTGAATTGACATTTGAGAACTGGTTTTAACAAAGCTGCTAACCTGAATTGACAAGGATCCTGGGAGTGAATGAAAAGGCTGTTAATACTTGCTAAATAAAGACTTTACTTAGCTTTGCAGAAAAGAAAAATCATAATAATATGTTTCAACAATACTCTGTTAGTTGTTGTTTGAACTAATATTACTTCACTTTCTGATTCTTTACAGATCATGGCTAACACTAGAGACGATAATAGGGGAAGTAGGCGTTGTAAATGTTTGGGTGTTGCTTTAGGTGTTGTATGTGTGATATTCATCATAGTTCTGATTGTGGGAATGCCATTAGTGGATAAAAGTGAGACTAACAATGCTACAATTCCTGAGACCGCCTCTACACTAACAGCTTGGGAGAGGTTTTAACAGGATATGAAGTATTTGCATGAGGGAACTAACACAAAAGGGGAACTATCTACTAATGTTTTCTATCGCTTGCTGAGTGAGTATGTTGATACTATGAATGCAAAAGCTTGTTATGTGTGTACACAAATTCCTGTTTCAGTGCAAGAGGGAGTTACTTATCATAGTTTGCCTTTAACTTATGGGATACGTTGTAGTCTGTTACTAACGCGATTCTATAACCTAGAAGAGATTCAGGCCCATATTTATACTTATTTAGCAACACATTTGCGTAATTTTTTTATGCAAAAACAGCACAAACTTGCAATATACAATTGTATTTTGTAGGTTTGCCCTGTTTTTGGCTCAAAAAATGGCGCAAATGTGGCGCAAAAAAAGTATAAATATGGGCCTCAGTACTTTTATTCAAACCATGATCTTGTATTTTCTTATGTGCCTAGCATAGAAGATTTGAATAGTGTAGCTAAATGCTATAGCAGAAAAACTAGTTAAGGGGTTCTTTGAACCTACATTAACAATTAGTACATCTTATGCACACCGCAATAACTTGACATGTTTGCTTACACCTGTAGAGAAAAGCTTTCTAGATCACACGGAAGATAGAAGAAGGGCTTTGAAAGGGAAATTGGAGAATGGATTGCAGCAGCGATCTTTTATTAGTAGTGAACGTTATAGTGCAGTTAGGGAACTGGGGAAATTAGCTTTAAATTCACTACACGTAGGTAAGCTTTGCATAACATGACCAAAGTCATATTATGACAATGTGTTTGTGGGAATGAGTGACTGTAAGCATGTGTTTTTGTTTCAGAGTAAATGGACGTTCATGTTAAATGGACAGGATCCAGCGATCCCTGGGATCTATTATATATGTGGACTTAATGCTTATTACCGTCTTCCAAAGGGATGGTATGGGACATGTTATTTGGGGATGGTTTTCCCAAAGATATATCAGTTAGAGGATTTGAAAAAGTTTCAGAAATTGTCTGAATTACATCGTACTAGACAAAGGAGACAAAGGAGAGAGACTGCTGCTGGTGTAGTAGGAGGCATATTTGGAACAAAAATTCCTTCAGTGGGATTTATCTTGAACTTCATAAAGATACGAAAGTTGTCTACTATTGTGGATAACATGATTAAAAATTGTACAGGAGCTATACTCCTGATGGATACTGAACTTCCTGGGGAGAGGTTTATGACTCTTCAAAACAGGCTTGCTTTAGACATTCTTTTATCGAAAAATGGCAGAGTCTGGAAGATGCTTAATGAGCGACATTGTTGTGCATATATACCTGACAATAGTAATGAAATTAGAGGTATGCTTACTAATCTAACAAGAGATAGTGCAGATTTGAAGGAACTTGAAGGAACCAGGTGTTTGGGAAAAGGTTAGAAAGGAACTTGCTAAAGTGGGAAGTTGGTTTAGTAACATTTGGCATGGGATATTAGCAAAAATAATGCAGGGAATATTCATTATTCTGGCTTGTCTATTTGGATTATGGTTATCTTGCAAAATTAGTAAAAGAATTAAAGTGAAAAGGGCGAAAGATGATCAGAGGAGGGAAGAAAAGAAAAGGGAGAAATTGTTCAGGGAGAAATTAGACGTGACAAAAATGGGGGAAGAAATTGAGATGAAGGAATTCAGAAGGAAAGGGCTGTGTGATGACAAGAGTCATCAGAGGAGGGATTGTTGGAGTGTGATTTTTATAATCAATATTAACAATGAAAAGTTTGCAATGTAATGTCTAATGAAACTACATAAATGAAATACTAATGCCCGCGTTTGAAATGTGCCCACGGGGAGTGGCCACCAATGTATACGATGACTAATGAAACTGACTAATAAATGAATTAATAATGTATTCATGTATGATTTTATATTGGCACTAAAAGTTCTGTATTAAGGTTTTGCTAAATTACTCACTAGGCCTTAGTTAGCAAGGGTCTGGGCCTAGCTGCCTGGTCTCATATTAACTGTGTTTTCTAACGTGCAATGTGCTGCTTTCCTGAAGGACACAACGCTGTACTTTTCCAGAAGCTAGAGAGATATGTGTGTAACTGTAGTAAATTCTTTCTCAAGGGACCCGACTTGCTCAAGGAGACATTCTTGCCGAATGCAACAGTGTAATCCTCAACAGGTGCAAGGTCGTCTGGACTAGGAGAAGGCAATGGAACTACTGACTGGAGCGACAAGTGTAACTTTTCTTACCTGACATTCTACCCGATGAAGACGTCAATCACAGGCGCCAATAAACTACGTGAGAACTGTCTTAGGTGAAGATTCTAGTAAGGTGTGTGATGGATTATTGGACAGAGATAACGATGCACCAAATATTGCCCAATGGGTAATTAGAGACTTGTTCGACAGATTTAATATAACAACATGACCCAAGGAGAAATCAGTCATTCTTTGCCGTTCCTAGCTATTATCACTTTGCCATTACCGAGCATTCTTCTTCGCCACTTTGATGCCATTACTTGCCATTATTCTTGCTATTCTGAGAGAATTTGTCTCTAGCTGTTTGATACTTAAACCATTCTCACCTTCTTCCTTGCCCGATACTTACTTCTCCTCCTTATGAGGGAAGAGCCCTATTCTTTGCTATGACTTGCTGAGAATTAGCTGTTCTATCCTGGCCGATGCCGAATTGACTGATGTCCTGAGGACGAAGACTGACAATGTATGCTGACCCATTTGGAGGGGTAACTATATGATGATATATTGTAATTGTCTGTTTGCCTTTTCTTTCTAGATACCAACTGCTCTTTTGATAGAGGCCACAGTTAGATGTTTTCTAAGTTCATGTTGCTAAATTGTTTTGCATGAAGCCCAACATGCTCATGCTAATTCGAGGTTAGTTAAGGAGTTCACTACAATCGGATGCAAATAGACAAATTACTGAATTCTTGCTTTGTTGAATAACGTGCTTATGATACTCTGTTAAAGTTGATTCATGTTAACTTTGTGCTGTGTGCTAATGTTCATGATCTATGCTCTGATAAAATCTTACTTGAGTTGCCATATTGTAGTGGTATTGATGTGCTTACTGATATTGAGACTAATAAATATGCTATTAGAGTGTAACTAATATGGAATAAATATCCAAACTCTTACTAGATTTGTGTGGTTATTCATGGCTGAAAGGTCATGGTGTGTTTGATTCCTATTAAGTGTTATTTATTAGTTTGATTCATTAGCTATTGTGAATATTGATGAGGTTATTGATCTATTAATTGCGATGATAAATAGATGTCTCGTCCTGGGAAGTCTCCAATCAGGGTCAAAATGTTAATTGCCCTAAAACGAGTCCCTACACCTTTTCAGACATTTTGTCAGGCATTCTATGAAGTCAGGGTAACTATGCAAGGATGTGAAAATGATTCCACAATCCTTAATTCTATCCCTGCACAAACTCTTATTTTGAGTAAAGAATTGAATGTATCTCCTTCTCAGAAACATGCACTAGTAGGTCCATTGAGCAATAAAACAAACATAATTTGCATCTATAGAATCCTCAGCGCCTACCATGATCTCTGGTTCTGTCCCATGCCATTACCAATAAGTGTGGCCTGGGCTAAATGCCAATGCTAAATGTACTGAATCAAACAATTCCTAGCTAAGTCTAAAACGAACCAGAATCGCAATGTAAATCATATTTCCAGATTCGCCTTACTGTTGTGACGTTCGAACCTTATGTAAGCTTGCCACAATAGATGATTTTAAAAATAAAAGTTGGAATGTCAACTGTAAATCATAAAAAAACGTTTTCCCAGGCAGAACACACCTTACCTAAGCCTTGAACATTAACCATCTCACTATAAATTCTACAATTATTAGAGTCCAGGAGACTAGGGGCCTCATTCTGAGGCCGGCGGGCGGCGGTCGCTGCCCGCCTGGCGGGAACCGCCATATGGCCGCTCAGCGGTCGAAAGACCGCGGAGGCCATTCTGGCTTTCCCACTGGGCTGGCGGGCGACCGCCAGAAGGCCGCCCGCCAGCCCAGCGGGAAACCCCTTCCCACGAGGAAGCCGGCTCCGAATGGAGCCGGCGGAGTGGGAAGGGTGCGACGGGTGCAGTAGCATCCGTTGCGAATTTCAGTGTCTGCTAAGCAGACACTGAAATTCAAAGTGGGGCCCCCAGGGGCCCCACGACACCCCTCACCGCCATCCTGTTCCTGGCGGTCGGAACCGCCAGGAACAGGATGGCGGTGAGGGGGTCGGAATCCCCCATGGCGGCGCAGCAAGCTGCGCCGCCATGGGGAATTCCTCAGGGCAGCGGAAAACCGGCGGGACACCGCCGGTTTTCCTGTTCTGACCGCGGCCATACCGCTGCGGTCAGAATGCCCTGCGGAGCACCGCCAGCCTGTTGGCGGTGCTCCCGCCGACCCCGGCCCCGGCCGCCGGGGTCGGAATGACCCCCTAGGTGTGCTAGAAGACATATGATTTACAACAAAAGTGGAAACATTGGTAAAGTAAAGGTCAGATGTTTAATTCAGTATGTTTGAAGGTGAAGAGCAAGTTGTTGACAGTAAACCCTGGAAATCTGGGCTCCGATCTTGGTTTCTGCACTTCACTGTAAACACAAATACGATCATATCAAGTGAGCGTTCTGTGCTTCCAACTATAAATATGTGTAATGCATAAAAGGTGTAATACAAATTTGTAAAATGTATTTTAATGTGCGCAATTTTTAACCAATTGCTGTGCTCTGTTGTTTGTCCGATAAGCTTGTGATATATGAGGACTAGCACATACCTAAAATTAATATTTGAGGATGTAATATCCCGATTCTTGCATTCCTTATTTCAATTGGCATGAGTTTTTCCCAGCAGGCATATATATTTGTAGGCTCTGTGATGTTTACTCATATTCATGGTATGCTTCCAGCTTTACAATGTTATGCCAGCTCATCAATTTTACAGTTTTAAGAAGGATAAAGTTTAAAATTCAATTTGAATTACGCTCTATGCTTCCCTTTCAATGAATGATTAGAAATCAAAATAATATTGCTAAAATATACACATTGACTAGATTGGATGCTAGTTCCCTACCGAGTGACTCAATTGCAGGTCTAGTGCATTATTTACCACCAACTTCACCTGCGCACCTAACATCAACATCCTCTCTTACGCAGATGGCATGCAACTCATACTCTCCTTCTCGTACAAAAGCCCCAACACAAGAACCGAGTGCACCATCTGCATGACCTAAGTCGCTAACTCTGTGAGAGCCGACTGCCTCAAGCTCAACACAGGCAAGACACAAGCTATCTCAGACCAAGTAGAAACAACAGGTCCCCATTCTGCGCCCTCTGTTTTTTATTTGCCAATAAATTAAATTTAAAGGGAAAAAAAAATTTCGACTGTCACACGTGTTTCAAACGGGACCCTGTTTGGTAAAGAAAAGCCATAACTGCCAGGTCTCAAGGTGCATTGTATTGAACTTATATTTATATGGCATTTCCTATCTCAGACGAGGCACTGCATGGGGGGCATGTTTCTCGGAACCAATCACCCTAAAACTTGGCCCGATCAATTAATGTGGACTGAAGGTGTTAAAGGGTGGGGAGAATAAAAGGAGTACCGATTTTATTCCTAAATAATCATGAACCGGTCCAAGCATCATTTAAGGCACATAACAGGATCTGGAGGAAATGTGCTCAGACTACGGGCTGAGAACTGACAAAAAGAGCCGAGAAGCTGGTGTTTCATGTGGCTGCCTCCTCTATGACTGCGCACAGGCCATTAACAAAGTGGAGCTGAGTGTGCATTTTCTGCTTGACAAGCTCCAGCTAAGTGTAGCTAGAAGCCAGGGGGACCGGCTGGCACCAGTGGTCAGGGCACCCCCTGTCTGCCTCTGAGAGAGCTGGCCAGGGGGAGAGACAGGTTTCACGCTCGGCTCTGGTAATAGGACAACGTGACTTCAGCTGGCACAAACAGATCCAGTTAAAAACACTCTGACTACTCGTGGGAACATGGGCTGTCCCTGCACACCCACTGCTTGCTTGTCTCAAGTAATAAATCTCTCCCGTTACATTATAGCCAGTACTTAATTTGTGCTTGTTGTTTCCGATGCGGAGCACCAGCACTTATTTTTGAGGCCAGCACTTTTTTTCTGCCTCAAGCATTTACTGCGAGCAAAAGACACATATGGGAAAGACAAAGGAAGAGAAAAATTAAAAAGCGTCACAAAGGGAGAAAGCAGAAAGCTGCAAGAGTGAGCTGAAGGGGCAGGGAGTGGCTTTAAATGGATTGAAGAGGCCTAAAATGGCTTCAGGATTATGCTTCCGCAGTATTCTGTGTCCGCACATTTAATTGCAGCAGCCGCGTGCTTAAGAGGAGTTTGGGCACCGGCACATTTTTGTTTACAAATTAAGCACAGATTATAGCCCTGAAATCATCTCTATTCCGAAGAGATTGCTGTGCGCTATAAGTCCATCAAGGGTTGAGGTACCAGGCTGTTCCCTCCTAAACCAGGGAATGCGAACTAGAGATGCACAAACTAGAAATACCTCACTCAGAGGGTCCTGTAGTTAGGTCAGTTGAACGCAGGGACGTTGAATGACCAAAACATCAGGGGTTTCAAAAGTTGCAGTATGCACCAGTTGACCCGATGCAGACACCGGGGGTTTGACCCCTTGCCCCACCCCTATCCATTCAGCAGCCTTCTGATTGATTTTGTTCCTGCCAATGCATTCATGATCCACTTGGAGTAGCAATGGCAGTGCCAGGAGTACCCAAGTGCGAGCCAAGAGTAGCGGCAACCCCTAATGACATCGACACGCTGTCCTCCGAAACTGTAAATAGCAAAGAAGGACAAATCTGTTCCTCTGACTCACTAATGTTGTAGATTAAGGCCTAGTACCTGCAGACACGTGCATGCACGTGCATTTGGTAGGGGGCTGCCTACCACAATAATAAAATTAGTTAGAGCTATTAGCACTGTAAACTCCTAACCGGACTTTTATTTCCATATAAATTGAAAATATAAAGTAATAAAATTTTACATATGGGAGCTGATTTGAAGCACCACACCATGAGCATGAAGGTTACTAATCAGTAAAAAAAAGACCGGTACAGTTTCGCCCTTGCATTGTAATAAAAAAACGAGCGCTGTGTAAAACCTTGAATTTGCGAAGGAACGCTAGGATAAACAATAGAATTAGACTGGTTGTCATGAAAAGCGCTTGATCACTGCCCAGCGAGATTGTGCTGCCTATGAAATAAAGAGAAAAAGTAGTCCAGAAACCATATGGAAAACATGGAGCCTCGTATGTTTTCGGTAGTTGGCCGGTGCACTTGAGGAGGGCTAAAACCCGGAAAAGGCATGACGTATGCATGCCTTTCATTAATTAAATCAAGCGAATTTTAAAAGGCAAACCCACTAATCAACTAAATTGATGGGCATGACATGGGTGTGGTTAAAAGCCTACAGAGAGATTACAACAGGGACAGAGCACTTGCGCGCTCAACCCTTAAAAGCAGTCGCAGACATGGCGCTCTGCTGACCCAGCAGGACACTATCCCTGTGGTAGCTGGGAATCACATTGAGTCGCAATTTGCAACATACTTTAGTAATATTATTGAGATAGGTCAAATTGGGACCCACTAGGATTCAATATTTTGTGAACCGACCTATTACTACAGAGACAATGTCTTCCTCGATCTGAAAAGCAACAAATAAAAATATTGCACTGGAGCTTTGGACACAGGCTGTATTAAACATGTTTGGAGGATTGCTTTTGTAATCACCAACCAATAGTTTGTGATTATTTATCAATGAAAGAAGCGCCATACAGTGACAATTATTGATTGACAAAGTCAGTACTTAGGGTTTTTGTAGAATAAAACATGTTTTCTCGAGTTTTACTAACACACAGACGACACATACAGTGTGGACAGCAGCAGTATACGTGTGAAAGATGCACTGAGAACAAAACTACTACTCATGAATGTAGAGCGAATGGACGCAATTGGCAGTCATCTAAAAGAAACAGAAACAAACGTGAATTAATCACAATGTCTCTGGGACCTGGATTACTACCTTGTGGCTAGCTTGTGCATTCAAGGCTGTGAAATTGAAGATATTTAAGAAGATAGCTTTTCTTCTGTGTACATTTACTCACAGTAACTCTAATCATGTTTTCATTGTCAAAGATGTTGCTTTCCCTACACATTTCAAAGAACAGTGATGAGGTGGTGCAGGGGGATGTGATGGGTAAATGGTGTTTTATTTGTTGGTTCCCCATAATGAGTTCCCTGTTAATCTGTCAGAAAGACACCAGGGGCGGAATGTATAGTACCGGTCAGTATCTTCCCATGAAAAAAACAGGAACCATGTGTTAAACTCTACAACGTGGATTAACCTGCAGACTCCAGATGACTGTGTCCTCTTTTGCAGGTATTTCCCAAATCCAGAGAGATTAATTCATATATTTACCTTTTGCTCTCAGTAGGTGGTAAGTACCTGTAGGTGTGCTGTGGTTTTCAGCAGGTTTTGGGTGGGGTTCGGAGAGTGAGGTGTATCCCGGGAGTCTACTGGAGGCCTTGATGTATGTGGTGGTGAATGTGACGGCATACGTTGGCATGCATGGCAGTTTATGTGGTGGTGTTTCTGGTGGTGTATTCATTAGGCTGTTTGTAGTGGTGTAGATTTAGAATGTTGTATGTGTATGTGCCATATGTGGTGCCTGGGTTGTAATGGATTGGTGGTGTAGGAGGTTTAGATGGTGTAAAGGGTTACAATTTTTTATTTACAGTTATAAAGGATTTAGAGGTGTCAAATGTAGTTGTTGGGGGTTGGTGTTTTAGGGTACAGGTGGGATAGGCAGTGCCATTGTAAGTGTATGAGTGGTGCAGGGAGTAAATGATGTAGGCCATAAAGGTGTGGAGGCACACAGTGCAGTTGGGTGGAATCAATGGTAATGTAGTTGGTGATGGAGGTATGTAGTACACAGGTGTATTGAGGATCATCGCTAAGCCTCACCCTCTTCAACCTCTACATGCCCCCACTAGCTGCCATCATCACAAGCCGTCCACTCAACATCATCTCCTATGCCGACGACACCCAACTGATAGTCTCCCTCACCAACAACCCGGCCACTGCCAAAAACAATTTCCATGACAGAATGAAAGCTGTTGTTGCCTGAATGAAAGATAGCTGCCTCAAATTGAACTCTGGCAAAACAGAAGTCCTCATCCTCGGCTCCACACCCTCTGCCTGGAATGAGTCCTGGTGGCCCTCTACCCTCGGAAACACCCCTACCCCCACCGACCACACCCGCAACCTTGGCATCATCTTAGACTCATTGCTCTCAATGGACCGACAGATGAGCCCAGTCTCATCGAATTAGTTACACACCCTTCGCATGCTTAGAAAGATCTACAAGGGGATCCCCACCGAAACCAGTAGGACTGTCACCCAGGCCTTTGTCAACAGCCCCCTCGACTACGGCAATGCTCTCTACGCCAGAACCACCGACAAGACCCGGAAAAGACTGCAACGCATCCAAAAACCTCAGTTCGGCTCATCAAAAACGCCCCACAACGCAGCCACATCTCCGCCCTCCTAAGAGACCTACACTGGCTGCCTATCGACAAGAGAATAACCTTCAAGCTCCTACCCACACCTACAAGGCCCTACACGACGCCGGACCAGCGTACCTCAACCACAGACTCTCCTTCTACACTCCTGCCAGACAACTCCACTCTGCCGACCAGGCCCTTGCCAATGTGCCCCGCATCCGAACAACCACAGCTGAATGTAGATCCTTCTCCCACATCGCCGCCAAGATCTGGAACACCCTCCCCATCCACCTCATGCAATCTCCCACCCTGCCTCAGTTCAGGAAGGACCTCAAGACCTAGCTCTTCGACTGATCCTCATCACCCCACCCCTTTTCCTCCCCAGCACCATGAGACCCTCACGGGTGATTAGCCACGCTCTACAAGTCCCTGATTGATTGATTGATTGAGTGCGGTCAGTGCAGGATGTATTTGGTGTTTTGGATATGGGGTGATATCAACTATGTAAGATATTGATGGCTTAGGGTGTAGCTCGTGTAGGGCATTGGTTCCCAACCTGTGGTCCGGGGACTCCTGGGGTCCGCCAAACCTCCTCAGGGGGTCCGTGATTGCTTAGAAAAATAGGTAATATTAGCAGATTAACAAAGTTTATATAAATAAAGTGACTATATGTACAACTGAAAATTTCAAAACGTAATGTAAATGTTAAGGAATTTGAAATTGAAGGCTAAAAATTAAATTAGTATCCTTATTTTGATTCGTGGGAGCGTGCAGGTGCATCAAACAGACTATAATATGGATGATGTGTGGCTTTGATTGAATTTAGAAAAGCTCCAACCTTTCTATTAAAATACTTGTTTATTTTTTATTTGTTTGCTAATTAAATAGAATATATTATCATTTGTGTATGTATTAGATGGAATGCTTGTGTCTGTATTTGTTATGTATACTTTTGTGGTTCAACTCATCGGCAATGTTTAGACCTGTGCCCCCAGCTTCCAGTCGGAGTCCCCTGATTCCAATAATGATTCAGCGGGGGTCCCCGGTTCCAGTAATGATAAAGTGGGGGTCTACAAAAGTCAAAAGGTTGGAAATCACTTCTTTTTTTATTTTTATTTTATGGCAGATCAGACCATAAAATCAAAAACAAAAGGCATTTTATCCCTCAGGGGGTTCCACCAAAGCTAAAGGGTCAGAGTGTTCATACCCTGGCCCCTTTTATATTTTTTTATATATTTTTCATGGGACTCGGCTTCCCAAGTCCATGGCCCAAGATGACTGACAACACTTTTGTTGGTGAAGTGTTTTCAGCCTTTCAGATTTCTGCAAAAGATTGGGAGGGGTCGCAAATCCTTTGCGTCCCTAGATATATATGTATATACATATATATATATATATATATATATATATATATATATATATATATATATATACAAATTTGGACTGTCTTAAATTTCTCAAAAACTATTGAACAAATTTACACCAGATAACAAAAAGGGCTACCTTTCTGCCAAATTTGGTGTAATTCCATCCAGTGGTTTTTGCACTAATGCTGTTCAACTTTTCCTATGGGAATTAACATTAAAAAAGCTCTAAATCTCACCACCCCTTTATCGCAGTCCCCGCTTGACGGATTACTCCTAAATTTCTCAGACAGCAGCTCATATGACAGTCAAATTTCTGGGGAAAATTTCATGAAGATTTGTCAAAAAATGCTAAAGATCTAGGCAAGCAAAATCTGATTTCTCTATAGTGACTAGTTCCTAACTATAACTACCTAGTGGCCAGTGCCACTAGGTAATAAAAATACCCTAAGGTAACTATAACTAGCACCCCCACCATGCACAGTTTTTTTGTCAAAAATGTTACTGCAAATATTACATTGATATTATCAATGATGTTATCAAAGATGTCACGAGTGCCGTCATTTGTGGGGTAATTAGCAATGCATGGCAATTGTGCAAGTTACAGTTACAGTTACCATAGGGCACTAGTTATAACTATAACAGGTGAATTTCTATGGTTTTATACGTTTAAAATGGGAGCCTAACTATAACGTCCCTGTAAACTTTGGTAGTTTAAGTGAATTTCTATGATTTTTTAACATAAAGTAAATTTAATTACTATACATTAATCCAACCACCGCCTTTGTGGTGTGTGGCAGTGGTTGGCCAGAAGCCTTGCCTGTGGCCAGGCCCTGTGGCCAGTGCCCTATAATCACCCATCCTTGTACCACGCACGGCCTTCCGCTGTGGGTGGTGTGGTTGGCCACAGGGCTTGGCCTGCAGCCAGTCACTGTAGCTAACCACCCAACCCCATGCTGTGCAAAGCCTTTGGCCATGTGCAGCTGGGGTTGGCCCCAGATCTGCGTGCCTCCCCTCTCCCGGCCAATTCTGGCCCCAAGACCCAATTCCCTGGGGCCCACTACAATTCCACGGGGGCCATGCTTTCCCCCTCCCCTGGCCGCTTTCAGCTCCAGGGACCCCAACTCCTGGGGCCTGATTGTGGCCCCAGGGACCCCATCCCCTGGGACCCAGCATTTATATATTTATTTTTTGGGGGGGCATAGGGCCCCCTCCCTGTGCCCATCTGAGCCCGGAGACCCTACTCCACGAGGCTTGGCCTTCAAAAATTTTTGGGGGGGCACAATGGTCCCCTCCCCAGACCTATTTTGCCCCCCCCGGGCCCCATACTCTGAGGCTCAGCCTTCAAATATTATTTTTTTGGGGGGTGGGAGCTCCATGGCCTCCCTCTACAGGACCCCATCTCAGCCTAAACATTTCATTTTTTTTGAGGGGGGGGTTGTGCCCAAGCCATTATCAGCCCCAGGGCACCCTGTAAAATGGTTAGCCCCTGTAGTCCCAGCTGGCCCCCGCCTCCTGCTGGAGCCAGCATGGCAGCCACAGAGAGGGAGCCAGTCACAGCAACCAGAGACATAGCAGGAGCTGGCCCTGGGGGAGTGGTGGTCCCCAGGGCCATGTATGGCTCCACGTGCTGAGATCTGATTGGCTGCCAACACTTCAATAAGGAAGTGTTGGCAGCCATGTTGGGGCTCGACTTCAGTTGAGTCCCATAAAAAAAGATTTAAAAAGAGAAAAGGGGCCAGGGTAGGTACACCATGACCGACCCCTTTATTCTGGTGCCACCCCCCCCAACAAGCAAAAAGCATTATTTTTTAATTTTCAACAGGAGTCACTGCAGATCCACAGAGACAATGAAAAAAAAACAAGTGCGGACTCCCATGCTGGTTTTGTAAATAGCCACCAGGAGGGACAGGGGGCATTGAAATTTTGAATGTGTGCCCCCTCAAAGCCCCAGAGACCACCACCTCCCCAGGGCCAAACAGTAATTAATCAGCAGAGGCGCCCGGCACCCAGCAGCCCTGGGGACTGCCACCTCCCCGGGGCAGAACATATAATCAAATGCAGGAGAGGCTGCCTGGCCCCCAGCAACACCATGGACTGCCAACTTCTTGGGACAGATTACATATGGAAATGCGGGAGGGCCGCTCACCACCCCTGCTGCCTCAGGCACCACCAATATATGTATATTCACTAAAAAAAAAAAAAAAGGTTACAGGGGGCGTAACAGTTAGGTTCTAAGTTACTCGTATAAAACCATAGAATTGGGCCCCCCCAGCCCCGGGAACCACCACCTTCCCGGTGCATTTAACTAATAAATTGAGGGCCGCCCAGCCCCCCTGCAGCCACAGGGACCACCACCACTTCCCCAGGGCACTGTAGAAATTGGCTGTGGGGGCGTGTGGATCCCTCTCAGCCCCGGGGACCACCACCTCCCGGGAGCAAATAGTAAAAAAATGTAAAGTCGATCTGTTTTGGAGCCCCAGAGACCACCCCCTCCCCGGTGCTATTTCCACATTGGAGAAGGGCCACGTGGCCCCCCTTGAGGATCCACTGATGGCCCTGGGAACCACCACCCCACAGGGCCGGCTCCTGCTATGTCCTAGGGTGCCCACCCCCTGGACATAGCTGTTTGCTTTTGCTTAGTGGGAGATGACCGCTCCTGCAGGTCCTCCTGCCAGAAAGCAAAGTTGTCATCTGTCATCCCTGCACGTATATCTGCGTGCAGGGAAGACAGATGAAAACATTGCTCTAGCAAGGAGGGAGATGCTATTAAAAGCAGGTCCTTACTTGCTGGAGTAATGTGAGCTCATGCAGGATGCAGGAGCAGAATGAGACCGCAGGGGAGGGATTGAGGCTCCCCTCAATAGTCCCAGATAGATCATAAAGGGTAAAATATGTTAAAAAACAATTGGGTATGAATGTGGGGGAGGCCTTAAGGCTCCCTCAGCAGTCCCAGATAGCCTGTAAAGGGCATAAAAAAGTAGAAACCATAACTAAATAGACAGCGTAATGGTGAAGTTCAGAGTTTGACTCCAGGTGCATCCATAGTCATTTTCCTCCTTAAATTTCTTTTCAACTGCACATGTTTAAGGAAAGGAAATCTTACTCTTTTTCATTGACAAATACATTTTTCTTTTCAATTTGTGCAGAAATATCTAATTCTAATTTTGTATAATCCATCAAAGCCTAAAAAAACTCTTTCTCTCTCTCGCTCTCTTTCTCTCTCTCTCTTTCAATCTCTTTCTCCCAGTCACACACCCACTCAGATGCTCACACACCCACTCACAGACCCACTGATGCCCTCAAGCACCCACACACAGCCCTGCGCAGACACTGATGCACCCACTAAGGCACTGATGCACGCACTCTCACAACCAGATAGAGACTCTCACAGTCACTCTGACCCCCAGATACACCCTCTTACATCTATTCTCACACCCAGAGAGGTAGGCTGGGCCCAACTCCCACCACACATGGCCAAAGGGCCATGTTTAGAGTAGTGTTGGGTAGATAGAGCGTTGGCCGCAGGGACTGGCTGCAGGCCAGGCCTTGTGGCAACCTCTGCTATTCATGGGCGAAGGCCGTGCATGGTGTAAGGTTGGGTGCTTATAAGGGTTTGGCCTCAGGGCCTGGCCGCAGGCCCTGTGGCCAACCGCCACCACACATGGCCAAAGGCCATGCGCAGAGGAGGTTGGATTAACGTATAATAATGAAAATTGCTCCACCTTACAAAAAACATAGAAATTCACTGAAAAATTATACTTAGGAACATTATACTTAGGAAATATAATTTAAAAATAACATAAAAATTAATTGAAAAAAACAAAAGATACAGGGAGGTTATAGTGAGGCTCACATTTTTAAAGTACAAAACCATAGAAATTCACTTGTCATAGTTAGAGTTATCTCAAGTAACTTGCACCCTCGCCATGCACTACCAATTACCCCACAAAGTATGACGTTCATGACATCTTTGATAACATCATTGATAATATAAATGTAATATTTGCAGCAAAATTTGAAACTGTGCACCGCGGGGTGAGTTATAGTTACATTATGCGCGATTTATTGTTACTTGAGATAACTATAACTATAACAGGTGAGTTTCTCTGGTTTTGTGCATTTCAAATGTGAGCCTAACTATAATGCCCCTTTGTTTTTTCAGTGAATATATATATATATATATATTTATATATATATATATATATATATATATTCCTGTGATAGAAACTCCTTCAGCTTAAACACGTTGTCTGTTGCCATTTTCTGCTATGACTGCACATTCTTGGCTAAAACATCTTTTCAGACATCCTGCTTTTCACTGAAAATAACAAAGATTAAAGGAATGCAATAGTTAGGTGAAAATGTCAGTTAAATCATTCCGCTAAACAAATGAAACCACTGAAATTCACCAGTTATAGATATCTGAAGTAACTATAACTTGCGGGTTTATTTGAGCCGGGTTTATTTGAGCCGAGGAAAGATGCCAGGAGGCACCCGGGAGCCGGCCCGAGCGAGGACCTAGGGTAGGGCTGCACTATGCAAGTAGCGCTCCACCGAAGTGAGGAGGGCCTGGCAGCGGAGAGTGATTCGGCAATGCGGGCTGCTGGAGAGGTGGAGGGTCCCCCCGCTCCCTTCCAGGAGCAGCAGGCCGCCTTCGTGGGACTCTGGGCGGAGGCCTGTCGGGGCAGCCCAGGCGCGGACTGGCCCTGTACCGTACAGGACAGCGGAGTACTGGAGAGCTCTGCAGCCAGGCAGCGCTGCGGCCTTGACGCGTGGGCATACCTGGTACAGGGGGCTCCACGGACCAACCAAGAGGAACTACCAGGCTGAGGGGGGTCACCCCACTTACTTCGTTGCCGGCCAGCTGTGACTGCGCCGGTGGCCAAGAGGAGAGGGGCTGAACCGCGAAGTCAGGCTCAGCAAACGAACAGCGGCGCCCGGCCCGGCAGTGACTGCAGAACTGCCTTTCCGCCTATCGGGGGAGCGCGGATCGAGCCAGGGCCTCCTGGCTGAGGAGAGAAATAGCGGCCCAGAGAAGGGTCTCTCACTAGCCCCGCGCGAGGGTCGACAGCGGTAACACTTCGGTTGCTTGGTGAGCAGGATCCAGGCGATGATGGCAGGCCACTTGAGCTGGCCTGAGCGGTGCTGTGTGGCTGCCCCCGGTTCTAATAGAACTTGCAATCGCAATGACCGGACCAGTGCGCTAAGGCTGGGCACCCTGATACATATACTGGTGACCTGAAGTGAACTAATAGACGTGGTCCTGCTGAGGTTTGCAGCCTGTGAGCACCTGTCACCCCTTGGTGGTCGCTTGGTGCTTTGGGATCGGCGTGGGAACACTGTTGCTCTCAGCGGTGGCAGCGGCTGAAGCCGCTGCGATAGTTACCTACCTTACAAACGCCAGCCCTGGACACAGTCCCCGGGGAGGCCACTGCACTTAAGAGGGTACCTGTGGGGGGAACAGAACACTGTGAATCCTTAGGCATTGAGCATGGTTGGAGCCTAAAGGGAACCGTGAGGAATCCTGTGATCAGTGCTTAACGTAGGGATTTCCTGCACTCCAAACAAAGGGGGTTATTCTAACTTTGGAGGAGTGTTAATCCGTTCCAAAAGTGACGGTAAAGTGACGGATATACCACCAGCCGTATTACGAGTTCCATAGGATATAATGGACTCGTAATACGGCTGGTGGTAAATCCGTCACTTTTCCGTCACTTTTGGGACGGATTAACACCTCCTCCAAAGTTAGAATAACCCCCAAAATGTTTAATCATTCCATAGATGTCTAGAACTAATTCCGACTTACTGATTGCTGAAAAATGCATGGAGGCCTCTGAATGTTATAATATCAAATGGAAATAATTAAAGCTCTCAGTTGCGTACTTTATATTTGTATTATCAATGTCTGAGAATAAAATGTTAATAAAATATCTTTAAAAAAAAATAAAAATCATTGGCCCTTTGGCCAGGCCCTGCACCCCAATCCCGACGGCATCTATGCCCTGCCAATAGGCCAAAGGCAGTCAGCAACTTGATGTTGGGCGTCGGGCCCTGGCCTGCATGCAGCCTCCAGTGGTGTGCATAGCTATGTCATGTAACAATTTGATCAGTGTCATTTTAAGTAAGGCAGACTTTCTGGCTTTGTCAAAGGGAAAAAAAACACCAAAATAAAAAAGCAAGGGGCCTATTGGCTTTATTAAGGGGGTAGCACTTCAACATTCATAATGCAGACCTATTGGCCTTGTCAAAAAGTCACCACTAACTATAATCAAATGTTTATTTTATTAATTCAAACACTGTCATGTTTAACAATTGATTGTCACAACATTTTTTCATTTTTTCAATAAAGCATTATTAAAAAAAAAAAGAAATTGTTGTTGAGCCTTTTGTTAACATTTTTCAGGCCACCAGTGACATCCATAGAACCAACCACAAAGTGTCCCAGCACTCCAATTGAAGAACACACAGCTCCAGCTCGGAGTGCTTTAAAAACTATTGTAAATTCTCCTGGGGTCATGGATTCAATGATCCAGGAGACACACTGTGTCCTTATTAATCCAGTGAAAGTTCTGTATGAGTTGAGTAAGATTGCTCATGACAAGGGCAAGACTGAAGCCTGCCCTCCCTGTTACCAGACCCCTTGACATATTCTTCTGGTAGGAAAATGAGGTGCCGCACAAAATAGCCAGGGTTAGGGGGGCATGTGGTGAGAGAAGAAGCGGAGTAGTGGTGGCAAGTCTAGGATCTTGAAGTTCAAATTAAGTTCAGAAAGAGGTAGATAAGCCGCATCTGCTCTTCAGTCACAATCTCATTCAGAAATATCTGAATCCAAGTAATGTCATATTCTCTTATTTTTCCTGCACTTATTACGATCTTATGTTCTCTTGGTCTATGCCTACTTTTCTTCACAACTTTAGACCTTTGAGTTTTGCCAAATGTTCTTTGCTTTCTCCCTGAACATACAGGAATCAGCTTCTTATTTAATTTCCTGCTAAATATTCTTAAACGTTCTTTCTAACTCATAATCGCCAGTTTTATGTTTACTTTTAGAGGAAATTTGTAATACCAACAACAAGAGAATATATGCTGGACACATGCAATCTCTGATTTTATAAATACAAGCAAGTACGTGTATCACAAGGGACAGAGGGAGTTGCCCATGTGAAAGCTCTATACTACAATGGACAACAGGAGTTGGCAGAAGAGTACCAATTATGAGTGATTCACTATCCCAAATTATTCGTTGAAGAGCCCAACGCATATACAAGGCATGGTGTAAATCCTTTAGGTTCCCAGGCGATCACATAGTGTTGGCTCAGAGCCCAGAGCAATTGTATTTTTCTATTATTTTGTTTGCCTGCGCTTTTTGTTCTGCTGTTTGGTCAATAACTTCATACTCTTCCTCTTGTTGTGGGTCGCTATTGTGATTGGACTCCATTAGCCAAGATCAAAAATTGTTCTTCACTGTGGCTCTGAATTATTTGGTGTCCCTTTCGGACGGTTGCGAGTGTTAGGGAATGAAATGATGACGACATCCTTTTTTATTGCATCCCCTTACTGATTTTAGAGATCAATGCCGTTCGTCAAGGTTACTTTATGAAAAAGCCATACTGATATTTTCTGATTTGTGCAATTCCGTGTTCTCTGCATATTCTCAAAATCATCAATCAGAGCTCTGTTTGGTTTTTAAAAAACGTATCTTTGTACATGTTTTATCTCTGTCCTAGCTGGTGGTCAAAACCAGCTGTAAAAATTATTAACACCTCTGTGTGGTCCACTGAGTCTTTCACGACAATTAACCTCTCATCTTGAGAGAGCAATTTTTTAAAATATTCTAGAGCTTATTCACTCTGTTTGCCTCAAATCGTGCATTTCCCACTACCAGCTTAAAGAGGTAGGAGGCATATCTTGTTATATCCACGACTGGAAGCTTTGGACGGCGCTCCAGGAAAGTTTAAGGAATGAAGGCAGCCATTTCTGGTTTAGAAAGAATCATAATACCCCATGCAAACTAACAGACCTAAGATTTTTAAAATCTAAACTACATTTCTCTATTTCATTCTATACAAATAGACTTTTCAGGTGTATGTATGTTGCAAAGATTCATAACATAACTACAGTAATCATCACATCTCAGGAATTATAAAAAACAATGGGTTAGAGCAGGATTCAAGGGCAAGATGCAGAGAAGGTTTGTTGGGTACACTTTAGATTGTCCCAGGAAAGGGCTACTCCTCGCAATAGCATTTTGCCACCCTACACAGAATAATATATATCAAAGATGTCAAGAGTCACCTTCAGAGGGACACGGATAGGAGGAAAGCCCCACAAAGGGGAAAATACAGTTGTTGGCAAAATTGTAATTCTTGATATAAGATGAAAGTAGAGCTGAGAAATTAGCAAGGCACATAGGGCCAGATGTATCATCACGGCCCTTTGCGAGTCGGAAATAGCGATTTTTAAGAAATCGCTATTTCCGACTCGCAAAGTGCCATGTATCACATTTGCGATTCAGTAATAGCGATTTCTTAAAAATCGCAAATGCTATTACCGAATCGCAAATTGCGATACTGGCCCCCTTCGCAGCTATGGGCCTGTTGGCCCATATCTGCAAATTTATTGCATTTCCAAAATTGCGATTTCTGAACCAGAAATCGCAATTTTAGAAATGCAAAAGCCCAGGGTGCTGGGAGCCCAAGGCCCCCTCTGCTGCACCCCAAAAGTGTTTTGGGGGACATGTAAGGTGCACACATGCCAAAAGGGCATGTGTGCTTTACATGTTCAATTTAAAAATGCATTTTAAATGCATTTTTAAATTTTGCACCAGGTTACCACCTGGTTTCTTCTCATGGTATTTTGCATGTGCAAAATGCCATTCTGCGAAAAAACGCAATTTGCGTTTTTTTGCTGCATCTCCTTGCGATGTGGATTTTGCGAATCGCAAATTATGACTCGCAAAATCAGGTTGCAATGCAAAAAAACGCAATTTTTGCAATTTCTTGCTTTTGGTCTGCGAATGCCTTTCATGCATCGCAGACTACTTTTTTGCACTCGCAAACAGCCGAATTTTGCGATTCACACCGTTTGCGAGTGCAAAAAAATTTCATACATCTGGCCCCAAACTCCTCCTAATAGCAGGAAGTAGAAAAGAGCCAAGCTCAGAAGATAGCATCCCAGAAGGAATTTGATCACGCTTGCTTAAAGCAAAAATCTGGGACAATAATAGTAGCAAAGGCTGAAGATTGCAATAAACATCCACGGGACAAAATGCATTGTGAAACAGCTTGCTCTCTTAAAGCCTCCTTCACATATTCTTCATACAGGAATTTACACCACAGGAAGAGAATCAGCAACATCTTGGATTGAGAGACTCAGAGATCCTCTAATTGAAAGAAGCACTGTTGGAAATGGGCTTTCTGCAGGGTCACCCCAAACTTTTTGCCTTCCTCCTCTTCTTTTTCTGACCTCGTTTTTGCTAGCTTCAGGACTCTTGCACTTTACTACTGCTAACAAGTGCTAAAGTGCATGTGCTCTCTCCCTAAAAACATAGTGACATTGGCTCATACCCAATTGGCATATTTGATTTACTTGTAAGTCCCTAGTAAAGTGCACTACATGTGCCCAGGGCCTGTAAATTGAATGCTAGTAGTGGGCCTGCAGCCTTGGTTGTGCCACCCCCATCAGTAGCCCCTTAACCATGTCTCAGGCCTGTCGTTGCAAGGCCTGTGTGTGCAGTTTCACTGCCACTTCGACTTGGCATTTAAAAGTACTTGCCAAGCCCTAAACTCCCTTTTTTCTACATATAAGTCACCCATAAAGTAGGCCCTAGGTAACCGATAGGACAGGGTGCTATGTAGTTAAAAGGCAGGACATGTACATGTGTGGTTTATATGTCCTGGTAGTGAAAAACTCCTAAAATTGGTTTCCCACTACTGCGAGGCCTGCTCCTTTCATACGATAGCATTAGGGCTACCTTCACAAACTGTTTAAGTGGTAGATTCTGATCAGAAAGGGATAACCAGGTCATATTTGGTATGGCCAGAATGGTAATACAAAATCCTGCTTATTGGTGAGGTTGGATTTTCTATTACTGTTTTAGAAATGCCACTTTTAGAAAATGAGCATTTCTCTGCACTTAAAATCCATCTGTGCCTTACAGCCTGTCTCTAATCCACATCCGGGCTGGGCTGGTTGACAGCTCCCTTGTGCATTTCACCCAGACAACCACAACATAGGATGCTCAGTCACACCTGCACTCATCTGCATACTGAATGGGTCTTCCTGAGCTGAAAGGGTGAAGGGCCTGACACATTTCAAAGGCTAGTGGCCTTCCCTCACACAATGGACTGCCTAACCCCCTACTGGGACTCTGGCAGATAGACCTGTACTAAAAGGGGACCTTGTGCACTTCAAAACCACTCTTTGAAGTCTCCCCCACTTCAAAGCCATTTTTGGGTATATAAACTTGGTCCCTGACCGCACCAAATCAGACACTTCTGGACCTGAACCTGCAACCTGTAAAGAGGAACTGCGTGGCTGCCCAAAGGACTCATCTGGACTGCTTTGCTGTGTAGGACTGCTGCCCTGCTGTTGCCCTGCTGCCCTCTAACTTTGCTGAGAAGTGCTCTCCAAGGGCTTGGATTGAGCTTGCCACCTGTTTTCTGAAGTCTCAGGGCCAAAAAGAGTTCATCTATTCAAGGAAACTCCTTGTGCGCTGAAAATTGATGCACAGCCTGCCGGAAACGACTCAGAGCCTACCCTGTGATGAGAAAATCACCGCACAGCAGAACCGGAATGACACAGCCGGACTTCCTGAGCAAAGATCGACGCAGCACCTGTGTTGCAACTGGAAATTTGACACACAGCCATACCGGGTCAACACACAGCTGAGCCGGAACGACGTAGCCTGACTTCCCGAATGAAGAATCAACGCACCATCTGCCGTGCGACACAAACTTCTACACATCGCCTACCGGATCGAATGCGCATGATTTCTTCCCACATGCCCAGGATTTTCCCTGCATCGTCACTGGGAGTCAAAAGATCCCCGCAAAGCGGTGAGGAACTTAGACTACGCACCAGAAATTGATGCAAAGCCTCTTGCAGCGTGGAAAGAAACGACCCGCCGTGTGTGCCACGTCAAAAAATCCAACGCACATCTTTTTTTCCACGCATCTCCTCCTCTGTGGTCTCCGTGCGTGGTAACTTTGACGCAAACCAGGTACTTTGTGCGAAAAAGAGACAAGTGTTGATTTCTAAGATTTAAGACTCTTTTTAAGCTTGCAAAAGTGATATCTCAACTTGTGCTTATTGAATCTTTATCGTTTTGACCTTAATTTAATTAAAGAAATATCATATATTTTTCAAAACCTGTGGATGTATTTTTGTGGTGGTTTCACTATGTTACTGTATGATTTACTGCACAAATACTTTAAGCATTGCCTTCTAAATTAAGCCTGACTGCTCAGTGCCAAGCCACCAGAGGGTGGTCACAGGATAATTTGGATTGTGTGTACTAGGATTGTAATCCCTATTTGGACAAAGGTGAATACATCTGCCAACTAGAGACCGCATTTCTAACAAGCACCATTTTGGAAAAGGCTATTTATTAAATGTTGTATTGCTTCTTTCCAAGAAATCTTGGCATTCGTTTGACTGTGAAGAAGAAGTTTAGGATTAACATCACACATGCTATGCAGAAATCTGGAATGCTGCTGCTGCTTTTCAGGATGCACACTCCACGAAGTTTAGAGAAAAAAACTCTGGGTCACCGCAAGCACAAAAGTGCTAGAACAACATGGGTAGTAAAGACATTCAGCATAGGTCTGAGTGCAAGGTCTGGCAATGAGCTAATGGAGAGCATGTGAAACATTTCTTCCCCTTCTGAACCTCCTTTGTCTCAGGTGAGCTCCTAATACTGTCTGTCTCTTGTGACAATCCTGATACAAATGTAAATACAAGTTATGCCTGCCAGGGATGTAGCATAAACCTTCTTGCAAATGGATAGAACCAGTGCCAATTTGTATCTCTTACAATTGGTTGACGCAGAAACTCATTCTTTGCACTTTAACCCAGGGCATAAGGGAGACAGACAGAGAAGGGTGAAGCAAGGAGGAAGAGTAAGATAGAAAAACATTGCCAGAGAGAGAAAGCAGAGATGAAAAGAACTCAGGAATGAGAGGAAGAGATAGAAATTGTTAAGTGGTGGGTGAAAGAGGCATGAAATTGAATTATAAATTGTCTGCCTAGCATTTGGCAGTACAGGCATTGTGCTCCAAAGTAAAACTGTGAGCTCAAGTACTTTACTTATATTTTACAGATTAAGCACTAGATAGCACAGCAGTAAAACAGGGGCACATAAGTATACTGAGTCACTAAAGCCATTAATGTTGTTACTAAGGTCCTGATTTAAAGTTCGGTGGACATGTTACTCCTTCACAAACGTGACAGAGATCCCGTTCTCCGTGTTACAATTGCCATTTGATACAATGCACTTGTAACACAGCAGATGGGATATCCGTCACATTTTGTAATGGAGTAACCCATCCACTGAATTATAAATCAGGCCTTAAGTCACAAATACAATTTCTAAAAATAATTATTATCTATCTATTGATTAAGATATTGAGCCATGGAAGTAACCTTCTATACAGTACTCAATACTACAGATTTGCCATCTCAGAGCTCTATAAATAAGGTATATTGCTCTTACCCAATCACACACCATTACATCTAATTTGTTCGGAAGACTAAAAGGATAAGTATGAATGTCCATATTTCAACATACAGATTTCACATACCATTTGGCATGTGAAGGACTTGGATATTCCACTGTCCACTCTATATGATTTCCCCACAATACCCACAGTCCTGAGTCATGTATAACACCGAACACTGATAGTGCTCCACTAGCAAAGATCCTAAGCCACTTATGCTTTTGAACTACAGAAGATGCTGAGGTACTGATGATATTCAGTAAAATAACCCAGCTGTGATGTTCGAATTCCAAAAGACTGACCAGGGAAGGAGAATACAATTTTTTTTAACAAAATGTATGTAGACCGTTTTGAGAACATGACCCAGGGGTATCAAAGTGCTGCACATTAACAAACATAACATTACCGTATGATGCCGATTACGGACAGCATAAATCAATGAGTATGCCTACAATTGTATAAAAGTACATACAATATAAGTACCTCATTGGTAGGAGGTTTGCCTCTAAAGTTTGAGGGTTTCTGAAGGATGGTTGTATGATGGAACCACGCATGCGGCAACCACCAATGCCTGAACATCACGATCGGAGCATTGACCACGTTGTTTCCACGCATGCCTTTACCACTCATGCCTTTACAATGATTTTTCATTGTAAAGGCATGCCTAGTAAAGGCATGTGGAAATGGCATGCGTGGCTGTCGCATGCCACCCGACCCTAAAAACAGAAGTACCCCGACCTCCCACCTTTAAAGACTACCCCAATACCCCCACCCTGAGCCCTAAAACCAACCTCCACACTAAAAAATAAAACCACACAACCCCTAAACAACAAATTACCCTGACCTCCCCACCCCTCTAAAAACCCGACCCCCACCTGCCTTGACTACAAAATTACCCCAACCCCACTCCCCCACCCCTAAAAACCCGACCCCCACCCACCCTAAATACAAAATTACCCCATCCCACCCCTAAATACCCACGCAACCCAAAATACAAAATTAACCCGACCCCCATCCCCATCCCTAATAACCTGCCCCCAACTGCCCTAAATACAAAATTACCTCAACCCCCACACTGCCCCTAAAAACCCAACCCCCCACCTGCCCTGAATACAAAATTACCCCAACCCCCAACCCTAAAAACCTGACCCCTCACCTGCCCTGAATACAAAATTACCCCAACCCCCACCCCACCTCTAAAAACTCGATCCCCCACCCACCCTAAATACAAAATTACCCTGATTCCACCCCTAAAAACCCACCCCATCCAAAATACAAAATTACCCTGACCCCCACCCCTAAAATCCTGACCCTCCCACACCCCAAATACAAAGTTACCCCGACCCCCTACCCCGTTCCTAGAAACAAAATAACCCCGACCCCCCCACCGTTACCCTAAAAACCATACTACTGAACCCCAACCCCTGCCCCTTAAAAAAAAAAAATAACCTAACCACCCCAACCTCTTCACCCCTACTCCTATCAACTACCCACAACCCTGCCCCAACCCCACTTACCTGACCGTGTCCTTTCCCGATGGATCTTCCTTTTCCTCTGCCTTAACCACGCATGTACGTTCACATGCGTGGTTAAGGCAGAGAAAAAGGCCTGCGTTGTTCAGGCAAGTGTTGTTCCGCTTGCGTGAACAATGCAGGCTTGGTTCCGGATGCGTTGTTCCGGATCTTTCCTGTGAAGGATAGTCATAATCTAAATTGCTTGTTTCATGCTTGTAACACAAATCTCAGAGAAAGCCAGGTTCGAAGACACAAGTTTGTCAGTGCACTATCAATTTGACCTTGCAAAAATGTGCGTGTCGCCATTTGACACAGACAATTGTCTTTGACTCAAAGTAGACAGCCCCATTCAATAGTATTGCGATCCAGCACACTAGAATCATGACAGTGACAGGTAAGCTTGGTTAAGCAGTTACACGGAAGCAGTATCCACTGAGAGAGCGTAGCTTATATAATCTATATTAACATAAGATGCTTATGAACTAGTGTGTGATAATGCCGTTTAAGTAATTGTGTTGATGTATTTGTTTAAACATGCATACGTGAACTAATAATGATGACTAAAATGATTATGAATTATTATATTGAATAAGTTTATACTAATTATTAATAATTGTATTATTGTATTTGTGCTGAAATCCTTGTAGGCCTTAAGTTAGCATGAGCCGAAGCTTAGCTGTTTGGCTCTCATATTAAATGTATTTTTCCTATCTTGCAGCGTGCTGACTCGCAAAAGGACATGACCTCTTGTTTTCTTCAAACTAGAAGCTGAAATGTAACCATGCTAGATCCGTTGCCACGAATTCTTCATTGCTTGTAGAAGTTATTAAAACAAAATGCAACAGTGTAGATTAGTGTGATGTACAAGGTCATTCAACCTGGTAAAGACAATGGAGCTACTGACCAAAAGATGTGCAAAGAATTACAGAAAGAGGAAATGATACCGGACGTGCCACCTATGAAGACGTCAATTATGAGGACCAATAAAATGGCTGTAAAATAATATGGGGTGAAAGATTAATGACATAATTTGTTTTCCCATTGGATAAAGATAGTGGGGTATAACCAACGACCAATAACATTTTAGGGGAATGGACAATGAAAAAGGGATAAAAACCCATGACACGGGGAGCCATTTAGGTGGGTTAGGGAATGCTATTGATTTTTATCCAGAAACTTTGTCACTCTGTTTGGTGACTTATTGGTTTGCTTAGAACCATCCTCATCCTTAGATTACCCATTTACACTTTATCTCCTTATGAGGGAAGTGCCCCCATCATTGCCCCGGAGCTGAGTTCTGACTGATGGCGATTTGACTGATGTCATGAAGACGAAGACTGAACCTGTGAGCTGTCCTAAACTTTGGAGGGTAATTATGACAATGCATTTGTAATTTGTCTGTTTGCTTTTCCTTTCTAGGTACCAACTGCTCACTTTTGATAGAGACCATAGTTAGATGTTTTCCAAATTGGTGTTCTAAGTTGTTTTGCATGAAGCCCAACATGCTAATGCTAATCAGTGGGTAGGATAGGTGTTCACTAAATTGATGCAAATAGACAAACGACCGAATCTATGCTTTGTTGAACTGACGCGTTATTGACACTCTGCTAAATTGATCTATGTTCACGCCATGTTATGTTCTGATGTTTGTGATTCTCGCCTTAATGAAATCTTACCAAAGTTGCCATATCGTGACTATGCTATTATGTTTCTTGGTTTTGAGATTAACGCATCTGCTTTTAGAATTGTGATCAATAGGGAATAAAACTTCATAAAATTTTACTAAACTGGTGTTGTTACTCATGACTGCAAGGTCATGGTAGAGTCTTGAATTAATTGATGACTTCGACTAAAGTGAAATGTATAGTCATGATAAGTACTGATGACATTATTGACGTATTGATTGAAATATTGATTAGCCATCTCGTCCTAAGGTGTCTCTCAACTGGGTCAAAAGATTAATTGGCCTGAAACGAGTCCTGATGTGTAATAAATTATCATAAAGGGACCCGTTAACAGTTCTGGTAGCAGAGCGACGGTTTGGCCTTTTGGGCCCCTAGGACGGAGAATTATTGTTTAAATTGTTTTTCTGAGATAATGAAAATTGGAAGTATGATGTGTTTCTAAATTCACCATGACTTTCCTGGGATCTCGGAGCCTGCCTAAGTGAGTTGGGGATGTTCTCGGCGTTTTAGCATGTGTGGTGTAGGATTTGCACTTGTTCAGCTTATGCATTTTGCAGGTGATTTGTGAAGCTGGAGTGTATTTAGGCCAGGTAATGTTGTTTTAGTAGGAGTGGGTGTACTCCGCAGTATGAGAGTAGGGAAGTCGGCGTACTTCATATGAGTGTGGCGCTTTGTGCTCCAAATTATCCACGTGGTTGGCTGTTAATATACAGGTCCAAGACTCCGGAGTATATTGACAAGTGTAGGAGACACTTGGGTTCATGTTGAAATTTGTGCAGTTTAATTAGGTCAATTGGGCGTGGTTTACAAGTCGAGTTTGAGTCAAACTGTATGTGTGAAACCTTCAAAGGAGATTTGGCAAGTTCTAAAGTGCACTAGAACAAACCATTGACAAGTAGAGAGTAGGATTTGCGGGTCGAATTCTACTTGCGGGTGCGGGAACTGAGAAGGAGAGGGTAGCGGCCAAGGCTTCAAGTGAAATCTCTGTAAAGTTCTGAAGCGAATGTGTTACCCTTCCTGTAGTAAACCGACATATTTGAGGTATTGTTGTTGTTAAAGGAGCTCGCAATAGTTTTGCATTAGTTTGGTGTGAATCTAGTGAGGGACGGACGAGCCGCAAGACTTTGTCAGCTGCAGAGTGTGTGAGTGTGATGTCAGTGGTGCCGCGTTGAGATAAGTCAGTTGCCAAGAGGGGTCGCGCACGGATTGGTTGCCGTCCGTGAGAGGCAATCGGTTGAGATAGGTGGGTAAAGAGTGCCTGGGAATTAAAGTCACTTTCTGATTAAATACAACAAAAGCAAAAAGACACAAAAGATTAGCTTTATCAAAGCTTTTAAGAGCGCTCTGAAAGGAGACGCATACATTATGTCGAGTGAAGGGGAGCCTACACCGCCTGAGGGTACGCCAGCTTATATAGTCATGGAGGAAAAAGGTGTGGCGCCTTGCTTATGGATGAAACAGTGGCACAAATTGACAGAAAAGGAGGGATGTTTGGCGTTTCCGGAACAAGGGACATTCAATACGAGAGTTCTAGAGAATTTGAGGTGGATGTTAAGTGTACAGAAGCCACCTCCGAGGCCAGCTCAGTATGAGGCTTTAGCAATTTGGGATTTAATGGCTATTAAACAGAGACAAGAGAAATTCGAAAGGAGAATAAAAAGGGCAGAAAAGACTTTAGCTGAGGCCAGATGGGATAATGAGAGCAAAATGTGGAGACTGGGAAGAGTTGACGGACTCAAATTGTTCCCAGCAATAGCACAGGGAGACGAGACGCAGTGGAAGAAAGCCACCAGTAAGACAGACAAAGACTCTAATAAGCCTAAAGAGACCAAGAGGTCTTGGATAGACGAAGATGATTCAGATGAGGAAGAGTTCCTAAATCGGATATTGCATGATCGCCTGCCACCCTATGCAGTAAGCGACAATGTCTCGAGCACTAGTGCGGGTCCTGGGAACCAGACGCAGGAGAAGGGAGTTACTGATACAGTACAGACTAGTGATACGATTTTGACACAAAATGGTGTCAGTGTACCCACTGCGCCAGACATGCAGATACAGTTGCAACCTCCACTGCAGATACAGAGAATCTATCCAGACGTCCCAGTACTAGAGACTACTACAAATCTGATTGTGCTGTCAGACCTGATATATACAAAATCGAGGTTAGTGCAGATTGAGCCAACTCCACAATTGCTGCCGCAGCAACAGCGGATACCAGGGTATAATCCAGCAGCAGGACCTCCATTAGTATCTGCCCCGGCTTCAGAGAATCAAACCTTTGGAGTTGCTGCTCCACGGAGTTTTGTACCAGGTCAGACACCTGCTGCCATATCGTTACCAATTACTGTTGGTCCACCGGTGCCATTGTATGAACAAGGTAAGCCTGGTATGTGTGATCAAGGAGTAATGACCCAAGATGCAATAAGAGGAGGGTCCCCAGGAACTCCCCAGTTAATGGCCCCGGGAGAACAAGCAGTTGAAAGACCGAGGTCTTTGTTAGACCTTAGCCCGGTTGAAGCACCCCTGGAGGCAATGAGACAGGCAGGGCTAGGTATGCCAACCCCACAGTCAATAAGTACAAATGCTTCACATTCGCCAATGATGCATGCAGGGAGTATTTCACTGCAAGGTTTTACGGTGCAACAAGTGAATGAGTGGTTAGAAAAGACTTACGCTCCAAAGACCGCAGCAACTGTAAAGAAGTTAGGAAGGTCTGAGAAAGATGAATACCTGAACTTTGTGAGACTGGGAGTGGAAGCTGCTGAATTAGTGGAAGGAACAAAGGGGGGGAAACAGATTAGAGTCATACACAAAAGCAGAATTGAGATATCTGTGCCCCAAAATCACTAAAGAAGTAGGTAAGGTACATCAGAGGTTGGCGAACCTGGCAGACAAATACAATATTGATATTGAGAATACCAAACATTTGAAAAAAAGCTACAGGTTAGACTTTGACTCAAAGGACTTCGAGCACATGAGGTCTGCCGGAATGAAGGCGCATACAAAAGAAATACTGCAAAGTGCGCAGATCTGGGGCGCTTTAGAAAAGTGGGAAGGCAGATGGGCAAAGAAAAGAGATAAGGAGAAAAGTGACAGTCCAGGATCAAGTCAGGCTAAAGCTTCACCAGATACGGGATCAGTAAAGATGTTACCCAGAGAGACACAGCTGGTGGGGTTCTAATCCATGTACCGTGGACTAGGGGAGACATACTGTCATTCACAAATGATTATTCCAGGTTGAGGGAGAAGCCGATAGAGTGGTATCAGCAAACAGATAGGTTTGTGAAGCTAGCGAAGTGTCTCTGGGAAGACTTGAATACCTTGTTTGAGATCATTGTTCCGCCCGATTTATGGCTTGGTTGCAAGAGAGGTGTAGACTGGCCGACACAGGAGCCGGCAAGGGATAAGGTGACCAGAGCACCCTCTGAGGAGGTGATGAAGTATTATCACAAAGTGATTGAGTTTTTGAATTAGAAAGTGTCGCCGAAAGTGACAGATTGGCCGAAAATAGACCGGACCTCGCAGGAGGTTAAAGAATCGATCCATGCTTACTACAAGAGGTTGTTGAAAGCGTTCAAACATTACAGTGGCACTGAAACTATTGAACCGAAAGACATGAACCATCTCGTGTTTAGGTTTGTTGAAGGGTTGAGACCAGAGGTTAGCCAGATGATTAAGAATCATTTGATCTGTTGGCAAGCGAAGCCGATTGATGAGGTGTTGCAGTATGCGAAATACTGTATTGATGAGATTGAGCTGAAGCAGAGAAAACTGAAGGAGAAAGTGATGGTAATGCAGATAAGGGCAGCGCAGGCAGGTATGCAGGGAAATGGAATCCAGCTGATGGTACAGCAGCAACCGCAAGGGAATGGCGTCTTTCAGGAGCAACCGAGAGGCCGAGGTCGAGGTTTTGTGAATCGCGGTCTGGACCTGAATACTGTGGTGGTTCAAAATGACGTACAAAGGATGAAAAAGATATCACCATGTCACCAGTGTGGGGGCGTGGGGCATTGGAAGCGGGAATGCCCAAATGTGGTGCATGATGGTGTCGTTCAACAAAGCACTGATGACGGTACATTTCAAAACATGAGAGGTCCAAAATTGAGAGCTCAGAATCAGAACTTCCAGAATAACATGGTTCAGATGCAGGGGCTACAGCCAATGCAGCAAATGCAAATGCCGCGTGTTCAACCAGCACAAATGCAGCAGGTACAACAGCAGGTTCCCATGGTACCTAGACAGCAAATGCAATTACCATTAGCTCCAATGGGACAGCAACAGGTGATGCTTCCTCAGGAGTCACAGGTCAAGTGGTGAGCCAAAATAATACAGTACAGAAATTCCCATTGCGTGGTGAAGATGGAATGAATGAGGAATGGTCGGATGACAGTTCATACAGTGAAGAGTGCAGGCTTGCAGCGTCTCTAGAAGTAGATCAGAGAGGACCCTATGAGGAGGGAAAGGTGATGGGTCACAAGGTTTCATTCTTGGTTGACACCGGAGCTACACGCTCTACAGTCAGAAGTGCAGAGGTTCAGAAATTGCCACTTTCAGACACAGACAATTATTTTTGACTCAAAGTAGACAGCCCATTCAATAGTACTGAGATCCAGCACACTAGAATTGTGACAGTGACAAGTAAGCTTGGTTAAGCAGTTAGACGGAAGCAGTGTCCACCATCTGAGCTACGCGAAACATTTTGGTCCCTAACATCTGTGGTCTGATATCGGAGGCAGGGACTTTATGTGATCACAGGAGTTGTAAGCACCATAAAAATGCAGTTACAATGTATTGAATTTTGCGAAAACTACGCACTTTGTCTATATGGCATTTATATCCCTGGTAGCTATGGTCAGCTTAAGCACTGGTGTGATTGAGTGCACAGGTATGTATGAATTAAAAGCTGGTATAACATATGATGTTATTACTGTTAAGTGTATGAAATTGCACTATATGTTCGATTTTGTGTAATCATGATAAGTGAAATTTGGCAATGGGTTTCTGATTTTATGCTTGCCCGCATAGTCAGTTGGTAAATGTGAGCATGGTCTTTTTGTGAGTGCATAATCTATGGTCCCTGCTATTGATAACTGCAAATATACATTAGGATGATGGATAGGGCACTGAGTTGCCCCGAACTATGGAACTTAAATGTCTGTAAAGATATAACAGGAGGAGATTTGTAGCCGTTTCTGAGTTACTTATATCACATAGGTGAAACAGAAATGGCTGCACATCTCCTCCTCTGGTAGAAACCCAAATTAGTGTTATTTCAGGAGACTTACTTGCTAGGGCATTGAGTAGGTACCTGGCAACATTCTCCAGATGTTTGGGATTCCTCTGATTATGAACAAGTTTGTGACACGGCATTTATATCCCTGCATTTATTCCAAGTCCCAGGAAATCTTGAGCCACGAGGCGTTACCACTCACCTTTGGGGACAGGGCCATCTTCAGCACTACAAAGCCCTGCCCTCACTCCAACTGCGAGGGATGCCATGGGCTGTGTTGTGTGGGAGACTCCAAGTCCAAGGAACTCTTGCTCCAGGAGGCAACACCACTCACCTTTAGGGACAGGACCATTTTCAGTGCTGCAAAGAGCTGCCCTCACTCCAGCTGTGCTGGACATGTGTTGGCTGTAACCCAGCAAAGCCCGGGCCAAGGGCGGGCCTATCCTAGCCCGCCAAAGCCAGCATAAATCAGGGCAGGGCCACCCACATGACCTTGGCATATCTTCGTCCCCCAATTCAACTTGATGCACAATTCAGGAGTCCAAGACACCTTGCCTATGCAAGGTACTGTAATTGATACATTTTCCTCTTACTGCTGGTAAACGGTTGTAGGACCAGTCACCCATTCCTTTGTGATACCTTTGGCAGTTCTGGGGAAAAGTAAAGCTGTGGCTAGCCCCATGGGCATCTTGTCCTAAGTAAACCCTCCCAAACAACAACAGCATGCAGCTATGAACAGTGTCACGAGCGATATAGATTCATTATTGAAGAGCCATTATGGAAGTATGTTAAAAACCGTATGCTCCCAAAAAAAGTCGAGCTCCAAAAGGTGCGATGGTGGCGGACATCTTCGAAAGAAAACCTTTGTCTCACTTTGATAGATCCAACCTGGACCCCTCAAGTATTGCACAGCATATTGAGGAGCTTCCAACTGTTTCAAACCAGTAAAACACCACTGATCTCAGGGAGAGTCTGACTTAGCTATTCTCAATGTGGAATGTGCAAATAAGTTTGAAATTCTTCAAACGGCAAATCCTGTAAATGATCATCCTCGATCAGCCCCTTACAGTTTCTCTGTGTCTCTCTTGCTTCTGGCCTACGGAAGATGCCCATACTCTTATTAAGTTACTGAGGGAAGAAGTCAAGGACTTGAAACTAGTGATCCTCGATGTAAAGATCACGCTTGCAAATGTAATGGGAGTAAAAACAACTTCCTCCGTCTGTGCTGCCCCTAGGGCCCAAGGGGTCTTTGTCTACTACTATGCTCCCTGGGGCTCTTACTGGCGTATGGACAGCCCCTCATAATGTTTTGTGTGGTGCTGAAGGGGCCACTAAACATCGACCCACTCAGTCTGGTATCTGTCATGGACATTTTCGGCCATTACGGCATTAGCGTCCCAGACGTTGTTCCCAACGAGCATTCTTGGCACGCAGGGACATGACGTCTACCTCCTCTCAGCTTCTTTGTCCTGCACAAAAGGCTGAGACTCAGTTGGGAAATACTATGCCTGCCCAACAAAGGTTTTGCCTTGAAGCTCGCACAAAGGGACTTTCCTCTATTCCACACTCCTCAGCAGCTTCTACTATCTTAATGACCAATGTTCCTAAATTGAGACCCGGTGCCCTTGAGGACAATTCGTCTCTAAGACAATAAGACCCTTCATTCGATCAGAAATGTCAGGCATTGCCATTCGATCATTTATTCTGATATTGTGTCTGTGAGGCACTTTCCTCTACAGAAGGGTGAGGTGAGATTACATTGAGGTTAAGCTAGTTGTGCAGGAGTTAGTGGAGGGTCTGATTGCCTTGGACCTGCTCACTTCCCCTCCAACTGGGTCTGAAATTTGCTTTAAATTAAGGCCCTCAGATAATGACCGTGGAAGGACAAAGGACCCTAGCTCCCTACCTAGTGCCAGTAGTTTAACCGAGATTGATTAACTATGTAATTGCCCGTCATTCAGGGGGTGGAAAGGACCCCAGCAACTTTTGATTTTAATATCCAGGCTCTTTTAAAGGCTGGTGAGTCCACCCCCGTCCGTTGTGGAGGGGAGACTTCTTTGTCCCACTCCGTCCCTCCTGAGACTCACAAACCTTTGGCAGAAGGGCTGCCTCATGATCGAAATAATAGCTACCTGGTCCCACAGTTACACCCTAGTATACAGCTAGTTAGATGGAACATAGCAGGAATTAAATCAAAACTGTTTGACCATGAGTGGGGAACTTATATTGATCAATTTCATATATGCTTATTTAAAGAAACCCGGGCAGTAGACATGATTCATAGGCTGGAGTTCGCAGCGTACCCTATTAAAGCTACACCCTCTCTAGCAGGCAGGCCCCCAGGCGGGCTTATTGTTTGGGTTAAAACTGCCCTCAACTGTTTACTGAAGGTTATTAATACCAATTGTCAGGACCTTTTAGTACTTATTCTGGTTCCTAGATTTTGGGCTTCTTATCTTTTGATTAATCTATACAATAGATCTAAACCCTTTAATAAAATCTCTCCAACTCAAAAATCCTTTGCTGCTTTTCTAGAAACCTATGAAAGTAATTAATTCCTAATAATTGCTGGTGATTTCAACACGTCTTTCGAGCCTTAAACTCCCTTACTTGAGTTGTTAAGGGAAGAAGATGAATGTTGGGGAATTCAAGCTTAAACAGGCTCTAGAAAGTACACAAGAATGAGCCCTACTGCTCTCCAGTTAGTTGACCTTTCTGTGGCCCACGGCTTAAGAGCATGCAATGGCCGCTCTGCATGTGATCTGGGGGCCAAACCAACTTTTAGAAGGGGAAACTATATATGGAGCAATATTGATTATGTTCTACTGGATGTTAGGGTTTGGAGAAAAATGGTTAATATGGAGGTTAATTGTTGCTTGGAGAGTCATCTTTTTCCTCTTGTACTCACTCTAGTGGGGTTGCGTGTGAAAGATCTCTCACAGCCTATACCCCTTACCTCTACTAATACAGTTCTAACCAATAATAGGGGCAATGCGAGGCGGGCTGATATCTGCGACGCCTAGCAGATACAGAAATATATTTATAAAAGCACAGGTGAAACCCTGACAGTACTTGCCAAGTGCAAGTGTCCTCTCCACCAGATTTTAGCGGTGCACATTGATTTGTTTTACTCTTTAAACATTTTTTTTTAAAAGAGACCACACCCTATAAAACAGCCCTAAAAACGCAGGAATGGTTTGATCATCATTGTAGAGAGGCTCAAACTAATCTGATGAAATCTCTCAAAAGCAATATTAGGGCTGATATCACTGCAGCAAGGAAAATTTATTGCAGGCCTATGAAAATCAGCAATGATAATTGGGAAACCATGAAATGGGAAGACCTATTTGAAGCTGCATGGGCAAAGGACATTAGACTTTTTTGGCACCTGGTGGCAAATAGGGCACATAGAGCCCATGATCGCCCTGAGTACAACATTTCAGCAGAGGAAATGGGAAAAATATTTTACTGCCCTCTACACTGATCCTGACTTGACCAACAGTGAGCGGGCCCCATAGTTACAATCCAGGAAATGGGATGCAAACCAGTGAACTTTACTTTGAAAGAAACTCCTGAGGCTCTTAGTGCAAAAAAATCAGGGAAGGCCACAGGCCTTGACAGAATTCCCACTGATATGTTTCGTTCAGAACCATTGATATGGGGCCCCTGCATTAATTGTCTATCAAACGCAATCGCAGTGGGAGCCCCATACCACCTTCCTGGAGAGGAGCAGAAATTATACCGATTTGAAAAAGGGAAGTACGCAGGATCCAAGGAACTATCATCCCATGTGCTTAATAGATAATGTTAAAAAAATCTATAGTAAACAAATATTGTCCAAGGTCTGTCTTGACATAAGCCCGGATGGTCAGGCTCTCAGATTTTTTACTATAAAATGGAAAATGATCGATATTGAGCAGGGATCACTATTCATTGCAGTTGTCGATCTGGTGCAGCATTTGACCTCGTTCCCAGGGGCAAGTTGTGGGAGGTCCTTAGGAAAATTGGGGTTCCATCTGATCTATTATGCCTGATTCAAAAACTTTGCACAGGAAGTTTTGCTAGGGTTAGGTGGGTCCCTGGCGGAGACCTAGCCTATTCCGCGTGGTGTCTGCCAGGGATGCATCTTGGCACCCACTTTATTTTTGTTATTGATTGATGGGTGCATTTCTTTTGGAAGGGTCCAAAGTGTCAGGGTTACTCTTCGCTGATGATACTCTTCTCCTCTCAAGAGCCCTCCAGAGTCTAAATACTCTTCTTGGAAGGTTTGCCTTATTTTGTACGGATCATAGCTTGGAAATAAACAGCAACAAAACCAAGTTTATGATATTTAGCCACCAGATAAGAACTAAAGGGAATCTGGCCCTGGAGGGTGTTAGATTAGAAAGGGTGCCTGAATTCAATTATTTAGGTGTGAGACTGAGTGATTCACACAAATGACCGGCTCAGATTGAAAAAACTCCCTGATTCGTAGGCATAGAGCTGGCTCCATGCTTAGATCAACCGAAAGGGTAGTCTCACACTCGATTTCACCAGTAGTAGAGATTTTTAAGGCCCAAAGCGGTGCTGTATTGGGCCTAACTATGGGGCTATAGCAACCTTGATCATTTGGTTTTCGCTGAATTATTTTTAATTAAATCCTTGCTGAGACTACCGAAAAGTGCCCTCACCTTACCCCTGAGGCTAGATCTAAACCTAAGATATATTCTGACAAAGCCTGCTTGAAACCTATATTGTACTGGGTTAGACAATGGGCCTCAGACGATCTGGTCCCATACGGAGAATACCTAAGAATATAGTTGACAACTGCCTAGCTTCTACAATCCCCTGGGTTACTGACGTAAAACCTTTGCTGTCCAGACTGGGTCTTTCAGATTATTGGACAAATCCTTCTTCCATAGCCAGTAAGGCTCAGGAAATTGTTAAATTTAGCTACTGGGACACCGTATTGTGTAGCAGAATTGCAGCTGTGCCTTTGGGTAGCCTCACAGACCTTTACCTATCCACCAAGTGCAATTTTTACTTTGAGAAATTAATGGATTATGGGAGTGCCCCCCTTGACAAAATCCCTTTATATTAAATTCAAGTTGGGGATTTGCCCTCAGGCCACCTTTACTGTCTCATTGAATTGAGGTATTGGGATATTTGGTAGCCTTTTGTTCCATGGGTTGCCTGAATGTAGAGAAAGAACATGTTCTGTTTATCTGCAGTGCCTACGTAAAACAGCGTGCACGCTGGATCGCTCTCCACAGTAGGCTTATTCATCTAGAAAATCATCAAATAGCCCTGAGGAACTGCAAATCAGAGAATAGGAGCTCCATTGTCCACTCAGTCTCCGATTTTGAGTGTTATATTTGGTTAATTAGATTGAAAGCAGTTGGGGGTAGCAGATCTTAGGAAGGTAATTTAAATTTGCCTGTATAATTTTTTTTGAAACATCTTAACTTTTTTTGCGTCGGTTCTTTTCTAGTGCTTGTGCTGTGACTCCAGCTTAGGTCATACGACATCCGGGTGACATGGCAGACCCTTCTATAGTGCTCTTGTCTATGATTAGAGGTTTTTGTCTAGCTGGGTTACTAGTAGCGACTTGCCAAGAACGCCTCATTTGGAAAACTCCCTTTTTATTTGAAAGTGGCCACTTGAGAGAGCTTCCAGTGACCACCTTAAAATACTGGGCAGTATATTTGGATTTTGGTTTACTAGGTCTCATCTATATTTGAATGAGATGATTGTCTTTGATTTTATACATTTTTATACTGATCTTTCTGAGATTTTTATTTTACTGTTTTTTTTATTGTTTTATGTGTGTTGTGTACTATTATGGCTCTACTAGTCGAAATAAAATTAATTGATGATGATGTTGACCAAGGATATAGAGGAAGTTAAGGTCTCAAATGGGGAGAAGGGCTCTAAACCTTTTAATTGGAAATGGCCACTTGAGAGACCTCCCTGTGACCATCCTAAAATACTGGCCTGTATATTAGGACTTTGGTTTACTAGGTCTCATCTATGTTTTAACATGAGATGATTATCTTTGATTTTGTACATTTTTAAACTGATCCTTCTGAGATTTTTATCTTACTGTTTTTATTGTATTGTTTTCTGTGTGTTGTGTACTTTTATGGCTCTACCAGTCGAAATAAAATGTAATTGATGATGATATTGACCAAGGATTTAGTGGAAGCGAAGGTCTCAAATGGGGAGAAAGGCTCTAAACCTGGTTGGCATGGAAAAAAGTATTAATAATGTATGGGATTCATGCGTCATGTTGCCTTAAATGGTATATTATAGCTTAAATATCACCCAAAACTATTATTGCATACCAAATATCACTTATTAATTGCAAATCTACATCCAGTGGAAAAATATATTTGCAAATGATGCTTAGGTTACAATATTTATGTCAAACAATATTGTTGTTATCAATATGCTGACATACAACCTCACCATCTATTAATACATTGTACTATGATGGTTTGAATGTGATCTCACCTAAAATGATAAACTTAATAGAAATGACTGTTTTGAAAATTGCTCAGATGGTTGAGAATCTACTGCACAGTTCTATGTGAAATCGGTATGTCATAGGGCGCAATTGCACTTGCACAGCTTTTATAGCTCAACCTGTTTATGTCACTCGTATTTAGATTTGTTTACTATCTTTCAGCAGAGTTCTTTCAGACCCTGATCCATAACAGGTTGGCCTTTCCTATGCAATTTTGGGATTTTATTACCGTTTTTTTAAGATATCAGAAAATCACCAAAGTTACTTAAAAATGAAACATTTTTCTCTATATTAAACGAGTCTGCATAATAAATAAGTCTGCTGCGGCAACACTAGTGTTTTTAACAAACAAACTAACCCACAGTCATGAAAGGTGAATCTCTGTTGTTCATTTATTTATCACATTCTTCTATAAAATTGTCTCTACAGTGTGATTTATCAATGTAGCAGACCGACAGTGCTTTCAAATTGCACTAATGGTCTTCTTTGGAATGTAAAGACAATTTTATGAGAACATCCTGAACTTTCAATTGCAGTTACAAGGGCTTTAAAATTGAATATATTTAGATATTTTGTTCCTTTTGTAACAGACTTTGGAAGAAACCTCAAACGATTGATTCATATTGTTATGTCTTATTATAAATATTTTTATTGAGCAGATATGATACAATATACAGTACACAAAATACAAATAGCTTAGAAAGAAATCCCTAAACTCAGGTCAATTTTTTGACAGGCTTCATCAGTGCAGCATACTTTGATAAATTAAAAAAAAATACATCTTGCAGCAAAATTCATGAACAGATTGGTAAAAATCTGATAACATAAGATATTGAACCATAAAATCCCACAACTGAATAAAAGTGAACTGTGCTAAAGTGAGCGAGTGCCTATGTAAACATGCACGAATGCTAGAAAGAGCAATATTAAAGTGCTGGTGTGCGGGACGAAAAAAAAAGCATAAAGCTAGTGCCCGATGCTCCAAAAGTCCAGACATATATAGAGCACCATCCCCACAATTTACATAAAAATTAAAATATTGCCATGAAGACTGAAATCTTTTAAAGCCACCTACATTTTATTAACCAGTTTTCATATGATGGAACCCATTCTGTACGCCAGAACTTAAGAATAAGCGAGCGGGTCACGGAGAGTGCGATTCACATAAATATTTGTGCAATTTTGTTCTCTTGATAGCCTTGTGTTTGTTGAGCAAAACCAAATAGAACCAACAATGTTCCCACTCTATAACTTCTCCCACAGCCCAGCTCAAAGACAGAGAAAGATCATGCCAAAAGGGCACCAGTTTTGGGCAAGACTAAATAACATGGAGCCAGGCACCAGCGCCCTCTTGCTTAGACCAAAAGCACTGATCCTCTAAAGAAGGAAGCATTTTGTGGAGGGCCACAGGGGTATAATATGCCACCTACTGCAGCAAAAATGACATTCTCTTGAAATTGGTCACCCTTAAGGCTTTATGGCTCACAACGGAGCTCACTTGCCATTCATCCTCAGAGAGTCTGCAAAGGGTGGCTTCGCAAATCCCTTCTTGAGCACCTATAAAGCACACCTATGTTCTTTGAATATATAGCAGCCTATCACAATTCCCTATACTGACCAGACTAGACCTAAAAAGCACCTTCAATACAGGATGAGTTTCTAATGGGGAATCCGAATAATGGGATCTCAAAAAATGACCAATCTGCTGATAACTAAAATTGAATCGCTTGCATGAATCACAACATCGTGCACATATTTCCTGCCAGATCATACATTTACCATGAAGTAAAAACTGCCCTATTTCCTTAAACACAGAGTCATACCTGGCCTCATAGAGATTTAGGAGTTTAAAACCTGCTAAAATATGATGAGAACTGTAGAATACTGACAACCTGGCACTCTAGTCCTGTATTAGTTGTAATCTGTTTTTTTTAGGTAATTTCGAGATATGAATGAAACTGGAAGCCATTTACTGTCCTCCCCATCATTGTGTCTAGAAAAAATGTGCCGACATTGCTCCCACAGCCAATGTTCTGACCAGTTTATCTAAAGAGCTAACTCATAGTAAGTCTGTATATGAGGGAGCGCCAGTCCCCCCATGTGCTTTCTCAATCTGAAGCACTGAGGGGCATATTTATACTCTGTTTGTGCCGGAATTGCGTCGTTTTTTTGGACGCAATTCCGACGCAAAACTAACTCCATATTTATACTTTGCCGTTAGACGCGTCTAATGGGAGAAGTGTCCATCTATCCAAAAGACCTACTTATACATGAGACTCAATGTGTTTTGAAATAAAATCCTTCGCAAGCGATTTTTCATTCATAATTTGAGAGTAAACAAACCTTGTCTAGCGGAATTATCTGAACAGAGTTAATGACAATGAAGTGAAAACAAAATGCATTGCAACACCATGTTCAAGATGTTGGACAACTGTCACATATGTCTATATGTTGGAACTACTTTAAAGTGGTGCTGCATAGGAGAGACAGTTTCAAAATGTAAACACTCAAAACTCTAAGGGACTCGTTCCATAGACTACAGTGTTCACGGTGGTAACAGCACACCCAGTAAATACTGAGAACTTGTACAGTATTTACAAGGTGCAGTGTTCCGTCTCCATTTTGGGTACTGCACCATGGAAAGTAAGATAATGCAGTAAGGTTGCAAGATTGCCCCATTCCAGGAAAAACACGTTTTCCCAATTTCCAAGCTGCAAAACTAAGAATGTGCGGTATTTTCCCCACACAGCTTCCACCATTTTTACCTGGTGAAATGTGTTTAGACTAAGGGGGTCATTATGAACACGGCGGTAACAACCGCCGGGTTCATGCTGGCGGTCTAAACACTGACCGCCAGCGACCCCTGAAGCCCCCCGGCCACATTATGAACATTTCTGTGGGCCGAAGGGCGGAAACATTGTTTCCACCCGCCGGCTCACAGAAAGGCCCGGCTGGGACATTGACGGCAGCTCCACATGGAGCCACCATCAATGCCTCTGTGCGGCAGGTGCAGTTGCACCCATCATGCAGATCACTGTCCGAGAATCGGACAGTGACCTGCTCAATGGGGCTCTGCACCAGGGCCCCTGCAAATTGCAAGGGCGGATAGTGTTTCAACTCAAATCCAGGCTGCCTGATGGCGGGACCCTTGCGGTGGGTGAGGGCTGCCAATGGCGGCCCTCACCATGTTCAGAATATGGCAGTTTGGGCCAAACCGCCATGTTCGTTATGAGGGCCTAAAACTGTAAACATTGCTGCACCAGAGTGCCTTGCCTCCAAGGTCAATAAATAAAGATCCCATTTGGAAAAGGTGACTTTTTATGGCTTTTCTCAAAAAATGCAAGTGGCAAGGAAATGAAATAGGGGGACATTAGTTACTTGTTAAAATAGTGACAAATGACAAAGAGTAAGAAAAGAGTATAAGACAGAAGAGGATTTAGAAAGGAAGTACACATCAGGGCTGAAAAACAGGATGGAAGATGCCAAGGGATTCCATCATGTAAAATCAGGCTTGATTAGTTCGTTACTCCCTTTAAACCTAAGGATGCCAATAACTTTATTTGTGCTCATTGCAAGTGGGTCGTAAATAGGACTGGCAAATATGGGAGTGTCTTCTGATTAATTACAATTTACATAGGGAGACTGGCATTATGACGAAACTTTCACAAGGACATTTTGTCTTCTTAATGTCCATGGACTGCAGTTACATTAAATTAGTTTAATCACATTTTATTTCTCCTCCAACAAGCATGTCAGGTGAGGCAAAAAGAGATCTTTCTCTTTCCAGAGTGTAAGAGGATTGTACTCGCTCCTGCTTAGCAAAGTGGCCAATCCTGCGGGATTTCTGATAGTGTAGTTTTTGTGTGGGAGCGTTGTTTGGGGAGTTACAACGCCCTAATAAATTTATTTTCTGGTAAATAGTTGGGTACACGTGCTTTCAGTCGGGTATGGTGAGGTCTAATGCATTTTAACATTGTATGCCATCGTATTTGTTCGATAATCTAAAGCTCACGCCCCTCCAGATCTTACAGATCAAGCCAGGTCCCTGTAGTTTTCACTAAAGCCTCAAAACGTTTTTGTTCTAGAGCTTGTACTTTTTGAGAGTTTCCATTCATCGGTATGAAGCCTACGCATCTTTAACAGCAAGAGACTCTTGTTAAGGCGTGTAGATCCCTATAAAATGTGTCACCTAATTTAGAATAGAGTTCAGTGCAGATAAGATAAATGCTGAGCCAGAGAACTCAAACATCCCAAATAGGCACCCCCACCAAGTGCCACCCATCGGGTTGAGCATGACGCATTTGAATGCTAGTGTCCACTTCACTACACTAAAATATGTTATCATGAATAATAAGTGAAAGCTCCTGTGTACTATGTGCTTCCGCTCTAGCCTCAAAGCACTCCGCAAGCTTTTGTGTGTGCTGGTTAAAAGTGTCAAGATTTACTTCAAGCCTGGCACACGGTTAGAGGGGCTGCCTCCAACCCTCTCCTCACTTGTCGACCTGATCTGGCTAAGTGAGGCCTTGGGCCATGAAGTACCAAATATGGAGGCATAAGTGTATATTTACTAAGATTTTGCGCAGTACTTTGGCTGCTGTGCTGGGTGAGAATTTAGCAAATCTAGGCCATGTTATGTTATGTTATGTTATGTTACGTTATGTTAACAAATGTATACAGTGCATAGCCACCCGAAGGCCTCCCAGCACTTGAACAAATCCTCCATAACACTTTCATAGAGAAAAGATCAATACAGCCATGTTTTCAGTAGCCAACGGAAGGTTAATTTCTGGTCCGTTTGGCGTAAGGACAGAGGTAGCGAATTCCACAGTTTAGAATCTAGATGTGACATAGATCTTCCGCCCCATCTGGCCTTTTTTACTGAGGGAATTACCGCCAGGGCAGCTGAGGCTGACCTGAGGGTTCGCATAGGCTTATAGAAAGTGGCCAGGGTTCGAAGTTGTGGGGGCCCTTTGGCATATAAAGCTCTGTGAATATAGCATAGTGCCTTAAATTTAATGCGCTACTCCAATGGGAGCCAGTGCAGAGCTAAAAATGGCGATTTCACTGATTCGTGCCTAGGGCGTTACCGTAATCAGGGCGCAAACTGATCAGTGCCTTGGTCTTTTTGCAATGAAAGGAAGGATTTTGAACACTTTCCTCAGGAGCCTGAATATACCAAAGCAGGTGTTGGATGCTTTTCTTCTGATCCATAGATAGCCATGGACCAAGCGAGACCCCCAGGCTCTTAATTTGTTCCTTGGAAGCTGGAGGATCTCCTAGAAAATGAAGGACAGATGGAGAAATATTTAATTGGGCCTGGGAACCTAAGAACATCACCTCAGTTTTATCTTCTTTCAGTTTAAGTTTGCAGTCAGACATCCAGTTAGATACTGCCTGTAGGCAAGGGTCCAGTGAAGATTCCAATGAATTCTGTCCTGTAGTCAAAGAGACCACTAGCTGCGTGTCATCTGCATATGACACTAGCAAGAGACCAAAAGGCTCCACTACCTTCGCGAGAGGCAAAATATAGGGGGTCATTACAACCCTGGCGGATGGTGTTGAAGCGGTGGTAAGACCGCCAACAGGCTGGCGGTCTTTTTTATAGTATTATGACCATGGCGGTTACTGCCATGGTCATCCGCCGCTTCACCGTTCCGCCCGCTGGGCTGGAGACCTGGGTCTCCAGCCCGGCGGCCGTGACAATACCGCTGCCGGTATTGTGACCCGGCTTACCGCCATGGATTTCCAGCGGTAGGAACCGCCATGAAATCCATGGCGGTAAGCACTATCAGTGCCAGGGAATTCCTTCCCTGGCACAGATAGGGGTCTCCCCCACCCCTACCCCCACCCCAACTCCCTCCCCTACCCCCCCCACCACCCCTGCCAACCCCCAAAGGTGGCACGGCCCCCCTCCCCACCCCGACCCCCGACATTACCTTACACATACACAGCCGACACGCACGCAGGCACCACCAACACACATACACGCACACAAACCGACATACATGCCAACATCCACAGACACAGTCACACACGCACACCCACATTCAAACATACACGCACACATCCATACAGACATACATACAGACACAGCCCCATTTCCAAAACACGCAACACCCCCTCAATCATACACGCACTCACACCCCCCCTACATACACAGACGCACACCCCCATGCACCCACACAACACACAACACCCCCTCCCCTAACGGACGATCGACTTACCTGTTCCGTCGATCCTCCGGGAGGGGACGGGAGCCATGGGGGCAGCTCCGCCACCACCACACTGCCAACAGAACACTGTCGTGCAGAATCACAGGACGTGATTAGCTCGGCGGTGTTCTGTTGGCGTGGCGGTGGAGGTGGAGCAACCTCCACCGCCACGCCGCCCGCAAGTATGGCTGTTGGTGGCTCTCCGTCGGAAAAATGACGGAGGGCACCCAACGGTCATAATACGCCGAACGGCAAACCGCCACTACTGGCGGTCTTCCGCACGGCGGTCCATCGGCGGTCTTCTTAAAAGACCGCAGAGGTTGTAATGACCACCATAGATATTAAACAGTGACAGGCTGAGAGATGAGCCCTGTGGCACACCCCATCTACTATTAAAATATCTTGAATAAGAAGATCAATCGAGTATTTAAGAACTCACTAAACCAACTTAGCGCCATTCCTGTCACACCTGTTTCCTTCATCCTCTGAAGAAGAATGCTATTATCCACTGTATTGAATGCAGCACTGAAATCAAGCAGCACCATTGCCGAGGTCAGACCGCGATAAAGCCGTAATCTGACCTCTTCCGTTACTCCGATCAGTGCCGATTCGGTGCTGTACATGGGTCTAAAGCCCATCTGGGAGGGGTGAATAATATTGTTGCCTTCAAGATAGGCGGACAATTGAGTGTTTACATGTTTTTCTAGTATTTTAGCAAAAGTTGGTAACATGGAACTTTGTCTGTAATTGTTTAAAATTGAAAGGCCTAAGTTGGGCTTTTTATGCAAGGGTTTCACAATTGCGTGTTTCCATTGTGGGGCAATAGTGCTGGTTTCTAATGATTGACTCATTAGATCTGTCAAAATAGGTGCTATTATTGTCGATCCTTGGGCTAAGATCGCAAGGGGTGCCGGATCAGGAGGAGATCCTGATTTAAGAGAGCTGATAGATCTTACCACACATTCAAGGGATAGAGGGGGAATTCGTGATAACGTTGCTGTTCCATTAAAGCCTTGTCCCTCCATATTTTGAGGACTAATAAGATCAGTCGGAAAGGCTGAATAAATGTCAGAGACTTTGTCCTAAAAAAAGGAGCCTAAACCATTACTGTGCTTGTAGGAAGCTTCTACCTCTTCACTTTGCAAGTGTTGGGGAGGCCATTTCTTTTAGCAGCTGAAAAATTATTTTAGGGGAGTTAGCGTTCTGTTCGATTTTAGTCCTGTAATAGGTTGTTTGGGCTGCTTTAATTTCCATATGAAATCGTCTGATACCCTTCCTGTAGTCTTCTTTTCCTGACGTGCTGTAAGACTTTCTCCATTTCCTTTCCAGTCGTCTGCAGTCTCTTTTCAGTGACTGCAACTGGGTGGTGAACCAGGGTGCCCTTTTCTTTTTACAAAGGCCCCCCGTCTAGCTGTATAAGGTATCAGAGTGTCTAGGCTATTAATAATCCATTTATTCAGTGATTCTAGGGAACTAACCATATTTCCATTCAGGATCGGTTTAGTCCTTGCTAGTATATTAGTCCATTCAATGGCATATAGCGTATGCCATCGTCTCTATAAATGCGATGTAATCAAAGAAGACTTACCTGTTTGCATGGTCGGAAGACTAAAAGAAATTAAGAAATGGTCTGACCAAGCTAAAGGGGAAGGCGGTAAAGCTATTAAATTAGCTAAGTTGCTAAAGATCAGGTCAATAGTATGACCTTTAATATGCGTGGGATGATTGACAGATGTACAGTGCACCTGCACCCCATTGGACAACTATAGCCTGAACAGTTTACATCAAACACAAGAGGACAAGGTACAGAATTGAATAACACCTTCCTTTCACTGAGGTGTCAACTAGGATACAATCACAGATGGTTACAGTGACTATTTTGACTTTCCGGTCATTTAGGGACTTTTCATTTTCACTCCCTTTGGTGAATATAACTAGTACTAACCTGCATGGAAATAATATGTTTGTTGTTCATTTGTATGGTAATTAAAATTGCATATAATTTCTCTCGAATTACAATATTAGAGACACTACTGGGTAAGATATAGTAAGCTGGTTTCCATATATTTTCAGGTTACACATCTTTTATGTGATGATTGTGAGACTTTGGTGTAGTGGTTTTTTGTTCACAATGTTTATAGCTTTTGGAACTTGACACGCATGTGGTGGTTTTTATGAAGATTTGTCCTGCAACATGTTTTTAGATTATGATAGATAATAGTTGAAATATTAATGGGACATTAAGTTGCAATAAGGGCTTGTATAATTTGTTTTGTCAGCCTTGATAAAGTCCCTTATGGGACGAAACACGTGTCGGCTGAATCTGGTTCGGAGTTTGCAATAAATTTTTCGCATTGGATAACAAGAACCTTCATTGCCTCAAGTCAACATATTGGACAGTGCACACTCGTTCCACGGACTAACTGGACCTGGGTGCTCTGATTCTGAGTTTTTGGAGAATAATTGTTTCTTACTCACTTAAATGATTTGTGTTAAATTTTTGCCATTTATGTTTGTAATTGAATAGTATTGTGCTATTTATGTTTTTCATTTTGTAGTTATTTCTATGTACATATTTGTGATATATTGGTATTTTCTTTTTGTATTAAAATTGAAATTTGAGTAGTGTAGTCTTGGAACCATTACACACAATTGATATTTACTTGGATTATACTATATCCATCCATAGAAGCTTTAGTAGAATTGAAGGATCCATGGGCACAACTATTAATTGAAGCAAACTATTTTTAGTGTGCTCCATTCTTATTCCAGTTTTAATATGCGTGCGACCTGTGATTAATTGTATGAGGTCTAATGTCCTCATTTCAGATAGAAAGTTTTGGACTGCGGCCTTATCCTGGTTTTCTGCATGCATATTGAAGTCCCCCAAGATCGTGAAATTAGGCTTGTTGCAAATTAAGGAGTTAAAAGGAAAGAAAAGGCTAAGCTCTCACAATCTGGAATATTAAGGGGGCACAAGGTCACCCTGACCGTGTCCTTAATAATAATGGAGATTCCTCCCCTTTCCCCACATCTATGTCCAGCCTAATGTTTGAATAATCCTTGGGCAGGGCCAGGGACACATCGGGTCCTGAACCCTCATGTAGCCATGTCTCAGTTAGGAACAATGCTGTAGGTTTCTGCATATCCAAAAGAATATTAATATCTAGCTTATGAGAAGCTAGTGATCTACAATTTGCCAGAAGGAACCGACTTTGTAGGGCCTTCCGAGCTGATACTATGGTCTGTGCCTGTGTTTCTGGGTGCCTCTGATGGACTGGACTGGTCCCATATTGATTCCCCGACTGCTCAATTATATTTGATGGAGCAAGTCTAAGAGAATATAAGAATTCCGGGTCAGAAGGTATCCTATCTGACTTGATTTGGGCATAAGTAAGGGCCCCTGGTCCCCGCTGGGCGTGGACGGTCTTGCCTTAGGCGCGCCCAATGCGCAGTCGCAGCATCGCAGGCTTTCACTGGTGCCGGTAACGGAAGAGTCAGGCAACTAGAGCACTGACCTCCAAGATGGCATGCGTTTAGGGTGTCAATCGTGAGAGGGAAAGATGGCTGCCAATTATTACTGCCTCCCAAGGGGTATGCCGCCTTAGAGAAGTGCACCACACAATTAGCAAACCAGCTGCCACGTCACAGACATCACTGGCCTCTAAACACAGACCGGGGGTCACCGAAGACCCACACAATGGAACAGAGAAAGCGAGGGTAAGGCTTTAAAATACTAAAATCACACAGTGCCCTCTGTAAATGCAATCAATAAAAATAGCTGCCGTACTCTGCCTAAGTTAAAAAATAATTAAACAATACAAACCTCTATTAAAAATAACGGATTCCTTGGGGGTTAAAACCACTTGGAGGTACTGTCTCCTACCTGTGTGAAGAAGGAATTCCGCTGCGCGGTTACAGCATCGCTGGCTTTCACTGGTGCCGGTAATGGGAGAGTCAGGCAACCAGAGTGCTGACCTCCAAGATGGCGTGCGTTTAGGGTGTCAATCGTGAGAGGGAAAGATGGCTGCCAAATTATTACTGCCTCCCAAGAGTATGCCGCCTTAGAGAAGTGCACCACACAATTAGCGAACCAGCTGGCATGCCCCAGACACCACGGCCTCTAAACAGTGACCAGGGATGATCGAAGATCCACACAGTGGAACAGAGAAAGCGAGGGTAAGGCTTTAAAATACTAAAATCACACAGTACCCTATGTAAATGAAATCAATATAAATAGCTGCGGTACACTGCCTAAGTTAAACAATAACTAAACAATAGAAACCTCTATTAAAAACAACAGATTCCTTGGGGACTAAATCCACTTGGAGGTACTGTCTCCTACCCTTGTAAAGAAGGAATTCAGCTGCGCGGTCGCAGCATCTCTGGCTTTCACTGGGGCCGGTAATGGGAGAGTCAGGCAACTAGAATGCTGACCTCCAAGCTGGCGTGTGTTTAAGGTGTCAATTGTGAAAGGGAAAGATGGCTGCCAGTTATTACTGCCTCCCAAGGAGTATGCGTCCTTAGAGAAGTGCACCACACAAATAGCGATCCAGCTGCCAGGCTCCAGACACCACCAGCCTCTAAACAAGGACCGGCGTAACCGAAGATTTACACAGTGGAACAGAGAAAGCGAGGGTAAGGCTTTAAAATACTAAAATCACACAGTGCCCTATGTAAATGCAATCAATAAAAATAGCTGCGGTACTCTGCCTAAGTTAAAAAATAATTAAACAATAGAAACATCTATCATAAATAACGGATTGCTTGAGGGCTAAATCCACTTGGAGGTACTGTCTCCTACCCGTGTACAAAAGGAATTCAGCTGCGTGGTCGCAGCATCGTCGGCTTTCACTGGTGCCGGTAATGGGAGAGTTAGGCAACTAAAGCACTGACCTCCAAGATGGCGTGCGTTTAGGGTGTCAGTCGTGAGAAGGAAAGATGGCTGCCAATTAATACTGCCTCTGAAGGGGTATGCCACCTTAGAGAAGTGCACAACACAATTAGCGAACCAGCTGCCACGCCCTAGACACCACCAGCCTCTAAACACGGACCAGGGTGACCAAAGATCCAAACAGTGGAACAGAGAAAGCGAGGGTAAGGTTTTAAAATACTAAAATCACACAGTGCCCTATGTAAATGCAATCAATAAAAATAGCTGCGGTACTCTGCCTAAGTTAAAAAATAATTAAACAATAGAAACATCTGTTAAAAATAGCGGATTGCTTAAGGGCTAAATCCACTTGGAGTTACTGTCTCCTACCCGTGTACAGAAGGAATTCAGCTGCGTGGTCGCAGCATCGCCGGCTTTCACTGGTGCCGGTAATGGGAGAGTTAGGCAACTAGAGCGCTGACCTCCAAGATGGCGTGCGTTTAGGGTGTCACTCGTGAGAGGGAAAGATGGCTGCCAATTATTACTGCCGCCCAAGGGGTATGCCGCCTTAGAGAAGTGCACCACACAATTAGCGAACCAGCTGCCATGCCCCAGACACCACCGGCCTTTAAACACAGACCGGGGGTAACCGAAGACCCACACAGTGGAACAGAGAAAGCGAGGGAAAGGCTTTAAAATACTAAAATCACATAATGTATGTCTCGTCCTATCGCCTCGTCTGGCATCAAAATCATCCAGCCACTCCTGTCCAGTGCTGGTCGTGTCTCACTACACTCGACACCACTGTGACATTAAGGGGGTCATTCTGACCCTGGCGGTCGGTGATAAAGCGGCGGCCAACCCGCCAACAGGCCGGCGGTCAAAAAAATGCAATTCTGACCCTGGCGGGAACCGCCAACACAGCCCGCCGCATTAACACTCCGACCGCCACGGCGGAACAAACAAACAGCGCGGCGGTCACCGCCAACAGCCAGGCGGCAGACAATGTACCGCCCACCCTATCACGACCCACCAATCCGCCACCATTTCCGGGGCGGGAGCACCGCCGATAAAAACACGGCGGAAACAGACATTTCCAATGGAAAACGCTCACCTCGAGACACTCCACGCGCAATCCGGACAGCATGGAACCCGAATTGAACATCATACCTGCTCTCGTCTACCTGCTCATCTACCACGAGTACGAACTCCGGCGCAGACGTCAACGGTGAGTACTGCACCTACGACACACGGGAGGGGGGAGGAAGAAAGGTTATGGGCATACACATATGCGACCCCCCCACCCCCAATATGTACACACCAATGCAGAGCAGGAAGTCACAGTGACACCACACAAACACCCTTTAAAAATACAATGACACAACCAAATTTGGAATAAATTTTCATGTACAAAAAAAGCACCTGGAAATAATTGAGCAACCGTGAAAAATATTTACAAAAACCAAAAAGATATACACATCAGTGTATCACTGAAGTAACAAGTCCTGCACATCCTACGAATCTAACATGTCCGTGGGCCAAGGTTCTGCGAAACAAGGGCAAAGCCCACACACGAGACCTGAGTCCTTTGGAGAGAACACTGCAGGGGCATCCGATGTCAAAACTACAGGCACCTCAGGGGGAAGGGAAGGGGGGGCCACCACAGCCACATGAGTCCACGACGCCAGATCCACGAGGAGCCACCATGCCCACTGTACCATCCTGGGGAGTGCAAAGCCACAGTCTCTCAATGTCCCTACAGTGGGTGGGCTGCCCACTGGACCATCCTGGGGAGTGCAAAGCCACAGTCTCTCAATGTCTCTACAGTGGGTGGGTTGCCCACTGTACCATCCTGGGGAGTGCAAAGCCACAGTCTCTCAAGTCTCTGCAGTGGGTGGGTTGCCCACTAGACCATCCTGGGGAGTGCAAAGCCACAGTCTCTCAATGTCTCTACAGTGGGTGGATTGCCCACTGTGCCATCCTGGGGAGTGCAAAGCCACAGTCTCTCAGGTGGATTACAGAGTCCACTGGTCAAGGAGGAGGCATGGTGGGCACAGTGAACCATAAACAGTGCCTGAGACGGCGGGACCCAGCGCAGCGGTGCATGACATGGCGATGTCCAGCGGAGCGGTGATTGACAGGAAGGGCCCAGCGGAGCGGTGCTTGAGACGGCGGGGCCCAGCGGAGCGGTGCTTGAGACGGCGGGGCCCAGCGGAGCGGTGCTTGACAGGAAGGGCCCAGCGGAGCGGTGCTTGAGACGGCGGGGCCCAGCGGAGCGGTGCTTGAGACGGCGGGGCCCATCGGAGCGGTGCTTGACAGGAAGGGCCCATCGGAGCGGTGCTTGAGACGGCGGGGCCCAGCGGAGCGGTGCTTGAGACGGCGGGGCCCATCGGAGCGGTGCTTGACAGGAAGGGCCCAGCGGAGCGGTGCTTGACAGGAAGGGCCCAGCGGAGCGGTGCTTGAGACGGCGGGGCCCAGCGGAGCGGTGCTTGAGACGGAAGCCCATGGGAGCGGTGCTTGACAGGAAGGGCCCAGCGGAGCGGTGCTTGAGACGGCGGGGCCCAGCGGAGCGGTGCTTGAGACGGCGGGGCCCATCGGAGCGGTGCTTGACAGGAAGGGCCCAGCGGAGCGGTGCTTGAGACGGCGGGGCCCAGCGGAGCGGTGCTTGACAGGAAGGGCCCAGCGGAGCGGTGCTTGACAGGAAGGGCCCAGCGGAGCGGTGCTTGAGACGGCGGGGCCCAGCGGAGCGGTGCTTGACAGGAAGGGCCCAGCGGAGCGGTGCTTGACAGGAAGGGCCCAGCGGAGCGGTGCTTGAGACGGCGGGGCCCAGCAGAGCAGTGCTTGAGACGGCGGGGCCCATCGGAGCGGTGCTTGACAGGAAGGGCCCAGCGGAGCGGTGCTTGAGACGGCGGGGCCCTGTTCAGCGGTGCTCTTCTTCACGGCGGGCCCTGTTCAGCGGTACCTGTCTTCACGGCGGGGCCCTCTTCAGCGGTACCTGTCTTCACGGCGGGGCCCTGTTCAGCGGTACCTGTCTTCACGGCAGGGCCCTCTTCAGCGGTACCTGTCTTCACGGCGGGGCCCTGTTCAGCGGTGCTCTTGCAGTATGTCAAGGGAGTCATACCTGGCCTGGACACCCTGCTCAGTCGCCCTCCGACCGTGCTGTGCCAGGCCCCTTCGGGGAGTGAGTCCTGGGCCCTTTGGTGTCATCCCTTGCAGCCGGGATGGGGCTTGTGGGGCCCTCCTGCTCCGCGCTCCTGGTGGTTGTCCTCTCCGCCCTGCTGTCCTTCCGCTCCTTAGATGGGGCTCTCGGGCCCTTGCCTCCCCTGGCTGCTGTGGCCGGTGAAGTGGCCGGAGTCACCTCCTTGGGGGCAGCCGTCTCTGTCCGCTCACGGCGGCCCTTCAATTTCCGGGTCCTCTTGCCTGGGGGGGGGCTGGCTGTCCCCTTGCTGCTCACCGAAGTGTTACTGCCGCCAAAGGGTGGACTCCACATGCCATGCACCACTTGCACTGTAGTAGTTGGGCTGGTGGTGGCTGAGGTGCCCTTGGGACTTTTCCCAGTTGGAGGGTGTGGGTCGGGGGAGGGAAAGAGGTCAAAACTGGAGAGGTAATTTTTCTTGGGACCAAGGTAAGGGGTAGGAGTAGTGGTGAGAGAAGTGGAGGAAGAGGATGTGGTTGTATGAGAGCCAGGTGTGCTGTCCTTGGGTGCAGGTGACTGGGACGTAGGCTGTGGGGAGGTGGTTGGCTGTTGTTTGGGTGTCTGCCTGCGTTTATGTGTCTTGGAAGAGGGGGTGACAGACACAGTGGGAGAGGACACAGGGGACGTGTAAATGCCAGTGGGGGTGGTGACTGCAGGTGTGCGGACTGTAGTGGAGGGTTTGCTGGTGGTGGAAGAACTGGCTGATGTTGGGGTGCATGCAGGTATGAGTGTAGACGTCACAGGGAGGGAGGAGGGAGACGAGGAGGACGGGGACACAGAGGTGGTAGTGACTGTTGATATGTCTGCATCTGTGTGTTGCTTGGGTGAATGCTTGTGTTTTCTGTGGTGCTTATGTTTGGATGAGCTGGCCTTGGGTGTTGAGGTGTGTGCAGGCTGGTCTGATGGTGTGGATGGGATAGGTTGAGGTACAGGAGACAGAGAAAGGGTGGAGGCAGATAGAAGAGGGAGACTGGAGACAGGGACAATGGCTGCCGTCAGTGCTGAGGCCAGAGCAGTGAACGCTCGTTGATGGGCAGCCTGACCCGAATGAATGCCCTCCAGGTAGGCATTGCTCCGATGCACCTCCCTTTCCACCCCCTGGATGGCATTCAGAAGGGTAGTCTGCCCAACAATGACCGTCCTCACCAGGTCAATGAGCTCCGCACTGAGGGCAGCAGGGGTAACAGAGGCAGTGGCTGAGGTGCCTGGGGCGAAGGAGACGCGCGCCTTCCTGGCCGAGCGGCCACGGAGCGAAGACTGAGGGGCTGCTGGGAGGGCGGTGCTGGTGTGCTGGGTGGCGGCTGTACCTGTTGTTGCGGGGGGCACAGATGGTGCCGCCCCCGCTAGGGAGCTCCCAAACGAGGACGTGTCCGTGTCGCTGGTGTCTCCACCGGCCCCCGTTGTGGTGCTCCCCTCGCCCTCCGGATCACTGGTGCCCTCGGTGTCTGTGTCAGTGCCCACCGGGGCCTGGTGACCTGCAGCTCCCTCCTGCTCCGACGCCAAATCTCCTCCGCCTGATGATGCTAAAACACAAGTAGACAAAGATTTAGGGTGGGGGGAGAAATTAAACAAAGTTGAGTGCATGCCTTAGCAATACCCTTTGCGGAGAGGACAGACACAGGTGCCTCGTGCACTAAGTCGCGAACTTGGGGTACACTACTCAGTACTTCTGACTAGGCAAACAGGTCTAGGGACAACACACGCGCACAGGTGTGATGCTGGAGCATGGGTAGCTGCACTTGGCACCCTACAGAGGTGGGGGCGGGGGCACAGGGCCATGCCTAAGGGAGCGGACTACACTACAGAGAGCGCCCTGGCCTAATGTCACCCACAGCCCTCCTCCCCCACCCAGACGCCTCCAATGCGCATACAGATAGGAGAATGTGCGGATACTCACCCCCTTGTGTCTGCTGTGCTGTCCTCAAGCGCCCATCCAAATTAGGGTAGGCCACCGCCAGGATCCGGGACATCAGGGGGGTCATGGTGCGACTGGCACCCCTCCTAGGTCGGGAGGCCATCCCCAGCAGTGTTTCTGCGGTCTTCCTCGTTCCGCGGCGGATGTCCTCCCACCTCTTGCGGCAGTGGGTGCCCCGTCTGTTGTGGACCCCCAAGTTCCGGACTTCCTCGGCGATGGCACGCCAAATATCGATTTTCTGGTGGGCGCTCACCTGTTTGACATGTACAGGGTGGGAAAGAGAAACCGTCACATATCTGCATGTTTGGAGTACATGCCCCCCCCTCCCCAACCTTGTCATGGTTCCCATTCTCTCATCAGTCGTGCGTTGCACTCCCCATTCCCTCCACACCCCACCAACTTACATCCCCCCCCCTCCACACAGGCATAACCCATTCAATGTGCACTGAGTGTACTCACCTGTTGGTCTGGAGGACCGTAGAGTTGCGCATACTGGGGGAGGACCCCGTCCACGAGCTTCTCCAACTCTTCTGAACTGAAGACGGGGGCCCTTTCACCAGTAGCAGCAGCCATTGTCACTTCCAGACCGAGTTCACAGCAGCACTTGCAGTATAGGTCCTCTCCTGTGGATGATCAGGTCTCGAATGATTGAGCAGATAGAAAATGGCGGTCACGCCCGCGGCGGTGCATACCGCGGCGGTGCGTCCTGCGACCGCCGGCGCACATCGTCATTGGCTCCTGAAACCCATAGGCTTCAATGTTAACCAATGCGTCTTCGCACAGCGGTCTTCGACCGCCTACCGCCACGGTGTGCCCCCCAGCGCAGTGACCTCACATCCCATTGTCCCACTTCACAGGTCAGGCATCGGCCATTTCAAGGGCCCACATGGCTTAATTTCTAATGCGTCACACAGGCCTAGGCCTTGCAATGGCACACATACAAACATATCAAACCATACATTTACCTGTCTTGTGCAAGCTGTGTTGTACGTACCTGTGAGTGGATTGACTCTGTACTCCATATTCTCCTTCCTAGGCACCGTCCGCTGGGACTAGCGATGAGAAGGAGGAATCCTCGCTTGTACCGGCCGCTGGTGGACCTGTCCACAATGGAAGAACGCAACATAATACTACAATACCGACTTGACCGAGCCTCCATCCATGAACTGTGTGCCCAGCTGGAGCCAGCCCTGATGTCCCCCATCCGCCAACCCACAGGAATTCCCCCTCTAGTGCAGGTTCTGTCTGTCCTCCATTTCTTTGCAACTGGCTCATTCCAGACAACAGTGGCCATGTCATCTGGGATGTCTCAGCCTATGTTTTCCAAGATCTTATCCAGAGTGTTGTCTGCCCTGATGAAACTCATGCGGAGCTACATCATTTTCCCAGAGGAGGGTGATTTGCCCACAGTGAAAGCTTATTTCTATGCCCTTGGACACATCCCCAACATCATTGGTGCAATTGATGGGACCCATGTGGCTTTAGTCCCCCCAAATGACGATGAACAGGTGTACAGGAACAGGAAGAATTACCATTCAATGAATATCCAGGTGGTCTGTTTGGCTGACCAGTACATCTCCCATGTAAATGCCAAGTTCCCAGGGTCAGTGCATGACGCGTATGTTATGCGAAATAGCAGCATTCCCTATGTGATGGAACAGCTACAGAGACAACGTGTGTGGCTAATAGGTGACTCTGGTTACCCCAACCTGCCGTGGCTATTGACCCCAGTGAGGAATCCCAGGACCAGGGCAGAGGAACGGTACAATGAGGCCCATGGGCGTACTAGGAGGGTGATTGAGCGAACCTTTGGGCTCCTGAAGGCCAGGTTTAGGTGCCTACATATGACAGGTGGATCCCTAATGTACTCACCAAATAAGGTGTGCCATATCATCGTGGCGTGCTGTATGCTCCACAACCTGGCTTTGCAACGCCAGGTGCCTTTCCTGCAGGAGGATGGTCCAGATGGTGGTGTTGTAGAAGCCGTGGAGCCTGTGGAGAGTGAAGAGGAGGAAGACTCTGAGGACGACACAGACAATAGGGACAGAGTGATACAACAGTATTTCCAGTAACACACAGGTAAGAATCACCCACGCCATTTCACAATTGCTTATAGCCTCCTGCATCTGTACTTTCTGTAGTTCCCCACAGATGTTTTTCATTAATTTTTGCCTTTCCCTTCCCTTCTCAGTGCTGTCTGACTCAGTACCTGACTTCTGCTTGGTTCGCCCATGAAATACAGCGTATTGACATTGGTATGTTGTCATGACTAATTGACAGAACAGAAATTGAACAGTAATATGTAATACATTTGTTAATAATACAGCATGACTCAAAACAGATTTGTGTGCAAAATGTGATTTATTTACAGTGCTAGATATCGGTACATGTGATTCTAAGGGTGATGGGTGGGGGTGGAGGAATATCCATGGCAGAGTCCAGTTCTCAGTCTCACAGGTGCATTGTCCTTTTGCCTGTGGAAGGATGGAGCATAGGCAGTTCATGGTTGGACAGGGTGGCAATGTGGGACAGTGGGAAGACTTGAGGGGGTATGTCCTGCTGGCGGGGGTCTTGACATCCTACTCTGTCTTTTTTTTTGGTCTCAGGCTCCTCTTATGGGGTGGTTGTTCTTCAGCAGGAGGTGGGGTTCTGGGGGGCTGTCTAGGTGTTGGGACCTCCTGTCCACTAGCGCCGGCGGAGGTGGTAGGCTGTTCCTGGTCCGGGCTAGTGACAGGGGCCCTGTGTGGTGCACCATGGTCCCGCAACGCGTCCTCTATCCTGTTGAGGGCCAGGACGATGGTCCCCATTGCGGTCCCGATGATTATCAGCTCCTCCCTGAACCCCATGTAGCATTCCTCCTGCTGTGCCTGGATCTCAGTGAACCTGGCCAGTACCGTCGCCATCGTTTCTTGGGAGTGGTGGTATGCCCCCATGATGGTGGTGAGGGCCTCTTGGAGAGTGGGTTCCCTGGGCCTCTCCTCCCCCCCCCGTCGCATAGCAGCCCTCCGAGCTGCCCGGTTTCCCCCGGCCTCTGTCCCCTGGACGGTGTGCCCGCTACCACTGCCCCCAGGTCCCTGTTGGTGTTGGGGTGTTGGGTTAGCCTGGGTGCCCTGTAGTGGCAGACACACCGCTGATTGAGCTGTCCTAGAGACAGAGGCATGGGCCCGCTGGGTGGGAGCTGTGCTGGTGTTGGCAGAGGGGGTCGGGTCTGGTGTGGCCTGTGGCTGCCTGAGGGGAACCGACTGCCCAGAGGTCCCCGATGGTCCGGGCTGGTCATCAGGTTCACTGTCGACAGAGCTGCTATCCTCAGTGTGGGCCTGTTCCGGTGGTGGGATGGACACTTCTGGACCCTCCTGGCTGGTGTGTTGTCGTTCGGGTCCTGCATGGGGTAAGAGAGTTTGGTTATTGTTTCTGTGTGTGCAATAGCGTGCGTGTTATGGGTGCCCTTGTCCCCCAGTGCAGGCATTCCCTTGAGGGAGGTGTTGTGAGGGTAGTTAGGGGGGGGGGGGTTAGTGCAGTGGTCATGCTTAGGTGATGGGTGCCCATGATTTGTGTTGGCATGCAGGAGTTGGTGTTGGGATGGGTGGGTTGTGCTGGTGAGACATTGTCAGGGAGGATGTGTGCTGGGGGGTTGGGGGTGAGGGTGGGGGTGTGGGTTGGCATGCTGGTGGGGTGGGGGGGATATAGTAGTTGAGATTGGACTTACCAGAGTCCATTCCTCCGGCTACTCCTGCGAGGCCCTGAGGATGCAGGATGTTCAAGATGTCTTGCTCCCACGATGTGAATTCGGGAGGGGTGGGTGGGGGTCTGCCGCCAGTCTTCTGGACCGCGATGTTGTGCCTGGAGACAAATCGATCGGACCTTCCCCCGTAGGTCGTTCCATCTTTTGCGTATGTCCTCCCTATTTCTGGGATGCTGTCCCACCGCGTTGACCCTGTCCACGATCCGCTGCCATAGCTCCGCCTTCCTAGCTATACTGGTGTGCTGCACCTGCGAGCCGAAGAGCTGGGGTTCCACTCTTAGGATTTCCTCCACCATGACCCGGAGTTCTTGGTCCGAAAAGCGTGGGTGCCTTTGGGGTGCCATGGGGTGGTGTGGGTGAGGTGTGGGGTGGTGTATGTGATGGTAAGTATGTTGGTGAGTGGTGCTTTGTGCTACTATGTGGTGTGTGTGATGGTGTAGTGTGCCTCAGTGTGTCTTGCTTTGGATTGTCTGCTGTGTCTCTCTCTCCTTCTCTCAGTAATTATGGTCGCAGGGGTTTGTGGGTGATGTGGGTGTGTGTTTTATAGTTGGTTGATTGTGTGGGAGTGGTGTGTGTATGTGTATCAGGTGTGTGTATTTCAAATTGTCCAATGTGGCTGTGTTTTGGTGATGTGTGTGTATTCTGACCGTGGCGGTGTGTAGCGCCAATGGAATACCGCGTTTGAATGACCGCCGTGTGGATTCGTGGGTCGTAATGGCATGGGCGTATTTCTGTTGGCGTGACGGTGGAGGTTTGGTCATCTCCAGTTTATCGCTGCCCGCTGATGTGGCGACCTGCAGTGGAGGACGGAATTTTGGAGGTTTGGCCGTTGTGGGTCAGAATGACCGTGGCGGTTAACCGCGGCCGCGGCGGTGTTATGGCGGTCTTCTGACCGGGTGTAAGGGCCTTTTACCGCCAGAGTCAGAATGACCCCCTAAATATGCAGCATGACCATCAACATTCTTTGCGCATTGAGTTATTTTTTCTCACACAGGACAATCAATTGCCCCAATCGAAAATCATTGTTGTAGGAAAGTACCAACCTTCTTGGCATGTTACCCCCAATTTCTACCTGTTTGCCAGTGTGTCTTTACTGTCTCACTGGGATCCTGTATGTCAGTATGTTTTATTGTGTTGTCAGCATGCTTGACTGGGTCACTGGAGTCCTGCTAATCAGAACTCCAGTGCTTCTGCTCTCTCTGTTTCCAAATATGTCACTATAGCTTAGTGACTACTTATCCTACTCCAGATTGGCATACTGGATCCCCCTTATAAGTACCTAGTATATGGTACCTAGGTACCCAGAGCATTGGGGTTCCAGGAGATCTTTATGGACTGCAGCATTTCTTTTGCCACCCATAAGGAGCTTATTCAAACATGTATTCAGGACTGCCACTGCAGCCTGAGTGAAATAGTGCAAGCACTATTTCACAGCCATTTTCGCTGCACCAGGTAACTTATAAGTCACCTATATGTCTAACCTTCAGTTCTTGAAGGCTAGGTGCAAAGTTACTGTGCGTGAGGGCACCCCTGCACTAGCAGAGGTGCCACCACGTTGTCCAGGATCAATTTCCCAGATTTCATGAGAGCGGGGCTCCATTATATGTGTGCACTACATTTAGGTTAATACATATATGTAGATTCATAATGGTAACCCCGAATATGGCCATGTAAGGTGTCTAAGATTGAGAAATTGTACCTACAATCTGATTCTGGTATTGGGGGGGCAATTCCATGCGTCCCAGGGGCTCCACCAGTACTAACAAACCAGCTCTACCAAACCAGCCCTCTGAGGTTTCCACTGCAGCCCCAGCTGCTGCCACCTCACAGACAGGCTTTTGCCCTCCTGGGGCTTCAGCAGTTCAATCCAAGGAAGGCAGAACAATGCATTTCCTTTAGGAGAGGAGTGTTACACCCTCTCCCTTTGGAAATAGGTGTTACAGGCATGGAAGGGGCATTCACCCAGAGCCTCTGGAAATGCTATGAAGGGCACAAATGGTGCCCTCCTTGCATAGTATAGTCTACACAGGTTCAGGGACGACCCAGACCCTGCTCTGGTGTGAAACTGGACAAAGGAAAGGGGCGTGAGCACTCCCCTGTCCATCACCACCCCAGGGGTGGTGCCCTGAGTTCCTCCAGAGTGTCCCTGGGTTCTGACATCTTGTTTTCAGGATGGTCAGGGAACTCTGGGAGCATCTGAGTGGCCAGTACCAGCAGGTGACATCAGAGACCCCTCCGGATAGGTGCTTGCCTGGTTAGGTGACCAATCCCGCTCTCAGGGCTATGTAGGGTCTCTCCTCTGGGTGTTTCCTCAGATACAGTTTTGCAAGATTCCAGCAGGACTCCTCTGCAACCTCTGTTTCACCTTCTACCATCAGATCAACTGCAGAACTGCTCCAGGAACTCTACAATTGCAACAAAGCATCCAAGAAGGCTACTGCAACTCTGTAACTTCAACACCTGCCAGCAACTGCAACAGTCTCCAGGTCGTGCACGCTCCGAGGACTGTCTGTCTTCATCCTGTACCAGAAGGACCAAAGGAATCTCCCATGGAGTGACGGAGTCACTTTCCTGCCTCAGCAGGCACCACTCTGCAGTGACGACTGGTACTCTGGGTCCCCTCTCCTGATGATGAGCAAGGATCCTGGAACACAGGTGGTGACCCAAAGTGACTCAGACTGTCCAAAGGTCCAACTGTCCAAATTTAGTGGAGGTAAGAGCTTGCCTCCCCGAGCCAGACAGTAACCCTGTGCACCACATGTTTTGCAGCTCCTATGGCATTTGTGTGCTTCTCCGAGGAATCCTTTGTGCACAGCGTAGCCCAGGTCCCCAGCACTCTATCCTATGATGCTCAACTCCCTAAGTTGTTCTCCAGCTACTTGGGATCCCTTTGTGTAGTGTTGTGATGACTGTGATTTGCAACTCCTTTGTCCCCCTGTCCTGGGACTCCTTTTGGTGCTGCCAGGTCTTCTGAGGGCTCTCTGAAGTGCTGAGAGCCCTCTCTGTCTCCTCAGTCCGTGTTGAGACCTCCAGGTCCCTCCTGGGTCCAGGTAGCACCTTTTCCTGCCAAACATGTCTTTTGTGTCAGCGAAGGTTGGTTGGCGGAATCAAATGACGAACAACAGCCTGCATTCTTCTACTTGACCTGGGACATCACCTGCACCAACCAGGAACCCTCAGCTGTCTTCTTTGGTGTATCTCTGACTTTTTCTTCTAACCAGAGGATCCACTTTTGCACCTTCATCCAAGTTAGCAGGGGCTCCTGTTCCTCCTGGACTCTTCAGCTGTTCTTGGACTTTGTCTCCTCTCTCCACAGGTCTTCAGGTACAGGAATCCATCATTGGTGTCTAGCAGTCTTGCTTGGTTTTTGATGATAATCATTCATCATGACTTCTAGTGTGTTCTGAGGAAACTTGTTGTACTTTACTCCTGTTTTCCTGGGCTCCGGGGTGTGGTACTTTACTTACCTTTGGTGTTAGCGCCCCTCTACACACTACTCTTGCCCAGGCGGGATACCGACATTCTCATTCCACTATTTTAGTATATGGTTTGTGTTCCCTCTAGGCTCATTGTAACCTATGGGGATTTTCATTATTTGTACTATTTTACTAGTGCATATTTTTTGTGTCATACTTACCTCCTAAGGGAGTATAGCCTCTAAGATATTTTTGGCCTTGTGTCACTAAAATAAAGTAGCTTTACTTTTGGTAACACTGAGTATTGTTTTCTTGTGTGTAAGTACTGTGTGACTGGAGTGGTATTGCAAGAGCTTTGCAAGTCTCCTAATTTAGACTTGGCTGCTCTGCCTACAGCTACCTCTAGACAGCCTGGCTTCTAGACACTGACTATATTTCACTGATAATGGATAACTGGACGTGGTATAAGGTGAAAGTACCTTTGGTACCCACTACAAACCAGGCCAGCCACGTACAATTGCACGTTAGGTAAAGTCACAGATTTTGGCCCTCATTACCCGCCGCTGGCGAACATAGTCAATACACTGCCAGTATCACCAGTGAGGACAGTCTGCCTTGGACGGTGGTAGACATCTCCAGCCCGGCAGGCACCATGTTTCTGCCGAGCATATTACGAAGTTGCACACCACCAGCATTTACGCCACGGTCGCACCACCACCAAAACCCTAGCGGAAACCAACCACATAAAAGGGGACACTCACCTTCAGGAACACAGACATGTCCAGAGCTGTCAGGGAACCAGAACTCGAAATCTTCCCTATGCTCCTGCTCGCACTGTGTCTCCAGAACCAGCAACGGTGACGACAAAGAGGACAACAACCGTAAGTACACACACCAGGCACACACTGGAGGAAAAGTCATAAGAACACATGCACACACAACACACACAGCCGGGCGGATAGCGATCAACACACGCATGCAAATACACACCCATACCAACACACACACACACATGCCCACACACAAAACACACGCACATGTGCCATACACACATCAAGCACAGCACACATGTATCAGACACACACCTCCCTGCACACACAAATCACCATCACATGCCAGCATGCATATACACAACACCACAGAGTCACACACCAACACAACCGCAGCTACACAAACACGTTGCTACGACATAGCACTGCATACCTACACATGACAACACATACTGACAACAACACTCATAGACAACTCACAAACTCACAGCCAGTCAACACAGGCACACACCCACACAGTGTACCAACTAACACACCAAGCCCTCACAGCACACAACACAGATGACAAAGCTATACCTTCATACACAGATGCCCACACAACAACTACACAATGTCAAACAACAGCACTACAACACATCACACCATGCACAATGCACAACAAAGCAACACGCATGCATGGAACCACTCAATCATAACATTCACACAAAACACACCCCTAACATCAGGACCAATGTCAGGGCCACACACATACATGCATACCAGGCAGCGCAGCTAGCACAACCAACACACGCACCTCACACACACAAACCAAAGTCCACAAACAGCAAACAGACATGTAGAAGGAAAAGCAGGACAAACATGTCATCATCTACACCAACAGTAGGTTGGGCAGATGTATTAAATGTGGATTTAAATAAAATAGACAACTATATACAAGTAAAAGGCCAGTGGCCAGTCCATGTCCGTTTGTGCCCATGGCACATATGGCAGCGTACATCTGTCCCAATATGATTCCTGACTGTAAAATATAAATCCACGTGGTAGGGGCATCAAGGGAGCAAGCAGGCACCTCAAGGGTGAGGGTGTGGTAGTGGGGGGGGGGGTTGGACTTGGGAGGGGGACCTTGGGTTTGGGGGCTTTGGTTTGGGTTTGGGCGGGGGGTCTTTAGCTCTATCTTTGGGAGGGGGGACTCTGGATTTGGGTGGGATAGATTTCTTTGCAGGGGGAGGAGCATGAATTACACCGGGGGGCATGGGAGGACGCAGAGGTGGAAGGGCTGGACTTTGGCAGGGACACAGGGTGTTTCAGGGACTTATAGGGTGGGAGAGGGACAGGGGACTGGGTAAACTCAAAATGTAAAAAAAAATGTAGTTACAAAAGGGCATAGGTAAAGCATTTGTGAGTGGGAGTGGTTGTCAGATGTGTCCTTGTGTGTGTCTTGGGTGCAGGTGCGTGAATGGAATGCATGTGTGTGCTGGATGTCTGTTTGGTGGGTGAGTGCGGGTGCTTAGGTGTCTTGGGAGGGGGGAGGGAGGAGGTGCTGGGAATGGCCATGATGGATGGGTGACTGGATATTGGGGTGGTAGCTGCAGGTATGGTGGATGTTCTGCATGTGGGGGTGTTGGTGGTTGTGGTGAATGCGGATATGGTGACTGGGGTGGATGTCTGTGGGTCAGCTTTTGTGGTGAGTGTGGGTAAGATGGCAGTAGTGCTGGATCAGGGAGTGTTGAAGTAGTGCCAGCAGGGGTGAGTAATGTACTGGGTTTGATGCAGGGGGTGTTCGGGGAGTGAATGTTGTTGTGTCTGCAGGTATGTATTGTCTGTGTGCATGGCGGTGGTGGGCCTTTTTGTGTTTGTCATGTGCAACCGTGTCTGTTGGAGTGGATGCCTGCATGTGTGAAGGTGTGCTCTGGATGGGTGTGGGGATAGGGGATTGGAAAAAGGTAGGTGGAGGAGGGATGGTAGACAAAGGGACACTAGCTGCGATCAGGGAGAAGGCCAGAACCTGAAAGGATCTCTGAAGGCCAGCCAGGGCACCGTGAAAGCCTTCCAGGAATGCATTGCTCTGTTGCACTGGAGCTGCTAGTCCCTGGATGGCATTTACAATGGTGGTCTGGCCCACAGAGATGGACCCCAGGAGGTCAATAGACTCCTCACTGTGGGCAGCAGGGCTGACTGGGGCAGGGCCAGAGGTGCCTGCGGCAAAAGAGACACCCACCCTCTTGGGTGAGCAGGCAACTGGGTTGGGAGCTACAGGGAGGGCGGTGCTAGTAAGGGGGATGGTGCTGGTGTGGTCCCAAGGCAGTGTCCACTGGAGGACGATTCTGAGGATGATGATGATGATACGGTCTCCCCCGTGGCACCCCCTCATCCTCCATCCCACTGGATCCCTCGGCCTCGTTGGATTCAGTCTCATGGGTCCCTTGGGCTGCCGCTGCCCCACTCGCCAGTGCCCCTTCAGTTTCACCAGATGATGCTGATGCACACAAAGGGAGAGAAAGACAAGAGGGGGAGAGAGAGAAATATAGGTAGGGAAACTGTCAAAACCTAACTCGCATGAACACATATGTACAAGTACATATCACACATTACATCACATGTCAGGGCATGCCATTGCCATTGCACTCCAAGAATGCCAATATCTATTTAACCTGCAAAGCTGTAATGGACATTTGACATCAGATGTGCGCACAAGTAGGAATATGGATATGAAGAGGCAGTGACACTGCTGTACACCAGGGTTTTGGCAGGGGGACACGTAATTTCATATGGATTCACAAAGTTGTCACTTCAGTGACATCCTTGGGCACTAACCACATCTAGTACCATCCCATTCTTGTAAGGCCAAGTCCACACATTGATATCTACAAGAGCTGCACTTGCTGTGCCATCTGCCCTCCTGTAAGATCATTTAGCAGTACCCCTTTGTTGTGTCCCTACTCATCTCTAAATACTGAAGGTGGCATATAATTGCATAGTCAGCTATCAGGCCAATACTAATGTCCCATTGAGGCCCTTCCTGTGGTGGAAATGTGAATGCAGACCCACTTACAGTCAATGGCAGCAATTGTACCAAACCAATGCATTCACTGTCCCAGTAGAAGACCAACACAGATGGATTTGCATTTACAGCTCTAAAACACTGCTGGTGATGGTTGGAGCTGTTCAGACACAATGCATAGTTAGTCAAAACAGTCCCAAACAAGGTACGTTTGGGAGTGCACTCCACTGACAGTACTGTCTTTTCACACATAAATCATGGGTACCCTGCCAGGGTCATAGATACCCATCTTAGTTATGTGTCTATCACTGTACACATTCACAGTATGACAGAATCAAGCCACTCAATCCCACTCAAACCCTGGCGAGTGTGAGATAACGGTCAGTACTCACCCCCTTGTGGCTGCTGTGCTGCCCTTAAACGCCCATCCACCTCAAGATAGGCCACTGCCAAAATGAAGGCCATTAGGGGGGTCAGTGTACGACAGGCACCCCTCCCTCATTGGGAGGACATCCCCAGCTGGGCCTCTGCAATCTACCGGGCCCAGTGTCTCATGTCCTCCCACCGCTTTCTGCAATGGGTGCTCCGCCGGCTATGGACCCCCAGGGTCCGCATTTGCTTGGCGATGGCACGCCACATCCCTTTCTTCTGAAGGGCGCTTCCTTGGATGGGTGACACTGACAGGAGGAGAACATGATTAGCAGTGGCACATCAACAGCAGTGGACTACAAACATCAGACACACCACATCACCACCCACATCCATCCAAACAGGTCACACTCCACATATCCATGCCCCCAGCATGCATGCACTCCGTGGCCGGTATGTCTAAGCCACTCACTACAACACACACACACCTAACACACACTACAATGGCATGGAGCTCACCTGATCCTCTGGTGCCCCATACAGCTGTAAATACAGGGGCAGGACCCCTCCCACCCATCTCTCCAGTTCGTCTTGGGTGAAGGCCAGGGCCCTATCACCTGCAGGATGTGGCATGATGGCTCCCAGAGACAGTACACAGCAGCTCACATAGTGGGGGTGTTGCTTGCAGGAGTGTCAGCAGTCATGTGAGCTAGGCGGCAGAATATGGTGGTCACGACCACCACGTACAGGACCATCACTGCCGACAGTGATCCTCATTGGCCCCAGTCCCCATAGGCAGCAATGTTTACCAATGAGGAGTTGCACGGCAGTTGCAACCACCTACTGCCATGACAGCATACACCAGAAGACTTGCATCACTCCAACTGTCCTGTGCTGCAAGATAGGCATCTGCCATTTTACTTACAGGTAGAGGGTTTTTCCCAAAAATGTAAGTGCGTCATGAGAGTGAAAGGTCCATAACTCTGCACAGGCCCATGTATTTACATCATGTATGGGCACTAACATGTGACATTCAACACGGATGTCACCTGAAGTGCATTTGCCCCTGCATGCTGCCCAGTGGGTGGTGTTGCTCCTTAGATCACTGTCATATCTACATGCATGGTCCATGCAGGACACATATGTGCACACAACATGGAACATAACACATGTATTGGGTGGCACAAATAATGTACAGGGCCATCAAGGGGCAGCACGTATAGCATAAATGGCACTCCTGCATCCACAATGAAGTAACTGTCACCCGTTCAGGCATGTCTGAATTGTTTAGTGTGTGGCACGAGATATTGAACTGTTAACATGTTAGGAGTGCTCATCACATGCTACTTTTTCTCCTCTACATCCTAGATACCATGTAATGAGGATAAGGAGAAATGCAACTGTATACTGTCCGTTAGTCGACCTCACCACCGTGGAAGAGAGACACATCGTGCAGACCTATTGTTGAATCGTGTCACCATCATGGAGCTCTGTACTCAGTTGGAGCATGACCTACTGCAATCCCTATGCCATACCTCCATGGTCCTGGTATTGTTGGTGCTGCACTTCCCTGCTACAGGGTCCTTTCAAGTCACAGTGGACTTGGTTGCATGGATATCACAGCTCATGTTCAGCACTATGCTGTGGGATGTACAGTCAGCTTTCCTAAAACACCTGGAGAGTTACATCAGGTTCCCCCAACCTGCGGATTTGCCCACTGTGAAGGCTGACGTCTCTGAGTTGAGATACATCCCTATGTGAGAGGTGCAATTGATGGCACCCATATTGCTTTAGTTCCTCCAAGGGTCAACGAACAGGTCTATTGTAACCGGAAAAACATTTACTCCATTAACATGCAGGTAGTGTTTGGCAGACCATCTACCAAATGACTGCCAAGTTCTGGGATCTGTCCATGATGCCTACATATTGAGGTACTTCAATGTCCCACACATGATGGCACGTCCACAAAGAGAGAGGCCTTGGCTCATTGGTAGGCATCAGTGTGGATATGTGTCGCTGTTGTTGCACCAGTCAACACTACCTTCCCTGTGGCTGTCCTTGGTTTCCAACTAGTCTTGCCTTTATTCATACAGGTGACTCAGGATATCCTAACCTTCCCTGGCTGTTGACACTAGTGAGGTACCCTACCACAGATGCAAGACACGTTACAATGAGGCTCATGGCAGGATGAGGCATGTGATAGAAAGGAATATTGGCCTATTCAAGGCAAGATTCAGGTGTTGCCACATCTTGGGAGGTGCCCTCCTCTACAGTCCCCAAAAGGTATGCCAGATCATTGTTGCCTGCTGTATGCGACACAATCTAGCCCTCAGATGTCAAATCCCATTACTGGCAGATGAGGAGATGGCAGCTGGACCAGTGGGTGGTGATGGACACATGGAAAGTGATGAGGAGGCAGATGATAATGGTGCAGCAGAGTCTAGGATGGAGCTGATCAATCATTACTTTCAATGACATACCGGTATGTTGTATGTGTGATGTAGCAGGTAAAGTATTTGCACTTGGGTTCAATAAACAGGCCCTCCTGGCCAGGTATTTCAGTGGGGATGTTACTTTGACACTTACCATATGTGGGTGGTGATAGAAAACTGAGTTTATGTCAGGAGCAGTGTCAGTGGTCTAAACACTACCATTTGTGCCATGTGCAGGTTGCTAGTTTGACATCTACTGAGGACAGTCCTGTAAGTGTGCTGTGTCATGTCATCTCCTGTCTAGAAGTGAGTCAAGCTATGGGTTCTGTACAGCATTTCCTTTCATATCCTAACTGTTGCCTGAGCTGTTCATGGAGGTGTTGTGTTGAGCCCATTCCAGTTGTCAGCTACAGGTATTTGGTTATGTCATTCTTGTGTTTCTTGATGTAGAGGTGTAATGTGTTATGCCCTCTTTCCTTGCCAAACCACAAGGGGCGCTGCTACAAATTATTGCATATGTGGCTAGGGTGGCACCATGGCTCACATCCTGATTTGTGTGACTGTGTTTTCCTCTTTACAGATTGGATAACTGGATCTACTCTGGTGTGTAGTTGGACTGCTAACTCTCCTTGAGAAGTCTAATGTGACATTTCTGGTGTCCTATGTTCCCTGAGGTGGATGCCTCCCTCCACTGCACTGGCTGTAGGTTGGTGGTTGTTATGACACATGGTGTTTCAGATTGCTCACATTTCCACATCATACAATAAAGACAGAAATGCATATGCTGTGCTCTACAGTGTTTATTGTGTACATATTGTCCTACAGTTGATGAGTGGGGTCATAGTGGATGTTTCATCGAAGTAGTTGACCTAGCTGTAGGTGGTTCAGGTCCAGTGTCCAAGGGCCCTCGGAAAAGGTGAGAGATGGCATTGAACAGTAAACAAAGTGGCACACAAGGGAAAATGTTCAAGAGAGGTTCACCTCCTGGCAGTGGTGTTAGTCTTGCAATCTTCCCCAGCCAGATGCCTGGATGGATGACCATGTTTGCAGGGGGTTACTCAGCTACAGAGGGAGGGGTGCAGTGGCCTGAGGGTCCCCTGGCAGGGCCACCAGTCCACTGGCTGCTGCTGACGTAGATGGCTCCAATAAGGGGAAGGGGCCTGCTGGTGGGTGGAGGTGGGATACAGGATGTTGGGGAGGTCCCTGAGAACCCCTGCAATGGTGGCCATGGAGGCATTGAGTGCCTGCCACTTCTGCATGGCCTCCTGATGGTATTCCCTGTGAGGCCTTTGGTTTTCCCCCAAGAAGGTGAGAATTTGGCCCATCTTGTCCTGGGATTGCTGGTATGCTCCCAGGAACTGGGAGAAGGCCTCCCGCTCACTTGGGTCACTTGGGTGAACCTTCCTCTAGCCCACAGGTGCCCTCCCATGCCCCTGCCCCAATGTGCCTCGGCCGCAGGCACAGTGTACCGACTCCCAACATTACCAGGACCTTCATTGTCTTGTGTTTGTGGGTAAGACTCTGGTCCCTGTACAGTGGGGCACACAACTGATTGACCAGTCCTTGTGACACAGGTTTGGGGATGAGGGGCTGATTGTGCTGTAATTGCCACAAGGTGGGGGGGTTTGGATGTGGGCAGGGTGAGGGTGGGAGTGGTGAACTTACTAGATGTGCCCGATGGGTCAGGTAAGTCATCACTGTCAAGGCATCCTGAGGCATACTCATCACTGGGGCCTTCATCCTGGGGAGGACTGTCACTTTCTGGCATCGTCTCCATGGTGCCAGTGGCTAGGGTACCTGTGAAAGGAGTAGAACACTGTTATATGGTGAAGTTGTGATTGGTTGCCTGTTGGTCTGATGCATACAGTGGCTTAACTAGATTTCCCAGTTATGGCAATGACAGTTGCAGCACTGCAGGCATTGTTTGTGGATAGTGGATTGTGAGCGAGATGACATGTTACATTAAATGTTGGGGCATGGGGATTGCATTGCTGTATTTGCCAGGAGTTGGTTCTCATTCTAAGCATCCAGTTGGTGTGGGGGTGGAATGGTTGTACATGCAGGAGTTGTACTGTACAGTGCTGTTAGAAGGTATTGATGTGGATGAACAAGTGCTTTGTCGGAGTTGTAGTGATTGTTCTTGGCAGTGCTATCCGTGCACTTGGGTGGGACTGTGTGGGCATTGCGACAGGGTGAAGGTGTTCCATGCAGGGGAGCTTATTAGGTGATTGGGTGTAAGGTGGAGTGGTAGATGGGGTGACTTGGGGAGTGATTGGGTGGTGAGGGGTATGCTGGACAGGAGTACTTAGTGCCAGGGGAGTGATGGTTACTTACCAGACTCCAGTCCTCCAGATATTCTAGTCATGCCCTCAGGAAGCAGGATCTCCTCCCATGATGCGAACTCTAGGGGAGGTGTTGGTGACCCAACACCAGTCTTGTGAACAACTATCTGATGTTGTGGTGCCATGTTACACATCTTCCCCCGGAGGTCGTTCCACCTCTTCCTGATGTCCTCCCTTGTGCATGGATGGTTGCCCACTAAGTTGACCCTGTCGACAATTCTCTGTCATAACTCCATTTACTTGGCAATGGACGTTTGCTGGACCTGTGCACCAAACAGTCGTGGCTCTACCCTGCCGATTTCATTGTCCATGACCCACAGCTCATCGTCTGCGAAGCGTGGGCGCTTTTGATGTGACATGGTGGTTGTGTTGTTGTGTGTATTGTGTGCAAGAGAGCAGTGTGGGGTGGTTGGTGAGGTGGGGGGTGTTTTGTTGTGTGCTGCTTGTATGTGGTATTTGTTTGCAGTGGCAATGTGTGTATTGTGTTGCTGGTGCGGTTGTGTGGTGTGTGGTGCGTGTGATGGTGGCTATGGAATAACAGTGCTGTGTCCTCTGTTTGTGCTCTCCTCGCTGTCAGTGTGTATTTTTCTTATTGAAAAGGATCGTGGGTGTGTGTGGGTGTGTGTTATATAGTGCAGTGAGTAGGTGTGTCTGGTATGTGTATGTGTTTCAGGTGTGGGGTATTCGAACTGTCCAATGTGGTGTAGTGTTCTGTCAGGAGTGAGTTCTAAGCACGGCGGTTCAGACCGCCAATGGTTTTCTGCCATGGAAGGACCGCTGTGCTGATTTGTGGGTTGTAATCTCCTGGGTGGTGTGAGAAAATAGCCTCTTTCCAGCATGGTTACCCCCATGTTTGGCCTGTTTGTGAGTGTTTGTCAGTGTGTTTTTACTGTCTCACTGTGATCCGGCTAGCCAGGACCCCAGTGCTCATAGTTTGTGACCTATGTTTGTGTTGTCAGTATGCTTAACTGTATCACTGAAGTTCTGCTAACCAGAACTCCAGTGGTTATGCTCTCTCTACTTACCAAATTTGTCACTACACTTTAGTGACTCCATATTCCAATTCTGATTGGCACACTGGACCCCCCTTATAAGTCCCTAGTATATGGCACCCAGGTGCCCAAGGCATTGGGGTTCCAGGAGATCCTTAGGGACTGCAGCATTTTTTTTGCCACCCATAAGGAGCTCATACAAACGTTTCATCAGGACTGCCACTGCAGGCTGAGTGAAATAGTGCACACACTATTTCACAGCCAGTTTCACTGCACTAATGTAACTTATAAGTCACCTCTATGTCTAACCTTCACTTACCGAAGGCTAGGTGCAAAGTTACTGTGTGTGAGGGCACCCATGCACTAGCAAAGGTGCCCCCACGTTGTCCAGGCCAATTCCCCGGACTTCGTGAGTGCAGGGATACCATTATAAACGTGCACTACATATATATCAATACATATATGTAGCTTCACAATGGTAACTCTGAATATGACCATGTGAGGTGTCTAATATCATGGAATCATCCCCCCCAATCCAAATCTGGTATTGGGGGACCAATCCCATGCACCCTGGGGACTCCACCATGGACCCCCAGTACTGCCAAACCAGCTTTCTGAGGTTTCCATTGCAGCCCCAGCTGCTGCCACCTCACAGACAGGTTTCTGCCCCCTGGGGAATAAGCAGCTCAATCCCAGGAAGGCAGAACAATGCATTTCCGTTGGGAGAAGGGTGTTACACCCTCTCCCTTTGAAAATAGGTGTTTCAGGGTTGGGAGGGGTAGCCTCCCAAAGCCTCTGGAAATGCTTTGAAGGGCACAAATGGTGACCTCCTTGCATAATCCATCTACACCGGTCCAGGGACCCCTAGTCCCTGTTCTGGCGTGAAACTGGACAAAGGAAAGGGGAGTGACCACTGCCCTGTCCATCACCACCCCAGGGGGGTGCCCAGAGCTCCTCCAGAGTGGCCCTAGCATTAGCCATCTTGGATTCCAAGGTATGGGGACCCTCTGGAGACCTCTGCGTGGCCAGTGTCAGCAGGTGACATCAGAGACCCCTTCTGATAGGTGCATACCTGGGAAGGTAACCATTCCCCCTCTCAGGGCTATTTAGGGTCTCTCCTCTGGGTGTTTCCTCAGCTACGGTTTGCAACATTCCTCCAGGACTCCTCTGCATCCTCTGCTTCAGTTTCTGACCATCGGATCAAAGCAGACTGCTCCAGGAACCGCTGTAACTGCAACAAAGTATCCAGGACCACTCCTGTGACCTGCAACTTCAACTCCAGACAACTTTTGCAAAAGTTTCCAAGGTGTGCACGCTCTGAGGACTGCCTGTCTTCACCCTGCACCAGAAGAAATAAAGGAATCTCCTGTGGAGTGACGGAGTCACTTCCCTGTTTCTGCAAGCACCCTTCTGCGATGACAACCGGTACCCTGGTACTCCTCCCCTGATGACGAGTATGCTCCCTGGAACACAGGTGGTGGACTGAAGTGACACAGAGTGTCCAAAGATCCAGCTGTCCAAATTTGTTGGAGGTAAGAGCTTGCCTTCCCGTGCTGCGGCAGTACCCCTGTGCACCACAGCTTATGCAGCTCCTTGGGCTTCTGTGCACTTCTTCCCAGAATCCTTCGTGCACAGCATAGCCCAGTTCCACAGCACTCCATCCTGTGATGCACAGCTCCCTGAGTTGTTTTCCGGTGGCATGGGACCTTCCAGTGTAGTGCTGCGATGACCGCACTTTGCATCTTCTTGTCCCTGTGTTCTGGGACTCCCATGGGTGCTGTCTGGTCTTCTGAGGGCTCTTGGAAGCGCTGAGAGCCCCCATCATTTCCTCAGTTGAGACCCCCAGGTCCCTCCTTGGTCCAGGCAGCTCCTTTTTGATACAAACCACGTACTTGCTTGAACCAAAGCTTGTTGGCGGAATCCAGCGATGCAAACAGTCTGCATCCAACAACTCGACGTGGGACATCACCTGCACCAAGCATTAACCCGAAGCCATCTTCTTTGGTGCTCTTCTGTACTTATCTTCTGACCGGAGAATCCACCTTTGCACCTTCTTCTAGGTTGGCAGGGGCTCCTGTCCTTCCTGGACTCTTCTTCAACTTCTGGACTTGGTCTCCTCTCTCCACAGGTCTTCAGGTATAGGAATCCATCGTTTGTTGCTTAAAGCCTTGCTTGGTTCTTGCAAAATCCTTTATCACGACTTGTAGTGTGTCCTGGGGAAACTTGCTGTACTTTACTCCTGCATTCCTGGGCTCTGGGGTGAGGTACTTTACTTACCTTTAGCGTTTTCTTACACTTCCAGGGCCCCTCTACACACTACACCTGCCTAGAGGGGAATTCGAAATTCGCATTCCACTATTTTAGTATAAGTTTGTGTTGCCCCTAGGCCCATTGCAATCTATTGTATTTTCTACTGTTTGCACTATTCTATGACTGTTTACTTACCTGATTTTGGTTACTAGTGTATATATTGTGTATAATACTTACCTCCAGAACGAGTATTGTCTCTAAGATACTTTTGGCCTTGTGTCACTAAAATAAAGTACCTTAATTTTTGGTAACCCTGAGTATTGTCTTTTATTGTGTATAAGTACTGTGTAACTATAGTGGTATTGCAGGAGCTTTGCATGTCTCAGTTCAGCCTAAGCTGCTCTGCTACAGCTACTTCTAGACAGTCTAAGCTGCTAGAACACTGCCTACATTTCACTAATAAGGGATAGCTGGGCTGGTATAAGGTGTAAGTACCTTAGGTACCCACTACAAACCAGGCCACCCTCCTACAGGTGGAAAGTTGTCTGTGTGGTGGTGCTGGTGGTGCAACTACCTCTTTCCCGCCCTCCTATGTCCTTGCAGTGTTGGATTTGTGGCTGTTTTTAGGCGGTATACTCTGTGGTCTCCTAGTACGGCGGGCGGGATGCCACCAACACTGGCTGTCTTTTGGCAGCCACCATTAAAACAGTCTTACCAAAAGACCACCAAACTCGTAATTACTACCTTTGTGTCTCACTCTGACCATTCCATCATGTGTTGGTCCCCAGTGGGTCCCAGGCAGCCCGGATGATCATGGAGCTACACTTAATGGTGCGGAAGCCGCTGAGCAGTAAAGCAGGGCTAAAAAAGTAGTTCTTTGTGCTCAAAGAACAGTCTACTGTACATAATTAACAGCATGCCCACTTAGAATTTAGGACCCAGAGAAGTGGTGATGGACTTCTCAAGATTCAGCAGCAACCCTAAAGGTAATCCATGTCAGCAATGCAGCTCACTTTTACATTTCACATTTTTTCTTGCAGCTTGCTTCAAAGAAGAGTTTTCTTGCCTTTACTTTACCAAATGTTGTGTTGCAGTAGTTTGTTTCAAGCAATATACACTGCACTATGTGAACAAAGGTGCCTCTAGGTGTCTGAGTAAGTTCAGGTTGTGGAAGGATGTTCATGATGGGACATGACTGAAAGCTGTAGGGTTGAGAATGAAGGCAGTGTGAGTTTCGTACTGGAACTGCAAGTGTTAGCTGAAATATCCACTGCATTTGAAAGAAGGTGAAGGAGCGATACAGATGTTGAAATAATGACAGATCCAAAGGAGAAAAAAATGTATTTTTAGGTGAGGAGAGTGTGCATGGGTTTGTAAGTGAAATCATGGTAAACAGGGGCTGTACACGTAGGTGTTGCATCCTCCCAGCCTGGGAGCATGCATGAAAACACACCACACACTGAGCTCATAACCAAAGTCTTTATTCATCAGCATACAACATTCAAACTGAAACTTCTCATTGTCTCATTACTGTTTATAACCACACCTCAACCCCTCCCAAATGATTACAATATTCTTTCATCGATTCTGCCCAGTGCAACTGAGTCCTAATGCTCACATTTCTAAGACACTACATCTCCCCCTTGTTAAATAAAAATGTATAAACAGTAGCAGCAATATATTTCTTGTGTCAGTCTAAGAGGTGCTGGCACAGTTGGGCCAGACGTGTGATGTGAGGTAGTTTAACTGCACCCGGAGGGACATCCAGGGTACAGGATCTAATGGCTGATCTGTGCCTTCAGGTAGACAAGTCTCAGTTGGGGTTACATTGTCTGATGATCACTGAGACAAATGTCAGAATTATGGTGAGTCCTTTGTGATGCATTTGCAGGGAAGTTGCACCGGTATCATATGTCCCTTGTGCATCACAACTTTCAGAGATTCAACTTCAAACAGAGGATCTTTCTTCAACTTCCACTTTTGCTTAACCAGAACCCAGTCACCTTTGTCAAAAACGATCTCCTGAGCTTACCAACAATGATGAGCCTATACCTTCATTTTACATTTTCGAACAGTGTTAGTAGCACAAACCTCTTCATCATACCGGGTTCATTCAGTGGTCCACCTTAGTAGTTTGTTTGTTATAGCTCTCACGAACGTCAAAGTGGCAGGACTCTCACTGGTGGAGGAGTGATGAGTCAAATGATAATCACAGAGGGCTTGACATAATTCCTGACTCAGCTAAATTCCCTCAATTGATGCATGTTGGATTACTCGTATCAGGGTTCCCATAAAGCATACCACTAAACTGTTAGCCTAAGGCCACAAGGATGTACTTTTCCGATGTTTGACATAAAGTGTAGTCAAAAACTCCTTAAACTCTGTGCTATTAAACAGTGGACCGTTGTCAGACTTGAGAGTGTCTGGTATGCCCCACACTGCAAATATATTGTCCAGCAAGTCAATGGCTTTGTCGTGCGTTGATGAACACCATTGGATGGTGTCTGTTTCTAGGGCTTAAAGGAAGTCTATGGCCACTCTTTCCCACAGACGTCGGGAAAGATCAGACATGTTTAGTGGATGATGGGTCACTTTAATGCAAAGGCAATTGCATAAATGACACTCATTCAATTGTTCTGAACTCGCAAATTGGAAGCCACAGCTGCTACAAAAATACAAAGACCAAAACTCAGCTAGATGCTGGGTGGTTAAATAAACACAAATTTAGATTTGTTTCTCAATCAGAACACCAAACCTCAAAAGACTGTCAAAGATCAATAATTAAGTACCAAGGTAGTATGCAAGTAAAAGAAAATTACTGCCATCGGCAGAAAATGGGACAAAACCCAATATTCCGGCACACCTCCAGGAGTGCACTTAATGAACCTGTAAACATTTTTTTAGATAAAAATTCTGATTAGTGAACACATTGTAAGCCACTATAACCACCTTCCGATTGAATTATGAATCTAATCAACAACAATACAAATAAAAACAGCTACAGCTCAATAAGATAAAGAATAGCAAAGAGTAAACTAGAGAACAGTTCAATACAAGGGATGTGGCACAATTTGTTGAATGATAGATGTTTAGTTGAAAGTAAAATGATTAGAATTTATACAGTGATTGTGGCAACCAAGCACTTTATTTATTGTTTTTTATTAGAAACTTGATCAACAAAATGGAAGAGAAAGTATGTACAAGATACTAAATCACCAAAGCTATATTTGTCGGTTTAGCAAATATGTAACTCCTTGCACTTGTTGATAAAACTCCGACACAAGATTTATTTCTTTAACAAGCGAGTCCCTACCAGAAAACCAAGAAGTATCCCAAAATAGCTGAATACTTTATAGAATTTTGTAATTGATCGAGTCTTAATGTTGTGCCTTTCTGCTCCTGTAAATAGTCAATCAGTGGCACCAAACCTTCGGTATATTTTATGCATATATCACAAAAGGGGCTTTCATTTTTCTTACAATTTAGAAATAATACCCATCAAAGCAAGAGACAAAGGTCCTCATTACAACCCTGGTGGTAAATCCCACTTACCGCCGTGCTGGCGGCCATGAAGATACCGTGGCCGCGACGGAAATCCGTTACAGGTATTACAACCCACATCTCGTAATCATCCACAATACAGACACCCCCACAAGTCCGCCACACCAAAGGTCAGTGATAAACTGGCGATACCAAAACCTACACCGTCACGCCAACAGAAATACGCCGACAGTATCACGACCAGAATCAACGCAGCGGTCTTTCAACCACGGTAATCCATTGGCGGTACACACTGCTGCGCTCAAAATACACACACTTACAAAACACAACCACATTGGACAATTCAAAATACACACACCTGATACACATACACACACTCACACCACTATAAAACACACACCCACATTCACCACAACCCCTTAAAACAAATTTATTTGAAGACGCAGATAGAGAGAATAGCAAACACAACACCAGCATTCACAGGGACACAACACCATCACTCATACAACATCCACGCTCCTCAAAGAGCACACACCAACACAATACATCATACAGCACAACAAACAGCACCTGACACATCACCCACACCGCATTATGGCACCTCAAAGACACCCCAGGTTTTCTGAGGATGAGGAGGAGCTCAGGGTCACGGTGGAGGAAATCATCTGGGTCGAGCCACAGCTTTTCGGATCACAGGTGCAGCAGACCTCCATTGCTAGGAAGATGGAGCTATGGCGGAGAATTGACGACAGGGTCAAGGCAGTGGGACAGCACCCCAGAACATGGGATGACATCAGGAAGAGGTGGAACGACCTACGGGGGAAGGTGCGTTCCGTGGTATACAGACACCAGGTAGCAGTATAAAGGACTGGCGGTGGACCCCCACCTCCTCCCCCACAACTAACAACATGGGAGGAGCAAGTCTTGGCAATACTGCATCCTGAGGGCCTCGCCGGAGTAGCAGGAGGACTGGACTCTGGTAAGTCAGCTCTATTACTTTCACCCCCCTCTCTGCATGCCATCACATACCTCCACCCTCACCCTCGCCCCATCACTCCAACACCTCACATATGCCCCACCATCACAACCCACCCATCCCAATACCAAGCCATGCATGCAACACCTATGCATGGACCCCCATCACCAAGACATGTCCAATACAGATACCCACCCAGGCCCCAAACTCACTAATCACACAAGGGCAAACACAATAATGCAAGCACAGGAGTAGAGGGTAACTCACCCATTGTACAAGATGGCACACACAGATACAATAACTATGCATTTACACCCCAACAGGATCCATACCCAACGTCACAGGACAGGAGGTGCCAGACATATCCAGTCCCCCCACACAAGAGGCCCACAGTGATGACAGCAGCTCTGCACGCCTGGATCAAGATGACCAGCCCAGCCCATCAGGGACCTCTGGACAGTCGGTTCCCCTGCCACTGTCACAAACCACCACTGAACCTCCCCCCTCAGGAAACACCAGCACAGCACCCACCCACCAGGCTTATCCCTCTGGCCCCAGGACACATCAATCAGCAGTGTGTCCACCACTACAGGGAACCCAGAGACTCAAGACAATCAGGGACCTGGGGTCAGTGGCACTGGGCACACGGTTCAGGGGACAGAGGAACAGGATAACAGGGAAACTGGGAGGACTGCTGTGCAACAGGGGGAGGACAGGCCCAGGGAACCCACTCTCCATGAGGCACTCTCCAACATCATGGGAGCAACTATCATTCCCAGGAGACCATGGGCAGGGTACTGGCCAAGTTTCAGAAGACCCAGCGGCTGTAGGAGAAACACTACCTGGGGATCAAGGAGGACTTTAAGTCCATCAACACCACCCTGGTCACCATTGCAGGGGTGCTGGCAGACATGGCCAACACCATGAGGGACACAGTGGCACACAAACGGGCCCCTGACACTAGCCTGAATGATGACCAGCCCTCCACCTTCGCCAGCACTAGTGGACAGGAGGTCCCGCCACAGGACCAATAGGCCACCAGCACCCCACTCCCTGCAGAAGGAGAACCAGCCCGCAAACGGTCCCAGGGATCCAGGAACAAGATAGAGAACATTGCCAAGACCCCCGCCAGGAAATAAGACTCTCCTGATTGTCACCCATTTGTCCCACTATGTCAACCTGACAACTCTGAACTGCCATTACTCCACTCCCTATGCCTCCTTGGACAATGTACCTGTGATACCAAGAGACTGGACTCTAACATGGACATTTCTCCACCATCACCCCAGCCCATTGCACAGCCCCCTCCATTTATTAGCACAGAAATAAACACCCTTGAATCACAAATCAATCTGGAGTCAGTCTGTACTTTCACAAATGTGTAATTGCAACCTCTCGGAAAAATAGCAATGGCAATGTTCATGGTCACATACCAATGTACGACAGTTGTTGGGCATCAGTAAACATAGCGGAAGGCAGAAAGTGGGACCCATATCGGTGAAATGGATAGCCAAAGTGACATATCAGGGTCCATACACCGAGGTAAAAAGGCAGATTCATGCAATGTCCTACAGTAGTATGATATGAGAGAAGCAGTGCCAGTCTCTTACCTGTGTCTCACTGGAAGTATTGCATGATGATGTTGTTTCGGTTGTCTATATCTTCTTCTTCTGCCTCCTCTTCTTCACTGTCCACAGGCTTCACAGCTGCCTCACGATCAACATCAGACCCATCCTCCTGCAGAAAAGGCACCGGGCGTCGCAAAACCAGGTTGTACAACATACAGCATGTTACGATGATCTGGCACACCTTCTTTGGTGAGTAGTATAGGGAGCCACCTGTCAGATGGAGGAACTGGAATCTGGCCATCAGGAGGCCGAAAGTCCACCCAATTATCCTCCTAGTTTGCCCATGTGCCTCATTGTAGTGTTCCTCTGCCCTTGTCCTGGGATTCCTCACTGGGGTCAGTAGCCATGAGAGGTTGGGGTAACCAGAGTCACCTGCAAATATCGAGGGACAACTGTTAGACATACTCCAACCCTTAGGGACTCACCCATACCCAGGCACCTATGTCAACTGTGCTGGGACCTTTGGCTCACCTATTAGCCACACACAGTGCCTCTGGAGTTGGGCCATCACATAAGGGATGCTGCTATTCCTCAAAATGTAAGTGTCATGCATGGAGCCAGGACATTTGGCATTGACATGGGAGATGTACTGGTCTGCCAAACACACCATCTGCACATTCATAGAATGGTAGCTTTTGCGGTTTCTGTACACCAGTTCATTTCTGCGGGGGGGACAAATGCCACATATGTACCATCAATGGCACCAATGATGTTGGGGATATGTCCCAGGGCATAGAAGTCACCTTTCACTGTGGGCAAATCCTCCACCTGAGGGAAAATTATGTAGCTGCACATGTGTTTCAGCAGGGCAAACAACACTCTGGACAACACGTTAGAGAACATTGGCTGTGACATCCCTGATGCCATGGCCACTGTTGTTTGAAAGGAGCCACTGGCCAGGAAATGGAGTACTGACAGGACCTGCAATAGAGGGGGGATTCCTGTGGGATGGCAGATAGCTGACATCAGGTCTGGCTCCAACTGGGCACACAGTTCTTGGACTGTGGCACGATCAAGTCTGTAGGTGATAATGATGTGTCTGTCTTCCATTGTCGACAGGTCCACCAGGGATCTGTATACCGGAGGATGACGCCATCTCATCACCTGCCCCAGCGGAAGTGTCCTATGGAGGAGAAGGGTGAGCAGAGGGTCATATACCAAATTGCTTGCACAAGAGTTTTTAGAACAATCGTGATGTAATCAGTGTGTGGCGCTGTCTGTCCGTATTCATGGCCAAAAGTGCTGTGACGCAGTTAGTTGCCCTGCCATGTGCCCCCCTGAAATGGCAACTGCCTGACCTGTAAGGACGGACAAGGGGTAATGAGGTAACTGCCTTGGCGTTGTGCTGCATTGCCGTAGGCGGTCGAAGACCACGGCGCAAATCAGCATTGGTTATCTTCAGACCCTCTGGGTTCCAGGAGCCAATGATGATGTAAGCCTGCGGTGACGGTACGCACTGCCGCAGACGTGACCGCCATTTTCTATCGGTTCACTCACTTAATACCTGACCTTCAACAGGAGAGGACCTACACTGCAAGTGCTGCTGTGACCTGAGTCTGGAAGCGACAATGGCTACATTGTCTGGGGATAGGGCCTCTGCCTTCTCCGCAGAGGAGTTGGACAAGCTGGTGGCTGGGATCCTCCCCCAGTATACGCTACTCTACGGTCCTCCAGACAAACAGGTGAGTACACTGTGAGCATGATGCATGGGACATGAAGGTATGGAGTGGTGTGGATGGTAGATACGGGGGCAGAGGCCTTTATGTGAGGATGGTCAGTGCATGTTTTTCTGGGCCAGGGTGGGAGGTTTGTGGCCAATGAGTAAGAAGAACCGGACGGGGGAGTAACATCCATTCTTACTTCACTTTTCCTCTAGGTCAGCGCCCACCAGAAGAAGGGTATTTGGCTTGTCATCGCCAAGGAAGTGCGGACCCTGGGGGTCTACCATAGACGGAGCACCCACTGTCGCAAAAGATGGGAGGACCTGTGCCGCTGGAGCAAGAAGACGGCGGAGGCCCAGCTGGGGATGTCATCCCAACGTGGAAGGGGTGCCTGTCACACCATGACCCCCCTGATGTACAGTATCCTGGTGGTGGCATATCCTGAGTTGGATGGGCACTTGAGGGCATCACAGCAGCCACAAGGGGGTGAGTACAGTCTCATTCAGCTGACTCTGCATGCTTTATGAGGTTTCTGGGTGGGGGAAGTGGCTGTGGGTTCCCCTAGGCCAGGGCAAACGTGCCAGGGTAGGACCCTTGTTAGGCAGGCTCAGGGGCACTCCAAACCCAAAAGTGGGAGTGGCCCTCTACACCTAGTCAGGCTCCTGTGGGTTCCAGGTGTGCATCAAATGGGTCTAGGCAGATTCCTCCATGGGCATGTGCTTTTCCCCTGAACTGTTAGTGCATGGGCTAGTGCATAGGGCTGCTCCCTTTGTGTTGTGTCCACCAAGAGTAGTGGTGTTGCAGGCATTGACCATGTGTCTCTTCTGTCTTTCCTCCCCTTTTTGTTTTCTCACCCTGTCCTTGTGTGCATTAGCATCATCTGGCACCGGAGCAGGAGGGAGCTGCAACTCACATGGCCCTGGAGGGTGAATGTATGGAGTCTGAAGGCACCAGTGGGACGGAGAGCGAGGGGAGCTCCACGATGGGGACAGGAGGAGACACCAGTGACAGCGACTCCTCCTCTGATTGCAGCTCCCTTGTGGTGGCAGGCACCTCTGTGCCCACCTCATCAACAGGTACAGCCGCCACCCCTCCTACCAGCACCACCCTCCCAGCAGCCCATAGCGTGTTTCCCGTGCCCGCTCACCCAGGAGGGTGGGCATCTCCTTCGCCCCAGGCACCTCAGGCCCTGCTCCTGTCAGCCCTGCTGCCCTCAGTGAGGAGGCTGTTGACCTCCTGAGATCCCTCACTGTTGGGCAATCAACCATTTTGAATGCCATCCAGGGATCGAGAGGCATTTGCAGCAAACAAATGCATACCTGGAGGGCATTCATTCTGGCGTGGCAGCCCAACAGAGAGCATTTCAGGCTCTGGCCTCAGCTCTGATGGCAGCCATTGTCCCTGTGTCCAACCTCCCCCCTCCAACTTCCACTACCCAGACCCAATCCCCTCTACCTCAGCCTATCCCAAGCACACCATCAGACCAGCATGCACACTCATCAACACATAAGAGTGGACATGGCAAACATAAGCACCACACATCCCACAGGCACTCACACAAGCACCATCCCCATGCAGACACGCCAACATCCACTGCCTCCACTGTGTCCCCCTCCTCCACATCCCCCTCCTCCCTCCCAGTCTCGTCTCCACTCACACCTGCATGCACTACATCCTCAGCCACCACCTCCATCACCAGCACGGCCATCACCACCTTCACTACCATTCGCACGTCCCCTGTGTCCTCTCCCAGTGTGTCTGTGAGCCCTCCTCCCAAACTACACAAATGCAGGCACACACCCACTCAACAGCCATCCACCTCACAACAGCCTCCAGCCCATGCACCCTCACCCAAACTCAGCAGACGTATACCTCCTACAACCACTACCTCTTCTTCCACTCCCAAACCCCCTCCATCCTCCCATTCCAGTGTGTCTAAAAAGCTTTTCCTGGCTAACATTGACCTCTTCCCTACACCTCCCCCCGTCCTTCCCCTAGGGCCCGGATGTCCAGATCCCAGCCCAGCACCTCAGCCACCAAATCCTCGAGCACTGTGGTCCCTGCAAGTCCAGTAATAAGGGCACAGAGCCTCCGGGTGAGGGACTCGAGTCACCCCTTCTGCCAAACAGAACAGCAACCTGTATGACGGTGGGCCACTGCTGCAACCACTGCCACCTGCACCGCCACCTGCACTGCTACCTGCACGTCTGCTGCCTCTGCATCTGTTTCCAGCATCATCCCCAGTGGGCAGCCGTCCGAAGCTGCAGGAGACGTCCTGCTGTCTCCCTCCACAGATGCTGACACATGCCCCATCGGCTGCGTCTCCGCCACAGACACCACCGTAACCACTGCCACCTGCCCCGCGATGTGCACAGACAATGCAACCACAGCTGACATGCACAACATTCCCAGTGGGCAGCCATCCGAGGCTGTAGGGGACGTCCTGGACCCTGCACAGACTACATGAGGCACCACAACCAGCACTGTTAGTACCAGCAGTTGGCAGGCAAAATCGCAGCAGGGTGGAGTGTCTCTCTGACTCCATGAAGTATCATGCTAACTGTTCCCAGAAAAATCTCTTGGCACACACACCCAGGTGGGGGAATGGGAACTGCCACACACCATGTGCAGCACTCTGGGCACCAAGCCCCCCTCCAGAACCAGTGGAGAAAAGCATCCACTACCCCAGTCCTTGGCAGGATGAAGCACTCTGGGCACCAAGCCCCCCTCCTGAACCAGTGGAAAAAAGCATCCACTACCCCAGTCCTTGGCAGGATGAAGCACTCTGGGCACAAAGTCCCTTCCAGAACCAGTGGAGAAAAGCATCCACTACTCCAGTTCTTAGCAGGGTGAAGGACTCTGGGCACCAAGCCCCCTCCAGAACCAGTGGAGAAAAGCATCCACTACCCCAGTCCTTGGCAGGATGAAGCACTCTGGGCACAAAGCCCTCTCCAGAACCAGTGGAGAAAAGCATCCACTACCCCAGTCCTTGGCAGGATGAAGCACTCTGGGCACAAAGCCCCATCCAGAACCAGTGGAACATGTCACCCACTTGAAAGACTGTGGCTTTGCACTCCCCAGGACCAAACAGTGGGCAAACCATCCACTTGAGAGACTTGAGAGACTGTGGCTTTGCACTCCCCAGGAACAAACAGTGGGAAACCACCCACTTGAGAGACTTGTGAGACTGTGGCTTTGCACTCCCCAGGACCAAACAGTGGGCAAACCACCCACTTGAGAGACTTGTGAGACTGTGGCTTTGCACTCCCCAGGACCAAACAGTGGGCAAACCACCCACTTGAGAGACTTGTTAGACTGTGGCTTTGCACTCCCCAGGACCAAACAGTGGGCAAACCACCCACTTGAGAGACTTGTAAGACTCTGGCTTTGCACTCCCCCTGACCAATCAGTGGGCATGAAGCACCCTCGTGGAGCAGTGGTGTCGTCCCTTCATCCGGCTGAGGTGCCCCCCTCCCCTTCCCCCTAAGGTGTCTGTTTATTTTCGACCTCATGCCCCAGCAGTGTTCTCTCCGTTTAGAGGCAGGTATCATGTGTGGGCTTCGTCCATGCATTTTGGGACCACTGGTCCACGGACAATGAATGGAACACTATCCGGTCTTATGTAGTTGCTGTACATATTTGTATATTTTGATCTTTTACGGAACTGTTTCCTTATCTGGATTTTTGATGATTACACTCGTTACAATCATTTCATTTTGTCCTTGCGTTCTTCCAGGGAGTTAGGGGGTGTAAATGTAATGTTGATGCATGTATTTGTGTGTATGGTGTTGGGGGTGAGGGTGGGGGTGGGGGTGTTGCGTGTTGCGTGTGTGTGTCACTCTCTTTTTCCACCCCCCTGTGTGCCATGTGCAGTACTCACCGTGGTCATCGCTGCCGTCTCCTGGTAGAAGACGAAGTAAACCAACATTGGTAACACCTGTAACTCGGGCTCCATGGCGTCCTGGTTCCTCGTTGGGTGTCGAGAGGTGAGTGGTTTCCCTTCTGTGTACTGCTTCCGCTGTGCTTTTGATGGCGCTGGTACCGCCCCAGAAAAGGTGGCAGATTGGTGCCTTGTAATACAGTGGCGGTACATTGTCTTCCGCCTGTGGCAGTCGGAGTGTTAAAGTGGCTGTCTGTGTTGGCGGTTTCCGGCATGGTTGTGATTCCCTTTTTTTTACCGCCAGCCTGTTGGCGGTATTACAGCCGCTTTAACACCGACCGCCAGGGTTGCAATGAGGGCCAATGTCTTCCAAGAAAATTCTTACTATAGACTTCAATGATAGATTTTGGGAATGTTCCTGTTAGAAATGGGGTCTTTGGTTGGAAGTCAGGTTACCCCTTGTCAAAGCAAGCCCTCACTCTAGACAGGGCAAAGGAGAAACACACCCGGTTAACCCCTGCTCACCCCCTTGGTAGCTTGGCACGAGCAGAAAGGCTTAACCCAGAGGCAATGTGTAAAGTATTTGTACCAACAAACACAGTAATACGGTGAAAACTCTGCAAAATGACTCTACACCAGGTTAGAAAGATAGCCATTATTTATCTTAGCAAAAGAAGACCAAAATGACAAAACCCCAAGATACACAAGCAAAGTTATGAATTTTTCAAGATTAAACACTAAAATAGTGCTTAAAAACACAAATGCTTTGATTAGATGATAACACAGCATTGTGACGAAGTTGTTCCCAACAATCTGACGCCAATGGTGCAGGTCACTGAGTCACACCGACCCCTAGGTACAGTACCTTGTGAAAATGAGGAAACAACTCGGTGCACGGAGTCAGGAATTTCAGCATCGCTGGATCTGAGGCGGCAGCAGTTCTGGTGTTGTGGAGCGGAGTGGAGGAGTCACGATGAGGCATCAGGTCCTCACTGAGGAGCGGTGGAGGTGAGGCGGCATCAGTACAAAGCGTTGGATCCGCGTACTTCAGGTGGAGTCGATATCCAGTGAACACAACGTGGTGAGGCAACTTCCATGGAGTCGTGGACTTCAGCGAGGCTGCAGCAGCATCAGGACAGCGGGGTCATCGCACTCCAGTGAGGACCACGGCTTGGGTTGCAGGAGGATTCACGAATTCGACAGCGGCGTCAGTCCAGAGTGGTACGAAGTTGGTTTACTTGGTTTTTCTTGGTATTTCTACCAGCTTATCCTTTCAAGGGGCCAGGGACTGGATTAGGCACCACTTGGCAGGGCAGGAGTCTCAGCAGAGAGTCCAAGGGCTGGCAGAGGAAGTCTTTGATGGCCCTGGGACTTCAGAACTTTTCCAAGCCCTTGGAGACTCTTCTCAAGCAGAAATATACCACAAAGTCCAGTCTTTGTCCCCTTTCACTGCAGAAGCAGCAACTGCATGATAGCCCAAATAGCACAGTCACAGGCAGTGGCAACACTTCTCCTCAGCTCTTCAGCTCTTCTCCTTGGCAGAGGTTCCTCTTGGTTTGAGAAGCAAATCCTGAAGAAATCCACAATCTGTTGCTTTGGGTCCACTACTTATACCCTTTTCTGCCTTTGAAGTTGCCCATCTTCAAAGAAAAGTCTCTGTTGTTTACAAGATCCTGCCTTCCCAGGCCCGGCCCCAGACACACACCAGGGGGTTGGAGACTGCACTGTGTGAGGGTAGGCACAGTCAGTTCAGGCGTAAGTGACGACTCCATCCTCCATTCTAGCCCAGATGGCTCATCAGGATATGCAGGCTACAAGCCAGCTCTCTTTGTGTCACTGTCTAGAGGAGATTCACAAACAGCCCAACTGTCAGTCTGACCCAGACGGGGAATCCACAAACAGGCAGAGTCACAGAGTGGTTAAAGCAAGAAAATGACTACTTTCTAAAGGTGGCATTTTCAAACTAACAATCTAAAAACCAATTTCACTAAAAGATGTATTTTTTAATTGCAAGTTCAGCGACCCCAAACGCCACATTTCCATCTGCTCTCAAAGGGAAATTGCACGTTAAAAATATTTAAAGGCATCTCCCATGGTAATCTATGAGAGCGATAAGACTTACAACAAGGGCAGTATTGGCAGTATTTTATTGTTAGAACATGTAAAACACATCAGTACATGTCCCGCCTTTATCATACACTGCACCCTGCCCATGGGGATACCTAGGGCCTACCTTTGTCACGACTTACGCGCTGCTTTAACCCGGAGTCTGCAGAATGAGTGGAGAGGATCTTGTTCCTGAATGTTCGACCTTGGCCCAGGTAGGGGCGACTCTTTCTGGTAGCCACGGTGCTGCAGGCAATGGAAACGCCAAGAGCAGGCCGTGTCTTTCAGAAGTAGTGCCAGAGGGAAAAAAACCCTGAAAGGGGAAAAAAACTCCAAAAAGGAAAGGTTCCTGAAAATGGAGCAAATGAATAGGTAAATACAAGAGCAAACATACAGGAAAAAACGCTGGAACAGACGTTAGCCAGTATCGAATACGAGGAAGCAGAAACGAAGACACCATCCAAACAGAAAGTGTTGCAGCGCAAGGAGAGAAAGAATCACAGCCCTTAAATACCAACAAACAGGAAGCGACCAACAGGAAGTACAAGGATACCATCTTAGATAGGGAAAAACCCATAGAACAGAATGGACTAGGAGCCATAGAGAGTAGAGAACAAAGGAAGGCTGGGAAGAGAGGGGTAATATGGGAAAAAGGAAAAAACATAAAGGAAGGCACAATAAAAAGCCAGGAAAAGAAGAAGAGAAGAAGAACAGGTGAGTGGGGGAGGTCAGACCTGCCTGGAAGCGCGTCGCGCAAGGAAAGAACGAGGCCCCATGCCCAATTTGGGGCATCGTAATGTGCACAGCAGGCTGGGGACGCGGCGCGTCTTCAGACCGTGTGCTGCGGCCCGAGCCGAATGTTCGGTTCGTGCCGCACGCAGCGGCGTGACAACCTTAGGGGTGCCTTACATGTATGAAAAGGGATGGTTTAGGCCTGCCAGGTGGGTACACTTGCCAAGTGAATTGGCAGTTTAAAACTTCACACACAGACACTGCAGTGGCAGGTCTGAGCCATGTTTACAGAGCTACTCATGTGGGTGGCACAATCAGTGCTGCAGGCCCACTAGTAAAATTTGATTTACAGGCCCCAGGCACCTCTAGTGCACTTTACTAGGGACTTACTAGTAAATCAAATATGCCAGTCATGGAAAAACCAATTACACATACAATTTCACATAAGGAGCACTTGCACTTTAGCACTGGTCAGCATTGGTAGAGTGCCCAGAGTATCAAAAACAGGAAAAACAGAGTCCAGCACACAGCAACAACCCGGAAAGCAGATGCAAAAAGTTAGGGGAGACCATGCGAAGGATGCCAGGTCTAACAGTTCCTAATTAGATTGCTTTCTGTCCCTGACAAATGTCAATTTTTTACCATTCCCAAGTATGTCAGCCATGCTGCCTGCTCTTACGGGTTGGCACCAGCAAAGATATGAAGCTCACAACTATCTGAGACATTTTGTTTCGAACGATCTATCACAGGCATATTTTTTTGTATTGATGCTCTTTTTTTGTATAAAGTCTGACACAGTAGATGCTCTAGTCCAAACATTTCACCAAGATTCAAGAGAAATCTGTAGCTGTAATGTATACAACAATCTTAACATGCATAGAACATTGGTGGTGGTACATCTGTGTTTTATTTAATACGAACTCTAGAGTGGTTGTGCCCACATATTGCAATCTCATTTTCATAGTCACCCCCTTCTTAGTAGCTGTATGAGCGGGCTTATAGCCCAACTTCACATCTCATAACCATTCAGCTCGCAAAATATTTAATGGCTCTTTACTTTGCTTGAAGGTAAAGGATAATCCGTCAAACGATGGCTGATCCTGACATGTGAGCTGGCACCTTGTCTAACCCTCAAGGCATTCACGGTTACACCTGTTGAAAAGCCAAGATACCAGAAGACAAATCTGGTTGTCGGTTAATATTTGTTTCTTGAACTTGCCAAAGATAGACCTTGCCTTACTACCAAGGACTGGTGAACTTTGTCGATCTTTGCACTCTGGTTGCAAAGTTGCCGAAAATAAAGTAGGAATTTAGGGACAAAATCAATGTTTTGATAACTAATGAAATGCAATGACGTGAACGCCTTGAAAATTGAAAATGAATGTGTTTTTGCGGGGGCATGAGAGAAGTGGGAGAAATGTGAACACAGGAAATACAAATGCATCACGTGACTGTATGTATTAAGGATCCGTTTTGGGTTTGAGTTTGAGAAATCTGAATTATTTGGTAAATGTATCAACGTGTTACATTATTGAATAGAATTGTATATGTCTCTTGTTTGTAGTTAATCAATTGATATGATGGAATGAACTGAACAGACGTTAGATTTATGTATGTACTTTTTGAAGTCTTTATATAATTGTAAAACAAAATGGAGGCTACTGGTGGCAGAATTGCTTTGAGGTGTCAAAATGAGTTGGATCCTTATGTCACAATAAACCACATCAGCTATATTTTCTGAGTGCGTTTTTTGTTAAACAGAAGTGACTGTCCTTTATATGTATATGGGCAGGGCCGGTTTTAGCGCTGGTGGCGCCCTGTGCAACAGTCTTTTTTGGTGCCCCCCACCATATTCCCATCTCCTCGGAATCACTCCTCGGAGTCCCTCATCTCTCCATAGCACTCCTTCACAGACATTCATTTATTTTAAAGCGCTTGTAAGGCTGGATTTACTAATCCACTCAGGTATTCATATAAAATATAGTTCTGCTCTTTGCTGCAGGCATATTAACCCTCTACACTACTTTATGGCGAGTCAAAGCTGCAAACTCCAATCTCTCTCCCTAGCAGGAACATTAATCCAAAAAATTATCTGTGAATGTTTCCTGAAGGATGGAAGCACAAGGATTTTTTCAGCAGGTGCTTTTAAGTTGCAAGTTTCGTAAGTAATTACTAAACACAGCGCCCTCCTGAGGTCAGCGCCCCCCAATCCAGGTCAGCACCCGGTGTGGCTGTACCACTCAAACCACCCTACAGCCCGGCCCTGTCTGTGGGGATCCCATCCCAACCTCTGCTTTGCATGGACTTGGGACAGATGGGAAAAACCATAGAAATTCAGCAGTTAGAGCTATTTCAAGTAACTATAACGCATGCCTTGAGGTAACAATAACTCCCACCCCCACCATGTAGTTTTCCCTTCAATAATTTGACTGCTGTTTCATTGATATTTTTAATGATGTTATAAAAGTTGTCAAAAGTGCTGTAATATCTGGGGTAATTAGCAGTGCATGGCGAGGATGCAAGTTCTAATTACATTTAGGGCACAAGTATAGTTATTTGGAATAACTATAACTCCCGAATTTCTGTGGTTTTGTGCGAGTAAATTAAGAACCTGACTATAACATCTCTGTAACCTTTAGTTTTTTCAGTGAATTACTATGTTTTTTTTTTACGTATAGTCATTTTAATTACTATACATTAAATCAACCACAGTCACACACAGCTTTTGACCGTGTGCGGTGGAAGTTGGCTGCAGGGACAGGCCCTGCGGCCAACCCCCTATAGCCACCCAACCCAAATCCACACGGTCTTCGGCTATGCGCAGCAGGCGTTGGCCACAGGCCCTGCAGCCAACCCACTATAATAACCCAAATCCATTCCACACACAGCCTTCACCAGGGCAATAAATAAAAAATAGTTAGTGGGGTCAAAGCAGGCTCCCCTGGGCGGGGCTACATAAGATAATTTTATGCAGGGGCTGTACAGAATCCCCCCCCGGGGACGACCACCTGTCCATGGCAACATTAAATAAATATACGTGGGAGCTGTATGGACCTCCCCTGGGCCCCAGAAATCACCACCTTCCCGGGGTTACATAATAAAAAAGTTGGGGGGGGCACTCAGGCCCTCCTGAGTCCCAGGGACCACCACATCTTGGAAACAACATATAAAAAATATGGGGGGCACAGAGACCACCATCGCCTCAGGGCTACAAAATAAAAAAAAATAAAGGGGCTGCACGGATCCCCCCCTGGACCACAACCTTTCCGGGACAACATTAAATAAATATATGGGGGGCACACAGACCCACCCCAAGCTCCGGGGACCACCACCTCTTTGGGCTTACATTATATAAATTGTTAGGGGGCCCACGTGGGCTCCCCAGGCCCCAGGGACCTCCCCAGGGCTAGATTAACTAAATATAAGGAGGGGCACGCAGAACCCCCTGAATCCTGGGGATCTCTACCTCCATGGGGCTACTTTAAATAAGTTGTTCGGGGCCACACAGCTCCCCGGCGCCGGGGACCACCACGTCCTTAGGGCAATACATTAAAAGCAGTAGGGAGGCCATGTGGACACCTTGGTCCTGGCGACCACCAACTTCTCAGGGCCATTTTTATTATTAAAATAGGAGGGGGGTATGTGCAGACAGAGACCCCAGAGACCCCAATCCCTTGGACCCAAACACATCCTCATGGGTGCCCTGCCCCACCCAGTACATCAGCTATCCCTTGATGGAGACCGAGGGAGGAGTCTCAAGGCCCCCACAGTCCCAACTAGATCCCTGCCTCCTGCCGAAGCTGCAATTATTCCTGCACGCAGGAAGCTGATGAAACAGCAGCTCCCTGAACGCAGGAGCATTATTTTCATCTCTTTCCTTGCCTGCCTGACAGCGGGCAGAGAAAGAGATAAAAACTCAGCTCCCAGCAAGCAGGAGTAGTTTTAAAGCTCCTGCTTGCTGAGAGTGGAGTTATGTTTGCTTTTGCTTGGCAAGGACTGTGACAGCTCCCGCCAAGCAAAATCAAACAGCTACCCCCTAAGAATAGGCATCTCGGGAAGTAGTAGGAGTCTGCCCGAGGGGGTGTCGATCCCAAGTCAATAAATGGCTCTAGGAGGGGGGCCGGGTGGCCCCACCTTTGATCGGCACAGACCAGTCCTGGGGATGGGAGGTGGTGGTCCCTGGGGCGGTATATGGCCCAGGAGGCGGGCCAAACGCCCCCTCCATGTTTTTTAAGAATGTAGTTGCCCCGCAGAGATAGTGGTCACTGTGGCTGGGGAGGGTTCCGCGCGGACCTCCCTCTTTACATTTATTTGTAGTCCCCAGGATGTGGCTGCCCCCAGAGTTCAGGGAGATCCGCATACACCCCCAGCAATGTGTACTATGTCTCCCTTGGGAGGTGGTGGTTCCCGGGGACCTGAGGGTGGTCCACACAGCCCCCACCTTATTTTTTGTATTGTAACCCTGAGAAGGTGGTGGTCCTTGGGGCCCAGGGGTCCACACAGCACCATTTCGCTTTTACATTTGGCCTCAGGAAGGTGGTGGTCCCTGGGGTCCAGGGGGTCAGCAGGGCCCACTATGGATTTAGTTTCTAGCCTAGGAAAGGTGGTGGTCCCCGCAGCTTCAGCGAAGTGCACACAGCCCCGCATAACAAACACATTTTGCCTCAGTGAGGTTCTGGTCCCCAGGGCTTCTAAAAGCCCTAAGAGAGGGCCCCATGCACCCCCTACTTTATATGGCAATGCTCCAGGGACCTGTCCTATCGGGGGTCAAAATCACTTATGAGCACAGGAGATCATGCTTTTTTTTTAAAAAACTCAGCAAAATACACAGATTTGCCAAGATTTAGAAAAATAATACTTTCTAGCCCTGGGGCTTCTAGGGGGCCCTTAGGCCAATTGGATCTCAGCAGGAGATCTTACTGGATCCATGACCCTAGATATACAAATTTATTTTCCCTTCAATATCTCAAAAACTACTGAATAGATTTAAACCAAATAAAAAAAATGTGATCTGCTGTCCACAAACTTCCTTTTTGCCAAATATTGGTGTAATTCCTTTCAGTGGTTCCGGCTGCAGGCATGTCTAAAGAGTCTATGGGAATTAAAATGGGAAATGCACTTTTTTTTACCCCCTTTTTCTCAGCTCCCGTTCAACAGATAATTGGGATACTTTCGATGTACAATACAACCCTAGTGATCACTTTCTTGGGGAAAATTTTGTGAAGATTCGTCAAACTGTGCCAAAAATATAGGCAAGTCAAAAAACGCTAAAGGTTAAAGTGACATTAAAGTTAGGTGAAAAAGTCACTTACACTATAACATTCTAAACTTTAAACAATGGACCACTTACAATTAGCTGAAGTAAGTCTAACTCAGGACATGATGTAACTAAAACTCGCGGCACCGCCATGCACAGTGTTGTCATAAGCGATGTAATTTCAGATGTCATGAGTGACGTTATCAATACTACCATTGCAAATGTCATGAGTGATGCAAAATGTGAGGGTATGAACAATATATAGTGAGTGCACCAATTAAAGTTACTTGATGGGGTGAGTTATAGTTACTTCAGATAACAATTCCTGGTGGATTTCAGTGTTTCTTTTAGTTTAAAATGCTGTATTGTAAGTTTCATTTTCACCTAACTATAACATCAGTTTAACCTTTCGTTTTTGCAGTGAATTTCAAAGTTTTTCTTTACTATACCTAACATAACTGTAACTTTAACCTTTTTCAGTGAATGTTTAGGATTTTTCAATTAAAGTCACCTCAGTATATAAAAGACAGGCCTATTGGTCTTAGAAAGTAGTGATTGCATCAAAATACAAGATAAGACTAATGGCTTTTTCAAGCAGTCAAGACATCATTGCAGCTGTCTGTCAATAAAAGCTAGTAGTCCAAACAGCAAACGTGTTGGAGTCCTTCTTTTACACCCCTCAAACTACATAATGCAGCCATAAGTCCAGTCACACGGAGACTCTGTACTTACAAGTTGTAGAGCAAAAGAAAAATGTCAGCAACTGAGGTCATATTATATAGACCCCAGTAAACATGGGTTTAATTTCGAGGAGGACTCTTGCACTACCTGCAGACCCCCAGAACACGTAAATAATATGCCAGTGGTGCTCCTGCCCAGACTGGGGCACCACCATGAATTATAATATATGCAAATAATTCCATGAAGGGCAAGAGGGAATGCTCCTTGGCAGGAGCACTGAGCAATAAATAAGCAGCTCTGGATGCTCCTTTATTACTCTTCCTAATTTTTAAGTAATCCTGTATTTCCTAGCCGCAACAGCATAGGCAGAGAGTTGAAGTTCTCCCTTAGCAGGTGACGAACCATTGTGAGGTCTCTGATGTCGAGCCCTGGGAATGTGTTCCCCAGTGCCAAGGGATTACTTGGAGACAAAGGCCCCAAGCACCCATCCTAAATTCAAAAATACTTCAGCACCTGGGGATGAGGTCCACAGGGCTAAATATATTGGCATGGCAAGTTGGGCCCTGCCCCCTTCCTCACAACAATTATATTGGCCCCAGGAATCGGAAATCAGGGGCTATTTAATGTCATAGAGTGGGGAGCAGCAACTCCTCAAAATAATTAAATTGGTCCAGAGGGATTATTTTAATGACTAGGGAAGGGAACTACATACCTAATTCCTTTTTATAATACCTTTTGATGGCCCCACCTCACCGGCTCCTGGCCCACCACGGGGGGAATGAAAATGAAAAGGTTGAGAGAGCGCAGCTTTTATACTTAGAAATTAATATGAAATGTTTATGAACTAATGCGTAATAATGCTGCATAGAAAATGTATTAATGTATTTTGCTAAACGTGTGCCTGAAATGTGCCCACGGGGAGTGGCCGTCAATATATACAATGACTAATGAAACTGATTAATGATGATGAAATGTTTTGTTAAAGTATGATTTTACACTAATATAAAAGGTTACATGTTAATGTTCTGGTAATAAATCATTAGGCCTTAGTTAGCATGAGTCGAGGCCTAGCTGCCCGGTTTCATATTGAATGTGCTTTTCTAACTTGCAGTGTGCTGACTTGCTGAAGGACATGAACTCATATTTTTCGAAAGCTAGAAGATGAATGTCACTGTAGTAGATCCGTTCTCATGAAATTCAACTTGCTTGGTGAAACATTCTTGCTGAATGCAACAGTGCAGACTTCTCGCAGGTACAAGGTCGCCTGAACCAGCACAGACAATAGAGCCACTGACTGAAGATGCAAAGAGCACCACGAGAGTGAAATCATACCGGACATTCTACCCGCTGAATACGTCAATCATAAGGACCAATAAACTACGTGAGAACTGTTATGGGGTGACAATTTTAATGAAGTAATTGAAACCCTATTGGAGGGAGATAGTGGGGTGCCAACCCCAGCCAACTCAATTTTAGGGGACTATACAACAGAAAATGGATAAAAACCCTTGAAAGAAGGAAATGAGTTAGTTAGGGAGATGCTATTGCGATTTGCTATGACCCAGACACTTTGTTACTCTGCATAGAGGCTTTGCTGTTTGGTTCTTCAAACCATCCTTGCCCTTGTATTGCCCATTTACAATTTACCTCCTTATGAGGGAAGTGTCCATTTTACCCAACTGCTGAATTCCTGGCTGATGGCGAATCAACTGATGTCCTGAGAAGAAGACCGAACCGGTATGCTGACCCAATACGGAGGATAACTATATGATAATGAAATTGTAATTGTCTGCTTGCTTTTCCTTTACAGGTACCAACTGCTTCTTTTGACAGAGACCCTAGTTAGATGTTTTCTAAATTGGTGGTGCTAAATTGTTTTGCATGAAGCCCAACATGCCAATGCTAATTCGAGGATAGATGAGAGGTTCACTAAACCGACGCAAATAGACAAATGACTGAATCTATGCTTTGTTAAATAGTGTGATAATGATTCTCTGCTAAGAATAACCTATGTTGACGTTGTGCTATATTCTAATATTTGTGATTCTTGCTTTGATGAAATCTTATCAGAGTTGCCATATTGTGACTATGCTAATGTGTTTCTGGGTTTTGAGACTAATAAACTTACTAGTAGAATTGTAATCAATAGGGAATAAACTTCATATAATAGTACTAAACTGGTGTGGTTATTCATGACTGCAAGGTCATGGTGGTTTCTAAGTTTTATTAATGTCTCTGACTAATTTGAATTGCCTTATTATGGTAAATATTGATGACGTTATTGATATATTGATTGACATGTTGATTAGTTATCTCGTCCTAAGGTGTCTTCAATCAGGGTAAAAAGATTAATTGGCCTAAAACGAGTCCCAGTTTGAGTAAATTAGTCATAAGGGACGCGTTACCAGTTCTGGTAGCAGAGCGACGGTTTATGCCCTTTGGAGCCCTAGGACGAATGACCATTGTTTAAAAGTGTTTTTCTAAATAATGCAAATTGGAGGTATGATTGGTTTCTAAATTCCCCAAGACTTTCCCGGAATCTCTGAGCTCACCTAAGTGAGTTGGGTATGTTCTCGCCGTTCTAGAATGTGTGGTGTAGAATTTGTGCTTGCTCAGCTTATGCATATTGCAGGTGATTTGTGAAGTTTGTGTGGATTTAGGTCAGGTAATGTTGTTTTAGTAGGAGTGGGCATACTCCGCAGTATGAGAGTAGGTAAGTCGGCAAACTTCATGTGAGTGTGGCGCTTTGTGCTCAAAAATTATCCACGTGGTTGTTGGTGATCTACAGACCCGTCGTGGTCTAAGACTCCGGAGTATACTGACAAGTGTGGGAGACACTTGGGTTTATGTTGTAATTTGTGCGGTTTAATAGGTCAATCGGGCGTGGTTGACAAGTCGAGTTTGAGTCAAATTGTGTGAGTGAAACCTTCAATGGAGATTTGGCATGTTCTAAAGTGCACTAGAACAAACCATTGACAAGTCGAGAGTAGGATTTGTGGGTCGAATTCTGCTTGCGAGTGCGGGAGCTGAGAAGGAGAGAGTAGCGGCCGAGGCTTCAAGTGAAATTTCTGTAAAGTTCTGAAGCGATTGTGTTACCCTTCGTGTAGTAAACCGGCAAATTTGGGTTTTGTTAAACGTGCTCACAATATATTGCATTACTTTTGTGTGAGGAGGACAAGCCGCAAAACCTTGTCAGCTGCAGTGTGTATGAGTGTGACGTCATTTGAGCCAAGCTGGGATAGGTCAGTTGCTGAGAGGGGTCGCGCACAGATTGGCAGCCGTCCATGAGAGGCAATTGGTTGAGAAAGGTGGGTGAAGAGTGTTCTGGGAATTAAAGTCACTTCCTGATTAGATTCTAAAGCAGAATAAAAGACTCAAAAATGAAGTTTTTCAAGGCTCTGAAGAGTGCTTGGAGGGGAGATACATACATTACAGCGAGTGTGGGGGAGCCTACACCGCCTGAGGGTACTCCGCCTTATATTGTAATTGAGGAGAAGGCAGTCGCGCCATGTCTTTGGTTAAAACAGTGGTGCAAATTGACAGAGAAGGAGGGATGTTTAGCGTTTCCGGAACACGGAACTTTTAATGTAAGAATTTTGGAAAATTTGCGAATGATGTTAAGTGCACAAAAACCATCTCCAAGACCAGCTCAGTATGAGGCATTATCAATCAGACAGAGACAGCAGAAATTTGAAAGGAGAATGAAAAGAGCAGAAAAGACACTACCAGAGGCTAGATGGGATAATGAGACCAAGATGTGGAGAAGGGGAATAGTTGACGGACTTAAAATGTTTCTGGCAATAACGCAAGAAGATGAGACACAGGGAAAGAAAGCCACTTGCAAGACAGACAAGGGCTCTAGTAAGCCAAAGGAGACTCAGAGGTCTTGGGTAGACGCAGATGATTCAGACGATGAAGAGTTTCTTAATCAGTTGTTACATGATCGCCTGCCACCATATGCCATGAATGATAACGTACAGAGCACTAGTGTGAGTTCTGAAGACCGGGCACAAAATAAGGGCATCTCAAATACAGTGCAGACAAGTGATACAGTTTTGATACAGAATGGTGTCAGTGTACCCACTGCACCAGACACACAGATACAGTTGCAGCCACTACAGATTCAAAGGATTTATCCTGATGTTCCAGTATTGGAAACAACTACGAGTCTGATGGTGCCGCCTGATCCGGTATAAATGAGATCAAAGTTAGTGCAGATTGAACCAACTCCGCAATTGATGCCCCATCCGCAGCAACAGCTGTTTCCGAGTTACACTTCAGTTGCAGGACCGCAGTCAGTACCTACAGCACCAATGATGAATCAAGCTATGGGAATTAATGCTCCACAGGCTTTGGGACTTGGCCAGACACCAGCTGCTATATCATTACCAATTACTGTTGGTCCACCAGTACCGCTGTATGCGCAAGGTAAGCCTGGCGTATGTGATCAGGGAGTAATGACCCAAGAGGCAATAAGAGGAGGGTCCAGAGGACACTTGCAGGAAGAACAGACAGTTGAAAGGGCTAGATCCTTGTTAGACTTTAGTCCGGTTGGGGTTCCTTTGGAGACAATGAGGCAAGCAGGGTTGGGAACACTAACCCCACAGGTAATGAGTACAAATACGACACAGACACCGATGGTGCAGTCTGGAAATATTTTGTTGCAAGGCTTAACAGCGCAACAATTGAACGAGTTGTTAGACAAACTCAACACACCGCAGACTACTGCAGTGATCACAGAGAGGTCAGAAAGGAAGAATACCTGAATTTTGTGAGACTGGGTGTAGAAGCCATGGAACTAGTGGAAGGAACAATGGGGGTGAACAGACTAGAGTCATACAGGGAAGCAGAATTGAGGTATCTGTGCCCCAAAATAACTAAAGAAGTGAGCAAGGTGCATCAGAGGTTGGCAAACCTGGCAGATAAATACAGCATAGACATTGAGAGTACTAAATATTTGAAAAGAAGCTACAGATTAGACTTCGAGCCTAAAGATTTCGAGCACATGAGGTCTTCCGGAATGAAGGCTCACCTCAAAGAAATACTGCAGAGTGCTCAAATTTGGGGAGCCTTAGAGAAATGGGAAGGCAGATGGGCAAAGAAGAGAGATAAAGAGAAAGGTGATGGTCCGGAACCAAAGCAGGCTAAAGCCGCACCGGACACGGGGACAATAAAAATGTTACCAATGAGAGAAACAGCCGGAGGGGTTCTAGTCCATGTACCGTGGTCTAGAGGTGACATTCTGTCATTCACAAATGACTACCCCAGATTGAGGGAAAAGCCGATAGAGTGGTATCAGCAGACGGACAGATTTGTGAAGCTTGCAAAATGGCTCTGGGAGGACTTGAATACCCTGTTTGAAATTATAGTTCCACCTGACTTATGGCTTGAGTGCAAGAGGGGCGTAGATTGGCCGACAGAGGAGCCGGCAAGAGATAAGGTTACGGGAGCACCATCCGCAGAAGTGATGAGGTATTATCATAAAGTGATTGAGTTTTTGAAGCAGAAAGTGTCGCCGAAAGTGACTGATTGGCAGAAAATTGATCGAACATCACAGGAGGCCAAAGAGTCGATTCATGCTTTCTATGAGAGATTGTTGAAAGCATTCAAACATTACAGTGGCACTGAGGTCATTGAGCAGAAAGGCATGAATCATCTTGTGTTCAGGTTTGTTGAAGGGCTGAGACCAGAAATTAGCCAGATGATTAAGAATCATTTGATCTGTTGGCAAGCAAAGCCAATTGATGAGTTGTTGCAGTATGCGAAATACTGTAGTGACGAGATTGAGTTGAAACAAAGAAAGTTGAAAGAGAAGGTGATAGTGATGCAGATTAAGGCAGCGCAAGCATGGATGCAGGGAAATGGAATACAGCAGGTGATACAGCAGCAACCGCAGGGGAATGGAATGTTTCAGGCACAACCAAGAGGTCGAGGACGAGGAGGCTTTGTGAACCGTGGTCCAGATAAAATACTGTTGTGGTTCAAAATGATGTGCAGGGGATGAAAAAGGTGTCACCATGTCACGCGTGCGGGGGCGTGGGGCATTGGAAGCGGGAATGCCCAATGGTGGTGCAAGATGGTGTTGTTCAACAAAGCAATGATGTTGGTACATTTCAAAATGTGAGGGGTCCAAAAATGAGGGGCCGTAATCCAAATTTTCAGAATAACATGGTGAAGATGCAGGGTCTCCAACTTGTGCAACAGATGCAAATGCCACGTGTTCAACCAGCACAAATGCAGCAGGCACAACAGCAGATTCCCATGGTACCTAGACAGCAAATGCAGATACCATTAGCTCCAATGGGACAGCAGCAGGTGATGCTTCCTCAACAGGTCACAGGTCAAACGATGAGTCAAAATAACACAGTACAACAGTTCCGATTGCGTGGTGAGGATGGAATAAACGATGAATGGTCGGATGATTGTTCAAACAGTGAGGAATGCAGGTTTGCAGCCTCCCTAGAAGTAGAACAGAGGGGACCCAATGTAGAGGGAAAGGTGATGGGTCATAAGGTTTCGTTCTTAGTTGATACAGGAGCTACACGCTCTACAGTTAGAAGTGCAGAGGTTCCGAAATTACCACTTTCGGGGCGTACCATAAGGGTGGTAGGAGTAGCAAATCAGTTCCTGACAAATCCCATTACAGATCCGGTTCAAGTTGAGATTGGTAACTTCCAGGGATTACACAAATTTGTAGTCTGTGACTCGAGTCCTGTATCCTTACTGGGAAGAGACTTAGGGCCATATGTACGATCACACATTTTCCCATAGACACAGAATGGGCAAAACTGCTTGCTACATCTGGCCCTTAATGTGCAAAACAAGGTGTTTGATTACCTGTTCCAATGAAGGGATTGAGGTGCAGACAAACAGTGATGATGAAGGGAAAGATGGTCAATTTCCAGAGTTAGAGACAGAGACCGCAAATGAGGAATACCCTTTGATAACCCTATTCCCGATGCTTACAGAGACTGACTTACCACTTGAGTTGCAGGGAACAGTGACAGAGAAAATGTGGGACCTGACAGGAAAGGAAGTGGGACTAATAAAAGGAGTAGAACCGGTTAAAGTAGAGGTGAAGCCAAATGCAGTGTTTCCCCAGGAACCGCAGTACCACATGGCACAAGATGTCCTCATTCAAGTAGCGCTGATAATTGCGGACTTTGTGACGTGAGGAGTTCTGAAAGAAGTGCTGAGTAGCCTGTGTAATTCACCAATAATGGGTCTGAAAAAGCCTTGTGGGAAAGTTTGAATTGTTCAAGACGTGAGGAAAATAAATGAGATAGTGGTAAAGTGTTGCCCCATAGTGCCAAATCTAGCTGTGATCATGTTTCAGGTTCCGTGTAATGCAGAGTGGTTCACCGTTGTGGCCCTGTCTCAAGCATTCTTTTTGGTGCCTCTTCATGAGGATAGCCAATTTCTCTTCAGTTTCAAATTCCTGGATAAGGTTTTACAGTTGGTGCAGAATTCTTCATGGATTTTCTGAGTCACCTTCCATCTTCAATCAGATATTGAAGAAGGATTTGGAATTATAACTGCCTTTCAGTTCGACTCTAGTGCTGTATATTGATGATTTGTTGATTGCGTCCAAAACAAAAGATGACTGCAGATAGGGCACAATTGCCTTACTAAACCATTTGGGAAAGAATGGACATAAAGGGGGTCATTCTGACCTCGACGGTAAAAGGCGCTTACCGCGGGTCAGAAGACCGCCATTCTACCGCTGCGGTAAACCGCCACTTTCATTCTGACCTCCAACTGTGAAACCGCCAAAAACCCGACATCCACGGAAGCCCGCCTCATCAGCGGGCAGCGATAAACTGGAGATGACCAAACCTCCACCGCCACGCCAACACAAACACACCCATGCCATTCTGACCCACGAATCCACGCAGCGGTCTTTTAACCGCGGTAGTCTATTGGCGGTACACACCGCCGCGGTCAAAATACACACACATATACAAAACACAGCCACATTGGACAATTTGAAATACACACACCTGATACACATCCAAACAACACTCCCACACACCCAATTAAATATAAAACACACACCCACATCACCCACAAACCCCTACGACCACAAATATCTGAGAGAAGGCGCAATACACTGAGAGAGAGCACAGGGAACGCAAAGCACAACACACATAGGAACCCAACATCATCACCCACACCACATCTACGCACACATCACCATGCACATAACCACAAACACCACCTCACACCTCATCCACACCACCCCATGGCACCCCAAAGACACCCCAGGTTCTCGGACCAAGAACTCAGGGTCATGGTGGAGGAGATAATCAGGGTAGAGCCCCAGCTCTTCGGCACACAGGTGCAACACACCACAATAGCCAGGAAGGCAGAGCTATGGCAAAGTATCGTAGACAGGGTCAACGCTGTGGGACAGCATCCCAGAAATCGGGAAGACATCCGAAAGCGATGGAACGACCTACGGGGGAAGGTGCGCTCGATGGTGTCGCGCCACAACATCGCTGTGCAGAAGACTGGCGGCGGACCCCCACCCACTCCACCCCAATTCACATCCTGGGAGCAAGAGGTAGTGAACATCATGCATCCTGATGGCCTCGCTGGAGTACCCAGAGGAATGGACTCTGGTAAGTCGATTCTCAACTACTTCACCCCCCCCCAGCATGCCAAACCACACCCCCACCCTCACCCCCAATCTCAACCCCCCAGCACACATCCTCCCTGCCAATGTCTCACCAGCATAACCCACCCTAAACAACACCAACCCCTGAATGCCAACACAAACCATAGACACCCATCACCTATGCATGACCACTGCAAATACCCATCCACCCCCCCCAACCACCCTCACAACACCTCCCACAAGGGAATGCCAGCACTGGTGGACAACGGCACTCACAAAATGCACGCAATGGCACACACAAAAGCAATAACCATACTCTTTTACCCCTGCAGGGCCCGACCGCCAACACACCGCCACGGAGGGTCCAGATTTGTCCATCCCACCCCCAGAACAGGCCCCCAGTGAGGACAGCAGCTCTGTCGACCTAGAACCTGATGACCAGCCCGGACCATCGGGGACCTCTGGACAGTCGGTTCCCCACACACAGATACAGGCCACAGCAGACCCAACCCCCTCTGGGAATATCAGCACAGCCCCCACCCAGCGGGCCCATGCCTCTGTCTCCAGGACAGGTCAATCAGCGGTGTGTCCGCCACTACAGGGCACCCAGGCTGACCCAACACCCCAACAACAACAGGGACCTGGGGGCAGTGGTAGTGGGCACACCGTCCAGGGGACAGAGGCCCGGGGAAACAGGGCAACTGGGAGGGCTGCTGTGCGACAGGGGGGGGAGGACAGGCCCAGGGAACCGACTCTCCAAGAGGCCCTCACCACCATCATGGGAGCGTATCACCACTCCCAGGAGTCGATGGCGACGGTACTGGCCAGGTTCACGGAGATCCAGGCACAGCAGGAGGAACGCTACATGGGGTTCAGCAATGAACTCAGGAACATCGGTACCGCTATGGGGACCATAGTCCAGGCCCTCAACCGGATAGAAAACACATTGCGGGACCATGTGGCACCCCAAAGGGCCCCTGTCACTAGCCAGGACCAGGAACAGCCTACCACCTCCGCCGGCGCTAGTGGACAGGAGGCCCCACCACAACGACAGGCCACCAGAACCCCACCTCCTGCTGAAGAACAACCACCCCGCAAGCGGAACCTGAGATCTCACAGGAAGACAGAGTAGGATGCCAAGACACCCGCCAGCCTAAGATACCCCCTGATGTCATCCCACTGTCCCACATTGTCACCCTGTCCAACCTGAAACAGCCCCTGCTCCATCCTTCCACAGGCATATGGACAATGCACCTGTGAAACTGAGAACTGGACTCTGCCATGGACATTACTCCACCATCACCCATCACCGTTTTAATAACATGTACCAATATCTAGCACTATAAATAAATCACTCATTGCACTGAAATCATTCAGGAGTCAGCTTATATTTTTAACAATTGTATTACACATTACTGTTCAATTATGTTCAGTCAATTTGTGATGACAACATACCAATGTCAATAAGCTTTAGTCCATGGGCTAACCAAGCAGAAGTCACGCAGTGGGACATACAGCACTGAAAAGGGAAGGGAAAATCAAAAATCAGTTCAAAAGAACTGTGGGGAAATACACAAAGTAGAGATGCAGGAGGCTATAAGTAAATGTTAAATGGCGTGGGTGAGTCTTACCTGTGTGCTACTGAAAATACTGTTGGATAACTGTGTCCCTGTTGTCTGTGTCGTCCCCATCGTCTTCCTCCTCTTCACTCTCCACAGGCTCCACAGCTGCTACAACACCACCATCTGGACCATCCTCCTGCAGGAAAGGCACCTGCCGTCGCAATGCTAGATTGTGCAGCATACAGCAGGCCACGATGATCTGGCACACCTTCTTTGGTGAGTACATCAGGGATCCACCTGTCATATGCAGGCACCTAAACCTGGCCTTCAGAAGGCCGAAGGTTCTTTCTATGATCCTCCTAGTTCGCCCATGGGCCTCATTGTACCGTTCCTCTGCCCTGGTCCGGGGATTCCTCACTGGGGTCAATAGCCAAGGCAGGTTGGGGTAACCAGAGTCACCAATTAGCCACACACGTTGTCTCTGTAGCTGTTCCATCACATAAGGGATGCTGCTATTACGCATAACATACGCATCATGCACTGACCCAGGGAACTTGGCATTTACATGGGAGATGTACTGGTCAGCCAAACAGACCACCTGGACATTCATAGAATGGTAATTTTTCCTGTTTCTGTACACCTGCTCATCGTCTTTTGGGGGTACTAAAGCCACATGGGTCCCATCAATGGCACCAATGATGTTTGGGATATGTCCAAGGGCATATAAATCACCCTTCACAGTGGCCAAATCACCCTCCTCAGGGAAAACAATGTAGCTCCGCAGGTGTTTCGTCAGGGCAGACAACACTCTGGACAAAATCTTTGAAAACATAGGCTGAGACATTCCAGATGACATGGCCACTGTTGTCTGGAATGAGCCACTTGCCAAAAAATGGAGGACTGACAGAACCTGCACTAGAGGGGGAATTCCTGTGGGCTGGCGTATGGGGGACATCAGGGCTGGCTCCAGCTGGGCACACAGTTCATGTATAGTGGCACGGTCAAGTCGGTAACGTAGTATGATATGGCGTTCTTCCATTGTCGACAGGTCCACCAGCGGTCGGTACACGCGAGGATTCATCCTTCTCCTCGCAAGTCCCAGCGGACGGTGCCTAGGAAGGACAACATGGAGTATGGAGTCAAGCAAATCACAGGTACGTTCACCACAGCTTGCATAGCACACGGTTATCTATGTATTGAAAGGCGTGTATGTGTGGCAATGCAAGGCCTAGGCCTGTGTGACGCAGTTTAAAGTAAGCCATGTGGGCCCTTGAAATGGCGGCTGCCTGACCTGTGAAGTGGGACAATGGAATGTGAGGTCAATGCGCTGGCGTGGCACACCGTGGCGGTAGGCGGTGGAAGACCGCTGTACGAAGACGCATTGGTTAACATTGAAGCCTATGGGTTTCAGGAGCCAATGAGGATGTGTGCCGGCAGTCGCGGTACGCACCGCCGCGGGCGTGACCGCCATTTTCTATCTGCTTAATCACTCGAGACCTGATCATCCACAGGAGAGGACCTATACTGCAAGTGCTGCTGTGACCTCGGTCTGGAAGAGACAATGGCTGCTGCAACTGGGGAAAGGGCCCCTGCCTTCACGTCTGAAGAGTTGGAGAAACTTGTGGATGGGGTCCTCCCCCAGTATGCGCTACTCTACGGTCCTCCAGACCAACAGGTAAGTACACTGGGTGCACGTTGAATGGGCTATGCCTGTGTTGAGTGGGGTGGATGTAAGATGGTGGGGTGGGGAGCGAATGAGGAGTGCAACGTACGACAGATGAGAGCATGTGCCACATGGCAAGGTTGGGGAGGGGGAGGCAATCACATCTAACATGCAGATAAATGATGATATTTCCTTTCCCACCCTGTACATGTCAAATAGGTCAGCGCCCATCAGAAAGTCGACATTTGGCGTGCCATCGCCAAGGAAGTCCGGGCCCTGGGGGTCCACACCAGACAGGGCACCCACTGCCGCAAGAGGTGGGAGGACATCCGCCGCGGGAGCAGGAAGACCGCCGAGTCACTGCTGGGGATGGCCTCCCAACCTAGGAGGGGTGCCAGTCGTACCCTGACCCCCCTGATGTCCCGGATCCTGGCGGTGGCCTACCCTGATTTGGATGGGCGCTTGAGGACATCACAGCAGACACAAAGGGGTGAGTATCTGCACATTCTGCTATCTATATGCGCAGTGGAGGCGTGTGGGTGGGGGAGGAGGGTTGTGGGTGACAATAGGCCAGGGCGCTTTCTGTAGTGTAGTCCTCTCCTTTAGGCATGGCCCAGTGCCCCCGCCCACCACCTCTGTAGGGTGCCAAGTACAGCTATCCATGGTCCTGCATCATCCATGTGTGTATTTGTTGTGCATAGACCTGTAGGCCTGGTCACAAGTACTGAGTAGTATACCCCGATTGCGCAGCGTAGTGCATGAGGCTCCTGTGTCTGTCCTCTCCGCCAACGGCATTGACATTGCATGCACTCAACCTGTTTTTTTTTTCTCCCCCCACCCTTTTTCTTAATCTTCTTGTGCATGTGTGCATTAGCATCATCAGGCGGAGGAGAATTGGCATCGGAGCACGAGGGAGCTGCAAGTCACAAGGCCCCGGTGGGCCGTGGTACAGACACCGAGGGCACCAGTGATACGGAGGGCGAGGGGAGCACCACAACCGGGACCGGTGGTGACACCAGCGACACCGACACGTCCTCGGATGGGAGCTCCCTAGCGGTGGCAGCAACATCCGGGCCCCCCGCCTCTACAGGTACAGCCGCCACCCAGCGCACCAGCCCCGCCCTCCCAGCAGCCCCTCAGCCTACGCTCCGTGCCCGCTCGCCCAAGAAGGCGGGCGTCTCCTTCGCCCCAGGCACCTCAGCCCCTGCCCCTGTTACCCCTGCTGCCCTCAGTGAGGAGGTCATTGACCTCCTTCAGACCATCATTGTTGGGCAGACTACCCTTTTGAATGCCACCCAGGGGGTAGAAAGGGAGGTGCATCGGAGCAATGTCTACCTGGAGGGCATTCATTCGGGTCAGGCTGCCCATCAACGATCGTTCAATTCTCTGGCCTCAGCACTGACGGCAGCCATTGTCCCTGTTTCCAGCCTCCCTCTTCTAACTGCCTCCACCCTGTCTCTGTATCCTGTTCCTCAGCCTATCCCATCCACACCATCAGACCAGCCTGCACACACCTCAACACCCAAGGGCAGCTCATCCAGACACAAGCACCACAGATCCCATAAACACTCACCCAAGCAACACCCAGATGCAGACATGCCAACAGTCACTACCACCTCTGTGTCCCCCTCCTCCTCGTCTCCCTCCTCCCTCCCTGTGACGTCTACACTCACACCTGCATGCACACCACCATCAGCCAGTGCTTCCATCACCACCACACCCTCCAGTACAGTCCGCACACGTGCAGTCACCACCCCCACTGCCATTTACACGTCCCCTGTGTCCTCTCCCACTGTGTCTGTCACCCCCTCTTCCAAGACACACAAACGCAGGCAGCCACCCACCCAACAGCCATCCACCTCACGACAGCCTACGTCACAATCACCTGCACCCAAAGACAGCACACCTGACTCTCCTACAACCACATCCTCTTCCTTCACCACTACTCCCACCCTTTACCTTGGTCCTAAAAAAGTTTACCTCTCCAATCTTAACCTCTTTCCCTCCCCTGACCCACCCTCTCCAACTGCTAAGAGTCCCAAGAGCACCTCAGCCACCACCAGCCCAGCTACAAGTGTCACTGTAGTGCATGGGTTCTGGAGTCCACCCTTTGGCAGCAGTGACACATCTGTCAGCAGCAATGGGACAGCCAGCCCCCCCCCTGGCAAGAGGACCCGGAAACTCAAGGGCCGCCGTGAGAAGCCTGACACAGCTGCCCCCAAGGACCAAAGTTTGGCCACTTCACCTGCCACAACATCCAGGGGAGGCAAGGCCCAGAGAGCCTCATCTAAGGAGCGAAAGGGCAGCAGGGCGGAGAAGTCAGCCAGCAGGAGCGCGGAGCAGGAGGGCCCCACAAGCCCAATCCCGGGTGTAAGGGAGGACACCCAAGGGCCCAGGACTCCGTCCCCGAAGGGTCCAGCAACTGCACGGTCGGAGGGCGACTGAGCAGGGAGTCCAGGCCAGGTGTGGGTCCCTTGAATTACTGGACAAGCACCGCTGAACAGGGCCCCGCCGTGCAGAAGAGCACCACTGAACAGGGCCCCGCCGTGCGGAAGAGCACCGCTGAACAGGGCCCCGCCGTGCAGAAGAGCACCGCTGAACAGGGCCCCGCCGTGCAGAAGAGCACCGCTGAACAGGGCCCCGCCGTGCAGAAGAGCACCGCTGAACAGGGCCCCGCCATGAAGATAGGCACCGCTGAACAGGGCCCCGCCGTGCAGAAGAGCACCGCTGAACAGGGCCCCGCCGTGCAGAAGAGCACCGCTGAACAGGGCCCGCCGTGCAGAAGAGCACCGCTGAACAGGGCCCCGCCGTGCAGAAGAGCACCGCTGAACAGGGCCCCGCCGTGCAAAAGAGCACCGCTGAACAGGGCCCCGCCGTGAAGATAGGCACCGCTGAACAGGGCCCCGCCGTGCAGAAGAGCACCGCTGAACAGGGCCCCGCCGTGCAGAAGAGCACCGCTGAACAGGGCCCCGCCGTGCAGAAGGGCACCGCTGAACAGGGCCCCGCCGTGCAGAAGAGCACCGCTGAACAGGGCCCCGCCGTGCAGAAGAGCACCGCTGAACAGGGCCCCGCCGTGCAGAAGAGCACCGCTGAACAGGGCCCCGCCGTGAAGATAGGCACCGCTGAACAGGGCCCCACCGTGCAGAAGAGCACCGCTGAACAGGGCCCCGCCGTGCAGAAGAGCACCGCTGAACAGGGCCCCGCCGTGCAGAAGAGCACCGCTGAACAGGGCCCTGCCGTGCAGAAGAGCACCGCTGAACAGGGCCCCGCCGTGCAGAAGAGCACCGCTGAACAGGGCCCCGCCGTGAAGATAGGCACCGCTGAACAGGGCCCCGCCGTGCAGAAGAGCACCGCTGAACAGGGCCCCGCCGTGAAGATAGGCACCGCTCCACTGGGCCCTGCCGTCTCAAGCACTGCTCCGCTGGACCCTTCCTGTCAAGCACCGCTCCGCTGGACCCTTCCTGTCAAGCATCGCTCCGCTGGGCCCCGCCGTCTCAAGCACCGCTCCACTGGGCCCCGCCGTCTCAAGCACCGCTCCGCTGGACCCTTCCTGTCAAGCACCGCTCCGCTGGGTCCCGCCGTCTCAAGCACCGCTCCGCTGGGCCCCGCCTTCTCAAGCACCGCTCCGCTGGACCCTTCCTGTCAAGCACCGCTCCTCTGGGCCCCGCCGTCTCAAGCACCGCTCTGCTGGACCTTTCCTGTCAACCACCGCTGGCACAATGACAGTGCCGGTTCTGTGTCGAGCTACTGTTCACGGTTCACTGTGCCCACCATGCCTCCTCCATGACCAGTGGTCTCTGTAATCCACCTGATGGACTATGGCTTTGCACTCCCCAGGATTGTACAGTGGGCAAACCACCCACTGTAGAGACATTGAGAGACTGTGGCTTTGCACTCCCCAGGATTGTACAGTGGGCAAACCACCCACTGTAGAGACATTGAGAGACTGTGGCTTTGCACTCCCCAGGATTGTACAGTGGGCATGGTGGCCCCTTCGTGGATCTGGCGTCGTGGACTCATGTGGCTGTGGTGCCCCCCCTTCCCCTCCCCCTGAGGTGCCTGTAGTTTTATCATCAGATGCCCCAGCAGTGGTCTCTCCAACGGACTCAGGTCTCCTGTGTGGGCTTTGCCCTTGTGTTGATACACTTTGGCCCACGGACACTTGGAATTTCGTTAAATGTGCAGGACTAATTGCCTCGGTTTATCGTTTGCACAAAATATTAATTTTATTTTGTATTATTTTTATTGCTATTTGACCATGACTTCACAGAGGCTATTTTTTACATAAATTTTGTTTCTCTATTTAATGATGTCTTTGCATTTTTCCGGGGGATTTGGGTGGTGTCACTGTGACTTGTTGCTCTGCATTGGTGTGTACATATTTGGGGGGGGGTGGGGGTCGCATATGTGTGTGCCGTAACCTTTCCTCCTCCTCCCTCCCCTGTGTCGTAGGTGCAGTACTCACCGTTGTCGTCTGCGGCGGCGTTCGTACTCGTGGTAGATGAGCAGGTAGACGAGAGCAGGTAGGATGTTTAATTCGGGTTCCATGTTGTCCTCCGTCCTCTCGGAGTGCATAGAGGTGAGCGTTTTCCCGTTCGTAGTCTGTTTTCGCCGTGTTTTTATCGGCGGGGCTCCCGCCCCAGAAAAGGTGGCGGATTGGTGAGTTGTGATAGGGTGGGCGGTACATTGTCTGCCGCCTGCCTGTTGGCGGTGACCGCCAACCTGTTTGTTTGTCCCGCCGTGGCGGTCGGAGTGTTAAAGTGGCGGGATGTGTTGGCGGTTCCCTCCAGGGTCAGAATTCCATTTTTTGGACCGCCGGCCTGTTGGCGGGTTGGCCGCCGCTTTATCACCGACCGCCAGGGTTAGAATCACCCCCAAAGTGTCCCCATAGAAGCTGCAATACTGTCAGAAAGAGGTGAAGTACTTAGGTCACCTGATTGAGAAAGGGTCGAGAAAAATATCCAAGGAAAGAGTTACAGCCATACTGCAGATGAATCCCCCGACAACAAAAAGAGACGTTAGGATGTTTTTGGGAATTGTGGGCTACTGTAGTCAGTGAATCTCCAACTTCTCGATTATCTCTCAACCTTTGGTGAGACTGACTGTTAAGGAAGTTCAGGATGGCCCGGATGACATAACCATGTCCGAGAAAGAGATGAAGGCATTCATGGAATTGAGGGAAAGCATGTGCAGGGCACCAGCTTTAGGTATGCCTGGTTACACAAAGCCTTTTGTATTGTTTTGTCATGAACGTGATGCTTGTTCTTTGTCTGTCCTGACACAGGTCCATGGAGGTGCAAACCACCCAGTAGCATATTTTCCAGCTACTTTGGACCCAGTCGCAGCAGCCTTACCGGGTTGTTTGCGTGCAGTTGCAGCAGTTGATCAAAGCCTCACCCAGTGTGAAGGATTAGTGATGGGACATCCTTTAACAGTAATGGCCCCCCATTCAGATGAAATCTTGTTAACCCGAACCAAGACTCAGCACATGACAAATGCGAGATTAACAAGATACGAAACAATTATACTGGGGTCACCTAATGTATCCCTTAAAAGATGTACTGTATTAAACCCGGCAACTTTACTTCCTATTGAAATTGCAGATATTGATGATGCTAAGGAGGTTGAACATGATTGTCTTGAGGTAACAGATCTGTGCACCAAACCAAGGCCTGATATTAAAGATACCCAACTGGAAGAAAATGATTACATTATCTTTATTGATGGTTCATGCCTGAGAGACGCAGTAGGAGTACTGAGAGCTGGGTATGCCGTGTGTACAATCACTGGTATCTTAGAAGCTTCCTGGCTCGAAAGAGTGCACTCTGCTCAAGTGGCTGAATTAATTGCTCTTACTAGGGCATGCCACGCAGCTGAAAACCTAAAAGTTACTATCTATACTGACAGCAGATATGGATTCGGGATTGTACATGATTTTGGCCAGTTTTTGTCACAGAGGGGTTTCATGACCTCTTCTGGTTCTCCAGTGAAAAATGGTGAAAAGATTAAGGATTTGTGGCACGCGATTCAGTTACCTCTTGAAATTGCCGTGGTGAAATGCAATGCTCATGTGAAGTCACAAGATTTTGTGTCAATGGGAAACGGCTATGCAGATCAAGTCTCAAGGTTTTGAGCATTGAACTGTATATCGTTTTGAGATCAGTGGGAATTGTTACCTGAAACTGAAAATGAAACATGCACAGGGTATGCATTAAGAGTGGTTGACACTTTAGATGAGCTAAAATCCTTGCAGAGACGTGCCAGCAAAGAGGAGAAACATTCCTGGCAGAGAATGCAATGCTTACAGAGATCAGATGACTTATGGGTTTCAGAGGAGGGAAAGATGGTTTTGCCAAACAGTCTTTTGTCACAGTTTGCGAGGTTTTACCATGGTCAAGCACATGTTGGGAGAGACGCAATGATCAGGTTGTTCAAAATCGATTAGTTCAATCCAAAATTCAGACAAGCTGCAGAGGTTATCTGTCACAGGTGCATCATCTGTCAGCAGATGAATGCAGGAAAAGGGACTGTGGTGAATATGAGACACGTTGGGAGAGCAGGAGGTCCATTTATCAGAATGCAGATGGATTTTATTGAAATGCCTGTGTGTTGAGGATTGAGGTACATGTTGGTGCTTGTGTGCATTTTCAGCCACTGGATTGAAGCTTACCCTACACGTAGGAATGACAGTCTCACAGTAGAAAAACTGCTATTTAGGGAGTTAATGCCACGTTTCGGGTTCCCGATCTCTTTCGAATCAGATAGGGGCTGACACTTCGACAATGAGGTGATTAAGCTCTTGTGTGCCGCATTAAACATTGACCAGAAGTTGCATTGTAGCTATCGCCCTAAAGCTTGAGGACTAGTGGAGCAGATGAATGGTACCTTGAAGTCGAGAATGGCAAAAATTTGCGCAGCTACCAATTTGAAGTGGCCAGGTGCATTGCCCTTAGTGTTGATGTCAATGAGAAACACACCTGACAAGTAAACAGGACTGCCTCCTCATGAAATTCTCATGGGCCGAGCTCTGCGATTGCCCGCAGTGCCTGCAAATGCTCTTGTGAATATCACAGATGATATGGTGTTGGACTACTGCAAGGGTCTGGCTGACGTGGTCTGCTCTTTTTCTCACCAGGTGGAGGCTACCACATTGCCACCGATAAGTGATCCAGGTCACACCCTGAAAGCCAGTGACTGGGTGGTTGTCAAGAAACACGTGAGAAAGTTGTGTTTGGAGCCACGTTGGAAGGGGCCGTATCTAGTGATACTGACAACTACTACTGCTGTGAAATGTGCAGGTCTTCCAAATTGGATACATGGCAGTCACACAAAGAAGGTGACGTGTCCAACTGATAAGGAACTTGAAGTGTCCAAAACAACAGCTGCAGAGAAGGAAGTCTCAGGGCCGGAGAGTATTCAAAGGGGAACTGAGACTGAAGGAGAGCCCGCTGAGGACGGCTTAATCACTCAAACCGTAAACGAGATCCAGAGGAGTGACAGTGAGCCTATCTCAGCTGAGGCATCAGGGGAACCAACATAAAGAGAGGTTCTCCCAGAAGCAGATGGATACAGGTTTGAAATTGAGCCCATAACTGACCCTGAAGGCGATGGGAGTGAGGCAGAAGGAAGTCGAGGTGTTCTGACTCCTCCTGAGCCACTTGCAGAGCCATCAAGAGAAAACGCCATAGCACAAGAGGAGGGCGCTGTTCAACGTCCTGAAAGGCCAAGCAGAAAGAAAACACTTAAAGGAGATAATTGGCCGGAGCCACAAGCTGCAGGGGAGAAAGTGATCCCTAATGAAATAATAGAGGAAGAAGTTGACACAACCAGGAAAGAAGATCTTAGGGAAGGAGAGTTGCAGGGTGATCGCAAACTGAAAAGAAAGAGAGTTGCAAACAGACGGTACGCAGGTCCTGAATGGGTGTGTGCCACATCAGCCGAATGGCAACAAGAATTCTTGGCATTCTGTTTTGATCGAGAGGTTCCAGGTCAATACTACGGCACCTGAATTAAACTTTAGAAAGAGACTGTGTTAAATTTTAATCGAAATTGAGAGCTGAAAAGCTGAGAAAAGAGACTGATAAATTACCGGATGTGACACTGTTAACCTGAATTGACTCTGAAAAACCGATTATGACAAGCTGCTAACCTGGTTTGACAAAGGGGTCCTGGAGTAAGTGAAACGCTGTAAATACTCGCAGAGAAATATAGAGACATTGGACAGAAAAGAAAAAAAAAAGGAGCTTTTATATCTTCATCAAGTTGATTGTTTGCTTTGTGTTATTCTGCTATTTGATTCTTTACAGATCATGAGATACACTAGAGATAATAGTAATAGAGGTAGGATATATGCATGTTTGCTTGTTGGTGTGGGAGTTATATGAGCGGTAGTGATAATAGCCGTGATTGTGGGAATGCCATTGATGGATAAGAAAGTGACTAACAATGCTTCAAATCCTGCAACTGCTACACTAACACCATGGGAGAAGTTTGAGCAGGATGCAAAATACTTGCATGAGGGAACTAATTCAAAAGGGGAACTATCTACTAATGTCTTCTATTGCTTGCTGAATGAGTATGTTTACACAATGGATGTGAAGAATTGCTATGTGTGCACAAAGATTCCTTCATCAGTACAAAAAGGGGTTACTTATCATAGTCTGCCACTTACCTACGGGATAAGCTGAAGTTTGCTGTTAACAAGATTCTATGATCAAGAAAATGTTTATTACTTCTATTCTAACTTAGATGTAGTGTTTTCCTTTGTGCCTGTGATTGAGTTTCTAAATAAATTAGCTAAAGAACACAGCATAAAATTAGTTAGGGGTTTCTTTGAGCCGACACTGACATTTGGGACAGCTTATGCGCACCGCAATAATCTAACCTGCCTACTAACACCTGTAGAAAAGAGCTTCTTAGATCACACTGATGATAGACGGAAAGAATTAAAGGAAAGGCTTGAAAAGGGATTAGAAAAACGCACGCTTGCAAATGATTATGCTTACACTGCAATAAAGACACAGGGCAAGTTAGCTATAGATGCATTACACGTAGGAAGGCTTTGTATATATAGGCTGAAATCTGAGCATGACACTTTATTTGTGGGAACGAGTGAGTGCAGGCATGTGTTTTTGTTTCAGAGTAAATGGATGGTCATGTTAAATGGACAGGATCCAGAGATCCCTGGGATCTATTATATATGTGTACTTAATGCTTATTACCGTCTTCCAAAGGGATGGTATGGGACATGTTATTTGGGAATAGTTTTTCCCAAGATCTACCAGATTGATGACTTAAAGCAAATTCCTAAAATGTCTGAATTACAGCATACTAGCAAAAGAGAGAGACAGTGGCTGCTGTCGTTGGTGACATATTTGGAGCCATAATTCCTTCCGTAGGGGTTATCTTAAACTCCATAAAGATTTGAAAGTTGTCTACTATTGTGGATAACATGCTGACAAACTTTACAGGGGCTATACTCCTGATGGATACTGACCTTGCTGCGGAAAGAGCTATGACTCTTCAAAACCGGCTTGCTTTAGACATTCTTTTAGCAAAGAGTGGCGGAGTCTGTAAAATGCTCAATGAGTGCCATTGGTGTGCATTCATTCCTGATAATAGGAGAAAGATTAGAGGTATGCTTACTAACCTAACCAGAGATAGTGCAGATTTGAAGGAGCTGAAGGAACATGGCGTTTGGGAAAAAGTTGGGAAAGGAATTACTAAAGTAGGGAATTGGTTTATTCGTATTTGGAATATAAAATAATAGGGGTATATTAATTGTCCTGACTTGTTTATTCGGACTATGGTTATCATGCAAAATTAGTGAAAGAATTAAAAGAGATTTGGCAAAACGCAATAAAAGAAAAGAAGAGAAGGAAAAGGAGAAAATGTTCCAAGAAATTTGGGAAAAATCACACGGGGGAAGAGGTTGAAATGAGTATATTAAGGAAAATGAAAGGTTGTGAAAGGAAAGGTTTTGTGTGATGACAAGTGTCATCAGAGGAGGGACTGAGAGAGCGCAGCTTATATACGTAGAAATTAATATGAAATGTTTATGAACTAATGTGTAATAATGCCGCATAGAAAATGTATTAATGTATTTTGCTAAACGTGCGCTTGAAATGTGCCCACGAGGAGTGGGCGCCAATATATGCAATGACTAATGAAACTGATTAATAACAATGAAATGTTATGTTAAAGTGTGATTTTACACTAATATAAAAGGTTACATGTTAATGTTCTGCTAATAAATCATTAGGCCTTAGTTAGCATGAGTCGAGGCTTAGCTGCCCGGTTTCATATTAAATGTGTTTTTCTAACGTGCAGTGTGCTGACTTGCTGAAGGACATGAGCTCGTATTTTTCCAAAGCTAGAAAGATGAATGTAACTGTAGTACATCCGTTCTCATGAAATTCGACTTGCTTAGTGAAACATTCTTGCTGAATGCAACAGTGTAGACTACTCGCAGGTACAAGGTCGCCTGAACCGGTACAGACAATGGAACCACTGACTGAAGATGCAAAGAGGACCACAAGAGTATGAAAACATACCGGACATTCTACCCGCTGAAGACGTCAATCGTAAGGACCAATAAACTACGTGAGAACTGTTATGGGGTGACAATTTTAATGAAGTTATTGAAACCCTATTGGAGGGAGATAGTGGGGTGCCAACCCCAACCAATTAAATTTTAGGGGACTATACAACAGAAAAGGGATAAAAACCCATGACACAGGGAAATGGGTTAGATAGGGAGATGCTATTGCGATTTGCTATGACCCAGACACTTTGTTACTCTGCATAGAGACTTTACTGTTTGGTTCTTCAAACCATCCTTGCCCTTATATTGCCCAATTACACTTTACCTCCTTATGAGGGAAGTGTCCCTTTTACCCGACTGCTGAATTCCTGGCTGATGGCGAATCAACTGATGTCCTGAGGACGAAGACCGAACCTGTATGCTGACCCAATCCGGAGGGCAACTACATGACAATGAAATTGTAATTGTCTGTTTGCTTTTCCTTTTTATGTACCAACTGCTTCTTTTGACAGAGACCCTAGTTAGATGTTTTCTAAATTGGTGTTGCTAAATTGTTTTGCATGAAGCCCAACATGCCAATGCTAATTCGAGGATAGATGAGGGGTTCACTAAACTGACGCAAATAGACAAATGACTGAATCTATGCTTTGTTGAATAATGTGATAATGATTCTCTGCTAAGGAAAACCTATGTTGACGTCGTGCTATATTCTAATATTTGGGATTCTTGCTTTGATGAAATCTTATCAGAGTTGCCATATTGTGACTATGCTAATGTGTTTCTTGGTTTTGAGACTAATAAACTTACTAGTAGAATTGTAATCAATAGGGAATAAACTTCATATAATAGTACTAAACTGGTGTGGTTATTCATGACTGCAAGGTCATGGTGGTTTCTGAGTTTTATTAATGTCTCTGACTAATTTGAATTGTCTTATTATGGTAAATATTGATGACGTTATTGATATATTGATTGACATGTTGATTAGTTATCTCGTCCTAAGGTGTCTTCAATCAGGGTCAAAAGATTCATTGGCCTAAAACGAGTCCCAGAGTGAGTAAATTAGTCATAAAGGGGCGTGTTACCAAGGTCATATACTTCAATTTTTTAATGGTAATGCATCTCCGTGCCATTAAAAAAAAAATTGCCACAGGGCTGGGGGAGTTGGCCCTTCTGGGACCCCTCAACCAGACCTAGAGTGTTAGGATATCCCTATTCCCTACCACACCACCTTACATGCTTCTTAAAATCGTTTTAGGGAACAATAAACTGTGTCACTGAGTCATAAAAGCTTCTGCAACATCTTTGTTGCTGTTGAAATCTTATCTTTTGGTCTTTGAGGATCACCCATCCTCCCTGGTATAAAATATACATAAATTATTAACCTTAATTTCTCAGAAACTGCTGGGTAAAGATCTAGATATCTGCAAAATGTTTTGAAATTCGTTCAGCCATTTTGTCTGTAGCTGTGTTTAATTTTCCTATGGTAAATTGCATGGGAAAACGTGTTCTGTGATCTCCTTTTTTCTCTGCCCCTGCTTGATGGATCATCCTGTAACTTTCCAGGAAGGAACTGTGGAGGATGAGACTTTTGTTGTTGGAAAGTTTCATGAGGTTTTGTCAAACAGCATCAAAATTATTGGCAATCGAAAAAATACATTTACTAGCAAAGGTGGTCTTAGCTTTTACTAGCTAGCAGCAATCACCACTGTGTAATGTAAATAAATAAATAATACCTGGGATTCTGTAATCCCTGTATGTTCACCAGTCTATCATTTCTTTATAATCAGCGAGTTGTGACACACCCAGTTGCCAGTTATAAACAAAAGACTTCAGATCTTGACTAAAATATGTTATTACGGTTGGGTTCTGACATCACAACACTTGCTGCAAAAGCCAGCATCCGAGACGAAAGGCAGATTAGTCACAGAGCATAACAAAATGTTGCTTTTCTTTCTTCTTCTCCATTTTTCTAGCTTACAATGGAAAGTAGAGTGAACATGTTTATTTTTGCCCTCCTTAAGTAATTAGAGAAAAGTTAGGATCTTTCTGAATGTTTCCACAGCAGACAAAAATAGATTTCTTCCAGATAGCACAGTTCCCCCACGTCCTAGGTGCCATAGATGGGACACATGTTGCAATCTGTCCACCATCGGCCACAGAGTATGTGTACCGCAACCGTAAATACCAACATTCAATGAACATAAAGGTGATATTCAATGCCTCCTACATCATAACTGATCTCGTGGCCAGGTACCCAGGGAGCACACATGATTCGTACTTCTTTCGCCACAGCGGGATTCACACAAGATTGCCAGCTGGGGAATTTGGTTAAGGATATCTACTAGGTAATTTCCCTCTTTACAATGGTGCATTGATGGCAGTGTGACGTCAGATGGCACAGCTACTCATTATACACTCTGTTCCTTCCAGGAGACAGTGCCTACGCAGTGCACACCTACATGATGACACCCTACCTAAATCCTGCAACACCAGCAGAGCGGAGATACACTTCAGCACACAAGGCAACCTGCAATGTTGTGGAGCGCACCTTTGGCCTGCTGAAGAGTCGCTTCCGGTGCATCCACAAAAGTGGAGGGGCACTACAGTACAGCCCGGACACGACCTGTAGAATAGTGGCCACATGTGCGATTTTAAACAATATAGCTACCACCAGGGGCATACATGTGAAATATCGGAGCCAGACTCAGATGAGGATGATGATCCCATACCACCCCTACAGCCAGCAGACAGGACCAGTGCAGCAAAGGGCAGGAAAAGGCGTGCTGACAAACCCGCACAACCATTTCAGATGTAAGGTATGACAACACAACCTCACTGACATGTATTCTGGTAGTTAGCACCTTTATTACCTTTACTTCAGATAACATATGTGTCACTAGGACAAAGCAACACACATGAGTCTGACAAGAGTCATTAACAGTGTCGCACTATTGTCATCATAGTTTACCGTATTGCTACACGTGAAGGTAGTCCCTTGTGGCCCTTAATGTCACTTCTTACGACCACGCATTCCACTTGAGTGCGCAGTGGCCTCGCCGGCACCTCTTGTATCAGGCTCACAGGCAGTACTGTGCCTGGCACTGCGACGCCTAGGATCCATCACGGGCACTGCAAGACTGCTGAGGCTAGATGACTCCTCAGTATCCCCAACTCCCAATTCGCTGGGTGTGGCACAGCGTGCTGTCAGCATAGCATCCAGAACGTTGGTAATTTGCACCAATCTCTCGGCAACATCCCGGCTGCTATGTGCTGCCTTCATCTGTGCGGCCACAGGACGCCATGATATCAGGGCAGTAGATGTAGCAAGACGATTTACAGATCTGCAAAAGCCATTGAACATTCCCGTGAATTGTCTTTCGCGCCTGCGGTGGCTAACTTGCTCATGCCTGATCTCAGTACAGAGTTCCTTAATGGCATTTGTCAGTTCCTGGGTGTTCTCCACAGCTGTTTGCTGTCCCTCATGCAGCTTGCAGATGTTAGCATTCAGACACTCCAACTGCTTGTGCAGCCCTCCCATATTGACATTGTGTGACTGTATCTGCCTGTGCATTGCCCTCATGTTTTCGTTTTGCAGGCGCTGCACTTTGAGCATGGACGCTTCATGGCCACCAAAGATTGATGGTCCCTCACCTCCATCTGTGTGCTGTGTGCCTGCATTGTGAGGCCTCCTGCAGGGAGTTGAGTGACGCTGGGGCAGGGACTGCTGCCGTCCTGTGGATCTAGCTTCTGGGGGTGGTGTGTGGCCTTCATCCGGCATTTAGTCGGAGTCCAGGTTTGAATCGTAGAGAGGTAACACCCTTGACCTGCGTCTGACTGGTGCTATACACAATGACTCGCTGGTGTTGGAGTCGGACAGAGGCTGTGTTTCTGCATCCCCCTCTTTGGCACATTCTGCTGCTGCTGGGCCTGAGCCATCTGCAACGGCAATGTGCAGCATGTCATTTATGTATGTATCACCAAATGTGGCACAATGGTAATAAATGTACAGTTACATCGTATCACTATGAACTGGGTGTTTTGTTCTTCTGGGTGTCGCTCTACTTAATTGCATTCTATGTGCTATTTACAGCTCTGGGTTGTGGACTACCACTCCCATAAGGCATTGTTGTGCCGCATGTAAGATGTTGAATGGACTACTTATCACAATGCTTTGCACTACTTGCTATTTCCTAAGGGACATTTGTACATGCACATATGGGGTTACATATGATTTTTGGACTTACCTTTACTGGTGCTGGGTGTGCCGGAAGTGTCAATGTCAGTGACCCCACTGACAGCTTCTGGAAGCAGTGTGGACTCCACCAGGTCTTCCACGGGGGTGCAGGATGTCTGGGTGGATGGTCCGCCTCCTGTGCTCCTTGCCTCCTTTAGCCAGCTGGCCACCCTCTCCTTGGAACGGGAACGCAGGTCGTACCACCTCTTGCGTATCTCTTCCACTGAGCGCTGCGTAACCCCCACTGAGCAGATTTTGGTCTGGATGTCAGCCCAAAGTTTTCGCTTCTCACTCTCTATGTGCCTGGAGTGAGCTCTTCCCAAATAGCCTGTCATGGCTCCTGACTACCTCCTCTCTGAGCACCTCCAATTCTTGCTCACTGAATTTCAGCTTCCTCTTCCTCTCTCCCTTCTCCGTCCCATTACCAGCATTGGCCATGTTGAGGTCAGGTCCTGGCTTGCTCACAAACTTGCTCCCTGGGGCTGGTCTGTGACTCTCTGACTGCTCCTGTGGGTGTGGTACATGGAAACAGCATGGGCTGACTCACTTCCTGCTTGTGATGTCATTAGGCTGTGCCAGGTGACCGTTTTTGCAATTTGCAATTTGCAATTTTCAAATACCGAATCGCAAAGATTTTTGCGATTCGAAATTTGGACCTCACAAATTGCATGAGCGATTTTTAAGAAATCGCTATTTCCGACTTGCAAATTTGTTACATAGCATTTTGCGACTCAGAAATAGCGATTTCTTAAAAATCACTATTTCCGAATCGCAAATGGCTTTTTTCATACATCTGGCCCATAGTTACTTGAGATAACTCTAACTATAATGATAAATTTGTATGGTTTGGTACGTTTACAATGTGAGCCTAACTATAATGTCCCTGCAACCTTTGGCTTTTTAAGAGAATTTCTATGTCTTTTTGTAAAGCAGTTTTTGTTACTATATGTTAATCTAATCACCACCGTGCGACCCCCCCTCCCCAGGCCAATCTTGGCCCTGTGGACCCCATCCCCTGGAGCCCAGCCTAATTATTATTTTTTGGGGTGTGGGGAGGACCCCGCCTCCCAGGGCCGATAACGGCACCTCCATTTCTGTGAGAGCAATGTTTCCTCTGTTTCCCTTGCTGCATCTCCACAGGTAGGGAAAACAGAGGAAAACTGCTTGTATGAAGTGAGAGCTGTTTCACAACTCTCACTTCATCCGAGTGGAGTGTTTGCTGTGACATGGTGGGAGCTGTCACCCTGGAGGGTGGTGGTCCCAAGGGACATTTTTGGCTCCATGAGCATTTCCCTTGGGAGGTGGTCCTCAGGGTTTGGGGGTCTGAAATGGACCCCCTTCAGTCTTTTATTGTAGGCCCGGGGAGGAGGCGCTCCCAGGGATGCAGGGGGGCTCTGCACCCCCCACACTGTATTTGAATGGTGCCCCAGGGAGGTGGTGGTCCCCGGGGCTGTGGGTGGGCGTGCAGCTCCCCTACACTGGTTTTGAGTAGTGCCCTGGGTAGGTGGCGGTCCCTAGGACTGTGGGGGAGTCAGGCAGCCCCACGCACGGGTTTTGAGTAGTGTCCCAGGGGTAGTGGTCCTGCATTGATCATTTCAATGCTACCGGGACCTGGCCCACCTGGGGCTTCACAGAAATAAGCACAGAGTTCTGTGGGCTACTGGTATGGTCTGAAACCAGATTCAAGAACCGATCTGAAGGTACAACATAGGTCTAACGACCTGCAACTCCTGTGACAGGATCTGCGGATCCTGAACAAAAAGAAATAAAAAACAGATTAGTCAAGGGCCATTTTATATAGACAACTACCACAGTGGGGTAGCACAAGTCGATTCAGGTATCTGTAGAAGGTGGTGTAGGGCCTCAGAGTCTCCCAGATCACACAGATATTCATTGGTCCTGGGCTCAGTGGAGACCCCTAAAGGGTTAGGCCACATTGAAAAGCAGGGGCTACATGGACCTGCAATACGCCCCTGCCATGGCCAATGAGAAACCTGGGGTACCTTTTCACTGGGCCTCTGTCTGTCAAAGATGTGTAATTAAAAATGTTGCAATTCTATTTCGTTTTACATCTGGAAAGCATAGTGGCTTGCTTAACTGTTTCTCATTAAATGCCATTGCACTTATTCAGCAGGGCATGCAATGCACTTATTCTGCAGGGCATGCAATGGCATGGTTTAAGGGTTGAGGGGGCCGCTCCCAAACAAGAATGCTTGGTGCCCACGCACACCACAGTGGTTGCAAGGGCCTCCGTTTGCTCATGAACACCTAAGCACAATGAGGGCTGGCTCCTTGAGGTGGGTTGGGCACAGGGCCTGACTGGAGGTTAGGTCCTGTGACCAAACCCCATGGTGCACAGGGAAATTGCCATGAGATGCTGAGAATGGCTGGCCGTAGATGGTTAGGGGCAGGGTCTGATTGGGGGCCATGCCCTGCAGCCACTCCTAGTTGCACAGGGCCAAAGGCAGTGTGTAGCTGTGGTTGGTTGACCCCTGCAGGGTGGGTGCAGGTTCAGGCCAGAGGACAAAGTCTACTCCCAAACCACGCTATACTCAACCAAAGACCATGTATAGTGGAAATTAGCTGATCTCAGTGGATCATGTGGACCAAGCTATGCATGCAACCCCTGCTACACACTGTCAAAGGCTGTGTTTAGTGGGCTTTAGCCACCGGCAGAGGTTGGGTTCAGGGCCTGTTTGGACCACAGCCAACAACTGCTTCACACAGATATATTGCATCATCAAAATTGCAAACATCAACAGTTTCAAATTTAAACTGGTTCTCTAACATGAACATGGACTTCTTGACAGCGTAACTCTCCACAGATATAAAGTCACTGAGTTTCATTATCAAAAATGATCTCTCTCAATCAAAAACTGCATCACAAGGAACCACCCAAGCAGTCTGGCCGCAGTATTCATTTTTGTCCAAAATCAGACCACAACTTACTTCCTGTGCTTCTTGAGGAACACAGTTCATGTCCACATTACGTCACATCATAATTTTAGCAATAAACGACCTGCAAATTACCTGTCTCTTTTCTTCCTCTAACACCATCCTGAATGCATCTGTCTGACTTATAAGCAGGGGTGGGTGATGAATTCTGCTCCAAGAGAAGAGTTGGCAGTATTTTGACAACTCTATATTACGCTTGTAATGCATAGTTCTGGACAAATTCTACCAACCGCAGCAAGGCATAGATTTTTACCGGAACATGGCTCACCAACTGTAGATTGGCAAGAGCAAGTGAGCTAGATTTGGCATCCAAAGCATAATTTCCAGTCACTAGGACAGCACCTGGTTGAGATTTCTTCAACACAGGCGGTGGTGACCATTTGCGGGGAAAAGGCTGCAGCTTGAGTAGAAAATCTACTCAAACTGCAGCAAAATCACCTCCAGAAGCAGAGCCTTCGTGTAACTCTGCAAAATTCTGCTGAGTTAAATTCTCAAATTTGGCCCACCCCTATTTATGAGTGGTCAAATAAAGTATGGCTACATTCTTATCTGCCTCTTCAGGCATGATCATCCAGAAACCTGCAAAATCACCTGCCAGTCACAACAATCATTACCTTGGAGAAAAACTTAACATATCATATGTCCAATGGCAGGATGTTGATTTTCAGAAGTGGAATGCAGATGCTCTTCTTCACTCTCCTAGGTAGTATCAGCTGCTCCTAGAAGATTGCCCAGAATCCAGAGTGATACACAACTAGACTCAGTGTAGTCCATGAAGAGTAGACTGGAAAAAACAGGTATCAGAAGAAAAAAAAAATTCCGAAGGTAGGCTGTGATACTGCTTGGAAAGAAAACTGTATAAAAATAACAGCATGGACAGATACAGAGCAAGAAACTAGCAAATACCATTGAGACATACTGAAACTCTGTTTGAGTCTGCTTAAAAAGATAGCTATGCCATCTGACATTGAATTTCCTTGAAGCCATCTTGGATTCGGAGCTTACCTGAAAAAAGATATGGTAGCAAAAACAAAACCTAAATTAAAATATGCACAAGAGCAATAACCCAATGAAAGGTAAGGATCCGGATTCATGGCTCAAAATCCAACTCCATCAGAGATATCCAAAATGGCAAGGCCAGAACACCGTGTATGCAACAGTAGCCACAATGATGGTTATAGGTATTGCTGACAATTCTCAAGGTGAAAAATGATACAGGTTTTCATCAAACCAGAGTCACAGTAACAGGTAATTCAAAAAGCTTGCCACTCCCCAGTAGCACAATCTCAAAACCAACAAAAGATGTCCTCACACTTAACAATCGTTAGCCTATAAACCCAAAAATGAGATAAAAAGGAGCAGCTGATGGCAATTCTTTTCAGGCTATGCAATCAACAGGAACAACATCCAGTCATGGATCAGACTACCTCCTTCACTCATCCGTTTCCGAAAAAAACAGAAACATCATCTTTTGGAGAGCAGCGTATCAACTACTTATTAGCAAATGCCCAGCTCCAACATCATCAAGAGTCAAATGTTCAATTAATGCCCATACTTCTCTCCAGCTCTTCCGAGCTTTTGTAAAAGATTCAGAAGCATTTATTAAGTGACTTTTTTAGCATCTTCCTCAGCCTGGGCAACCACCAATTACTATGCCACATACAGAGCTGGATATTACACATCTTTATTTCTCTGTGTGTAACTGCAAACTCAACATTCTAAACCTGCATTTACTTCACCATGCTCTAACACTTACATCACAGTTTTACAGAGTTGATCAGGAGCCAAAAGGAATCCCTCACTACTAACTCACACAGCACTACATCTCACCCTCTGTTAAATAAAACAATTGCAATTTTTTACAAATATGCACACAATCATAATTCTTCGATGAGCCTTTGTGGTGCTCTGATTACTCATCCCAATCGTGTCTTCAGAAACTGGCACCCAACAATAGAAGTGTCCATGATCTACAGTGGCAGTGCAGGAGCAGCAGCATTCATGGCTTTTCCAATTGTACTTACAGAATTAGGGGGTTATTCTAACTTTGGAGGAGTCTTAATCCGTCCCAAAAGTGACGGTAAAGTGACGGATATACCACCAGCCGTATTACGAGTTCCATAGGATATAATGGACTCGTAATACGGCTGGTGGTAAATCCGTCACTTTTCTGTCACTTTTGGGACGGATTAACACCTCCTCCAAAGTTAGAATAACCCCCTTAGTCTCTATGTTGACATCAGCATCTGACGAGTGGTGAGATACATGTCGGAAATGCAAGGAATCTCGCATAATGGACTTCCCAGGACATTGGGCAGTCACCATGTGTCCTTTGCTGGTTACAGCATGGAATGGCTCAGCATCAAATAGAGCATAAGACTTACGTTTTCTCAACTGACAGACAAGCACTCGATCTCCTCTAGTGAAAACAATGTCCTTTGCATGTCATCGCTTGTCTACATAGGCCTTTCATTTTCCTTTTTTCAAATCCAGGTCTTTGGTACAGGTTTCTACCTCAGTACTTGAGCTTCTGGTGGTCCATTGAGGTAACTTGATCATCATGGCTCTTACGAACATCATAGCTGCAGGACTTTTATCTGTGGTCGAGTGAGGGGTCAAACAGTAAGCTTGCAGGATAGAATTCAAGACAGTTTTAAGGTTAAGCTGTTCCAATACAGCACGCTGAACAGATTTCTTAAATGTACTAATGAAACATTCAACAAGACCATTGGCCTGTGGCCAAAGAGGTGTGCTCTTCTGATGCTTCACTTTAAGATGACCACAAAGGTCTTTAGATTCTCAACTGTTGAAAAGTGGGCCATTGTCAGATTTTACCAATGTCAGATTTTAAGGTCGCAGGAACACCCCATGTCGCAATGATTTCCATCTAATCTCTCGATTACTCCTTCTTGAGTTATAGATGAGAGATCTATCAATGGAAAATAGGCGTATTCATCAACAATCAATATCAGGTGATGTCCATTGTCAAGAGGACTGAAACATTCAAAAGCAATTCTTTCGCATACATGCTTTGGCAACTCTGACTTGCTTAAGGCGTATTTAGTGATTTTTTATGACAAGCAGTTGCATAGATGACAGGCCTTCAACTCTCTTTCAACTCTCTTATCAAGATGACAAAAGCAGACTCGGTTTCTGAGAGCATGTTTTGTGGCAACGATTCCACGATGTCCTTCATGGGCCTCTTCAATTATCCTTTGTCACAGACTCTTCAGAATAATAATTCTCGGACCCCTTGAATAATGTCTTTTTGAGACATGGACAGTTCATTTTTATATTTTTAAACCTCTGGTATTCACTGTCACTGGCAAGAGGTCGAGTGTGCAGGTTCCAAGACTGATGTGTAACAATGTCTTTCAGTTTTAACATTTCACTATCTTGACTTGAGGAAGTGACAATTTGCTCCAATGAAATGGCAGCTGGTGTTTTTGATTTCGCAGTGAAATTTATGTAGGCTTCTGTCATCTAGGAAGGGGCACCATGACACTGTATAGGCATGCTTGAGAAGTAGTCAGCAGGGTTTTGATCTTTTCCTGGATGGTGCACGATTGGTTAGCTGTACTCTTGTAATCCTAGATCCCAATGTTCAATGTCAGGAGGCATCTTGGTCTTTGAGTTGTTAAAGATGGTCAACAATGCTTGATGATCTGTCACAAGCATAAAAGGTTTTCTGTGTACGAACATGTGGCAATGGTCACAAGCCCACACCACTGCTAAACTTTGTTACTCAGGTTGTGAATAAGCATGTTCACTTTTGCTTGCATATTTCACAATATATGTTCAAGCATTTAGGTGTCCGATGTGCTGTGCAAGGATTTACCTAACCCGACTGGTTAGTGCCAACAATAAATTCTAAATGAAGCTTTGGATTAAAATTTGCTATTTCAGTAGTGTTCACAATAGGTTATTTGATTCTCTCAAGGCTTTGCTCACATTCATGTGAGCAATGAAATGAAACATCTTTTTTGTCAAGTCTCTCAATGGAGCACTCACTGTGGCCAAGTCTCATATGTATCTGGAACAGTAACTAGCTATGCCAAGGAGTGAACGTTACATAGAAACATCTTGTGGGGCGCTGGCAGTTGACAAAACGTGCACCTTAGCTGTATCCGGTGTCATACCCTCTTCAGAAACGATATGACCAAAGAAAATTAGCTTTCTCCTATGGAATTCACATTTCTCAGCATTCAAAGTTAAACCTGCATCAACAAGTAAACAACACACTTGCCTGAGAGCTTTATCATGCTCCTTCTGTATAGCTCCGAAACTATGAAAGCATTTATGACAGGCTGTATGAAATCTCAGATGATATCTTGAAAAAGCTCTGCAGCTGCTCTGATGACACAACCAAACTTAGGGGGTTATTACAACTTTGGAGGAGGTGTAAATCCGTCCCAAAAGTGACGGTAAAGTGACGGATATACCACCAGCCGTATTACGAGTCCATTATATCCTATGGAACTCGTAATACGGCTGGTGGTATATCCGTCACATTTGGGACGGATTAACACCTCCTCCAAAGTTGCAATAACCCCCTTAGTCTTTTATATTGAAATAGATCAATATGTGTAGAAAAAGTTGTCATGTACCTGCAAATCTACTCAAGTTCCAGCTGATGAGATCCTTTATTTAAATCAAGTTGAGAGCAGACCTTTGCACCATTCAATTGTGGTATAATGCCAGCAATGTGGGGACCTGAATTTCGTTCTCCTTCAATTTCCTTGTTCGCTTGACGGATATCCACACTGATGCATACAGCTCCTTCATTGTCCTTTTTGGGTACTACCACTATGGAAGAAACCCACAGCATTGGACTAGTAGAACACTCAATGATATTGTGTTTAATTAATGATTCAAGTTCCTGTTCAACAGCTTCTTGTAAATAAAATGCAATTTGGGCGTGTCTTTGAACAAAAGGACAGATGCCCTCAATAATATACAATTGTACTTTCACAGTTTTAAGTTTTCCTAACACATGAAACATCGAAGGGAACTGACTTACTGTTTATGATGAGCATTCATGTTGTAGTTCATGGAGATCAGTCACATATCAGCAGCTGTGCGGAAACTGAGTAAACAGACACTTGAAGCCGTGCCTTGAATCACATGAATGGGCGCTTGCACTTTTGTCTTATTGTATTTAATCGTGGCTACAAATTAACCTTGACTTTTCATTGGTGGTGATGCAGCCCATGTCCATACTTTAGTTTTTGACGGTGTTGGTCGTGGCAATGCAGACAGTTCATTAAATTTCTCCTGAACCATAATGTTCATCGACTCACCACTGTCCATAATGAAAGGTATTGAACAACGATTTACTTTCAGTGCGATTTTCAGGCAATGCCAGAATGACTCTGGTGCTTTTTCATGTTGACTGAATGAATCTCACAAGCATCCGTCAATAACTCTGAGACGTACTGCTTCCTCCTCATTAAATTCATTGAGCTTACAGTGTTTGATGAGTGTATCTAGTCTCTGAACAAATTCGGTTTCACCAACTCTCTGTCATTTTTGACTGAACATGTACCTTTCGTAATCTACATTTGGCATTGGATTGAATTTGAGATTCAAGGCTTCTTTAATTTGATGGTATGTAAATTCGTCAGCCTGAGGAATTTTCTTTATGACTTATTTTACACGCTCAGCAGCAAAATTCTTAAGGAATTTGATAATCATTTTGTTATCTGCTTATTCTAGTGCATCAATGAAATCATCAAATGTATCTATCAAAGCAGTCCATCTTTTACCAAAATTCTTCTTTTTGATGGTATGGAATAGTAGTGGTGATTTCAGGAAGGAGGCAGCACTATAAATGCTTTTGGAACTCACTTATGTAGAAAAGAGTTCTCTCCGAAGCTCCTTGGTGGTCTTTTTGAACTGGTTTATGCAAACCAACTCTGAGGCTTTGCAATGTTCTGGCCTCTTGGTCAAAGACCTGTGGCGTTGTTCTGAGCCCCATTCAGCAGCTTTGGTGGTGTGCCATTTCATGTGTGGACAGATTCTTAGGCACAGCCCTGGGCACTTCTCCACAAGCAATTTGATTGAACAACTGCAAACTCTCTAGGAGAGCACTGTTGATCTTCTGGTTACTTATCGCCTATCTCAGTGCAAGTTGCAGCATTTTCCCCAGCCTGGGTACGCGCCAATGACTATGCCACACAAGGAGTTGGGTAGTATATTGTCTTTATTTGTCTGTGTGAACTCAACATTCTAAGCCTGCAGTCACTTCAACAAGCTCTAAAACTTATGTCACTGCTTTACTGAGTCCATCAGGAGCCTAATGGATTCCATCCTTAATAATTCACACCGCACTACAACTTTGTGAAGTGCACTATTGCTTCCTGAATTGCACTTTGTAAGTTCTATTCTTTACATTGTTGCATACACAGATAGTGGCAACGACTTGGTATTTTTTCACAGCAGTTCCTTTTATGCCATGCAACCATATGTCAACAACTGGTCCAGAAGGAACTATTTGTAACTGGCTAACAAAGCCATCAACCACTGAGAAAGTGCCTCTGTCAAAGAATAACTAGACTGAAGATAAACAGGGGCTTATGTGTCCACTGTTTCGACTGAATTCGAAAACAGCAGTTTCTTTCTGGTTTTCAAGCTCCTTACACTTGATCCCTGATAGACAGCTACAGACATTTGTGTTTCCTGCTCCTCAACAAGCTCTGTTTCTATAAGAGAACCATTCGTTCTCTCCTATTTGTAATGGTGCGTAGTTGTTATGATGTATAGATGCATTCAGCTTTTTACGAATGGAGGGCTGCCTGTGGCCATAACTCGGCCACTCGTGATAGAAATACTGGAGACGGAAGGAGGGCAAAATTAAGTTAAATTATTAGGTGAACCAAACGTGTGCTTCAAATAATACAGCAAGAACGACGGCATGTATGCAGGCGAGTTTTTATTTTATTTTTATGAACAGGTTCCCGAATTAGCACCCGGAGCGAGTCACTAGGCATTCTAGCCATATGCCACTTTCAATCAATAAGGCCGCATGCTCTGTAAATATTCATTTTAAATGAAGCCCAATCGGAACAATGCATATTTTCTTGGCAATGTATTCTCACATAAACAGGGGAATTAACATGATTGCAAGAAAGGTAGAGATGCCGACTGTCCCGTTTTAACAAAAAGGTTAGAACGACTGCTGGCACTCCGTGAATACATAATTATAGAAATTCAATGTGTCCTCGAGGCTTACAGTAGAATTTTATTCCCGGAAGGTGTGATAACATGAACTGCTCGAAGTTGGGGTTGTAATGGCCGAATCAGCAGGTAGTCGGTATTATTGCCCCCAGGAGGGGAAACTAGTTTCAGGCCTTTCCTGCAGGTCTGTTGATGAGACAGCACTTCCAGGAAAACCAGAGGCAATGAGAATGTAATGAAAACACCCCAAGCAAGCCATTTGCTTACAATAGGGAGGCCCTTCGAACAGTGTTTCTCTAACATGATATGTATATTAATAAAATGTAGCACTTTTTCTGTAAATCTCTGGTATTCGTGAGATTTAGGCTTCTGGTGTTTGTGAAAGTTCCTTCAATTTAGACTCTGTCACCTCAGGTCACCACCATAGTTATTTCATTTAGGAAAGCATCGGGTGGCACAATAAATCCCAGAGACACTAGAGATGTAAGGTCAAGAGAATGTTAAAAACAAGGAGTTGCTTGAACTAAGTAAGTAGAGAACTTTTCATTGTCACATATAGTTGGTTTAGGGAACTCAATTATGATTTCTAAAATACAACAAGAGAAAAACCGTGCGCTTATAATGTTGGAAATGAGGTAAGAACTAGCCAGGTATTATTGGAAAACATGGCCACTTAGTTCTAATGTTTATCAAAGGGTGGCAATGCCCATCAGCTTATCCCATTGTTCTCCTGAGTTAGAGTATGCCCCTGATGCCATCAGAGGAAGTGTGAGCTGGACTGCTGAGGTCAATATCCTAGCACTATCCCTTGTTCGACTAGTCTGCCCTACACTGTACAAAAGGATATATACTAGCTGGGTGTATGATGGGCAGATGAAAGCACCTACTACTACTTAGCAAATATGGCCATAAAGTGGTCATGTTAGCTAAGGAATTTAAACTTCTTTTTCTCATCCATCATTTCTACTATAAGTGGAGAAGTTGGTGGGGGAGATGGAGGTTGTTTATTAGAGCAGAGACTTGGACTTTCTCTAGGACTGTCTTCACTGCCACATATGTACGCGCCACTACTGCGTGCTGAGTAGTTCGAGCTCTGTAATAATTTGTAGAACAATGGGCAAGCTAGAGTTGTGAAACCCTATTGAAAGCAGCAAAATGTTTCCCTACTCAGAAAAGAAGTGTGAGCCGAGCAGTGATATCAGCAAACAATTCCAGAATGATTGATAGGGATTGCTATGATTTGATTTGTATATTCTGCAGAAGTTCTGGAAGTTTACAAAATAGTTATTTCTAGGACTGTCTCTGAGGAGACAAGAGTGGGGAGCTCAGGTGGAGCTCAACTATGAGCAGCAAGACAGGCAGAGGACAGAAAATATCTATTTTTCAGGAGGACTACTGTTAGAAGAGGGATCCCATCCTGAATGTTAAAAAGACCATTCAGGATCCAAGGACTGACCAGTATATCCCTTGACCCTGTTCTAGCCACCGGCACGCAGGTTCCCTGGGCCATTTATGTGGAAGCAAATAATAGGAAGATGAAGGGAAATAGGACTGAGGGAAGTGACCAGATTTGGTGAATCCTATGTAGCCAAGCAGCCACTGTGTTGCAAGTCACCACATTAAGGCTACCAACCTAGCTAGGGATGTTTAGGGCACAGGCATCTTGTTTTCCTGCGCAGGGGCTAGGACTTTGCTCATAATATTAGCCAGAAGCCACTGACACTAATATATTTTTGGGAAGGAAATCTAAGGCCTGGTTTATTATTAAGGTGCCCCAGGAAACACACTGATTAGAGAGACCCACAAACTTTGAGAAACCTCAGTCACATATGCTTGCCTGGTAATCAATGTCAGCGATGAATAATAAAATAAATTATCAAAGTTATCAGCAACCACTCCTCCCTCTTAATCATACTTTTTTATACTTTTAACTATCCCTGATCATGCCTCGTTTTAATATTTTTAGAACACAAAAGACCACAAAAGTACATTTCCGTCATTCTGATTCCTCTCAATTCTAACAAAAAAAATTAAACCATCTTGTAGAAAGAAGTATCCTCACTTGTAAATTGTGATTTCGTCCTTCTTAGCAGTAGCTGTCTTTGAAAGGCCCTATTAACATACAAATAACCAATAATGTATAATAACAAGAATTGGCAAAGCCAATATACTCTCACCTTGCTGACTTATTAGCTTTGCTAATGCTTTTTACATACTGTGCAGGCCAGGAGGAGGTGCGTGGCATATAGTTGGCTACAGTGCTTAAGTTGTAAATATAAACGTGCCGGTGCCGAAAGCCCTTCTGTCAAAAACGTGGCTGCTGCATTTAAATGTGCGAGCACGGAATACTGAGGCAGCGTAATCCTGAAGCTATCTTGGGCCTCTTCAATCCATTAACAGCCACTCCCTGCCACTTCAACTCACTCTAACAGCTTTTTGCTTTCTACTTTTGTGAGCCTCTTTCGTTTTTCTCTTCCTCCGTCTTTCCCATATGTGTCTTTTGCTCGCAGCAAATGCTTGAGGCAGAAGAATAAGCGCCGACCCTCAAAAATAAGTGCCGGTACTCAGCACCGGAAACAATAAGCACAAATTAAGCACTGGTTGGCTACTCGCAGGCCAGGCTCTGCTGATAACCCCACACTGCACACGGGGTGCTGGCTGCCTGCGGAGGGTTACTGAGGCCAATTCCCCACTGCGCACAGCCGAAAGGCACACGCAGCAATGGTTGGCTGCTCACGGGGGCTGTCTGCAGGCGAAGCAGAGTAACAGACTGATATTGTACTATTTGTAAGGTTTGTGTGGTTCTCCATGAAGAGCAAAACATGATCCAGGGTAAACTCTATCAACTTCACAATTGGTAGTTCGTATTTTGTGGGAGGTTAATGGGCAGACTGTCTGCCTCCCACTTTTTTCATCCATCCCAGGCAAAAGCAGTTCCAAAAGATTTTAAGAAATCACAGCACTATCCCCTTCCTCTTACTACAGGATGAACACAAAAATTGCCAGCCATACAACCAACAACCCTTCCTGTATTTTTTGACTCTGGAAACGGTCACATTCAGACTGCCATAACCACCTGCCGCTGCCACACGCCAAACATATTTACATTTACCTGAAGTAAATAGGTGATCAGCCACTGCACTCCTGACTGGAAGGTGGTCACTAGCACTGTTGTGGTAATCACTTAACCCACAATTTACAGCACTCATAACATCTTTAATAAAATCATTGATAATGTCACAATGTCACTGTAACATCAACAGTAAATTATTGATGAGATAATTGTGCGTGGCGGGGTGCGAGTTAACTTGAGATAACTATAACAGATGAATTTCTGTTGTTTTTGTGCGTTTAAAATGGGATCCTAACTATAACATCTCTGTAACCTTTGGTTTTTAAGTGCATTTCTATGTTTTTTTTAATTCTATTTCCTAAATATGAGGTCCCTGTAACCTTTGGTTTTTAAGTGAATTATATATATATATATATATATATATATATATATATATATATATATATGTATATATAGTTTTATTTATATATATATATATTTTTTTTTTTCTTCGATAAATGTGCTCACCAAAGAGCTCCAAACGGCCCCAGAGGGGTGGTGCGGTAATAGACCGGCAGAGCACTCCGGTTAATCTTATTTTAGCATCAAAGTTGTTTTGTAACAGCCGCACACTCAGGAAGTCAAATTAGAGATAGTTTATTAAACTATCTCTAATTTGACTTCCTGAGTGTGCGGCTGTTACAAAACAACTTTGATGCTAAAATATATATATATATACATTTTAATTAATTATAATTACTTATAATATATATAATATACAGACAATATTAATTATATACATGTATATAAAAAATTATTCATATATGTATATAGAAAATAATTATATATATATGTGTGTGTGTGTATATATATATGTATATGTGTGTGTGTGTATATATATATATATATCTTCATACAACTTTGACATTGAGTCAACAACGCAGCACTCACAAGATAGTCAATTCTTCTTTTCTTAATGTGCAATTGATACCTCCAACAGTCACCAACGCGTTTCAACCTACATGGTCTTGATCACTGTGATCAAGACCGTGTAGGTTGAAACGCGTTGGTGACTGTTGGAGGTATCAATTGCACAGTAAAAAAGAAGAATTGACTATCCTGTGAGTGCCGCGTTGTTGACTCAATGTCAAAGTTGTATGGAGATTAAAGTAGGGAATAGGCTCTTCCCTGACGTGGGCACCAACGGAAAGAGCGCGCCTCTATTGGGCCTTTTGAAAAAAAAAAAATATATATATATATATATATATATAAATATATAAAATCTAGTGGCAGTCATCACTAGGTAGTTATAGTTAGGACCAAGTTTCTACAGAAAGAGCGTTTTTTGTTTTGCGCATAATTTTGGCGCCACTTAAAGAATCTTCACTAAATTTTCCCAGAAATATGGAGCTTACTTGAGCTGCTGTCTCAAAAGTTTTGGGGTGATCTGTCCAGGGAGGGCTGAGAAAAAGGGGGGGTCCCAAAACACTTTTTCCCCATTAATTTTTCTATTGGAAAAATTGAACAGCGATAGCGCTGAAAATCATAAACAGAATTACACCAAATATGGCAGAAAGGTAGGTCCTGGTCCAGAACGCGACCTTTTTTTGTTTTGTTGTAAATACATTCAGTAGTTTTTGCAAAATTAAGGGGAAAAAATTGTATATCTAAGGATGCAAAGGTTTCGTGACCTCTCCCAATCTTGTGCTGAGATCTGATTGGCTGCCAACACTTCAACTAAGAAGTGTTGGCAGCCATCTTGGGACTTGGCAGACAAGTCCTAGAAAAAAATATTAAAAAAAGAAAAGGGGCCAGGGGGGGGGAACCCCTGGCTCTAGTGGTGGTTCAGGGCTAAAAATCAATTGTGTTTGAATTTTCACTGCCATTCATGGCAGATCTATAATTCTCTTTTTTTTTTTTTTTAAACTGAAGCGCGGGCTCCCATGCTTCATATCCTTTAAGCCCCTTAGTTCTCCAAGACCCTTGGGCTTTCTTTATAAGAGTGCTGGTGGCCGCCTAGGTCCCCCTGCAGCCCCGTGGATGACCACCTCCCCAGAGCGATTTTCATGATATATGCAGGGGAGGCCCATGGCCCGCACACCCCAGGGGCTACCACCTCCCCGGGGCAAATTGGTTTAAGTGATTTAAGTGTGTGAGGGAGGCCTGTTGGCCTCTCCACAGCCTCGGGACCACCACCTACCCAGAGTACTTTGGAAATTTAATGCGGGTGGCCGCCCAGCCCAGGGGACCACCACCTCCTCAGGGCTATAATAAAAAAGAAAGGGGGTCCATTTTGGACCCCCTTTACCCCCAGGGATCACCATGCACTGCAAATTACCCAACAAATTATGGCACTCATGACATCTAAGATAACATCATTGATAATATCCATATAAAAATTTGAGGGAAAAACTGTGCATGGCGGGGCCGCAAGTTGTAGTTACTTGAGATAACTCTAACTGTAACTGGTGAATTTGTATGGTACATTTAAAATGTGAGCCTAATTATGAAGTCCCTGTAACCTTTGTTTTTTTATGTTAATATGTATATGTATATATATACACATTACCTACTGACGGTTGCCAAAAGGTAGTTATAGTTTGGACCTAGTTTCTATAGAAAAAGCATTTTTTTTGTTGCCTATATGTTTGGCACAGATAGATGAATCTTCCCGAAATTTTACAAAACAATTCCCCGTCATGTCAGCTACTGTCTGGAAAGTTTCGGAGGGATCTGTCAAGCGGGGGCAGAGAAAAAGGACAGTCTGATAACTTGTTTTCCTCATTCATTTTTCCATACTGATTTTGAACAGCAATAGCACCAAAACCACTGGATGGAATTACACCAAATGTGGCAGAAAGGTAGCTCTTGGTCCAAGCAACCTTTTTTGTTATTTGGTGGAAATCCATTCAGTAGTTTTAGAGAAATTAAAGAAAATCCAAATTTGTATATACAGGGATGCGAAGGCTTCGCTGAGTTCTGACAGGCTGAAAATAATTCAACAAGAAAGTGTTGGCAGACATCCTGGGAGTCGGCTTCAGCCGAGTCCCAGAAAAAGAAAGATAAACAAAACAAAAGGGGCCAGGATAGGGGCACCCTGACCCCTTAGCTCTGGTGATAGGGTCCCATAGGGACCCCCACAGAGCAAAGAAGCACTTTTTTGTAGACTCTTCATGGAAATAAAAAAATATATATATATACTTCTGTGCTTGTTTCTGTGAGGCCCCTGAGTGGACAGGACCCCTCCCAATCTTGTGCTGAGGATTGACTGGCTGCCAACATTTCAACAAGGATGTGTTGACAGCCATGTTGGGAACACATATAAAAACATTAAAAAAAGCAAAAGGGGCCTGGGTAAGGACAACCTGGCCCCTTAGCTCTGTCGTTGTGGTTCCAGAGAGACCCCTCACCCCTAGGCTAAAAAGCACTTTTTAAAAAAAAATTGCTGTAAAATTGCAACAGGGTCACGAATCTATGGAAACATTTTTTTTTTAAAAACAAAGCACGGGCTCCTGCACTTCTGAATACCTTAGCCCCCGGGTGGGCCAAATCCCAGGGGCATTGATACTTGTAATGCGGACGGACCACCTGGCCCTCGTGCAGCCCCAGGGACCCCCACCTCCCCGTGGCACAAGAGTAATTTATTTAATGCAGTGGGTCACCCGGCCCTCCTGCAGCCCTGGGGACTACCACCTCCCTGGGGCATAAAAGTAATTTAACACGGGGGCTGCCCAGGCTCCTCACAGCCCTGGGATGACCACTTCCCAGGGCTATACCAAGAGAGTGAAAGGGGTCCGTTTGACCACCTAAAGCCCCAGAGACCACCACCTCCCTGGGGCTATGCACATTGTTAGCAGTGAAAAGGATAAACATTTCTGTTCAAGTGAACATGCTCTAATTTACTAATATATCCACAACTGCAATCCCCAAAATATCATATATCACCAATTCACACAATCCAAGTTCCCTCACTGCAACCAAACGTTAATCCTTTTCACTATTTTGGTGTCCGGGTAGGAATGTTGCATACAAATATGTCTATTTATTTCAGGTTACAGAATAGAGGAAACTAAAATGGGGTAATTGAAATACTCATTTATATTTCCACTAAATTATATATAGGTGGAGTGATGTGTTGTATACGACTTGGAAATTTCAAGATGGCGCCCATTTTCCCTGTGAAGAAGATTTATATGGGTCAGTTAGTCCGTTATCTATGTTTGTAGATTGGAGGGTATTTAACCCCTTCTGTCCCGTGGACGTAATGGTTACGTCCTACGACACAGTGCTTATGTGCCAAGGATGTAACCATTACGTCCTGGGCACTGAGCTCAGAGGGAGCACTAGCGCTCCCTCTGTGGGCTTCCCTCCTACCCCCTCAAGGTAGGGATGGAAGGGGAAGCCCTTCCCCTTCCACCCCCACCCTCTCACCCCCCCGTAATGACGTCAGTGCGCAATCTCGCGCTGAGATCATCAATAGGTGCCGGTCGCACTGGAAGCCATTTTCTTCCAGTGCGATGAGAGAGAAACAGGTGAGTTTCTCGTCCAGTGGGTGGGGGGTTTGGAACAAAGAGGCACCGGGGGAAAGGAAAGGCTTTTCCTTTCCCCTGGTGTCCCTTTGAGCATTCCTGCTGCCCGATCGTCAATGTTGTGGCCATTTCTGCCCCTCTTGGGGGCAGATCGGCCAATTCTTTTTAGGTTGATGAACCACTATACGCCAGGGATATTTTTTTTTAGAATGCATGATTTTGTTGTATGCGAGCAGCCCCTTGGGAAAGGGTCACTCCCATTTTGGGGGCATGTTACCTGTGGCAATTTCTGCACAGGTTTGCTAGGTTTCCCCACATGCCCGCTGAGCTAGAGGCCAAAATCCACAGGTAGGCACTTTGTAAAAAACACCTCTGTTTTCTGTGGAAAAATGTGATGTGTCCACGTTCTGTTTTGGGGCATTTACTTTTGCGGGTGCAAGGCCTACACACACAAGTGAGGTACCATTTTTATTGAGACATTTGGGGGAATGCTGAGGGGAAGGAAATTTGTTGCTCCTCTTAGATTCCAGTATTTTCTGTCACGAAATGAAGGGAAAAAGTGTTTTTGGGCCACATTTTCAGGTTTGCAAAGGATTCTGGGTAACAGAACCTGGACAGAGCCCACAAGTCACCGCATCTTGGATTTCCCTAGGTCTCTAGTTTTCAAAAATGCGCTGGTTTGCTAGGTTTCCCCAGGTGCCGGCTGAGCTGGAGGCCAAAATCCAGAGCTAGGCACTTTGTAAAAAAAGACCTCTGTTTTCTTTGTGAAAATGTGATGTGTCCACATTGTGTTTTGGGGCATTTCCTTTGGCGGGCGCTAGGCCTACCCACACAAGTGAGGTACCATTTTTATCACGAGACTTGGGGGAACGCTGGGTGAAGGGGAAATTTGTGGCTCCTCTCAGATTCCAGAACTTTCTGTCACCGAAATGAGAGGACAAAGTGTTGTTTTGGAAAAAGTTTGAGGATTGCAAAGGATTCTGGGTAACAGGACCTGGTCATAGCCCCACAAGTCACCCTGACCTGGATTCCCCTAGGTGTCTAGTTCTCAAAAATGTGCTGGTTTGCTAGGTTTCCCCAGGTGCCGGCTGAGCTAGAGGCCAAAATCCACAGGTAGGCACTTTGTAAAAAACACCTCTGTTTTTTGTGGAAAAATGTGACGTGTCCACGTTGTGTTTTAGGGAATTTCCTTTCGCAGACTCTAGTCCTACCCACACAAGTGAGGTACCATATTTATTGGGAGACATGGGGGAACGTTGGGTGGAAGGAAATTTGTGGCTCCACTCAGATTCCAGAACGTTTCTGTCACCGAAGATGGAGGAAAAAGTTTTTTGTTGCCAAATTTTGAGGTTTGCAAAGGATTCTGGGTAACAGAACCTGGTCAAAGCCCCAAAAGTCACTCCATCTGGGATTCCCGTAGTTGTCTAGTTTTAAAAAATACGCAGGTTTGCTAGGTTTCCCCACGTGCCAGCTGAGGTAGAAGCCACAATCCACAGTTAGTCACTTTGTAAAAAAAGCTCTGTTTTGTTTGCGAAACTGTGACATGTCCACGTTGTGTTTTGGGACATTTCCTTTCGCGGGCGCTAGGCCTACCCACAGAAATAAGGTACCATTTTTATCGGGAGATTGGGGAAACGCTGGGTGGAAGGAAATTTTTCTCTCCTCCTAGATTCCAGAACTTTCTGTCACCAAAATGACAAGAAAAAGTGTTTTTTTGGCTACATTTGTAGGTTTGCAAAGGATTCTGGGTAACAGAACCTGGTCAGAGCCCCACAGGTCACCCCATCCTGGATTCCCCTATGTGTCTAGTTTTAAAAAATGCGCTGGTTTGCAAGGTTTCCCCAGGTGCTGGCTGAGCTAGAGTCCAAAATCCACAGCTAGGCACTTTGTAAAAAACAGCTCTGTTTTCTTTGTGAAAATGCGATGTGTCCACGTTGTGTTTTGGAGCATTTCCTTTTGTGGGGGCTAGCCATACCCACACAAGTGAGAAACCATTTCTATCGGGAGACTTGGGGGAACGCAGGGGGGAAGGACATTTGTGGCTCCTCTCAGATTCCAGAACTTTCTGTCGCCGAAATGAGAGGAAAAAGTGTTTTTTTGGCTACATTTTGAGGTTTGAAAAGGATTCTGGGTAACAGAACCTGGTCAGAGCCCCACAAGTCACCCCATCTTGGATTCCCCTATGTGTCTAGTTTTAAAAAATGCGCTGGTTTGCTAGGTTTCCCCAGGTGCCGGCTGACCTAGAGGTCAAAATCCACAGCTAGGCACTTTGTAAAAAACACCTCTGTTTTCTGTGGAAAAATGTGATGTGTCCACCTTGTGTTTTGGGCCATTTCCTTTTGCGGGCGCTAGGCCAACCCACACAAGTGAGGTACCATTTTTATCTCAAGACTTGGGGGAACGCTGGATGGTAGCAAATTTGTGGCTCCTCTACGATTCCAGAACTTTCTGTCACGCAAATGAGAGGTAAAGGTGTTTTTTTGGCAACATTTTGAGGTTTGCAAAGGATTCTGGGTAACAGAAGATGGTCGGAGAACCACAAGTCACCCCATCTTGGAGTCCCTAGGCATCTAGTTTTCACAAATGCACTGGTTTGCTAGGTTTCCCCAGGTGCCGTCTGAGCTAGAGGCCAAAATCCACACCTAGGCACTTTGTAAAAAAACACCTCTGTTTTCTATGGAAAAATGTGATGTGTCCGTGTTGTGTTTTGGGGCATTTCCTTTAGCGGGTGCTAGGCCTACCCAAACAAGTGAGGTACCATTTTTATCGGGGGGCTTCTGGGCACACTGGGTGGAAGGAAATTTGTGGCTCCTCTCAGATTCCAGAACATTTTTGTCACGCAAATGAGAGGTAAAGGTGGTTTTGTGGCCAGATTTTGAGCTTTGCAAAGGATTCTGGGTAACAGAACCTGCTCAGAGCACCACAAGTCATCCTATCTTTGATTCCCCTAGGTGTCTAGTTTTGAAAAATGTGCTGGTTTGCTAGGTTTCCCCAGGTGCCAGCTGACCTAGAGGCCAAAATCCACAGGTAGGCACTTTGTAAAAAACACCTCTGTTTTCTCTGGAAAAATGTGATGTGTCCATGTTGTGTTTTCTGGCATTTCCTTTTGCGGTCGCTAGACCGACCCACACAAGTGAGGTACCATTTTTATCAAGACACTTGGGGGAATGCTGGGGGGAAGGAAATTTGTGGCTCCTCTCAGATTCCAGAACTTTCTGTCAATGAAATGAGAGGAAAATGTGTTTTTTTGGCCAAATTTTGAGGTTTGCAAAGGATTATTGGTAACAGAACCGGGTCAAAGTCCCACAAGTCACCCCATCTTGGATTCCCCTAGGTGTCTAGTGTTGAAAAATGTGCTGGTTTGCTAGGTTTCCCCAGGTGCCGGCTGACCTAGAGGCCAAAATCCACAGGTAGGCACTTTGTAAAAAAAGCTCTGTTTTCTTTGCGAAACTGTGACATGTCCACGTTGTGTTTTGGGATATTTCCTTTCGCGGGCGCTAGGCCTACCCACAGAAATAAGGTACCATTTTTATCGGGAGATTGGGGAAACGCTGGGTGGAAGGAAATTTTTCTCTCCTCCTAGATTCCAGAACTTTCTGTCACCAAAATGACAAGAAAAAGTGTATTTTTGGCTACATTTGTAGGTTTGCAAAGGATTCTGGGTAACAGAACCTGGTCAGAGCCCCACAGGTCACCCCATCCTGGATTCCCCTATGTGTCTAGTTTTAAAAAATGCGCTGGTTTGCAAGGTTTCCCCAGGTGCTGGCTGAGCTAGAGTCCAAAATCCACAGCTAGGCACTTTGTAAAAAACAGCTCTGTTTTCTTTGTGAAAATGCGATGTGTCCACGTTGTGTTTTGGAGCATTTCCTTTTGTAGGGGCTAGCCATACCCACACAAGTGAGAAACCATTTCTATCGGGAGACTTGGGGGAACGCAGGGGGGAAGGACATTTGTGGCTCCTCTCAGATTCCAGAACTTTCTGTCGCCGAAATGAGAGGAAAAAGTGTTTTTTTGGCTACATTTTGAGGTTTGAAAAGGATTCTGGGTAACAGAACCTGGTCAGAGCCCCACAAGTCACCCCATCTTGGATTCCCCTTTGTGTCTAGTTTTCAAAAATGCGCTGGTTTGCTAGGTTTCCCCAGGTGCCGGCTGACCTAGAGGCCAAAATCCACAGCTAGGCACTTTGTAAAAAACACCTCTGTTTTCTGTGGAAAAATGTGATGTGTCCACCTTGTGTTTTGGGCCATTTCCTTTTGCGGGCGCTAGGCCTACCCACACAAGTGAGGTACCATTTTTATTGAGACATTTGGGGGAATGCTGGGGGGAAGGAAATTTGTTGCTCCTCTCAGATTCCAGTATTTTCTGTCACGAAATGAAAGGAAAAAGTGTTTTTGGGCCAAATTTTCAGGTTTGCAAAGGATTCTGGGTAACAGAACCTGGACAGAGCCCCACAAGTCACCGCATCTTGGATTTCCCTAGGTCTCTAGTTTTCAAAAAAGCGCTGGTTTGCTAGGTTTCCCCAGGTGCCGGCTGACCTACAGGCCAAAATCCACAGCTAGGCACTTTGTAAAAAACACCTCTGTTTTCTGTGGAAAAATGTGATGTGTCCACCTTGTGTTTTGGGCCATTTCCTTTTGCGGGCGCTAGGCCAACCCACACAAGTGAGGTACCATTTTTATCTCAAGACTTGGGGGAACGCTGGATGGTAGCAAATTTGTGGCTCCTCTACGATTCCAGAACTTTCTGTCACGCAAATGAGAGGTAAAGGTGTTTTTTTGGCAACATTTTGAGGTTTGCAAAGGATTCTGGGTAACAGAAGATGGTCGGAGAACCACAAGTCACCCCATCTTGGAGTCCCTAGGCATCTAGTTTTCACAAATGCACTGGTTTGCTAGGTTTCCCCAGGTGCCGTCTGAGCTAGAGGCCAAAATCCACACCTAGGCACTTTGTAAAAAAACACCTCTGTTTTCTATGGAAAAATGTGATGTGTCCGTGTTGTGTTTTGGGGCATTTCCTTTCGCGGGTGCTAGGCCTACCCAAACAAGTGAGGTACCATTTTTATCGGGGGGCTTCTGGGCACACTGGGTGGAAGGAAATTTGTGGCTCCTCTCAGATTCCAGAACATTTTTGTCACGCAAATGAGAGGTAAAGGTGGTTTTGTGGCCAGATTTTGAGCTTTGCAAAGGATTCTGGGTAACAGAACCTGCTCAGAGCACCACAAGTCATCCTATCTTTGATTCCCCTAGGTGTCTAGTTTTGAAAAATGTGCTGGTTTGCTAGGTTTCCCCAGGTGCCAGCTGACCTAGAGGCCAAAATCCACAGGTAGGCACTTTGTAAAAAACACCTCTGTTTTCTCTGGAAAAATGTGATGTGTCCATGTTGTGTTTTCGGGCATTTCCTTTTGCGGTCGCTAGACCGACCCACACAAGTGAGGTACCATTTTTATCAAGACACTTGGGGGAATGCTGGGGGGAAGGAAATTTGTGGCTCCTCTCAGATTCCAGAACTTTCTGTCAATGAAATGAGAGGAAAATGTGTTTTTTTGGCCAAATTTTGAGGTTTGCAAAGGATTATTGGTAACAGAACCGGGTCAAAGTCCCACAAGTCACCCCATCTTGGATTCCCCTAGGTGTCTAGTGTTGAAAAATGTGCTGGTTTGCTAGGTTTCCCCAGGTGCCGGCTGACCTAGAGGCCAAAATCCACAGGTAGGCACTTTGTAAAAAAAGCTCTGTTTTCTTTGCGAAACTGTGACATGTCCACGTTGTGTTTTGGGACATTTCCTTTCGCGGGCGCTAGGCCTACCCACAGAAATAAGGTACCATTTTTATCGGGAGATTGGGGAAACGCTGGGTGGAAGGAAATTTTTCTCTCCTCCTAGATTCCAGAACTTTCTGTCACCAAAATGACAAGAAAAAGTGTATTTTTGGCTACATTTGTAGGTTTGCAAAGGATTCTGGGTAACAGAACCTGGTCAGAGCCCCACAGGTCACCCCATCCTGGATTCCCCTATGTGTCTAGTTTTAAAAAATGCGCTGGTTTGCAAGGTTTCCCCAGGTGCTGGCTGAGCTAGAGTCCAAAATCCACAGCTAGGCACTTTGTAAAAAACAGCTCTGTTTTCTTTGTGAAAATGCGATGTGTCCACGTTGTGTTTTGGAGCATTTCCTTTTGTAGGGGCTAGCCATACCCACACAAGTGAGAAACCATTTCTATCGGGAGACTTGGGGGAACGCAGGGGGGAAGGACATTTGTGGCTCCTCTCAGATTCCAGAACTTTCTGTCGCCGAAATGAGAGGAAAAAGTGTTTTTTTGGCTACATTTTGAGGTTTGAAAAGGATTCTGGGTAACAGAACCTGGTCAGAGCCCCACAAGTCACCCCATCTTGGATTCCCCTTTGTGTCTAGTTTTCAAAAATGCGCTGGTTTGGTAGGTTTCCCCAGGTGCCGGCTGACCTAGAGGCCAAAATCCACAGCTAGGCACTTTGTAAAAAACACCTCTGTTTTCTGTGGAAAAATGTGATGTGTCCACCTTGTGTTTTGGGCCATTTCCTTTTGCGGGCGCTAGGCCTACCCACACAAGTGAGGTACCATTTTTATTGAGACATTTGGGGGAATGCTGGGGGGAAGGAAATTTGTTGCTCCTCTCAGATTCCAGTATTTTCTGTCACGAAATGAAAGGAAAAAGTGTTTTTGGGCCAAATTTTCAGGTTTGCAAAGGATTCTGGGTAACAGAACCTGGACAGAGCCCCACAAGTCACCGCATCTTGGATTTCCCTAGGTCTCTAATTTTCAAAAATGCGCTGGTTTGCTAGGTTTCCCCAGGTGCCGGCTGAGCTGGAGGCCAAAATCCACAGCTAGGCACTTTGTAAAAAAAGACCTCTGTTTTCTTTGTGAAAATGTGATGTGTCCACATTGTGTTTTGGGGCATTTCCTTTGGCAGGCGCTAGACCTACCCACACAAGTGAGGTACCATTTTTATCACGAGACTTGGAGGAACGCTGGGTGAAGGGGAAATTTGTGGCTCCTCTCAGATTCCAGAACTTTCTGTCACCGAAATGAGAGGACAAAGTGTTGTTTTTGAAAAAGTTTGAGGATTGCAAAGGATTCTGGGTAACAGGACCTGGTCATAGCCCCACAAGTCACCCTGACCTGGATTCCCCTAGGTGTCTAGTTCTCAAAAATGTGCTGGTTGGCTAGGTTTCCCCAGGTGCCGGCTGAGCTAGAGGCCAAAATCCACAGGTAGGCACTTTGTAAAAAACACCTCTGTTTTTTGTGGAAAAATGTGACGTGTCCACGTTGTGTTTTGGGGCATTTCCTTTCGTAGACTCTAGTCCTACCCACACAAGTGAGGTACCATATTGATCGGGAGACATGGGGGAACGTTGGGTGGAAGGAAATTTGTGTCTCCACTCAGATTTCAGAACGTTGCAGTCACCGAAGATGGAGGAAAATGTTTTTTATTGCCAAATTTTGAGGTTTGCAAAGGATTCTGGGTAACAGAACCTGGTCAAAGCCCCAAAAGTCACTCCATCTGGGATTCCCCTAGATGTCTAGTTTTAAAAAATACGCAGGTTTGCTAGGTTTCCCCACGTGCCAGCTGACGTAGAAGCGACAATCCACAGTTAGTCACTTTGTAAATAAAGCTCTGTTTTCTTTGCAAAACTGTGACATGTCCACGTTGTGTTTTGGGACATTTCCTTTCGCGGGCGCTAGGCCTACCCACAGAAATAAGGTACCATTTTTATCGGGAGATTGAGGAAACGCTGGGTGGAAGGAAATTTTTGTCTCCTCCTAGATTCCAGAACTTTCTGTCACCAAAATGACAAGAAAAAGTGTTTTTTTGGCTACATTTGTAGGTTTGCAAAGGATTCTGGGTAACAGAACCTGGTCAGAGCCCCACAGGTCACCCCATCCTGGATTCCCCTATGTGTCTAGTTTTAAAAAATGCGCTGGTTTGCAAGGTTTCCCCAGGTGCTGGCTGAGCTAGAGTCCAAAATCCACAGCTAGGCACTTTGTAAGAAACAGCTCTGTTTTCTTTGTGAAAATGCGATGTGTCCACGTTGTGTTTTGGAGCATTTCCTTTTGTGGGGGCTAGCCATACCCACACAAGTGAGAAACCATTTCTATCGGGAGACTTGGGGGAACGCAGGGGGGAAGGACATTTGTGGCTCCTTTCAGATTCCAGAACTTTCTGTCGCCGAAATGAGAGGAAAAAGTGTTTTTTTGGCTACATTTTTAGGTTTGAAAAGGATTCTGGGTAACAGAACCTGGTCAGAGCCCCACAAGTCACCCCATCTTGGATTCTCCTACGTGTCTAGTTTTCAAAAATGCACTGGTTTGCTAGGTTTCCCCAGGTGCCGGCTGACCTAGAGGCCAAAATCCACAGCTAGGCACTTTGTAAAAAACACCTCTGTTTTCTGTGGAAAAATGTGATGTGTCCACCTTGTGTTTTGGGTCATTTCCTTTTGCGGGCGCTAGGCCTACCCACACAAGTGAGGTACCATTTTTATCTGGAGACTTGGGGGAACGCTGGATGGTAGGAAATTTGTGGCTCCTCTCCGATTCCAGAACTTTCTGTCACACAAATGAGAGGTAAAGGTGTTTTTTTGGCAACATTTTGAGGTTTGCAAAGGATTCTGGGTAACAGAAGATGGTCGGAGAACCACAAGTCACCCCATCTTGGAGTCCCTAGGCATCTAGTTTTCACAAATGCACTGGTTTGCTAGGTTTCCCCAGGTGCCGTCTGAGCTAGAGGCCAAAATCCACACCTAGGCACTTTGTAAAAAAACGCCTCTGTTTTCTATGGAAAAATGTGATGTGTCTGTGTTGTGTTTTGGGGCATTTCCTTTCGCGGGTGCTAGGCCTACCCAAACAAGTGAGGTACCATTTTTATCGGGGGGCTTCTGGGCACACTGAGTGGAAGGAAATTTGTGGCTCCTCTCAGATTCCAGAACATTTTTGTTACGCAAATGAGAGGTAAAGGTGGTTTTGTGGCCAGATTTTGAGCTTTGCAAAGGATTCTGGGTAACAGAACCTGCTCAGAGCACCACAAGTCATCCTATCTTTGATTCCCCTAGGTGTCTAGTTTTAAAAAATGTGCTGGTTTGCTAGGTTTCCCCAGGTGCCGACTGACCTAGAGGCCAAAATCCACAGGTAGGCACTTTGTAAAAAACACCTCTGTTTTCTGTGGAAAAATGTGATGTGTCCATGTTGTGTTTTCGGGCATTTCCTTTTGCGGTCGCTAGACCGACCCACACAAGTGAGGTACCATTTTTATCAAGACACTTGGGGGAATGCTGGGGGGAAGGAAATTTGGGACTCCTCTCAGATTCCAGAACTTTCTGTCAATGAAATGAGAGGAAAAGGTGTTTTTTTGGCCAAATTTTGATGTTTGCAAAGGATTATTGGTAACAGAACCGGGTCAAAGTCCCACAAGTCACCCCATCTTGGATTCCCCTAGGTGTCTAGTGTTGAAAAATTTGCTGGTTTGCTCGGTTTCCCCAGGTGCCGGCTGACCTAGAGGCCAAAATCCACAGGTAGGCACTTTGTAAAAAACACCTCTGTTTTCTGTGGAAAAATGTGATGTGTCCACCTTGTGTTTTGTGGCATTTCCTTTTGCGGGTGCTAGGCCTACCCTCACAAGTGAGGTAACATTTTTATCGGGAGACTCGGGGGAACGCTGGGTGGGAGGAAATTTGTGGCTCCTCTCAGATTCCAGAACTTTTTGTCACGCAAATGAGAGGTAAAGGTGTTTTTTTTGCCAGATTTTGAGCTTTGCAAAGGATTCTGGGTAACAGAACCTGCTCAGAGCACCACAAGTCACCCTATCTTTGATTCCCCTAGGTGTCTAGTTTTGAAAAATGTGCTGGTTTGCTAGGTTTCCCCAGGTGCCGGCTGACCTAGAGGCCAAAATCCACAGGTAGGCACTTTGTAAAAAACACCTCTGTTTTCTGTGGAAAAATGTGATGTGTCCATGTTGTGTTTTCGGGCATTTCCTTTCGCGGTCGCTAGGCCGACCCACACAAGTGAGGTACCATTTTTATCGGGGGGCTTCTGGGCACGCTGGGTGGAAGGAAATTTGTGGCTCCTCTCAGATTCCAGAACTTTCTGTCAATGAAATGAGAGGAAAAGGTGTTTTTTTGGCCAAATTTTGAGGTTTGCAAAGGATTATTGGTAACAGAACCTGGTCAAAGCCCAACAAGTCACCCTATCTTGGATTCCCCTATATGTCTAGTTTTAAAAAAATGCGCTGGTTTTCTAGGTTTCCCCAGGTGCTGGCTGTGCTAGAGGCCAAAATCCACAGGTAGGCACTTTGTAAAAAACACCTCTGTTTTCTGTGGAAAAATGTGATGTGTCCATGTTGTGTTTTCGGGCATTTCCTTTCGTGGGCGCTAGGCCTACCCACCCAAGTGAGGTACCATTTTTATCAAGACACTTGGAAGAATGCTGGGGGGGAGGAAATTTGTGGCTCCTCTCAGATGGCAGAACTTTTTGTCAATGAAATGAGAGGAAAAGCTGATTTTTTTGGGCCAAATTTTGAGGTTTGCAAAGGATTATTGGTAACAGAACCGGGTCAAAGCCCCACAAGTCACCCCCATCTTGGATTCCCCTAGGTGTCTAGTGTTGAAAAATGTGCTGGTTTGCTAGGTTTCCCCAGGTGCCAGCTGACCTAGAGGCCAAAATCCACAGGTAGGCACTTTGTAAAAAACACCTCTGTTTTCTGTGAAAAAATGTGATGTGTCCACGTTCTGTTTTGGGGCATTTACTTTTGCGGGCGCTAGGCCTACACACACAAGTGAGGTACCATTTTTATTGAGACATTTGGGGGAATGCTGGGGGGAAGGAAATTTGTTGCTCCTCTCAGATTCCAGTATTTTCTGTCACGAAATGAAAGGAAAAAGTGTTTTTGGGCCAAATTTTCAGGTTTGCAAAGGATTCTGGGTAACAGAACCTGGACAGAGCCCCACAAGTCACTGCATCTTGGATTTCCCCAGGTCTCTAGTTTTCAAAAATGCGCTGGTTTGCTAGGTTTCCCCAGGTGCCGGTTGAGCTGGAGGCCAAAATCCACAGCTATGCACTTTGTAAAAAAAGACCTCTGTTTTCTTTGTGAAAATGTGATGTGTCCACATTGTGTTTTGGGGCATTTCCTTTGGCGGGCACTAGGCCTACCCACACAAGCGAGGTACCATTTTTATCACGAGACTTGGGGGAATGCTGGGTGACGGGGAAATTTGTGGCTCCTCTCAGATATCCAGAACTTTCTGTCACTGAAATGAGAGGACAAAGTGTTGTTTTTGAAAAAGTTTGAGGATTGCAAAGGATTCTGGGTAACAGGACATGGTCATAGCCCCACAAGTCACCCTGACCTGGATTCCCCTAGGTGTCTAGTTCTAAAAAATGTGCTGGTTTGCTAGGTTTCCCCAGGTGCCGGCTGAGCTAGAGGCCAAAATCCACAGGTAGGCACTTTGTAAAAAACACCTCTGTTTTTTGTGGAAAAATATGACGTGTCCACGTTGTGTTTTGGGGCATTTCCTTTCGCAGACTCTAGTCCTACCCACACAAGTGAGGTACCATATTTATCGGGAGACATGGGGGAACGTTGGGTGGAAGGAAATTTGTGGCTCCACTCAGATTCCAGAACGTTTCTGTCACTGAAGATGGAGGAAAAAGTTTTTTTTGCCAAATTTTGAGGTTTGCAAAGGATTCTGGGAAACAGAACCTGGTCAAAGCCCCAAAAGTCACTCCATCTGGGATTCCCCTAGTTGTCTAGTTTTAAAAAATACGCAGGTTTGCTAGGTTTCCCCACGTGCCAGCTGAGGTAGAAGCCACAATCCACAGTTAGTCACTTTGTAAAAAAAGCTCTGTTTTCTTTGCGAAACTGTGACATGTCCACGTTGTGTTTTGGGACATTTCCTTTTGCGGGCGCTAGGCCTACCCACAGAAATAAGGTACCATTTTTATCGGAAGATTGGGGAAACGCTGGGTGGAAGGAAATTTTTGTCTCCTCCTAGATTCCAGAACTTTCTGTCACCAAAATGACAAGAAAAAGTGTTTTTTTTGGCTACATTTGTAGGTTTGCAAAGGATTCTGGGTAACAGAACCTGGTCAGAGCCCCACAGGTCACCCCATCCTGGATTCCCCTATGTGTCTAGTTTTAAAAAATGTGCTGGTTTGCAAGGTTTCCCCAGGTGCTGGCTGAGCTAGAGTCCAAAATCCGCAGCTAGGCACTTTGTAAAAAACAGCTCTGTTTTCTTTGTGAAAATGCGATGTGTCCACGTTGTGTTTTGGAGCATTTCCTTTTGTGGGGGCTAGCCATACCCACACAAGTGAGAAACCATTTCTATCGGGAGACTTGGGGGAACGCAGGGGGGAAGGACATTTGTGGCTCCTCTCAGATTCCAGAACTTTCTGTCGCCGAAATGAGAGGAAAAAGTGTTTTTTTGGCTACATTTTGAGGTTTGAAAAGGATTCTGGGTAACAGAACCTGGTCAGAGCCCCACAAGTCTCCCCATCTTGGATTCCCCTACGTGTCTAGTTTTCAAAAATGCGCTGGTTTGCTAGGTTTCCCCAGGTGCCGGCTGACCTAGAGGCCAAAATCCACAGCTAGGCACTTTGTAAAAAACACCTCTGTTTTCTGTGGAAAAAAGTGATGTGTCCACCTTGTGTTTTGGGCCATTTCCTTTTGCGGGCGCTAGGCCTACCCACACAAGTGAGGTACCATTTTCATCTGGAGACTTGGGGGAACGCTGGATGGTAGGAAATTTGTGGCTCCTCTCCGATTCCAGAACTTTCTGTCACGCAAATGAGAGGTAAAGGTGTTTTTTTGGCCAGATTTTGAGGTTTGCAAAGGATTCTGGGTAACAGAAGATGGTCGGAGAACCACAAGTCACCCCATCTTGGAGTCCCTAGGCATCTAGTTTTCACAAATGCACTGGTTTGCTAGGTTTCCCCTGGTGCCGTCTGAGCTAGAGGCCAAAATCCACACCTAGGCACTTTGTAAAAAAACACCTCTGTTTTCTATGGGAAAATGTGATGTGCCCGTGTTGTGTTTTGGGGCATTTCCTTTCGCGGGTGCTAGGCCTACCCAAACAAGTGAGGTACCATCTTTATCGGGGGGCTTCTGGGCACACTGGGTGGAAGGAAATTTGTGGCTCCTCTCAGATTCCAGAACTTTTTTGTCACGCAAATGAGAGGTAAAGGTGTTTTTGTGGCCAGATTTTGAGCTTTGCAAAGGATTCTGGGTAACAGAACCTGCTCAGAGCACCACAAGTCACCCTATCTTTGATTCCCCTAGGTGTCTAGTTTTGAAAAATGTGCTGGTTTGCTAGGTTTCCCAGGTGCCGACTGACCTAGAGGCCAAAATCCACAGGTAGGCACTTTGTAAAAAACACCTCTGTTTTCTGTGGAAAAATGTGATGTGTCCATGTTGTGTTTTCGAGCATTTCCTTTCGCGGTCGTTAGGCCGACCCACACAAGTGAGGTACCATTTTTATCAAGACACTTGGGGGAATGCTGGGGGGAAGGAAATTTGTGGCTCCTCTCAGATTCCAGAACTTTCTGTCGATGAAATGAGAGGAAAAGGTGTTTTTTTGGCCAAATTTTGAGGTTTGCAAAGGATTATTGGTAACAGAACCGGGTCAAAGCCCCACAAGTCACCCCATCTTGGATTCCCCTAGGTGTCTATTGTTGAAAAATGTGCTGGTTTGCTAGGTTTCCCCAGGTGCCGGCTGACCTAGAGGCCAAAACCCACAGGTAGGCACTTTGTAAAAAACACCTCTGTTTTCTGTGGAAAAATGTGATGTGTCCACCTTGTGTTTTGGGGCATTTCCTTTTGCGGGTGCTAGGCCTACCCTCACAAGTGAGGTACCATTTTTATCGGGAGACTCGGGGGAATGCTGGGTGGAAGGAAATTTGTGGCTCCTCTCAGATTCCAGAACTTTTTGTCACGCAAATGAGAGGTAAAGGTGTTTTTTTTGCCATATTTTGAGCTTTGCAAAGGATTCTGGGTAACAGAACCTGCTCAGAGCACCACAAGTCACCCCATCTTTGATTCCCCTAGGTGTCTAGTTTTGAAAAATGTGCTGGTTTGCTAGGTTTCCCCAGGTGCCGGCTGACCTAGAGGCCAAAATCCACAGGTAGGCACTTTGTAAAAAACACCTCTGTTTTCTGTGGAAAAATGTGATGTGTCCATGTTGTGTTTTCGGGCATTTCCTTTCGTGGGCGCTAGGCCTACCCACCCAAGTGAGGTACCATTTTTATCAAGACACTTGGGAGAATGCTGGGGGGAAGGAAATTTGTGGCTCCTCTCAGATTCCAGTATTTTCTGTCACGAAATGAAAGGAAAAAGTGTTTTTGGGCCAAATTTTCAGGTTTGCAAAGGATTCTGGGTAACAGAACCTGGACAGAACCCCACAAGTCACTGCATCATGGATTTCCCCAGGTCTCTAGTTTTCAAAAATGCGCTGGTTTGCTAGGTTTCCCAAGGTGCCGGTTGAGCTGGAGGCCAAAATCCACAGCTAGGCACTTTGTAAAAAAAGACCTCTGTTTTCTTTGTGAAAATGTGATGTGTCCACATTGTGTTTTGGGGCATTTCCTTTGGCGGGCACTAGGCCTACCCACACAAGCGAGGTACCATTTTTATCACGAGACTTGGGGGAACGCTGGGTGACGGGGAAATTTGTGGCTCCTCTCAGATATCCAGAACTTTCTGTCACCGAAATGAGAGGACAAAGTGTTGTTTTTGAAAAAGTTTGAGGATTGCAAAGGATTCTGGGTAACAGGACCAGGTCATAGCCCCACAAGTCACCCTGACCTGGATTCCCCTAGGTGTCTAGTTCTCAAAAATGTGCTGGTTTGCTAGGTTTCCCCAGGTGCCGGCTGAGCTAGAGGCCAAATTCCACAGGTAGGCACTTTGTAAAAAACACCTCTGTTTTTTGTGGAAAAATATGACGTGTCCACGTTGTGTTTTGGGGCATTTCCTTTCGCAGACTCTAGTCCTACCCACACAAGTGAGGTACCATATTTATCAGGAGACATGGGGGAACGTTGGGTGGAAGGAAATTTGTGGCTCCACTCAGATTCCAGAACGTTTCTGTCACTGAAGATGGAGGAAAAAGTTTTTTTTGCCAAATTTTGAGGTTTGCAAAGGATTCTGGGGAACAGAACCTGGTCAAAGCCCCAAAAGTCACTCCATCTGGGATTCCCCTAGTTGTCTAGTTTTAAAAAATACGCAGGTTTGCTAGGTTTCCCCACGTGCCAGCTGAGGTAGAAGCCACAATCCACAGTTAGTCACTTTGTAAAAAAAGCTCTGTTTTCTTTGCGAAACTGTGACATGTCCACGTTGTGTTTTGGGACATTTCCTTTTGCGGGCGCTAGGCCTACCCACAGAAATAAGGTACCATTTTTATCGGAAGATTGGGGAAGCGCTGGGTGGAAGGAAATTTTTGTCTCCTCCTAGATTCCAGAACTTTCTGTCACCAAAATGACAAGAAAAAGTGTTTTTTTTGGCTACATTTGTAGGTTTGCAAAGGATTCTGGGTAACAGAACCTGGTCAGAGCCCCACAGGTCACCCCATCCTGGATTCCCCTATGTGTCTAGTTTTAAAAAATGTGCTGGTTTGCAAGGTTTCCCCAGGTGCTGGCTGAGCTAGAGTCCAAAATCCACAACTAGGCACTTTGTAAAAAACAGCTCTGTTTTCTTTGTGAAAATGCGATGTGTCCACGTTGTGTTTTGGAGCATTTCCTTTTGTGGGGGCTAGCCATACCCACACAAGTGAGAAACCATTTCTGTCAGGAGACTTGGGGGAACGCAGGGGGGAAGGACATTTGTGGCTCCTCTCAGATTCCAGAACTTTCTGTCGCCGAAATGAGAGGAAAAAGTGTTTTTTTGGCTACATTTTGAGGTTTGAAAAGGATTCTGGATAACAGAACCTGGTCAGAGCCCCACAAGTCACCCCATCTTGGATTCCCCTACGTGTCTAGTTTTCAAAAATGCGCTGGTTTGCTAGGTTTTCCCAGGTGCCGGCTGACCTAGAGGCCAAAATCCACAGCTAGGCACTTTGTAAAAAACACCTCTGTTTTCTGTGGAAAAATGTGATGTGTCCACCTTGTGTTTTGGGCCATTTCCTTTTGCGGGCGCTAGGCCTACCCACACAAGTGAGGTACCATTTTTATCTGGAGACTTGGGGGAACGCTGGATGGTAGGAAATTTGTGGCTCCTCTCCGATTCCAGAACTTTCTGTCACGCAAATGAGAGGTAAAGGTGTTTTTTTGGCCAGATTTTGAGGTTTGCAAAGGATTCTGGGTAACAGAAGATGGTCGGAGAACCACAAGTCACCCCATCTTGGAGTCCCTAGGCATCTAGTTTTCACAAATGCACTGGTTTGCTAGGTTTCCCCTGGTGCCGTCTGAGCTAGAGGCCAAAATCCACACCTAGGCACTTTGTAAAAAAACACCTCTGTTTTCTATGGAAAAATGTGATGTGTCCGTGTTGTGTTTTGGGGCATTTCCTTTCGCGGGTGCTAGGCCTACCCAAACAAGTGAGGTACCATTTTTATCGGGGGGCTTCTGGGCACACTGGGTGGAAGGAAATTTGTGGCTCCTCTCAGATTCCAGAACTTTTTGTCACGCAAATGAGAGGTAAAGGTGTTTTTTTTTGCCAGATTTTGAGCTTTGCAAAGGATTCTGGGTAACAGAACCTGCTCAGAGCACCACAAGTCACCCCATCTTTGATTCCCCTAGGTGTCTAGTTTTGAAAAATGTGCTGGTTTGCTAGGTTTCCCCAGGTGCCGGCTGACCTAGAGGCCAAAATCCACAGGTAGGCACTTTGTAAAAAACACCTCTGTTTTCTGTGGAAAAATGTGATGTGTCCATGTTGTGTTTTCGGGCATTTCCTTTCGTGGGCGCTAGGCCTACCCACCCAAGTGAGGTACCATTTTTATAAAGACACTTGGGAGAATGCTGGGGGGAAGGAAATTTGTGGCTCCTCTCAGATTCCAGAACTTTCTGTCAATGAAATGAGAGGAAAAGGTGATTTTTTTTGGCCAAATTTTGAGGTTTGCAAAGGATTATTGGTAACAGAACTGGGTCAAAGCCCCACAAGTCACCCCATCTTGGATTCCCCTAGGTGTCTAGTGTTGAAAAATGTGCTGGTTTGCTAGGTTTCCCCAGTTGCCGGCTGACCAAGAGGCCAAAATCCACAGGTATGCACTTTGTAAAAAACACCTCTGTTTTCTGTGAAAAAATATGATGTGTCCACGTTCTGTTTTGGGGCATTTACTTTTGCGGGCGCTAGGCCTACACACACAAGTGAGGTACCATTTTTATTGAGACATTTGGGGGAATGCTGGGGGGAAGGAAATTTGTTGCTCCTCTCAGATTCCAGTATTTTCTGTCACGAAATGAAAGGAAAAAGTGTTTTTGGGCCAAATTTTCAGGTTTGCAAAGGATTCTGGGTAACAGAACCTGGACAGAGCCCCACAAGTCACCGCATCTTGGATTTCCCTAGGTCTCTAGTTTTCAAAAATGCGCTGGTTTGCTAGGTTTCCCCAGGTGCCGGTTGAGCTGGAGGTCAAAATCCACAGCTAGGCACTTTGTAAAAAAAGACCTCTTTTTTCTTTGTGAAAATGTGATGTGTCCACATTGTGTTTTGGGGCATTTCCTTTGGCAGGCGCTAGGCCTACCCACACAAGTGAGGTACCATTTTTATCACGAGACTTGGGGGAACGCTGGGTGAAGGGGAAATTTGTGGCTCCTCTCAGATTCCAGAACTTTCTGTCACCGAAATGAGAGGACAAAGTGTTGTTTTTGAAAAGGTTTGAGGATTGCAAAGGATTCTGGGTAACAGGACCTGGTCATAGCCCCACAAGTCACCCTGACCTGGATTCCCCTAGGTGTCTAGTTCTCAAAAATGTGCTGGTTTGCTAGGTTTCCCCAGGTGCCGGCTGAGCTAGAGGCCAAAATCCACAGGTAGGCACTTTGTAAAAAACACCTCTGTTCTTTGTGGAAAAATGTGACGTGTCCACGTTGTGTTTTGGGGCATTTCCTTTTGCAGACTCTAGTCCTACCCACACAAGTGAGGTACCATATTGATCGGGACACATGGGGGAACGTTGGGTGGAAGGAAATTTGTGGCTCCACTCAGATTCCAGAATGTTGCTGTCACCGAAGATGGAGGAAAATGTTTTTTGTTGCCAAATTTTGAGGTTTGCAAAGGATTCTGGGTAACAGAACCTGGTCAAAGCCCCAAAAGTCACTCCATCTGGGATTCCCCTAGTTGTCTAGTTTTACAAAATACGCAGGTTTGCTAGGTTTCCCCACGTGCCAGCTGAGGTAGAAGCCACAATCCACAATTAGTCACTTTGTAAATAAAGCTCTGTTTTCTTTGCGAAACTGTGACATGTCCACGTTGTGTTTTGGGACATTTCCTTTCGCGGGCGCTAGGCCTACCCACAGAAACAAGGTACCATTTTTATCGGGAGATTGGGGAAACGCTGGGTGGAAGGACATTTTTGTCTCCTCCTAGATTCCAGAACTTTCTGTCACCAAAATGACAATAAAAAGTGTTTTTTTGGCTACATTTGTAGGTTTGGAAAGGATTCTGGGTAACAGAACCTGGTCAGAGCCCCACAGGTCACCCCATCCTGGATTCCCCTATGTGTCTAGTTTTAAAAAATGCGCTTGTTTGCTAGGTTTCCCCAGGTGCCGGCTGACCTAGAGGCCAAAATCCACAGCTAGGCACTTTGTAAAAAACACCTCTGTTTTCTGTGGAAAAATGTGATGTGTCCACCTTGTGTTTTGGGCCATATCCTTTTGCGGGCGCTAGGCCTACCCACACAAGTGAGGTACCATTTTTATCTCAAGACTTGGGGGAACGCTGGATAGTAGGAAATTTGTGGCTCCACTCCGATTCCAGAACTTTCTGTCACGCAAATGAGAGGTAAAGGTGTTTTTTTGGCCAGATTTTGAGGTTTGCAAAGGATGCTGGGTAACAGAAGATGGTTGGAGAACCACAAGTCACCCCATCTTGGAGTCCCTAGGCATCTAGTTTTCACAAATGCACTGGTTTGCTAGGTTTTCCCAGGTGCCGTCTGAGCTAGAGGCCAAAATCCACACCTAGGCACTTTGTAAAAAAACACCTCTGTTTTCTATGGAAAAATTTGATGTGTCCGTGTTGTGTTTTGGGGCATTTCCTTTCGCGGGAGCTAGACCTACCCACACAAGTGAGGTACCATTTTTATCGGGGGCTTCTGGGCACGCTGGGTGAAAGGAAATTTGTGGCTCCTCTCAGATTCCAGAACTTTCTGTCAATGAAATGAGAGGAAAAGGTGTTTTTTTGGCCAAATTTTGAGGTTTGCAAAGGATTATTGGTAACAGAACCGGGTCAAAGCCCCACAAGTCACCCCATCTTGGATTCCCCTAGGTGTCTAGTGTTGAAAAATGTTCTGGTTTGCTAGGTTTCCCCAGGTGCCGGCTGACCTAGAGGCCAAAATCCACAGGTAGGCACTTTGTAAAAAACACCTCTGTTTTCTGTGGAAAAATGTGATGTGTCCACCTTGTGTTTTGGGGCATTTCCTTTTGCGGGTGCTAGGCCTACCCTCACAAGTGAGGTAACATTTTTATAGGGAGACTCGGGGAACGCTGGGTGGAAGGAAATTTGTGGCTCCTCTCAGATTCCAGAACTTTTTGTCACGCAAATGAGAGGTAAAGGTGTTTTTTTTGCCAGATTTTGAGCTTTGCAAAGGATTCTGGGTAACAGAACCTGATCAGAGCACCACAAGTCACCCTATCTTTGATTCCCCTAGGTGTCTAGTTTTGAAAAATGTGCTGGTTTGCTAGGTTTCCCCAGGTGCCGGCTGACCTAGAGGCCAAAATCCACAGGTAGGCACTTTGTAAAAAACACCTCTTTTTTCTGTGGAAAAATGTGATGTGTCCATGTTGTGTTTTCGGGCATTTCCTTTCGTGGGCGCTAGGCCTACCCACCCAAGTGAGGTACCATTTTTATCAAGACACTTAGGAGAATGCTGGGGGGAAGGAAATGTGTGGCTCCTCTTAGATTCCAGAACTTTCTGTCAATGAAATGAGAGGAAAAGGTGATTTTTTTTGGCCAAATTTTGAGGTTTGCAAAGGATTATTGGTAACAGAACCGGGTCAAAGCCCCAGAAGTCACCCCATCTTGGATTCCCCTAGGTGTCTAGTGTTGAAAAATGTGCTGGTTTGCTAGGTTTCCCCAGGTGCCGGCTGACCTAGAGGCCAAAATCCACAGGTAGGCACTTTGTAAAAAACACCTCTGTTTTCTGTGGAAAAATGTGATGTGTCCATGTTGTGTTTTCGAGCATTTCCTTTCGCGGTCGTTAAGCCGACCCACACAAGTGAGGTACCATTTTTATCAAGACGCTTGGGGGAATGCTGGGGGGAAGGAAATTTGTGGCTCCTCTCAGATTCCAGAACTTTCTGTCAATGAAATGAGAGGAAAAGGTGTTTTTTTGGCCAAATTTTGAGGTTTGCAAAGGATTATTGGTAACAGAACCGGGTCAAAGCCCCACAAGTCACCCCATCTTGGATTCCCCTAGGTGTCTAGTGTTGAAGAATGTGCTGGTTTGCTAGGTTTCCCCAGGTGCCGGCTGACCAAGAGGCCAAAATCCACAGGTAGGCACTTTGTAAAAAACACCTCTGTTTTCTGTGGAAAAATGTGATGTGTCCACCTTGTGTTTTGGGCCATTTACTTTTGCGGGCGCTAGGCCTACCCACACAAGTGAGGTACCATTTTTATCTGGAGACTTGGGGGAACGCTGGATGGTAGGAAATTTGTGGCTCCTCTCAGATTCCAGAACTTTCTGTCAATGAAATGAGAGGAAAAGGTGATTTTTTTTGGCCAAATTTTGAGGTTTGCAAAGGATTATTGGTAACAGAACCGGGTCAAAGCCCCACAAGTCACCCCATCTTGGATTCCCCTAGGTGTCTAGTGTTGAAAAATGTGCTGGTTTGCTAGGTTTCCCCAGGTGCCGGCTGACCTAGAGGCCAAAATCCACAGGTAGGCACTTTGTAAAAAACACCTCTGTTTTCTGGGAAAAAATGTGATGTGTCCACGTTCTGTGTTGGGGCATTTACTTTTGCGGGCGCTAGGCCTACACACACAAGTGAGGTACCATTTTTATTGAGACATTTGGGGGAATGCTGGGGGGAAGGAAATTTGTTGCTCCTCTCAGATTCCAGTATTTTCTGTCACGAAATGAAAGGAAAAAGTGTTTTTGGGCCAAATGTTCAGGTTTGCAAAGGATTCTGGGTAACAGAACCTGGACAGAGCCCCACAAGTAACTGCATCTTGGATTTCCCTAGGTCTCTAGTTTTCAAAAATGCGCTGGTTTGCTAGGTTTCCCCAGGTGCCGGTTGAGCTGGAGGCCAAAATCCACAGCTAGGCACGTTGTAAAAAAAGACCTCTGTTTTCTTTGTGAAAATGTGATGTGTCCACATTGTGTTTTGGGGCATTTCCTTTGGCGGGCACTAGGCCTACCCACACAAGCGAGGTACCATTTTTATCACGAGACTTGGGGGAACGCTAGGTGAAGGGGAAATTTGTGGCTCCACTCAGATTCCAGAAATTTCTGTCACCGAAATGAGAGGACAAAGTGTTGTTTTGGAAAAAGTTTGAGGATTGCAAAGGATTCTGGGTAACAGGACCTGGTCATAGCCCCACAAGTCACCCTGACCTGGATTCCCCTAGGTGTCTAGTTCTCAAAAATGTGCTGGTTTGCTAGGTTTCCCCAGGTGCCGGCTGAGCTAGAGGCCAAAATCCACAGGTAGGCACTTTGTAAAAAACACCTCTGTTTTTTGAGGAAAAATGTGACGTGTCCACATTGTGTTTTGGGGCATTTCCTTTCCCAGACTCTAGTCCTACCCACACAAGTGAGGTACCATATTTATCGGGAGATATGGGGGAACGTTGGGTGGAAGGAAATTTGTGGCTCCACTCAGATTCCAGAATGTTGCTGTCACCGAAGATGGAGGAAAAAGTTTTTTTTGCCAAATTTTGAGGTTTGCAAAGGATTCTGGGAAACAGAACCTGGTCAAAGCCCCAAAAGTCACTCCATCTGGGATTCCCCTAGTTGTCTAGTTTTAAAAAATACACAGGTTTGCTAGGTTTCCCCGCGTGCCAGCTGAGGTAGAAGCCACAATCCACAGTTAGTCACTTTGTAAATAAAGCTCTGTTTTATTTGCGAAACTGTGACATGTCCACGTTGTGTTTTGGGACATTTCCTTTCGCGGGCGCTAGGCCTACCCACAGAAATAAGGTACCATTGTTATCGGGAGATTGGGGAAACGCTGGGTGGAAGGACATTTTTGTCTCCTCTTAGATTCCAGAACTTTCTGCCACCAAAATGACAAGAAAAAGTGTTTTTTTGGCTACATTTGTAGGTTTGCAAAGGATTCTGGGTAACAGAACCTGGTCAGAGCCCCACAGGTCACCCCATCCTGGATTCCCCTATGTGTCTAGTTTTAAAAAATGCACTGGTTTGCAAGGTTTCCCCAGGTGCTGGCTGAGCTAGAGTCCAAAATCCACAGCTAGGCACTTTGTAAAAAACAGCTCTGTTTTCTTTGTGAAAATGCGATGTGTCCACGTTGTGTTTTGGAGCATTTCCTTTTGTGGGGGCTAGCCATACCCACACAAGTGAGAAACCATTTCTATCGGGAGACTTGGGGGAACGCAGGGGGGAAGGACATTTGTGGCTCCTCTCAGATTCCAGAACTTTCTGTTGCCGAAATGAGAGGAAAAAGTGTTTTTTTGGCTACATTTTGAGGTTTGAAAAGGATTCTGGGTAACAGAACCTGGTCAGAGCCCCACAAGTCACCCCATCTTGGATTCCCCTACTTGTCTAGTTTTAAAAAATGCGCTGGTTTGCTAGGTTTCCCCAGGTGCCGGCTGACCTAGAGGCCAAAATCCACAGCTAGGCACTTTGTAAAAAACACCTCTGTTTTCTGCGGAAAAATGTGATGTGTCCACCTTGTGTTTTGGGCCATTTCCTTTTGCGAGCGCTAGGCCTACCCACACAAGTGAGGTACCATTTTTATCTGGAGACTTGGGGGAACGCTGGATGGTAGGAAATTTGTGGCTCCTCTCCGATTCCAGAACTTTCTGTCACGCAAATGAGAGGTAAAGGTGTTTTTAAGGCCAGATTTTGAGGTTTGCAAAAGATTCTGGGTAACAGAAGATGGTCATAGCCCCACAAGTCACCCTGACTTGGATTACCCTAGGTGTCTAGTTCTCAAAAATGTGCTGGTTTGCTAGGTTTCCCCAGGTGCCGGCTGAGCTAGAGGCCAAAATCCACAGGTAGGCACTTTGTAAAAAACACCTCTGTTTTCTGTGGAAAAATGTGACGTGTCCACGTTGTGTTTTGGGGCATTTCCTTTCGCGGATGCTAGTCCTACCCACACAAGTGAGGTACCATATTTATCAGGAGACATGGCGGAACGCTGGGTGGAAGGAAATTTGTGGCTCCACTCAGATTCCAGAACGTTTCTATCTCCGAAAATGGAGGAAAAAGGTTTTTTTGCCAAATTTTGAGGTTTGCAAAGGATTCTCGGAAGCAGAACCTGGTCAAAGCCCCAAAAGTCACTCCATCTGGGATTCCCCCAGGTGTCTAGTTTTAAAAAATACGCAGGTTTGCTAGGTTTCCCCACGTGCCAGCTGAGGTAGAGGCCACAATCCACAGTTAGTCACTTTGTAAAAAACAGCTCTGTTTTCTTTGCGAAACTGTGACGTGTCCACGTTGTGTTTTGGGACATTTCCTTTCGCGGGCGCTAGGCCTACCCACACAAGTAAGGTACCATTTTTATCGGGAGACTTGGGGAAACGCTGGGTGGAAGGAAATTTATGGCTCCTCCTAGATTCCAGAACTTTCGGTCACCAAAATGACAAGAAAAAGTGTTTTTTTGGCTAAATTTGTAGGTTTGCAAAGGATTCTGGGTAACAGAATCTGGTCAGAGCCCCACAAGTCACCCCATCCTGGATTCCCCTATGTGTCTAGTTTTCAAAAATGCGCTGGTTTGCTAGGTTTCCCCAGGTGCTGGCTGAGCTAGAGTCCAAAATCCACAGCTGGGCACTTTGTAAAAAACAGCTCTGTTTTCTTTGTGAAAATGTGATGTGTCCACGTTGTGTTTTGGAGCATATCCTTTTGTGGGGGCTAGCCATACCCACACAAGTGAGATACCATTTTTATCGGGAGACTTGGGGGAACGCTGGGGGAAGGACATTTGTGGCTCCTCTCAGATTCCAGAACTTTCTGTCGCCAAAATGAGAGGGAAAAGTGTTTTTTTGGCTACATTTTGAGGTTTGAAAAGGATTCTGGGTAACAGAACCTGGTCAGAGCCCCACAAGTCACCCCATCTTGGATTCCCCTACGTGTCTAGTTTTCAAAAATGCGCTGGTTTGCTAGGTTTCCCCAGGTGCCGGCTGACCTAGAGGCCAAAATCCACAGCTAGGCACTTTGTAAAAAACACCTATGTTTTCTATGGAAAAATGTGATGTGTCCACCTTGTGTTTTGGGCCATTTCCTTTTGCGGGCGCTAGGCCTACCCACACAAGTGAGGTACCATTTTCATCTGGAGACTTGAGGGAACGCTGGGTGGTAGGAAATTTGTGGCTCCTCTCCGATTCCAGAACTTTCTGTCACACAAATGAGAGGTAAAGGTGTTTTTTTGGCCAGATGTTGAGGTTTGCAAAGGATTCTGGGTAACAGAAGATGGTCAGAGAACCACAAGTCACCCCATCTTGGATTCCCTAGGCATCTAGGTTTCACAAATACACTGGTTTGCTAGGTTTCCCCAGGTGCCGTCTGAGCTAGAGGCCAAAATCCACACCTAGGCACTTCGTAAAAAACACCTCTGTTTTCTATGGAAAAATGTGATGTGTCCGTGTTGTGTTTTGAGGCATTTCCTTTCGCGGGTGCTAGGCCTACCCATACAAGTGAGGTACCATTTTTATGGAGAGAATTTGCAAAACGCTGGGTGGAAGGAACTTAGTGGCTCCTCTCAGATTCCAGAACTTTCTGTCACCAAAATGAGAGAAAAAGTGTTTTTTGGCCAAATTCTGAGGTTTGCAAAGGATTCTGGGTAACAGAACCTGCTCAAAGCCCCACAAGTCACCCCATCATGGATTCCCCAAGATGTCTAGTTTACAAAAATGTGCTGGTTTGCTGGGTTTCACCATGTGCCGGCTGACCTAGAGGCCAAAATCCACAGCAAGGCACTTTGTAAAAAACACCTCTGTTTTCAGTGGAAAAATGCGATGTATCCACCTTGTGTTTTGGGGCAGTTCCTTTTGCGGGTGTTAGGCCTACCCTCACAAGTGAGGTACCATTTTTATTGGGAGACTCGGGGGAACGCTGGGTGGGAGGAAATTTGTGGCTCCTCTCAGATTCCATAACTTTTTGTCACGCAAATGAGAGGTATAGGTGTTTTTTGGCCAGATTTTGAGCTTTGCAAAGGATTCTGGGTAACAGAACCTGCTCAGAGCACCACAAGTCACCCTATCTTTGATTCCCCTAGGTGTCTAGTCTTGAAAAATGTGCTGGTTTGCTAGGTTTCCCCAGGTTCCAGCTGACCTAGAGGCCAAAATCCACAGGTAGGCACTTTGTAAAAAACACCTCTGTTTTCTGTGGAAAAATGTGATGTGTCCATGTTGTGTTTTCGGGCATTTCCTTTCGCGGTCGCAAGGCCGACCTATACAAGTGAGGTACCATTTTTATCGGGAGGCTTCGGGCATGCTGGGTGGAAGGAAATTTGTGGCTCCTCTCAGATTCCAGAACTTTCTGTCACACAAATGAGAGGTAAAGGTGTTTTTTTGGCCAGATTTTGAAGTTTGCAAAGGATTCTGGGTAACAGAAGATGGTCAGAGAATCTCAAGTCACCCCATCTTGGATTCCCTAGGCATCTAGTTTTCACAAATGCACTGGTTTGCTAGGTTTCCCCAGGTGCCGTCTGAGCTAGAGGCCAAAATCCACACCTAGGCACTTTGTAAAAAACACCTCTGTTTTCGATGGAAAAATGTGATGTGTCTGTGTTCTGTTTTGGGGCATTTCCTTTCACGGGTGCTAGGCCTACCCACACAAGTGAGGTACCATTTTTATGGAGAGAATTTGCAAAACGCTGGGTGGAAGGAACTTAGTGGCTCCTCTCAGATTCCAGAACTTTCTGTCACCAAAATGAGAGAAAAAGTGTTTTTTGGCCAAATTCTGAGGTTTGCAAAGGATTCTGGGTAACAGAACCTGGTCAAAGCCCCACAAGTCTCCCCATCATGGATTCCCCAAGGTGTCTAGTTTACAAAAATGTGCTGGTTTGCTGGGTTTCACCAGGTGCCGGCTGACCTAGAGGCCAAAATCCACAGCAAGGCACTTTGTAAAAAACACCTCTGTTTTCAGTGGAAAAATGCGATGTATCCACCTTGTGTTTTGGGCAGTTCTTTTTGCGGGTGCTAGGCCTACCCTCACAAGTGAGGTACCATTTCTATCGGGAGACTCGGGGGAACGCTGGGTGGGAGGAAATTTGTGGCTCCTCTCATATTCCAGAACTTTTTGTCACGCAAATGAGAGGTATAGGTGTTTTTGGCCAGATTTTGAGCTTTGCAAAGGATTCTGGGTAACAGAACCTGCTCAGAGCACCACAAGTCACCCTATCTTTGATTCCCCTAGGTGTCTAGTCTTGAAAAATGTGCTGGTTTGCTAGGTTTCCCCAGGTTCCAGCTCACCTTGAGGCCAAAATCCACAGGTAGGCACTTTGTAAAAAACACCTCTGTTTTCTGTGGAAAAATGTGATGTGTCCATGTTGTGTTTTGGGGCATTTCCTTTCGCGGTCGCTAGGCCGACCCATACAAGTGAGGTACCATTTTTATCGGAAGGCTTCGGGCATGCTGGGTGGAAGGAAATTTGTGGCTCCTCTCAGATTCCAGAACTTTCTGTCAATGAAATGAGAGGAAAAGGTGTTTTTTTGGCCAAATTTTGAAGTTTGCAAAGGATTATTGGTGACAGAACCTGGTCAAAGCCCCACAAGTCACCCCATCTTGGATTCCCATATATGTCTAGTTTCAAAAAATGCGCTTGTTTTCTAGGTTTCCCCAGGTGCTGGCTGAGCTAGAGGCCAAAATCCACAGGTAGGCACTTTGTAAAAAACACCTCTGTTTTCTGTGGAAAAATGTGATGTGTCCACGTTGTATTTTCGGGCATTTCCTTTCGCGGGCGCTAGGCCTACCCACCCAATTGAGGTACCATTTTTATCAAGACACTTGGGGAAATGCTGGGGGAAAGGAACTTTGTTGCTACACTCAGATTCCAGAACTTTCTGTCACAGAAATGAGAGGAAAATGTGTTTTTTGGCCAAATTTTCAGATTTGTAAAGGATTCTGGGTAACAGAACCTGGTCAGAGCCCCACAAGTCACTGCTTCTTGGATACCCCTAGGTATCTAGTTTTAAAAAATGTGCTGGTTTGCCATGTTTCCTCAGGTGCCGGCCGACCTACAGGCCATAATCCACAGCTAGGCACTTTGTAAAACACTCCTCTGTTTTCTATGGAAATATGTGATGTGTCGACCTTGTGCTTTGGGGCATTTCCTTTGGCGGGCGCTAGGCCTACCCACACAAGTGAGGTACCATTTTTATCACGAGACTTGGGGGAACGCTGGGTGAAGGGGAAATTTGTGGCTCCTCTCAGATTCCAGAACTTTCTGTCACCGAAATGAGAGGACAAAGTGTTGTTTTGGAAAAAGTTTGAGGTTTGCAAAGGATTCTGGGTAACAGGACCTGGTCAGAGCCCCACAAGTCACCCTGACTTGGATTACCCTAGGTGTCTAGTTCTCAAAAATGTGCTGGTTTGCTAGGTTTCCCCAGGTGCCGGCTGAGCTAGAGGCCAAAATCCACAGGTAGGCACTTTGTAAAAAACACCTCTGTTTTCTGTGGAAAAATGTGACGTGTCCACGTTGTGTTTTGGGGCATTTCCTTTCGCGGATGCTAGTCCTACCCACACAAGTGAGGTACCATATTTATCGGGAGACATGGGGGAACGCTGGGTGGAAGGAAATTTGTGGCTCCACTCAGATTCCAGAACGTTTCTGTCACCGAAGATGGAGGAAAACATATTTTTTGCCAAATTTTGAGGTTTGCAAAGGATTCTGGGAAACAGAACCTGGTCAAAGCCCCAAAAGTCACTCCATCTGAGATTCCCCTAGGTGTCTAGTTTTAAAAAATACGCAGGTTTGCTAGGTTTCCCCACGTGCCAGCTGAGGTAGAGGCCACAATCCACAGTTAGTCACTTTGTAAAAAACAGCTCTGTTTTCTTTGCGAAACTGTGACTTGTCCACGTTGTGTTTTTTGGACATTTCCTTTCGCGGGCGCTAGGTCTACCCACACAAGTAAGGTACAATTTTTATCGGGAGACTTAGGGAAACGCTGGGTGGAAGGAAATTTATGGCTCCTCCTAGATTCCAAAACTTTCTGTCACCAAAATGACAAGAAAAAGTGTTTTTATGGCTAAATTTGTAGGTTTGCAAAGGATTCTGGGTAACAGAGCCTGGTCAGAGCCCCACAAGTCACCCCACCCTGGATTCCCCTATGTGTCTAGTTTTCAAAAATGCTCTGGTTTGCTAGGTATCCCCAGGTGCTGGCTGAGCTAGAGTCCAAAATCCACAGCTAGGCACTTTGTTAAAAACAGCTCTGTTTTCTTTGTGAAAATGTGATGTGTCCACGTTGTGGTTTGGAGCATTTCCTTTTGTGGGGGCTAGCCATACCCACACAAGTGAGATACCATTTTTATCGTGAGACTTGGGGGAACGCTGGGGGAAGGAAATTTGTGGCTCCTCTCAGATTCCAGAACTTTCTGTCACCGAAATGAGAGGAAAAAGTGTTTTTTTGGCTACATTTTGAGGTTTGAAAAGGATTCTGGGTAACAGAACCTGGTCAGAGAACCACAAGTCACCCCATCTTGGATTCCCTAGGCATCTAGTTTTCACAAATGCACTGGTTTGCTAGGTTTCCCCTGGTGCCGTCTGAGCTAGAGGCCAAAATCCACACCTAGGCACTTTGTAAAAAACACCTCTGTTTTCTATGGAAAAATGTGATGTGTCCGTGTTGTGTTTTGAGGCATTTCCTTTCGCGGGTGCTAGGCCTACCCACACAAGTGAGGTACCATTTTTATGGAGAGAATTTGCAAAACGCTGGGTGGAAGGAACTTAGTGGCTCCTCTCAGATTCCAGAACTTTCTGTCTCCAAAATGAGAGAAAAAGTGTTTTTTGGCCAAATTCTGAGGTTTGCAAAGGATTCTGGGTAACAGAACCTGGTCAAAGCCCCACAAGTCTCCCCATCATGGATTCCCCAAGGTGTCTAGTTTTTAAAAATGTGCTGGTTTGCTGGGTTTCACCAGGTGCCGGCTGACCTAGAGGCCAAAATCCACAGCAAGGCACTTTGTAAAAAACACCTCTGTTTTCTGTGGAAAAATGCGTTGTGTCCACCTTGTGTTTTGGGGCAGTTCCTTTTGCGGGTGCTAGGCCTACCCTCACAAGTGAGGTACCATTTTTATCGGGAGACTCGGGGGAACACTGGGGGGGAGGAAATTTGTGCCTCCTCTCAGATTCCAGAACTTTTTGTCACGCAAATGATGGGAAAAGGTGTTTTTTTGGCCAGGTTTTGAGCTTTGCAAAGGATTCTGGGTAACAGAACCTGGTCAGAGCCCCACAAGTCACCGCTTCTTGGATTCCCCTAGGTGTCTAGTTTTTAAAAATGTGCTGGTTTGCTAGGTTTCTGGGTAACAGAAGATGGTCGGAGAACCACAAGTCACCCCATCTTGGATTCCCTAGGCATCTAGTTTTCACAAATGCACTGGTTTGCTAGGTTTCCCCTGTTGCCGTCTGAGCTAGAGGCCAAAATCCACACCTAGGCACTTTGTAACAAAACACCTCTGTTTTCTATGGAAAAATGTGATGTGTCCACCTTGTGTTTTGGGGCATTTCCTTTTGCGGGTGCTAGGCCTACCCTCACAAGTGAGGTACCATTTTTATCGGGATACTCGAGGAAACGCTGGGTGGGAGGAAATTTGTGGCTCCTCTCCGATTCCAGAACTTTCTGTCACCGAAATGAGAGGTAAAGGTGTTTTTTAGGCCAGATTTTGAGGTTTGCAAAGGATTCTGGGTAACAGAAGATGGTCGGAGAACCACAAGTCACCCCAACTTGGATTCCCTAGGCCTCTAGTTTTCACAAATCCACTGGTTTCCTAGGTTTCCCCACGTGCCTGCTGAGCTAGAGTCCAAAATCCACAGCTAGGCACTTTGTAAAAAACAGCTCTGTTTTCTTTGTGAAAATGTGCTGTGTCCATGTTGTGTTTTGGAGCATTTCCTTTTGTGGGGGCTAGGCATACCCACACAAGTGAGATACCATTTTTATCAGGAGACTTGGGGGAACGCTGGGGGGAAGGAAATTTGTGGCTCCTCTCAGATTCCAGAACTTTCTGTCGCCGAAATGAGAGGAAAAAGTGTTTTTTTTGCTACATTTTGAGGTTTGAAAAGGATTCTGGGTAACAGAACCTGGTTAGAGCCCCACAAGTCACGCCATCTTGGATTCCCCTACGTGTCTAGTTTTCAAAGATGCGCTGGTTTGCTAGGTTTCCCCAGGTGCTGGCTGACATAGAGGCCAAATCCACAGCTAGGCACTTTGTAAAAAACACCTCTGTTTTCTTAGGAAAAAAGTGATGTGTCCACGTTGTGTTGTGGGCCATTTCCTTTTGCGGGCGCTAGGCATACCCACACAAGTGAGGTACCATTTTCATGTAGAGAATTGGGGGAATTAGGGGGGAAGGTAATTTTTGGCTCCTCTCAGATTCCAGAACTTTCTGTCACCGAAATGAGAGGAAAAAGTGTTTTTTTTGGACAAATTTTGAGGTTTGTAAAGGATTCTGGGTAACAGAAACTGGTCAGAGCCCCACAAGTCACCCCATCTTACATTCCCCTAGTGGTCTAGTTTTCAAAAATGTGCTGGTTTGCTAGGTTTCCCCAGGTGACGGCTGAGCTAGAGGCCACAAACCACAGGTAGGCACTTTGTAAAAAAACACCTCTGTTTTCTGTGGAAAAATGTGATGTGTCCATGTTGTGTTTTGGGGCATTTCCTTTCGTGGGCGCTAGGTCCACCCGCACAAGTGAGGTACCATTTTTATTGAGAGAATTGGGAGAATGCTGGGGGGAAGGCAATTTGTGTCTCCTCTCAGATTCCAGTACTTTCTGTCACCAAAATAAGAGGAAAAAGTGTTTTTGGGCCAAATTTTGACGTTGGCAAAGGATTCTGGGTAACAGAACCTGGTCAGAGCCCCACAAGTCACTCCATCATGGATTCCTCTAGGTGTGTAGTTTTAAAAAAATGCACTGGTTTGCTAGGTTCCCCATATGCTGACTGAGCTAGAGGCAAAAATCCACAGTTAGGCACTTTGTAACAAATACCTCTGTTTTCTGTGGAAAAATGTGATATGTCCAAGTTGTGTTTTGAGGCATTTCCTTTCGCGGGTGCTAGGCCTACCCACACAAGTGAGATACCATTTTTATTGGGAGACTTTGGGGAACGCTAGGTGGAAGGGAGTTTGTGGCTCCTCTCAGATTCTAGAACTTTCTGTCACCAAAATTAGCCGAAAAAGTGTTTTTTTAGCCGAATTTTGAGGTTTGCAAAGGATTCTGGGTAACAGAACATGGTCAGAGCCCCACAAGTCACCCCATCTTGCATTCCCCTAGGTATCTAGTTTTCATAAATGCACTGGTTTGCTAGGTATCCCCAGATGCTGGCTGAGCTAGAGGCAAAAATCCACAAGTAGGCACTTTGTAAAAAACACCTCTGTTTTCTGTGGAAAAATGTGATGTGGCCATGTTGTGTTTTGGGGCATTTCCTTTCGCAGGCGCTAGGCCTACCCACACAAGTGAGGTACCATTTTTATCGGGACACTTGGGGGAACGCTAGGTGGAAGGAAATTTGTGGCTCCTCTCAGATTCCAGAACTTTCTGTCACCGAAATGAGAGAAAAAAATGTTTTTTTAGCCAAATTTTGAGGTTTGCAAAGGATTCTGGGTAAGAACCTGGTCAGAGCCCCACAAGTCGCCCCATCATGGATTACCCTAGGTGTCTAGTTTTCATAAATTCGCTGGTTTGCTAGGTTTCCCCAGGTGCCGGCTGAGCTAGAGGCCAAAATCAACAGCTAGTCACTTTGTAAAAAACACCTCTGTTTTCTGTGGGAAAAATGTGATGTGTCCACATATTGTGTTGGGGCATTTCCTTTTGCGGGCGCTAGGCCTACCCACACAAGTGAGGTACCATTTTTATCGGGAGACTTGGGGGAATGCTGGGGAGAAGGAAATTTGTGTCTCATCTCAGATTCCAATACTTTTTGTCACCAAAATAAGAGGAAAAAGTGTTTTTGTACCAAATTTTGAGGTTTGCAAAGGGTTCTGGGTAACAGAACTTGGTCAGAGCCCCACAAGTCACTCCATGATGGATTCCTCTAGGTGTCCAGTTTTAAAAAATGCATTGGTTTGCTAGGTTCCCCATATGCTGACTGAGCTAGAGGCCAAAATCCACAGGTAGGCACTTTGTAACAAGTACCTCTTTTTTCTGTGGAAAAATGTGATATGTCCAAGTTGTGTTTTGAGGCATTTCCTTTCACGGGTGCTAGGCCTACCCACACAAGTGAGGTACCATTTTTATCGGGAGACTTGGGGGAACGCTAGGTGGAAGAAAATGTGTGGCTCCTCTCAGATTCCAGAACTTTCTGTCACCGAAATGAGAGAAAAAAATGTTTTTTTAGCCAAATTTTAAGGTTTGCAAAGGATTCTGGGTAAGAACCTGGTCAGAGCCCCACAAGTCGCCCCATCATGGATTACCCTAGGTGTCTAGTTTTCATAAATTCGCTGGTTTGCTAGGTTTCCCCAGGTGCCGGCTGAGCTAGAGGCCAAAATCAACAGCTAGTCACTTTGTAAAAAACACCTCTGTTTTCTGTGGGAAAAATGTGATGTGTCCACATATTGTTTTGGGGCATTTCCTTTTGCGGGCGCTAGGCCTACCCACACAAGTGAGGTACCATTTTTATCGGGAGACTTGGGGGAATGCTGGGGAGAAGGACATTTGTGGCTCCTCTCAGATTCCAATACTTTTTGTCACCAAAATAAGAGGAAAAAGTATTTTTGTTCCAAATTTTGAGGTTTGCAAAGGGTTCTGGGTAACATAACCTGGTCAGAGCCCCACTAGTCACTCCATCATGGATTCCTCTAGGTGTCTAGTTTAAAAAAATGCATTGGTTTGCTAGGTTCCCCATATGCTGACTGAGCTAGAGGCCAAAATCCACAGGTAGGCACTTTGTAACAAGTACCTCTTTTTTCTGTGGAAAAATGTGATATGTCCAAGTTGTGTTTTGAGGCATTTCCTTTCACGGGTGCTAGGCCTACCCACACAAGTGAGGTACCATTTTTATTGGGAGACTTTGGGGAACGCTAGGTGGAAGGGAGTTTGTGACTCCTCTCAGATTCCAGAACTTTCTGTCACCAAAATAAGCCGAAAAAGTGTTTTTTTAGCCGAATTTTGAGGTTTGCAAAGGATTCTGGGTAACAGAACATGGTCAGAGCCCCACAAGTCACCCCATCTTGGATTCCCCAGGTGTCTAGTTTTCAAAAATGCACTGGTTTGCTAGGTTTCCCCAGATGCTGGATGAGTTAGAGGCCAAAATCCACAGATAGGCACTTTGTAAAAAACACCTCTGTTTTCTGTGGGAAAAATGTGATGTGTCCATGTAGTGTTTTGGGGCATTTCCTTTTGCGGGCGCTAGGCCTACCCACACAAGTGAGGTACCATTTTTATCGGGAGACTTGGGGCAATGCTGGGGGAAAGGAAATTTGTGGCTCCTCTCAGATTCCAATACTTTCTGTCACCAAAATAAGAAGAAAAAATGTTTTTCGACCAAATTTTGAGGTATGCAAAGGATTCTGGGTAACAGAACCTGGTCAGAGCCCCACAAGTCACCGCGTCATGGATTCCCCTAGGTCTCCAGTTTTAAAAAATGCACTGGTTTGCTAGATTTCCCAAGGTGACGGCTGTGCTAGAGGCCAAAATCCACAGGTAGGCACTTTGTAAAAAACACCTCTGTTTTCTGTGGAAAAATGTGATGTGTCCATGTTGTGTTTTGGGGCATTTCCTTTCACAGGCGCTAGGCCTACCCACACAAGTGAGGTACCATTTTTATTGGGAGACTTGGGGGAATGCTGGGTGGAAGGAAATTTCTGGCTCCTCTCAGATTCCAGAATTTTCTGTAACCGAAATGAGAGAAAAAATTGTTTTGTTAGCCAAATTTTGAGGTTTGCAAAGGATTCTGGGTAAGAACCTGGTCAGAGCCCCACAAGTCACCCCATCTTAGATTCCCCAGGTGTCTAGTTTTCAAAAATGTGCTGGTTTGCTTTGTTTCCCCAGGTGCCGGCTGAGCTAGAGGCCAAAATCCACAGGTAGGCACTTTGTAAAAGACACCTCTGTTTTCTGTGGGAAAAATGGGATGTGTCCACGTTGTGTTTTGGGGCATTTCCTTTTGCGGGCGCTAGGCCTACCCACACAAGTGAGGTACCATTTTTATCGGGAGACTTGGGGGAATGCTGGGGGGAAGGAAATTTGTGGCTCCTCTCAGATTCCAATACTTTCTGTCACCAAAATAAGAGGAAAAGGTGTTTTTCGACCAAATTTTGAGGTTTGCAAAGGTTTCTGGGTAACAGAACTTGGTCAGAGCCCCACAAGTCACCGCGTCATGGATTCCCCTAGGTATCTAGTTTAAAAAAATGCACTGGTTTGCTAGGTTTCCCAAGGTGACGGCTGAGCTAGAGGCCAAAATACACAGGTCGGCACTTTCTAAAAAACCCCTCTGTTTTCTGTGGAAAAATGTGATGTGTCCACGTTGTGTTTAGGGACATTTCAATTCGTGGGCGCTAGGTCTACCCGCACAAGTGAGGTACCATTTTTATTGGGAGACTTTGGGGAACGCTAGGCGGAAGGGAGTTTGTGGCTCCTCTCAGATTCCAGAACTTTCTGTCACCAAAATTAGAGGAAAAAGTGTTTTTTAGCCGAATTTTAAGGTTTGCAAAGGATTCTGGATAACAGAACATGGTCAGAGCCCCACAAGTCACCCCATCTTGGATTCCCCCAGGTGTCTAGTTTTCAAAAATGCACTGGTTTGCTAGGTTTTCCCAGATGCTGGCTGAGCTAGAGGCCAAAATCCACAGGTAGGCACTTTGTAAAAAACACCTCTGTTTTCTGTGGAAAAATGAGATGTCTATGTTGTGTTTTGGGGCATTTCCTTTCGCAGGCGCTAGGTCTACCCACACAAGCGAGGTACCATTTTTATCAGGAGACTTGGGGGAACGCTGGGTGGAAGGAAATTTGTGGCTGCTCTCAGATTCCAGAACTTTCTGTCACCGAAATGAGAGAGAAAAATGTTTTTTAGCCAAATTTTGAGGTTTGCAAAGGATTCTGGGTAAGAACATGGTCAGAGCCCCACAAGTCGCCCCATCTTGGATTCCCCAGGTGTCTAGTTTTCAAAAATACGCTGGTTAGCTATGTTTCCCCAGGTGCCGGCTGAGCTAGAGGCCAAAATCCACAGGTAGGCACTTTGTAAAAGACACCTCTGTTTTCTGTGGAAAAATGTGATGTGTCCATGTTGTGTTTTGGGGCATTTCCTTTCGCAGGCGCTAGGCCTACCCACACAAGTGAGGTACCATTTTTATTGGGAGACTTGGGGGAATGCTGGGTGGAAGGAAATTTCTGGCTCCTCTCAGATTCCTGAATTTTCTGTAACCGAAATGAGAGAAAAAAATGTTTTTTTAGCCAAATTTTGAGGTTTGCAAAGGATTCTGGGTAAGAACCTGGTCAGAGCTCCACAATTCACCCCATCTTGGATTCCCCAGGTGTCTAGTTTTAAAAAATACGCTGGTTTGCTATGTTTCCCCAAGTGCCGGCTGAGCTAGAGGCCAAAATCCACAGGCAGGCACTTTGTAAAAGACACCTCTGTTTTCTGTGGGAAAAATGGGATGTGTCCACGTTGTGTTTTGGGGCATTTCCTTTTGCGGGCACTAGGCCTACCCACACAAGTGAGGTACCATTTTTATCGGGAGACTTGGGGGAATGCTGGGGGGAAGGAAATTTGTGGCTCCTCTCAGATTCCAATACTTTCTGTCACCAAATGAGAGGAAAAAGTGTTTTTCGGCCAAATGTTGAGGTTTGCAAAGGATTCTGGGTAACAGAACCTGGTCAGAGCCCCACAAGTCACCGCGTCATGGATTCCCCTAGGTGTCTAGTTTTAAAAAATGCACTGCTTTGCTAGGTTTCCCAAGGTGACGGCTGAGCTAGAGGCCAACATACACAGGTAGGCACTTTGTTAAAAACAACTCTGTTTTCTGTGGAAAAATGTGATGTGTCCACGTTGTGTTTTAGGGCATTTCCTTTCGCAGGCGCTAGGCCTAACCACACAAGTGAGGTACCATTTTTATTGGGAGACTTGGGGGAACACTGGGTGGAAGGAAATTTGTGGCTCCTCTCAGATTCCAATACTTTCTGTCACCAAAATAAGAGGAAAAGGTGTTTTTCGACCAAATTTTGAGGTTTGCAAAGGTTTCTGGGTAACAGAACTTGGTCAGAGCCCCACAAGTCACCGCGTCATGGATTCCCCTAGGTATCTAGTTTAAAAAAATGCACTGGTTTGCTAGGTTTCCCAAGGTGACGGCTGAGCTAGAGGCCAAAATACACAGGTCGGCACTTTGTAAAAAACACCTCTGATTCCTGAGGAAACATGTGATGTGTCCATGTTGTGTTTTGGGGCATTTCCTTTCGCAGGCGCTAGGCCTACTCACACAAGTGAGGTACCATTTTTATTGGGAGACTTGGGGGAACACTGGGTGGAAGGAAATTCGTGGCTCCTCTCAGATTCCAGAACTTTCTGTAACCGAAATGAGAGAAAAAATTGTTTTGTTAGCCAAATTTTGAGGTTTGCAAAGGATTCTGGGTAAGAACCTAGTCAGAGCCCCACAAGTCACCCCATCTTGGATTCCCCAGGTGTCTAGTTTTCAAAAATGCACTGGTTTGCTATGTTTCCCCAGGTGCCGGCTGAGCTAGAGGCCAAAATCCACAGGTAGGCACTTTGTAAAAGACACCTCTGTTTTCTGTGAGAAAAATGGGATGTGTCCACGTTGTGTTTTGGGGCATTTCCTTTTGCGGGCGCTAGGCCTACCCACACAAGTGAGGTACCATTTTTATCGGGAGACTTAGGGGAATGCTGGGGGGAAGGAAATTTGTGGCTCCTCTCAGATTCCAATACTTTCTGTCACCAAAATAAGAGGAAAAAGTGTTTTTCGACCAAATTTTTAGGTTTGCAAAGGTTTCTGGGTAACAGAACCTGGTCAGAGCCCCACAAGTCACCACGTCATGGATTCCCCTAGGTATCTAGTTTTAAAAAATGCACTGGTTTGCTAGGTTTCCCAAGGTGACGGCTGAGCTAGAGGCCAAAATCCACAGGTAGGCACTTTGTAAATAACACCTCTGATTTCTGTGGAAACATGTGATGTGTCCATGTTGTGTTTTTGGGCAATTCCTTTCGCAGGCGCTAGGCCTACCCACACAAGTGAGGTACCATTTTTATTGGGAGGCTTGGGGGAACGCTGGGTCGAAGGACATTTCTGGCTCCTCTCAGATTCCAGAACTTTCTGTAACCGAAATGAGAGAAAAAATATTTTTTTAGCCAAATTTTGAGGTTTGCAAAGGATTCTGGGTAAGAACCTGGTCAGAGCCCCACAAGTCACCCCATCTTGGATTCCCCAGGTGTCTAGTTCTCAAAAATTCGCTGTTTTGCTATATTTCCCCAGGTGCCGGTTGAGCTAGAGTCCAAAATCCACAGGTAGGCACTTTGTAAAAAACACCTCTGTTTTCTGTGGAAAAATGTGATGTGTCCATGTTGTGTTTTGGGACATTTCCTTTCGTAGGCGCTAGGCCTACCCACACAAGTGAGGTACCATTTTTATCAGGAGACTTGGGGGAACGCTGGGTGGAAGGAAATTTGTGGCTCCTCTCAGATTCCAGAACTTTCTATCACCGAAATGAGAGACAAAAATGTTTTTTTAGCCAAATTTTGAGGTTCGCAAAGGATTCTCGGTAAGAACTTGGTCAGAGCCCCACAAGTCGCCCCATCTTGGATTCCGCAGGTGTCTAGTTTTAAAAAATGCACTGCTTTGCTAGGTTTCCCAAGGTGACGGCTGAGCTAGAGGCCAAAATACACAGGTAGGCACTTTGTAAAAAACAAGTCTGTTTTCTGTGGAAAAATGTGATGTGTCCACGTTGTGTTGTAGAGCTTTTCCTTTCGCGGGCGCTAGACCTACCCACACAAGTGAGGTACCATTTTTATTGGGAGACTTGGGGGAATGCTAGGTGGAAGGGAGTTTGTGGCTCCTCTCAGATTCCAGAACTTTCTGTCACCGAAATGAGAGGAAAAAGTGTTTTTTGGGCCAAATTTTGAGGTTTGCAAAGGATTCTGGGTAACAGAACCTGGTCAAAGCCCCACAAGTCACCCCATCTTGGAATCCCCTAGGTGTCTAGTTTTCAAAAATGCGCAGGTTTGCTAGGTTTCCCCAGGTGCCGGTTGAGCTAGAGGCCAAAATCCACAGCTAGGCACTTTCTAAAAAACACCTCTGTTTTCTGTGGAAAAATGTGATGTGTCCACGTTGTGTTTAGGGACATTTCAATTCGTGGGCGCTAGGTCTACCCGCACAAGTGAGGTACCATTTTTATCGAGAGAATTGGGAGAATGCTAGGGGGAAGGAAATTTGTGTCTCCTCTCAGATTCCAGAACTTTCTGTCACCAAAATGAGAGGAAAAAGTGTTTTTGGGCTAAATTTTGAGGTTTGCAAAGGCTTCTGGGTAACAGAACCTGGTCAGAGCCCCACAAGTCACTCCATCATGGATTCCCCTAGGTGTCTAGTTTTAAAAAATGCACTGGTTTGCTAGGTTCCCCATATGCTGACTGAGCTAGAGGCCAAAATCAACAGGTAGGCACTTTGTAAAAAATACCTCTGTTTTCTGTGGGAATATGTGATATGTCCAAGTTGTGTTTTGAGGCATTTCCTTTTACAGGTCCTAGGCCTACCCACACAAGTGAGGTACCATTTTTATTGGGAGACTTTGGGGAACGCTAGGCGGAAGGGAGTTTGTGGCTCCTCTCAGATTCCAGAACTTTCTGTCACCAAAATTAGAGGAAAAAGTGTTTTTTAGCCGAATTTTAAGGTTTGCAAAGGATTCTGGATAACAGAACATGGTCAGAGCCCCACAAGTCACCCCATCTTGGATTCCCCCAGGTGTCTAGTTTTCAAAAATGCACTGGTTTGCTAGGTTTTCCCAGATGCTGGCTGAGCTAGAGGCCAAAATCCACAGGTAGGCACTTTGTAAAAAACACCTCTGTTTTCTGTGGAAAAATGAGATGTGTCTATGTTGTGTTTTGGGGCATTTCCTTTCGCAGGCGCTAGGTCTACCCACACAAGTGAGGTACCATTTTTATCAGGAGACTTGGGGGAACGCTGGGTGGAAGGAAATTTGTGGCTGCTCTCAGATTCCAGAACTTTCTGTCACCGAAATGAGAGAGAAAAATGTTTTTTTGCCAAATTTTGAGGTTTGCAAAGGATTCTGGGTAAGAACATGGTCAGAGCCCCACAAGTCGCCCCATCTTGGATTCCCCAGGTGTCTAGTTTTCAAAAATACGCTGGTTAGCTATGTTTCCCCAGGTGCCGGCTGAGCTAGAGGCCAAAATCCACAGGTAGGCACTTTGTAAAAGACACCTCTGTTTTCTGTGGAAAAATGTGATGTGTCCATGTTGTGTTTTGGGGCATTTCCTTTCGCAGGCGCTAGGCCTACCCACACAAGTGAGGTACCATTTTTATTGGGAGACTTGGGGGAATGCTGGGTGGAAGGAAATTTCTGGCTCCTCTCAGATTCCAGAATTTTCTGTAACCGAAATGAGAGAAAAAAATGTTTTTTTAGCCAAATTTTGAGGTTTGCAAAGGATTCTGGGTAAGAACTTGGTCAGAGCTCCACAATTCACCCCATCTTGGATTCCCCAGGTGTCTAGTTTTAAAAAATACGCTGGATTGCTATGTTTCCCCAAGTGCCGGCTGAGCTAGAGGCCAAAATCCACAGGCAGGCACTTTGTAAAAGACACCTCTGTTTTCTGTGGGAAAAATGGGATGTGTCCACGTTGTGTTTTGGGGCATTTCCTTTCGCCGGTGCTAGGCCTACCCACACAAGTGAGGTACCATTTTCATTGGGAGACTTTGGGGAACACTGGTTGGAAGGGAGTTTTTGGCTCCTCTCAGATTCCAGAACTTTCTGTCACCAAAATTAGCCGAAAAAGTGTTTTTTTAGCCGAATTTTGAGGTTTGCAAAGGATTCTGGGTAACAGAACATGGTCAGAGCCCCACAAGTCACCCCATCTTGGATTCCCCTAGGTGTCTAGTTTACAAAAATGCACTGGTTTGCTAGGTTTCCCCAGATGCTGGCTGAGCTAGAGGCCAAAATCCACAGGTAGGCACTTTGTAAAAAACACCTCAGTTTTCTGTGGAAAAATGTGATTTGTCCATGTTGTGTTTTGGGGCATTTCCTTTCGCAGGCGCTAGGCCTACCCACACAAGTGAGGTACCATTTTTATTGGGAGACTTGGGGGAATGCTGGGTGGAAGGAAATTTCTGGCTCCTCTCAGATTCCAGAATTTTCTGTAACCGAAATGAGAGAAAAAAATGTTTTTTTAGCCAAATTTTGAGGTTTGCAAAGGATTCTGGGTAAGAACCTGGTCAGAGCTCCACAATTCACCCCATCTTGGATTCCCCAGGTGTCTAGTTTTAAAAAATACGCTGGATTGCTATGTTTCCCCAAGTGCCGGCTGAGCTAGAGGCCAAAATCCACAGGCAGGCACTTTGTAAAAGACACCTCTGTTTTCTGTGGGAAAAATGGGATGTGTCCACGTTGTGTTTTGGGGCATTTCCTTTTGCGGGCGCTAGGCCTACCCACACAAGTGAGGTACCATTTTTATCGGGAGACTTGGGGGAATGCTGGGGGGAAGGAAATTTGTGGCTCATCTCAGATTCCAATACTTTCTGTCACCAAATGAGAGGAAAAAGTGTTTTTCGGCCAAATGTTGAGGTTTGCAAAGGATTCTGGGTAACAGAACCTGGTCAGAGCCCCACAAGTCACCGCGTCATGGATTCCCCTAGGTGTCTAGTTTTAAAAAATGCACTGCTTTGCTAGGTTTCCCAAGGTGACGGCTGAGCTAGAGGCCAACATACACAGGTAGGCACTTTGTTAAAAACAACTCTGTTTTCTGTGGAAAAATGTGATGTGTCCACGTTGTGTTTTAGGGCATTTCCTTTCGCAGGCTCTAGGCCTAACCACACAAGTGAGGTACCATTTTTATCAGGAGACTTGGGGGAACGCTGGGTGGAAGGAAATTTGTGGCTCCTCTCAGATTCCAGAACTTTCTATCACCGAAATGAGAGAAAAAAATGTTTTTTTAGCCAAATTTTGAGGTTTGCAAAGGATTCTCGGTAAGAACTTGGTCAGAGCCCCAAAAGTCGCCCCATCTTGGATTACCCTAGGTGTCTAGTTTTCATAAATTCGCTGGTTTGCTAGGTTTCCCCAGGTGCCGGCTCAGCTAGAGGCCAAAATTAACAGCTAGTCACTTTGTAAAAAACACATCTGTTTTCTGTGGGAAAAATGTGATGTGTCCACGTAGTGTTTTGGGGCATTTCCTTTTACAGGTCCTAGGCCTACCCACACAAGTGAGGTACCATTTTTTATTGGGAGACTTTGGGGAACGCTAGGCGGAAGGGAGTTTGTGGCTCCTCTCAGATTCCAGAACTTTCTGTCACCAAAATTAGAGGAAAAAGTGTTTTTCGACCAAATTTTGAGGTTTGCAAAGGATTCTGGGTAACAGAACCTGGTCAGAGCCCCACAAGTCACCGCGTGATGGATTCCCCTAGGTCTCCATTTTTTAAATATGCACTGGTTTGCTAGGTTTCCCAAGGTGACGGCTGAGCTAGAGGCCAAAATCCACAGGTAGGCACTTTGTAAAAAACACCTCTGTTTTCTGTGGAAAAATGTGATGTGTCCACGTTGTGTTTTGGGGCATTTCCTTTCGCAGGCGCTAGGCCTACCCACACAAGTGAGGTACCATTTTTATTGGGAGACTTGGTGGAACGCTGGGTGGAAAGAAATTTCTGGCTCCTCTCAGATTCCAGAATTTTCTGTAACCGAACTGAGAGAAAAAATTGTTTTTTTAGCCAAATTTTGAGGTTTGCAAAGGATTCTGGGTAAGAACCTGGTCAGAGCTCCACAAGTCACCCCATCTTGGATTCCCCAGGTGTCTAGTTTTAAAAAATGCGCTGGTTTGCTATGTTTCCCCAAGTGCCGGCTGAGCTAGAGGCCAAAATCCACAGGCAGGCACTTTGTAAAAGACACCTCTGTTTTCTGTGGGAAAAATGTGATGTGTCCACGTAGTGATTTGGGGCATTTCCTTTTGCGGGTTCTAGACATACCCACACAAGTGAGGTACCATTTTTATCGGGAGACTTGGGGGAATGCTGGGGGGAAGTAAATTCGTGGCTCCTCTAAGATTCCAATACTTTCTGTCACCAAATGAGAGGAAAAAGTGTTTTTCGGCCAAATTTTGAGGTTTGCAAAGGATTCTGGGTAACAGAACCTGGTCAGAGCCCCACAAGTCACTGCGTTATGGATTCCCCTAGGTGTCTACTTTTAAAAAATGCACTGCTTTTCTAGGTTTCCCAAGGTGACGGCTGAGCTAAAGGCCAAAATACACAGGTAGGCACTTTGTAAAAAACAACTCTGTTTTCTGTGGAAAAATGTGATGTGTCCACATTGTGTTGTAGAGCTTTTCCTTTCGCGGGCGTTAGACCTACCCACACAAGTGAGGTACCATTTTTATTGGGAGACCTGGGGGAATGCTAGGTGGAAGGGAGTTTGTGACTCCTCTCAGATTCCAGTACTTTCTGTCACCGAAATGAGAGGAAAAAGTGTTTTTTGGGCCAAATTATGAGGTTTGCAAAGGATTCTGGGTAACAGAACCTGGTCAAAGCCCCACAAGTCACCCCATCTTGGAATCCCCTAGGTGTCTAGTTTTCAAATATGCGCAGGTTTGCTAGGTTTCCCCAGGTGCCAGTTGAGGTAGAGGCCAAAATCCACAGCTAGGCACTTTCTAAAAAACACCTCTGTTTTCTGTGGAAAAATGTGATGTGTCCACGTTGTGTTTAGGGACATTTCAATTCGTGGGCGGTAGGTCTACCCGCACAAGTGAGGTACCATTTTTATCGAGAGAATTGGGAGAATGGTGGGGGGAAGGAAATTTGTGTCTCCTCTCAGATTCCAGAACTTTCTGTCACCAAAATGAGAGGAAAAAGTGTTTTGGGGCTAAATTTTGAGGTTTGCAAAGGCTTCTGGGTAACAGAACCTGGTCAGAGCCCCACAAGTCACGCCATCATGGATTCCCCTAGGTGTCTAGTTTTAAAAAATGCACTGGTTTGCTAGGTTCCCCATATGCTGACTGAGCTAGAGGCCAAAATCAACAGTTAGGCACTTTGTAAAAAATACCTCTGTTTTCTGTGGGAAAATGTGATATGTCCAAGTTGTGTTTTGAGGCATTTCCTTTTACAGGTCCTAGGCCTACCCACACAAGTGAGGTACCATTTTTATTGGGAGACTTTTGGGAACGCTAGGTGGAAGGGAGTTTGTGGCTCCTCTCAGATTCCAGAACTTTCTGTCACCAAAATTAGAGGAAAAAGTGTTTTTTTAGCCGAATTGTAAGGTTTGCAAAGGATTCTGGATAACAGAACATGGTCAGAGCCCCACAAGTCACCCCATCTTGGATTCCCCCAGGTGTCTAGTTTTCAAAAATGCACTGGTTTGCTAGGTTTCCCCAGATGCTGGCTGAGCTAGAGGCCAAAATCCACAGGTAGGCACTTTGTAAAAAACACCTCTGTTTTCTGTGGAAAAATGAGATGTGTCCATGTTGTGTTTTGGGGCATTTCCTTTCGCAGGCGCTAGGTCTACCCACACAAGTGAGGTACCATTTTTATTGGAAGACTTGGGGGAACGCTGGGTGGAAGGAAATTTGTGGCTCCTCTCAGATTCCAGAACTTTCTGTCACCGAAATGAGAGAGAAAAATGTTTTTTAGCCAAATTTTGAGGTTTGCAAAGGATTCTGGGTAAGAACATGGTAAGAGCCCCACAAGTCGCCCCATCTTGGATTCCCCAGGTGTCTAGTTTTCAAAAATGCGCTGGTTAGCTATGTTTCCCCAGGTGCCGGCTGAGCTAGAGGCCAAAATCCACAGGTAGGCACTTTGTAAAAGACACCTCTGTTTTCTGTGGGAAAAATGGGATGTGTCCACGTTGTGTTTTGGGGCATTTCCATTTGCGGGCGCTAGGCCTACCCACACAAGTGAGGTACCATTTTTATCGGGAGACTTGGGGGAATGCTGGGGGGAAGGAAATTTGTGGCTCCTCTCAGATTCCAATACTTTCTGTCACCAAATGAGAGGAAAAAGTGTTTTTCGGCCAAATGTTGAGGTTTGCAAAGGATTCTGGGTAACAGAACCTGGTCAGAGCCCCACAAGTCACCGCGTCATGGATTCCCCTAGGTGTCTAGTTTTAAAAAATGCACTGCTTTGCTACGTTTCCCAAGGTGACGGCTGAGCTAGAGGCCAAAATACACAGGTAGGCACTTTGTTAAAAACAACTCTGTTTTCTGTGGAAAAATGTGATGTGTCCACGTTGTGTTTTAGGGCATTTCCTTTCGCAGGCGCTAGGCCTAACCACACAAGTGAGGTACCATTATTATCAGGAGACTTGGGGGAACGCTGGGTGGAAGGAAATTTGTGGCTCCTCTCAGATTCCAGAACTTTCTATCACCGAAATGAGAGAAAAAAATGTTTTTTTAGCCAAATTTTGAGGTTTGCAAAGGATTCTCGGTAAGAACTTGGTCAGAGACCCAAAAGTCGCCCCATCTTGGATTACCCTAGGTGTCTAGTTTTCATAAATTCGCTGGTTTGCTAGGTTTCCCCAGGTGCCGGCTCAGCTAGAGGCCAAAATCAACAGCTAGTCACTTTGTAAAAAACACATCTGTTTTCTGTGGGAAAAATGTGATGTGTCCACGTAGTGTTTTGGGGCATTTCCTTTTACAGGTCCTAGGCCTACCCACACAAGTGAGGTACCATTTTTATTGGGAGACTTTGGGGAACGCTAGGCGGAAGGGAGTTTGTGGCTCCTCTCAGATTCCAGAACTTTCTGTCACCAAAATTAGAGGAAAAAGTGTTTTTCGACCAAATTTTGAGGTTTGCAAAGGATTCTGGGTAACAGAACCTGGTCAGAGCCCCACAAGTCACCGCGTGATGGATTCCCCTAGGTCTCCATTTTTAAAATATGCACTGGTTTGCTAGGTTTCCCAAGGTGACGGCTGAGCTAGAGGCCAAAATCCACAGGTAGGCACTTTGTAAAAAACACCTCTGTTTTCTGTGGAAAAATGTGATGTGTCCACGTTGTGTTTTGGGGCATTTCCTTTCGCAGGCGCTAGGCCTACCCACACAAGTGAGGTACCATTTTTATTGGGAGACTTGGTGGAACGCTGGGTGGAAAGAAATTTCTGGCTCCTCTCAGATTCCAGAATTTTCTGTAACCGAAATGAGAGAAAAAATTGTTTTTTTAGCCAAATTTTGAGGTTTGCAAAGGATTCTGGGTAAGAACCTGGTCAGAGCTCCACAAGTCACCCCATCTGGGATTCCCCAGGTGTCTAGTTTTAAAAAATGCGCTGGTTTGCTATGTTTCCCCAAGTGCCGGCTGAGCTAGAGGCCTAAATCCACAGGCAGGCACTTTGTAAAAGACACCTCTGTTTTCTGTGGGAAAAATGTGATGTGTCCACGTAGTGATTTGGGGCATTTCCTTTTGCGGGTTCTAGACATACCCACACAAGTGAGGTACCATTTTTATCGGGAGACTTGGGGGAATGCTGGGGGGAAGTAAATTCGTGGCTCCTCTAAGATTCCAATACTTTCTGTCACCAAATGAGAGGAAAAAGTGTTTTTCGGCCAAATTTTGAGGTTTGCAAAGGATTCTGGGTAACAGAACCTGGTCAGAGCCCCATAAGTCACTGCGTTATGGATTCCCCTAGGTGTCTACTTTTAAAAAATGCACTGCTTTTCTAGGTTTCCCAAGGTGACGGCTGAGCTAAAGGCCAAAATACACAGGTAGGCACTTTGTAAAAAACAACTCTGTTTTCTGTGGAAAAATGTGATGTGTCCACATTGTGTTGTAGAGCTTTTCCTTTCGCGGGCGTTAGACCTACCCACACAAGTGAGGTACCATTTTTATTGGGAGACCTGGGGGAATGCTAGGTGGAAGGGAGTTTGTGGCTCCTCTCAGATTCCAGTACTTTCTGTCACCGAAATGAGAGGAAAAAGTGTTTTTTGGGCCAAATTATGAGGTTTGCAAAGGATTCTGGGTAACAGAACCTGGTCAAAGCCCCACAAGTCACCCCATCTTGGAATCCCCTAGGTGTCTAGTTTTCAAATATGCGCAGGTTTGCTAGGTTTCCCCAGGTGCCAGTTGAGCTAGAGGCCAAAATCCACAGCTAGGCACTTTCTAAAAAACACCTCTGTTTTCTGTGGAAAAATGTGATGAGTCCACGTTGTGTTTAGGGACATTTCAATTCGTGGGCGGTAGGTCTACCCGCACAAGTGAGGTACCATTTTTATCGAGAGAATTGGGAGAATGCTGGGGGGAAGGAAATTTGTGTCTCCTCTCAGATTCCAGAACTTTCTGTCACCAAAATGAGAGGAAAAAGTGTTTTGGGGCTAAATTTTGAGGTTTGCAAAGGCTTCTGGGTAACAGAACCTGGTCAGAGCCCCACAAGTCACTCCATCATGGATTCCCCTAGGTGTCTAGTTTTAAAAAATGCACTGGTTTGCTAGGTTCCCCATATGCTGACTGAGCTAGAGGCCAAAATCAACAGGTAGGCACTTTGTAAAAAATACCTCTGTTTTCTGTGGGAAAATGTGATATGTCCAAGTTGGGTTTTGAGGCATTTCCTTTTACAGGTCCTAGGCCTACCCACACAAGTGAGGTACCATTTTTATTGGGAGACTTTGGGGAACGCTAGGTGGAAGGGAGTTTGTGGCTCCTCTCAGATTCCAGAACTTTCTGTCACCAAAATTAGAGGAAAAAGTGTTTTTTTAGCCGAATTGTAAGGTTTGCAAAGGATTCTGGATAACAGAACATGGTCAGAGCCCCACAAGTCACCCCATCTTGGATTCCCCCAGGTGTCTAGTTTTCAAAAATGCACTGGTTTGCTAGGTTTCCCCAGATGCTGGCTGAGCTAGAGGCCAAATTCCACAGGTAGGCACTTTGTAAAAAAACACCTCTGTTTTCTGTGGAAAAATGAGATGTGTCCATGTTGTGTTTTGGGGTATTTCCTTTCGCAGGCGCTAGGTCTACCCACACAAGTGAGGTACCATTTTTATTGGGAGGCTTGGGGGAACGCTGGGTCGAAGGACATTTCTGGCTCCTCTCAGATTCCAGAACTTTCTGTAACCGAAATGAGAGAAAAAATATTTTTTTAGCCAAATTTTGAGGTTTGCAAAGGATTCTGGGTAAGAACCTGGTCAGAGCCCCACAAGTCACCCCATCTTGGATTCCCCAGGTGTCTAGTTTTCAAAAATGCGCTGTTTTGCTATGTTTCCCCAGGTGCCGGTTGAGCTAGAGTCCAAAATCCACAGCTAGGCACTTTGTAAAAAACACCTCTGTTTTCTGTGGAAAAATGTGATGTGTCCACGTTGTGTTTTGGGGCATTTCCTTTCGTAGGCGCAAGGTCCACCTGCACAAGTGAGGTACCATTTTTATCGAGAGAATTGGGAGAATGCTGGGGGGAAGGAAATTTGTGTCTCCTCTCAGATTCCAGTACTTTCTGTCACCAAAATGAGAGGAAAAAGTGTTTTTGTGCCACATTTTGAGGTTTCCAAAGGATTCTGGGTAACAGAACCTGGTCAGAGCCCCACAAGTCACTCCATCATGGATTCCTCTAGGTGTCTAGTTTTAAAAAATGCACTGGTTTGCTAGGTTCCCCGTATGCTGACTGAGCTAGAGGCCAAAATACACAGGTAGGCACTTTGTAACAAATACCTCTGTTTTCTGTGGAAAAATGTGATATGTCCAAGTTGTGTTTTGAGGCATTTCCTTTCGCCGGTGCTAGGCCTACCCACACAAGTGAGGTACCATTTTTATTGGGAGACTTTGGGGAACACTGGGTGGAAGGGAGTTTTTGGCTCCTCTCAGATTCCAGAACTTTCTGTCACCAAAATTAGCCGAAAAAGTGTTTTTTTAGCCGAATTTTGAGGTTTGCAAAGGATTCTGGGTAACAGAACATGGTCAGAGCCCCACAAGTCACCCCATCTTGGATTCCCCTAGGTGTCTAGTTTACAAAAATGCACTGGTTTGCTAGGTTTCCCCAGATGCTGGCTGAGCTAGAGGCCAAAATCCACAGGTAGGCACTTTGTAAAAATCACCTCTGTTTTCTGTGGAAAAATGTGAGGTGTCCACGTAGTGTTTTGGGGCATTTCCTTTTCCGGGCGCTACGCCTACCCACACAAGTGAGGTACCGATTTTATCGGGATACTTGGGGGAAAGCTGGGTGGAAGGAAATTTGTGGCTCCTCTCAGATTCCAGGACTTTCTATCACCGAAATGAGAGAAAAAATTGTTTTTTAGCCAAATTTAGAGGTTTTCAAAGGATTCTGGGTAAGAACCTGGTCAGAGCCCCACACGTCGCCCCATCTTGGATTACCCTAGGTGTCTAGTTTTCATAAATTCACTTGTTTGCTAGGTTTCCCCAGGTGCCGGCTGAGCTAGAGGCCAAAATCAACAGCTAGTCACTTTGTAAAAAACACCTCTGTTTTCTGTGGGAAAAATGTGATGTGTCAACGTAGTGTTTTGGGGCATTTCCTTTTGCGGGTGCTAGGCCTACCCACACAAGTGAGGTACCATTTTTATCAGGAGACTTGGGGGAATGCTGGGGGGTAGGAAATTTGTGGCCCCTCTCAGATTCCAATACTTTCTGTCACCAAAATAAGAGGAAAAAGTGTTTTTCGGCCACATTTTGAGGTTTGCAAAGGATTCTGGGTAACAGAACCTGGTCAGAGCCCCACAAGTCACCTCATCATGGATTCCCCTAGGTCTCTAGTTTTAAAAAATGCACTGGTTTGCTAGGTTTCCCAAGGTGACGGCTGAGCTAGAGGCCAAAATCCACAGGTAGGCACTTTGTAAAAGACACCTCTGTTTTCTGTGGAAAAATGTGATGTTTCCATGTTGTGTTTTGGGGCATTTCCTTTCGCAGGCGCTAGGCCTACCCACACAAGTGAGGTACCATTTTTATTGGGAGACTTGGGGGAATGCTGGGTGGAAGGAAATTTCTGGCTCCTCTCAGATTCCAGAATTTTCTCTAACCGAAATGAGAGAAAAAAGTGTTTTTCGACCAAATTTTGAGGTTTGCAAAGGTTTCTGGGTAACAGAACCTGGTCAGAGCCCCACAAGTCACCACGTCATGGATTCCCCTAGGTATCTAGTTTTAAAAAATGCACTGGTTTGCTAGGTTTCCCAAGGTGACGGCTGAGCTAGAGGCCAAAATCCACAGTTAGGCACTTTGTAAATTACACCTCTGATTTCTGTGGAAACATGTGATGTGTCCATGTTGTGTTTTTGGGCAATTCCTTTCGCAGGCACTAGGCCTACCCACACAAGTGAGATACCATTTTTATTGGGAGGCTTGTGGGAACGCTGGGTGGAAGGACATTTCTGGCTCCTCTCAGATTCCAGAACTTTCTGTAACCGAAATGAGAGAAAAAATATTTTTTTAGCCAAATTTTGAGGTTTGCAAAGGATTCTGGGTAAGAACCTGGTCAGAGCCCCACAAGTCACCCCATCTTGGATTCCCCAGGTGTCTAGTTTTTAAAAATGCGCTGTTTTGCTATGTTTCCCCAGGTGCCGGTTGAGCTAGAGTCCAAAATCCACAGCTAGGCACTTTGTAAAAAACACCTCTGTTTTCTGTGGAAAAATGTGATGTGTCCACGTTGTGTTTTGGGGCATTTCCTTTCGTAGGCGCAAGGTCAACCTGCACAAGTGAGGTACCATTTTTATCGAGAGAATTGGGAGAATGCTGGGGGGAAGGAAATTTGTGTCTCCTCTCAGATTCCAGTACTTTCTGTCACCAAAATGAGAGGAAAAAGTGTTTTTGGGACAAATTTTGAGGTTTCCAAAGGATTCTGGGTAACAGAACCTGGTCAGAGCCCCACAAGTCACTCCATCATGGATTCCTCTAGGTGTCTAGTTTTAAAAAATGCACTGGTTTGCTAGGTTCCCCATATGCTGACTGAGCTAGAGGCCAAAATACACAGGTAGGCACTTTGTAACAAATACCTCTGTTTTCTGTGGAAAAATGTGATATGTCCAAGTTGTGTTTTGAGGCATTTCCTTTCGCCGGTGCTAGGCCTACCCACACAAGTGAGGTACCATTTTTATTGGGAGACTTTGGGGAACACTGGGTGGAAGGGAGTTTTTGGCTCCTCTCAGATTCCAGAACTTTCTGTCACCAAAATTAGCCGAAAAAGTGTTTTTTAGCCGAATTTTGAGGTTTGCAAAGGATTCTGGGTAACAGAACATGGTCAGAGCCCCACAAGTCACCCCATCTTGGGTTCCCCTAGGTGTCTAGTTTACAAAAATGCACTGGTTTGCTAGGTTTCCCTAGATGCTGGCTGAGCTAGAGGCCAAAATCCACAGGTAGGCACTTTGTAAAAAACACCTCTGTTTTCTGTGGAAAAATGTGATGTGTCCATGTTGTGTTTTGGGGCATTTCCTTTCGCAGGCGCTAGGCCTACCCACACAAGTGAGGTACCGTTTTTATCGGGAGACTTGGGGGAAAGCTGGGTGGAAGGAAATTTGTGGCTCCTCTCAGATTCCAGAACTTTCTATCTCCGAAATGAGAGAAAAAATGTTTTTTTAGCCAAATTTAGAGGTTTTCAAAGGATTCTGGGTAAGAACCTGGTCAGAGCCCCACACGTCGCCCCATCTTGGATTACCCTAGGTGTCTAGTTATCATAAATTCACTTGTTTGCTATGTTTCACCAGGTGCCGGCTGAGCTAGAGGCCAAAATCAACAGCTAGTCACTTTGTAAAAAACACCTCTGTTTTCTGTGGGAAAAATGTGATGTGTCCACGTAGTGTTTTGGGGCATTTCCTTTTGCGGGTGCTAGGCCTACCCACACAAGTGAGGTACCATTTTTATCGGGAGACTTGGGGGAATGCTGGGGAGTAGGAAATTTGTGGCCCCTCTCAGATTCCAATACTTTCTGTCACCAAAATAAGAGGAAAATGTGTTTTTCGGCCATATTTTGAGGTTTGCAAAGGATTCTGGGTAACAGAACCTGGTCAGAGCCCCACAAGTCACCTCATCATGGATTCCCCTAGGTCTCTAGTTTTAAAAAATGCACTGGTTTGCTAGGTTTCCCAAGGTGACGGCTGAGCTAGAGGCCAAAATCCACAGGTAGGCACTTTGTAAAAGACACCTCTGTTTTCTGTGGAAAAATGTGATGTTTCCATGTTGTGTTTTGGGGCATTTCCTTTCGCAGGCGCTAGGCCTACCCACACAAGTGAGGTACCCTTTTTATTGGGAGACTTGGGGGAATGCTGGGTGGAAGGAAATTTCTGGCTCCTCTCAGATTCCAGAATTTTCTGTAACCGAAATGAGAGAAAAAAATGTTTTTTTAGCCAAATTTTGAGGTTTGCAAAGGTTTCTGGGTAACAGAACCTGGTCAGAGCCCCACAAGTCACCTCATCATGGATTCCCCTAGGTCTCTAGTTTTTTGAAAAATGCACTGGTTTGCTAGGTTTCCCAAGGTGACGGCTGAGCTAGAGGCCAAAATCCACAGGTAGGCACTTTGTAAAAGACACCTCTGTTTTCTGTGGAAAAATGTGATGTTTCCATGTTGTGTTTTGGGGCATTTCCTTTCGCAGGCGCTAGGCATACCCACACAAGTGAGGTACCATTTTTATTGGGAGACTTGGGGGAATGCTGAGTGGAAGGAAATTTCTGGCTCCTCTCAGATTCCAGAACTTTCTGTAACTGAAATGAGAGAAAAAATATTTTTTTAGCCAAATTTTGAGGTTTGCAAAGGATTCTGGGTAAGAACCTGGTCAGAGCCCCACAAGTCACCCCATCTTGGATTCCCCAGGTGTCTAGTTTTCAAAAATGCGCTGTTTTGCTATGTTTCCCCAGGTGCCGGTTGAGCTAGAGTCCAAAATCCACAGCTAGGCACTTTGTAAAAAACACCTCTGTTTTCTGTGGAAAAATGTGATGTGTCCACGTTGTGTTTTGGGGCATTTCCTTTATTAGGCGCTAGGTCCACCCGCACAAGTGAGGTACCATTTTTATCGAGAGAATTGGGAGAATGCTGGGGGGAAGGAAATTTGTGTCTCCTCTCAGATTCCAGTACTTTCTGTCACCAAAATGAGAGGAAAAAGTGTTTTTGGGCCAAATTATGAGGTTTCCAAAGAATTCTGGGTTACAGAACCTGGTCAGAGCCCCACAAGTCACTCCATCATGGATTCCTCTAGGTGTCTAGTTTTAAAAAATGCACTGGTTTGCTAGGTTCCCCATATGCTGACTGAGCTAGAGGCCAAAATCCACAGGTAGGCACTTTGTAACAAATACCTCTGTTTTCTGTGGAAAAATGTGATATGTCCAAGTTGTGTTTTGAGACATTTCCTTTCGCCGGTGCTAGGCCTACCCACACAAGTGAGATACCATTTTTATTGGGAGACTTTGGGGAACACTGGGTGGAAGGGAGTTTTTGGCTCCTCTCAGATTCCAGAACTTTCTGTCACCAAAATTAGCCGAAAAAGTGTTTTTTTAGCCGAATTTTGAGGTTTGCAAAGGATTCTGGGTAACAGAACATGGTCAGAGCCCCACAAGTCACCCCGTCTTTGATTTCCCTAGGTGTCTAGTTTACAAAAATGCACTGGTTTGCTAGGTTTCCCCAGATGCTGGCTGAGCTAGAGGCCAAAATCCACAGGTAGCCACTTTGTAAAAAACACCTCTGTTTTCTGTGGAAAAATGTGATGTGTCCATGTTGTGTTTTGGGGCATTTCCTTTCGCAGGCGCTAGGCCTACCCACACAAGTGAGGTACCGTTTTTATTGGGAGACTTTGGGGAACACTGGGTGGAAGGGAGTTTTTGGCTCCTCTCAGATTCCAGAACTTTCTGTCACCAAAATTAGCCGAAAAAGTGTTTTTTTAGCCGAATTTTGAGGTTTGCAAAGGATTCTGGGTAACAGAACATGGTCAGAGCCCCACAAGTCACCCCGTCTTGGATTCCCCTAGGTGTCTAGTTTACAAAAATGAACTGGTTTGCTAGGTTTCCCCAGATGCTGGCTGAGCTAGAGGCCAAAATCCACAGGTAGCCACTTTGTAAAAAACACCTCTGTTTTCTGTGGAAAAATGTGATGTGTCCATGTTGTGTTTTGGGGCATTTCCTTTCGCAGGCGCTAGGCCTACCCACACAAGTGAGGTACCGTTTTTATCGGGAGACTTGGGGGAAAGCTGGGTGGAAGGAAATTTGTGGCTCCTCTCAGATTCCAGAACTTTCTATCACCGAAATGAGAGAAAAAATGTTTTTTTAGCCAAATTTAGAGGTTTTCAAAGGATTCTGGGTAAGAACCTGGTCAGAGCCCCACACGTCGCCCCATCTTGGATTACCCTAGGTGTCTAGTTTTCATAAATTCACTTGTTTGCTATGTTTCACCAGGTGCCGGCTGAGCTAGAGGCCAAAATCAACAGCTAGTCACTTTGTAAAAAACACCTCTGTTTTCTGTGGGAAAAATGTGATGTGTCCATGTAGTGTTTTGGGGCATTTCCTTTTGCGGGTGCTAGGCCTACCCACACAAGTGAGGTACCATTTTTATCGGGAGACTTGGGGGAATGCTGGGGAGTAGGAAATTTGTGGCCCCTCTCAGATTCCAATACTTTCTGTCACCAAAATAAGAGGAAAAAGTGTTTTTCGGCCACATTTTGAGGTTTGCAAAGGATTCTGGGTAACAGAACCTGGTCAGAGCCCCACAAGTCACCTCATCATGGATTCCCCTAGGTCTCTAGTTTTAAAAAATGCACTGGTTTGCTAGGTTTCCCAAGGTGACGGCTGAGCTAGAGGCCAAAATCCACAGGTAGGCACTTTGTAAAAGACACCTCTGTTTTCTGTTGAAAAATGTGATGTTTCCATGTTGTGTTTTGGGGCATTTCCTTTCGCAGGCGCTAGGCCTACCCACACAAGTGAGGTACCCTTTTTATTGGGAGACTTGGGGGAATTCTGGGTGGAAGGAAATTTCTGGCTCCTCTCAGATTCCAGAATTTTCTGTAACCGAAATGAGAGAAAAAAATGTTTTTTTAGCCAAATTTTGAGGTTTGCAAAGGTTTCTGGGTAACAGAACCTGGTCAGAGCCCCACAAGTCACCTCATCATGGATTCCCCTAGGTCTCTAGTTTTTTGAAAAATGCACTGGTTTGCTAGGTTTCCCAAGGTGACGGCTGAGCTAGAGGCCAAAATCCACAGGTAGGCACTTTGTAAAAGACACCTCTGTTTTCTGTGGAAAAATGTGATGTTTCCATGTTGTGTTTTGGGGCATTTCCTTTCGCAGGCGCTAGGCATACCCACACAAGTGAGGTACCATTTTTATTGGGAGACTTGGGGGAATGCTGAGTGGAAGGAAATTTCTGGCTCCTCTCAGATTCCAGAATTTTCTGTAACCGAAATGAGAGAAAAAAGTGTTTTTCGACCAAATTTTGAGGTTTGCAAAGGTTTCTGGGTAACAGAACCTGGTCAGAGCCCCACAAGTCACCACGTCATGGATTCCCCTAGGTATCTAGTTTTAAAAAATGCACTGGTTTGCTAGGTTTCCCAAGGTGACGGCTGAGCTAGAGGCCAAAATCCACAGGTAGGCACTTTGTAAATTACACCTCTGATTTCTGTGGAAACATGTGATGTGTCCATGTTGTGTTTTGGGGCATTTCCTTTCGCAGGCGATAGGCCTACCCACACAAGTGAGGTACCATTTAAATTGGGAGACTTGGGGGAACACTGGGTGGAAGGAAATTTCTGGCTCCTCTCAGATTCCAGAACTTTCTGTAACCGAAATGAGAGAAAAAATTGTTGTTTTTAGCCAAATTTTGAGGTTTGCAAAGGATTCTGGGTAAGAACCTGGTCAGAGCCCCACAAGTCACCCCATCTTGGATTCCCCAGGTGTCTAGTTTTAAAAAATGCGCTGGTTTGCTTTGTTTCCCCAGGTGCCGGTTGAGCTAGAGGCCAAAATCCACAGCTAGGCACTTTGTAAAAAACACCTCTGTTTTCTGTGGAAAAATGTGATGTGTCCACGTTGTGTTTTGGGGCATTTCCTTTCGCGGGCGCTAGGCCTACTCACACAAGTGAGGTAAAAATTTTATTGGGAGACTTGGGGGAATGCTGGGGGGGAGGAAATTCGTGGCTCCTCTCAGATTCCAGAACTTTCTGTCACCGAAATGAGAGGAAAAAGTGTTTTTTTGGGCCAAATTGTGAGGTTTGCAAAGGATTCTGGGTAACAAAACCTGGTCACAGCCCCACAAGTCACCCCATCTTGGATTCCCCAGGTGTCTAGTTTTCAAAAATGCGCTGGTTTGCTATGTTTCCCCAGGTGCCGGCTGAGCTAGAGGCCAAAATCCACAGGTAGGCACTTTGTAAAAGACACCTCTGTTTTCTGTGGGAAAAATGGGATGTGTCCACGTTGTGTTTTGGGGCATTTCCTTTTGCGGGCGCTAGGTCCACCCGCACAAGTGAGGTACCATTTTTATCGAGAGAATTGGGAGAATGCTGGGGGCAAGTAAATTTGTGTCTCCTCTCAGATTCCAGAACTTTCTGTCACCAAAATGAGAGGAAAAAGTATTTTGGGGCTAAATTTTGAGGTTTGCAAAGGCTTCTGGGTAACAGAACCTGGTCAGAGCCCCACAAGTCACTCCATCATGGATTCCCCTAGGTGTCTAGTTTTAAAAAATGCACTGGTTTGCTAGGTTCCCCATATGCTGACTGAGCTAGAGGCCAAAATCAACAGGTAGGCACTTTGTAAAAAATACCTCTGTTTTCTGTGGGAAAATGTGATATGTCCAAGTTGTGTTTTGAGGCATTTCCTTTTACAGGTCCTAGGCCTACCCACACAAGTGAGGTACCATTTTTATTGGGAGACTTTGGGGAACGCTAGGTGGAAGGGAGTTTGTGGCTCCTCTCAGATTCCAGAACTTTCTGTCACCAAAATTAGAGGAAAAAGTGTTTTTTTAGCCGAATTGTAAGGTTTGCAAAGGATTCTGGATAACAGAACATGGTCAGAGCCCCACAAGTCACCCCATCTTGGATTCCCCCAGGTGTCTAGTTTTCAAAAATGCACTGGTTTGCTAGGTTTCCCCAGATGCTGGCTGAGCTAGAGGCCAAAATCCACAGGTAGGCACTTTGTAAAAAAAACCTCTGTTTTCTGTGGAAAAATGAGATGTGTCCATGTTGTGTTTTGGGGCATTTCCTTTCGCAGGCGCTAGGTCTACCCACACAAGTGAGGTACCATTTTTATTGGGAGACTTGGGGGAACGCTGGGTGGAAGGAAATTTGTGGCTCCTCTCAGATTCCAGAACTTTCTGTCACCGAAATGAGAGAGAAAAATGTTTTTTAGCCAAATTTTGAGGTTTGCAAAGGATTCTGGGTAAGAACATGGTAAGAGCCCCACAAGTCGCCCCATCTTGGATTCCCCAGGTGTCTAGTTTTCAAAAATGCGCTGGTTAGCTATGTTTCCCCAGGTGCCGGCTGAGCTAGAGGCCAAAATCCATAGGTAGGCACTTTGTAAAAGACACCTCTGTTTTCTGTGGGAAAAATGGGATGTGTCCACGTTGTGTTTTGGGGCATTTCCTTTTGCGGGCGCTAGGCCTACCCACACAAGTGAGGTACCATTTTTATCGGGAGACTTGGGGGAATGCTGGGGGGAAGGAAATTTGTGGCTCCTCTCAGATTCCAATACTTTCTGTCACCAAAATAAGAGGAAAAGGTGTTTTTCGACCAAATTTTGAGGTTTGCAAAGGTTTCTGGGTAACAGAACCTGGTCAGAGCCCCACAAGTCATCGCGTCATGGATTCCCCTAGGTATCTAGTTTTAAAAAATGCACTGGTTTGCTAGGTTTCCCAAGGTGACGGCTGAGCTAGAGGCCAAAATACACAGGTAGGCACTTTGTAAAAAACACCTCTGATTCCTGTGGAAACATGTGATGTGTCCATGTTGTGTTTTGGGGCATTTCCTTTCGCAGGCGATAGGCCTACCCACACAAGTGAGGTACCATTTAAATTGGGAGACTTGGGGGAACACTGGGTGGAAGGAAATTTCTGGCTCCTCTCAGATTCCAGAACTTTCTGTAACCGAAATGAGAGAAAAAATTGTTGTTTTTAGCCAAATTTTGAGGTTTGCAAAGGATTCTGGGTAAGAACCTGGTCAGAGCCCCACAAGTCACCCCATCTTGGATTCCCCAGGTGTCTAGTTTTTAAAAATGCGCTGGTTTGCTTTGTTTCCCCAGGTGCCGGTTGAGCTAGAGGCCAAAATCCACAGCTAGGCACTTTGTAAAAAACACCTCTGTTTTCTGTGGAAAAATGTGATGTGTCCACGTTGTGTTTTGGGGCATTTCCTTTCGCGGGCGCTAGGCCTACTCACACAAGTGAGGTAAAAATGTTATTGGGAGACTTGGGGGAATGCTGGGGGGGAGGAAATTCGTGGCTCCTCTCAGATTCCAGAACTTTCTGTCACCGAAATGAGAGGAAAAAGTGTTTTTTTGGGCCAAATTGTGAGGTTTGCAAAGGATTCTGGGTAACAAAACCTGGTCACAGCCCCACAAGTCACCCCATCTTGGATTCCCCAGGTGTCTAGTTTTCAAAAATGCGCTGGTTTGCTATGTTTCCCCAGGTGCCGGCTGAGCTAGAGGCCAAAATCCACAGGTAGGCACTTTGTAAAAGACACCTCTGTTTTCTGTGGGAAAAATGGGATGTGTCCACGTTGTGTTTTGGGGCATTTCCTTTTGCGGGCGCTAGGTCCACCCGCACAAGTGAGGTACCATTTTTATCGAGAGAATTGGGAGAATGCTGGGGGCAAGTAAATTTGTGTCTCCTCTCAGATTCCAGTACTTTCTGTCACCAAAATGAGAGGAAAAAGTGTTTTTGGGCCAAATTTTGAGGTTTCCAAAGTATTCTGGGTAACAGAACCTGGTCAGAGCCCCACAAGTCACTCCATCATGGATTCCTCTAGGTGTCTAGTTTTAAAAAATGCACTGGTTTGCTAGGTTCCCCATATGCTGACTGAGCTAGAGGCCAAAATCCACAGGTAGGCACTTTGTATCAAATACCTCTGTTTTCTGTGGAAAAATGTGATATGTCCAAGTTGTGTTTTGAGGCATTTCCTTTCGCCGGTGCTAGGCCTACCCACACAAGTGAGGTACCATTTTCATTGGGAGACTTTGGGGAACACTGGTTGGAAGGGAGTTTTTGGCTCCTCTCAGATTCCAGAACTTTCTGTCACCAAAATTAGCCGAAAAAGTGTTTTTTTAGCCGAATTTTGAGGTTTGCAAAGGATTCTGGGTAACAGAACATGGTCAGAGCCCCACAAGTCACCCCATCTTGGATTCCCCTAGGTGTCTAGTTTACAAAAATGCACTGGTTTGCTAGGTTTCCCCAGATGCTGGCTGAGCTAGAGGCCAAAATCCACAGGTAGGCACTTTGTAAAAAACACCTCAGTTTTCTGTGGAAAAATGTGATTTGTCCATGTTGTGTTTTGGGGCATTTCCTTTCGCAGGCGCTAGGCCTACCCACACAAGTGAGGTACCATTTTTATTGGGAGACTTGGGGGAATGCTGGGTGGAAGGAAATTTCTGGCTCCTCTCAGATTCCAGAATTTTCTGTAACCGAAATGAGAGAAAAAAATGTTTTTTTAGCCAAATTTTGACGTTTGCAAAGGATTCTGGGTAAGAACCTGGTCAGAGCTCCACAATTCACCCCATCTTGGATTCCCCAGGTGTCTAGTTTTAAAAAATACGCTGGATTGCTATGTTTCCCCAAGTGCCGGCTGAGCTAGAGGCCAAAATCCACAGGCAGGCACTTTGTAAAAGACACCTCTGTTTTCTGTGGGAAAAATGGGATGTGTCCACGTTGTGTTTTGGGGCATTTCCTTTTGCGGGCGCTAGGCCTACCCACACAAGTGAGGTACCATTTTTATCGGGAGACTTGGGGGAATGCTGGGGGGAAGGAAATTTGTGGCTCCTCTCAGATTCCAATACTTTCTGTCACCAAATGAGAGGAAAAAGTGTTTTTCGGCCAAATGTTGAGGTTTGCAAAGGATTCTGGGTAACAGAACCTGGTCAGAGCCCCACAAGTCACCGCGTCATGGATTCCCCTAGGTGTCTAGTTTTAAAAAATGCACTGCTTTGCTAGGTTTCCCAAGGTGACGGCTGAGCTAGAGGCCAACATACACAGGTAGGCACTTTGTTAAAAACAACTCTGTTTTCTGTGGAAAAATGTGATGTGTCCACGTTGTGTTTTAGGGCATTTCCTTTCGCAGGCGCTAGGCCTAACCACACAAGTGAGGTACCATTTTTATCAGGAGACTTGGGGGAACGCTGGGTGGAAGGAATTTTGTGGCTCCTCTCAGATTCCAGAACTTTCTATCACCGAAATGAGAGAAAAAAATGTTTTTTTAGCCAAATTTTGAGGTTTGCAAAGGATTCTCGGTAAGAACTTGGTCAGAGCCCCAAAAGTCGCCCCATCTTGGATTACCCTAGGTGTCTAGTTTTCATAAATTCGCTGGTTTGCTAGGTTTCCCCAGGTGCCGGCTCAGCTAGAGGCCAAAATTAACAGCTAGTCACTTTGTAAAAAACACATCTGTTTTCTGTGGGAAAAATGTGATGTGTCCACGTAGTGTTTTGGGGCATTTCCTTTTACAGGTCCTAGGCCTACCCACACAAGTGAGGTACCATTTTTATTGGGAGACTTTGGGGAACGCTAGGCGGAAGGGAGTTTGTGGCTCCTCTCAGATTCCAGAACTTTCTGTCACCAAAATTAGAGGAAAAAGTGTTTTTCGACCAAATTTTGAGGTTTGCAAAGGATTCTGGGTAACAGAACCTGGTCAGAGCCCCACAAGTCACCGCGTGATGGATTCCCCTAGGTCTCCATTTTTAAAATATGCACTGGTTTGCTAGGTTTCCCAAGGTGACGGCTGAGCTAGAGTCCAAAATCCACAGGTAGGCACTTTGTAAAAAACACCTCTGTTTTCTGTGGAAAAATGTGATGTGTCCACGTTGTGTTTTGGGGCATTTCCTTTCGCAGGCGCTAGGCCTACCCACACAAGTGAGGTACCATTTTTATTGGGAGACTTGGTGGAACGCTGGGTGGAAAGAAATTTCTGGCTCCTCTCAGATTCCAGAATTTTCTGTAACCGAAATGAGAGAAAAAATTGTTTTTTAAGCCAAATTTTGAGGTTTGCAAAGGATTCTGGGTAAGAACCTGGTCAGAGCTCCACAAGTCACCCCATCTTGGATTCCCCAGGTGTCTAGTTTTAAAAAATGCGCTGGTTTGCTATGTTTCCCCAAGTGCCGGCTGAGCTAGAGGCCAAAATCCACAGGCAGGCACTTTGTAAAAGACACCTCTGTTTTCTGTGGGAAAAATGTGATGTGTCCACGTAGTGATTTGGGGCATTTCCTTTTGCGGGTTCTAGACATACCCACACAAGTGAGGTACCATTTTTATCGGGAGACTTGGGGGAATGCTGGGGGGAAGTAAATTCGTGGCTCCTCTAAGATTCCAATACTTTCTGTCACCAAATGAGAGGAAAAAGTGTTTTTCGGCCAAATTTTGAGGTTTGCAAAGGATTCTGGGTAACAGAACCTGGTCAGAGCCCCACAAGTCACTGCGTTATGGATTCCCCTAGGTGTCTACTTTTAAAAAATGCACTGCTTTTCTAGGTTTCCCAAGGTGACGGCTGAGCTAAAGGCCAAAATACACAGGTAGGCACTTTGTAAAAAACAACTCTGTTTTCTGTGGAAAAATGTGATGTGTCCACATAGTGTTTTGGGGCATTTCCTTTTGCGGGTTCTAGACATACCCACACAAGTGAGGTACCATTTTTATCGGGAGACTTGGGGAAATGCTGGGGGGAAGTAAATTCGTGGCTCCTCTCAGATTCCAATACTTTCTGTCACCAAATGAGAGGAAAAAGTGTTTTTCGGCCAAATTTTAAGGTTTGCAAAGGATTCTGGGTAACAGAACCTGGTCAGAGCCCCACAAGTCACCACGTCATGGATTCCCCTAGGTGTCTACTTTTAAAAAATGCACTGCTTTTCTAGGTTTCCCAAGGTGACGGCTGAGCTAAAGGCCAAAATACACAGGTAGGCACTTTGTAAAAAACAACTCTGTTTTCTGTGGAAAAATGTGATGTGTCCACGTTGTGTTGTAGAGCTTTTCCTTTCGCGGGCGCTAGACCTACCCACACAAGTGAGGTACCATTTGGGAGACCTGGGGGAATGCTAGGTGGAAGGGAGTTTGTGGCTCCTCTCAGATTCCAGAACTTTCTGTCACCGAAATGAGAGGAAAAAGTGTTTTTTGGGCCAAATTATGAGGTTTGCAAAGGATTCTGGGTAACAGAACCTGGTCAAAGCCCCACAAGTCACCCCATCTTGGAATCCCCTAGGTGTCTAGTTTTCAAATATGCGCAGGTTTGCTAGGTTTCCCCAGGTGCCAGTTGAGCTAGAGGCCAAAATCCACAGCTAGGCACTTTCTAAAAAACACCTCTGTTTTCTGTGGAAAAATGTGATGTGTCCACGTTGTGTTTAGGGACATTTCAATTCGTGGGCGGTAGGTCTACCCACTCAAGTGAGGTACCATTTTTATCGAGAGAATTGGGAGAATGCTGGGGGGAAGGAAATTTGTGTCTCCTCTCAGATTCCAGAACTTTCTGTCACCAAAATGAGAGGAAAAAGTGTTTTGGGGCTAAATTTTGAGGTTTGCAAAGGCTTCTGGGTAACAGAACCTGGTAAGAGCCCCACAAGTCACTCCATCATGGATTCCCCTAGGTGTCTAGTTTTAAAAAATGCACTGGTTTGCTAGGTTCCCCATATGCTGACTGAGCTAGAGGCCAAAATCAACAGGTAGGCACTTTGTTAAAAATACCTCTGTTTTCTGTGGGAAAATGTGATATGTCCAAGTTGTGTTTTGAGGCATTTCCTTTTACAGGTCCTAGGCCTACCCACACAAGTGAGGTACCATTTTTATTGGGAGACTTTGGGGAACGCTAGGTGGAAGGGAGTTTGTGGCTCCTCTCAGATTCCAGAACTTTCTGTCACCAAAATTAGAGGAAAAAGTGTTTTTTTAGCCGAATTTTAAGGTTTGCAAAGGATTCTCGATAACAGAACATGGTCAGAGCCCCACAAGTCACCCCATCTTGGATTCCCCCAGGTGTCTAGTTTTCAAAAATGCACTGGTTTGCTAGGTTTCCCCAGATGCTGGCTGAGCTAGAGGCCAAAATCCACAGGTAGGCACTTTGTAAAAAACACCTCTGTTTTCTGTGGAAAAATGAGATGTGTACATGTAGTGTTTTGGGGCATTTCCTTTCGCAGGCGCTAGGTCTACCCACACAAGTGAGGTACCATTTTTATTGGGAGACTTGGGGGAACGCTGGGTGGAAGGAAATTTGTGGCTCCTCTCAGATTCCAGAACTTTCTGTCACGAAATGAGAGAGAAAAATGTTTTGTAGCCAAATTTTGAGGTTTGCAAAGGATTCTGGGTAAGAACATGGTAAGAGCCCCACAAGTCGCCCCATCTTGGATTCCCCAGGTGTCTAGTTTTCAAAAATGCGCTGGTTAGCTGTGTTTCCCCAGATGCCGGCTGAGCTAGAGGCCAAAATCCACAGGTAGGCACTTTGTAAAAGACACCTCTGTTTTCTGTGGGAAAAATGGGATGTGTCCACGTTGTGTTTTGGGGCATTTCCTTTTGCGGGCGCTAGGCCTACCCACACAAGTGAGGTACCATTTTTATCGGGAGACTTGGGGGAATGCTGGGGGGAAGGAAATTTGTGGCTCCTCTCAGATTCCAATACTTTCTGTCACCAAAATAAGAGAAAAAGGTGTTTTTCGACCAAATTTTGAGGTTGCAAAGGTTTCTGGGTAACAGAACCTGGCCAGAGCCCCACATGTCATCGCGTCATGGATTCCCCTAGGTATCTAGTTTTAAAAAATGCACTGGTTTGCTAGGTTTCCCAAGGTGACGGCTGAGCTAGAGGCCAAAATACACAGGTAGGCACTTTGTAAAAAACACCTCTGATTCCTGTGGAAACATGTGATGTGTCCATGTTGTGTTTTGGGGCATTTCCTTTCGCAGGCGATAGGCCTACCCACACAAGTGAGGTACCATTTAAATTGGGAGACTTGGGGGAACACTGGGTGGAAGGAAATTTCTGGCTCCTCTCAGATTCCAGAACTTTCTGTAACCGAAATGAGAGAAAAAATTGTTTTTTTTAGCCAAATTTTGAGGTTTGCAAAGGATTCTGGGTAAGAACCTAGTCAGAGCCCCACAAGTCACCCCATCTTGGATTCCCCAGGTGTCTAGTTTTTAAAAATGCGCTGGTTTGCTTTGTTTCCCCAGGTGCCGGTTGAGCTAGAGGCCAAAATCCACAGCTAGGCACTTTGTAAAAAACACCTCTGTTTTCTGTGGAAAAATGTGATGTGTCCACGTTGTGTTTTGGGGCATTTCCTTTCGCGGGCGCTAGGCCTACTCACACAAGTGAGGTAAAAATTTTATTGGGAGACTTGGGGGAATGCTGGGGGGGAGGAAATTCGTGGCTCCTCTCAGATTCCAGAACTTTCTGTCACCGAAATGAGAGGAAAAAGTGTTTTTTTGGGCCAAATTGTGAGGTTTGCAAAGGATTCTGGGTAACAAAACCTGGTCACAGCCCCACAAGTCACCCCATCTTGGATTCCCCAGGTGTCTAGTTTTCAAAAATGCGCTGGTTTGCTATGTTTCCCCAGGTGCCGGCTGAGCTAGAGGCCAAAATCCACAGGTAGGCACTTTGTAAAAGACACCTCTGTTTTCTGTGGGAAAAATGGGATGTGTCCACGTTGTGTTTTGGGGCATTTCCTTTTGCGGGCGCTAGGCCTACCCACACAAGTGAGGTACCATTTTTATCGGGAGACTTGGGGGAATGCTGGGTGGAAGGAAATTTGTGGCTCCTCTCAGATTCCAATACTTTCTGTCACCAAAATAAGAGGAAAAAGTGTTTTTCGACCAAATTTTGAGGTTTGCAAAGGTTTCTGGGTAACAGAACCTGGTCAGAGCCCCACAAGTCACCACGTCATGGATTCCCCTAGATATCTAGTTTTAAAAAATGCACTGGTTTGCTAGGTTTCCCAAGGTGACGGCTGAGCTAGAGGCCAAAATCCACAGGTAGGCACTTTGTAAATTACACATCTGATTTCTGTGTAAACATGTGATGTGTCCATGTTGTGTTTTCGGGCAATTCCTTTCGCAGGCGCTAGGTCTACCCACACAAGTGAGGTACCATTTTTATTGGGAGGCTTGGGGGAACGCTGGGTGGAAGGACATTTCTGGCTCCTCTCAGATTCCAGAACTTTCTGTAACCGAAATGAGAGAAAACATTTTTTTTTAGCCAAATTTTGAGGTTTGCAAAGGATTCTGGGTAAGAACCTGGTCAGAGCCCCACAAGTCACCCCATCTTGGATTCCCCAGGTGTCTAGTTTTCAAAAATGCTCTGTTTTGCTATGTTTCCCCAGGTGCCGGTTGAGCTAGAGTCCAAAATCCACAGCTAGGCACTTTGTAAAAAACACCTCTGTTTTCTGTGGAAAAATGTGATGTGTCCACGTTGTGTTTTGGGGCATTTCCTTTCGTAGGCGCTAGGTCCACCCGCACAAGTGAGGTACCATTTTTATTGAGAGAATTGGGAGAATGCTGGGGGCAAGTAAATGTGTGTCTCCTCTCAGATTCCAGTACTTTCTGTCACCAAAATGAGAGGAAAAAGTGTTTTTGGGCCAAATTTTGAGGTTTCCAAAGGATTCTGGGTAACAGAAACTGGTCAGAGCCCCACAAGTCACTCCATCATGGATTCCTCTAGGTGTCTAGTTTTAAAAAATGCACTGGTTTGCTAGGTTCCCCATATGCTGACTGAGCTAGAGGCCAAAATCCACAGGTAGGCACTTTGTAACAAATACCTCTGTTTTCTGTGGAAAAATGTGATATGTCCAAGTTGTGTTTTGAGGCATTTCCTTTCGCCGGTGCTAGGCCTACCCACACAAGTGAGGTACCATTTTCATTGGGAGACTTTGGGGAACACTGGGTGGAAGGGAATTTTTGGCTCCTCTCAGATTCCAGAACTTTCTGTCACCAAAATTAGCCGAAAACGTGTTTTTTTAGCTGAATTTTGAGGTTTGCAAAGGATTCTGGGTAACAGAACATGGTCAGAGCCCCACAAGTCACCCCATCTTGGATTCCCCTAGGTGTCTAGTTTACAAAAATGCACTGGTTTGCTAGGCTTCCCCAGATGCTGGCTGAGCTAGAGGCCAAAATCCACAGGCAGGCACTTTGTAAAAGACACCTCTTTTTTCTGTGGGAAAAATGTGATGTGTCCACGTAGTGTTTTGGGGCATTTCCTTTTGCGGGCTCTAGACATACCCACACAAGTGAGGTACCATTTTTATCGGGAGACTTGGTGGAATGCTGGGGGGAAGGAAATTTGTGGCTCTTCTCAGATTCCAATACTTGCTGTCACCAAATGAGAGGAAAAAGTGTTTTTCGGCCAAATTTTGAGGTTTGCAAACGATTCTGGGTAACAGAACCTGGTCAGAGCCCCACAAGTCACGCGTCATGGATTCCCCTAGGTGTCTAGTTTTAAAAAATGCAATGCTTTTCTAGGTTTCCCAAGGTGACGGCTGAGCTAGAGGCCAAAATACACAGGTAGGCACTTTGTAAAAAATACCTCTGTTTTCTGTCGAAAAATGTGTTGTGTCCACGTTGTGTTGTAGAGCTTTTCCTTTCGCGGGCGCTAGACCTACCCACACAAGTGAGGTACCACTTTTATTGGGAGACTTGGGGGAATGCTAGGTGGAAGGGAGTTTGTGGCTCCTCTCAGATTCCAGAACTTTCTGTCACCGAAATGAGAGGAAAAAGTGTTTTTTGTGCCAAATTTTGAGGTTTGCAAAGGATTCTGGGTAACAGAACCTGGTCAAAGCCCACAAGTCACCCTGTCTTGGAATCCCCTAGGTGTCTAGTTTTCAAAAATGCACAGGTTTGCTAGGTTTCCCCAGGTGCCGGCTGAGCTAGAGACCAAAATCCACAGGTAGGCACTTTGTAAAAGACACCTCTGTTTTCTGTGGGAAAAATGGGATGTGTCCACGTTGTGTTTTGGGGCATTTCCTTTTGCGGGCGCTAGGCCTACCCACACAAGTGAGGTACCATTTTTATCGGGAGACTTGGGGGAATGCTGGGGGGAAGGAAATTTGTGGCTCCTCTCAGATTCCAATACTTTCTGTCACCAAAATAAGAGGAAAAGGTGTTTTTCGACCAAATTTTGAGGTTTGCAAAGGTTTCTGGGTAACAGAACCTGGTCAGAGCCCCACAAGTCATTGCGTCATGGATTCCCCTAGGTATCTAGTTTTTAAAAATGCACTGGTTTGCTAGGTTTCCCAAGGAGACGGCTGAGCTAGAGGCCAAAATACAGAGGTAGGCACTTTGTAAAAAACACCTCTGATTCCTGTGGAAACATGTGATGTGTCCATGTTGTGTTTTGGGGCATTTCCTTTCGCAGGCGATAGGCCTACCCACACAAGTGAGGTACCATTTAAATTGGGAGACTTGGGGGAACACTGGGTGGAAGGAAATTTCTGGCTCCTCTCAGATTCCAGAACTTTCTGTAACCGAAATGAGAGAAAAAATTGTTTTTTTTGGCCACATTTTGAGGTTTGCAAAGGATTCTGGGTAAGAACCTGGTCAGAGCCCCACAAGTCACCCCATCTTGGATTCCCCAGGTGTCTAGTTTTAAAAAATGCGCTGGTTTGCTTTGTTTCCCCAGGTGCCGGTAGAGCTAGAGGCCAAAATCCACAGCTAGGCACTTTGTAAAAAACACCTCTGTTTTCTGTGGAAAAATGTGATGTGTCCACGTTGTGTTTTGGGGCATTTCCTTTCGCGGGCGCTAGGCCTACTGACACAAGTGAGGTAAAAAATTTATTGGGAGACTTGGGGGAATGCTGGGGGGGAGGAAATTCGTGGCTCCTCTCAGATTCCAGAACTTTCTGTCACCGAAATGAGAGGAAAAAGTGTTTTTTTGGGCCAAATTGTGAGGTTTGCAAAGGATTCTGGGTAACAAAACCTGGTCACAGCCCCACAAGTCACCCCATCTTGGATTCCCCAGGTGTCTAGTTTTCAAAAATGCGCTGGTTTGCTATGTTTCCCCAGGTGCCGGCTGAGCTAGAGGCCAAAATCCACAGGTAGGCACTTTGTAAAAGACACCTCTGTTTTCTGTGGAAAAATGTGATGTTTCCATGTTGTGTTTTGGGGCATTTCATTTCGCAGGCGCTAGGCCTACCCACACAAGTGAGGTACCATTTTTATTGGGAGACTTGGGGGAATGCTGGGGGGGAGGAAATTCGTGGCTCCTCTCAGATTCCAGAACGTTCTGTCACCGAAATGAGAGGAAAAAGTATTTTTTTGGGCCAAATTGTGAGGTTTGCAAAGGATTCTGGGTAACAAAACCTGGTCACAGCCCCACAAGTCACCCCATTTTGGATTCCCCAGGTGTCTAGTTTTCAAAAATGTGCTGGTTTGCTATGTTTCCCCAGGTGCCGGCTGAGCTAGAGGCCAAAATCCACAGGTAGGCACTTTGTAAAAGACACCTCTCTTTTCTGTGGGAAAAATGGGATGTGTCCACGTTGTGTCTTGGGGCATTTCCTTTTGCGGGCGCTAGGCCTACCCACACAAGTGAGGTACCATTTGTATCGGGAGACTTGGGGGAATGCTGGGGGGAAGGAAATTTGTGGCTCCTCTCAGATTCTAATACTTTCTGTCACCAAAATAAGAGGAAAAAGTGTTTTTCGACAAAATTTTGAGGTTTGCAAAGGATTCTGGGTAAGAACCTGGTCAGAGCCCCACAAGTCACCCCATCTTGGATTCCCCAGGTGTCTAGTTTTCAAAAATACGCTGTTTTGCTATGTTTCCCTAGGTGCCGGTTGAGCTGGAGTCCAAAATCCACAGCTAGGCACTTTGTAAAAAACACCTCTGTTTTCTGTGGAAAAATGTGATGTGTCCACTTTGTGTTTTGGGGCATTTCCTTTCGTAGGCGCTAGGTCCACCCGCACAAGTGAGGTACCATTTTTATCGAGAGAATTGGGAGAATGCTGGGGGGAAGGAAATTTGTGTCTCCTCTCAGATTCCAGTACTTTCTGTCACCAAAATGAGAAGAAAAATTGTTTTTGGGGCAAATTTTGAGGTTTCCAAAGGATTCTGGGTAACAGAACCTGGTCAGAGCCCCACAAGTCACTCCATCATGGATTCCTCTAGGTGTCTAGTTTTAAAAAATGCACTGGTTTGCTAGGTTCCCCATATGCTGACTGAGCTAGAGGCCAAAATCCACAGGTAGGCACTTTGTAACAAATACCTCTGTTTTCTGTGGGAAAATGTGATATGTCCAAGTTGTGTTTTGAGGCATTTCCTTTCGCCGGTGCTAGGCCTACCCACACAAGTGAGGTACCATTTTTATTGGGAGACTTTGGGGAACACTGGGTGGAAGGGAGTTTTTGGCTCCTCTCAGATTCCAGAACTTTCTGTCACCAAAATTAGCCGAAAAAGTGTTTTTTTAGCCGAATTTTGAGGTTTGCAAAGGATTCTGGGTAACAGAACATGGTCAGAGCCCCACAAGTCACCCCATCTTGGATTCCCCTAGGTGTCTAGTTTACAAAAATGCACTGGTTTGCCAGGTTTCCCCAGATGCTGGCTGAGCTAGAGGCCAAAATACACAGGTAGGCACTTTGTAAAAAACACCTCTGTTTTCTGTGGAAAAATGTGAGGTGTCCACGTAGTGTTTTGGGGCATTTCCTTTTCCTTGCGCTACGCCTACCCACACAAGTGAGGTACCGATTTTATCGGGATACTTGGGGGAAAGCTGGGTGGAAGGAAATTTGTGGCTCCTCTCAGATTCCAGAACTTTCTATCACCGAAATGAGAGAAAAAATTGTTTTTTAGCCAAATTTAGAGGTTTTCAAAGGATTCTGGGTAAGAACCTGGTCAGAGCTCCACACGTCGCCCCATCTTGGATTACCCTAGGTGTCTAGTTTTCATAAATTCACTTGTTTGCTAGGTTTCCCCAGGTGCCGGCTGAGCTAGAGGCCAAAATCAACAGCTAGTCACTTTGTAAAAAACACCTCTGTTTTCTGTGGGAAAAATGTGATGTGTCAACGTAGTGTTTTGGGGCATTTCCTTTTGCGGGTGCTAGGCCTACCCACACAAGTGAGGTACCATTTTTATCGGGAGACTTGGGGGAATGCTGGGGGGTAGGAAATTTGTGGCCCTCTCAGATTCCAATACTTTCTGTCACCAAAATAAGAGGAAAAAGTGTTTTTCGGCCACATTTTGAGGTTTGCAAAGGATTCTGGGTAACAGAACCTGGTCAGAGCCCCACAAGTCACCTCATCATGGATTCCCCTAGGTCTCTAGTTTTAAAAAATGCACTGGTTTGCTAGGTTTCCCAAGGTGACGGCTGAGCTAGAGGCCAAAATCCACAGGTAGGCACTTTGTAAAAGACACCTCTGTTTTCTGTGGAAAAATGTGATGTTTCCATGTTGTGTTTTGGGGCATTTCCTTTCGCAGGCGCTAGGCCTACCCACACAAGTGAGGTACCATTTTTATTGGGAGACTTGGGGGAATGCTGGGTGGAAGGAAATTTCTGGCTCCTCTCAGATTCCAGAATTTTCTCTAACCAAAATGAGAGAAAAAAGTGTTTTTCGACCAAATTTTGAGGTTTGCAAAGGTTTCTGGGTAACAGAACCTGGTCAGAGCCCCACAAGTCACCACGTCATGGATTCCCCTAGGTATCTAGTTTTAAAAAATGCACTGGTTTGCTAGGTTTCCCAAGGTGACGGCTGAGCTAGAGGCCAAAATCCACAGGTAGGCACTTTGTAAATTACACCTCTGATTTCTGTGGAAACATGTGATGTGTCCATGTTGTGTTTTTGGGCAATTCCTTTCGCAGGCGCTAGGCCTACCCACACAAGTGAGATACCATTTTTATTGGGAGGCTTGTGGGAACGCTGGGTGGAAGGACATTTCTGGCTCCTCTCAGATTCCAGAACTTTCTGTAACCGAAATGAGAGAAAAAATATTTTTTTAGCCAAATTTTGAGGTTTGCAAAGGATTCTGGGTAAGAACTTGGTCAGAGCCCCACAAGTCACCCCATCTTGGATTCCCCAGGTGTCTAGTTTTCAAAAATGCGCTGTTTTGCTATGTTTCCCCAGGTGCCGGTTGAGCTAGAGTCCAAAATCCACAGCTAGGCACTTTGTAAAAAACACCTCTGTTTTCTGTGGAAAAATGTGATGTGTCCACGTTGTGTTTTGGGGCATTTCCTTTCGTAGGCGCAAGGTCCACCTGCACAAGTGAGGTACCATTTTTATCGAGAGAATTGGGAGAATGCTGGGGGGAAGGAAATTTGTGTCTCCTCTCAGATTCCAGTACTTTCTGTCACCAAAATGAGAGGAAAAAGTGTTTTTGGGCCAAATTTTGAGGTTTCCAAAGGATTCTGGGTAACAGAACCTGGTCAGAGCCCCACAAGTCACTCCATCATGGATTCCTCTAGGTGTCTAGTTTTAAAAAATGCACTGGTTTGCTAGGTTCCCCATATGCTGACTGAGCTAGAGGCCAAAATACACAGGTAGGCACTTTGTAACAAATACCTCTGTTTTCTGTGGAAAAATGTGATATGTCCAAGTTGTGTTTTGAGGCATTTCCTTTCGCCGGTGCTAGGCCTACCCACACAAGTGAGGTACCATTTTTATTGGGAGACTTTGGGGAACACTGGGTGGAAGGGAGTTTTTGGCTCCTCTCAGATTCCAGAACTTTCTGTCACCAAAATTAGCCGAAAAAGTGTTTTTTAGCCGAATTTTGAGGTTTGCAAATGATTCTGGGTAACAGAACATGATCAGAGCCCCACAAGTCACCCCATCTTGGGTTCCCCTAGGTGTCTAGTTTACAAAAATGCACTGGTTTGCTAGGTTTCCCTAGATGCTGGCTGAGCTAGAGGCCAAAATCCACAGGTAGGCACTTTGTAAAAAACACCTCTGTTTTCTGTGGAAAAATGTGATGTGTCCATGTTGTGTTTTGGGGCATTTCTTTTCGCAGGCGCTAGGCCTACCCACACAAGTGAGGTACCGTTTTTATCGGGAGACTTGGGGGAAAGCTGGGTGGAAGGAAATTTGTGGCTCCTCTCAGATTCCAGAACTTTCTATCTCCGAAATGAGAGAAAAAATGTTTTTTTAGCCAAATTTAGAGGTTTTCAAAGGATTCTGGGTAAGAACCTGGTCAGAGCCCCACACGTCGCCCCATCTTGGATTACCCTAGGTGTCTAGTTTTCATAAATTCACTTGTTTGCTATGTTTCACCAGGTGCCGGCTGAGCTAGAGGCCAAAATCAACAGCTAGTCACTTTGTAAAAAACACCTCTGTTTTCTGTGGGAAAAATGTGATGTGTCCACGTAGTGTTTTGGGGCATTTCCTTTTGCGGGTGCTAGGCCTACCCACACAAGTGAGGTACCATTTTTATCAGGAGACTTGGGGGAATGCTGGGGAGTAGGAAATTTGTGGCCCCTCTCAGATTCCAATACTTTCTGTCACCAAAATAAGAGGAAAATGTGTTTTTCGGCCATATTTTGAGGTTTGCAAAGGATTCTGGGTAACAGAACCTGGTCAGAGCCCCACAAGTCACCTCATCATGGATTCCCCTAGGTCTCTAGTTTTAAAAAATGCACTGGTTTGCTAGGTTTCCCAAGGTGACGGCTGAGCTAGAGGCCAAAATCCACAGGTAGGCACTTTGTAAAAGACACCTCTGTTTTCTGTGGAAAAATGTGATGTTTCCATGTTGTGTTTTGGGGCATTTCCTTTTGCAGGCGCTAGGCCTACCCACACAAGTGAGGTACCCTTTTTATTGGGAGACTTGGGGGAATGCTGGGTGGAAGGAAATTTCTGGCTCCTCTCAGATTCCAGAATTTTCTGTAACCGAAATGAGAGAAAAAAATGTTTTTTTAGCCAAATTTTGAGGTTTGCAAAGGTTTCTGGGTAACAGATCCTGGTCAGAGCCCCACAAGTCACCTCATCATGGATTCCCCTAGGTCTCTAGTTTTTTGAAAAATGCACTGGTTTGCTAGGTTTCCCAAGGTGACGGCTGAGCTAGAGGCCAAAATCCACAGGTAGGCACTTTGTAAAAGACACCTCTGTTTTCTGTGGAAAAATGTGATGTTTCCATGTTGTGTTTTGGGGCATTTCCTTTCGCAGGCGCTAGGCATACCCACACAAGTGAGGTACCATTTTTATTGGGAGACTTGGGGGAATGCTGAGTGGAAGGAAATTTCTGGCTCCTCTCAGATTCCAGAACTTTCTGTAACCGAAATGAGAGAAAAAATATTTTTTTAGCCAAATTTTGAGGTTTGCAAAGGATTCTGGGTAAGAACCTGGTCAGAGCCCCACAAGTCACCCCATCTTGGATTCCCCAGGTGTCTAGTTTTCAAAAATGCTCTGTTTTGCTATGTTTCCCCAGGTGCCGGTTGAGCTAGAGTCCAAAATCCACAGCTAGGCACTTTGTAAAAAACACCTCTGTTTTCTGTGGAAAAATGTGATGTGTCCACGTTGTGTTTTGGGGCATTTCCTTTATTAGGCGCTAGGTCCACCCGCACAAGTGAGGTACCATTTTTATCGAGAGAATTGGGAGAATGCTGGGGTGAAGGAAATTTGTGTCTCCTCTCAGATTCCAGTACTTTCTGTCACCAAAATGAGAGGAAAAAGTGTTTTTGGGCCAAATTATGAGGTTTCCAAAGAATTCTGGGTTACAGAACCTGGTCAGAGCCCCACAAGTCACTCCATCATGGATTCCTCTAGGTGTCTAGTTTTAAAAAATGCACTGGTTTGCTAGGTTCCCCATATGCTGACTGAGCTAGAGGCCAAAATCCACAGGTAGGCACTTTGTAACAAATACCTCTGTTTTCTGTGGAAAAATGTGATATGTCCAAGTTGTGTTTTGAGGCATTTCCTTTCGCCGGTGCTAGGCCTACCCACACAAGTGAGATACCATTTTTATTGGGAGACTTTGGGGAACACTGGGTGGAAGGGAGTTTTTGGCTCCTCTCAGATTCCAGAACTTTCTGTCACCAAAATTAGCCGAAAAAGTGTTTTTTTAGCCGAATTTTGAGGTTTGCAAAGGATTCTGGGTAACAGAACATGGTCAGAGCCCCACAAGTCACCCCGTCTTGGATTTCCCTAGGTGTCTAGTTTACAAAAATGCACTGGTTTGCTAGGTTTCCCCAGATGCTGGCTGAGCTAGAGGCCAAAATCCACAGGTAGCCACTTTGTAAAAAACACCTCTGTTTTCTGTGGAAAAATGTGATGTGTCCATGTTGTGTTTTGGGGCATTTCCTTTCGCAGGCGCTAGGCCTACCCACACAAGTGAGGTACCGTTTTTATTGGGAGACTTTGGGGAACACTGGGTGGAAGGGAGTTTTTGGCTCCTCTCAGATTCCAGAACTTTCTGTCACCAAAATTAGCCGAAAAAGTGTTTTTTTAGCCGAATTTTGAGGTTTGCAAAGGATTCTGGGTAACAGAACATGGTCAGAGCCCCACAAGTCACCCCATCTTGGATTACCCTAGGTGTCTAGTTTTCATAAATTCACTTGTTTGCTATGTTTCACCAGGTGCCGGCTGAGCTAGAGGCCAAAATCAACAGCTAGTCACTTTGTAAAAAACACCTCTGTTTTCTGTGGGAAAAATGTGATGTGTCCACGTAGTGTTTTGGGGCATTTCCTTTTGCGGGTGCTAGGCCTACCCACACAAGTGAGGTCCCATTTTTATCGGGAGACTTGGGGGAATGCTGGGGAGTAGGAAATTTGTGGCCCCTCTCAGATTCCAATACTTTCTGTCACCAAAATAAGAGGAAAAAGTGTTTTTCGGCCACATTTTGAGGTTTGCAAAGGATTCTGGGTAACAGAACCTGGTCAGAGCCCCACAAGTCACCTCATCATGGATTCCCCTAGGTCTCTAGTTTTAACAAATGCACTGGTTTGCTAGGTTTCCCAAGGTGACGGCTGAGCTAGAGGCCAAAATCCACAGGTAGGCACTTTGTAAAAGACACCTCTGTTTTCTGTTGAAAAATGTGATGTTTCCATGTTGTGTTTTGGGGCATTTCCTTTCGCAGGCGCTAGGCCTACCCACACAAGTGAGGTACCCTTTTTATTGGGAGACTTGGGGGAATGCTGGGTGGAAGGAAATTTCTGGCTCCTCTCAGATTCCAGAATTTTCTGTAACCGAAATGAGAGAAAAAAATGTTTTTTTAGCCAAATTTTGAGGTTTGCAAAGGTTTCTGGGTAACAGAACCTGGTCAGAGCCCCACAAGTCACCTCATCATGGATTCCCCTAGGTCTCTAGTTTTTTGAAAAATGCACTGATTTGCTAGGTTTCCCAAGGTGACGGCTGAGCTAGAGGCCAAAATCCACAGGTAGGCACTTTGTAAAAGACACCTCTGTTTTCTGTGGAAAAATGTGATGTTTCCATGTTGTGTTTTGGGGCATTTCCTTTCGCAGGCGCTAGGCATACCCACACAAGTGAGGTACCATTTTTATTGGGAGACTTGGGGGAATGCTGAGTGGAAGGAAATTTCTGGCTCCTCTCAGATTCCAGAATTTTCTGTAACCGAAATGAGAGAAAAAAGTGTTTTTCGACCAAATTTTGAGGTTTGCAAAGGTTTCTGGGTAACAGAACCTGGTCAGAGCCCCACAAGTCACCACGTCATGGATTCCCCTAGGTATCTAGTTTTTAAAAATGCACTGGTTTGCTAGGTTTCCCAAGGTGACGGCTGAGCTAGAGGCCAAAATCCACAGGTAGGCACTTTGTAAATTACACCTCTGATTTCTGTGGAAACATGTGATGTGTCCATGTTGTGTTTTGGGGCATTTCCTTTCGCAGGCGATAGGCCTACCCACACAAGTGAGGTACCATTTAAATTGGGAGACTTGGGGGAACACTGGGTGGAAGGAAATTTCTGGCTCCTCTCAGATTCCAGAACTTTCTGTAACCGAAATGAGAGAAAAAATTGTTGTTTTTAGCCAAATTTTGAGGTTTGCAAAGGATTCTGGGTAAGAACCTGGTCAGAGCCCCACAAGTCACCCCATCTTGGATTCCCCAGGTGTCTAGTTTTTAAAAATGCGCTGGTTTGCTTTGTTTCCCCAGGTGCCGGTTGAGCTAGAGGCCAAAATCCACAGCTAGGCACTTTGTAAAAAACACCTCTGTTTTCTGTGGAAAAATGTGATGTGTCCACGTTGTGTTTTGGGGCATTTCCTTTCGCGGGCGCTAGGCCTACTCACACAAGTGAGGTAAAAATTTTATTGGGAGACTTGGGGGAATGCTGGGGGGGAGGAAATTCGTGGCTCCTCTCAGATTCCAGAACTTTCTGTCACCGAAATGAGAGGAAAAAGTGTTTTTTTGGGCCAAATTGTGAGGTTTGCAAAGGATTCTGGGTAACAAAACCTGGTCACAGCCCCACAAGTCACCCCATCTTGGATTCCCCAGGTGTCTAGTTTTCAAAAATGCGCTGGTTTGCTATGTTTCCCCAGGTGCCGGCTGAGCTAGAGGCCAAAATCCACAGGTAGGCACTTTGTAAAAGACACCTCTGTTTTCTGTGGGAAAAATGGGATGTGTCCACGTTGTGTTTTGGGGCATTTCCTTTTGCGGGCGCTAGGTCCACCCGCACAAGTGAGGTACCATTTTTATCGAGAGAATTGGGAGAATGCTGGGGGCAAGTAAATTTGTGTCTCCTCTCAGATTCCAGAACTTTCTGTCACCAAAATGAGAGGAAAAAGTATTTTGGGGCTAAATTTTGAGGTTTGCAAAGGCTTCTGGGTAACAGAACCTGGTCAGAGCCCCACAAGTCACTCCATCATGGATTCCCCTAGGTGTCTAGTTTTAAAAAATGCACTGGTTTGCTAGGTTCCCCATATGCTGACTGAGCTAGAGGCCAAAATCAACAGGTAGGCACTTTGTAAAAAATACCTCTGTTTTCTGTGGGAAAATGTGATATGTCCAAGTTGTGTTTTGAGGCATTTCCTTTTACAGGTCCTAGGCCTACCCACACAAGTGAGGTACCATTTTTATTGGGAGACTTTGGGGAACGCTAGGTGGAAGGGAGTTTGTGGCTCCTCTCAGAGTCCAGAACTTTCTGTCACCAAAATTAGAGGAAAAAGTGTTTTTTTAGCCGAATTGTAAGGTTTGCAAAGGATTCTGGATAACAGAACATGGTCAGAGCCCCACAAGTCACCCCATCTTGGATTCCCCCAGGTGTCTAGTTTTCAAAAATGCACTGGTTTGCTAGGTTTCCCCAGATGCTGGCTGAGCTAGAGGCCAAAATCCACAGGTAGGCACTTTGTAAAAAAAACCTCTGTTTTCTGTGGAAAAATGAGATGTGTCCATGTTGTGTTTTGGGGCATTTCCTTTCGCAGGCGCTAGGTCTACCCACACAAGTGAGGTACCATTTTTATTGGGAGACTTGGGGGAACGCTGGGTGGAAGGAAATTTGTGGCTCCTCTCAGATTCCAGAACTTTCTGTCACCGAAATGAGAGAGAAAAATGTTTTTTAGCCAAATTTTGAGGTTTGCAAAGGATTCTGGGTAAGAACATGGTAAGAGCCCCACAAGTCGCCCCATCTTGGATTCCCCAGGTGTCTAGTTTTCAAAAATGCGCTGGTTAGCTATGTTTCCCCAGGTGCCGGCTGAGCTAGAGGCCAAAATCCATAGGTAGGCACTTTGTAAAAGACACCTCTGTTTTCTGTGGGAAAAATGGGATGTGTCCACGTTGTGTTTTGGGGCATTTCCTTTTGCGGGCGCTAGGCCTACCCACACAAGTGAGGTACCATTTTTATCGGGAGACTTGGGGGAATGCTGGGGGGAAGGAAATTTGTGGCTCCTCTCAGATTCCAATACTTTCTGTCACCAAAATAAGAGGAAAAGGTGTTTTTCGACCAAATTTTGAGGTTTGCAAAGGTTTCTGGGTAACAGAACCTGGTCAGAGCCCCACAAGTCATCGCGTCATGGATTCCCCTAGGTATCTAGTTTTAAAAAATGCACTGGTTTGCTAGGTTTCCCAAGGTGACGGCTGAGCTAGAGGCCAAAATACACAGGTAGGCACTTTGTAAAAAACACCTCTGATTCCTGTGGAAACATGTGATGTGTCCATGTTGTGTTTTGGGGCATTTCCTTTCGCAGGCGATAGGCCTACCCACACAAGTGAGGTACCATTTAAATTGGGAGACTTGGGGGAACACTGGGTGGAAGGAAATTTCTGGCTCCTCTCAGATTCCAGAACTTTCTGTAACCGAAATGAGAGAAAAAATTGTTGTTTTTAGCCAAATTTTGAGGTTTGCAAAGGATTCTGGGTAAGAACCTGGTCAGAGCCCCACAAGTCACCCCATCTTGGATTCCCCAGGTGTCTAGTTTTTAAAAATGCGCTGGTTTGCTTTGTTTCCCCAGGTGCCGGTTGAGCTAGAGGCCAAAATCCACAGCTAGGCACTTTGTAAAAAACACCTCTGTTTTCTGTGGAAAAATGTGATGTGTCCACGTTGTGTTTTGGGGCATTTCCTTTCGCGGGCGCTAGGCCTACTCACACAAGTGAGGTAAAAATTTTATTGGGAGACTTGGGGGAATGCTGGGGGGGAGGAAATTCGTGGCTCCTCTCAGATTCCAGAACTTTCTGTCACCGAAATGAGAGGAAAAAGTGTTTTTTTGGGCCAAATTGTGAGGTTTGCAAAGGATTCTGGGTAACAAAACCTGGTCACAGCCCCACAAGTCACCCCATCTTGGATTCCCCAGGTGTCTAGTTTTCAAAAATGCGCTGGTTTGCTATGTTTCCCCAGGTGCCGGCTGAGCTAGAGGCCAAAATCCACAGGTAGGCACTTTGTAAAAGACACCTCTGTTTTCTGTGGGAAAAATGGGATGTGTCCACGTTGTGTTTTGGGGCATTTCCTTTTGCGGGCGCTAGGTCCACCCGCACAAGTGAGGTACCATTTTTATCGAGAGAATTGGGAGAATGCTGGGGGCAAGTAAATTTGTGTCTCCTCTCAGATTCCAGTACTTTCTGTCACCAAAATGAGAGGAAAAAGTGTTTTTGGGCCAAATTTTGAGGTTTCCAAAGTATTCTGGGTAACAGAACCTGGTCAGAGCCCCACAAGTCACTCCATCATGGATTCCTCTAGGTGTCTAGTTTTAAAAAATGCACTGGTTTGCTAGGTTCCCCATATGCTGACTGAGCTAGAGGCCAAAATCCACAGGTAGGCACTTTGTATCAAATACCTCTGTTTTCTGTGGAAAAATGTGATATATCCAAGTTGTGTTTTGAGGCATTTCCTTTCGCCGGTGCTAGGCCTACCCACACAAGTGAGGTACCATTTTCATTGGGAGACTTTGGGGAACACTGGTTGGAAGGGAGTTTTTGGCTCCTCTCAGATTCCAGAACTTTCTGTCACCAAAATTAGCCGAAAAAGTGTTTTTTTAGCCGAATTTTGAGGTTTGCAAAGGATTCTGGGTAACAGAACATGGTCAGAGCCCCACAAGTCACCCCATCTTGGATTCCCCTAGGTGTCTAGTTTACAAAAATGCACTGGTTTGCTAGGTTTCCCCAGATGCTGGCTGAGCTAGAGGCCAAAATCCACAGGTAGGCACTTTGTAAAAAACACCTCAGTTTTCTGTGGAAAAATGTGATTTGTCCATGTTGTGTTTTGGGGCATTTCCTTTCGCAGGCGCTAGGCCTACCCACACAAGTGAGGTACCATTTTTATTGGGAGACTTGGGGGAATGCTGGGTGGAAGGAAATTTCTGGCTCCTCTCAGATTCCAGAATTTTCTGTAACCGAAATGAGAGAAAAAAATGTTTTTTTAGCCAAATTTTGAGGTTTGCAAAGGATTCTGGGTAAGAACCTGGTCAGAGCTCCACAATTCACCCCATCTTGGATTCCCCAGGTGTCTAGTTTTAAAAAATACGCTGGATTGCTATGTTTCCCCAAGTGCCGGCTGAGCTAGAGGCCAAAATCCACAGGCAGGCACTTTGTAAAAGACACCTCTGTTTTCTGTGGGAAAAATGGGATGTGTCCACGTTGTGTTTTGGGGCATTTCCTTTTGCGGGCGCTAGGCCTACCCACACAAGTGAGGTACCATTTTTATCGGGAGACTTGGGGGAATGCTGGGGGGAAGGAAATTTGTGGCTCCTCTCAGATTCCAATACTTTCTGTCACCAAATGAGAGGAAAAAGTGTTTTTCGGCCAAATGTTGAGGTTTGCAAAGGATTCTGGGTAACAGAACCTGGTCAGAGCCCCACAAGTCACCACGTCATGGATTCCCCTAGGTGTCTAGTTTTAAAAAATGCACTGCTTTGCTAGGTTTCCCAAGGTGACGGCTGAGCTAGAGGCCAACATACACAGGTAGGCACTTTGTTAAAAACAACTCTGTTTTCTGTGGAAAAATGTGATGTGTCCACGTTGTGTTTTGGGGCATTTCCTTTCGCGGGCGCTAGGCCTACTCACACAAGTGAGGTAAAAATTTTATTGGGAGACTTGGGGGAATGCTGGGGGGGGAGGAAATTCGTGGCTCCTCTCAGATTCCAGAACTTTCTGTCACCGAAATGAGAGGAAAAAGTGTTTTTTTGGGCCAAATTGTGAGGTTTGCAAAGGATTCTGGGTAACAAAACCTGGTCACAGCCCCACAAGTCACCCCATCTTGGATTCCCCAGGTGTCTAGTTTTCAAAAATGCGCTGGTTTGCTATGTTTCCCCAGGTGCCGGCTGAGCTAGAGGCCAAAATCCACAGGTAGGCACTTTGTAAAAGACACCTCTGTTTTCTGTGGGAAAAATGGGATGTGTCCACGTTGTGTTTTGGGGCATTTCCTTTTGCGGGCGCTAGGTCCACCCGCACAAGTGAGGTACCATTTTTATCGAGAGAATTGGGAGAATGCTGGGGGCAAGTAAATTTGTGTCTCCTCTCAGATTCCAGTACTTTCTGTCACCAAAATGAGAGGAAAAAGTGTTTTTGGGCCAAATTTTGAGGTTTCCAAAGTATTCTGGGTAACAGAACCTGGTCAGAGCCCCACAAGTCACTCCATCATGGATTCCTCTAGGTGTCTAGTTTTAAAAAATGCACTGGTTTGCTAGGTTCCCCATATGCTGACTGAGCTAGAGGCCAAAATCCACAGGTAGGCACTTTGTATCAAATACCTCTGTTTTCTGTGGAAAAATGTGATATATCCAAGTTGTGTTTTGAGGCATTTCCTTTCGCCGGTGCTAGGCCTACCCACACAAGTGAGGTACCATTTTCATTGGGAGACTTTGGGGAACACTGGTTGGAAGGGAGTTTTTGGCTCCTCTCAGATTCCAGAACTTTCTGTCACCAAAATTAGCCGAAAAAGTGTTTTTTTAGCTGAATTTTGAGGTTTGCAAAGGATTCTGGGTAACAGAACATGGTCAGAGCCCCACAAGTCACCCCATCTTGGATTCCCCTAGGTGTCTAGTTTACAAAAATGCACTGGTTTGCTAGGTTTCCCCAGATGCTGGCTGAGCTAGAGGCCAAAATCCACAGGTAGGCACTTTGTAAAAAACACCTCAGTTTTCTGTGGAAAAATGTGATTTGTCCATGTTGTGTTTTGGGGCATTTCCTTTCGCAGGCGCTAGGCCTACCCACACAAGTGAGGTACCATTTTTATTGGGAGACTTGGGGGAATGCTGGGTGGAAGGAAATTTCTGGCTCCTCTCAGATTCCAGAATTTTCTGTAACCGAAATGAGAGAAAAAAATGTTTTTTTAGCCAAATTTTGAGGTTTGCAAAGGATTCTGGGTAAGAACCTGGTCAGAGCTCCACAATTCACCCCATCTTGGATTCCCCAGGTGTCTAGTTTTAAAAAATACGCTGGATTGCTATGTTTCCCCAAGTGCCGGCTGAGCTAGAGGCCAAAATCCACAGGCAGGCACTTTGTAAAAGACACCTCTGTTTTCTGTGGGAAAAATGGGATGTGTCCACGTTGTGTTTTGGGGCATTTCCTTTTGCGGGCGCTAGGCCTACCCACACAAGTGAGGTACCATTTTTATCGGGAGACTTGGGGGAATGCTGGGGGGAAGGAAATTTGTGGCTCCTCTCAGATTCCAATACTTTCTGTCACCAAATGAGAGGAAAAAGTGTTTTTCGGCCAAATGTTGAGGTTTGCAAAGGATTCTGGGTAACAGAACCTGGTCAGAGCCCCACAAGTCACCGCGTCATGGATTCCCCTAGGTGTCTAGTTTTAAAAAATGCACTGCTTTGCTAGGTTTCCCAAGGTGACGGCTGAGCTAGAGGCCAACATACACAGGTAGGCACTTTGTTAAAAACAACTCTGTTTTCTGTGGAAAAATGTGATGTGTCCACGTTGTGTTTTAGGGCATTTCCTTTCGCAGGCGCTAGGCCTAACCACACAAGTGAGGTACCATTTTTATCAGGAGACTTGGGGGAACGCTGGGTGGAAGGAAATTTGTGGCTCCTCTCAGATTCCAGAACTTTCTATCACCGAAATGAGAGAAAAAAATGTTTTTTTAGCCAAATTTTGAGGTTTGCAAAGGATTCTCGGTAAGAACTTGGTCAGAGCCCCAAAAGTCGCCCCATCTTGGATTACCCTAGGTGTCTAGTTTTCATAAATTCGCTGGTTTGCTAGGTTTCCCCAGGTGCCGGCTCAGCTAGAGGCCAAAATTAACAGCTAGTCACTTTGTAAAAAACACATCTGTTTTCTGTGGGAAAAATGTGATGTGTCCACGTAGTGTTTTGGGGCATTTCCTTTTACAGGTCCTAGGCCTACCCACACAAGTGAGGTACCATTTTTATTAGGAGACTTTGGGGAACGCTAGGCGGAAGGGAGTTTGTGGCTCCTCTCAGATTCCAGAACTTTCTGTCACCAAAATTAGAGGAAAAAGTGTTTTTCGACCAAATTTTGAGGTTTGCAAAGGATTCTGGGTAACAGAACCTGGTCAGAGCCCCACAAGTCACCGCGTGATGGATTCCCCTAGGTCTCCATTTTTAAAATATGCACTGGTTTGCTAGGTTTCCCAAGGTGACGGCTGAGCTAGAGGCCAAAATCCACAGGTAGGCACTTTGTAAAAAACACCTCTGTTTTCTGTGGAAAAATTTGATGTGTACACGTTGTGTTTTGGGGCATTTCCTTTCGCAGGCGCTAGGCCTACCCACACAAGTGAGGTACCATTTTTATTGGGAGACTTGGTGGAACGCTGGGTGGAAAGAAATTTCTGGCTCCTCTCAGATTCCAGAATTTTCTGTAACCGAAATGAGAGAAAAAATTGTTTTTTTAGCCAAATTTTGAGGTTTGCAAAGGATTCTGGGTAAGAACCTGGTCAGAGCTCCACAAGTCACCCCATCTTGGATTCCCCAGGTGTCTAGTTTTAAAAAATGCGCTGGTTTGCTATGTTTCCCCAAGTGCCGGCTGAGCTAGAGGCCAAAATCCACAGGCAGGCACTTTGTAAAAGACACCTCTGTTTTCTGTGGGAAAAATGTGATGTGTCCACGTAGTGATTTGGGGCATTTCCTTTTGCGGGTTCTAGACATACCCACACAAGTGAGGTACCATTTTTATCGGGAGACTTGGGGGAATGCTGGGGGGAAGTAAATTCGTGGCTCCTCTAAGATTCCAATACTTTCTGTCACCAAATGAGAGGAAAAAGTGTTTTTCGGCCAAATTTTGAGGTTTGCAAAGGATTCTGGGTAACAGAACCTGGTCAGAGCCCCACAAGTCACTGCGTTATGGATTCCCCTAGGTGTCTACTTTTAAAAAATGCACTGCTTTTCTAGGTTTCCCAAGGTGACGGCTGAGCTAAAGGCCAAAATACACAGGTAGGCACTTTGTAAATAACAACTCTGTTTTCTGTGGAAAAATGTGATGTGTCCACATAGTGTTTTGGGGCATTTCCTTTTGCGGGTTCTAGACATACCCACACAAGTGAGGTACCATTTTTATCAGGAGACTTGGGGAAATGCTGGGGGGAAGTAAATTCGTGGCTCCTCTCAGATTCCAATACTTTCTGTCACCAAATGAGAGGAAAAAGTGTTTTTCGGCCAAATTTTAAGGTTTGCAAAGGATTCTGGGTAACAGAACCTGGTCAGAGCCCCACAAGTCACCACGTCATGGATTCCCCTAGGTGTCTACTTTTAAAAAATGCACTGCTTTTCTAGGTTTCCCAAGGTGACGGCTGAGCTAAAGGCCAAAATACACAGGTAGGCACTTTGTAAAAAACAACTCTGTTTTCTGTGGAAAAATGTGATGTGTCCACGTTGTGTTGTAGAGCTTTTCCTTTCGCGGGCGCTAGACCTACCCACACAAGTGAGGTACCATTTGGGAGACCTGGGGGAATGCTAGGTGGAAGGGAGTTTGTGGCTCCTCTCAGATTCCAGAACTTTCTGTCACCGAAATGAGAGGAAAAAGTGTTTTTTGGGCCAAATTATGAGGTTTGCAAAGGATTCTGGGTAACAGAACCTGGTCAAAGCCCCACAAGTCACCCCATCTTGGAATCCCCTAGGTGTCTAGTTTTCAAATATGCGCAGGTTTGCTAGGTTTCCCCAGGTGCCAGTTGAGCTAGAGGCCAAAATCCACAGCTAGGCACTTTCTAAAAAACACCTCTGTTTTCTGTGGAAAAATGTGATGTGTCCACGTTGTGTTTAGGGACATTTCAATTCGTGGGCGGTAGGTCTACCCACTCAAGTGAGGTACCATTTTTATCGAGAGAATTGGGAGAATGCTGGGGGGAAGGAAATTTGTGTCTCCTCTCAGATTCCAGAACTTTCTGTCACCAAAATGAGAGGAAAAAGTGTTTTGGGGCTAAATTTTGAGGTTTGCAAAGGCTTCTGGGTAACAGAACCTGGTAAGAGCCCCACAAGTCACTCCATCATGGATTCCCCTAGGTGTCTAGTTTTAAAAAATGCACTGGTTTGCTAGGTTCCCCATATGCTGACTGAGCTAGAGGCCAAAATCAACAGGTAGGCACTTTGTAAAAAATACCTCTGTTTTCTGTGGGAAAATGTGATATGTCCAAGTTGTGTTTTGAGGCATTTCCTTTTACAGGTCCTAGGCCTACCCACACAAGTGAGGTACCATTTTTATTGGGAGACTTTGGGGAACGCTAGGTGGAAGGGAGTTTGTGGCTCCTCTCAGATTCCAGAACTTTCTGTCACCAAAATTAGAGGAAAAAGTGTTTTTTTAGCCGAATTTTAAGGTTTGCAAAGGATTCTCGATAACAGAACATGGTCAGAGCCTCACAAGTCACCCCATCTTGGATTCCCCCAGGTGTCTAGTTTTCAAAAATGCACTGGTTTGCTAGGTTTCCCCAGATGCTGGCTGAGCTAGAGGCCAAAATCCACAGGTAGGCACTTTGTAAAAAACACCTCTGTTTTCTGTGGAAAAATGAGATGTGTCCATGTAGTGTTTTGGGGCATTTCCTTTCGCAGGCGCTAGGTCTACCCACACAAGTGAGGTACCATTTTTATTGGGAGACTTGGGGGAACACTGGGTGGAAGGAAATTTCTGGCTCCTCTCAGATTCCAGAACTTTCTGTAACCGAAATGAGAGAAAAAATTGTTTTTTTTAGCCAAATTTTGAGGTTTGCAAAGGATTCTGGGTAAGAACCTGGTCAGAGCCCCACAAGTCACCCCATCTTGGATTCCCCAGGTGTCTAGTTTTTAAAAATGCGCTGGTTTGCTTTGTTTCCCCAGGTGCCGGTTGAGCTAGAGGCCAAAATCCACAGCTAGGCACTTTGTAAAAAACACCTCTGTTTTCTGTGGAAAAATGTGATGTGTCCACGTTGTGTTTTGGGGCATTTCCTTTCGCGGGCACTAGGCCTACTCACACAAGTGAGGTAAAAATTTTATTGGGAGACTTGGGGGAATGCTGGGGGGGAGGAAATTCGTGGCTCCTCTCATATTCCAGAACTTTCTGTCACCGAAATGAGAGGAAAAAGTGTTTTTTTGGGCCAAATTGTGAGGTTTGCAAAGGATTCTGGGTAACAAAACCTGGTCACAGCCCCACAAGTCACCCCATCTTGGATTCCCCAGGTGTCTAGTTTTCAAAAATGCGCTGGTTTGCTATGTTTCCCCAGGTGCCGGCTGAGCTAGAGGCCAAAATCCACAGGTAGGCACTTTGTAAAAGACACCTCTGTTTTCTGTGGTAAAAATGGGATGTGTCCACGTTGTGTTTTGGGGCATTTCCTTTTGCGGGCGCTAGGCCTACCCACACAAGTGAGGTACCATTTTTATCGGGAGACTTGGGGGAATGCTGGGTGGAATGAAATTTGTGGCTCCTCTCAGATTCCAATACTTTCTGTCACCAAAATAAGAGGAAAAAGTGTTTTTCGACCAAATTTTGAGGTTTGCAAAGGTTTCTGGGTAACAGAACCTGGTCAGAGCCCCACAAGTCACCACGTCATGGATTCCCCTAGATATCTAGTTTTAAAAAATGCACTGGTTTGCTAGGTTTCCCAAGGTGACGGCTGAGCTAGAGGCCAAAATCCACAGGTAGGCACTTTGTAAATTACACATCTGATTTCTGTGGAAACATGTGATGTGTCCATGTTGTGTTTTCGGGCAATTCCTTTCGCAGGCGCTAGGTCTACCCACACAAGTGAGGTACCATTTTTATTGGGAGGCTTGGGGGAACGCTGGGTGGAAGGACATTTCTGGCTCCTCTCAGATTCCAGAACTTTCTGTAACCGAAATGAGAGAAAACATTTTTTTTTAGCCAAATTTTGAGGTTTGCAAAGGATTCTGGGTAAGAACCTGGTCAGAGCCCCACAAGTCACCCCATCTTGGATTCCCCAGGTGTCTAGTTTTCAAAAATGCTCTGTTTTGCTATGTTTCCCCAAGTGCCGGTTGAGCTAGAGTCCAAAATCCACAGCTAGGCACTTTGTAAAAAACACCTCTGTTTTCTGTGGAAAAATGTGATGTGTCCACGTTGTGTTTTGGGGCATTTCCTTTCGTAGGCGCTAGGTCCACCCGCACAAGTGAGGTACCATTTTTATTGAGAGAATTGGGAGAATGCTGGGGGCAAGTAAATGTGTGTCTCCTCTCAGATTCCAGTACTTTCTGTCACCAAAATGAGAGGAAAAAGTGTTTTTGGGCCAAATTTTGAGGTTTCCAAAGGATTCTGGGTAACAGAAACTGGTCAGAGCCCCACAAGTCACTCCATCATGGATTCCTCTAGGTGTCTAGTTTTAAAAAATGCACTGGTTTGCTAGGTTCCCCATATGCTGACTGAGCTAGAGGCCAAAATCCACAGGTAGGCACTTTGTAACAAATACCTCTGTTTTCTGTGGAAAAATGTGATATGTCCAAGTTGTGTTTTGAGGCATTTCCTTTCGCCGGTGCTAGGCCTACCCACACAAGTGAGGTACCATTTTCATTGGGAGACTTTGGGGAACACTGGGTGGAAGGGAATTTTTGGCTCCTCTCAGATTCCAGAACTTTCAGTCACCAAAATTAGCCGAAAAAGTGTTTTTTTAGCCGAATTTTGAGGTTTGCAAAGGATTCTGGGTAACAGAACATGGTCAGAGCCCCACAAGTCACCCCATCTTGGATTCCCCTAGGTGTCTAGTTTACAAAAATGCACTGGTTTGCTAGGCTTCCCCAGATGCTGGCTGAGCTAGAGGCCAAAATCCACAGGCAGGCACTTTGTAAAAGACACCTCTTTTTTCTGTGGGAAAAATGTGATGTGTCCACGTAGTGTTTTGGGGCATTTCCTTTTGCGGGCTCTAGACATACCCACACAAGTGAGGTACCATTTTTATCGGGAGACTTGGTGGAATGCTGGGGGGAAGGAAATTTGTGGCTCTTCTCAGATTCCAATACTTGCTGTCACCAAATGAGAGGAAAAAGTGTTTTTCGGCCAAATTTTGAGGTTTGCAAACGATTCTGGGTAACAGAACCTGGTCAGAGCCCCACAAGTCACGCGTCATGGATTCCCCTAGGTGTCTAGTTTTAAAAAATGCACTGCTTTTCTAGGTTTCCCAAGGTGAAGGCTGAGCTAGAGGCCAAAATACACAGGTAGGCACTTTGTAAAAAACACCTCTGTTTTCTGTCGAAAAATGTGTTGTGTCCACGTTGTGTTGTAGAGCTTTTCCTTTCGCGGGCGCTAGACCTACCCACACAAGTGAGGTACCACTTTTATTGGGAGACTTGGGGGAATGCTAGGTGGAAGGGAGTTTGTGGCTCCTCTCAGATTCCAGAACTTTCTGTCACCGAAATGAGAGGAAAAAGTGTTTTTTGTGCCAAATTTTGAGGTTTGCAAAGGATTCTGGGTAACAGAACCTGGTCAAAGCCCCACAAGTCACCCTGTCTTGGAATCCCCTAGGTGTCTAGTTTTCAAAAATGCACAGGTTTGCTAGGTTTCCCCAGGTGCCGGCTGAGCTAGAGACCAAAATCCACAGGTAGGCACTTTGTAAAAGACACCTCTGTTTTCTGTGGGAAAAATGGGATGTGTCCACGTTGTGTTTTGGGGCATTTCCTTTTGCGGGCGCTAGGCCTACCCACACAAGTGAGGTACCATTTTTATCTGGAGACTTGGGGGAATGCTGGGGGGAAGGAAATTTGTGGCTCCTCTCAGATTCCAATACTTTCTGTCACCAAAATAAGAGGAAAAGGTGTTTTTCGACCAAATTTTGAGGTTTGCAAAGGTTTCTGGGTAACAGAACCTGGTCAGAGCCCCACAAGTCATTGCGTCATGGATTCCCCTAGGTATCTAGTTTTTAAAAATGCACTGGTTTGCTAGGTTTCCCAAGGAGACGGCTGAGCTAGAGGCCAAAATACACAGGTAGGCACTTTGTAAAAAACACCTCTGATTCCTGTGGAAACATGTGTTGTGTCCATGTTGTGTTTTGGGGCATTTCCTTTCGCAGGCGATAGGCCTACCCACACAAGTGAGGTACCATTTAAATTGGGAGACTTGGGGGAACACTGGGTGGAAGGAAATTTCTGGCTCCTCTCAGATTCCAGAACTTTCTGTAACCGAAATGAGAGAAAAAATTGTTTTTTTTGGCCACATTTTGAGGTTTGCAAAGGATTCTGGGTAAGAACCTGGTCAGAGCCCCACAAGTCACCCCATCTTGGATTCCCCAGGTGTCTAGTTTTAAAAAATGCGCTGGTTTGCTTTGTTTCCCCAGGTGCCGGTTGAGCTAGAGGCCAAAATCCACAGCTAGGCACTTTGTAAAAAACACCTCTGTTTTCTGTGGAAAAATGTGATGTGTCCACGTTGTGTTTTGGGGCATTTCCTTTCGCGGGCGCTAGGCCTACTCACACAAGTGAGGTAAAAAATTTATTGGGAGACTTGGGGCAATGCTGGGGGGGAGGAAATTCGTGGCTCCTCTCAGATTCCAGAACTTTCTGTCACCGAAATGAGAGGAAAAAGTGTTTTTTTGGGCCAAATTGTGAGGTTTGCAAAGGATTCTGGGTAACAAAACCTGGTCACAGCCCCACAAGTCACCCCATCTTGGATTCCCCAGGTGTCTAGTTTTCAAAAATGCGCTGGTTTGCTATGTTTCCCCAGGTGCCGGCTGAGCTAGAGGCCAAAATCCACAGGTAGGCACTTTGTAAAAGACACCTCTGTTTTCTGTGGAAAAATGTGATGTTTCCATGTTGTGTTTTGGGGCATTTCCTTTCGCAGGCGCTAGGCCTACCCACACAAGTGAGGTACCATTTTTATTGGGAGACTTGGGGGAATGCTGGGGAGGGAGGAAATTCGTGGCTCCTCTCAGATTCCAGAACGTTCTGTCACCGAAATGAGAGGAAAAAGTATTTTTTTGGGCCAAATTGTGAGGTTTGCAAAGGATTCTGGGTAACAAAACCTGGTCACAGCCCCACAAGTCACCCCATTTTGGATTCCCCAGGTGTCTAGACTTCAAAAATGTGCTGGTTTGCTATGTTTCCCCAGGTGCCGGCTGAGCTAGAGGCCAAAATCCACAGGTAGGCACTTTGTAAAAGACACCTCTCTTTTCAGTGGGAAAAATGGGATGTGTCCACGTTGTGTCTTGGGGCATTTCCTTTTGCGGGCGCTAGGCCTACTCACACAAGTGAGGTACCATTTGTATCGGGAGACTTGGGGGAATGCTGGGGGGAAGGAAATTTGTGGCTCCTCTCAGATTCTAATACTTTCAGTCACCAAAATAAGAGGAAAAAGTGTTTTTCGACCAAATTTTGAGGTTTGCAAAGGATTCTGGGTAAGAACCTGGTCAGAGCCCCACAAGTCACCCCATCTTGGATTCCCCAGGTGTCTAGTTTTCAAAAATACGCTGTTTTGCTATGTTTCCCTAGGTGCCGGTTGAGCTGGAGTCCAAAATCCACAGCTAGGCACTTTGCAAAAAACACCTCTGTTTTCTGTGGAAAAATGTGATGTGTCCACTTTGTGTTTTGGGGCATTTCCTTTCGTAGGCGCTAGGTCCACCCGCACAAGTGAGGTACCATTTTTATCGAGAGAATTGGGAGAATGCTGGGGGGAAGGAAATGTGTGTCTCCTCTCAGATTCCAGTACTTTCTGTCACCAAAATGAGAGGAAAAAGTGTTTTTGGGCCAAATTTTGAGGTTTCCAAAGGATTCTGGGTAACAGAAACTGGTCAGAGCCCCACAAGTCACTCCATCATGGATTCCTCTAGGTGTCTAGTTTTAAAAAATGCACTGGTTTGCTAGGTTCCCCATATGCTGACTGAGCTAGAGGCCAAAATCCACAGGTAGGCACTTTGTAACAAATACCTCTGTTTTCTGTGGAAAAATGTGATATGTCCAAGTTGTGTTTTGAGGCATTTCCTTTCGCCGGTGCTAGGCCTACCCACACAAGTGAGGTACCATTTTCATTGGGAGACTTTGGGGAACACTGGGTGGAAGGGAATTTTTGGCTCCTCTCAGATTCCAGAACTTTCTGTCACCAAAATTAGCCGAAAAAGTGTTTTTTTAGCCGAATTTTGAGGTTTGCAAAGGATTCTGGGTAACAGAACATGGTCAGAGCCCCACAAGTCACCCCATCTTGGATTCCCCTAGGTGTCTAGTTTACAAAAATGCACTGGTTTGCTAGGCTTCCCCAGATGCTGGCTGAGCTAGAGGCCAAAATCCACAGGCAGGCACTTTGTAAAAGACACCTCTTTTTTCTGTGGGAAAAATGTGATGTGTCCACGTAGTGTTTTGGGGCATTTCCTTTTGCGGGCTCTAGACATACCCACACAAGTGAGGTACCATTTTTATCGGGAGACTTGGTGGAATGCTGGGGGGAAGGAAATTTGTGGCTCTTCTCAGATTCCAATACTTGCTGTCACCAAATGAGAGGAAAAAGTGTTTTTCGGCCAAATTTTGAGGTTTGCAAACGATTCTGGGTAACAGAACCTGGTCAGAGCCCCACAAGTCACGCGTCATGGATTCCCCTAGGTGTCTAGTTTTAAAAAATGCACTGCTTTTCTAGGTTTCCCAAGGTGACGGCTGAGCTAGAGGCCAAAATACACAGGTAGGCACTTTGTAAAAAACACCTCTGTTTTCTGTCGAAAAATGTGTTGTGTCCACGTTGTGTTGTAGAGCTTTTCCTTTCGCGGGCGCTAGACCTACCCACACAAGTGAGGTACCACTTTTATTGGGAGACTTGGGGGAATGCTAGGTGGAAGGGAGTTTGTGGCTCCTCTCAGATTCCAGAACTTTCTGTCACCGAAATGAGAGGAAAAAGTGTTTTTTGTGCCAAATTTTGAGGTTTGCAAAGGATTCTGGGTAACAGAACCTGGTCAAAGCCCCACAAGTCACCCTGTCTTGGAATACCCTAGGTGTCTAGTTTTCAAAAATGCACAGGTTTGCTAGGTTTCCCCAGGTGCCGGCTGAGCTAGAGACCAAAATCCACAGGTAGGCACTTTGTAAAAGACACCTCTGTTTTCTGTGGGAAAAATGGGATGTGTCCACGTTGTGTTTTGGGGCATTTCCTTTTGCGGGCGCTAGGCCTACCCACACAAGTGAGGTACCATTTTTATCGGGAGACTTGGGGGAATGCTGGGGGGAAGGAAATTTGTGGCTCCTCTCAGATTCCAATACTTTCTGTCACCAAAATAAGAGGAAAAGGTGTTTTTCGACCAAATTTTGAGGTTTGCAAAGGTTTCTGGGTAACAGAACCTGGTCAGAGCCCCACAAGTCATTGCGTCATGGATTCCCCTAGGTATCTAGTTTTTAAAAATGCACTGGTTTGCTAGGTTTCCCAAGGAGACGGCTGAGCTAGAGGCCAAAATACACAGGTAGGCACTTTGTAAAAAACACCTCTGATTCCTGTGGAAACATGTGTTGTGTCCATGTTGTGTTTTGGGGCATTTCCTTTCGCAGGCGATAGGCCTACCCACACAAGTGAGGTACCATTTAAATTGGGAGACTTGGGGGAACACTGGGTGGAAGGAAATTTCTGGCTCCTCTCAGATTCCAGAACTTTCTGTAACCGAAATGAGAGAAAAAATTGTTTTTTTTGGCCACATTTTGAGGTTTGCAAAGGATTCTGGGTAAGAACCTGGTCAGAGCCCCACAAGTCACCCCATCTTGGATTCCCCAGGTGTCTAGTTTTAAAAAATGCGCTGGTTTGCTTTGTTTCCCCAGGTGCCGGTTGAGCTAGAGGCCAAAATCCACAGCTAGGCACTTTGTAAAAAACACCTCTGTTTTCTGTGGAAAAATGTGATGTGTCCACGTTGTGTTTTGGGGCATTTCCTTTCGCGGGCGCTAGGCCTACTCACACAAGTGAGGTAAAAAATTTATTGGGAGACTTGGGGGAATGCTGGGGGGGAGGAAATTCGTGGCTCCTCTCAGATTCCAGAACTTTCTGTCACCGAAATGAGAGGAAAAAGTGTTTTTTTGGGCCAAATTGTGAGGTTTGCAAAGGATTCTGGGTAACAAAACCTGGTCACAGCCCCACAAGTCACCCCATCTTGGATTCCCCAGGTGTCTAGTTTTCAAAAATGCGCTGGTTTGCTATGTTTCCCCAGGTGCCGGCTGAGCTAGAGGCCAAAATCCACAGGTAGGCACTTTGTAAAAGACACCTCTGTTTTCTGTGGAAAAATGTGATGTTTCCATGTTGTGTTTTGGGGCATTTCCTTTCGCAGGCGCTAGGCCTACCCACACAAGTGAGGTACCATTTTTATTGGGAGACTTGGGGGAATGCTGGGGGGGAGGAAATTCGTGGCTCCTCTCAGATTCCAGAACGTTCTGTCACCGAAATGAGAGGAAAAAGTATTTTTTTGGGCCAAATTGTGAGGTTTGCAAAGGATTCTGGGTAACAAAACCTGGTCACAGCCCCACAAGTCACCCCATTTTGGATTCCCCAGGTGTCTAGTTTTCAAAAATGTGCTGGTTTGCTATGTTTCCCCAGGTGCCGGCTGAGCTAGAGGCCAAAATCCACAGGTAGGCACTTTGTAAAAGACACCTCTCTTTTCTGTGGGAAAAATGGGATGTGTCCACGTTGTGTCTTGGGGCATTTCCTTTTGCGGGCGCTAGGCCTACCCACACAAGTGAGGTACCATTTGTATCGGGAGACTTGGGGGAATGCTGGGGGGAAGGAAATTTGTGGCTCCTCTCAGATTCTAATACTTTCAGTCACCAAAATAAGAGGAAAAAGTGTTTTTCGACCAAATTTTGAGGTTTGCAAAGGATTCTGAGTAAGAACCTGGTCAGAGCCCCACAAGTCACCCCATCTTGGATTCCCCAGGTGTCTAGTTTTCAAAAATACGCTGTTTTGCTATGTTTCCCTAGGTGCCGGTTGAGCTGGAGTCCAAAATCCACAGCTAGGCACTTTGTAAAAAACACCTCTGTTTTCTGTGGAAAAATGTGATGTGTCCACTTTGTGTTTTGGGGCATTTCCTTTCGTAGGCGCTAGGTCCACCCGCACAAGTGAGGTACCATTTTTATCGAGAGAATTGGGAGAATGCTGGGGGGAAGGAAATTTGTGTCTCCTCTCAGATTCCAGTACTTTCTGTCACCAAAATGAGAAGAAAAAGTGTTTTTGGGGCAAATTTTGAGGTTTCCAAAGGATTCTGGGTAACAGAACCTGGTCAGAGCCCCACAAGTCACTCCATCATGGATTCCTCTAGGTGTCTAGTTTTAAAAAATGCACTGGTTTGCTAGGTTCCCCATATGCTGACTGAGCTAGAGGCCAAAATCCACAGGTAGGCACTTTGTAACAAATACCTCTGTTTTCTGTGGAAAAATGTGATATGTCCAAGTTGTGTTTTGAGGCATTTCCTTTCGCCGGTGCTAGGCCTACCCACACAAGTGAGGTACCATTTTTATTGGGAGACTTTGGGGAACACTGGGTGGAAGGGAGTTTTTGGCTCCTCTCAGATTCCAGAACTTTCTGTCACCAAAATTAGCCGAAAAAGTGTTTTTTTAGCCGAATTTTGAGGTTTGCAAAGGATTCTGGGTAACAGAACATGGTCAGAGCCCCACAAGTCACCCCATCTTGGATTCCCCTAGGTGTCTAGTTTACAAAAATGCACTGGTTTGCTAGGTTTCCCCAGATGCTGGCTGAGCTAGAGGCCAAAATCCACAGGTAGGCACTTTGTAAAAAACACCTCTGTTTTCTGTGGAAAAATGTGAGGTGTCCACGTAGTGTTTTGGGGCATTTCCTTTTCCGGGCGCTACGCCTACCCACACAAGTGAGGTACCGATTTTATCGGGATACTTGGGGGAAATCTGGGTGGAAGGAAATTTGTGGCTCCTCTCAGATTCCAGAACTTTCTATCACCGAAATGAGAGAAAAAATAGTTTTTTAGCCAAATTTAGAGGTTTTCAAAGGATTCTGGGTAAGAACCTGGTCAGAGCCCCACACGTCACCACGTCATGGATTACCCTAGGTGTCTAGTTTTAAAAAATGCACTGGTTTGCTAGGTTTCCCAAGGTGACGGCTGAGCTAGAGGCCAAAATCCACAGGTAGGCACTTTGTAAATTACACCTCTGATTTCTGTGGAAACATGTGATGTGTCCATGTTGTGTTTTTGGGCAATTCCTTTCGCAGGCGCTAGGCCTACCCACACAAGTGAGATACCATTTTTATTGGGAGGCTTGTGGGAACGCTGGGTGGAAGGACATTTCTGGCTCCTCTCAGATTCCAGAACTTTCTGTAACCGAAATGAGAGAAAAAATATTTTTTTAGCCAAATTTTGAGGTTTGCAAAGGATTCTGGGTAAGAACCTGGTCAGAGCCCCACAAGTCACCCCATCTTGGATTCCCCAGGTGTCTAGTTTTCAAAAATGCGCTGTTTTGCTATGTTTCCCCAGGTGCCGGTTGAGCTAGAGTCCAAAATCCACAGCTAGGCACTTTGTAAAAAACACCTCTGTTTTCTGTGGAAAAATGTGATGTGTCCACGTTGTGTTTTGGGGCATTTCCTTTCGTAGGCGCAAGGTCCACCTGCACAAGTGAGGTACCATTTTTATCGAGAGAATTGGGAGAATGCTGGGGGGAAGGAAATTTGTGTCTCCTCTCAGATTCCAGTACTTTCTGTCACCAAAATGAGAGGAAAAAGTGTTTTTGGGCCAAATTTTGAGGTTTCCAAAGGATTCTGGGTAACAGAACCTGGTCAGAGCCCCACAAGTCACTCCATCATGGATTCCTCTAGGTGTCTAGTTTTAAAAAATGCACTGGTTTGCTAGGTTCCCCATATGCTGACTGAGCTAGAGGCCAAAATACACAGGTAGGCACTTTGTAACAAATACCTCTGTTTTCTGTGGAAAAATGTGATATGTCCAAGTTGTGTTTTGAGGCATTTCCTTTCGCCGGTGCTAGGCCTACCCACACAAGTGAGGTACCATTTTTATTGGGAGACTTTGGGGAACACTGGGTGGAAGGGAGTTTTTGGCTCCTCTCAGATTCCAGAACTTTCTGTCACCAAAATTAGCCGAAAAAGTGTTTTTTAGCCGAATTTTGAGGTTTGCAAAGGATTCTGGGTAACAGAACATGGTCAGAGCCCCACAAGTCACCCCATCTTGGGTTCCCCTAGGTGTCTAGTTTACAAAAATGCACTGGTTTGCTAGGTTTCCCTAGATGCTGGCTGAGCTAGAGGCCAAAATCCACAGGTAGGCACTTTGTAAAAAACACCTCTGTTTTCTGTGGAAAAATGTGATGTGTCCATGTTGTGTTTTGGGGCATTTCCTTTCGCAGGCGCTAGGCCTACCCACACAAGTGAGGTACCGTTTTTATCGGGAGACTTGGGGGAAAGCTGGGTGGAAGGAAATTTGTGGCTCCTCTCAGATTCCAGAACTTTCTATCTCCGAAATGAGAGAAAAAATGGTTTTTTAGCCAAATTTAGAGGTTTTCAAAGGATTCTGGGTAAGAACCTGGTCAGAGCCCCACACGTCGCCCCATCTTGGATTACCCTAGGTGTCTAGTTATCATAAATTCACTTGTTTGCTATGTTTCACCAGGTGCCGGCTGAGCTAGAGGCCAAAATCAACAGCTAGTCACTTTGTAAAAAACACCTCTGTTTTCTGTGGGAAAAATGTGATGTGTCCACGTAGTGTTTTGGGGCATTTCCTTTTGCGGGTGCTAGGCCTACCCACACAAGTGAGGTACCATTTTTATCGGGAGACTTGGGGGAATGCTGGGGAGTAGGAAATTTGTGGCCCCTCTCAGATTCCAATACTTTCTGTCACCAAAATAAGAGGAAAATGTGTTTTTCGGCCATATTTTGAGGTTTGCAAAGGATTCTGGGTAACAGAACCTGGTCAGAGCCCCACAAGTCACCTCATCATGGATTCCCCTAGGTCTCTAGTTTTAAAAAATGCACTGGTTTGCTAGGTTTCCCAAGGTGACGGCTGAGCTAGAGGCCAAAATCCACAGGTAGGCACTTTGTAAAAGACACCTCTGTTTTCTGTGGAAAAATGTGATGTTTCCATGTTGTGTTTTGGGGCATTTCCTTTCGCAGGCGCTAGGCCTACCCACACAAGTGAGGTACCCTTTTTATTGGGAGACTTGGGGGAATGCTGGGTGGAAGGAAATTTCTGGCTCCTCTCAGATTCCAGAATTTTCTGTAACCGAAATGAGAGAAAAAAATGTTTTTTTAGCCAAATTTTGAGGTTTGCAAAGGTTTCTGGGTAACAGAACCTGGTCAGAGCCCCACAAGTCACCTCATCATGGATTCCCCTAGGTCTCTAGTTTTTTGAAAAATGCACTGGTTTGCTAGGTTTCCCAAGGTGACGGCTGAGCTAGAGGCCAAAATCCACAGGTAGGCACTTTGTAAAAGACACCTCTGTTTTCTGTGGAAAAATGTGATGTTTCCATGTTGTGTTTTGGGGCATTTCCTTTCGCAGGCGCTAGGCATACCCACACAAGTGAGGTACCATTTTTATTGGGAGACTTGGGGGAATGCTGAGTGGAAGGAAATTTCTGGCTCCTCTCAGATTCCAGAACTTTCTGTAACCGAAATGAGAGAAAAAATATTTTTTTAGCCAAATTTTGAGGTTTGCAAAGGATTCTGGGTAAGAACCTGGTCAGAGCCCCACAAGTCACCCCATCTTGGATTCCCCAGGTGTCTAGTTTTCAAAAATGCGCTGTTTTGCTATGTTTCCCCAGGTGCCGGTTGAGCTAGAGTCCAAAATCCACAGCTAGGCACTTTGTAAAAAACACCTCTGTTTTCTGTGGAAAAATGTGATGTGTCCACGTTGTGTTTTGGGGCATTTCCTTTATTAGGCGCTAGGTCCACCCGCACAAGTGAGGTACCATTTTTATCGAGAGAATTGGGAGAATGCTGGGGGGAAGGAAATTTGTGTCTCCTCTCAGATTCCAGTACTTTCTGTCACCAAAATGAGAGGAAAAAGTGTTTTTGGGCCAAATTATGAGGTTTCCAAAGAATTCTGGGTTACAGAACCTGGTCAGAGCCCCACAAGTCACTCCATCATGGATTCCTCTAGGTGTCTAGTTTTAAAAAATGCACTGGTTTGCTAGGTTCCCCATATGCTGACTGAGCTAGAGGCCAAAATCCACAGGTAGGCACTTTGTAACAAATGCCTCTGTTTTCTGTGGAAAAATGTGATATGTCCAAGTTGTGTTTTGAGGCATTTCCTTTCGCCGGTGCTAGGCCTACCCACACAAGTGAGATACCATTTTTATTGGGAGACTTTGGGGAACACTGGGTGGAAGGGAGTTTTTGGCTCCTCTCAGATTCCAGAACTTTCTGTCACCAAAATTAGCCGAAAAAGTGTTTTTTTAGCCGAATTTTGAGGTTTGCAAAGGATTCTGGGTAACAGAACATGGTCAGAGCCCCACAAGTCACCCCGTCTTGGATTTCCCTAGGTGTCTAGTTTACAAAAATGCACTGGTTTGCTAGGTTTCCCCAGATGCTGGCTGAGCTAGAGGCCAAAATCCACAGGTAGCCACTTTGTAAAAAACACCTCTGTTTTCTGTGGAAAAATGTGATGTGTCCGTGTTGTGTTTTGGGGCATTTCCTTTCGCAGGCGCTAGGCCTACCCACACAAGTGAGGTACCGTTTTTATTGGGAGACTTTGGGGAACACTGGGTGGAAGGGAGTTTTTGGCTCCTCTCAGATTCCAGAACTTTCTGTCACCAAAATTAGCCGAAAAAGTGTTTTTTTAGCCGAATTTTGAGGTTTGCAAAGGATTCTGGGTAACAGAACATGGTCAGAGCCCCACAAGTCACCCCGTCTTGGATTCCCCTAGGTGTCTAGTTTACAAAAATGAACTGGTTTGCTAGGTTTCCCCAGATGCTGGCTGAGCTAGAGGCCAAAATCCACAGGTAGCCACTTTGTAAAAAACACCTCTGTTTTCTGTGGAAAAATGTGATGTGTCCATGTTGTGCTTTGGGGCATTTCCTTTCGCAGGCGCTAGGCCTACCCACACAAGTGAGGTACCGTTTTTATCGGGAGACTTGGGGGAAAGCTGGGTGGAAGGAAATTTGTGGCTCCTCTCAGATTCCAGAACTTTCTATCACCGAAATGAGAGAAAAAATGTTTTTTTAGCCAAATTTAGAGGTTTTCAAAGGATTCTGGGTAAGAACCTGGTCAGAGCCCCACACGTCGCCCCATCTTGGATTACCCTAGGTGTCTAGTTTTCATAAATTCACTTGTTTGCTATGTTTCACCAGGTGCCGGCTGAGCTAGAGGCCAAAATCAACAGCTAGTCACTTTGTAAAAAACACCTCTGTTTTCTGTGGGAAAAATGTGATGTGTCCACGTAGTGTTTTGGGGCATTTCCTTTTGCGGGTGCTAGGCCTACCCACACAAGTGAGGTACCATTTTTATCGGGAGACTTGGGGGAATGCTGGGGAGTAGGAAATTTGTGGCCCCTCTCAGATTCCAATACTTTCTGTCACCAAAATAAGAGGAAAAAGTGTTTTTCGGCCACATTTTGAGGTTTGCAAAGGATTCTGGGTAACAGAACCTGGTCAGAGCCCCACAAGTCACCTCATCATGGATTCCCCTAGGTCTCTAGTTTTAAAAAATGCACTGGTTTGCTAGGTTTCCCAAGGTGACGGCTGAGCTAGAGGCCAAAATCCACAGGTAGGCACTTTGTAAAAGACACCTCTGTTTTCTGTTGAAAAATGTGATGTTTCCATGTTGTGTTTTGGGGCATTTCCTTTCGCAGGCGCTAGGCCTACCCACACAAGTGAGGTACCCTTTTTATTGGGAGACTTGGGGGAATGCTGGGTGGAAGGAAATTTCTGGCTCCTCTCAGATTCCAGAATTTTCTGTAACCGAAATGAGAGAAAAAAATGTTTTTTTAGCCAAATTTTGAGGTTTGCAAAGGTTTCTGGGTAACAGAACCTGGTCAGAGCCCCACAAGTCACCTCATCATGGATTCCCCTAGGTCTCTAGTTTTTTGAAAAATGCACTGGTTTGCAGGTTTCCCAAGGTGACGGCTGAGCTAGAGGCCAAAATCCACAGGTAGGCACTTTGAAAAAAACACCTCTGTTTTCTGTGGAAAAATGTGATGTTTCCATGTTGTGTTTTGGGGCATTTCCTTTCGCAGGCGCTAGGCATACCCACACAAGTGAGGTACCATTTTTATTGGGAGACTTGGGGGAATGCTGAGTGGAAGGAAATTTCTGGCTCCTCTCAGATTCCAGAATTTTCTGTAACCGAAATGAGAGAAAAAAGTGTTTTTCGACCAAATTTTGAGGTTTGCAAAGGTTTCTGGGTAACAGAACCTGGTCAGAGCCCCACAAGTCACCACGTCATGGATTCCCCTAGGTATCTAGTTTTAAAAAATGCACTGGTTTGCTAGGTTTCCCAAGGTGACGGCTGAGCTAGAGGCCAAAATCCACAGGTAGGCACTTTGTAAAAGACACCTCTGTTTTCTGTGGAAAAATGTGATGTTTCCATGTTGTGTTTTGGGGCATTCCCTTTCGCAGGCGCTAGGCCTACCCACACAAGTGAGGTACCATTTTTATTGGGTGACTTGGGGGAATGCTGGGTGGAAGGAAATTTCTGGCTCCTCTCAGATTCCAGAATTTTCTGTCACCGAAATGAGAGAAAAAAATGTTTTTTTAGCCAAATTTTGAGGTTTGCAAAGGTTTCTGGGTAACAGAACCTGGTCAGAGCCCCACAAGTCACCCCATCTTGGATTCCCCAGGTGTCTAGTTTTAAAAAATGCGCTGGTTTGCTTTGTTTCCCCAGGTGCCGGTTGAGCTAGAGGCCAAAATCCACAGCTAGGCACTTTGTAAAAAACACCTCTGTTTTCTGTGGAAAAATGTGATGTGTCCACGTTGTGTTTTGGGGCATTTCCTTTCGCGGGCGCTAGGCCTACTCACACAAGTGAGGTAAAAAATTTATTGGGAGACTTGGGGGAATGCTGGGGGGGAGGAAATTCGTGGCTCCTCTCAGATTCCAGAACTTTCTGTCACCGAAATGAGAGGAAAAAGTGTTTTTTTGGGCCAAATTGTGAGGTTTGCAAAGGATTCTGGGTAACAAAACCTGGTCACAGCCCCACATGTCACCCCATCTTGGATTCCCCAGGTGTCTAGTTTTCAAAAATGCGCTGGTTTGCTATGTTTCCCCAGGTGCCGGCTGAGCTAGAGGCCAAAATCCACAGGTAGGCACTTTGTAAAAGACACCTCTGTTTTCTGTGGAAAAATGTGATGTTTCCATGTTGTGTTTTGGGGCATTTCCTTTCGCAGGCGCTAGGCCTACCCACACAAGTGAGGTACCATTTTTATTGGGAGACTTGGGGGAATGCTGGGGGGGAGGAAATTCGTGGCTCCTCTCAGATTCCAGAACGTTCTGTCACCGAAATGAGAGGAAAAAGTATTTTTTTGGGCCAAATTGTGAGGTTTGCAAAGGATTCTGGGTAACAAAACCTGGTCACAGCCCCACAAGTCACCCCATTTTGGATTCCCCAGGTGTCTAGTTTTCAAAAATGTGCTGGTTTGCTATGTTTCCCCAGGTGCCGGCTGAGCTAGAGGCCAAAATCCACAGGTAGGCACTTTGTAAAAGACACCTCTCTTTTCTGTGGGAAAAATGGGATGTGTCCACGTTGTGTCTTGGGGCATTTCCTTTTGCGGGCGCTAGGCCTACCCACACAAGTGAGGTACCATTTGTATCGGGAGACTTGGGGGAATGCTGGGGGGAAGGAAATTTGTGGCTCCTCTCAGATTCTAATACTTTCACTCACCAAAATAAGAGGAAAAAGTGTTTTTCGACCAAATTTTGAGGTTTGCAAAGGATTCTGAGTAAGAACCTGGTCAGAGCCCCACAAGTCACCCCATCTTGGATTCCCCAGGTGTCTAGTTTTCAAAAATACGCTGTTTTGCTATGTTTCCCTAGGTGCCGGTTGAGCTGGAGTCCAAAATCCACAGCTAGGCACTTTGTAAAAAACACCTCTGTTTTCTGTGGAAAAATGTGATGTGTCCACTTTGTGTTTTGGGGCATTTCCTTTCGTAGGCGCTAGGTCCACCCGCACAAGTGAGGTACCATTTTTATCGAGAGAATTGGGAGAATGCTGAGGGGAAGGAAATTTGTGTCTCCTCTCAGATTCCAGTACTTTCTGTCACCAAAATGAGAAGAAAAAGTGTTTTGGGGGCAAATTTTGAGGTTTCCAAAGGATTCTGGGTAACAGAACCTGGTCAGAGCCCCACAAGTCACTCCATCATGGATTCCTCTAGGTGTCTAGTTTTAAAAAATGCACTGGTTTGCTAGGTTCCCCATATGCTGACTGAGCTAGAGGCCAAAATCCACAGGTAGGCACTTTGTAACAAATACCTCTGTTTTCTGTGGAAAAATGTGATATGTCCAAGTTGTGTTTTGAGGCATTTCCTTTCGCCGGTGCTAGGCCTACCCACACAAGTGAGGTACCATTTTTATTGGGAGACTTTGGGGAACACTGGGTGGAAGGGAGTTTTTGGCTCCTCTCAGATTCCCAGAACTTTCTGTCACCAAAATTAGCCAAAAAAGTGTTTTTTTAGCCGAATTTTGAGGTTTGCAAAGGATTCTGGGTAACAGAACATGGTCAGAGCCCCACAAGTCACCCCATCTTGGATTCCCCTAGGTGTCTAGTTTACAAAAATGCACTGGTTTGCTAGGTTTCCCCAGATGCTGGCTGAGCTAGAGGCCAAAATCCACAGGTAGGCACTTTGTAAAAAACACCTCTGTTTTCTGTGGAAAAATGTGAGGTGTCCACGTAGTGTTTTGGGGCATTTCCTTTTCCGGGCGCTACGCCTACCCACACAAGTGAGGTACCGATTTTATCGGGATACTTGGGGGAAATCTGGGTGGAAGGAAAATTGTGGCTCCTCTCAGATTCCAGAACTTTCTATCACCGAAATGAGAGAAAAAATTGTTTTTTAGCCAAATTTAGAGGTTTTCAAAGGATTCTGGGTAAGAACCTGGTCAGAGCCCCACACGTCACCACGTCATGGATTACCCTAGGTGTCTAGTTTTAAAAAATGCACTGGTTTGCTAGGTTTCCCAAGGTGACGGCTGAGCTAGAGGCAAAATCCACAGGTAGGCACTTTGTAAATTACACCTCTGATTTCTGTGGAAACATGTGATGTGTCCATGTTGTGTTTTTGGGCAATTCCTTTCGCAGGCGCTAGGCCTACCCACACAAGTGAGATACCATTTTTATTGGGAGGCTTGTGGGAACGCTGGGTGGAAGGACATTTCTGGCTCCTCTCAGATTCCAGAACTTTCTGTAACCGAAATGAGAGAAAAAATATTTTTTTAGCCAAATTTTGAGGTTTGCAAAGGATTCTGGGTAAGAACCTGGTCAGAGCCCCACAAGTCACCCCATCTTGGATTCCCCAGGTGTCTAGTTTTCAAAAATGCGCTGTTTTGCTATGTTTCCCCAGGTGCCGGTTGAGCTAGAGTCCAAAATCCACAGCTAGGCACTTTGTAAAAAACACCTCTGTTTTCTGTGGAAAAATGTGATGTGTCCACGTTGTGTTTTGGGGCATTTCCTTTCGTAGGCGCAAGGTCCACCTGCACAAGTGAGGTACCATTTTTATCGAGAGAATTGGGAGAATGCTGGGGGGAAGGAAATTTGTGTCTCCTCTCAGATTCCAGTACTTTCTGTCACCAAAATGAGAGGAAAAAGTGTTTTTGGGCCAAATTTTGAGGTTTCCAAAGGATTCTGGGTAACAGAACCTGGTCAGAGCCCCACAAGTCACTCCATCATGGATTCCTCTAGGTGTCTAGTTTTAAAAAATGCACTGGTTTGCTAGGTTCCCCATATGCTGACTGAGCTAGAGGCCAAAATACACAGGTAGGCACTTTGTAACAAATACCTCTGTTTTCTGTGGAAAAATGTGATATGTCCAAGTTGTGTTTTGAGGCATTTCCTTTCGCCGGTGCTAGGCCTACCCACACAAGTGAGGTACCATTTTTATTGGGAGACTTTGGGGAACACTGGGTGGAAGGGAGTTTTTGGCTCCTCTCAGATTCCAGAACTTTCTGTCACCAAAATTAGCCGAAAAAGTGTTTTTTAGCCGAATTTTGAGGTTTGCAAAGGATTCTGGGTAACAGAACATGGTCAGAGCCCCACAAGTCACCCCATCTTGGGTTCCCCTAGGTGTCTAGTTTACAAAAATGCACTGGTTTGCTAGGTTTCCCTAGATGCTGGCTGAGCTAGAGGCCAAAATCCACAGGTAGGCACTTTGTAAAAAACACCTCTGTTTTCTGTGGAAAAATGTGATGTGTCCATGTTGTGTTTTGGGGCATTTCCTTTCGCAGGCGCTAGGCCTACCCACACAAGTGAGGTACCGTTTTTATCGGGAGACTTGGGGGAAAGCTGGGTGGAAGGAAATTTGTGGCTCCTCTCAGATTCCAGAACTTTCTATCTCCGAAATGAGAGAAAAAATGGTTTTTTAGCCAAATTTAGAGGTTTTCAAAGGATTCTGGGTAAGAACCTGGTCAGAGCCCCACACGTCGCCCCATCTTGGATTACCCTAGGTGTCTAGTTATCATAAATTCACTTGTTTGCTATGTTTCACCAGGTGCCGGCTGAGCTAGAGGCCAAAATCAACAGCTAGTCACTTTGTAAAAAACACCTCTGTTTTCTGTGGGAAAAATGTGATGTGTCCACGTAGTGTTTTGGGGGCATTTCCTTTTGCGGGTGCTAGGCCTACCCACACAAGTGAGGTACCATTTTTATCGGGAGACTTGGGGGAATGCTGGGGAGTAGGAAATTTGTGGCCCCTCTCAGATTCCAATACTTTCTGTCACCAAAATAAGAGGAAAATGTGTTTTTCGGCCATATTTTGAGGTTTGCAAAGGATTCTGGGTAACAGAACCTGGTCAGAGCCCCACAAGTCACCTCATCATGGATTCCCCTAGGTCTCTAGTTTTAAAAAATGCACTGGTTTGCTAGGTTTCCCAAGGTGACGGCTGAGCTAGAGGCCAAAATCCACAGGTAGGCACTTTGTAAAAGACACCTCTGTTTTCTGTGGAAAAATGTGATGTTTCCATGTTGTGTTTTGGGGCATTTCCTTTCGCAGGCGCTAGGCCTACCCACACAAGTGAGGTACCCTTTTTATTGGGAGACTTGGGGGGAATGCTGGGTGGAAGGAAATTTCTGGCTCCTCTCAGATTCCAGAATTTTCTGTAACCGAAATGAGAGAAAAAAATGTTTTTTTAGCCAAATTTTGAGGTTTGCAAAGGTTTCTGGGTAACAGAACCTGGTCAGAGCCCCACAAGTCACCTCATCATGGATTCCCCTAGGTCTCTAGTTTTTTGAAAAATGCACTGGTTTGCTAGGTTTCCCAAGGTGACGGCTGAGCTAGAGGCCAAAATCCACAGGTAGGCACTTTGTAAAAGACACCTCTGTTTTCTGTGGAAAAATGTGATGTTTCCATGTTGTGTTTTGGGGCATTTCCTTTCGCAGGCGCTAGGCATACCCACACAAGTGAGGTACCATTTTTATTGGGAGACTTGGGGGAATGCTGAGTGGAAGGAAATTTCTGGCTCCTCTCAGATTCCAGAACTTTCTGTAACCGAAATGAGAGAAAAAATATTTTTTTAGCCAAATTTTGAGGTTTGCAAAGGATTCTGGGTAAGAACCTGGTCAGAGCCCCACAAGTCACCCCATCTTGGATTCCCCAGGTGTCTAGTTTTCAAAAATGCGCTGTTTTGCTATGTTTCCCCAGGTGCCGGTTGAGCTAGAGTCCAAAATCCACAGCTAGGCACTTTGTAAAAAACACCTCTGTTTTCTGTGGAAAAATGTGATGTGTCCACGTTGTGTTTTGGGGCATTTCCTTTATTAGGCGCTAGGTCCACCCGCACAAGTGAGGTACCATTTTTATCGAGAGAATTGGGAGAATGCTGGGGGGAAGGAAATTTGTGTCTCCTCTCAGATTCCAGTACTTTCTGTCACCAAAATGAGAGGAAAAAGTGTTTTTGGGCCAAATTATGAGGTTTCCAAAGAATTCTGGGTTACAGAACCTGGTCAGAGCCCCACAAGTCACTCCATCATGGATTCCTCTAGGTGTCTAGTTTTAAAAAATGCACTGGTTTGCTAGGTTCCCCATATGCTGACTGAGCTAGAGGCCAAAATCCACAGGTAGGCACTTTGTAACAAATGCCTCTGTTTTCTGTGGAAAAATGTGATATGTCCAAGTTGTGTTTTGAGGCATTTCCTTTCGCCGGTGCTAGGCCTACCCACACAAGTGAGATACCATTTTTATTGGGAGACTTTGGGGAACACTGGGTGGAAGGGAGTTTTTGGCTCCTCTCAGATTCCAGAACTTTCTGTCACCAAAATTAGCCGAAAAAGTGTTTTTTTAGCCGAATTTTGAGGTTTGCAAAGGATTCTGGGTAACAGAACATGGTCAGAGCCCCACAAGTCACCCCGTCTTGGATTTCCCTAGGTGTCTAGTTTACAAAAATGCACTGGTTTGCTAGGTTTCCCCAGATGCTGGCTGAGCTAGAGGCCAAAATCCACAGGTAGCCACTTTGTAAAAAACACCTCTGTTTTCTGTGGAAAAATGTGATGTGTCCGTGTTGTGTTTTGGGGCATTTCCTTTCGCAGGCGCTAGGCCTACCCACACAAGTGAGGTACCGTTTTTATTGGGAGACTTTGGGGAACACTGGGTGGAAGGGAGTTTTTGGCTCCTCTCAGATTCCAGAACTTTCTGTCACCAAAATTAGCCGAAAAAGTGTTTTTTTAGCCGAATTTTGAGGTTTGCAAAGGATTCTGGGTAACAGAACATGGTCAGAGCCCCACAAGTCACCCCGTCTTGGATTCCCCTAGGTGTCTAGTTTACAAAAATGAACTGGTTTGCTAGGTTTCCCCAGATGCTGGCTGAGCTAGAGGCCAAAATCCACAGGTAGCCACTTTGTAAAAAACACCTCTGTTTTCTGTGGAAAAATGTGATGTGTCCATGTTGTGCTTTGGGGCATTTCCTTTCGCAGGCGCTAGGCCTACCCACACAAGTGAGGTACCGTTTTTATCGGGAGACTTGGGGGAAAGCTGGGTGGAAGGAAATTTGTGGCTCCTCTCAGATTCCAGAACTTTCTATCACCGAAATGAGAGAAAAAATGTTTTTTTAGCCAAATTTAGAGGTTTTCAAAGGATTCTGGGTAAGAACCTGGTCAGAGCCCCACACGTCGCCCCATCTTGGATTACCCTAGGTGTCTAGTTTTCATAAATTCACTTGTTTGCTATGTTTCACCAGGTGCCGGCTGAGCTAGAGGCCAAAATCAACAGCTAGTCACTTTGTAAAAAACACCTCTGTTTTCTGTGGGAAAAATGTGATGTGTCCACGTAGTGTTTTGGGGCATTTCCTTTTGCGGGTGCTAGGCCTACCCACACAAGTGAGGTACCATTTTTATCGGGAGACTTGGGGGAATGCTGGGGAGTAGGAAATTTGTGGCCCCTCTCAGATTCCAATACTTTCTGTCACCAAAATAAGAGGAAAAAGTGTTTTTCGGCCACATTTTGAGGTTTGCAAAGGATTCTGGGTAACAGAACCTGGTCAGAGCCCCACAAGTCACCTCATCATGGATTCCCCTAGGTCTCTAGTTTTAAAAAATGCACTGGTTTGCTAGGTTTCCCAAGGTGACGGCTGAGCTAGAGGCCAAAATCCACAGGTAGGCACTTTGTAAAAGACACCTCTGTTTTCTGTTGAAAAATGTGATGTTTCCATGTTGTGTTTTGGGGCATTTCCTTTCGCAGGCGCTAGGCCTACCCACACAAGTGAGGTACCCTTTTTATTGGGAGACTTGGGGGAATGCTGGGTGGAAGGAAATTTCTGGCTCCTCTCAGATTCCAGAATTTTCTGTAACCGAAATGAGAGAAAAAAATGTTTTTTTAGCCAAATTTTGAGGTTTGCAAAGGTTTCTGGGTAACAGAACCTGGTCAGAGCCCCACAAGTCACCTCATCATGGATTCCCCTAGGTCTCTAGTTTTTTGAAAAATGCACTGGTTTGCAGGTTTCCCAAGGTGACGGCTGAGCTAGAGGCCAAAATCCACAGGTAGGCACTTTGAAAAAAACACCTCTGTTTTCTGTGGAAAAATGTGATGTTTCCATGTTGTGTTTTGGGGCATTTCCTTTCGCAGGCGCTAGGCATACCCACACAAGTGAGGTACCATTTTTATTGGGAGACTTGGGGGAATGCTGAGTGGAAGGAAATTTCTGGCTCCTCTCAGATTCCAGAATTTTCTGTAACCGAAATGAGAGAAAAAAGTGTTTTTCGACCAAATTTTGAGGTTTGCAAAGGTTTCTGGGTAACAGAACCTGGTCAGAGCCCCACAAGTCACCACGTCATGGATTCCCCTAGGTATCTAGTTTTAAAAAATGCACTGGTTTGCTAGGTTTCCCAAGGTGACGGCTGAGCTAGAGGCCAAAATCCACAGGTAGGCACTTTGTAAAAGACACCTCTGTTTTCTGTGGAAAAATGTGATGTTTCCATGTTGTGTTTTGGGGCATTCCCTTTCGCAGGCGCTAGGCCTACCCACACAAGTGAGGTACCATTTTTATTGGGTGACTTGGGGGAATGCTGGGTGGAAGGAAATTTCTGGCTCCTCTCAGATTCCAGAATTTTCTGTCACCGAAATGAGAGAAAAAAATGTTTTTTTAGCCAAATTTTGAGGTTTGCAAAGGTTTCTGGGTAACAGAACCTGGTCAGAGACCCACAAGTCACCCCATCTTGGATTCCCCAGGTGTCTAGTTTTAAAAAATGCGCTGGTTTGCTTTGTTTCCCCAGGTGCCGGTTGAGCTAGAGGCCAAAATCCACAGCTAGGCACTTTGTAAAAAACACCTCTGTTTTCTGTGGAAAAATGTGATGTGTCCACGTTGTGTTTTGGGGCATTTCCTTTCGCGGGCGCTAGGCCTACTCACACAAGTGAGGTAAAAAATTTATTGGGAGACTTGGGGGAATGCTGGGGGGGAGGAAATTCGTGGCTCCTCTCAGATTCCAGAACTTTCTGTCACCGAAATGAGAGGAAAAAGTGTTTTTTTGGGCCAAATTGTGAGGTTTGCAAAGGATTCTGGGTAACAAAACCTGGTCACAGCCCCACATGTCACCCCATCTTGGATTCCCCAGGTGTCTAGTTTTCAAAAATGCGCTGGTTTGCTATGTTTCCCCAGGTGCCGGCTGAGCTAGAGGCCAAAATCCACAGGTAGGCACTTTGTAAAAGACACCTCTGTTTTCTGTGGAAAAATGTGATGTTTCCATGTTGTGTTTTGGGGCATTTCCTTTCGCAGGCGCTAGGCCTACCCACACAAGTGAGGTACCATTTTTATTGGGAGACTTGGGGGAATGCTGGGGGGGGAGGAAATTCGTGGCTCCTCTCAGATTCCAGAACGTTCTGTCACCGAAATGAGAGGAAAAAAGTATTTTTTTTGGGCCAAATTGTGAGGTTTGCAAAGGATTCTGGGTAACAAAACCTGGTCACAGCCCCACAAGTCACCCCATTTTGGATTCCCCAGGTGTCTAGTTTTCAAAAATGTGCTGGTTTGCTATGTTTCCCCAGGTGCCGGCTGAGCTAGAGGCCAAAATCCACAGGTAGGCACTTTGTAAAAGACACCTCTCTTTTCTGTGGGAAAAATGGGATGTGTCCACGTTGTGTCTTGGGGCATTTCCTTTTGCGGGCGCTAGGCCTACCCACACAAGTGAGGTACCATTTGTATCGGGAGACTTGGGGGAATGCTGGGGGGAAGGAAATTTGTGGCTCCTCTCAGATTCTAATACTTTCACTCACCAAAATAAGAGGAAAAAAGTGTTTTTCGACCAAATTTTGAGGTTTGCAAAGGATTCTGAGTAAGAACCTGGTCAGAGCCCCACAAGTCACCCCATCTTGGATTCCCCAGGTGTCTAGTTTTCAAAAATACGCTGTTTTGCTATGTTTCCCTAGGTGTCCGGTTGAGCTGGAGTCCAAAATCCACAGCTAGGCACTTTGTAAAAAACACCTCTGTTTTCTGTGGAAAAATGTGATGTGTCCACTTTGTGTTTTGGGGCATTTCCTTTCGTAGGCGCTAGGTCCACCCGCACAAGTGAGGTACCATTTTTATCGAGAGAATTGGGAGAATGCTGAGGGGAAGGAAATTTGTGTCTCCTCTCAGATTCCAGTACTTTCTGTCACCAAAATGAGAAGAAAAAGTGTTTTTGGGGCAAATTTTGAGGTTTCCAAAGGATTCTGGGTAACAGAACCTGGTCAGAGCCCCACAAGTCACTCCATCATGGATTCCTCTAGGTGTCTAGTTTTAAAAAATGCACTGGTTTGCTAGGTTCCCCATATGCTGACTGAGCTAGAGGCCAAAATCCACAGGTAGGCACTTTGTAACAAATACCTCTGTTTTCTGTGGAAAAATGTGATATGTCCAAGTTGTGTTTTGAGGCATTTCCTTTCGCCGGTGCTAGGCCTACCCACACAAGTGAGGTACCATTTTTATTGGGAGACTTTGGGGAACACTGGGTGGAAGGGAGTTTTTGGCTCCTCTCAGATTCCCAGAACTTTCTGTCACCAAAATTAGCCAAAAAAGTGTTTTTTTAGCCGAATTTTGAGGTTTGCAAAGGATTCTGGGTAACAGAACATGGTCAGAGCCCCACAAGTCACCCCATCTTGGATTCCCCTAGGTGTCTAGTTTACAAAAATGCACTGGTTTGCTAGGTTTCCCCAGATGCTGGCTGAGCTAGAGGCCAAAATCCACAGGTAGGCACTTTGTAAAAAACACCTCTGTTTTCTGTGGAAAAATGTGAGGTGTCCACGTAGTGTTTTGGGGCATTTCCTTTTCCGGGCGCTACGCCTACCCACACAAGTGAGGTACCGATTTTATCGGGATACTTGGGGGAAATCTGGGTGGAAGGAAAATTGTGGCTCCTCTCAGATTCCAGAACTTTCTATCACCGAAATGAGAGAAAAAATTGTTTTTTAGCCAAATTTAGAGGTTTTCAAAGGATTCTGGGTAAGAACCTGGTCAGAGCCCCACAAGTCACCCCATCTTGGATTCCCCAGGTGTCTAGTTTTCAAAAATGCGCTGTTTTGCTATGTTTCCCCAGGTGCCGGTTGAGCTAGAGTCCAAAATCCACAGCTAGGCACTTTGTAAAAAACACCTCTGTTTTCTGTGGAAAAATGTGATGTGTCCACGTTGTGTTTTGGGGCATTTCCTTTCGTAGGCGCAAGGTCCACCTGCACAAGTGAGGTACCATTTTTATCGAGAGAATTGGGGAGAATGCTGGGGGGAAGGAAATTTGTGTCTCCTCTCAGATTCCAGTACTGTCTGTCACCAAAATGAGAGGAAAAAGTGTTTTTGGGCCAAATTTTGAGGTTTCCAAAGGATTCTGGGTAACAGAACCTGGTCAGAGCCCCACAAGTCACTCCATCATGGATTCCTCTAGGTGTCTAGTTTTAAAAAATGCACTGGTTTGCTAGGTTCCCCATATGCTGACTGAGCTAGAGGCCAAAATACACAGGTAGGCACTTTGTAACAAATACCTCTGTTTTCTGTGGAAAAATGTGATATGTCCAAGTTGTGTTTTGAGGCATTTCCTTTCGCCGGTGCTAGGCCTACCCACACAAGTGAGGTACCATTTTTATTGGGAGACTTTGGGGAACACTGGGTGGAAGGGGAGTTTTTGGCTCCTCTCAGATTCCAGAACTTTCTGTCACCAAAATTAGCCGAAAAAGTGTTTTTTTAGCCGAATTTTGAGGTTTGCAAAGGATTCTGGGTAACAGAACATGGTCAGAGCCCCACAAGTCACCCCATCTTGGGTTCCCCTAGGTGTCTAGTTTACAAAAATGCACTGGTTTGCTAGGTTTCCCTAGATGCTGGCTGAGCTAGAGGCCAAAATCCACAGGTAGGCACTTTGTAAAAAACACCTCTGTTTTCTGTGGAAAAATGTGATGTGTCCATGTTGTGTTTTGGGGCATTTCCTTTCGCAGGCGCTAGGCCTACCCACACAAGTGAGGTACCGTTTTTATCGGGAGACTTGGGGGAAAGCTGGGTGGAAGGAAATTTGTGGCTCCTCTCAGATTCCAGAACTTTCTATCTCCGAAATGAGAGAAAAAATTGTTTTTTAGCAAAATTTAGAGGTTTTCAAAGGATTCTGGGTAAGAACCTGGTCAGAGCCCCACACGTCGCCCCATCTTGGATTACCCTAGGTGTCTAGTTATCATAAATTCACTTGTTTGCTATGTTTCACCAGGTGCCGGCTGAGCTAGAGGCCAAAATCAACAGCTAGTCACTTTGTAAAAAACACCTCTGTTTTCTGTGGGAAAAATTTGATGTGTCCACGTAGTGTTTTGGGGCATTTCCTTTTGCGGGTGCTAGGCCTACCCACACAAGTGAGGTACCATTTTTATCGGGAGACTTGGGGGAATGCTGGGGAGTAGGAAATTTGTGGCCCCTCTCAGATTCCAATACTTTCTGTCACCAAAATAAGAGGAAAATGTGTTTTTTCGGCCATATTTTGAGGTTTGCAAAGGATTCTGGGTAACAGAACCTGGTCAGAGCCCCACAAGTCACCTCATCATGGATTCCCCTAGGTCTCTAGTTTTAAAAAATGCACTGGTTTGCTAGGTTTCCCAAGGTGACGGCTGAGCTAGAGGCCAAAATCCACAGGTAGGCACTTTGTAAAAGACACCTCTGTTTTCTGTGGAAAAATGTGATGTTTCCATGTTGTGTTTTGGGGCATTTCCTTTCGCAGGCGCTAGGCCTACCCACACAAGTGAGGTACCCTTTTTATTGGGAGACTTGGGGGAATGCTGGGTGGAAGGAAATTTCTGGCTCCTCTCAGATTCCAGAATTTTCTGTAACCGAAATGAGAGAAAAAAATGTTTTTTTAGCCAAATTTTGAGGTTTGCAAAGGTTTCTGGGTAACAGAACCTGGTCAGAGCCCCACAAGTCACCTCATCATGGATTCCCCTAGGTCTCTAGTTTTTTGAAAAATGCACTGGTTTGCTAGGTTTCCCAAGGTGACGGCTGAGCTAGAGGCCAAAATCCACAGGTAGGCACTTTGTAAAAGACACCTCTGTTTTCTGTGGAAAAATGTGATGTTTCCATGTTGTGTTTTGGGGCATTTCCTTTCGCAGGCGCTAGGCATACCCACACAAGTGAGGTACCATTTTTATTGGGAGATTTGGGGGAATGCTGAGTGGAAGGAAATTTCTGGCTCCTCTCAGATTCCAGAACTTTCTGTAACCGAAATGAGAGAAAAAATATTTTTTTAGCCAAATTTTGAGGTTTGCAAAGGATTCTGGGTAAGAACCTGGTCAGAGCCCCACAAGTCACCCCATCTTGGATTCCCCAGGTGTCTAGTTTTCAAAAATGCGCTGTTTTGCTATGTTTCCCCAGGTGCCGGTTGAGCTAGAGTCCAAAATCCACAGCTAGGCACTTTGTAAAAAACACCTCTGTTTTCTGTGGAAAAATGTGATGTGTCCACGTTGTGTTTTGGGGCATTTCCTTTATTAGGCGCTAGGTCCACCCGCACAAGTGAGGTACCATTTTTATCGAGAGAATTGGGAGAATGCTGGGGGGAAGGAAATTTGTGTCTCCTCTCAGATTCCAGTACTTTCTGTCACCAAAATGAGAGGAAAAAGTGTTTTGGGGCCAAATTATGAGGTTTCCAAAGAATTCTGGGTTACAGAACCTGGTCAGAGCCCCACAAGTCACTCCATCATGGATTCCTCTAGGTGTCTAGTTTTAAAAAATGCACTGGTTTGCTAGGTTCCCCATATGCTGACTGAGCTAGAGGCCAAAATCCACAGGTAGGCACTTTGTAACAAATACCTCTGTTTTCTGTGGAAAAATGTGATATGTCCAAGTTGTGTTTTGAGGCATTTCCTTTCGCCGGTGCTAGGCCTACCCACACAAGTGAGATACCATTTTTATTGGGAGACTTTGGGGAACACTGGGTGGAAGGGAGTTTTTGGCTCCTCTCAGATTCCAGAACTTTCTGTCACCAAAATTAGCCGAAAAAGTGTTTTTTTAGCCGAATTTTGAGGTTTGCAAAGGATTCTGGGTAACAGAACATGGTCAGAGCCCCACAAGTCACCCCGTCTTGGATTTCCCTAGGTGTCTAGTTTACAAAAATGCACTGGTTTGCTAGGTTTCCCCAGATGCTGGCTGAGCTAGAGGCCAAAATCCACAGGTAGCCACTTTGTAAAAAACACCTCTGTTTTCTGTGGAAAAATGTGATGTGTCCATGTTGTGTTTTGGGGCATTTCCTTTCGCAGGCGCTAGGCCTACCCACACAAGTGAGGTACCGTTTTTATTGGGAGACTTTGGGGAACACTGGGTGGAAGGGAGTTTTTGGCTCCTCTCAGATTCCAGAACTTTCTGTCACCAAAATTAGCCGAAAAAGTGTTTTTTTAGCCGAATTTTGAGGTTTGCAAAGGATTCTGGGTAACAGAACATGGTCAGAGCCCCACAAGTCACCCCGTCTTGGATTCCCCTAGGTGTCTAGTTTACAAAAATGAACTGGTTTGCTAGGTTTCCCCAGATGCTGGCTGAGCTAGAGGCCAAAATCCACAGGTAGCCACTTTGTAAAAAACACCTCTGTTTTCTGTGGAAAAATGTGATGTGTCCATGTTGTGCTTTGGGGCATTTCCTTTCGCAGGCGCTAGGCCTACCCACACAAGTGAGGTACCGTTTTTATCGGGAGACTTGGGGGAAAGCTGGGTGGAAGGAAATTTGTGGCTCCTCTCAGATTCCAGAACTTTCTATCACCGAAATGAGAGAAAAAATGTTTTTTTAGCCAAATTTAGAGGTTTTCAAAGGATTCTGGGTAAGAACCTGGTCAGAGCCCCACACGTCGCCCCATCTTGGATTACCCTAGGTGTCTAGTTTTCATAAATTCACTTGTTTGCTATGTTTCACCAGGTGCCGGCTGAGCTAGAGGCCAAAATCAACAGCTAGTCACTTTGTAAAAAACACCTCTGTTTTCTGTGGGAAAAATGTGATGTGTCCACGTAGTGTTTTGGGGCATTTCCTTTTGCGGGTGCTAGGCCTACCCACACAAGTGAGGTACCATTTTTATCGGGAGACTTGGGGGAATGCTGGGGAGTAGGAAATTTGTGGCCCCTCTCAGATTCCAATACTTTCTGTCACCAAAATAAGAGGAAAAAGTGTTTTTCGGCCACATTTTGAGGTTTGCAAAGGATTCTGGGTAACAGAACCTGGTCAGAGCCCCACAAGTCACCTCATCATGGATTCCCCTAGGTCTCTAGTTTTAAAAAATGCACTGGTTTGCTAGGTTTCCCAAGGTGACGGCTGAGCTAGAGGCCAAAATCCACAGGTAGGCACTTTGTAAAAGACACCTCTGTTTTCTGTTGAAAAATGTGATGTTTCCATGTTGTGTTTTGGGGCATTTCCTTTCGCAGGCGCTAGGCCTACCCACACAAGTGAGGTACCCTTTTTATTGGGAGACTTGGGGGAATGCTGGGTGGAAGGAAATTTCTGGCTCCTCTCAGATTCCAGAATTTTCTGTAACCGAAATGAGAGAAAAAAATGTTTTTTTAGCCAAATTTTGAGGTTTGCAAAGGTTTCTGGGTAACAGAACCTGGTCAGAGCCCCACAAGTCACCTCATCATGGATTCCCCTAGGTCTCTAGTTTTTTGAAAAATGCACTGGTTTGCAGGTTTCCCAAGGTGACGGCTGAGCTAGAGGCCAAAATCCACAGGTAGGCACTTTGTAAAAGACACCTCTGTTTTCTGTGGAAAAATGTGATGTTTCCATGTTGTGTTTTGGGGCATTTCCTTTCGCAGGCGCTAGGCATACCCACACAAGTGAGGTACCATTTTTATTGGGAGACTTGGGGGAATGCTGGGTGGAAGGAAATTTCTGGCTCCTCTCAGATTCCAGAATTTTCTGTCACCGAAATGAGAGAAAAAAATGTTTTTCGACCAAATTTTGAGGTTTGCAAAGGTTTCTGGGTAACAGAACCTGGTCAGAGCCCCACAAGTCACCACGTCATGGATTCCCCTAGGTATCTAGTTTTAAAAAATGCACTGGTTTGCTAGGTTTCCCAAGGTGACGGCTGAGCTAGAGGCAAAATCCACAGGTAGGCACTTTGTAAATTACACCTCTGATTTCTGTGGAAACATGTGATGTGTCCATGTTGTTTTTGGGCAATTCCTTTCGCAGGCGCTAGGCCTACCCACACAAGTGAGATACCATTTTTATTGGGAGGCTTGTGGGAACGCTGGGTGGAAGGACATTTCTGGCTCCTCTCAGATTCCAGAACTTTCTGTAACCGAAATGAGAGAAAAAATATTTTTTTAGCCAAATTTTGAGGTTTGCAAAGGATTCTGGGTAAGAACCTGGTCAGAGCCCCACAAGTCACCCCATCTTGGATTCCCCAGGTGTCTAGTTTTCAAAAATGCGCTGTTTTGCTATGTTTCCCCAGGTGCCGGTTGAGCTAGAGTCCAAAATCCACAGCTAGGCACTTTGTAAAAAACACCTCTGTTTTCTGTGGAAAAATGTGATGTGTCCACGTTGTGTTTTGGGGCATTTCCTTTCGTAGGCGCTAGGTCCACCCGCACAAGTGAGGTACCATTTTTATCGAGAGAATTGGGAGAATGCTGGGGGGAAGGAAATTTGTGTCTCCTCTCAGATTCCAATACTTTCTGTCACCAAAATAAGAGGAAAAAGTGTTTTTCGGCCACATTTTGAGGTTTGCAAAGGATTCTGGGTAACAGAACCTGGTCAGAGCCCCACAAGTCACCTCATCATGGATTCCCCTAGGTCTCTAGTTTTAAAAAATGCACTGGTTTGCTAGGTTTCCCAAGGTGACGGCTGAGCTAGAGGCCAAAATCCACAGGTAGGCACTTTGTAAAAGACACCTCTGTTTTCTGTGGAAAAATGTGATGTTTCCATGTTGTGTTTTGGGGCATTTCCTTTTGCAGGCGCTAGGCCTACCCACACAAGTGAGGTACCATTTTTATTGGGAGACTTGGGGGAATGCTGGGTGGAAGGAAATTTCTGGCTCCTCTCAGATTCCAGAATTTTCTGTCACCGAAATGAGAGAAAAAAATGTTTTTTTAGCCAAATTTTGAGGTTTGCAAAGGTTTCTGGGTAACAGAACCTGGTCAGAGCCCCACAAGTCACCTCATCATGGATTCCTCTAGGTCTCTAGTTTTTTTAAAAATGCATTGGTTTGCTAGGTTTCCCAAGGTGACGGCTGAGCTAGAGGCCAAAATCCACAGGTAGGCACTTTGTAAAAGACACCTCTGTTTTCTGTGGAAAAATGTGATGTTTCCATGTTGTGTTTTGGGGCATTTCCTTTCGCAGGCGCTAGGCCTACCCACACAAGTGAGGTACCATTTTTATTGGGAGACTTGGCGGAATGCTGGGTGGAAGGAAATTTCTGGCTCCTCTCAGATTCCAGAATTTTCTGTAACCGAAATGAGAGAAAAAAGTGTTTTTTCGACCAAATTTTGAGGTTTGCAAAGGTTTCTGGGTAACAGAACCTGGTCAGAGCCCCACAAGTCACCACGTCATGGATTCCCCTAGGTATCTAGTTTTAAAAAATGCACTGGTTTGCTAGGTTTCCCAAGGTGACGGCTGAGCTAGAGGCAAAATCCACAGGTAGGCACTTTGTAAATTACACCTCTGATTTCTGTGGAAACATGTGATGTGTCCATGTTGTGTTTTTGGGCAATTCCTTTCGCAGGCGCTAGGCCTACCCACACAAGTGAGATACCATTTTTATTGGGAGGCTTGTGGGAACGCTGGGTGGAAGGACATTTCTGGCTCCTCTCAGATTCCAGAACTTTCTGTAACCGAAATGAGAGAAAAAATATTTTTTTAGCCAAATTTTGAGGTTTGCAAAGGATTCTGGGTAAGAACCTGGTCAGAGCCCCACAAGTCACCCCATCTTGGATTCCCCAGGTGTCTAGTTTTCAAAAATGCGCTGTTTTGCTATGTTTCCCCAGGTGCCGGTTGAGCTAGAGTCCAAAATCCACAGCTAGGCACTTTGTAAAAAACACCTCTGTTTTCTGTGGAAAAATGTGATGTGTCCACGTTGTGTTTTGGGGCATTTCCTTTCGTAGGCGCTAGGTCCACCCGCACAAGTGAGGTACCATTTTTATCGAGAGAATTGGGAGAATGCTGGGGGGAAGGAAATTTGTGTCTCCTCTCAGATTCCAGTACTTTCTGTCACCAAAATGAGAGGAAAAAGTGTTTTTGGGCCAAATTTTGAGGTTTCTAAAGGATTCTGGGTAACAGAACCTGGTCAGAGCCCCACAAGTCACTCCATCATGGATTCGTCTAGGTGTCTAGTTTTAAAAAATGCACTGGTTTGCTAGGTTCCCCATATGCTGACTGAGCTAGAGGCCAAAATCCACAGGTAGGCACTTTGTAACAAATACCTCTGTTTTCTGTGGAAAAATGTGATATGTCCAAGTTGTGTTTTGAGGCATTTCCTTTCGCCGGTGCTAGGCCTACCCACACAAGTGAGGTACCATTTTTATTGGGAGACTTTGGGGAACACTGGGTGGAAGGGAGTTTTTGGCTCCTCTCAGATTCCAGAACTTTCTGTCACCAAAATTAGCCGAAAAAGTGTTTTTTTAGCCGAATTTTGAGGTTTGCAAAGGATTCTGGGTAACAGAACATGGTCAGAGCCCCACAAGTCACCCCATCTTGGATTCCCCTAGGTGTCTAGTTTACAAAAATGCACTGGTTTGCTAGGTTTCCCTAGATGCTGGCTGAGCTAGAGGCCAAAATCCACAGGTAGGCACTTTGAAAAAACACCTCTGTTTTCTGTGGAAAAATGTGATGTGTCCATGTTGTGTTTTGGGGCATTTCCTTTCGCAGGCGCTAGGCCTACCCACACAAGTGAGGTACCGTTTTTATCGGGAGACTTGGAGGAAAGCTGGGTGGAAGGAAATTTGTGGCTCCTCTCAGATTCCAGAACTTTCTATCACCGAAATGAGAGAAAAAATTGTTTTTTAGCCAAATTTAGAGGTTTTCAAAGGATTCTGGGTAAGAACCTGGTCAGAGCCCCACACGTCGCCCCATCTTGGATTACCCTAGGTGTCTAGTTTTCATAAATTCACTTGTTTGCTAGGTTTCCCCAGGTGCCGGCTGAGATAGAGGCCAAAATCAACAGCTAGTCACTTTGTAAAAAACACCTCTGTTTTCTGTGGGAAAAATGTGATGTGTCCACGTAGTGTTTTGGGGCATTTCCTTTTGCGGGTGCTAGGCCTACCCACACAAGTGAGGTACCATTTTTATCGGGAGACTTGGGGGAATGCTGGGGAGTAGGAAATTTGTGGCCCCTATCAGATTCCAATACTTTCTGTCACCAAAATAAGAGGAAAAAGTGTTTTTCGGCCACATTTTGAGGTTTGCAAAGGATTCTGGGTAACAGAACCTGGTCAGAGCCCCACAAGTCACCTCATCATGGATTCCCCTAGGTCTCTAGTTTTAAAAAATGCACTGGTTTGCTAGGTTTCCCCAGATGCTGGTTGAGCTAGAGGCCAAAATCCACAGGTAGGCACTTTGTAAAAGACACCTCTGTTTTCTGTGGAAAAATGTGATGTTTCCATGTTGTGTTTTGGGGCATTTCCTTTCGCAGGCGCTAGGCATACCCACACAAGTGAGGTACCATTTTTATTGGGAGACTTGGGGGAATGCTGAGTGGAAGGTAATTTCTGGATCCTCTCAGATTCCAGAATTTTCTGTAACCGAAATGAGAGAAAAAAGTGTTTTTTCGACCAAATTTTGAGGTTTGCAAAGCTTTCTGGGTAACAGAACCTGGTCAGAGCCCCACAAGTCACCACGTCATGGATTCCCCTAGGTATCTAGTTTTAAAAAATGCACTGGTTTGCTAGGTTTCCCAAGGTGACGGCTGAGCTAGAGGCCAAAATCCACAGGTAGGCACTTTGTAAATTACACCTCTGATTTCTGTGGAAACATGTGATGTGTCCATGTTGTGTTTTTGGGCAATTCCTTTCGCAGGCGCTGGGCCTACCCACACAAGTGAGGTACCATTTTTATTGGGAGGCTTGTGGGAACGCTGGGTGGAAGGACATTTCTGGCTCCTCTCAGATTCCAGAACTTTCTGTAACCGAAATGAGAGAAAAAATATTTTTTTAGAAAAATTTTGAGGTTTGCAAAGGATTCTGGGTAAGAACCTGGTCAGAGCCCCACAAGTCACCCCATCTTGGATTCCCCAGGTGTCTAGTTTTCAAAAATGCGCTGTTTTGCTATGTTTCCCCAGGTGCCGGTTGAGCTAGAGTCCAAAATCCACAGCTAGGCACTTTGTAAAAAACACCTCTGTTTTCTGTGGAAAAATGTGATGTGTCCACGTTGTGTTTTGGGGCATTTCCTTTATTAGGCGCTAGGTCCACCCGCACAAGTGAGGTACCATTTTTATCGAGAGAATTGGGAGAATGCTGGGGGGAAGGAAATTTGTGTCTCCTCTCAGATTCCAGTACTGTCTGTCACCAAAATGATAGGAAAAAGTGTTTTTGGGCCAAATTTTGAGGTTTCCAAAGGATTCTGGGTAACAGAACCTGGTCAGAGCCCCACAAGTCACTCCATCATAGATTCCTCTAGGTGTCTAGTTTTAAAAAATGCACTGGTTTGCTAGGTTCCCCATATGCTGAATGAGCTAGAGGCCAAAATCCACAGGTAGGCACTTTGTAACAAATACCTCTGTTTTCTGTGGAAAAATGTGATATGTCCAAGTTGTGTTTTGAGGCATTTCCTTTCGCCGGTGCTAGGCCTACCCACACAAGTGAGATACCATTTTTATTGGGAGACTTTGGTGAACACTGGGTGGAAGGGAGTTTTTGGCTCCTCTCAGATTCCAGAACTTTCTGTCACCAAAATTAGCCGAAAAAGTGTTTTTTTAGCCGAATTTTGAGGTTTGCAAAGGATTCTGGGTAACAGAACATGGTCAGAGCCCCACAAGTCACCCCGTCTTGGATTCCCCTAGGTGTCTAGTTTACAAAAATGCACTGGTTTGCTAGGTTTCCCCAGATGCTGGCTGAGCTAGAGGCCAAAATCCACAGGTAGCCACTTTGTAAAAAACACCTCTGTTTTCTGTGGAAAAATGTGATGTGTCCATGTTGTGTTTTGGGGCATTTCCTTTCGCTGGCGCTAGGCCTACCCACACAAGTGAGGTACCGTTTTTATCGGGAGACTTGGGGGAAAGCTGGGTGGAAGGCAATTTGTGGCTCCTCTCAGATTCCAGAACTTTCTATCACCGAAATGAGAGAAAAAATGTTTTTTTAGCCAAATTTAGAGGTTTTCAAAGGATTCTGGGTAAGAACCTGGTCAGAGCCCCACACGTCGCCCCATCTTGGATTACCCTAGGTGTCTAGTTTTCATAAATTCACTTGTTTGCTAGGTTTCCCCAGGTGCCGGCTGAGCTAGAGGCCAAAATCAACAGCTAGTCACTTTGTAAAAAACACCTCTGTTTTCTGTGGGAAAAATGTGATGTGTCCACGGAGTGTTTTGGGGCATTTCCTTTTGCGGGTGCTAGGCCTACCCACACAAGTGAGGTACCATTTTTATCGGGAGACTTGGGGGAATGCTGGGGGGTAGGAAATTTGTGGCCCCTCTCAGATTCCAATACATTCTGTCACCAAAATAAGAGGAAAAAGTGTTTTTCGGCCACATTTTGAGGTTTGCAAAGGATTCTGGGTAACAGAACCTGGTCAGAGCCCCACAAGTCACCTCATCATGGATTCCCCTAGGTCTCTAGTTTTAAAAAATGCACTGGTTTGCTAGGTTTCCCAAGGTGACGGCTGAGCTAGAGGCCAAAATCCACAGGTAGGCCCTTTGTAAAAGACACCTCTGTTTTCTGTGGAAAAATGTGATGTTTCCATGTTGTGTTTTGGGGCATTTCCTTTCGCAGGCGCTAGGCCTATCCACACAAGTGAGGTACCATTTTTATTGGGAGACTTGGGGAATGCTGGGTGGAAGGAAATTTCTGGCTCCTCTCAGATTCCAGAATTTTCTGTAACCGAAATGAGAGAAAAAAATGTTTTTTTAGCCAAATTTTGAGGTCTGCAAAGGATTCTGGGTAAGAACCTGGTCAGAACCCCACAAGTCACCCCATCTTGGATTCCCCAGGTGTCTAGTTTTCAAAAATGCGCTGATTTGCTATGTTTCCCCAGGTGCCGGCTGAGCTAGAGGCCAAAATCCACAGGCAGGCACTTTGTAAAAGACACCTCTTTTTTCTGTGGGAAAAATGTGATGTGTCCAGGTAGTGTTTTGGGGCATTTCCTTTTGCGGGCTCTAGACATACCCACACAAATGAGGTACTATTTTTATCGGAAGACTTGGTGGAATGCTGGGGGGAAGGAAAATTGTGGCTCTTCTCAGATTCCAATACTTGCTGTCACCAAATGAGAGGAAAAAGTGTTTTTCGGCCAAATTTTGAGGTTTGCAAACGATTCTGGGTAACAGAACCTGGTCAGAGCCCCACAAGTCACTGCGTCATGGATTCCCCTAGGTGTCTAGTTTTAAAAAATGCACTGCTTTTCTAGGTTTCCCAAGGTGACGGCTGAGCTAGAGGCCAAAATACACAGGTAGGCACTTTGTAAAAAACACCTCTGTTTTCTGTCGAAAAATGTGTTGTGTCCACGTTGTGTTGTAGAGCTTTTCCTTTCGCGGACGCTAGACCTACCCACACAAGTGAGGTACCATTTTTATTGGGAGACTTGGGGGAATGCTAGGTGGAAGGGAGTTTGTGGCTCCTCTCAGATTCCAGAACTTTCTGTCACCGAAATGAGAGGAAAAAGTGTTTTCTGTGCCAAATTTTGAGGTTTGCAAAGGATTCTGGGTAACAGAACCTGGTCAAAGCCCCACAAGTCACCATGTCTTGGAATCCCCTAGGTGTCTCGTTTTAAAAAATGCACAGGTTTGCTAGGTTTCCCCAGGTGCCGGTTGAGCTAGAGGCCAAAATCCACAGCTAGGCACTTTCTAAAAAACACCTCTGTTTTCTGTGGAAAAATGTGATGTGGCCACGTTGTGTTTAGGGGCATTTCCTTTCGTGGGCGCTAGGTCTACCCGCACAAGTGAGGTACCATTTTTATTGGGAGACTTGGGGGAATGCTAGGTGGAAGGGAGTTTGTGGCTCCTCTCAGATTCCAGAACTTTCTGTCACCGAAATGAGAGGAAAAAGTGTTTTTTGCGCCAAATTTTGAGGTTTGCAAAGGATTCTGGGTAACAGAACCTGGTCAAAGCCCCACAAGTCACCCTGTCTTGGAATCCCCTAGGTGTCTAGTTTTAAAAAATGCACTGGTTTGCTAGGTTTCCCCAGATGCTGGCTGAGCTAGAGGCCAAAATCCACAGGTAGGCACTTTGCAAAAAACACCTCTGTTTTCTGTGGAAAAATGTGATGTGTCCATGTTGTGTTTTGGGGCATTTCCTTTCGAGGGCGCTAGGCCTACTCACACAAGTGAGGTACCATTTTTATTGGGAGACTTGGGGGAATGCTGGGGGGGGAGGAAATTCGTGGCTCCTCTCAGATTCCAGAACTTTCTGTCACCGAAATGAGAGGAAAAAGTGTTTTTTTGGGCCAAATTGTGAGGTGTGCAAAGGATTCTGGGTAACAAAACCTGGTCACAGCCCCACAAGTCACCCCATCTTGGATTCCCCAGGTGTCTAGTTTTCAGAAATGTGCTGGTTTGCTATGTTTCCCCAGGTGCCGGCTGAGCTAGAGGCGAAAATCCACAGGTAGGCACTTTGTAAAAGACACCTCTGTTTTCTGTGGGAAAATTGGGATGAGTCCACGTTGTGTTTTGGGGCATTTCCTTTTGCGGGCGCTAGGCCTACCCACACAAGTGAGGTACCATTTTTATCGGGAGACTTGGGGGAATGCTGTGGGGAAGGAAATTCGTGGCTCCTCTCAGATTCCAATACTTTCTGTCACCAAATTAGATGAAAAAGTGTTTTTCGACCTAAGTTTGAGGTTTGCAAAGGATTCTGGGTAACAGAACCTGGTCAGAGCCCCACAAGTCACTGCGTCATGGATTCCCCTATGTATCTAGTTTTAAAAAATGCACTGGTTTGCTAAGTTTCCCAAGGTGACGGCTGAGCTAGAGGCCAAAATCCACAGGTAGGCACTTTGTAAAAAACACCTCTGATTTCTGTGGAAACATGTGATGTGTCCATGTTGTGTTTTGGGGCATTTCCTTTCGCAGGCGCTAGGCCTACCCACACAAGTGAGGTACCATTTTTATTGGGAGACTTGGTGGAACGCTGGGTGGAAAGAAATTTCTGGCTCCTCTCAGATTCCAGAATTTTCTGTAACCGAAATGTGAGAAATGTATTTTTTTTTTGCCAAATTTTGAGGTTTGCAAAGGATTCTGGGTAAGAACCTGGTCAGAGCCCCACAAGTCACCCCATCTTGGATTCCCCAGGTGTCTAGTTTTCAAAAATGCGCTGGTTTGCTATGTTTCCCCAGGTGCCGCCTGAGCTAGAGGCCAAAATCCACAGGCAGGCACTTTGTAAAAGACACCTCTGTTTTCTGTGGGAAAAATGTGATGTGTCTACGTATTGTTTTGGGGCATTTCCTTTTGCGGGCGCTAGGCCTACCCAAACAAGTGAGGTACCATTTTTATCGGGAGACTTGGGGGAATGCTGGGGAAAGGCAATTTGTGGCTCCTCTCAGATTACAATACTTTCTGTCACCAAAATAAGAGGAACAAGTGTTTTTCGACCAAATTTTGAGGTTTACAAAGCATTCTGGGTAACAGAACCTGGTCAGAGCCCCACAAGTCACTGCGTCATGGATTCCCCTAGGACTCTAGTTTTAAAAAATGTACTGGTTTGCTAAGTTTCCCAAGGTGACGGCTGCGCTAGAGGCCCAATCCATAGCTAGGCACTTTGTAAAAAACACCTATGATTTCTGTGGAAACATGTGATGTGTCCATGTTGTGTTTTGGGGCATTTCCTTTCGCAGGCGCTAGGCCTACCCACACAAGTGAGGTACCATTTTTATTGGGAGGCTTGGGGGAACGCTGGGTTGATGGAAATTTGTGGCTCCTCTCAGATTCCAGAACTTTCTGTCACGAAAATGAGAGGAAAAAGTGTTTTTTTGGCCAAATTTTGAGGTTTGCAAAGGATTCTGGGTAACAGAACCTGGTCAGAGACCCACAAATCAACCCATCTTGGATTCCCCTAGTTGTCTAGTTTTAAAAAATGTCCCGGTTTACTAGGTTTCCCCAGTTGCCGGCTGAGCTAGAGACCAAATCCACAGCTAGGCACTTTGTAAAAAACACCTCTGTTTTCTGTGGAAAAATGTGATGTGTCCAAGTTGTGTTTTGAAGCATTTCCTTTCACGGGCGCTAGGCCTACCCACACAAGTGAGGTACCATTTTCAATGGGAGACTTGGGGAAACGCGAGGTGGAAGCGAGTTTGTGGCTCCTCACAGATTCCAGAACTTTCTGTCACCGAAATAAGAGGAAAAGTGTTTTCTTTGCAAAATTGTGAGGTTTGCAAAGGATTCTGGGTGACAGAATCTGGTCAGAGCCCCACAAGTCACCCCATCTTGGATTCCCCTAGTTGTCTAGTTTTCAAAAATGCGTTGGTTTGCTAGGTTTCCCCAGGTGCCGGCTGAGCTAGAGGCCCAATCCATAGCTAGGCACTTTGGAAAAAACACCTCTGATTTCTGTGGAAACATGTGATGTGTCCATGTTGTGTTTTGGGGCAATTCCTTTCGCAGGCACTAGGCCTACCCACACAAGTGAGGTACCATTTTTATTGGGAGACTTGGGGGAACGCTGGGTGGAAGTAAATCTCTGGCTCCTCTCAGATTCCAGAACTTTCTGTAACCGAAATGAGAGAAAAAAATTTTTTTTAGCCAAATTTTGAGGTTTGCAAAGGATTCTGGGTAAGAACCTGGTCAGAGCCCCACAAGTCACCCCATCTTGGATTCCCCAGGTGTCTAGTTTTCAAAAATGCGCTTGTTTGCTATGTTTCCCCAGGTGCCGGTTGAGCTAGAGGCCAAAATCCACAGCTAGGCACTTTGTTAAAAACACCTCTGTTTTCTGTGGAAAAATGTGATGTGTCCACGTTGTGTTTTGGGGGCATTTCCTTTCGTAGGCGCAAGGTCCACCCGCACAAGTGAGGTACCATTTTTATCAAGAGAATTGGGAGAATGCTGGGGGGAAGGAAATGTGTATCTCCTCTCAGATTCCAGTACTTTCTGTCACCAAAATGAGAGGAAAAAGTGTTTTGGGGCCACATTTTGAGGTTTCCAAAGGATTCTGGGTAAGAGAACCTGGTCAGAGCCCCACAAGTCACTCCATCATGGATTCCTCTAGGTGTCCAGTTTTAAAAAATGCACTGGTTTGCTAGGTTCCCCATATGCTGACTAAGCTAGAGGCCAAAATCCACAGGTAGGCACTTTGTAAAAAACACCTCTGTTTTCTGTGGAAAAATGTGATGTGTCCATGTTGTGTTTTGGGGCATTCCCTTTCGCAGGCGCTAGGCCTACCCACACAAGTGAGGTACCATTTTTATCGGGAGACTTGGGGGAACGCTGGGTGGAAGGAAATTTGTGGCTCCTCTCAGATTCCAGAACTTTCTGTCACCGAAATGAGAGAGAAAAAATGTTTTTGTTAGCCAAATTTTGAGGTTTGCAAAGGATTCTGGGTAAGAACCTGGTCAGAGCCCCACAAGTCGCCCCATCTTGGATTACCCTAGGTGTCTAGTTTTCATAAATTCACTGGTTTGCTAGGTTTCCCCAGGTGCTGGCTGAGCTAGAGGCCAAAATCATAAGCTAGGCACTTTGTAAAAAACACCTCTGTTTTCTGTGGAAAAATGTGATGTGTCCACGTTGTGTTTTGGGGCATTTCCTTTCTCGGGCGCTAGGCCTACTCACACAAGTGAGGTACCATTTTTATTGGGAGACTTGGGGGAATGCTGGGGGGGAGGAAATTCGTGGCTCCTCTCAGATTCCAGAACTTTCTGTCACCGAAATGAAAGGAAAAAGTGGTTTTTTGGGCCATATTGTGAGGTTTGCAAAGGATTCTGGGTAACAAAACCTGGTCACAGCCCCACAAGTCACCCCATCTTGGATTCCCCAGGTGTCTAGTTTTCAAAAATGCGCTGGTTTGCTATGTTTCCCCAGGTGCCGGCTGAGCTAGAGGCCAAAATCCACAGGTAGGCACTTTGTAAAAGACACCTCTGTTTTCTGTGGGAAAAATGGGATGTGTCCACGTTGTGTTTTGGGGCATTTCCTTTTGCGGGCGCCAGGCCCACCCACACAAGTGAGGTACCATTTTTATCAGGAGACTTGGGGGAATGCTGGTGGGAAGGAAATTTGTGGCTCCTCTCAGATTCCAATACTTTCTGTCACCAAAATAAGAGGAAAGAGTGTTTTTCGACCAAATTTTGAGGTTTGCAAAGGATTCTAGGTAACAGAACCTGGTCAGAGCCCCAAAAGTCACTGCGTCATGGATTCCCCTATGTATCTAGTTTAAAAAAATGCACTGGTTTGCTAGGTTTCCCAAGGTGACGGCTGAGCTAGAGGCCAAAATCCACAGGTAGGCACTTTGTAAAAAACACCTCTGATTTCTGTGGAAACATGTGATGTGTCCATGTTGTGTTTTGGGGCATTTCCTTTCGCAGGCGCTAGGCCTACCCACACAAGTGAGGTACCATTTGTATTGGGAGACTTGGTGGAACACTGGGTGGAAAGAAATTTCTGGCTCCTCTCAGATTCCAGAATTTTCTGTAACCGAAATGAGAGAAAAAATTTTTTTTTAGCCAAATTTTGAGGTTTGCAAAGGATTCTGGGTAAGAACCTGGTCAGAGCCCCACAAGTCACCCCATCTTGGATTCCCCAGGTGTCTAGTTTTAAAAAATGCGCTGGTTTGCTATGTTTCCCCAGGTGCCGCCTGAGCGAGAGGCCAAAATCCACAGGCAGGCACTTTGTAAAAGACACCTCTTTTTTTCTGTGGGAAAAATGTGATGTGTCCACGTATTGTTTTGGGGCATTTCCTTTTGCAGGCGCTAGGCCTAGTCACACAAGTGAGGTACCATTTTTATCGGGAGACTTGGGGGAATGCTGGGGGAAGGCAATTTGTGGCTCCTCTCAGATTACAATACTTTCTGTCACCAAAATAAGAGGAACAAGTGTTTTTCGACCACATTTTGAGGTTTGCAAAGGATTCTGGGTAACAGAACCTGGTCAGAGCCCCACAGGTCACTGCGTCATGGATTCCCCTAGGACTCTAGTTTTAAAAAATGCACTGGTTTGTTAAGTTTCCCAAGGTGACGGCTGAGCTAGAGGCCAAAATCCACAGGTAGGCACTTTGTAAAAAACATCTCTGTTTTCTCTGGAAAAATGTGATGTCCATGTTCTTTTTTGGGGCATTTCCTTTCGCAGGCGCTAGGCCTACCCACACAAGTGAGGTACCATTTTTATTGCGAGACTTGGGGGAATACTGGGTGGAAGGAAATTTCTGGCTCCTCTCAGATTCCAGAACTTTCTGTAACCGAAATGAGAGAAAAAAATGTTTTTTTAGCCAAATTTTGAGGTTTGCAAAGGATTCTGGGTAAGAACCTCGTCAGAGCCCCACAAATCACCCCATCTTGGATTCCCCAGGTGTCTAGTTTTCAAAAATGCGCTGGTTTGCTATGTTTCCCCAGGTGCCGGTTGAGCTAGAGGCCAAAACCCACAGCTAGGCACTTTGTTAAAAACACCTCTGTTTTCTGTTGAAAAATGTGATGTGTCCACGTTGTGTTTTGGGGCATTTCCTTTCGTAGGCGCTAGGTCCACCCGCACAAGTGAGGTACCATTTTTATCGAGAGAATTGGGAGAATGCTGGGGGGAAGGAAATTTGTATCTCCTCTCAGATTCCAGTACTTTCTGTCACCAAAATGAGAGGAAAAAGTGTTTTGGGGCCACATTTTGAGGTTTCCAAAGGATTCTGGGTAAGAGAACCTGGTCAGAGCCCCACAAGTCACTCCATCATGGATTCCTCTAGGTGTCCAGTTTAAAAAAATGCACTGGTTTGCTAGGTTACCCATATGCTGACTAAGCTAGAGGCCAAAATCCACAGGTAGGCACTTTGTAAAAAAACACCTCTGTTTTCTGTGGAAAAATGTGATGTGTCCATGTTGTGTTTTGGGGCATTTCCTTTCGCAGGCGCTAGGCCTACCCACACAAGTGAGGTACCATTTTTATCGGGAGACTTGGGGGAACGCTGGGTGGAAGGAAATTTGTGGCTCCTCTCAGATTCCAGAACTTTCTGTCACCGAAATGAGAGAAAAAAATTTTTTTAGCCAAATTTTGAGGTTTGCAAAGGATTCTGGGTAAGAACCTGGTCCGAGCCCCACAAGTCGCCCCATCTTGGATTACTCTAGGTGTCTAGTTTTCATAAATTCACTGGTTTGCTAGGTTTCCCCAGGTGCCGGCTGAGCTAGAGGCCAAAATCATAAGCTAGGCACTTTGTAAAAAACACCTCTGTTTTCTGTGGAAAAATGTGATGTGTCCACGTTGTGTTTTAGGGCATTTCCTTTCTCGGGCGCTAGGCCTACTCACACAAGTGAGGTACCATTTTTATTGGGAGACTTGGGGGAATGCTGGGGGGGTGGAAATTCGTGGCTCCTCTCAGATTCCAGAACTTTCTGTCACCGAAATGAGAGGAAAAAGTGTTTTTTTGGGCCAAATTGTGAGGTTTGCAAAGGATTCTGGGTAACAAAACCTGGTCACAGCCCCACAAGTCACCCCATCTTGGATTCCGCAGGTGTCTAGTTTTCAAAAATGCGCTGGTTTGCTATGTTTCCCCAGGTGCCGGCTGAGCTAGAGGCCAAAATCCACAGGTAGGCACTTTGTAAAAGACACCTCTGTTTTCTGTGGGAAAAATGGGATGTGTCCACGTTGTGTTTTGGGGCATTTCCTTTTGCGGGCGCTAGGCCTACCCACACAAGTGAGGTACCATTTTTATCAGGAGACTTGGGGGAATGCTGGTGGGAAGGAAATTTGTGGCTCATCTCAGATTCCAATACTTTCTGTCACCAAAATAAGAGGAACAAGTGTTTTTCGACCACATTTTGAGGTTTGCAAAGGATTCTGGGTAACAGAACCTGGTCAGAGCCCCACAAGTCACTGCGTCATGGATTCCCCTAGGACTCTAGTTTTAAAAAATGCACTGGTTTGCTAAGTTTCCCAAGGTGACGGCTGAGCTAGAGGCCAAAATCCACAGGTAGGCACTTTGTAAAAAACATCTCTGTTTTCTCTGGAAAAATGTGATGTCCATGTTCTGTTTTGGGGCACTTCATTTCGCAGGCGCTAGGCCTACCCACACAAGTGAGGTACCATTTTTATTGCGAGACTTGGGGGAACACTGGGTGGAAGGAAATTTGTGGCTCCTCTCAGATTCCAGAACTTTCTGTAACCGAAATGAGAGAAAAAAATGTTTTTTTAGCCAAATTTGAGGTTTGCAAAGGATTCTGGGTAAGAACCTGGTCAGAGCTCCACAAGTCACCGCGGCATGGACTCCCCTAGGTGTCTAGTTTTCAAAAATGCACTGGTTTGCTATGTTTCCCCAGGTGCCGGCTGAACTAGAGGCCAAATCCACAGCTTGGCACTTTGTAAAAAACACCTCTGTTTTCTGTGGAAAAATGTGATGTGTCCAAGTTGTGTTTTGAGGCATTTCCTTTCACGGGCGCTAGGCCTACCCACACAAGTGAGTTACCATTTTTAATGGGAGACCTGGGGGAACGCTAGATGGAAGCAAGTTTGTGGCTCCTCACAGATTCCAGAACTTTCTATCACCGAAATAAGAGGAAAAAGTTTTTTTTTGCAAAATTTTGAGGTTTGCTAAGGATTCTGGGTAACAGAACCTGGTCAGAGCCCCACAAGTCACCCCATCTTGGATTCCCCTAGTTGTCTAGTTTTCAAAAATGTGCTGGTTTGCTAGGTTTCCCCAGGTGCCGGCTGAGCTAGAGGCCCAATCCATAGCTAGGCACTTTGTAAAAAACACCTCTGATTTCTGTGGAAACATGTGATGTGTCCATGTTGTGTTTTGGGGCATTTCCTTTCACAGGCGCTAGGCCTACCCACACAAGTGAGGTACCATTTGTATTGGGAGACTTGGGGGAACGCTGGGTGGAATGAAATTTCTGGCTCCTCTCAGATTCCAGAACTTTCTGTAACCGAAATGAGAGAATAACATTTTTTTTTAGCCAAATTTTGAGGTTTGCAAAGTATTCTGGGTAAGAACCTGGTCAGAGCCGCACAAGTCACCTCATCTTGGATTCCCCAGGTGTCTAGTTTTCAAAAATGCGCTGGTTTGCTATGTTTCCCCAGCTGCCGGCTGAGCTAGAGGCCAAAATCCTCAGGCAGGCACTTTGTAAAAGACACCTCTGTTTTCTGTGGGAAAAATGTGACGTGTCCACGTAGTGTTTTGGGGCATTTCCTTTTTCGGGCGCTAGGCCTACCCACACAAGTGAGGTATCATTTTTATCGGGAGACTTGGGGGAATGCTGGGGGGAAGGAAATGTGTGGCTCCTCTCAGATTCCAATACTTTCTGTCACCAAAATGAGAGGAAAAAGTGTTTTTCGACCAAATTTTGAGGTTTGCAAAGGATTCTGGGTAACAGAACCTGGTCAGAGCTCCACAAGTCACCGCGTCATGGATTCCCGTAGGTGTCTAGTTTTAAAAAATGCACTGCTTTGCTAGGTTTCCCATGGTGACGGCTGAGCTAGAGGCCAAAATACGCAGGTAGGCACTTTGTAAAAAACACCTCTGTTTTCTGTGGAAAAAAGTGATGTGTCCACGTTGTGCTGTAGGACTTTTCCTTTCGCGGGCGCTAGGCCTAATCACACAAGTGAGGTACCTTTTTTATCTGGTGACTTGGGGGAAGGCTGGGTTGATGGAAATTTGTGGCTCCTCTCAGATTCCAGAACTTTCAGTCACGAAAATGAGAGGAAAAAGTGTTTTTTTGGCCAAATTTTGAGGTTTGCAAAGGATTCTGGGTAACAGAACCTGGTCAGAGCCCCACAAGTCAACCCATCTTGGATTCCCCTAGTTGTCAATTTTTAAAAAATGTCCCGGTTTACTAGGTTTCCCCAGGTGCCGGCTGAACTAGAGGCCAAATCCACAGCTAGGCACTTTGTAAAAAACACCTCTGTCTTCTGTGGAAAAATGTGATGTGTCCAAGTTGTGTTTTGAGGCATTTCCTTTCACGGTTGCTAGGCCTACCCACACAAGTGAGGTACCATTTTTAATGGGAGACTTGGGGGAAAGCTAGGTGGAAGCGAGTTTGTGGCTCCTCACAGATTCCAGAACTTTCTGTCACCGAAATAAGAGGAAAAAGTTTTTTCTTTGCAAAATTGTGAGGTTTGCAAAGGATTCTGGGTAACAGAACCTGGTCAGAGCCCCACAAGTCACCCCATCTTGGATTCCCCTAGTTGTCTAGTTTTCAAAAATGTGCTGGTTTGCTAGGTTTCCCAAGGTGCCGGCTGAGCTAGAGGCCCAATCCATAGCTAGACACTTTGTAAAAAACACCACTGATTTCTGTGGAAACATGTGATGTGTCCATGTTGTGTTTTGGGGCATTTCCTTTCGCAGGCGCTAGGCCTACCCACACATGTGAGGTACCATTTTTATTGGGAGACTTGGGGGAACGCTGGGTGGAAGGAAATTTCTGGCTCCTCTCAGATTCCAGAACTTTCTGTAACCGAAATGAGAGAAAAAAATGTTTTTTTAGCCAAATTGTGAGGTTTGCAAAGGATTCTGGGTAAGAACCTGGTCAGAGCCCCACAAGTCACCCCATCTTGGATTCCCCAGGTGTCTAGTTTTCAAAAATGATCTGGTTTGCTATGTTTCCCCAGGTGCCGGCTGAGCTAGAGGCCAAAATCCACAGGCAGGCACTTTGTAAAAGACACCTCTGTTTGCTGTGGGAAAAATGTGATGTGTCCACGTAGTGTTTTGGGGCATTTCCTTTTGCGGGCGCTAGGCCTACCCACACAAGTGAGGTACCATTTTTATCGGGAGACTTGGGGGAATGCTGGGTGGAAGGAAATTTGTGGCTCCTCTCAGATTCCAATACTTTCTGTCACCAAAATAAGAGGAAAAAGTGTTTTTCGACCAAATTTTGAGGTTTGCAAAGGTTTCTGGGTAACAGAACCTGGTCAGAGCCCCACAAGTCACCACGTCATGGATTCCCCTAGATATCTAGTTTTAAAAAATGCACTGGTTTGCTAGGTTTCCCAAGGTGACGGCTGAGCTAGAGGCCAAAATCCACAGGTAGGCACTTTGTAAATTACACCTCTGATTTCTGTGGAAACATGTGATGTGTCCATGTTGTGTTTTTGGGCAATTCCTTTCGCAGGCGCTAGGCCTACCCACACAAGTGAGGTACCATTTTTATTGGGAGGCTTGGGGGAACGCTGGGTGGAAGGACATTTCTGGCTCCTCTCAGATTCCAGAACTTTCTGTAACCGAAATGAGAGAACAAATATTTTTTTAGCCAAATTTTGAGGTTTGCAAAGGATTCTGGGTAAGAACCTGGTCAGAGCCCCACAAGTCACCCCATCTTGGATTCCCCAGGTGTCTAGTTTTCAAAAATGCGCTGTTTTGCTATGTTTCCCCAGGTGCCGGTTGAGCTAGAGTCCAAAATCCACAGCTAGGCACTTTGTAAAAAACACCTCTGTTTTCTGTGGAAAAATGTGATGTGTCCATGTTGTGTTTTGGGGCATTTCCTTTCGTAGGCGCTAGGTCCACCCGCACAAGTGAGGTACCATTTTTATCGAGAGAATTGGGAGAATGCTGGGGGCAAGTAAATTTGTGTCTCCTCTCAGATTCCAGTACTTTCTGTCACCAAAATGAGAGGAAAAAGTGTTTTGGGGCCAAATTTTGAGGTTTCCAAAGGATTCTGGGTAACAGAACCTGGTCAGAGCCCCACAAGTCACTCCATCATGGATTCCTCTAGGTGTCTAGTTTTAAAAAATGCACTGGTTTGCTAGGTTCCCCATATGCTGACTGAGCTAGAGGCCAAAATCCACAGGTAGGCACTTTGTAACAAATACCTCTGTTTTCTGTGGAAAAATGTGATATGTCCAAGTTGTGTTTTGAGGCATTTCCTTTCGCCGGTGCTAGGCCTACCCACACAAGTGAGGTACCATTTTTATTGGGAGACTTTGGGGATCACTGGGTGGAAGGGAGTTTTTGGCTCCTCTCAGATTCCAGAACTTTCTGTCACCAAAATTAGCCGAAAAAGTGTTTTTTTAGCCGAATTTTGAGGTTTGCAAAGGATTCTGGGTAACAGAACATGGTCAGAGCCCCACAAGTCACCCCATCTTGGATTCCCCTAGGTGTCTAGTTTACAAAAATGCACTGGTTTGCTAGGTTTCCCCAGATGCTGGCTGAGCTAGAGGCCAAAATCCACAGGTAGGCACTTTGTAAAAAACACCTCTGTTTTCTGTGGAAAAATGTGATGTGTCCATGTTGTGTTTTGGGGCATTTCCTTTCGCAGGCGCTAGGCCTACCCACACAAGTGAGGTACCGTTTTTATCGGGAGACTTGGGGGAACGCTGGGTGGAAGGAAATTTGTGGCTCCTCTCAGATTCCAGAACTTTCTATCACCGAAATGAGAGAAAAAAATGTTTTTTTAGCCAAATTTAGAGGTTTTCAAAGGATTCTGGGTAAGAACCTGGTCAGAGCCCCACACGTCGCCCCATCTTGGATTACCCTAGGTGTCTAGTTTTCATAAATTCACTTGTTTGCTAGGTTTCCCCAGGTGCCGGCTGAGCTAGAGGCCAAAATCAACAGCTAGTCACTTTGTAAAAAACACCTCTGTTTTCTGTGGAAAAATGTGATGTGTCCACGTAGTGTTTTGGGGCATTTCCGTTTGCGGGCGCTAGGCCTACCCACACAAGTGAGGTACCATTTTTATCTGGAAACTTGGGGGAATGCTGGGGGGTAGGAAATTTGTGGCCCCTCTCAGATTCCAATACTTTCTGTCACCAAAATAAGAGGAAAAAGTGTTTTTTGGCCACATTTTGAGGTTTGCAAAGGATTCTGGGTAACAGAACCTGGTCAGAGCCCCACAAGTCACCTTGTCATGGATTCCCCTAGGTCTCTAGTTTTAAAAAATGCACTGGTTTGCTAGGTTTCCCAAGGTGACGGCTGAGCTAGAGGCCAAAATCCACAGGTAGGCACTTTGTAAAAGACACCTCTGTTTTCTGTGGAAAAATGTGATGTGTCCATGTTGTGTTTTGGGGCATTTCCTTTCGCAGGCGCTAGGCCTACCCACACAAGTGAGGTACCATTTTTATTGGGAGACTTGGGGGAATGCTGGGTGGAAGGAAATTACTGTCTCCTCTCAGATTCCAGAATTTTCTGTAACCGAAATGAGAGAAAAAAATGTTTTTTTAGCCAAATTTTGAGGTTTGCAAAGGATTCTGGGTAAGAACCTGGTCAGAACCCCACAAGTCACCCAATCTTGGATTCCCCAGGTGTCTAGTTTTCAAAAATGCGCTGGTTTGCTATGTTTCCCCAGGTGCCGGCTGAGCTAGAGGCCAAAATCCACAGGCAGGCACTTTGTAAAAGACACCTCTTTTTTCTGTGGGAAAAATGTGCTGTGTCCACGTAGTGTTTTGGGGCATTTCCTTTTGCGGGCTCTAGACATACCCACACAAGTGAGGTACCATTTTTATCGGGAGACTTGGTGGAATGCTGGGGGGAAGGGAGTTTGTGGCTCCTCTCAGATTCCCGAACTTTCTGTCACCGAAATGAGAGGAAAAAGTGTTTTTTGTGCCACATTTTGAGGTTTGCAAAGGATTCTGGGTAACAGAACCTGGTCAAAGCCCCACAAGTCACCCTGTCTTGGAATCCCCTAGGTGTCTAGTTTTCAAAAATGCACAGGTTTGCTAGGTTTCCCCAGGTGCCGGCTGAGCTAGAGGCCAAAATCCACAGGTAGGCACTTTGTAAAAGACACCTCTGTTTTCTGTGGGAAAAATGGGATGTGTCCACGTTGTGTTTTGGGGCATTTCCTTTTGCGGGCGCTAGGCCTACCAACACAAGTGAGGTACCATTTTTATCGGGAGACTTGGGGGAATGCTGGGGGGAAGGAAATTTGTGGCTCCTCTCAGATTCCAATACTTTCTGTCACCAAAATAAGAGGAAAAGGTGTTTTTCGACCAAATTTTGAGGTTTGCAAAGGTTTCTGGGTAACAGAACCTGGTCAGAGCCCCACAAGTCATCGCGTCATGGATTCCCCTAGGTATCTAGTTTTAAAAAATGCACTGGTTTGCTAGGTTTCCCAAGGTGACGGCTGAGCTAGAGGCCAAAATACACAGGTAGGCACTTTGTAAAAAACACCTCTGATTCCTGTGGAAACGTGATGTGTCCATGTTGTGTTTTGGGGCATTTCCTTTCGCAGGCGATAGGCCTACCCACACAAGTGAGGTACCATTTAAATTGGGAGACTTGGGGGAACACTGGGTGGAAGGACATTTCTGGCTCCTCTCAGATTCCAGAACTTTCTGTAACCGAAATGAGAGAAAAAATTGTTTTTTTTAGCCAAATTTTGAGGTTTGCAAAGGATTCTGGGTAAGAACCTGGTCAGATCCCCACAAGTCACCCCATCTTGGATTTCCCAGGAGTCTAGTTTTAAAAAATGCGCTGGTTTGCTTTGTTTCCCCAGGTGCCGGTTGAGCTAGAGGCCAAAATCCACAGCTAGGCACTTTGTAAAAAACACCTCTGTTTTCTGTGGAAAAATGTGATGTGTCCACGTTGTGTTTTGGGGCATTTCCTTTCGCGGGCGCTAGGCCTACTCACACAAGTGAGGTAAAAATGTTATTGGGAGACTTGGGGGAATGCTGTGGGGGAGGAAATTTGTGGCTCCTCTCAGATTCCAGAACTTTCTGTCACCGAAATGAGAGGAAAAAGTGTTTTTTTGGGCCAAATTGTGAGGTTTGCAAAGGATTCTGGGTAACAAAACCTGGTCACAGCCCCACAAGTCACCCCATCTTGGATTCCCCAGGTGTCTAGTTTTCAAAAATGCGCTGGTTTGCTATGTTTCCCCAGGTGCCGGCTGAGCTAGTGGCCAAAATCCACAGGTAGGCACTTTGTAAAAGACACCTCTGTTTTCTGTGGGAAAAATGGGATGTGTCCACGTTGTGTTTTGGGGCATTTCCTTTTGCGGACGCTAGGCCTACCCACACAAGTGAGGTACCATTTTTATCGGGAGACTTGGGGGAATGCTGGGGGGGAGGAAATTTGTGGCTCCTCTCAGATTCCAATACTTTCTGTCACCAAAATAAGAGGAAAAAGTGTTTTTCGACCAAATTTTGAGGTTTGCAAAGGTTTCTGGGTAACAGAACCTGGTCAGAGCCCCACAAGTCACCACGTCATGGATTCCCCTAGGTATCTAGTTTTAAAAAATGCACTGGTTTGCTAGGTTTCCCAAGGTGACGGCTGAGCTAGAGGCAAAAATCCACAGGTAGGCACTTTGTAAATTACACCTCTGATTTCTGTGGAAACATGTGATGTGTCCATGTTGTGTTTTTGGGCAATTCCTTTCGCAGGCGCTAGGCCTACCCACACAAGTGAGGTACCATTTTTATTGGGAGGCTTGTGGGAACGCTGGGTGGAAGGACATTTCTGGCTCCTCTCAGATTCCAGAACTTTCTGTAACCGAAATGAGAGAAAAAATATTTTTTTAGCCAAATTTTGAGGTTTGCAAAGGATTCTGGGTAACAACCTGGTCAGAGCCCCACAAGTCACCCCATCTTGGATTCCCCAGGTGTCTAGTTTTCAAAAATGCGCTGTTTTGCTATGTTTCCCCAGGTGCCGGTTGAGCTAGAGTCCAAAATCCACAGCTAGGCACTTTGTAAAAAAACACCTCTGTTTTCTGTGGAAAAATGTGATGTGTCCACGTTGTGTTTTGGGGCATTTCCTTTCGTAGGCGCTAGGTCCACCCGCACAAGTGAGGTACCATTTTTATCGAGAGAATTGGGAGAATGCTGGGGGGAAGGACATTTGTGTCTCCTCTCAGATTCCAGTACATTCTGTCACCAAAATGAGAGGAAAAAGTGTTTTTGGGCCAAATTTTGAGGTTTCCAAAGGATTCTGGGTAACAGAACCTGGTCAGAGCCCCACAAGTCACTCCATCATAGATTCCTCTAGGTGTCTAGTTTTAAAAAATGCACTGGTTTGCTAGGTTCCCCATATGCTGACTGAGCTAGAGGCCAAAATCCACAGGTAGGCACTTTGTAAAAGACACCTCTGTTTTCTGTGGAAAAATGTGATGTTTCCATGTTGTGTTTTGGGGCATTTCCTTTCGCAGGCGCTAGGCATACCCACACAAGTGAGGTACCATTTTTATTGGGAGACTTGGGGGAATGCTGAGTGGAAGGAAATTTCTGGATCCTCTCAGATTCCAGAATTTTCTGTAACCGAAATGAGAGAAAAAAGTGTTTTTCGACCAAATTTTGAGGTTTGCAAAGCTTTCTGGGTAACAGAACCTGGTCAGAGCCCCACAAGTCACCACGTCATGGATTCCCCTAGGTATCTAGTTTTAAAAAATGCACTGGTTTGCTAGGTTTCCCAAGGTGACGGCTGAGCTAGAGGCCAAAATCCACAGGTAGGCACTTTGTAAATTACACCTCTGATTTCTGTGGAAACATGTGATGTGTCCATGTTGTGTTTTTGGGCAATTCCTTTCGCAGGCGCTGGGCCTACCCACACAAGTGAGGTACCATTTTTATTGGGAGGCTTGTGGGAACGCTGGGTGGAAGGACATTTCTGGCTCCTCTCAGATTCCAGAACTTTCTGTAACCGAAATGAGAGAAAAAATATTTTTTTAGAAAAATTTTGAGGTTTGCAAAGGATTCTGGGTAAGAACCTGGTCAGAGCCCCACACGTCGCCCCATCTTGGATTACCCTAGGTGTCTAGTTTTCATAAATTCACTTGTTTGCTAGGTTTCCCCAGGTGCCGGCTGAGCTAGAGGCCAAAATCAACAGCTAGTCACTTTGTAAAAAACACCTCTGTTTTCTGTGGGAAAAATGTGATGTGTCCACGGAGTGTTTTGGGGCATTTCCTTTTGCGGGTGCTAGGCCTACCCACACAAGTGAGGTACCATTTTTATCGGGAGACTTGGGGGAATGCTGGGGGGTAGGAAATTTGTGGCCCCTCTCAGATTCCAATACATTCTGTCACCAAAATAAGAGGAAAAAGTGTTTTTCGGCCACATTTTGAGGTTTGCAAAGGATTCTGGGTAACAGAACCTGGTCAGAGCCCCACAAGTCACCTCATCATGGATTCCCCTAGGTCTCTAGTTTTAAAAAATGCACTGGTTTGCTAGGTTTCCCAAGGTGACGGCTGAGCTAGAGGCCAAAATCCACAGGTAGGCCCTTTGTAAAAAACACCTCTGTTTTCTGTGGAAAAATGTGATGTTTCCATGTTGTGTTTTGGGGCATTTCCTTTCGCAGGCGCTAGGCCTACCCACACAAGTGAGGTACCGTTTTTATCGGGAGACTTGGGGGATCACTGGGTGGAAGGGAGTTTTTGGCTCCTCTCAGATTCCAGAACTTTCTGTCACCAAAATTAGCCGAAAAAGTGTTTTTTTAGCCGAATTTTGAGGTTTGCAAAGGATTCTGGGTAACAGAACATGGTCAGAGCCCCACAAGTCACCCCATCTTGGATTCCCCTAGGTGTCTAGTTTACAAAAATGCACTGGTTTGCTAGGTTTCCCCAGATGCTGGCTGAGCTAGAGGCCAAAATCCACAGGTAGGCACTTTGTAAAAAACACCTCTGTTTTCTGTGGAAAAATGTGATGTGTCCATGTTGTGTTTTGGGGCATTTCCTTTCGCAGGCGCTAGGCCTACCCACACAAGTGAGGTACCGTTTTTATCGGGAGACTTGGGGGAACGCTGGGTGGAAGGAAATTTGTGGCTCCTCTCAGATTCCAGAACTTTCTATCACCGAAATGAGAGTAAAAAATGTTTTTTTTGCCAAATTTAGAGGTTTTCAAAGGATTCTGGGTAAGAACCTGGTCAGAGCCACACACGTCGCCCCATCTTGGATTACCCTAGGTGTCTAGTTTTCATAAATTCACTTGTTTGCTAGGTTTCCCCAGGTGCCGGCTGAGCTAGAGGCCAAAATCAACAGCTAGTCACTTTGTAAAAAACACCTCTGTTTTCTGTGGAAAAATGTGATGTGTCCACGTAGTGTTTTGGGGCATTTCCGTTTGCGGGCGCTAGGCCTACCCACACAAGTGAGGTACCATTTTTATCGGGAAACCTGGGGGAATGCTGGGGGGTAGGAAATTTGTGGCCCCTCTCAGATTCCAATACTTTCTGTCACCAAAATAAGAGGAAAAAGTGTTTTTTGGCCACATTTTGAGGTTTGCAAAGGATTCTGGGTAACAGAACCTGGTCAGAGCCCCACAAGTCACCTTGTCATGGATTCCCCTAGGTCTCTAGTTTTAAAAAATGCACTGGTTTGCTAGGTTTCCCAAGGTGACGGCTGAGCTAGAGGCCAAAATCCACAGGTAGGCACTTTGTAAAAGACACCTCTGTTTTCTGTGGAAAAATGTGATGTGTCCATGTTGTGTTTTGGGGCATTTCCTTTCGCAGGCGCTAGGCCTACCCACACAAGTGAGGTACCATTTTTATTGGGAGACTTGGGGGAATGCTGGGTGGAAGGAAATTACTGTCTCCTCTCAGATTCCAGAATTTTCTGTAACCGAAATGAGAGAAAAAAATGTTTTTTTAGCCAAATTTTGAGGTTTGCAAAGGATTCTGGGTAAGAACCTGGTCAGAACCCCACAAGTCACCCAATCTTGGATTCCCCAGGTGTCTAGTTTTCAAAAATGCGCTGGTTTGCTATGTTTCCCCAGGTGCCGGCTGAGCTAGAGGCCAAAATCCACAGGCAGGCACTTTGTAAAAGACACCTCTTTTTTCTGTGGGAAAAATGTGCTGTGTCCACGTAGTGTTTTGGGGCATTTCCTTTTGCGGGCTCTAGACATACCCACACAAGTGAGGTACCATTTTTATCGGGAGACTTGGTGGAATGCTGGGGGGAAGGGAGTTTGTGGCTCCTCTCAGATTCCCGAACTTTCTGTCACCGAAATGAGAGGAAAAAGTGTTTTTTGTGCCACATTTTGAGGTTTGCAAAGGATTCTGGGTAACAGAACCTGGTCAAAGCCCCACAAGTCACCCTGTCTTGGAATCCCCTAGGTGTCTAGTTTTCAAAAATGCACAGGTTTGCTAGGTTTCCCCAGGTGCCGGCTGAGCTAGAGGCCAAAATCCACAGGTAGGCACTTTGTAAAAGACACCTCTGTTTTCTGTGGGAAAAATGGGATGTGTCCACGTTGTGTTTTGGGGCATTTCCTTTTGCGGGCGCTAGGCCTACCCACACAAGTGAGGTACCATTTTTATCGGGAGACTTGGGGGAATGCTGGGGGGAAGGAAATTTGTGGCTCCTCTCAGATTCCAATACTTTCTGTCACCAAAATAAGAGGAAAAGGTGTTTTTCGACCAAATTTTGAGGTTTGCAAAGGTTTCTGGGTAACAGAACCTGGTCAGAGCCCCACAAGTCATCGCGTCATGGATTCCCCTAGGTATCTAGTTTTAAAAAATGCACTGGTTTGCTAGGTTTCCCAAGGTGACGGCTGAGCTAGAGGCCAAAATACACAGGTAGGCACTTTGTAAAAAACACCTCTGATTCCTGTGGAAACATGTGATGTGTCCATGTTGTGTTTTGGGGCATTTCCTTTCGCAGGCGATAGGCCTACCCACACAAGTGAGGTACCATTTAAATTGGGAGACTTGGGGGAACACTGGGTGGAAGGACATTTCTGGCTCCTCTCAGATTCCAGAACTTTCTGTAACCGAAATGAGAGAAAAAATTGTTTTTTTTAGCCAAATTTTGAGGTTTGCAAAGGATTCTGGGTAAGAACCTGGTCAGATCCCCACAAGTCACCCCATCTTGGATTTCCCAGGAGTCTAGTTTTAAAAAATGTGCTGGTTTGCTTTGTTTCCCCAGGTGCCGGTTGAGCTAGAGGCCAAAATCCACAGCTAGGCACTTTGTAAAAAACACCTCTGTTTTCTGTGGAAAAATGTGATGTGTCCACGTTGTGTTTTGGGGCATTTCCTTTCGCGGGCGCTAGGCCTACTCACACAAGTGAGGTAAAAATGTTATTGGGAGACTTGGGGGAATGCTGTGGGGGAGGAAATTTGTGGCTCCTCTCAGATTCCAGAACTTTCTGTCACCGAAATGAGAGGAAAAAGTGTTTTTTTGGGCCAAATTGTGAGGTTTGCAAAGGATTCTGGGTAACAAAACCTGGTCACAGCCCCACAAGTCACCCCATCTTGGATTCCCCAGGTGTCTAGTTTTCAAAAATGCGCTGGTTTGCTATGTTTCCCCAGGTGCCGGCTGAGCTAGTGGCCAAAATCCACAGGTAGGCACTTTGTAAAAGACACCTCTGTTTTCTGTGGGAAAAATGGGATGTGTCCACGTTGTGTTTTGGGGCATTTCCTTTTGCGGACGCTAGGCCTACCCACACAAGTGAGGTACCATTTTTATCGGGAGACTTGGGGGAATGCTGGGGGGAAGGAAATTTGTGGCTCCTCTCAGATTCCAATACTTTCTGTCACCAAAATAAGAGGAAAAAGTGTTTTTCGACCAAATTTTGAGGTTTGCAAAGGTTTCTGGGTAACAGAACCTGGTCAGAGCCCCACAAGTCACCACGTCATGGATTCCCCTAGGTATCTAGTTTTAAAAAATGCACTGGTTTGCTAGGTTTCCCAAGGTGACGGCTGAGCTAGAGGCAAAAATCCACAGGTAGGCACTTTGTAAATTACACCTCTGATTTCTGTGGAAACATGTGATGTGTCCATGTTGTGTTTTTGGGCAATTCCTTTCGCAGGCGCTAGGCCTACCCACACAAGTGAGGTACCATTTTTATTGGGAGGCTTGTGGGAACGCTGGGTGGAAGGACATTTCTGGCTCCTCTCAGATTCCAGAACTTTCTGTAACCGAAATGAGAGAAAAAATATTTTTTTAGCCAAATTTTGAGGTTTGCAAAGGATTCTGGGTAACAACCTGGTCAGAGCCCCACAAGTCACCCCATCTTGGATTCCCCAGGTGTCTAGTTTTCAAAAATGCGCTGTTTTGCTATGTTTCCCCAGGTGCCGGTTGAGCTAGAGTCCAAAATCCACAGCTAGGCACTTTGTAAAAAAACACCTCTGTTTTCTGTGGAAAAATGTGATGTGTCCACGTTGTGTTTTGGGGCATTTCCTTTCGTAGGCGCTAGGTCCACCCGCACAAGTGAGGTACCATTTTTATCGAGAGAATTGGGAGAATGCTGGGGGGAAGGACATTTGTGTCTCCTCTCAGATTCCAGTACATTCTGTCACCAAAATGAGAGGAAAAAGTGTTTTTGGGCCAAATTTTGAGGTTTCCAAAGGATTCTGGGTAACAGAACCTGGTCAGAGCCCCACAAGTCACTCCATCATAGATTCCTCTAGGTGTCTAGTTTTAAAAAATGCACTGGTTTGCTAGGTTCCCCATATGCTGACTGAGCTAGAGGCCAAAATCCACAGGTAGGCACTTTGTAAAAGACACCTCTGTTTTCTGTGGAAAAATGTGATGTTTCCATGTTGTGTTTTGGGGCATTTCCTTTCGCAGGCGCTAGGCATACCCACACAAGTGAGGTACCATTTTTATTGGGAGACTTGGGGGAATGCTGAGTGGAAGGAAATTTCTGGATCCTCTCAGATTCCAGAATTTTCTGTAACCGAAATGAGAGAAAAAAGTGTTTTTCGACCAAATTTTGAGGTTTGCAAAGCTTTCTGGGTAACAGAACCTGGTCAGAGCCCCACAAGTCACCACGTCATGGATTCCCCTAGGTATCTAGTTTTAAAAAATGCACTGGTTTGCTAGGTTTCCCAAGGTGACGGCTGAGCTAGAGGCCAAAATCCACAGGTAGGCACTTTGTAAATTACACCTCTGATTTCTGTGGAAACATGTGATGTGTCCATGTTGTGTTTTTGGGCAATTCCTTTCGCAGGCGCTGGGCCTACCCACACAAGTGAGGTACCATTTTTATTGGGAGGCTTGTGGGAACGCTGGGTGGAAGGACATTTCTGGCTCCTCTCAGATTCCAGAACTTTCTGTAACCGAAATGAGAGAAAAAATATTTTTTTAGAAAAATTTTGAGGTTTGCAAAGGATTCTGGGTAAGAACCTGGTCAGAGCCCCACAAGTCACCCCATCTTGGATTCCCCAGGTGTCTAGTTTTCAAAAATGCGCTGTTTTGCTATGTTTCCCCAGGTGCCGGTTGAGCTAGAGTCCAAAATCCACAGCTAGGCACTTTGTAAAAAACACCTCTGTTTTCTGTGGAAAAATGTGATGTGTCCACGTTGTGTTTTGGGGCATTTCCTTTATTAGGCGCTAGGTCCACCCGCACAAGTGAGGTACCATTTTTATCGAGAGAATTGGGAGAATGCTGGGGGGAAGGAAATTTGTGTCTCCTCTCAGATTCCAGTACTTTCTGTCACCAAAATGATAGGAAAAAGTGTTTTTGGGCCAAATTTTGAGGTTTCCAAAGGATTCTGGGTAACAGAACCTGGTCAGAGCCCCACAAGTCACTCCATCATAGATTCCTCTAGGTGTCTAGTTTTAAAAAATGCACTGGTTTGCTAGGTTCCCCATATGCTGACTGAGCTAGAGGCCAAAATCCACAGGTAGGCACTTTGTAACAAATACCTCTGTTTTCTGTGGAAAAATGTGATATCTCCAAGTTGTGTTTTGAGGCATTTCCTTTCGCCGGTGCTAGGCCTACCCACACAAGTGAGATACCATTTTTATTGGGAGACTTTGGTGAACACTGGGTGGAAGGGAGTTTTTGGCTCCTCTCAGATTCCAGAACTTTCTGTCACCAAAATTAGCCGAAAAAGTGTTTTTTTATCCGAATTTTGAGGTTTGCAAAGGATTCTGGGTAACAGAACATGGTCAGAGCCCCACAAGTCACCCCGTCTTGGATTCCCCTAGGTGTCTAGTTTACAAAAATGCACTGGTTTGCTAGGTTTCCCCAGATGCTGGCTGAGCTAGAGGCCAAAATCCACAGGTAGCCACTTTCTAAAAAACACCTCTGTTTTCTGTGGAAAAATGTGATGTGTCCATGTTGTGTTTTGGGGCATTCCCTTTCGCAGGCGCTAGGCCTACCCACACAAGTGAGGTACCATTTTTATTGGGAGACTTGAGGAATGCTGGGTGGAAGGAAATTTCTGGCTCCTCTCAGATTCCAGAACTTTCTGTCACCGAAATGAGAGAGAAAAAATGTTTTTGTTAGCCAAATTTTGAGGTTTGCAGAGGATTCTGGGTAAGAACCTGGTCAGAGCCCCACAAGTCGCCCCATCTTGGATTACCCTAGGTGTCTAGTTTTCATAAATTCACTGGTTTGCTAGGTTTCCCCAGGTGCTGGCTGAGCTAGAGGCCAAAATCATAAGCTAGGCACTTTGTAAAAAACACCTCTGTTTTCTGTGGAAAAATGTGATGTGTCCACGTTGTGTTTTGGGGCATTTCCTTTCTCGGGCGCTAGGCCTACTCACACAAGTGAGGTACCATTTTTATTGGGAGACTTGGGGGAATGCTGGGGGGGAAGAAATTCGTGGCTCCTCTCAGATTCCAGAACTTTCTGTCACCGAAATGAAAGGAAAAAGTGGTTTTTTGGGCCATATTGTGAGGTTTGCAAAGGATTCTGGGTAACAAAACCTGGTCACAGCCCCACAAGTCACCCCATCTTGGATTCCCCAGGTGTCTAGTTTTCAAAAATGCGCTGGTTTGCTATGTTTCCCCAGGTGCCGGCTGAGCTAGAGGCCAAAATCCACAGGTAGGCACTTTGTAAAAGACACCTCTGTTTTCTGTGGGAAAAATGGGATGTGTCCACGTTGTGTTTTGGGGCATTTCCTTTTGCGGGCGCCAGGCCCACCCACACAAGTGAGGTACCATTTTTATCAGGAGACTTGGGGGAATGCTGGTGGGAAGGAAATTTGTGGCTCCTCTCAGATTCCAATACTTTCTGTCACCAAAATAAGAGGAACAAGTGTTTTTCGACCACATTTTGAGGTTTGCAAAGGATTCTAGGTAACAGAACCTGGTCAGAGCCCCACAAGTCACTGCGTCATGGATTCCCCTAGGACTCTAGTTTTAAAAAATGCACTGGTTTGCTAAGTTTCCCAAGGTGACGGCTGAGCTAGAGGCCAAAATCCACAGGTAGGCACTTTGTAAAAAAAATCTCTGTTTTCTCTGGAAAAATGTGATGTCCATGTTCTGTTTTGGGGCATTTCCTTTCACAGGCGCTAGGCCTACCCACACAAGTGAGGTACGATTTTCAATGGGAGACTTGGGGGAACGCGAGGTGGAAGCGAGTTTGTGGCTCCTCACAGATTCCAGAACTTTCTGTCACCGAAATAAGAGGGAAAAGTGTTTTCTTTGCAAAATTGTGAGGTTTGCAAAGGATTGTAGGTGACAGAATCTGGTCAGAGCCCCACAAGTCACCCCGTCTTGGATTCCCCTAGTTGTCTAGTTTTCAAAAATGCGCTGGTTTGCTAGGTTTCCCCAGGTGCCGGCTGAGCTATAGGCCCAATCCATAGCTAGGCACTTTGTAAAAAACACCTCTGATTTCTGTGGAAACATGTGATGTGTCCATGTTGTGTTTTGGGGCAATTCCTTTCGCAGGCGCTAGGCCTACCCACACAAGTGAGGTACCATTTTTATTGGGAGGCTTGGGGGAACGCTGGGTGGAAGGAAATTTCTGGCTCCTCTCAGATTCCAGAACTTTCTGTAACCGAAATGAGAGAAAAAAATGTTTTTTTAGCCAAATTTTGAGGTTTGCAAAGGATTCTGGGTAAGAACCTGGTCAGAGCCCCACAAGTCACCCCATCTTGGATTCCCCAGGTGTCTAGTTTTCAAAAATGCGCTGGTTTGCTATGTTTCCCCAGGTGCCGGTTGAGCTAGAGGCCAAAATCCACAGCTAGGCACTTTGTTAAAAACACCTCTGTTTTCTGTGGAAAAATGTGATGTGTCCACGTTGTGTTTTGGGGCATTTCCTTTCGTAGGCGCTAGGTCCGCCCGCACAAGTGAGGTACCATTTTTATCGAGAGAATTGGGAGAATGCTGGGGGGAAGGAAATTTGTATCTCCTCTCAGATTCCAGTACTTTCTGTCACCAAAATGAGAGGAAAAAGTGTTTTGGGGCCACATTTTGAGGTTTCCAAAGGATTCTGGGTAAGAGAACCTGGTCAGAGCCCCACAAGTCACTCCATCATGGATTCCTCTAGGTGTCCAGTTTTAAAAAAGGCACTGGTTTGCTAGGTTCCCCATATGCTGACTAAGCTAGAGGCCAAAATCCACAGGTAGGCACTTTGTAAAAAACGCCTCTGTTTTCTGTGGAAAAATGTGATGTGTCCATGTTGTGTTTTGGGGCATTTCCTTTCGCAGGCGCTAGGCCTACCCACACAAGTGAGGTACCATTTTTATCGGGAGACTTGGGGGAACGCTGGGTGGAAGGAAATTTGTGGCTCCTCTCAGATTCCAGAACTTTCTGTCACCGAAATGAGAGAAAAAAATGTTTTTTTAGCCAAATTTTGAGGTTTGCAGAGGATTCTGGGTAAGAACCTGGTCAGAGCCCCACAAGTCGCCCCATCTTGGATTACCCTAGGTGTCTAGTTTTCATAAATTTATTGGTTTCCTAGGCTTCCCCAGGTGCCGGCTGAGCTAGAGGCCAAAATCATAAGCTAGGCACTTTGTAAAAAACACCTCTGTTGTCTGTGGAAAAATGTGATGTGTCCACGTTGTGTTTTGGGGCATTTCCTTTCTCAGTCGCTAGACCTACTCACACAAGTGAGGTACCATTTTTATTGTGAGACTTGGGGGAATGCTGGGGGGAGGAAATTCGTGGCTCCTCTCAGATTCCAGAACTTTCTGTCACCGAAATGAAAGGAAAAAGTGTTTTTTTGGGCCAAATTGTGAGGTTTGCAAAGGATTCTGGGTAACAAAACCTGGTCACAGCCCCACAAGTCACCCCATCTTGGATTCCCCAGGTGTCTAGTTTTCAAAAATGCGCTGGTTTGCTATGTTTCCCCAGGTGACGGCTGAGCTAGAGGCCAAAATCCACAGGTAGGCACTTTGTAAAAGACACCTTTGTTTTCTGTGGGAAAAATGGGATGTGTCCACGTTGTGTTTTGGGGCATTTCCTTTTGCGGGCACCAGGCCTACCCACACAAGTGAGGTACCATTTTTATCAGGAGACTTGGGGGAATGCTGGTGGGAAGGAAATTTGTGGCTCCTCTCAGATTCCAATACTTTCTGTCACCAAAATAAGAGGAAAGAGTGTTTTTCGACCAAATTTTGAGGTTTCCAAAGGATTCTAGGTAACAGAACCTGGTCAGAGCCCCAAAAGTCACTGCGTCATGGATTCCCCTATGTATCTAGTTTAAAAAAATGCACTGGTTTGCTAGGTTTCCCAAGGTGACGGCTGAGCTAGAGGCCAAAATCCACAGGTAGGCACTTTGTAAAAACCACCTCTGATTTCTGTGGAAACATGTGATGTGTCCATGTTGTGTTTTGGGGCATTTCCTTTCGCAGGCGCTAGGCCTACCCACACAAGTGAGGTACCATTTGTATTGGGAGACTTGGTGGAACACTGGGTGGAAAGAAATTTCTGGCTCCTCTCAGATTCCAGAATTTTCTGTAACCGAAATGAGAGAAAAAATTGTTTTTTTAGCCAAATTTTGAGGTTTGCAAAGGATTCTGGGTAAGAACCTGGTCAGAGCCCCACAAGTCACCCCATCTTGGATTCCCCAGGTGTCTAGTTTTCAAAAATGCGCTGGTTTGCTATGTTTCCCCAGGTGCCGCCTGAGCGAGAGGCCAAAATCCACAGGCAGGCACTTTGTAAAAGACACCTCTTTTTTCTGTGGGAAAAATGTGATGTGTCCACGTTGTGTTTTGGGGCATTTCCTATCGTAGGCGCTAGGTCCACCCGCACAAGTGAGGTACCATTTTTATCGAGAGAATTGGGAGAATGCTGGGGGGAAGGAAATTTGTATCTCCTCTCAGATTCCAGTACTTTCTGTCACCAAAATGAGAGGAAAAAGTGTTTTGGGGCCACATTTTGAGGTTTCCAAAGGATTCTGGGTAAGAGAACCTGGTCAGAGCCCCACAAGTCACTCCATCATGGATTCCTCTAGGTGTCCAGTTTTAAAAAAGGCACTGGTTTGCTAGGTTCCCCATATGCTGACTAAGCTAGAGGCCAAAATCCACAGGTAGGCACTTTGTAAAAAACGCCTCTGTTTTCTGTGGAAAAATGTGATGTGTCCATGTTGTGTTTTGGGGCATTTCCTTTCGCAGGCGCTAGGCCTACCCACACAAGTGAGGTACCATTTTTATCGGGAGACTTGGGGGAACGCTGGGTGGAAGGAAATTTGTGGCTCCTCTCAGATTCCAGAACTTTCTGTCACCGAAATGAGAGAAAAAAATGTTTTTTTAGCCAAATTTTGAGGTTTGCAGAGGATTCTGGGTAAGAACCTGGTCAGAGCCCCACAAGTCGCCCCATCTTGGATTACCCTAGGTGTCTAGTTTTCATAAATTTATTGGTTTCCTAGGCTTCCTCAGGTGCCGGCTGAGCTAGAGGCCAAAATCATAAGCTAGGCACTTTGTAAAAAACACCTCTGTTGTCTGTGGAAAAATGTGATGTGTCCACGTTGTGTTTTGGGGCATTTCCTTTCTCAGGCGCTAGACCTACTCACACAAGTGAGGTACCATTTTTATTGGGAGACTTGGGGGAATGCTGGGGGGAGGAAATTCGTGGCTCCTCTCAGATTCCAGAACTTTCTGTCACCGAAATGAAAGGAAAAAGTGTTTTTTTGGGCCAAATTGTGAGGTTTGCAAAGGATTCTGGGTAACAAAACCTGGTCACAGCCCCACAAGTCACCCCATCTTGGATTCCCCAGGTGTCTAGTTTTCAAAAATGCGCTGGTTTGCTATGTTTCCCCAGGTGACGGCTGAGCTAGAGGCCAAAATCCACAGGTAGGCACTTTGTAAAAGACACCTCTGTTTTCTGTGGGAAAAATGGGATGTGTCCACGTTGTGTTTTGGGGCATTTCCTTTTGCGGGCACCAGGCCTACCCACACAAGTGAGGTACCATTTTTATCAGGAGACTTGGGGGAATGCTGGTGGGAAGGAAATTTGTGGCTCCTCTCAGATTCCAATACTTTCTGTCACCAAAATAAGAGGAAAGAGTGTTTTTCGACCAAATTTTGAGGTTTCCAAAGGATTCTAGGTAACAGAACCTGGTCAGAGCCCCAAAAGTCACTGCGTCATGGATTCCCCTATGTATCTAGTTTAAAAAAATGCACTGGTTTGCTAGGTTTCCCAAGGTGACGGCTGAGCTAGAGGCCAAAATCCACAGGTAGGCACTTTGTAAAAACCACCTCTGATTTCTGTGGAAACATGTGATGTGTCCATGTTGTGTTTTGGGGCATTTCCTTTCGCAGGCGCTAGGCCTACCCACACAAGTGAGGTACCATTTGTATTGGGAGACTTGGTGGAACACTGGGTGGAAAGAAATTTCTGGCTCCTCTCAGATTCCAGAATTTTCTGTAACCGAAATGAGAGAAAAAATGGTTTTTTTAGCCAAATTTTGAGGTTTGCAAAGGATTCTGGGTAAGAACCTGGTCAGAGCCCCACAAGTCACCCCATCTTGGATTCCCCAGGTGTCTAGTTTTCAAAAATGCGCTGGTTTGCTATGTTTCCCCAGGTGCCGCCTGAGCGAGAGGCCAAAATCCACAGGCAGGCACTTTGTAAAAGACACCTCTTTTTTCTGTGGGAAAAATGTGATGTGTCCACGTATTGTTTTGGGGCATTTCCTTTTGCAGGCGCTAGGCCTACCCACACAAGTGAGGTACCATTGTTATCGGGAGACTTGGGGGAATGCTGGGGGAAGGCAATTTGTGGCTCCTCTCAGATTACAATACTTTCTGTCACCAAAATAAGAGGAACAAGTGTTTTTCGACCACATTTTGAGGTTTGCAAAGGATTCTGGGTAACAGAACCTGGTCAGAGCCCCACAAGTCACTGCGTCATGGATTCCCCTAGGACTCTAGTTTTAAAAAATGCACTGGTTTGCTAAGTTTCCCAAGGTGACGGCTGAGCTAGAGGCCAAAATCCACAGGTAGGCACTTTGTAAAAAAAATCTCTGTTTTCTCTGGAAAAATGTGATGTCCATGTTCTGTTTTGGGGCATTTCCTTTCACAGGCGCTAGGCCTACCCACACAAGTGAGGTACGATTTTCAATGGGAGACTTGGGGGAACGCGAGGTGGAAGCGAGTTTGTGGCTCCTCACAGATTCCAGAACTTTCTGTCACCGAAATAAGAGGGAAAAGTGTTTTCTTTGCAAAATTGTGAAGTTTGCAAAGGATTGTAGGTGACAGAATCTGGTCAGAGCCCCACAAGTCACCCCATCTTGGATTCCCCTAGTTGTCTAGTTTTCAAAAATGCGCTGGTTTGCTAGGTTTCCCCAGGTGCCGGCTGAGCTATAGGCCCAATCCATAGCTAGGCACTTTGTAAAAAACACCTCTGATTTCTGTGGAAACATGTGATGTGTCCATGTTGTGTTTTGGGGCAATTCCTTTCGCAGGCGCTAGGCCTACCCACACAAGTGAGGTACCATTTTTATTGGGAGACTTGGGGGAACGCTGGGTGGAAGGAAATTTCTGGCTCCTCTCAGATTCCAGAACTTTCTGTAACCGAAATGAGAGAAAAAAATGTTTTTTTTAGCCAAATTTTGAGGTTTGCAAAGGATTCTGGGTAAGAACCTGGTCAGAGCCCCACAAGTCACCCCATCTTGGATTCCCCAGGTGTCTAGTTTTCAAAAATGCGCTGGTTTGCTATGTTTCCCCAGGTGCCGGTTGAGCTAGAGGCCAAAATCCACAGCTAGGCACTTTGTTAAAAACACCTCTGTTTTCTGTTGAAAAATGTGATGTGTCCACGTTGTGTTTTGGGGCATTTCCTTTCGTAGGCGCTAGGTCCGCCCGCACAAGTGAGGTACCATTTTTATCGAGAGAATTGGGAGAATGCTGGGGGGAAGGAAATTTGTATCTCCTCTCAGATTCCAGTACTTTCTGTCACCAAAATGAGAGGAAAAAGTGTTTTGGGGCCACATTTTGAGGTTTCCAAAGGATTCTGGGTAAGAGAACCTGGTCAGAGCCCCACAAGTCACTCCATCATGGATTCCTCTAGGTGTCCAGTTTTAAAAAAGGCACTGGTTTGCTAGGTTCCCCATATGCTGACTAAGCTAGAGGCCAAAATCCACAGGTAGGCACTTTGTAAAAAACGCCTCTGTTTTCTGTGGAAAAATGTGATGTGTCCATGTTGTGTTTTGGGGCATTTCCTTTCGCAGGCGCTAGGCCTACCCACACAAGTGAGGTACCATTTTTATCGGGAGACTTGGGGGAACGCTGGGTGGAAGGAAATTTGTGGCTCCTCTCAGATTCCAGAACTTTCTGTCACCGAAATGAGAGAAAAAAATGATTTTTTAGCCAAATTTTGAGGTTTGCAGAGGATTCTGGGTAAGAACCTGGTCAGAGCCCCACAAGTCGCCCCATCTTGGATTACCCTAGGTGTCTAGTTTTCATAAATTTATTGGTTTCCTAGGCTTCCCCAGGTGCCGGCTGAGCTAGAGGCCAAAATCATAAGCTAGGCACTTTGTAAAAAACACCTCTGTTGTCTGTGGAAAAATGTGATGTGTCCACGTTGTGTTTTGGGGCATTTCCTTTCTCAGGCGCTAGACCTACTCACACAAGTGAGGTACCATTTTTATTGGGAGACTTGGGGGAATGCTGGGGGGAGGAAATTCGTGGCTCCTCTCAGATTCCAGAACTTTCTGTCACCGAAATGAAAGGAAAAAGTGTTTTTTTGGGCCAAATTGTGAGGTTTGCAAAGGATTCTGGGTAACAAAACCTGGTCACAGCCCCACAAGTCACCCCATCTTGGATTCCCCAGGTGTCTAGTTTTCAAAAATGCGCTGGTTTGCTATGTTTCCCCAGGTGACGGCTGAGCTAGAGGCCAAAATCCACAGGTAGGCACTTTGTAAAAGACACCTCTGTTTTCTGTGGGAAAAATGGGATGTGTCCACGTTGTGTTTTGGGGCATTTCCTTTTGCGGGCACCAGGCCTACCCACACAAGTGAGGTACCATTTTTATCAGGAGACTTGGGGGAATGCTGGTGGGAAGGAAATTTGTGGCTCCTCTCAGATTCCAATACTTTCTGTCACCAAAATAAGAGGAAAGAGTGTTTTTCGACCAAATTTTGAGGTTTCCAAAGGATTCTAGGTAACAGAACCTGGTCAGAGCCCCAAAAGTCACTGCGTCATGGATTCCCCTATGTATCTAGTTTAAAAAAATGCACTGGTTTGCTAGGTTTCCCAAGGTGACGGCTGAGCTAGAGGCCAAAATCCACAGGTAGGCACTTTGTAAAAACCACCTCTGATTTCTGTGGAAACATGTGATGTGTCCATGTTGTGTTTTGGGGCATTTCCTTTCGCAGGCGCTAGGCCTACCCACACAAGTGAGGTACCATTTGTATTGGGAGACTTGGTGGAACACTGGGTGGAAAGAAATTTCTGGCTCCTCTCAGATTCCAGAATTTTCTGTAACCGAAATGAGAGAAAAAATTGTTTTTTTAGCCAAATTTTGAGGTTTGCAAAGGATTCTGGGTAAGAACCTGGTCAGAGCCCCACAAGTCACCCCATCTTGGATTCCCCAGGTGTCTAGTTTTCAAAAATGCGCTGGTTTGCTATGTTTCCCCAGGTGCCGCCTGAGCGAGAGGCCAAAATCCACAGGCAGGCACTTTGTAAAAGACACCTCTTTTTTCTGTGGGAAAAATGTGATGTGTCCACGTTGTGTTTTGGGGCATTTCCTATCGTAGGCGCTAGGTCCACCCGCACAAGTGAGGTACCATTTTTATCGAGAGAATTGGGAGAATGCTGGGGGGAAGGAAATTTGTATCTCCTCTCAGATTCCAGTACTTTCTGTCACCAAAATGAGAGGAAAAAGTGTTTTGGGGCCACATTTTGAGGTTTCCAAAGGATTCTGGGTAAGAGAACCTGGTCAGAGCACCACAAGTCACTCCATCATGGATTCCTCTAGGTGTCCAGTTTTAAAAAATGCACTGGTTTGCTAGGTTCCCCATATGCTGACTAAGCTAGAGGCCAAAATCCACAGGTAGGCACTTTGTAAAAAACACCTCTGTTTTCTGTGGAAAAATGTGATGTGTCCATGTTGTGTTTTGGGGCATTTCCTTTCGCAGGCGCTAGGCCTACCCACACAAGTGAGGTACCATTTTTATCGGGAGACTTGGGGGAACGCTGGGTGGAAGGAAATTTGTGGCTCCTCTCAGATTCCAGAACTTTCTGTCACCGAAATGAGAGAAAAAAATGTTTTTTTAGCCAAATTTTGAGGTTTGCAAAGGATTCTGGGTAAGAACCTGGTCAGAGCCCCACAAGTCGCCCCATCTTGGATTACCCTAGGTGTCTAGTTTTCATAAATTTATTGGTTTCCTAGGCTTCCCCAGGTGCCGGCTGAGCTAGAGGCCAAAATCATAAGCTAGGCACTTTGTAAAAAACACCTCTGTTTTCTGTGGAAAAATGTGATGTGTCCACGTTGTGTTTTGGGGCATTTCCTTTCTCAGGCGCTAGACCTACTCACACAAGTGAGGTACCATTTTTATTGGGAGACTTGGGGGAATGCTGGGGGGAGGAAATTCGTGGCTCCTCTCAGATTCCAGAACTTTCTGTCACCGAAATGAAAGGAAAAAGTGTTTTTTTGGGCCAAATTGTGAGGTTTGCAAAGGATTCTGGGTAACAAAACCTGGTCACAGCCCCACAAGTCACCCCATCTTGGATTCCCCAGGTGTCTAGTTTTCAAAAATGCGCTGGTTTGCTATGTTTCCCCAGGTGACGGCTGAGCTAGAGGCCAAAATCCACAGGTAGGCACTTTGTAAAAGACACCTCTGTTTTCTGTGGGAAAAATGGGATGTGTCCACGTTGTGTTTTGGGGCATTTCCTTTTGCGGGCACCAGGCCTACCCACACAAGTGAGGTACCATTTTTATCAGGAGACTTGGGGGAATGCTGGTGGGAAGGAAATTTGTGGCTCCTCTCAGATTCCAATACTTTCTGTCACCAAAATAAGAGGAAAAGGTGTTTTTCGACCAAATTTTGAGGTTTGCAAAGGTTTCTGGGTAACAGAACCTTGTCAGAGCCCCACAAGTCACCGCGTCATGGATTCCCCTAGGTATCTAGTTTTCAAAAATGCACTGGTTTGCTAGGTTTCCCAAGGTGACGGCTGAGCTAGAGGCCAAAATACACAGGTAGGCACTTTGTAAAAAACACCTCTGATTCCTGTGGAAACATGTGATGTGTCCATGTTGTGTTTTGGGGCATTTCCGTTCGCAGGCGATAGGCCTACGCACACAAGTGAGATACCATTTAAATTTGGAGACTTGGGGGAAAACTGGGTGGAAGGAAATTTCTGCCTCCTCTCAGATTCCAGAACTTTCTGTAACCGAAATGAGAAAAAATATTGTTTTTTTAGCCAAATTTTGAGGTTTGCAAAGGATTCTGGGTAAGAACCTGGTCAGAGCCCCACAAGTCACCCCATATTGGATTCCCCAGGTGTCTAGTTTTAAAAAATGCGCTGGTTTGCTTTGTTTCCCCAGGTGCCGTTTGAGCTAGAGTCCAAAATCCACAGCTAGACACTTTGTAAAAAACACCTCTGTTTTCTGTGGAAAAATGTGATGTGTCCACGTTGTGTTTTGGGGCATTTCCTTTCGCGGGCGCTAGGTCTACTCACACAAGTGAGGTACCATGTTTATTGGGAGACTTGGGGGAATGCTGGGGGGGAGGAAATTTGTGGCTACTCTCAGATTCCAGAACTTTCTGTCACCAAAATGAGAGGAAAAAGTGTTTTTTTGGGCCAAATTGTGAGGTTTGCAAAGGATTCTGGATAACAAAACCTGGTCACAGCCCCACAAGTCACCCCATCTTGTATTCCCCAAGTGTATAGTTTTCAAAAATGCGCTGGTTTGCTATGTTTCCCCAGGTGCCGGCTGAGCTAGAGGCCAAAATCTACAGGTAGGCACTTTGTAAAAGACACCTCTGTTTTCTGTGGGAAAAATGGGATGTGTCCACGTTGTGTTTTGGGGCATTTCCTTTTGCGGGCGCTAGGCCTACCCACACAAGTGAGGTACCATTTTTATTGGGAGACTTGGGGGAATGCTGGGGGGAAGGAAATTTGTGGCTCCTCTCAGATTCCAATACTTTCTGTCACCAAAATAAGAGGAAAAAGTGTTTTTCGATCAAATTTTGAGGTTTGCAATGGTTTCTGGGTAACAGAACCTGGTCAGTGCCCCACAAGTCACCACGTCCTGGATTCCCCTAGGTATCTAGTTTTAAAAAATGCACTGGTTTGCTTGGTTTCCCAAGGTGCCGGCTGAGCTAGAGGCCAAAATCCACAGGTAGGCACTTTGTAAATTACACCTCTGATTTCTGTGGAAACATGTGATGTGTCCATGTTGTGTTTTTGGGCAATTGCTTTTGCAGGCGCTAGGCCTACCCACACAAGTGAGGTACCATTTTTATTGGGAGGCTTGGGGGAATGCTGGGTGGAAGGACATTTCTGGCTCCTCTCAGATTCCAGAACTTTCTGTAACCGAAATGAGAGAAAAAATATATTTTTAGCCAAATTTTGAGGTTTGCAAAGGATTCTGGGTAAGAACCTGGTCAGAGCCCCACAAGTCACCCCATCTTGGATTAGCCAGGTGTCTAGTTTTCAAAAATGCGCTGGTTTGCTATGTTTCCCCAGGTGCCGCCTGAGCGAGAGGCCAAAATCCACAGGCAGGCACTTTGTAAAAGACACCTCTTTATTCTGTGGGAAAAATGTGATGTGTCCACGTATTGTTTTGGGGCATTTCCTTTTGCAGGCGCTAGGCCTACCCACACAAGTGAGGTACCATTTTTATTGGGAGACTTGGGGGAATGCTGGGTGGAAGGAAATTTCTGGCTCCTCTCAGATTCCAGAACTTTCTGTAACCGAAATGAGAGAAAAAAATGTTTTTTTAGCCAAATTTTGAGGTTTGCAAAGGATTCTGGGTAAGAACCTGGTCAGAGGCCCACAAGTCACCCCATCTTGGATTCCCCAGGTGTCTAGTTTTCAAAAATGCGCTGGTTTGCTATGTTTCCCCAGGTGCCGGCTGAGCTAGAGGCCAAAATCCACAGGCAGGCACTTTGTAAAAGACACCTCTGTTTTCTGTGGGAAAAATGTGATGTGTCCACGTAGTGTTTTGGGGCATTTCCTTTTCCGGGCGCTAGGCCTACCCACACAAGTGACGTACCATTTTTATCGGGAGACTTGGGGGAATGCAGGGGGAAGGAAATTTGTGGCTCCTCTCAGATTCCAATACTTTCTGTCACCAAAATGAGAGGAAAAAGTGTTTTTCGGCCAAATTTTGAGGTTTGCAAAGGATTCTGGGTAACAGAACCTGGTCAGAGCTCCACAAGTCACCGCGTCATGGATTCCCCTAGGACTCTAGTTTTAAAAAATGCACTGGTTTGCTAAGTTTCCCAAGGTGACGGCTGAGCTAGAGGCCAAAATCCACAGGTAGGCACTTTGTAAAAAACATCTCTGTTTTCTCTGGAAAAATGTGATGTCCATGTTCTGTTTTGGGGCATTTCCTTTCACAGGCGCTAGGCCTACCCACACAAGTGAGGTACCATTTTTATTGCGAGACTTGGGGGAACGCTGGGTAGAAGGAAATTTGTGGCTCCTCTCAGATTCCAGAACTTTCTGTAACCGAAATGAGAGAAAAAAATGTTTTTTTAGCCAAATTTTGAGGTTTGCAAAGGATTCTGGGTAAGAACCTGGTCAGAGCCCCACAAGTCACCCCATCTTGGATTCCCTAGGTGTCTAGTTTTCATAAATTCACTGGTTTGCTAGGTTTCCCCAGGTGCCGGCTGAGCTAGAGGCCAAAATCATAAGCTAGGCACTTTGTAAAAAACACCTCTGTTTTCTGTGGAAAAATGTGATGTGTCCACGTTGTGTTTTGGGGCATTTCCTTTCTCGGGCGCTAGGCCTACTCACACAAGTGAGGTACCATTTTTATTGGGAGACTTGGGGGAATGCTGGGGGGGAGGAAATTCGTGGCTCCTCTCAGATTCCAGAACTTTCTGTCACCGAAATGAGAGGAAAAAGTGTTTTTTTATGCCGAATTGTGAGGTTTTCAAAGGATTCTGGGTAACAAAACCTGGTCACAGCCCCACAAGTCACCCCATCTTGGATTCCCCAGGTGTCTAGTTTTCAAAAATGCGCTGGTTTGCTATGTTTCCCCAGGTGCCGGCTGAGCTAGAGGCCAAAATCCACAGGTAGGCACTTTGTAAAAGACACCTCTGTTTTCTGTGGGAAAAATGGGATGTGTCCACGTTGTGCTTTGGGGCATTTCCTTTTGCGGGCGCTAGGCCTACCCACACAAGTGAGGTACCATTTTTATCAGGAGACTTGGGGGAATGCTGGTGGGAAGGAAATTTGTGGCTCCTCTCAGATTCCAATACTTTCTGTCACCAAAATAAGAGGAAAGAGTGTTTTTCGATCAAATTTTGAGGTTTGCAAAGGATTCTAGGTAACAGAACCTGGTCAGAGCCCCACAAGTCACTGCGTCATGGATTCCCCTATGTATCTAGTTTTAAAAAATGCACTGGTTTGCTAGGTTTCCCAAGGTGACGGCTGAGCTAGAGGCCAAAATCCACAGGTAGGCACTTTGTAAAAAACACCACTGATTTCTGTGGAAACATGTGATGTGTCCATGTTGTGTTTTGGGGCATTTCCTTTCGCAGGCGCTAGGCCTACCCACACAAATGAGGTACCATTTGTATTGGGAGACTTGGTGGAACGCTGGGTGGAAAGAAATTTCTGGCTCCTCCCAGATTCCAGAATTTTCTGTAACCGAAATGAGAGAAAAAATTGTTTTTTTAGCCAAATTTTGAGGTTTGCAAAGGATTCTGGGTAAGAACCTGGTCAGAGCCCCACAAGTCACCCCATCTTGGATTCCCCAGGTGCTAGTTTTCAAAAATGCGCTGGTTTGCTATGTTTCCCCAGGTGCCGCCTGAGCGAGAGGCCAAAATCCACAGGCAGGCACTTTGTAAAAGACACCTCTTTTTTCTGTGGGAAAAATGTGATGTGTCCACGTATTGTTTTGGGGCATTTCCTTTTGCAGGCGCTAGGCCTACCCACACAAGTGAGGTACCATTTTTATCGGGAGACTTGGGGGAATGCTGGGGGAAGGTAATTTGTGGCTCCTCTCAGATTACAATACTTTCTGTCACCAAAATAAGAGGAACAAGTGTTTTTCGACCACATTTTGAGGTTTGCAAAGGATTCTGGGTAACAGAACCTGGTCAGAGCCCCACAAGTCACTGCGTCATGGATTCCCCTAGGACTCTAGTTTTAAAAAATGCACTGGTTTGATAAGTTTCCCAAGGTGACGGCTGAGCTAGAGGCCAAAATCCACAGGTAGGCACTTTGTAAAAAACATCTCCGTTTTCTCTGGAAAAATGTGATGTCCATGTTCTGTTTTGGGGCACTTCCTTTTGCAGGCGCTAGGCCTACCCACACAAGTGAGGTACCATTTTTATTGCGAGACTTGGGGGAACACTGGGTGGAAGGACATTTCTGGCTCCTCTCAGATTCCAGAACTTTCTGTAACCGAAATGAGAGAAAAAAATGTTTTTTTAGCCAAATTTGAGGTTTGCAAAGGATTCTGGGTAACAGAACCTGGTCAGAGCTCCACAAGTCACCACGTCATGGACTCCCCTAGGTGTCTAGTTTTAAAAAAATGCACTGCTTTGCTAGGTTTCCCATGGTGACGGCTGAGCTAGAGGCCAAAATACTCAGGTAGGCACTTTGTAAAAAACACCTCTGTTTTCTGTGGAAAAAAGTGATGTGTCCACGTTGTGCTGTAAGACTTTTCCTTTCGTGGGCGCTAGGCCTAATCACACAAGTGAGGTACCTTTTTTATCTGGTGACTTGGGGGAAGGTTGGGTTGATGGAAATTTGTGGCTCCTCTCAGATTCTAGAACTTTCAGTCACGAAAATGAGAGGGAAAATTGTTTTTATGCCCAAATTTTGAGGTTTGCAAAGGATTCTGGGTAACAGAACCTGGTCAGAGCTCCACAAGTCAACCCATCTTGGATTCCCCTAGTTGTCTAGTTTGAAAAAATGTCCCAGTTTACTAGGTTTCCCCAGGTGCCGGCTGAACTAGAGGCCAAATCCACAGCTAGGCACTTTGTAAAAAACACCTCTGTTTTCTGTGGAAAAATGTGATGTGTCCAAGTTGTGTTTTGAGGCATTTCCTTTCACGGGCGCTAGGCCTACCCACACAAGTGAGTTACCATTTTTAATGGGAGACCTGGGGGAACGCTAGGTGGAAGCGAGTTTGTGGCTCCTCACAGATTCCAGAACTTTCTGTCACCGAAACAAGAGGAAAAAGTTTTTTCTTTGCAAAATTGTGAGGTTTGCAAAGGATTCTGGGTAACAGAACCTGGTCAGAGCCCCACAAGTCACCCCATCTTGGATTCCCCTAGTTGTCTAGTTTTCAAAAATGTGCTGGTTTGCTAGGTTTCCCCAGGTGCCGGCTGAGCTAGAGGCCCAATCCATAGCTAGGCACTTTGTAAAAAACACCTCTGATTTCTGTGGAAACATGTGATGTTTCCATGTTGTGTTTTGGGGCATTTCCTTTCGCAGGCGCTAGGCCTACCCACACAAGTGAGTTACCATTTTTAATGGGAGACCTGGGGGAACGCTAGGTGGAAGCGAGTTTGGGGCTCCTCACAGATTCCAGGACTTTCTGTCACCGAAATAAGAGGAAAAAGTTTTTTCTTTGCAAAATTGTGAGGTTTGCAAAGGATTCTGGGTAACAGAACCTGGTCAGAGCCCCACAAGTCACCCCATCTTGGATTCCCCCAGGTGTCTAGTTTTCAAAAATGCACAGATTGGCTAGGTTTCCCCAGATGCTGGCTGAGCTAGAGGCCAAAATCCACAGGTAGGCACTTTGTAAAAAACACCTCTGTTTTCTGTGGAAAAATTAGATGTGTCCATGTTGTGTTTTGGGGCATTTCCTTTTGCGGGCGCTAGGCCTACCCACACAAGTGAGGTACCATTTTTATCGGGAGACTTGGGGGAACACTGGGTGGAAGGAAATTTCTGGCTCCTCTCAGATTCCAGAACTTTCTGTAACCGAAATGAGAGAAAATATTGTTTTTTTAGCCAAATTTTGAGGTTTGCAAAGGATTCTGGGTAAGAACCTGGTCAGAGCCCCACAAGTCACCCCATCTTGGATTCCCCAGGTGTCTAGTTTTCAAAAATGCGCTGGTTTGCTTTGTTTCCCCAGGTGCCGTTTGAGCTAGAGGCCAAAATCCACAGCTAGGCACTTTGTAAAAAACACCTCTGTTTTCTGTGGAAAAATGTGATGTGTCCACGTTGTGTTTTAGGGCATTTCCTTTTGCGGGCGCTAGGCCTACTCACACAAGTGAGGCACCATTTTTATTGGGAGACTTGGGGGAATGCTGGGGGTGAGGAAATTCGTGGCTACTCTCAGATTCCAGAACTTTCTGTCACCAAAATGAGAGGAAAAAGTGTTTTTTTGGGCCAAATTGTGAGGTTTGCAAAGGATTCTGGATAACAAAAGCTGGTCACAGCCCCACAAGTCACCCCATCTTGGATTCCCCAGGTGTCTAGTTTTCAAAAATGCGCTGGTTTGCTATGTTTCCCCAGGTGCCGGCTGAGCTAGAGGCCAAAATCTACAGGTAGGCACTTTGTAAAAGACACCTCTGTTTTCTGTGGGAAAAATGGGATGTGTCCACGTTGTGTTTTGGGGCATTTCCTTTTGCGGGCGCTAGGCCTACCCACACAAGTTAGGTACCATTTTTATTGGGAGACTTGGGGGAATGCTGGGGGGAAGGAAATTTGTGGCTCCTCTCAGATTCCAATACTTTCTGTCACCAAAATAAGAGGAAAAAGTGTTTTTAGACCAAATTTTGAGGTTTGCAAAGGTTTCTGGGTAACAGAACCTGGTCAGAGCCCCGCAAGTCACCACGTCATGGATTCCCCTAGGTATCTAGTTTTAAAAAATGCACTGGTTTGCTTGGTTTCCCAAGGTGACGTCTGAGCTAGTGGCCAAAATCCACAGGTAGGCACTTTGTAAAAAACACCTCTGTTTTCTGTGGAAAAATTAGATGTGTCCACGTTGTGTTTTAGGGCATTTCCTTTCGCAGGCGCTAGGCCTACCCACACAAGTGAGGTACCATTTTTATTGGGAGACTTGGTGGAACGCTGGGTGGAAAGACATTTCTGGCTCCTCTCAGATTCCAGAATTTTCTGTAACCGAAATGAGAGAAAAAATTGTTTTTTTAGCCAAATTTTGAGATTTGCAAAGGATTCTGGGTAAGAACCTGGTCAGAGCTCCACAAGTCACCCCATCTTGGATTCTCCAGGTGTCTAGTTTTAAAAAATGCGCTGGTTTGCTATGTTTCCCCAAGTGCCGGCTGAGCTAGAGGCCAAAATCCACAGGCAGGCACTTTGTAAAAGACACCTCTGTTTTCTGTGGGAAAAATTTGATGTATCCACGTAGTGTTTTGGGGCATTTCCTTTTGCGGGTTCTAGACATACCCACACAAGTGAGGTACCATTTTTATCGGGAGACTTGGGGGAATGCTGGGGGTAAGGAAATTCGTGGCTCCTCTCAGATTCCAATACTTTCTGTCACCAAATGAGAGGAAGAAGTGTTTTTCGGCCAAATTTTGAGGTTTGCAAAGGATTCTGGGTATTAGAACCTGGTCAGAGCCCCACAAGTCACCGCGTCATGGATTCCCCTAGGTGTCTAGTTTTTAAAAATGCACTGCTTCTCTAGGTTTCCCAAGGTGACGGCTGAGATAGAGGCCAAAATACACAGGTAGGCACTTTGTAAAAAACAACTCTGTTTTCTGTGGAAAAATGTGATGTGTCCACGTTGTGTTGTAGAGCTTTTCCTTTCGCGGGCGCTAGACCTACCCACACAAGTGAGGTACCATTTTTATTGGGAGACTTGGGGGAATGCTAGGTGGAAGGGAGTTTGTGGTTCCTCTCAGATTCCAGAACTTTCTGTCACCGAAATGAGAGGAAAAAGTGTTTTTTGGGCCAAATTATGAGGTTTGCAAAGGATTCTGGGTAACAGAACCTGGTCAAAGCCCCACAAGTCACCCCATCTTGTAATCCCCTAGGTGTCTAGTTTTAAAAAATGCGCAGGTTTGCTAGGTTTCCCCAGGTGCCAGTTGAGCTAGAGGCCAAAATCCACAGCCAGGCACTTTCTAAAAAACACCTCTGTTTTCTGTGGAAAAATGTGATGTGTCCACGTTGTGTTTAGGGACATTTCAAATCGTGGGCGCTAGGTCTACCCGCACAAGTGAGGTACCATTTTTATCGAGAGAATTGGGAGAATGCTGGGGGGAAGGAAATTTGTGTCTCCTCTCAGTTTCCAGAACTTTCTGTCACCAAAATGAGAGGAAAAAGTGTTTTGGGGCTAAATTTTGAGGTTTGCAAAGGCTTCTGGGTAACAGAACCTGGTCAGAGCCCCACAAGTCACTCCATCATGGATTCCCCTAGGTGTCTAGTTTTAAAAAATGCACTGGTTTGCTAGGTTCCCATTATGCTGACTGAGCTAGAGGCCAAAATCAACAGGTAGGCACTTTGTAAAAAATACCTCTGTTTTCTGTGGGAAAATGTGATATGTCCAAGTTGTGTTTTGAGGCATTTCCTTTTACAGGTCCTAGGCCTACCCACACAAGAGAGGTACCATTTTTATTGGGAGACTTTGGGGAACGCTAGGTAGAAGGGAGTTTGTGGCTCCTGTCAGATTACAGAACTTTCTGTCACCAAAATTAGAGGAAAAGGTGTTTTTTTAGCCGAATTTTAAGGTTTGCAATGGATTCTGGATAACAGAACATGGTCAGAGCCCCACAAGTCACCCCATCTTGGATTCCCCCAGGTGTCTAGTTTTCAAAAATGCACTGGTTTGCTAGGTTTCCCCAGATGCTGGCTGAGCTAGAGGCCAAAATCCACAGGTAGGCACTTTTTAAAAAACACCTCTGTTTTCTGTGGAAAAATGAGATGTGTCCATGTTGTGTTTTGGGGCATTTCCTTTCGCAGGCGCTAGGTCTACCCACACAAGTGAGGTACCATTTTTATCAGGAGACTTGGGGGAACGCTGGGTGGAAGGAAATTTGTGGCTCCTCTCAGATTCCAGAACTTTCTGTCACCGAAATGAGAGAGAAAAAAGTTTTTTAGCCAAATTTTGAGGTTTGCAAAGGATTCTGGGTAACAAAATGGTCAGAGCCCCAAAAGTCGCCCCATCTTGGATTCCCCAGGTGTCTAGTTTTCAAAAATGTGCTGGTTAGCTATGTTTCCCCAGGTGCCGGCTGAGCTAGAGGCCAAAATCCACAGGTAGGCACTTTGTAAAAGACACCTCTGTTTTCTGTGGGAAAAATGGGATGTGTCCACGTTGTGTTTTGGGGCATTTCCTTTTGCAGGCGCTAGGCCTACCCACTCAAGTGAGGTACAATTTTTATCGGGAGACTTGGGGGAATGCTGGGGGGAAGGAAATTTGTGGCTCCTCTCAGATTCCAATACTTTCTGTCACCAAAATAAGAGGAAAAGGTGTTTTTCGACCAAATTTTGAGGTTTGCAAAGGTTTCTGGGTAACAGAACCTTGTCAGAGCCCCACAAGTCACCGCGTCATGGATTCCCCTAGGTATCTAGTTTTCAAAAATGCACTGGTTTGCTAGGTTTCCCAAGGTGACGGCTGAGCTAGAGGCCAAAATACACAGGTAGGCACTTTGTAAAAAACACCTCTGATTCCTGTGGAAACATGTGATGTGTCCATGTTGTGTTTTGGGGCATTTCCGTTCGCAGGCGATAGGCCTACGCACACAAGTGAGATACCATTTAAATTGGGAGACTTGGGGGAAAACTGGGTGGAAGGAAATTTCTGGCTCCTCTCAGATTCCAGAACTTTCTGTAACCGAAATGAGAAAAAATATTGTTTTTTTAGCCAAATTTTGAGGTTTGCAAAGGATTCTGGGTAAGAACCTGGTCAGAGCCCCACAAGTCACCCCATATTGGATTCCCCAGGTGTCTAGTTTTAAAAAATGCGCTGGTTTGCTTTGTTTCCCCAGGTGCCGTTTGAGCTAGAGTCCAAAATCCACAGCTAGACACTTTGTAAAAAACACCTCTGTTTTCTGTGGAAAAATGTGATGTGTCCACGTTGTGTTTTGGGGCATTTCCTTTCGCGGGCGCTAGGTCTACTCACACAAGTGAGGTACCATGTTTATTGGGAGACTTGGGGGAATGCTGGGGGGGAGGAAATTTGTGGCTACTCTCAGATTCCAGAACTTTCTGTCACCAAAATGAGAGGAAAAAGTGTTTTTTTGGGCCAAATTGTGAGGTTTGCAAAGGATTCTGGATAACAAAACCTGGTCACAGCCCCACAAGTCACCCCATCTTGTATTACCCAAGTGTATAGTTTACAAAAATGCGCTGGTTTGCTATGTTTCCCCAGGTGCCGGCTGAGCTAGAGGCCAAAATCTACAGGTAGGCACTTTGTAAAAGACACCTCTGTTTTCTGTGGGAAAAATGGGATGTGTCCACGTTGTGTTTTGGGGCATTTCCTTTTGCGGGCGCTAGGCCTACCCACACAAGTGAGGTACCATTTTTATTGGGAGACTTGGGGGAATGCTGGGGGGAAGGAAATTTGTGGCTCCTCTCAGATTCCAATACTTTCTGTCACCAAAATAAGAGGAAAAAGTGTTTTTCGACCAAATTTTGAGGTTTGCAATGGTTTCTGGGTAACAGAACCTGGTCAGTGCCCCACAAGTCACCACGTCATGGATTCCCCTAGGTATCTAGTTTTAAAAAATGCACTGGTTTGCTTGGTTTCCCAAGGTGCCGGCTGAGCTAGAGGCCAAAATCCACAGGTAGGCACTTTGTAAATTACACCTCTGATTTCTGTGGAAACATGTGATGTGTCCATGTTGTGTTTTTGGGCAATTGCTTTTGCAGGCGCTAGGCCTACCCACACAAGTGAGGTACCATTTTTATTGGGAGGCTTGGGGGAATGCTGGGTGGAAGGACATTTCTGGCTCCTCTCAGATTCCAGAACTTTCTGTAACCGAAATGAGAGAAAAAATATATTTTTAGCCAAATTTTGAGGTTTGCAAAGGATTCTGGGTAAGAACCTGGTCAGAGCCCCACAAGTCACCCCATCTTGGATTAGCCAGGTGTCTAGTTTTCAAAAATGCGCTGGTTTGCTATGTTTCCCCAGGTGCCGCCTGAGCGAGAGGCCAAAATCCACAGGCAGGCACTTTGTAAAAGACACCTCTTTATTCTGTGGGAAAAATGTGATGTGTCCACGTATTGTTTTGGGGCATTTCCTTTTGCAGGCGCTAGGCCTACCCACACAAGTGAGGTACCATTTTTATTGGGAGACTTGGGGGAATGCTGGGTGGAAGGAAATTTCTGGCTCCTCTCAGATTCCAGAACTTTCTGTAACCGAAATGAGAGAAAAAAATGTTTTTTTAGCCAAATTTTGAGGTTTGCAAAGGATTCTGGGTAAGAACCTGGTCAGAGGCCCACAAGTCACCCCATCTTGGATTCCCCAGGTGTCTAGTTTTCAAAAATGCGCTGGTTTGCTATGTTTCCCCAGGTGCCGGCTGAGCTAGAGGCCAAAATCCACAGGCAGGCACTTTGTAAAAGACACCTCTGTTTTCTGTGGGAAAAATGTGATGTGTCCACGTAGTGTTTTGGGGCATTTCCTTTTCCGGGCGCTAGGCCTACCCACACAAGTGACGTACCATTTTTATCGGGAGACTTGGGGGAATGCAGGGGGAAGGAAATTTGTGGCTCCTCTCAGATTCCAATACTTTCTGTCACCAAAATGAGAGGAAAAAGTGTTTTTCGGCCAAATTTTGAGGTTTGCAAAGGATTCTGGGTAACAGAACCTGGTCAGAGCTCCACAAGTCACCGCGTCATGGATTCCCCTAGGACTCTAGTTTTAAAAAATGCACTGGTTTGCTAAGTTTCCCAAGGTGACGGCTGAGCTAGAGGCCAAAATCCACAGGTAGGCACTTTGTAAAAAACATCTCTGTTTTCTCTGGAAAAATGTGATGTCCATGTTCTGTTTTGGGGCATTTCCTTTCGCAGGCGCTAGGCCTACCCACACAAGTGAGGTACCATTTTTATTGCGAGACTTGGGGGAACGCTGGGTAGAAGGAAATTTGTGGCTCCTCTCAGATTCCAGAACTTTCTGTAACCGAAATGAGAGAAAAAAATGTTTTTTTAGCCAAATTTTGAGGTTTGCAAAGGATTCTGGGTAAGAACCTGGTCAGAGCCCCACAAGTCACCCCATCTTGGATTCCCCAGGTGTCTAGTTTTCATAAATTCACTGGTTTGCTAGGTTTCCCCAGGTGCCGGCTGAGCTAGAGGCCAAAATCATAAGCTAGGCACTTTGTAAAAAACACCTCTGTTTTCTGTGGAAAAATGTGATGTGTCCACGTTGTGTTTTGGGGCATTTCCTTTCTCGGGCGCTAGGCCTACTCACACAAGTGAGGTACCATTTTTATTGGGAGACTTGGGGGAATGCTGGGGGGGAGGAAATTCGTGGCTCCTCTCAGATTCCAGAACTTTCTGTCACCGAAATGAGAGGAAAAAGTGTTTTTTTGGGCCGAATTGTGAGGTTTGCAAAGGATTCTGGGTAACAAAACCTGGTCACAGCCCCACAAGTCACCCCATCTTGGATTCCCCAGGTGTCTAGTTTTCAAAAATGCGCTGGTTTGCTATGTTTCCCCAGGTGCCGGCTGAGCTAGAGGCCAAAATCCACAGGTAGGCACTTTGTAAAAGACACCTCTGTTTTCTGTGGGAAAAATGGGATGTGTCCACGTTGTGCTTTGGGGCATTTCCTTTTGCGGGCGCTAGGCCTACCCACACAAGTGAGGTACCATTTTTATCAGGAGACTTGGGGGAATGCTGGTGGGAAGGAAATTTGTGGCTCCTCTCAGATTCCAATACTTTCTGTCACCAAAATAAGAGGAAAGAGTGTTTTTCGATCAAATTTTGAGGTTTGCAAAGGATTCTAGGTAACAGAACCTGGTCAGAGCCCCACAAGTCACCGCGTCATGGATTCCCCTATGTATCTAGTTTTAAAAAATGCACTGGTTTGCTAGGTTTCCCAAGGTGACGGCTGAGCTAGAGGCCAAAATCCACAGGTAGGCACTTTGTAAAAAACACCACTGATTTCTGTGGAAACATGTGATGTGTCCATGTTGTGTTTTGGGGCATTTCCTTTCGCAGGCGCTAGGCCTACCCACACAAATGAGGTACCATTTGTATTGGGAGACTTGGTGGAACGCTGGGTGGAAAGAAATTTCTGGCTCCTCCCAGATTCCAGAATTTTCTGTAACCGAAATGAGAGAAAAAATTGTTTTTTTTAGCCAAATTTTGAGGTTTGCAAAGGATTCTGGGTAAGAACCTGGTCAGAGCCCCACAAGTCACCCCATCTTGGATTCCCCAGGTGCTAGTTTTCAAAAATGCGCTGGTTTGCTATGTTTCCCCAGGTGCCGCCTGAGCGAGAGGCCAAAATCCACAGGCAGGCACTTTGTAAAAGACACCTCTTTTTTCTGTGGGAAAAATGTGATGTGTCCACGTATTGTTTTGGGGCATTTCCTTTTGCAGGCGCTAGGCCTACCCACACAAGTGAGGTACCATTTTTATCGGGAGACTTGGGGGAATGCTGGGGGAAGGTAATTTGTGGCTCCTCTCAGATTACAATACTTTCTGTCACCAAAATAAGAGGAACAAGTGTTTTTCGACCACATTTTGAGGTTTGCAAAGGATTCTGGGTAACAGAACCTGGTCAGAGCCCCACAAGTCACTGCGTCATGGATTCCCCTAGGACTCTAGTTTTAAAAAATGCACTGGTTTGATAAGTTTCCCAAGGTGACGGCTGAGCTAGAGGCCAAAATCCACAGGTAGGCACTTTGTAAAAAACATCTCCGTTTTCTCTGGAAAAATGTGATGTCCATGTTCTGTTTTGGGGCACTTCCTTTTGCAGGCGCTAGGCCTACCCACACAAGTGAGGTACCATTTTTATTGCGAGACTTGGGGGAACACTGGGTGGAAGGACATTTCTGGCTCCTCTCAGATTCCAGAACTTTCTGTAACCGAAATGAGAGAAAAAAATGTTTTTTTAGCCAAATTTGAGGTTTGCAAAGGATTCTGGGTAACAGAACCTGGTCAGAGCTCCACAAGTCACCGCGTCATGGACTCCCCTAGGTGTCTAGTTTTAAAAAAATGCACTGCTTTGCTAGGTTTCCCATGGTGACGGCTGAGCTAGAGGCCAAAATACTCAGGTAGGCACTTTGTAAAAAACACCTCTGTTTTCTGTGGAAAAAAGTGATGTGTCCACGTTGTGCTGTAAGACTTTTCCTTTCGTGGGCGCTAGGCCTAATCACACAAGTGAGGTACCTTTTTTATCTGGTGACTTGGGGGAAGGTTGGGTTGATGGAAATTTGTGGCTCCTCTCAGATTCTAGAACTTTCAGTCACGAAAATGAGAGGGAAAATTGTTTTTATGCCCAAATTTTGAGGTTTGCAAAGGATTCTGGGTAACAGAACCTGGTCAGAGCTCCACAAGTCAACCCATCTTGGATTCCCCTAGTTGTCTAGTTTGAAAAAATGTCCCAGTTTACTAGGTTTCCCCAGGTGCCGGCTGAACTAGAGGCCAAATCCACAGCTAGGCACTTTGTAAAAAACACCTCTGTTTTCTGTGGAAAAATGTGATGTGTCCAAGTTGTGTTTTGAGGCATTTCCTTTCACGGGCGCTAGGCCTACCCACACAAGTGAGTTACCATTTTTAATGGGAGACCTGGGGGAACGCTAGGTGGAAGCGAGTTTGTGGCTCCTCACAGATTCCAGAACTTTCTGTCACCGAAACAAGAGGAAAAAGTTTTTTCTTTGCAAAATTGTGAGGTTTGCAAAGGATTCTGGGTAACAGAACCTGGTCAGAGCCCACAAGTCACCCCATCTTGGATTCCCCTAGTTGTCTAGTTTTCAAAAATGTGCTGGTTTGCTAGGTTTCCCCAGGTGCCGGCTGAGCTAGAGGCCCAATCCATAGCTAGGCACTTTGTAAAAAACACCTCTGATTTCTGTGGAAACATGTGATGTTTCCATGTTGTGTTTTGGGGCATTTCCTTTCGCAGGCGCTAGGCCTACCCACACAAGTGAGTTACCATTTTTAATGGGAGACCTGGGGGAACGCTAGGTGGAAGCGAGTTTGGGGCTCCTCACAGATTCCAGGACTTTCTGTCACCGAAATAAGAGGAAAAAGTTTTTTCTTTGCAAAATTGTGAGGTTTGCAAAGGATTCTGGGTAACAGAACCTGGTCAGAGCCCCAGAAGTCACCCCATCTTGGATTCCCCCAGGTGTCTAGTTTTCAAAAATGCACAGATTTGCTAGGTTTCCCCAGATGCTGGCTGAGCTAGAGGCCAAAATCCACAGGTAGGCACTTTGTAAAAAACACCTCTGTTTTCTGTGGAAAAATTAGATGTGTCCATGTTGTGTTTTGGGGCATTTCCTTTTGCGGGCGCTAGGCCTACCCACTCAAGTGAGGTACCATTTTTATCGGGAGACTTGGGGGAACACTGGGTGGAAGGAAATTTCTGGCTCCTCTCAGATTCCAGAACTTTCTGTAACCGAAATGAGAGAAAATATTGTTTTTTTAGCCAAATTTTGAGGTTTGCAAAGGATTCTGGGTAAGAACCTGGTCAGAGCCCCACAAGTCACCCCATCTTGGATTCCCCAGGTGTCTAGTTTTCAAAAATGCGCTGGTTTGCTTTGTTTCCCCAGGTGCCGTTTGAGCTAGAGGCCAAAATCCACAGCTAGGCACTTTGTAAAAAACACCTCTGTTTTCTGTGGAAAAATGTGATGTGTCCACGTTGTGTTTTGGGGCATTTCCTTTTGCGGGCGCTAGGCCTACTCACACAAGTGAGGCACCATTTTTATTGGGAGACTTGGGGGAATGCTGGGGGTGAGGAAATTCGTGGCTACTCTCAGATTCCAGAACTTTCTGTCACCAAAATGAGAGGAAAAAGTGTTTTTTTGGGCCAAATTGTGAGGTTTGCAAAGGATTCTGGATAACAAAAGCTGGTCACAGCCCCACAAGTCACCCCATCTTGGATTCCCCAGGTGTCTAGTTTTCAAAAATGCGCTGGTTTGCTATGTTTCCCCAGGTGCCGGCTGAGCTAGAGGCCAAAATCTACAGGTAGGCACTTTGTAAAAGACACCTCTGTTTTCTGTGGGAAAAATGGGATGTGTCCACGTTGTGTTTTGGGGCATTTCCTTTTGCGGGCGCTAGGCCTACCCACACAAGTTAGGTACCATTTTTATTGGGAGACTTGGGGGAATGCTGGGGGGAAGGAAATTTGTGGCTCCTCTCAGATTCCAATACTTTCTGTCACCAAAATAAAAGGAAAAAGTGTTTTTAGACCAAATTTTGAGGGTTGCAAAGGTTTCTGGGTAACAGAACCTGGTCAGAGCCCCGCAAGTCACCACGTCATGGATTCCCCTAGGTATCTAGTTTTAAAAAATGCACTGGTTTGCTTGGTTTCCCAAGGTGACGTCTGAGCTAGTGGCCAAAATCCACAGGTAGGCACTTTGTAAAAAAAACCTCTGTTTTCTGTGGAAAAATGTGATGTGTCCACGTTGTGTTTTAGGGCATTTCCTTTCGCAGGCGCTAGGCCTACCCACACAAGTGAGGTACCATTTTTATTGGGAGACTTGGTGGAACGCTGGGTGGAAAGAAATTTCTGGCTCCTCTCAGATTCCAGAATTTTCTGTAACCGAAATGAGAGAAAAAATTGTTTTTTTAGCCAAATTTTGAGATTTGCAAAGGATTCTGGGTAAGAACCTGGTCAGAGCTCCACAAGTCACCCCATCTTGGATTCTCCAGGTGTCTAGTTTTAAAAAATGCGCTGGTTTGCTATGTTTCCCCAAGTGCCGGCTGAGCTAGAGGCCAAAATCCACAGGCAGGCACTTTGTAAAAGACACCTCTGTTTTCTGTGGGAAAAATTTGATGTATCCACGTAGTGTTTTGGGGCATTTCCTTTTGCGGGTTCTAGACATACCCACACAAGTGAGGTACCATTTTTATCGGGAGACTTGGGGGAATGCTGGGGGTAAGGAAATTCGTGGCTCCTCTCAGATTCCAATACTTTATGTCACCAAATGAGAGGAAAAAGTGTTTTTCGGCCAAATTTTGAGGTTTGCAAAGGATTCTGGGTATTAGAACCTGGTCAGAGCCCCACAAGTCACCGCGTCATGGATTCCCCTAGGTGTCTAGTTTTTAAAAATGCACTGCTTTTCTAGGTTTCCCAAGGTGACGGCTGAGATAGAGGCCAAAATACACAGGTAGGCACTTTGTAAAAAACAACTCTGTTTTCTGTGGAAAAATGTGATGTGTCCACGTTGTGTTGTAGAGCTTTTCCTTTCGCGGGCGCTAGACCTACCCACACAAGTGAGGTACCATTTTTATTGGGAGACTTGGGGGAATGCTAGGTGGAAGGGAGTTTGTGGTTCCTCTCAGATTCCAGAACTTTCTGTCACCGAAATGAGAGGAAAAAGTGTTTTTTGGGCCAAATTATGAGGTTTGCAAAGGATTCTGGGTAACAGAACCTGGTCAAAGCCCCACAAGTCACCCCATCTTGGAATCCCCTAGGTGTCTAGTTTTAAAAAATGCGCAGGTTTGCTAGGTTTCCCCAGGTGCCAGTTGAGCTAGAGGCCAAAATCCACAGCTAGGCACTTTCTAAAAAACACCTCTGTTTTCTGTGGAAAAATGTGATGTGTCCACGTTGTGTTTAGGGACATTTCAAATCGTGGGCGCTAGGTCTACCCGCACAAGTGAGGTACCATTTTTATCGAGAGAATTGGGAGAATGCTGGGGGGAAGGAAATTTGTGTCTCCTCTCAGTTTCCAGAACTTTCTGTCACCAAAATGAGAGGAAAAAGTGTTTTGGGGCTAAATTTTGAGGTTTGCAAAGGCTTCTGGGTAACAGAACCTGGTCAGAGCCCCACAAGTCACTCCATCATGGATTCCCCTAGGTGTCTAGTTTTAAAAAATGCACTGGTTTGCTAGGTTCCCCATATGCTGACTGAGCTAGAGGCCAAAATCAACAGGTAGGCACTTTGTAAAAAATACCTCTGTTTTCTGTGGGAAAATGTGATATGTCCAAGTTGTGTTTTGAGGCATTTCCTTTTACAGGTCCTAGGCCTACCCACACAAGAGAGGTACCATTTTTATTGGGAGACTTTGGGGAACGCTAGGTAGAAGGGAGTTTGTGGCTCCTGTCAGATTACAGAACTTTCTGTCACCAAAATTAGAGGAAAAGGTGTTTTTTTAGCCGAATTTTAAGGTTTGCAATGGATTCTGGATAACAGAACATGGTCAGAGCCCCACAAGTCACCCCATCTTGGATTCCCCCAGGTGTCTAGTTTTCAAAAATGCACTGGTTTGCTAGGTTTCCCCAGATGCTGGCTGAGCTAGAGGCCAAAATCCACAGGTAGGCACTTTTTAAAAAACACCTCTGTTTTCTGTGGAAAAATGAGATGTGTCCATGTTGTGTTTTGGGGCATTTCCTTTCGCAGGCGCTAGGTCTACCCACACAAGTGAGGTACCATTTTTATCAGGAGACTTGGGGGAACGCTGGGTGGAAGGAAATTTGTGGCTCCTCTCAGATTCCAGAACTTTCTGTCACCGAAATGAGAGAGAAAAAAGTTTTTTAGCCAAATTTTGAGGTTTGCAAAGGATTCTGGGTAACAATATGGTCAGAGCCCCACAAGTCGCCCCATCTTGGATTCCCCAGGTGTCTAGTTTTCAAAAATGTGCTGGTTAGCTATGTTTCCCCAGGTGCCGGCTGAGCTAGAGGCCAAAATCCACAGGTAGGCACTTTGTAAAAGACACCTCTGTTTTCTGTGGGAAAAATGGGATGTGTCCACGTTGTGTTTTGGGGCATTTCCTTTTGCAGGCGCTAGGCCTACCCACTCAAGTGAGGTACAATTTTTATCGGGAGACTTGGGGGAATGCTGGGGGGAAGGAAATTCGTGGCTCCTCTCAGATTCCAATACTTTCTGTCACCAAAATAAGAGGAAAAGGTGTTTTTCGACCAAATTTTGAGGTTTGCAAAGGTTTCTGGGTAACAGAACCTTGTCAGAGCCCCACAAGTCACCGCGTCATGGATTCCCCTAGGTATCTAGTTTTCAAAAATGCACTGGTTTGCTAGGTTTCCCAAGGTGACGGCTGAGCTAGAGGCCAAAATACACAGGTAGGCACTTTGTAAAAAACACCTCTGATTCCTGTGGAAACATGTGATGTTTCCATGTTGTGTTTTGGGGCATTTCCGTTCGCAGGCGATAGGCCTACGCACACAAGTGAGATACCATTTAAATTGGGAGACTTGGGGGAAAACTGGGTGGAAGGAAATTTCTGGCTCCTCTCAGATTCCAGAACTTTCTGTAACCGAAATGAGAAAAAATATTGTTTTTTTAGCCAAATTTTGACGTTTGCAAAGGATTCTGGGTAAGAACCTGGTCAGAGCCCCACAAGTCACCCCATATTGGATTCCCCAGGTGTCTAGTTTTAAAAAATGCGCTGGTTTGCTTTGTTTCTCCAGGTGCCGTTTGAGCTAGAGTCCAAAATCCACAGCTAGACACTTAGTAAAAAACACCTCTGTTTTCTGTGGAAAAATGTGATGTGTCCACGTTGTGTTTTGGGGCATTTCCTTTCGCGGGCGCTAGGTCTACTCACACAAGTGAGGTACCATGTTTATTGGGAGACTTGGGGGAATGCTGGGGGGGAGGAAATTTGTGGCTACTCTCAGATTCCAGAACTTTCTGTCACCAAAATGAGAGGAAAAAGTGTTTTTTTTGGGCCAAATTGTGAGGTTTGCAAAGGATTCTGGATAACAAAACCTGGTCACAGCCCCACAAGTCACCCCATCTTGTATTCCCCAAGTGTATAGTTTTCAAAAATGCGCTGGTTTGCTATGTTTCCCCAGGTGCCGGCTGAGCTAGAGGCCAAAATCTACAGGTAGGCACTTTGTAAAAGACACCTCTGTTTTCTGTGGGAAAAATGGGATGTGTCCACGTTGTGTTTTGGGGCATTTCCTTTTGCGGGCGCTAGGCCTACCCACACAAGTGAGGTACCATTTTTATTGGGAGACTTGGGGGAATGCTGGGGGGAAGGAAATTTGTGGCTCCTCTCAGATTCCAATACTTTCTGTCACCAAAATAAGAGGAAAAAGTGTTTTTCGACCAAATTTTGAGGTTTGCAATGGTTTCTGGGTAACAGAACCTGGTCAGTGCCCCACAAGTCACCACGTCATGGATTCCCCTAGGTATCTAGTTTTAAAAAATGCACTGGTTTGCTTGGTTTCCCAAGGTGCCGGCTGAGCTAGAGGCCAAAATCCACAGGTAGGCACTTTGTAAATTACACCTCTGATTTCTGTGGAAACATGTGATGTGTCCATGTTGTGTTTTTGGGCAATTGCTTTTGCAGGCGCTAGGCCTACCCACACAAGTGAGGTACCATTTTTATTGGGAGGCTTGGGGGAATGCTGGGTGGAAGGACATTTCTGGCTCCTCTCAGATTCCAGAACTTTCTGTAACCGAAATGAGAGAAAAAATATATTTTTAGCCAAATTTTGAGGTTTGCAAAGGATTCTGGGTAAGAACCTGGTCAGAGCCCCACAAGTCACCCCATTTTGGATTAGCCAGGTGTCTAGTTTTCAAAAATGCGCTGGTTTGCTATGTTTCCCCAGGTGCCGCCTGAGCGAGAGGCCAAAATCCACAGGCAGGCACTTTGTAAAAGACACCTCTTTATTCTGTGGGAAAAATGTGATGTGTCCACGTATTGTTTTGGGGCATTTCCTTTTGCAGGCGCTAGGCCTACCCACACAAGTGAGGTACCATTTTTATTGGGAGACTTGGGGGAATGCTGGGTGGAAGGAAATTTGTGGCTCCTCTCAGATTCCAATACTTTCTGTCACCAAAATGAGAGGAAAAAGTGTTTTTCGGCCAAATTTTGAGGTTTGCAAAGGATTCTGGGTAACAGAACCTGGTCAGAGCTCCACAAGTCACCGCGTCATGGACTCCCCTAGGTGTCTAGTTTTAAAAAATGCACTGCTTTGCTAGGTTTCCCATGGTGACGGCTGAGCTAGAGGCCAAAATACTCAGGTAGGCACTTTGTAAAAAACACCTCTGTTTTCTGTGGAAAAAAGTGATGTGTCCACGTTGTGCTGTAGGACTTTTCCTTTCGCGGGCGCTAGGCCTAATCACACAAGTGAGGTACCTTTTTTATCTGGTGACATGGGGGAAGGCTGGGTTGATGGAAATTTGTGGCTCCTCTCAGATTCCAGAACTTTCAGTCACGAAAATGAGAGGGAAAATTGTTTTTTTAGCCAAATTTTGAGGTTTGCAAAGGATTCTGGGTAACAGAACCTGGTCAGAGCCCCACAAGTCAACCCATCTTGGATTCCCCTAGTTGTCTAGTTTTAAAAAATGTCCCGGTTTACTAGGTTTCCCCAGGTGCCGGCTGAACTAGAGGCCAAATCCACAGCTAGGCACTTTGTAAAAAACACCTCTGTTTTCTGTGGAAAAATGTGATGTGTCCAAGTTGTGTTTTGAGGCATTTCCTTTCACGGGCGCTAGGCCTACCCACACAAGTGAGGTACCATTTTTAATGGGAGACCTGGGGGAACGCTAGGTGGAAGCGAGTTTGTGGCTACTCACAGATTCCAGAACTTTCTGTCACCGAAATAAGAGGAAAAAGTTTTTTCTTTGCAAAATTGTGAGGTTTGCAAAGGATTCTGGGTAACAGAACCTGGTCAAAGCCCCACAAGTCACCCCATCTTGGATTCCCCTAGTTGTCTAGTTTTAAAAAATGTGCTGGTTTGCTAGGTTTCCCCAGGTGCCGGCTGAGCTAGAGGCCCAATCCATAGCTAGGCACTTTGTAAAAAACACCTCTGATTTCTGTGGAAACATGTGATGTTTCCATGTTGTGTTTTGGGGCATTTCCTTTCACAGGCGCTAGGCCTACCCACACAAGTGAGGTACCATTTTTATTGGGAGACTTGGGGGAACGCTGGGTGGAAGGAAATTTCTGGCTCCTCTCAGATTCCAGAACTTTCTGTAACCGAAATGAGAGAAAAAAATGTTTTTTTAGCCAAATTTTGAGGTTTGCAAAGGATTCTGGGTAAGAACCTGGTCAGAGCCCCACAAGTCACCCCATCTTGGATTCCCCAGGTGTCTAGTTTTCAAAAATGATCTGGTTTGCTATGTTTCCCCAGGTGCCGGCTGAGCTAGAGGCCAAAATCCACAGGCAGGCACTTTGTAAAAGACACCTCTGTTTTCTGTGGGAAAAATGTGATGTGTCCACGTAGTGTTTTGGGGCATTTCCTTTTCCGGGCGCTAGGCCTACCCACACAAGTGAGGTACCATTTTTATCGGGAGACTTGGGGGAATGCTGGGGGAAGGAAATTTGTGGCTCCTCTCAGATTCCAATACTTTCTGTCACCAAAATGAGAGGAAAAAGTGTTTTTCGGCCATATTTTGAGGTTTGCAAAGGATTCTGGGTAACAGAACCTGGTCAGAGCCCCACAAGTCACCGCGTCATGGATTCCCCTAGGTGTCTAGTTTTAAAAAATGCACTGCTTTGCTAGGTTTCCCACGGTGACAGCTGAGCTAGAGGCCAAAATACGCAGGTAGACACTTTGTAAAAGACACCTCTGTTTTCTGTGGGAAAAATGGGATGTGTCCACGTTGTGGTTTGGGGCATTTCCTTTTGCAGGCGCTTGGCCTTCCCACACAAGTGAGGTGCCATTTTTATCGGGAGACTTGGGGGAATGCTGGGGGGAAGGAAATTTGTGGCTCCTCTCAGATTCCTATACTTTCTGTCACCAAAATGAGAGGAAAAAGTGTTTTTCGGCCAAATTTTGAGGTTTGCAAAGGATTCTGGGTAACAGAACCTGGTCAGAGCTCCACAAGTCACCGCGTCATGGACTCCCCTAGGTGTCTAGTTTTAAAAAATGCACTGCTTTGCTAGGTTTCCCATGGTGACGGCTGAGCTAGAGGCCAAAATACTCAGGTAGGCACTTTGTAAAAAACACCTCTGTTTTCTGTGGAAAAAAGTGATGTGTCCACGTTGTGCTGTAGGACTTTTCCTTTCGCGGGCGCTAGGCCTAATCACACAAGTGAGGTACCTTTTTTATCTGGTGACTTGGGGGAAGGCTGGGTTGATGGAAATTTGTGGCTCCTCTCAGATTCCAGAACTTTCAGTCACGAAAATGAGAGGGAAAATTGTTTTTTTAGCCAAATTTTGAGGTTTGCAAAGGATTCTGGGTAACAGAACCTGGTCAGAGCCCCACAAGTCAACCCATCTTGGATTCCCCTAGTTGTCTAGTTTTAAAAAATGTCCCGGTTTACTAGGTTTCCCAGGTGCCGGCTGAACTAGAGGCCAAATCCACAGCTAGGCACTTTGTAAAAAACACCTCTGTTTAATGTGGAAAAATGTGATGTGTCCAAGTTGTGTTTTGAGGCATTTCCTTTCACGGGCGCTAGGCCTACCCACACAAGTGAGGTACCATTTTTAATGGGAGACCTGGGGGAACGCTAGGTGGAAGCGAGTTTGTGGCTACTCACAGATTCCAGAACTTTCTGTCACCGAAATAAGAGGAAAAAGTTTTTTCTTTGCAAAATTGTGAGGTTTGCAAAGGATTCTGGGTAACAGAACCTGGTCAAAGCCCCACAAGTCACCCCATCTTGGATTCCCCTAGTTGTCTAGTTTTAAAAAATTTGCTGGTTTGCTAGGTTTCCCCAGGTGCCGGCTGAGCTAGAGGCCCAATCCATAGCTAGGCACTTTGTAAAAAACACCTCTGATTTCTGTGGAAACATGTGATGTTTCCATGTTGTGTTTTGGGGCATTTCCTTTCACAGGCGCTAGGCCTACCCACACAAGTGAGGTACCATTTTTATTGGGAGACTTGGGGGAACGCTGGGTGGAAGGAAATTTCTGGCTCCTCTCAGATTCCAGAACTTTCTGTAACCGAAATGAGAGAAAAAAATGTTTTTTTAGCCAAATTTTGAGGTTTGCAAAGGATTCTGGGTAAGAACCTGGTCAGAGCCCCACAAGTCACCCCATCTTGGATTCCCCAGGTGTCTAGTTTTCAAAAATGATCTGGTTTGCTATGTTTCCCCAGGTGCCGGCTGAGCTAGAGGCCAAAATCCACAGGCAGGCACTTTGTAAAAGACACCTCTGTTTTCTGTGGGAAAAATGTGATGTGTCCACGTAGTGTTTTGGGGCATTTCCTTTTCCGGGCGCTAGGCCTACCCACACAAGTGAGGTACCATTTTTATCGGGAGACTTGGGGGAATGCTGGGGGAAGGAAATTTGTGGCTCCTCTCAGATTCCAATACTTTCTGTCACCAAAATGAGAGGAAAAAGTGTTTTTCGGCCATATTTTGAGGTTTGCAAAGGATTCTGGGTAACAGAACCTGGTCAGAGCCCCACAAGTCACCGCGTCATGGATTCCCCTAGGTGTCTAGTTTTAAAAAATGCACTGCTTTGCTAGGTTTCCCAAGGTGACGGCTGAGCTAGAGGCCAAAATACGCAGGTAGACACTTTGTAAAAGATACCTCTGTTTTCTGTGGGAAAAATGGGATGTGTCCACGTTGTGGTTTGGGGCATTTCCTTTTGCAGGCGCTTGGCCTTCCCACACAAGTGAGGTGCCATTTTTATCGGGAGACTTGGGGGAATGCTGGGGGGAAGGAAATTTGTGGCTCCTCTCAGATTCCTATACTTTCTGTCACCAAATGAGAGGAAAAAGTGTTTTTTGGCCAAATTTTGAGGTTTGCAAAGGATTCTGGGTAACAGAACCTGGTCAGAGACCCACAAGTCACCCCATCTTGGATTCCCCTAGGTGTCTAGTTTTAAAAAATGCACATGTTTGCTAGGTTTCCCCAGGTGCCGGCTGAGCTAGAGGCCAAAATCCACAGCTCAGCACTTTGCAGAAAACACCTCTATTTTCTATGGAAAAATGTGATGTGTCCACATTGTGTTTAGGGGCATTTCCTTTCGTGGGCGCTAGGTCTACCCGCACAAGTGAGGTACCATTTTTATCGAGAGAATTGGGGGAATGCTGTGGGGAAGGAAATTTGTGGCTCCTCTCAGATTCCAGAACTTTCTGTCACCAAAATGAGAGGAAAAAGTGTTTTGGGGCCAAATGTTAAGGTTGGCAAAGGATTCTGGGTAACAGAACCTGGTCAAAGCCCCACAAGTCACCTCATCTAGGAATCCCCTCGGTGTCTAGTTGTTAAAAGTGCACAGGTTTGCTAGGTTTCCCCAGGTGCCGGCTGAGCTAGAGGCCAAAACCCACAGCTAGGCACTTTGTAAAAGACACCTCTGTTTTCTGTGGAAAAATGTGATGTTTCTGCATTGTGTTTTGGGGCATTTCCTTTTGCGGGCGCTAGGTCTACTCGCACAAGAGAGGTACCATTTTTATCGAGAGAATTGGGGGAATGCTGGGTTGATGGAAATTTGTGGCTCCTCTCAGATTCCAGAACTTTCTGTCACCGAAATGAGAGGCAAAAGTGTTTTTTTGGCCAAAGTTTGAGATTTGCAAGAGATTCTGGGTAACAGAACCTGGTCAGATCCCCACAAGTCACCCCATCTTGGAATCCCCTAGGTGTCTAGTTTTAAAAAATTCACTGGTTTGCTAGGTTTCCCCAGATGCTGGTTGAGCTAGAGGCCAAAATCAACAGGTAAGCAATTTGTAAAAAACACCTCTGTTTTCTTTGGAAAAATGTGATGTGTCCACATTGTGTTTTGGGGCATTTCCTTTCGCGGGCGCTAGGTCTACCCGCACAAGTGAGGTACCATTTTTATCAGGCGACTTGGGGGAACGCTGGGTGGAAGGAAATTTGTGGCTCCTCTCAGATTCCAGAACTTTCTGTCACCGAAATGAGAGAAAAGAGTGTTTTTTTAGGCAACTTTGAGGTTTGCAAAGGATTCTGGGTAAGAACCTGGTCAGAGCTCCACAAGTCACCCCATCTTGGATTCCCCTAGGTGTCTAGTTTTCATAAATGCGCTGGTTTGCTAGGTTTCCACAGGTGCCGGCTGAGCTAGAGGCCAAAATCCACAGCTAGACACTTTGTAAAAAAACACCACTGTTTTCTGTGGAAAAATGTGATGTGTCCACGTTGTGTTTTGGGGCATTTCCTTTCGCAGGCGCAAGGCCTACCCACACAAGTGAGGTACCATTTTTATCGGGAGACTTGGGGGAACGCTGGGTGGAAGGAAATTTGTGGCTCCTCTCAGATTCCAGAACTTTCTGTCACCGAAATGAGAGAAAAGAGTGTTTTTTTAGCTAAATTTTGAGGTTTGCAAAGGATTCTGGGTAAGAACCTGGTCAGAGCTCCACAAGTCACCACATCTTGGATTCCCCTAGGTGTCTAGTTTTCATAAATGCGCTGGTATGCTAGGTTTCCCCAGGTGCCGGCTGAGCTTGAGGCCAAAATCCACAGCTCAGCACTTTGCAGAAAACACCTCTATTTTCTGTGGAAAAATGTGATGTGTCCACATTGTGTTTAGGGGCATTTCCTTTTGTGGGCGCTAGGTCTACCCGCACAAGTGAGGTACCATTTTTATCCAGAGAATTGGGGGAATGCTGTGGGGAAGGAAATTTGTGGCTCCTCTCAGATTCCAGAACTTTCTGTCACCAAAATGAGAGGAAAAAGTGTTTTGGGGCCAAATTTTAAGGTTGGCTAAGGATTCTGGGTAACAGAACCTGGTCAAAGCCCCACAAGTCACCTCATCTAGGAATCCCCTAGGTGTCTAGTTGTTAAAAGTGCACAGGTTTGCTAGGTTTCCCCAGGTGCCTGCTGAGCTAGAGGCCAAAACCCACAGCTAGACACTTTGTAAAAGACACCTCTGTTTTCTGTGGAAAAATGTGATGTTTCTGCATTGTGTTTTGGGGCATTTCCTTTTGCGGGCGCTAGGTCTACCCGCACAAGTGAGGTACCATTTTTATCGAGAGAATTGGGGGAATGCTGGGTTGATGGAAATTTGTGGCTCCTCTCAGATTCCAGAACTTTCTGTCACCGAAATGAGAGGCAAAAGTGTTTTTTTGGCCAAAGTTTGAGATTTGCAAGAGATTCTGGGTAACAGAACCTGGTCAGATCCCCAGAAGTCACCCCATCTTGGAATCCCCTAGGTGTCTAGTTTTAAAAAATTCACAGGTTTGCTAGGTTTCCCCAGGTGCCGTCTGAGCTAGAGGCCAAAATCCACAGCTAGGCACTTTGTAAAAAACACCTCTGTTTTCGGTGGATAAATGTGATGTGTCCAAGTTGTGTTTTCGGGCATTTCCTTTCGCGGGCGCTAGGCCTACCCACACAAGTGAGGTACCATTTTTATTGTGACACTTAGAGGAACGCTAGGTGGAGGGAGTTTGTGGCTTCTCTCAGATTCCAGAACTTTCTGTCACCAAAATTAGAGGAAAAAGTGTTTTTTTAGCTGAGTTTTAAAGTTTGCAAAGGATTCTGGGTAACAGAACATGGTCAGAGCCCCACAAGTCACCCTATCTTGGATTCCCCTAGGTGTCTAGTTTTAAAAAATGCACTGGTTTGCTAGGTTTCCCCAGATGCTGGTTGAGCTAGAGGCCAAAATCAACAGGTAAGCAATTTGTAAAAAACACCTCTGTTTTCTGTGGAAAAATGTGATGTGTCCACATTGTGTTTTGGGGCATTTCCTTTCGCGGGCGCTAGGTCTACCCGCACAAGTGAGGTACCATTTTTATCAGGCGACTTGGGGGAACGCTGGGTGGAAGGAAATTTGTGGCTCCTCTCAGATTCCAGAACTTTCTGTCACCGAAATGAGAGAAAAGAGTGTTTTTTTAGCCAAATTTTGAGGTTTGCAAAGGATTCTGGGTAAGAACCTGGTCAGAGCTCCACAAGTCACCACATCTTGGATTCCCCTAGGTGTCTAGTTTTCATAAATGCGCTGGTATGCTAGGTTTCCCCAGGTGCCGGCTGAGCTAGAGGCCAAAATCCACAGCTTGACACTTTGTAAAAAAACACCACTGTTTTCTGTGGAAAAATGTGATGTGTCCACGTTGTGTTTTGGGGCATTTCCTTTCGCGGGCGCTAGGCCTACCCACACAAGTGAGGTACTATTTTTATTGGGAGACTTGGGGGAATGCTGGGTGGAAGGAAATTCGTGGCTCCTCTCAGGTTCCAGAACTTTCTGTCACCAAAATGAGAGGAAAAAGAGTTTTTTTGGCCAAATGGTGTGGAAAAATGTGATGTGTCCACGTTGTGTTTTGGGGCATTTCCTTTCGCGGGCGCTAGGCCTACCCACACAAGTGAGGTACCATTTTTATTGTGAGACTTGGAGGAACGCTAGGTGAAAGGTAGTTTGTGGCTCCTCCCAGATTCCAGAACTTTCTGTCACCAAAATTAGAGGAAAAGGTGTTTATTTAGCTGAAGTTTGAGTTTTGCAAAGGATTCTGGGTAACAGAACATGGTCAGAGCCCCACAAGTTACCTCATCTTGGATTCCCCTAGGTGTCTAGTTTTCAAAAATGCACTGGTTTGCTAGGTTTCCCCAGATGCTGGCTGAGCTAGAGGCCAAAATCCACAGGTAGGCACTTTGTAAAAAACACCTCTGTTTTCTGTGGAAAAATATGATGTGTCCAAGTTGTGTATTGGGGCATTTCCTTTCGCGGGCGCTAGGCCTACCCACACAAGTGAGGTACCATTTTTATTGTGAGACTTGGGGGAACGCTAGGTGAAAGGTAGTTTGTGACTCCTCTCAGATTCCAGAACTTTCTGTCACCAAAATTAGAGGAAAAAGTGTTTTTTAGCCGAAGTTTGAGGTTTGCAAAGGATTTTGGGTAACAGAACATGGTCAGAGCCCCACAAGTCACCTCATCTTGGATTCCCCTAGGTGTCTAGTTTTCAAAAATGCACTGGTTTGCTAGGTTTCCCCAGATGCTGGCTGAGCTAGAGGCCAAAATCCACAGGTAGGCACTTTGTAAAAAACACCTCTGTTTTCTGTGGAAAGATGTGATGTATCCATGTTGGGTTTTGGGGCAGTTCCTTTCGCAGGCGCTAGGCCTTCCCACACAAGTGAGGTACCATTTTTATTGGGAGACTTGGGGGAACGCTGGGTGGAAGGAAATTTGTAGCTCCTCTCAGATTTCAGAACCTGGTCAGAGCCCCACAAGTCACCCCATCTTGGATTCCCCTAGGTGTCTAGTTGTCCAAAATGTGCTGGTTTGCTAGGTTTCTCCAGGTGCCGTCTAAGCTAGAGGCCAAAATCTACAGCTAGGCACTTTGCAAAAAACACGTCAGAGTTCAACTTAAAAATGTGATGTGTCTATGTTGCGTTTCCTGTCGTGACCATTAGGCCTACCCACGCAAGTGAGTACCATTTTGATCATGAGACTTGGGGGAACACAGTATAGCAAAACAAGTGTTATTGCCCCTTCTCTTTCTATACATTTTTTCCTTCCAAATGTAAGACAGTGTGTAAAAAGATGTCTATTTGAGAAATACCCTGTAATTCACAAGCTAGTACGGGGACCCCGGAATTCAAAGATGTGCAACTGCCCACTGCTTCTCAACACCTTATCTTGTGGCCATTTTGGAAATACAAAGGTTTTCTTGATACCTATTTTTCACTTTTTATATTTCAGCAAATGAATTGCTGTATACCCGGTATAGAATGAAAACCCATTGCAAGGTGCATCTCATTTATTGGCTCTGGGTACCTAGGGTTCTTCATGAACATACAAGCCCTATGTATCCCACAACCAGAAGAGTCCAGCTGACGAAATGATATATTGCTTTAAAAAATCTGAAATCGAAGGAAAAAGCTACACAGTAAAACATGGAGAAAATGGCTGTTTTTTTACTTCAATTTCAATATTCTTTTATTTCAGCTGTTATTTTCTGTAGGAAACACTTGTAGGATCTACACAAATGACCCCTTGCCGGATTCAGAATGTTGTCTACGTTTCCGAAATTGTTAGCTTTCTGGGATCCAGCATTGGTTTCTCACCCATTTCAGTCACTAACTGGAAGGAGGCTGAAAGCACAAACATAGTAAAAATGGGGTATGTCTCAGTAAAATGTCAAAATTGTGTTGAAAAATTGGGTTTTCTAATTCAAGTCTGCCAGTTCCTGAAAGCTGGGAAGATGGTAATCTTACCACCACAAACTCTTTATTAATGCCATTTTCAGGGAAAAAACATAAGCCTTCTTCTATAGCCCTTTTTTCCCATTTTGTTTGAAAAAAATGACATTTTCACTGTATTTTGGCTAATTTCTTGGTCGCCTTCAGGGGAACCCACAAAGTCTGGGTTCCTCTAGAATCCCTACGATGTTGGAAAAAAAGATGCAAATTTGGCGTGGGTAGCTTATGTGAACAAAACATTATGAGGGCCTAAGCGCGAACTGCCCCAGATAGCCAAAAAAAAGGCTCAGCACAGGTGGGGAAAAGCCCTGGCAGCAAAGGGGTTAAAGTATGTGCTTGATTGGAAAATGTTGCTATAAATCTCAAACTCTCCTCTGGTTTACACATATCATCCTTTGTGTATAATAAATCCTCTCTCTTAATATTATCCACCTTACTTTTTGCTTGTTGAATAATCTTATTACTGCATCCTCTTTCTTGGAATCTCCTACACATAATCAAACTTTCTAGCTGATAATCCTCCCAAGTACTGCAAATGCAGCGAGCTCTTAAAAGTTCTCCATATGGAATACTCCCAATCAACCTAGGTGAATGCGCACTGTAGGCATTCATTAAGCTATTCCCAGCACTTGCTTTTCTATGTAACCTAGTACTTGAAGTGTCATCTTGAATTGTCACTTCTACATCCAAAAATTAGATCTGTTTCCTACTGTGCTGCTCACCTAGATGCAAATTATATTAATTCACATTCAAAGCCGCCACAAATCTTGATGCAGACTCTTCAACTCCTTTCCAGATCACAAAGAAGTCATCAATATACCGACACCATAAAACTACTCTATCCTCAGAGACTGATATATTGATGGATCCCTGCTCCTCCTAACAGATTAGCGTAACTGGGCGCAAAGCAAGTACCCATCAATTTCCCCTGGACCTGTCTGTACAACTGATTATTAAACAGAAAACAAATATTTCTAAGACAGTAACTGATCATATCACAAATCATCTCCGTATGTAGCAAATATGATATTGATCTCACTCTTATATAATGTCTAATAGCCATTAACCCTGCATCATGTTGAATACATGTATACAGACTTGTGACATCCATGGTTAGGAGTAAATAGTCATTCTCCCATTGGAGACCATCAACCAATTTTAGAAAAATGAGTTGCATCCTTCACATATGATGGAAGGCTTTCCACAAATGGTCTAAGAAAATGTTCTATGCATCTCAAGGTATTCTACAACAAAGGTCCCATAGCAGACACAATAGGTCTACCTGGGAAGGTTTCCTTATTTTTGTGTAGGTTTGGTAGAACTTACAGTATAGGAATAATAGGAAAATCACATTTCAAAAAGCGGAATTCCTCCCAATTCAGTAAATCTGTATCCCTCCAATACGACAATAACTCATAGTACAAAACATTAGCTGTCTTAACATCAGTCATCTTGACTTGTGTGTAACATTTACAATCTTTTAGTTATCTTTCTCCTTCTGCTATATATACACCTTTGTCTAAGATCACTACATTCCCTCCTTTGTCCGATTGACTGATCGCAATATTGGGATCATACTTTAATCCTTGTAAAGCCATTTTCTGGGAATCAGTAAGATTGTGATATTTCTTATTCCTCGATTGGTATCTGATTTTCTTCAATTGTTTAATAACATCTTTCTCAAATATCTCTATGGCCTCACATTGAACCGCTGGTACAAACACTCATTTGGATTGGAAAAGGGTAGGAAAAGAAATATCAGTCTCAATTTCTAGATCTGCCAAGTTCAAAATTGGATCCCTATGAGCTTCAACACCATCATGTAAAATAGATAATGTATGAAACAATCCTGTATCAGAAATACATAATTTGCGGACTTGCCTTTTCTTGACAACATGTGGTTCTTCTATCACTCTCGTCTGGTACCATTTTTTTAGTTTTAACTTCCTAACAAAATGAAAAAGGTCAATCCTTGTTTGTTCATAGTCAAAATCACTAGCAGGACAAAATGATAGACCCAATGCCAAAAGGCTTGATTCCACAGTCATCAAATTCCTTTCCGGGCTCTTGTTTTAACACCGGTTGGCCTGGGCTCTTCTTTTTCTTCCTCGAATCTTCGCTGAATGGTTCCTCTTCCTCTGCCTCCTGTTCCTCGACCCCTGTCTTTCTGGGGGAATGATTCCTTCCTTTGGTCTGTCCTTCCTTGATTGAGGAGGCTAAATTGTTTTTAAAAATTCAACCTATTCACACTCCTGTCTACTCCAGACCCTTTAGCTGAAATTGAGTCCAACACATGTATATGTGTATGTATGTATGTATGTATGGAGTTTTTATAAAGTGCATTCCGGCCCGGGGGCATCGAAGCACTAACTAAGGTGAGGCAGTGCACTGTCTAAAGAGAGCAAGGCGCCGGCTATCGGGGAAACAGCCAGGTCTTGACCCGTTTCCTGAAGGTAAGATAATTGTGCTCTTTTCTGAGATTCAGCAGAAGAGAATTCCAGATCCTGGCCGAGGCGATAGTAAAAGCTTTGTCCCCCCACTTCACTTTCTTGGTACGGGGGACTCGAATTTGAAAGGTGCTGACAGAGCGCAGCAGACTTGTAGGACGGTGCCACTGTAAATTAGTAGTCAAGTACTTGGAACCGATCCCGTGAGTGGCTTTATGTACAACGCAGAGTGCCTTAAAAGAGATCCGTTGGGCTATAGGGAGCCAATGCAGATTCCTAAGGCTCTCCGTAGCAGAGGCTGATTATGGCAGATTCAATATAAGTCTGGCCGCTGTGTTCTGCATCAGCTGCAATTTTTTTAATGATCCTTTGTCCAAATTGAGCAAGAGAGAATTGCCGTAATCCAATCTGGACATGACCAGGGCCAGGGTGGCAGTAGTTCTCCATTCTTTTAGAAGGTAGGGGAAACTTTTCTTCAATTTCCTCAAAATCCACATGCAGGATTTTATGGTCTGGTTAACCTGAGCTTGAAAAGACAGAGGATCATCAAAAAGAAATCGTAGATTCCTTGTCGTGGAACCAGGTAGCGGCAGGGTGCCACACTCTTTAGGCCACCAGTTAGGGAACCACTGTGCCCTACTTATCCCAAAGCAAAGAACCTCGGTCTTATCGCAGTTCAGCTTTAGCCAGTTCACCTTCATCCAGCTGCTTACCGCCAACATGCAAGCATTAAAACGGGCTGCAACTACCTCCGCGTCTTTGTTAATTGAGATGATGAGTTGCTTATCATCCTCGTATGAGGTAGGGATGAAGCCAAAAGAGCGTATAAGTTCTGCCAGAGGAGCCACATGGACGTTAAATAAAGTGGGGCTGAGCGACGAGCCCTGAGGAACCCCACAGGGCAGAAGGTAAGCCGGGGATCTAAAATCTCCACAGCTTACAGTGGACCACCTGTTAGAGAGAAAGGATTCAATAAGCTTCAGGGCTAGATCCCTAATGCCTGCCTGATGTAGGCGTTCAAGCATAATGTGGTGAGCAATGGTGTCAAATACTGCAGATAGGTCCAAAAGGACCAAGAAAACACCCTGACCCTCATTCACCAACCTACGGATAGTGTCTGAGGAGGAGATGAGGGTAGATTCCGTACTACGAGATCTCCGGAATCCATGTTGAGAAAGATCAAACCCCTCTGAGTCTGACAAAAAGCTGACCAATTCTCTGTTGATGTGTTTTTCAAACATTTTGGCCAAGAAAGGGAGCAAGGCTATGGGGCGAAGATTGGTCAAATCGTCTTGTTTCCCCATTTCCTTCTTCTTTAGGGGAATAATGATAGTTTCTTTCCAGGCAGAAGGGTAAATACTGGAGGTGCGGACCTCCTGAAATATGAGGACCAGTGCAGTTGCCGGAATAGCCGGAGGGCAGGGATCTAGTGGAGAACCAGATTTACCTTCCTGAAGCAGCTTCCAGATTGTGTCTTGGGATGGCATGTTAAATCTAGAGAGTAGACTACCATTGTCCAGCATAGTGCTAGGTGGGGTGGGGGAGAGCCGTACCGACGTGTCAGTGAGAAGAGGGTGCCCTGAGTCTTATCTAAAATGAAGCTAGAGTGAATGTTTAAAATGTTACTTTCAAAGAACTTTGCTATTTTGTTGCAAAGATCTTGAGAGTTCTCCAGCTTAGTCGTACAGAGGGGGCTAGTAAGGGCATTAATAACTCTGAATAGCTCTTTAGGAGAGTTGGTAGCTTTCTTAATTTTTAGCGTGTAGTAGTCTGCTTTAGCTCTGAAGCAAGCCTCCTTATAGTTATTTAAGGCTAATTTTAAATGAAAAATCTCGCTGGCACCAGAATTAAGGGCCAGATGTAGGTAGGCTTTTGCACCTCACAAACGGCGAAAAACGCCGTTTGCGAGGTGCAAAAGCCCTCAAGCGATGCAGAAACACATTTTGCGAGTCGGAACCGACTCGCAAAATGTGTTTCCGACTCGCAAATAGGAAGGGGTGTTCCCTTCCTATTTGCGACTCGCACCGCGATTTAAGTTGATTTGTGACCGCGAAAGCGGTCGCAAATCAACTCGCAGTTACCATCCACTTGAAGTGGATGGTAACTCATTCGCAAAGGGGAAGGGGTCCCCACGGGACCCCTTCATCTTTGTGAATGCTCACAAAATTATTTTTTCAGAGCAGGCAGTGGTCCTATGGACCACTGCCTACTCTGAAAAAACCCGAAACAAAAGGTTTCAGTATTTTTTTCTATTTGCAGCTCGTTTTCCTTTAAGGAAAACGGGCTGCAAAGAGAAAAAAAAAACTGCTTTATTTAAAAGCAGTCACGAACATGGAGGTCTGCTGACTACAGCAGGCCTCCATGTTTGCGAGTGCCTATACTCGCTATGGGGCCGCAATTTGCGACCCACCTCATGAATATTCATGAGGTGGGTCATTGCGACCCCATAGCGAGTTGCAGTCGGTGTCTGAGACACCGTACTGCATACCAATTTGCAAGGTGCAAATTGCGAGTCGCATGGACTCGCACTTTGCACCTCGCAAATTGGCGTTTTGCTACATCTGGCCCTAAGTCTCCAACGACGCTCCTGCTGTCTATATTTCCTCTGGAGTGCTTTAAGGTCCTGGGAAAACCAAGGTTGGCTGGGTTTTTTGCCTACCCGCGGTGCATAAACCTTCTGAGGGGCTAATGAGTCAATTGCCAAAGTAATTCCCTGGTTAAAGCAAGCCAGAGGCGGTAAAACAGACAGTTTAGGATCTTTCCAGCTGAGTTTTAGTGCCGATTCCAGGGATTTGGCCTTGATAGTTTTCCATTGCCTTAATGGTCTATTTGGGGATGTGTGTGTGTGAGGGGGGATTATTTCTCAATGAACTTAAACCTCAAAAGTGAATGGTCCGTCCAATTTGGGGGGGCAGTAGTAAGTAGTAATTCTTCCTCAGGACGAGTAAAGATCCCGTCGAGGGTATGACCAGCTGTGTGAGTAGCCGGACCTTCCTTTAAAACCCAGTCCAAAGAGGCCATAGAATTGAGACTGATTACTGTCTGAAACATCACTTTCTTCCAATTCTATAATATGTTCACCACTATTGTTCTCCAATCCAGCTTCTTTCTCACTCTCTATATACATTTAATCATATTTCCGATGGAACGTTAAAATCCTTCCTGATTGGTAATCTTTAAAGTCTCAAATAAATTTCCATTGTTTCTTAGATGTAATGTCCTCCTCAAATCTGGTCAGTTTCTTCTCTAAATTATTTCTAAATTAATACAGATCATTTTCCGATTCCAATGACAGAATCTCAGTAGTTAACTTCTCAATTTATCAAAAGTTGGTATATTTTACAAACTGATTCTTCCTTAAATACCCACGTACCGAATATGCCTTTGGTTACTTTTCATAAGGGCAGATCACTTAGAGACGATCTAAGTCACAATATGGTGACTAGCAGTCAGGAGGCAATGACGGTATCAGGAAATCCGGCTGGATTTTATTGTTTTAAACATTGTAAAGCCTACAAGTATAGTGACAACTGTGTGGAGGTGACTAGTGACAATGGCAATTGGATCTATCAAATCAGGGGTCATTACAATTGTAACACGGATTTTTGTATGTACTAAATTAAGGGGGTCATTACAACATTGGCGGTAAAAGCCGCTTACCGCCAAGCAGAAGACCGCCACGGCTGCGGAATTCCGCCACAGTCATTCTGACCCACAGCTCGGAATCTGCCAAAATCCAGACACCCACACAAGTCCACCACACCAAAGGTCAGTGATAAACTGGCGATAACAAAACCGACACCGTCACGCCAACAGGAATACGCCCACACTGTCACGACCCACGAATCCACGTGGCGGTCTTTCAACCGCGGTATTCCATTGACGGTCAACACCGCTGCCATCAAAATACACACACATTTACAAAAACAGAACCACATTGGACAATTCCAAATACACACACCTGATACACATACACACACCACTTCCACACACCCAATACAATATAAAACACCCACCCACATCACCCACAAACCCTTACGTCAACAATTGCGACTGAAGGCCAGAGAGAGACACCACCATCTACAAACTAGCATCCACAGGCACTCAACACCATCACTCACACAACATCCAAGCACCTCACACAACACACCTCTAAGGGGCATATTTATACTCTGTTTGCACCGAATTAGTGTCATTTTTTTTTACTCTAATTCGGTGCAAAACTAACTCCATATTTATACTTTGGTGCTAGACTCCTCTAGCACCAAATTTATGGAGTTAAAGTCATTTTTTGAAAGTGGAGACCTACTTTGCCTTAATGAGATGCATGGTAGGCGTTCCCGTGCAAAAAATGACTCTATGGCCTTAACGCCATATTTAGGGGCATTTTATACTCTGCGGCATATTTATACTCTGTTTGCACCAAATTAGTGTCATTTTTTTTTACTCTAATTCGGTGCAAAACTAACTCCATATTTATACTTTGGTGCCAGACCCATCTAGCACCAAGTCCCTGATTTAAACTTTTTTTGCACCGCATTAACGTCATTTTATGACACAAAAGTGGCGCAAACTTAAAAAATATTGGCCCTTATTTATACTTTTTGCTGCAAAACTGCACTAACTCAGTTTTGCACCAAAAAGTTTAGCACCGGCTTGCACCATTTCTGTGCACCAGCCGGGTACCATATTTATGGAATGGTGCAAGCCGGTGCAAAGGGTAGGCTAGAGTTTTAAAAAATGACTTTAGTTGGGTGGGGCTGGCAGTATGGAAGAAGAGGGTTTAGCACCAAACAATGGCTTTAGGCAGGTTAGAGTTAAAAAAAATGACTCTAACCAGATTAGCGTCATTTTATGGTGCTAAACCTACCATGCCACATGACTCCTGTATTAGAAAAGGCAGGAGTCATGCCCACCACCCCAGTGGCCAGCACAGAGGACAGGGTTCCCCTGGGCATGGCCATTGCACCCGGTGCCATGTATGGGGGCCTATGGCACTTTCAAAAATAAAATGCACTTACCTGTTCTTACCTGGGATGGGGTCCCCCATCCTCGCAGTCCCTCTAGTGTGGGTGGGGGTGCCCCTAGGGCCTAGGGAGGGCACCTCTGGGCTTATTCCATGGTGTTCCACCATGGTAATAGGGCCACAGGTCCCCTAACACCTGCCCTGACCCAGGTCTTAAAAAATGGGGCAAAGCAAGCTTTGCCCCATTTTTTGACCCCTCCTTCCTCCCTTGCACCATTTTTACATGGGAGTATAAATATGGTGTTAAGGCCATAGAGTCATTTTTTGCACGGGAACGCCTACCTTGCATCTCATTAAGGCAAGGTAGGTTTCCACTTCCAAAAAATTACTTTAACTCCATAAATTTGGTGCTAGACGGGTCTAGCACCAAAGTATAAATATGGATTTAGTTTTGCACTGAATTAGAGTTTTAAAAAAATGACGCTAATTCAGTGCAAACAGAGTATAAATATGCCCCTTAGCGTCAAAAAATTATGTTAATCTGGTCAGAATCATTTATTTTGACTCAAAACTGCCTAACGTCATTTGTTTTTAAGCTAGCCTACCCTTTGCACCGGCTTGCACCATTCCATAAATATGGTGCCCAGCTGGTGCTAAAAAATGGTGCAAGCCGGTGCAAAACTTTTTGGGGCAAAACTGCCTTAGTGCAGTTTTGCACCAAAAAGTATAAATAAGGCCCTAAATGTCACCCTACACATCACAACACACACCGCCCCACACCACCCAATGGCCCCGCAAAGACACCCCAGGTTCTCTGAGGAGGAGCACAGGGTCATGGTGGAGGAAATCATCTGGGTAGAGCCACAGCTATTCGGATCACAGGTGCAGCACACTACCGTAGCTAGGAAGATGGAGCTATGGCGAAGAATCGTGGACAGGGTCAACGCAGTGGTACAGCACAGGAAGAGGTGGAACGACCTACGGCGAAGATGCGTTCCGTGGTCTCAAGACACCACCTTGCGGTTCAGAGGACTGGCGGCGGACCCCCACCTCCTCCCCCAGAACTAACAACATGGGAGGAGCAGGTCTTGGCTATACTGCATCCTGAGGGCCTCACAGGAGTAGCAGGAGGAATGGACTCTGGTAAGTCAAACCTTTAACTACTTCATCCCCCACCCACCTGCATGCTATCACATAGACCCACCCTCGCCCTCACCCCCATCACTCCAACTCCTCACGTATGTCCCAATATCACAAACCACACATCCCAAACCCAAGCCCTGCATGTAACACCAAACCATGGATACCCATCACCAAAGCATGGCCACTGCACATACCCATACACCCCCCTAAACCATTATCACACAAGGTCCTAGACAAGAATGTAAGCACTAGGGTACAGGGTCACCCACCCAGTGCACACGATGGCACACACCGATGCAATAATCATGCCTTTACACCCCTGCAGGACCCAACGTCACCGGACAGGAGGTTCCAGACATGTCCACACCCCCCACAGAAGAGGCCCACAGTGATGTCAGCAGCTCAGTCCAACTGGATCAAGATGACCAGCCCGGGCCATCTGGGACCTCGGGACAGTCGGTTCCCCTCACACTGGCACAGGCCACTACAAAGGTTCCCCCCTCTGGAAACACCAGCACAGCACCCACCCAGCGGGCCCATACTTCTGTCCCCAGGACACGTCAATCAGCAGTGTGTCCACCACTACAGGGAACCCAGGCTAACCCACCACCCCAACAACAACAGGGACCTGGGGGCAGTGGTAGTGGGCACACGGTTCAGGGGACAGAGGCCCAGGAACACAGAGGAACTGGGAGGGCTGCTGTGCGACAGGGGGAGAACAGGCCCAGGGAACCCACTCTCCACGAGGCCCTCTCCATCATCATGGGAGCCTACCACCATTCCCAGGAGACTATGGCAACGGTAGTGGACAAGTTTCAGGAGACCCAGCGGCTGCAGGAGGAACAGTATTTGGGTTTCAGGGAGGAACTCAAATCCATCAATTCCACCCTGAGCACCATTGTAGGGGTGCTGAAGGAACTCGTGAACACCAGGAGGGACACTGTGATACAACAAGGGGCCCCTGGCACTAGCCTGGATGATGGACTGCCCACCACCTCCGCTGGTGCAAGTGGACAGGAGGCACCGCCACAGGACCACCACCCACCCCCTGCAGATGGAGAACCACCCCGCAAGCGGTCCCTGAGATCCAGGACAAAGACAGAGAACAATGCCAAGACCCCTGCCAAGAAATGAGACCACCCTGATTGTCATCCTTCTGTCCCACTTTGTCACCCTGTCCATACTTAAACTGCCCTAGCTCCACTTCCTATGCCCCTTTGGACAATGCACCTGTAAGACTAATAGACTGGACTCTGCCATGGACATTCCTCCACCATCACCCCTGAACATTTTACAACCCCCTCCAGTGACCATACACTGGGTGAAAATGACAGACAGATGAGAGGTAGTGGAATTAAATCAGATGTAGCAGGCAGTGTTCTCTTCTTACCTGTGTCTCACTGGAAGTATTGCAGAATCACTGTGTTCCTGTTGTCTATGTCCTCTTCTTCTGCTTCCTCGTCTTCACTGTCCACAGGCTCCACAGCTGCCACAACACCTCTATCTGGACCATCCTCCTGCAGAAAAGGCACCTGTCATCGCAAAGCCAAGTTGTGAAGCATAAGCAGGCCATGATGATCTGGCACACCTTCTTTGGTGAGTAGAATAGGGAACCACCTGTCATATGGAGGCACCTGAACTTGGCCTTTTAAAGGCCGAAGGTCTGCTCTATAACCCTCCCAGCTCGCCCATGGGCCTCATTGTAGCATTCCTCTGCCCTTGTCCTAGGATTCCTCACTGGGGTCAGTAGCCATGACAGGTTGGGGTAACCAGAGTCACCTGCAAATGTTGAGGGACAACTGTTAGACACACACTAACACATAGGGACATCCCCAGACCCAGACACCTAGTCACACTGTATTGGGTCCATGTCCTCACCTAATAGCCACACACGGTGCCTCTGGAGTTGCCCTATCACATAAGGGATGCTGCTATTCCGTAGAATATAAGCGTCATGCACTGAGCCAGGAAATTTGGCATTCACATGGGAGATGTACTGGTCTGCCAAACACACCATCTGCACATTCATCGAATAGTAACTCTTCCGATTTCTGTACACCTGTTCACTCCTGCGGGGGGACCAAGGCCACATGTGTCCCATCAATGGCACCTATGTTGTTGGGGATATGTCCCAGGGCATAGAAATCACCTTTCACTGTAGGCAAATCCTCCACCTGAGGGAAAACAATGTAGCTCCGCATGTGTTTCAGCAGGGCAGACAACACTCTGGACAACTCGTTGGAAAACATAGGCTGGGACATCCCTGATGCTATGGCCACTGTAGCTTGAAAAGATCCACTTGCTAGGAAATGGAGTGACAGCACCTGCACTTGAGGGTGGGATTCCTGTGGGATGGCGGATAGCTGACATCAGGTCTGGCTCCAACTGGGCACACAGTTCCAGGATTGTGGTATGATCAAGTCTGTAGGTGGTGATCACATGTCGCTCCTCCATTTTCGACAGGTCCACCAGTGGTCTGTACACAGGAGGATGCTGCCATCTTCTAACATGCCCCACCGGACGGTGCCTATGGAGGAGAACAGTGAGCAGAGAGTCAACCAACTCTGAGGTACGTAAACACAGCTTAATCGGAAAATATTAGCAAATCGACATATGCCTGTATTAGTGTTTAAGCAAGACCTAGATATGTGTGACGCAGTCCAAAATAATGCCATGTGGGCCCATGAAATGGCGGCTGCCTGACCTGTAAAGTGGGACAAGGGGTTTTGAGGTAACTGCGCTGGCGTATTACACCGTCGCCGTAGGCGGTCGAAGACTGCGGCGCAATCCTGCATTGGTTAACATTGGACCCTATGGGTCCCAGGAGCCAATGACGATGTACGCCGGCGGTGACGGTACGCACCGCCGCAGACGTGACCGCCATTTTCTCTCTGTTCAATCACTTGATACCTGATCTTCGACAGGAGAGGACCTACACTGCAAGTTCTGCTGTGACCTCAGTCTGGAAGAGACAATGGCTTGTGTGTCTGGGGAAAGGGCCCCTGCCTTCAGCATGGAGGAGTTGGAGAAACTCGTGGATGGGGTCCTCCCCCAGTACACGCTACTCTACGGTCCTCCAGACAAACAGGTAAGTACACTGTGAGCATGCTGTATGGGCAATGCCTGTGTGGAGTGGTGTGGATGAAAGATAGGGGGGTGAGAATGAGGCGCGCATGAAACGACGGTGAGTGCATGTGCGTCATGGCAAGGGTAGGGATGTGGGCCATTGACTGTGACAGTGCAGACGGTAATATCTTCTCCTTTTCCCCTGTACTATTCCTGTAGGTCAGCGCCCACCAGAAGAAGGACATTTGGCGTGCCATCACCAAGGAAGTCCGGACCCTGGGGGTCTACTACAGATGGAGCACCCACTGCCAGAAAAGATGGGAGGACTTTCGCCGCTGGAGCAAGAAGACGGCGGAGGCCCAGCTGGGGATGGCCTCCCAATGTGGGAGGGGTGCCCGTCGCACCATGACCCCCCTGATGTTCAGGATCCTAGCGGTGGCGTACCCGGGGGTTGGATGGGCGCTTAAGGGCATCACAGCAGCCACAAGGGGGTGAGTCCACTCTCATTCTGCTGATTCAGCGCGCATTGGAGGTGTCTGGGTGGGGGAGGTGGGCTGTGGGTTCCCCTGGCCAGGGCGAGTTTAGTAGGCAAGGTCCCTTCTTAAGGAAGGCCCTGTGGCACACCACCCCACCTGTGTACAGTGCCAACTACACCTAGTCAGGCTCCTGAGACATCCATGTGTGCAGCAATCGGGCATAGCCTTGTAACCCATGTCCCTGGGGTTGATTAGGGAGCTCCAAGTGCACGGCGTAGTGCAGGGGGCTTCTGTGTCTGTAGTGTCCTCCAACGGTAGCGGTATTGCATGCACTGAACATGTCTTTCTTCTGTCTCCCCCCCCTTTTTGTGGTCTCCCTGTTCTTGTGTGCATTAGCATCATCAGGCGGAGGAGCAGTGGCAGCGGAGCAGGAGGGAGCTGCATCCCACTTGGCCCTGGAGGGCGACACAACGGAGTCTGAACCCACCAGTGGGACGGAGGGCGACAGGAGCTCCACGGCGGGGACAGGAGCTGAGACCAGTGATACAGACTCCTCCTCTGATGGGAGCTCCCTTGCAGTGGCGGGCCCATCTGTGCCCCCCACATCTACAGGTACAGCCGCCACCCCCCCACCAGCGCCGCCCACCCACCAGCCCCTCAGTGTGTGTCCTGTGCCTGCTCACCCAGGAGGGTGGGCATCTCCTTCGCCCCAGGCACCTCAGCCCCTGCCCCTGTCACCCCTGCTGCCCTCAGTGAGGAGACCATGGACCTCCTCCGGTCCCTCACTGTTGGGCAGTCTACCATTTTAAATGCCATCCAGGGTGTAGAGAGGCAGTTGCATCAAGCCAATGCATACCTGGAGGGCATTCATTCTGGTCAGGCAGCCCATCTGCGAGATTTTCAGACTCTGGCCTCAGCACTGATGTCAGCCATTGTCCATGTCTCTAGCCTCCCCCCTCCAACTTCCTCCACCCAGACCCAAACCCCTGTACCTCAGCCTATCCCAAGCACACCATCAGACCAGCATGCACACACGTCAACACACAAGGGAAGCTCTGGCAAACATAAGCACCACACATCCCACAGGCACTCAGGCAAGCATCATACACATGCAGACACACCAACATCCACTGCCTCCACTGTGCCCCCCTCCTCCTCGTCTCCCTCCTCCCTCCCAGTCTCGTCTCCACTCACACCTGCATGCACTACATCCTCAGCCACTACGTCCATCACCAGCACACCCACCACCACACCCCGCTCACGTGCAGTCACCACCCCCACTACCATTCACACATTCCCTGTGTCCTCTCCCAGTGTGTCTGTGAGCCCACCTCCCAAGGTACACAAACGCAGCCACACACCCACCCAACAGCCATCCACCTCACGACAGCCTCTAGCCCATGCACCTTCACCCAAAGTCACCAAAAGTACACCTTCTACAACCACTACCTCTTCCTTCACTCCCAAACCCCCTGTTCTACCCGTCCCAGTGTTCCCCAAAAACTTTTCCTGTCCAACCTTGACCTCTTCCCCTCACCTCTCCCACCCCTTCAGTCTCCTAGGGCCCGCCTCTCCAGGTCCTAACCCAGCACCTCAGCCACAACATCTGCGGGCCAGTGGTGCCAGTAGTAACCGGCTTCTGGAGTGCACTAGGCAGCAGGGCAGCCAGTGTGGCAAGGAGCCAGAGCACGGACAGTCCCCCACCTGTAAAGCACAAAAAGTTGGCCAGTGCCCAGCGGGAGAGAGGAAAGAAATCAGCCACCAAAGCCGGTACAGTTGGAGTGTGGAGACAGCTGCGCCACCATCCAGGGTGGGGAAGGGGCACAGTAAAACTTGCAAGTCTGGGAAAATCTGCACGGCGGACAAGACCGCCACCAGCCCCGCTGCCCAGGACACCGCCGCCACCAGCACCACTGCCCAGGACACCGCCGCCACCAGCACCACTGCCCAGGACACCGCCGCAACAAGCACCGCTGCCCAGGACACCGCTGCAACAAGCACAGCAGGCCAGTGAGCGCCAAAGATTCCGACGCCACGAGCAGGATGAAGCACTCTGGGCACAAAGCCCTCTCCAGAACCAGTAGAGAAAGGCATCTACTACCTCAGTCCTTGGCAGGATGAAGTACTCTGGGCACAAAGCCCCCTCCAGAACCAGTGGAGAAAGCCATCCACTACCTCAGTCCTTGGCAGGATGAAGCACTCTGGGCACAAAGCCCCCTCCAGAACCAGTGGAGAAAGGCATCCACTACCTCTGTCCTTGGCAGGATGAAGCACTCTGGGCACAAAGCCGCCTCCAGAACCAGTGGAGGATGTTATCCACTTGAGAGACTGTGGCTTTGCACTCCCCAGGATTAAGCAGTGGGCAAACCACCCACTGTAGAGACTTGAGAGACTGTAGCTTTGCACTCCCTAGGATTGAACAGTGGGCAAACCACCCACTGTAGAGACTTGAGAGACTGTGGCTTTGCACTCCCCAGGATTAAGCAGTGGGCAAACAACCCACTGTAGAGACTTGAGAGACTGTGGCTTTGCACTCCCCAGGATTGAACAGTGGGCAAACCACCCACTGTAGAGACTTGAGAGACTGTGGCTTTGCACTCCCCAGGACTGAACAGTGGGCAAATCACCCACTGTAGCGACTTGAGAGACTGTGGCTTTGCACTCCCCAGGATTGAACAGTGGGCATGGAGCCCCCTTGTGGATCTGGCATCGTGCACTCATCTGGCTGAGGTGCCCCCCTTCCCTTCCCCCTGAGGTGCCTGTTTTTTTTTCTATCTGATGCCCCAGCAGTGTTTTCTCCGTCTTGTTCGGGTATTGAGTGTGGGCCTCGCCCATGCCTTTTGGGCCCAGTGGTCCACGGACTATGATAGTGGAATACCTTGGACTTGTATTCTTGCTGTATATATTTGTTTATAGTGTACATATCTTTATATATGTATATATTTTTGATTACTGTATTTGATATTACAATAATTCGACTAATTTCCTTTTTTCCTTGCATTCTTCCAGGGGGGGTTGGGGGGTGTAACTGTAATGTATCATGATGTATTAGTGTGTGTGTTGTCATGGGTGAGGGTGGGGGTTTTGCGTGTTGCATGTGTGTGTCACTGTTTTTTCCCTCCCCTGTGTCGTAGGTGCAGTACTCACCGCAGTCTTCGCCACCGGCGTTCGTGCTCCTGGTAGAGGAGCAGGAAGATAAAGGCTGGAAGAATCTGGAGCTCGGGTTCCATGGCGTCTTGGTTCCTCGTGGTGTGTGTAGAGGTGAGCGTTTCCCCTTCCAAGTCATGTTTCCGCCATGTTTTTGTTTGCGGAGAATCTGCCCCGGAAAAGGTGGCGGATTGGACTGTTGTAATTCTGTGGGCGGTACATTGTCCTCTGCCTATCTGTTGGCGGTTACCGCCACGGTGTTTGTTTGTACTGCCTTGGTGGTCGGAGTGTTAAAGTGGCTGTCTATGCTGGCGGTTTCCACCACGGTCTTAATTCAATTTTGATTCCCGCCGGCCTGTTGGCGGTTTTACCGCCGCTTTAGCACCGACCGCCAGGGTTGGAATGACCACCAAAGTGTCCTTGCAATAAATTGTATGTTGGCAGCACAATACAAAAGGCTAAGAAGAGAGTCTTGGAACATATTAAAGCTATCTGTATGTAATTTTGATCATAATCACCCCGTAGCCAGACACTTCCATGCAAAACATAAAGGGGAAGAAAGGTTGCTCAGTTTTGTGGTTATTGATCAGATTAACCCAAACATTTGAGGTGGTAATAGAGAGAAGAAACTGAGGATTTTGGAATCCAAGCTGATTATCAGGTTTAATACTGTGAGTCCCTTGGGTCTTAATTCAAGTGAAGAAATTAACGTTCATTTAGGTTAAATGTATGTGAGATTTGTAGTTGGTCTGAACCTTTAGTAGGATTTTTTTTTAATGATTTGTGCACATTAAGTGGGGTTATTTATTCATTTATTGTGGGTTTTGGCTTTGATTTGAGTTTGTTTTCATGTTTGGTTGCAGTGAGGGAACTTGGATTGTGTGAATTGGTGATATATGATATTTTGGGGATTGCAGATGTGGATATATTAGTAAATTAGAGCATGTTCACATGAACAGAAACGTTTATCCTTTTCATTATTTTGGTGTCCGGGTAGGAATGTTGCATACGAATATGTCTATTTATTTCAGGTTACAGAATTGAGGAAACTAAGATAGGGGTATTGAAATACTAATTTATTTTATATAAGTTGTATTACTTTATCTGTACCTGAAGTGAATACTGAGATTCGCTTTCCACTAAATTATATGTAGGTGGAGTGATGTATTGTATACGACTTGGACATTTCAAGATGGCGCCCATTTTCCCTGTGGTAGATTTATATGGGTCAGTTAGTCTGTTATCTATGTTTGTATATTGGCGGGTATTTAATATGTAAATCAAACAGCCGGCCCACACGTGATCAAGGCTACGGCTGAAACGCATTGTGAGGAGGCATTGTTTTATTAAATATATGCACACAAATTGCTGTCCGAGCACGTCCTCTGTATTTTGGAGGAGTTGGTGTGTGATATATGTGGATAGCTGGATCCACACTTGGACTGCCACCATTTTTGCATCTTCGGGACTCCGGCATTTGAGTTTGGTCATATATATATATATATATATATATATATATATATATATATATAAATACATATAACCCCTACTGCCGATATGTAGGTAGGTGAGATACAAAACAGAGTGGTTATGCTACTGGTTCACACCTCGTAAGTGTCTGCATTGTAAATTGGGAGAAAACAATGTCCATCTGTCGACATGTTTTTTGTCAACAAGACTTTCTCAAGGCTGTAAGTTGGATATACAAGAAAAGGAATAAAATATAAAATATTTAAAAAAATGTTTGGGACGACAAACAAGGAATCTAATTCTCGTGATGATCCAAATCAAGACCCGTGTGTAGACACTCATATTGTGGAGGCAAAATGTGATATTAGGTGAAATGCAGAAAAGAGGATCCTGCGTCTCTCCAGGATATGCATGTGAAGATATTGTACAAGGGTGACCCGAAATGTGTCAGGTATACTCATAAAGATGTGTTGTATGAATTTTAAAGGCTGTAGACCATTAGAATAATGAACAAAGAAATACAGAAACAATAAGTGCATAGTGTCCCGAGTGATATTGCCCAAAGTGGTCTATTACTACATAGCCACCAAGATATGATGTAAAACATGCAGAGAAAAATGCAAAATACATAAATAAATAAATAAATCCCTCATGGAATGGGGCCCTCTTATGGGAGGTGAGACATTGTGAAATGAAATAATGTGTGAATCCTGACTTCATCCGCATAGAACTCTGCAGGGGCATCAGTTTGCAGGGGGGCAGGCACCTCAGGGGAATGGGGGGTGGGGGACACCTCAGCTAAACAAGGGAACAAGCCCACTGGTTCTGGAGGGAGCTCCATGCCCATTTGTCAGTGCTGGGGAGTGCAAGGCCACAGTCTCTCAGGTGGGTCCCTTTCCCACTGGTTCTGGAGGGGGCTCCATGCCCATTACTCTGTGCTGGGGTGTGCAAGGCCACAGTCTCTCAGGTGGGTGTTTTTCCCAATGGTTCTGGAGGGGCTCCATGCCCATTTGTCAGTGCTGGGAGTGCAAGACCACAGTCTCTCATGTGGGGAACATGCTCACTGCTCCTGGAGGGGGCCCCTTGTACAGCAGTCCCTGGAGGGTGGCCTACATGCCCTCCGCTGGTGGTGATGGCTGCACTCTGTCATCTGAAGGTGAGGACTGAACTGTGGTGGCAGGTGAAGGTGCTTCCTGGGCAGCCTCTGCTGGTGGTGAGGGCTGAACTGTGGTGGCAGGTGAATATGCCTCCTGGGCAGCCTCTGCTGGCAGTGAGGGCTGAACTGTGGTGGCAGGTGGAGGTGCCTCTTGGGCAATCTCTGCTGGTGGTAAGGGCTGAACTGTGGTGGCAGTGAAGGTGTGTCCTGGGCAGCCTCTGCTGGTGGTCAGAGATGCACTCCCTCAGCTGGAGGTGGGGGCCCCATGACCACTGGTGGTGGTGGAGGTGTCACCCTGGCAGCCTCCACGGGATTCAAGGGCTTCTTCCCCTTCATAACATGAGGCGTGGGATCCTTACCTTTCATGGCAGGAGGTGTGAGATCCTTAACAGTCTTGGCTGGTGGAGTGGAATCCTTCACTGACTTGCCACCACGACTAGGTGGTGCTACCACTGTCTGCATGGACTGTTTGGCTGAGGTGCCGGGCTGGGTCATTTGGACCCTGCTCTTACAGGCAGGACCAGGGGGAGGAGGGGGAAGAGGTCAAGTTGGGTGAGAAAAAGCTTCTTAGGGACGGTGGGGCGGGAGGAGGGATGGGAGTGGAAGTTGAAGGAGTGGTTGTAGGAGGTGTATGTCTGCTGGATTTGGGTGTAGGTGCACGGGCTGTATGCTGATGTGAGTTGGATGGCTGTTGGGTGTGTGAGTGTTTGCGTTTGTGTCCTTTAGGAGAGGGAGGACAGACAGGGTGGGAGAGGACAGAGGGGATGCATGCATGGCTGTTGTGGAGGTGTCTGCTAGTGAGGTGTGTGTGCTGTCTGGTGTGGGGATGCTGGTGGTGGATGTAGTGCATGCAGATGTGAGTGTGGATATGACTGGGAGGGTGTGATGAAGCGTTGTGCTTGTATTTGCCTGGGCCACACTTGTGTGCATGCTCGTCTGTATGTGTGCCTTGGTTGAGGAGAATGAGACTGGGAAGTGTTAGTTGGAGGGGGGACGGCGGAGGGGGGCTGTAGAAACAGAGACAATGGCTGCCGTCAAAGAGGAGGCCAGAGCCTCAATCGATCTCTGCTGGGCTGCCAATTCACTGTGAATGCCCTCCGGGAATGCATTGTATTGCTGCATCTGGGATGCCAGACCCTGGATGGCATTCACAATGGTTGACTGCCCTACAGAGATGGATCTCTGGAGGTCAATAGCTTCCTTCCTCAGGGCAGCAGGGCTCACTGGGGCAGGGCCTGAGGTGCCTGGGCCGGAGGAAATGCCCACCCTCCTGGGTGAGCGGGCACGGGCAACTCGCTGAGGGGTGGCTGGGAGAACAGTGCTTGTATGAGGGGTGGAGGCTGTACCTGCAGCTGGGGTGGTCACATAGGTGTCCGCAACCACCAGGGAGCTCCCATCGGAAGAGGTATCTGAGTCTGTGTTGTCTCCTCCAGTCTCCGCCGTGGTGCTCCCCTCGTCCTCAGTCCCACTGGTTCCCTCTGCGTTGGCGGACTCTGCCTTCTGGGTCCTGTGGGATGCAGCTCCCTCTGTCGCCGGTGCCCCTGCTCCTCCGCCAGATGATGCTAATGCACACATGGACAGGATGACAGAAGAAAAAAAGGGGGGGCAAGAGATAAAAAGTAAACACTGGGTCAATTACTGCACCAACACCACAGTTGGCATACACAGCACCGTCACACACAGGGATCAGGTTGAGCACTATGTTTTGTACTGCCAATGATTTGGCTATATGCCAGGGCAAGATGAGAGCCACACACCACCAACTGCACCACTCCTGGGACCCACAAAGCCCTGACTAACATGGAATGCTGACAAGCTAGGTTACCTGCATTTGCCATACACCCATTACCCTAGAGTTGACTTACGTTGCAATCTTTGGCCTGGCCTTATGGGCCCCCACTAACTCGCATCCACCACACGGATCCCATGCCACCTACCAAATATTTTAATAATGCCCAATGTACTCACCCCCTTGTGGCTGCTGTGATTCCCTCAATCGCCCATCCAGCTCTGGGTAGGACACCGCCAGTATGCAGACCATCGGGGGGTCAGGTTCCGACAGACACCCCTTCCTCATTGATAGGCCATCCCCAGCTGTGCCTCCGCGGTCTTCCTTGCCCTGCATCTCAGGTCCTCTCACCGTTTCAGACAGTGGGTGCTCCGCCTGCCAGACCCCCAGGGTCAAGCACGTGCTTGGCGATGGCACGCCATAATCCCTTCTTTTGATGGGTGCTGACCTGCAGGGGTAATACAGACAGGAGAACACCATTAATCATGCAATCCAGCCTCTCACACATATGGCCCACCAATCCTGTTTCCGTCACCATTGGCATACACATCGGCCGGTGCACACCATGTACACCACCACAAAACATTCCCCACCCCCGAAGACACAATGCGTGCACACACATTTTCATGCATTCTTCCCACATGCATCGTGCCCAAAGTGTACCTACCTGTTGGTCTGGAGGCCCATACAGCAGTCCGTACTGGGGTGGGACCCCATCCACCAATCGCTCCAACTCCTCAGAAGTGAAGGCAGGGGCCCTTTCCCCAGTCACAAGGGCCATGGTAGGTTCCAGACACAGGTCACAGCAGCACACTCAGTGTAGGTGTTCTCCTGTTGAAGGTCAGGAAACAAGTGAGGAATCAGATAGAAAATGGCGGTCACGTCCGCAGCGGTGTACACCGTCACCGCC